>NC_138979.1:9849820-12654820 GCF_964341445.2 Mesoplodon mirus | reverse complement strand
AGAAATGAGACTTAACCTTAGCATTTGCAGACACCAAGGAGATTGAGCCATCTTTCACATCTCCTCAGTGTGTACAAATTTTTCTCTGCATGTCACGGGGTTGGTTATAGCCACACACATCTCTTCAACTTTCTGCCTTTATTCTAGTGGGAAGCTGCAAATGCACTCCCCTAAAGTAGAAGTGCAAAGAAATTGTGGCCACTCTTGTCTTTGTCAGTGTAACCTGTTGCTCTAAGGACATTTTATAATAAAGTCAGCCTCTAAGTCGTCATGCTTTATGGACATATTTTTTTTATGTTTTTAATGGAGATAGGCTTCACAGTTTGCACACTATCTGCAATGATTGATTTTTTTATTCAGCCAACTTTTATTTACCTTGCGAAAATGTTCTGGACCAATGTGATAAATTACAGATATGCAAATTTCTTTGAATGGTGTTGTAAGTGTGTCTAGCTCCAGCTGAATAACGCCTTGCAAGTCAGTCTGTGCGCGCTCAGGACCCCAGGGAGCTGATCAAAGCACCCATTCTCTTTCATCCCCGGTATTCTCCTCCAAACTATTTCGATACAATATGTTTCCATGATGCACTTAATGTGCTAGGGACATAGAACTCATTACAACCTAGCTAGTTCTGCCGACCTCTTTGTTCTGAGGCAGAAAGTCAAAGAAAAAAGGAAAAGCGCTGCCAGTTGCCAGCTTTCTGAAATGCTAAAGCATGCGTCATTTTTCACCAGGTCTCGTCGTGATATCCTCAAAAGACAAACTATGAAACCGGCCTCAGCCCTTTCTGGCATTAATTACACTGCTGTCCAGCCGATCTGTTTTTCCTATTATATGCATTTCTCAGCAGGGATTTTTTTTTGCAAGAGTAATGCAGCTGCAAGTTAAACTATGAATGCATTTTTTTATCACTATGGAAAAAATAAGTGAAAAGGCTGCAAAACATACAACTAAACTTTGTAAAGACTTCTAGTAGCTAAGATCTAGGGTGGGACTTAGGAGGTTTGTGCAACTTCTGTAAAACCTGAAATTGACTTAAGAGCCTCAGGCATTTCCAATGTGCCCTCGGTGTTCTTTGGAGACACTCGTGCCATGTGAAATTCTGCTTTGGTACCCAGATAAATCTTGAAGGTGAAACTTTTCAAGGTTTCTGTGAAAATTCTGACATGAAACAGTCTATTCTACACCCAGCCAGAAGACTGTTTCCAAGGAATTTCTGTCCAGGATAATAGCACAGAGAATATAAATTCTATTTCATTTCCTCCGTTTCTTGTAGGGTTGATTGGTTGGTGGAAATGGCTGGCAGCCAGTTCTGGGAAAGATTCCAGACCTGACTCCGATTAACCCTCTCTGGTGAAACTCTGCTGGAAACCAACTCACCAGCAATTGCCATTAATCTACTTACTAATTAAGCCAATTCATTTCTAAAGGAGAAAAATTCCTTTCTTTAGCCAAACTGATGGGAGGAAATTTGAAAGAAGCGCCAAACTGTGTAACTGTAATTCAGCCAAGGACTGCTAAAAAAAAGGTGTTGATATATAGCAGATTTAAAACAAGTTTCTAGGGCAACACTCCTTTGGAGACGGTGGCATATAGTGCATAGTAGATGAAGCTCGAATAATGCTCCACCGCGCTATGCCACCCCACGTATTCGAGTTAAACACGTCTCTCTCCAATTAAATCCAGTGCCTTTTACGCACAAATAACTCACCTCTGTAGCTTTCGTTTGAACCAGGGTATATCAGCTTTATGTGACAGCTACCACAAATATACTTCTTGAGATTTAATAAACAGCTTTAGAAATCTGCAATCCAGAGCCTACTGTCTTGAAACTGGGCTGCAGACTGGGCCTGACTTGTAGTCAAGGGAACAGAAAGGACCGAATTGACCACTGCGCCGGGAAGAAAGCAAACCGGTCTTTCAGGAAATGGTACCTGACATTCCGGAAAGAATAGATAGGTAAATCTTTATCTTGATCCTTACCTGGAAGCACTACTCCAAAGAGTTTCCACACTTACTAAAGGATTGTTTACGGCGGCGTTTAAGATACGTCTGGGAGTCCCATGCCTATGTCAGAGTGGACCTCCTTAGAGGAAATTTAAAATCCCCTTCGAGGTTTCCTGGTTCGCCTTTATGGGATCAGTTGGCAGCAAATCAGTTCGACTCGTGTTAGAGAGAGACGGAGTGGATTAGAGAGGGAATGACACAGGGTTAGTGCCTCAAACTTTACACTTTATAATTTTAATTGAAGTCCGTCCCTTCCCACACTAAGGCGTTGGGGCACCCCGCTGAGCCCAGGAAGCGCCTGGATGGATTTGGTGGCTGCTCAGGGTCTGTGCGCCCCGCTCACCAAGCGCCAGCGAGTGGGGTTTCCTTCTGAGCTTGGAAAGGTGCGCAGAGTGCGTACTTGGCCTTCTCTTCAAGCGCGGTGCTCCAGCGCGTGTGCGACATGTGGAGAGACAGAACAGTTATGTTAGAAACGCCTTGGAGATGGTGTCCCTTGTCAGGGAGGCAGTCCTTACGCCAGGATGGGGAGGGCCCTCTTCCTGGGGTCCCGCTCTGTGCAGCCCAGTGTCCGGTGCCTGCTCAGGAGTATCTGTGTCGTTCACTGGGGTGTTCTGGGGCATCGACGGCTTCTCCAAAGGCTCTTCTTCCAGGGATTCTGACAGCCTCACTAAACATAGGGAGAGATGAAGAGATGTGAAGTTTGTTTCACTTCTGTACATAAACCACTCCCCACCCATAGCTCTTTCCCTCCCTTTCAGTGGAGCCTCCCAGGCCTGGCTCCGGCTGGGGGGCCTCTTCAGTAACCTCGACGAGGGGGTGAGGACAGGTCAGTCAGGCAGCCAGATCCTCCTTGGCCTTCAAAATAGCATGTGCCCGTCAAGTTTTCCCCTGAGGTAGTTCTCCTGCTGCCCCAGACTGGAGAAATGGTCTGAGGTGCCTGTGACCAAGGCCTCTGACTCAGGAGTTACGAGCCATCGTAAGAGAATAAAACAAGGCAGGGGTTGTCTTGTGTTTGGGTTCTAGGATCTGACTAAGGTTTACATTTCCATTTGCGTTTTCAATCTTTCCTCTTTATGAAATAGCAAATTATGAATGACGAGAGAAGACAATCAACTTGGCGGGGTTCTGAATTTGGGGCGTGGGGAGGTTTGCCCTCCCTGCTCCCCACCTCCCGCCCCAGGCTGGGCTCTCTGCTCGGTAGGGAGGGACATTTACCTGGTGTGTAAATTGTGAGGAAAGCGTTGGGGGTCTGAGACAGCAAAGCCACAACATGGGATATGATGTTCCAGCTTTGAAGGGGAACAAAGGCCCCGAGCTAACCCCAGTGAAAGCCAGGAGCGTGGAGAAGGCAACAAAGACTTGCAGCCTGCGGTCACCGGTAGGTGTCAATGTGGACACTCACAGCCGGGGCAGTGGAAGAGGGGGACACAGAGCCAGGCTGTCATTCCAAGGCTTAACATGAACAAAGATAAAAACGCGACAAGCTCAGCTTTCAATGGTTGGGAGGTTCAAAGTGGAGTGCTAGGGAGTGTATCTGGGTCAAGTATTCTCTGAAGCAGGGCCCCTCTTTCTCTCGTCCAGTATCAGCCAGGGAAGTTCTAAGGCCCCTTTCCCAAGGTAACTTTTCTTACTAAAAGAAGAATCTTCAAAATAATGTCCGATTCTACCCACTGCCTAAGTTGAAGAAGATGGAGCTTTCAGCACTTCCGGATCCCAGAGACCCAGGTGGCTGCATTAACTTATGAACTGGAACAGCCTACCTTAACTTTTGGGATAAAGTTCATGTACTCTTGTAGGAATTTAATGAAAAGAAATAACATTCCTTTTATGAAACTGTGCATACATGTAGATGAATCGAAGGGTAAACATAATTTAGAAAGTATTCATCCAACAAAGAAGTTTCAGTAGTAAACCATTGAAAGAATAATGGAGACCTAGTAGAATTAAATATACCTGTGGTTTCAGATTCCCTATTAGAAATCAGCAGACAAGGCATTTACCAGCAAATGACTCCTCTAGAATCTGGGAAAGATAACTGGGAATCCTCCGCTAATGCAACGGATTAGCAAAGACCATCTTAGAGAATGAATAAGTGGAAATGATAACAAATTATGTTTATCCTAAGAAGGTGGACACACTGTGTTCCTTAAATTCTGCTACTAGAACCAAAATACAAGTTTTAAAAATTATAATAAAAATGTGATTTTCTTTAGCTGAAGTAAGTCTCCTAAATAATAATTTTTAAAAAGGATGTAAATATCCTTAAAAGACTAATGACATTTCACAGGTAATGCAATTTGGAAAGAAACACTTCCATGTTTTCTTTTCCGACAATGTGCATTTTTGTAAACTGCTATAAATTGCAATTCAAAAGCACTGATCTCGCCATCCCCAATCATTTTTTATACTGATCAAATGAATGCAGATACTCCCATTTGGGAGGGGCGACATGACATTTCACTTGGCAGTTCTAAACAGGTCACAGACCTTTCACAGACCCTAAGGCAGTGGGAGGGAGCTCTTTACTAAACCGTGTAACCAAATCAAACCAATGGTTACCCCTTTTCAAAACCATTGGAATGGTTTGCACAATGCTGTTCACATAGCAGCACAGAAACTGAAAGGATGGTCATCCAATGGAAATTTCTTTCCTTTTGTTTACACTTGCAGAGCTCAAAAAGTAATACTTGGAGGAAAATAATTACATTTGCTATGGTAAGAGTCTTAAATACTTAACATGCATTTCGGTTGGCGTGGCCCGGCATAGATATGACCATCCGTCGGTACATATATATATGCACATGTATGTATGTATATGCATGTATATTTATTGGAGATGTCTCTTTGTTTGAAACCTTAGGCACAAAGACACAACGTGGCTGCCCTCAAGATGACCTATTGCTTTCAAGTTGCTTGAACACATCAGAATTTCCATTGTTAAGGTTGATTAATTGAAACTGATAAGTTACCATGAATAAAGATTGTTTTTCTGTTTAATGTGGTGGGCCTGATTTGGTAAATGCCTTATTCATGTAGCTTTGCAGTGCAGCATATGGGCAAGAGTCATTCAGTACCACAAACATATACAATTTATTATGCTTGTATGGGCACAACCAAAGGCCTCTCTATTTTAATGACAAAGTTTCAATGAAAAATTCCATTTAAAGAGTCACTAGGAATATGAGGTGTGATTTTGTAGTTTATTCTTAAGAGTTTCCATCTCTGAGTTTCTGTGGGTAGTTTAAAAGATATCACATTTAAATACGGTTTAAAAAACGATGCAAACATCCACATTGCACCTTAGCGCTTGTCATTGGGAATACAGCAGAACTTATGTTACTGTCAGCAGACATAAGAAGAGGCGCCTTTCCATCAGATGCTACCTTGTGTGCTCTGCTGATGGTAAAGTTACCTCAAACGTTTCATTGAGATGCCAGCAATAAAAGCTCACACTGCCCAGTTTACAAGAAGATGCAAAGGATGCTGGTGAATAACATGTTAACTTCCTGACATCTTTTTCCCCCCTTAATAAATGAAATCAGAAGACAATATTTAAAAATAATTTAGGGACTATCACGTGAAAGTACAGCGGATTTATTAATTTTCCCACAATTTTACTACTGTTAGCTTCCTTTACTTAAAAGCTGATGTCACTTTTCAGACTACATTAAAAACTGTCATGAATATTTACCGATAAAGGTAAGTTTTAAAATTTTTTTCTAATGATGTACAGAAACGTTTTTCTCCCTTTTTCATTTTGGCTGCTCATGTAATCCCCAGAAGAATAACAACAACAACAAAAATCTATGAGAGATTTGCTAATGAACTAAAGAAATGACTGTATCAAACCATCAAAGAGATAGCTACCATATTCAGCCTTTAATGTCTTATCAAATAAATTCTCTGGTCATTCATGTCCATGAAACAGTTCAAGTTCACCCAACATTTCTCAATTAAATTAGATGGGTAATCCCAGTTCAACTCTTCGGGAGAGTAATAAACCACATTGGTCACAGTTGACCACAGCTAGTATGCGATTCATAAAGGACTGGGTGTCCATTGGAAAGCTAATCAGTGCACCGTCACTTGTAAAATTCCCTCCTGCATTTTGAAGCGATAATCTGTATCTAATTTTTAAAGAAAAATTTACTCTCCTTTCACTCTTCTGAGGCCAATTTCTTTTCTGGACCTGAATAGAGATCATTGGTGAAACAGTACCAAATAGCTCTGGTATGTGTGTAACAAAAACCCACCTCTTTGTAGAACATAACAAATTATGCAATGTTCACAGATGCGCTTCTCATTGTGTCTTTTGTGAGAAAATGAAGGCCCAAGTCAATTCCCCACCCCCCTCTTTATGAAAGCCTGGGCTCCCCATGCAATCTGTCCTAATCCTAGAGAAAAATCATTATACCTAATATGGAAGCTTCATAGTTAGTTGAAAAGGGATTTTTCATTTGCACTCTTGGTCTTTGTAATTTATTTGCACAAGTGTGAATTTGAAGTTGCAAGCAAATTTGTTCCTATAAACAAGCAAAGAGGATTAAAATGTTAACTGCTCCTCTAGCCCACATTTGATATTTAGAGGAAATGCTGTGTTCACACAATCCCATGGCTTGAATTTATAGGCTACCAAAGAAATATAGTAATTTTTCAATTACAATTAAAAAAAATTTACACACTGAAAATACTTTAAACATCGTTTCTGTATTTTGGCTTTTTATGATCTTTATGAGGGAAGGGGCTGCTAATGGCTAATCCTGATTTTCACCAGGTAGCAGTTTCTGCGGAAATGGTGACAAATGCAGAGAGGCATTTTCAGGTTCACCTTGCCTCGTGGGAACTCTGTAAATACTGCCATTACTTTTATTGAATGTGCTAATCTTTGAGTGTCCATCTTAGAATAGAAATTTCAAGCACTTAGAAGACTCTCTGCATCCTCAGTGCCTTGCCTAAGTCTTTGTTTATAGTAGGTGCTCACAGTTACCATATGATCCAACAATCCCACTCCTGGGCATATATCCAGACAAAACGCTACTTCGAAAAGATACATGCACCCCAGTGTTCATAGCAGCACTATTTCCAATAGCCAAGACATGGAAGCAACTTAACTGCCCATTGACAGACGAATGGATAAAGAAGCTGTGGTATATATACAGAGTGGAATACTACTCAGCCATAAAAAAGAATGAAACACTGCCATTTGCAGCAATATGGATAGACCTAGAGATGGTCACACTAAGTGAAGTAAGTCAGACAGAGAAAGACAAATACCATATGATATCACTTATATGTGGAATCCAAAATATGATACAAGTGAACTTATTTACAAAACAGAAACAGACTCACAGACACAGAAAACAAATTTATGGTTACCAGAGGGGGATGGGGGTGGGGAAGGGATAAATTAGGAGTTTGTGATGAGCAGATACAAACTACTATATATAAAATAGATAAACAGCAAGGTCCTACTATAAAGCACAGGGGACTATATTCAATATCCTGTAATAAATCATAATGGAAAAGAATATGAAAAAGAATATACATATGTATAACTGAATCACTTTGCTGTACGCCAGAAACTAGCACAACGTTGTAAATTAACTGTACTTCAATTAAAAAAAGTAAAATCTAGTAGGTGCTCATAAAGTCTGTGGAATGAATGAATAGATGAATGAATGAATTAACAAAAAGAAGGTGAAACCTATGAGGTTAAGAAGTGTGGGCCCCTCGCTACCCACAGCCTTTCCAGTTGCCTCCACATTGACCAGTCTTAGTCATGAAACTCGCTCTGACTAATGCGACAGAAGCCAATATGGTGTCAGCAAACTTCAACCGTCCTTGTGCGCTGGCGCTTACTCTTTTTTCCTGTTCTTGAGAACCCTAACACCACCATGAAAGCAAGACCAGGTTTGCCTGATCAATGATGAGAAATATTAAGATGTGGTTGCGACTGTCAGCCCAGCAGACGGACAGCCTGAGGCCACCGACAGCCAGCTAACTGTAGAATATAAGCAAGCCCCAGCAAGAGCAGGCACAAGACCCACCACCTAGGTGCAAGCATGTCTGAAGGCACAGAAGCATGGAATAGCATGGAAGAGTGGGGAACAGCAAGTCATTTGTTATGACTAGATTAGAGTGCTCATGTAGGGGAGAGGCAGGGATTATGCATGCTCTTATATGCTAAACTGAAGAATTTGGTTTTATCCTGAAAGCCATAGACATTTACTGAAGGATGCAGAGGAATAACAAAGTGTGTAAAAGTGAATCAAAGAATGAAATCCTTAGTGACCCCAACACTTAATGCTCAGAGCGGGGGCAGAACTGAGTAACCAGGAGAGACCGAGAAGGATGTTCTGAGAAGTAGGAGGAGAACAAGAACAGGTTGGTGTCTTGGAGTCAAGAGAAGAGCATTTCGGGATTCCCTGGTGGCGCAGTGGTTGAGAGTCCGCCTGCCGATCAGCGTCCGGAGCCTGTGCTCCGCAACGGGAGAGGCCACAGCAGTGAGAGGCCCACGTACCGCAAAAAAAAGAAAAAAAAAAAAAAGAGAAGAGCATTTCAAGAGTTAAGGGATGCTCATTAGTAACAGAATGCAAGGGGTGTGGCCCAGTGCCAGGGGGTACACTGGAGGAACTGAAAACTATTTCACATTTGAAGGATTCGCTAGGGAGGGTGCCCTAGGGAGGAACAGTGTCAGGGAGACGCAGAGCAGAAAGCAAGTGGAGTCATCTGGGGCTAGAGAAGGAGAGAGAGCAGGTTCCGATTTCTCTCCGGAGGGCTGACATTAAGGCGCTTGCCTTAAGAGGAAGGGAGGGGATGAGTGAGAAAAGAAGGCGGCGTCGACGGGATTACAGGAGGAGAGCACCGGGATGCGGGGGGACTCTTCAGCCAGAGGACAAATAGGGACGTTAGGTTGTTACGCAAGTTCATACAATTATGATGTGACGTGAACGTCAGACTCAATTTTATTCAACATTTATTGATCACTTACTGAATGCCTGGCAAGTGGCAGGCACATTTATACACAAGCCTTATCATATTTGATTCCTTAAAACGACAACATACCTTGAAGTTGGAGGAAGGAGCTTTCTAATCAATCACAGGGAGATGTCTCCATTACTTGAGACGTCAATGGCAGAACTCCTTACCCTACGATATAATGCCAACTGGAAACACAAGGTCCCTGAACTCACTTGGGATGGTGGCTGTCTATCTATTGAATGTGGATGTCATGGAAATTATCAAATTGCCATCCTGCTTTTAGCTTCCTAGAGCTGCTGTAACAAAGTAATATAAACCATATAGCTTAGAACAACACGTATTTATTCTCTCACGGATCTGGAGGCGGGAAGTCTGAAATCCAGGAGTTCACAGGACCTTGCTCGTTCTCAAACTCTGAGTACAATCCTTCCTTGCCTCTTCCTAACTTCTGGTAGTGGCTGTAGATCCTTGGGGTTCCTTGGCTTACAGCTGCACCTCTCCAATCGCTATCTCTTTCATCACGTGGCATTCTCCCTGTGTGTGTGTGTCCCAACTTCCCTCTTTTTTTTTTTTTTTTTTTTTTTTTTTTGTGGTACGCGGGCCTCTCACTGTTGTGGCCTCTCCCGTCGCGGAGCACAGGCCCCGGAGGTGCAGGCTCAGGGGCCATGGCTCACGGGCCCAGCCTCTCCGTGGCATGTGGGATCTTCCCGGACCGGGGCACGAACCCGTGTCCCCTGCATCGGCAGGCGGACTCTCAACCACTGCACCACCAGGGAAGCCCCCAATTTCCCTCTTCTTATAAGGACACCAGTCATATTGGATTAGGGCCCACCCCAATCACCTCATCTTAACTTGATTAAATCTGCAAAGACCCTATTTTATAAATAAGGTTACATTCACAGGAACCAGGGTTAGGGTGTCAACATATCTTTTGGGAGGGGGGGGACATAATTCAACCCATAACACATCCTTTTCCAGCAAAGGTAACTTATTGCCTATTTCACAGACAGAACACCTGGGGAAAGGACTTTTACTAAGGTGCAACAGAGACTTTTAAAATGTTCTTTCAAGAAATGGTAGATATTTAACACGTGCTTTTGATGTATAGGATAATAAGAAGTGGGGCCATTGCGTACAAAGGAGAAGTGTTCTTAGAACAGACTGTATACATAAGGTAGGCCTGAAATCAAATGAAGGGTCTTTGGTCTAGAAACATGAAGAAAACTGGTTTGAACATATAGGAATTTTTTGGTGGGGGGAGAAGGAAGTACAATATACCAAGTTCATGATTTATTACACTGTATGGACATGATAAATAACAATTTAAAAAGAAAAAACTCCAAAGATATACTGGGGGTCTTCCCTAGTGGCGCAGTGGTTGAGAATCTGCCTGCCAACGCAAGGAACATGGGTTCGAGCCCTGGTCTGGGAAGATCCCACATGCCGCGGAGCAACTAAGCCTGTGAGCCACAACTACTGAGCCTGTGCTCTAGAGCCCGCGAGCCACAACTACTGAAGCCCACGTGCCTAGAGCGCATGCTCCACAACAAGAGAAGCCACAGCAATGAGAAGCCTGCACACCACAACGAAGAGTAGACCCTGCTTCCTGCAACTAGAGAAAGCCTGTGCGTAGCAATGAAGACCCAACATAGCCAAAAATAAATAAATTAATAAAATAAATTTTTAAAAAACCCAAAAAACAAAGACATACTGGGATAAATAGATAAACATTTCTCAGGTAAAGAAATGTAAAACAATGAACAAGGCTGTTATGGGCTGAATTGTGTCTCCCCCAAAAGACGCTGGAGTCCTAACTGCCAGGACCTGTGAATGTGACCTTATTTGGAAATAGGGTCTTTGCAGATGATTGAGTTAAGATGAGGTCATTAGGGTGGACCCTAACCCAATATGTCTTCATCCTCATAAAAAGGTGAAATTTGGACACAGATACACACACACGGAGGGAAGACTGTGTGAAGACATGAGGAGACCACCATCTACAAGCAAAGGAACACGTGAGGTTCCTGAAGCTCTGAGAGCAGCATGGACAGGTTCCCCCTCACAGACCCCAGAAAGAACCAACCCTGCTGGCATCTTGATTTCAAACTTCCAGCCTCCAGAGCTGTGAAACCACAAATTTCTGTGGTTTAGCCAACCAGCTGCTGTACTTGGTTATGGCAGCCCTAGCACTCATACACAGGCTGAAACCACAGACCTGTGTAATTTCAGCTGCAGAAATTCACAATGACAGCCAGGAATAAAGCTCCTTTTTGGTGACAGAGGCTAAATGTGCTCCATGTTGGGTGAAAGAACAAACCACTCCTCAAAGACAGAAGCATGAATGAAAGGAAATTGGGAGAAAAAAAAAGTTTCTAACCTTGGGCTACTATGGTTTTTTAGAAAGCTCTGGGCTTAGGGAGGCTCAAAGGCAAAACTTACTTCACTCACAGGAACTGAGCCAAGTGACCTGATGGCTTAAAGGCTTCAAGACCCTATTGTCACAGCAGGACAGGCACCCCCAAACTTATAAGAACTGGCTGTAGACTGGGAGTGAGAGTGGCGGAAGTGGGTGCAGTTACCAAACTGTACTCAGGAAATACTGCATTCAGGTGGCGGGAGGGGAGAGGGAGAGAGAGAGAGAGAGAGAGAGAGAATGAATATGAATGAGACAGAGAAACTTGACCCTGTAAACCAAAATTCCAAAATAAATAAAGGAAAGGAATGCTAGGAAAGACAACAGAAAGATAAGCTATCAGAATACGAATTCACTCTAGATAAATTTCAGTTGGTGAAATAGTTTGACAAAGATTTAAAAATGTGTGTTTAGTATGCTCACAGAAATAATTGATGGTGTCCACTAAACAAATAAATTATGATGCAAAACAGGCCAGGATAAAATAAGAACTGGTGGCTCTGAAAATGAATCAATTTAAAGTCTTGGGAAATAAAAAAAGTCACTAAAATAAAACTAAAACATGGGCTAAATTGGGCATAGATGAAGAGAGGATTGGAAAATTGGAAAAGGTAACATCAGGAAATCCATCCATATGCACAACAGAGAAATAAACACAAGAATTAGAAAATGTAGATTAGAGGCATGAGAAGAGACTGTGAGGTGCTTCAGAAGAAAATAATGTGTAGGATGTTACACAAGCAATATTTGAAAAGACAATGGCTGAGAAATTTCTAGAAGTAAAGAAAGATATGAATGATCCAAATTGTACTCTGAATATTGATCAAGATTAAATACATTTTATAGAATGAGTACATTACAGTAAAACTACAGACCATCAAGAATAAAGACTAAACCTTAAAAGCTACATAAAGAAAACTTACATGACCACAAATGGTTGACAAATCTACAACAAACTTCAAGAAGCCTGAGCAGAGGCTCAAAGGCAATGGTATAATAACAAAATGTGGAGGAAAAAATAACTGCCAACCCAGAATATCGTATCTTGCTAAACTACCCTCAAGAGGGAGATAAAATTAAGACAAACAGAATTTATCATCAATAGGTCCTCACTAAACAAATTATTGAAGTAATGATACTTTTTAACATGCACATATACTAAAACATACACATACGCAATGGGTACTCAACATGTAATTCTGTGTTTTCTGAATATTTGAAATATTTCATAAAAAACAAAAACATAGTTTCTAAATTAGTCAACAAGCCCTTCCTCAATTCATTCTTACTGATATGTAAACACAAATAATAAGATTATTTTATAGTTGTCACTCTAGCTTACATTTGTGTAGCACGTAATAGTATACAACATACTTCTTCCTATGACCTACTTTTTTTCCATGTGATCATTTCATTCAAGATAAGGAACATGCATTAAAGAATCTGAACCAGCCTGGAACAGGAAAGGCTGAGGACTGAAGCCAAGTGACACTGCTCTACACTGACATAAATATCCGCTTTTCTGATCTCAATTTATTCCCTCAAATTCCAAACTCGGGGTTCCTCCCATTGAAAGGAATATTTACATGGTATCCTTCACATGCAAAGATGTCACTCCCAGTTCACTTAAGGGTGCAACTTGATATGAATTTGCATGAATCCATACACATCTTGTAACATTTTGTCATTTCTCTAACAGAACCATTCCTAAATTTAAAAATTAATACTCACTCAACACTAAAACCTCTCTCAATATTTTGTTACCACCATAAAAGGCTTATATGGTTTATAATGACTGGGCAGCAATGGGCAGCTGAGGTTTGGGATGAAATCAGTGGCCACAGGATCCAGAAAGGCTGCTGGAATCCAACTCATGGCCCAATGACTGAATAATAACACACACCAGAAACCATCTTTGCCTCATGCTACATGCTTTGGAGACCTCTGAGTACCAATTTGGGGCATAATTAGGAATATGCTTAGTGGCATTTATTCAATGAAACATTGTCTACAAATACTTAAAAGTATCACTAGACTGAATTAATACAAGATAGTCCATCAAATTAATAAAGTACACTTTTAATATGTATTAGTTGTGACCTTTTTTCCTACTAAGTTGTTATGATCTTACAAATTCAGAGTACTTTGCCTGCCTACTTGTTTCAACTATTAACATTATTTTCAAAGCATGTATTATCTGTTTTCATTTTTCACATTTTTCAATTCCCTATTTGACCAATGGACAAAGCTTCAGTTGGATAGAGAACTTCAGATTAATTCTCGAATCCAGTTGGTCATCTTGGCTCTTTTCTGTGCCATTGAGAATTCCCTGTATTTGGAAAGGTATGTTAAGAGACACACTGCTGATCTTCCAGGCTTTATTTGTCATTTAATATCCTAAATCCCATGCCTCGAATAGAAAATATCTCTAGAACACAGGCATAAAGAGCAAGGCAAATTCTTAAGAAAAGGTAGTTGAGAATCAGCCCAAATCTCAAAGACAAGGATGACGTATATAACTGAGCAATACAACATTTGAATTACAGGTAATTGGTGACAATAAGTAGAAAAGTTGGTGGCAGTGACATCATAAACATTAACAGACCCCTTAATACATTATATTTAGTAAATCAGGTTAGTCCTATTTTAACATTTTTAATAGCTATCAATTACATGCTAAGTGATGTTATATATTATGTATGTATGTGGTATATGTGGTAATACTGTAAAATATGCATTTGAATATGAATACCTTAGTAAATTATATTAATTACAGCTGAAGTCTAGAAACAATATGTAAAACAATGCTAACACTTATGCCTAAAATGCCTTCCTTTTTATCTTTTAAATTCCAATTACTTGTGTGATTTTTAAAATTATTTTTGTGTTTAAAACAAAAACAGGGTCAACTGAACTCCACTTTCAATTAATATTTATTTTTATAAATTGGTGGATAATACACTTAGTAAAAAAAAACACTTTTCAGGTCCAAAGTTTCAAAGGGTGAAAAGAAAGGTTTTAAAATCCTATCCAATGTATTGCGATTGTTCCACTATTCTTTAAAAGCCTTTAAAATCACTTCTTCCATGTTTCTTCCCTAAAAGTCTGAGAGAATTAACAATACAATGTAATCTAGGTTTAAATTTGGGTGTCTCCTGTGTTTCAGATATTTATGTTTGAGCTTTCTCTTACTGACAAGCCACTTAAAGGGTCACTGTTACTTTGAGGTTTTATCTATGAGATTTGTGTCTTTGGGGATCATTAGGAACATTTTCAAAGATTACAATGTCAATAGCACCTAATTACTGGACTGTGAGAAAGGTCTTCTTAAGTACATAAAATCTGTGGCAGTGCACAGTGCACAATGGGCAGCTCAGATCCCAAATTTTATCACAGTTAAGTAGCAAACAAATTAATAATGTTACCTGGGATCTTTTGGGATAATTACTACTGTGTAAAAAAAAGGCTTTGAAATTCTGCAGATAGTATGGTACCTCATTTTTTTATTCCCTTGTATTAATGAGGATTTATTTATCTCTTAAACTTTCTTTGTTGCAAGAATAACTCTGTTGTTCTTGCTAGAATTTTTTGGAGTAAAGCTTGCAACATAACAAAAAGTTAATTTCAATTTGCTTAGGAAAGGTATATCACCTGATATAACGTTGTTTTAAGTTATGTTTTGTTTTATTTTGCTCTTTTCAAAATATCTACCATATGATCTGATACCAGTGACAAATTTTATTCTTTCTTATGCTTGGTAGACAATTAGTTACTAAAGAATTAAAGGAGAGACCAGTTCTTTTAAATCACTAGCCTACTGCTGAGGACATTATAGCTCTCGTGTAGTAGATTAGAAAGCAGGTTTGCCTGACTTTATTTTGGGAACCCAGGGATTATATTATCCACAGCTCAGGAGGAGAGGCAGGGGTGGGGTTAGCTAGGCACTTCACCTCATTTAATCCTCATAACAAAGCTAGGAGGTGGGGTCGCCATCTCCATTTTACACAGCAGAGGGAGCTGAATAAAGTTACCCAGGGAGTGACTGGAATGAGACAGGAACCGAAGTCTGTCCACCTCCAAAGCCTTTCTGCTACATCACGTTTTCCCATTGTGTGTTGTTGAAAATGGGATCACACACTGTCATGTGTGAGTCTTGGGGCAAGTCAATATAATTGAGTGGTGACAAGCCTGGGCTCTAGGGCCACATTCTCTGGGTCTGAACCCAGCCTAATTTATAAATTAATAATCTATTTGTGGTCATAAACCTGGCAGCTTACTAAACCCCTCTGAATCCAATTGTCTCCTCTAAGGCTTGAGAAAGCAAGAGTGCTGACTTTATAGGGTTTTTGTGAGGATTAGAGTTAAAACTTAAAAGGCATTTGGAATAGTACCTACACCCACTAAATGGTAGTTATCCATAATTTTCAAAAGTATCTTGTGGTATGAAAATACAACGTAAGAACCTCTATCTTTGATGCAACACCAAGGATGCTGTTAACAGGGAGGATAAATATTCGTAGGGTATTTAAAATATTAATATTCTATTTATATAATATAAAAAACAGAACTCAATACCACAGTGACTTTACAGGGTTGAATTTGGCTTCTGTCACCATATAGGTTACCCCCGTGTTATAGAAAGTAATTAAGATTTGTCTATAAGTCAGGTACGTATGAACCATGTAGCTAAACACCTCTTTGAAAATGTATTTGTGAATTAGTGCTTGAAAACACTGATAACGTATTGAAATATTTCCTAGGGCCTGAGGGGGTTCTCCACCTTCTGAAGTACCTGAGAAGCTTGGAGTGATTTGTTTTGTGACGACAGTTTGGTCCTTTGACCGTCTAGTGTGAATACTGTTCAGTCCCCATAATCGTGAAAGGTTGATATCTAATGAGAAAATTCATCTACTCTCCAATTAGTGAATTTGTAATTCAGTTTCCTCCTGGCATTCATGTATTGGTTTTTTTATCCATTAAAAATAGAAAATTTATTTCTAGTCAATTTTGGATTAACTGGAACCCAATTAACCAGAAACTTTTGTTAACTGGATGATTTCCCCACACTATCTTCAGAGGGGAAAACATGACATGTCAACGTTATATCAGAGGTTTTGTGGAAAGAAACGTCAGGGTTATGCCCAGAGGCTTTCAGTGTGACATTGTCACCCACGCCTCTTCTGCAGTGCAGTCATGTTCAGAATGATGCGCTTTGTGGCATGCTGCAAAATTATGGATCATAAAATAGCATTTACTTTCAATTTTATTAGTAAGGCAAAAAAAGGGGGCTAATGAATTTTAGGAGGGCTTTCCGTAGACAGGGTGGAAATAACTCTACACTTTGCATTTTCAGGACAGAAGAAAGGGAGTGACTGTTTTGGCCAAAGCTGCCTTATGGCCCAGGTGGCCATCAAGGTCGGTTTGTATGACTACAAATGGACCTTTGAAAACTGGTTTGCGTGGCAGAGAAAAATCACTTTTGGATGTAAAACTGTCAATTGAATTTTTTGCTGTTAATTAAGCTCTCTAATTAAAATGTCAGGTGGAACACAGGTTCCAAATTTAACAATTTATATTTTTATGATAAATCATGAGTCTCTCTTCCCCTAATACATTGTAATATTTTAGAAATAACTTACTGTATGGGTTGGAATTTCCAACAATTCAACAGAGCTAGTCCCTTATTTAAATGCTGATATCTTCGGGGACTTCCCTGGCACTCCAGTGGTTAGGACTCCGCACTTCCACTGCAGGGGGCCCGGGTTCAATCCCTGGTTGGGGAACTAAGGTCCCCCAAGCCACATGGTGTGGCCAAAAGAAAAAACAAGGTGATATCTTTAAATTGCATGCCCTAGGCTAGCAGCTGCTACAGAGTCCAGGCTGGGTGTTACTGTCACCTAAATGCCAGTCCAGGAGGCAGCCAGCACTGTGACTGCTGAAAGATTCCTCTGCACCCAGGCAGGCACCTCCGGAAAAGATACTATCTAAGCACTACAGAAGAAGCCTCTCCACTGCATGGAGACCCAGAAGAGAGGTTCCTTTCTCAATCTAGTTTTCAAAAAGTTGATTTTAAAATTAGGGTCCAGCAGGAATAAAGATGCAGACATAGAAAATGGACTTGAGGACACGGGGAGGGGGAAGGGTAAGCTGGAATGAAGTGAGAGAGTATCGCTGACATATATACACTACCAAATGTAAAACAGATAGCTAGTGAGAAGCAGCCACATAGCACTGGGAGATCAGCTCAGTGCTTTGTGACCACCTAGAGGGGTGGGATAGGGAGGGTGGGAGGGAGACGCAAGAGGGAGGAGATATGGGGATATATGTATATGTATAGCTGATTCACTTTGTTATAAAGCAGAAACTAACACACCATTGTAAAGCAATTATACTCCAATAAAGATGTTAAAAAAAAATTAGGGTCCAGGATTTAAACTCATATCATACACTTCCTCCTTGTATAAAGATTCATTATAAAAGTCTACTTTTAAAGATTCCTAGACATGAAAAACAGAAATTACTGACACCCTTTGATTACCATCAATAATTCAAACAAATAACATTGCATTTCATTAATCCAACTTGTTTATTAGAGAAAAGCAAGCATGGTTGTTTCCTAAAGACTTACAGAAACGTGTGGACAAAATGTACTTCCACCTCCAAATGAGTCCAATTTGAGGCCGCACAAGGACTGATGGGAGATAAAGGATGCTATAAATAGTTGTCCTCTTCTTCTAAGCATTAAATTGGAAAAATAGGGATTTAACAGGAGCTCCAGGTTTGTTGGCAGTTTAATTAAAAAGAAACAGGATTCCAACTGAGACAGTTCCTGGTTTTGAAGTATGACTCAATTCATTTTCAGTTAGCAGAGATCAATATTCAGAAATACATATTAACATTCTTTTATTTATCATATCTATTAATTTAATAAATTGGCTGAAAAAAGGCATGCATTCACCCAGAAACCAAACATCTCAGGACAACAAAGAAAAGCATTATTAATCTTAATTACCCATCCTGCATGAACAATTTCTCCAACAATAAGGATTCTTACCTCTTGGTGAAGGAGGGAGGGATATGTGATCCCTGTCTAGGTCGACATACCTGTTGTCTATCTGTAGGTAAACCAAACCGTTTCATTACTGAGGCTGAATAATACTGACTGATTAAATGTTAAATAGGGAAAAAATAATCTACCTACCGAAGATGCATGATAAACATTTGCAGAAGATGTCGACGCTGTTACCGATTTCACTTTGGATTGCACAAATAAAGGTTTATTAACTTTCTGAAAGACACAAACGGTATGTACCGTGTTATCCAGGGGAAATAATGACCACCTCAAATGGATGTAGAATGTTTTTCAGTCCTTAGTTAACTGAGATATGAAAATCATGCTCTTAACTTATTTGCTCAAATATGGCTGGGGAAATCTTTTCCTTTAAACCCAAGGAATAGACCCCTTCCTAATTCAGGCTACTTTGAGAGAAAACTCAAGAAAAGTGTTTTCCTTAATGTCTCTTCTGACTCTACTTCCTTTTGATCATCCCTATGCCATATGGGATTTACTGCTTGTAACTGGTCAGGTACCACCAGGTCATCCCCAGCACCACCCAGCTCCTGGAAGCTACACAGTGATGGTCCTGGTTCCCAGGAACTGAAGAGTGAAAAAACAAAAGCATCTCTTCCAGGAGTTCGGAAGCAGTAGCACACAAGCAGAATTGCCACCAACATCATATACTGCAAAGTAAATCATGACATTAAAAACGCACAAGTGAAAAGGACCAAAAGTACACCAAGCATGATTATCAAAAAGAGGTCTGAGGTCCATGGATGCACCCTGGAAATTTATGTGACGTTCTCCCTACTCAAGGCTTCTCTCTTGTTGGTTTGTATGTGTGTATACACACATACATGTAAGTGTGTTTGCACGCATTTTTCTATTTCCCCACAGCTTGCTCCCACTCTGTTTTTGTTCCTCTCACCAAATAAACCATTTAAATATTTATTTTTATCTTTTATTTGAATACATTCTTGCAAAAATATGCAATTTTGTGCATGTATTTTAATTTGTGCTAATGGTATTATGTGATATCCTGTTTTGTTGATTCTACGGCATAGCCTTCTGATATTTTAACATCCCTAAAATCAGGATGCATCTGACAATAGATGGAGCATCACAGTAAGATTGGCAGCACTTTTTCTCTTTTAGAATCTTATAAAATCTTGAACCGATGTTGAGCACATCTTAGATTCTGGGTGAAAAACAGCATATCTTGTGTGTTCCACTTCTTTCACTAAGGACTATGTACAAAGGAATTTCACTAAGTACTATGCTTTTAAGGTCCATCCATTTTGCTGCATATACATAAAATCTAGCACCGCAGAGTACTACATAGTACTCCAGGCATGTGTCGGCCCCATTTTGCCCATCTGCTCTCCTAAGGTGGTCCAAGTCACACCATCTCTTACCAGCATCACCTCAATAGCTTCCTAATCTGCTTCTTTCCCTGCCCCTGGCCTCCATAGCTGCCAGAGTTGTCCCTTTAAAATGTTAGTGAGATTGTCTTACTGCTCTGCTGAAAACTCTGAAACGCTCCCAATTTTACTCAGAGTAATAGAAAAAAAATCAAAGTCCTATTATCCCTTTAACCATATTTATTCCTGTTCTCTCTCGTTGCTCACTCTGCTCCAGCCACACTGGATGTTTTGTTGTTTCTCAAACATGCCAGGCACACTTCTGTCTTAGAGTCTTCTGATGGTTCTTTCGCTGTCTAGAAAACTCTTTTAAATATACACATGGTTCTTTCCTTACTGCCTTCAAGTCTTTCATAAAGATGGTAAAAGAAGCCAGTGTTCAATGCATGACTGCTGAGAATTTAAGTTCCAATGTACTCCATTGTTTCATACCGTGGGTGTAGAAGAAAATACCACCTCTCTGACAGGGCTGAAAAAGGTAAAATCTGCTGAAGTTGGGGTCAGAAATAGGGGCTGTGCATATCAACCTGCCTTCCAGCTGAAATGTAAAAGGGAGATTTGAGCAACACACAAGAGAATGCAGTTGATAACACTGGGTTTCAACACATCTCACCCTGTCAAGGATGAGAGAGAAGAGTAAATAAAACAGGGACTATGAAAAAACTGTAGAGTCAGTTAAAGAAACAGTATCCTGAAATCAGAACTATATTCTTTAAAAAGTGACCTATTATGAGATCTAGATGAAAACTTCATTAAGCTTGCTGTCCCCAACAATAGAGTATAAGAATATACGACCTCTAGAAACTACTGACAAAAGTCTCTGGAAAAGAATCGGCGGAGATAAAATGCAAACTAACATAATATTGTCAACAAAAGCTATGACTTGTTTATGGATTAGACGATTCAGCACCTAAAAGGTGCCAACTGTGCCGAAACTGATCTATAGATTTAATGCACTTCTAATCAAAATCCCAATAGAATTTTTAATTTGTTTCTTATGGGGTTTTTTTAATACTGTGAATATTGACAATCTGATTCTAAAGTTTATATGGAAATGTAAAGATCCAATAAAGCCAAGGCATTCTTGAAGAACATCAGGGCAGGAGTATTTGTTTTATCAGAAAAAGATTTATAATAAAGGTATAGATATTAAACCAGTGTCACATTGATGCGAGAACAGACAAATAGAACAGTAGGACAGAATAGACAGAAACAGACTCATACATATATGAGCCCTTACTATAATATATAATGGGTGGAATTATGTATCAGGGGAGAAGATGGAATTTTTAATAAATGGTGCTAGATCTGCTGATTATCTATATTAAAAGAAAATGAAATCAGATATCTACCGTTCTGTACACTAATATCAAATCTAGGTGGATTAAACCTCTAAATATGAAAGGCAAAACAAGAAAAAAATTTTAAGTTTATAGAGAAGAAAATATTTTTTGTTTTTTAGGTTTTTTTAAATTATTGAAATATAGTTGACAAAATTATGTTAGTTTCAGGTGTACGACATAGTGATTTGACATTTGCATACATTAGAGAAGAATATATTTTTGATTAAAGGTTTTCTTAAATACAGAAAAAAAATAAAGGCAGAAAGGAAAATATTATTAAACTAACATTGAGATTAAGAACATTTATTTATGAAAAGACACCAAAACCTTGTCCACAAACTGGGAGATGACATTTGCAACCCAAGCATGCTTCTTGGTACATATTTGTACTCAAATATCTGTGAATGGACAAGTGACTAGAGTATAGGGAGCCAAGGGAAAATGTTGGTTTACCCAAAGTTCATTCCCTCATTCACTCATCACTCTCTCCCCTTCCCTCTGTCTAGTTTTCTTAAATATTCGCTGTCCACTTTGATGAGTGTCTTGAGTGCATATATACTGTGTAGCTATATAGATACGGATTCATGAGCCTGAATCCCAAATAAGTAGTGGCACACAGATGGATTCTCGACTACATAGAGTCCATCTCTCCTCCATAGGAAGACAGATTGCATGAACATCTGAGGCAGGGCCAAGATTTCTCTCAAGAAAAAACTGGATCTATTACTATGCTTGGACTGGAATGATTTTGAGATGTTAGAAGTCTGTGTCGTAAAGCCTGGACAATTCAAATTTGGACCAGAAAATTTTACCAGATAATCCTTAAAAAGCCTGCTTTTTGAGTAGCACAGCATTCTCCTGGGTCCTCCAATATTTTATTTGTCCAGCTGATTAAATATCTAAAATGAGGATTACTCCAATTAAAGTTGTAACCTTCAGTTGAGAAGAGAAAAAACAAAAAGGAGAAGAAAGAGACTTCATATATTCCCATCTATGTAGACCAGTTTTGGAACATTTCAGGGGAGTCAATTATTAAGATCCTCAGCAAGGTTCTTATTGCTATGTAAATTTAGTTAAAAATTAGAAATAATATTATCTTGCCAATGTTCTTAAGTTCTTTGATCTCTTGCAGCAACTTGGAGTTAGAAAACTGTCTTAAAGTGAAAATTGTGGGAAAAATTTTAAAAAGAAAGTGATTTTAGATTGTAAGCCTCTTGAAGCAGGAAACCAAAATTTATATTTCTTGTGACTTTTTCCACAAACCTGATTTGTCCTCAGAACACTTAGCTGTGTAGCAGTTTCTCAGTAGCATTTATAGTATGTTAAGCAACTGATTGGGTGCAATTTATTGATTATCTTTCTACACTGGTCATCATTTGCCTTTACAATTACAACTCCCAAGTGAAAACATTAAGTAAACAGTTTTAAAAATAGTCTATTTTATATCATATGATATCACTTATATGTGGAATCTAAAAAAATAATACAAATGAACGTATTTACAAAACAGATATAGGCTCACAGACATAGAAAACAAATTTATGGTTACCAAAGGGGGAAAAGGAAAGGGATAAATTAGGAGTTTGGGACTAAACAGATACACACTAGTATATATAAAATAGATAAACAACAAGGACCTACTGTATAGCACAGGGAACTATATTCATTATCTTGTAAAAACCTATAATGGAAAAGAATCTGAAAAAGAACATATATATATTCAGTTATGTATATATATATGTGTGTATGTGTATATATATGTGTGTATATATATGTGTGTGTATATATATATACAACTGAATCACTTTGCTGTACACCAGAAACTAACACAATATTGTAAATCAACTATACTTCAATTTCCAAAAAAAGTCTATTTTAGAATTGGGCTTTATCTACAGGTGACTTCTAGTATGAAAACGAATGGCTTGGTACTAGGAACAGATTCTTTTACCTCCTTTTTCCATTTGGAAGTGACTGGATACTTGGATCTTGAGCTGTGATAGTTCCTACATTCCATCCACGCACACAAATGGTCAGGTTGATAAATGCCTCCTGGGGAAATGAGTCCCCCTCCTCTGAAATTTTCACTTGCCTCCATTATAGCTCAACCATACTGTGTGGTAACAATTTGTTTACACATCTATGTCTCACACTGGATTGAGCTCTTTGGGTTCAGACACTCTGTCTTATGCCATCAGCATTCAGCAGAGTGATTCATGTACTATCTCCAGAGCCTCTAAGGTGAGGGGTTCAAAAAATGTTAACTTCAGAAAGAAACGTAACAGGTATCATCAAAGAGACAAAGAGCGTCTAGCCAGTGTGTACTTACAACATAATTGAAGGATGTGTCAGCCAGCACTGCAAACTGACGGAACAATGCGTGTCTAGTAAACATCTCGTTCTTAAGGACGTGAAAGCTGAAATAAAAGAAGCAGTGGAATTAAAATGAACAGAAGTTATAGGAAAGAGCAAATCGGTATTATGTTCTTGTGATTAGAAACTAGAATGTTCAGTGTCAGAGCAAGGAGATATAAGTAAAAATTTAAAAATATTAGTATGAACTTATCACTCTTTGATTTTTAAAATTATGTATTTTCCAGTCCTGAAAAGCAAATAGGAGGGAGTAGCCATACTAGATATTAACATATACCACAAAAATCATAGTATAAAAACAGTTTGGAAAGGAAAAATAAATGGAATAGAATAGGAACACTGAAACAGATTCGGGAATGTACTAGAACATAGTATGTGACCAAAGTGGCACCACAACCCAATCCGGAAAGGACTGGAGTAAAGACCTAAATATGAGAGGTAAATCAAGAAGGCTTGTCTAAAAACGTGGGAGAATATTTTAGTGGAGATGGAGAAAGACTTTCTAAACACACCTAAGGCAAAAATATTGATGGATAAAAATTAAGAATTTCTGTACAATAAAGGTCAGCATACACAAAGTTCATAGACTAGGAAAAGGTATTTGTAACATCTAAAATTGATAAGGAATTAAAAATAAGAATACACAAATAAATTTCACAAGCCAACAAGAAAGCAAAAGATGAAAAGAGTTCACAAAAGAGGGACGTCCTTTAGAAGGAAAACATCAGATCCAAAAAAAGCATCTGAAAGTCAGTTATTACCAAGTATTAGAACTCAATCCTTGTATCTCTCTATTTTTCTCCAACACTCATTCTTAGCTGATCTCATTTAATCCCATGGCTTTAAATACCATCTATACTAATGCATCCCAAATTTATGCCCCCAGCCTAAACTTTCTTCTGAACTCCAGACTCATATTCTCATCACTGCCACTAGACCTCTACCCTTAAGTGACTAAAGGCACCTTAAATCAAAATTGATTTCCCGCCAAAATGTACTTGCTTGCTTCAGTTGAAGGCAACTCCATCTTTCCCGTTGTTTAGGTAAAATCCTTGCAGTCATCTTTGACTTCTTTCTTTCCCACCTTATCTCCAATCTTTCAATACATCCTACTTTCAAAATATATCCCCAATTTAATCATTTCTCAACAGCTCCAGGTCTCCCATCCCAGTCAAATCACCATCATGTTTTGCCTAAGAGGGGTTTATTCTTTCTGGAGCTCTTAACTTTTCTCCCTGCTTTTCCTTTGGCTTCCCTATGGCCTTTTATCAACACAAGTCATAATTCTTTTAAGACGTCAGATCATTGGGTCTTTCCTCAGTTCAAGACTCTTCAGTGAGGTTTTAGGGTATTCTGAATATTGGTAAATATTGGATCAAGCATTTACCTTGCCTTATCTTGTCTGAAACTATATTTCAGGGTAAGCAGTGGGGAAAACTTTTTCTTTAATAGAATTTAGCTAAGAAATGCAGAAGGAAAGATAAAATTAAGGTATCACCAATTTGTAACCCTAATGAAATCTTGGATCATGGTTTGTGATCATTGATGGATGTTAAAATTATTTGGAGAAAGGTCAGTGATGAACCTTAAAATACATGAATTAGCCTGATAACACTTGATTAAAATAATATAGCCAGACACTATGTGCCCTATGATGCGATGCATAGGAATTGCATAGTAGTTCGAGTGAAATAGTCTTGCCTAAAATATTGAACCTGAGTCTAATCAACTCTCTGGATTTAAAGATCAGTTTGTAAGATACAGAGATAGAAGAACATGCTAGATGACACCACACATACATACACATGTGCACATAAACACTTAGTCAAATCCAGAATGGGGGACATTCTACATAACAAATGAGCATATTTCTCTAGCAAATCAGTGGGCTGGAAAGAACAGGGACGTAAGTGGGACCATCATAGAAAAAAAACAAAAAGATTTAAAGGATATAACACCCAAATGCAGTGGTCCACCTACCGTGAATCCCGATTTAATCAAACAACTGTAAAAGATTCCCTTGAGATAATCAAGGAATTTGAATAAGATTTGGTCAATAAGTAGTAGTAAAGGATTTATATTGCTAACTTTATTAGGTGTGGTAATGACCCAGTAGGCATGTAAAAGAGAAATTTTTCTTATCAATTAAAAACAAAGCTTCTAGTGATTTCCCATCTCAGAGCAAAACCCAAAATGTTCTACCTCACTGAGCTCTTATACCACTCGTCCCTCCCTGCTCACGTCTCTCCAGCCACCTGGCTTCCTCACTGTCCTTGAACACACAAGCAAACCCCCACCCCAGGATCTCTGCAAGTGTTGTTCCTTCACCTGGAAGTCTCTTCCAGATAATCACATGGCGTGCTCCCTCACTCATTCAGGTCTCTATATCTGAAGATAAATATTATCATGTGCAAATGAACGGAAATGTTTTAATAGCCCTACGGAGGAAGATGACTGTGTAGGCCCGATTAAACCAGGTATCAAGAGAGTCTGTCCGACACCAAAAACAACGGGAACTACGAATCTGCAGCCTCCAAAAAGGAGACCCCAAACACAGTAACATAAGCAAAATGAGAAGACAGAAAAAGACACAGCAGGTGAAGGAGCAAGATAAAAACCTACCAGACCTAACAAATGAAGAGGAAATAGGCAGTCTACCTGAAAAAGAATTCAGAATAATGATAGTAAAGATGATCCAAGATTCTATTTCCAAGATCCAAAATCTTGGAAATAGAATAGACAAAATGCAAGAAACAGTTAACAAGGACCTAGAAGAACTAAAGATGAATCAAGCATCGATTAAAAACACAAACTGAAATGAAAAATACTCTAGATGGGATCAATAGCAGAATAACTGAGGCAGAAGATCGGATAAGTGACATGGAAGATAAAATAGTGGAAATAACTGCTGCAGAGAAAAATAAAGAAAAAAGAATGAAAAGAACTGAGGACAGTCTCAGAGACCTCTGGGACAACATTAAATGCACCAACATTCGAATTATAGGGGTTCCAGAAGAAGAAGAGAAAAAGAAAGGGACTGAGAAAATATTTGAAGAGATTATAGTTGAAAACTTCCCTAATATGGGAAAGGAAATAGTTAATCAAGTCCAGGAGGCACAGAGAGTCCCATACAGAATAAATCCAAGGAGAAATACGCCAAGACACATATTAATCAAACTGTCAAAAATTAAACACAAAGAAATCATATTAAAAGCAGCAAGGGAAAAACAACAAATAACACACAAGGGAATCCCCATCAGGTTAACAGCTGATCTCTCAGCAGAAACTCTACAAGCCAGAAGGGAGTGGCAGGACATAATTAAAGTGATGAAGGAGAGAAAACTTCAACCAAGATTACTCTGCCCAGCAAGGATCTCATTCAGATTTGATGGAGAAATTAAAACCTTTACAGACAAGCAAAAGCTGAGAGAGTTCAGCACTACCAAACCAGCTTTACAACAAATGCTAAAGGAACTTCTCTAGGTAAGAAACACAAGAGAAGGAAAAGACCTACAATAACGAACCCAAAACAATTAAGGAAATGGGAATAGGAACATACATATCAATAATTACCTTAAATGTAAATGGACTAAATGCTCCCAACCAAAAGATACATATTGGCTGAATGGATACAGAAACAAGACCCATATATATGCTGTCTACAAGAGACCCACTTCAGACCTAGAGACACATACAGATTGAAAGTAAGGGGATGGAAAAAGATATTCCATGCAAATGGAAATCAAAAGAAAGCTGGAGTAGCAATTCTTATATCAGACAAAATAGACTTTAAAATAAAGACTAATAGAAGAGGCAAAGAAGGACACTACATAATGATCAAGGGATCGATCCAAGAAGAAGATATAACAATTGTAAATATTTATGCACCCAACATAGGAGCACCTCAATACATAAGGCAAATACTAACAGCCATAAAAGGGGAAATCGACAGTAACACACTCATAGTAGGGGACTTCAACACCCCACTTTCACCAATGGACAGATCATCCAAAATGAAAATAAATAAGGAAACACAAGCTTTAAATGATACATTAAACAAGATCGACTTAATTGATATTTATAGGACATTCCATCCAAAAACAACAGAATACACATTTTTCTCAAGTGCTCATGGAACATTCTCCAGGATAGATCATATCTTGGGTCACAAATCAAGCCTTGGTAAATTTAAGAAAATTGAAATTGTATCAAGTATCTTTTCCGACCACAGTGCTATGAGACTAGACATCAATTACAGGAAGAGATCTGTAAAAAATACAAACACATGGAGGCTAAACAATACACTACTCAATAACGAAGTGATCATTGAAAAAATCAAAGAAGAAATTAAAAAATACCTAGAAACAAATGACAATGGAGACACGACCACCCAAAACCTATGGGACGCAGCAAAAGCAGTTCTAAGGGGGAAGTTTATAGCAATACAATCCCACCTTAAGAAACAGGAAACATCT
The DNA here is from genome assembly GCF_964341445.2 of Mesoplodon mirus. Classification (NCBI taxonomy): domain Eukaryota; kingdom Metazoa; phylum Chordata; class Mammalia; order Artiodactyla; family Ziphiidae; genus Mesoplodon; species Mesoplodon mirus. The sequence goes on along the minus strand of NC_138979.1, from coordinate 12,626,750 downwards.
CGAGTAAACAACCTGACCCTGCACCTAAAGCAATTAGAGAAAGAAGAACAAAAGCATCCCAAAGTTAGCAGAAGGAAAGAAATCATAAAAATCAGATCAGAAATAAATGAAAAAGAAATGAAGGAAACGATAGCAAAGATCAATAAAACTAAAAGCTGGTTCTTTGAGAAGATAAACAAAATTGATAAACCATTAGCCAGACTCAACAAGAAAAAAAGAGAGAAGACTCAAATCAATAGAATTAGAAATGAAAAAGGAGAAGTAACAACTGACACTGCAGAAATACAAAAGATGAGAGATTACTACAAGCAACTCTATGCCAATAAAATGGACAACCTGGAAGAAATGGACAAATTCTTAGAAATGCACAACCTGCCAAGACTGAATCAGGAAGAAATAGAAAATATGAATAGACCAATCACAAGCACTGAAATTGAAACTGTGATTAAAAATCTTCCAACAAACAAAAGCCCAGGACTAGATGGATTCACAGGCGAATTCTATCAAGCATTTAGAGAAGAGCTAACACCTATCCTTCTCAAACTCTTCCAAAATATAGCAGAGGAAGGAACACTCCCAAACTCATTCTACGAGGCCACCATCACCTTGATACCAAAACAAGGCAAGGATGTCACAAAGAAAGAAAACTACAGGCCAATATCACTGATGAACATAGATGCAAAAATCCTCAACAAAATACTAGCAAACAGAATCCAACAGCACATTAAAAGGATCATACACCATGATCAAGTGGGGTTTATTCCAGGAATGCAAGGATTCTTCAATATATGCAAATCAATCAACGTGATACACCATATTAACAAATTGAAGGGGAAAAACCATATGATAATCTCCATAGATGCAGAGAAAGCTTTCGACAAAATTCAACACCCATTTATGATAAAAACCCTGCAGAAAGTAGGCATAGAGGGAACTTTCCTCAACATAATAAAGGCCATATATGACAAACCCACAGCCAACATCGTCCTCAATGGTGAAAAACTGAAACCATTTCCACTAAGATCAGAAACAAGACAAGGCTGCCCACTCTCACCACTCTTATTCAACATAGTTTTGGAAGTTTTAGCCACAGCAATCAGAGAAGAAAAGGAAATAAAAGGAATCCAAATTGGAAAAGAAGAAGTAAAGCTGTCACTGTTTGCAGATGACATGATACTATACATAGAGAATCCTAAAGATGCTACCAGAAAACTACTAGAGCTAATCAATGAATTTGGTAAAGTAGCAGGATACAAAATTAATGCACAGAAATCTCTGGCATTCCTGTACACTAATGATGAAAAATCTGAAAGTGAAATCAAGAAAACACTCCCATTTACCATTGCAACAAAAAGAATAAAATATCTAGGAATAAACCTACCTAAGGAGACAAAAGACCTGTATGCAGAAAATTATAAGACACTGATGAAAGAAATTAAAGATGATACAAATAGATGGAGAGATATACCATGCTCCTGGATTGGAAGAATCAATATTGTGAAAATGACTCTACTACCCAAAGCAATCTACAGATTCAATGCAATCCCTATCAAACTACCATTGGCATTTTTCACAGAACTAGAACAAAAAATTTCAAAATTTGTTTGGAAAAACAAAAGACCCCGAATAGCCAAAGCAATCTTGAGAACGAAAAACAGAGCTGGAGGAATCAGGCTCCCTGACTTCAGACTATACTACAAAGCTACAGTAATCAAGACAGTGTGGTACTGGCACAAAAACAGAAAGATAGATCAATGGAACAGGATAGAAAGCCCAGAGATAAACCCACGCACATATGGTCAACTTATCTTTGATAAAGGAGGCAGGAATGTACAGTGGAGAAAGGACAGCCTCTTCAATAAGTGGTGCTGGGAAAACTGGACAGGGACGTGTAAAAGTATGAGATTAGATCCTTCCCTAACACCATACACAAAAATAAGCTCAAAATGGATTAAAGACCTAAATGTAAGGCCAGACACTATCAAACTCTTAGAGGAAAACATAGGCAGAACACTCTATGACATAAATCACAGCAAGATCCTTTTGGACCCACCTCCCAGAGAAATGGAAATAAAAACAAAGATTAACAAATGGGACCTAATGAAACTTCAAAGCTTTTACACAGCAAAGGAAACCATAAACAAGACCAAAAGACAACCCTCAGAATGGGAGAAAATATTTGCAAATGAAGCAACTGACAAAGGATTAATCTCCAAAATTTATAAACAGCTCATGCAGCTCAATAGCAAAAAAACAAACAACCCAATCCAAAAATGGGCAGAAGACTTAAACAGGCATTTCTCCAAAGAAGATATATAGATTGCCAACAAACACATGAAAGAATGCTCAACATCATTAATCATTAGAGAAATGCAAATCAAAACTACAATGAGATATCATCTCACACCAGTCAGAATGGCCATCATCAAGAAATCTAGAAACAATAAATGCTGGAGAGGGTGTGGAAAAAAGGGAACACTCTTGCACTGCTGGTGGGAATGTGAATGGGTACAGCCACTATGGAGAACAGTATGGAGGTTCCTTAAAAAACTAAAAATAGAACTACCATGTGACCCAGCAATTCCACTACTAGGCATATACCCTGAGAAAACCATAATTCAAAAAGAGACATGTACCAAAATGTTCATTGCAGCTCTATTCACAATAGCCCGGAGATGGAAACAACCTAAGTGTCCATCATCGGATGAATGGATAAAGAAGATGTGGCACATATATACAATGGAATATTACTCAGCCATAAAAAGAAACGAAACTGAGCTATTTGTAATGAGGTGGATAGACCTAGAGTCTGTCATACAGAGTGAAGAAAGTCAGAAAGAGAAAGACAAATACCATATGCTAACACATATATATGGAATTTAAGAAAAAAAAATGTCATGAAGAACCTAGGGGTAAAACAGGAATAAAGACACAGACCTACGTGAGAATGGACTTGAGGATATGGGGAGGGGGAAGGGTAAGCTGTGACAAAGCGAAAGAGAGGCATGGACATATATACAGTACCAAACGTAAGGTAGATAGATAGTGGGAAGCAGCCGCATAGCACAGGGAGATCAGCTCAGTGCTTTGTGACCGCCTGGAGGGGTGGGATAGGGAGGGTGGGAGGGAGGGAGACGCAAGAGGGAAGGGATGTGGGAACAGATGTATATGTATGACTGATTCACTTTGTTATAAAGCAGAAACTAATTAAAAAAATCTAAAAAAAAAAAGAGAGTCTGTCCATCCTGTCTATGATTTAAATTTGAAACACTGAGATCAGGAATAAAACAGTTTTGAATTAGTTTTTCTTTGAAGTGACTTTGACTACTCTTTTTTTGTTGTTTTTTTTTTTGACTTTGACTACTCTTCTTTTTTAGGTCAGTTATTTTGCAACTCTTGAAAGAGGTATGTGAGGGCATTTCATATTAGTTAATATATACAGAAAAATGCAAGGCTCCCAATTTCCTTAAAAGACGATTAGTCGCATTTTTACAAATAGAATTTGTATATATCACCACACTATACCTGTTCCTGAGAATTAAGAATTTCTTTTCCCAGTTTTTGTTGATCTGATCTGATTCCTTCTTAACCCTGTAATAAATTTATAGGTGGTTAAATATCATATTAGCTGCAAATGAACAATTATGAATTACTATTACCAGTACCTCTCCAACTTCTTTTTCTCTTTCTCTAACTTAGCCTTTAACATTTCTATTTGCTCTTCCAAACCACGTTTCTCTTCTTCAATCTTTCAATAGAAAATACATCACAGAGTTAATTATACCGTAAATCTGAAAGTTTATTTCTATTAAATAGCATGCATATTCTAACTATCATCAAAAATTTGATGGAACAATGAGTTATATTTACTTGCAAATTCCCATAAACTGCAAGAATTTAAGATCCCATGCCTCCATTTCCTGTAAATGATTCACTTCAAAGCAGCCAGTGTGAGACAATATTACCAAGTAACCAAAATTTATCTTCATCACCCCTCCCCCCTACCATGTATCACTTTTTCTAAATCTCTTCATCATAGCAGCAGCTGCCCCCAGTTACTCTATTTCCTCTTTCTATCAAAACTGTTCTCAGGAAAGGATCTGACCAACTCAATCACATTAGAACTGTATGCCATTTCTCAGTATTGTTTCTACTTTACAAGGGGACAAAGTTTTGGCAAAGGAATGAAATCTGTAACAGTGGAATTGTAGGCATGTCATGAATGAGATTTCTTCGGGTGTGGCAGGGATGTACCCCAGAATCATACTAGAGAGGCAATCAGGTCCTCTGTCTCTTCATTAGACTGATTCTTGGTGTAGCTTTCAAAGTCATTGCTCCTCTCTAAGGACAGTCAGCATCAATATAAACCATATTTAAGTTAATAATAAGGGTCATATTAGTCATTATTATACCTTAGCCACTGATAGTCTCGCTTTTTCTCTATGCATTGCAGCAGGTATTCCATGTCTAACCTGGAAAGAAAATAAACCAAGGCAAGTATAACATTTCTAGTCAATGCATAAAGATGTGGTTTTTCTGCAGCTTAGAGAAAGGCAAATGAGACTAAAAATATGCCAACCCTAGTCCCATAGGGGTCTTGACTGCCTCATTTAATTTACAAGACTCAGTGTTTATACACTGCATTTGCAATTGGACAATTACATCCCATTAAAACCAACCTTCCCACTACTGTTTTTTTTTGTGTGTGTGTGGTACGCGGGCCTCTCACTGCTGCAGCCTCTCCCGCTGTGGAGCACAGGCTCCGGACACGCAGGCTCAGCGGCCATGGCTCACGGGCCCAGCCGCTCCACGGCACGTGGGATCCTCCCGGACCGGGCACGAACCCGCGTCCCCTGCATCGGCAGGCGGACTCCCAACCACTGCGCCACCAGGGAAGCCCTACTCTTTGTTTTTTAAATGCATTACTTTGTAATTATATATGGGTCAAATTTTACCATTACACTTTTTTTTTTAATGAAGTGGGCAGTTATTACCCAGTGAAGTCACAAGCTTAAAAAAAACCTTTTATTTTATTTTTCTCAACTATCTTTTGGATTAAGTCTAATGAATCCCAGTTATAGGTATAAAAACACTGCATTTCAAAATGGTTAAGTAAATCACATATTGCACTTTTTTGTTTTTTAGATTTTAATGCATTCGTTTGCTCATTTATTTAATAATAAATAAATAAACTTTTATTTTAAATGATAATTAAGACGAATTTTCACTACTATTCCTCTTGAATGATGCAGAGAGCAGATGGCAATGAGAAAATATACTGAATATAAAAACCTGCTTGGGGCCTCCCTGGTGGCGCAGTGGTTGAGAGTCCGCCTGCCGATGCAGGGGATACGGGTTCGTGCCCCGGTCTGGGAGGATCCTACGTGCCGCGGCGCGGCTGGTCGCGTGAGCCATGGCCGCTGAGCCTGCGCATCCGAAGCCTGTGCTCCGCAACGGGAGAGGCCACAACAGTGAGAGGCCCGCATACCGCAAAAAGAAAAAAAAAAAAAAAAAAAAAAAAAACCTGCTTGATTAGCTATTCTTATATTCCTCTACAGAACACAGACAGCAAAAGGTGCTTCTTATTACCACCACTACCTTCTCCAGTGGGTTCTGTGACCCAAAAGCTTTTGATCTGTTGCCCATCATGGGGGCAACAGATGGGGTGGGCTCTGCCACGCAGGGTCTGGAGCCAGGTCTTCAGAATAAAGTAAAAGGAACCCAGAGCTCCCTGGAGCAATCAGAAGTGAGGGCTGAGAAGAGCTAGAAAAGAAGAGAATGGCCAGGCAGGACCCCAAGGCTGGAGCTGCTAGTGTGTGGTGAAGCCACAAGTGCCCAGTGCCCAGGGGTGATGTCCAATATTCAATGTGAAATGGCATCTTGGTGATGCAGACTGTCCCTGTTACTCACCTTCTTCAACCTCGTCCAACTAAAGGTGTCCTGTGAGTGAGTGGTTTTAGTAGCAACCACAGAATTGGGTTGAATTCAGTGTCTGATTCAACAAAGTGTGAGCTGGGATGACACAGAGTGCAATGGGACTCAGAAATGGACTCGTTTCAGTGTAAGAAGGAGCCCAGACATAGCAACAACCACCAGAAGATGCCATGGGCGTCTGGAGAAACAAGTGGACACGTTTTCGGCTGCCACAAAGCACAGAATGTGGGTTTGAGCCAACTTTACTTATATCTGAAGGGGCAGAGAGAACCCAGCTGACATTAGCTGCCATGTAACAAAATTTGTAAGTAACAGCCATAAAAGTTATAAGTTTTTGAGTGCCTACTATGGGTCAGGCACGTCACACATATTACCATTTACTTCTATACACTAACCTATTGATTTCACCATCCCTGTCACTTTAGATTTTTAGTGATAGAGAATGCACACACATATTTTAAAAATAAACTGCAGATAGTATACGTGAACATAAAACTCTCACTTCCCAGAAGCCAAGGGTTTGGTTTTGTTTTAGTTTCTCTCGTCATTATCATTATAAATGAACAGTAGCCTTTATTGTTTGGACTCCCCACAAATAAAGATTAAGAATTCAGAGCATTCGAATTACCTTCCACCTTCTCTCTTCCCTCGCATGCCTGATTTTTTATTTGCAAATGTTTAGCTCTTACTGTGGTTGCCTTCATTATGACGTCAATATATGTAAACTTCTATATGGTGATCTACGAACTCCCTGCTGATAATTCCTGATTAGCCCCTGGCTGATAGGAGAATTTTCAGCACGGACTTAATCCTGAACTTGGACCCTAACCCACTGCTCTTACCTTAGTTCACTAAACTCTAACTCCTACTCCATCAGTCCCCTCAGTCCTGAGGAGCTTTCTGGTGGTCCTAGAACTACCCAGATTATTGTTCCCTTGGTTGTCTGCACACCTTCCTAGAGAAACCTACCACCTACAACCACCAGCATAGTGACTCAGTCTCCCCAAGGCCCATATGACAGGAAGTTAGCCAAAAACAAAGCCTGAGGCCTAGCAACACCTATTTAACAAAACAGCGGGAATCTTGGTTATCATTAGCCTCCCTTGGCTTCGAATACGTGGGGGTCACCCAAGTCATGGGAGGCATGCACTTTTGGGGCTCCCTCTACCTGTTTGCTCTCAAAGAGCACAATCCGCTTGAACTGCCTCTCTGACCAGGACGTGAGGAGTACACAGTGAATTCACTGCCACTTGGTTAACAGTAGACCAAGGAAATCATGGGAGTAAGAGCCCCAAGCTTTGGAGGGCACTTGCCCGTATGTTAACGGGAATAAACTAAACCAAATTTTAAAAACGAATCCACAGGAAGTTAGGAAAACAAACTGGCAAAACAAAATACGTTTCCACTTAGGAAGACATTTATATTTATTTATTTCACTCTATCTGAAGTCATATCAGTAATTTAAAGTTTATTAAAAAAAAAAAAGATTCTGGGACTTCCCTGGTGGCGCAGTGGTTAAGAATCTGCCTGCCAATGCAGGGGACACGGGTTCGATCACTGGTCCGGGAAGATCCTGCATGTCGCGGAGCAACTAAGCCCGTGTACCAAAACTACTGAGCCTGTGTTCTAGAGCCTGCGAGCCACAGCTACTGAACCCACGAGCCACAAATATTGAGCCTGCGTGCCACAACTACGGAAGACTAGAGCCCGTGCTCCGCAACAAGAGAAGCCACCACAATGAGAAGCCCACGCACCGCAACGAAGAGTAGCCTCCGCTCGTCACAACTAGAGAAAGCCCGCACACAGCAACGAAGACCCAACGTGGCCAAAAATAATAAATAAATAAAATAAAACTAAAAATTTAAAAAAGAAAAAAAGAGATTCTGTGTTTAAATTTGCATACAGTAAAAATTAGTTCCAATTTTCAAGGCTCCTTTTTCCTGACTCTCATATAATGATCAACTCTGTAATAACTAGAGATAAAACCATGCTAAACCATATCTTCTGTAAAGCAAATAATTATTCAATCTCTCCCAAAGACAATACTCTGACAATGACAAAGATAGCTTCTCTTTTCATTAAAAAAAAAAGCACCACATGTAGACTAGAGTGTTTGCTCTCCAGTTTGAGTTGAACTTTCAACTCCCGCTACAGCACGTTATATTCAATCCTGGCTCTGTCCACATTAAACTGTCATTTTGTTTTGCCAGCTGCTGGCGTTCCATTTTCTCTGGAATACATGTGCTGGTCTTTATGTGGCTACTTCATTGACAGGTGCAAACACTGGACTGCTAAACAGTAGATAGAGGTGAAAATGAGTGGTAATAGAAAAGGAGATAACTTCCTAAGTAGGAAAATGTAAATTAAATAATTACAAAGATAATCGAACATTGTGACTAGACATAATTCATTATAAATATTTCTCTTTTTTTGAATTTGTATATATATTTATAGCTAAAAATCTATAAAATTAAGAAATGTTTTATTTACAACAGAAATTTAAAAGTTTTGATCCTTAAATTTATTTCCCAGTTTAAGCACTTAAAACATGTTAAAAAAACACCCAACATTTAATAAATATAATCTAAATTTGGAATCAACAGCCAAGGTTTGTAATAACAGGAGTACAATTATGGTTATTAACTGTCATATGATCCACCAGATTCCTTATCATATCCTCTTTCTCCTTTTCTTGTCAATCAAAGACTCATCACATTCTTTCATTTCTCCCAATTTCCACAAACATCCCTCTTCTGAAACTTGGGCTGATCCTTCTGGGTTTAATGCCTCCTTGAGTCTCTCCTTTAAGCCATCAAATATATTTCTATCAAAACAATGTTTCTAACTCATGAAGAAAGATGATCTTCTGTCCCTAAAACGTCATTAATCTTTTTTTTTTTTTTTTCCGATACGCGGGCCTCTCACTGTTGTGGCCTCTCCCATTGCGGGGCACAGGCTCCAGACGTGCAGGCTCAGCGGCCATGGCTCGCGGGCCCAGCCTCTCCGTGGTATGTGGGATCTTCCCTGACCGGGGCACGAACCCGTGTCCCCTGCATTGGCAGGCAGACTCTCAACCACTGTGCCACCAGGGAAGCCCAAATGTCATTAATCTTGACTTCCATATTATCATTTTTTTTTCTGATTACCTTCTAAGCAAACAACTAATTTTGAATACCAGTAATGTGCCAGCGGGTGGTAGCTGGCATGGTGGTGGGTGGGGAGGGGAGAGTGATGCAACCATAGGAAGAGAGGAGAAGCGGCCTGTGTGCTTACAGTCTGGAAAGAAGAGACTTAAGAATTGAGAACACTGAGGATAGACTAGGAGGTTGTATGCAGTCAGGCACTGATCACTGTGTAAGCCAGAAGGCAAAACAGAACATTTACCTCCATATGTCACTGGTGAATTTTCTTCTAACAAAATTATTAGAATTCAATTTCAAAATTCTTTCAAAAATAGACAAGAGGGCTCCCCTGGTGGCGCAGTGGTTGAGAGTCCGCCTGCCGATGCAGGGGACACGGGTTGGATCCCCGGTCTGGGAAGATCCCACATGCAGAGCAACTAAGCCCGTGCACCACAGCTACTCAGCCTGCGCTCTAGAGCCCTTGAGCCACAACTACTGAGCTCATGTGCCACAACTACTGAAGCCCATGTGCCTAGAGCCCATGCTCCACAACGAGAGAAGCCACCACAATGAGAAGCCCGTGCACTGCAATGAAGAGTAGCCCCCGCTTACCACAACTAGAGAAGCCCATACGCAGCAATGAAGACCCAACACAGCCAAAAATAAATAAATTAAATAAATAAATTATAAAAAAATAAAGTGGCGAAAATGGTAAATATGTATTTGGCTCCCTCACAGGACGCAAATAATGTCACTCCCATACTAACAACAAGACAAATCCAGATACACCACAAAATCACAACTTTTCTTGAACTCATCTGAGAACTGAGGTCACAACCAGGTAACTGAATTCCAAAGAGGAGTGAGCCCCTCCAAGGAGAGAGGAGACACATGCACAGCCTCATCCACAGCAGAAGAAGCACCATGCCAGTTGCAACACAAGCAGGTAAGAAAAATGAGCTAAAATACAAAGTAGTGCGGAGCAAGTATGGGTTAGCAGAGCAGTCTGAAGTAGCTGGGAGCACGTGTTAAACGGTGAGTTCACACTCACTCACAGCTTTTGTCCCCATCCCCCACAAGATGCTCATGCGAAAAGCTGAGGGCAGAGCAGGGCAGGAGACTCGTGGATTGTGCAGGCTTGAAGAGAAGACTAGCTGCTGCTAAGAGAAAAGCACCTTCTATCCTAAGAAGCAAAAGTCTTAAGCCTCTGGGAGAGGGAAAGCAAACTCTCTGGCCAGTCAGACTCAAAGAAAGTGATCAGTGGAAAAGTGTCAGGCATCAAGCCCCATCCCCTTCTCTTAGGGCTTTGTTTCCTAGGAAGGAAAGTTTTGAACTGCTGGGGAGGGCAGCAAAGCCTCTCGCTCATAGGGCATAGGTGAAGGCATAGTATGGCAAGGGGGCAAATAAAGAAGATTTTTCCTCTTCTGGGTGAGGCGTCAGTAATTGTACGAGGCCTTAGTGGAGGCCTTAGTGTACTAATACCAAGTGGAGGTTTCCTATTGCAGAAGAAACAGGTATCTCCTGCCCAAGGTCAACTTCAGATACAAGGTGGAGGTAGACTGCCACAGGGAGGAGGGGCAGGAATCCTGAGAGAGCCCACCTCTGAGCCACAGGCACACAGCACTTCCCAAAGAGTAAGTTTGCTTTAGAACAACAGAGAACTCTTTCTGCCCTCACCTGTGAAGTACCAAGCAATAGCAGTCTATTACCAAGGAAGGCATAAGAGCATAGAGAGAGACTTACTCAGTGGCACAGGTGGATAGTTCTGCTGAAAGCTAAAGGTGGAGCAACACACAGAGAAAAGCACTCTGTTACCCTCATTCCCATTCTAAGCACACACCCACCGCAAGAATATCAAGGTTGTGGCCCACTAAAAGGAACCATAGCAACAACCAAACTCAATTCAACTTTTGGCTAGATTGGCTCTACCGCTTACAATAACAGTCTGTTACAGGAAGAGGCATGCCATTTCCAGGTGTGGACACTGTTTATTTCAGTCTCTACTATTCTACACATGATGACTGATATTCAATCGAAAATTATGAGACAGGGCTTCCCTGGTGACGCAGCGGTTGAGAGTCCGCCTGCCGATGCAGGGGACACAGGTTCGTGCCCCGGTCCGGAAAGATCCCACATGCCACGGAGTGGCTGGGCCCGTGAGCCATGGCCGCTGAGCCTGCGCATCCGGAGCCTGTGCTCCGCAATGGGAGAGGCCACAACACGGAGAGGCCACAACACTGAGAGGCCCACGTACCGCAAAAAAAAAAAAAGAGAAAATTATGAGACAGACAAAAAGGAAAAGAACCTATTGTCAGGAGACAAAGCAATCAACAGAATCAGATTCAAAGATAACCCATGGATCATGGAACTATCAGATGAGGACTTTAACTATAATTAAAATGTTAAAGAACCTAGGAGAAAAAGTGAACAATATAGATGGCAAACAATAAATAGATAATTTCAGCAGAGATTTGAAAAATGTAAAAAAAAAGTCAAATGTAAATATTAGAAATTTTTTAAAAAGATGAAGAAATTAATTTCTTTGATTAATCAATACAGCTGAGGAAAACAATTAGTAAATTTGAAGATAGGTCACAAAAATACCCCAAACTGAAACACAAAGAGGAAAAAGTCGTTTAAAATCAATGATCAGAATACCCAAGAATTTGGGGACAATACCAAATGGTCTAACATACGTGTAATCAGAATCTCAGAAGGAGAAGGGAGAGAGAACAGGGCAAGAGACATAATTAAAGATAATGGTAAGGAGTTAATGAAAGACACCAAACCCCAAATTCAAGAAAGTCCATCAGGACAGACAGAAAGAAATAGAGAGGAACAACAAACACTCCAAAACACATTATAGTCTAACTGTTGAAAAGCAAAGAGAAAGAGAAACTTCTAAAGGCATTCCAAAGTAAAAGACACATTACAGACAGAGAAACAAAGTTAAAATATACAGTAGACTTTTTGTCTGAAACTATGCAAGACAAAAGATAAGGGAGTGACATCTTCAAAGTATTAAAGAAAAGAAACTGTCAACCCATGCTTCCATACTCAGAAAAAAATCTGTCAAAAATACAGGCAAAATAAAGTTTTTTTCAGACAAGCAAAAGCTGAGAGAATGTGTTGCCAGCAGACTTGCACTATAATCCCTGCAAAAGGAAGTTCTTCAGGAAGAAAGAAGATGATACCAGACAGAAACTTAGATATATAAAAAAAATAAAAGCTCCAAAATGGTATAAATGAAGGTGTCAAATGCAAACCTTGCCGTGGCAAATCATATCCATTTTTGTTACATGAAAATATCTATATTAAATTATAATTTTCTGAAGAATATAACATGTTAGAAACTCCAAAGAACTGTACTTTTGATGGACACATTGGAAAAGATCCTCCAAAGGCACTCTGAGCAAGATGAATGGACAAATATGAGTTGCACAGTGACTTTCTGGAGAACTCTTAAACACTATCTTTACTGCTGAAGACTAAGCTATTTGGTGGGAGATTTCCAGGGGTTCCTACAAATTGCAATGACTTCTTACTGATCTCTTATCAACAAGCTGCTTGGGTGCTTCAGTCTGAAATCTTTTTTTTGTTGCTTTCCTAATAGATGTTCTCCTGGCTATTCCAGTGGTTGTATAAGAATCCAAAACTATTGAAACCTTTCTAATTTAAGTATAAAATTTACCTTTAAAATACACTTATGCCTTATTTAATGTAAACCAGACAGAAATGTTATGAATCTTAATCAGAATCCACTTGCATATATTCAACTAGAGAGAAAGACCACCAAAATTACTCTCTAGGACGTTCAGGCTCCTGTCTATCAGCTCTGGTGGCATGAAACACAGTATGGGTTCACCATATGCTTTCAGCCATTGGATTAACTGGACTCCATAACACTTCATGGCACTGGTTATAGGTAACTCCTTATTCTATTCTGGATATATATATATATATATATATTCATATAGTCAACAGAAGAATGTCTCCCACATAGAAATTAGTGAAGGAGATCCTCAGGATTAAAAAATCCTTCAAGATTTTTTAAAAGCCTGAAAATCAGTATACCTGATTCCCTAATAAGGCTGCATAGGCTAACAAAACATAAGAACTCTTTGGATTTGGCTGGCATAAAATCAATTCAGTGAGCTATCCTTGGTCATCTAAAGTTGATCAGAAATGCAAGTTAGCAGTAATATGTAATAGGTGAATATGGGGAAACAAATAGCTTTCCCTTAATTAGTTTAGTTTTTTGATGAACGAATGGAGACTACAACTGAGGCATTACATGAAGGAAAGTCTAAGTACCACCCTCCACGAAAATACATTACTAAAGAAAGGGGAATTGAAATATGTTGTAATTTATATAAACTAATCCCTAGGATTTGAAGAGAAACCTGAAGAGGTCAGGGCTGGAGAAACTGACAAGTTGGAAGAGCTGGACCTGAAGAGGGTGGCTGATAGTCCAATGCCAGCATCCAGTGGGGTGTAGGTACCTCAGGTTGACAGTGGTGAACGTCGGTATTAAAGCTGTTCTATGACAGTGAGTTTGTAATAGAATTCACAGCAGAACTAGTACATGCAATGATGGCAGTTAGGATGGATGGCAGCACGTCAAATGTTCAGGGGGTGAGACCCAAGTCCCAGCAGTGTCAGGACTCTGGCAAATGACCTGGTGTTCAAGACTGGCCCCAATTCCCAGGGAGAACTGGAAAGAAACCCACAGCTGAAACCCAGGTAAATGGAATAAAGCACACCATGCAGTGAGGGGTCAGGTGGCTGCCCTGTGGGCTCCTGAATGATGTTTCCTCTGTCACCACCAAGGAGACATGTGGTCAGGACCTAGCATCTGCCCTATGGCTCAGAGTGTCCAGGGAAGAATAGAAATTGATACTAATCTCTTCTTTTCCTGATTTCCACAACAATCTTAAGCCTTTAAATGAAATTATACTAAATATTGCAAACTCTACAAGTAAAATGGTATTATTCTTCCCCAGCAAAAATAAACAAGAAGACGACAAAGCATAAAACCTTTCAAGTGATTTTTAACAAAAACCATTTTTCATTTGTGGAACAAATGTTGGATATTATTTTCACTAAAATATTTTCAGTCCCAAATATACTGAAAGTACTTATTTATCATCAAACTACTTAGAGAAGAATAATACAGAAAGTCAATGCCACCTTTCAGTTGAATTTTAAATATGGTATTACTCAGATTTTTCAATTTTGGTCTCTGACAGCAGAATCTAAAGATGCATTCACTTTAGCGGCAAATGACAAATTTAATTTTAAAATAAAAAACAAGTAATTGTTGTGTATGATTTCAATTATCTCTACATTTTAAAGTTATTCCTATTCAGGAATTCCCTGGCGGTCCAGTGGTTAGGACTCAGTGCTTTCACTGCTGTGACCCTGGCAAGCTGCACGGCACAGCCAAAAAAAAAAAAAAAAAAGCTACTCCCATTAGGAAACAAAGATCCAGTACGATAAGGAAGATTCTTTTGTGTCAACATAATCTATCAAAATACAGTAAATATCCTTTGACAGTCCCTGAAGACCATACAACTGTACACGTGTCCGGGACTGTCCTAGCTCTGTATTACTCCACCACCCTGGGCTGCCAGGTCAGCAATGAGCAAAACGCTGGCTTTTTCACACAGCTCTGCAGAACAATGAACTACCTGCTTTATCAAGCCAAGCCCAGGGGAAAAATAGCGAAATAATGAAACAATGAACAGGTTATATGATTTTCTTCTCTGATGGAGTTTATTTTCAACTTCACAGGCAGCTCAGTCAAATAAAAGGGACGTACAGGAGAGGAATGGGAAAGATCTTTCTTTCACCCACCTTGCCTATAATACTCTACACCCATAATAATTCCATATCCCATAGTAATAATAATTTTTTAAAAATTACTAGCTTGGGGCTTCCCTGGTGGCGCAGTGGTTGAGAGTCCGCCTGCCGATGCAGGGGACGCGGGTTCATGCCCCGGTCTGGGAAGATCCCACGTGCCACGGGGCAGCTGGGCCCGTGAGCCATGGCCGCTGAGCCCGTGCGTCCGGAGCCTGTGCTCCGCAACGGGAGAAGCCACAACAGCGAGAGGCCCGAGTATGGCAAAAAAAAAAAAAAAAAAAAATTACTAGCTTGCAGGGTGACTATGGTCATACTTGGAAAACTATTGCAAAAGTACTTCACCTTGCAATTCTAGAATGTTTAAAGAAAAACGTTCTAGAGGTTTTAATAAGTTTTTTCTGATGTCCAAATTGCTTTGTATTGAATGAACTTTAAGAATGGGAATACGACTGACTTTGTCCCCTGTCCCATTTCCCACACGGAAGGGTCCTGATGCTTTCTGTGGATCTAAGCGCGTACCATATGTTCCGTCAGCGCAGACAGGTGACCCCATGGAAGCTCAGAGGTTTTCCAGGGAAGCATTTACTGGGTGCAGCCTTAATTAACTAATTACCCTGGAGCGGGGGCTGTGGGAGGGAAACCTGGGAATCCAAGTTAACCTTGCTTTGTGAAACCTCAGTATTTGAAATATTTTACAGCTATCAAAAAATAAACTTTACACAAAAACGCTGTCCAAATACAAATTTCATGTTGTGAAATCTTTCATAAACAGAAATCACACAGCAATGTTCCTATTGTGCTTTTCAGACTGAGGTTGAACACTCAGTTTATCACTGTGTGCGCCGCTGGGTGAAGCACGTGTGCTGTTCCCACCGAATGACACAGATTTCAAAAAATAAGTATGATTAATTAGATAAGGTAAATGACTGATGTAAAAAGTTCCTGCAGCAAGCTCTCCCTTTGGTCATTTACACGTGGTCAAGATGACAAAACCCTTTAAAGACAATTTTTAAGAAGTCCAACTACCTCAATATAATTAAATATTTAAAGGACAGAAACAGGAAAATGATAACCAGAGTGCATACAGAGAGAGCTAATCTACAATGAAGAATACACCACATGGGGAGGTGATGGAAGGGAGCACTCATTATAATAGGATCATTATTAACAAAAGTGTATATGAGAGTAATAACGGTGAGCTAGAAAAATATATTTCTCTTTAAAATCGAGTCAATTCCTATGAAAATGTAAACTCCAGCTTATGTCATCTCTCCCCTCCCCCAGTCCAATTTTTACTTATTGTTACACATTAACTTCCGAGTATCCCAGCTGACAAAATGTACTCTTAAGCTTCGGAAACATCTAGATAACAGTCATTACGGTCAGAAGGAGAGACTGTGACACTAGGAGAAAACCCTACTGAAATGACACCTTCTCAGAGACGCTGTCTGCCTTTGTCTCCCCTTCACGGTGTCTTTCCTGTAGGGGAGAACAGTGGTATTTCTGCCCCTTGTCGTTGGGACTTTGGAAGCTCAATTTTGATGGGTAAATTCGGGGCTTTGGAGTGTCTGCAATTCTAGGATTTAGTTAGGGCCCTGGGTTTGCTGTAGGGAAGGGGTTGCCCTGTCCCCGTCTCCAACCCCACTCTACAATGCCTCAGACCACAGACCCCTGGCACATACCCTGATTTCAAGGCAGCTGACAGAGGTTTATGGAACAGGACACTGCCTCGGCCACAGGCTCCCTAAGTCCCAGGCTTGGACTACAGCCCCTTGCCCAGTAAGGCGGGCCCCCCCCCCCCGCCCCAGGTCAGCAGGCAGTCCTGCATGCTCAGCCCGGGGGCGGGGGGTTGCTTTTTGTTTTCTTGCTTTGTTGTGGGCCTCCTCCCCCTGCCCCCCCAAATACTTCCCAGATCTGGATTCTAAAAATCTTACTTCTAGAACCCAGTCATTGGTCAGTCATGTACCGCATTCCCCAAATGTCCTTCTCCTCCTCAGGAAATTCTAGTTGTTGATACTTCCTAACTCTCTGCAAAGTGGAAGCGCTCTTAGAGGAGAATGCTTTTTCTCAAGTCCTGGGGTTTGCTTCCAAGTGGAGTGACTGCCACCAGTATTAACACCCCGGCCTCCCTCTACCTGCTGCTCCACTTCCCTCTTTCTCCTCCGAAAGGAGAGAAAGTGGTGGGTTCGAGTGGTGAGCCATCTGCCTGGTGAGTGAGCGAGAGAGGGCTACGCCTTTTCCTGCCCCCATTTGGAGCAAGGATGACACAGCGAGCATGATTCTGCTCTGTCCTCCTGCCCTGAGTGTTGGAGAGGTAGATTCCGCCCCCTGGGGGAGAAGGAGGAAGAACACGGGGACACATAGAAACAAGACAAAAGAGTCTGGGAAACCAAAAGATGCTAGTGGACAGACTCTTTCCAGGAAGTGCTGTACCTTGGCCATGTGTCACCCATCAGCCTCTAAGCTTTCTAAACATCAACGTGGAAAAGGAGCTTTGACCGGTTGCACGATTCACAGGGCCCACAAGACAGATCGATTGTTCAGAGAAATGTGACTATTCCCATAACTAAGCTCAGAAGAAAGTTCGCCCCAGGATCATTTTAAACGGAGGTATTGGTTAAAGCAGTGAGCAGTGTCTCTGCACAGTCCACACAATAAGCCAACACTGAGATGAACATCACAGACCTACTTCTTGATGTGCCCTTTAATATAGACCAATGGCACTGCCGTAGGCCCAGTAGAAGCAATTCTGATTATCTGGGGGTAAGGAAATTACTAGCATATAATTCACGGATGTATGTCTCTGATAGTATGAGCTAGTCCATGGTTGATTTAGAATAGTCCATGAGCAGGGCTTCCCTGGTGGTGCAGTGGTTAAGAATCTGCGTACCAATGCACGGGACATGGGGTTGAGCCCTGGTCCGGGAAGATCCCACATGCTGCGGAGCAACTAAGCCCATGCGCCACAACTACTGAGCCTGCACTCTAGGGCCCATGTGCTACAACTACTGAAGCCCATGTGCCACAACTACTGAAGCCCGCACACCACAACTACTGAAGCCCGTGCGCCTAGAGCCCGTGCTCCACAACAAGAGAAGCCACCACAATGAGAAGTCCGCGCACCGCAACGAAGAGTAGCCCGTGCTCGCCCCAACTAGAAGAAGTTGGCGTGCAGCAATGAAGACCCAACACGGCCAAAAATAAATAAACAAATAAATAAATTAAAAAAAAAAAAAAGAATAGTCCATGAGCAAATGGACTTTCCAACTGCACATCTTTCAGGGAGTCTCCAGGAAGCCTCTGATAGATACTGGGTAGTCATGAGTTACAGATTACATACCCTAGAAAGCGCTTGGAATGTGGCTTCTCTGTGTTGCTAATTTAATAGAGATCCACGAAGCCATGGTGACTAAGCCAAATAAAACACCACACTCAGGACAAGGGTGGCATCCTCCTGGGTAAGGTAAGGGGCCTGATGAGGACGCATCGGTGAGGGGAAGAGCAGCCAGAGCCCCCTGCCCAGATGCACGCAGAGGGAGTGGGGGAATCGGGTGTCTGAGACTGTTTGCAGGTGAAGGTGTCCCAGGGTGTGGTCCTCTGAGTGAGCCTTACCGTAGGCTGCTCTTCCTTTGAAGCCTTCTTTGGACTCTTGACTCTTTTGGCCTTAGAAAGCAATGAAACGGTGGAGGAAGAACGTGGCCTTGGAGCGCCTGCACTCCCAGGCTGTGAGGGCCACGGGGACAAGGTGGTTTCTTTCTCCTTGATGGCTCTGAGGCTCTGGCACAGAAAAAGAGCCAGCTCTGTTATTCTCACTATACATGCTTCCGATTCACCTCCCTCTCTTTTCCTCTCTTGTCCTCCTCTCCTGAGCTAGAATCGCAGTCCCGAAGGGCCTGGATCTACTCTTGCTCCCTGTCCCACCATCCCCGGTCCCCCAGCACCCCCAGCTCCTGCCTGATTTCATTTGCAGGTGAGGCCCGATTTTCCATTCTTCCCACTGATGCTCGTGTGCTAAGAAAAACATACCAAGAGATTAGTGTTTTCTGGAAGCACCTGGAAAGGTGGGGTCTTGGTGGAGTGGGGTGAGGTCGTAGCTTGAGGTGGGTGTCGTATTTGTACAGAGGTGGAGGTAGGCATCGGGGGCCGCAGGCAGGAGCGACGGGACAGGAGTCTGAAGGGCCAGGGCATTGAGCCCGGGGGTCGGGATGCCAGTGACACCTTCCACTCACTCCCTCCTCACTGCTCTCACCCACCAGTCCCTCGTCTCCCATGCACACGTCTTGCCTCACTTTTAAGTGTTTTCTCCTTCAAACTTGGATGTGGGAAAGTGAAAAGCCTCGGGATGGTGTGTATAGGTTCTTCAACCCAGATGCCCAAATAAGAAATGAACAGAGTAAGAGAAAAAAAAATAGAACTTAAATGCAAACCTTGGCGACTATAGTGTCAAACTTTCTTCTCATTTCAAGGTCCTCTTTCTGTTTATTAACCTGTGAAATTAAAGACCCATGTCATTTGTTATCATTTGCAAAGATTAAGAAAGAGAATTTTTGGTAAACTTCCCTTAAGCAATGAAAGAGTGGCATTTTAAACCATTTCACTGCCCAAACTATTATAGGAATATAAATTATAATACTGAATGTAAATTAGAAGAGAAAATAAATCTGCACCCAGAAAAAAAGTACTTTATAATATAGATTATAGGAAAACATGCAATTGTTTGCTTATGTGTATTTATTTTATTAACATTATTGTGTACCAGGCACTGTACTAGACTCTTAGAATAAATAATACATAAACCTTGCCATCAAGCATTTAGGTTCTAGCAGAAAATGGGTTTCTAAAATGCTCCAATTAGGGAATTCCCTGGGGGTCTAGTGGTTAGGACTCTGAGCTTCCACTGTGGGGGGCAGGGGGCAGGTTCAATCCCTTGTAGGGGAACTAAGATTCCCACAAGCCATGAGGCTGGGAAAAAAAATTAATTAAATGCTTCAATTAAAAAAATTTTTTAATATATACCAAAAAAGGAAACAGTGCAAATGTTAGTTAGAAATAATAAAAATATGACCATCCGACTTGAGGAAGAGAACAATAGCTACAGTGTTGAATCTCCCTGTGTAATTGTAAGTGTCCCATGACCACCACCCTCCCAACCAGGTAACCACTATTCTGAATTTTGTGCTCGGGATTCCCTTTTATTTTCTTGATAATTTTTTGTCGCTTTTATAGACTTATCTTTTTACCCCATTGGTATCCTTAAACAATATACAAATTTAGTTTTGCTTATTTTTAAACCTTGTTTAAAAATCATAATGTATGTGTTCTTCCTCAACTTGTTTGTTCCATAGTTTCGGAGATTAACCCATGTTGATACTGGAAGCGGTTCATTCATATTGGCTGCTGTATAGTATTCAAGTGTATGAATAGAGCATAATTTATTAATCCATTTGCTGTCAATGAACATTTGGGAAATTCTTACTTTTTTCTTTTATACATAATATGGCTTTGAATATTCCTGTACCTGTTCTCCCAGGCACATGTGCTAGGGATCTTCTGTGTGACGTTATATGCCTAGGAGCGGAACTCTGGGACAGATGTTAAGAGAATGATCAGCTTCAGAAGATAACCCAAATTTGTTTTCCAAAGTTTTTGTAACCATATACATAGTCCCCAGCAGTTTATGAGAATTCTCTACTCCACATTCTCACCAACACTTGGTACTGTTATATTATTAATGAAATCAAGCACATTTTCAATCAATGTTCATTGGCCATTGAGTTTCCTCCTTTGTGAAGGGCCTGTTAAAAACTTTTGCCCATTTTTCTATTGGGTGGTTCTTTTCTTATTGATTTGAAGGAGTTATTCACGTATTCCTGAAAACAGCTTTGTGAATACATAAATGGTGCGAATATCTTTACCAAATCGGTGGCTAGATTTTAAACTTTCTTTGAGGGGGTCTTCTGATGAAAAGGGGCCCTTAATTTTTGTGGGGTTGAAATTTTTAACTTTCCTTTTATGCTTTATTTTGTGTCTTGTTTAGGCAATAATTTCTACTTGCAGCTCATATGATTTGTAAAATTTTAAAAGACTGTTTTCCCTTTATATTTGAATACTTAATCCATATAAAATGGATATGTATCATGTGAGGTAAGGAGCCAGTTTCATTTTATGCAATTGTTGAATCAACTGTCAAGCATCTTTAGTGAAAATTTCACCCTATTTACATTGATCTGTGATACTGATAATATTATTGAGTATTTATGTATGTCTGGTTCTGCTCCTGGGTTCTCTATTTTCTCCCAATGGTCTATCCCTGGCCTAGTACCATGGTGTCCTAATTACCTTAAATTTGTATTAATAGCTTACAGGAGAAATCGCTCCCTACTCCATCATGTCATTATTTCACTTTGTTTCCTAGCTATTCTTGACTCTTGTTGTTCCATATTAATTTTAAAATAAGCTTGTCAATTCCACGAAAAACCTTGTAGTAATTTTGGTTGGAATTTTATTGAATATAGAGATCAGTTTGGTGAGAACTATTATCTCTAAGATAATCTAGTTTGCCTATGGTGACTAAGTTATAGCTCTCCATTTATTTAGTTTTTGTAATCCTCTTAAGTTTTTTTTAAAGTCTTTATTGAATTTGTTAATATTGCTTCTGTTTTATGTTTTGGTTTTTTGGCCGCGAGGCATGTGGGATCTTAGGTGCCCAGCCAGGGATCAAACCTGCACCCCTTGCATTGGAAGGCAAAGTCTTAACCACTGGACTGCCAGGGAAGTCCCAATAGGTTTTATAATTATTTTCCATGGAGATTTTTACAAATTTTTATGAGATTTATTTATGAGCCCTTTATAAACTTTGCTATTTAATTATAATTTTTTATAAATTATAATTTCTCCTAATTTTTGATTGAGAAATCCAATTGATTTTAGAATGTTGATCTTATATCCAGCAATCTTGTTAATTTAAATAATTTGTCTTTAGTGTTTTGGGAGATTGGCTAAGTGAACAATTGCTTCCTCTTTGAATAATAACAGTCTTGTTTTCCATTCTACTCCTCACACCTCTTGCTGTCTTTTTTCTTATTCTACTACACTGGCCAGAATTTCCAAAATAACTAAAAAAAATGGTATTAGGCAACCTTACCTTGTACTGATTTTAAAGAGAATGCTTCCTGTGTTTCACCAAGAAGTCTGTTTGCTGTAGGTTTTACTCTTTAGCAAGGTAAAGAACTTCCTCCTACTTCTCATGGGACAGCGGTGTGTATGGGCACATCTGTGTGTGCGTAAGATTGGATGTTATTTTTTCTCAAAGAATTTGCATGCATCAACTCAGAATATCATATACTTTTTCTCCGGTAATCTGATTGTGTGGGGAATTACATTAATAGCTTTTGCCCAATCCTTTTAAAACTTTATGCATTCTTTTGAATTTTGCAGCTTGAGCCTAATATTGTTTATGAGATTCATCCATATTGTTATATGTCACTGTAAGTTATTCCACAACTAATTTAATTTACTCTATTTTAGATGGACATTTGAATTGTTTCCAATTTGGGGCTATTACCAACAATGCTGCCCTGACATTCTTGAAAATGTCTCTCTTTTGTGAGTCATTCTAAGGTATCCTCATCTTAAACATTAGTAGAAAATTTGCCAAACAATTGTCAAAATTAGTTCTACTACCTTTTGAAAGTTATGAAAGTGCTCATTGCTTCACAACTTTGCCAACACTTAGTACTGTAAGCCTTTTATTTTTGTTTTTAAACAATCAATCTGGTGTGAGTAATACTATTTCTTCATGGGTTTACTCTGTTTCACTTATTGTTAATGAGGTTGGATATATTTTTGTAGGTTCCTCATCTGAATTCCCACTTTTCAACTCTTTGCCTATGTTTCTAGTCGATAGTATGTCTTTTATTAAATTGATTTTAGGGCATATTTATATTTTGGGGGTACTCATACCTTGTCAACTCTATGACTTGTGAAATCATCACTACAGTCAAGATAATGAACATCCCCACGACTCCCAAAAGTTTCCTTATGCCTCTTTGTAAGCCAATCCTGCCTCATCACCAGGCAACCATTGATCTGCTTTCTGTCACTATACATTAGTTTGCATTTACGAGAATTTAAAGTAAGTTGAACCGTACAAAGGTATTCTTTATTTTGCCTGGCTCCTTTCACTCAACATAATATTTCTGAGATTCATCCTTGTTGCTGTGTATAAGAATGATCCATTTCTTTTTATCTCTGAGTAGTATTCCACTGGGTAGATAAGGTACAACTTATTTACCCATTCACCTATTAATAGACATCAGGGTTATTTCTCCTACGAACATTTACATACAAGTCTTTGTGTGAATATACATTTTTACTTATCTCAGATAAATACTTAGGAGTGGAATAGCCAGATCACATGATAAGTATAGATATAAATTTTAAAAAGTATTTAAATTTAAATATTTTCTAAAGTGGTTGGATATTTTACATTCTCACCAGCAGTAAATGAGAGTTCTAGGTGTTCCTCACTTTTGACAACACTTGATGTGGTCAGATTTTGACATTTTAGTCATTTTAGTGAGTACAGAGTGAGTGATAGTATCTCACTGAATTTGTATTTCCCTAAGGATTAATGATGCTGAGCATCTGTTCATGTCATAGTTCGCCAGCCATACGTCTTCTTTAGTGATGTGTCTGTTCAGATTGTTTGCCCATTTAAAAAATTGGGCTGTTGACAGTGTTATTGAATTGTAAGACCACTTTATGTATTCTAGATGCAAATCTTTTGTTAGGTATGTTTTGCAAATATTTTTTTTCCAACTCTGTAGCTTGCCTCTTCAGTTTTCTTTTAACATTCTGAAGAGCAAAAGTTTTTAATTTTGATGAAATGCAGTCTACACTATTTAAAGAAATCTCTGCCAAACCTGATGTCACTAAAATCCTTTCTTGTGCCTTATTCTATTAATTTGTGGGTTTAGCGATTACATTTAGATTTATGAGTCATCTCAAGTAAATTTTTATATGAGGTATGAGGCAAGGGTTGAGGATCATTTTTTGCCTATAGCTATCCAATTATTCCAGCATCACTTGTTGAAAGGATCATCCTTTCCTGCTTGAACTGCCTTGGCACCTTTGTCAGAAATCAGTTCATCATATATGACCCAAAGGGTCTACTTCTTGGCTTTCTATTCTATTCCATCAATCTATATGTTTATCCATATGCCAATATCACTTTATCTTGACTACTGTGCTTTTAAAGTAAGTGCTGAATTCACGTTGTGTGAGTGCTTTCTCCAGCTTGTTCTTTTTCAAAATTGTTTTAACTATTCAAGGTCCATGAATTTCCATATACATTGTAGAGGAGTTTGTTGATTAAAAAAAAAAAAGCCTGCTGGGATTTTGATTGGGATTGTGTTGTATCTATAAATCAATTTAAAGATAACTGACAGATTAATAACATGCATCTTCTGAACCACGAACACGGTATGTTTCTCCATCTAGTTAAGTCTTCGGTTTCTCTCAGCAGTGTTTTGTATGGTTTTGTACATATTCTGTCAAATTTATCCATAACCATTTCATATTTTTATGTTATCGCAACTGGAGTTTTTTAAAATTTCAATTTTTGATTGTTCATTGTTAGTTCATAGAAATGCATTATTTTGATCTTTGTAACCTTGCTAAATTCACTTATTAATTCTAGTAGTTTTTTTCAGATTCCTTAGAATTTCCTATATAAATGATCCTACATAAAAACAGTTCTACTTTTTCCTTTCTAATCTGGATGCCATTTATTTCTTTTTCTTACATATTATACTCGCTAGGACCTAAAAAACAATGTCTAGTGGAAGTGATAAGAATAGAGAGTCTTGTCGCATTTTCTGATCTTAGACTTAAAACATTTAGGCTTTCACTATCAAATGTACTAACGGTTATGTTTTGTAGGTGCCCATTACAAGCTTTAGAAGGTTTCCTTCTATTCCCAGTTTGCTGAGAGTTTTTATCATAAATGTATATTGGACTTGCTCAAGTGCTTTTTCTACATCTATCTGCCCCCTGGCTCCAACGTTTTACATTTTTCCCACATGCAAAATACATTCATCCTCATCCAAGGCCTCAAAAAATCTCATTCTATAACGGCATCTGCTTAAAGTCAGGATCTCATTACTTAAATCAGGTCTAGGTGCAGTTGAGGCTCCTTGAATAAGTCTATCTTGATTGGAAGACCCAGGAACTAAAGAGACAAGTTATCTGACCCCACAGCCAACATACCATGGTGGGACATAGGATAACCACTAAAGACCCCCCCCTTGGATCATGGATTTATCTATTCCCACTGGAAATGTGTGATGGTTCCTAGGCAGAGAAATTCAGACATGTATTTTATTAGAGTAAATGTCTGGGTTACCAAAATATCAGTTTTCTAGCTGAATGGCCAAATGCTGGCATGTTACATGTAATAGAACTGGACAGACTTGAAGCATGGCTCAGAGGGAACTCAGGCAACAAGGAAACCAGTAATGGGATCAAAGCCCACTGCAAAGATAACTCAGTGCTGTGCCCTCAGAATGAGAGGCTAGAACAACCTTTGTAACTCCTTTCTATCTCAAGTCTGGATTGTTCCTAGAAATAAGGTGCACTGGGATGAAGTAGATAGAAAATTAGTTAAGGGTAAGAGTTCAATTATGGTAGTTTTCTGATAAGGACCCTCTTTTTTGTTAGCTTCACGATCAATGAAAGTTCAGGTTACAAAATCTACATATAAAAACCAGTAGCATTTCTATACACTAACAATGAATTATCTGTGAGAGTAAAAAGAAAATGATCCCATTTACAATATCACTAAAAGCAATAAAATATTTAGGGATAAATGTAACCAGGGGGGTGAATAATCTCTACACTGAAAACTACAAGACACTGATGAAAGAAATCAAAGAACATACAAGTAAATGGAAAGAAACTTCATGTTCATGGATTGGGAGAATTAATATTGTTAAAATGTCCATACTACTCAAAGCCATCTATAGCGTCAATATAATCCCTATCAAGATTCCAGCGGCACTTTTTACAGAAGTAGAAAAAACAATCCTAAAAATTATATGGAGCCACAAAGTCCCCAAAATACCAAAGCAATCCTGAGAAAGAAAAATAAGCTGGAGGAATCATACTTCCTGATTTCAAACTATGTTATAAACCTATAGAGTCAAAACAGTATGGTACTAGCATTAAAAACAGACCAATGGAACAGAATCAAGAATATGGTCAACTAATATTTGAAATGGCAGCCAAGAATACTCAATGGAGAAAAGATAGTCTCTTCAATAAATGGTGCTGGGAAAATTGAACAGTCACATATAAAAGAATGAAACTAGACCCCTATCTTACACCACTCATAAAATTAACCCAGAATGGATGAGGGACTTAAATGCAAGACAGGAAACCATAAAACTAGACGAAAACATAGGGAAAAGCTTCTTGACATGGGTCTTGACAATTATTATTTTTTTTTGGATATGACACCTAAAGCACAAGTAACAAAATAAACAATTTGGGACTGCATCAAACTAAAAAACTTCTGCACAGCAAAAGAAATAATCAACAAAATGAAAAGGCAACCTACAGAATGGTAGAAAATATATGGAAATCATATATGTGTAAGGGTATTATCCAAAATACATAATGATCTCATACAACTCAATAGCAAAAACCCAAATGATCCAATTAAAAAATGGGCAGATGATCTGAGTAGACATTTTTCCAAAGAAGATGTTCAAATGGCCAACAGGTACATGAAAAGGTGCTCAACATCACTAATCCCCGGGAAAATACAAATCAAAACCACAATGAGAGATCACCTCCCACTTGTTAGAATGGGTTATCACTGAAAAGACAAGAGGTAACAAGTGTTGTCAAGGATGTGGAGAAAAAGGAACCCTTGTGCACTTGTTGGTGGGAATGTAAATTGGTGCAGCCGGTAAGTAAAACAATACACAGGTTTCTCAAAAAATTAAAAATGGAACTACCATATGATTCCACTTTTGGGTATTTATCCAAAGGAATCAAAACACTATCTTGAAAAGATACATGCATCCCATGTTTGTTGAAGCGTTATTTACAATAGCCAAGACATGAAAGCAACCTAAAAGTCCATCAATGGATGAATGGATAAAGAAGATGTGGTATATTTATACAATGGAATATGATCCAGCCATAAAAAAGAAGGCAGTCTTGCCATTTGAGACAACATGGATGGACCTGGAGAGCATTATGCTAAGTGAAATAAGTCAGACAGACAAAAACAAATACTGTATGATCTCATATATGTGGAATCTTAAAAAACAACAACAATAACAAGAACAATAACAAAAAACTCATGGATACAGAGAACAGATTGGTGGTTGCCTGAGGCAGGGGGTAGAGGTGGGACCAAAATGGGTGAAGGTGGTCAAAAGGTACAAACTTCCAGTTATAAGATAAGTAAGTCCTGGGGACGTAATGTACAGCACAGTGACTGTAGTTAACAACACTGTATTGTATATTTGAAAGCTGCTAAGCGACTAAATCTTAAAAGTTCCCATGATAGGAAAAAAATTATGACGGGCATTCCCTGGAAGTCCAGTGGTTAGAAATCCACCCTTTCACTGCCGCAAGCAGTGAAACAACGAAAAGGAAAAACTGTGTAACTTCACGTGATGATGGGTATTAACTAACTAGACATATTGTGGTGATGATTTTGCAATATATGCATGTATCAAATCAATCATTCTGCTGTATACCTGAAACTAATATGATGTTATATGGCAATTATATCTCAATTTGACCAAAAAAAAAAAAAAGATAAATGAAAGCCACCAAGCGTAGGAATCACAGAAAGATTCGAAATTATTTCATATGCCTCTCCTAAAACTAACTAAGGGCACATTGTTCCATACTTCATTGCTTACCTATACTTACTGATCCTGCCTTTTCACTGCAACCTCTTTGACTGTTTAAACTAGGCTCTTAATAGGCCAGAAAATAAACTGTATTGAAAACAGTAATAGACAAGCATGGAACAAAAACCCTTCAGGGAGCACGTCTTTTAATTTTTACAAAGTGACTCTGGTCAACCCCACCTTCTTCCACTCCTCCATCTGGCCACAATCACAAATCTCCATTTCTGGAAAAAAGCACTGTAGCAACAAAGAAAGCCCTAATAGCCACAAAGCCAGCCTCCCTTGCAAGTGAATAACAGAATCCCTTGGTGGGGGGAAGGGGGGTGCCAAATAGTGATCTTGTTGGGCCCAAAATTATGCCATGGAAACCCAGTCCTAAGAAGAACCTTAAGTACACTCCCTTCTACTGAAAATATGAGGCTCCAGACCAGCTCTGAACACGCTGAAGGCTCTTGTGCTGTCGTGAGGTTTGCGACGCAAGATCTTGCTGCTTGGCAACAAGCGTGGTGCTCAACTTCTAAACAGCAAAGTAAAACATGATTGGTTCCCCGTGGGCAATATAATAGCACCAGTTAACCGCTTACAGTTCAAATAAAGCGGCAAAGTAATTCACAAACTGTGGAGTCCCTTCCTTGCATAGGCACGAACTCACTGATGGAGTAGTTTAATTTCTTCTCTAATACTGCTAACAAACTGACAGTTTAACATCTGCTTCCCACTCCATAAAAACACTTTGTATTTTAATGACAATGTGCACATTTAGTTGTTTGTTTTCAGAAGCAACTCCTGGACTGGGGGGAATGACAGAAGAGGAAGGGGGTGGGGCAGAAATCGACCACGGATACTCAGTTCATGGAGATGACTTTTATACACCAGGGATTTAAAAGCAAAGAGTTCAAAATAATACATTTGTTAACACATGGTTTCTGTGGATAGCTAACCATAATTTTTTTCCTGGCCTGCATTCCCAAGTTGGTTTCATAGAAGGCTTTATTGTAGTCCCAGAGCATTGTTTTGCATTAATTTCTATGACAAGGCACCCAAAACACATGGTGCTGAGAGTAACAAAACAGAGTTAGGGAAACAGTCATGACTTGGCACAAAGTGTGACAAGCTGTAAAAAAGGGAATGTTTCAATATCTGAAGTGGTGTTGATTTCCTATGAACAACCTTTTCTCTTCTAAACAGTATCATATTCTTTTCAAGCACATTTAGAACGCAAGTCAAGCTGTGTTTTATTTTTGATTATAATAAACACAGTCAGTTTACTGTAACAAAGACATAGTAGTGGTGATCAGTTGAAAGCCAAAGTACGACACCATGAGCTGTACGGGGGGTGAAGTCGGGGAGCCTGAGAGGGGGGCGGGTAGTCAACTGATAAAAGACCAGCCGTCTGGAAAGTTCGCTTAAAAGAACATAAAAAGGCAGTGTTTTCTTATGAGACTAACACAGAATGCCAAAATATCTGGCTGGGCTCTTTTTTGTTGTCACTTATGGCAATTTGTAACTAAAAATAGTAAATCCTTCAAAATACTGGGCTCTCATATTTGTTTTTTTTAATCCTTATAATAAAATACAAAAATTTTGTACACTGCTTTAAATTGTAATACTCTTTCTTGTATAAGACTCTTCTACATAGTAAGTATATTTATTAAAGAACTACTCAAATTGTTTTCTCCAAAACAATCATTAAAAAATATTTATAATTATGCATGCATTTAGATTATGGATAAAGGTGAAATGAAGAGTTCACAGTAAACAGTTACAAATAAAGTTTATAAAACTTTCATGATTAAGTTCCTGGATTCAAATTTATTAAGAAATAATGTAAATCCCCTTACCATTTCTTGCACTAATGATTTTTCAAAATCAAGCTCACATATTAATTTGTCTCTGCCACTGATTAGCTGAAAGAGAGGAATATTACATTTTGATTAAAGGTAAGAAAACACTCAAGATTCCTCCTCAGTGAAATCTAGTGAAACATTTTGATTCTAAATGTGAGAAAAATGGATCCCAATATGATCAAAGCAAAAATTAAATGTCCATAGATTACCATGTAATAATGATATACTACTATATAATTACTTTTATTATATAAGCAAGCAAAACATACATAAAAATGCCAATTTATTTACAACCTTTCTCACCCCACCCCCCAAAAAATGTGACTCAATGCATAATAAAGCAAGTCCTACTCTATCAAAAAGAGCAATTTTGCTTTACTCATTATATGAACCATTTCTCTTATTTTAGGTTTTGGTGCTATATTTATATGCATATCAAGCCATATTCATAACAATTGAAAATAGCCCTCAAAGCATATACTGCAGAGCCTTTGTACCAACTTGACTTGCTTCAGTATTTTATTTTTTTATTTTAATTTTTTATGAATTTATTTTACTTTATTTATTTTTGGCTGCGTTGGGTCTTCATTGCTGCACGCGTGCTTTCTCTAGTTGCGGTGAGCGGGGGCTACTCTTCGTTGCGGTGTGTGGGCTTCTCACTGTGGTGGCTTCTCTTGTTGCAGAGCACAGGGTGCACAGGCTTCAGTAGTTGCAGCACGCAGGCTCAGTAGTTGTGGCTCGCGGGCTCTAGAGCACAAGCTCAGTAGTTGTGGCACACGGGCTTAGTTCCTCCGTGGCATGTGGGATCTTCCCGGACCAGGGCTCGAACCTGTGTCCTCTGCATTGGCAGGCGGATTCTCAACCACTGCGCCACCAGGGAAGCCCCGCCTCAGTATTTTAAATGATCATTTGCAATTTGCATGTAGTATATACACTGACAAAATTCAACCCTTGGTTTTGACATCCAGTCAATTCAATTAATTCATATATTCATTAATTTAATAAACATGTATGGAACACCTTTCAGATGCCAGACATTTTGTTCGGCTGTGGAGGTAGGGAAACAAAGTTAAACAGATCCCTTCCCTGGAGCACCTACAGTATGCTAGGAGAGCAATGTGAACAAAATGACTGTAATACATAAGAAAAAAGGTTAATAAGTCAAATCTTCAGGTAGTCGAAAAGCATAAAAATCCACATAACCTGGCAACCGTAATTATAACAAGTTCTGCTATACCCGGTGTTAATGGCACAGAAGGGCCATTTGATAAGGGTCTTGAAGGATCTGCAGAAGTTCAACAAGTTGGAGGAAGAGAAAATGGCAATAAAAATAGCAAAGTAACCACAGAGAAGCCTGGAGTAATGGAGGAACTGGAAAAAGTTTGGTGTTTGTGGACCCAGGGTGCATAGAGACAGGAACGGCAGGAAATGAAGGGAGACAGAGATTCAGGGTGATATCATGAGGGGGCTTGTTCACCTCAATTAGGAGCGGAGGGCAGACTGGTGTAAAGTGCAGAATAGGGGTTGGTTCAAATCAGAGCTCTGCTGCTTACTAGCTGTGTGGGTAATTTAATTCTATGCTTCAGGTCTTCATTTTCTCATCTATAAAATTAGGATAATAAAACCTACTTTGAAGAGTTCTTCTGAAAAGAATTTGAGACAGCAAATGTGAAAGTGCTTAGCTGCTCCTGGCACATAAAAATCACCGGTAACATTTTGAGGCAGCCTGATTTTATGCTGAAGGCAATGGGAAGCCACTGAAGGTCTTAGCACATAAGATTAGGGTATTAATAACCACAGCAGGGGTGTGGAAGCTAGATTTGAAGGGGATGAGAGTGGAGACAGGAAAATGAAGTAGGAATCTATGGAAATGATGGGGCCTCAACTAAGTCTGTAACAATGTTGTTGCAGAGAAAGGGGATGGGGGTAAATTTTGGAAGGAATGTCTACAGACCTAATGACCAACTAGATATAAGGTAAGAAGGAGAGAGTAGATGGGAATTCCCTGGACTCCACGCTTTCACTGCTGAGGGCCAGAGTTCAATCCCTGGTTGGGGAACTAAGATCCCACAAGCCGTGCCATGCGGCGTGGTCAGAAAAAAAAAAAAAAAAAAGGAGAAAGTGGAGAAGGACCCTAGATTTGCCACTTGGTCCTCTGGGATAGATGCCAATGTCATTCATTTAAGTGGGGAACACAGCCAAGTCCAGATTTGAGGAGTAATGAGTTCAAGATTTGACACTGAATTTGATGAACATGTAAAGCATTTTTTTTTTTAGCAAATATTTTTGAGAGCTAATATAAAGGTAATAAAGGATAGACACAGTTCTGGACCTCCAGGGAGCAAATAGTCCCAGGTATGCGGGGGCACAGAGGAAGCCCCTAATTACCATAGGGGACAGAAGGGGACTGTCAAAGAAGTCTTCCCAGTGCATGTAACATGGAAATTGAGGGTGAGGACAGAGTTAATATTACAGATGTGATGTTCAGGGAAAACACGAAGCGGGGAGAAGGTTCGGAAGTTATCTGTAACCCGATGTGCCAGTTATGGGAGAGTTTGAAGTCAGCCAGAGAGAAAACAAAGCAAGGATAAAGAGAAATTCCCAAGAACAGCATTCAAGTGAAAGATGGAGGAGGAGGAACCATTGACAGATAGTGCTTAGGAAGGTGTGAGGAAGTGAGCAAAACATCAGAAGCAAGCATTGCTGCAGAGGGCATCTCTGACATGGGGCATAGTCCTGCCACAAAGAGTAGAAGATTCAAGAAGGAATGAGACTGAAAAGGATTGAGGGCAAGATGAACCTCATGGTGACCTTACCAACAGGGAAAAACTAGCAACAGGTGTGTGAAGAAGGGGCTAGTAGATACAGGTTTCTTTTAGTTGATATTTGAAGAAGAGTGAATGGTAATTACTTCAGGGGTGATCAGGGTCAAGGGACGCCACCCAGAATGATGGCTTGGCTATGTCTGT
Source organism: Mesoplodon mirus (assembly GCF_964341445.2). NCBI lineage: Eukaryota > Metazoa > Chordata > Mammalia > Artiodactyla > Ziphiidae > Mesoplodon > Mesoplodon mirus. Next base: position 12,594,084 of record NC_138979.1, on the reverse strand, counting down.
AGGCCAGAGGGAAATGCTTAAAGGCATGTGAGAGAGAGAGGGAGAGAGAGAGAGGCTGATGAAGAAAGGTCCCCGAAGAAGAAGAAGGAAGCTTGTGAAAATGACGATACTACCCAAAGCAATCTACAGATTTAATGCAATCCCTATCAAATTACCAATGGCATTTTTCACAGAACTAGAACAAAAAATCTTAAAATTTGTATGGAGACAAAAAAGACCCCAAATAGCCAAAGCAATCTTGAGAAAAAAAATGGAGCTGAAGGAATCAGACTCCCTGACTTCAGACTATACAACAAAGCTACAGTAATCAAGACAAGATGGCACTGGCATAAAAACAGAAATACAGAACAATGGAACAGGACAGAAAGCCCAGAGATAAACTCATGCACCTATGGTCAACTAATCTATGACAAAGGAGGCAAGGATATACAATGGAGAAAAGACAGTCTTTTCAATAAGTGGTGCTGGGAAAATTGGACAGCTACATGTAAAAGAATGAAATTAGAACACTCCCTAACACCATACGCAAAAATAAACTCAAAATGGATTAAAGACCTAAATGTAAGACCAGACACTATAAAACTCTTAGAGGAAAACATAGGAAGAACACTCTTCGACATAAATCACAGCAAGATCTTTTTTGACCCACCTCCTAGAGTAATGGAAATAAAACCAAAAATAAACAAATGGGATCTAATGAAACTTAAAAGCTTTTGCACAGCAAAGGAAGCCATAAACAAGACAAAACGACAACCCTCAGAATGGGAGAAAATATTTGCAAATGAATCAATGGACAAAGGATTAATCTCCAAAATATACAAACAGATCATGCAGTTCAATATCAAAAAAACAAACAACTCAATCAAAAAATGGGCAGAAGACCTAAATAGACATTTCTCCAAAGAAGACATACAGATGGCCAAGAGGCCCATGAAAAGCTACTCAACATCACTAACTATTAGAGCAATGCAAATCAAAACTACAATGAGGTATCACCTCACACTAGTTAGAATGGGCATCATCAGAAAATCTACGAACAATAAATGCTGTAGAGGGTGTGGAAAAGGGAACCCTCTTGCACTGCTGGTGGGAATATAAATTGATACAGCCACTATGAAGACAGTATGGAGGTTCCTTAAAAAACGAAAAATAGAATTACCATATGACCCAGCAATCCCACTACTGGGCATATACCCAGAGAAAACCATAATTCAAAAAGACACGTGCACCCCAATGTTCATTGCAGCACTATTTACAATAGCTAGGTTATGGAAGCAACCTGTCCATCCACAGACAAATGGATAAAGAAGATGTGGTACATATATACAATGGAATATTACTCAGCCATAAAAACGAATGAAATTGGGTCATTTGTCAAGATGTGGATGGACTTAGAGACTGCCATACAGAGTGAAGTTAGAAAGAGAAAAACAAATATTGTATGTTAATGCATATATGTGGAATCTAGAAAAATGGTACAGATGAACCAGTTTGCAAGGCAGAAATAGAGAACAGAAGTAGAGAACAAACGTATGGACACCAAGTGGGGGAAAGGCGGGTGGTGGGATGAATTGGGAGATTGGGATTGACATATATACACTAATATGTATAAAACAGATAACTAATGAGAACCTGCTGTATAGCACATGGAACTCTACTTCGCTGTACAGTAGAAACTAACATAACATTGTAAAACAATTATACCCCAATAAAAAAAAAGTCAGAAAACAAAAGAAGGAGGAAGAGATGGAGTCAGGCAAATGGGTGGAAGCATGGGTCAAGGCAAAGAAGAATGTCCCTTCTTCTGATGAGAAGGAGTAAAGGTGAGGCTAGGTAAGCTAAGTGACAGGGTGGGCAAGAGAGTGGAGAGGAGAAAAAAAAATCCAGGAGTCCGCTATGTTCTCTGTGAATTAGGGAACAGCGAGGAGGAATGGAGTATGGAGTTGGGGAAAGTAGTAATGATGGAAAGAGTGGCAGTGGGTGGTTAGAAAGGGTGCTAATTACAGATACAAATGACTGCCTATAAAATAGATAAACAACAAGGTCCTACTGTAGAGCAAAGGGAACTATATTCAATATCCTGTGATAAACTATAATGGAAAAGAAAATGAAAAATAATATATATGTATATATATAACTGAATCACTTTGCTATGCACCTGAAACTAATATAGCATTGTAAACCAACTGTATTTCAATCAATCAATCAGTAAGTTTTTTGTTTTTTTTTTTAAGGATACTAATTAGATCCAAGGGAAAGGATGGGTAGAGGGAGGGCATAGCACCTAAAGGCAAGGATCAGCTTGTCTCCAATGGCACAGCTCAATCCCTGAGCAGGGCTGGGGAACAGTGGGTACTGGTTACATGACAGCCTCAGAAGGGGAGGTGGTGGTGTAGTTGAAGATGTGAAAGGCTGAACAGTGGGTTTAGAAAAGTAAAGGAATGAGAAGTGGAAGGAAAGGAAAAGGTTTTGTCTTGAGTCTTATACATTGGTCTGAAGTGTCATTGTTTCCAATGGGCATCAATTACTGGCGAACACCAAGGCCACTGGCCCCAACCCTTCCTGCCTCCGTAGATGTCTCTCAGCAATTATCTCTTCTCTCTGTTGTACTTTTACCTTCTCATTCTTCTTTCCATCGACGTCATTTAAAAATACTTTAGTTTCATCTTTTAAAAAATTCCTTCCTCAACCCCATGTCCCCCTCCAACTACTCCCCAACCTCTCCCTGGCCATCCACAGCCAAACTTCTAGAAAGTTGCACATGCCCACTGTCTCCATGTCTGCATTCACCCCCCATTCTCAACTGCTTCCACGTTCCAGTAAATGACCCTCATTAATTACCAGGGTCATTTTACTTGCCAAAGCTAACTGTCCAATCCTCCCTTTTTAGCCTTTTGCACACCTGGCCTCTGGGCAGCACTGGGCACGCTGAACAAGTCCTTTCTCTTTGAAACTCTTGCCTGGCTTCTGAGATAGCCACTCTCTCTCCTGCTTTCCCCCTGCTCTACCTCTGTTGTCATTTTCATTTGAATGTCAGTCTTCACTTCTCTCTGCTTAATCTCTCCCGCCTTCAACCTTCTTAAAGACCACAGCTTTTACTGCCTAACCATCTCTTGAATTCATCCATCCCCTTCATCCCCGTGTCACCGCCCTCTTTCTGTTTCAGGACTTTATACAAGAAATCCTAGTTTATACAAGAAATCTTTTAACTGGCCTCTCTGGCTCTGGATTTTCCTCCCTCTCGTTCATCTTTTTTCTGAAACATGAATTCGATCCTGCCCCAACGTTCAAAGCTCCCCATCCGCTCAGAAGGCAACTCAAACCCCTTGGCAAGAATAACACTCCTCCACGATGTGCCCTGCTTCTCACCACCCCTGTTCCCACACCTCCTTCCGGCCAGAGCACGTCATGTGCCCTCTCCCTTCTCTCGTTCTGGCTCGTCCACCTCCTTCACCCTTGTTAACGCCGACCTTGCTTCCAGGAGTCACCTCGGTGCCCCTCCTCCAGCCTTCCCCGATCCTTTACAGTCCAGGCTGGCTGTGCGACCACCTGCCCCCACGGCAAGCTGCCCTGCTTCCTGACACTGATCACACCTGGGCTATCATCTCTGACGACTGTCCCCTCTCAGAAGGAAATTCATATTTACAAATTTATAAATTCATGTATTCAGCCACAGCTGGAACACAAATCCAGCTGTCATTTGATTATTAAAATTTAAACATAAAAGCTACTGAATCCCATAATTGACAGCATTTAGCCCATGGAGACGGCAAGAGGTCAGCCTACCGAAATTCCATCCCATTTTCAACTTGTTTTTCATTGCATCCTGGACTGAAAAGGGGAACATGTGGCTTATCCAGAGGCTGCTGAGCTGCCCCTTTCCTCTCTTCTGGTTCTGTTTACTCCTCCCTCACACCCCAGACTCGCCCCTCTTCCTGCCCCAGCACAAATTCTCACCACGTGGTCTCACCAGATCCCACCTCCTGCTCTAGCCATACCAAATCACAGAGTTCCACGGGCGTAGCTTACACTTTATGCATTCACACGCTGTATGCAGCTCTTCCGCCCTCCTACCCACCTGGAAAAATCACTTCAAGTGAAGGAGTGTGAGATAGGTGTGGACGAATTTGTGAAGCCTTTTTCTAGAACCTTCCAGGTAAAGCCAGGCATCTCTTCTCCATGTACGTACTTCTATTACTGTCCCTATCACACTGCCCTATGGTTTTTGTCTCTCCCTCCAGACTTGATCTCCTCCACAGAAAGGCTGCGTGTGTGTGTATGTGTGTGTGTGAGATGTGTGTATATAACACTTTTGTATCTCAGCAGTGCCTGGCACTAAAAGGCATCTGACGAACATTGCTGAATTAATGGATTTAGTGGAGGACATTGGAAACAAACCGGTAAATATCGGCTCTCATTTTGTTCAACAACTCCCGATCTGCTTTCCAACTGACAAAAAGCACTTGGACGTACATTATCTCACTCTGTCCACACAGTAAGCCTGGGAGACTCAGGAAGGAGGATGAGGAACCAGCCCAAGCGGCCATAGTGTCAGAAATGGAACAGGAACCCAGGGTTCTAGATTTTTCCTGATCAATACCAAATTATACCTACACTCAACATCTGGGTAAAGGCCCAGTGAATATAAAGAAAAAAGGAAAAGAAAAGAGACAGGATAAAAAAAGATGATCAAACAAACTACAGATTTGCTATGTTTGTCTAGAACAGAGTTGTCGAATAAAACTATAATGTGGGCTTCCCTGGTGGCGCAGCGGTTGAGAGTCCGCCTGCCAATGCAGGGGACACGGGTTCGAGCCCTGGTCTGGGAAGATCCCACATGCCGCGGAGTGACTAGGCCCGTGCACCACAACTAATGAGCTTGCGCATCCGGAGCCTGCGCTCCGCAACAAGAGAGGCCACGACAGTGAGAGGCCCGCGCACCGCGATGAAGAGTGGCCCCCGCTCGCCGCAAATAGAGAAAGCCCTCGCGCAGAAACGAAGACCCAACACAGCCAAATATAAATAAATAAATAAATAAAATAAATTTTAAAAATATATATATATAATGTGAGTCATATATATAATTTTAAACTTTACAGTTTATAGTTGAACTTATAGCCTTGTTAAAAAGGTAAAAGAGGGCCTCCCTGGTGGCGCAGTGGTTGAGAGTCCGCCTGCCGATGCAGGGGATACGGGTTCGTGCCCCGGTCTGGGAGGATCCTATATGCCGCGGAGAGGCTGGGCCCGTGAGCCATGGCCGCTGAGCCTGTGCGTCCGGAGCCTGTGCTCCGCAACGGGAGAGGCCGCAGCGGTGAGAGGCCCGCGTACAGCAAAAAAAAAAAAAAGGTAAAAGAAACAGGTGAAATTAATTTTAATAATATATTTTATTTATCCCAATAGCTATTCAAAATAGTATCATTTAAATGGGTAATAATCCACATTAAAAATCATTAGTGAGATATTTCACATTTCTTACGGTACCTAAGTCTTTGAAACCCAGCGTGTATTTTTCGCTTAGAGCACATCTCAATTTGGGGGCTAAAATTTCATGGGAGATACTTAATCTGCATTTAGATTTCATAAAATTTACAAATAAAAAGGTAGATTCACATATTCAAGTTATTCAAAATATACATAAAAGTTTTTCAGTAACTGAAACAAATATCAGTATTTTTATACTGAAATTTAAAAATTAAAATTAAACAACTTAAAATTCAGTTTCTCAGTTGGTGTTCAGCAGCCACCCATGGCTGGTGGCTACCACGGGGCACTGCGGCTCTAGAAAGCTGAGGCAGCATTTAATCGAAATACTTAAACCCACAGAGGGTATATAACCAGCCACTCAGGGGGGATGTTTCTTTCTAACTAATGGCTTAACGGTGAGAGTTTCTGCTTTAATTTCCTTGAACTACCCCCAGAGAAGAGTAGGCTCATCTGACTCATCTTTCCCAGCGACAGTACTGACTGAGTAGTTTAAGAAACATTTACATAAACTTAATAAACTTGCAGGTTATTAAGCGAAACTAGAAAGCTGAGATTCCTTTTTTAACCTTAGAATTTGATGCCAAGAAAGTTAAACTTGTCAGTTCTGTAGACTCTTGTTATCTCTGTAAGAATGGCATTTGCACCCTCATCACTGAAAACAGGATGAAGCACAAGAAAATGACATCATGTTGTGAAAACCCGTGATGGATTCAGTGATCACAGAAGACATCTCCCAACTCTGACCGATCATGGTATACATTTGTTTACAAAATAGTTCTTGGAAGTAATTTTATCTAAAACCTAAGAATTACCCAGAGCTGCAAAATCAGGTTGAAATCTGAATCTAAGTCACCTGAGCTCTGGATATGAGGCTAGTGTGACTGAGGAACTGAATTTTTAATCTTATCTAATTTTAATTAATTTTTATTTAAAAATTAACACTCGATTCAGTTCGCGGAAAACCTTTATGTTTATTTGGAATAAATGAGGCTGTAAATCCACGTTTCGTCTATGAATTTTATGAACTCTAAGTACATTCTCATTCTCTGAGTCACTCAGAGAGTATTTTTATTTTTAAGTGCGCCGGCACCGTGCTGAGCGCTGGGAAGAGATCAGAGACGGAAAGATAGTACTGTCTCTGGGTTGTGGGGTCTTCGGCGAGGCAGACTGACCATCACAGAAAAGGGTTTTGAGAGCTAAGAAAGCACAAAGCAGGAGCCCCTGACGTGGGTGTGGAGGGCAGGAACTGCCGCGGCAGTTCTAATGCGTGCGGCATTAGATGCCCCAGGAAATCTTGATCTTCATGATATCAAAAGAATTTCCTGCTCTAAATACAGATTTCCTGGATATACAAACCAAGTTCATTCATATACAGAAAAATGAACATAAACCAGCATCTGATTTGAAAATAAGGCTGATCATTTATAATAATATCATTTTTCCACAAGCACATCTTCGGACTCCCTGTGTCATATGCTTTTTCAGTTCTTACAGTCAATAAGGTAGATACTCAGTTATCCCAAATAAAAGAAAACATGAATTTGTTTTCAAGATGGGAATCCTTTTTCATTACTAAAGAAATAATCCTGAGTAACGGGCAAGATTAAATACAGAAACTGACTTTTCTCTACATCATAAGGCAAGGGGGACACAGGGTTATTTCACCAATTATGCTGGTATTTCCATTGAAAAGAGTCATTCATCAATGTAAAAAAGTTACAGTACCTTTTGAATGGTTTTATGATCCTTTTCTGCCATCTCTTTCAGACTTATAATTTCATCTTCTGTAAACAAAAGGAGAGAGAGGCCAACCATGAAATTACAAGCTTATGGCCCTGTATTCAATCTGCCTGCTTCAGGGCAGGCTGTACACTGCTGGCAGGCATGGTGGACGCAAGTCCTAGCAGGACTGTGACCTTCACAACTGCCCTTGACATTCACAGCCTTATTCCTGCTGTTCAGATGGCTGGTCAGATAGGGATTAAGAACTAAGTTCAAGATCCAAGTGTGGCTGAGGGTTGAAAGCTTTTCATCGATACTAGCAAGAGACATTTTTGCTGTTAGTCACAGCCAATACAAACGGCTTTAGCAGGTGGTACTTTATGACTCAGTAAGAACTACCGAAACCTGAAAAAGCATTACTATACCACATCAGAAGAGAAATGAAACTACACTGGCGTGGTATAATTTTACATGCAAGGAATATTGTCCTATATCTGATTTTATCAATGTTTTGCTGTAAATTTTGAATTGCCTACTCACAGCTTTTCATACTGCAGATTAAGGGCATCATTGTGTGACTAACATAAATACAAAGATACCAGTGCATGTAAAGACTTTAAAGCAATCTAACTTGGTGATTTAAATGCAATATTTACCAATGGTTATAGATATAAAAAAGAGGGGTTAAAGTCTACAAATGGAAATTTGTACCAAAAATTGAAGATAATGTAGTAAGTAGTAGCATATTTTTCTGAAGGGCCAACTCTGTTTCTCCACAAAGCACACCCCAATATTATGCTTAAATATTAAAATGTTATAAATTTTAGATAATTGATTAAGCACATGAAACAGAAATCAGCACAAGTTTCTATTTGTTTATAATATTTCTAAGTGATATAGAATACTGATTAGCACATTTTTTTCAGAGGCCAATGCTTGGCTTAAAAAACAACCACCCTGAGTTAAAAAGGCATGGCTAGGGGAGTATGACCAATTTCTGTCTCAAGAAAAGAATGAAAATCAAAAGTGGCTAAGAAACTGATGTTTTAAATGTAAGTAACCAAACAAACATATGTTTGGAAAAGACAAGCATGGCTATGAATTTTATAAAGTGCCCAATGTACAGAGTTTTCTCAAAAATGACTTTAAAATGTTACCTAATACTGAATTTTCTTTTAGATTGAGTTGGATTTCTTCTTTGAGTTCTGAAATGACTTGAAGCAGGCTCTCATTTTCCACTTTGTACTCCAAATGTTCCTTTTCCAGAGCTGTTCTTAGAGGGCTGCCGTCTTTGATAAAGGAGTCCTAAAAGATGGAGAATTCCATATTTCTAAGCAGGGAGCCAAGGATTTAAATATGCAACACAAGACAATACAGATACAGAAGAGCTATCATATAATTTTCTGAATTCTATTACACACTTATAATATGAATAGTAAAAAGGAAGGAGACTAAATAGAGCTTGCTGGGAGAAAGGCTGCAGTACATTCTGTACAAAGACCACAGCACATGGGGACAGTTTATTGACAGGAATAATGCATATCATACTGTTTGTGTGCCCTCATCATTCAGGTCAATTCATTATGGAGGCAGCTGGGGCCCCTCCACCCACACTTCCCTCTGTGTGTGTCTGAAGTGCTGTCCGCCCCGTAACCAGGCAGGCTGGGGAGACCGCGGATGGGCAGCAGCCGGGGGGTGGGGGGATGGGGGGGAGGGCAGCCGCGCGGGGGGGGCGGGGCAAAGCGCACGGCTAAGGAGGGGGGCTTGTCGCCTTTGTGGCATTCCCCAGTGTCAGTGCTGCCAGTGTCATGAGGAGCACATCACATGTCAAAGTGGTGACGTTTTCAGGCTGGGAGCCGCATGGAGTCCATCAGGCACACGGATAACCACACAGTTGGTTTTCTGCTTGGTGAAGGAGCCACCCAGAGGCAATTCATATTCTGAACATTAACGTGGCTTTGCATGCCTGTCACACTGGGACTGTGCAGGCGTTTAATGCTATTGAGGACTTCGGTTTAAATCTCTATGCAAACAGTGATTACCTTGTAAGAAGGTTTCAGGATAACTTACAACAAAAGACTTTAAAGTTATAGTTTTAGTAAAGCAAACTCATTTACATTTTTATTATGTGCATCTTTTGTTTAAATCCTGCCACGTCCATTATGGGAGAAGCTTTTTCTTACGCAGTAGAAGCTTATGGGGACAGCTAGTCTTCTTTTCTTCTTCTTCTTCTTGTTTGTTTCAAAGCTTTTGAAAACATCTGAATATGTTTGCTTATGGCTGTCTAGATTTCACTGCCGTACTTTTTTTTTGAATTAAGATGTAAAGAATTGGAGAAGCTGGTGTAGAACTTTATACTTCATGATGATAAAATATTAAACTGATTATGCAATCTCAAAATACTAAAGAGCGTGCTTGAAAGTCATTGTATTGTTACACTAAAAGAGAGAAGCGTCTACATGCCTTCCTTCAAAATTAATATAGACACTAGAAATACTTTTGAACTTTAAATTAATCTTCAGATGAATTATAAGCTATTCTTTTTGTAGCAATGCCATGATTGCAAATACACAAGAATAAATTCTCCTCTCAAAAACAAAACCATTCCTCCCAATATAACTGGTGTCCCTTTGGAACTATACTTTTATTTAACTTTAGAGATATCTGAAAGTAAATTATTAAAAATGTTTTCCTCTGTGGTCATAATGGTTCAAAAGAAAAATAAGTGGGTACAATGTTTTATAGTACATGAATAAATCCTTGAAAAACAAGTGACTTACTAATGAAGTTAGTTATATCAGAGTTAATACTTAAAATAATGTTAAATTTTACACTAAGCCCAATTATGAATCTTCATGATTTTGAGTCACCATTCCATTTAACCCCAATTCATTCTTAACTAACAAATCTAATAGCTAATAAACAACACTGTTTTCTTAATAAAGAATCCCAGTCATTAATTTCTTGTCCCACATGGTTCAACTTGAGAACATCACAGAATGTATTTATAGACTAAAAAAGCTTTCTTAAAGACAAACAACATCTGCCTTAATAGGCTTAAGCATACATTTCCTAACAGTGGCAGAAAATGAACATCCACTGTGGATTACGTGAGCACCCATTATTATAAACTAAACGAGAACTATTTGAATTAATCAGATGAAGTGTAAAATTTACTAGTGGTAGCAGCTAACACCTAAGTGGGTTTTCTAAAAATCTGGTAGAAAAGCAGGAAACAAGGAAACGCGTCCAACTCGAGGGGTTTTTTTCTCTACAAATCCATCGACAGCCCCTGTTCCTGAGAGGTTAACCTTTAGCTCTGTCCCCACCATCTGTCAGCTGCAGGAACTGCAAGTAATTAACTATTCAGATTCTCACAGCAACGAGGACACTCATTAGCAAAATGAACAAAGGGATAGTTCTGGGCGGCTACGGTCATCTGTTACACTCTGAGTGGCAGGTTTTGTGGTGGTGTTCCTTCTACCATCTGCCCACACCACTAGCTTTGGCTCACTTAAACCATGAGACTTCTTTAAAACAAACTGCATTAACAAACCGAAGTTAAGAAGGATGGAGATCATTAAAAGGTGGCTAACTAGTTAAAGCTATTAAAAGCCACATTATAGCCTAAGACAGCCTGTGTGTGATCCATAGTCACTCTGGAAATTTAAATTTATAAAGTAACTTGCCAATTGAGAGTTTTTCTATCGTGTAGTGAAAGCTAGGACTTCAAGTGGTGGCTTACATGCTATAGCAGTTCTCTGGTGAGCCAAGATGTGCAGTATCACTGTTCCCAGGTTTCCGAATCCCAAACTGAGTCATGAAAGAATCGTTTCTGAAAACAGGTGTACTCCAGAGCCTTGCCACTCAAAATGTGGTCCAAGGACCAGGAGCCTCAGCATCACCCGGGAGCTTTTTGAAAATGCAGAATCTCCAGCCCCAGCCCAGAATCTGTATCTTAACAAGAGCTGCAGGTGACCCAAACACACAATAACACAATAAAGGCTGAGAAGCACCGTTTGGAGCAGCGCAGGTGCCTTCCCAGCAGTCTCCCTTCTGCCATATTGGCGTCTCAATCCTGCAGGCTCCACGTACAGTACTTGGACATCTCAATTTGATGCTGCGGCTGGAGTGGGCTTCTGCTGCATGCCCATGCTGCATGACAGTCACGGAGAAGAGCAGGTGCTTTCCCAGTGAGTGACAACCAGGAAAGCGGCACACTGGGGCAGTGCAGCCCTGCAGAGCTGCCACTTTTGAATGACAGCTCTGTTTCAGAACTGTCAGCAACAAATAGTTACGTTCACCTATTGGTGGGGGGGAGGGGATGTGGGTGTGATAGTTGCATAGCTCAACCATGTTGGGTAAGAAAGAAAACTGAAAAATCTTTTCAAAACAACTCCAATTGCACTGAAAGCACATGCATGTGCCTGGGCACACGGACACACAGGCACACATACCTCGACAGGCTAGTTTCTTCAGCAACTCTCAAGTGGATTTATCAGCGTACTGCATGGCAACCTGATAACTACAGCAGTGTGCCATTAAGTCACTGCAGGTTTTTACAGAACCTGAAAAGACACTCAGCCCTTGAATGTAGTTGGTCTGGGGTTGGGGGGTGAGGTGGGGGCAGGAATTCAACATTAAACGTGTTCTGACCTGGAGAGATGAGGCTTCTGGAACTTGAAGAGATTCCTTTTTCTGATTTCCATTTTGTCATAAATATAAGTTAAACTAGCTGTTTATTAAACCTTCCCCTTCCTATCATATTCTTAGATTTCATTCTACAACAGTCCTAGAGAGGGATTATGACTATTAACTATACAGCGATTTATATAATTGGACTATGAGAAAGAACAAACTAGAGCGTTTCCTTACTGTTTATTCAGTTTGTTTATTTCAAGCTTTTTGCAAGTTTTTCCATTGCTGCATTGAAATTTTCTAATTGTTTCTCCAAATTCGGTTTTCCAAATCTAGTTTCAGATACTTGCTGTCGCAAGTTTTTTACACCACTAGAGGGAGCAGTCGTATTAGATGAAATTTCAAATTTAAAAGGTAAATCACCTAGAACTTGAGTGGCATGGCGTTCTAGGAAAGCTAGTTCTTAGAGGATCTTTAAAAAGAAAATTTCAGACGTTTATTTTATATAACCCGTGATCTGCTTTTGCAGTGTTCATGTCCGTCCTCCCAAATGTACACTAGCCCTGCTCTGCGTTGTCCTCAGTTAGCCTGGCGCTTTGCTGGGGTCCTAAGGAGCTGGGAAAAATGTATACACCCGGGTCATCAGAAGTCTCACTTTCCTCAAATCTTAAGGTGTTTACAGAAAGACTGATGTGGTATCCTTGGGGACAAACTACAGTGAAACAACCAAGGTCTTCAGGATGCCACCCGAGCCAGAGAACGCCTTCTTATACAAGAGCAGGGTGCAGCCTCCCACTTTCTGTGGTCCTCACCAAGCCCCGCCTACCCTCATCCTCTATACTCAGGCCGTCCAGACAGACCAGTTAACGTCCAGACAGACCAGTTAACGGGTTGAGGACACTCAGGGGTGTAAACACGCCAAAAAAGACCTCGTGTTTTACTGGAAGAAGCTCAATTACCAAATTGGGATGTTCTCAGCAGTGCACTTCATGGAATGTAAACCACATGGTCGTAAGGACTTGTGTATTTCCTCATAATGATAACTAGAATTTATATGCATGTCTTTCTTCAAGGAACTCACGGCATTTCACATCCACTACAACAGGTATCCTCCTCATAACTCTGTTGGCTAGGCAGGTATCACCTCCCATTTCACAAATGGGAAACAAATGGATCAAAATTGACTTGTTAACTGATACTGGACATTGGTAGCCAAGGCAGGATTAAAAGCCAAAACTGTTAGTCTTTTTTCAGCCTTTTCTATTAAATTATCTTCTCCAAAAAATAAGAGTAAATGTAGACCCAAGACAAGAAAAGTAAATGCAAAAATTGGATGTGCCTCTCCCTCCAAGGCAATCAGAACACGTAGAAAGAAATAATATTCAATTTTATTAGGTCTACGATAATAATACTTAATAACACATTGCTTAGAAGATGCTCTGGTTTTTTTTAGAACATAGAGAATTCTAACAGATTAAACAAAGCACTCCTTCCCCAGTTTGTAAATAAAGTCCTTTAGAATGGTGCAAGTTCAATTTCTTATCGTTTCTAACTTTGGGGTTTTAAGTAAGAATACTAGTGTGGGACTTAGATAAACCAAGGACTGCACTTAAAGGGCCCAGAAACCCGCAAGTGTTTCTTCTTAGTGTTAACACTTTGATGTATAACTTCTCAGGCTTTTTCCATACATTTATATGCATGTGTTGATATTTATGTGTATCTATATACAGGTATTAATATACACTATATATTAATTATAACATACATTATAATGATATACCTATAGATCATAATACCATAACCTATTATAATAATATAATGTGTGTGTGTGTGTGTATATATATATATATATATATATATATATATATATATATATATATATATATATATATAGCAACTTTAATTCTTCCTCTATACAGAGGATAAAGCTCCTCCCTCCTCATGCGGGCCTTTGGATTCAGCTGGAGCTCGGTTCTCATGCCACGTCAGCATTTACCAGCTGCGGCCGGGGTGTACGGCAGCTTCCTTATCGGTAAACTGCGCTGTGATGTGAGGAGGTACCCCTGCCAGTTGACACTCAACAGCCTGTGATTCTCTGGCCTCCCTGCTGGCCTCTCCTACTCAAACCATCCACTTCTTGCTCTTAGAACCTAATACGAAAACCCCTCTATGGCTCTGGGCTGTGCTTGGGCAGTAGAGCCGGCAGCTCAGAGCTGATCTGAGATGAAAATAAACTCGCCTCTAGGGTCCACACTTTCCAGATCCTTCACATTCACCTCCTTGACAGGCAGCTAAGCTCTCCTTTCTGCTTTCTCTCTCTTTGCATTTTTTGTTCTCGTCAGTGCTTTGAGCAGTAAAGCAGCTCCTGGCTCCTACTGCAACGGGGAGAAGAGGGTGAAAACCCTCTGAGAATTTTCCTTCTTGACATTTCCACTTAAGGTCATCCTGTTCCAAGTTGGTTTCTTGGAAGCCTCTGACTTGAGATTGTTTTGTGTCTTTCAAATTATCTGGACTGCAAAAAAGGTGGGACTCTTCCGAATTAAAACAAAAATCTCTTTACATTCTCTTCTAGGGTGGGGAAATTTTTGTAGTGGGAGATAGGTTATTTTATTTCTATTACAATTAAAAATGGAGAACAATTATATTGCTCCTATTTATAATTATTATGGGTTTTCTAGACTATGGTGTCGAGCAGAAAAGGGTTGGACTGGCTTATGTTGTGGAGAGATACCCAAAATACATGCACTGTAATCCCTTTATTCCGACCCCAAGCTTTTAGACAGTTGTAACTTCATTTATATGTATTAAAATGAATTACTCTTTGCTGTGAAACTTACAATTTTTTGAGATCCAAATTCTTCATATTGGTCCAGTTCTTCTCTTAATTCCTTAATGAGTTTTTCTTTCTCCTTCAGTTTTTTTAACAAAATCTTCATTCTGACAGTCATTGTGTCATGCACAGGTGTCTTCTCTTCTTCTACCTCAAAGTATTGCTGGGGGGAAAAAGCAGCATTAAAAGTCAGACACCATGCTAGCACCAGCAGAAACCATTTCATGTTTTATTCAAGCTCCTGTCTTGTAAAGTTATTTTATTTTTGCAACTTGCACACAAGTTTTAATAAACAACTATGTTTATATTGAACAATACACTAAAGTGCCATGGTATACGGCACAGTATTATTCTATGAGACAAAGCATGAGTCTGACTGCGTCAGCCATGCCAGTAATAATAATAATAATCGTAAACCTTAATAGTAAATCCACATCATGATTGTGAATGTCCTACCTCAATCTTCCTCCAGAAAGGAAGCCAGCAAAAATTTTTACTATGTAAGAAAGGAAATGTACTTCAGTGGTGCAACTAATCCCCTCAGCGGTTTGGAACGGAGATGTGAAAAGAAGAAGAAGCATTTCTCGACAGCCTATTTTAAGCATTGAGGTGCTCACCTATTTGCAGTCATTGCTCTGAAGAATTGTATCACAAGACCAAAACAAGGAAAAATGCTTTAAAAATGATGCTGTGCTTTACTGCCAACATATAAAAATCTCATTTTCAACACATACGTGCAAAAGCATTTTGTCCATTTTGGACTCTTGGGAATTACAGAAGAATTATTTTACTTTTGTCATTTGTTTGTTACTAATACATTTGGACACATGGACATTCAGGAAATATAGTAAAACCTAACCATATCTGCTAATATATTATATTTCAGAGAGTTAGATTTACAAACTAAAATTGTTCTAATGTTATATGATGAACCCTGGCAGACTGAGAAGAAGAATAATACGTCGAGGTAGCATTAAGAGTCAAGCTAGGGCTTCCCTGGTGGCGCAGTGATTGAGAGTCCGCCTGCTGATGCAGGGGACACGGGTTCGTGCCCCGGTCCAGGAGGATCCCACATGCCGCGGAGTGGCTGGGCCCGTGAGCCATGGCCGCTGAGCCTGCGCGTCCGGAGCCTGCGCTGCACAACGGGAGAGGCCACAACAGTGAGAGGCCCGCGTACCACAAAACAAACAAACAAAAAAAAAAAAAGAGTCAAGCTGAGGGCATAACACTGACACAGTCTACACCACACTAATGAAAAACATCAGTAAGTGAATATGCAGTAGAATTAAAAAGTGTGAAAATAGAACAATCCATATGACAATATTAGCTTTTTAATTGGGAGATTTTAAAGAACAGCACTGAGTATGTAGATCTATTCTTCACGTCTACTCTGTTTATGTCTACAGTTCAAACGCTCTGCAGAGACTAAGACAGTTACCCCACTGGTGCTCTGAGTGTAAGTGACAGGGCAGCTCAAATCCAACAGGTCTGAGCGGAGGTTTCCCATCTTCACTCTCCTCCTTTCTACCTCCCCCATTTATAACAGCAGCCCAAGCCAGAAACCGATTTTCTGTCATTTTAAGGATCCCCTCTCCCCTCACCTCACTAAATCCGTCCAACCCACCCCTAAATCACTCCCGAGCCCACCCTCCCCTTCCCTGTTCCCCCGCCTTCATGTTACCACCAAATCCGGGGGCCGCTCACCCACACGCAGCAAAGCCGATCTACCGACACCGGGTTGCGGTGCCGTGTGTTTATTGTATGGCGCCGAGCCGGGAGTCCAGGACGGCTAATGCTCAAAACACCCGAAGCCCCTGATGGGATCCAGCAAAATATTTTTAAAGGCCAGGAGAGGGAAGGGAGCCCAGGATGTGCCATCAGCTCGTGCACCATTCTCAGAGTGGCTGACGGTGAGGTAGCGGTGGGGGGGGGGGTGTCACAGGGGTTAATATTATCAGTCCTTAGGCTCCAGGAGGCCTGAGGGCTGGGTGCTCATGGTCATCAAGTGGTTAACATCTTCCATTTGGTGGAGGTTTTAGCATCTGTGAAACAACTCAGGAAATGTGCATCAGATACCGTTATCTGGGTACTTCAGAAAGGAGCTATAGCAGGAGACCTGGGGGAGGGCTCTGTCCCCGGAATGCCCCCTAGGGTCCTGCTCAGTTACAGTGGGAGTCCTTGTCTTCACCTGGACTATTGTACTAGCCCTTAACTCACCTCCCTGACTCTTCTTTTGTCCTCTCCAACCAATCTCCACCCTGTGGCCAAACGGATCTTTCTAAAATGCAACTCTCCCCGTCCCCATAGTCTAAAGTCCAAATCCCTTAGCACAGTGGACAAAATAGCACCCCTGTTGCTCTGCTGCTGGCTGACCTGCCCCCTGACTCGTGCCAGCCTTCTGTCCCCTTCCCCCGCCAGCCTGGGCATTTAATCAGTGCTGATACTCAGCAGGCAATTTCTCAGAAGCACCGTGGGACCACAGGTCTCCACGCACTTGGAATTTCTAGGCCACCTAATCAGCTCTTACTTGTCAATCTCCTGAATGGCATTAGAATAGGTTAGCCTGGGCCTGAAGACCAGCTCTGTCACTTACTTAGTAGCTTTGTGAGCTTGAACAAGTTTCTTAAATCCCCTGTGCCTCAGTTTTATCATCTGTAAAATGGGACAAACAATAACACTACCTGAATTGTTGTGAGAATTAAATAAGATAATGCATGTAAACAATTTTGGACAGTGTTTACAGCACCGTCAGCTCCCAGTATTATATCTCAGTGTTTATTATTGTTGTTACTGTTTGTCATCCAAACCCAGATGCCACCTGCTCTGGGAAGCCTTAGCATCCCTCCCCTGCCCACCTGCCTTCCACTGCTCTGTTCTTTCTATATCTTATAAACATTCTTCTTGGGTCCATTTGTTTATTACTTGTTTTTTGCTCACTAATCTTTATGTTCTGAATGGGATGGATTTATTTGTCCTCCTAAAAAATAGCAAAACAAAGATGCTTCTGACAAGCTGGCCGAGTCACCTCCTTTATAACACAGCACAAATGACCTCTGGGAGCTCATTTAAAATCCCACCAGAAACTGGGCTGAGATGCTGCACACACATGGCATCGCTGGGGCCAACCTGCCTTTAGGATGCACTCGGCCCCTCTGGACTTCAGGGCAGCGGGGGCCAGAGTTCGTTGGAAGAAAAAAAGTTTCACTTTTGACATTTCATAAAGTAATCGTAAGGCTCAAACACATTGCATTCATTTCTCTTCATCTCCAGGAATGCTTCTGATGTTTTACTAGTGTTTATTGAATGAGCTGGGCTCAAGAGGAGGTGAGCAGAAAGCAGGTTTTTATTTTTCACCACCCCTTCACATCTGATATCCTGTCTCATGTTTCAATCTCTTAGAAGAACTCTCGGGAAAGTGCCATGACTTTTTTTTTTAACTCTTAGATAGCTACAAAAACACAGAAAGAAAGAAAAAGAAAGAGAGAGAGAGAAAGAAAGAAAGAAAGAAGAAAGAAAGAGGGAAAGAAGAGAGGGGAAGGGAGGAAGGAAGGAAAGAAAGAAGGAAGGGCCCCAAAAATTTTTAAAAACCCAAAACTCAAACCCCCAAATTCCAATCCAGCTGACTCTTACCCATCAAAGCTCCTGACCTTTCCCAGTCCCAGGCTCCCTTACACTAGCAGCCTGCAGGGGAGGAGAGGGGTTGAGCCTGGCTTCCTTTTCTAGGAAGGCAGATTCTTAACCACTGCACCAACAGGGAAGCCCACCGTTCAGAGACTTTTAAAAACAATTTTAGGGTTCCCCTGGCAGCAGAGTGGTTAAGAATCTGCCTGTCACTGCAGGGGACACGGGTTCGAGCCCTGGTCTGGGAAGATCCCACATGCCGTGGAGCAACTAAGCCCGTGAGCCACAACTACTGAGCCTGCGCCCTAGAGCCCGCGAGCCACAACTACTGAGCCCATGTGCCACAACTACTGAAGGCCGCACGCCTAGAGCCCGAGCTCCGCAACAAGAGAACCCACCATAATGAGAAGCCCGCGCACCACAATGAAGTGTAGCCCCCGCTGGCCGCAACTAGAGAAAAGCCTGCTCGCAGCATCAAAGACCCAATGCAGCTAAAAAAAAACCCAAAAAACAAAAAACAAACTATTATTTTACCATTTTAACAAACTCATTTTTTAACATGACAGCCTTGAAACAGATTTGGGTAATTCTGAATTGAATCTTCATCTACATTTGAGAAAGTAAAGAAGAGGACAAACCTGAAATGCTTTCCTTGAAACAAGCACTGCTACTTGCTATCCATAAAAAGGTTGCAGTTCTGCAAAATGAACTACGAGTTGTTTGCAAGATCTCTTCAAAGTTACCAAAAAAGACACATTGAGTATTTGATGGGGAAGACATCATGGGAGAATATTTGAAGTCAAGTTATAACCATTTTCCATTCCAGTAGATGATGGCTTAGCCAGAGGGGAGAAGACATGAATATCAGGCTTTTCTCCAAATATCTGAGTGAGGACACTCAGAAGAGGAGTTAGTTCCATTTACCTTTCCTTCTGAACACCGATTATAGTCTCACCGAAAAGGAAGGCATTGAGATAAAAACTTAGGTATTAAAATCTGCATTTTTCTGCAATCCATTTGAGTTTAACTCTAGTCTTTTTTTTGTCTTTTTATAGAAATATAATCAATATGATGCTACACATGAAGCATTTTGCAGAGTGCCTGGGCCATAGTAAATACATCGCTAAGTGATAACTGCTTTCACTGTCATTAATTATCTGCCTAGGGAAAAGGAGGAAGTTTCCCCAAGCACTGTTACTCACAGATCTTTAACTAATGCCCTGTCACCAATGCCACCTAAGACAAAAGAACTGGAGCCCCAGACTATGTCAGATTCCAGGAGATCAGGTCTGCGCAGAACAATGGAGGTACAGCTTATGCAGGGCTCTCTCTACTCCTGTCCTTTTCTCAGGGCAAACATCCCTCCCCATCCCCCTCTTCTCCTCCAAAGTCCCCCCAACAGTCAGTTCCCTAAGGCCCTCTGACTGGCCCAGACTTTACTCACAGAAGAAAGAATACCCACTAAGAAGGTAATGACTTCATTCATTAGCCCCCAGTTAGTAAAGGAGAGGGAGGTGATTTGATTTGAGGAAATGAAATTCTGATGGTTCTATTTCAAGCACTCTGGATGTGCCTAAGGCTTTTGAACAATAGGACGTATTCTCCTCTTACTCTGGCACCCTAAGAGAGCTCTTCTACACAAAGAGTCCTGCAAGAACACATGAGCATCTATTCTGTACATATTCATAGGACCTACTATGCACAGTTCTGGGCTAGTCACAAATTATTCTATGTATAAGAAAAGCCTCATCATTCAGTGTAGACAGAGAACACAATAAAGCTGCTAAGTCTCTCTAAAATTCTCTTTAAAAGACCTGGGAGGCCATCATCTAAAGAAGCATCTAAGTACACACAGTACGTAAGACACAGGAAGTGAGCGTATTCCAAACTTGAAAGCAAAATTAAACCATGTTCCATGCCAAAGGGTCTGAACTGAGAATCACCTCCACCAGGCTGCCAGCCTTCATCTGCACTTCACCTTGATGCCTCTGCAACACACACATGTCTTAGTCTAATTCAGACTGTTCAGTTTTATAAAAGCCACAGGACTCTCTTCTCTGCCAGGAGCTACATGCATCACATGGGGTGTGAGGCTGGTTATAGGTTTTCCCAATGCATTAGTGCCAAAGAACTGTGTCCCTACCCCAATTCTGCTCCCTCCTTAGGATACACATTTGATTCCCCACCTTGACAAGGCGAGGAAGCGCCCAGTCCTTCTCCATTCAGGAATGAGGGGCAGAGTCTAAACCACTTGGGCCTCTGTAAAGGGACTTGATTCATCTCAGCAACGCTTTTCTGGGAGCACTTAAGAACCCAACCTCAGGAGTTAGACCACCTCTGTGTCATCCATTCTAGCCTGATTTTTCTTAATCTTCTCTGGTTCCCTGATCCCCATTTGGCTATGTACACCTAACATCCATCTCAAGTCCCTCTGACTTTAACTCTTTTTTGACCTACTTTTCTGATGCAGTTTTGGCCTTCCCGCATAAATATATATTCTATTTTTACTTTATTGCCCAATGCACCAAGACTGTAGGTTAATGACATTTCTACAATCAGCCCATCTCAAAGGACGAATTAGTCTGACCCTCCTTCCATCCAGCTGCTCCAACAAGGAATGGATTCAATAAACTATTCCAAACAAAAAGCTGTTCTTATGTTTAATGATGAATTATAGGTAGGATTCCCTTCAAATTCAGTGGAAATGATCACTCTTTTGAGTACTATTTAATATTGTTCTGCAACTTCTGTCTAGTGTAAAAAAGTGATATACATTTGAGAATTTAAGGCATATTATCATTTTCAGTTAGTAGATGTAAATATTTAGAAAATACAAATGGGACTTCCCTGGTGGCACAGTGGTTAAGACTCCACACTCCCAATGCAGGGGGCCCGGGGTTTGATCCCTGGTCAAGGAACTGGATCCCACATGCATGTCGCAACTAAGGGTTCGCATGCCAAAACTAAGGAGCTGGTGAGCCACAACTAAGGAGTCCGCCGGCCCCAACTAAGATCCGGCGCAACCAAATAAATAAATAAATAAAATAAAAAGAAAATACGAATAAATTAAGAACTGTTCAAATGAGATCTGATAATCCCACATTTGGAAATCTATCAACAAAGTGGTTGGAAACAGTAGTTATAAAAATGAGTGGTTTCACATCAAAAACATTATGCCGAAGTAAAAGTCAATTGAAAGAGCACATATTGTACAATCCCACTTATATGAAATAGGCAGAACAGGTAAATCCATAGTGACAGGAGTTTAGCAGTTGCCAGAGATTTGAAACAGGAGAGGAAAAGGGAGAGGGGAGAATAGGGAATGACTGCTCATGGGTACAAGCTTTCTTTGGGGGGTGATGAAACTGTTTTAAAATTAGCTTAGGGTGGGAATTCCCTATCAGTCCAGTGGTTAGGACTCGACGCTTTCACTGCCGGGGCCCAGGTTTGATCCCTGGTCAGGGAACTAAGATCCCAGAAGCCATGCAGCCAAAAAAAAAAAAAAAAAAAAAAAATCAATTAGGGTGACGGCTGCACAACTCTGTAAATATACTATAAGCCATTGAACTGTACACTTTAAATGAGTGAATTTTATGCTGCGTAAATTATATCTCAATAAAGCTGCTAAAAATCAACAGTTTCCATGTATATCAAAATACTCAAAATATGACAAAAATTATCTCATCTTCTAAAAACATAAACTATTTAGGAATAATTTAGTTGTATGAAAAAGATATACAACCTACATAAATAAAATTATAAAACTGCATTGAGATACATGAAATAAGACATAAGTGAATCAAGAAATATTCTTGGATAGGAAGACTGACTATTCTAAATGATACAAATTTCTTCCAAAATTCATGAATAAATTTCCAAACAGTTCCATTTTAATAAAAATGCCAAGGAGGCCGTTTTGGAATGGAAGTAAACACAATTATTTTTTAATTTATGTGGAAAAATAAGAGAACAAAGACATTTTCGAGAAAGAGAACTAATGAAAAAAGACCCAAACTTACCAGATATTAACATATTATAATGTTAAAAACATTAAATACCAAAACAGCAATGGAGAGCTATAACACTGCATAGATAATCTTATATAGCCACAAAATAGCAGAGATAACCTTGAGATAAACCTTACTGTTGGCATATGATGAGTGTTAATTAAACAAGGAGGCCATCAGACTGAGGTGGCTCTAATACCTTAGCAGCCTACTTAAGCAAACCCAAACCTGAGCCTGTAAATGCCTCAAGGTTAAGAAATCAATACCTAAGGACAACCAGTCACAAACAGACAATGAGGCTTTTCCATAGAAGGCAATCCCTTAAGCTACAGCCAATAACCTCCTTGCTTTGCTTCTTCTACCTTTTCTCTTTAAAAGTTTATCCCCTGAGTCCTGTGTTGGAGTGCTCCTAACCACTTCTGATTTAGTGCTGCCTGACTCGAATCAATTTTCGCTCAAATAAACTTAAAAAAAAATTTGTTCTTTTTACTCATCCCTCCCCCCTTTTATTGAAATATAATTGACATACAATATTATATTAGTTTCAGGTGTACAACATAGTGGTTCAATATTTATGTACATTACCAAATGATCGTCACAGTAAGTCTAAGTTACCATCTGTCAGCATACAAAATTATTACAATTTTATTGACTATATTCCTTATTTCGTACATTACCTCCCCATGACTTATTTTTGCTCAAATAAACTCTTAAAAATTTAACACGCCTCAGTTTATCATTTAACATGAGGGAAACATCATAAATCATTGAAAAAGGAAAAGATATTCAACAAATGACGTTGGGAAAATTGCTTATTAATTTGAAAGCTAGTGACAGTCTCCCAAACTTTTATCCCTCCAGTCTCTCTAAGGGATTTTTTTTTTTTTTTTTTTGGCTGTATTGGGTCTTCATTGCAGTGTGCAGGCTTCTCATTGTGGTGGCTTCTCTTGTTGTGGCGCTCAGGCTTCAGTAGTTGTGGCGCGCAGGCTCTAGAGCGCAGGCTCAGTAGTTGTGGTGTACGAGCTTAGTTGCTCCTTGGCATGTGGGATCTTCCCGGACCAGGGCTCGAACCCGTGTCCCCTGCACTGGCAGGCGGATTCTTAACCACTGCGCCACCAGGGAGGTCCTCTCTAAGGGTTTTTATATGCTCCTAAATCCCTCTGTGTCTGAGGGACCTAGAGTAGTGTGTTTTCTTATCTGAATCAGAGCTGATACATTTCCAAGACCAAAAGAAGCTAAATAAAGTGTAATTTTTATCAAAACTTTTTCTTTTATCTGAAAATAAGGTAGTATAATATCACACAAGAAATTGTTTTAACAGTTAAATAGATTTAAAACCTTGCTCCATAGCTGAAAAAGCACTTGTATCTGTATCCTAAACTGGTCTCCAGAGGGCAGCAGAGAGTCATTTACACTTAACCAAAAGTGTGTACTTGGGCTGTTTTTTCAACTCTTCTGTTCTTTCTTATGACTAAGCTTAACAAACTGGGTGGCCAGGATTTGGAAGGCTGTCTGAGGCCATGGATCAAAGTGATGCCAACAAGCCAAAGCAAAGATTCAAAGAATCACTTTTATATCTTTAAAATAATTCTTTAATTAGATAAACCAATGAACCACAATTAATACACTGTTGGCTAAGCATATTTAACTAGCACATGTTTATGAAACACTGATACATATAAAGCATTTAATCCTTTCAGGGCTTTCTATTCCTAGACATACAAAAAGTATATAGAAAGAGTGATAGTCACTTATTCTGTCATATTTTTTGAGCATTTGATACACACTAAAAGTTTATCAGTGACCCAGAAATTGTTGAAGACACAAAGGGTTATAAAAGCATGTTTCACAAAAAAAAAAATCATGTTACTCTGACTTACTTTGTAAACAACAAAAATTCTGGATCGATAGGTGAAATGCTTCTATAAGCTGACGAAGTAAGGAATAGTTCAGCCAAAATTAAGTGAATGCAGACATCCAGAGACTTATGCAGGACACTGAAGCTGGCCTGTACTCCAGGGCATTGCAAAACCAGGTAAATTTGAACTTTGGTTTTCACCTCTTAACAGGGCACAGAGAAAAGGCATCATTCACATAGGTCTTCCTCAAAGTGGTGATTCTAAATAATAGGAGACCACCCCATTAAGGTTGAGACACCAAAGGGCCATCTCTTCAGCGTGAGAAGGAACTAGAAGTAACCACCTTGAACCCTGTACCTCCTCCCATCCCAGTAAAAGTGAAATTGCCTCCTGTCTGGAAACTTGGCTCAAAGTACAGAGGTGGAGAAAAGTCTCTTCTGAGTTTTATAAGCATGAGATGGCCCACATTCATACATCTGGGTGGTCTAAAATGCCTCAAGTTGAGAATTAGGTTAAAGCGGTCACAGACCCAGGAGTCTCGCAGAAGCAAACAGAAATCTTCTCTACAGAGACTCACCTCTATTCCAGGCCTCAAAGAATTTCTGCAGAAATATGAGTTCACAGTCAAAAATCATGAAACCCGAAAGTAAAGGACATATCATGAGCGACAGCCAGTACTTATTAGACCCTCAAAGATGAAAGACATGGAAATTATGAAACATGGAAGATCAATCAAGTACACTGAAATATATTTATAGAAATAACAGGACAAGTTATGGGCAAAGAGCCAGAGCCATTAAAAAATAACCAAACAAACCAAACATAGAACTCCTAGTCATAAAAAACATTATAAGTGATATTTTAAAACCCAATGAAAATGGATAAAATAGTAATAAAAATATGCAGTGGGGTTTAAAAATATAGGATTAAAAGATACGAGAGTAATGAGATATATATTAAGCCTTTATTCCAACACATTTTTGAGTTTAAAGGAAATAAAGGCCCTAGACAAATATTTCACTATATCTGACTCGAAAGGAATACAAAACCCAAATAGTCTCATAATCAGTAAGGAAATTGGGAGTTCAAAATATGTCAATCAATCAGTCCACTCCTCTAGGCCCAGGTGGCTTCTCTGGCAGTTCTAAATATTTAAGGAAGAAAAAGTTCTAATTTTACACAAATGCTCCTAGGAAACAAAATGCGGGTAACATTTCCCAGCTCATTTTGTGAAGCTACCATAATCCTGATTCCCAAACCTAAAAAGAATAGTATAAAAAAGGAATCTCAGGGCTTCCCTGGTGGTGCAGTGGTTGAGAGTCCGCCTGCCGATGCAGGGGACATGGGTTCGTGCCCCGGTCCGGGAAGATCCCACATGCCGCGGAGCGGCTGGGCCCGTGAGCCATGGCCCCTGAGCCTGCGCGTCCGGAGCCTGTGCTCCACAACGGGAGAGGCCACAACAGTGAGAGGCCCGCGAACCGCAAAAAAAAAAAAAGAAGTATAGCTCACCACACTGATGTTCACAGGTTTAAAATATCCTAAGCAAAAGATTAACACACTAAGTTCAGGAACAAATTTTAAAAAGAAAAAACCCATCATGACCAAGTTGGGCTTATACAAAGAAAGTAAGGTTGATTTCACATTTTAAAAAATCAGCTAATTAATTTCACCACACTAACAGATTAAGGGGAAAAATCATATGGCCTCTCAATAGATGCAAAACCCCCACATTTTACAAAATTAAAATTCATTCATGATTTTTTCAAAAGTCTCTTTGCAAAAGAAATAGCCTGATAGTATCTACAGCAAGTATTATGTGTAATGTTGAAATACTGTATTCAGTATTGATATAAAATAAGGATGCTTGCTGTCATCACTTTTACTTAACAATATGCTAGATGCCCCAACAGTGCAGCTGGCAGAAATGAATGAATGAATGAAGAAATGGTGTAAAATTGTAGAACAGCAAAATTTGCCATCCCCAAATGTGTCTCTTTGGCATGAGGATTAATTGGGCTGATTATTTTTAAGAAACAGAAAACTCAGAAAGTTTTTCTTGTTACCTCCCCATTAGCTGCTTAAAGAATTTAGATAAAGGGCCTGTCTCCAGAATGGAGCTATCACCGGAGATATCTCTAAAGAATATGGACTAGGTGTGCTGGGAGAAACGTGGCAGGGCCTATAGATCAGGGTCCACACTGTATCCCATTGTCTCTGCAGGACCCAGCAAACATTTGTTTATCAAACATTTGCTTTTCCATCTCTATTTCCTTCCTCCCCCTTGAGGTCCCAAACCATACCAACATCCTCTTTTTGTCTCCAGGGAAGCCCTATAGCAGCATTTTTAAAACAAAGCACAGAACGTGGAAACCATGAGGAAAATATAGGAGTTCGACTACATTAGTGTAAAAAAAAAACCTTTGGTTTATTAAAGAACACTGTAAGAAGAGTAAACAGGGGACTTCCCTGGCGGCACAGTGGTTAAGAATCCGCCTGCCAACGCAGGGGACGTGGTTTCGAGCCCTGGGCCGGGAAGATCCCACATGCTGCGGAGCAACTAAGCCCGTGCACCACAACTACTGAGCCCACACGCAGCAACTACTGAATCCTGCGTGCTCTAGGGCCCATGCTCTGCAACAAGAGAAGCCACAACTACAGAAAGCCTGTGCACAGCAACGAAGACCCAATGCAGCCAAAAAATTAAAAAAATTTTTAAAAAGAGTGAACAAAAACCAAGAGAAGACATGTGCAACACATAAAACAAACAAAAGATGAGTATCCAAAATATGTTTTTAAAAATACTCTTATTAACCAAAAAGAAAACAAATAACACAATAAACAATGAATTTGAACAGGAACATCACCGAACACGAAAACTGAATGGCCGATACACATATTTTTAAAAGGGTTAACCGTATTAATAATCAAGGGAAACACAAATCAGACAAAATGAAATAGTTTCATGTCCATGAGATCAACAAACATTTAAACATCTGACAATATCAAGTCTCGACGAAGAAGAGTAACCAATATTTTCATATTATGATCAGTTTGGAAGGCCCTTGGCCTTAGATAATAAATATGAAAATCCACATACTCTCCATTCCACTCTTACAAACATACTTTAAAAGCACTCTCGCACATGTGTACCTGAGACAGTACAAGAATGTTCAGAACAAAACTGTAAGAGCAAACGGCAATTTCATATGCCTCAACATAATAAAAATTGATAAGGATTACAGATATCTTAAGGGCACTTTACTATATCTGAAATCTGTGGTCAGTGGACAGAAAACTGTAAGCCTAAACACTAACACAGGATAATAAAGGGCCAGAAAAAGACACCAACACCAAGGAGTGTCATCAATTTGTATAAGAGCTTATTTGTTTCACAAACATTTAGACTGCACTTATCATGTGCCCAACACTGTTGTAAGTGCTTCACAAGGATCAGTTCATTTCATCCTCAGAACAGGTCTATGAGCTGGGTACTAATAGGATCCTCATCGGACAGATGAAGAAACTGAGGCAGAGAGGGTGAGTATTTTGCCCAAGGTCACATGCAATTATGTGGCAGAGCCAGGATTCGAACGCAAGTAGTTTGACTCCCAAGTCCTTGTATTAAAACATACACTATGCTAACTCCTAACCATGATGCTATATTGTGCTGGCAGAACCACTAGGGAAGTAATTTATCCAACAAATGCAATTAAATCGCTTATTGACGTGAGCATAAGGATACCGTTCCAGCTATCTAGTTATTGCTGCATAACACAGCTCCCCAAACTTAGTGGCATAAAACAACTATTTATCATGCTCACTCACTAAGGAATTAGGACAGAATAGCAGGATGGCACGCTCTTGCTCCTTGCCAGGACCCCAGATGGCAAGACTAAATGCCTGGGGGCTGGAGGACTTGAAGGCTGGGCTCAGTTGGGCCAAGGGCCCCAGTCCCACATGCAGACTCTCCAAATGGCTTGGGCTCCTAACAGCATGGCAGCTGGATTCAGAAGGCGAGAATCCAGAGAGCAAACATCCCGAGAGCATAGGATGTAGTTGCAAGGCTTCCTTTGTCCCTGCCTTCAAAGTCGTGCAGCACCACGTTCTGTCTTTATGACCAAGTCACAGAGGACCCTCAGATCCAGGGATGGGGAATTAGGCTCCACCTCTGGGTGTGGGGGAAGCAAGGTAACCTTGCGGAAGAGCAGTTGAGTGGGAGACAGTGTCAGGGTCACCTTTGGAAACACAACTTGGCCCAGAGTCACAGAGGCTGTTGACAGGGCAATAGGTTCTGGGATATTTTTAGCCACAGGTAACTGAACAGGCAATTAACAGTGGCTTCAATTCTACGGGGGTTTTTGTCTCATGACATAAAAGGGCCAGAGGCAGGGCAAGTCC
This sequence comes from Mesoplodon mirus, assembly GCF_964341445.2. NCBI lineage: Eukaryota > Metazoa > Chordata > Mammalia > Artiodactyla > Ziphiidae > Mesoplodon > Mesoplodon mirus. The sequence continues at coordinate 12,565,525 of NC_138979.1, read as the reverse complement.
AGAGTTAGTTGCTCGGTGATGTCATCAAGGACCCCAGTGCTTTCTGTTTTTCTAGTCTGCTACCCTTAGCACATCCTAAGTATCCCACTCCTTGCTTTTAGGTTGGTTGCAGCAATTCCAAGCATCAGAAGGAGACATAATAATGTCAAACAAAGAAAAAGAGGGGCATATTTTCCCTTGAGTCTCTTTTAATTAAAAAAAAAAAAAAAGTAATAGGGACTTCCCCGGCGATCCAGTGGTTAAGACTCCGGAGCTTCCACTGCAGGGGGCAGGGGTTCGATCCCTGGTGGGGGAAGTAAGATCCCACATGCTGCAAAGCACAGCCAAAAAAAAAAAAAAAAAAAGAAGAACCTCCTTTCTAAACCTCACAGTTAACTTACCTTCAGGTCACATTGGACCTGAACTTGCCCTTGTTCATGCCATAGCTGGGAAAGAAGCTGAGAAAGGATCTAGCATTTTGGCTTCATAGTAAGAAGTGCTTCTGCTAATAAAAAAAAAGGAAGGGGAAGAATGACAGTGGAGCCACCAGTATCTGCCACAAGTTCAGGCAACCTCCCTTCATTTAGCAATTATTAGCTGATTGCTAATTGTGTACCAGGCACAGTGCTAAGGGGCAGGGCATGGCGGTGAGCAAGACAAGCAACCCTACCCTTATAAGGCTTACAGTCCAGCACAAAACAGAGACATGTAACAAGCAATCACATAATTAAATCAAAGGTGTTCAGTACCACGAAAAAGAGGTATGCAATCAAAGCACGATTTGCTGTAAATAAAGCAATATTTCTTTATGGAAACATATTGCAATGAAAGACAAGATTACAGCTATAAATACCAAAAGAATCACAAGGTCCTTGCTAAGATGAAAAAATAATGATTGGAAATGATGAAGAGAAGGAAGCATGGTGTCTGGCAGATAGATCGCGTCCCCATCATTAGAAAAGTTACTCCATTGAGGATCTGAGACTGTTCCCTGGGATTTACTACAGACCTGATGAAGCCTCTCTTGAGGCTCCCTGACCTCTTTCTATCAAACTGCATGCTCACCAAACAAACTCTGGAATACTGCATCACTTGCCCAGGTGGACTAGATACCAGACTGGAATTTTTCAGTTTCTGAAAAGTTCTATCTGTCACCATAAAGTGTTATTTTGGTCAGTTTAAAGTAAGCATGAACAGTCTTAGACCTTCAAAGCTAAAATGGCTGACTGGGAACCCACGGTGAGCCCCACCCTGGGCACTCACAAGATACCAAGCCGGTTTTACCCACGATGGCAGTCAAAACTCACCTGGTACCTTCCTTTGATAGTAGCTATGGCATCGGCCAGCTGCTGATTGTAGCATTTTCTTAAGGTATCCTCATTCTGCAAATGAAAAATAAATACACCGAGCACCACAATGTATTTCCAAATGCAACTCTCACACCTACAAGGGAGGGGCTCAGTACAAAACCATCATTCAAATCATATGCTCTCTCAAAAACTTCACTTTGTAATCATTTCCCCTATGCTTACAGCTAATACAACACATTCCATGTTCACTTACACTGAACCAAAAACAATAGAGAGCTCATATGGATAAAATAAATACAGATAACGTGAACATTTTCTCTCATCTTCCATATCATAGTCTTTTTAATGTCTTAGAACTGCTTATAAAATAGTGAAATTGGGGGATGGGATAAGTTGGGAGATTGGGATTGACATATATACACTACTATGTATAAAATAGATAACTAATGGGCTTCCCTGGTGGCGCAGTGGTTGAGAGTCCGCCTGCCGATGCAGGGGACACGGGTTCGTGCCCTGGTCCGGGAAGATCCCACATGCCACGGAGCGGCTGGGTCCATGAGCCATGGCTGCTGAGCCTGCACGTCCGGAGCCTGTGCTCCGAAACGGGAAAGGCTGCAACAGTGAGAGGCCCGCGTACCGCAAAATAAATAAATAAATAAAAATAAAAATCCTAAAAAAAAGAAAGATAACTAATGAGAACCTAATGTGTAGCACAGGAAACTCTACTCAGTGGTGACCTAAATGGGAAGGAAATCTTTTTTTTTTTTTTTTTTTGCTGTACGCGGGCCTCTCACTGCTGTGGCCTCTCCCGTTGCGGAGCACAGGCTCCGGACACACAGGCTCCGCGGCCATGGCTCGCGGGCCCAGCCGCTCCGCGGCACGTGGGATCTTCCGGGATCGGGGCACGAACCCGTGTCCCCTGCATCGGCAGGCGGACTCTCAACCACTGCGCCACCAGGGAAGCCCGGAAGGAAATCTTTAAAAGAGTGGATATATGTATATGTAAAACTGATTCACTTTGCTGCACAGCAGAAACTAATACAACATTATAAAGCAACTATACTCCAATAAAAATTAATTAAAAAATAAAATAAAATAGTGAAGTCTATTTGGAGTTCACATCCTCTTCTGGTCCTGGTATTTTTGGATGAATTATGCTCATGGAAAGAAATCTAGGGCCACTAATCCACAAACTAGAGTCATTTTCTGATTAATCAAATTATTTGATCCTATCTGTTATGGATGACAATGAAAGATAGTACATTAAAAAAATACTCTTGTATGGAATCTAAAAAAAAGAAAAAGAGTTCTGAAGAACCTAGGGGCAGGACAGGAATAAAGACGCAGATGTAGAGAATGGACTTGAGGACACGGGGAGGGGGAAGGGTAAGCTGGGACGAAGGGAGAGAGTGGCATGGGCATATATACACTAACAAACGTAAAATAGATAGCTAGTGGGAAGCAACCACATAGCACAGAGAGAATAGCTCGGTGCTTTGTGACCACCTAGAGGGGTGGGATAGGGAGGGTGGGAAGGAGACACAAGACAGAGGAGATATGGAGATATATGTATACGTATAGCTGATTCACTGTTATACAGCAGCAACTAACACAACATTGTAAAGCAATTATACTCCAATAAAGATGTTAAAAAAATACTTGTGATTCTGATATCAATTTTGATTCTAGCATGGAGTGTAAACCACCAATGGGCTTTAGAGTCAGGATTGGATTTTAATGTCACTGTGCTACTTACTGTCTGTCTGACTTTAAGCAAGTGACTTAACCTTGGTGGCTCAGTTTCCTTAACTGCAGAGCAGGGTAAGAGGATTTCCACTTAGGGATTGTTGAGGGACTTGAAGAGGAAATGCATTAAAAGGTACTTTAAATGGTGGGGTCAACAACACGTGGGTGTTTTGTTTTATAGCAGAAAAATAACACTGATGCCTGTTCTTAATGACAGATAAATATGCTAACCTGATCAAAGATTTTAGGCAATTCCTCAGAGCAGCAGAGTTTTCATGTCTTTGGCTCCTACAGAGCCATTAAAACACAAGTCATATAAAACTGTAGTTAAGGGCTGCAAGTCAAGCATTAAACTATCTGGCCTGGAAACTAAACCCTGATGGTTTTTTAACTGGTGACCTTGAGCAAGTGAATTAACCTTTCTGTGCCTTGGTTTCCTCATCTGTAAAAGGGGTATAATAATTGTACCTACTTTGTCAGGTTAGTCATGAGCCTTAAATGAGTTCATACACAGGGTACTCACAAAAGTTTCTGCACATAGTAAAGCTATAGGTACCATACAGCTTTATGTAGTCATCACATGAGACATAACACATACAAATTAAATTGCCCTCATAAGTTGCTAAGCTAAAAACTGTAGTACCTACACATCTAAACACAAAATTAATCCACATATGAAACAGAGGAAATGAGAGAACTTCTACCTGTTGGTAACGTTTTTCGATTGTCAGGATCCTGTCATGTAGAGAAGTGAAGAGTCTGCAAGATTCCTCTTTAAGACGGTCCTCAAACTTCAGTTGAATCAATTGTTTGAGGAACCCAAAATCCACCTGAAGAGATTTAACAATCTAAAAATGGAAAAACATACGTTATTGTAGAGAGTAAGGGCCCTCTGTGTAAAGATTCTAGCACCTGGTCTGGTCTGGGCAGATCACTTGGGCACCTGGGTCAGGGGCTTGTCCTGAATTGAAGATTACCTCTCCAAAGTCATGTACACTGGGGGTTCCAGTTAATCTGCTAAACTAATACATGCTGATGGACGAAGGGAGAGGAGGTTCCCAGCAGTTTCCTACCATACAGAGTAAGTTATCCTTTGCCATGAATCAAAAAATGATTGAAAAAATGATTTTCAATATGTGATTTTCAGATCAGGAAAAATGGGTAAGAATCAACATTTGTTGTGAATTTACTAGCGAAGTACTTAAATATATAACCAGTGTGTTGACTAACAACTGGTTGGTATCATCCAAACGCAATGTATTTTTGTCTCCCACTGTCTATTTAAAATGTATTCACTAGGACTTCCCTGGTGGTCCAATGGTTAAGAATCCACCTTACAATGCAGGGGACGTGAGTTCGATCCCTGGTCGGGGAACTAAGATCCCACATGCCACGGGGCAGCTAGGCCCGTGCGCCACAACTACAGAACCCATGCACTCTGGAGCCCGAGCCACAACTAGAGAGAAGCCCACGCACCACAACTAAGACCCAATGCAGCCCAAAATAAATAAATATTTAATTCAAAAAATAAAATAAAAAATAAAATGTATTCACTAGGTAGTCTTCCCTCGCCCTGAATGGAAACTGTAAGCAATTCCTACCCATTCTTGGGAACAGAAAGTCCCATCATCACTCAAAACACAGGCCGAAAGTAGCATTTAGAATGTGACACTTCCAACTTCATTCATAGGTAAGGCTGCTCTCTGCACTCCAGGCCAAGGGCAGTAACTGGCAGCTGCAGGTCTTTAAGGAAGAGAGTGGGATTCACTCTTGAGCTCTCTCCCCTCTTACCTCCTCCCCCCACACCCCAGCTGCTTCTCCACCACAGACAAGGCAGAAGGGATAAAGGGACACGGCTGTTCCTACCTGGCGGGGGGCTTCACCCTGGTCTGGTAGGGCAGGAGAACGGCCCTTATTCCCTCGGGCACCAACAAAGCTTCTCTAGAGGTTCCCGCTGCAGATACCCTCTTCTCCTGTGGATGCACAGGGACAAGCAGCTGCTTCTCTTCTCCCGGTGATCACTGCTACTCCGCCCTCAGGCCCTATGAATCTAGAGTTTTACCCTTTCTTCTCCCTTCTGTTGGGGGCCCTCTGTCCTTCTCAATCCGTCAACTGGAGAGGACCCAGAATGACCCCAAGCTGGCGCTCTCTCTCTTTTTCTCAGAGGCCACATGTGGTCCACAAGAAACAATCACACAACCCTCACCCCAGCAACTCTGGCAGTGCCGACTGATCCCAGCTCAGCCGCTCCCCCTTCTTGCCCCAGCCCACGTTAGCTTCCTTGCACATGAATCGGCACCGGTCCTCTGAGTCTTCCAATAACAGCAAACATATTTCAAGTTCCACAGAAGCCTGCCTTACTGGCTTTGGGCTGAGGAAGAGCCCTTCTGCTACCCCTCCCCCAGAAAGAGCATGGCAATAGTGTTTCCTAAAGAAACTGCTTCAGCAATTTTTCCCCTTCACCTCCTGATCCCCGTTTTTATTATCCTTGGTCTGATTAAAGAGCTAAGAGTCATTGATCTGATGTGTAACGTTCTCTTCGTAAATTCTGCAAATGGGATCTCACACTCACTTCGGAATTTGATACCTGGCTACTAGCATGCTGGGAAGAAGCTCGATTTTAGCATCCTGATACTATGTGGAAGGTTTTACTTTGCAGTTGAGGATTTCAAGACTTTGAGAGGTTAAGTGACTAACTAGTCCATCATTACATGGCCAGTAAGCAGAAGGTCCAGATTTGACCAGAGTTGTGACTGACTCATACTCCTTCTTTATACCATGTTGTCAACTTATGAAGGTTACTATTTTGAGAAATAAAAAAAAAAAATTCTACTGCAAGTGAAAGCTTAACGAATTCCTTAAATTCCAGGGACAAGATGAAATGACTTTGCCTTTAGAAGATCCAGCCCTATATGGACGGCTTGTTCTGAAGAAGGGAGGGACAGGAATCCTGGTATGGTCAAATAAACTCCTACTGGCCTAAGACTCCCATGGATCACAATTTACAAGAGATGTACCTAAGATACAATGACACAGAACTGAGGTCAGTGTAGAAATAAGAAAGTTTTACCAGGCAAACAATGTCCCAAAGAATGTTACTATAGGTATATTAATATGGAACAAAACGGACAATATGTGTATGTGCATGTAAGTATATATGCACCCATGTACATATGTGTGTGTGGACATATATATATATGTATATACACACACTCAACAAATACAGGTTATTTTTAATTTCCCATTTCCATGGCACAATAATGAAGACTGAACTCACACAAAGCCTCAGGACAAGTCGCAACAAAGACCAAATAATTCATCTCACAAAGACTGTCCGCTGACAACGAAGCACTGCAGTTAAAACTCAGCAACATAACGGTAACTAAAGAGCATGCCTGGAGATCTAACCAACTTCTTATGAAACAATGGGCCAACTAAATAAATGGGAAATTGGAGCACTTAAACCTAAATACTAATAAAAATACCACATCTCAAAATTTGTGGGATGACGTTAAAGAAGTAATTAGTAGGATTATATTGTCTTAAATATTGTCATTTATACTGTCTTTAAATGCTTATGAAAGGAAAGAAGGGAGCCTCAGAATGAATGACCTGTAGGCATGGATAGCTAAGAGCCCCGTGTCCATCACACAGGTCCTTCCTGACTGAGACAAGCACGACTTTGTCGGCGCAGTAATGTGCCTCACCAACACACTCACTCCTTCAGAACCCTTTGCAGTTAAAGGGGTCATGTGATGTAGTTAAGGCCAACGATAAATACGCTGGGGTTTTCGATGGAAAGTTTTTGCTTTTTCAGTAGAGCTACCACCACTCCATTCCACTTCTCCCCTATTCTCCTTCCTCTGTGAAATGCAGATGGAGGCTGGAAATGGAGCAGTCATCTTGTTACTGTGAAGTCAGAAATATGATAGCAAAATCCATGCACTAATGATGGACCTGTGAAAAGATAAAATGAACCTGGTACACAGATGACATCAGGGAGCTACTGCCCTAACTTGTAACTCCAGATATTCTAACCCAAGACTTCCTGTTAAGTCAATATAGTTGCACTGTCTGTACACAGAGCTATATGACATCCCAACTAATACCCAGATCCAGTTCACGGAATTAGAAAAAGAAAAGCAGAGTAAACCCAAAGATAGTAGGAGGAATTAAATAAGAAAGATAAGAGGGACTTCCCTGGTGGCGCAGTGGATAATACTCCGAGCTCCCAATGCAGGGGGCCTGGGTTTGATCCCTGGTCAGGGAACCAGGTCCCACATGCATGCCACAACTAAGAGTTCGATGCCACAACTAAGAAGCCCACATGCTGCAACTAAGACCCAATGCAACCAAATAAAATAAACAAATATTTTTAAAACACATAAATAAGTAAATAATAAGGATAAGAAAAGAAATTTATGAACTAGAAAATAAAGATATGATAGAAAGGATTAATAAATCCAGAAGTTGGGTCTCTGAAAAAAATTAATGAAATAGATAACACTGTCAGGATTCATCAAGAAAAAAGAGAGGAGGTATGAAGACCATATTAAGAATTTTTAAAGAAATATAACTACGGATACAATAAAGACCTAAAAACGATATGCAAAGACAATAATCAACACCATAACCAGCAATTTGAATATTCTGTAGAAAAATATAACATCAAACCGACCCAAGAAGATTTAAGAAAACCTTAATATAATCACAACAAAACAATAATAGCAGTAAAAATAAGCAGTTTTACATGCAAGTTCACACTGAAGAAATAGATATTTCCAATCTCAAGCCAGTAATTCCAGAGAATAGACTAGGGAACACTTCCCAACCCACTTTATGACAATACTGTAACCTTGCTACCAGGACTGAACAACAGCATAAGGAGAAAAGAAAATTATAGGACAACCTCACTTACGAACACAGATGGAAAACAATCCTTAGTAAAACAGCAGCAAATAATGCAATGCCAAAGGAAATATTATAGTCCAGTTGGGTTCGTTCCAGGTTTACCATCAAAAAATCAAATTTCTTCACATCATCAGATAAAGGAGAAAAACCGTATGACCGTACGACCATCTCAACAGATCCATGAAAAGCATTCAAATCCAGCCATTCATGATTTTTTTTTAAAAAATGCCTCTCACTAATTTGAAATAAAGAAACATCCTTAATCTGATTTAAGCATATTGCATCAGATTTTGGTTCAGCTATATTAAAAAATCCAAATAACAGAAGCATAAAAGAGAGGTAAGTTTACTTCTCTTTCACTAGGTGGTGAAAATGACCCAAGATCCTTCTATCTCCTTAGTCTTCTGTATACCTCAAAATCATGGTGTAACTGGTAGCATCCATGGTCTAGGCACTGAAGTAAAAAGAGGAAGGCAAGAAAGAGAGGAAGGAAAGAGGGACGGGATGAGGAAGAAGTAATGTGGCAGACAGTGCATTGGAACTGTGCCTTAAAGGTTGCCCAAAGCGGCCACCCAATATTTCCACCTAAATTCTACTGACCAGAACTTACTCATGTGGACGCTAGTTGCAAAGGAATAAAGTTATAACACTTTTCTGAAGGCATAAAAGAAGACAATAAATTGGGACATATGTGGGAAAAGAGACATCCTCAAAAGTGGGAGTGTAAATTGGTATAATTTCTATGCAGGGCAACTTGGCAACATCCTTCACAATGATTAATGCATGCATCCTCTGACTCAGACATTTCACTTTTAAGAATTTACATCCCAGTTTTACTGGCATGTGAGTATGAACAGAATTATTCATTGCAGTGAAAGATCTGAAACGACTAAAAAATGATGTCCATCAGTAGGAGGATAGCTAAATAAAAGACGCCAGTTTGTGATACAATGTACTTGTAAAATAGATGAGGAAGCTCTTTATGTACCAACGTACATAAATGATTTCCAAGTTATGTTGTTAAGTGAAAAAACAGAAGCAGAGCAACCTAAAGTATTTGTAGTAGTATGCCACCCTATGTCACAGTTTTATTGATTAGGACTTTTTTTTTTTTTTAAACAGTGGTTAGTAACTTTGTGTTTTTTGGTTTTTTTAAGCTATACTTTTTGTTGTTGTTGTTTTTTAAAATTTATTTATTTTATTATTTTTTATTTTGGGCTGTGTTGGGTCTTCGTTTCTGTGCGAGGGCTTTCTCTAGTTGTGGCAAGCGGGGGCCACTCTTCATCGCGGTGCGCGGGCCTCTCACTATCGCGGCCTATCTTGTTGCGGAGCACAGGGTCCCGACGCGCAGGCTCAGTAGTTGTGGCTCACGGGCCTAGTTGCTCTGCGGCATGTGGGATCTTCCCAGACCAGGGCTCGAACCCGTGTCCCCTGCATTAGCAGGCAGATTCTCAACCACTGCACCACCAGGGAAGCCCAGGACTTTTCATAATAACTCTTGATATCTAATGTGTATGAAATGTTCTGTTTCTTTACAATCAAAAAAGCCCCAAAGCTTTGCTGTACAGAGAAATAAACACAACATTGTAAATCAATTATACTTCAATAAAATTTAAAAAAACATTTTTTTAAAGCCACAAAGGAAATATGATAGAATATGGAGATCTGAAAAAGCTGTATGGTAGTATAGGGGAGCAAAATCTGCCACCTCCAAGTGTGTCTCTTTGGCATGAGGATTTATTTCGGCTGATTACTGTTAAGGCCCCAAAGGCTCAGGAAGAGCCTCTGACATTCCCCACAACTTCCTAGAAGAATGCAGATAGAGGACCTGTTCCAGGAAGGGAGTAGCGCCATAGATAACTGCAGTGTACTATGCACGACCTGTGTAGACCGGGAGGGACCTAGCAAAGCCAGTTAAAAGTCGCCTCTGTGTCCCACTGTCCCTGCGTGGCCCAGCAAACATTTGTTTACCAAACATTTGCTTTTCCATCTTCATGTGAGTTGTCTTCCTCTCCTAGGAAGTCCCAAACCACTATCCTCAACATCCTCTTTTGTCTTTAGCTGAAGGTGAGCGCTTTGGCTATTTTGGCAAGTCACTCAGTTTTCCTGGGTCTCTCCCACATATAAGTTATTAAATTTTTGTTGGATTTTTTCCTGTTCATCTGTCTCGTGTCAATTTAATTCTTAGACCAGCCAGAAGAACCTAGAGGGACAGAGGAAAATTTCTTCCTCCCTGACCATGGGTGACACAGTTATTCACTACTGTATATTATTCTTGACATTTTTCTATATGCCAAAAATATTTTGTAATTTTTTAAAATATCCTAAATAGTAAATGTTCACAGATGTCAAAAGAATTCTAAAGAGAGTAAGGAAACATTTCACTAAACAAGTTAACATATATAAGCACGACATAAATATGACACAAGTAGTAGTTTATACTAATAATTTTAAAAAACACGACTGTCTGAGCTTCCCTGGTGGCGCAGTGGTTGAGAGTCCGCCTGCCGATGCGGGGGACGCGGGTTCGTGCCCCGATTCGGGAGGATCCCACGTGCCGCGGAGCGGCTGGGCCCGCGCGTCCGGAGCCTGTGCTCCTCAACGGGAGAGGCCATAACAGTGAGAGGCCCGCGCACCGCAAAAAAAAAAAAAAAAAAAAAAAAAAAAAAAAACACAACTGTCATCCAACTCAGAATAAATCCAGATTTACCTCCACTAGCTTTTGTGTAGATGAACTCAACTCTTTTAATGGCAAAATCTCACTGGAATCTGTTTGAGTAGCATGGTCTGAGCTGAAAAAGCCAACCTTCAAATCATCTGAAATGTTAAATCTGAAAAAGAAAAAAAAGGGAGGACAGAGAGATTAACTGTGGTTTATATAATAGATATTTCCTTAAAAATATATTTAGTGAGCATATTTCATGCAAATCATATTTTACAGGTTCAAAGGATTGGTGAAGTGAGGAAACCACTGAATTATCTTCTCATGACTAGGGGTTTTCCCCAGGACTCTGCTGGATTATCAGATTCCCTGGACACTAGCACATTGCTCCACGGATACTCATCTTACTTCCGTTTTCTGAGACATGACCAATTTATGAGCCTACTTTTAATATCTTATTTACGTTTTATGTGTGCTTCTGCTTGAAGCCATTATAAATTATGCACGGGCATAGCAAGCAAAATTACTTTTAGATCGAGGTTCTCAAAGTGTGGTGTGAGGAACCCCTGGAGGTTCCAGGACACTCTTTCAGGGAATCCACAGGTCAAAATTATTTTCATAACAATATTAAGGTTCTATTTGCCTTTTCCATTATCATTCTCTCACAAGTGTTCAGTGGAGTTTTCCAGAGGCTACAGGTTATGTGACTGGATGACAGATTGAATGCAGAAGCTGACAGGAGAATTCAGCCATGTGCCATTAAGCCAGGCATTGAGAAGACTTGCAAAAATGTAAAACAATGACACTATTCTCATTAAAGTTTTTGCTTTGAAAAATAGAGTTCATTTTTCTTTAAAATACATCACTTATACTAACACAGAATTGGTTTATCATTATTTTAAACGTCTCTCCTTTAAAATTTCTAATATGGTAACTCTGAATAGATATAACATAAACTAAAGCTCTTTGAGGGACCCTATAATTTTTAAGACTGTAAAGAGGTCCTGAAAACAAAAGATTTGAGAACTTCTTCTTTAAGATAATCACACCACTGTACTATATTTGATTTTAAACAGAATTCCCCCCAAAATCTAAGTAGGAGCAAGTATTTGTAATGTTCTCCTACAGACTTTTAACTACAGGCATCTCAGACTGTAACAAGAAGGCCAGTTTTCTGGATGTACTCTCTCTGTCAATTTGACCAAACTTACCACAACTATTGGTTTCTAAAATGTCAGGTGAAAAAAGAGAGCCGTGAAAGCTCAAGTAGAATTCCCAGACTTTTCAGTGCAGGCTCGGTAGACGGAGCGTCTGTGTTTCTACCCCTCACTTGTCTGCTGACCAGGTGTGGCAGACTGTGATTGGGGGCACCCCATGGCAAGCCCTCTCTTTTTACCGCTGGCAGAGCCTCAGATTTATCTCCCATGGAACTCAGGGGAGGGTGATCATATTCCCAGTATCAAGGGTAACCCTCGTCTGGTCTCAGCCCACCACAGTGATCCCATTCTTCTGGTCAGATATTTTAGGGGTGGGTGTGGGACTCAGTTCTGGTGAGTGTGACGGGAGAAAAGATCTGTCGGGGGCTTGTGGGAAAGCTTTATACACAGAAGCACCAGGGAGAGGCTTCCTCTATGACCCTGGACATTGCCACGTGTGGAAATGAGGCCAGGAACTGGCACAGTCATCTGGTGACCACAAGAGGGGCCAGCCAGAGGGCAAAGCCAGTGCACAGATGACGAGCTTTTAAAAAGATGGAAATAATTTTGACTGCTGACTTTGTTTAGCCATTGACTCAACTCTGACACTCGTCACACTTCTGGTCTTCCTGGAATGTCATACAATAAATCAACAATTTGTGAGAGTTTCCGTCAACCACAGCTGAAAGCATCCTAACTGATATTCAGCGTGACGTTATGTAAATTACTTACCTTTTCTGTGCCTTGGTTTCCTCTTATGCAAAGTAAATAGTGCCTATTTCATAGAGTTATTGCCAGGACAGTGAGTTGAGAAGTACTCTGAATGGTGTACGTCACACGGGAAGCCTTCACGAAATGTGACCTATTTTTGGTGCTGTGACAGTAGCTGTTGCTATCACCACTGTATATTTTTAGATTTTGATATTCACTACACTGTAATGATTTTCAACTAATCCCACTAAATTTTCAACTAACCTTCCGCACACCCATCAATATTATACTGATGACAGACCTAGTCAGCAGCATTATTCAAAGCAGAGGGAGCATCCGTAATGCTGTACATCTCAATTTCAATGAAAATTTCTAGTGTTTTCCCACAAAAAAATTGTATTTTAGATTTGGCCTACTTTCTTTTAGGAGGCTATTTTTTTCTCACTAACACAGTACCTTTGGGAGAGGCAATCTCCATTGGCCCAAGGGTCCCTGCATGTTCCTTCTGGGCATGCCAAGAAATACAAAGGCCCTGATCACTCTTTCCTTGGGCCATTCCTGAGTTGCGTTTGCAGTGAGCAACCTTGAAGGATGAGGTAATGCCTTTCCCCTGCCAAGAAGCAGGCTTGCTACTCCTTACTGAAAAAGTGGAACCCCCCAAACTCAGGGATCCTCTCCTTTAATACAACTCACTACTGTGTATAGGCACCCATGGTAGGTCTTTTGTGACACCCTCATGGAACTTAGGGGGCATGGGGAATCCATGCAAATAAACATGAATCACTAATACTGTTTTTGCCATGATGAAGTCCTTTGTCTCTGACCCAGGAGTCATGTCTTCTGCCAACAGCCATGAAACAGTAACAAGCAAACATATTAGCTTGTAAGGAGGGTAAGATCTCACACACTGCACAGTCCTTGACAAGTACCTGACCCATAAAATCCTCTTGATAAATGCTTGTTGTATTCAATTCCTTAAAAAAAAACCCAAAAAAACTAAGATATAGCAATTAACTGAAAAGATCACCAATATTTAAGGCTTTGTCTATCTAAAATCTATAACCATTTTTGAAAATAACTTCTGAAAACCACTACTAAATTATAATCACTATGTTAAAGTTAAATATGTATAATATTGTACTGAACTATAGAAATGGATGAATCATATGATCAAGTATGATAAAAAAATTTTAATGTACTTTTTCTTCTTTTTTTTTTTTGTGGTACGCGGGCCTCTCACTGTTGTGGCCTCTCCTGTTGCGGAGCACAGGCTCTGGACACGCAGGCTCAGCGGCCATGGCTCACGGGCCCAGCCATTCCGCAGCATGCGGGATCCTCCCGGACCGGGGCACAAACCCATGTCCCCTGCATCGGCAGGCGGACTCTCAACCACTGCGCCACCAGGGAAGCTCTAATGTACTTTTTAAAGCAATTTATAACAAATAGGAGAAACCAACTTTTAAGTGGTGATGACATAAAATTTCAGGGAAAATGTTCTTGGTACTTTTCAAAGCTGACAAATATTGATGACAAACTGTCCATGTGGTAAATTTTTTTCTAGAATATGTGTTTTAGAAATTTTAACGAAATTCTTTTATGATACATTTGGGAATCTTTTAAAACATGAAATAAAAATAAAATCATTATACTTCTGAACAAGCGTCCCACAAAATATAGATAATAAACATTTCCTAAAATGACTGCATCTCCAAATCTTTTGTCATTTTCATCTATCATTCCCATTGTTCTAAAACTCAGGTTGTACCACTACCCCACTACGGAGGACTTTGATAGCCTTCCCCTGCTTAAGAAAATGAAACTCAATCTTCTTATTCTGACCTCCAAAATATGCAGGCAAACTACTTTTCGGAGCTTCGTGCGTTTAACAAAGAATAACTGAGTACCTACTATTTGCCGGGCACTATTTTTGGCACCAAGGATAACAGCAGTGGACAAGGCAAAGGTTTTGTTCTCGTGGAACTTACAGTCTAATGGGAGACAACCAGTAAACAAGTAAACAAAAACATGTTACATGTTCTGAGGTAGTGTTAAGCCTCATCTCTCATTAAGTATACCCCATGTGGGCTTCCCTGGTGGCGGAGTGGTTGAGAGTCCGCCTGCCAATGCAGGGGACGCGGGTTCGTGCCCTAGTCTGGAAGATTCCACATGCCGCGGAGAGGCTGGGCCCGTGAGCCATGGCCGCTGAGCCTGCGCGTCCGGAGCCTGTGCTCTGCAATGGGAGAGGCCACAACAGTGAGAGGCCTGCGTACCGCAAAAAAAAAAAAAAAAAAAAAGTATACCCCATGTACCATCTCATCTGTCACACATCTTCCTGTTAAAAGTTCCCAAAATACATCTGTACCTCAGCCTAGGACAAAGTTTCCCTACAGTTCTACCTATCAAAACCATACGTAGGGCTTCCCTGGTGGCGCAGCGGTTGAGAGTCCGCCTGCCGATGCAGGGGACGTGGGTTCGTGCCCTGGTCCGGGAGGATCCCACATGCCGCGGAGCGGCTGGGCCCGTGAGCCATGGCCTCTGGGCCTGTGCGTCCGGAGCCTGTGCTCCGCAGCAGGAGAGGCCACGGCGGTGAGAGGCCCGCGTACCACAAAAAAAAAAAAAAAAAAAAAAAAAAACCATACGTAGTCACTTTCTTTTCCATGTTCCTTTTCCTTCCCTTCCCTTCCCAGAGGACAGGAATCAACATGGTGGCCAATGAGATGGGTCAATTGTTCAATGATGAAAAAGCTTGGGAGCCATGCAGAGGAGAAGGCCAACGGTTCCAGTAGCCAAGGATGGAGGGAAGTTGGGAGAACACGGGCAGCAGCACAGAGGCAGCAGGCAGAGGAGAGCCCACATGCCTGGGAGATCGGATACATTGAACCAACGTGTAAATGTACTGAAGATGATAGAAGTCACGTTCTTTAGTCCCCGAAATGATATTTACAAACTTAAGAAAAGAGTAGGCTAGAATATACCTTGAGACAATGTAATGGAATTGGAAGTTCTGGCATGAGGGCATGGTTTTATAATTATGTACGTAGATAGATAAATAGTTATAGGTACATACATGTGCATATGAATGTGTGCATATATCATACATATGTACATATATTTATATACCTTTGTTTCTAGTTCTGTCCAATATGAGAGCCTAGAAGCAATGACACCCCAGTAACAACGAGCACACTGAACACTCAGATGTTGGTTTTTAAATACCATTCTGCACTAAAAGGAACCAGGGCTTCTTGGAAAAATGGCTGGTTCCAAAGCTGGGCTAAAAGTATAAAATGAGCCTGGAACATCTTGTTACTCCAGAAAGTGAGGAAATACTCAAAAAATGATGGGGACACCTGAGAATGACACAGAAACTAGATTGAAGAGATTCCCACTGGCCATATCTGGGACAATTTGAGCATCAAAATAAATGATGAGGGACTTCCCTGGTGGTGTAGTGGTTAGGAATCCACCTGCCAATGCAGGGGACACGGGTTCAAGCCCTGGTCCGGGAAGATCCCACATGTCTTGAAGCAACTAAGCCCATGTGCCACAACTACTGAGCCTGCAAGCCACAGCTACTGAGCCTCCATGCCACAGCTACAGAAGCCCACACGCCTAGAGCCCATTCTCTGCAACGAGAAGCCACCACAATGAGAAGCCCGCACACTGCAACGAAGAGTAGCCACCACTCGCCGCAACTAGGGGAAGCCTGCGCACAGCAATGAAGACCCAATGCAGCCAAAAATAAATAAATAAAATAATTTAAATAAATAAATAAATGATTATAAAGTATCAGCTTACAACCTATTGAATGAAATATGAATCCAGCAGTCCACACTGACATAAATGAATGAATAAACAGATAAATGAGAATGGGAAGCTCTAGTAAATGTATTAGAAAAGAATGATGAAAACAGAATCACCATTTGGCAACCACCATAGAGGTGACTGATTAAGGTGGGAGTTATCAATGGCAGCTAGGGCTAAGCTTAGCTTAAAGGCTAAGGCTGGTCAGTGGAAGTGTTTGATTAGGAAAAGGATATTCTGTTGAAAAATTAAGAACAGGACTACTAGGACTTCCCTGGCGGTCCAGTGGTTAAGACTCCATTTCTCCAGCATTCCTGCCAAGAATGCATGACCTGAGTCTGGTTATAAGGAAACACTAGATGGACCCAGGTAGAGCTGGTCATGCTACAGAATGTCTGTGCTTTTTGAAAAAGTGTCAAGGACATGAACAACAGGGAGAGGCTGAGGAACTCTTCCTGCTGAATATGTCTGAGGGGACAGGATAGCTAAAGACAACACACACTCCTAGATAGGATCCTGGACCAGAAAGGAAAGAAAGAGTCATTGCTGGTACACTTGGCACAGCTTGAAAGGGGCTTGTTATAGGGCTGTGCAATGTCAATCTGCTGATTTGAGAGCCGTGTTGGTCATGTAGGAAAGTATCCCTTCTAGGAAAAACACACTTGAATGCTTAGGAGTGATGGGAACCATGTCTATAGCTTGCTCTCAAAAGCTCCTAAAAAGACTGATAATAATGAATGTCTGAGTGTTTGTATGTGTGTGTGAATGTGTACAAGGGGAGAGGAGGAAGAGGAGAGAGAAAACAAATATGGTAAAATGTTAAGAATTTTAGAATCTAGGTGAAGGGGATGTGGGAGTTCTTAGTTCTGTTCTGACAACTTTTCTGTAGATCTGAAATTATTTCAGAATAAACTATTTTTTAAAAGTCACGTGCATCCTTCAAGCAAGCTCAAATTTTACCAATTTCACCCAGTAAGAACTGTCAGTATGTTAGGCCTTAATGAACAATGAAATGTGAATTGGGAAGCAACATATACCACATTTGTGTGTGCTACTTCAACCCGTTTTCCAAGTCCCAAGTAAGGAGCCGACTTTTATTGGAGCCTAGAGTAAGAGAAATCTAGATTGCACTGCAAGCTGCTCTTCCACTTGGACGTCACGAACCAGCAGATACACTGGGACTCTCAAGAGTGTCTGGAACAACCAGGTATGCTCTGGTTGACCCTTTGGCGAACGCCCATCACAAAATCGCAGCATAGACCTCTAGGATTTTGAAGTACATCTTATGCCGTCTTGTGTAGATGACTATCATCCTTTTGACAAAAGAGCCTCTAGCCTGCTTCTGAGCCTTGGAAGAGACTGAATGCCTAACCATGAGTCACCAAGTGACCTTATGGCCTGGGTTTCCCAGGACAAACTGGGTTTTATCTGAACCGCCAAACCATGAAGCTGGGCAAGGGCAGCTTCAATCTCTCATCAGGTGGGAGGGGCGTATCAGACACCAGACTCAGGCAGAAGGAAAGCAATTTATAGGAGTAAGTGGCCCTGTGCCTCTTCCCCCTCAATCCACAGCTATGGCCTCATGGGAAGTTCTGGATGATGAGCTGAGGAAGAAAAAACTCAAGCCTGGTTAACGATGGAGCTGCCACCAGAAGGTGGATACCTGCCGTCTTACAGCCTCACTTGGAGGTGACCCTGAAGAATAGTCATGAAGAAAAATCCTCCCACTGAACAGAACCTGAAGTAGTACATTTGATTTACTACTTTTTCTGGATGAGAAATGGCCAGAACCACACATCTGTATTGATTTATGGGTAGTTGCTCAAGGCTTAACTGGATGGTCAGGAACTTGGAAGGAACAAGATTGAGAGACTGGTGACAAGCAAGTCTAAGGGAGAGTTCCATGGATGAGGCTTTAAGGATGGGTACGGCCTGTAAAAATTTTGTGCCCCATGTGAATGCTCACGTATGATCCACTGCAGAAAAAGTGCTCAGTAATCAGGTAGGCAACAAGACACACCCTGTGGATATCAGTCAGTTTCCACAGCCATCCCAGTTCTCGCTCAATAGCCCTTCAACAAAATGGCCATGGTGGCAGGGATGGAGTTCAAAAAAATGGACTTCTCCTTACCAAGGCTGGCCTGACTGCTGCAAGCCCTGAGGGCCTAATCAGCCCACGTAGAGAGCCCCTAATATGGCCATATTTACTAGTGAGGATAGCCAGCCACCTGGTGGCAGGTTGATAACATTGAACCTCTCCCATCATCCTCATTGGGACAGACATATACTGGATATGGATTTGCATTCCCTGACCATAATGCATCTAACAGAACTGAGGCAGGAGATAGGTGGGCCCCAGGCTGAGCAGCAGGGGTTTGTCCCCTGTGGACAGATACTCCAAGTTGAAGAGGAGGAGGAGCTGAGCCCTGCCCAGATAAGAGGCCATATATTTCTCATTCTTGAGGTCAAGGAGACCCTCCTGACTATACAAGAGCAGAAAGGCTCCTTGGAGGTCAAAAGGGAGTGACGTCAACCTACGCACAGGCCTCTTCACTAGAATCCATCTTGGCTAAGAGATGCGTGCACGCAGGGGAGGACCCTGAGATAAAACAAATACGGACTCAGAACCAGGAAAAGCAAGTTGATTGGCCAAAGGAAACCCGGAAGAAATGCCCCATATAAGTGATTCAAACTACCACGAGGGCATGACTCTCTCTCTCTGAGGCCGCCTGTGTGTCTATCCACACGTACTCTTTTTCCTCCTAATAAGCACTTTGTTTCACTACTTCCCATTTCTTTGTGGAAATTCACTTTCTGCAAAGCTGTACGGGCCAGGGCCTTGTCACTGGCCACTGTTCCCTGGTGGTCTAGTGGCTAGGATTTGGGGCTCTCACTGCTGAAGCCTGACTTTAATCTTTGGCCGGGAACCAAAATCCTGCTTCATGCCACTGCGGGCCAAGGCCACCTGAGATCAGAACCATCATCCATTGATTCACAGAAGGCCTTATCCACCATCATAACATTGGGCATGGCATC
This sequence comes from Mesoplodon mirus, assembly GCF_964341445.2. NCBI lineage: Eukaryota > Metazoa > Chordata > Mammalia > Artiodactyla > Ziphiidae > Mesoplodon > Mesoplodon mirus. The sequence goes on along the minus strand of NC_138979.1, from coordinate 12,546,170 downwards.
AGTTCTAATCAAGGTACTCTATTTCACAGCAAAAGAAGTACAGCAATGGACTCATGCTCATGGAATTGACTGGTCTTATAAGCAGATAAGGTAGGAGGGTTCATGAAGAAAGAGAGCCAGGCATGGCTTTCTTGACATAAGAGAAGCCATTTTTGGCCTAAGCCATTTTGTGATCTAAGCCTGGCCACAATGCTTGTCCTTGAACAGGTCTCCATAATTAATGACCTTACCGGAAGTGAGGGAAATGCAGGAACAAAGGAAATGCAGTCAAGAAACAACATGTCAGTGACAAAACAGGGTCCTAGTTCCTCCTCAAGAGACATACATAATAATATATCTTTGAGTTCTGCAGGAACTAAGGCCCCCACCCAGGTGGAGGATGGAATGATGACGTTGACCCTCTTGACTTCAGTCAACTAAAGCTTGGACTCTGTCAACTTCTGCCCCAATTCTATGCTGAATTCTCCTCTACTCAAGTCCCTTCATGAATATGCATGTACTCTCAGCTTAAAACTTCCCCAATCTTGCTGCTTGGGGACACACTGCTTTGGGAAAGATCCCTGGTGTTCTCCTTACTTGTTGCAAGTAATAAATCATTCCTTCTCCCGATCTTTGGCTTGGTTGTGTCTTTTGGCTCAACACCCACCAAGAGGTGAACCCAGTTTTGGGATAACAGTCTTATCACATATCCCATACCCAGTAGAGCCAACCTAGTGGAAAGGTAGAATGGCTTATTGAAGACTCAGTCATGGCAGTTGAGAGACAAATCCACGAAAGGATGTGGTTCTGTCTTATAGGATGTAGTACATGCTTTCAAAGGGGAGCAGAATTTGCCACCCCAAAATATGCCTCTTTGACATAAGGATTATCTTGAGCTAGTTATTTTTAAGAAACTACAGGACTTCCCTGGTGGCGCAGTTGTTAAGAATCCTCCTGCCAATGCAGGGGAAGATCCCACAAGCCACAGAGCAACTACTACTGTGTTGCCACAACTACTGAGCCCACGTGCCACAACGACTGAAGCCCGCGTGCCTAGAGCCCGTGCTCCACAACAAGAGAAGCCACTGCAATGAGAAGCCCGGGCACCGCAACAAAGAGTAGCCCTCGCTCACCACAACTAGAGAAAGCCCATGCGCAGCAAAGAGGACCCAACACAGCCAAAAATAAATAAATAAATAAATAAATAAATAAATAAATTTATAAAATAAAATGGTAAAATATTTTTTTTTAAAAAAGAAAGAGGGCCTCCCTGGTGGCGCAGTGGTTGAGAGTCCGCCTGCCGATGCAGGGGATGCGGGTTCGTGCCCCGGTCTGGGAGGGTCCCATATGCCGCGGAGCGGCTGGGCCCGTGAGCCATGGCCGCTGGGCCTGCGCGTCCGGAGCCTGTGCTCCGCAACGGGAGAGGCCACAACAGTGAGAGGCCCGCATACCGCAAAAAAAAAAAAAAAAAAAAAAGAAAGAAACTACACACACAGGAGAAGCTCTGAAAATGGAATAAAAGTTACCCTTTTGTATGAGACATTTACATTTGTAAGGAAAATCTCTGTTGTAAGCTTGTCTTCCTGGCTGTACCGGGAAGAGGAGAATGACTAAATCTCTAGAAACTCTTACCAATGTAGAAGACGTGGACTTAAAGCTGCATAACAACCATCCCCTTGTTTACCGTGCTTTTCCTCGGAACCTCCCATAACTGGCTCCAACCTCACCCTCAACATCTTCTTTTGTGTTTAGCTGGAGATGATATTTAAGGTGGTGTCATGGGCCATTTCAGGGAGTTACTCAGTTTTCCTGGGTATCTCTTTTGTATACAGGAGGTATACGTGTTATTAAACTTCTGTTGGTGGTATTTTTTTTTCTCCAGTTAATCTGTCTTTTTTTACAGGGTGGGGTCGGGGGCGCTCTCAGCCAGTGACATAGAAAGGGTAGAAGGAAAATTGTTAGGGGAACCACTGACTGAAACCGCCCACCCTGGCCAGACAAGGTAGTAGCCACTTGCATGAGTTTCTTGACAACAGGAGGTCCTGGTAAGGAACGTGGAACTAACAAGCTACCACCACCCTGAAGAATTCAGGAAAGGTCAGGAGAGAGGAGATGCAAGCCCATATGTCCTACCAACCTCCCAGAATCCTTCTCGCTGGAATCCGTCTTGGCTGAGCGATGAGTGCACCACCAGGAAGGACCCTGAGTCAGAATGACTGGCCAGAGACAACCCGGAAACTAACCCCATTACCGTAGAACCCGAGACTGCAAGCCCCGTGGCAGAGCAGTCCTCCTGGGGTCCCTCATCCTGCTGCTCTCCACCCAGGCACCCCTTCCCAATAAAGTCTCTTGCTTTGCCAACACGTGTGTCTCCTCGGACAATTCATTTCTTAGTGTTAGACAAGAGCCCACTCCCGGGCCCTGGAAGGGGTCCCCCTTCCTGCAACAAAATCACTTTTCTTCCTCTACACTTTGAATCAGTACAAGACGCCATCTCTCCCACAGCCACAGGTCCAGAAATTGAGGGGTGAAAGGGGAAGAGGGTCCTCTCACCCTTACACCTAATAATCCACCCCTAAAATCACTGCTTTCCTGTCCCAGCAACTCCATGAGCTGCTGGCTTGGAGGTCTTAGTTCCCAAGGGGAGAATGCTTCTACCAGGAAGCACAACAATGTTTCCAGTGAATTAGATGAGAGTGAATTGAACTGGTACCTGGCCACACTGTGTGATCCTTACACCACTAAACCAAAGGCAGAGAAAGGGGGCACTCTACTGGTTGAAGTGATTAATTCGGATTATCAAGAGGAAAACAGCTTGTGGGTACACAGTGGAGTCCAGAACGATGTCTGGAACCCAGGAGTTTCTCTGGAGTAACTCTCAGCATTTCCATGTCCAACAGCAGAGATTAATGGAAAAATACAGCAACCCCCCCAAACAAGACAGGACTTTTGAGGACTCAGGACCTTCAAGAATGACGAGATGGATCTCCCAGCTATGTACAGAACCTTGGCTTGCCTGTATCTTTCACCAAGTTCCTTGGCCACTCAACAAGCCATGCCCATGTGAAATGGAGACGGACCCTATGGTGCTTGCCCCCCATGTCCTCAGGCTGCATTTTGCCTGTGGAAAAGCTTTAGCCAAAGAATAAGTTTAATCAGAGAAGTGAGAAAATGCAGAAACAGAGGAAAACAGTCAAAGGAGACCAAATAATAATAGTTTAGTCACTAAGCAAAGTCAAGGACCTTTAGTTCCTCCTTAAGGGCTATAGGTAATATTCTGAGCTATATCCCGTGAGCTGTCTTATAGATACGGAAACCCTCACCAGGTGGAAGAAGTTAACTACGTGATGACCAGGCTGTAGCCATGACATAAGCTGCCACAATTCCAAGAATTGGCCTCAAAGAAATGGAAACAAACCGACCCTGGAACTGAAGATTAACTGTACCTAAAACAATCGAGATGACGCAGGTCAGACCACTGATGACCAATTTCAAGACGACTGTCAGAGCTGACTGCGCTGTTTCTGCAGGTAGCCGCCTTGCTCTGTCTATAAAGGCTCTTGCTTCCTGATTGTCGGAGTTGAATGGGAGTCGGCCTTGGAACAGGCATCCGCCCTCCCCGCCTCCAGTTGCGGGCCTCTGAAATAAAGCAACCTTTCCTTCCCTACCGACCCTTGTCTCTCGACAATTGGCTTTCCAGCAGCGAGCAGCCGGACCTTGGTAACACATGGACCAGCTCTTGTTACCAGGAAGAGCTAAATCAGACTCCATGTTGGATCTGTTTCTTTTATTTTAACCTTTGCTTCCCGTTGCTTTTGTTCACTAAAAGGATACCCTCTATACATAATGGCCTGCCTTGGGGAACCCTGCCCCTCTGCCTGAATGTTAAACAAAAGTGCCTTTGTTCAGGGAAACATCCTGACCCTGTCCACTTGTGAATGGCTGCAAGAAACAAGAAATTAACACATCCCCTCCCTGAGGCTGGCCATTCCAGGAGATATTTGCAGGAATTATGGCCTTTTTACTTTACTTCCTCACCCCCTCCCCCTCTCTGTTCCATCAAAGAAATTGGCATCCAAACCCCGATAAGATGGGGTTTTTTGGAGATATTAGTTTCCCATCTTTTCCGTCTGTGGCTTTCCGAATAAAGCCTCAACACCTTGTCTCCCGATTTACTTGCCTGTAGTACGGCGAGCACTCTGGGCAGCACCCTCTGGCAGGTGTCTCTACCACCAGCCGCATCCTCTCCCAAGAGGTCTTAATCTCAGCATTTGGTGGGGTGGGAGCCTGCTAAATCTTAGTCCCTTCTGTGCTTACACCACCTCTGCCCTTGGGGTCACAGCTGCATTTGCATTCCCTACGACAATGCTGCTTAGGGTCTTTTATCACCTTTACCACCTTTTACTAGTTAAAAATCCTCTTTAATATTTAATAAGAAACGGGAAATGTTTGTTCCCTGTTCAAATACTGGTGAGGTTTCTGCCTCCTATTTGGACTCTGAGTGCTATATCAATACAATAAATACAAACAACAACCTAAACTTAACCTGTTTCTTTATATTCTGCAACGCCTCCCATTTAATAGAACTCAGTGACTCACCCCTCCAGCCTGGAAATGCAATCCTTTACCCTTTCCAGCACCAAGCGGCTCCTTTTTACTACTCAGCTGCATTTTTCAATAAGCTTGACCACATATGTTCTTTCCTTTCTTCCCACTTTAAGCAAAAGATCTGTGGTAGGTGGTAAATTATGAATGTGAGTAGGTTTTATGATAAATATATAATGTTACATGTCAATTAGATCTCAAAACTAGAAAAAAAATAGAGGTGCAAAAAAAAAAAAAACACCCCAAATACATATATCTTCAGGATATGATTTAGAAACTTGGAATAATGTTTTCAGCTATTCCGTCTGATGCCATAATATTATAGTAATACAGTATGATATTTTAAAACCAGGTTCAAGAATTTTATAGATACCTCCTCCAGGGTGTCTAGAAATAATATTAGTGCCTATTTACTGTGTTAAAGAAAGAGAAAAACACAGGCTCAAAATGGCATTACTTGTTCTAAAGCCCATGATACCAAATCTAGACTTAATACTTGACTTAACTGCAGTTTCAACCTTCCCCAGAAATGTAATCCTAATCAACCAGTCGAATTTTCTGGCAGCACCAAGAAGATAATCTGTCACGGGGGTGTGGGGGGCTCTCCATTCCGCCCCCAGAGGAAGAAGAGGCAATCTGCATGATAAAACCCCTGCCTTTCCCTTTCCCCAAAAAGATAAGCCCTAGCCTAAAAGCATTGCTTTCTTCTCTTTCACTAATAGCTTTTTCCTATAGAAACCTCCTATTTTGTACAACCCCCTTGGAGCACCCTTCTAATTGCTAGGCAGAATGCTGCCCAATTCATGAATCACCTAACTAAACCAATTAGATCTTCAAATCTACTGGGGTGAATTTTGTTTTTTAACAATTGAATGCGGACTTCCCTGGTGGTGCAGTGGTTAAGAATCCACCTGCCGCTGCAGGGGACGCGGGTTCGAGCCCTGGTCCCAGAAGATCCCCCACGTGCTGCGGAGCAACTAAGCCTGCGAGCCACAACTACTGAGCCCGCGTGCTGCAACTACTGAAGCCGCACGCCTAGAGCCCGCGCTCCGCAACAAGAGAAGCCACCGCAATGAGAAGCCTGCGCACCGCAACGAAGAGTAGCCCCCGCTGGCCTCAGCTAGAGAAAGTCCGCGCGCAGCAACAAAGACCCAACGCAGCCAAAAAAAAAAAAAACCACAATTGAACGCTTAACTTGTCCTATGTGCTTAGTCAAGATATACGTCTTGATACACACACACTTTCTTCTCAGGTTATCTACCTTTCTTGTTCTGAAGATATGGAAGCTGAGGCTCAAAGATTGTAAGTACAGTAAGTCCCCTAATACGAACCTTCAAGTTGCGAAGGTTAATCTAAAAATCACAAGCCTGGGAATTCCCTGGCGGTCCAGTGGTTAGGACCCCACGCTCTCACTGCCGAGGGTGCTGGTTCAATCCCCGGTTGGGGAACTATGATCCCGCAAGCCACATGGCATTACCAACAAAAAACAAAAAAAACAAAAAACCACAAGCCTGAAGTGACAGAGTCTTACCCTCCATCCCTGGTGAGAACAGGCCTATGGATCTACTATCCCTAACTGGTCCTAACTTTTTGAGTGACTGATTTAGAAAGTTCTGGCTCATTCAGAATCTAAGTGAAACATGAAAGTTCATTCTTCAGCTTCCCATCAAATTCCAAATGTGTCTAATTTTAGATAACAACCCCTCTGCCTAGAATGGAAACCAACATCACAACAAACTAAGTGGTTCCTACACAGTCCTTATTTACAGGTTTAACAATTTGATTTCTGAATAACAGCTTAGTTATTATGCATAAAATACAGTCTTGGAAAAATAGCAATTACAGGGGGTTTTTCAAACAAATTAGATAAAAAATTAACATGTTAACTTATAGAAAATAGATCCATGAATATTTTTTAATAGAATGCAATGACATGTCTCACTAAATCCTAGAATAATCTATCCTAACAAATGCTCATTAATGAATTAGTCAAAGAAAGTGGCATTAAGTGCACCAAACTTTCACTATGGTGTACTGCTCAATTTTAACTAAGGAAAATATTGCTTCCACCTTTTTCCTCTTCAAAGAGCATACAACTTTGATGTGCCCCAAGGCTCACACACTTCTTTTCACTCACTGCCTGGGTGATCTGACCAAGTTTCCCAGCTCTAGATCCATCTTTGTGTCAATTACCCCCACAATGGTACAGCCATCCTGAGCCTCTCTCTGAACTTTAGGGTTTAAAGGTAGCAGAATATGGCACCCTGAAATATGCCCCTTGAGCATAAGGATTATTTTGAGCTAATTATTTTTGAGAAACTGCAGACACAGGTGAAGCCCTGGAAACAGAGTAGAAGTTACCCCCCTTTGTAAGAGAAATTTACATTTATAAAGGAACTCTCCTACCAGTAAGATGACTCTAACTCACAAAAGAATCTTATTAAAGGAGAAGACACCCCTTTAAGTCTGCATAACAGACCTTACCCTTTTTTACTGGACTTCTTGGTAACCTCCCATAACTGGCCTCCCTCCACCGTACATCTTTCTTTTGTATTCAGCTGAAGATGGTATTTAAAGTGGTGGCTTGGGCCATCTTGGAGTTTTACTCATTTTTCCTGGGTAACTCCTAGGTATACATGAGACATGCATGTTAATAAACTTGTTTGTTTTCCTCTTGTTAATCTTTTATAACCGGGGCTGTCTCAGCCAAGAACTCAGAAGAGTACAGGGTAAATTACTGTTCCTTCTCTAAAGACTCACATAATCAACTACCAACTTAACAGCCTAGATGGATGGCTAAGAGTTACATCTGAGATATTATGTCCAAAAGTAAGCTTATGATATTCCCCCCAAAGCTATTCGTGTCCTAGTCTTCTCCATCCCAGTTCATGGCAACTCCATCCTTCCAGTTAGCCAGCTCCCACTCTGTGCCTATCAGTCCTACCTTCAACATAGATCTAGAACCTGACTAGTCTCACCACCTCCAACTCCTATTACCACCACGGTCATTTTTCACCAAGCATGTTGTCCTAGTCCCTTAACTGGTTTCCCTGTTTCTTCCCCGGTCCTCACTATAGTCTAATATCAAAGCAATTGCCAGAGTAATTCTGTTGAAAGATAAACCAGATTATGTCATTCCTTTCCTGCAATGCCCTCGTGTCTTCTCATCTGTGACAGTGTGATTTATAATAAACATATATATATTGGTCTTCATCCGTGCTTCCTGCCTCACAGCAGGCCAAACCCTTGGAATTTCCTAAGCGACAAGCACAATGAGAGAATCTTTTGTTATATTGATAATATTTGGTCTTCTGTCCTCAGTTTCTGAAATGGTGGGAAAAGGTGAACGGGGTGTCTTTGGCTATTCGTGAGAAGCCCCTTTCAACCACACCTGATTTTATGTGAATGAGGTGACTTTTGAAAAGCCCCTAAGGATGGGGGTGGTTGCCAGGGGAACCAACCATGATGAGAGGGTTAGAACTTTCCATCCCAACCCCCAATTCCACCTCTGGAGAGGGCTGGAGGTTGAATCAATCACAAAAAGTCAATGATTCCATCAATTCTGCCCATGCAATGAAGGTTTCATAAACATCCCTGAATTACAGGGTTCAGAGAGCTTCCAGGTTGGTGAACAAGAATGAACTCATGTGCCAGGAGGGTGGTGCACCCGAAACTCTACAGGGACAGAAGCTCTTGTGCTCCAGACCCTTCCAGACCTTGCCCTATGTATCTCTTCCTCTGGCTCTTCATTCATATCCTTTAATATTCTTTGTAATAAACCAGTAACCGAGTAGGTAAACTGGATTCTTGAGTCCTGTGAGCCACTCTAGCAAATCAACTGAACTTGAGGAACCTCTGAGTTATAGCTGGTTGTCAGAAGCACAGGTGACAACCTGGACTTGCAATTGGCCTCTTAAGAGGGAGGACAGGGGCAGTCTTGTGGGACTGAGCCCTTAACATATGGAATCTGACACTATCTCCAGTTAAACTACAGGACACAAGAACAAAATAGTGGTTACCAGTAGGGAGAGGGAAAGAGGGAGGGGCAACACAGGGGTACGGGATTAAGAGGTACAAACTATTAAGTAAGCTACAGGATATAATGTACAACATGGGGAATATAGCCAATATTTTATAAGAACTGTAAGAGTATAACATTTAAAAATTTGTGAATCACTATATTGTACACCTGTAATTTACATAATATTGTACAGCAGCTATACTTCAATTAAAAATAAATAAATAAGCAAACTACAGGACACACCCAGTCAGTGTCTGCTGAGAATGGGAGAATTGCTTGGCAGTGTTGAAAAAACACATCTGACCACCTCATTCAAGGTCAATGCTGAAGTCCTTACAAGGATCTAGGTCCCAAGCCATCCGGCACCATCCCCTTACCTCTGACCTCATCTCCACTGCTCCCTCCTCCCCCACTGCTCCCTCCTCCCCCACTGCTCCAGCCTCCTGGTGACACCCACGCCCACTCTCTTCGGCTTCCTGTCTTGCCTGGAACACTGTTTCCTGAGAGGGCTCCCCCTCCAGCCTGCAGGTCTTCCCCCCAAAGTCATCTCCAAGAAGCCTTCCTTGACCACAGTATCTAAAATTACAACCTCCTTCCCCACACCACACACTATTTCTTCGGCTCTGTTTCCCCCTTAGCACTCACCACCACTTAACTTATTTATTATAGAGTCTGCTTGTTTATCGCTGGTTTCCTGACTAGAACTAAACTTCACAAAGGACGGGCTTAGGTTGGTTTGTGGACTGCTGCTTCCTCATGGGCTGATTCTTCCCTCATTCCGGGACTGCAGTCAGTACCGAGCCTCTCCCGCTCACACCAGACACCTGAGCACCAGCACAGTTCCCCCCCCCCCCCCCAGCACTACAGGTGAAGAGAAACTCACACGGGCATCAGTGGTTCCTTTGTTCACCCAACAAGCACAAACTGAGCCCCTGGCACTGTCAGTCTGGCCGCTGAGCACCGCCAGCGCGTTTTGCTGGAGAAGCTCCCCACCACGGAATGCTGCGGAACCCAAGGCAGGGAGTCATTGCTCTCAGTCGACCACTAGAACAGGTGAGACACTGGGCCCACCGAGCTTACCATCCGCTGCTGCCAATATGTTTTCACAACCACCAATCAACCAGGTTCTGATCCCTTTTAACAAACGCACCCACTTAATACAGTTGAGCGGGGGCAGCTGGTCTGGCGGCACCATTTCACTGCGTCGGTCCCCACCACTGGGCTCTGGTCCCTTCTTCCCACTCGGGAGCGGCCTCAGTGGGCGGGGCTTGCCTCTCAGCCCGCCCACCGGGCACCACGAGGCCCTTGTGTTAGGGCCTCCACAGCAGCCAACCTAGTGCAGGCCACTTACGGATTTCGAAAGGTTTTTAGAAAGAAAAGTACCTTTTTTTTCCCCCCCAAGAAACATCACCTCTACATTATCCAAATAAAACTGGAGCAGAGGGGACAAAGAAGAATTATGAGATCGAAAAACTATAGAAAAGGGTCAATAACAGATAGTTATATTGGCAAACACTTCTGTGGTACTATGTACGCTATATGTATGGCATTCTTCCAAACACTTTCCTCAGATTAACTCACTGGAGGTTCGCTATGAACTATTAAGGAGGCACTATGCGCCACCATCACCATCGCGGCTGCTTCCCCGATGAGATAACGAGGCACAGAGACGTTAGCTAACTCGCCCAACTCTTGGGCCCTGTATCGTGTCATTAGGATTCGAACCCAGGCAGTCTGGCTCCAGAGTCCGTGCTTAGTGTACAGTAGTACATTTTAGAAATCAAAACAGCAGCCCTGTGGCCTGGAGCCCGGAGCCCGGGGAGCGGTGGAGCGCGGGAAGGGGCGCGGGGCGCCATGTTGACCTGGGGAGGGGCAGGGAGCGCGGGCCGGGGCGCCGCAGCTCGCGCCAGTCACCTGGGTCTGAACCGGAATTGTTCAATAGTGGACTCGAGGTTCTCGATGATCTTCCAGCACTCCTCGGTCTCGGGCGCGTCGGCACAGCTCTCCATCGGAGCCGCGGTGGTGGCAGCTGGGCCGGGCGCCTCCCGCCGAGTCCAGGACCCGTCGTCCGTTGCCATGGCGACTCCCGGGGAACCGGCAGAGCGCGGGAATCCTGAGGGCGCGGGCGCGGCGGGCGGCCTGGAGACTGCCCGGGAGTCGACCCGCTGCCGCTTACACTGCCCGCCTGGCTCACGGCTTCCTGTTCTCGGTGCGCACGGGCCAGGCCATGTCCCCAGGAGAGCTGGACTCCTGTAGATAACCCTGCGGCAGCCCACCACGCCCCGAACTCTCCGCGCCTTCTCCTGTGCTAAAGCTCTGAGCTCAGCCTCCTGCGAGGCCCGCGCACTTGGGGGGCGTGGATGCCTAAGCTGCCTCCCTACGTCATCACCCCTCTCCTCGCGACATTAGATGGAAGCTCGACGGCCCTCGCTTTCCTGACCTTCCTCCGTAGGCTAAAGGTCATCTTCCGGGAGGATGAAAAATAGTGCACCCATCTAATAGCGATGCCCTTTGCATGATGAGCCTTGGGATCTCAGAGCAATCCCATAATAAGAGGGAAGCAGGCAGCCTGATGAATTGCCTATACCTGCCAGTTGGCCACAAACGTAAGTGTTCGTGGACAAAAATTTTTTTGCAGAGATTAATCAGGTTTACATTCCTATTTAATATAAAAGGTCAGAACTAACGCATCGTTTTAAGCTATACTGTGTTGTGTGGAATGCATTTTTACTGCTTCTACAATAAGTTCCTTATAGTGAAACTGTTGCTAATCCTTTATTTTAAATGATGTACCACTCATTGACAATGATAGCAAACATCTATTCTGATATCATCAATATGTCATTGCCTGGTTTTGGAAGTAAGTAATTTCAATTTAGAACTAAGCATTTCAATCTGTTGTCTATAGGAAAACAAAATATTTTCTTCTCTCTCATAATAATTATGTAAAAAGTTAATTTGGTATTGGATGCTCAACATACAAAGAATAAATCACTGTAGCATTATCACTACTCTTATATTTAAAGACAAAGATGAAAAGTCCCAAATGCCAAACAAAATTCATAACCAGTGTCAACACAATCTTCCGTGAAGATTCATTTTTCCTTCGGGAAGTTGAAGAAAGGAGAAAAAGAGCTATTTTTACTCTACAGTGGTTTTTATTTTCAAAATCTAACTTCTAAGTCTACATAGGAAATTTTTACTATATAGTGAAAAGAGTATTTTAAAAATATATGTATATGTAAGTGTAATATATGTATAAATTAAATTGTCTTAAGTGAATTTTTATTTTACCACAATGCTTATGAAATTTTTTAAATGAGTAAAATTCCAAGTTAAAAAGCCTGATCCATTTTGAACCAGGCCAAGATAGTGAAAAGACTGACAAGCTGTTGGCTGTTTCACTAATGCAATGCTAAATGAATATTTTGAAACTGAGGAGGGAGATCTCACAGTAGATTTCATGAGTCATTGCTCGGTTCTGTGCAGTGTTTGTTGACCTATAGGGACTGCATAGTTACACCATCCCACAAAAACATGTACTGAACAAAACCTCTTTGTTTGCCCATGCTATATAGCATATCAAGGAGCTTCAGATTTCAGTGTCTAGGAGACCAAGTTATGATGATGATTGTTTTTTGAAACTATGAACTACATAACACTTATCAGTTACCTACATTTATCTCTCAGGTGTTCTGCCTTATAAAATTGTTCATTTCAGATCATATTCCTGCCTCCAATACTGTCACTGTCAGAGAATTTATTATACTAAATGCAGGCCTTTGGTATCACGTGTTGAGTTCATTGATGGTTGTTAATGGAAAGCTTGTGAGCTGTGGATTAAACATTTAAAAAAAATAGCTCTGAAACTTGTTTTAGTACATTGGGCAAGGTTTTTGTTTTTGTTTTAACATCTCTGAGCCTCTCTTTTCTCACCAGTATAAACTAGATAATCAACCTGTCTTGGGGTGGTTGGAAATAATCCATAAAGCAAGAAAAGCAGGCAGCACATAAAACACACTGCAAGTAGAATGCTAACCAGGACTTCAAAGAGTGTGTTCCTTCCTTCTAAACCACAGCCGAGGAATGTACTATTTTAAGTTTTCCATTTTAAAAATGTTGGATATTTCATAAGCGAAAATAATTTTTACTTGCTAAATTAATAGGACTAAGGCCCCAATTTTAAATTTTCAAGTGCTTCTCTGAAACATGTATAAATATAATGTGTCCTTATATGAAAATATCACCTACCAATTATTAAAAGTGTAAACATCTCAGATGAAATAGCATGCGGATTTGATTGAGTCAAGTGCTGGCTCTAAACATAGAAATTTATATATTGCAATTGGATATTATCAGTTCTAGAGTCTAGTAAAAGTAAAAGCCAAGAGGGTTTCAGTGTCGGTTTGTAATTTAAATTCTTTCTAGAGCATCATCCTGCGTAAAGTGCTTATTTTTCTTTTATCATCAGCTGTAATCTAAGATTATGTGGTACAAGCTCTGTTATGTAAACTTGTTTTATGTCGTGCTTCATCCAGAACCAAAGTTCTTAAATAAAGAGTTGTAACAAGAAATAGCAAGGCCCTTAGCCAGGACAATATTATGCTACTAAATCCTTCATGGAAAAACTCCTGAGACTAGATCATTTTAATGTCTTAAATTTTCCTGCCATGAGATAACATGTCCACTCTTTTTTTTTTTTTTTTTTTTTTGCGGTACGCGGGCCTCTCACTGTTGTGGTGTCTCCTGTTGTGGAGCACAGGCTCTGGACGCGCAGGCTCAGCGGCCATGGTTCACGGGCCTAGCCGCTCCGTGGCATGTGGGATCCTCACGGACTGGGGCACAAACCCGTGTCCCCTGCATTGGCAGGCGGACTCTCAACCACTGCACCACCAGGGAAACCCCATGTCCACTCTTATAAAAATCCATCAGTAAGTGTTTGTTGTCTGGCTAAAGCTGAAAACCAAGATGAGAAGCAAGATCGGGAGTCTGGACAGGAGTAACTTTGATATGGAGCTTAGATTTTACTTCCAAATGCCCTTGACTGCTGTAGTAAAGGGTATCCTCTATTTAAATCTAAGTTTACAAGGGAAATCAATAAAAATGTGAAAAAAATGGTAGAGTTTAGCCATCTGCAGAAGTCAGTCTATCTGAGATGGGGATTCCCTGGGGGTCCAGTGGTTAGGACTCCCTGCTTCCACTGCAGAGGGCACAGGTTCCATCCCTGGTCAGGGAACTAAGATTCCCCCAAGCCAGATGGCATGGGCAAAAAAAAAAAGTGAGTCCAGGGGCTTCCCTGGTGGCTCAGTGGTTAAGAATCCGCCTGCCAATGCAGGGGACCTGGGTTCGATCCCTGGTCCAGGAAGATCCCACATGCCACGGAGCAACTAAGCCCGTGCGCCACAACTACTGAGCCCACACGCCACAACTACTGAAGCCCAGGCGCCTAGAGCCCTTGCTCTGCAGCAAGAGAAGTCACCGCAATGAGAAGCCCGTGCACCGCAACGAAGACCCGACACAGTCAAAAATAAATTAATTAAATAAATTAAAAAAAAAAAAAGAAGTGAGTTCATTTGAGAGAAGATTTATGAACCTGGGGCTGAAGGGAATTTGGGAAATCTCCAAGTCTGGTCATGTGACCAGAGTGGATCTTCATGCCTGGGACATAGGGCATCTGTAACATGTCCACTGTAATATATAGTGAGGTCATCCAGGAAATGTAGAAGTCTGAATGGAGAGCAAAAAAAAGCAGTTACTGTATTTCATGCAATCTATCCAAAGGTGTTAAAAATGTGAATCTTAGAATCAGTGAAAGAAGGTATAGTAAGAACTTATCAGACAGAAATCTGTTCAGGGCGCTCCATTTCATCACATCATAGAGGGATCTAGTCTCATGAGATGTGGAACACTCATCAGGCTTTTCCATAACTTGGATAAAGTACCCGCATAGTACCTTCTAGTTCTCTGTTCTTTCTCCAGTGTCACAAGGCAGCTTGCCAATAACTAATCCAGACTCACAGGTACATAGATTTCCAAGAAAGACTTGGTGTAAACAGCAAAAATGTGATTTTGGTTAGTGTGAGTATTCCTCTGTAGCCTGACCTAACGAACTGATAAAATACAGGATTTAGACCCGCCTTCACAAGGGCTAGACTCAGAGGCAAGGCTTTCCCCACAACAAACCTGCAAGTCAGCCTTTGCCTGGGCAGTCAGCCCAACTCATTAACGTCCTGTAACTGCAATTTTAGGCATCCATCATTGTCCTTCAGCTTCAAACCCTATCTTGGAAAAGTGGTAGAAAAAAAATACAAATTGAGCAATTTCAAAGTCTTCAGCCTGATGATCTTCAAAGCAGAACAGTAGCATCAGCTCTCCTCTGGGTCTATAGCCTGCTTGTCCACCCTGCAGATTTTGGATTTGCCAGTCTCCATAGTCATGTGAGTCAATTTCCTAAAATAAATCTATCTATATACTATATTAAATATAATCATCCTATTGGTTCTATTTCTCTGGAGAACCCTAACAGAGTGACCAATGAAAAATTAACAAATTAATCAGAGGATACCATTATATTCTTTGTAGCACTTAATGTTGCTAATTGTAAATATCATGGTTAATTTTTTTTTTTTTTTTTTTTTTTTTTTTTTGCGGTACGCGAGCCTCTCACTGTCGTGGCCTCTCCCGTTGCGGAGCACAGGCTCCGGACGCGCAGGTCCAGCGGCCATGGCTCACGGGCCCAGCTGCTCCGCAACATATGGGATCTTCCCAGACCGGGGCACGAACCCGTATCCCCTGCATCGGCAGGCGGACTCTCAACCACTGCGCCACCAGGGAGGCCCCTCATGGTTAATTTTATATCAACTTGACTGGGCTAAGGGATGCCCAGAGAGCTGGTAAAACATTATTTCTGGGTGTGTCTGTGAGGGTGCCTCCTAAAGAGCTTAGCATTTGAATGGGTAGACAGAGTAAAGATCCCCCTCACCAAGGTGGGCAGGCATTATCCCATCTGTTGAGGAACTGTATAGAACAAAAAGGTGGAGGAAGGGTGAATTTGCTCTCTGCTTGAGCTTGGACATCTATCTTCTCGTGTCCTCAGACATGGATGCTCTTGGCTCTCAGGCCCCCGGAGTTAGGCAGGCACTTAACTCCATCGGCTCCCAGTTCTCGGGCCTCCAGGTTTGGTACAGAACTATATCACCAGCCTTCTTGGTCCTCCAGTTTGGTCCTCCTCAATCTACAGTGGATTGTGGGACTTCTCAGCTTCCATAGTCACGTGAGCCAATCCTTCATAATAATCTTTCTCTATATCACTTATATTCCATTGTTTCTGTTTCTCTGGAGAACCCTGACCAATAGAGTAAGTATACTAAAAGGACCGAGAAAAATAATTATTACAAGTCTAACATCTACTGAGTGCTGACAATGCCAGGAACTTTTCTAAGCACTCAACACACTACTCATTTAGTTGATTACTCACAATTTAAAAAGGAGAAATGGAGACACCAAGAAGTGGATTTTCTTGCCCAAGTTCACCTTGGCTTGCAAGGGTAAGCTCTGTGCACTTGGGCTCTGAGCACTGACGGTCACACTCCAAAGCCTACACACTTAATTGTTATGCTATATTGCTTCACCAAATTGTCATGAGAAACAAATTATTTAGTTCTTCCCATGATGTTAGTTTTGGCAAGTGGCCCGAGAATTCTCTCTAAAGCTGTCAGGCCCATATCAGCAACTTAATTATGAATCTATGTTGCTAGGGCTTGTAGAGAATTTGTAGAGAATCAAATACATTAGCACACTGTCTACCAGACCCCAGTTACTGGGAAAATTCACCTTTGTGCAGTATTAATGAGAATAAGAAATGAAGCAGAAAGATGTGTATCCTTAGAAGCTACAAAGTTCATGTTGAGGACCTATTTGCTTTACTCCTAGGAAAGCTTCTTAACCTCTTACTCAGACCCTGTATATCCTAACCATCATGTACAATTCTAACAGTCTGATATCTGCTTTCTACCTCTACAGCCAATAAAAGTTGGGGGACGAGCTGCTGAAAATGATCAGGACATTGACAGCAATGAAAGGTAATGGCTGGCACAAAAAAGACTAAAAAATTCATAACAAAAATTCAGATCACATGGGAGGCTTAGGCCACTGTGAGTAATAAGGAGACTTATACTCATCACTGGCCCTGAGACCGTCACTGTAAAATAACTAAGGTTCATAATAATGACCACGAGTCACTGATTCTCCTTAATGCAACTATTTTAACACACTCTGTTTAAAAGGCCGGTGTGTGTATAAAACAGTTAAAAAATATTGTCCCAATTCTACAAGTTATTCTAGCTGGATTCATTCTCTGAGATAATTTTCTATAAGCTGAAACTTCATTTTATTCCTTAAATGATATGTAACATTTCTCTGTCATTGGCATGGGATTGCTTTGCGGTGTGGAAATGTCAGAGATTTCAGAGCTGAAGGGACCTTAGAGCTGGTATACGTTAGTCCTTTCAGTCAAGGACATACAGATAGTTAGGCCACAGCTACATCCAGGGTTTCTTTATCCATTGGTCTGTCACAGTGTATCAGTGTATTAGGCTGTCGTATGCTACAGCAGCAACCAATCCTAAATCTCAGTGACTCAGTACAACAAAAGTTAATTCCTTATTCACACTACAAGTCCCACAGTGTTGGCAGGAAGTTCTGCTGCACACAGCCACTTAGGGATCCAGCTGATAGAAGCTCTGTCTATCTGGAACATAAGGCCTCTTGAGTTACTTTACCAAGAAAAAGAAGGAGAAAGTGTCAGGCACCAGTTATTAAATACATTGGCCCCTTCCACCCACTCCATTGATCAGAGAGAGTCACGGGGCTCCACCAGTTGCAAAGGCAACTGAAAAGTCTTTTCTTCCAAGTGCTCAGGAGGTAGAGGGGAGCTGATGCTGGGGAGCACTAGTAATATCTACCAGGATTCCTTCCATCACATCACCCTTCTTAAGTAACTTTGCAAACAAGGTAGTGATGGAGATAATAACAATGATGAAGGTGATGATGGTGATGATGGTAATATCTGATGTTTGCACAGGTCCTGAAGGTCCAGAAAATGCTTCTCTCATTTACTTTATTATTATTATTATTCTTTTAAAAAAACAAGCTTTGGCCAGTTTTATTAAAGAAAAATTGTGCATGATTTACTTTTCACCAGTCTGTTCTGGCATGCTTCTAATGATAACAGAATCACCTGGATCAATGATAGCCAGTGTGCACACTCTGTAGTATTTTCCACATGCTGTGCCCAATTCAATATTATTGCTAGTGTGGTGATAGACACCAGTTTTGGCAACATGGCATAATACTCTATTTCAGATTTCCTCAAGGCTGGGCAGTCATTGGTGAGGCTGACCGGTTTCGCTTTGCCTTGTCTGATCATTTTCAGAGTCTGCTTGTACCCCAGCGCATACTTTCCACTTTTCATAACGAGTTGGAGCCTAGAGTTGATCAACTCCAGTGACTTTTTCAAGCAGCTGCCAAGATGGCTGGGGAGCAAGAAATCTCTCATTTACATTACTTTTTTTTTTTTTTGGAAGATTTATTATTTATTTATTTATTTTATTTTTGGCTACGTTGGTTCTTAGCTGCGGCTTGCCGGATCTTCATTGAGGCACGCAGGATCTTTTGCTGCAGCGCACCAGCTTCTCTCTAGTTGTGGCACGTATGTTCCAGAGTGCATGGGTTCTGTAGTTTGTGGCACCGTGGGCTCTCTAAGTTGAGGTGCCCGAGCTCAGTGGTTGTGTCACCCGGGCTTAGTTCCCCTGCAGCCTCTGGGACCTTAGTTCCCCACCCAGGGATCGAACCTGCGTCTCCTGCCTTTACCACTGGACCACCAGGGAAGTCCCTCATTTACATTATTAATTCAACAGTGTGCAATAACATTCCTTTTTCATATGAGAGAACTGAGCTCAGAGAATGTTCAACTGAATGGAACGATTGGCTTAGGATCACATCAATGAGTATCTAGGAGATGAAATACTGAACGTTTAGTCACAGCTAAAGAGGAGGCCCTGAGGGGAAAGTGGGATAGGAGTTTAACCCAGGAAACGGCTGACATGAGAAACCCAGTCCCAGAATTCACTGCAAAGGAGCTTTGAAGCATAAGGGATGAAAGAAGTAAAGACAATAGTGGAGCTCGTTTCTAGTTGTGACTCATTTACTTCTGACCACATACGCCCTTTTCTTTCACAACAAAACATGCCTGGCCTATAAGCAGAGACACTTAATATTTATTACACTAATAAAAAAGAAAGTAGGGCCTCCCTGGTGGCGCAGTGGTTAAGAGTCCGCCTGCCGATGCAGGGGATACGGGTTCGTGCCCCGGTCTGGGAGGATCCCATATGCCGCGGAGCGGCTGGGCCCGTGAGCCATGGCCGCTGAGCCTGTGCGTCCGGAGCCTGTGCTCCGCAACGGGAGAGGCCACAACAGTGAAAGGCCCGCGTACAGCAAAAAAAAAAAAAAAAAAAAAAAAAAAGAAAGTAAAAAAACGCATGTCCCGAATAGCATGTATTAGGTGTTACGTAAGAACACTATTTGATTTGAAATATCACATCTGGCCTAGAAATTTAAGGCAACTCATTGCCTTCAACTCATTGAATCTAGATGTGACAAAACAAATTACAGTTGTGAAATAAATGGATCCCGCTTGAACTATGGGAGAACTTAGCAATCAGGATTTCAGAAGCAAAGGTAGCCAAATGAGAACGGCAGACCCAACCCCACAATAAATATTTAGCTGTACTTTTAACATTAAGTTTGGCACAGAATACAGAGGAGACGTCTGGTCTTCTGGAAACTTACACATTGATGAAGAAGACAAAACTAATACATGTAAAATGATACGCATTCCTGTAAAACAGTCTACAATAAACTGCTGTTTTGTACAGTGAAAACTCCAAATGATGTAGGAAACGTGAAGAAAACGAAATGCTAAGAAAGAAAGAGGGAAAAAACTGAAGGAGGAAGACTCAGTGAACCCTTCATAGAAAAGCTTGATGTGGACCCAGGAATGGAAGCTGAATAGTCTGGATAGGTGGAGAGGAAAAGAGAATCAGTTCTGGAAACAGCATGAACAAAGGCTCCAGATACACTGTGTTCCTGAGAAAGTGCCTGGCCCTGGCTATGGCTCACCAACTTGCGTGTTCTTAGTTGTGTATGTGTATCTCTGTCCCATAGATTATAATCATCTCCAGGAAAGGGCCTTATTTATCTTTGTGTAAGTGGTACAGGCATTGCATGTGGCACACAGAAGGTGCTCAAAACTCTTTCACTGGGGGGCTTCCCTGGTGGCACAGTGGCTGGGAGTCCACCTGACAGGGAAGGGGACGCAGGTTCGAGCCCTGGTCCGGGTGGATCCCACATGCTGCAGAGCAACTGGGCCCGTGCACCACAACTGCGGAGCCTGTGCCCTGGAGCCTGTGCACCACAACTGCTGAGCCCTCGTGCCACAACTACTGAAGCCGGCGCGCCTGGACCCGTGCTCCGCAACAAGAGAGACCACCGAGGTGAGAGGCCCATGCACAGCAATGAAGACCCAATGCAACCAAAAATAAATAAATAAAAATTTATTTAAAAAAAACCATATGGTAATGTATGGAAACTAAATTTAAAAACAAAAACAAAAACAGAAAACTCTTTCATTTGGAATTCCCTTGTGGCCTAGTGGTTAGGATTCCAGGCTTTCACTACCGGGACCCCAGGTTCTATCCCTGGTCAGGAAACTAAGATCCCGCAAACTGCAGGGCCAAAACAATAAAAAATAAAAAGAACCTGGAAGAATGGGTAGGATTTTAAAATAAAGAAGAAGAACTAACCTTCAATAATACCAACAGCAACATCTGGGGGTTTATCTAAACTTGACAAGAGTTGTGAGTAGTATCACCTCAAAGACAGGGAAACAGATGATGATGCCTTCTCAGACGTAGTGGTTATGGACGTTTCTGCTGCATTGCTAATGAAATGTTAGTTTAACGAACTTTTATTTACGTCTCAGTTTTCTGAGACAGAATCTATATTTTATTGGCCTTTGGGCAGATCAGTAGAGGAAGGACTGAATGGGTAATTTACCTCCTCAGTCAGGAAATCATTCTGCCTAAATGGGTTTCTTAATGAAGTGCAGCATCTTAGCCTATCTCTACTTCCTCTCCTTTGGCACAAAGGAAATGTTCAGCTCTTTTGTTTTCAAAAACCTCAAGGTGTATCAGTTAACCAGCTGTCCTGGATGTGGCTTTGCTGGTTTGTGTACCACTATTGAATGAATTAGAAAAGAAAAGAAAGAAAGAGAGAGAGAGAGAGAGAGAGAGAGGAAGGAAAGGAAGGAAGGAAGGAAAAGAAAGAGAGAGAAAGAAGGAAGGGAAAGAAAGAAAGAAAGAAAAAGAAAGAAAGAAAGAGGGAGGGAGGAAGGGAGGAAGGGAAAGCAAAAAACGGCCAGGCGTGGAGAGAAGTGATTATAGTAAAAAGATCCAAAGCACCAGTGGGTGAGTTTCAGCCTTGTTTAGAAACTCTAGTGACAGTAGAGGCCACTCAACACCTACTTGATTGTTTTTTTTTTCTTAAAAAAGAACTCCTTTGCTTTAGGAATCAAAACATCTAATCGTTTTCACCAACACTGTGCTCTGTGGATGTCTCTCAATGCATTTTCTCACAAAGATTTAGTAACAAAAGTTCCAATTAGGTGTCATGTTCTCAAGACTTTCCTCTTAGACAACATTGAGTCAGGTGGTCTAAGTGCTCAACCTACCACCTGGGCATCAGCAAAACATCTGAGGGACATGCATGGATCCTTCAGTGGACCTCAGCCCCAGACATTTAAAAAAACACATTTCCCTTGCAAAGTCCCAGGAAAGCAAGTACATGGGCTGATCTGTGGACGCATAGAAGATTATATTCGATTTTTATTTGGTTCAATGAATCAGAGGTGCATTTAGATGGTGATGTTGTATACTTTGGTTGGTACTGCCTCTCCCCTGGAGCCTGCCAGGACCATGCAGCAGGCGGCACCCCAGCAAACCAGCCAAAGACAGAGCAGGGATACTTCAGGGCTGACTTATCTCCATTACCCTGGAATTTAAAACCACCACCACTATGCTGTGTAAAATGACCTCCCAGGATATTTTGCTGCTTTCTCCAGCCCTGGGCTTGTACGAAGCTTTAATAAATACTTGCTTTGAATTTTATCTGCTCGGATCCTTTTAATGGAATCATTTATTTCTCAATCATCTCTATAACTTCTCTTTGACTTCAATCCTCAGCTGTTGGAAATAGCACTTCTAAAAAAGCCTTCCCTGACCACGCTGGCAGAAACTTGTCTTTATTCTCCATTTCCCTCTTTTGCTTCATTTTTTATCATAGCACTTATCACCACCTGACATAGTATATATTCACTTGTTGATTGTTTATCTCATGTGCAAGCACACACATGTGCATGCACACACTAATATAAGCTACACGAGAGAAGTGAATTGTTTCATCTGTACCTTATACCAAATGCCTAGAAAAATAGATGGACAATAAATTTTTTTTTTTTTTTGCGGTACGCGGGCCTCTCACTGCTGTGGCCTCTCCCGTTGCAGAGCACAGCCTCCGGACGCGCAGGCTCAGCAGCCATGGCTCATGGGCCCAGCCACTCCGCGGCATGTGGGATCCTCCCGGACCGGGGCATGAACCCGTGTCCCCTGCATCGGCAGGCTGACTCTCAACCACTGCGCCACCAGGGAAGCCCAACAATAAATTTTTTACAGGATAAATAGTTCATTGAATCTGCCTCTCTATTCATTGATTCATCCATTTAAATACATAGCTTGCATACAGGTTAGGATCATGGGCTCAGGACACAGACTGCTTGAATCCCAATTCCTCCACTTAGAAGCTGTGTGGCCTTTGGGCAATCACATAACCTCTCTGTGCCTCAGTTTTTTTGGTCATTAGTGTAACAAATAATAACAATATATATCTCACAAAGTTTTTATGAGTATTAAATGAGACATTAGACAGAAAGCACTGAGAACAATGTCTGGCCCATAAATAGCACATAAGCACAGCGCCTATGAAATCTCATGTGCTCAATAAATGTTAACAATCATTGCTCATTTACTCAGCAAATATTTTTTTTTAGTTTTTTAAAATTTATTTATTTATGGCTGCGTTGGGTCTCCGTTGCCGCGAGCAGGCTTTCTCTAGTTGTGGCGAACAGGGGCTACTCTTCGTTGTGGTGTGCGGGCTTCTCACTGCGGTGGCTTCTCTTGTTGCCGAGCATGGGCTCTAAGCACACGGGCTTCAGTAGTTGTGGCATGCGGGCTTAGTTGCTCCACGGCACATGGGATCTTCCCGGACCAGGGTTCGAACCCGTGTTCCTGCGTTGGCAGGCGGGTTCTTAACCACTGTGCCACCAGGGAAGTCCCAGCAAATATTTATTGAATGTTTACCACAGGCCAGGTGCTATACTAGGTGCTGGGAATACAATGGTGGACAAAACCAAAAATGGACCCTGCTCTTATAGAGCTTATAACACAGTGGGAGAGACAGTTATTAATCTAAGTAACCACACACATGAATGCAGGATTAAAACTGCCTTAAATGTTAAGAAGAGCTTGGGTGAGAGTATATTTATAGGGTCACTTGATCTGGTCAGAGATGGAAGAGAAAAATTTCTGGGGCAGTTATGTATGGTGGGGTGAAAATGGATATGACATCCAGTGTCAAGTTGTTCTGTGTTCTGTACTATTCCGTCACCCCCTCTTTTTCTTCAAAGAGTCAGCAAGATAAGCATGAGTGAACAGCCTTGAGTTAATGGTGATTTTGCCTTGAAGGAGAAGAGGCTGGTCTCTGCTTAAGGAGCTGTGCTGAGAATGGACTTCAGCCCCAGGCACGTGGGCAAGTGGAAATGGACAGGAGACTGAAGTCTCCTCCCCCTGCATCTATGCTGGGGGTTTAAAAAAAAAATCCTAGGAAAATATGGGGATGTATAATTAAGCCATTTTATTTGGACATAAAGGAAAAGTGGGAGTGAATTCTAGAGGGGTTTTGAACATCTGTTCATTTAAATAAACATTTGTTCATAAATAAAATAATTGTTTTATTTATAAATAAAATTTTGTAAAATGTTTACCTCTGTAAAAAATAATTGTTTTTCCTTTTTGGTTTTCCCTTTCATTCTTGGGCTATTTAAACTGTAGCCATTCTTAAGTGGTTGTACTCATGGGGCACAAATAATTTCATGGCTTGCTTTTATGTGGTGGTGCATAGTCTTCATAATTATTCGTATTAATCATCATATTTTTATAAGGAGAGAAACTGAGCCTTAGAACATTACTGATTGCCATCCTCAGCAAATTAAAGGCTAATGGCTCTTTGTTTGAAAGGCAAGTGTTTGGACTGGGAGAATTCAGTTAGTTGCACTTCATCCCCTCAGCTAACCCAGCACTTCGGCCGGATGACTACACAGGTGCATTTTAGAGATGGGGGTTAAGGAGTCTAAAGGAAAAAAGCCACTCCTGTGTGTCTCCTCTATTCTCAGTACTCCACTACAACGCTACTTCACTTCTGACCCCAGATGTGTGGGTTTTCTACACATCAAGCCATTCTGCAACATCAGCTGGGCGTCCTACAAGTTAACTCAATTCTGACACTATTTACCTGGAGCCAGCATCAGATCCCACAGGCTAAAGGCTCAGTACCGCAAGAATGCCCCTGTCCTCCCCCTTCCGGGGCCAATTGAAAGTCCAGGTTGTCACTTGTGCTTCTGACTGACCAGCTAATTAAGTTAGCTATCAATTCATTTCCTAGAGTAGCTCACAGAACTCAGGAATACAGTGTACTTACTCAATGACTGGTTTATTCTAGATGGAAGAGATGCATAAGGCAAGGTCTGAGGAAGACAGCGAGGACGCCTTCTCCGGTGCACCAGCTTCCCAGTACTTCCATGTGTTCCCAGCCTGGAAGCTCTCCAAACCTTTCTTATTGGGTATTTATGGAGGCTTCATTACATAGCCATGCTGGACTATAACTCTGGTCACTTGTGACTGATTTAACCTCCAGCCCCTCTCCCCTCCCTGGAAGTTGGTGGGTGGGATTGAAAGTTCCAATCCACTAATTTGATTTAATCCTGATTGGTTCCCCTGGCAACCAGCCCCCATCCTTAGGGCTTTCCAAAAATCATCTTTTATTTTTTTTGGTCATGCCGTGTGGCATGCAGGGATCTTAGTTCCCCGACCAGGGATGGAACCAGTGCCCCCTGCAGTGGAAGCGGGGAGTTTTAACCACTGGACTGCCAGGGAAGTCCCCCAAAAGTCACTTATTAACATAAATTCAGGTGTGTCGGAAAGGGGCTTGTTATGAATAACAAAAGACATCTTTATCACTCTATCTTTTAGGAAATTCCAAGGGTTTTAGGACCTCCATGTCAGAAATGAGGTGAAGACCAACATATATATATATATATATATATATATATATATATTTTTTTTTTTTTTTTTTTTTTTTTTTTTGCGGTACGCGGGCCTCTCACTGCTGTGGCCTCTCCCGTTGCGGAGCACAGGCTCCGGACGCCCAGGCTCAGCGGCCATGGCTCACGGGCCCAGCCGCTCCACGGCATGTGGGATCTTCCCAGACCGGGGCACGAACCCGTGTCCCCTGCATTGGCAGGCGGACTCTCAACCACTGCGCCACCAGGGAAGCCCTATATTTCTTATTACAAATCACAATATGGGTGGGGGGAGGGTCAGAGGGACAGTCTGTGGCCGGAGGGAAGGCATCACAAGCCAAGCCCATGATCTTGGACACATTGGTCTCATCAGCTTATTCACTGAGCTGGCCGTCTGAGAAGACAACGAGAATAAAAAACAAAACTACAAATTGTTTCAAGCTTTGGAGTCCGAAGAATTATTAAAAGTGATCAAAGTATAGTAATAAATAAGACACTGTTGACATCAAGATAGGGAGAGATACAATTAAAATTCATTAAGACACAATAAGACACTCTCATCTAGGCTTGCAGTAAAAGGAACTTTGCCAAATGAATTATTCAAGGAGAAATGAGCTGAATGAGGGAATCCTCTCTTGGCTTGGCAATAGTTTAGACTTAGTGCAAACTTTCTCCCCAGGTAATAGTATAGCAAAAAGTTACAAAGAAGCATGTTCATTTGTTACTTGAGTACTGTACAACAGTACAAAGCTTGGCATTAGTCCTCTGATTATAGTCTGAACCTTTCATAGTAACTGAGGAAAATGAACATCTGGAATGTAATCTTCTATTTTAAAATTAATAACAGATTCAAGAAAAGTTTGTGGAATCCATGTGAATCCTTTTCCTACTATTCTAAGGGAAATTTTTAAGCAATATCAATGAAAGTGTTTGTGGGGTGTTTGTTTGTTTGTTTGTTTTTGTCATTCTTGAACATGTGCCCAAGGAAAGAACCCAGATACAAAAAGCCATGTGCTGGATGATTCCATTTACGTGAAGTATCCAGAATAGGCAAAAGAGACAAAGTGGATTAATGGTTGTCAGAGGCTGCAGGGAAAAGAGAAGAGGTACAAGGTTTCTTTGGGGGTGATGAAAATGTTCTGGAATTAGATAGAAGTGATGGTTGTCAGTGGCTGCAGGGAAAAGAGAAGAGGTACAAGGTTTCTTTGGGGGTGATGAAAATGTTCTGGAATTAGATAGAAGTGATGGTTGCACAACTCTGTGAGTATGCTAAAACCACTGAATTGTACACCTTGAAAGGGTGGAGAAATTCCCTGGCAGTCCAGTGGTTAAGACTCCACGCTTCCAATGCAGGGGGCGCGGTTTCCATCCTTGGTCGGGGAACTAAGATCCCACATGCTGCACGGTGCAGCCAAAAAAAAAAAAAAGTAAAAGGGTGGATATTACGGTGTGTGAATTATATCTCAATTAACAAAAGAAGAAGCATGAACACTTCTTTACCAGAAATTCTCAGAAAACGTCTCCTTACATATCAATGATCTGAACTACAGTACGTGAATGAACCAGTGTCCTGGGGGACGCCCTGTGTCCAGTGAGAAGCATGTGGGTCCTGAGTGGCTTAGATTCCTCAGGGCCCATCCCCTAGAGCTAGGATCAACCCTCTTCACCCTATGACTGCTACATAAAAGAAAGAGGTGCCAAGGATGTGGGGCAAACACAATTTCTATTCTTGTACTTCTTTTCTCCTGGCATCCCACATCTTGGGCATGTCTTTATACCTGCTCGTATTCTATTATAATGTATTATAATTGTCTCTTTGCTGTCTCTGCTACTATATCGCAAGCTCCTTGAATGCAAGGGCATCTG
This sequence comes from Mesoplodon mirus, assembly GCF_964341445.2. NCBI lineage: Eukaryota > Metazoa > Chordata > Mammalia > Artiodactyla > Ziphiidae > Mesoplodon > Mesoplodon mirus. The sequence goes on along the minus strand of NC_138979.1, from coordinate 12,519,231 downwards.
AGTATCCCCAATGGCTAGTACAGTGTCTAGTCATGGAAGGTAATCAGTAAATGCTTACTGAATAAATGATTGATTTGAAACTTGGAAATATCTCCTATTCTGGCTGATGGTCAAAATCCCCAGAATCAGCAGTTCCTTATTTGTATGAAGCAATGCCTTCTGATACATCCTTAATGCATTACCCCCAAAAAGTTAAGTATTGAATCACTCACAGCTTTGTGTGAGCTTGTTTTATCAGCTCCTCTCTGACTCAGGGAAGAAAACTAGCCTGGGCTTCCCAGAAGTAGAAAAACATGGAGAGGAACTTGTCAACCTGACCTTTTAGTCTGGAACCAGCTCATGTGACAAGATCATGACCTAATAGTTTTTTCTGTGTGTGTGTGTTTAAAATATGAATTTCCAGGCTTCCCTGGTGGCGCAGTGGTTAAGAATCTGCCTGCCAGTGCAGGGGACACAGGTTCGAGCCCTGGTCCGGGAAGATCCCACATGCTGTGGAGCAGCTAAGCCCGTGAGCCACAACTACTGAGACTTCAGTGCTGCACCTACTGAAGCCCACATGCCTGGAGCCCGTGCTCTGCAACAAGAGAAGCCACCACAAAGAGAAGCCTGTGCACCGCAACAAAGAGTAGGCCCCGCTCGCCACAACTAGAGAAGTCCCATGCGCAGCAATGAAGACCCAACGCAGCCAAAAATAAAATTAATTAATTTAAAAAAGTATGAATTCCCAATTGTTTAAGATATACCAATGCTTGATCCAACTTGTTATATCTCACACACACACACACAGTCACATCCTCAGAGATAACTCTCTCCAGTTTCTGAAATGGAAAAGAGGCATTAGGCATCTTGAAGCAAAGATAAAGGGGAAATGAAGTCTTAGTAATTTAAAACAGTTCTTTGAGGTGGTAAATCAGCGTGGACAAAGGGGGAAGGATAGAGATAATTTATATTTTGTTTGAATCCCAGGGGCCTCTGATAAGGAGCTTAAAAATTTTTTTTTTATTTATTGGCTGTGTTGGCATTGCAGTGTGCAGGCTCTTTGTTGCAGCACAAGGGTTAGTTGCCCTGCAGTCTGTGGGAGCTTAGTTCCACAACCAGGGATTGAACCCGCATCCCCTGCATTGGAAGGCAGATTCTTAACCACTGGACTACCAGGGAAGTCCCTAAAAAGGAGCTTTTGATAAGATATATAAGGATATCTTCAGCTCTAAAGCCTTAAAGTTGTGGGATTCATCACAGAATAGTTTGTTTGGGAAAGCAGTTAAAAAGAGGTCATAGGGGGCTTCCCTGGTGGCGCAGTGGTTGAGAGTCCGCCTGCCGATGCAGGGGACACGGGTTCGTGCCCCGATCCCGGAAGATCCCACATGCCGCGGAGCGGCTGGGCCCGCGAGCCATGGCCGCGGAGCCTGTGTGTCCGGAGCCTGTGCTCCGCAACAGGAGAGGCCACAGCAGTGAGAGGCCCGCGTACAGCAAAAAAAAAAAAAAAAAAAGAGGTCATAGGAAATAATCTACGGCTTCAATTCTTTAGCTAAAAACTTTTATAGTGCTATAGTTAATTTGGAAAAGCAAGTATACCATGAGCTCTGAGATTTATGGATACAGTAAACTCACTAAGCAGGCATTAACAAATCAGTGAAGGGAGGAAATTTCAAGTCTACATTTGTAGGCAGAAAATAAGGCAGGCGGAGCTTTATTAAGGGCAAGTGACAAGTAATGCAATTAGAGAAAAACTATCTAAGTCTGTAAATTGACAAATTTTGAGCTATCAGATACAACCTGGGAAAAGGATTAAACATTATCATGGATATGAGAACTATATTCTATAGAAATACACACAAAATTGGATGTTTACATCAATACTATTTATAACATTGAAAAACTGGAATCGTAATCATTTTTAAAATGAAATTGTTTTTAATAAGTTATTGTACACGTATCCATGAAATAATATATAGGTAAGAAGATACACTGTTCTAATAACTACCTGGAGGCACTCTGGGAATTTGATGAATTACCTTGATGCATGAAATACTGGCTTGTGAATCCATGATGTCAGTACAAGTAACAGGTATTATTAAAAAATGATAAAAATGTAAAACGTGTCTGGTGACTCAAGAAGGTTTTCGTGGATTGTCTGGGGCCAGTTATACTAATTCTAGGGGACTCATTGGGACGCAGAAAAAGGTCTCCTGCAAAACCACATGGGGGATGGAGGACAAGGTGGGAAGGTGAGGAAGGAGCTATTTGGTTGTTTACATCTTTTTCAGGAAGCATGCCTGAACTCCACAAGGAAACAAGGCAGAGGATTCAGGGCTGACACTCAGAAAACCCCTCAGGACCAGGGGGCCTGAGCTGCTGGCAATGCCTTCTCTTAGAATTACAGCCCAAATGTTTTCAAAAGACACTTTAGAAGATATGATTAAATAGATGACAACCTATTTTTAAGAAGGTAGATAAAAAAAATCTTTCCTCCAGAGGTGTTCCATGTGAGTCCACTTGGATCAGAAGATGGAGTCACTTCTGAATGTTTCCCGCAGCCTCCGAAATTCAGTAGCCCATTACTTCCACAGAGAACAAAACTCAAGAGTGAAGGGAAGAACGGAAGAGCTTCGAAGGGCCATTTCCACTTGCTCGTAAACACTCTGAATGAAATGTAAGCTGTTCCAAGTGGTACCAGATTGATTGTATATTGCTCCATCTTTATCTTGGCTGTCCAGACAACACATTCTGTCTGGGATTTAATTGTCCTTTACTTCCTCGTACCTTCTCCTCCCAATCAATTAATATTCAGTAAGACTTTAATTAAGCATTCTCATATACAGTGTGTAGGATCCTTTGATAAAGACACTACTGAAGAGCGCGGAGCGGGAGCGGGAGCGGGAGCGGGAGCGGCAGCGCGCGAACCACCAGAAATTCATCTACATGTGGAACAACTCCTACAGAACACCTACTCAACGCTGGCAGGAGACCTCAGACCCCCCAAAAGGCAAGAAACTCCCCCACGTACCTGGGTAGGGCAAAAGAAAAAAGAATAAACAGAGACAAAAGGATAGGGACGGGACCTGCACCAGTGGGAGGGAGCCGTGAAGGACGAAAGGTTTCCACACACTAGGAAGCCCCTTCGCGGGCGGAGACTGCGGGTGGCGGAGGGGGAAAGCTTCGGAGCCACGGAGGAGAGCACAGCCACAGGGGTGCGGAGGGCAAAGCGGAGAGATACCCGCACAGAGGATCGGTGCCGACCGGCACTCACCAGCCTGAGAGGCTTCTCTGCTCGGCCGCTGGGGCGGGCGGGGCTGGGAGCTGAGGCTCGGGCTTCGGTCGGAGCGCAGGGAGAGGACTGGGGTTGGCGGCGTGAACACAGTCTGAAGGGGTTAGTGCACCACGGCTAGCCGGGAGGGGGTCCAGGAAAAAGTTTGGACCTGCCGAAGAGGCAAGAGACTTTTTCTTCCCTCTTTGTTTCCTGGTGCGCAAAGGGAGGGGATTAAGAGCGCTACTTAAAGGAGCTCCAGAGAGAGGCGCGAGCCAGGGCTAAAAGCGCGGACCCCAGAGACGGGCGTGGGACGCTGGGGCTGCTGCTGCTGCCGCCGCCAAGAGGCCTGTGTGCGAGCGCAGGTCACCGACCATGCCCCCTTTCCGGGGAGCCTGTGCAGCCCGCCACTGCCGGGGTCCCGTATCCAGGGACGGCTTCCCCGGGAGAGCGCACGGCGCGCCTCGAGCTGGTGCAACATCACGCCGGCCTCTGCCGAAGCAGGCTCGCCCCGCACTCCGTACCCCTCCCTCCCCTCCGGCCTGAGTGAGCCAGAGTCCCCTAATCAGCTGCTCGTTTAACCCCGTCCTGTCTGAGCGAAGAACAGATGCTCTCCGGCGATCTACACGCAGAGGCGGGGCCGAATCCAAAGCTGAGACCCGGGAGCTCTGAGAATAAAGAAGAGAAAGGAAAATCTCTCCCAGCAGTCTCAGAAGCAGCGGATTAAAGCTCCACAATCAACTTGATGTACCCTGTGTCTGTGGAATACATGAATAGACAACGAATCATCCAAAATTGAGGAACTGTGTGGATGAAAGGCTCTTGGTGCTGCAGCCAGGAGTCAGTGCTGTGCCTCTGAGGTGGGAGAGCCAACTTCAGGACACGGGTCCACAAGAGACCTCCCAGCTCCACATAATATCAAATGGCGAAAATCTCCCAGAGATCTCTATCTCAACACCAGCACCCAGCTTCACTCAACGACCAGCAAGCTACACTGCTGGACATCCTATGCCAAACAACTAGCAAGACAGGAACACAACGCCACCCATTAGCAGAGAGGCTGCCTAAAATCATAATAAGGCCACAGACACCCGAAAACACACCACCAGACGTGGACCTGTCCACCAGAAAGACAAGATCCAGCCTCATCCACCACAACACAGGCACCAGTCCCTTCCAACAGGAAGCCTACACAACCCACTGAACCAACCTTAGCCACTGAGGACAGACACCAAAAACAACGGGAACTACGAACCTGCAGCCTGCAAAAAGGAGACCCCAAACACAGTAAGTTAAGCAAAATCAGAAAACAGAAAAACACACAGCAGGTGAAGAAGCAAGATGAAAGCCCACCAGACCTAACAAATGAAGAGGAAATAGGCAGTCTCCCTGAAAAAGAATTCAGAATAATGATAGTAAAGATGATCCAAAATCTTGGAAATAGAATAGACAAAATGCAAGAAAAAGTTAACAAGGGCCTAGAAGAACTAAAGATGAATCAAGCAACGATGAGCAACACAATAAATGAAATTAAAAATACTCTAGACGGGATCAATAGCAGAATAACTGAGGCAGAAGATCGGATAAGTGACGTGGAAGATAAAATAGTGGAAATAACTACTGCAGAGCAGAATAAAGAAAAAAGAATGAAAAGAACTGAGGACAGTCTCAGAGACCTCTGGGACAACATTAAATGCACCAACATTCGAATTATAGGGGTTCCAGAAGAAGAAAAGAAAAAGAAAGGGACTGAGAAAATATTTGAAGAGATTATAGTTGAAAACTTCCCTAATATGGGAAAGGAAATAGTTAATCAAGTCCAGGAGGCACAGAGAGTCCCATACAGAATAAATACAAGGAGAAACATGCCAAGACACATATTAATCAAACTGTCAAAAATTAAACACAAAGAAATCATATTAAAAGCAGCAAGGGAAAAACAACAAATAACACACAAGGGAATCCCCATCAGGTTAACAGCTGATCTCTCAGCAGAAACTCTACAAGCCAGAAGGGAGTGGCAGGACATAATTAAAGTGATGAAGGAAAAAAACCTGCAACCAAGATTACTCTACCCAGCAAGGATCTCATTCAGATTTGATGGAGAAATTAAAACGTTTACAGACAAGCAAAAGCTGAGAGAGTTCAGCACCACCAAACCAGCTTTACAACAAATGCTAAAGGAACTTCTCTAGGCAAGAAACACAACAGAAGGAAAAGACCTACAATAACGAACCCAAAACAATTAAGAAAATGGGAATAGGAACATACATATCGATAATTACCTTAAATGTAAATGGACTAAATGCTCCCAACAAAAGACACAGATTAGCTGAATGGATACAAAAACAAGACCCATATATATGCTGTCTACAAGAGACCCACTTCAGACCTAGAGATACATACAGACTGAAAGTAAGGGGATGGAAAAAGGTATTCCATGCAAATGGAAACCAAAAGAAAGCTGGAGTAGCAATTCTCATATCAGACAAAATAGACTTTAAAATAAAGACTATTAAAAGAGACAAAGAAGGACACTACATAATGATCAAGGGATCAATCCAAGAAGTAGATATAACAATTGTAAATATTTATGCACCCAACATAGGAGCACCTCAATACATAAGGCAAACGCTAACAGCCATAAAACGGGAAATCGACAATAACACATTCATAGTAGGGGACTTCAACACCCCACTTTCACCAATGGATAGATCATCCAAAATGAAAATAAATAAGGGAACACAAGCTTTAAATGATACATTAAACAAGATGGACTTAATTGATATTTATAGGACATTCCATCCAAAAACAACAGAATACACATTTTTCTCAAGTGCTCATGGAACATTCTCCAGGATAGATCATATCTTGGGTCACAAATCAAGCCTTGGTAAATTTAAGAAAATTGAAATTGTATCAAGTATCATTTCCGACCACAATGCTATGAGACTAGATATCAATTACAGGAAAAGATCTGTAAAAAATACAAACATATGGAGGCTAAACAATACACTACTTAATAACGAAGTGATCACTGAAGAAATCAAAGAGGAAGTTAAAAAATACCTAGAAACAAATGACAATGGAGACATGACGACCCAAAACCTGTGGGTTGCAGCAAAAGCAGTTCTAAGAGGGAAGTTTATAGCAATACAAGCCCACCTTAAGAGACAGGAAACATCTCGAGTAAACAACCTGACCTTGCACCTAAAGCAATTAGAGAAAGAAGAACAAAAGCATCCCAAAGTTAGCAGAAGGAAAGAAATCATAAAAATCAGATCAGAAATAAATGAAAAATGAAGGAAACGATAGCAAAGATCAATAAAAGTAAAAGGTGGTTCTTTGAGAAGATAAATGAAATAGATAAACCATTAGCCAGACTCATCAAGAAAAAAAGGGAGAAGACTCAAATCAATAGAATTAGAAATGAAAAAGGAGAAGTAACAAGTGACACTGCAGAAATACAAAAGATCATGAGAGATTACTACAAGCAACTCTATGCCAATAAAATGGACAACCTGGAAGAAATGGACAAATTCTTAGAAATGCACAACCTGCCAAGGCTGAATCAGGAAGAAATAGAAAATATGAACAGACCAATCACAAGCACTGAAATTGAAACTGTGATTAAAAATCTTCCAACAAACAAAAGCCCAGGACCAGATGGCTTCACAGGCGAATTCTATCCAACATTTAGAGAAGAGCTAACACCTATCCTTCTCAAACTCTTCCAAAATATAGCAGAGGGAGGAACACTCCCAAACTCATTCTATGAGGCCACCATCACCTTGATACCAAAACCAGACAAGGGTGTCACAAAGAAAGAAAACTACAGGCCAATATCACTGATGAACATAGATGCAAAAATCCTCAACAAAATTCTAGCAAACAGAATCCAACAGCACATTAAAAGGATCATACACCATGATCAAGTGGGGTTTATTCCAGGAATGCAAGGATTCTTCAATATATGCAAATCAATCAATGTGATACACCATATTAAGAAATTGAAGGAGAAAAACCATATGATCATCTCCATAGATGCAGAGAAAGCTTTCGACAAAATTCAACACCCATTTATGATAAGAACCCTGCAGAAAGTAGGCATAGAGGGAACTTTCCTCAACATAATAAAGGCCATATATGACAAACCCACAGCCAACATCGTCCTCAATGGTGAAAAACTGAAACCATTTCCACTAAGATCAGGAACAAGACAAGGCTGCCCACTCTCACCACTCTTATTCAACTTAGTTTTGGAAGTTTTAGCCACAGCAATCAGAGAAGAAAAGGAAATAAAAGGAATCCAAATCGGAAAAGAAGAAGTAAAGTTGTCACTGTTTGCAGATGACATGACACTATACACAGAGAGCCCTAAAGATGCTACCAGAAAACTACTAGAGCTAATCAATGAATTTGGTAAAGTAGCAGGATACAAAATTAATGCATAGAAATCTCTGGCATTCCTGTACACTAATGATGAAAAATCTGAAAGTGAAATCAAGAAAACACTCCCATTTACCATTGCAACAAAAAGAATAAAATATCTAGGAATAAGCCTACCTAAGGAGACAAAAGACCTGTATGCAGAAAATTATAAGACACTGATGAAAGAAATTAAAGATGATACAAATAGATGGAGAGATGTACCATGTTCTTGGATTGGAAGAATCAACATTGTGAAAATGACTCTACTACCCAAAGCAATCTACAGGTTCAATGCAATCCCTATCAAACTACCACTGGCATTTTTCACAGAACTAGAACAAAAACTTTCACAATTTGTATGGAAACACAAAAGACCCCGAATAGCCAAAGCAATCTTGAGAACGAAAAATGGAGCTGGAGGAATCAGGCTCCCTGACTTCAGACTATACTACAAAGCTACAGTAATCAAGACAGTATGGTACTGGCACAAAAACAGAAAGATAGATCAATGGAACAGGATAGAAAGCCCAGAGTTAAACCCACGGACATATGGTCACCTTATCTTTGATAAAGGAGGCAGGAATGTACAGTGGAGAAAGGACAGTCTCTTCAATAAGTGGTGCTGGGAAAACTGGATAGGGACATGTAAAAGTATGAGATTAGATCACTCCCTAACACCATACACAAAAATAAGCTCAAAATGGATTAAAGACCTAAATGTAAGGCCAGACACTATCAAACTCTTAGAGGAAAACATAGGCAGAACACTCTATGACATAAATCACAGCAAGATCCTTTTTGACCCACCTCCTAGAGAAATGGAAATAAAGACAAAAATAAACACATGGGACCTAATGAAACTTAAAAGCTTTTGCACAGCAAAGGAAACCATAAAGAAGACCAAAAGACAACCCTCAGAATGGGAGAAAATATTTGCAAATGAAGCAACTGACAAAGGATTAATCTCCAAAATTTATAAGCAGCTCATGCAGCTCAATAACAAAAAAGCAAACAACCCAATCCAAAAATGGGCAGAAGACCTAAATAGACATTTCTCCACAGAAGATATACAGACTGCCAACAAACACATGAAAGGATGCTCAACATCTTTACTCATTAGAGAAATGCAAATCAAAACTACAATGAGATATCATCTCACACCAGTCAGAATGGCCATCATCAAAAAATCTAGAAACAATAAATGCTGGAGAGGGTGTGGAAAAAAGGGAACACTCTTGCACTGCTGGTGGGAATGTGAATTGGTACAGCCCCTATGGAGAACGGTATGGAGGTTCCTTAAAAAATTACAAATAGAACTACCATATGACCCAGCAATCCCACTACTGGGCATATACCCTGAGAAAACCATAATTCAAAAAGAGACATGTACCAAAATGTTCATAGCAGCCCTATTTACAATAGCCCGGAGATGGAAACAACCTAAGTGTCCATCATCGGATGAATGGATAAAGAAGATGTGGCACATATATACAATGGAATATTACTCAGCCATAAAAAGAAATGAAATTGAGCTATTTGTAATGAGGTGGATAGACTTAGAGTCTGTCATACAGAGTGAAGTAAGTCAGAAAGAGAAAGACAAATACTGTATGCTAACACATATATATGGAATTTAAGAAAAAAAAATGTCATGAAGAACATAGGGGTAAGACAGGAATAAAGACACAGACCTACTAGAGAATGGACTTGAGGATATGGGGAGGGGGAAGGGTAAGCTGTGACAAAGTGAAAGAGCGGCATGGACATATATACACTACCAAACGTGAGGTAGATAGCTAGTGGGAAGCAGCCGCATAGCACAGGGAGATCAGCTCGGTACTTTGTGACCGCCTGGAGGGGTGGGATAGGGAGGGTGGGAGGGAGACGCAAAAGGGAGGGGATATGGAAACATATGTATATGTATAACTGATTAAATTTGTTATAAAGCAAAAAAATAAAATAAATTAAAAAAAAAAAAAAGAAAAGAAATTCAAAAAAAAAAAAAAAAAAAAAAAAAAAAAAAAAAGAAAAGGAAATAAAAGGAATCCAAATCGGAAAAGAAGAAGTAAAGTTGTCACTGTTTGCAGATGACATGACACTATACACAGAGAGCCCTAAAGATGCTACCAGAAAACTACTAGAGCTAATCAATGAATTTGGTAAAGTAGCAGGATACAAAATTAATGCATAGAAATCTCTGGCATTCCTGTACACTAATGATGAAAAATCTGAAAGTGAAATCAAGAAAACACTCCCATTTACCATTGCAACAAAAAGAATAAAATATCTAGGAATAAGCCTACCTAAGGAGACAAAAGACCTGTATGCAGAAAATTATAAGACACTGATGAAAGAAAGATGATTCAAATAGATGGAGTGATATACCATGCTCCTGGATTGGAAGAATCAATATTGTGAAAATGACTCTACTACCCAAAGCAATCTACAGATTCAATGCAATCCCTATCAAACTACCATTGGCATTTTTCACAGAACTAGAACAAAAAATTTCACAATTTGTTCGGAAACACAAAAGACCCCGAATAGCCAAAGCAATGTTGAGAACGAAAAACGGAGCTGGAGGCATCAGGCTCCCTGACTTCAGACTATACTACAAAGCTACAGTATGGTACTGGCACAAAAACAGAAAGATAGATCAATGGAACAGGATAGAAAACCCAGAGATAAACCCACGCACATATGGTCACCTTATCTTTGATAAAGGAGGCAGGAATGTACAGTGGAGAAAGGACAACCTCTTCAATACGTGGTGCTGGGAAAACTGGACAGGTACAGGTAAAAGTGTGAGATTAGATCACTCCCTAACACCATACACAAGAATAATCTCAAAATGGATTAAAGACCTAAATGTAAGGCCAGAAACTATCAAACTCTTAGAGGAAAACATAGGCAGAACACTCTATAACATAAATCACAGCAAGATCCTTTTTGACCCACCTCCTAGAGAAATGGAAATAAAAACAAAAATAAACAAATGGGACCTAGTGAAACTTCAAAGCTTTTGCACAGCAAAGGAAACCATAAACAAGACCAAAAGACAACCCTCAGAATGGGTGAAAATATTTGCAAATGAAGCAACTGACAAAGGATTAACCTCCAAAATTTATAAGCAGCTCATGCAGCTCAATAGCAAAAAAACCAAACAACCCAATCCAAAAATGAGCAGAAGACCTAAATAGAGATTTCTCCACAGAAGATATACAGACTGCCAACAAACACATGAAAGAATGCTCAACATCATTAATCATTAGAGAAATGCAAATGAAAACTACAATGAGATATCATCTCACACCAGTCAGAATGGCCATCATCAAAAAACCTAGAAACAATAAATGCTGGAGAGGGTGTTGAAAAAAGGGAACACTCTTGCACTGCTGGTGGGAATGTGAATTGATACAGCCACTATGGAGAACAGTATGGAGGTTCCTTAAAAAACTACAAATAGAACTACCATATGACCCAGCAATCCCACTACTGGGCATATACCCTGAGAAAACCATAATTCAAAAAGAGTCACGTACCAAAATGTTCATTGCAGCTCTATTTACAATAGCCCGGAGATGGAAACAACCTAAGTGTCCATCATCGGATGAATGGATAAAGAAGATGTGGCACATATATACAATGGAATATTACTCAGCCATAAAAAGAAATGAAATTGAGCTCTTTGTAATGAGGTGGATAGACCTAGAGTCTGTCATACAGAGTGAAGTAAGTCAGAAAGAGAAAGACAAATACCATATGCTAACACATATATATGGAATTTAAGGGAAAAAAATGTCATGAAGAACCTAGGGGTAAAACAGGAATAAAGACACAGACCTACTTGAGAATGGACTTGAGGATATGGGGAGGGGGAAAAGTAAGCTGTGACAAAGCGAGAGAGAGGCATGGACATATATACACTACCAAACGTAAGGTAGATAGCTAGTGGGAAGCAGCCGCAGAGCACAGGGAGATCAGCTGGGTGCTTTGTGACCGCCTTGAGGGGTGGGATAGGGAGGGTAGGAGGGAGGGAGGCACAAGAGGGAAGGGATATGGGAACAGATGTATATGTATAACTGATTCCGTTTGTTATAAAGCAGAAACTAATACACCATTGCGAAGCATTTATACTCCAATAAAGTTGTAAAAAAGAAAAAAGAAGACACTATTGAATAAAATATAACAAGGGGATGTGCATTCTATTTGGGAACGTATGTTTATTGTGACTCCTGAGTCGTTCTTTTTTTTTTTTTTTTTTTTTTTTTTTACATTTTCCTGAGTTCTTAATCCACTAATGTAAAAATGACCCATCAGGGGAAATGGTGCCAGCTGATGAACCTGTTCCCTGCAACGTTTCAATGCAATTCCCAAACCCTGTATACTCGAGTGGACCTTTCTGTGCAAATTTGTTATTGTTATTCTTCAAATCTGATCCATCTATGCCATATTACGTAACAAATAATAGGCTACAAATGAATCCATGGTACAAACCTTGATTTCACCAAGAAAGAAAGTATATCATAATTACTAGGTTTCTCTTTGGTGATTAATCAGAGAACTTTGAACTTGCCTTCCACAAAACACAGAGGAATATTCCCATGCCATTGCAGAACGTTTGGGGTATCACTGCAAGAATGGGTTTCATGCTCCCTGAAATATTTTAGCAACCTCTGACTCTGCCAAATTGTTTAATAACTACAGGATAACACAAAAGAATTTGAATAGTGTTTCAATTATAAATGCTTCAGAAGAAATCTAGTGATGTGAATATTACAAGGAAAAAAAATCCACGGTCCATTTATTGAACTCGATGTGAAATAAGCACACTGCAAACAGTTGCTCTGATTCATGCCTCAAGGCTGTTCTACTTAAGCAGGCTCTCAAGATCCAACAAGTCATCTGGTGACTCAGGCAACTACTGAGCAGAAAACAAAATTGCTCCGTCCAGTATGTGTTTCTGAAGCATTTACTGGGTGTAGCTTTTATGATCCAGCTGAATCCTTTTTTTGCAAGCCTTGCAACAAATTATTGAATCAACAAAGTGAAACAAGTCTGTAGCATTCCAGAAGGATCCCTAATCTAGATATAAAATATGCAAGTTACAACTAATCTGCACAAATGCACATAGGGAGGACTGTGCTAGACCAATGTAATAAAAAGGCTAATGCTGGCAAAGTGCATTTAATTTGGTACAGTTTCATCAATTAGTTATACTTGACAAAATCAGAACAAAAATATTTTAAAATTTGACAGTTTGGATTAATGAGATCAACTCAATGGACAATCTGCTTAAACAAATCTTATGCACTATTAAGGTTATTAAGAAAATTATAAGCTATGGTCTATATTCTGACATCTTAAAGAATAGGAACTCAAAGCATTTTTATAATTACACCTTGAAACTTTATTCACCTTTTTGCTGTTGGATATGATCACACGGGCAAACACAGATGGGATTTCTGAAAACTCAGGAATAAAAAGACTTGTGAATCATGAGAAAATGACTCTACATTTTAACTTTTATAGTACTTATTTTCCCCCAGTTTTATTGAGATATAATTGACACAGAGCTCTGTATAAATTTAAGGTATCCCACATAATGACTTGACATATCTATCTATATATATTGCAAAATGATTTAGTACTTTTTTGCATTTAATTTTTGTAGCACTTAATTTCTTAGCTTTGGAAATTTTTGTACTTAAAGCAAATACTTCTTGAAAGGCAATTATTAAATTGAGAATAAGAGAGTCTACAAGAAAATAATGACACAAAAAGAAGTTCACTTCCGTTTTTATGTCAAATATTGAAACTATATTGGTGCTTAACTATATATTGGGGTTTGTTAACTGCACTATTTTGAAACACTTCCATGCCTCCCCCGCAATTTTTATTTTGAAAACAAATAAACCAACAGCAACAACAAAAAAAACTATAGAAAAGTTGAAAGGATAGTACAATGAAGACATATATTCTTTACCTAAATTCACCACTTTTTAATATTTTATCACATTTGCCTCACCTATTTATCTATCTATGCACATATTCATACAAATATATATCTGAAATATTTTGACTTGATTAAATTCTTTGCTATTCATATATATACACACACACATGTAGAAGGAAAGAGAGAAAGGGAGAATTGTTTAAGAATAAGGATATCTTTTCTAATTTTACTCTTTTTGCCTTTTTTTTTTGGCTGTGCTGAGCAGCATGTCGGATCTTAGTTCTCTGACCATGGGTCAAACCTGCGCCCCCTGCACTGGAAGCGCTGAGAAGGATATCTTTTCTATAACCTATCCCAGTATAATGATCATACTTAAGAAAATTAACGTTAGTTATATAATACCATTTAATATACAGTCTATATTTGAATTTCCTCTGTTGTTCCAAAAAAACCTCTCATAGCTGGGTTTTTTTTTTTTTTCCTAATCTGGGTTCCAACCAAGATTGCACTTGGTTATTCTTCTTTAGTTCTAAACTTAGAGCAATTTCCCTGACTTGAAAAACAAAATTCTACCTCAGTGACTTTTCTTCCCCAAGAATCTTGAACAATGTCCCACATTTTGGATTTCTCTAACATGTTTCTTCATTATTAGATTTAGATTAATCAAATTTGGTGGATATACTTATGTTGCTGGAAAGCAGTATTTAAAAACAAATCTTGAAATTTCTTTTCTTGATATTATTGCTCCCCTAAATTTCTGGTGTATCAATAAACAAGTTTTGTTTTAAAAAATTATTCTATATAATAAACAGCACGGTCCTACTAGCAAATAGAACATGTGTTTCTTTAGTATATGTAGTTTTTGTGAGGCCAGAAGATGTGTCTCACAGTCTTTCATTTTAAACCTTCCTGGGACTGCCCTGGTGGTCCAGGGGTTAAGACTCCACCCTTCCAATGTAGGGGCTGTGGGTTCAGTCCCTGGTCGGGGAGCTAAGATCCCACATGTGGGCGGCACAGCCAAAAAAAAGAAAAAAGAAAAGAAAAAAAACCTTCCTAATACCAAGCAAATGCCCGGTATACATAGTTCTTTACTCTCACTCATGCAGTGAGCACTCGTGGGCATGTATACACAGCTCATCATCTGAACCTTAATGAGTTTACACAGTTGTTGAGAACACACACCATGAAAATAAACATCAAGTAAACAACACTACAGATAAAAGTACATGTTGGCTTATGACATTCTGATCTTTAACAATTTTTCTTGTTATTAAAATTGCCATGTGGCTTTGAGTTACTGGCCGTCACAATTAAACCTATACAATAAGCACAATTCCCTATGACTTCCCCCAAATTTACTAGAGTTTTTAATGAAGCAAGGTTGCAATCAGGGAGATTAAATCTTCTAATAATTAATGAATTGGTCTAAACATCAACAGAAGTGGATTCTTGTCTCCATCAGTATTGTCACGATCATTATTGAATCACATTTCCTGGATTACCACAAGGTTTATTACTCATCCAGATTATTAGGATCTGATGGAGATCTTTGACTTAACTTTGAGATTGGGATCTCACCAGCTAATTTAACATTAGCCTGTTCACTTACAGAAAGAAATAATCCTAGAATCGTGAAACTGATAGAAATTTCAAAAGGACATTGTATACATTTCTTATCATTAGGTCAAAACTCTCCTATCTGGCAGCTGAATATCTACCCTATTTGTAACAATCCTTTGCATAGCAGTTTTCTACGGCTTTTGGGGTAAAGTACTCCATTGTGAGGATATTTTATATTTACCTTAAATTCATTCTATATGTAACTGAGCAGTACCCCATGGGAGCCTTCCTGGGACAGGCTTTCCCCCATGTCTTCTGCTTTAGCTCTTCTCTGAAATACCTAGATAATAGTATTTGATGCACATTACCTGAGTTGTTTTGCAGATGTAAAAAAAAAAAACCCTCTCCAGCAAATGGAAGATGTTAACTTCTTGATGACCATGAGCACACAGCCCCCAGGCCTCCTGGAGCCTAAGGACTGATGATGTTAACCCCTGTGACAGCCCCCCCCCGCCCCGCCTCACTGTCAGCCAATCAGAGAATGGTACACAAGCTGATCACACCCCCTGTGACCCGCCCCACCCCCATTCCCCTGGCCCCCACTTACCTGGGTTTTTTTTTTTAATTGTTAATGATTTATTCATATATTGCTCACAAGGGTTCTCTTTTGGTCAGTTTAATGATAAACTGTCTCCAATATTTATGAAAATCTTATGCTCAATCTTTGGGGTTTTTTTCTTGTATTATCTACAGAGATAGAAATCATATATGGACAATAAGAGTTATAAAGAATTTCCTTGCCATGGAGTGAGTTGTATATAACAAATTGAGTTTGAAATGTACCAAAGTGAAATAGATTAGAATGAGTCTATTTAGAAACTTTATTTCATTTGAATTCAGATTCACTATGAAATCAGAACAGTGCTGGCTTGATCTATTATGGTTTCTAAGACCACACCATCCTGTGGTCCCTCGTGAGCTCAATGCCATGGCTCGGGGCTCAGTAGGGGCTGTCTCCCCTACACCCACCCCCACTGTCACCCACAGTCTGTGGCAAATGACATCCACAGTTCTTTCAATTCAGTTCAACCAAACTTTATGGAGCATCAGGCTCTATGCTTAGTGGGTTTGGGGATTTTTGTTTGTTTGTTCATTTTGTTTTGTTTTGTTTTTAACATCTTTATTGGAGTATAGTAGCTTTACAATGGTGTGTTAGCTTCTGCTGTATATCAAAGTGAATCAGCTATACATATACATATATCCCCATATCTCTTCCCTCTTGCGTCTCCCTCCCTCCCACCCCTCTAGGTGGTCACCAAGCACCAAGCTGATCTCCCTGTGCTATGTTATCTGGCTTTTAAAAGTGCTTTGCCAAAACCCTTCGGGGAGTTAGGTAGGGGCTTTTAGACCATGAGCCACCTGTCTCCTTGCATGGCCTTGTAATAAACCTTTCTCTGCTCCAAACTCTGACCTTTCAGTTTGTTTGGCCTCACTGTGTGTTGGGCACACGAACTTGCGTTAACATATATGGTAGCTTGGAGACAATAGCTATCCTTAAGTTGAAAGTTTTTTCTCAAGTTTGGAATCACTCTTGTGGCTGCAGACAGAATAAACAACGTCTCGTTAGCCTTTCCTCATGGGTCTTGTTTCCCAAACCTTTAATCATTTTTATGGTTTTCCTTTAAACTCTCTCCAAGTTTTCCGTCCCCTTTTAGATACAAAGCAGAGAATTAAATATAGTATTTGCAAGAATATGATTAGTACCAAATTTAGAGGACAATTACTGCACAGTTCTTACATTCTGTGCTCTAAGATTTGTTAATTGTTTTCAAAAATTATCAGACTTTCCATAAAAAACAACCAAGATCCCAAGGAGTAGTCTTGAATACTATATGGTCATGTTTTAAAACTCATTTGACCTTGGTCCACTTTAGTGGGACAAAAGCCGTCAAAGCCCACCTAAGGGACTTCCCTGGTGGTGCAGTGGTTAAGAATCTGCCTGCCCACGCAAGGCGCACAGTTCGAGCCCTGGTCGGGGAAGATCCTACATGCCACGGAGCAACTAAGCCTGTGAGCCACAACTACTGAGCCTGCACTCTAGAGCCCATGCTCCGCAACAAGAGAAGCCACTGCAATGAGAAACCCGTGCACCGCAATGAAGAGTAGCCCCTGCTCGCCACAACTAGAGAAAGCCCGTGTGCAGCAACAAAGACCCACGACGGCCAAAAGTAAAAACAAACAAACAAACAAATAAATAAATTTATTTTTTTAAAAAAGCACACCTAAGTCTCACTTTCAGTGAAAAAGTTACTCAAAACTGCAGAAACATCTCAGAAAGAATTATAAGTATAATTCCTTTGAGCCACAATGCATTCATGTCTTAAGGTCTAGTTACTGCAAAATTATAGGCCCAGAAGAGCTGATGCAGATTTACATTACTGCTTACTCTGGAGTTAACCAAACAATGCACAACTGCTACACGCGTTCTGAGGAAGCTACACCAAAGTATTTTATATTTAAAAGGAAGATGACCCAACATTAAAAATCACAATGAACTCAAAACTCTGTTGATCATGACCTGATAACATGGTAACCTTCTGGAAAATTGTGGAAATTTTAATCATGTGCGAGTATGGGTTTGCAATGTGAGCCTTTGCATCATTGCCACGCATTTCGTAGCAGGGAAAGCTCCTAGTGGATAACTGAGGACTGTCTTTGGGAAACTCTAGCAATATGTTAATTTTCCTTGCTAGTAATATCAGCCAAGCTATCATTTACTCAGTGCTTACTATGTGTCGGACAGTTTATTACTCCCTCTGTACACATTTTCTCCTTTGAATTATATCAGCTTTGTGAGGGACATGTTATTAGTATAGCCTATTTATAGATGAGCCAATTGAGGCCCAAATATACATGGTTAGTGAATGTCAGAAAGAGGATTCAGACCCAAGTATTTCCAACCCAGTATAACTATTGTTATACTGCCTACGCATATTAAATTTCAGTAATTTAATAGTTTACTAAAAGCAGAACTCATTCTTATTTTAAAATGAAGTTCTCTGAAGATGTACACCATTCATGTGTAAAATCAGAGGAAAGGACTAGCGTTTTTAGATGTGTTCCTGGTCCCAGGAGAATGTTTTAAAACCACTTTTGTACAGCACTTACACATAAAATAGATAAGCAAGGATTTACTGTATAGCACTGGAAACTATATTCAGCATCTTGTAATAACCTATAATGGAAAAGAATTTGAAAAAAAAGTATATAACTGAATCACTTTGCTGTATACCTGAAATGAATACAATATTGTAAACCAACTATACTTCTATATAAATAAATAAACTAATAAATAAGAATTACTGCTGGGATTTCTGTACTGGATGACCTTTATTTTTTTTAATTTTAAAAATTTTTAGCCATGACGTGTGGCTTCAGGACCCAGACCAGGGATTGAACCCGGCCCCCCTGCAGTGGAAGGGTGGAGTCCTAACTACTGGACCACCAGGGAATTCCCTGAAGGACTTTTAATGTTTCAGAACTTAGGCAAGGTTAAAAGACTGGAATTCATTTTAAAAGGAAATGTTGGCTGTTGCTTCTCTGAAAGTGGCTCTGAGGACTACAGTCAACACCTCCTGCCCATAAGCCCCAGAAGGAGGGGCCCTATGTCTGGGGAACCTTGCTCTGCTCTTCTCTAGCTGTAACCTCTGGGTGAGGAGATGGGGCCAAAGAGATGTGTCTGCCCAACACCCACGCCTTCTCCTTCTAGATTATGCTCCAAAGTACTCAGGACCCCAGCTTTTCCTACCCAAATGGCCTCAGGTTGATTTACAGTGTTTGTCCTGACTTCATTTGGGGTCTCTTTCCCCAGCAGGAGATTGTGCAGCCAGGACCCTGGTGGGTGATGCTTAGTGCAGAGCTCTTATCCACTAGGAGCACAAGAGCCTTCACTGTGTGGGAAGAGGAGGACCAGCGAGGTTCCTGTGCAGCCACCCTTGGCTTCTAATGCCAAGGAGTCAGAGACACCTCTGAGATGGAAGTCGCACCTTCCAGGTCATCACAAAGGTATGTTCATCAAAGTATACAGATTGAATGCAATCTGTTTAACAATGTGCTAGCTTGGTGTATAGTCAAATATTTAGTCATATGGCCTGTGGGCTACCATTTTACTCATGTCCTGGACCACAAGTAACAGGGGCAGCCATGCGCTTGACTGCGTAAAACAATGCCTCTCCCAGAATCATTTTGACTGTTGTCAAACCCAAGCTCCTGCGCCCACAGTGCGGCCAAACAAACTGAAATGTCGGAGCTGGAGCAGAGAAAGGTTAGTATAGCAAGGGTCAAGTAAGGAGAACAGGAAGCTCATGCTCCCAAAATCCAGAGTCCCCAATGGTTTTCGGGGAAGAGTTTTTATAGCCAAACTTTGGGCGGAAGGCTACAAGGTGACTTTCTTCTGATTGGTTGGCGGTGTGATTTGTGCTCCAAGAATCTTGTGCTCAGCCTGAAGTTACCATCCTCCAGCTTGGCGGGGGGCCTTAGTTCCTATAGAAGAACTCAAAGGTATATTGTTATGTATATTCCTTGAGGAGGAAGTAGGACTCTGTTTTCTCACTGCACTATTGTTTCTTGACTGCTTTTCCTTTGTTTGTGCATTCTCTCCCTTCCCTGATTGGAAACTGTTTGAATCTGCCCTTTGGAACTCAGGGAAGGTCTAGGAGCCTGAAGCCTTTTCCTACAAACTAGAAACGGGGGACAAGGCAAGGCTTTTGTATCAGGGAGGACCCCTCTGGGTGCTGCTTGATTTCAATTACACTTATAACAAAGGCACAAATGTTAGAGTGCTAATTTTCTGATGCACTTCATCAGCATAAAAATCCATTTTTGGAAGCAGTGGAGTCTGGACTGCCAGACCCTATTTGAACTCCCACTGTCGCATCCCTTACGCACTTGACCTTGGGGAAGCTTCTTTTGTAAGCCTGTCTGGAACCTGGCTGACCCAGGATTAAATGGGAACATCCATGAAGTACTTTTGGCACCTGCTACATAGCAGTACTCACTGCAAGTGCTCTGACTAGTGGCTTGTAAATCCACAACTTTTGTCTTTGACCTGTTTTCACATTACCATTCACATTTAGGGCTGAAGACTGTAGAATAATTAAGCTGAAAGAATATGTAGTCGTTTTGCAGAACATAATATTTAGGAGAACAAACTTTGGGCTCAAACCGACCTGAATTCTGGTCTCCCTCTATCCCCTGAGTTCTGGTCTCCCTCTATCCCCTGCCAGGTGTATAAGTCACTGAACCTCTTTGAGACTCAGAGTCCTCAATTATAAAATGACATTAATAATAGTAACTAATTCATTGCACTATCATAAGTATTCAATGAGAAAAATTTGCAAAAATCCTCGTCACACAGAAAGTTGATTATCTTCTTTAAGTGTTATACTTCAAACCTATACTGAATTGCATTCAATATAATATTCTATTGAATTTTATTCAATAGACAATTTCTCTCATTTACTGGGATATTCCAAATATTGGTGAGGTCAACCAAATGAAAATCAAATTTGTGTGTAATTATTCGGTAAATGCAGGACAGATACTTTTTCTAAATGTTGTTGTTGTTATGTGGTTGTTTTTGTTTTCACTGGAGAATTGTATTATCCTCTGCTTTTGATTCCATTTATACTGCTGACAGAACCTTGTCTTTCATACTTGGACCTTCAAATGAAAGATAATTATCACCCAAACAAAATCATAAAATACGGTGTCACTTCCAGCCCTTTTAAAAGCCTAAGAAAATAGCGATCGTATTTGAAGTCAAAATAAAATGTTACAGAAGAGCTGAGAAAAAGAGAGGTATGTGCTTTTTTGAAGTCTCTGGAACTTTCCTTGACAGTCACATGCATGTCTTCCTTTCTTCCTTGTGAGCACTTTGTGAAGAGCCGTGACCTTGAATTCACTCAGAGGGACACAGAGACCCATGGAGCTTGGCTCAGAGCATGGGAATTCCGCAGACACACAAAGTCCAAGAACCAGAGTTACTCAGACACAGGCTGACACTACATTTGGACTGTGACTAGTACAGTTTGGAGAGAGAAAGTGCCAGCGACTCAGACTCACTTTTCCTTTTCTCCTTCCTCTTCCAAAGAGACTATTTAATAGTCTGTTTACACACCCAGCACTTGCTCACTCTAATAATAGCCCCTGCGTCACTGCCTGTCATACAGCGTCCTCAGCTGTTTCCACGACTTGCGTGGCTGGCTCTCAGTGCTATCTGGAAACCTCCAGGAATGTGCAGGGCAATCGGTGATTTTATTTTATTTTATTTTTTTTTATTATTATTTTTTTTTTTGCTGTACGCGGGCCTCTCACTGCTGTGGCCTCTCCCGTTGCGGAGCACAGGCTCCGGACACACAGGCTCCGCGGCCATGGCTCGCGGGCCCAGCCGCTCCGCGGCATGTGGGATCTTCCGGGATCGGGGCACGAACCCGTGTCCCCTGCATCGGCAGGCGGACTCTCAACCACTGCGCCACCAGGGAAGCCCGCAATCGGTGATTTTAATTTTCACCATGCATGACATGAGGGATCTTCTATTTATCTCCAGTGACCTGTCTTTAAAATACAGAGTGTAAGGATGAAAGAAAATCAGGAGAAAACTTTGGTGTGAACCCCTGTGCAATAATATACGTGGGTACATACAAATGTATTTTAAATATGGTCACACAAAATGCACATTACTACTATTACTACAACATGTAGTAGTATCAATTTGCTTACACAATTGGGACAAATACCTGTATAGATTAAAACTGTTATTCAGTGGGCTTCTGGGGTGCTGAGAGTGTCCAGTTTCTTGATCCTGTGCTAGTTACATGAGTGAGTTCAGTTTGTGAAAATCCATTGAACAAAAGACTTACTGTGTGTGCATTTTTCTGTGTTACATTTCAATAAACAGTTTTATTTATTTATTAATTTACTTGGCCATGCCCTGCTGGCATGCAGGGTCTCCCCCGCAACCAGGGATCGAACCTGAGCCCCCTGTGGTGGAAGGGCAGAGTCTTAACCACTGGACTGCCAGGGAAGTCCTCAACAAACAGTTTTAAACACTTACTATTTAATCTCAGTTTTCTGAGGAAAAATGTGATCAAGTGCAACAGCACACCATATACACAAGACAATACATATCTGAACTGTATCAAAGACCAAATAATGTTTGAAAATTTTACAAAAAGTCCAATAGACCTAAATCTCTCATTTAAAGGGGGTTCTATTTTATCTTTTAGAAATTTCCCTCCCCAAAACCAAAATAACATTTCTTATCTCCTCACAGTTATAGCGATGTAATGAATTGAATTTTAAAATAACTCCTCCCTTTGGTCTAACATATTTTTGTTGTAAAAAAGTCTTAAAAACTAAACTGGTACATATTCTCTGCAGGGCAATATGTATAAAAATACAAGATGTTCATGAATTCGATGAAGAAACTTTGCTTTAGGAATTATTCTAGAAATACACTGCGAAGTCTGTGGCAGTTTTGATATTTATTCATTCATACACTCAACATGCAATTGACCTATTTATTGAGTATCTACTCCATAGTAGGTGTGAGGCTGGGTTCTGGGGATACATTAGTGAACAGGACAGCTGTAATCCAGCTTTATTTTTTTCAAATTTATGAGTAACTTATTATATTATAGAGTATATGCCCCAAGTAAAAGAAAAGGATTTTAAGATTGGATAATAAATACTTAGGTATTTTAAAACTTCACAAAGTGTCTGTGTATAGAGAGACATTTAAAAAGTAAGGGTAGTATAAGATTGAGAAATTAAAGAAAAGCAAGCTGATTTAACTACTGATACACTTACTGATGAGCCTCATTAAGAAGTTGGACAGTAGGGATCCTTGTTCCCCTCTTCTTGTCCCAAACATGGGCAAATGTCTAGGGGAAGAGCCTTCATTACTGCACTGCAGATGCGCTTCTGTCTTTCCATCCAGCCTGGCCACTACTGTTCTGCCTCTTCCAGGAAGCCACTTCTCCATCACCAAAACTGTTGGACCTGTGATTCAGTAATTCCCTTCTTAGCCTGTTTGTATTGGTTCCCTTTGTCCTTGAGTCTCTCAGGGGTGACACAGAGGGTCCACGTGGAGTCTGCACATAGGTTGGGCTGTCTTTGTAGTCCAGCTTTGATGGAGGACTCCCACAAATTTTATATGCCAGAAGAGAACACAGATATCAAACAAGTCACATAAGTCATGATTTGGTTACACATTTAATTTAAAATTACAAAAAAACCCCAAAACCCCACAACATCTAAAACATGACAAATTATTCAAATATTATTTAATCCCAAATGAAGGATGAGTACAGGCCATTATGATTATGAAAACATGCAATTAAAAGATGTGGATCAGTCTGGAGAAGTGAAATAGGAAAAAAAAATTGGAACGAACTAAGGATCATGAAAGGTTAAAAGTTTTAAACCATTTTGACAAATCTGTAAATAGAATCATATACAGCTGTCTTAAAGAGTTAGGCAGTTGAAAAGCATGTAAATATGCCCAAGATAAATTATAAATTTGAAAAAACAAGTTGCAAAATAATATGTGTTGTGGTGTTGTCCTATACTTGTAAATGAAAACAGTTATAACGTACAGTTTTATGTATCTAATACATAATGAAAATATAAAATATGAATATTTGTGTGTGTGTGTGTGTTTGCTTGTGGCTGGATGTTCACCATAATCTGCTTTTAACTTTTGCCTGGGCATCTGTGTAGACATTTCCCAGCTTTCTTTGCAGTGAGGTGAGGTCAAGTGACTATAATCTCACAATAGAATATGACTTGGAGTAGTGGGTGGGTCTAGGGTCTTGCACTCTACTTTCTCTTCTTCCTTTCCACCAACGGGAACCTGGACTTGATGGTGGCCTGTCTCTAACTATGACAATATCATGGGGATGGCAGAGCAATGACTTGGAAGGAACCTGGGTCCTTAAATGACCATATGGAGTAGAATTTCCCTAACAGCTGGAAATTTCCCTAACAGGTGGAATTTTCACCTTAACATTTTTTAAAAGACTTTACTTTCTTAAGCAGTTTTAGGTTTACAGAAAAATTGAACAGAAAGTCTGTACTCATCATCCCCACAACCCCCCTCTCAGTCTCTCCTATTATCAACATCACGCATTAATGTAGTATATTTGTTGCAGGGGATGATTATTATTAACTAAAGTTCATAATATTCATTAGGGTTCGCTCTTTGTGCTGTAGACTCTCTAAGTTTTGACAGATGTAAAATGACAAGTGTCTACCATTACGATATCATGCAGAGTAGTTTCATTTCCCTAAAAATGCCCCGTGCTCCACCTATTCATCCTTTACCTGCCCCCCTCCTCAACCCCACAACCCCTGGCAACCACTGACTTTTTCTCTGTTTCCATAGTTTTGCCTTTTCCAGAATGTTATATGTAGTTGGAGTCATGTGTTATATAGCCTTTTCTCACATCAGCAGTTTTAGGTGAGAGAAAAATAAATGTGTTTTTAAAGTCATTTATTCCCTTTGTAATAACAGCTTAATCTTTATCCTAATGAAGTTAGTAAAGGCGTAGAACAAATTTAGAAGACTGTATACTACATTAATAGAGACTTTGTCCCCACTTGGGGTTTTGGGAAATTATCACTTTAGGATATTTATTTTACTGACAGGGGCTCTCCCTGACTTAACTTGAATTGGACTCCTAAGCCTGATCTTGGGTTTCCCTCTCTGTCCTCACAGAATCCAGTTTGAGCATGAACACTGCTAAATCAGTTTAAAGAAAATACCCCACCCTTGGCATCTGATCAAATTCCTCATTCCCCACCCTCCACATTTTACCATTCTGGCCTGCCTTCAGCAAGAATTCTGTTGGATCTAGTAAGAATTCCTTACTGTCGATGTTTCCTCTCAGTAATTTTTTGTCCACTGCCACCCCAGCCTGTTCCTTGCATGTGAATTCCCACTTGTTCTCGTTGGAGTGGAGTCTCTCCTTCTATGAAGCCCTGTTGTTGTAGCCCCTCCCCACCCCTTGAAAAATGTCTGCCTTACCATCTTTAACAAGTGTCATGAATTATTTTTTAATGCTGTAATGTTTGAATTTTTAATGATTACTTATGATTTTGTGACTGGAAAAATAATATATATACACATGTAGATTTACAAATTGTCTTAAATTCAGAGGGATCAAAAGTAATCACGAGGGCTTCCCTGGTGGCGCAGTGGTTGAGAGTCCACCTGCCGATGCATGGGACATGGGTTCGTGCCCCGGTCCGGGAGGATCCCACATGCCATGGATCGCCTGGGCCCGTGAACCATGGCCGCTGAGCCTGCGTGTCTGGAGCCTGTGCTCT
Organism: Mesoplodon mirus; assembly: GCF_964341445.2. Classification (NCBI taxonomy): domain Eukaryota; kingdom Metazoa; phylum Chordata; class Mammalia; order Artiodactyla; family Ziphiidae; genus Mesoplodon; species Mesoplodon mirus. The sequence continues at coordinate 12,493,648 of NC_138979.1, read as the reverse complement.
GCAACGGTAGAGGCCACAACAGTGAGAGGCCCGCATACCGAAAAAAAAAAAAAGAAAGTAATCACGATATTAATAAGTTTAATCTACCTACAGTGCTGTTATAACCGATTGACAGGTGTTATACAACTGAGGCCAAAACATGCAAATATGACTCTGCCCATGTGCAGGTAACTTAGCGCAGGGGAGTAATACAAAAAGAAGGCTGCTTTTTAAAGAAACTACACAGTAAGATAAAGATATAGAGTAAAACCTGGAGAGCCTGCCAGCTAAACATTCATTGACCAGAGGCAAATTAGCTTGGAAAGGCTTAGATCTGGGACACTATCACATAGAGTGATGTTTTTCGATGGCTGTGCAGAAGCCATTTTACCCCGGAACGCAGGGCTGAATAATCCCACTGGTAGGGGTTAGTGGTATGAACAAGTAAGCTTTAGGAAGGGATGTAAAATTGTTTCAAGATAGTTTAAGAAATGTGAATACGCACCACTATTCCGCAAATACTTTGTATCAAGACTTTCTTACTTTCGCCTAAAAGTTTTGTTTTTTTGTTTGTGTATTTTTAATTCAACACACCTGGCTGACTGTGCCTTAAGGACACTCTAAAAGGAAAGTTGCCTTTCAAGGTTGTTATTGATATTTGTTCATGTTTATTGGTTGCTTTTGATGGGTCCAGTACAGTACTAAGCAAGTCTATGTGTATGGTCTCATGTCATCTGCACAACGTCTGAGGTAGATACTAATATTAAACTCATGCCAGCTCTCCCAACAACCCTATGAGGCGGTTACTATTATTAGAAGATCCATTTCACAAATAAAGACCCTTCCCAAGGATGCATAGCAAGTAAGTGGGCAGAGCCAGTGTTTGAAGTCAGGTTTGTTTCCATTCCAGGCTTCAACTCTTACTCACACTGCTTTGTCTAAGAAGAAATACAGGGGAAACGTTCTTGAGAGGATGGCCTCAAGAAGGAAAACCCCCTAATCGCAGACGCACGAAGCTGGTGGACCTTCACTATCCAGATGGGGAGGCTAAGTCATGTGGCTCTCAGTCACATGCTTGTGGCTGAGCCAGTGCGTGGAACCAGGACCTCCAGATGCAGAGGCCAGTCCTTTGCCATTTCTGTCTGTACTTGCAGACGTTGGTGTGGTGGTGATGGGAAGCTTATCTGCCTACCGGAGAATGTCTGTAAGTCCTCCATTGTTGGTGAAAGACACAGTCAGGTCCATGGCTTCCACGCTCCTGTTACTTAACATTGAACTGTGTGGCTCTCTGAGCAAGAATTCCACGTCTAAAGTTATTACTGAGCTACGCCCGTCATTTTAAGCATCATTTAAAAATTTTGCTAAATGTATAATCTAGACAAAACGCTTGATTAAGAGCAGGTGGTTGCCAGGGGACGCGAGACGGCATTCACAGAGCACAAACATCTTCTTAATATAGTTTTTCTAATAAAAAATAGAACGCTGAGAAAGCAGTACATTTAACTAGGGTGAGGGAATTGAAAAAATTAACCATGTTTCATGGACTTTTTTTTTTTTTTTTTTTTGCAGTACGCGGGCTTCTCACTGCTGTGGCCTCTCCCGTTGCGGAGCACAGGCTCCGGACGCGCAGGCTCAGCGGCCATGGCTCATGGGCCCAGCCACTCTGTGACATGTGGGATCCTCCCAGACCGGGGCGCGAACCTGCATCCCCTGAATTGGCAGGCCAACTCCCAACCACTGCGCCACCAGGGAAGCCTCTTTTTTTTTTTTTTTGGACCTTTTTTTTTTTTTTTTTACCATGTTTGATACCATTATTTAAACTCCAGTCAGTATCACAGTCAGTATCAAACTCTGATGGAGTCAAACTCTTAGAACTTGCCTCTGTGTATTTGGAGTGTCTTATACCTGTGTTACCGTTAACTATAAATAGATGATCTTCAAAACTACTTACTGATCAGGTGTGCAGTATAACTACTCTGTCACTAAACATGCCTGTGGTGTCTTGTCAGGGGCACAGGACAGAATATCACAGAAAGGCTGAGAGAAATGGACTCTAAACGCACCTGGCCCAGAACGTTCTATACACACACACACACACACACACACACACGCACGTGTCTCTTTCTACATGAGACAAAGTGATACCTAGTTGCATTACCAATTAACGTATCTTTCTAGAAGCCCCTCTAAGCATTCCTCATGATACAGTTTGGGGGAAGACACTAGTAATCCCTGAACACCCTCACCCAATACAGATTTCTCCCCTGTGGTTTGCTGTTGCAGCCCCTCATCTGTTTCCCTTGAGAAAGAAAAAAAAAAAAGAGGAGCCACCAAAATTCAGAAGCTGTCCAGGCATTCACAGCTGGGCCATGTTTTTCTGCTCTTAGACATAAACAGTCTCATGGCACATCAAGCTCAGACCAGGCTACTCTGAGACCAGGATAAAATGAGACAAGGCAAGGCCACTTCATCATCTTGTCTCAGCACAGACAAAGCCAGGCCACTATACAAGCCACAGAATAGCAAACATTCGCTCTCTTACTGAATGTGTAATGGCTGCGTCTGTACCCAGGCAGAGAAACACCCCCGCTTTCTGGCAGCATCCAACGTGAAGCGAAGCCCCACTTCCTTAGACCCTCCCCAAGTCACCCAACTGGGTTCTTCCAACCAGATTTTTTCTAACACCCTCTCATGGAGATGCTCCACAACTCCACATGGTGTGGGTTCTCTTTGCTGTGACTAGTAATAAACCAACTTGTTCAGCCACAGGTGGTCTTTGGCTGGAGGGAACTGACCCCTCATAGAGTGGACTAAATGTTTTAATTATTTTATCTGTATACTTTTTCTCCCATTTCCTCAACTAGACAGCAGGCTTCCAGAGGTCAGAGACCATGCCTATTCTGTCCTCTATTATATTCAAAGTACCTAGGCCTTATCTGGACTATAGTAGATGCTCAGTATTTGCTGACTAAGTGAAAGAAGGTTTGCGCGGGGGGGTAAGGGGGTGGAAATCTTGAGTAGATTCATATTCCCTGCATTCCTCACATCTCTCCTATAAGAGAGGAATTCAGCAATTAGGTAGTTGTCAGCCCGTGGGGAGGAAGTACTATCAACGTACACTGGAAAATGTACACAAAACCACATTATAAACCATACTTGCTCTTATCCTAACATTACTGTTAGCGGTAATAAAAATCATTCCCCTCAAGTTTGGATTTCAGCTGTTCCCATCAATAGCTGTGAAGATGATTTCTTAGTTCCCCCTCCTATATTCTTTATTGCTTTATTGTTTTGCTCTCTAATTACAAAAGCAATACCTATCTGTTTCAGTATTTGGAAACTGTGGAAAATGTAGACATATGAAGTACAGAAAATAAACCCATGTCCTGTTCTCAAAGCAGGCTCCTTTTCCCCAAATTCAAGTTTACGTAACCTCGTGGTTTGGAAATTGAGACTCAATATTTAAGTATTTAGAGATTTAAAGAGCAATGCAAATTATGTGAGGTGATTAAGAAAGGAATTTTCGAAGGTATTAATAAGAGGACTCAGGAATGCCAGCATCCTGCCCTGTCAATCAGCCAATCACCTTTCTGCCTCTTAGGCTTGCTCATCCCACCCTGAATAATGGCCACAGGAAACAAAGTTTCCCTTTATTATTTGTTCCTGAGCTTCAGAGAACCTGGGTAAAACTAGGCTGGCATTGGTAGTTAGGCATAGAGCAGTAGGACAGGTAGGGATGGGACAGGAATGGTAGTGGAGAAGTGGTGGTGTGTGTGGGGTGCTTCCTATCTCTGACTGCAGTCCAAGTCTTGTGGCCAGCCTTATATACAGTTCAGGAACCATCAGCCATGACCAGCAGGCTCAGAAATACATATCTATATCATCTATCTTTTCCATTCCCTTTCCATCCATGATAATTCTTTTTATTATCTTCCTCGATGGATTGCAATCCTTTGAACGAGTTCATCTGACCAAATTGCATATATTGGGAGAGCATCAATTGCAATTGTGTACCTCCTTTCTTCTCTCACAAAATCGAGTCATATATTTATCAGACAAAAATCATTATCAAAAAGTTGATAATAGGGCTTCCCTGGTGGCGCAGTGGTTGAGAGTCTGCCTGCCAATGCAGGGGACACGGGTTCGTGTCCCGGTCCGGGAAGATCCCACATGCCGCGGAGCGGCTGGGCCCATGAGCCATGGCCACTGAGCCTGCGCGTCTGGAGCCTGTGCTCTGCAAAGGGAGAGGCCACAACAGTGAGAGGCCTGTGTACCGCAAAAAAATTTAAAAAAAAAGTTGATAATATAAAAACTACACAGACCAGTGCTGTGGTTCTGATGTCAATAAGCAAAAACGTTAGTTGATACCAACAAACAATATTGTAAGTAATACACAGACACTTTAGCACTATTTACTCATTACTGCTCACAATTTAGCAGTCCCTCTGTACTTATGCATGATGTTAATTATGTGTTAGGTTGATAAAACTGGGATTGTTAAAACTCTAGCATGTTGGAACACACTAGTAACCATCTGCTCCATCAGGAATCCCTATGATGTCATCAGCAGCCGATCAGAGCTTTTGTTGGCATGTAGTCACTCGACTAAATAACTGTTTACTCCCTACCATGTGCCAGGCATGTACTGAGTACTGTCCCAAGGTAGATGGATGAAACAGTTCCTTTGTGGAGAGCTCATAGTGAATCACCGGTGTAATAACCACCCTGTCAGTGTATTACAATAAAAAGCAAAGAAATTGATATTTAACTGGTTTGTGTAACCTTATGAAATTATGATTTTTACTCATCTTTAAAAAATATTAGAAATAGCGCTCATTCCCCATTATTAGGTTCCTGGACTGCTGGTGGGGACCACTGATAATGTCACAAATTTCAGATAATAACACCAATGTCTCAGTAGGTCAGAATCTCTATTCTCAGTTTATTATTATTAGCCTATGGTTTTAAAAAGGCTTAAATATGAAAAGCTCTTAGTTATCAGTTATAAAATGAGGAGAAACATAATAAAGTACTTTGAAGTTGTGAAACATATCTGAATTAAGTGGTATTGCTTCCAACTGGATCCCAAGATGCTGAAGTTCTTACAGTTTTTATCAGGATGGTCTTAGATGCAAAACTCCAGTCATCACTGTCATAAACTTAAAGTCACTCTTTAAAATAAGATATTATTTAAGAACTTTGTATATTAGGAGCCCCCTTTCTATTCCTGTCAAAGATCATCATTCCATTTACTCAATTAATTGCTGATCTGACTCAACTAGATAAACACAACACTTACAGAGTAACACACTCCATTTCAGTTTCATAAGGTTTTCAGATGGGTCTTAGAAATTTCATTCCAAAAAGCACCCAAAGATCTTCAGAATCTGCTCTAATTAGACTCATCTTCGTCACAAAGATCTACTCATGAGACTGAATGGAATTTCCTTTCTCCCCAGGAAAGACCTTGGACCTGGGAGTTGTATGGTGCAACAATAGAGTGTTTGCTCTGGAGTGGCACTGCCTAGGGTTCAACCCCTCTCTTGCCACTTACTGTATATTCTGCACCTTAATTTTCTCACCTGTAAAGTGGTATAAATAATAGTGCTTACCTCATAAAATGATTGTGAGGGTGAGCTGAGCTAATATATGGAAAATTCTTAAACAGTGCCTGGAACATACTGAGGGTTCAATAATGTTAGTCATTAGTATGTGGTTTTACTCAAAATTGTTCTGTTAAAAATGGCATTTCCTGGGCTTCCCTGGTGGCGCAGTGGTTGAGAGTCTGCCTGCCGATTCAGGGGACACGGGTTCGTGCCCCTGTCAGGGAAGATCCTACATGCCGCGGAGCGGCTAGGCCCGTGAGCCATGGCCGCTGAGCCTGCGCTTCCGGAGCCTGTGCTCCGCCAACGGGAGAGGTCACAACAGTGAGAGGCCCGCATACCACACACACACACAAAAAAATGGCATTTCCTGATGTGAAGGTAATCAGAAAATTTCTCAAGTAGTGGCTTGAGGAGAGGTGGGCTCCCCAAATAAGTTTTTTTTAATTTGTTTTTTAATAAAGGTCCTTTGATCTTGGCTTATTAATGAGTAAACAGAGATCCAACAGAGAGTGCCTTTCTTCCTAGATGGCTTTTCAGTAGTAATGCAAAAATTGCTATGTACTTAAAAGTTTGCTTCCTGAGCCTAGTGGGGTTTTTTCCCAAGTATCAAATAATGACTGATAGAATTTATTGACGTAGTAAGAATATTCTGCCTACGTCTAGCTATCATACTCACAAGGAATCCATTAAATGAATCAATATATGTTCATGGTAGCCAAGATGCAAAGAAATTCGATATCCCTAATGTTGTAGTGAAGGGACCACAGTTTTAGCAACATTTATTGACTCATCTTGCATCTCTCTGAGTCATTTGTAACCTCCCAAACTCTTCCTAAACTTAATCCTCCTCTGAGAAAAGGTCCAAGTAAGTGATACAGTGCGGTATTTTTGAGGCTCTGATCTCACTTACAGAGCAAGAGATAGAGGAAATTTCTCTATGGAAAAAAGAAGAAAAAAGCCCTATAGAAAAGGAGAAGTTTCTATTTTCCACCAACTATTTTGAGATTGTTTTCCTACCCTCGTTTTTTTTAGCTCTGGAGACTCGTGAGTACCTGAATGGGTAGGAGAGATTGCATTCAGATTTCTTTTAAAAAAATGACTTAGCAATCCAAAAATATTTAACCAGAAGCTATTTTAATGAGTGATTAATCTTTACATTAGTGAGATTTCCAGAGTGACGGCAGAAGTTTTGTGGTGCAAGCCAATTTAGTATAGTGTAGGTTAGAAAGTCTTATGGAATGACAAGAATAGCTTTTTTCTATTTGGAGGATTACTCAAATATCTCGGTGGAGATTACTTCCTTTAGACTCTCAATTTCATTTTTTAAAAAATAAATTATTTATTTTATTTATTTTAGGCTGCATTGGGTCTTCATTGCTGTGTGCAGGCTTTCTCTAGATGCGGCGAGCAGGGACTACTCTTAGTTGTGGTGCGCGAGCTTCTCATTGCGGTGGCTTCTCTCATTGTGGAGCACGGGCTCTAAGCACATGGGCTTCAGTAGTTGCAGCATGTGGGCTCAGTAGTTGTGGCGCCCAGGCTTTAGTTGCTCCACGGCATGTGGGATCTTCCTGGACCAGGGCTCAAACCCATGCCCCTCGCATTGGCAGGAAGATTCTTAACCACTGCACCACCAGGGAAGTTCCTAGACTCTCAATTTTAGAACAGTAATTCCTCACACAAGAAAGAGGAAGAAGGAAAACGCCTATTTAGTTATTTGGTTTTTAAGAGAAAAATAGAAAATGTTCAACTCAATTTACTCAGGTACAAGGGATATATGTTTTATTCAAGAATTATGGTCAGTTAAGGGAATGAGACACATTTTGAGGAAGGAAGTAAAAGGATAAAAACTGTGTTGATAAAATGCCTAGTAATTCATTCTCTTTTAGCAGCTTTATTGAGATATAATTCACATACGGTACAATTCACCAGTTTAAAGCATACACTCAGTGTTTAAAAATATATTTACAGAGTTGTGCAACCATCACTGTAATCCAATTTTAGAACATTTTCATCACCTCCCAAAGAAACTTTGTACCCATTGGCAGGCACTCCCACTTCCCCATCCCCCCTCATTTCCCCGCCCAAAGACCTAGGCAACCACGAATATACTATCTGTCTCCATAGATTTGTGTTTATTTTGGTTAAAGATTGTCCAGCGGTGAGAAGTTTATCTTATTATTTTTTTTTTTGGCCTCGAGGCATGTGGGACCTTATTTCCTCCACCAGGGATTGGACCCATGCCCCCTGCTGTGGAAGCACGGAACCCTAACCACTGAACACCAAGGGAATTCCTATATCTAATTGCGGTTTTGATTTACATTTCCCTAAAAACAATGGTGTCGAGTATCTTTTCATGTGCTTACATTTCCTTTGGAGAAATGTTTATTAAAACCCTTTGCTTATTTTAAAAATTAGTTTGTCTTTTTATTGTCGAGTATAAGAGGTCTTTTACACATTCTGGAGAAGCCCCTTTTCAGATATGTGATTTGCAAATATTTCTCCCAGTCTGTGGGTTGTGTTTTCACTTAGTAATTGTTCTTTTGACCACTCCTTATCCCTGGAAACTCCAAGTCTTCAATCCAGTTCAACAGATCCAACTCTGCCTCCCTCCTTAAACTTGAGCATCTTTACTTGCAACCCTCCCTATTTTTTTTTTTTCAGCAGGCAGTCTAATAATCCATTCCCACTTCGCTATGTCTTCTTCCACAAAAACAAGTAGTTCTGGTAGATTTGCCTCCTTAATCCTTGGCTTCCTTCAGAAAATGTGATCTCAGATCTCCGTGGGAAAGCCTACACACAGTCTAAAGACAGGTACTCTCCTTTATTTGTAACAAGAAATGTTTTCAATTTTCTGCTTGAGAAGGTGTTCTAGACATTTGGTTCAAAAAAAATTCAGAAGGCTAAAGGCCTCTCTCTCATTTTCAGGCATTAATTTTTAACTAAGTCATTATCTGAGGCTTGTCACATTGTTTTCATCAAGAATAAAGAATAGGATTTACCATTGCAACAAAAAGAATAAAATATCTAGGAATAAACCTACCTAAGGAGACAAAAGACCTGTATGCAGAAAATTATAAGACACTGATGAAAGAAATTAAAGATGATACAAATAGATGGAGAGATATACCATGCTCCTGGATTGGAAGAATCAATATTGTGAAAATGACTCTACTACCCAAAGCAATCTGCAGATTCAATGCAATCCCTATCAAACTACCACTGGCATTTTTCACAGAACTAGAACAAAAAATTTCAAAATTTGTTTGGAAAAACAAAAGACCCCAAATAGCCAAAGCAATCTTGAGAATGAGAAATGGAGCTGGAGGAATCAGGCTCCCTGACTTCAGACTATACTACAAAGCTACAGTAATCAAGACAGTATGGTACTGGCACAAAAACAGAAAGATAGATCAATGGAACAGGATATGTGGCACATATATACAATGGAATATTACTCAGCCATAAAAAGAAATGAAACTGAGCTATTTGTAATGAGGTGGATAGACCTAGAGTCTGTCATACAGAGTGAAGTAAGTCAGAAAGAGAAAGACAAATACTGTATGCTAACACATATATATGGAATTTAAGAAAAAAAAATGTCATGAAGAACTTAGGGGTAAAACAGGAATGGAGACACAGACCTACTGGGGGTGGGCTTGGGGATATGGCGGGGGGCTGTGACGGGGCGGGAGAGAGGCATGGACGTGTATACACTGCTGGGCACGGGGTGGATGGATGGTGCGGGGTGGCCGCGTGGCGCGGGGGGATCGGCTCGGTGCTTTGTGGCCGCCTGGAGGGGTGGGATGGGGAGGGTGGGAGGGAGGGAGACGCAGGAGGGAGGGGATGTGGGAACAGATGTATATGTATGACTGATTCACTTTGTTGTAAAGCAGAGACTAATAAAAAAATAAAAAATAAAAAATAAAAAAAAGAATAAAGAATAGGGAATTCCCTGGCGGTCCAGTGGTTAGGACTCGGCGCTCTCACTGCTGGGGCCCGGGTTCGATCTCTGATGCGGGAACTAAGATCCTGCAAGCCTCTCGGCCTGGCCAAAAAATAAAATAAAATAAAGAAAAAGTTTTACCACTCAAGAGTAGAACTATAACCAGGTATCATGGTATATATAAGTAATTTCAAAGAAGAGTCCTAATTAAGGACTCTTCTATAATAGTGCAATTAATTACACTCATTATTAGTATCTATTTTAAGGTTTAAGATTCATCTACCCCTTTTACTTCTAAATGTATATATGAATATTTATATCTCTCTTATGACATGATAGATGTGATTAGTTTCCTTGGGTTAAAAAAAATACCTACACCAACATTAAAGATACTCTAATCATGACATATATAACTAGATGCCTATTAACCTACTATTAAAAATTAATCATAAGCATACATTGTATTTATAATTTCTTCTTTGCTCCACAGTCCTCAAAGTTTAATACAATGGAGTAAATATCCTTTCCCATTTTATAGGCTGTGAAATGAAAGCATAGGCTGCAGTCTAAGATGTGAGAGGCATTTATATATGTACACATAGTAAATATAAGTACAGATTTGTTTTGTTTTAGTCTTTTTAGGTATATGTGAACTTCCTCAAACTGAAAAGATGTATTGTTTTCATGAGGAAAGTGCCAGTTCCTCTTTAAACATTGATTTATTCAACAAACATGGTATTTTTTTAACAGCAATATTACCTTTTATTAATTTATTAATTAATATATGTATTTATTTTTGGCTGTGTTGGGTTTTCATTGCTGCACGTGGGCTTTCTCTAGTTGTGGCGAGCGGGGGCTACTCTTCGTTGCGGTGCGCGGGCTTCTCATTGTGGTGGCTTCTCTTGTTGCGGAGCACGAGCTCTAGAGCACAGGCTCAGTAGTTGCAGCACAAAGGCTTTGTTGCTCTGCAGCATGTGGGATCTTCCCGGACCAGGGCTCGAACCCATGTCCCGTGCATTGGCAGGTGGATTCTTAACCACTGTGCCACAAGGGGAGCCCAACAATCATCGTATTAATGGAGAGCCTAAGTGATAATTCAACAGGGAAAAGGAACTGATCATTTCCTGACCTTTACAAAGCTTGTTTGTAATCCAGGAAATGGGCAAGTAACGGAATGGTACCCAGACTTGCATGGAATAAGCATCACCTAAACTGAGACCTCATGGGTGAATCAGTTATCCAGATGAAGTGTTCAAGCAAAGGGAGCAGAATGTGCAAAAGCCTAGAGGTTAGAGAGACAGGGTCCCGTTAGGGGACTTAATGTCATTTCCTATAACTGGAGGATAAAGGGGAGACAAATCATGAGTGTTGGGAGGTGAGGGCTGAAAAGGAAGCCAAGAGCCTGACCACCAAGCCCACTAAACTGTTAGGAAAAGCCATGGGGAGCCACACAGGATCTGAAGCAGAGGAGGGTAACAGGATGAGATTTGTAGTTTAGAGATATAAGAGTAATGATAATAACAATAATGATTGCTAATATTTATTGTGTTGCTAACATACCAGACAGTATGCTAAATGTTTTATATCATACACTTTCTAATATATATATATATTTAAAATATTTATTTTATTTGTTTATTTTTTTGGTTGCATCAGGTCTTAGTTGTAGTGCAAGGGGTCTTCGTCGAGGTGTGCAGGATCTTTCGTTGCAGCGCAGGCTCTTCCTTGAGGTGCGTGGGTTTCTCTCTAGCTGTGGCGTGTGGGTTTTCTCTCTCTAGTTGTGGCACGTGGGCCCCAGGATGTGTGGGCTTTGTAGTTTGCGGCACGCGGGCTTCTCTAGTTGAGGCGCGCATGCAAGCTCAGTAACTGTGGTGTGCAGGCTTAGTTGCCCTGTGGCATGTGGGATCTTAGTTCCCCGACCAGGGATCAAACCCGTGTCCCCTGCATTGGAAGGTGGATTCTTTACCACTGGACCACCAGGGAAGTCCCTCTAATATATTTTCGAGTAAGATGACTGTAGCTGGCACTAAAAGCTATATACATTTTGTTATAATTGTCAGAAACTGGAAAGGAGAAACACATTTTAGTTCACTTAAGTAGGGCTTTGTTCAGTAATCACCAGTACGAGTGTGACTTGATGTGAAGAATGGACCCTAGCTTTAGAGAACATAATTTGAAATTGTAAACAAACAGGATACTTTTCATTTTGAGAACATAGAATTATTTGGGGAAAGTGGTTAAACTATAGAGTACTTTTGAATAAGTTTGAATTATTTTTAATTTATTTCCCTATAGTGCAGTTTTGTGTCAGCGTAATAACTGTGTGTGTGTGTGTATGTGTGTGCGTGTGCGTGTAAGTGGTAAATCGGGATTTGGTGGAAAGGCCTTGGAAGAATGTTACAAATGTGTGCCTTGGATGGAAGTATACATAACGTTTTTTTTTTGTTTTTTGTTTTGTTTTTCAGTACGCGGGCCTCTCACTGTTGTGGGCTCTCCCGTTGCGGAGCACAGGCTCCGGATGCGCAGGCTCAGCGGCCATGGCTCATGGGCCCAGCCGCTCCGTGGCATGTGGGATCTTCCCGGACCGGGGCATGAACCCGTATCCCCTGCATCGGCAGGCGGACTCTCAACCACTGCGCCACCAGGGAAGCCCTACATAAAGTTTTGAGAAGACATAAAACTATCAGGAAGATAGCATCTTCATACTGAGTTGTTTCTCAAAGACATTGTTGAAATGAAGAGCTATAGAAACTATTATGAAGTAACTTTGCCAGCTATAGTCTGGACATGCTCCCAGAAATGACATAAAAATATTTAGTAACCGAAAGGATACAAGTACCAATTAATCAAAAAGTATTCAGATCGCAGAGCTGGAGGCTCCCTGCTGGTTTCTGGGTGCTGCGGATATCCAGGGGGGCTGAAGAATGCACCATAGATGTTAGAGCAGCTGGGAGACCTTGGAGGTCATAGGGAGTTGGCTGTTTCTCAAGGAATATGTAACTATTTCAATATTTTATTACCAACCAGTATGACCAGAGCAGTAGGTATTGGCTTAATATTAGCTGTACATGTTCCTATTTTTAGTATGATAAGAAGAGCTATCCAAAGACAGCAAGATGGTAAGCATCTGCACAAGGTACAGGAAAAATGTGCTCAGAGGACACTGCATTTGAAAACAATCAGTAAATTTAACATCCTTCAAATAGTCTTATGTTCCAAAGAAAATGAGTCAGAACCTCAAAACAGAGCATAAGCAGAGTCCAACTTTTTTAAAAAAGTGTAACATTCATCATGATGGAGATAGATTGAACTCAACATTGGAGGAAACATAGCTTTGGTTCTTCACTAAATAAGGATATAAATTTGTCAGAATGAACTCCCATTTTCAAATATTTATTGAGCTCTTAGAATATACAAGAATGTCAAGAGCAAAAATAACATTCTGCATTAGTAAGGACCTTTTCCTTGTCAAAGTGTATGTCAGGAGGTGAAAGAGTAGAAGTTGGAAAGTGAGGATGTTTCAGGTCTATCACTTGCTGCTGGATGATCTCCGACAAGTTAATGTATTAGAATACTGGTTTAACTGCTTCCATAGAGATCAAAATAACAGTGGCTTAAATAAAATACATTACTTTGTTTCTCTCTCACTTAAAAGTCCAAGCTGGTAGGCAGCTTCATGTGGTCATTGGAGGACTAGGATTTTGCTATGCCATAAGGTGTGGTCTTACCTGCATTGTGGAAGCTGACTCAACGCTACATCTGTGTTCCTGCCTACTGGGAATGGGGGGAATATAGGGCAGTGGAAGGTATTCCTGTAAAAGGCAGGACCTACAAAGTACACTCATCAATTCTAGTCACATTCCATTGGCTATTATTCCACTTGGCCGTACCTAGCTGCAAGGGAAGCTGAGAACCAAAATCTCTAGATGACTAGTCATGCACTCACCTAGAACTATGGAGGTTCTAGTACTAAAAGGAGAAAGAGGGAGTCCCCTGGTGGTCCAGTGGTTATGACTTGGTGCTTTCTACCGTGGGCCTGGGTTCAATCCCTGGTCGGGGAATTAATATCCCATAAGCCACGCATCATGGCCCAAAACCAAAATAAAAATAAAAGGAGAAAGAAAAACTTGGTTATTGGGGAACAATTAGCAGACTCTGCCACCTTTAGCTACTCTGAGCCCTCAGTTTCACCTTTGTGAAATGTAGACAATTGTATTGAATGATCAGTGTGTAGAAAACACCTAGCCCAGTGCCTTGCACATGCTCAACAGTAACCCTAAGTCTTGGGCCTGTGGGTGTGTTTGATGCTGCAGCATAGGTCAAATCCTGGATCTGGTTTCATGGAAGGCTGGGAGAATGGATCCAGGCTTCTAGCTAGGGAGGAAATATCAGAAAAGGGTATTTAGGGACTTCCCTGGTTGTCCAGTGGCTAAGACTCCATGCTTCCACTGTAGGGGACATGGGTTTGCTCCCTGGTTGGGGAACCAAGATCCTGCATGAGGCACACACGTGGCCAAAAAAAAAAGGAGGGTGTTTTAAAGAAAGATGCTGGGCAGTGAAAAATATGACAAATGCCCTCTATAGTGTATGTGTGCTGTAGCTCATTTAACTTGCACACAATTATGACTATTAGCTTATTAGGCAATTGTGATTTTAAATAGGGAGTGCTCTTTTTTTAAAATTGAAGTATAGTTGACATACAATATTACATAACTGGCAGCTGTTCAATATAGTGATTCACAATTTTTAAACATTGTACTCCATTTATAGTTATAAAATATTGGCTATATTCCCTGTGTTGTACAATATATCCTTGCAGCTTGTTTTATACACAGTGATTGTACCTCTTAATCCACATAGGGTGTGCTCTTAACAAAACTGTGAATTTGACAGCGTGTTTGACCTCGCACTTAAACTCTTAGCATCATTTTCTTCAATCACAGACTCTCTCTCTACATATATTTTTCTGTGTTTCATCTGAGAAACTTGCTCTTACCTAATCACCTTATCTTTTTTTTTTTTTTTTTTAATTTTCGCTGGGTTGACAGAAGAAGCGAACTCTCTTGAGGCCTCCAATTCTGTTATGTATTTGGTTGCTCACATTTTGAATCCAGCCCAGGTATTGTTACTCAGGTATTGTTACTCAGGTATTGGTATTGAAATGCTCTAAGAAATTGTATTTTGGGGGAAGGCTAGGATATTACATAAACCAGTTACCCCATTTATACTTTTTAGTCTTTTTATAAAGCTGTTTTCATATCATTTCTTATGGCATAAAGTCATATAATTTTAAGGTCAAAAGGAATCACGGAGATCACTAAACCCTCATCTTATAGATGAAATAATGAAGGGCCAGGGAGATGTAATGGTTTGCTCCAAGTCAATCATTTAGTTTTGACATTGAGAGTAGAAGTCAGAGCTCCCAATTCTAGCTTCTATTAGCAATTATAAGACTCCTACACCAAATATCAGAGATCCTGGGTTTTCATGGATATAATAGAGGAATGAGGGCTGGGGGAGAAAGTAGGAAAACATATGAAAATAACTATTTTCTCTTCAGTCAGAATTGATGGGGTGACCACACATGCTATTTTGTCTGGGACACTTCTGATTTACCCCTCACGTCTGGAATAATTATTAAGAAGAAGCCCTTTCCCTCTCAAAAGTTTACCGGTTCAGAACATAAATTATAGGTTAGCTCACTTAATGAAAAATTTCTTTGTTCTTCAATGATTCCATTTGCTCAGCAAATGTATTGATGTAAAAGAGTTGGCTTATACTGTAATACAATGATTAATCAGAGTAAAACTGAAGCTGTAACGCTGTGGTTTTCCAATTCCGAGTCACAACCATTGGTGGGCCACAAAATGAATTTGGTGTTATGATCCTTCAAAAGGAGGAAAAGAATAGTACATAAAATAGAGTGCATATACTTAATAAAGGGAAGTGGGGTTTTTTGTTTGTTTGTTTTGAGGGGGAGGGGGACTGCACCACTCAGCTTGCAGGATCTTAGTTCCCCGACTAGGGATTGAAAGAGCCGAACCCTAACCACTGGGCCGCCAGGGAATTCCCCTTGTTATTTTTTGAAACTTGTTTTGGTTATACATACATATAGTAGTGTGCTTGTTCTCAGTGGAAAACCTATTTCTTGTTGTGGGCCGCAGTAAAAAAAAAAGTGGGGAAGCCACTGCATAGAGAAATTCAGGGCTTAAAAGAGCTCTACAAAACTAGATGCAAGCTCATGGCAGTTTATACCACTTTTCAGTCAGCTACTAGATGAACTGGCTGTATCAACAAGGTAACTAAAATTGACACACTTTGAGACACAGTAAAGAATAAATATTAGAGTTTTCACTGCAATTATAGAGTCAGAGGAAGCAATAATCACCTTAAAGTGTATATTTTTTAGTTGCTTTAGTTGTCTTCATATTCCAAGGTATTATTAAGCAGATAACAGAAAACAAATCCACCTGCTGCAAATACTATTTGGCACTTACGGAGTGCCTTTATGTGAGACTGTTACAAGATTTCTAAAAGACTCAAGGATAACTGATTTATTAAAATGCTATTAGAGAAAAATGTTGTAGAAGTGTGTTTTTAATATGAAAGATATTTTGACATATCAAGTAAAAAAATAGTATACTTTTCTTTTAGTCATCATACCATAGATACGGCATGGTATCTATGGTATGATCCCATTCTTGTCAAAAATAGTGTGTGTGTGGGCCTCCCTGGTGGCGCAGTGGTTGAGAGTCCGCCTGCCGATGCAGGGGATACGGGTTCGTGCCCCGGTCTGGGAGGATCCCATATGCCGCGGAGCGGCTGGGCCCGTGAGCCATGGCCGCTGGGCCTGCGCATCCGGAGCCTGTGCTCCGCAACGGGAGAGGCCACAACAGTGAGAGGCCCGCATACCGAAAAAAAAAAAAAAAAAAAAATAGTGTGTGTGTGTGTGTGTGTGTGTGTGTGTGTGTGTGTGTGTGTATCAGGATTCGTCAGTCTTGGTACTGTTGACAATTTGGGCCAGATAATTATTTGTTGTAGGGCTGGCCTATACACTATAGGACACGTAGAAGCATCCTTGGCCTCTACCCACTAGATGCAAGCAGCAGTACCACCACGCCCAGCCCCCAACACACACACACCAGTTTCTCCAGTTGTGACAAAAAAAATGTCTCCAGATCTTGCCAAGCCACCTCTGTTGAGAACCACTGATACAGATATAACTGATTAAGGAGTTGACTCTTTAGTGGATGGACTTTTTTTTTTTTAATTTTCTATCTCTTTCACTTATTTAAAGATTCTGATTTTTCTATGTAATGAGCATGTATTATTTTCATAATAAAAATCCCATAAAACTGTATTTATATTGAAAAAATGTATTGGCTTCATAGCAGTTATTTTTATAACTTTGATGACTGAGATTCTTAAGCAGAAAGATATTCCTGGAAAATCAAGTAGGAAGCTCACATGTACAATTGCTGTGGTCAAGTATAATTTCTTTCATTTTGTTTCCATTCATTCTTTCATTCATTCATTCAAAAATGTCTACTTATTAGCACCATGTCTGTAAGTGTACATATGATACAGAGAGAGCCTTCAGAAATACAGTAAGTGCTATTTTCCGTGTCTCACAGAAAATTGGAGTTACAAAATATATTTTGTCGATACAACAATTTCCAAAACAAATCAGATACATTGACATTCAAAACCTCCCCATGTTTTGAAGGTAAGCCTTCTCATGAATTACCTTCTAAAATGTTTATAAGAAATTGTCCCTCACATAAAGGTGCAAATGTAAGTACAAAGATGTTCTCTGTGACACTGCTTGACTAGTAAGTGACAAAGTTAAAACAATCTAAATGTCATTAAAAATATATTATCACACGTCCACACTTTGGAATTCTTTTTCTAGACATTAGAAGAATGAGGTAGAGCTGTATATTGTCACATGAAAAATGCCGAGTATAGACTAGTTAAGGAAGAAGCATAAGGCAGAGAAAAGATGCACAGTATTATCCTACTATGAAAAAATTTTACAGGTACATATGTATATGGATATACAATCTATATATGCTTATAAAAGTTCCAGAAATATCTAAAACAAATTGTTAACAGCGCTTCCCTCTGGAGTGTGAAATAGGGGAGATGGGATGGAAGGGAATTTCACTTTTATTTTTACACGTTTGCATCGTGTTACTTTTTTACAACATACATATACAATGGAATACTACTCAGCCATAAGAAGAACGAAATAATGCCATTTGCAGCAACATGGATGCAACTAGAGATTATCACACTAACTGAAGTAAGTCAAAAGAGAAAGACAACTAGCATATGATATCACTTATATGTGGAATCTAAAATATGGCACTATTGAACTTGTCTACAAAACAGAAACAGACTCACAGACATAGAGAACAGACTTGTGGTTGCCTAGGGGGAGGCGGGTGGGGGAGGGAAGGATTGGGAGTTTGGGGTTAGCAGATGCAAACTGGTATATATAGGATGGATAAACAACAAGGTCCTACTGTATAGCACAGGGAACTGTATTCAATATCCTCTGATAAACTATAATGGAAAAGAATATTTTAAAAAAGAATGTAAGAAAGAAAGAAAGAATAATAAAACATGATTTATTAAAACGTGAAGTAACTTCATGTCTACCCTCCATCTTTTCCTTTTCTTAAGTCTTGGCAAAATAGTTACATAATGGTTGGGCATTTTTACAATTGACTTCTTAGTCATTAAGGGTGTATCACTCAGCCTGGCCTTCTACCCATATAGAAGGAGAGCAGTGTGACAAGGTACCTCCTCCCTCCCCATTCGTCTCTAAGAGGGGTAAGCCAGGCTATCATGTTCATTTGCTTACAGCTATTTAACTACTATGCAAACATTGAAGATTGTGGATATTTAAAATGTTGGCCTACAACTACCAGACAACTGGGTTGTAATAGAACCACCCTTGGCAACAGATTACTGCATACACTGCATTGTTATTTAACATTGGTGTGTGTATGGTGTCTTGTTTTCCCTACCTTATGTTAAGTGCTTTATAAACAGGAGCTGTCTTAATCCATTTGGGCTGCTATAACAAAATACCACAGATACCAAAATATTGGTATACCAAATTTTGGTATACCAAAATACCCAGCTACCACTGCGTAGCTTATAAACAACGGATGTTTATTTCTCATGGTTCTGGAGGCTGGAAGCCTGAGGGCCCTCTTCCGGGTTACAGATAATCTTGTTTTGTCCTCACAAGGTGAGAGGTGTTAGGGACCTCTGGAGCCTCTTTTATAAACACTTATCCCATTGCTGAGCTCTCTACCCTTGTGATTTAAGCGCTTTTCAAGCCCCTACTTCCTAATACCATCTTCTTTGCAGGGATTCCCATGAATGAATTCTGGGGGGATACAAACATTCAAACCACATCATTGACCAAAGGCTATATTTCTCATTCTCCCTCTGCAACTAGCAGGACTAGTTATTATTAGTAGATCTCATCATTATACTGGTTAAGGCAACCAGAAGCAGGCAACAGAGTACGGAACAAACTGGGTCTGGTCTAACTACCCATTTCCTAACATAATCCCAAATCTGATGAACGGAATTCAGGAAACAACTCAGGTTTGGGGCTTCTCCCCTTCGTGCTGGAATGATTCAAAAACTGTGTGTGGGAACTGATTATTCTGTGCAAATGATGTGATCTGAACCTCTATGCGAGTGACAGCTCCGACTTCCTTTCTCTCAATAGTCCACTGAATCCACAAGATGAAAAATGCCATTGCATAGGTAGCGACTTGAACCATATTCTAATCACCAGGGGAACTGTGGGCTATTTATCAAAAGGATCTGCACATTTTCCAAGCCTAAATATAGGAGTCAATGATTATGTATACTCTCCAGCTTTTTCTCCATTCTTTGTTCTATTTTTTTTCCTACAAAAAGCAAAAACTTCTTGATTACCTGATCTAGTTATCATCAATTGATTTATATTTCCTGGAGTTATAAGATCTTTAGATAATAGGATTTTCAGTGATACTAATATAATTTTAGAAGAGCCATAACGTTTAAATAATTGAGAGGAGCTTTCCCTTCTGCCTGAAAATTTCACTTCCAGCCAGTGACATGTCAGCAGTGGAAATATGCTAGAGAAAGAATATTGTGGTGTTTTCATGAGGTGGTGCCCTTTATTTATTTGTTCACTTTAAATTGTCAGTTCAATAGCATGAATATATATCAACCTACACAATACTTCCCAAGTTGCTTGCCTTTATTGCTTATGTTCCATTTTATTTGACAATATTCAGAGAAAATTTACTAAGGGCCTGATGTGTCTCAGGCACTTTTTGGAATCTTTCCCACACATATTATATATTTTAAGTTTGGTTGGTTCTATATATGGTTAAACTGGGACATATTCCCATATGCTTTATGCATATTAGTGCTCATTAAATGTTTATTGAAAAGAATATAAAATTATTTTTTATATCATGATGACTACATAAAAAACTCAAGAAAAAACAAAATTATAAATTCAAGTAGCATTTCACTAGCCCAGCTCTTCAAATATCCCTTTCACTTGGGCATAAATGATCGATTTGGTTTCAGTAAGTTTCAACTCCTTTATATCATATAACAATTATACTTAAGTGCTATATAGAGTACTGTGCATTTGTTAGAAAAATCATTAAGATACATAAAATGCCCATAATTTATGAAATAATGTCACAAAGTAAGTGTTGTTGCTGCTGAGACATTTATAAATAATACATAATCATCTTTTTATATCAAGCACTTAGCACAGTACCTTGCTCATAGTAGGTTTTTTCTTTTAAAAACAGTTTCATTTAGATGTAATTCACATGCCATAAAATTCATCTTTTAAAAATGTTCAGGACTTCCCTGGTGGGGCAGTGGTTAAGAATCCGCCTGCCAATGCAGGGGACATGGGTTCGATCCCTTATCTGGGAAGATCCCACATGCCATGGAGCAACTAAGCCTGTATGCCACAACTACTGAAGCCCGTGCACCTAGAGCCTGTGCAGCAACAAAGACCCAAAGCAGCCAAAAATAAAAAAATAAAATAAATAAAAAATAATAAAAATGTTCAGTTTAGTGGTTTCTAGTGTACTCACAGAGTTGTGCAATCATCACCATAATCTAATTTTAAACATTTTCATCACTCCAAAAGAAATTCATTCCCATTGGTAGTGACTCCCTGTTCCCCCTTCTCCCCAGTTCCTGGCAACTACTAATTATTTCCTATCTCTATAGATTTGCCTATTCTGGACACGTCATACAAATGAAATTATACAACATGTGGCCTTTTGTGTCTGGTTTCCTTCACTTACAATAATGTTTTCAAGGTTCACCCGTGTTGCAGCAAGTATCAGTACTTCATTCTTTTTATGGCTGCATAGTATTTCATTGTGTGGATATACCACATTTTGCTTACCCATTCATTAGTTGATGGAAAACTGGGTTGTTTCCACTTTTTGGCAATTATGAATAATGCTACTATGAACACTGATATATACATTTTTGTGTGGACATACATTTTCACATCTCTTGGTTATATGCCTAGCAGTGTAATTACCGGATCATACGGTAATTCTATGTGTAAACTTTTGAAGAATCGCCAAATTGTTTTTCAAATTGCTTTCAAAGTTCCATTTTAAAATTCTACAAGCAATGTATAAGGGTTCTAATTTCTCCACATTTTCACCAACACTTGCTATTGTCTGTCTTTATTTATTTCAGCCATTCTAGTGGGTATGAGGTAGATCTCACTGTAGGTTTTGATTTGCATTTCCCTAGCGACTAACGATATTGAGTATTTTTTCATGTGCTTATTGGCTGTTTGTATATCTTCTTTGAAGGAACATCTATACAAATTATGTGTCCATTTAAAAGTTGGGTTATTTGTGTTTCTACTATTGAATTATAAGACTTTTTAATACATTCTTTATATATTTCAAAGTCCCTTATCAGATGTATGACTTGTAAATATAGTTTCCCATGCTTCAGTTTGTCTTTTCACTTTATGGTGTCCTCTGAAGCACAAAGTTTTTAGTTTTGATGAAGTCCAACTTACTATTTTTTTCTTTTGCTGTTTGTCTTTTTTTGGTGTCATATCTAAGAACAATTGCCTGATCCATGCGCACTGAGATTTCTGCCTCAAATCTCTTACACAGATTTGATAATCTTAGCTCTTACTTTTGATCCATTTTAAGTTAATTTTTTTTTAAATTTATTTATTTATTTTTGGCTGTGTTGGGTCTTGTTTCTGTG
This sequence comes from Mesoplodon mirus, assembly GCF_964341445.2. Taxonomy (NCBI): domain Eukaryota; kingdom Metazoa; phylum Chordata; class Mammalia; order Artiodactyla; family Ziphiidae; genus Mesoplodon; species Mesoplodon mirus. The sequence goes on along the minus strand of NC_138979.1, from coordinate 12,471,826 downwards.
CGAGGGCCCTCTCCAGCTGCAGCGAGCAGAGGCCACTCCCCATCGCGGTGCGCGGGCCCCCCACTATCACGGCCCCTCCCATTGCGGAGCACAGGCTCCAGACGCGCAGGCCCAGCAGCCGTAGCCCACGGACCCAGTCGCTCCGCGGCATGTGGGATCCTCCCAGACCAGGGCTCGAACCCGTGTCCCCTGCACCGGCAGGCAGACTCTCAACCACTGCGCCACCAGGGAAGCCCCTAAGTTAATTTTTTGAAGGTCCAGCTTCATTCTTTTGTATGTAGATATCCAGTTGTCCCAGTACCATTTGTTGAAAAAGCTATTCTTTCTCCCATTTAATTGTCTTGGCACCCAGGCAAAGACAATTGATCATACACATATGGCTTTATTTCTGGACTCTCAGTTCTATTCCACCAATCTATATGTTTACCTTTATGCCAGTACTACACGGTCTTGATGACTGTAGCTTTGTAGTAAGTCCTGGAATTGGGAAGCACGAGTCTTCCAACTTTATTCTTTTTCAAGATGATTTTTCATATTAGGTTTGTAAATAAATGATGATTTAATGAGTGACTAAATGAATGGATGTTAGCTTTTTTTTTTCTTTTGGCCACACTATGTGGCAAGCGGGATCTTTATTTCCCCGACCAGGGATCGAATCTGTGCCCCCTGCAGTGGAAGCCTGGGATCTTAACCACTGGACTGCCAGGGAAGTCCAAATTGTTTGCATTTTTTAAAGTTTTATTTTGGTAGGAGGGGAAGAGGTTAGGAATTTTTTTCTTTAAAGGAATGCAGCTAAAATACATACATACATGCACATATCTTCAAAAAACATGCTGGGATTGGGTCCTATTTTACAAAGATGCCTTTAGTGGTTAGGTTTCTGCTGCCTGGGCTGCAGGACAGAATCTGTGTCTGAATTCCCTGTAATTGGCACCATGCTGGGAGCAAAGCTGGTGCTCAATAAATATTCATTGATTAAATGCCTTGTCCTTTTTGTTTTGTTTTAACCTATTGATTGTCTTGTTGCTAACTTTTGGTGGCTAGTTGCTGAAATTTTCTGTTTTTTCTAGCCTACTCAAGAAGCCTATTTTTCTAAACTTCTGCCAGTTTTCTGCACGGCACCGAAATATGCTAGACAGATGATTTTCCAGAAGACAATCATTAGGAATTCTTTTCAGATGGCACTTCAAGGAACTGAACTTGCCTCCCTCTCTTTCATACCCTAATCTCTTTGCTATCACTTGCAGGCCTTGCCTTCTCTTACACTCCAAGGGCAGAAAACAACTCCCATTTCCAAGACTGGCAATCATCCCTGCTTTGAGTCTCTTGAAGTACCATCTCCTCTAGGAAGATTTTCCAGACCAAGATATAGAGTGGACACTGACTCTCAGAGTGAATATGCATTGAGGTATAGTCTACCATCCCCACACAGACTAAAAGGAAAAATTTTTAAAAAGAGGCTTCACGTACATTAAAGTTCTGAATCTTCACATCTTTGTTGATATTTGTTCCTGTTTTAAAAAATAAAGAAAAAATAGGCCCGAAAATGGTCCCACAACAACAAACCAAGACTTAATTGCAGTTTCAACCTTCTGCTGAAATGTAATCTTAATCATATATGGGAAAACAATCTGGAAAAGTGTATCTATCTATCTATATGTATCTATATCTATATCTATATATATATCTGAATCCCTTTGCTGTACACCTGAAACTAACACACTGTAACTTAACTATACTCCAAAATAAATAAATTAAAAAATAAAGGAAATATCTATGAAAAAAAATTTTTAAATGTAATCTTAATCAACCATTTGGAATTATTCTGATTGGCACCATTGAGCTCACCTGTCATGTAGGCCTTCTCCATTCCCCAGAGGAAGAAGCAGTCTGCATGATAAAACACTCACACGCCGCCACCCCACACCAAAGTCCTGACCTAAAAATAATTTTCTTCTTTTTTGCTAATAATGCCCTTACCCCACCCTTCTTCCTATAAAAAAACAATTTCCATTTTCTACAACAGGTGGAAGCACACTTCTAGCTGCTGGATGGGACGTTGCCTGATGGAATTAAGCCCGAATCTCTTAATAAAGCCAATCAGATCATCAAATTTACTCAATTGAATTTTTTTTTGACATTCTTAATTTGGTACATCAGACCTAGCCTGTCTTCTGTGTACCTAGCCTTGTTTGTTTTGTTTTCCCGTGTTTTTACTCCAGTCTATTCAAAACACATTCTTGCTCTAGGATTTGCATTTTTTTTAAGTTTTCTTATCTCCCTCCATGCTCCTGTTTGCTAGCTCGGCTAGGCACACGATGGCTGCTCAGTAAATACGATTTAGGGGTTATTTTATTGTTAATTGTTTTGTCTTCTGTTCCAGAACGCCAGCTACTGAAAGACTACAGGTAGAACTCAGGGTGAACTGCTGAATACACAGAGCAACAGATAACCCTCAAAGCAGTGATGAAATCTAAGTAATTTCCCTTTTCTAATTAGCCAGTGGGGTCTACAAGCTCCCAATGGGGTGTCACCAGAAGCTGAAAAGACGGTTAGACTTTTAAGTGGTTGTTTTTCCTTCTGAGTTGATTTGCCTAACAGGTTCATGTGACCCGAGCAAACGCTGCTGGGATCCTGCAGTCACACCCACCACAGCAAATTAAAAGCCCTGGCTGAGGTCAGGAGACCGGGATCGTAATTCTGGCATCTCCAGTGTCTTGGGAACTCCTCTTCCATTAATTCATTCATTCAGTAGATATTAATTAGTTCCAACTACGTGCCAGGCTCTGTGCTAGGGTTCGTAACTCTAACAAACCTTTTGTTTCCAAGACTAAGTCTTCCATTCATGGAATTTACGTTTCAGCGGAAGGGTCGGGGGAGGCGTATGCCACAACGTAAGCTATTTCCTCATCAGTAAAACGGTGGGACAGCTTCCTAGGTTCCCTTTGAACGTTTAGGGCCTGTTAGTTTAGCATGTGATCAAAGCTCAGAATACAGCAAGAGCTGCCTACTACTATACAGTCAGTACACGGTTGATCATGTGCGTATTACGGCTTTCCTTTACAAACAGGGACAACTAACACAATTGGGTAGAACTATGTTCAAAATTCTATTCAATTTCAACACATTCGCGATGCATCACGACCCTCTCTACTTTGCCTCTGACCCATGGTTAGCAGCTGCCCCTAATTTCGAAAGGCTCGGTTAGGCATTTGGTATTTCGCCCGTCTTGTATTTGCTCGTCGTCACGGGTTAGGGCTGCAAAAAAGTTGGTTTCGGTTTAGCAGGGCAGCAAGGTGCTGGGGAGAAAGGGAGGCATCACGCTACGTTAACATTACAACCCAAGGGACTGAATGAAAAAGACGGCAGTGGTGCTATGACCAGGCAGAGGCCGTGCAGGTTTCAGGGTAGTTCTCCGTTCTCCATACCGAACCCGGAAGCTTCTTCCGAAACGCGCACTTTCAGCATTCTAGCCCGCCCCAAGAAGTGCCCATCCCGCCACGACCGCTGCAGCAGCCCAGAAAAGCGCGGCGTCTAAAACTGCGGCTGAGATGGTGCAGCGGCAAGGAGCCCCTTGACCATACAGAGAGTTCCGAGCCTCCTCGCTCTCCCACCCGCGCGCCCGCGCCGCGGGCCACGCCCATGACGTCGCCGAACGGGGCGGAGCGAGCCGGAGGGGCAGGACGAACCCGGGCGGTTGAATGGGGCGACGCGACGAGCCGTGCATTCCAGCGGGGGCACGTGACGCGGCCGCGCGGCCTGAGGTAAACAACCGCGGCCCCGCCTCCTGGCCCCTTCGCGAGCCGCGCGCTGCTCTTCGCGGGTGGGACGCGCTCCAGCAGGGCGGGCGGCTTCCTCCGAGAGTCCCAAGCGGCCGCCGCGGGCCGGAGCAACGGCAGCGGGCGCACGCGTCCCGGGTCTGCGGGCCGAGCGCGCCGGCAGGGGTCGAGCGCGCGTCCCCTCCCCGCCCCCACCGCGTGCTGTGGCGCAGCAGGAATTTGGCGGGGCCCCGCGCGCTATATGCGGCTCCTGACGCGCCGGCGGCCCTTTGGTCATTGCTATTCTAGGGGCACTGGGTCACCGCGCTCGGCCGGCCCCCTCTCCCGGGCCCGGAGGGTGTGTCCCCCTCACAGGGGCTCGGCGCGCCTATAAGGGGCCGAGCGGCGGGCAGGGACATGCAGCTCTACAGCAGCGTCTGCACCCACTACCCAGCCGGGGGCCCTGGTCCCACGGCCGCAGCCCCCGCTCCGCCCGCCGCCGCCGCCGCCGCCGCCGCCCCGTTCAAGGTCTCGCTGCAGCCCCCGGGACCAGCCGGCGGAGCGCCGGAGCCCGATACCGGTGAGTGCCAGCCGGCCGCGGCCGCCGAGCCCCGCGAAGCCGCCGCCGCCCCCGCCGCCAAGATGCCCGCCTTCTCCTCCTGCTTCGAGGTGGTGTCTGGGGCCGCCGCCCCCGCTTCGGCCGCCGCCGCCGCCGCCGGGCCGCCCGGCGGGTCCTGCAAGCCGCCGCTGCCGCCGCACTACACATCCACGGCGCAGATCACCGTGCGGGCCCTGGGCGCCGACCGGCTCCTGCTGCGCGGCCCGGAGCCCGGCGCCGCGGCGTCCGCCGCCCCGCGCGGCCGCTGCCTCCTGCTGGCCCCGCCATCCGGCGCCCCGGTCCCGCCGCGGCGGGGCTCCTCGGCCTGGCTCCTGGAGGAGCTGCTGAGGCCCGACGGCCCCGAGCCCGCCGGCCTGGACGCGGCCCGCGAGGGACCCGACAGAAACTTCCGACTGAGCGAGCACCGCCAGGCCCTGGCCGCCGCCAAGCACCGCGGCCCCGCGCCGCCCCCGGGGAGCCCGGAATCCGGCCCCGGCCCGTGGGCCGAGGAGCGCCCGGCGGAGAGGAGCCTCCGGGGCTGGGACAGGGCTGGCGACCGCGGCGACCCTTCTCCCAGCGCCGACGAGCCGCGGCGGCCCGACCCGGAGGCCGAGGCGCCTCCGGCGCGGAGCGGCGAGGCGGTCCCGGGCGGCGCGGCCGAGGCGGCGATCGTCTCCAGGTCGGATCCCAAGGACGAGAAGCTGGCCCTGTACCTGGCCGAGGTGGAGAGGCAGGACAAGTACCTGCGGCAGAGGAACAAGTACCGATTTCACATCATTCCCGACGGCAACTGCCTCTACCGAGCGGTCAGCAAGGCGGTGTACGGGGACCAGAGCCTGCACCGGGAGCTGCGGGAGCAGACGGTGCACTACATCGCTGACCACCTCGACCACTTTAGCCCCCTGATTGAGGGCGACGTGGGGGAGTTTATCATCGCCGCTGCTCAGGACGGGGCGTGGGCCGGGTACCCTGAACTTCTGGCCATGGGGCAGATGCTGAACGTGAATATACATCTAACTACTGGCGGGAGGCTGGAGAGCCCCACGGTGTCTACCATGATTCACTATTTGGGCCCAGAGGATTCCCTAAGGCCTAGCATTTGGCTCAGTTGGCTCAGTAACGGACATTATGACGCGGTGTTCGATCACTCCTACCCGAATCCGGAGTATGACACTTGGTGCAGGCAGACTCAAGTGCAAAGAAAACGCGACGAAGAACTCGCCAAGTCCATGGCCATATCCCTATCCAAAATGTATATTGAACAAAACGCATGCTCTTGAAGTGTCTCAACCCCTCCACCCCGGGAAAACTGCAGACCTAATTTGTGTTTGCAGAATCACGTGAACTCTAATCAGGGTAATAGCACTTTTAAACTTTCAAGTAGATTTACTGTAGGTGTAATGCCTTAATCCTTTTTTTGAATGTTTTCTCAGAGCTGAAGGTTGCTGGGCACCTAAGTGATGTTTCATGATAGCTTTGGGTGATCCTACTATTTATCATTTGCTGTATAAAGTTGGCACTACTTAATTTGCAAGCTGATTTCTCAGTGTAAATTTTGTTCATTCCTGGTAATCTATTTTCTATAAAAATGTATTTTTGCACAACATTTTTAACAATTGGTGTATCTTCATCTATGACGTGTTCCATTTTGACACACAGCTTTCCGGCATAAATCCAGAGAAGTGCTTTATATGAAGTTTATTATTTTGAACAGAGTTTGTGATTTAGTATTTTTTGTTGTTGAATTTGAATTTTACAGTTCGTAGGTAATTATTTAAAATGGATATTGAAGCATTCATATTACCAGGTGATTGGCCCATTCCGTTTTTTTTTTTTTTTTTTTTTTTTTTTTTTTTTTTTGCGGTAGGCGGGCCTCTCACTGCTGTGGCCTCTCCCCCTGCGGAGCACAGGCTCCGGACGCACAGGCCCAGCGGCCATGGCTCACGGGCCCAGCCGCTCCGCGGCATGTGGGATCCTCCCAGACCGGGGCACGAACCCGTGTCCCCTGCATCGGCAGGCGGACTCTCAACCACTGCGCCACCAGGGAAGCCCGGCCCATTCCGTTTTGATGAAACAGACTTGTTTGGAAAATCATTATTTTTCTAGAAATGGTCAACCTTTTAAAGAGAAAATACTTAAGGGGAGGTTATGGGAAGAATTTTTTTTTTTCTTTAAAGAATAGTACCAGCTCTTACTTGAATGAAAGTCTGATATTTGCTGATGGCAGAGTGATTATTCTGTACTCTGGTTGAGGTTTAGAGTAGATTGTCTGGTGCTCTCAATTGTTTTTATTTATATTTGTCATTTTGTTGAAAAAATAATTTTAACGTGATAGAAGAGTTTGTGACGAGATAAGCCTCCTGCTTTATATATAGCCTCTTGGATTCAACCGAGAGATTGAAAAACTAATGGCATAAATGCCCCCAACCAACCTTGGCAGTTATTTTCCAGCAGAAGAATACTGTCTTCATAGTCTTTTCCTTTTAAATTCTTTCACAAGGCAAAATAGGATTGCCCTGAATTATGTACAAATAAAAATGTCTGTATACAAGAGCTTGTATGGTTTGCTGGGTCAAACAATGTTTCCAACCTAAAACCTATCTCATTTCCACTTTAACTACTTTTAGTCGTATTTATTAAGTAATGCAGTTTGTACTTTTTTATTTTGTAACATTTTGTGATTTTTTTGTACAATATCGTATTTGTACAATTGGGCAATTCTCAGCTGATGGAATGAATGAATAAAATGTGTAATTTTACTTTTACGTCTTTTTGGCTAAAGTGATTTTTTTTTTTTTTTTTTTTTGTGGTACGCGGGCCTCTCACTGTTGTGGCCTCTCCCGTTGCGGAGCACAGGCTCTGGACGCGCAGGCTCAGCGGCCATGGCTCACGGGCCCAGCCGCTCCGCGGCATGTGGGATCCTCCCAGACCGGGGCACGAACCCGTGTCCCCTGCATCGGCAGGCGGACTCTCAACCACTGCGCCACCAGGGAGGCCCTGAAGTGATTTTTAAATGATAAAGTGACATCTGTAGGAACATTTCTTACATGTATACAATTTTTTTTCATGTGCAAAGATGTTAGAATTATGAGAGGTTTCTTAAGTTCTCACGTAAACAGGATAGCACAACCAGTAATTTCAGAGGATAAGTCTCAATGAAATGTAATTTAAAGGTGGAGTAACTCAGGAAATTGTTCTCATTATTTCTCATTATAATTCCTATCTAAGACTATAGATGTACCAATGGCTAATGAACAGGGAAGTGCAAGTATTGTGTTAATCAGCACAACGTCTAAGTATAGTTTTGTGTGCCACTCACTGTCAGCACAGATTTTAATGTTAAAAAGTAAACAAAGCAGTGGCCTAACTTTTATCCAGTCTGGCCTTTTGAGATCAAGGGAATGCATTAATTTTAAGATGTGTTATCAGATTTAGTTGAGAAGTGTGTCTGTATACGTAATGCTGGTATGCCTATTGCAGGATAAGCACAGCTAGTTTGGATTTTTTAGTTTTCAGTTGATGTCATGGTTATAGACAACTGACTTTGAGTTCCTCGCTTGACTGTGGAAGGATGGCCAAAGACCAATGGAGGGAATTCCCTGGTGGCGCTGTGGTTAAGAATCCGCTTGCCAATGCGGGGGACACGGGTTTGAGCCCTGGTCCGGGAAGATCTCACATGCCGCAGAGCAGCTAAGCCCGTGAGCCACAACTACTGAAGCCCACGCGCCTAGAGCTTGTGCTCTGCAACAAGAGAAGCCACCACAATGAGAAGCCCGCACACTGCTATGAAGAGTTGCCCCCGCTCGCTGCAACTAGAGAAAGCCCATGCGCAGGAACGAAGACCCAACGCGGCCAAAAATAAATAAATAAATAAATAAACAAATAAACAAGGACGAGTGGAAGGATCCCCTTGGTTATCAAGGAAAGGCAATTGGTCAAAGGTTTAAATGTTACCTGATCATGAATCTCTGGTTTTTAGGTAAGATAAGGTTTGCTTCATGGCTTCCCTAATTATGTAACTTGGGAAGAAAGAAATACTTTTATTTGAATTATGCAGCTAAATGTGTTCCCCCTTTTCTCCACCTTATTTAGAGACATATAAAATTTGCGGTTGCTTAAAGTTTACAGAAGGAATGAATAGACTTAATTAGGTATAAGTTCCTAAAAGGCATCTGTAAGCCCATTACTATTTTGAGGAAACAGTTTCCTCTATGTTCTGTTTCATTTTCAAATTAGGATCCCAAGTCCTTGATTTAGACTCCCAAGGAGGGTGATATGTTTAAATAAAATTCAATGGGTCCCAAGATTGTATTACGTGGCACCGTGTTATTTTGGTTGTCTTGCCTGAAAGGTTTATGTTTTTCTCATCCTCTTTCTATAGTTTTTCGTTGTCGTCGTTGTTTGGAAGAAATGTAATATTCGTCACTCCTTATGCTACATGTTTATTTTCTACTGCCATACCAGTTTTGTTTGTTAGTAGTAGCAATTCTGGATCACTGAGGACTTGAACAGTGGAAGGTATGGAAGTGTGGTTGACTCTGATTTCCTTTTAGCAGACAGATTTATTAAACAGTTCATTCCTTCAGTTACTCATATAGCAGCTAAGAGGCTCAAAACCTTGTGAAGGAAGCAGGAAGCAGTTGATGCTATGAGCTAAAGTTTCTTTAGAGTTTACTCCCCCATAAATTATGATGGGGGAGTGTAGAATCTATAAGTAAATCCAATTGTGTTTTCAGGTAAAGTAGTATGAAAATCATACGAGTAACTTAAACTTTTATTAAAGTGGTACCTAGATAAAAACTATGAGACAAATAACTATTAGTGTGATTTTTTTTTAAATTACTGTCATTTAAAAACTAAAATGGCCTAGTAGGTCAGGAGTTCAGTGAAAACCTAAAACCCAATTCCTTGATCCTCTTGTTCATTTTCCACTCACATTTTTCTCTTAAGATAAAACAGACTCATGGTATCATTTTTAATTGAACTTAGTAAACCACTATGGCATGTACCTGTGATTCTTCAGTTACATTTCTCTAAACTGGTAGTCTATATGCTTTATGTAGTAACATTTCATTAGGCACAAAGCCTTTTCTCAGAAACCACATTTTATAGAGGAGAGGAAATGGATTAGCATCCTTTGAACATCAGAATTGGTTATCTTCAGCTTGGGTAAATACAGTCTTATACTGCAATGTTTTTGTCATAATTTTTGTACTGAAAAAAAAAGGGATCGAGATAATCTCACTACTTTATGTGTTTTTCCTCTTTCCCAAAGAGATGAGAAAGTTTAAACTCTAAAATTTTACTGTGCTATTCAGTGTGCTCATATGAAGGAAGAGCATTGAAAATAAAAATAGATTTCAGACCTTTGGACATCGGATAAATTCATATGTAGGTAAATGTAGTGGAATAATTCAAGAGTGTATACTTCAAATGTGTAATGTATTCAAATTTAAGGTATTTGTCACGAGATCATAAGTCCAGACCTTATTATTTATTTATTTTTAAATTTTTATTGGCGTATAGTTGATTTACAATGTGTTAGTTTCAGGTGTACAGCAAAGTGAATCAGTTATACATATATCCACTCTTTTTTTGGTGTTTATTTCTTTTGACATCCCTAGAGTGTCTATAACTATCTCAAAGAGGCACTGAGAAACTAGATGGCATTTCATTCAGTTTCATTCCCCAAATGTACTAACTGCAATGGGCATGGGCTCTATTATGTTCCCTCATGAGTCTCCTGGGTTCCAGCCCAGTACCTAGCAGAGTAAATGTTCAGTAAATACTCACTGAAAGAAGAAATTTTTTTTTAAATAAGGCATCTCATTTTTATTTAACTTTGCATACCTTTTATTGAATGGGCCATATCCTTTTTTATATATAAATTTATTTTATTTTATTTTTGGCTGCGTTGGATTTTTGTTGCTGCACGCGGGCTTTTCTCTGGTTGCGGCAAGCGGGGGCTACACTTCGTTGTGGTGCGCGGGCTTCTCATTGTGGTGGCTTCTCTTGTTCAGGGGACCACAGGCTCTAGGCACGTGGGCTTCAGTAGTTATGGCACATGGGCTCAGTAGTTGTGGCTCGTGGGCTCTAGGGCGCAGGCTCAGTAGTTGTGGTGCATGGGCTTAGTTGCTCCATGGCATGTGGGATCTTCCCAGACCAGGGCTCGAACCCGTGTCCCCTGCATTGGCAGGCGGATTCTTAACCACTGTGCCACCAGGGAAGCCCCTGAAGGAAGAAATTGAAGGGAAGTATGAGCTTGGGAATATTTAGTTGGTGGATGTGAAAATTAAATAAAGATGATTTGCCTGTACAATTACTGGGAATCATCACTGCCAAAGTAATTCTGAGCATTTTAAACGGAAGTAGTATTATAAAAAGGGTATTAAAGTATTGAATTCTATAATGGGAAAAAATAAGTTTTGGAACCAAAAATTAGAATTTACTGATTTTATCTTTGTGTCATGTTCCAAATCTTGAGGCCTCAGCTCAGAAAGATTATTTAAAAGTAGAACTTCACTAATTTGAAGTGATTTTGAAGGTCCATATCCAAAAGGAGTTGCTCTGACTTGCTTTAGGGGTAACATCCAACCCAAGTCCAGTCTACAGCAATTCCTAGTTTTGCTATGTTTTCTTTCTGTGGCTTGGTTGGGGAAGAAGTGTTGCACAGATTTCAAGCATTCTTTAGGACTGTTGTGTTCAATAGTCCTGGCTGCATGCTTATGCCATTGGTATGGGGCCTGGGCAAGTAGCATGAATCAGATCAAAACAGATCTATTGGGAGAAAAATCAGTGTATTTCTTCCTACTGTAAATTAGGCCAGTGGCGATTATTCTATGAGCAATGTTCAGAGAGTTCACGGTCATCAGATTATTCGTAGTAAAACGTTATCTAGGCTGCTTTCTCACAAGTGAATTTTCTAAATAAATGAACAGTCCATTTATGTGTAAAATAAAAAACAGAAAGACTGCTTTTGATAGAATTCATTAAAAAGTAATCTATGGGGCTTCCCTGGTGGCGCAGTGGTTAAGAATCCACCTGCCAATGCAGGGGACAGGGGTTCGAGCCCTAGTCCGGGAAGATTCCCCATGCCACGAAACAACTAAGCCCATGCGCTACAACTACTGAGCCTGTGCTCTACAGCCCATGTGCCTAGAGCCTGAGCTCCGCAACAAGAGAAGCCACCGCAATGAGAAGCCTGCACACCACAGCAGAGAGTAGCCCCTGCTCGCCGCAACTAGAGAAAAGCCTGGGTGCAGCAACAAAGACCCAGTGCAGACAAAAATAAATAAATTTAAAAAACCACCATTCACTTTATAGCAGTATACCATATATACTCAATACATTTTTTTTAAAAGGAATCTATGGTACACTTATTTGCCTTTGTAAAATAACAATACAGTTTAATCTTCCCTTAATGACTGAGGGGCCTCATGATGGCATGGGTCAATGGCCGTGAAGCCTTGGAAGATTGCTGAGATGTGACAGTCCCTTTATACTTTAAAGGCTCTCAGAGAATTGGGACTTTTATCTTTGTGTTTTATTCTTTCCTGTCTCCTCCCTCACTTTCTGATTGTTCCTCTCACCACTGTCTCTTTCCAGCCTTAATTCTCCATCATAATTTCCCATGTTGAATTAGAGACACCATCAAACATGCTTGTCAGAACTGACTCTTTTTTTTTTTTTTTTTTTTTTTTTCTTTTTTCGGTATGCGGGCCTCTCACTGTTGTGGCCTCTCCCGTTGCGGAGCACAGGCTCCGGATGCGCAGGCCCAGCGGCCATGGCTCACGGGCCCAGCCGCTCCGCGGCATATGGGATCCTCCCAGACCAGGGCACGAACCCGTATCCCCTGCATCGGCAGGCGGACTCTCAACCACTGCGCCACCAGGGAGGCCCAGAACTGACTCTTAAGATAATAGGAAATGGGTTTCTCATTCGCGACCAGGATGCTCTGCTATGAGTACTGTGTTTAAGCTTTAGTTTTTGGTCAACCAGAGAGCTTTTTGCCTTTGTCTTCTTCTTTGCATTCTTTAGTGGTATCCTGGAAATGCTGAATTTGTCTGATTAAGGGACTTGTGAATGTGTGCAGTGGCACATTAAAACAAAAAAACAAAACAAAACAACATGGGTTAGTTGTCCTAATCCTCAAAGTTGGAGTTGACTTGTCACTGCCTGGTTAGTATTTTGCTCCATCTCTGGCATATGGAATCCTTTATAGCATGTACCTGCCATTGTCTTCCCTTTGCTTATGCATTTTTATCGATAGTGTTTATGTTTTCTAATGGTGTTTTTAAAAAATATATCAAAGTTTTAACTTTTTAAATAGTCAAATCTTTTGAATTTTTGTGATTCTTTTTTTCTTCCAGTTTTCTTGAGATATAATTGGCATACAGCCTTGTATAAGTTTAAGGTGTACAACATAATGATTTGACTTAAATACATCGTGAAATGATTACCACAGTAAGTTTAGTGAACATCCTTCATCTGACAGATACAAAATTAAAGAAATAGAAAAAATAATTTTTTCCCCTGTGGTGAGAGCTCTTAGGATTTCCTCTCAACAACTTTCATGTGTAACATACAGCAGTGTTAATTATATTTATCATGTTGTACATTACATCCCTACTACTAAGTTATAACTGGAATTTTGTACCCTTTGTCTTCATCCAGTTCCTCCTCCCCTGACCCCTGACCTCTGGTAACCACAAATCTGATCACTTTCTCTGTGAGTTTGTTTGTTTGTTTTTGAAGTACAATTGAACTACAACACTATATTAGTTACTGGTGCACAACATAGTGATTTAATATTTCTGTACCTTTCAAAATGATCACCATGATTAGTTACCATGCTATGCATTTTTGTATTTAGTTCTCCAGTCCACCAAGATGTGCTAATGATGAAGTAATTCAAATATCAGGTCTTCATCGAAGACTCCAAATCACAGTACACATAGGTCTAGTACAGATAAGAATTTAAAAAAAAATTTCCTCTAATACTTCTTTAATAAATGTATATTATGTCTGCATTGTGTAAATAAGTTAGTCTTCCTCATCCTGGCCTTCCCTTTCCTTGAAAGTAAAATTTTTTCCCCATACTGATTAGAATGGTTGAACAGGTTCAGTAGGCATCTTGCATTAGTATGCTGACAAATAGAAGTTAGACAATTTTTGACAATAGACAATAGAATGACAATTTTTAAAATTTAATTTTTATTTTATATTAGAATATAGGTGATTTACAATGTTGTGTTAGTTTCAGGCGTACAGCAAAGGGATTCAGTTATACATCGCTTCTCGGCCTTTTGGCTAAGATCAAGTGCAGCTATACTTATCAGCTATACTTATACATATATCCATTCTTTTTCAGATTCTTCTCCCATGTAAGAATCTTCTCTTATGTAGGTTATTACAGAATATTGAGTAGAGTTCTCTGTGCTAGACAGTAGGTCCTTGTTGATTATCTATTTTATATATAGTAGTGGGTATGTGTTAATCCCAAACTCCCAATTTATCCCTCCTCTCACCTTTCCCATTTGGTTACCATAAGTTTGTTTTCAAATAGACAATGACAATTTGACAAAAGTCCAGTGGTATGTGTGTATTTTATGTTAAAGCAGTTAAAGTAGAACCCTCTCCCTTTCTTCCCACTCCCTGCCCTACTCCCTTCCAGCCTTTTATACTTTGAATTGGAATGATTTTAGGAAGTGTTGATGTCAAGTAGATTGGCAGTGTGTAGAGAGGCAGTCTCAGTGATTTTGCTTGAAGTAATGATTGAGTCTAAACGAATGTTCCACTTAGAAGTTCTCTGAATAATTTTAGCAATGGACTATGTGGTTGCATTTCTTAGCTTATCAAGGTTCAACGAAGTGGTGTGCAAAATAGGTAATTGTGGAGGGAATTTATACCAATGTGTCACAGAACACCTGTGCAGCCAGTTTGTAAAATAAACTCAAATAAGGCTTTCAGTTCTAGTGACAAACAGGAAACATTCACACTTTTTGTTTCTTGCAGTGAAATTTGAGCTATACTGGTGATGTAATAGGAATGAAAGAAAAGGAACACAGGAAATTCTTGGCTGTCATTTCACTGCCTTTGCTGTCGTGTTGAAAAGTGCAAACCTGGGGGAGTAAACAATTATGCCTTTTACTTTAAACAATGCTCATGTCTCTATAAACAGTAGGTGCCTGAGACGGACACCCCAGTAATTCCAGGTATATACAGAATTCCTCAGTAATTCTAGCTTATACAGAATTCCAGGACAATGAAGAGAGAGACTTAAGATGTATGTTGAACTTTTCCATAGAAGATAGTTCTCTGACAGATTTTTCATTACTTTTTCATTTTATTGATTGACTGTTGGCAGATGTCACTACTACTCAGAATTGTGGCAATTTGTAAAGAGATGGCTATACTGATTTAGAAAACAGCTTGACCCTACAGGAATAGACAGCATAATTTTAACAGTTAAGCTAAGCTGTTGTAATAAAAAGAAATTAAGAAGAAAATTCTTTAAGAAGAAAATTATAATATTGAAGTATCTGGGAATAAAATGAATAAAATATACATTAACTTGTTTTGCATTACAAAGATATAAAAGTAGAATTAATAGTTGCCATAATTTAGGGTTCCTGATCAGCTCCTCAACAATGTGTTTGTCACAGATTAAATATATACATGTTGCAAAGCCTTCCATATTTTGAGAAGGCTGCTATTCTTCTATTTCTATTCTTAATTGTTCTTTAGTATATCAGAAATATCTCAATAACCTGGCCTTCAACACAAGCCTTGGTTTTCTTCAGAAAAAAAAGTATATAAAACTTTTTCCTTTTTAGGTTTTTATGGATCATGCGTCTTTAGGATGTTGCTGGTTTTACTTTTCCCTCTTTCTCTATTTTTTAAAAAGTTAATTAATTTTTGGCTGTGTTGGGTCTCTGTTGCTGCACGCGGGCTTTCTCTAGTTGCGGTGAGTGGGGGCTACTCTTCTTTGCGGTGTGCAGGCTTCTCACTGCGGTGGCCTCTCTTGTTGCAGAGCATGGGCTCTAGGTGTGCGGGCTTCAGTAGTTGTGTCAGGCAGGCTCAGTAGTTGTGGCTTGCAGGCTGTAGAGCACAGGCTCAGTAGTTGTGGCACATGGGCTTAGCTGCTCCGCGGCATGTGGGATCTTCCTGGACCAGTGTTTGAACCCATGTCCCCTGAATTGGTAGGCGGATTCTTAACTACTGCACCACCAGGGAAATCCCCCTCTTTCTCTATTTTTTTTTTAAATTTTATTTTATTTTATTTTTTTGCTTTATAACAAATTTAATCAGTTATACATATACATATGTTTCCATATCCCCTCCCTTTTGCGTCTCCCTCCCACCCTCCCTATCCCACCCCTCCAGGCAGTCACAAAGTATCGAGCTGATCTCCCTGTGCTATGCGGCTGCTTCCCACTAGCTATCTACCTCACGTTTGGTACTGTATATATGTCCATGCCGCTCTTTCACTTTGTCACAGCTTACCCTTCCCCCTCCCCATATCCTCAAGTCCATTCTCTAGTAGGTCTGTGTCTTTATTCCTGTCTTACCCCTATGTTCTTCATGACATTTTTTTTTCTTAAATTCCATATATATGTGTTAGCATACAGTATTTGTCTTTCTCTTTCTGACTTACTTCACTCTGTATGACAGACTCTAGGTCTATCCACCTCATTACAAATAGCTCACTTTCATTTCTTTTTATGGCTGAGTAATATTCCATTGTATATATGTGCCACATCTTCTTTATCCATTCATCCGATGATGGACACTTAGGTTGTTTCCATCTCCGGGCTATTGTAAATAGGGCTGCTATGAACATTTTGGTACATGTCTCTTTTTGAATTATGGTTTCCTCAGGGTATATGCCCAGTAGTGGGATTGCTGGGTCATATGGTAGTTCTATTTGTAGTTTTTTAAGGAACCTCCATACCGTTCTCCATAGCGGCTGTACCAATTCACATTCCCACCAGCAGTGCAAGAGTGTTCCCTTTTTTCCACACCCTCTCCAGCATTTATTGTTTCTAGATTTTTTGATGATGGCCATTCTGACTGGTGTGAGATGATATCTCATGGTAGTTTTGATTTGCATTTCTCTAATGAGTAAAGATGTTGAGCATCCTTTCATGTGTTTGTTGGCAGTCTGTATATCTTCTGTGGAGAAATGTCTAGGTCTTCTGCCCATTTTTGGATTGGGTTGTTTGTTTTTTTGTTATTGAGCTGCATGAGCTGCTTATAAATTTTGGAGATTAATCCTTTGTCAGTTGCTTCATTTGCAAATATTTTCTCCCATTCTGAGGGTTGTCTTTTGGTCTTGTTTATGGTTTCCTTTGCTGTGCAAAAGCTTTGAAGTTTCATTAGGTCCCATGTGTTTATTTTTGTCTTTATTTCCATTTCTCTAGGAGGTGGGTCAAAAAGGATCTTGCTGTGATTTATGTCATAGAGTGTTCTGCCTATGTTTTTCTCTAAGAGTTTGATAGTGTCTGGCCTTACATTTAGGTCTTTAATCCATTTTGAGCTTATTTTTGTGTATGGTGTTAGGGAGTGATCTAATCTCATACTTTTACATGTCCCTATCCAGTTTTCCCAGCACCACTTATTGAAGAGACTGTCCTTTCTCCACTGTACATTCCTGCCTCCTTTATCAAAGATAAGGTGACCATATGTCCGTGGGTTTAACTCTGGGCTTTCTATCCTGTTCCATTG
This sequence comes from Mesoplodon mirus, assembly GCF_964341445.2. NCBI lineage: Eukaryota > Metazoa > Chordata > Mammalia > Artiodactyla > Ziphiidae > Mesoplodon > Mesoplodon mirus. The sequence goes on along the minus strand of NC_138979.1, from coordinate 12,454,744 downwards.
ATCTATCTTTCTGTTTTTGTGCCAGTACCATACTGTCTTGATTACTGTAGCTTTGTAGTATAGTCTGAAGTCAGGGAGCCTGATTCCTCCAGCTCCATTTTTCGTTCTCAAGATTGCTTTGGCTATTCGGGGTCTTTTGTGTTTCCATACAAATTGTGAAAGTTTTTGTTCTAGTTCTGTGAAAAATGCCAGTGGTAGTTTGATAGGGATTGCATTGAACCTGTAGATTGCTTTGGGTAGTAGAGTCATTTTCACAATGTTGATTCTTCCAATCCAAGAACATGGTACATCTCTCCATCTATTTGTATCATCTTTAATTTCTTTCATCAGTGTCTTATAATTTTCTGCATACAGGTCTTTTGTCTCCTTAGGTAGGTTTATTCCTAGATATTTTATTCTTTTTGTTGCAATGGTAAATGGGAGTGTTTCCTTGATTTCACTTTCAGATTTTTCATCATCAGTATATAGGAATGCCAGAGATTTCTGTGCATTAATTTTGTATCCTGCAACTTTACCAAATTCATTGATTAACTCTAGTAGTTTTCTGGTAGCATCTTTAGGATTCTCTATGTATAGTATCATGTCATCTGCAAATAGTGACAGCTTTACTTCTTCTTTTCCAATTTGGATTCCTTTTATTTCCTTTTCTTCTCTGATTGCTGTGGCTAAAACTTCCAAAACTAGGTTGAATAAGAGTGGTGAGAGTGGGCAACCTTGTCTTGTTCCTGATCTTAGTGGAAATGGTTTCAGTTTTTCACCATTGAGGACGATGCTGGCTGTGGGTTTGTCATATATGGCCTTTATTATGTTGAGGAAAGTTCCCTCTATGCCTACTTTCTGCAGGGTTTTTATCATAAATGGGTGTTGAATTTTGTCGAAAGCTTTCTCTGCATCTATTGAGATGATCATATGGTTTTTCTCCTTCAATTTGTTAATATGGTGTATCACGTTGATTGATTTGCGTATATTGAAGAATCCTTGCATTCCTGGAATAAACCCCACTTGATCATGGTGTATGATCCTTTTAATGTGCTGTTGGATTCTGTTTGCTAGTATTTTGTTGAGGATTTTTGCATCTATGTTCATCAGTGATATTGGCCTGTAGTTTTCTTTCTTTGTGACATCCTTGTCTGGTTTTGGTATCAAGGTGATGGTGGCCTCGTAGAATGAATTTGGGAGTGTTCCTCCCTCTGCTATATTTTGGAAGAGTTTCAGAAGGATGGGTGTTAGCTCTTCTCTAAATGCTTGATAGAATTCGCCTGTGAAGCCATCTGGTCCTGGGCTTTTGTTTGTTGGAAGATTTTTTATCACAGTTTCAATTTCAGTGCTTGTGATTGGTCTGTTCATATTTTCTATTTCTTCCTGATTCAGTCTTGGCAGGTTGTGCATTTCTAAGAATTTGTCCATTTCTTCCAGGTTGTCCATTTTATTGGCATAGAGTTGCTTATAGTAATCTCTTATGATCTTTTGTATTTCTGCAGTGTCAGTTGTTACTTCTCCTTTTTCATTTCTAATTCTATTGATTTGAGTCTTCTCCCTTTTTTTCTTGATGAGTCTGGCTAATGGTTTATCAATTTTGTTTATCTTCTCAAAGAACCAGCTTTTAGTTTTATTGATCTTTGCTATCGTTTCCTTCATTTCTTTTTCATTTATTTCTGATCTGATTTTTATGATTTCTTTCCTTCTGCTAACTTTGGGATGTTTTTGTTCTTCTTTCTCTAATTGCTTTAGGTGCAAGGTTAGGTTGTTTATTCGAGATGTTTCCTGTTTCCTAAGGTGGGATTGTATTGCTATAAACTTCCCTCTTAGAATTGCTTTTGCTGCATCCCATAGGTTTTGGGTCGTCGTGTCTCCATTGTCATTTGTTTCTAGGTATTTTTTAATTTCCTCTTTGATTTCTTCAGTGATCACTTCGTTATTAAGTAGTGTATTGTTTAGCCTCCATGTGTTTGTATTTTTTACAGCTCTTTTCCTGTAATTGATATCTAGTCTCATAGCATTGTGGTCAGAAAAGATACTTGATACAATTTCAATTTTCTTAAATTTACCAAGGCTTGATTTGTGACCCAAGATATGATCTATCCTGGAGAATGTTCCATGAGCACTTGAGAAAAAAGTGTATTCTGTTGTTTTTGGATGGAATGTCCTATAAATATCAATTAAGTCCATCTTGTTTAATGTATCATTTAAAGCTTGTGTTTCCTTATTTATTTTCATTTTGGATGATCTGTCCATTGGTGAAAGTGGGGTGTTAAAGTCCCCTACTATGAGTGTGTTACTGTCGATTTCTCCTTTTATGGCTGTTAGTATTTGCCTTATGTATTGAGGTGCTCCTATGTTGAGTGCATAAATATTTACAATTGTTATATCTTCTTCTTGGATCGATCCCTTGATCATTATGTAGTGTCCTTCTTTATCTCTTCTAGTAGTCTTTATTTTAAAGTCTATTTTGTCTGATATGAGAATTGCTACTCCAGCTTTCTTTTGGTTTCCATTTGCATGGAATATCTTTTTCCATCCCCTCACTTTCAGTCTGTATGTGTCTCTAGGTCTGAAGTGGGTCTCTTGTAGACAGCATATATATGGGTCTTGTTTTTGTATCCATTCAGCCACTCTGTGTCTTTTGGTGGGAGCATTTAGTCCATTTACATTTAAGGTAATTATCGATATGTATGTTCCTATTCCCATTTTCTTAATTGTTTTGGGTTCGTTATTGTAGGTCTTTTCCTTCTGTTGTGTTTCTTGCCTAGAGAAGTTCCTTTAGCATTTGTTGTAAAGCTGGTTTGGTGGTGCTGAACTCTCTCAGCTTTTGCTTGTCTGTAAAGGTTTTAATTTCTCCATCAAATCTGAATGAGATCCTTGCTGGGTAGAGTAATCTTGGTTGCAGGTTTTTCTCCTTCATCACTTTAATTATGTCCTGCCACTCCCTTCTGGCTTGTAGAGTTTCTGCTGAGAGATCAGCTGTTATCCTGATGGGGATTCCCTTGTGTGTTATTTGTTGTTTTTGCCTTGCTGCTTTTAATATGATTTCTTTGTGTTTAATTTTTGACAGTTTGATTAATATGTGTCTTTGCGTATTTCTCCTTGGATTTATTCTGTATGGGACTCTCTGTGCCTCCTGGACTTGATTAACTATTTCCTTTCCCATATTAGGGAAGTTTTCAACTATAATCTCCTCAAATATTTTCTCAGTCCCTTTCTTTTTCTCTTCTTCTTCTGGAACCCCTATAATTCGAATGTTGGTGCGTTTAATGTTGTCCCAGAGGTCTCTGAGACTGTCCTCTGTTCTTTTCATTCTTTTTTCTTTATTTTGTTCTGCAGCAGTTATTTCCACTATTTTATCTTCCACCTCACTTATCCGTTCTTCTGCCTCAGTTATTCTGCTATTGATCCCGTCTAGAGTATTTTTTATTTCATGTATTGTGTTTTTAATCGATGCTTGATTCATCTTTAGTTCTTCTAGGTCCTTGTTAACTGTTTCTTGCATTTTGTCTATTCTATTTCCAAGATTTTGGATCTGGGAAATAGAATCTTGGATCATCTTTACCATCATTATTCTGAATTCTTTTTCAGGTAGAGTGCCTATTACCTCTTCATTTGTTAGGTCTGGTGGGTTTTTATCTTGCTCCTTCTCCTGCGGTGTGTTTTTTTTGTCTTCTCATTTTGCTTATGTTACTGTGTTTGGGGTCTCCTTTTTGCAGGCTGCAGGTTCGTAGTTCCTGTTGTTTTTGGTGTCTGTCCCCAGTGGCTAAGGTTGGTTTAGTGGGATGTGTAGGCTTCCTGGTAGAGGGGACTAGTGCCTGTGTTCTGGTGGATGAGGCTGGATCTTGTCTTTCTGGTGGGCAGGTCCACGTCTGGTGGTGTGTTTTGGGGTGTCTGTGGACTTTTTATGATTTTAGGCCACCTCTCTGCTAATGGGTGGCGTTGTGTTCCTGTCTTGCTAGTTGTTTGGCTTAGGGTGTCCAGCACTGTAGCTTGCTGGTCGTTGAGTGAAGCTGGGTGCTGGTGTTGAGATGGAGATCTCTGGAAGATTTTCGCCGTTTGATATTATGTGGAGCTGGGAGGTCTCTTGTGGACCAGTGTCCTGAAGTTGGCTCTCCCACCTCAGAGGCACAGCACTGACTCCGGGCTCCTCAATTTGGGATGATGTGTTGTCTATTCATGTATTCCACAGATGCAGGGTACATCAAGTTGATTGTGGAGCTTTAATCCGCTGCTTCTGAGGCTGCTGGGAGAGGTTTCCCTTTCTCTTCTTTGTTCTCACAGCTCCTGGGTCTCAGCTTTGGATTTGGCCCCGCCTCTGCGTGTAGGTCGCCGGAGGGCGTCTGTTCTTCGCTCAGACAGGACAGGGTTAAAGGAGCAGCCTCTTCGGGGACTCTGGCTCACTCAGGCCGGGAGGGAGGGAGGGGCACGGAGTGCGGGGCGGGCCTGCAGCGGCAGAGGTTGGCGTGACGTTGCACCAGCCCGAGGCGCGCCGTGCGTTCTCCCACGGAAGCCGCCCCTGGATCCCGGGACCCCGGCAGTGGCGGGCTGCACGGGCTCCCGGAAGGGCGGTGTGGGCAGTGACCTGCGCTCGCACACAGGCTTCTTGGCGGCGGCAGCAGCAGCCCCAGCGTCCCACGCCTGTCACTGGGCTCCGCGCTTTCAGTCGCGACTCGCGCCCGTCTGTGGAGCCCCTTTAAGCAGCGCTCTTAATCCCCTCTCCTCGCGCACCAGGAAACCAAGAGGGAAGAAAAAGTCTCTTGCCTCTTCGGCAGCTCCAGAGTTTTCCCGGACTCCCTCCCGGCTAGCTGTGGCACATTAGCCCCCTTCAGGCTGAGTTCTCGCCGCCTGCCCCAGTCCTCTCCCTGCGCTCTGACCGAAGCCCGCGCCTCAGCTCCCAGTGCCGACTGCCCCGGCGGGCGAGCAGACAAGCCTCTCGGGCCGGTGAGTGCCGCTCGGCACCGATCCTCTGTGTAGGGATCTCTCCGCTTTGCCCTACCCAGGTATGTGGGGAGTTTCTTGCCCTTTGGGAGGTCTGGGGTCTTCTGCCAGCGTTCAGTAGGTGTTCTGTAGGAGTTGTTCCACGTGTAGCTGTATTTCTGGTGTATCCGTGGGGAGGAAGGTGATCTCCGCGTCTTACTCTTCCGCCATCTTGAAGTGCTCTCTTTCTCTATTTTTGAATTATTTTTCTTTTATATTGTCCTCTTGGTTTTCTTTTCGAATAGTTTTATGTGGTCTACTCTGCTTAAAATTAGGTGGTCTTTCCTAATTTTCACTAATTTACTAGGTCTTTAAAAGAAAATAAGGAAACTTCACCTCAGCCGCTAAAAAAGAAAACAAACAAACATACCATTAGTGGGTACTTAGTGGGCTAGAGGCTCCATATAAGAGTCATAATTTAAGCATGAGACTTCCCCTCTCAAGTTAAGGTTAATAAGAATATTCATATACATGGGTCAGAGCAGCCAACTGCAAAGATAACTCACCCCAAGAGATGGTCACTAAAGTTCTTTTTGAGCAGGATGGGGTGGTTCTCCCAGTTAAGTCAGGGCAGCTGTACTACAAGCATATTCTTAGCAGGAGTAATCAAAAGTAATTGATATAAAGAAAGCCATAACTGACCCAAGTATCTATATCTAAATTATCTATCTGTATGTCTGTCTGTCTATCCATCCTGTTGCAGGAATGTACTGTCACAAGACAAGAGTGGTGGTCTGTATGATGCCTAGAGAAAAGACAGCCAAGGAACAGAGATGGCAATACATGGATCAGTGTATCTCTACTTTTATTGAGGTGAGAAGGTGCTCTGGGCAAGCCATGCTAATATGCTGAATAGAGAAGAAAAATAAAGGAAAATAGTTCTTGGAAATAGGAAGTAAATATTCATTCAACAAATATTGACTGCCTGGAGTAGGTACTGTGCTAAGTACTGTGTAAACTCATAGGTTATATGGTAGATCTTTAATAACTAGAGGCTATAATAATTGTATTTTGCACAAATTATTTTGCTCATTAAGAAAGGTCTTTGGAGTCAAGTTGGCTGGGGTTCAAACTGAGGCATTTTACATCCTATCTAAAGCAAAAGAGGGACACTGACAAATGAAAAAGAAACAGCAAGTGAAAAGAAAAAACAAAGGAGACAGAATGCAGTGAATGGAAGAAAAGCTAAAGTAAGTAAAAAGTAAATCTATAATTGATATCTTCAGAGAGATAAGATCAAGATCCTGGAGAAGGAATTGCTATATTTAGAAAGAACTCTTGTGAATTAAAAATAGCACAGCTGAAGTTAACATAGCACAGGTGAAGTTTGGAAGATAAATTGGAGGAAATCTCTCAGAAAGCGGAGCAAGGAGACATGCAATGGAAAATAGGGACAAAATAAGAAAATGAGATTAATCTTGGAAGCCCAATATTTGACTAATAGGTTTTCCAGAGGTAGAACAAAGACAATGGTTGAGAAGAAAGACTATACAAAAGATTTCCCAGAACTCAAGAATGGTCGTCTCCAGATTGTAAAGTCCCACAGAGTGTCCAGAGGGTCTTTGTGGACAGCCATACAGGTGTGTCTATGGATTAAGATGAGACTAGTGCTCCCTAAAGTGGTGCAGTGCACAGCATGTACAACTGTGTGTGGTCATCAAATGAATGCAAAAAGACCCACGCCACAGCATTTCAACTAGAAATTTCAGAGTATTAGGCATAAAAAAATAACCTCAAATCCTTCAGTGAGGAAAAATAAGTCACATCCAGAACCTTAGGAACAAGAATGGCATCAGACTTCTCAAGAGAAACATCATAACAGAAGACCATGGAAAAGTGCTTTGCAAATTCTGAGGGAAAATTATTTCCAAGCTATAATTCTATACCTAGCTATATCAGTTAGTATTCTTAATTGTCAACAGCAGAATCTATATAGTTAGTTTAAGCAGATAAGAAATTTACTGACTTCAGATTGCTTAGGTGGTTTATGGAAATTTCTGGTGAGCCAGAGAATGCAGGCTTGTATACCAAGGTGCCAGGTCCACACCCAAAGACCACTGTAGGAGCTGCACTTGAGAAGACATCTCCACTACCACACCTGGCACAGACAGCACAGCGGCAGCATGATGAAGAAGCTTCACTCTTGAGCCATCCCTCCCCTCCAGACTAGATGTCTCTATTTCCATCATTTGCCAAAAAGATGGATTCTGCAAACAACTACTATCTCATGTTGCTTACTTCTGAACTGAAGTCTCAATAGTGTCATTAGAAGAGCTTAGGCTGCATACCTCCTTCTCCCAACCCCAGTAGCAAAAGAGCACATTCAAGATTCTACCTTGGAAAAGTGAGACTCAAAGTGTGGGAAATTTACCAAGGGAAGGTGATTAAAAGATCTTGGGGGCTTCCCTGGTGGCGCAGTGGTTGAGAGTCCGCCTGCCGATGCAGGGGACACAGCTTCATGCCCCGGTCTGGGAGGATCCCACATGCCGCAGAGCGGCTGGGCCCGTGAGCCGTGGCCGCTGAGCCTGCACGACTGGAGCCTGTGCTCTGCAACGGGAGAGGCCACAACGGTGAGAGGCCCGCGTACCGCAAAAAAAAAAAAAAAAGATCTTGGGTGGTATTGAAAATAATATTTACTACACGCACGAAACTATTAAGAATGAGGGTAGAATAAATACACTTTCAGACATTCAAGTCTCAAAACAATGTACCACCCCCTCAACTTTTCTCAGCAATCTGCTGAAAGAAGTTCTACCTATATGAGGCTGTAAACCAAGGAAAATTAAGACACAGGATCTGGGAAACAGGCATCCATCTCAGATAAGATAAAGGGAATCCCCATAATGGTGGTGGCAAGAACCTTCAAGTTAAAGACTGGGCAGCTGGTCAGCCTGGAGCAGGAGGACTCTGGACTTCAGGAGGCCTGGCTGTAAGAAGGCAGTTTACCTAACGAGTGTGAATGTTGTTGGTGGAGATTGACACTGTGTTGAATAGTTTTGGGATAGACCAGTGAGAGGAACAGAAAACTAAGCAAATGGAAGAAAAGACAATTACTACTTTTAGGGCAAACAAAAAGTTATACAAGGAAAGGAAATATAACCAAAACCCATTAAGTATGTGTATTGAACTGTGAAAGATAATTTCATAATCATATACACCCTGAATATTGATTTAGCAAAAATGAAATATATAATTATATTGAGAATGGAGGAGGAGTATGTGTATGTGTGTGGGGTGAGGTAAGAGTTAAATTCTTGTTTTCCATAGTAGAAAATAAAAATATAATATCTAAAAGTAAAAATCAAGAAGAATTTAAGTATTTCTATTAAACTTAATGGTACCATGTGTGTATATGAATATAAATTACATTTATATTAATAATTCACACGACTATAATATAAGCACATTATTTTGTTTTATTTATTTATTTATTTATTTATTTATTTATTTTTGGCCTTGCTGTATGGCTTGCGGGATCTTAGTTCCCCGACCAGGGATCGAACCCGGGCCCTTGGCTGTGAGAGTGTGGCGTTCTAACCACTGGACCACCAGGGAATTCCATAAGCACATTATATTAAAATATAGAGGCAGAAAAAGACCTGTATGCAGAAAACTATAAGAGACTGATGAAAAATCAAAGACGACACAAACAGATGGAGAGATATACCATGTTTTTGGATAAGAAGAATCAATATTGTGAAAATGACTATACTACCCAAAGCGATCTACAGATTCAGTGCAATCCCTATCAAATTACCAATGGCATTTTTCACAGAAAATTTTACAATCTGTATGGAAACACAAAAGACCCCGAATAGCCAAAGCAATCTTGAGAAAGAAAAACGGAGATGCAGGAATCAGGCTCCCTGACTTCAGACTATACTACAAAGCTACAGTAATCCATACAGTATGGTACTGGCACAAAAACATGGAACAGGATAGAAAGCCCAGAGATAAACCCACACACCAATGTTCACCTAATCTATGACAAAGGAGGCAAGAATATACAGTGGAAAAAAGACAGCCTCTTCAATAAGTGGTGCTGGGAAAACTGGACAGCTACATGTAAAAGAATGAAATTAGAACACTCCCTAACACCATACAAAAAAATAAACTCAAAATGGATTAAACATCTAAATGTAAAGCCAGACACTACAAAACTCTTAGAGGAAAACATAGGAGAAACATTCTCTGTCATAAATCACAGCAACATCTTTTATGACCCACCTCCTAGAGTAATGGAAATAAAAACAAAAATAAACAAGTGGGACCTAATTAAACTTAAAAGCTTTTGCACAGCAAAGAAAACAATAAACAAGACAAAAAGACAACCCTCAGAATGGGAGAAAATATTTTCAAATGAAGCAACTGACAAGGCATTAATCTCCAAAATATACAAGGAATGCATGCAGCTCAATATTAAAAAAAACAGCCCAATCCAAAAATGGGCAGAAGACCTAAATAGACATTTCTCCAAAGAAGACATACAGATGGCCAGCAAACACATGAAAAGATGCCCAACATCAGTAATTATTAGAGAAATGTAAATCAAAACTACAATGAGGTATCATCTCACACTGGTCAGAATGGCCATCATCAAAAAATCTACAAGCAGTAAATGCTGGGAGGGTGTGGAGAAAAGGGAACCCTCTTATACTGTTGGTGGGAATGTAAATTGGTGCAGCCACTATAGAGAGCAGTATGGAGGTTCCTTAAAAAACTAAAAATAGAACTACCATATGACCCAGGAATCCCACTCCTAGGCATATACCCAGAGAAAACCATAATTCAAAAAGACACATGCACCGCAATGTTCACTGTAGCACTATTTACAGTAGCCAGGACAGGGAAGCAACCTAAGTGTCCATCGACAGAAGAGTGGATAAAGAAGATGTGGTACATATATACAATGGAATATTACTCAGCCATAAAAAGGAACGAAATTGTGTCATTTGCAATTGTGTCATTGGACCTAGAGATGGTCATACAGAGTGAAGTAAGTCAAAAGAGAAAAACAAATATCGTATTTTACCGCATATATGTGGAATCTAGAAAAATGGTACAGATCTTATGGTACAGGTGATCTTGCATAGCAGAAGTAAAGACACAAACATAGTGAACAAATATATGGACACCAAGGGGAAAACAGGGCTGGGGATGAAATGAGAGATTGGGATTGACATATATACACTACTATGTATAAAATAAATAACAAATGAGAACCTATTGTATAGCACGGGGAACTCCATACTCTGTGGTGACCTAAATGGGAAGGAAATCCAAAAAAGAGGGGATATATGTAGATGTATGGATGATTCAATTTGCTGTACAGCAGAAACTGACACAGCAGTGTAAAGCAACTATACTCCAATAACAATAAATAAATATAAATACACACACACACACACACACACACACACACAGAAAATAAAATACAGAGGCAAATACCAGAATAAAGTTAAAAGAGCGAAACTAGTTACCTCTGGGGAGTGGGAGGGTTGTAACAGGGACAGTTTTCCATTTTAAACTATTGAACTATTTGATAAAAAAATTTGTAAATAATAAAAATTACAGAGTAAATTCAGTATATTAAAGATTCTTTTTTTTTTTTTTTTTTTTGGTATGCGGGCCTCTCACTTCTGTGGCCTTCTCCCGTTGTGGAGCACAGGCCCCGGACGCGCAGGCCCAGCGGCCATGGCTCATGGGCCCAGCCGCTCCGCGGCATGTGGGATCCTCCCGGACTGGGGCACGAACCTGCATCCCCCGCATCGGCAGGCGGACTCTCAACCACTGCGCCACCAGGGAAGCCCTATTAAAGATTCTTGCAAGCTCTATGTCACAGATTCTAGCTCAGTGCTGGTTTTTTTTTTGTTTGTTTTATTGAAGTATAGTTGATTTACAACGTTGTGTTAGTTTCAGGTGTACAGCAAAGTGATTTTGTTGTATGTATATTTTTTTCAGATTATTTACCATTATAAGTTATTACAAGATATTGAATATAGTTCCCTGTGTTATACAGTAAATCCTTGTTGCTTATCTATTTTATGTATAATAGTTTGTATCTGTTAATCCCATACTCCTAATTTATCCCTCCCCCCATTCCCTATGGTAACCATAAGTTTGTTTTCTGTGTCTGTGAGTCTGTTTCTGTTTTGCATATAGATTCATTTGTATTATTTTTTAGATTCCACATATTAGTGGTATCATGTAATATTTGTCTTTCTCTGTCTTATTTCACTTAGTATGATATTCTCTAGGTCCATCCACGTTGCCACAAATGGCATTATTTCATTCTTTTTTATGGGTAATATTCCATTGCATCTCTTAATTCCATACGCCTATCTCACTTCTCCCCTCTTCCCCCTCCTCACTGGTAACCACTAGTTTGTTTTCTGTATCCGTGAATCTATTTCTGTTTTGTTATATTCACTAGATTTATTTCTCAAATTCCACATATAAGTGATAACATAGAGTATCTATCTTTGTCTGACTTATTTCACTTAGCATAATACTGTCTAGGTCCATCCATGTTGCTGCAAATGGCAGTATTTTATTCTTTTTATGGCTCAGTAATATTCCATTGTTATACCACATCTACTTTACCCATTCATCTGTTGATGGACAATTAGTTTGCTTCCATATCCTGGCTATTGTAAATAATGCTGCTATGAGCATTGGAGTGCATGTATCTTTTCAAATTAGTGTTCTCATGTGCTTTGGACATATACCCAGGTGTGGAATAGCTAGATCATGTGCTATTTCTATTTTTAGTTTTTAAAGGAACCTCCATACTGTTCTCCATAGTGGCTGCACCAATTTACAATCCCACCAACAGTGTACAAGGTTTCCCTTTTCAGGGAGTGATTTTCCTCGATGTATCTTGGCTTAAGATATAATTTTGTGTTTTTTCTTATAGAAATAAACATGCTAATTATTGAAAATACAAATATCTTAGATATGTTTTGGTAAGATCCCTAGAGTAGCCCAAGTGAGGCTCGGGCTACTCTAGCAAACAAAATAGGAATGAAGGAAAGACATTGTGGATCATACCCTATCCTGGATCATGAAAATATATCACTGATCTGATTAGGTAAGAGTTCAATTTGAGCCTTTAAGCATGATTTGAAGTCTCCTTCGAGAATCCAGATAGCTCTTTCACTTGCCTAACCAAGTATAAATAAATATTAGTTAAATAAGAGGTAAGAAAATAATAATCTAGAATAATAGTCTATGTTTTCAAACTAAACCTATATTTTTATCTGAAATCTTTTACTTTTCTAAATGTAAATTTAAGTAACAATCTGGGTTACTTTACTCTGAGATTTACCCAAGTAAAATTGAGGGCTTTATCTGCACTCTATTTTTTTTTTTTTTTTTTTTTTTTTTTTGCGATACGCAGGCCTCTCACTACTGTGGCCTCTCCTGCTGCGAAGCACAGGCTCCAGACGCGCAGGCTCAGCGGCCATGGCTCACGGGCCCAGCCGCTCCGCGGCATGTGGGATCTTCCTGGACCGGGGCACGAACCCGTGTCCCCTGCATCGGCAGGCGGACTCTCAACCACTGCGCCACCAGGGAAGCCCTGCAGTCTATTTTTGTATCATGATAATTTACCCATTGGGGGACTTCCCTGGTGGTCCAGTGGTAAAGAATCTTCCTTACAATGCAGGGGACACGGGTTTGATCCCTGGTCAGCGAACTAAGATCCCATATGCCGCGGGGCAACTAAGCCCGGTGCGCCACAACTACTGAGCTTGCACACCTCAGCTAGAGCTGGCGTGCCACACACTACAGAACCCACACGCTGTGGAAACTAGAGAGAGGCCTGTACACCATAGTGAAAGATCCCGCATGCCTCAGCGAAGATCCCACATGCTGCAACTAACACCCAACGCAGCCAAAAATAAAATATATATAAATAAATAATAAATTAAAAAATAAATTTACCCATTGGAAGCAAGTTTGACATCTTGAGGGTAAAGCAGTGTCTTCTGATGAGGGTTCCCACAACAGAATCGGCAGTTTAATAAGCCTGCCCATCGTCCAACTGAAATCCAGTAACTGAGTAATGTTTGTCAGCTATTCACAGATCATGCCTGTACTGACACTTCTCAGTCTTTTAATCTGACTAACTGCTGGCTATTGACTTCATTAAATGCACTTGTAGATCAGAAATGTAGTGAGCTTAGCAAAATGACAAGCAATGACTGTTTACTTAAATTCTAAAAGCAGATTCTTTTAAAACAACACCTTTTGTATGAATTTTAAAGAACCTCTAATTGATGTTATGATTAATTAACAATCAAATCTGTCATCACCAGAAGAGCTACTACTACTTGATTGATTTTAACTAATAGATATCAGCCAACTGATGATCCTTAGTACAAACATGATGCCCTCATAGAGTATACTATTTGGCTAATATATTCTGGATATTATGGCAGGATTTTGCATTCAGTTGTCAGCCAAAAAAAGAAAAACTAAGAGTCTTTCACAAAATATCAAAGGGGGTTGGGTGGGAGTGGAGTGAACTTTCTTTGCTTGAACACAACAGAGATAAAGATGAATAATAGACATGTTTACCTGCACCGACGACCAACTAGTAGCCATCCAGATGAACACATGAAAATTAATTTGTTATGTTCTGGCACTATGGTTTTTGGGAAACTGATTTCTATCTGAAAAGTTAAGAAAGTGTTATTCATTCATTTATTCAACAGATATTTATGCAATGAGATATTATGTGAGTGGAGATGTAGCCAGACGACAGGCCATATAGGGTCTTGTAGGCTATGGCAAGGAGTTAGGACTTTATAATCAGCAAGTCAGGAAGAAGTTGAAGGATTTTATATTTTATTTTTCCTCCATCACTCAGGGCTCCTCTCTCCCCCCCTCCCTCAGGGCTCCCCCCAAGAAGTTGAAGGATTTTATAGGACAGTAAAAAATAAAACATTTGACTTAGTGTTTAGAAATATCACTGTGCTGAGTAGAGAATAAACTTCAGTAAGGTAAGAGGAAGGGGCTATTGCGATAGTCAGGGCAAGAAGGCTGGCAGCGTGAATCAGGTGAGGGGCAATGACCACGGAGAGAAGCTGGCCGACTCAGGTTGTATAGGTCCAGAAACTGGTAGTGAGTGAACAGAGAATCTGAGCTCCACCCAATACCTAGAGATATTTTTCTTAGGTGAAAGGTTATCTTTACCCTCTTTTATTTTTCACCTGAAGTTTTGGAAGAGATCTATACATCATTGCCATCTCATCTATCTATAGTAAGGTACTGAACAGAAGTATACTACTGGGTATGCAAAACAGACAACAGAACCTATAGACTCACTAAATATTAAACATGGTGTCCTGCCTTAACTTTTTCAAGTTCCAAGTGAATAATACAGGATACAGTTCCTGTGTTGCTGTGGTCAATTTTCTACTGAGTGGAGCTGTATCACACAAGGAGGTCACACAGGGTATGAAACCTCCAGGAACAAATGGTAAGATTGCCTGAGCAGCAGTCCTATATTCCGGGAACATCACCAAAGGATTTCTCATTCTGGTACAGGAATTCTGAGAAGTCAGTCTGGTTGAGTTTTTTGATTTGGCGATTTCAGATGAGGTTGGTGTGGCTGAGGAGAGAAGTCATTACTTCTTTCATGGCATTCCTGCTGCCTGCTTAGCACTCCATGTTTAAGCATTTATTTTTTATCTATTTGAGGAGATAATTCATACACATGGGAAATAATGAACAAAATAGCTTGAACACTGAGTATCACAATATGGTGGAAAAAGCACGGACTTCAAAATCAGACACAATAGCTTTCAAATCTTGCTTCTTTCTCCTACCAGGTGCGTGATTTTAGATTAAATTAAAATGCAAATGATTAACCTCATGAGTCTTTCTCTTTTAGCTTTATCTGAGGGAAGAAATGGAGATGTGGATACCTTTTCTCCCCCAGTCTGTTAAGATTAAATAGAAAAACCTGAATGGAAATTAAAAGAAAACTTGAACAATAAAAGGTACTTAAAGTACGTTTTTAAGTTTCAAGAGAGTGATTTTGATTTCAGAGCAAGGAAAGCTTCCTTACATTGAAGGAGTTAGGGTAACAGTTGATAAGGAAATAGCACACCCATTTGTTCCAATTGCCTCGAGGTTGGAGATGTATGGCACAAAGTTTAGACGTGTTAGTTTTTGCTTACTGAATAATCAGAGACTAGGAAAGCATAAAATGTGCAAATCAGGCAAGCGTAAAAGGAATTAGAAAGGGAACGATGAGTACGAGCTTTTAGTAAATAGGAAACTATTAGTCTCAGAAGGTTGATTAGAATGTGGATAAGCCTGTGGGAGAAGAGGTGTGACAGGAAACTGGAAATATCTATTACCTTTCTCTTCTCCACTGAAATTCTCTTCCCCGGCCAGGATCCGGGCTAGGAGAGCAAGCCAAACCAGATGATCTTTCTGTTTTCCTTTTCCTGGTTCAGTTTCTGAAGGACTCTGAGTCTCAGCCAGAGTAACTCAAAAGGTCTCTGCTTTCAGCAGCGGGTTCCACTGCCAACTTCTGTCTCCACATCTGCAAAATCAAGGTAGGCTTTTCCACTGCCAAAGGCACTGGACAAAAAGCAGAATGACCCTTTGATGTCTTAGAAGCAATGCTGTGTATGGAGCTCCTATGTTATGCAAAGAAGTTTACTGTGTGCTTTCTAAAGAAAACTGAATCGGTGTTTAATCTCAAAGGCATTAGAGAGCTCAGAATCTAATCTAAGAAACTATGAATATGTAAAATGAGATCGCCCTGAGATTCAAATGGTAAAATCCACCTTTCGTGGATTGGTGAGCATACTCTGCGAAATGAAGCTGAGACAATACTGCATGGAGCTGCTGTTAGGGGTAAATGAGCAAATACACTCAAAGCACTTAGAACTGACCTGCATGCAGTGTGTGTTCAATAAATGTGAGCTGCTGCTGACTTCAAGCAGTGTTTCCTAATTTGCCTAGTGATAAAAATTGCTTGGAGGGATTTGTTACATTTAAAGATTACCAAGCCCCTCCCAGAAAATAATTCTATTTCAATTGTCCTGAACAGGGTGTGGGAAATGTAATCCTTACACTTAACAAATGTCTCAGAATTCTTTAGATTTTTCGAGTTTAGAAAACACCACCTTAGTCAAAAGGTACAAACTTCCAGCTATAAAGTAAATAAGGCCTGGGGATGCAATGTACAGCATGGTGACTATAGTTAATAATACTGTACTCTATATTTGAAAGTTGCTAAGAGAATTGTTAAGAGAGTGGATCTTAAAAGCTCTCAGCACAAGAAAAAAAATTTATAACTATGTGTGGTGATGGATGTTAACTAGACTTTGAAGGGGTTCAGAATAGGCCTCCCTAAAATGTGTCACTTTGGCATGTGGATTGTTTTGAGGTGAAGACAATCAAGGTCCCCCAAAGACTCAGGAAGAGCTTTTAATCTCACCCTTAACTACCTAAAAGAATTTAGATAGGGAGCCTGGCTCAGAGAGAGTGCTATTACCAGAGATAACTTTTATTGGAATGACCTACCTGATGGCAGAACAAACATCTAACAACCAAACACCTGCTCTTATTGTCCTGTGAATGACCCTCCTTCCCTTTGAAGCCCCAGGCCCCTATCCCATTCTTTAGCTCAGGATGGCATATAAGCCTTGACTGCCTGATTTGCCTGCCCTTGGATCTCATATCTTTGAGATTCCCAAGTTAAATTTGTTTTTCTCCTGTTAATCTTATTCAACTTAATTATTAGACCAGCCAAAGAACCTAGAAGATAGATCACATTTTTTTCCTTCCCTACAATTTACTGTGGTGATCATTATGCAGTATATACAAATATTGAATCGTTATGTTGTATACCTGAAGCTAATATAATGTTATATGTCAGTTATACCTCAATTTAAAAAAAGGAAAGACTACCTTAAAGCAATGGTTCTCAAGGTTTGGGTACTTCAGAGTCACCTGGGTACTCCACCCTTAGAGTCCTGGGTAGGAGTGAAGAATCTGCATGTTTACCAGAGTCCAGGGTAATTCTGATACTAATAATGATGCAAATGGGTTTTTCCCACTGAAAATAAATGTGCCCCTAAAGAGATTTACTGATGTCTTGTAAACTATTCCCAAACTTTATTTCTTGGTGCAAATATCAAAATTATGGGGTGGGGGGTTGGGGAAAAGGGAGGTTGGTGGTGTCTTAAAATTCAGATTTCCAGGTTTATCCTGCTGAGATGTTTAATCAGTAGATTTGGGGTGGGTCCTGAGCATCTGTATATTTTACGTTTCCCAGGCAAGTCTGTTGTGCATACTGATTTGGGACCTATTAGACTCTACCCCAGAGCAAAGCAGCTTGATTGGTATTAATGTGCCTTATGAAGGAATATGTCGACAAGAAATGATTTGAATTACTTTAGATCCGTTATTCTCTGTGACCCCTTGGATTTCTATTTGTGTTTAATTTAAAAGAGTGGAAAAGAGTGTGAATTGCATACACACTACTATATATAAAATAATCAACAAGGACCTACTGTATTGCACAGGAAACTACTCAGTATTCTGTAATAACCTATGTAGGAAAAGAATCTGAAAAAGAATGGATATGTGTCTACTGTGCTGTACACCTGAAACTAACACAACATTGTAAATCAACTGTACTTTAAATTGCAAAGTGTACAGGCGTACCTCATTTTATTGTGCTTTGAAGATACTGTGTCTTTTACAAATTGAAGGTCTGTGGCAACCCAGCATACAGCCTGTCTATCTGTGTATTTTTTTCCAACAGCCTTTGCTCACCTCAGGTCTCTGTGTCACCTTTTGGTAATCCTTGAAATATTTCAAACTTTTTCATCATTTTTATTATGTTTGTTACGGTGATCTGTGATCAGTGATCTTTGATGTTACTATTGTAAATACTGTAATTGTTTGGGGGCACCATAAACCACACCCATGTAAGATGGTGAAATTAATTGTAAATGTTATGTGCGTTCTGACTGCTCCACCAACTGGCCATTTCCCCATCTCTCTCCCTCTCCTCAGGCCTCCCTATTTCCTGAGACACAACAAATATTGAAATTAAACCAGCTAATAACCCTACAATGGCCTCTTAAGTGTTCAAGTAAAAGGAAGAGTTGCACGTGTCTCACTATATTTATTTTTTTTAATAAATAAATATTTACTTATTTATTTATTTTTTGGCTGCGTTGGGTCTTTGTTGCTGCACGCGGGCTTTCTCTAGTTGCGGTGAGCGGGGGCTACTCTTTGTTACGGTGTGCAGGCTTCTCATGCGGTGGCTTCTCTTGTGGCTCGCGGGCACTAGGCGCGCGGGCTCAGTAGTTGTGGCACGTGAGCTCAGTAGTTGTGGCTCACGGGCTCTAGAGTGCAGGCTCAGTAGTTGTGGCGCACGGGCTTAGTTGCTCCACGGCATGCGGGATCTTCCTGGACAAGGGCTCGAACCCATGTCCCCGGCATTGGCAGGCGGATTCTCAACCACTGCGCCACTGGGGAAGTCCCCATGTCTCACTTTAAATAAAATCTAGACATGATTAATTTAGTGAGGAAGGCATGTCAAAAGCTGAGACAGGCCAAAAGCTAGGCCTCTTGTGCCAAAGAGTTAGCCAAGTTGTGGATGCAAAGGAAAAGTTCTTAAAGGAAATTGAAAGTGCTCCTCCAGTGAACACATGGATGATAAGAAAGTGCAACAGCATAATTGCTGATATGGAGAAAGTTTTATCAGTCTGAATAGAAGATCAGACCAGCCATAACATTCCCTTAAGTCAAATCCTAATCCAGAGCAAGGCCCTGACTCTCTTCAATTTTATGAAGTCTGAGAGAGGCGAGGAAGCTACAGAAGAAAAGTTTGAAGCTAGGAGAGGTTGGTTCATGAGGTTTGAGGGAAGAAGCCGTCTCCATAACATAACAGTGCAAGGGGAAGCAGCAAGTGCTGACATAGAAGCTGCCTCAAGTTATGCAGAAGATAATTAATGAAAGTGGCTACACTAAACAACAGATTTTTAATGTAGATGAAACAACCTTCTGTTGGAAGAAGATGCCATTTAGGACTTTCATAGTTATCGAGGAGAGGTCAGTGCCTGATTTCAAAGCTTCAAAAGGCCGGCTAACTCTCTCAGGGGCTAATGCAGCTCGTGACTTTAAGTTGAAGCCAATGCTCACTTACCATTCTGAAAATCCTGGGGCCCTTAAGAATTATGCTAAATCTACTCTGCCTGTGTCCTCTAAATGGAAAAACAAAGCCTGGATGTCAGCACATCTGTTTACAGCATGGTTTATTGAATATTTTAAGCCCACTGTTGAGACCTACTGCTCAGAAAAAAAGATCCTTTCAAAATATTACTGCTCTTGGGCAATGCACCTAGTCACCCAAGAGCTCTGGTGGAGACGTACAATGAGATTAATGTTGTTTTCATGCCTGCTAACACAACATCCATTCTGGAGCCCATGGATGAAGAAATAATTTTGACTTTCCAGGTTTATTATTTAAGAAATACATTTTGTAAGGCTACAGCTGCCATCAACAGTGATTCTTCTGATGGATCTGGACAAAGTAACTGGAAAACCTTCTGGAAAGGATTCACCATTCTAGATGCCGTTAAGAACGTTTGTGATTCACAGGAAGAGGAAAAAATTTCAACGTTAACAGGAGTTTGGAAGAAGTTGGTTCTAACACTCATGGAATACTTTGAGGGGCTCAAGCCTTCCGTGGAGGAAGTAACTGCAGATGTGGTAGAAATAGCAAGAAAACTGGAATTAGAAGTGGAACCTGAAGATGTGACTGAACAGCTACAATCTCTTGATAAAACTTTAACAGATGAAGAGACATAACACTTGCACATTTAATAGATTACAGTGCAGTATAAACACAACTTTTATATGCACTGGGAAACTAAAAAATTTGTGTGACTTGATTTATTGCAGTAATCTGGAACTGAACTCGTAATATCTGTGAGATACGCCTGTAATATTTTTATTTGTTAAATGCAAATTTCAGCTCATATGTGAGATATTTTATTAAATTTGAATAATGTCTTCAAAATTGAAATTGCTTTTTTATTTTGAGCATAAATTATTTGTTTTAAAAGTAAAGAAGAAGAAAATAATGATTACTAGTGATTACTGCACGATTATTACTTTTTGGCATATAGAAGGGGATGTTAAAAATGATCCACTTAGGGCTTCCCTGGTGGCACAGTGGTTGAGAGTCCGCCTGCCCATGCAGGGGACACGGTTCGAGCCCCGGTCCGGGAGGATCTCACATGCCGTGGAGCGGCTGGGCCCGTGAGCCATGGCCGCTGAGCCTGCGCGTCCAGAGCCTCTGCTCTTCAGCGGGAGAGGCCACAACGGTGAGAGGCCCGCGTACCGCAAAAGAAAAAAAAAAAAGATCCACAAAAAAAAAAAAATGATCCACTCTGATTGTTCAATATGCTAGATGTACTAGATACGTCACTGGTTGCTCCAAGTACCACTGTTCGTTTTAACTGAATTAGAACAGGTTAATCAGAGTAGAGAGAAAACAGACTTTATAATGTAAAGATTAATAAACCAAAAGCTCAGAAGAGTCGGGAGGCCAGGAGGGGGACCTCTCATGCCCTGCGACAATAGTAGAGCCCACCAGGTATAAAGAAGACTTGTTTTTCTCACCTGGCAAGAGCTCAGCCAATGAGAGACTGCCACAACTCAGCCAATGAAAAGCCACTATACTTTGAACTCTCATTTCCTCCAATGGACTCTTTGTTTACTAGAGCACTTCTGACTTTCTTTTCTCCTCTTTGAAAGAGTTCTCTGCTTGCTGTGCTTGCTTTAAAAGAGTTCTCTGCTTGCACAGTGGTTCAGCATGGTTATCGACTACATTTGCAATTCTTTGTTGATCTCAAGTAAGCCACCTTTTTTTTTTTTTTTTTTTTTTTTGCGGTACGCGGGCCTCTCACCGTTGTGGCCCCTCCCGCTGCGGAGCACAGCCTCCGGACGCGCAGGCTCAGCGGCCATGACTCACGGGCCCAGCCGCTCCGCGGCATGTGGGATCCTGCCAGACCGGGGCACGAAGCCGCGCCCCCTGCATCGGCATACGGACTCTCAGCCACTGCGCCACCAGGGAAGCCCAAGTAAGCCCATTTTTGCTGGAGAAATAACTGACAGTCTATTTGTTTTAGGGCAATAATAACCAACTTTCTGTTTCCCTCCTCTTCCATAATAATTCAAGAAAAGCCAAGGGACCAATTAAGACCTCCAAGTATGCTTTGATTTGTGACCTACGAGTATGCTTCACAGACCAGAGGAGCTTGTTTCTTGAGTGTTTGGCATTTCAAAATTTGTATATGCTTGTAAAATGGTAATTTCAGCAGGAGTTGCATTTTATTTTATTTTATTATTTTTTTGGCCATGCCACACGGCATGTGGGATCTTAGTTTCCCAACAGGGATCGAACCTGTTCCCCCTGCATTGGAAGCGTGAAGTCTTAACCACTGGACCACCAGGGAAGTCCAGGAGTTGCTTTTTTTTTTTTTTTTTTTTTTTGCGGTACGCGGGCCTCTCACTGTTGTGGCCTCTCCCGCTGTTGAGCACAGGCTCCGGACGCGCAGGCCCAGCGGCCATGGCTCACGGGCCCAGCCGCTCCGCGGCATGTGGGATCCTCCCGGACCGGGGCACGAACCCGTGTCCCCCGCATCGGCAGGCGGACTCTCAACCACTGCGTCACCAGGGAAGCCCCAGGAGTTGCATTTTAAATGTGGTAAACATGTTGAAGGGTATTTTAAATTTGTTGATTGTCTATCATCTTGTGGCAAAAAGGTTCCTAATTGTTCTTAAATAAGCATATTTTCTTGGCACTGAGTAGTACAATTTAGGAAGTAGTGTAAGATACTGTCACTAAGTTTAATTTATATCGTAAAGTGTTTTGCATGTTCTAATGGCAGCACTTAGTGAAAGTTATGTTTGCAAACATAATTTCTCCAATGAGCTATTTGTGAATTTGTGGATGCAGGGCGACCAGCTGCTTGGGTTCTGCTTGACCTCCTGGGCACACGCTCAAGCATCCATCTGTAGCAGATCACCAGCATGATTTAAATTGTTTTCTCTTCCTCCCTTTTGCCCCCTCCCCCTGCTCCTTCTTCCTTGTCACCCCTCTGCTTCATCCTCCTCTTCCCATTTTTACTCAATACCAAAGGCTTATAGTTAAATTCGCATGATACATTCTGATATATTAATTTGTGTCTGGCACCACTCCGCAGTGTTTGGCAAATCATGGTATTTTGGCTTCTCTATTCATTTCACTGACATTAAATCAATTCAAGAAATGCAGAATGCAGGATTTAGCTAAATGCGTGTAACAGCATTGCAGGTTGGTTATGTGCATTTTTTTTTTTTTTTTTTTTTTTTTTTTTGCGGTACGCGGGCCTCTCACTGCTGTGGCCTCTCCTGTTGCCGAGCACAGGCTCCGGACGCGCAGGCTCAGCGGCCGTGGCTCACGGGCCCAGCCGCTCCGTGGCATGTGGGATCTTCCCGGACCGGGGCACGAACCCGTGTCCCCTGCATCGGCAGGCGGACTCTCAATCACTGCGCCACCAGGGAAGCCCTATGTGCATGTTTTTGTAAAGCAGTCGGAGCTTAAAAGGTAATTGCTTTAGGACCTTGCCAAAATCAGGGATAAAGAATTTCTCTTAAAAAGCATACTTTTGATTCTCTAGGGTTAACAGGGAGCGGGACTTCACGGGCACCAAAAGTTAGTGATTTAGTCAAAAGGTTTTTCAACTGTCCTCTTTGTTTTCTACCCTCAACTATGTTAAGCTGTACCCAGATAGTACGCTCACTGATTTTCAGGCATCTACAAATGAGATATTTCTTCGTAAAATCTTTAAACAGTCTTAGACTCTTATTTACTCTGGCAAAAGTGAATACAAAGGGATTTGCCTACAGCACACAGAGGGGCTCTGTGACCCAGCTGAGCGAGCTTCTCCTCTAAGAGTGGCAGTGTTCTCCCCTTACCATCTCCTCTAGAATAGAAAATGTCAGTGAGAAGACAGCCAGCCACCACTCTCCTCCCACTGGGGGCATGTTCACTGGGCAGTTTTTCCGTAATATTTACCCTAACTGGCAAGGGTACACACATTTTGAACTGAGAGAAAATTCTTACCATCATTTTGCAAACATAACATAGTCTTCCCTTGTTGCAATATTTGTCTTCTGGGGAAGAGCTTGCATAGCCTTGTGGTAAGTTGCTTAATAGGAGTCATGGTCTGTTAATTCCATTTTTTTTTCTCCTTAAGAAAGAGGGAAAAAATAACTGGTGAATATCAGGGTTCCCAAGCTCATACAGGAGCATTGGACCAAAGGTCTCTCAGAACAGCAGTGTTTTATCCTAAAATTTAAAAATTGGCTTACCAGAGCAAGGCTCTTGACTAGAGTCCATGGACCTTAGGGGAATCTTTGGCTGGACTGCAGGATGCTGGAGACCCCTCTAAAAAAAGGTGGCAAAATTTTTGTGTGTGTGTGTACATTTCATCAGTTTTTCTAAAGCTTCCCTGACCTTCTAAAATAATCTTCTTTTGCAGCATTCCAGCAGCTAAAGTTTGCTTCTCAAATTATATTAAAATTAATTCTTAACTGGCATGTGAAACTTACATGCCATTGCCTAATTCCATTTTTTTGGAACGTTAAATAAAACAAACACCAAGGAAACAAGTGCAATACTAGAATATGACTGAGGCTTGCCCTGTTTTTTCTTGTTTTAATTTAGTGGAACTATATTGATTTCAAGAGCTTTGCACTGAAGCATATGGAAATGCCCCCAGTTGAAAGAGAAAGATATCTAATTTGTTTCAGTAAATGTATGGTACTTTGTGGCTATGGTTCTTGGCTTGTCAAATACAATCAAAACTACATACAATATTTGGTGATATGGAAGAAAAGATTGAGTTTTTAAATATGAAGAGCGTTTTTTTCTGAGTAGAGAAATTGGGATCATTTTTTCCTTTGAGTTTTTCTATATTGCTTAGATAAGTTTTAAAAGATAGGGTACTTTTCTCTATTCATATAAGGGAAACCCTGTTTTAGATACTGTTAATAAATTATAACACCATTAATGGCAACAATTTGACCACAAATAGTGATGAGAAAAATTCTGAAATACTAGGTGGACCTTTAAGTAGAAATTTTATAAGATTTGGGGAAATTGGCACTGAACATGTCAGTTTAATGGAAGTTTGCTAGCTAAGTTTTTGGGTAAGTTTACATATACCTCTTGAATACTTACAAGCAGGGTTTAACTTGGTGTTATCTCATTTTAGTTAAAAGCATTTAGTCACTCCAAGAACTAAACGGAAAGAATGCCTATAATTAAGTACACTGGTTTGTTTTTATGTGGTTCCATAATGTAATATATTAAGCTCTTACTAGATTTCTGGCCCTGTGTATGCTACATGAGGCTTTATGAGGCTTTTCTCATCCAAGTTTGACAACAGCTTTTACGTGATAGGAATTAAAACTATCATCTCTGTTTTGCAGATGGAGAAACAGGACTGGAACCCAAATTCTGGGATTCAAGAGCCTGCACTCTCCACTACACAAAACTTATTTTAAGTAAAATTAAATAGTAAATAACCAAAGTAAGGAATTACTTTTTTTTTTAATTA
Organism: Mesoplodon mirus; assembly: GCF_964341445.2. Lineage (NCBI taxonomy): Eukaryota > Metazoa > Chordata > Mammalia > Artiodactyla > Ziphiidae > Mesoplodon > Mesoplodon mirus. The sequence continues at coordinate 12,430,130 of NC_138979.1, read as the reverse complement.
TGGAAAACTTCATGAGTTAAAGAACTGTATAGTGAACCCTCACGTACCCACCCCTCAGCTTCAAGGATCGTCAACACACGGCTGATCTTAGTTTCTCTGTAGCCTCTGTCTTCAGCCCCATCTCTATTATAAAGCAAGTCTCAGACATCATATTACTTCATTTAAGAGAATATTTAAATTAAATAAAGATACACTTATCTAGGTGAGAATTATGATCCCATGTTACATAAATATTAACAATATCTGGGAATTTTAAAAAAGTACATTCTCTTGTATCATCTCACTTAATTCTCATCATAATCTTTGAATTGCTAATGTTTACTCCCATATTGGAAATGAGAAAACTGTGGCTTTGAGAGAGCTTGTCATCTGTACCAAGTTATAAAACAGATAATGACAGAGTTGGTACTGAAATTTAAGCCATCAGATTCTAAGTCTCAGCCTCTTTCCTCCACACAATTGCAGCTTTACAGACTGTTATGAATGAACTTCAGCCACATCACTATGTGAGCGAGAAAGGGTTCATGCATTTTAAAACCTGATCTTCCATTCTTTGGGGGATTTCTGGAGTTCATTCTCCTTAGATCAGTAACTGTGTTTAGTCCCGTGTTGTAAAATTGAGACTATCGGAACCTTGCAGGAAATTACTCTTAGTACGAACAAGCCACTGGGTTTGGACTGGATTTATACATAATTGGCACATTCTCTGTCCTGGTTAAGTCAGTTCACTTCTCTTTGCTACAGTTAGAATTGATACTCTGACTTAGTTCCTGAAAGCTGTGTTTATACATTTACTTTTGTGCTTAAACTTGCTATGTTTTCATGGGATACCAAGATGAATAAAGCAGATTCTGGCCTCAAGAAACTTACAATCTAATGGTAGGGGAAAATATCTATTTACATAAATAAATATAATACGAGCAAAGAAAAACGTGCCACAGTCATGTACAGATAAGTTAGGAAGTTCAGAAGATAATACAAATATCCACCGTTCATGAAAGATTCCCTGTTAGGCAACAGGGATGTGGGTTATTTATTTTAATGCTTCAACACACACCTTAAAAGGGAAATACTATTAACCCAGCTACAGATGATGAAGTTGAGGCTCAGGTGGGAGGTGACAATGGAAATTGGCCTTCAGGTGTGGGGAGGGTTTGCAGAGAAACATCCCAGGTTCAAGGATCAGGGAACAGTGACTAGAACGGTCAAAAGCATATTCGACGCCTCTATTTGTAATGATAAGGAAAGACACTGAGTGGATATGTATTGTCAAGTGTAGGCTGAACAAGGAAAGTGTTATTTCAAAGAAATTTCTGCTGATCCGTGAAATCCCCATAGACTGGAGGCATTATGTGAATGTTTTGGGGAGGCCATGCCCTTAAAATATATGAAACTCTCTGATTTGTGCTCTTAATTTTCACCTGTGGTACTTCCTTTTTTTTTTTTCATTCTAAACAGTCTGAGGTCATTGCTCTGCTATAAGCAATTTGCTAGCAGCTGAACTTTAGATAAGGCCTTGTAAACCACCTACATAACTATATTACCTACAAAGAATAATTTGATATTAGTTAAGCCAACAAAGACGTTTTGATTTTACATTGTTTAACCACCTCTGTTTCATTTGGTAGTGGCCTAAGCATTTATTTTTATTATTATCCAGGTGTCTCTTCTTTTAATTAAATTTGATTGGTAAAGTTTTCTAACTTAAGAATTAATAAAGGGACTTGCCTGGTGGCACAGTGGTTAAGAATCTGCCTGCCAATGCAGGGGACACGGTTTCGATCCCTGGTCCAGGAAGATCCCACATGCTGTGGAGCACCTAAGCCTGTGTGCCACAACTACTGAAGCCCATGCACCTAGAGCCCGTGCTCCGTAACAAGAGAAGCCACTGCAATAAGAAACCCGCGCACTGCAACAAAGAGTAGCCCCTGCTTGCTACAACTAGAGAAAGCCCACATGTAGCAGAGAAGACCCAACACAGCCACAAAAAAAAAAAAAAGAAAAAAAGAATTAATAGACGTTAAGGCAGTGAGACTATTCTGGATGATACTATAATATAGGTGGATATATGTCATAATACATTTGTTGAAACCCGTAAAGTGCACAACACCAAGAGTGAACTGTAACATAAACTATGGACCTTGGGTGATGATGCTGTGTCAACGTATATTCATTGACTGTAATGCAGGGACCATGCGGGTATAGAATTTGATAGTGGGGGAGGGTAGGCACACATGGGGGCAGCAGATATTCGGAAAATCTCTGTAGTTGCTGCTCAATTTTTCTGCGAAACTAAAACTGCTCTGGAAGATGAAGTCTATTAAAACATTAATAGAAGTATAGAATGGACAAAAGCCTGAAGCCTTCTATCTAGGTAGTTTCATGTGTTGAGTTCAGAAGTTGGTGGTAGGGGAGGAGCTTCAAGATGGCAGAAGAGTAAGACGTGGAGATGACCTTCCTCCCCACAAATACATCAGAAATACATCTACATGTGGAACAACTCCTACAGAACACCTACTGAATGCTGGCAGAAGACCTCAGACCTCCCAAAAGGCAAGAAACTCCCCACGTACCTGGGTAGGGCAAAAGAAAAAAGAAAAAACAGAGACAAAAGAATAGGGACAGGACCTGCACCAGTGGGAGGGAGCTGTGAAGGAGGAAAGGTTTCCACACACTAGGAAGCTCCTTCGCGGGCGGAGACTGCGGGTGGCGGAGGGGAGAGCTTTGGAGCCACGGAGGACAGCGCAGCAACAGGGGTGCAGAGGGCAAACAGAGAGATTACCGCACAGAGGATCAGTGCCGACCAGCACTCACCAGCCTGAGAGGCTTGTCTGCTCACTCGCTGGGGCGGGCAGGGGCTGGGAGCTGAGGCTCTGGCTTCGGAGTTTGGATCCCAGGAAGAAGACGGGGGTTGGTGGCGTGAACACAGCCTGAAGGGGCTAATGCACCACAGCTAGCCGGGAGGGAGTCTGGGAAAAAGCCTGGACCTGCCAAAGAGACCACTGTTTCAGGGTGCGCAAGGAGAGGGGATTCAGAGCGCCACCTAAACGAGCTCCAGAGACGGACATGAGCCGCGGCTATCAGCGCGGGCCCCAGAGACGGGCATGAGATGCTAAGGCTGCTGCTGCCGCCACCAAGAAGCCTGTGTGCAAGCACAGGTCACTATCCACACTTCCCCACCCAGGAGCCTATGCAGCCCACCACTGCCAGGGTCCCGTGATCCAGGGACAACTTCCCCGGGAGAACACACAGCACGTCTCAGGCTGGTGCAACGTCACGCTGGCCTCTGCTGCCCCAGGCTTGCCCCACATTCCATACCCTCCCTCCCCCTGGCCTGAGTGAGCCACAGCCCCCTAATCAGCTGCTCCTTTAACCCCGTCCTGTCTGAGGGGGAAGAGACGCCCTCAGGCGACCTACATGCAGAGGCGGGGCCAAATCCAAAGCTGAACCCCAGGAGCTGTGTGAACAAAGAAGAGAAAGGGAAATCTCTCCCAGCAGCCTCAGGAGCAGTGGATTAAATCTCCACAGTCAACTTGATGTACCCTGCATCTGTGGAATACCTGAATAGACAATGAATCATCCCAAAATTGAGGTGGTGGACTTTGGGAGCAACTGTAGCCCTGGGGTTTGCTTTCTGCATCTAATTTGTTTCTGTTTTTTTGTTTACCTTAGTTTAGTGTTTAGAGCTTAGTATAATTGGTAGATTTGTTTATTGATTTGGTTGCTCTTCTCCTTTTTTTAATATATATATATTTTTTTACTATTTCTCTTTTTGTGAGTGTGTATGTGTATGCTCCTTTGTGTGATTGTCTGTATAACTTTGCTTTTACCACTTGTCCTAGGGTTCTGTCTGTCCGTTTTTATTTTTTATTAGTATAGAATTTAGGACTTGTTATCATTGGTGAATTTGTGTTTTGGTTTGATTGCTCTCTTCTTTCTTTCTTATTTTTTATTTTTAATTTTTAATAATATTTTTTAATTTTTAATTTCAATAACTTTATTTTATTTTATTTATTTATTTTTTCTTTCTTTCTTTCTTTTTCTCCCTTTTCTTCTGAGCCATATGGCTGACAGGGTCTTGGTGCTCCAGCCGGTTGTCAGGCCTGAGCCTCTAAGGTGGGAGAGCTGAGTTCAGGACATTGGTCCACCAGAGACCTCCCGGCTCCATGTAATATTAAATGACGAAAGCTCTCCCAGAGATCTCCGTCTCAACGCTAAGACCCAGCTCCACTCAATGACCAGCAAGCTACAGGGCTGGACACCCTATGCCAAACAACTAGCAAGACAGGAACACGAACCCATCCCATTAGCAGAGAGGCTGCCAAAAATCATAAGTTCACAGACACCCGAAAACACACCACCGGATGCAGCCCTGCCCATCAGAAAGACAAGATCCAGCCCCACCAACCAGAACACAGGCACCAGTCCCCTCCACCAGGAAGCCTACACAAGCCACTGAAACAACCTTACCCACTGGGGGCAGACACCAAAAACAACGGGATCTACGAACCTACAGCCTGTGAAAAGGAAACACCAAACACAGTAAGTTAAGCAAAATGAGAAGACAAAGGAATACACAGCAGATGAAGGAGCAAAGCAAAAACCCACCAGACCAAACAAATGAAGAGGAAATAGGCAGTCTACCTGAAAACGAATTCAGAGTAATGATAATAAAGATGACCAAAATCTTGGAAGCAGAATGGAGAAAATACAAGAAACATTTAACAAGGACCTAGAAGAACTAAAGAGCAAACAAACAATGATGAACAACACAATAAATGAAATTAAAAATTCTCTAGAAGGAATCAATAGCAGAATAACTGAGGCAGAAGAATGGATAAGTGACCTGGAGGATAAAATAGTGGAAATAACTACCACAGAGCAGAAAAAAGAAAAAAGAATGAAAAGAATTGAGGACAGTCTCAGAGACCTTTGGGACAACATTAAATGCACCAACATACGAATTACAAGGGTCCCAGAAGATGAAGAGAAAAACAAAGGGACTGAAAAAATATTTGAAGAGATTATTGTTGAAAACTTCCCTAATATGGGTAAGGAAATCAAGTCCAGGAAGCGCAGAGAGTCACATACAGGATAAATCCAAGGAGAAACACGCCAAGACACATATTAATTAAACTATCAAAAATTAAACACAAAGAAAAAATATTAAAAGCAGCAAGGGAAAAGCAACAAATAACATACAAAGGAATCCCCATAAAGTTACAGCTGACCTTTCAGCAGAAACTCTGCAAGCCAGAAGGGAGTGGCAGGACATATTTAAAGTGATGAAAAGGAAAAAACTACAACCAAGATTACTCTACCCAGCAAGGATCTCATTCAGATTCGATGGAGAAATTAAAACCTTTAGAGACCAGCAAAAGGTAAGAGAATTCAGTACCACCAAACCAGCTTTACAACAAATGCTAAAGGAACTTCTCTAGGCAGGAAACACAAGAGAAGGAAAAGACCTACAATAACAAACCCAAAACAATTGAGAAAATGGTAATAGGAACATACTTATCGATAACTACCTTAAATGTAAATGGATTAAATGATCCAACCAAAAGACATAGACTGGCTGAATGGATACAAAAACAAGACCCGTATACATGCTGTCTACAAGAGACCCACTTCAGACCTAGGGACACATACAGACTGACAGTGAGGGGATGGAAAAAGATATTCCATGCAAATGGAAATCAAAAGAAAGCTGGATAAGCAATTCTCATATCAGACAAAAGAGACTTTAAAAAAAGACTATTACAAGAGACAAAGAAGGACACTACATAATGATCAATGGATCAATCCAAGAAGTAGATATAACAATTGTAAATATTTATGCGCCCAACATAGGAGCACCTCAATACATAAGAAAAATATTAACAGCCATTAAAGGGGAAATTGACAGTAGCACAATCATAGTAGAGGACATTAACACCCCACTTTCACCAATGGACAGATCATCCAAAATGAAAATAAATAAGGAAAGACAAGCTTTAAATGATACATTAAACAAGATGGACTTAATTGATATTTATAGGACATTCCATCCAAAAACAACAGAATATATTTTCTTCTCAAGTGCTCATGGAACATTCCCCAGAAAATGTATAAGACACTATAATGCAGAAAACTATAAGACACTGAGGAAAGAAATTAAAGATGATCCAAACAGATGGAGAGATATAACATGTTCTTGGACTGGAAGAATCAGTATTGTGAAAATGACTAAACTACCCAAAGCAATCTACAGATTCAATGCAACCCCTATCAAATTACCAATGGCATTTTTTACAGAACTAGAACAAGAAATCTTAAAAGTTGTATGGAGACACAAAAGACCCAGAATAACCAAAGCAGTCTTGAGGGAAAAAAATAGAGCTGGAGGAATCAGACTCATTCACTTCAGACTATACTACAAGCTACAGTAATCAAGACAGTATGGTACTGGCACAAAAACAGAAATATAGACCAATGGAACAGGATAGAAAGCCCAGAGATAAACCCACACACCTATGGTCAACTAATCTATGACAAAGGAGGCAAGGATATACAATGGAGAAAAGACAGTCTCTTCAGTAAGTGGTGCTGGGAAAACTGGACAGCTACACGTAAAAGAATGAAATTAGAACACTCCATGACACCATACAAAAAAATAAACTCAAAATGGATTAGAGACCTAAATGTAAGACCAGACACTGTAAAACTCTAAGAGGAAAACATAGGAAGAACACTGTGTGACATAAATCACAGCAGGATCTTTTTTGATCCACCTCCTAGAGTAATGGAAAGAAAAAGAAAAACAAACAAATGGGACCTAATGAAACTTCAAAGCTTTTGCACAGCAAAGGAAACTACAAACAAGACGAAAAGACAACCTTTCGAATGGGAGAAAATATTTGCAAATGAATCAATGGGTAAAGGATTAATCTCCAAAATATATAAACAGCTCATGCAGCTCAATATTAAAAAAACAAACAACCCAGTCCAAAAATGGGCAGAAGACCTAAATAGACATTTCTCCAAAGAAGATATACCAATTGCCAACAAACACATGAAAGGATGCTCATCATCACTAATCATTAGAGAAATGCAAATCAAAGCTACAATGAAGTATCTCCTCACACTGGTCAGAATGGCCATCATCAAAAAATCTACAAACAATAAATGCTGGAGAGGGTGTGGAGAAGAGGGAACCCTCTTGCACTGTTGGTGGGAATGTAAATTGATACAGCCACTATGGAGAACAGTATGGAGGTTCCTTAAAAAACTAAAAATAGAACTTCCATTCGACCCAGCAATCCCACTACTGGGCATATACCCTGAGAAAACCATAATTCAAAAAGACTCATGTACCAAAATGTTCACTGCAGCACTATTTACAATAGCCCGGAGATGGAAGCAACCTAAGTGTCCATCGACAGATGAATGGATAAAGAAGAAGTGGTACATATATACAATGGAATACTGCTCAGCCATAAAAAGAAATGAAATTGAGTTATTTGAGTGAGGTGGCTGGACCTAGAGACTGTCATACAGAGTGAAGTAAGTCAGAAAGAGAAAAACAAATACCGTATGCTAACACATATATATGGAATCTAAAAAAAAAAGGAAAAGGTTCTGAAGAACCTAGAGGCAGGACAGGAATAAAGAAGCAGACATAGAGAAGGGACTTGAGTACACAGGGAGGGGGAAGGGTAAGCTGGGATGAAGTGAGAGAGTGACATGGACATATATACACTACCAAATGTAAAATAGCTAGCTAGTGGGAAGCAGCTGCATAGCACAGGGAGAATAGCTCAGTGCTTTGAGTCCATCTAGAGGGTTGGGATAGGGAGGGTGGGAGGGAGATGCAAGAGGGAGGAGATTTGGAGATATATGTATATGTATGGCTGATTCACTTTGTTATACAGCAGAAACTAACACACCATTGGAAAGCAATTATACTCCAAAAAAGATGTTAAAAAATTAAAAAGATAAAAGCACTGCTTGAATGACTTTCAGTTTTAGTTTGAGCTTTCGATTTGATGAGCTAAAACTCTTAACACTTAACCCTAAGAAAATCAACTCTATTATATTTAAGTCTTTGAAGTTCTTAGAGAACTTTCCAAAATAAATGAAATCTCAAGTTATTGATTCACATGGGTCAGTCCATTCCCATAAAAGATAGTGTAAAATGTTATTTCATTTCTGCTATGAAATTATTTTATCTTTTGGTTTTGAAGTTGTAGTGGAGATAACTTATGACTACAGATTTTTCTTCTCTGCAGCATGACTAAAAAGATTCTTAGTTGATTTACTACTGAACTCCCAAGTACTTAACAGGTAGAGCCAAGAGAGTGAACAACATATTAAACATGAAACAAGAGTGGCTCAAATTATTTTTAGAACTTGGCAGAATATAAAATAATGAATACATTATAAAGATCCTATTTAGTGTCAAAGGGAGATGATATTACTGATATCACGTGATTTCTGTGACTTGGAATAAGTTTTTAAAATGATGTATGGGTTTTTATTTTGTCTGAAGCATACCCTAGCTAAGTTTTCAAAACTTCTAGGTCTTCTTCCTGAGAGTAAAGATGAAGATTGTGTGAAACCATGCTCTTATTCTTTAGCAATAGGAAGACTCAAGGGTAGACAGACACTCAGACTTCCCCAAAAGTCAGCCCTGTGTGTAGGCGAAACTTAAGAGCCATCCACACAAGATTAGAGATTATATATATACACATATATATGGGCTTTTATAGGCCAATGGTGACACTATCCTTCCCCTTTTGAGTCACCTGAAAGATATCCCAAATATTAGAATATAGCTTTGGGAAATCATCACATACATTTTATGTATTGATAGCTAGTTATTCTTTGCATAGCTTTTGCTGGCTCCACAGATGTGACTGAGTTGATGACATTTTTCCCAGGCTAAGTTCCCGGGATGCAGGTGAAAGCCAATGAAAATTAGATCATGTTTCTGAGGTATGCTGTAGTTTATTTAGAACCCAACCTGTATGTTATTAATGAAATTTAAAATCAGCTTATAAAAAGGAACTTATGGGAGAGCTAAATAATTCTAAGTTTGGTAATTGATGATGCTAAGTTGTTTATTCTTTCAAGTTTCATTCAATAAATATGCAAATATGCATTAAAAAAAAAGAACATGGCTTTGGGTTACACACCGAGTAGGTAAATTACCCCCTGGACCACCTGAAAGTACTAGTAATTTATGTTACCATCACCTTTCTGTGTCTCAGTTTGCTCATCTGTAAAATGGGGATAATAGTAGTACCCACCTTACAGAGTTGTTATGATGATGAAATATGAATGCGTGTAAAGACTTTAGAACTATGCCTGCCGTAGCGTAAGCCCCCAGTTACAGAATTACATATATTACCTAGAAGGGAAAATGGAATAAGTCGTCTTCCCTGCAATTGTCAACAATGAGTGACTGAAAGGTAGAGGGGGTTCTAACCAGGTAAGTTTGGCAGTGAAGAGGGAAATTGGATAGCACTGGTGCAGAAGAAGCTGCCCAGGAGGGCATGTCATGCCTGAGATCCATCCTATTTGCTCAGCTGTGGGGGGCTGAGGTGAAGCTGGGGGTGGCGAGGTGGGCACTCCTTGGGACAGCGTTTCCCAGTGGATGGCTGGCGGAAGCAGAAGCAATTTGTCTAAATTCCCTTTATGGGAGCTACGTGTTTGCTTTCTGACTGTGGTCATCTCTGAGCACTATCTCCAGCTTGGACAGCCCTTGAGGGATGCTACTTTCAAATACTCAGGGTCCACCTAGTAGGAGAAAAGGTGCTACTTCTTTCCTATGCTCCCTTCTCTCATCTCTGTATGGCAGAAAAAGCATGTTGTTTGTATGGACAGATACTTTTCTTAACATTCCTCTCTGATCAAGGAAGCACAAAGCCTCCTCCAGATGTATATTTAGAAATGTCGCCATGGTCACTGTTTCCCGTTTGGGCATCTGTCGTGTGGTTATTTCAGCATGCAGGTGAGACTCTTCCAATAGCCGTATAGCACCATGTTGGGGAAGAGCCTGAGATTGCTATCAGCAGCCTCGCTACTTGTTTTATGATTTTACTATAATTGGGCAAACAATTGGCCTCCCCAAGACTCCATTTCCTCCTTTGGTAAAATGAGGGTGCCGGGTGGACTGAGAATCCCTTTGAGCTCTGATATCATGTTTGATAGATGTGACCCCAGTCATGAAGAAGTTGACTAGCTCTAGGGCTGCTCATAGATTTCTTATGTATCGATCACAAAAGCAATTCGATGGAAACCACTCCTACTCATAACAGTCTCAAAGAGATGCATCTAGTGACTCAGACGCCACTGTGACAGCTGAGTTCCCCTTGGGATCCAGTCCTCTAGTCTGACCACCCCACCCGCAGTTTACTCGAAGCAGGCTTTACTATTATTATTTCCCGGAGGCTCTCAGTGTTAAAACCAGTCCATCAGAAAAATTCCCGGGCTCACAAAACTCCACGGGAGTGAAAGGTTTTAATTCCAGCCTATGCAGGACTCGTCTGACCAGGGTGAGACTGTTTTAAATAAGTGTTGTCTAGGACCTTTCTATTGTTGGCAGTTGCTGATGCAATCATTGTCCAATAATACTTTGAATAGGTTCATTTTCCAAACATGATCATGGTAACATTTTTCTAGACAGTTAGCAACCGTGGAGAGAGGGCATGCGATGAAAATTACTAATATGGGACTATGAGGTTGCGAAATTGGATTTTTTATGTGTTTTAAAAGGGATCACTCACTAAATGACTGGCAAGAAAGATTAATGCCGACTCCATCAGTGACTAGGAAAGTCTAGGGCGAATATAAATGAGCTATGGATATTATGTCCAACACTGATGGGATTAGCTCCCTGCATATTTCTAGCACTTGGCTGTTTAAGTGTGAGGATAGTCTACATACGGAGAACATGAACTTGTAAGGTTTGGATCAAAGGTTTTATAAATTATTTTACAAGCTTCTCGTGGATAGGGATTGTCTAATACTTATACTTTGTCTTACTCCAAGCACCTGAATCTATTTTACTTATAATAGAGGTTTAACTGCTTTAAATGCTTTTTGAGATGCAGAGAGGAAGTAACTATATATATAAATAAATTGCATAGTGTGTTCGATAAATATTTTAAGTGAAAATGTGGTCTCCTTGTTCGTGAGAGAAGCTTATAGGTACTCGGCAAATTAGTTAAAAATGTTCTATTTTCATTTTATCATTCTGGTCTGGGGGCTTGGACGATTTACGGGCGATCAAAATGCATAAAATAAGGAATTTTCCTAATGCAGTTAATATCTTTTCCCTGTTTTTCTTAGACTTGAATGCTGTCAGGGAGCTTTAACAGGGATACTAACATCTAAAATCTTTCATAAAACATGTAAAATGATGTAAAGTTAGTAAAGCTTCCTTTACCACTAACCCAAGCCTCTGCAGTTGTGCCTTCTTGTCTTTTCCTGATAGCTTTACAAGGCCCAGGAATAAACACCAGCCCACTCCTCAGCATGAAACAGAAATTGTTTCACTGTTTCATCTCAGAGTGCGGGAGTTTGCATCTCTTTTTTGTTATTTCTTAAAATTACGAGATGCTGTAGACCTATAAGAAGAACAGATGATAGTATAATGCACACTCAACATACTGATCACCTGGTTTAAGATCACAAACACAACTGAAGCCCCCACAAAACCCTATCATTCTTCCCCACCCTCCCCAGTTTTTCTACTTTTACTATACATATGTAGCCTTAAATATTATGGTATTTGGGGGCATGTCTTTAATTTTTATATAGATTGTATTGTACTGTGTGTATCCTTCATAAAACTCTTTTTTTCAGTTTGTTTAACAATATATATATTTTTTTATACATGGTCTTTTATTTTTTATTTATTAATTTTTAAAATTGAAGTATTGTTGATTTACAGTATTGTGTTAGTTTCAGGTGTACAGTGTTTAACAATATATTTTTGAGATTTAATCATGTTGATGGATGTAGCTCTATTTTGTTCACTTTTACTCATATATGGCATTTTATTAGGTGAATAGACAAAATAATTTTTTTAGCTGTTCTCCCATTGATCAGCTGTTTCAAACTTTTCTCAGTGTCAATAAATAGTGTATTAAACATTCTTTAACTTTTCTCCATCTCTTATGCAAGAATCTCTTTAGGGATACACATGTGGGAGTGGAATTGCTGGGTGCTAGGGTACACACATCTTCATCTAGACCAGCTCTGGCCAAATCGTTCTCTAAAGTCTGTGCCAATTGACAGTTTCCCTGAACAGTGTTCCTGTTGCTCCACATTCTTACTAACTCTTACAGTCAGAATTTTTCATTTTTACCAATCTTATGAGTGTAAATAATATACTTTATTGTTTTAATAGGAATTTCCCTGACTGCTACTGAAGTCAAGCATCTTTTTATATGCTTATCTGCCGTTCTGGTTTCCTGTTCTGAGAATTATATTATTATATATTTTTTTCTCATTTTTGAGGTTGTTTATCTTCTTAGTGATCTATAGGAGTTCTTTATAATATTTGGTCACTAGTATTTTTTCTCTCAGTCTGTGGCTTCTGATTTTTAAATATCTTTTAATTAACAAATCATTTGTTAATTATTTTTTAAAAAATTCTGTTTAATAATGTTTTACATACCCTGGGATCATAGTTAGTTTCCAAATTTTTTCCCTAAGTGTTTTAAAGTGTTTCCCCCTCCCATTTAGCTTTTAATTTATCTGCAATTGAATTTTATAAATTGTGTGGGATAGGGATCTAATTTTATTTGATTTTTTCATATAAATAACCAGTTAGTTTAGCATAAGTTATTGAATGGAATTTTCTATGCTGGGAATTTTTATTAATCCCATATGGGTTTGTTTAGTTTCCTGAAATTAAGGGATCAGGTTTATCAGTATCTGGGAAAACTTAAGACATTATCTCTTTGAATATTGTCTTTGCTGCATTCTTTTTATTTTCTTTTTCTGGAATTCATAACTATGTTGGACCTTCTAATTCTATCTACCATGTTTTTTAACTTCTATTTCATATTTTTCACATCCTTCATTCTCTATCTTGCCTTCTGGCAATTTCCTCAGATTTAAGTTCCCTCTTACTAGTTTTTTTCTGCAACTGTGTCTAACATGCTGTTTAACATTTCCATTAAGTTTTAATTTCAGAGACTCTTTTTCATTTATATAACTAATACTTTATTCTTTTTCAAATCTACCTTATTTTTTGCAGTGTCTTATTCTTTCATGTGTTCAATTTTTTGTCTTTATTATACTTATTAATACATATATGTCTATTATATTTATACTTGCTTCTTGTCTCTGAAAATTTTGTTATTTGAAGTTCTTCCACCATGTGTTGAGTAGTTTGATTTTCAGTATGGTTGACTTGTTTATTTGTAAATTTTGGATTGTGAACTCATCTTAAGTGGTGGGAATCTTGTACAATCTCCAGAGCAGTTTTTAACTTCCTCTGCTAAGGAGATTTCCAGGTTGGCAGGACTTTTTGTTGCTGTGGTGGTTAGCTTTGGGGCTTAAACATCTCCAGATAATGGAACAGGCTCATGATTATACATTTTAGAGAGAGATAATTATTTTTTCCATCCAAAGTCTAGGCCAAGACAAATAGTCTTCCTTTTTTGGATGGCATTTTGTTGTCATTACAGTTTACTTTTTGCAGAGGGGTAAAACCTTCTGGGATCTCTCTTGACTCAGAAGCCTCAGTTCAATCTCCCTTTCCTCAAAAAGGCTCAAGGTCTTATCATTACTTAGGATTAAGAACCTAACCATTTGGCTGCAAAAACATGTAAAACCCTGTAGAGCTGTCTAATATTACCAGCTTATTCTTACCTTTCTAGTTTTAAGTTTCTCAGTCATTTTTGGCCACTGTGTATTTCTCTTGCCTTATTATCTTTAGTTTTATAGAAGGAGCATTTTTAGTTTTTCCCAAATCCCAAACTGCCAGAAAGGGAAGTCTTTCTGCTTAACTCTCAAAGCTTAGGCTATTCAGCTAAGAGTCTTGGGTTAGAAAGGAAATGATTTTAACAGTAATAGAGCCAGTCACAGAGCATTATATATGTGTTTACTTTAAAAGTTGGTATTGTGCCTTTGCCTGCCTAGAACTGAAGCTACCTAGCATAGACAGTTGAGGTAGTAAAATATCCTAGGAATTTGGATTATGCACTCAAACCTAAAGGATATTTCAGGCTAATCTCTTCCTTTCTCGTCAGTGGTCTTCTTAATCCACGTGGGTAATTGAAACAATCTGCATTTTGACTGTGAGTGGTCTGAAAATGAAGTGACTGCAAGTTAGAAATAGGACCATGTTGGCTCAGGTTGATCTCGGAGAGGCAGCAGTGAGTGGTGGCGTGAAGGGAGATCTTAATTCCCTGCCCAGGAATTGAACGTGGGGAGCCTGGTTGAAAACCAGGAATCCAGGCCACCACACCCCCTGGCTCTTGCCCCCAGTGAAAAATGCATTTCTCACAGAGGCAAAAACTGTAAAAACAGGTACAAAGTTTATTATTAGAGACACAGCTCAACAACAAGTGGGAGAGCACACAGAGAAACTGTTTAGTTAAGACAGAAGCAAGGCAGAGATGCACACCTGGAGAGGAAGTGTGTGGGCGTCCTCCCGAAAGAGGATGCTCAGTAAAGAGGTGGTTAAATCATTCATATAGTTCTTCCAGGTCTTTGTTTACCTTTGGCCACTTATCTGGTTTCTTTTTCTGCACCTGCCCTGCCCTAAGACCCTCCCCAACCTGTGTACACAACTTTTTTCCAAGATGGATTTCAGCCTATGGGATGGCCTTAGCATCACATGTTATGAGGTGGTGCCCCCTCCTTTTGACCCCCAAGGAGCCTTTCTGCACATGTGCAATGTTTCCCTTGCCCCAAGGATGGGAAATGTATGACCTCTTGATAAACCCTTTTAACAGGGTTTAGCCCCTCTCTGTCCCTGCCATAAAAGTGTCCAGTGTCCAGTTATCTGCCCTATTCCTGTTGCTGTTTCTTATATCGAAGTGCAGATATCGAAATATAGAGAGGGGTCCGTTCATAAATATGTAGTCCTGGAGCCTGTTTGTCTCTTGCCTCAGAAAATGTAAACAGGGGGCTGGTAATGAATGTCTGGCCTGGAGCCCATCTTCTTCTCAGTCCAGGTAGTGTGAACAGGAGGCCAGTTGTAAATGTCTAGCCTGCAGCCCATCTATCTCCTGCCTCAAGGTGGTCTTTAATATGTCCGGTGATGGAATGAGATGTTTCTTGACCTTGAGGGCATACGTGTTTATTTAGAGTTTCCTTCGAACTGGAAGGACTCTGGGGGGGTCACCTGGTCCCACCCCCAATACCTGACTTTACAAATGGGGAATCTGAGTAGCCCATTGTTCTTATTAAGTGGACGTGCAACTTAATGGAGCTCAAAAGGCTCACAGTCTGAATCTGATCTGATCTCTTTTTTGCAAGTAATTATGACCCAAGGGAAGACTCAGTAGATATATCTACAATTATACATATGTGCTCCCTTAGAAACAGAATCCAGTTATTTGTATCAGTTTTCTAGAAAATGAACTTTTCCAGTTTTGCACATATGGTTTACTTGGCCGGAGAATGCATATGGACACCCATTTACATCTATTAATTTGGCTGAGAGATAAAGCACGAGTACAGTGTGGGTATTGACCTTCATCTAGCTACACCTCTCCTGAAAGGACACTGCAATGGATTCTGAAGCAAAGTGTTCTTTTGAGAAGAACTAATCAGAACTGAAAGATAATTCTAATCTTAATAGAAAGTTCCTATGCCTTTAAATGGTTAAGGGACCTCTAGGTATAAAGTTCAACAGGAAGTCTGTTTCAAGGTCACTTGGACCTTGAAGCAAGCTGAAGCACAAGCAGTCTCCACATGGCTCTTCCCATGGCCCAAAACTATTGTGAGGTGGCTCAGAAATCACAAAGGACACCCTATGAGTGAAGACAGAATGGCAAATATCCATTACTGCATTGTTGGGGCATCTCTGATGTCTTCTCACCAGTCCCTGAGATGTCCATGGGACCCCAACAGCCAAGTGTGATGGAAAATTCCGTGAGATTATTTTGCTTCTTGCATGACTGAGTTGCTTAGCAAGGCTGAGAAGCTGCCATGATCCCTAGAATTCAATTTGTGATTTCTTTGACTCCCTAAACCATGAATGAATGAATGATTCATTTAAAAACACTTAATGAGACTCCACTAGACGCTTGGGTTGAAGTGACAGAGGCAATTAAGAAATGGTTCCTGACCTAAAGGAATTCACTGGAGGCAGAGGGTTCCATAAACCATTTCAATATGATATGATGAGAGTAATGTGAATGGAGGAGGGGCACAGATCCAATAGTGGAGCATGGGGGAGAGGGTCAGGAAGGGAGTTCCAAAGGAAGTGACCTCTGACCTGAGTAAGAAGAGAGTTGCATGCACATTTACCAAGTGAAGTGTCCTCAACCATAAGAGAAAAGCAAAACTCAAGTGCCCTTTGGTTAAGAACACAGCAGGTATGACTATTTCTTGAGGTACGATGCCCCATTTGATTATCCTAGTTTTGTTTTGATTATCTTGGTAACTGAACCTCTACTATTATGTGAAGTTATTTTCAGAAGCAAATGCATATCACCTTCTGAATAGCTTGGCTGTTTTATATCATAATGGGCTCCTAGACAGTGCATGCTCCATCATCCACTGCTGGACCAGGGTTGACTGACTTGCCAGGAGATGCCCTGAGTGGGTGACAATGGACATTTCCTGTTCAGTCTTTCTCTTCTCAGGCTGCACATCTCTGGGAGAGACTTAGAGTGGCTGCAGCCTGAGTCCCAGCCTGGGGCCACTGTGAAACTAAATGCCCCTTTAACTGCAGTTATTAGAGCAAAGATACGACCATTTGCTTTGGACTCTATGCAAACAATGAATTGAATGAAGAAGGGTAGCTTTAGGATGGAGGCATGGAAACAGATGGCAAATGCTTAGAGGTTCCAGGGACAAAGCATTCTCCATCTCCATTCTGATGAATTGATAATTTCCCACAAGAAATTTTCAAAATTCTACATTTTATCATTGAAAGGAAACAATTTAATTCAACACAAATTCATTGACTGCTAACTTTTGGACAGTTGCTATAGTGAATGCTGGGTTTACAGTGACGAAAAAGACTTGTTTCTGCCCCACGTTACTTACAATGTAGACGGACTCTTAAACAGATAGCCATAACGCAATGTTAGAGTAGATTTGGTTAATTTGTAAAAAGATTATATCCCCGTGATCTTATTACCACTGATTCCCTGGCCAGGCATGATAAAGTGCAGAGGAGATAGTTAAGCCCTGATTTTCTATCCCAGATATACCCAGAGCTATTTTTCCTTCCATAATTCTACTTGCAATTCACACCTCCAGATCCCACTCATAATTAATAATCTATTGATATCAAGTTACTGTACCACTTTTGTGGAATTGCCCCAATGCATGCAAACTCGCTTCTCTAACTTATAGAATTAGGCTCTGTCTCCAAGGTTCCTCTGTCCCTGGACCCCCGACTCGGCTTCATGTTTCTCCCATCCCATCCCGACATTAATCTTGGTCCATATTTATCTGCAATCCTTGATCTTGTCCTCTTCCGTCCATTCAAAAATCATTTACTCAAGTTCTACCATTTATGAACCCCTGTGGATTTCAACAAGTTGTAGCTAAAATAAAAAATGGAAAAAGCACCTATAGGAGTTGCATCCTGGGTGGTTTAGCCCCATAGTGGAAATTGCAAATGAGAGCCAGGATCTTTAAAGAACTGAAGGTGGCAGTAGAGGAATAAACATTCTGTCTGGCCCTGGGACTGAAAAAAGCCAAGTAAGGAATTCTAGCTTCACTCCATTTTCTCTCACCTTTGTATTATTTCTCTTCATGTTTTCATATCCCTTCTTTTTATCGCTAATTCAGCCATCTATCTCTCCTCTCCAATTCTTTTTCTCCAGGTCTTCCCAGTTGTTTTTGAAGGCTTCGTACTGGCAAAGATACCCTCCTCTCCCATCAAGAAATATTAAATCTGCCATCCTTTGCCTTTTCATCCCTTTAAGCCTTACTAAATAAATGGAATCTAAGAACATATTCTTTAATATAAAACATACCAAAACAACACTGGGTGGGTAAAATTCGCAAAGATGTGATTTTAGGCAATTACCTGTAGGATTTTCAGCCAGTGGCTAAACTACGTCAGTGACATCCCCAGGAGGATCTACATCAGGGATCAGCCAACTATTTCCCAAGGGTCAAATCTGGGCTGCTGTTTGTTTTTGTAAATAAAGTTTTACTGGAACATTGCCATGCTCATTTGCTTACCTATAGTCTATGAGCGCTTTGCATGACAATGGTAGACTTAAGTAGTCTTGACAGAGACTGGATGGCCTGCAAAGCCTAAAATATTTACTTTCTGGCTCTTTACAGTTTGCTGACCCCTGTTCTCGGAGTCTATATTAATCCAGTGAGGCTAAATCATGCTGCAGTAGCAAATGATTGAAAATCTCAGTGGTTTCCGACAAAGGGGTATTTCTCACTCTTATGATACAATCTTTGAGGGTAAGTTTTGGTATTTCACTCCAGGATGCAGGCTGAAGGAGCAGCCCCAGTGTGGAATAGTGCTGAGAAAACGTTGATAATAATCCAGGCTACTACAGTGGCTATCTGAGCTTTTGTTAAGGGTTCAACATAGAAATGAAAACTTCTACAAGGTCTTCGGGCAGAAGGCTAATCATTTTTGTCTCTTCCCTTCCCTTGAAGCATATCAAGCAGTATGAGTCCTACAGTGAGTACAGCCTCAGAATGCTGTGTTCTGGGGGTGAAAAGGGAACCTCAGAGCTTGTGGATCCCTGGCAAGACTCCCCACCTGGCCCTAACCCATCCCAGCTCTCACCCACAGTCTCCCTTCACCATTTGCTTTGAGAGTCTCAGGGTTCATCTCACCACATCCTGTGTGTCACAGATGGAGTTCCCTGTGCAGGAGATTTGCACACAGGTGGTTCACCTGGTGAGTTCTCTCAGCATCACCAGCCGCGGGGGAAGGGGAGGCAGTGGGATGGGGCGGAGGCAGTGCAATTGCAGCAGGAACCTGCACAGATCTGGGAAGAGCATCGCAGCCCCATCTACTCCAAGCACCCCTAGAAGTGCAGGACTCAGGGCTCCCAGCACTTCCCCATCCCCTGGATTCTCATCTCCATGCGGCTCTGAACACGCCCTTTTCTGTCCCCAGCACCTATGCCCCACCAAACCCTGACTCTCCTACTGTGCTTTCAGATTCACGGCCCACACATGCAGCAGCACACTTCTCTATATTTGCAAATTCTTCTTTAATCCTTTCTTCCATCTTCTTGCTCTAAGTGAAGCCTAGCTCTTCCCGGAAGCCATTGCTTTCCCAGTAGACCTTTCAAAGGATGCTGTTTTCTTCCCACAGCTTCTATCCCCTGGGATGCAGAGGTGGCATAGGCATCCTCCTTTTCCTTCCCCACGCTGCCACTTCCAGACCTTGCAGGATGGAATGACTGATTGAACGGAAGCAGTACCCACTCATTTACTTGTTTCAGCATCTATTAAAAAAATGACCATCTTGGAGGTTGTAGCTACTGTGCAGCTCAGGTGTTTGCAGGTGTTTAAAGTACACTTTTGAGCTAGTGTGGGAGAAGACCACAGGCCTAGGGGGTTTGCTAGGACCATTGGCTCCTGCTTCACTCCAGGATTCGGTTGTACCTTATACGCGTGCATGGAGACATCTCTCCTTGTACACCTTCAGATTTGAACTTGCATCACACCAGCAAAGTATTTCTAAGTAATCTAGGTCTTTTGGAAACTCTGGGGTCAAGAATCCTCAAAGACCTTCTGAAGAGTTTTGAAGAATTGGGCCCTTTCTTGACCGTCCTTTGCTCAGGACTGTGATCCCCTGTATTGGACTCGGACGGTCAAGGCAAAATGTGAGTGGCAAGAGCCTCACCGCTTCCTTCTAACTGATGGTGAACCGTAAGCCACTCGGCTCAGCCCTGGAAATACTCACTGAAGCTTTGACAGAAACTCTGAGGTGGCACCTGGTTTTTCAAGAAACCATGTCTTCTTGACCAGCCAGTTCTATTCTGAATGTCTGGGATGGGTGAAGTGGCTACCAGCATGTGGTGCAGCTGGGACTCACCTGGTGGATGAAATCATTCATGGTCTCACCTTTGCCTCTGATCTGCTGAGAGCCCATGGGCAAGTTACTTCCTGCCGTGGACCTCTCTTCTCATCTGTAAAATAGTGGGACTGGCTCAAGAGCACCTAATGATCTTTCCCAGCTCCATCACTCCTGGAATGCTGTGGACTTTTTCTTTTTCCAGTACCGGTTGTTCTTGCAGCTCTAAGTGAGCCCTGCCCAGCCGCTCCCTTCTCTTGACATAATATTTTCGTTGCAATCTTCCCCAGTCTCCACCCCAGTCCTGTGGTTTTTCTCTTTCATATCATTGTTTTCTTTTTTTTTCTTTCTTTCTTTTTTTTTTTTTGCAGTACTTGGGCCTCTCACTGCTGTGGCCTCTCCCGTTGCGGAGCACAGGCTCCAGACGCGCAGGCTCAGCGGCCATGGCTTACGGGCCTAGCCGCTCCATGGCATGTGGGATCTTCCCGGACCGGGGCACGAACCCGTGTCCCCTGCATCGGCAGGTGGACTCTCAACCACTGCACCACCAGGCACATATCATTGTTTTCTATTCATATCTAAGCTGGGTTGGTTTACAAGCGTTCTTGAAAAAAATTGAAATCGACTCGGCATACATTTATTGTATGTAAATCTGAGCCACGCACTGGGGACACAGACAGGAAAGGACAGGTCTCTGTCCCCAAGCCCCACAAAGCTGGGTAGAAATGACAGCGAGCTCCTTTCCTGAAGATTCCATCTTAAACACCCCAGGCACTCATCAACATTCCCTCTCTCTGCCATCCTGAGAATTTTATTTATGCATTTGCAAAAGGATATAAGGAAGTTACCAGTAGTTATAAATACCAATGGTGGTATTTCATCTGTTTCTTTGATGAAAAGACAGTATGTACCTTCTGTCTGGGATTAATGTGGTTGGGCTACCGCCATTTTGCAGAGTTGTTATCTTACTGTGACAATATTTTTAAACAATGGCCAAAACGCTAAGTAAAAAGCAGGATGTTCAAAATTCTGAGGACTCAGAGTTGGAAGGAAGGCATGCCCAGGGACCAGTGGACCAGCTGTGGTCTCTGAGAGGAAGGGAGGGAGAAGTCGACTTCGGTGACTTAAAAGGCACCATAGCTCCCTCTAGGGGTGGTAGTTATTCAATTACTTTGCTGACCTGCTGCACTTCCCCTCCGAGAATAAACTCTATTTAGAACAAAGGAAGTCTGTCTGTTCCCAACTTTGGGAAAGAACTAGTGGTCTGGGAAATGACAATGTCCCAGGTGTCCACAGTGAGATTTGTTCTGTGACCTGGGTAATAGGTTCAGAATATCCATTGTCACATACTTCACTGAAAGCACAAAAATGCCTCCAAGGAAAAACTTTCAGTGATTTTTGAATGGCCCTCACCTCTGTTCCTCTCCATTATCTTAAACATTAGACAATTAAGAACATTACAGTTTACACATTTTGTAGTTGCAGTTACTCTTTTTTCTAGTAGTTTTATTGACTAATTATTAATTATTGTTGATATTTATTATTAATAAATGACTATCCAGAAAAATCATATCGACTTCACATAGGATTTGAAAAACACTAGATAATGTGGTTGCTACTAAAGAATATTTAATTAGAAAAAAAAGCCATTTTAGGAAACATCTTTTCTGTTTAACTTATCCCATCTATTTTTACCATCAACTCCGAGCTCTCACTTCCTCTCCTGAATTGCTGGCTCTTTGAAAGCAGAGCATCATTTTGCTCCCTTTCGTGTTCTTCCCAATTCCACATGCCTTGCACAAAGAAGAGTGTAATAAATGCTTGGTTTAGTGCCATGGATTTTAGAAAAACCCTGTGATATAAGCAATTAAGCAAATCATTGACCTACCTGTCACTCGACAAGAGAGGTCAGGTGACTTGCCCATGGTCATACAGCCAACAAGTGGTAGGGCCTGGATTCAAACTCAGGCAGTTTGGTTTGAGTTCCACCTATATAGTCAGGTGTATGAATTAGTATATACCCCTCCTTTGCCCCTACCCATTCCCCCACTTTTGTCTCCCTTCCCCTGGATAGCTCTGATGTTTACACTGATATCTAAGCGTCCTGCATGTAACCCATTTACTGGGTAGGGGGGGGAGCAGATTTCATTGCTGGCTACTGACCTGGGGCATGGGGACTGGGTCGACACTAATGCTGGGCTCCCATTCACTGGCCAGAGCTATTGCATCAGGGGAAGGCAGTAAACCTGCAGGCCATGCTTGCTGAGGAATTTCTGGGAGAGAAGTGTCCTCTCTTCTGGAAAAACTTAGAGTAACCACCTTCTTTCTCTGTCCTTAGATATGAATGGAAGTATAGCCCAGGCTGTTGCGAACAGACAAACAGGAGAACCAGAAGTGAAGCTGACATTGCCAAGGGCAGACGGCTGCAGAAGTAAACCTGGTCTTGGATGACATGGAGAAGCAATTCCACCTTTAGGATTCAGTCTTGTAAGCCACTGTATCTCTTTTTGATCGTTTAAGCCACTTTGAATGGTTTTATTTGTTTTGTTTTTTATTTTTTCGTCACTCAGTGGAAACTATTCATGGCCATAATTTGGGAAGATAAGATTCTATCTCTTTCTCAAAAGCTAACTGGTTAGAACTTTGACCAACTAGAGTTGTTAAACTTGGAGAGAATTAATTAGATCTCAATATTTAAGAGCTATGTGATAACTGGTTCATGTTATATTTACAATTCTATATTCAAATAAAACCTAAATGTCAGGTTCTTGAACACGAATGTAAAAATACCAGGACCTGCTGTTGCTGTACTGCAGCTGAACCTAAATTATGCGTCCCTTAGGGAGAATCAGTACTTTTCTTTTAAGCCAAACTCAGATTCTTACATGTACTTCCAAAAGACAAATAATAAATAGCCAAGGAAAATATTTTAAAATTAGGGGAAAAACATGCTACTTGTCTGTTATTAGAGTTGGAAAAATCATCCCTTAAGCTCCTCCTATAGAGGATCTTGTTTCTTCCCTAAAGTAAAGCCCATTAAATAACTTTTAGAGTGGAAGATTCGGATAGTTGGTGATTACAAAGACAAATAATTCAAGGATAAAGACAAATAATCCAGAGGTAAAACCAACATCTTGAAGGAGAGTTTCTTTAAGATTTCAATGGTCCCAAACTTTAAACTTAGGGCAGAGATTCTGTTAGTACTAAGAAAGCCTAGAGAACCAGGTATCTCCAGAATAATGGGAGGGCATGTTGATTCTTCTTGGTTAGGAAACACATAAGTCCCCCTTATTCCAAAGTCCCTGTTGTGCTTTCTTTTCTCTGACAGAATCAAAAGGCTTAATTCTTTCCTTTCCAGCTTGGAGAGAACCCATTTTTCCTTTACCTCCTGGTACTCTATCCTGAACAGTCCAATAGAATTATAAGATGCTCATTAAAGTTGGGAAGAAATAATCATTTCCTGCATTTGTTTTCTTTGTATCAGAAAGAGTAGAGGGTCCCAAGCTATCTAATGTAATGGATGCAGTATCCTGAGCATCCTGCATTTCAATAACTTGCTATAAAGAAGACTGGCTTGATTTTCAAGGTCCCTGGACTACACTGAGCTTGAGCTCTGGCTGTGAGCCACTTGCTTCTAAGAGACATAAATAACCACAATTGCCAGGAAGTATCGCAGGTAATCTCTACAAATGCCTGAATAAAGTTAAATGAAGTACAACCCGAGACTCCGACGATTTAGACTCCACTGAATACTGTGTTCTCTGTCAGCTGGCAAGATTTTAATTTATTTTATTATTAAATTTTTATGACAAAATGTAACATAACTCATTCACTTTGTCCATTAATCCTCTCTCCTTCATAAAAATGGCATACATGATGATGACCTATATTAATGTAATTGTCTCCCATGTGTAGTATTATAGTGATAATCTATAAGTAGTATATAAGTTTGTAGAAATTAATGTATAAAGCATATAATTACAGAAAAAGTATAAATCTTTAAAGTTTTTTTTCCTGCTCATATATTGAATTAATATTTCAGCCATTTGAGCCACCTAGTGGTAATATCCATGAAACATGATTTTTTATATTGAAAAATGATGTGAAAGATCTAACAGTTTTCAGATTACCAGGAATGAACTAGAATGAATCATAACCATTATATATAACATTCAGACTTTTGAATTAATATTTATTTATTGGGAGAAGATTGAATATTGGAAAATAACTTATAAAAACATAATCTTTGCTTATTTTGTTTCTTCTACTAGAAGCCACATAGCCAAGAAAATGAAAATTATAAGAGATAGTAATTGATGAAAGGGAAGTTTTCAATATGTATAACAAAGAAATGGCTGTCAAACGTTTAATGGAGTAAAATGACTAACACATTTTAGAACTGATTGTATTCAAATGTAACCTTAGATAAATGATGTTGGGTGTCGTCACGTTTTCCAAATCTGTCTTCCAGCCAATCATCAGTCTTGTGTTTTCTTATTTTCAAAGAACAGAAGGGTAATCACCAAACTGCTCAGTGACCCATTAGAAATACTCCATACTCCGATTACACCGGGGTTAATTTCAGATTTCTTTTACTGGAACTATAGATCCAACTAAGTTCCGTGTTGACTCTGTTGTGGTGTAATAACTTCCAGGAGAGCTAAATCACTAAATACCGCTAACTTCACATGTTAGAATCCACATTCATCTTTGCCTTGTTAACTTTTAAGGAGGTTTTCATTTTATTCGTTGATCCAAGAACGTCACATACTTTGGTTTCCTGCTTTCTTAAGTTGCCATATGTCTCTAAAGAGGTTTTTTTTGAAATCAGAATTAGCACAAAGAAATGATAGATTTCTCCTCTTTGAATGCACCAAGCTTCCTACTTGGTAGGACTGCAAAACTGTCATATGAAACCAGCAGTGAAAATATTCTCTCTTTTTGGCAGTCCTGCTTGTCTGAACTCTCACCTCCTCCCATCTCATCTGTGCTTTTATCAGGTGAGCAGAAGACAGTTAGTTTCACAAGTGATTCCCGGAAGGAAAGATATCTAGGCAAGTTTAGGGGAGTGAAGAGTGTCAGCCTGGTAGTAGATGAGACCTTAACGAGTGATAGAGCAGAATGAGAATGAAATAGGCTTTAAAAGAGGAGACGCCTCCCTGATCTGTAAGGCACACAGACAGGTCTGCAGGGGAGCGAGGTTACGGAGGGAGGATTCTACAATGAGCATATGGTGAATGTCTATTATTTTGCCTTTTTTTTTTTTCTGGGAATACCATCTTTCTGGACAGATGTGTGGTCATGAGGTTGATGCGTTTCCTAGGCTGGCCAATCAGAGAAATTTCTTAGGCATTTTGAACTGAGGACCAGTGAGAATGTATCTGAGAGCTCCTCTGGAGTGAATCCTAGGAGATGAGAAGTGCTGCCTCCTGCTCTGTGGAGAAGGTCAGTCCAGGAGGGGAGAGGTGAGAACCAAGATGCAGAAAGGGGCAGAGACACCAGACAGAGAGCATGTCTGAGCCAAGCTTCCTGGAGCCAATACACTTCTCCTTTTGCCTCAACTAGTTTGACTTGGGTTTCTGTCACTTGCAACCCAGATAATCCTGATGAATACAGAGCAGAAGCCGCCTGCACATAGCCAAGTGGCTTGTTCAAGTGTCTTGGTGAATGGAACATGCTGAAAAGTGAGGGAAGAGAGTAGGATCAAGTAGATAATGATCAGGAGAGCCCGCCAAGAGCCGGTGTTGACCAAGGCAGGATACGTGACCTCATGTAATAGCCATAAGGCACTGAGAGAAGGTGTACCCATGTGGGTGTTTGAAGAAGTGCAGAAGGATATGGAATTTTTATAGACCACATGTTTCCTCAATATTCTTTTTCATCATTAAAATGTGTAGCAATACTTTGTGATGACTAACTTTTACCACTGGGAAGTACCAAGATACCTAATAAGACTTTCTAGGGTGGATCTGACGCTAGCTGTATCAATACTGATACCCTATTTGAGTGAAACTATCAAATGTACCCACCTCAGTCCTATCAGGTGACTCACCGATCCTCATCCTCATTCCCACCCTCACTCTTAGTTCATTAGATAAATTCAAATTTGAAAAATGTAATCTTCAGGAAATTATACAAATTCCAGAATGACCTTCAAAAACCCACTAAAGACTATAGAACAGTAAGTAAACCGATCCAGAGAATATGGGGGAGTAGGACTTTCCTTTGTTCTGGGTGCAATTTTTTTTTTTTTTGACCGTGCCACGCAGCTTGTGGGATTTTAGTTCCCCGACCAGGGATCAAGCCTGTGCCCCCTGCAGTGGAATCATGGAGTTCTAACCCCTGGACCGCCAGGAAACTCCCTCTGGGTGCAGTTTCATTCTTTTTTTTATTTAAAAAAATTCTTTTTTAATTGAAGTATAGTTGATTTACAATGTTGTGTTAATTACTGCTGTACAGCAAAGTAATTCAGTTATACACACATATATATATTCTTTTTTAAATATTCTTTTCCATTATGGTTTATCATAGGACACTGAATATAGTTCTCTGTGCTATACAGTAGGACCTTGTTGCTTATCCATTCTATGTGTAAAAGCTGACATCTGCTGACCCCCATCCTCCTACTTCATCCCTCCCCCAACCCCCTCCCCCTAAGCAACCACCAGTCTGTTCTCTATGTTCGTGATTCTGTGTCTGCTTCATAGATAGGTTCATCTGTGTCACATTTTAGATGCCACATGTAAGTGATATCATATGGTATTTGTCTTTGGGTACAGTTTCAGTGTGGAGTGGTAGACATCTGTCAAGGCTAGGGTCTGCTTGTGATCAATTTGGTCTTGATTCTCATTTTCCACAGGCTCTTTGAATGAACTTATCTACTCTCACAATTTTAGCTCCCACCATTGTGCTAAGGGCTCCCAAATTTATGTCTCTAGTATTGAATTTTTTCTTGAATTCAGTATCTAATTGTATATTGAACATTTCTCCTTAAAAGTCCTGTGGAAACCTCAACGTCAGTGCATCTAACAACTAAACTCTTCCTGAATTCTTCATATTCCCTGGGTCAGAGAGTGGTCTCACAGTCTACCTGGTTGCTCAGCCAGAAACCTGTGAACCGTCGGTGACTCCTTCATTTTCTGACCTCCCCACATCTTATCAGCCTCCATGATTGTTCCACGCTATCTATTTATTATTTCTAGTGTGGCTTATTTTAACAGCCTCTTAACTTTTCTCCCAGCCTTGAGTTATCCAGCACTGAATATCATCCTCCTTTCTGGGGCTAGCTTTCGAATTTGAAGAATCTCAGACTGTTTAAAAAAAACTTTCATTACTTCCCTTGCCAAAGAACTGTAAGTTCTTCTGTATGGCTTTCTTTCCCTCCAACATGACCTTTGGCCGGTCCCTTCCTACCTCTCTACTTTCCAGCCACGTGAATTGCTCCCTGAATGAGCTGTGCTCCTTTTTGCCTTGGTGCACACACAGCTCCTTCTGTGAATACCGTCCCCATCGTTCCAGCCTGCACCGTTTCCCATTTAAGCTTTTTTGGCCATGCGGGATCTTAGTTCCCTGATCAGGGATCGAACCTGCACCCCCTACAGTGGAAGCTCGGAGTCTTAACCACTGGACCACCAGGGAAGTCCCAGGTACTCTGTCCTTGAGAAAGCCTTTCCTAACCTTCCTACTCTGTGCTTCTATGTCTTCCCAAATGTGCTGTCAACTCCTTGAAGTTAAAACCAGCACCTGGATACTGAATGAATAAACAAAGAGAGTCTTTTAGTCAACCCATCCGTTCAAAGATGAATCAAACCATGCACCATTTATTCATCACCCCGTTTGGAGTTTACACGCTGGGCAGCATCAATTCGGAAACAATAAGAAAAACGAAGATGGCAGTGCTATATTAGTGTTGATAAAAGACACTGCAAAGGAGGAGCCATTATCTCCCCGCTTGTAGCAGAACAGATTGGTGGGTGAGAGAAATGAAAGATGGTAACGGAAACTGACATAAGCTAGGGTGGGAGCGAGGCAGTCATTTCATTCTGATAGAGTGATTCCTGGGTGGAGACTGCTCCGTTGTGAACTTTTAAGCAGCTGTAACAAACACTGGCAGATGTCTAAATGGGCAACTTTAAAAGCCTTTGATTGTCCAAAAAAGACTGGAAAAGGATTTTCCAGACTCAAGAGAAGAGGAGCTGTCTGGGATCTTATGAGGACTCAAATGGAAGAGTGGATACAATTTGGATTTTTATGCACTCAATTCAAAGTAGTTGGCCAGGTGCCTGTTTTCAGTCTGTTTCCTGTTTTTGTCTCTATTTAGGCTGTTTCTCTCTTGATAACAGTTAGCAATTAGCTATCAAAATAGCATTTGCCTTTCTGTGTAGGTCAACTAAATTAATCTCAGGATCTCTGTCTCTATCCTCTTGGGACCCTGACCCAGCTGAATTAGCTGCTGGAGATACCCTGGTCATTATTCTCCACAAAGGGGAGCTAGAGACACACTCGAGGGACATAAAAAGGGATCCAGCCGTACTGGTCAAATCAGAAAATTCCAGCAACATTTATTTAGTACCAACTTAGAAGTTGTTTCAGAATTTCTACGAAAAAGGGAATTAGGGGCAGAATTCATTTGAAAAGGGAAATGAGTAGGGGTTGTTGGAGATATGGAGATGATGGAATGGTCGGGTGAGGCTAAATCCCTCCTTAGCTCCATGAGCCCCGGTCTTGTGTTGCCATGGTAACTATTTTCTTACTACATTGTGCTGGTCATAGTGGGAGATGGGGGTAAAAAAACACAACTAGATTAAAATGAACCCTTCCCTCTAGAAAATCAGAGTTTGGCCAGGGCAGATAGAAAAACTAAGAGGTTTAAGAGTCTATTAATCAACCTAGAACAATTTCCTGAAGACAGCTGAAGTATAGGAAAACCCCACTGTAACTTGATAAATGAGGGTACCAAAGTTCCGATAGTGTAAATATGGAGTCAACAGGATTGTGAGATAAATCAAGTAATGAGGTAAGCCTCTGCAGCTGGTGGACCACGCCATTTAAATTCTTCCTGGTCCCACATGCAATTTGGTGCCACTCTGGTTAAATACCAATGAGGAAGATTCTGGGTCTTGGGTCTGGCTGGACTTTCAGGAGAGCAGCAGGGGTTCCAGAAATCTCTAGGTCACTTGATGCCCATTTCTTCAGCCCAGTGTGAGGGAAATTGGCCTGACAGATTATCGGGGATGTGGCGATGCTACCTTTGTACCCCTATTTTCTGTGACACAGTTTCTCCACCCAGTCTTGCCCCTCATCGCATGTGTCTCCCCTCCAGAAGATGAGAACGTTGCCTGCCCTGCCCCACTCAAAAAGCAAGGCTGAACACAGATGAAGATACTTGCCAATGTCCAATTGCATTATATCTGAATTTACATTATCATGGGATTTTTATGTATTAATGTTCTCTTTGAGTTGAAAGAAATCAGAGTACTGCCCTTAGGAGAAAGAATTAAGATATAATTATTGTACAAGGTGGATATGTGTGAATAATAATAACTAAGGATTATTGAATCTTTACTATATCCCAGGCATTGTTCCGAACAATTAATTTGTGTTATCTTATTTATTCCTCAGAGAGGCCCAGTGAAGCCTGTACTATTATTATCTCCATTTTAGAAATGTGGAAATTTAGGTATAGAAAGATAAAGTAATTTGCCCCAAAGCACGTAGCTACCAAGTGACAAATCTGGAGATATAAACTCAGCCAGTCTTACTCTGGAGACCATTTTTTAACCACAATGTTATTTTGCAATGAAAGAGTATAGGTTGCCATTTTTTGGTTTTGTTTTAAAATTGCTCAGATTCACAGCTGGACCATAATAATTAAAATCTCAGTAGCTAGCTTTGTTATAAGTGAAAAGAATTTCATTAGGGTAAGAAAACCCTGCAGACACTTAGAATTTTGATTTCTCTTTCCAAAGAAATTCTGATCTGATTTTTACTCCTAGCTTTTTTTTTTTTTGGCCACGCCATGCAGCATGTGGGATCTTAGCTCCCTGACCAGGGATCAAACCCGTGCCCCCTGCATTGGAAGCACAAGTCTTAACCACTGGGCCACCAGGAAGTCCCTCTATTCCTAGCTTCTTATCTTTTCCCAGAAGCATTTTGCAGCCTTACTTGTTTTTTCTTTCCCTAGAATTTTCCCTTTTTCTCTCTGTTAATTTCTTCCTCTTTCCACTTAAATATGTCCATGTCTGTTGTATCCTGGGGAAAAATCCATGGAATAATCTACTGGTGGCTGTACCTATTTCCTCTAGTTTTTTTTTAAAGACCTAAGTCTCCCTTCCATTCCCACTTCTACTCCATTCCCTCAAGTTCATCTCTTGAAAACCCAGGTAATCTCTCTGTGAAGTTAGAAGGCACTTGTCATTTTCATTGTTTCTGGCTCTTTTATCTTCCCTAATACCATGAAATCCAGCTTTTCTGCTTCTTTTTTCCTATTTTTTTCATCTCTCATCATCCTCCTACCTACTTTACATTTCTCCAAAACTTATTTTTCCAAACTTGGCTGTTCTTTTGGTGTGTTCTTCCCTTTGGAAAGGTCATTCATTTTCAAAGTTTATCTGTCTATACCTTAGTAATTTCCTCTTACCCAAATGTCAGTATTTATTTCCAAGTGCTTCCTGTAAATTTCCATTTAAGTATTCTCTTGTCACCGTTAAGCTCAAAGTGTATAAATTTTAGTTCATAATCAATAACTCCCTATGTGAGTTCTTGTGATAATAATGGAAAATGCTTAAGCAGCATGTACACGAAGCCTGGCACCATGCTAAGCACTTTTTATGTATTAACTCATTTAGTCCTTAAAGGAATTATTATCCTATTTTACAGATGAAGGAACTCGGGCCTAGAGATGAGAAGCCATACGCCCCCGGTTGACATCACACAGCTACAAAGTAGAGGAACCAAGGTTCACCCAGGCAGTGTTGTTCTAAGAGCCTTTACTCCTAACCACTGCTCTATATTTCTATGCTATGTTTTCCAAGTCCCCACACTCAAAAGTGTATTCAACAGCCTTCTTTTTTCTTCCAGCCCAATTCATGACTTCTTTACTTTTCTTTCCAAATGCTTTTGGTGTTTACATTCGTCAGGGTCTGCAGAGACACAAATGGCCCATTCAAAAAAAAAAAAAAAAGACACGGAGATAAAATTAAAGAAACCATAAAGGGATGGGAAAGCTCCCAGGTGCTAATACCATGGGGGTGCTCTTATCACCCGTAGTCTTGAAAAGGAGTAAACAATGTTATGGGGGTCCAGAGAGAGCTGTATCTAATGAAGGGGGACCACCCACCAGTTCCTAGAGGAATGCAACCATTGCTAAACTCTCATGAGGAATGGGATGGGGTGGGGTCGTGTGTTGGGGGAATAAATACCCCAACTTTTTTCTCCTTGTGGCTTCCGATTTCCCACTTATGCTTCATTACCTCATGCCTGGATCATTATCGCTGTCCCCTGAGTGACCTGTCTTCATTCCTGTCCACTCTATCCTGCTGCCCTATCAGCAGACTGCTCTCTCTAAGGTGCCCCTCCATTTTTCTTCTCATCACCTTCAAAGGCTTGTCATTGCTCTTCAGCCTAGTGTTGACAGTCCTCCAAATCCAGAGTCTAATCCCTTTTTCAAATGTTATCTTCTGCAACTCTCCTAGCCCTGGGCTCCACTTGGCCTAATTGCTGTCCTCCTTTCTACAAACATGCCATTCTCGTACCTGCATCAAATGCTATAGCTCATATCCCTCCATATGCTGGAAATACCTTTGGTCTTCTATCCAAATGCTGTGTGTCTTTCAAGGCCCATCCCTTCTGGAAAAACTTCTCTGACCACTCCTACATACATGGGCCCCTCTGTCTTCCCAAGTTTCTGATGAATTGTGGGTAACACCTTACCAGTCGGGTCTTTATTGTTTCTATTGGTTTCATCAACATGTCCCTTGTCTCCCCTAAATGAGGGTGAGGATTCCAAAGGTGTGGTTGATGGTTTGTTGGTGTGATGCTCATTTTCGAAGGTGTAATAGTTTGAAGGGGTACAATTAAAGCAGTGGGGGTTGGGGGGGACAGTTAACATGCCAGTAAAAAATGATCTATGGTCTAAGTCCCTTACTGTAAAATCAAGGCAACCCCACCCTTCAGTTTCCTCCCTCTCCTGGCCAAGTTCCAGGTGCTCTCCTTTGTTGCCAGAAGCACTTCAGATGAAGTGCCAAAGGTCATCTCCACTGCGTTCCACCTTTGCTACTGTAGGCTGCAGGTTGAGACTGATCGGTGTTCTGCAGGCATCTTTCAACTTTCATTTCTGTGTGGAGATTGTTCCTTTCTCTGTGGTTGGTGTTCTTCTCACTCTTTGTCGTGTAAGCTATCCTATTTGCCAAGAGTTGCCTTTTGGAATGAGATTATTTGGTTCACATTCCTGGAGAATTCTAGTCTACTGACCCCTAGCTAGTGTTTCTGGCTTAAGTTGATCCATGTCAGCTCTTCCCTCGTGTAGGGCAATGCCTGGGAGATGACCTTCTTTTCTCTTCTTTGCTCAAGAATCTCGGTGCTGAAGGTTCTGTGAGCTCTGCCCAGCTGAGCACACTTTATGGAACCCTCTGTAACATGCTTGCACAGACCTGAGCTCCCCTGGCCAGCACGACAACTTGTTCTCACAGGACGCTTCCCATCTGTCATCTACTCTGAGGTCTACAAGTTGATTTTTTTCTCCTTCCTTTTCCCAATCTCATGCTGTAAGACTCTAGAGTCTCCTTTACCGATACAAAGAAGGCTTGAAACTTGACTTTTTGACAGCTAAGTAGAGGCAGGATGAGCTACTGAACATAAATGGACTTATTCCGTTGATAATTTGGATGGTTTCTCTGGCCTTATGTCTAGAAGCCTTTTTCATCTTTTTGTATTTTTCTACCCTGTCTTTTTCAATGAGTGTTTCTTTATTTTTGTTTTGAATTTTATTTTATTTTTTATAAAGCAGGTTCTTATTAGTTATCTATTTTATACATATTAGTGTATATACGTCAATCCTGATCTCCCAATTCATCCCACCACCACAACCACCCCACCACTTTCCCCCCTTGGTGTCCATACATTTGTTCTCTACATCAATGAGTGTTTCTTAAGATGACAGGTTCGCCAAGATCTTAATCTGAACTGGAGGAATTTACAAAACCAATCCTTAGAAAGGCCAAAGGATTTCAGAGGGAGGGAGAATTTGCATAGTGAAATATATTATAATGGCTATCTTGGGGTCTCCTGAATTAAGTATGCACAGTTTAAAAAAATAATAATTCTCTGTGCCCATTAATTCTGGAGCAAAGAAATGTAACACTCATCCTTTTCTAGGCTACTGTAGTTTGTAATTAAGTGATGAAATGTACTCTTCTCCAAATCAGCAGCAGTTAGTTATCTAGATGTTTCTATCAAGTAAAAGCTATGTGGCTTTTTTAGAGATGACTGCAGAAATGAAAAACATCACCAGACTAGGTAAATCAAGACAGAGAATGGAGGAAAAAAAGAACCATTTAAAAAAGCAATTGAGGGACTTCCCTGGCGGTCCAGTGGTTAAGACTTCACCTTGCAATGCAGGCGGTGCGGGTTTGATCCCTGGTCAGGGAGCTAAGATCCCACATGCCTCGCAGCCAAAAAACCAAAACAGAAAACAGAAAAAACTCAATAAAGACTTTAAAAATGGTCCACATAAAAAAAAAAATCTTCAAAAAAAAAAAGCAATTGAGTTCATACAAGAACGTTCCTACTAAAGATTTTGACATCATGAAGGAACATATTTATCTGTCTATCTCAACTGTTGTAAAATTGTATGATGTGAAAGAGGAAGGCAGAGCTAGATGAGAACAGAGAAGGGGGCTGGGGAAATTTCCTTTGACAAACCCAAAGACCTTCTTTCGTTGAAATGGAAAAGAAAAAAAACCCAGAAGTTGAACTTGGTGGGTTTGAGGGCTTGCAAATGCAACCAGCTGAAACTTTGTAAACATTTAGCATAAAACTCATTTTTAATCTCATAAACTTAATTTTTTCCCCTAGCATATGTGATGCATAAAAAGGAAATAAAACTTTAGTAAATTGAGCCTTACTTGTGCTTTATAAAAAAGAAATTGAATTGCTCTAATGGCAGCTGCAGCTGGCTTTCAGCTTTGAACAACCAGTGTAAATCTAGTTTTTAGTGCTTGATTTAGTAAACACTCAGCTGCAAACAGGCTTCGAAAACATCTCTGAATGCAGTTTTCCGTAAAGGCAGTTATGTAACCTCTGTGTGTTATGCCTTTAAAATATGTGAAGAATAGCAGAATCCCTGACTGAGATATCTTACAAGTATCCTTTACTCTATATTTATTATTTTTTTAAAAATTAATTGATTGATTGATTTTTGGCTGCGTCGGGTTTTGTTGCTGCATGTAGGCTTTCTCTAGTCGTGGCGAGTGGGGGCTACTCTTCCTTGCGGTGTGCAGGCTTCTCTTGTTGCAGAGCACGGGCTCTAGGCATGCAGGCTTCAGTAGTTGCAGCATGCAAGCTCAGTAGTTGTGGCTTGCGGGCTCTAGAGTGCAGGCTCAGTAGTTGTGGTGCATGGGCTCTAGAGCGCAGGCTCAGTAGTTGTGGTGCATGGGTTTAGTTGCTCCGCAGCATGTGGGATCTTCCCAGACCAGGGCTCGAACACGTGTCCCCTGCATTGGCAGGCGGATTCTTAACCACTGCGCCACCAGGGAAGCCCTACTCTATATTTAAATTTGTATGGACTTTGCTACTCACTATACATAGAGCTGGCACAAATGGATTCTCATAGGCCATAAATTTAAATGTATGTGTAATACTCATTAAATTTTTTTAAAGGCAGAGTACTAATATCCAGCTCAGAAGCCAGAGTTGAGTTTGACTTGTATCTCCAAGTGGTCGTCGCAGCTTGTTTTTGGTTCTGTCCTTCTCTGAGCTTTATTATGCTCCCCATACTTTGAGGAGCCACAAGAAATCCTTGTTCATATTCTGTTTAGCAGAGACTGCACGTGCTCAGCTTGCAATTTTTGCTAAAAATAGGGAGAAAAATCTTGTTCCTGATGAACAAGATGAAACATCCAACTGATTTTAAATTGACACACAAATAACTTATGATTTGAATGCCACTTTATCCTAAATGCTTCTCAGTGACCTGAACTGCACAGGGAAATTTTGGGTTTTGGTTGTTGTTGTTTTTTTTCAATCACTCTATATAGTCACAAAATGAGAGTTGGCCCCTTATGATGTTCCTGCTAAAGGAATCTTTTAAAATAATTCTGGCTAGGATGGCCAAGGTTAACCCCGGGAACAATATGGAATTAGGATAAATCCGTGCCTCTTTCTTCCTCTGTTAACCATCTTCCAATAGCTCAGGCTTATTTTCAGCTGACTGCCAACCAGTCCTGCCAAAGGATAAGTAGTAAGGTACTTACTCTCTTTTTCAGGGACCTTTCCAATTTTAGAAGAGAACCTTGAATGTGGAAAAGTCCCAAGACCCCAAATTTGTGCTGTTTGCAGGACAAGTTCTGGGGTTGATCTCCTGAGCAGAGGGCAGTTTTTTCTTAGGCCAGGTCTGGATGCAGTGGCTGGACTTTGGAGAAGTAAATTCACACACACCCTCTATCGTTTTTCCCCACCATCTGGTCGTTCGGCTGCCAGCAGTTGGAGCTTATTAAACTCCATGAAATGTGAAAACAAGGCTGCTGTACAGCGTGGTAGGTGAAGAGAGTCACAAGCAGATGAATCTACTCGTGGCTCTGCTTTGACCAGCTGAGTGACCTTAGGGAGAAGTCACTTAACCTCTCTGAGCTTCTGTCTGGCCTACCTTTCAGAGCTGTTGCAAGATCAAATAAAAACATGAGAAAGCACTTTGAAAAGTGTGAAGTACTTACAATTCTGAGGGGCTTTGAATATTCAAGGCAGTGCAGGTTACATATACAGTGGAGAGTATCTTCTTTCCTAGGAGAGGGTAATCATTCCCTGTACCACTGAGTTTCAGAGAAATAATATGAGCAAGTAACGGATCCTGTTCTGCCTGTGGATGAAATTCTGGATCCTGGAGAAGATTAGATCACTGACTATGCAAACAATTAAAAAGGGTGGGGCTTCCCTGGTGGCGCAGTGGTTGGGAGTCTGCCTGCCGATGCAGGGGACGCAGGTTCGTGCCCCGGTCCGGGAGGATCCCGCATGCCGCGGAGCGGCTAGGCCCGTGGGCCATGGCCGCTGAGCCTGCGCGTCCGGAGCCTGTGCTCCGCAGCGGGAGAGGCCACAGCAGTGAGAGGCCCGCGTATCGCAAAAAATAATAATAATAAAAAAATAAAATAAATAAAAAGGGTGAAAGCACCACAGAAATACAAATGAAAATATTTAAGGTGAAAAGAGCTGCGTTATTCCAGGTGTAATCTGTATTATACCCCTACCCAGGCAGGGGTTCAAATAATATCATGTCTCTTTTTAATATTCAGATTAATCACTTGAGAGCCTACCTGTTTATACTGGAAGTTCAGCATTTTTCTTTTCTTTACTTTCATTTTTAAATTAAATTTTAAATCAAAGCTTTGCAGGCATGTAGTTTAAAATGGCAAATAGTAGTAAAAGATCTATTACAAAATTTGTTTCCTGACTCAACCCATCTCACTTCTCCTGGTCCCAGTCCCCAAAGGCAATGACTTTCAACACTTTTTTTTTCTTTTTTTAAAAAGTTTTGGCCACACTGCAAGGCTTGCGGGATCTTCGTTCCCGGACCAGGGATGGAGTCTGCGCGCTCAGCAGTGAAAGTGCAGAGTTCTAACCCCTGGACTACCAGAGAATTCCTATGGGAGGAAAATTAACTCTTGTAAAGCCCCTCTGGGGGCTTCCCTGGTGGCACAGTGGTTAAGAATCCGCCTGCCAATGCCGGGGACATGGGTTCGAGCCCTGGTCCGGGAAGATCCCACATGCTGCAGAGCAACAAAGCTTGTGCGCCACAACTACTGAGCCTGAGCTCTAGAGCCTGCGAGCCACAACTACTGAGCCTGCATGCTGCAACTACAGAAACCTGTACGCCTAGAGCCCATGCTCCACAACAGAAGAAGCCACCGCAGTGAGAAGCCCGCACACGGCAACGAAGGATAGCCCCCACTCGCTGCAACTAGGCAAAGCGCACGTGCAGCAACGAAGACCCAATGCGGCCAATAAATAAATAAATAAATAAATACATACATACATACATACATACATAAATACATACATACATACATACGTACAGCTCCTCTGGCCTTTACACATCTCCAAAGCTCTAAAAACTATGCATATATTGCTATCTCTGTGTCCATTTTAGATGTTATCTATTAAATTATCATGAAAGATATAGCTACCTCTTCATTCTGTCATCATTGTGTTCCTCCTTTCTTATCTTCTCAAAATAGTTCTACTACTAATTTTGGTTAAATTAGTATGATGATTATAAAGATTATATTCTTTATAACTGAGCATCTCTGTGTATATGGTTATTTTTCCTTCCTTTATATTTTTCATAAAGTTAAGAATCCCTTTTTTTTCATTTGCTGAATTTTCTTTGTATTTATTTTTATTTCCATTTCTTCTAATGGCCTTTTAGTAAAGCTTTCCACAAAGTTTATCACAACAGCTAATCTATCAGTTCTTATATATACATTTTTGAGACACTGTCCCTAGAGATCTTCCTAGGCTGGCTGGACAGTGATCATCTTTGATTACTTTTGGGCCCATTCCAGGACTGGGTGAGCTTTCTGAACTCATCTTGTTTTTTGTTTCTCTTAGTGGATATTATAGCAGAGGAAATCAGGGTGGCAGCCATTGCCATGCCATTCTCTTGAATCACATTATTTCATTCATCTGTATACCTAGTGCCCAGTTATTATTAGGACTTTTTCTTCACTATCATCTTGAAAATTCCCCTTTTTCTCTCTCCTGTTTTGAATCACCTCTTCCCTGAATCCTATGTATTCCTTCTCCTTTTACTCCCTCACCTGGTGAAGGCATCTTCAATAGCTTCCTGAGAAAGTGTACAGAAAAGCAAGTTTTTTGAGACCTTACATTTCTAAAAGTGCTTTAATTTTACCTTATCTATAATTTATGGCTGAGTATTGAATTCTAAGTTAGAAGTAATTTTCCTTTAGAATTTTGAAGGCATTATTTTATCGTCTTCTGGATTCCAGTGTTGGTCTTGGAAAGTACATAGCCATTCTGAATCCTGACACTCTGAATACGGCCATTTTTTCCTCTCTCTCTAACTTGCAGGAGATTTTCTTGGTCCACACTACAGGCAGACCTCGTTTTATTGTGCTTCACTTTATTGTGGTTTGCAGATACAAATTGAAGGTTTCTGGCAACCCTGCATCAAGCAAGTCTCTTGGCACCATTTTTCCAGCAGCATTTGCTCACTTCACGTCTCCTGTCACATTTTGGTAATTCTCACGATATTTCAATTTTTTTCATTATTATTGTATTTCTTATGGTGAGCTGTGATCAGTGGTCTGTAATGTTACTATGGCAAAAAGATTACAACTCACTGAAGGCTCAGATAATGGTTGGTTTTTTTTTTTTTTTTTTTTTGCGGTACACGGGCCTCTCACTGTTGTGACCTCTCCTGTTGGTGGAGCACAGGCTCCGGACACGCAGGCTCAGCGGCCATGGCTCACGGGCCCAGCCGCTCCGCCACATGTGGGATCTTCCCAGACCGGGGCACGAACCCGTGTCCCCTGCATCGGCAGGCGGACTCTCAACCACTGCGCCACCAGGGAAGCCCAACAAAGTATTTTTAAATTAAGGTATGTACATGGTTTTTTAGACATAATGCTATTGCACACTTAACAGACTATAATATAGTGTAAACGTAACTTTCCCAGTACATGTGTACTGGGAAACCAAAAATTTCGAGTGACTTGCTTTATTACGATATTCACTTTGTTGTGGTGGTCTGGAACCAAACCCACAGTATCTCTGAGGTATGCCTGTATTCGGAATTGATGTGCTTTATGGTAGGTCAGTTCCTTCCACCGTCTTGGCTACTTAGTCAGCCTTTCAATCTGGAAACGGATGCCTGTTAGTTCTAAAAAATTTTGCTTATGATTTCCTCTCCTTTGTTGTCTCTGTTTTTTCTGGTAATTTGACAATTCTGATGCCAGACTTCCTGGAATTGTTTTTTAATTTTCTTATTTCTTTAGTTATCCTTCTATTTATCTTTTCCCCCAGTTTTCTGTGTCTTGTAATCCTTATATTAAAACTTTTATTTATGTTATCATTTTTTAAAATTTCAAGAAAACTTTTTGTTTTCTGAGTGCTCCTTTTTGGAGGATTCTGTTCTTGCTTCTGGAATGCAATATTTTCCTTGTGCCTCTGAGGATACTAATTACAGTTGTTTTAAAAGCATTCTGCTCTTGGGCCTCCCTGGTGGCGCAGTGGTTGAGAGTCCGCCTGCCGATGCAGGGGATACGGGTTCGTGCCCCGGTCTGGGAGGATCCCATATGCCGCGGAGCGGCTGGGCCCGTGAGCCATGGCCGCTGGGCCTGCGCATCCGGAGCCTGTGCTCCGCAACGGGAGAGGCCACAACAGTGAGAGGCCCGCATACCGCAAAAAGAAAAAAAAAAAAAAAAAAAAGCATTCTGCTCCTTGCATTGTTTGTTTCCTCCAAATTGGTATTTTGTTTTGTTTTGTTTTCTGTTTGCTCTGATCTTTATCTTCCACATTAGAGAGTTTTCTCATATGTCTGGCAGCCCTTGTTTGTCTTCTCATGATCAGGATTAGAGAACTAAAACTCTGATGAGAATCTCTGCAAATGTGGCTTGTTCATTTTGATCTTCATTGTGGGGTCGTCTTCACTTGGGTCATTTGGAGGGAGGCTCTCCATGTAAATATTTTGAAACATTTCTCTTTTTCTCTGTTACTGTTTTGCTAGTCTTAACAATTTTTGCTAAAATTTCAGGATCAACGTAGTAGCATGCACTACAGTATCTTATAATGCTGCGACTTTGAATAACTTTTGTTGTTAAATAAGACATTTGTGAATCTTGTTTCTTTTGTCTTTTACTGACCTTGTAAGCTACTTAACTATAAAATGCAGCTTATTACATAGTGCATTTTGGTATTATTCTTTCTGAAAAAGAGAT
This sequence comes from Mesoplodon mirus, assembly GCF_964341445.2. Classification (NCBI taxonomy): domain Eukaryota; kingdom Metazoa; phylum Chordata; class Mammalia; order Artiodactyla; family Ziphiidae; genus Mesoplodon; species Mesoplodon mirus. Next base: position 12,389,777 of record NC_138979.1, on the reverse strand, counting down.
TTTCCCATTGCAAATAAGAAAAACAACGTCTTTAAAAAAAAAAAGAAGTATTTCCCAGTCTCCTTACTTTGACACACATGATTTTCATCAGCTGCTCTTCTCTTCTTGGCAGCAGCCATTTGGATAATGACAGACTCACACCATCATCATCCATTCTCCCCACCATCTGCCTTCTCTCCAAGCCAATAGACGGTATACCTCTTCCTGCAAGGCAAATCCAATCAGTGCTTATCCTCCAACTGTCAGACCCTACTAGTGGCACACCCATCAGCAGCACAAGAGTTGCAGATGTCATAGGATGGAACCAAGCTGAGATAGACGCCTTGTCTCCCTAGCTGTTAAGGAAGAGGATTTGTGATATTAAGCCTTGGGCTGTCCTGCCTCCCTGAGCCTCCCTTTCCTCATGTTTAAGATGGGGATAATATCACTAATTTGCAGGGTGGTCAAGAGCATTAAAACACATTATTAGGCTGGAGGCTGCTCAGAACTGCTTTAGAGCAATTTTAGCATCTGGGTCTTTTAAAGGAGGTTTTTGAGGGCCCTGAAGCATGCTTACTCTGCAAAAGGATGCAGGTGCTGCCCACTGCCCTAAGATGTGGATTCTAAGACATATATTGTTTCAACAATTACTCACTTCAAGGTATTTCTTTATGAGGTTATTTTTGTTACTCATAAAAATTTCATTGCAGAAAAGAAAAGCCAGGTAATGAGAAATAATTGCATAATTCCTAGTGGTGTTGTAAGGAACAAATAGGACCAAACTGCCATGTTCATTCTCTTCCCTCTTTTCAGCCAAGGATTCTGTCTGATGGACCCCAGTGAGTGGTTTTCAGCAGTTCATACTACGAGTAGACTGATAAACATTAAGTATGTCTATTTGGTGGGAAATTCAGGCCCCCCTCTGGGGAAGTGATGCCATAGCATGAAAAGACCATGAATTCTACAGCCAGTTTGGCCTGGGTTGGAGTTCTGTTTCTGTCCCTGCCTTTTTGACTTGTGTGAGTCACTTATCTGGACTACGGTTTCCTTGTCTGTAAGATGGGGTTGATGATACTTTGCAGCGTTGATATGAAATTGTCATCATAAAGTATCTGGTGCATAGTTGGTGCTTAACAAATATTAGTTCCCTTTTTTCTTCATTCTGTTATAAAATAGTTTTTTGTTTTATTGTATTCATTTTATAACATATTATATATGTTTAAATGTGTATATTTATTACAATATCAAATAACTGTTGTCATTAATTTCTATATTTCCTTGTGGACTTTTGACACACTGGCCTGAGTTAATCTTTCAAGCAGGGTACAAATTACAGGCATCCATGGGGTTATTACCACTGTTACTCAGAATGGTTGCCCACTGACCATGAGGTGAGCACTACATGGGGACAGATAGCCTTGGGCTCTCTTTCCTTGTCTGCCACTGCCATTTCTCAGTGACCCCCAAAGTCATCACTGTGACAACAGGACGTCTCTCCTATGAATGGCCTTTTCCTACCCTGGGATGAGATGAGCACAAAGGAATATGTATCGTATTAGTTACAAATGCATGCATGTTAAATTCTCTTTCCTAAGATAATATTTGTGTACTTAGTGCTTCAGTTGAAATGAACCTAATAGTCCTCTAGCAGCATTCATTTTATTATTCCATCTCTCTATGTATTTGTATTATCTATGAGTCTCACTCTCTCCATACTTTTGTTCCTAACGTCAGATAATTATCTGCATTCTTTTGGGGGGAGGGTGAGGAGAGGATTTCAATCAGCTTTGAACTTGGTAGGAACCATGTACGTTGCATGTCTAATTATTTGAGCTTTTTTAAATTTTTTGCGGTACGCGGGCCTCTCACCGTTGTGGCCTCTCCCGTTGCGGAGCACAGGCTCCGGACGCGCAGGCTCAGCGGCCATGGCTCACGGGCCCAGCCGCTCCGCGGCATGCGGGATCTTCCCGGACCAGGACACGAACCCACGTCCCCTGCATCGGCAGGCGGACTCTCAACCACTGCGCCACCAGGGAAGCCCTATTTGAGCTTTTAAATGAGATGTTTTATTAAAATCCAGATATATTGCATCCGTAGGGCCCACCCTAGCCACAGGAACTACAGGTAACTTGCCACGCATTTATCCAACAGTACCAGGGTGGATGGGCAATATATTTATAAGGAATCTGTTAAATTGCAATTTTTGGTTTTTGGCTGTGCTGAGCAGCTTGCGGGATCTTAGTTCCCCATCAAGGGATTGAACCTGGGCCCTCAGCAGTGAGAGCACGGAGTCCTAACCACTGGACCATCAGGGAATTTCCCACAATTTGAATTTTTAAGTAGACCCCCAAATATATTCTTAATGTCTGCTAAAGACTTCTGCCACAGATTTTTTTTTTTAAAGAACAGTTATAGGGTATTTGAGAGAGAGTATCTAGTCCAGCTTTTTCTTAAAGAAGTCATGGATTCTCAAAGGGTAGAAAGAGAGAGGTCACAAAATGTCATACAAAATGCCACTGTGTGCGTTTGTGGGTTGTGTGCCCAGCACCGTATGGGCTGCATTTCCAAGCATAGTGTTAGACTCTCGCCAGGCCTTGCTGGGAACAGGGTCTGCCAGGAGCAAGGGAAGGACAAGTGCCTGAGCCTCAGACCACTTCTTTCTAGTCTTTATGACTATCCCTTGTGTACAGTTCTCAGTAACTCCCTACTGTTTGGCAACTGTTAGGCTTAGAAACAACACAGTGACCATCAATTAATAAATTACTTAAATACGTGTAAGAAAATGTGTGGAGTACAGAAGTAGAATAACTAGTGGTTAGAAGCATGGGCTTCAGAGTTAGAAAGACAGATTTCAACCACATCACTTACCAGCTGGAGGGTCTTGTATAAGTTTTTATCTTCAATTTCAAACCTAAAAAAATGGAGATAATAATAGTTCTCAATTTATAGTATAATGAAGATCAAATGAAATAATGAGTATATGTTACTTAACATAGTCTCAGTACATATTAAGTTTTAAACAAAAAGTTAGATAAGTGATTTTTATAATTTTAATTTACCATATCAATATTTCATTAAATATCCCTCGAGATACTTCTCTATGTATGTGAATTCACAAGGCTATGGAAACCATTTTTTATGTAAATGGGATCAAACTATATATTCTATCCTATTGTCTGATTTATTCACTTAAGTATATGTTGTAAGACATTTTCCAAGTCAAAAAAATCTACAGCATCTTTTCAAATGGCTATAGTGAATTTTATTTGATGTGTCCATCATAATTTATATAGCCGTTCCCTGATGTGTGAACCTTTAATTTGTGTCCATTTTTTTAACTAAAAAATTCTGGAATGGATATCCTTATGCGTACTTTTGGGGGAGGGTGCACATGTGCATTTTTCTCCTCAAGGTAAATTTCAAGAAGTGGGATCACAGGATCCTTAAACACTCTTATTTTAACTACATTAGTCCATTTAAAAATCTCTGCTGGAGACCAATGCAAAGTCTGGTTTTGATATTTTTCTCAAAATGTTCCTCACTAATATATCATACCTTATTGTTTCCACTTATTTTTAATTAGATAAGTTATACATAATTTTGGGTAAAAAATCTACACAGATATAGCAAGATATCAACATCAATCTCCTCAAAAACAACCAACCAACCAACCACTGGTATTAGTTTCTCTATGAGTAAATGTAAATCTATCCTATCTTTTGAAGCTACTTATATAGGCATATCATGATTTAACCACGTTCAAAAATATGGGTATTTAAAATGTTTCCAAATTTTCACTTTTGCAAGTGATACTCCAGATAAAATCCTTATCCATGCTTGTTATCTACATGTAGGAATATGTCTTCAGAACAGATAGCTAGAGTGGAATTGCTGGACCAAATGATATGCACAAATAAAGCTTTAATAAATTGCCACACAGTTACCCTCCAACAACTCTGACAAATTTCTACCCCTACAACAATATATGAAAATACTCATTTTTCCACACCCTTGCCAATAGGATACTATCAGTGTAAAATCATTTTTGCCAATTTGATGGATCAGCAAATGCTGATTTTTAAAAAACTTTTATAGGAGTATAATTGATTTACAACCTTGTGTTAGTTTCAGGTGTACAGCAAAGTGAATCAGTTATACATATACATATATCCACTCTTCTTTAGATTCTTTTCCCATATAGGCCATTACAAAGTATTGAGAAGAGTTCCCTGTGCTGTACAGTAGGTCCTTATTAGTTATCTATTTTATATATAGTAGTGGGTATATGTCAATCCCAATCTCCCAATTTATCCCTCCCCCCCTTTCTCCCCTGGTAACCCTATGTTTGATTTCTACATCTGTGACTCTATTTCTGTTTTGTAAATAAGTCCATTTGTACCATTTTTTTAGATTCCACATATAAGTTATATCACATGCTATTTGTCTTTCTCTGTCTGACTTACTTCACTCAGTATAACAATCTCTAGGTCCATCCACGTTGCTGCAAATGGCATTATTTTGTTCTTTTTAATTGTTGAGTAATATTCCATTGTATATATGTACCACATCTTCTTTATCTATTCCTCTGTTGATGGACATTTAGGTTGCTTCCAGGTCCTGGCTTTTGTAAATAGTGCTGCAGTGAACATTGGAGTGCATGTATCTTTTCAAATTATGTTTTTTTCCGGATATATGACCAGGAGTAGGATTGCTGGATCATATGGTAGTTCTATTTTTAGTTTTTTAAGGAACCTCCATACTGTTCTCCATAGTGGCTGTACCAACTTATATTCCCACCAACAACGTAGGAGGGTTCCCTTTTCTCCACACCCTCTCCAGCATTAATTGTTTATAGATTTATTTATTTATTTATTTTTTCTTTTTGCTGTATGCGGGCCTCTCACTGTTGTGGCCTCTCCCGTTGCGGAGCACAGGCTCCGGATGCACAGGCCCAGCGGCCATGGCTCACGGGCCCAGCCGCTCCGCGGCATATGGGATCCTCCCAGACCGGGGCACGAACCCGTATCCCCTGCATCGGCAGGCGGACTCTCAACCACTGCGCCACCAGGGAGGCCCTATAGATTTTTTGATGATGGCCATTCTGACCGGTGTGAGGTGATAGCTCATTGTTGTTTTGATTTGCATTTCTCTAATAATTAGTGATGTTGAGCATCTTTTCATGTGCTTTTTGGCCATCTGTATGTCTTCTTTGGAGAAATGTCTATATAGATCTTCTGCCCATTTTTTGATTGGGTTGTTTGTTTTTTTGATATCGAGTTGCATGAGCTGTTTGTATATTTTGGAGATTAATCCCTTGTTGGTCACTTGTTTTGCAAATATTTTCTCCCATTCTGAGAGTTGTCTTTTTGTCTTGTTTATGGTTTCCTGTGCTGTGCAAAAAAATGCTGATTTAAATAATATTTTACATTAATAGTGAGATTGAATGATTTTCAAATTTTAATGTCTCATTTATAACTATTATTAATTTCTGTTTGGTTGCCTTTTCCTTATAGGCATGTTTGTATGTGTGTGAAGGTGAGCGTGTTCATATATCAATTCTTTGTCTCTTATATACGTTGCAAATATTTTTTTCTAGTTATTATTTGATTTTTAACTTTGTTAATAAGGTCTTTTCTTACATGGTTTTATGTCATACAGTTTATTTAAAAATGTGTGTGTGTGTGTGTGTGTGTATGTGAATGAACTTTCTGGTACAAGATAATAAACACATTATCCTATATTTTCCTTGGATTTTTTAACTTTACATATTATTAATAGCTTTATTGAGATATATATCACATATCATACCATTCCCTGATTTAAAGCAGCTCTTAGTTCTCCTATTCAATAGTTCTTAGTATATTTACAGAATTGTACAACCTTCACCACAATCAATTTTAGAACATTTTCATCTGCCCCCTAAAAAAACCCCATGCCCATTTGTAGTAACTTTCCATTTCCCCTCAACATGCCCCTACCTCCCCACCGTAGGTGATCAGTTTTTGTTTCTATAGTTTTGCCTATTCTGGACATATATAAATGGGGTCATATTATATATGGTCTTTTGTGACTGGCTTCTTTCACTTAGCATAATTTTTTTTTTTTTTGGGGAAACCACTAGCACATCTCAGTGTAGCTGTACCACTTTCCTATCACATTACGTACATCACAGTGCTACATGTTTTTTTTGGTTGTTGTTGTTGTTTTTAATTTTTATTTATTTATTTATTTTTGGCTGTGTTGGGTCTTCACTGCTGCATGTGGGCCTTCTCCAGTTGCAGCTCGCAGGCTCTAGGCAGGCGGGCCTCAGCAGTTGTGGCTCACGGGCCCAGTTGCTCCGTGGCATGCGGGACCCTCCCGGACCAGGGACCGAACCCATGTCCCCCGCATTGGCAGGTGGACTCCTATACGCTGCACCACCAGGGAAGCCCAGCATAATATTTTTAACTTTCATCCATGTTATAGCTTTATGTTTTTATAATTAGATCTTTAACCTATCTGGAATTTACTGACTTGTATAATAAATTGGGTTAATAATATAAATATATATATATATACTATATAATATAGACTGTTGATCTTTTTAAAAAGCTTAGCTAGTTGTATCAGTACTATTTTTTTAACATCTTTATTGGAGTATAATTGCTTTACAATGGTGTGTTAGTTTCTTCTGTATAACAAAGTGAACCAGCTATACGTATACATATATCCCCATATCTCCTCCCTCTTGTGTCTCCCTCCCACCCTCCCTATCCCATCCCTCTAGGTGGACACAAAGCACCGAGCTGATCTCCCTGTGCTATGTGGCTACTTCCCACTAGTTACCTATTTCACATTTGGTAGTGTATATATGTCCATACCAGTCTCTCACTTCATCCCAGCTTACCCTTCCCCCTTCCTGTGTCCTCAAGCCCGTTCTCTATGTCTACATCTTTATTTCTGTCCTGGCCCTAGGTTCTTCAGAACCATTTTTTAAAATTCCATATATATGTGTTAGCATATGGTATTTGTTTTTCTCTTTCTGACTTACTTTATTCTGTATAACTGACTCTGGGTCCATCCACCTCACTACAGATAACTCAATTTCATTTCTTTTTATGGCTGAGTAATATTCCATTGTATATATGTGCCACATCTTCTTTATCAATTCATCTGTTGATGGACACTTGGGTTGCTTCCATGTCCTGGCTATTGTAAATAGAGCTGCAGTGAACATTGTGGAACATGACTCTTTTTGAATTATGGTTTTCTCAGGGTATATGCCCAGTAGTGGGATTGCTGGGTCGTATGGTAGTTCTATTTTTAGTTTTTTAAGGAACCTCCATACTGTTCTCCATGTATCAGTACTATTTACTTAAGATTCCGGCCATCCTTTTCCCCGTAATCTTTCTCCCTCATCTATACAGATGGACCTGTGTCTGAACTTGGTTTGTTTATTCTTGTGCTGCCATCACACGATGGTGAGGACTGTAGCCTGATCGTATAGTTTTGCTATATAGTAGCGCAAGTCTTCCCTGTTTTTCCTTTTCCTAAAGTTTTCTTGGTGATTCTTTCACATTTTCCCCTTCCCTTTGAATTTTAGAATTGGCTTGTCAAGTTTCATCAAAACATTGTTTACATTTTTATTGGAACTTTGTTGAAATTGTAGATTAATTTTTGAAGAATTTTTAACTTTATAATATTGGGTTTTCCAATATTTTAATTGAATTTATGGCTGTATGTTTAATTCATTAGAGGGAGGGTAGATATTCCAACTGGAATTAGCTTTTTAATTGGTTATTGATGTATAGGAAGGTCACTTACTGAGGTAGAAACTGCACAGGGAGGAGTCGAGTTGGATAAAAGGATAATGAGATCTGCTTAGATGCGTTGTGCCTGAGCTGTTCATGAGAAATGAAGACAGAGATGTATACACCAAATATTGTACCCCTAATTTTGGTGATGTTTTTAGAATGGCAATGGAAAGGCAAATGGCCCATAAGATCTTTTTTTTTTTTTTTTTTTTTTTTTTTTGCTGTACGCGGGCCTCTCACTGCTGTGGCCTCTCCCGTTGCGGAGCACAGGCTCCGGACACACAGGCTCCGCGGCCATGGCTCGCGGGCCCAGCCGCTCCGCGGCATGTGGGATCTTCCGGGATCGGGGCACGAACCCGTGTCCCCTGCATCGGCAGGCGGACTCTCAACCACTGCGCCACCAGGGAAGCCCCCATAAGATCTTTTGAAGAAGAATATGATGTTGAAACCCAAAATGAAATTATTGGATTTGAAAACAAATCCCATAGCTTCTCACATAGTTGCAAATTTCTTTTTTTAATAAAGGGGAAACAAAACACCACTAACTGTTTGATTTGACTTACCTCATGAAGAAGCTACTGGAATAAATAATTCTTGAACTCATAGCTGGTCAAGCTCCCTACAGCCTTCCCCTTTCTCCAAGGTCTGGTTGCAGTTGTATTTTTCCAATACACCAGGTTTCAGCACAGCAGGTTGTAATCTGGGTTTCCTAGGCAACCTAAGTGGTTAAAATGAAGGTGATGATAACAGTAGCCAGTGATATTCCTCTTCCCTGTACACAGCAACTCTTGTAAGATCCCTAATTTCTCAGTTTGAAGTCCTCCTCACATATCTCAAGAAACCCTCCGGGGCATCTTGGTGGATTTCCAAGCATGGTCCTCTTAGGTTCCTCACAGAGTCTGATTTCTCCCCCTCTGCTGCTGGGCCTCTTCCACGGTGACTTGATGCCTGTTCTCTGATGTCCACCAAGACACTGGAGGTGGGGGGTGACCCATGGCCATGTCCAGCACAGGGTCATGCTGCCTTTCAGTTGGGCCACAACTGACATTCTGCATGCTGTGTCAAAGATGCGGTAGCAGATGCACAAAAGCCCTGCTGTATCCTCTAGTAAAGTGGGGAGACTCTTCCCTGTCTCTAAACCTCGTGTAACATTCTCACCTGGCCAGAGGAGAACCGTCTTGGGCTCTCAACAAACACCTGTCTGCATGGGACTGGGTAGCTGGCTGTGCCGAGTGACTGCACTGTGCTCAGCATCTCCTGCCTCTCCAGTTGTCCAGCTGGGTGTGGGCCCCTGACCTTGAACCAAGCTTGTGTGCCTGACTACCAGTCTCTTCAGTCTTGGTTCCATAGATTTTTGGTGTCCCATCACTGGGCCTGTCCAGAAATGATGAGAAAGTCTGAATCCTAGGATGATGACAGTTTAGGTTCAGGCTGGAACCCACTTCTGCTCATCTAAGAAAATGATTCTGAATCATGTATTAAGTTTGAATCATCCTAATAGGCCTGTAGCCATCTGCTCATACTTGTAAGAAAAGAGACAAATTGTGGTTTTGGGCATATGGCTTTTGCTATTAAACCTTATTGTCTTCTTTTAATGGTGAAAACGATAACATTGTTTAAAACTAAGGCAATGTTATAGCATGTGACTAAATGTACAATGAAATACTATTTAAGTTATATTTATGTTCTGATGCTCAGACCAAAAGAATGAGTATGAAGGCAGGAATGGATGGAGCATGGAGAAAATTGTGGCCATGCACAAAAAAACCAGATTATATCTTGCTCATCACTTTTCTTTTTTTTTTTTTGTTGATTGGGAGTGGCTGGAAGTTGTCAGAGAGAATGCCTGGATGGCCATTCTTCCTTTCACCTAGTAGTGAGTATTGGGAACTACTTCCGCTGTGTTTGTCCTTTTCTTCACTTCAAAGGGATAAAGAGGTTTGGTGACCTCAGCTTGACCAAGTCTTCAGGACCTGCTGTGGAGGACACTCATTATGACTTCTCTGCTTTTGATTGATTTGAGCTATTGGAAACACAGAGAAGTTAATTTTAGAGAGTACCACCTTGACAATGTTAAAGTTTTCCAACAGTCTGTATAGATAGAAAGGTGGATCTGAGACGTGAACTTTAGAAGCATGCTGTTCTAACTCAAACTCTTCTTTTAGACAGAACTTCCAGTCCATTGTTCAGTCTATTCTAACAATGTTTCAAAGACAGCCTGTGGTTACATAGCCCCACGGCTCACCAGCATTATTATTTAGGAAAAATTTTCCACCTTTTGAAATGTAAGGCACGTATTCCTGTTCCATCTTTAGTGAAAATGACAAATAGTTATTTGGTCTTTCTGGCTCCAAATTGCATGTGGAAAGGGATATAAAGGAAAGTACATAAACTTTTTTTTTTCTTTTAAGCAAGAGAAATTTATTCTTTCACAGTTCTGGAGCACAGAAGTAAAAAATCAAGGTGGTAACGTGGTACTGACTGGAAGCTCTGAGACAGCATTCATTCCATGTTTCTCACCTAGTTTGTAGTGGCTGTTGGCAATTCTTGGTGTTCCTTGGCATTAGCTGCATAACTTAAATCTTTGTCTTCATCTTTACCTGGACTCTATGTCTCTGTGTCTTCTCCTTTTTTGTCTCTTATAAGGAAACTTGTCATTGGATTTAGCACCCAACCTAAGTCCAGGATGATCTCGTCGTGAGATCCTTAATGGAATTACATCATTTCCAAGTGAGATCACATTCATAAGTACTGGGGGTTAGGACCTGCCACAGAAAGTACATAAGCTTTGATGTCAGACAGACTTGAATTTAAATCCTGGCTTCACCACTTCCTAGCTGTGTGACCTTGGAAAAGTCATTCAGCCTCTCTGAATTTCTCTTTCTGCAACTCTAAAGTAGAGCTCAAATGTCTATCTCAGCAGGTAGTTAATATGAGTTAAATGAAATGATAGATGTAAACAGGGCTGTTGATACATTATGTATTCAACAAATGCACTTGACCTATATGTTATTTTCAAATGTGTCCAACATCTAAGTCACTATTTCGTATTGATCTTGCTGCTTATGTAGCTGGTGACGTCAGCAAGGAAAGTTCATTACAATCAAGGAAGTCTTTAGAAATCTAGTTACAGCCTGAAGGTTGGACTGATACCAAGGAGAATGAATTATTTTGCAACCTAAGATTAGTTCTGTGAAAAAGATTAATGAGTCACATTATACAATCGACTCAAGCTAATGACAAATGGATATGTTCTGGCTTTTAGCTAGAGTTGATTTAATAATATTTGTGCAACAACAGCATTAAATTCAAAATCTGTTCTAGTGAATTGAACTTCACCCAGAATTTTCCTCTCAGAGATGAGGTCATTTGGGGGCAGCCCCCTGTTTTGTGGAGGTTCAGGGTTCTCAAGAACCTGTCCAATCCTCAAACACCCTGTACTTTCTGCTTCCTACTGTGATGTAACTATGAGACGACTGAAGCTCTCATCTATCTATTTCCATGAATTATGTTATCTGGAAGAATCATAGATTAAGCCAGAATCAGGCATTGATACCTTCATTGGCATTAATTTATCTGGTTAACCCTAGCAAAGATTAGAGTTCTGAGGTAAGTTGTGTTGGAGAAAAACAAGTCATGGGAGACTCAGACCCCTGGGAAGAAGTGGGTCATCTACAGGGGCTGAGCAACGACTGGTGGGGGGTATTTTTTACCCTGAGCTATCAGAACATTCTGCTTACATTTCTATTGGTATTTGGGTCAACGATGCCTTGTTTGGACATTCCTGTTTTCATATTCCTGTCATTCCCACTAAGTTATAATATCGTCAAGGGAAGAGAGCTTCCCTTTCATACTTGTGACTTTTCCTCAGAGCCATCCTTGCATGTAGTAGGTATTCAATAAATTCCTGTTGAATGAATAAGTCAATGGAAGTAAAGGGGATATGCAAAGTGGAATGAAAAGGCATTGAAGAAAATTTGTTTTTCTTCGACTAAGGTTGAACTTCAGAATTCTATTTCCATTTGTTGCTTCATGTAAACTACGCTTCTGTGAAGTCTTGTCTATTTTCTACCCAGCTTTGGGTCTGTCTACCCCTGCCTTTTGATCTTTATGACCATGATCTCCAGTACATCCTAGCAGGCTCACCTCCTACGGGAGACATGTGACCGTCTCTGCTTTTTCCTTCTCACTGAACACGTGGCATCCAGTTGACAGTGCTCAGAGTGACCAGGAAGAAATCCACCACTTCATTCTAATACCATGTGAACAAGAAACACTCAGGGATCACCATGGTTACAGAGTACTCTATCCGTAAGTTCACATTACAGTACAAAAAGTAATGCACTAATAAAGGCAAACAGATATTGAACACACCACCATACACCAAGGCTGAAAATAGAGCGTTACCCAAGACAGATACTGCAGGGGACAACAGCAAGCATCTGATGAATACAATTTTGTTGCCATGAACAACTTTTAAAATTTGCTCTGGAATATAGGAATGATTTCATATTACAGAAAAATTCATCTCAATGCTTCTTTCATTGGAATGGATTGCATTGATGCTTTCTCCTTATTTTCCCATGGGGGAAGAATATATCCTGATACTTTTTATAATAAAAAAAATTTTTTTAAGTTTATTTATTTATTTATTTATGGCTGCATCAGGTCTTAGTTGCGGCATGCGGGATCTTTGCTGCGGCATGAGGGATGTTTCGCTGCGGTGTGCGGGCTTCTCTAGTTGTGGCACATGGGCTTAGTCGCCCCCCAGCATGTGGGATCTTAGTTCCCTGATCGATCCCCAGGGATCGAACCCTCATCCCCTGCATTGGAAGGTGGATTTTTAACCACTGGACCACCAAGGAAGTCCCTATAATTAGAATTTTTATCTTGAGGTAGTTGTAGACTTACATGCAGTTGTAAGAATTACTACAGAGAGTTCCCATGTGCCCTTTAGGCAGTTTCACCCAATGGTAACATCTTGCAAAAGTACACCACAATGGGATATTGACGTTGATACAGCCAAGATGCGAAGTATTTCCATCACCACCAGGGCCCCTCATGTTGCTCATTTATAACCACATCTACTTTCCTCCTGCTCACTCTCTTTTTAATCCCTGGAAACAACTAATCTGGGCTTCATTTCTGTAATTTTGTCATTTCGAGAATGTTACATAGATGAAATCATACAGTCTTGTAATCTTTTGGGATTGGCTTTTTTTCAAAATAATTCTCTGGAGATCCATCCAGGTGGTTGCAAGTATTCATAGTCCATTCCCTTTTTAAAAAAAAATTAATTAATTAAATTATTGATTTTCAGCTGCATTGGGTCTTCGTTGCTGCGTGCAGGCTTTCTTTAGTTGTGGCGAGCGGGGGCTACTCTTCCTTGCTGTGCACGGGCTTCTCATTGTGGTGGCTTCTCTTGCTGCAGAGCACTGGATCTAGGCACGCAGGCTTCAGTAGTTGTGGCACGCAGGCTCAGTAGTTGTGGTGCACGGGCTTAGTTGCTCTGTGGCATGTGTGATCTTCCCAGACCAGGGATCAAACCCATGTCCCCTGCACTGGCAGGCGGATTGTTAACCACTGTGCCACCAGGGAAGTCCCAGTCCATTCCTTTTTATTGCTATGGTATGGATGTACTGTGGTTTGTTTAACCATTCACCCATTTCCAATTTTGGGCTATTACAAATAAATATACTATAAACATTCGTGTGTAGGTTTTGGTATGAACATAAGCCTTCTTTTCTTTGGGATAAATGTTTGGAGTGTGATTGCTGGGTTGTATGGTAGTTGCATGTTTAGTTTTTTTGTTTGTTTGTTTTAAGAAACTACCTCACTTTTCCAGAATGGATGTACTGTTTTACATTCCCACTAACGATGTATGAGTGATTTCTCAGCTTTCTTGGCAGCATTAGGTGTTGTCATTATTTTTTATTTTATTTAAAAAATATTTATTTATTTATTTGGCTGCACCAGGTCTTAACTGTGACGTGGGAGATCTGGTTCCCTGAGCGGGGATCGAACCCGGGCCCCCTGCACTGGGAGTGCAGAGTCTTAACCACTGGACCAACAGGGAAGTCTCTGTTACTATTTTTTATTTTAGCCATTCTGATATGTGTGTAGGGGTATCTCATTATGATTTTAATTTGCATTTCTCTAATGGTTAATGATGTTGAACATCTTCTCATATGCTTATTTGCCATTTTTATAGCTTCTTCGGTGAAATGTCTCTTCATGTCTTTTGCCCATGTTCTAATTCTGTTTCTAATTTTTTTCTTTTTTTTTACTGTTGAACAATTTAGAGAGTTCTTTATATAGCCTAGATATTAGTCCTGTGTCTTAATATGTGGTTTGCAAATATTTTTGTTCCCCAGTCTGTAGCTAGTTTTTTGATTCTCTTAGTAGAGTCTTTCACAGAGTAAAAGTTTATAATTTTTATGCAGTCCAATTTATCAACTTTTACTTATGGATTGTGCTTTCAATGTCAAGTCTAAGAAGTCTGCCTAGATCCTGAAGAATTTCTCCTATTTTTTCTAAAAGTTTTATAACTTTACAGTTAAGTTTGCGATACATTTTAAGTTAATTTTTGTATAAAGTGTGAGACAGATTGAAGTTTATTTTTTATTTTTTTGCCTATGGATGTCCAATTGCTCCAGTACCATTTGTTGAAAAAGCTATCTTTTCTCCATTGTATTGCTTTTGCACCTTTGTCAAAAATCAGTTGGGCATTATTTGTGAGGGTCTCTTCCTGGGTTCTCTATTCTGTTCCATTGACCTATGAGTTTATTACTTCACCAATATCATACAGTTTTGATTTACTGTAGTACAGTACAGATAGTATAGATTACTATAGTACATCCTGAAATCAGGTAGACAGAACACATGGATACCTAAATTAAAAATACAGTACTGTTCACAATCATTCAAAAAAATAAATACTTAGGTGTAAAGCTAACAAAACATGTATGGGACTTCTATGAAAAAGACTACATAACACTGATGAAAGAAATCAAAGAGGATGTAAATAAGGGGAGAGAGATACTGTGTTCATGGATTAGAAGACTCAACATAGTAAAGATGTCAATTCTCCCCAAATTGATATACAGATTTAATATATATCCTATCAAAATTCCAGTGAGTTTTTTGCAAACATACATAAGATTATGCCACAATTTATATGAAAAGGTGAAGGAACTCATAGCTAAAATAATTTTTAAAAATGAGAATAAAGTAAGAAGAATCTCTCTTCTCTTTTTGGGAATTGATGACATACATATTAAATATTTTCTTATAGTTCTAGAGGTCCCTGAGTCTCTCTTCATTTTTTTCTCTGTTGTTAGGGTTGAATAATTTCTATTATTCTGTTTGCCAGTTTACTAATTCTTTCCTCTCTCTTCTCCATTCTGCTATTGAATCCACCCAATGGGCTTTTTTTTTTTTTTAAGATTTTTTTTTGATGTGGACCATTTTTAAAGTATTTATTGAATTTGTTACAATATTGCTTCTGTTTCATGTTTCAGTTTTTTGGCCATGAGGCATGTGGGATCTTAGCTCCCCAACCAGGGATTGAACCCACACCCCCTACATTGGAAGGCGAAGTCTTAACCACTGGACCACTAGGGAAGTCCCTGGTCTTTTAATGTCAGTTATTGTGTCTTGTTTTGTTTTTGTTTTGTTATTGTGCTTTTCAGTTCTAAAATTTCCATTTGTTTTTTCTTCATTATCTTCTAATTCTTCTTGGAGACAATTTTTTGTACTAAGGCTTTCTTTTTTTTTTTTTTTTTTTTTTCTTTTTGCGGTATGCGGGCCTCTCACTGCTGTGGCCTCCCCCGTTGCGGAGCACAGGCTCCGGACGCGCAGGCCCAGCGGCCATGGCTCACGGGCCCAGCCGCTCCGCGGCATATGGGATCCTCCCAGACCGGGGCACGAACCCGTATCCCCTGCATCGGCAGGCGGACTCTCAACCACTGCGCCACCAGGGAGGCCCATGTACTAAGGCTTTCTGTTTTTTCATTTGTTTCAAATATGTACACAATTGGTCTTGAAAGCATTTTTATCATGGCTGCTTTGAAATATTTGTTAGATAATTCCAACATCTCTGTCTCTTGAGATTAGTATCCACTGACTTTTTATTAAAATTTGGACATTTTCATATTGTATTAGGAGACTCTAGATTTTATATGAATCTTCTGTTTTTAGCTGGAAGTTTCTGACAGTGATCTCACAGGGAAAGGGGACCCTTATTACTGCCAGGGGAATCTGGGTGGTCCAGATTCCCCATTTGGCATCTATTGACACCAGAGCAGGGAGGCTCCTAGTTGCACCTAGGCAGGGATGGGAGTTCCAGCTCTCCAGAGTTACTGCAGTGGGGTTGGCCTTGTTACCACTGGGCCATAGTGAAATTTTTGACTGTCCACTAGGCATTCTCTGAAATTGCCTCAGTGGGGTATATTCACATGTTTTTAAAAAATCTTCCTTATAGCTAGGAAATAGATGTGACTAAATTTCCTTAATGAACTTTTTAGTTTTCCATTTCTATCATTTCCTTGCTGATTGATTCTTTTATTGACAGTAAGTATCTTCCCCTCTCTGAGTCTGGCAACTGCCTAGATGCTTTTTCTTCACCCATAATGAATTTTCTTTCATGCAGCTACTATTTTCTCATCTTTATTTCTGCTCCTCCTACTGTTTATCACAATTCGCCTCCTCTTTGCCTTGCTTCTCATTGTCTATTCCTTTTGAAGGTTTGTTTGTATTGTGCGCTCTTTTCAGAACATTTCACTTTTAAAATAAGGGGGTTAAGTTGAAGTGCTGAGAATGCAAGTCAGTGCTTCCTGAGCTGAGATTTCTCCCGGTGAGTGGAGCAGGGCATCCCAAGCTGACAGGGGAAGGGTCAATAGGAGACATGAGCTGAGGGGCTGATTTTGAAGACTAAAACCCATTTCCTCTGAGGAAAGGAAATAGTGCAAAACTATTTTGGACCATATTTCCTTGTCTCAGCCACTTGGGTGGTATGGTGGCAGTCAGAAGCTATAAATAGATAAACTTCGCTAGGAGCATATTAAAGAACCATCAGGAAATGGCTGGCCTTGTTCATGATATTTTAGAAAGTAGCATGTTCCCAGCTGATACCTGTATCTCTAATTTCACTTTTGCAAATATTATTCATGGATATTGTCACCCCTTTGTCAATCTCTGGGATTCTCAGAGGTGTCCTTTTAATTAATGCCCCATCCTCCCTGCTCTACACACTCTTGGGCTTCTGGATGGCCAAATCGGATTTCAGTGATTGATTAGCAAGTTCTGCTAATGATTTTGATTAGTTTTATTTGTTTTACATGTAATTATCTTTTCTTGGTAATTAGAAGTTAGTCACAGTTTTCATACTTGATATAATTTTGGATAAAGAATATCCTAGTTAAACCTAGATATATTTATAATTTCCAAGCAGTTATAGAACAGGCTATCCAAATTTATAGTGGTTGTATCTTCTGAGGGAAATAGTGTTCCATTTTGTCTGAAAATATAAAGCTGTTTTTGCTTATGAAAGATTACTGATAACACATTGATTGCATTAAAAAATAATGTTTCTTGATAAATTATTTGCTAGATAAAATTGATATTAATTTAGGACATAGTAACCTTTTCTTTGGAGAAACATTTGAGTGAGTTGGCCTTTTGGATCCATTTGTTAGATTAATCTCTTTTTTGAATCCCAGTTACACCATATCTGGTGTCTGGAAAAGAAACAGTGCAGTGTCCCTGTCCACCTGTGTTCACAGACCCCAGTAAAACATTATATTTGTGGACTATAGCATTCATCTAGTGTGTGATCAGGTCTCCCTTTATCCCCTTAGGGAAAATGAAGTGGTTATCTGGATTTATCCAGGTCAACAGCAAAGCCGGGCTGAGCAGGGCTTTAGCTGATCCTTCTCTGAGTATGTGGACAGCTGTGTGGCTCCCTGAGCCCTTGCTGAGAAGAGCAGAAGCACCAGGGCACCCTGATGGGGTGCAGTAGCCATCCTTCTTTCCCTGGCCTGCCAGGAAGGCCAATGGGATGAGAACATTGCTGCACTTTTGACAGTGTTCATTCTGTCAGCCACGTTCTTTTGTAAGCTCTCTTTTGGAGGCACTAATGATGAGTATGAACTGCTTTCTACGATTACTTTAAGGTCATCTTAATTGGCTATTTTTGATTATAAAGCCTTTTAAAGAGACTAACTACATATTCTTTGGCTCACAGCTGCATATTAATGGTATTTCCTTTGGAATTTGATGAAAGCTGCTTCAACTCCAATTTTTGTATGATTTGATAGTGGTTACAGAGTAATGTAAATGAAAGCTCCCAGCGTGACACGATTCCTCCAGTGACCCAAGGGGAACGTTGGCACTGAATGACTCCCATGCGTGTGTTTTATCGGCCACCTGGCTGTCGTGAATGGCAGCTCGTGAGCAGGTGAGGGAGCCGCGCCAGGGGACTTGTCAACGTCGGCACTGATGCTGCTGGCTAAACAATTCAACTCCCTTTGACTTGGTTTTCCCACAGATACTGCTGACTGTGATTGCTGATAAGCTGAATAAGGCTGGAGGTCAACAATCCCAAGACTGCTTTTAATTATTAAAGGATCAACACGTCTTAATGCGCACGTCCTCTGAACTGAGGGCCAATCAACAGGATTTCTAAGAGGGAAGCTTTCCCTTTCTCTTTAAATATAGCAAAAAGAAACAAACACAGCAATTGTTAAGGGGAGCTAAAGGGTTTTCCCTGTATTTTGATTCTAAATTTGGAATTTAAAATATTGAACAGGGAAGCAGCTGTTAATTACCACCCAGACTCAAGCTGCTGTTTGAGTCTCTGCCGCCTTCATCTATACTTGGTTAATGGAACCCTGACTTCGTCGCACACCACGGAGCACTTGGACCCAACAGCACAGAGCCTCACTGAAGTCTC
Organism: Mesoplodon mirus; assembly: GCF_964341445.2. Classification (NCBI taxonomy): domain Eukaryota; kingdom Metazoa; phylum Chordata; class Mammalia; order Artiodactyla; family Ziphiidae; genus Mesoplodon; species Mesoplodon mirus. Next base: position 12,371,054 of record NC_138979.1, on the reverse strand, counting down.
GTGTGACTGCCATGAACTAGTGGCTTCTCTTATCCAAAATTAAGCTCCTCGACGTGTAAATCCATCCCACACATTGAACCTGTCTCCAAGGTAAATGTTTCTGCAAGGCTAACCGCTGATTGTAGCACAAAACAGGTACAGACAATGAGTCCTCCTCTCCCCACTGGTTCCCTGTCACCACCTTCAGGCAAGTCGTGCATCCTTGCTCCGGTGGTTGGGCTGGGCTGCTGTAACATTTTTTAAAAATTGAAATATAGGGACTTACCTGGTGGTCTAGTGGGTAAGACTCCACGCTCCCAGTGTAGGGGGCCTGGGTTCAATTCCTGGTCAGGGAACTAGATCCCTCATGCATGCTGCAACTAAGAGTCTGCATGCTGCAACTAAGACCTGGGGCGGCCTAAATAAATAAATATTTTTTAAAAATCGACATACAGTTGATTTACAATATTAGGTTAGTTTCAGGTGTGCTGTAACATTTTTGGTGATTACACAAAAGCAAAGCTAGCCCGAGAAAGTGTTGGTGGTGCTTCCCCCCTTTTTTCCTTTCTTTTCAAAATTTGAGGGAAAGGTGTCAAATTTGTTAAAAACCATAAAGTTGGATTTCATTGAAAAATTAGGAAACCACTCAATCAAAATAGTTTACAGTCTACCAAAGGAGTGAGCAGCTGGGTGGGTTATCTCCAAACACATTTTGCTTGCAAGATGATGAGACTACCCTGAAAATTTGGCTGCAGTGAGTCATCAGAGGTGTCTGTTCCAATTCTTAGTGAGATGAGGTTTCAGGGAGTCTGCCTGAGTACCACAAGTGTGTGGCAACTTCCACATTTAGTTGCTGAGAGGTTGCACACTAATAGCAGAAAAGACAACAGAAACAGGCAATTCACTCTGAAAAAGCAAGGCAACAAAATGGCTAAAACACAGAAAAAGGGAGGTTGAAACTAATTAATAAGGCTAGAAATCCAAATTAAAAATAGATTTTTTGCCTATCACATTTGCAAAGATATAAGAAATCATAATACCCAAGATTGGCAAAGGCTAAAGGGGATTTACTAGAGTCAGATAGACTGGTTTTGTTTCCTAGCTCTTCCTCTTACTAACAAAGGGAACTTGGGCATTTCATTTATTGTCTTGAAGACTGGTTTTGTCATCTGTAAAATGTAGCTAATATTAGTAACCACCTCACAGGGTTTTTGAGGGAATTAGTGAAATAAAGTGTTGACTATATCATCTGGCACATAGTAAATACCCAATTAATATTAGAATAATAGTAATTATTATTGGAAGCTAGAACACTAATACACTGAAAGGGGAGTATAAACTGGTAAAACCTTTAAGAATGAACATTTGACATATATGTTAAAACCTTAGGGCTTCCCTGGTGGCGCAGTGGTTGAGAGTCCGCCTGCCGATGCAGGGGACACGGGTTCGTGCCCCGATCCCGGAGGATCCCGCATGCCGTGGAGCGGCTGGGCCCGCGAGCCATGGCCGCGGAGCCTGTGTGTCCGGAGCCTGTGCTCCGCAACGGGAGAGGCCACAGCAGTGAGAGGCCCGTGTACAGCAAAAAAAAAAAAAAAAAAAAAAAAAAAAAAAAAAAACCTTAGTGATGTGTATACATTTGACTTAGCCATTCCACTTCTAGAAATTCGTTCTTAGGAAACAAGGCATAATGATACGTTTACAAGGATATCCTTCATGGTATTTTTTATAATGATAAAAATGGAAACAATTAAAATGTCTAAAAGTAAGGGAATAGTTAAAAATTACAGTTTGTCCAAAAACGCTAATTCAAAAAGATACATGCCCCCCCCGCAATGTTCATAGCAGCATTATTTACAATTGCCAAGGTATGGAAGCAACCTAAGTGTCCATCAACAGAGGAATCGGTACTTACCATAACCAGGTACCACAAATTGAGTGACTTAAACAACAGAAATTTATTTTCTCGCAGTCCTAGAGGCTAGATGTCCAAGATCAAGGTTGGTTTCACTCTGAGGTCCCTCTCTTTGGCATGCAGTTGGCTGTCTTCTCTCTATGTCTTCACATGGTCTTCCCTCTGTAACTGTGTCTAAATTTCCTCTTCTTATAAGGACACCAAGTCATATTGGATTAGAGCCCACTCTAGTGAAGTCATTTAACTTAATTACATTTTAAAGATCCTGCCTCCAAATTCAGTCACATTCTGAGGTACTGGAGGTTAGGGCTTCAACATATGAATGGGGGGGAAACACAATTCAGCCCATAACAGAAATCATTTGATAATATTTCTTGTCTGGGTGTTACTCTTCTGAGCCATATGGTAAACTACGTGTCCATTCATTTTCCCTTCAATGGGATATTTCCAGCCCCTTTGCAGAGTCCCTTGAGGAAGACTAAAGACATGTATCTCTCTTGGAAAGTCGGCTCATTGGCCCCAGCATGGGCAGCAGTGGAGATTTCAGTTTGGATGAAGGTTACCTTAGATTGGTTGTCCTAAATCACCTCTGGAAAACAGCAACATTCAAGGTTTTCCTGGGCACTTTGAGTCTGCTCCAGAGTGAACTCGGGGCTCCTGTCTAGTCCATGGTCCCTAACTCACAGCTCAGAATGAAACATTCCAGGTGGACCTCCCAGGGAGGACTTCCTGAGGTAGAGTGTGGTGTCCCAGCCTCTCACCAGATTCAGATGCATAGTGTAAAGATGAAGTCTTCTTCTGGGTGTGGCCGGGGCCATGCAAGGAGAATGAGTCACTGGTGAAGAGCAGTAGTAAAAATGGTTCTATAACTCTATCAACCAGAAGCTTCCTTTATTACATAAACCCAATTTACTTTCATTAAAACAGATTTAAAAAAAGAGAGGACATAGAAGATTATTCTCAACTGGAGGATTGCTACAGTTTAAGATTAACGTAGAAGTGGAAGTGAAGCTAGAGACATCGAGTTCCACCCCATGTTTGAAAGGTTGGGAAACTGTTCCTCCAAGGCTGTCTGGATTTGCCTCCAGTCACACATCTGATGAGCACCTATGGCTGATCTCAAGTCCAGGGGTCGCTGGTCAGTGTTATTTCTCTGTACTCCATTAGGGTTGGAGGAGCATGTATGCTGGAGGGAATGTGGGATGTAGGACTTAGGACCCGTGAGTTTCCACCCCACCTCAGCCACTAAGCATCTGCATGCCAATCGGTACCCTGAATCCTCTCTCTGGTCTCCTGTTTTTTTTTTTTTAACCTTCAAAATGAAAGTTGGGTAATATAGTTCTTTATTTTTATTTTTTTATTTTTTTTTGCGGTACGCAGGCCTCTCACTGCTGTGGCCTCTCCCGTTGCAGAGCACAGGCTCCGGACATGCAGGCTCAGCGGCCATGGCTCACGAACCCAGCCACTCTGTGGCATGTGGTATCTTCCCGGACTGGGGCACGAACCCATGTCCCCTGCATCGGCAGGCGGACTCTCAACCACTGCGCCACCAGGAAAGCCCAATATAGTTCTTTCTATCACTAATAGCCATCCCACAAGTCTTTCCTGGGTGCCACTCATTCTGTATTCAGGTGACAAGAGTGAGCAGGTGGATGCAGATGTGTTTGAAAGAGAAAGGTTATGTAATGGTATCTACCATACTAAAGGAAAGAGCAGTGAGTGATCCCACATTTTAACTAAAGATTTCATGAAGATTGAGAATTAGGATGTAAGAAAATTACAAAAGATATAAAAGGAATAATAAAAGTTGCAATCTTATGTTCATCTCCATGTACATTAAAAAGCAAACTTCTACCCCACTATTCATATATTGATTAAATGCTGATACATTTTGCTTGCTTTCTCAGATTTCCTGTAACAATAATTTTTACCTGTTTTTATTAACAAGTAAAACATCTTCATTCCGGGGATTGGTTCAAGATGGCAGAGTAGAAGGACGTGCGCTCATTCCCTCTCGCGAGAGCACTGGCATCACAACTAACTGCTGAACAATCATCAACAGGAAGACACTGGAACTCACCAAAAAAGATACCCCACATCCAAAGATAAAGGAGAAGCCACAATGAGATGGTAGGAGGGGTGCAATCACAATAAAATCAAATCCCATAACTGCTGGGTGGGGACTCACAAACCGGAGAACACTTATACCACAGAAGTCCACCCACTGGAGTGAAGGTTCTGAGCCCCATGTCAGGCTTCCCAACCTGGGGGTCCAGCAACGGGAGGAGGAATTGCTAGAGAATCAGACTTTGAGGCTAGAGAGATTTGATTGCAGGATTTCGACAGGACTGGGGGAGACAGAGACTCCACTATTGGAGGACACACACAAAGTAGTGTGTGCATCGGGATGCAGAGGAAGGAGCAGTGACCCCATAGGAGACTGTACCAGACCTACCTGCTAGTGTTGGAGGGTCTCCTGCAGAGGTGGGGGGTGGTTGTGGCTCACCAAGGGGACAAGGACATTGGCAGCAGAAGTTCTAGGAAGTACTCCTTGGCCTGAGCCCTCCCAGAGTCCACCATCAGCCCCACCAGAAAGCCCAGGTAGGCTCCAGTGTTGGGTCGCCTCAGGCCAAACAACCAACAGGGAGGGAACCGAGTCCCACCCATCAGCAGACAAGCGGATTAAAGTTTTACTGAGCTCTGCCCACCAGAGCAACACCCACCTCTACCCACCACCAGTCCCTCCCATCAGGAAACTTGCACAAGACTCTTAAATAGCCTCATCCACCAGAGGGCAGACAGCAGAAGCGAGAAGAACTACAGTCCTGCAGCCTGTGGAACAGAAACCACATTCACAGAAAGATAGACAAGGTGAAAAGACAGAGGGCTATGTACCAAATGAAGGAACAAGATAAACTCCAGAAAGACAACTAAATGAAGTGGAGATAGGCAACCTTCCAGAAAAAGAATTCAGAATAATGATCGTGAAGATGATCTAGGACCTGGGAAAAAGAATAGAGGTAAAGATCAAGAAGATGCAAGAAATGTTTAATAAAGACCTAGGAGAATTAAAGAACAAACAAATAGAGATGAACAATACAATAACTGAAATGAAAAATACACTAGAAGGAATCAACAGCAGAATAACTGAGACAGAAGAATGGATAAGTGACCTGGAAGACAGCATGGTGGAATTCACTGCTGTGGAACAGAATAAAGAAAAAAGAAAGAAAAGAAATGAAGACAGCCTAAGAGACCTCTGGGATAACATTAAACGCAACAATATTTGCATTATAGGAGTCCCAGAAGGAGAAGAAAGAGAGAAAGGACCCGATAAAATATTTGAAGAGATTATAGTCAAAAACTTCCCTAACATGGGAAAGGAAGTAGCCACCCAAGTCCAGGAAGCGCAGAGAGTCCCATACAGGAGGAACCCAAGGAGAAACACACCAAGACACATAGTAATCAAATTGACAAAAATTAAAGACAAAGAAAAATTATTGAAAGCAGCAAGGGAAAAATGAAAAATAACATAAAAGGGGACACCCATAAGGTTAACAGCTGATTTCGCAGGGGAAACTCTACAAGCCAAAAGGGAGTGGCATGATATATTTAAAGTGATGAAAGGGAAGAACTTACAACCAAGATTACTCTACCCAACAAGGATCTCATTCAGATTCGATGGAGAAATCAAAAGCTTTACAGACAAGCAAAAGCTAAGAGAATTCAGCACCACCAAACCAGCTCTACAACAATGCTAAAGGAATTTCTCTAAGTGGGAAACACAAGAGAAGAAAAAGACCTACAAAAACAAACCCATAACAATTAAGAAAATGGTAATAGGAACATACATATCGATAATTACCTTAAACATGAATGGATTAAATGCTCCAACCAAAAGACACAGGCTTGCTCAATGGATACAAAAACAAGGCCCATATATATCCTGTCTACAAGAAACCCACTTCAGACCTAGGGACACATACAGACTGAAAGTGAGGGGATGGAAAAACATATTCCATGCAAATGGAAATCAAAAGAAAACTGGAGTAGCTATACTCATATCAGATAAAATGGACTTTAAAATAAAGAATATTACAAAAGACAAGGAAACACTACATAATGATCAAGGGATCAATCCAAGAAGAAGATATAAGAATTATAAATATATATGCACCCAACATAGGAGCACCTCAATACATAAGGCAACTGCTAACAGCTATAGAAGAGGAAGTTGACAGTGACAAAATAATAGTGGGGGACTTTAACACCTCACTTACACCAATGGACAGATCATCCAAACAGAAAATTAATAAGGAAACACAAGCTTTAAATGGCACAGTAGAACAGAGAGATTTAATTGATATTTATAGGACATTCCATCCAAAAACAGCAGATTACACTTTCTTCTCAAGTGCACACAGAAGATTCTCCAGGATATATCACATCTTGGGTCACATATCAAGCCTCAATAAATTTAAGAAAATTGAAATCATATCAAGCATCTTTTCTGACCACAATGCTATGAGATTAGAAATCAATTACAGGGAAAACAACATAAAAAACACTACCACATGGAGACTAAAGAATACATTACTAAATAACCAAGAGATCACTGAAGAAATCAAAGAGGAAATCAAAAAATACCTAGAGACAAATTACAATGAAAACACGACGATCCAAAACTTATGGGATGCAGCAAAAGCAGTTCTAAGAGGGAAGTTTATAGCAACAAAATCCTACCTCAAGAAACAAGAAACATCTCAAATAAACAACCTAAACTTACGCTTAAAGCAATTAGAGAAAGAAGAACAAAAAACCCCCAAAGTTAGCAGAAGGAAAGAAATCATCAAGATCAGATCAGAAATAAATGAAAAAGAAATGAAGGTAATGATATCAAAGATCAATAAAACTAAAAGCTGGTTCTTTGAGAAGATAAACAAAATGGATAAACCATTAGCCAGACTCATCAGGAAAAAAAGGGAGAAGACTCAAATCAATAGAATTAGAAATGAAAAGGGAGAAGTAACAACTGACACTGCAGAAATACAAAGGATCATGAGAGATTGCTACAAGCAACTATATGCCAATAAAATGGACAACCTGGAAGAAATGGACAAATTCTTAGAAAAGCACAACCTTCTGAGAGTGAACCAGGAAGAAATAGAAAATAAGAACAGGCCAATCACAAGCACTGAAATTGATAATGTGATTAAAAATCTTCCAACAAACAAAAGCTCAGGACCAGATGGCTTCACAGGCGAATTCTATCAAACATTTAGAGAAGAGCTAACACCTATCCTTCTCAAATTCTTCCAAAATATAGCAGAGGGAGGAACACTCCCAAACTCATTCTACGAGGCCACCATCACCTTGATACCAAAACCAGACAAGGATGTCACAGAAAAAGAAAATTATAGGCCAATATCTCTGATGAACATAGATTAAAAAATCCTCAACAGGGCTTCCCTGGTGGCGCAGTGGTTGAGAGTCCGCTTGCTGATGCAGGGGACACGGGTTCGTGACCCAGTCCGGGAAGATCCCACATGCCGCGGAGCAGCTGGGCCCGTGAGCCATGGCCACTGAGCCGGTGCATCCGGAGCCTGTGCTTTGCAACGGGAGAGGCCACAACAGTGAGAGGCCCGCGTACTGCAAAAAAAAAAAAAAAAAAAAAAAAAAAAATCCTCAACAAAATACTAGCAAAGAGAATCCAACAGCACATTAAAAGGATCATACACCATGATCAAGTGGAGTTTTTCCCAGGAATGCAAGGATTCTTCAATATACACAAATCAATCAATGTGAAACACCATATTAACAAATTGAAGGAGAAAAACCATATGATCATCTCAAGAAGTGCAGATAAAGCTTTTAACAAAGTTCAACACCCATTTATGATAAAAACCTTCCAGAAAGTAGGCATAGAGGGAACTTACCTCAACATAATACAGGCTATATATGACAAACCCACAGCCAACATTGTTCTCAATGGTGAAAAACTGAAACCATTTCCACTAAGATCAGGAACAAGACAGGGTTGCCCGCTCTCACCACTCTTATTCAACATAGTTTTGGAAGTTTTAGCCACAGCAATGAGAGAAGAAAAAGAAATAAATCCAACTTGGAAAAGAAGAAGTAAAGCTGTCACTGCAGATGACATGATACTATAATAGAGAATCCTAAAGATGCTACCAGGAAACTACTAGAACTAATCAATGAATTTGGTAAAGTAGCAGGATACAAAATTAATGCACAGAAATCTCTTGCATTCCTATACACTAATGATGAAATATCTGAAAGAGAAATTAAGGAAACACTCCGATTTACCATTGCAACCAAATGAATAAAATACCTAGGAATAAACATACCTAAGGAGACAAAAGACCTGTATGCAGAAAAGTATAAGATACTGATAAAAGAAATTAAAAATGCAAACAGATGGAGAGGTATACCATAATTTGTATTGGAAGAATCAACATTGTGAAAATGACTATACTACCCAAAGCAATCTACACATTCAATGCAATCCCTAGCAAACTACCACTGGCATTTTTCACAGACTAGAACAAAAATGTTCACAATTTGTATGGAAACACAAACGACCCCGAATAGCCAAAGCAATCTTGAGAAAAAAACTGGACCTGGAGGAATCAGGCTCCCTGACTTCAGGCTATACTACAAAGCTACAGTAATGAAGACAATATGGCACTGGCATAAAAACAGAAATATAGAACAATGGAACAGGATAGAAAGGCCAGAGATAAAGCCATGCACCTACAGTCAACTAATCCATGACAAAGGAGGCAAGGATATACAATGGAGAAAAGACAGTCTCTTCAATAAGTGGTGTGGGGAAAATTGGACAGCTACACGTAAAAGAATGAAATTAGAACACTCCCTGACACATACACAAAAATAAACTCAAAATGGGCCTCCCTGGTGGCGCAGTGGTTGAGAGTCCGCCTGCCGATGCAGGGGATACGGGTTCGTGCCCCGGTCTGGGAGGATCCCATATGCCGCGGAGCGGCTGGGCCTGTGAGCCATGGCCGCTGGGCCTGTGCGTCCGGAGCCTGTGCTCCGCAACGGGAGAGGCCACGGCAGTGAGAGGCCCGCGTACAGCAAAAAAAAAAAAAAAAAAAACAAAAAAAAAACAACTCAAAATGGATTAAAGACCTAAATGTAAGACCGGACAGTATAAAACTCTTAGAGGAAAACATAGGAAGAACACTCTTTGACATAAATCACAGCAAGATCTTTTTTGACCCACCTCCTAGAGTAATGGAAATAAAAAGAAAAATAAACAAATGAGACCTAATGAAACTTAAAAGCTTTTGCACAGCAAAGGAAACCATAAAGAAGATGAGAAGACAACCCTCAGAATGGGAGAAAATATTTGCAAATGAATCAACAGAGAAAGGATTAATCTCCAAAATATACAAACAGATCATGCAGCTCAATATCAAAAAAACCAGCTCAATCAAAAAATGGGCAGAAGACCTAAATAGACATTTCTCCAAGAAGACATACAGATGGCCAAGAAGCACATGAAAAGCTGCTCAACATCACTAATTATTAGAGAAATGCAAATCAAAACTACAATGAGGTATCACCTCACACCAGTAAGATGGGCATCATCAGAAATTCTACAAACAGCAAATGCTGGAGAGGGTGTGGAGAAAAGGGAACCCTCTTGCACTGTTGGTGGGAATGTAAACCGATACAGCCACTATGGAGAACAGTATGGAGGTTCCTTAAAAAACTAAAAATATAACTACAATATGACCCAGCAGTCCCACTACTGAAAATATACCCAGAGAAAACCATAATTCAAAAGGACACGTGCACCCCACTGTTCACTGCAGCACTATTTACAATAGCCAGGTCATGGAAGCAACCTAAATGCCCATCGACAGAAGAATGGATAAAGAAGATGTGGCACATATATACAATGGAATATTACTCAGCCATAAAAAGGAACAAAATTGGGTCATTTGTAGGGATGTGGATGGATCTAGAGACTGTCACACAGAGTAAAGTAAGTCAGAAAGAGAAAAACAAATATTGTATGTTAGCGCATATATGTGGAACCTAGAAAAATGATACAGATGAACCAGTTTGCAGGGCAGAAGTTGAGACACAGATGTAGAGAACAAATGTATGGACACCAAGTGGGGAAAGTGGCGGGGGTGTCGTGGTTGTGTGATTAATTGGGAGATTGAGATTGATATATATACACTAGTATGTATAAAATGGATAATTAATAAGAACCTGCTATATAAAAAAATAAATAATATAAAATTCAAGAAAAATCTTCATTCCATTGTCTTTTTTTTGGCTATGTTGCGTTTTCGTTGCTACATGCAGGCTTTCTCTAGTTGCAGCGAGTGAGGGCTAGTCTTTGTTGCAGTGCACGGGCTTCTCACTGCAGTGGCTTCTCTTGTTGCGGAGCACGGGCTCTAGGACACTCGGGCTTCAGTAGTTGTGGCTCACGGGCTCTAGAGCACAGGCTCCATAGTTGTGGCACACGGGCTTAGTTGCTCCTCAGCATGTGGGATCTTCCTGGACCAGGGCTCGAACCCATGTCTCCTGCATTGGCAGGTGGATTCTTAACCACTGAGCCACCAGGGAATTCCCTGTCTTTTTTTTTTTTAAACATCTTTATTGGAGTATAAATGCTTTACGATGGTGTGTTAAGTTTCTGCTGTATAACAAAGTGAATCAGCTATATGTGTACATATATCCCCATATCTCCTCCCTCTTGCGTCTCCCTCCCACCCTCCCTATCCCACCCCTCTAGGTGGTCACAAAGCACCGAACTGATCTCCCTGTGCTCTGCAGCTGCTTCCCACGAGCTATCTATTCTACATTTGGTAGTGTATGTATGTCAATGCTACTCTCTCACTTCGTCCCAGCTTACCCTCCCCACTCCCTGTGTCCTCAGGTCCATTCTCTACATCTTCATTTTTATTCCTGTCCTGCCCCTAGGTTCTTCAGAACCATTTTTTTTTTTTAGAATTCATATATATGTGTTAAGCATACGGTATTTGTTTTTCTCTTTCTGACTTAACTTCACTCTGTATGACAGACTCTAGGTCCATCCACCTCACTATAAATAACTCACTTTCGTTTCTTTTTATGGCTGAGTAATATTCCATTGTATATATGTGCAACATCTTCTTTATCCATTCATATGTCGACAGACACCTAGGTTGCTTCCATGTCCTGGCTATTGTAAATAGTGCTGCAGTGAACATTTTGGTACATGACTCTTTTTGAATTATGGTTTTCTCTGGGTATTTGCCCATCTTCTCTTCTTGAAACACTAAGCTGTAATTTTTGGGGTGCCAAATGTCAAGAGATTGAAGAAAGTCACTGACTTTTCTTTTTGATTAAGTTAAAATTTTTTGCCTTTCTTCTCTTTTCTATTTCTCCTCTTTTCTGTCTCTTGGAAGTGTATGATTAGATTTGTTTTCCAAAGGTATTGTAATCTTAGCAAAATTTTCATTAGCATTCCCCATGCACAATTTAATTAAAGGAAACTCATGTTTTGCTCAAGTCACCAGAGAAATGAAAGGAATAATTTAATGCTAAACATGCTTGTACTTTGCATTAATTGAACTGGACCCACTTCTCTGATATGAGAATAGAAATAAGGCCATAGACCAATACCCACTCTCAGAAAAATTCATAAGTAACGTGATTTCAAGACTGTTTCCAATTATCCCATGTCCTTTTTGGTTTTAAAGGATGAAACTCTAAATGAGGAGTTGTACCTTCCTGTAGGAAATAGAGCATTAATTGCTGACATTTTTACGTGCTGCTGGAGAGTGCACGTGAGGTATAATGCATATATTTCTACATGGTTCCTGCATCAATTGTACAGTTTTGTACCTGGCTTACTTGCATTAGTCCTTTTACTAAATTGATGCAGCTACTTTCATTCATTTTATGAAAATTGAATATATATGGAAATATATATTGAAAATATATGGAAACCTGATAAATTGTATTTTACTTGTCAAACCATCTCTTATCATACAGAATGATTATGAGTAAGTGTTCTTGGGATTTTTTTCTGCTTCTCTTTTTTCCAGCCAACAAGGGAAGACCATCTATTTTCTCTTGGTATGAACTCCCATTTCTGTGATTTTAAATGTACCCAAAACCTTGCTCTGGAGAGTCAGATCCAAGAGCCTATATTGCTTGTGATCTTTACGTGGTCACTTTCAAACAAATTGCTTTGAAAAATCTTTCGTTTTTGTGTGATTTTGGTCAGTGTGAGTTAGAAATTACTCAGGTTGGTGAGGAAAATTTTTTTTTTTTTTTTTTTGTGGTACGCGGGCCTCTCTCTGTTGTGGCCTCTCCCGTTGCGGAGCACAGGCTCTGGCCGCGCGGTCTCAGCGGCCATGGCTCACGGGCCCAGCCGCTCCACGGCATGTGGGATCTTCCCAGACCGGGCACGAACCCGTGTCCCCTGCATCGGCAGGTGGACTCTCAACCACTGCGCCACCAGGGAAGCCCCCTTTTTTTAATTTTTAAATTTATTTTATTTTATTTATTATTGGCTGCATTGGGTCTTCATTGCTGCGTGTGGGCTTTCTCTCGTTTGGCCAGAGGGGGCTACTCTTTGTAGCGGTGCGCAGGCTTCTCATTGCAGTGGCTTCTCTTGTTACCGAGCACGGGCTCTAGGCGCGCGGGCTTCAGGAGTTTGAAATTTTTAAGATAACTCACTCTATGTACCAAAGAACAAAATGTTACAAAAACTGCCTGCTTGTGTGCTGTGGTTCTTGGCAAAGAGTCCTGGCTGAAAAGAACTGACAGTTATAGAGCATAACCCCTCCCCCTGGTCTAGCTCCTTCCACCCTCTGTTGTGGGCTTCCAGGGACTTTTGCTCCTGCAACTGTTGGCCACTGAAACTGAGAAGTGAAGTAAGAGCCGTTGAAATGTCCACAGAGCAAAGAGAGGATGGAACCCCATCCTGGTCTGCTCATTATCTGTGCACACCACAGTCATAAGGGAATTCATTAATTCACAGTGAGAAATCACTGTCACAGAGACCTGAAATACTCAGAATCTGCATGTCTTTCTCCCTATAAACAGACCTACATGGGAAGCCAAATAATAATTATAAAATTGCTACATGCGTGTGGAATTAGAAAGTGGGGAGTTAATAGCATCAGGCTGAAAGAGCTGGATGTATCCATTTCATAAAAGGGATGTTCTTACCAATGGGACCACAGTATTTGAAGTCCATTAGCTAATACTCCTTCATCCCTAGATGTGCTTGGATAGGCATTCTAACATCTACCTCAGTGACTCACCTTGTTCTGTATTTCCTAACTGACCAGCTCCTTTTAATGACTGATACATTCTTTATTTAGACATGTCAATATATTTAATCATATCATGGTGAAATTAGCCCTGCCTGGGAGCCATTCTGTCTCTTCAAAATGATGGTCATTCATCTATCAAATATTTATGGAATGTTTCCTGTGCACCAGGCCCTGTGCCCTGCATTAGGCCTGTAAGTGAGACAGACAAGTGATACAGCCTGGTGGGGGAAATAACAATTACACAAGCAATCACAGTCATGTGTGATGTATTACAGAACGAAAAGAGCAAGGAGCCATAGATCACATCTAGTCTAGGGGGCTTCTGGGAGAAAGTGATGCCAAATTTGACACCTGAAGGATGAAGTTGGGAATGGCAGAGATGAGAAAAGTATTCTTGGTAGAGGGAACTTCCTATGTGAAGGCTCTGAGGAGAGAGAGTACAAGCTACCTGTAAGGCACTGAAATACTGTCATTAGGGCTAAGATAGAAGGTGAAGATGATAATGGCTGGTGATCTCGGCAGGGAGCCTCATGAAGGGTCTTAGCAGACCTGTTAGGTAGATTGGACTCTTTCCTAAAAACAGCGGGGGAAACTTTGGGGCGTTTTAAGCAGAATGATGATTAGGTTTGCAGTTCAGAAAGATCACTCTGGCTGTAGCATGGAGAAAGATTAGAAAAAGTGAAGCCAATGAGAGGGTCATGGCATTACTGCAGGCAAGAATGGATGGTGGGGGCTTCCCTGGTGGCGCAGTGGTTGAGAGTCCGCCTGCTGATGCAGGGGACACGGGTTCGTGCCCCGGTCCGGGAAGATCCCACATGCCGCGGAGCGGCTGGGCCCGTGAGCCATGGCCACTGAGCCTGCGCGTCCGGAGCCTGTGCTCTGCAACGGGAGAGGCCACAACAGTGAGAGGCCTGCGTACTGCAAAAATAAACCCCCCCCAAAACAGAAAAAGAATGGATGGTGGGTTGATAAGGTGAATCAGGGTAGTCGCAGTGAGAATGGAGAAAATAGTGTTTTCAGACGTATTTATGGGGAAGAATAGATAAGACTTGATGCCTAGATGAATCTGAAAGGTGGAGGCAATGAGGAGTCAAGAACAACTCCAGGTTTGCTGAGATAAGGGATAGTAAGGGAAGATCGGCTGTGGGGAGAAGGTGGTGAATTCAGTCCAGAACTTATTGCATTTGAAGCGTTCATGAGTCTGGAAGGCAGCTGGATATGTAAATCCAGAGATATGTAAATCCGGAGAATTGTCAGAGCTGGGGATAAGATTTTAGAATCATCGTCATCAGTACAGTCTTCAAAGCTACGAGAAGAGATGAGCTCATTTATGGGAAATATGGAGAATATAAGAAGAGATCAACAGGAATTCCCTGGCGTTCCAGTGGTTAGGACTCTGAGCTCTCACTGCCGAAGGCCCTGGGTTCAATCCCTGGTCAGGGAACTAAGATCCCACATGTTGCGTGGTCAAAACAAACAAACAAACAACAAACAACAAACAAAAAAAAAGAAAAGAAGAGATCAGCATTAAATTTCTGCTGGAATAAAAGCAGCCTGAGAGGTAGAAGGAAGTGGTTTAGATGAACGGCAATTCAACCCCCAAATCCTATCCTGTGTGTTTGCTCTAGAACAATTTTCCTATTCTGATTTTCTTAGCACAGGTTTCTCTGGAAAATATACTAAGGCAAGCGTTAAAGTGATGTTCATGCTTTATATAGTATGTTCAAACCCAGTGTAGCAAGGATGAGGAAAAAGGAAGAGAGGAAAGAGAATCAAAGCAAAATGATGCTCCGTGGGGACCAGATCATGAAAGATCTTACTAGACATGTTAAGGAACCTGGACTCTATCCATGCTTCCTACGGTTGCTACCATTTCACAATGAACAGGCGCCCCAAACTGCTGAGTTCCGGCAACATATCAGATGCCTGGTCCAACCAGGTCTCCAGCAGAGCAAACACAGGGAACAGTGGAGTTGTGGCACACGCTTGGGAAGTTGATGAAGGAAAAGAGCTGGCAAAAGAAGAAAAAGTAAAGAAATGAATGAATGGTTACTGGAGGTCTGGGGAAGTGCCCTTTTGTGCTCGTTGCATGAAAATGTAGCTTCATAATACTAAACTCTCGTTTGAGGAGAGCAGATTGGGTTATACAATTTATGACAGCTTCCTGCACCTTCTGCCATTTGGCTTTTGGGCTCACTTACAATGTAATGGTCACAGAGCTCTTTATGCCCCATAGGTCAGCAGAAGAATTATCTTCCTGCCTCTGATTATAGCATATTCTCATTTAAGAGTGGTCTTTCCTGATCTTTGCTTGCTGCTCCCCCGTCTGTCCCTCCAGTTTGCGCATTTGCCCAGATTCAAGCTAGAACTCACAGCTCTCCCTGTAATGTAACATGTCTGCAGTGCTCAGTGTTAACTCACTGAATTGAAAGGATCAGACAGACTAAACTTTTCCAAACAAGAAAAGCCTCTTATGTTGAATGCTTCCTGAAAATTTGCATATTTTCATTTCACTGCTTTATAAATTACCACAAGGAAGTTAAATCTTTGTAGTCTATAAACAATATGGTGAAGTGCAATTCTTTTTTCTCTAATGGATTTGTTTTTAAAGAAACAAAAGCTTGGATTCAAATGTTTCAAAGATGTTTTCAATGATCACTTGTTATTTAAAACTCATTCATTAAACATCTGATGAATAGGTCTATTACATTTTCGTAAGCTGATGAAACGCTCGTTTTGGAAGGATGGAATGAATAATCACACAGTGATTTCACTGCAATACATCTTTATAGATGTCCAGTGTTATATGGAATTGTGTCACAATTTGCTCTACAAATTGACAGGCTAGCAATCATTATTTTTCATGTATAAGCAGGAGTCCATCTTTGATCTTAATCATATTTTCAGTGGTGGAGGAGGTGGAGGTGGTGAAGCATTATTATTTTCCCTGCATAGAAAATGCCACAAAATAAATCATGTGCAGGGCTGTCATAACGGCCACAATGGTTATGACAGGAAAAAAGAATAGTTACAGCTACCCTTCAGTACACAGTGAAATAGTGAACAATTTGTTAAATATCTCTGGAGTCAATTAAACTGGCATATGATCAGTTTGGTGGCTGCCCAGCCTCATTGGGAGCCAATTAGAATTCCCCCAAAATGAAAATGGATGAATCTGGAAAAACACTCTGAGGTTTACGAGGAAAAGCAAACACATCATGGAGCTAAGAATAATCTTGGCGGGCATTCTCTGAAGGCTGTCGGTCATCAGAGGACTGTGTAGTTGTGCCATGTTCACAGTTTTTTGACTGTTTCTTCTGCAATATTTTAAGCCATCACTGCAAGGGAATTAAATTAGTCAGATTTAGCCTCCACAATGCAACAGAACCATTTTGCAAATTGCAGCCATTATTAATTTTGTTCCAGAAGCAGCCTTGCATGAAACATTTGTGTGATTTTTCTTTTCTTTTTGCATTTAACTACAGATAAACACCACAGATTGCTCCAAATGAATCCTATGAAAATGCTGAAGACTTTACTGCAATTTCTTTTAAAGTCAGCTCTTCAATTGTGAAAGGTGTTCGAACAATCTAATGATGGATGTTCATTAGTTCACTGTTGTCAAGACAAGTTACTCCACGTCTCTGATACTGATCGTGTTTTTGCAGTCATGGTTGAGTGGTTGAAGAAAAAACACTACACAGAGCTCTCTAGACTGTGTCCAAACCAGCACCCGCTTGAAATATCATTGGCTTACTCAGCAGCATCAAAACCCACAAAAGCAAATAGGTTAGATCCATCCCAGAGACTTTTCTGCGGCAGTAAATGGATTTGCCCTCTTTAGAGCAGGGAGCACAGTTCCAACACAATTATTCTTATTGGACCAGACTAAGGAATTTACTTCAAATGAGGTTGCTGGTTGTCCTGTGGAAGCTGTGTCAGAATAAATATTCACCAACTCTTCAGAGGCATAATTTGTTCATTCTCCCATGAAGCATTTGTGCCCCATGAACTGTACATAGCGACTTTGTTTAGACAGCAGAAAAATTCTTCTACTCTGTTAACACTTGTGTAGCTCAGGTAAGGTACCGTTTTAATGAAAACACGTTAACATCCAGTTCTTTGCATAGGGCCCATTTTCACATGCCAGGTGTCCTGAAGCAGTCGCTCTTTGTTACTTGTTCACAATCAATTTTCTTTTTTTAAAATTTATTTATTTACTTATGCATTTTTGGCTGCATTGGGTCTTCTTTGCTGCGTGTGGGCTTTCTCTAGTTGCGGCGAGCGGGGGCTACTCTTCATTGAAGTGCGTGGGCTTCTCATCGCAGTGGCTTCTCTTCTTGCAGAGCACAGGCTCTAAGCGCACGGGCTTCAGTAGTTGTGGCACACGGGCTCAGTGGTTGTGGCTTGCAGGCTCAGTAGTTGTGGCTCGCAGGCTCTAGAGCTCAGGCTCCGCAGTTGTGGCGCACAGGCCTAGTTGCTCCGCGGCATGTGGGATTTTCCCAGACCAGGGCTTGAACCCATGTCCCCTGCACTGGCAGATGGATTCCCAACCACTGCACCACCAGGGAAGTCCCCACAGTCAATTTTATTAAGGGAAAAATTCCAAGTGACAGATGTCACCAGTGAATGTCCACATCAGTTTAACAAAGAAGCGCTTTGAAATGTATCATTGTCAGTAACTATTTAAATGCAAAGCCTATACTGTTAGGATTTGACAAGATGTAAAGCTTTTCAGAGGCAGGAGGACAGTCCCTGCCAACTCCTCATGTGGTAGAGCATATACTTCATCCTTCTCCGCATCCAAACCTTCCTAAACCTAAGATACTGCTGGGCATCTCCATAAGAGGAGATGCTTGATGATGAAAGAGATGATGACTATGGCCCGGTGCTTTTTGTGGAGGTGATGGGGGTGTCTGACTGATTGAAAGAAAAGACTAGAGAGACTGGTATATGTCATGACCAGTAGGAACAGGATGGGATGTGCTATCAAGAACAAACAAAACTTTTTATGAAAGTGTGAAAATTCATTCTTTCTAAAAATATTGTGTTCCTACTAAGTATAAAATATTAGGTAGAAATTCTAAGTGATACAAAATCGCTGTGGGATAACTTAGATTTCCTGATGTGGCTTGGGCCGTGAATGGTGGCATCTCATTTCTCTGTCTTGAAATATAAGGACTGTCAACTGTGGGCCTCCAGTTAACAGAAGGTCTTAGTATTGGTTTATAATGATCTTGAAATGAGGTCGATAGAACTGTCCCTGAAGCGGAGCACTTTGGGAGAACTTCTTCTATTGGACTGAGAATTAGGCAGTAGGAGCTCTAGGGATACTAAAAATGACCTTGGGAGTGTGAGGTCATTCCTAACACCAACACCCTGTGTGTGTTTAAAGCAGCCATCAAGTATATTAAGGCTTGTATCTTATTCCTTCGTCCATTGACTCTGGAAATGTCAACACCATTTATATGTGTCCAAGGTAGCCTCCGTTTGTATACGTCAAGCTGGGACACCCCTCTTCTGTTGGCCCCGTAAAGGGAATGCTCCTTGTCCCCTAATATCCTGGATGTGACAAATGCCATGTCCTCACTGTAAAGGCATCATTCAGAAACTTGTTTGATCATTTTCTCTTCATATGCCCTGCCCAGCTGACAAAGGTATTCTTATTTTTTTGACACGGATTACTTTTTCTCCTTAGACTTTTGAATCTTTTAAGTATTTAACGTATTAAACCACGTGCTACAGCCGAGCCTCCTCTTTCACTGGTATCAGGGATAATACTGGGGCAGATAGGGTTGGAAATAACTCCTTTTCAAAGAGACATGTTTTTTTCAATTCGGTCTCTGATTAAATCAGTGCTTCCAATTTATCATAGCATGTTAGTAACAAAACCAGTCAATTTTTTTGCCAGGGCCATTCCATCTTCTAGTAAAATCTCCAGGACACAAAGAGTACATTTATCATGAGGGGATTATAAAGGTTCACTTTGACATTTCAAGGGAGACTCATTATATGTATTCTTTTCATGAGATGCTGAAAATCTATGTGTATGTCAGTTATGCCCAAGAAACTACAGCTCTTGACGACTTTCCTACCTCCAAAGTTAGACTGCTGGCTCCCCCAATTAGGTGAAATTTCCACTTTTAGCTTGCTATGGACTGAATATTTGGGTCCCCACTAATTCATATGTTGAAATCTAACCGCCAAGGTGATGGTGTTAAGACGTGGGGCTTTTGGGAGTTACTTAGGTCATGAGGGTGGGATTAGTGCCCTTATCAAAGAGATCCCAGAGAACTTAAAAAAAATTAAAAAAGAAAAAAAAAGAAAAACAATAAAAGAGATCCCAGAGAGATGTCCCTTCCACATGTGAGGTCACAGCAAAAAGGCACTGTCTATAAACCAGGAAGTGGGCTCTTATCAGACACCAAATCAACTGGTACTGTGATCTTGGACTTCTCACCCTCCAGAACTGTGAGAAATAAATATTTGTTTATAAGCCACCTAGTTTATAGTATTTTTGTTATTACAGCCCAAACTAAGATGTAGCTTAAATACAGTTCCTAGTATGTTGTAAATAAATAGAATTTTTAAGCTTTAAGCACATTTATAATATACAGATAATTAGGAAAGCAAACACATTTTATAGTTTTTATTATGGAAATTTTCATATACTCAAAGGTAGAGAGTATAGTATAATAAACCCACATATACCCAACTTCAGCAATTACCAACATTTAGCTAATTATGCCTCCATCCCTCCACCCATTTTTTTGCTGCAGTATTTTAAAACAAATCACAGACATCATGTTATTTCATACCTAAAGCTTTCGTATGCATTTCTAACTAACAAGATCTTTCTCCCCCTATTTTTTAAAAAAAGAAATGTAACTACTATGCCATTACCATAGATACTAAAATCAACAATAATTTTTTTAATTTCATTTAAACCCAAAACAACATTCAAATGTCCTTGATTGTCTCAAACTTGTCTTTTTATGGTTGATTTATTTATTAGCAGGTTCCATACAAGGTTCCCATGATGCATTTAATGAACGCTAGGTCTTTTTAATCCACACACCCTGACCCGCTCCATTTATTCACGCCATTAGTTTGTTAGAGAAACATTTATCCTGAAGAATGTCTCACACTGTGAACTTGGTCAGTGCTACCTCATCACGTCGACACATTTGTTCTTCTCTCCTCCATATTTTTCTATAACTGAAATTTAGGCCTCGAAAACTGGTTAGATTCAGGTTGAATATTTTAGATGCAATTCCTTCCCAGGTGGTGTACGGTGCTCCCTCGGGTGTCATGTCACAAGGTGATGATCGTCCCAGTTATTTTAGTCACGCTGAGACTGGGTGGGGTGGGGAGGTGGTATTAGGTTAATGTCTCCATTATAAGTTTTACCATCAACCTTCCCGCAAATGAACACCTTTTAATTACATGTTCACTGACAATGGATTCACTGTCACTAAGTTATGTACTTGAGACTCTTTGACCCATGTTCCCTTCAAACGCATCTCTGGTTCCTACGCTGCTCCTTATTCCTCGTTTTGACACCAATTTTATGCTTCAAAAAAGGCACTTTCTTTAACAGAGTTCTTTACTCTCCATTTCCCTCAAAGTGCTTACACAATTTTCTTTTTTATTGGCAGGCACTTTTCTTCATCCTCCCACCACCCGCCCCGCCCTTTTTTTTAACCAAACACAGATTCGTCAGTGGTTTTAAAAAATTTTTATTTTATATTGAAGTAAGTTGATTTACAATGTTGTGTTAGTTTCAGGTGTACAGCAAAGTGATTCAGTTATACATATACATGTATCTATCCTTTTTCAGATTCTTTTCCCATTTAGGTCATTACAGAGTATTGAGTAGAGTTTGCTGTGCTATATAGTAGGTCCTTGTTGATTATCTATTTTATATATTGTAGTGTATATACGTTAATCACAACCTCCTAATTTATCCTCCACCCCCACCTTTCACCTTTGGCAACCATAAATTTGTTTTCTAAGTCTGTGAATCTGTTTCTGTTTTGTAAATAAGTTTATTTGTATTGTATTTTAGGTTCCACATATATGATATTATATGATATATGTCTTTCTCTGTCTGACTTACTTCACTTAGTAGGATAATCTCTAGGTCCATCCATGTGGCTGCAAATGGCATTATTTCATTCTTTTTTTATGGCTGCATAGTATTCCATTGTACATATGTACCACATCTTCCTTATCCATTCATCTGTCGATAGACATTTAGGTTGCTTCCATGTCTTAGCCGTCAGTGTTTTAGAAACAGATCTCTTAGTAAGTAAGGCCCAGGATGCACTTTAACTTGCACAATTGCAACCATGGCATCATCCATATGATAGGTCTGCTGGGCCTTCATCTGTAAGGTCCTGTGGGTTCAAGTAGGCTACTTGGAGGAACTGCTGTGATTTGTCAGTGACCTTGCAACACAGAACTACCTAGAACCTTTCAAGTAGTGAATGCTATTGAATAAACAACTTATAATTAACTATACTTGAATTTTCAAATTCCCACTGTTCATGTGATACATAAATAGTAAATAACATATATATATATATATATATATATATATTTTTTTTTTTTTTTTTTTGCGGTACATGGGCCTCTCACTGCTGTGGCCTTTCCCATTGCGGAGCACAGGCTCCAGATGCGCAGGCTCAGCGGCTGTGGCTCACAGGCCCAGCTGCTCCGCGGCATGTGGGATCTTCCCGGACCGGGGCACGAACCCGTGTCCCCTGCATTGGCAGGCGGACTCTCAACCACTGGGCCACCAGGGAAGCCCAATATAACATATATTTTTATATAACCTACTGAGTCCCAGTCTTGGAAGCAAATAATTCCTTTGCATGGGAAGAGTGGGTACAGAAGATATTTACAGTGGATTCAGAAAACCATTAAGAAAAAGGGTTTGGGGTAATAAGAAAGATTCTTTAGGCAACAATTCAACTGGGCAATATTTATTTTTCAACTAAGCTGTTAACATTTCCATGAACCTGCTCCCACCTCTCCAGGAGGGGACACTCTGAAGAAGTAATAGGAACAGTTACCATTCCATGAGTGCTTTATTGGGTGGCAATCACAGGAACAGACTTTACATTCCTGAGGTTCTGAGAGATTATATAACTTGTGCAAAATCACACAGGGAGTAACTGTCAAAAATTTTCATAAACAGAGGTCTCTTAAACGTGACACTACATTGTTTTTTTGCTGGAAAGGCCTGAGAAAAGCCACAACTTCTGCAGTTTCTACATTGTGGAAATTTGTGCAGCAGTCATTAGTAATAGAAAGAACTCTGAAGACAAAAGATTTTACTCTCAGGGCTAAACTTTGGGCAATTGAAGATAATGAGACAGAACTCTTTGCAATGACACGTAAATGACAGTTCCAGAAAGCCACCAAACCAGCACTCCCCAGTGAGAAGCACGTGATTAAAGAATGTGAGTTGAGGATGGAGAAGCAGGAATAGAAAACGAAATAGGAGCTGTGAGGTCATGACTCTGGCTGTACTGCTCTCGGCCAGGGTCTTCACCAAGAGAGAACAGATGAGTAGATAATCCCACACCCAGGCTGGACTTGGATTTCAATTATTTGTAACTTGCTGCCTATATCTGTGATAAAATCATTAGGTTTAATTATTCTCAACCAAATACATTTTCAAATTGGAAGACTCTCTTCAGTTATTGTATAGAGCAGCATCTGGACCAGGTGGACTTGAACCATACGGGTAGTCATTCTCTGGGTGCTGTAATAAAGTAGATTAAGTGAGAATCACACTTACAAAATAGTTCCCAAATAGGTATAATGTTGGAAAGACCCAGCTCTTAAACCTGCATTAGAGGGCCTCCCTGGTGGCGCAGTGGTTGAGAGTCCGCCTGCCGATGCAGGGGATACGGGTTCGTGCCCCGGTCTGGGAGGATCCCATATGCCGCGGAGCGGCTGGGCCCGTGGGCCATGGCCGCTGAGCCTGCGCGTCCGGAGCCTGTGCTCCGCAACGGGAGAGGCCACAGCAGTGAGAGGCCCGCGTACGGAAAAAAAAAAAAAAAAAAACCTGCATTAGAAAAACACACATAGACTTATCAGATTGCTTAGTCTTAGTTAATATAACCAGTAATTAGTAACCAATAAAACCATCATAAAATGTGCAGTTCCTATGAAACTTCCTTACTTGACTACTGCAAAGATCATCCTAACTACATAACTCCTTCCATTTAAAAACCAAGGTTTAATTTTACCTGTGGTACATGAAGATGTTCTCTCTCCAAAAAACCAAATCACTACCGACAATGCAAAAATTCAACATTTATTCTGGGGTTATAAAGTAATTCCTTCTGAACAGATCTCCACAAGTAAAGGAAAGCAATTCAAAGGAGCTTTATTTTTTTAATTAATTAATTTATTTTTAATGTAAAAAATAATTTATCTTTAAGGCAGAAACATAGCTCAGAGGATACTTGCAAATGAGAAATGGGGACAGAGGTGGGAAGAAGTGTAAGTTGCTAATTTTACCATCTTAATCGGGAGACAACAGAAACATCTTGGTTTCTGAAGTTGTTCCACTGGTGTTGGTATTGAGGGTATTGATTTTATTTTTTAGTTATTTCTGAGATATACATTTTAGAGTAATAACTAGAATTATGACTTATACCATTATACCAGAACATACAAGATTTTTAAAAATTTCATGTAATGTTTGAAACATTTATATTAACATATTTCCATACAAATAACCCAAAGAAAGTTTAGTATCAGTTGTTTTTTTTTTTGTTTGTTTGTTTATACTGCAGGTTCTTATTAGTCATCAATTTTATACACATCAGTGTATACATGTCAATCCCAATCGCCCAATTCAGCACACCACCATCCCCACCCCACCACGGTTTTCCCCCCTTGCTGTCCATACCTTTGTTCTCTACATCTGTGTCTCAACTTCTGCCCTGCAAACTGGTTCATCTGTAACATTTTTCTAGGTTCCACATACGTGCATTAATATACGATATTTGTTTTTCTCTTTCTGACTTACTTCACTCTGTATGATAGTCTCTAGATCCAACCATGTCTCAACAAATGACTCAGTTTCGTTCCTTTTTATGGCTGAGTAATATTCCTTTGTGTATATGTACCACAACTTCTTTATTCATTTGCCTGTCAATGGGCATTTAGGTTGCTTCCATGACCTGGCTATTGTAAATAGTGCTGCAATGAACAGTGGGGTGCATGTGTCTTTTTGAATTATCATTTTCTCAGGGTATATGCCCAGTAGTGGGATTGCAGGATCATATGGTAATTCTATTTTTCGTTTTTTAAGGAACCTCCATACTGTTCTCCATAGTGGCTGTATCAATTTACATTCCCACCAACAGTGCAAGAGGGTTCCCTTTTCTCCACACCCTCTCCAGCATTTGTTGTTTGTAGATTTTCTGATGATGCCCATTCTAACTGGTGTGAGGTGATACCTCATTGTAGTTTTGATTTGCATTTCTCTAATAATTAGTGATGTTGAGCAGCTTTTCATGTGCTTCTTGGCCATCTGTATGTCTTCTTTGGAGAAATGTCTATTTAGGTCCTCTGCCCATTTTTGGATTGGGTTGTTTGTTTCTTTAATATTGAGCTGCATGAGCTGTTTATATATTTTGGGGATTAATCCTTTGTCCGCTGATTCATTTGTGAATATTTTCTCCCATTCTGAGGGTTGTCTTTTTGTCTTGTTTATGGTTTCCTTTGCTGTACAAAAGCTTTTAAGTTTCATTAGGTCACATTTGTTTATTTTTGTATTTATTTCCATTACTCTAGGAGGTGGGTCAAAAAAGATCTTGCTGTGATTTATGTCAAAGCATGTTCTTCCTATGTTTTCCTCTAAGAGTTCTATAGTGTCTGGTCTTACATTTAGGTCTCGAATCCATTTTGAGTTTATTTTTGTGTATGGTGTTAGGGAGTGTTCTAATTTCATTCTTTTACATGTAGCTGTCCAATTTTCCCAGCACCACTTATTGAAGAGACTGTCTTTTCTCCATTGTATATCTTTGCCTCCTTTGTCATAGATTAGTTGACCATAGGTGTGTGGGTTTACCTCTGGGCTTTCTATCTTGTTCCATTGATGTATGTTTCTCTTTTTGTGCCAGTACCATGTTGTCTTGATTACTGTAGCTTTGTAGTATAGTCTGAAGTCAGGGAGTCTAATTCCTCCACCTCCATTTTTTTCCCTCAAGACTGCTTTAGCTATTTGGGGTGTTTTTTGTCTCCGTACAAATTTTGAGATGATTTGTTCTAGTTCCGTAAAAAATGCCATTGGTAATTTGATAGGGATTGCATTAAATCTGTAGATTGCTTTGGGTAGTAGAGTCATTTTCACAATATTGATTCTTCCAATCCAAGAACATGGTATATCTCTCCATCTGTTGGTATCATCTTTAATTTCTTTCATCAGTGTCTTCTTATTTTCTGCATACAGGTCTTTTGTTTCCCTAGGTAGGTTTATTCCTAGGTATTTTATTCTTTTTGTTGCAGTGGTAAATGGGAGTGTTTCCACAATTTCTCTTTCAGATTTTTCATCATTAGTGTATAGGAATGCAAGAGATTTCTGTGCATTAATTTTGTATCCTGCAACTTTACCAAATTCATTGATTAGCTCTAGTAGTTTTCTGGTGACATTTTTAGGAGTCTCATGTATAGTATCATGTTATCTGCAAACAGTGACAGTTTTACTTCTTCTTATCCAATTTAGATTCCTTTTATTTCTTTCTCTTCTCTGATTGCCGTGGCTAGGACTTCCAAAACTAGGTTAAATAATAGTGGTGAGAGTGGACATCCTTGTCTCATTCCTGATCTTAGAGGAAATGTTTTCAGTTTTTCACCATTGAGAATGATGTTTGCTGTGGGTTTGTCATATATGGCCTTTATTATGTTGAGGTAGGTTCCCTCTATGCCAACTTTCTGGAAGTTTTTATCATAAATCGCTGTTGAATTTTGTCAAAAGCTTTTTCTGCATCTATTGAGATGACCATATGGTTTTTATTCTTCAGTCTGTTAATATGGTGTATCACGTTGATTGATTTGTGTATATTGAAGAATCCTTGCATCCCTGGGATAAATTCCACTTGATCATGGTGTATGATCCTTTGAATGTGTTGTTGGATTCTGTTTGTATTTTGTTGAGGATTTTTGTATTTATGTTCATCAGTGATATTGGTCTGTAGTTTTCTTTTTTTGTAGTATCTTTGTCTGGTTTTGGTATCAGGGTGATGGTGGCCTCATTGAATGAGTTTGGAAGTGTTCCTTCTTCAATTTTTTGGAAGAGTTTGAGAAGGATGGGTGTTAGCTCTTCTGTAAATGTTTGACAGAATTCACCTGTGAAGCCATCTAGTCCTGGACTTTTGTTTGTTGGAAGATTTTTAATCACAGTTTCAATTTCAGTGCTTGTGATTGGTCTGTTCATATTTTCTATTTCTTTCTGCTTCAGTCTTGGAAGGTTATACCTTTCTAAGAATTTGTTCATTTCTTCCAGGTTGTCCATTTTATTGGCATAGAGTTGCCTATAGTAGTCTCTTAGGATGCTTTGTATTTCTGTGGTGTCTGTTGTAACTTCTCCTTTTTCATTTCTAATTTTATTGATATGAGTCCTCTCCTTCTTTTTCTTGATGAGTCTGGCTAATGGTTTATCAATATTGTTTATCTTCTCAAAGAACCAGATTTTAGTTTTATTAATCTTTGCTATTGTTTTCTTTGTTTCTATTTCATTTATTTCTGCTCTGATCTTGATGATTTCTTTCCTTCTGCTAATTTTGGGTTTTGTTTGTTCTTCTTTCTCTAGTTCCTTTAGGTGTAAGGTTAGATTGTTTACTTGAGATTTTTCTTGTTTCTTGAGGTAGGCTTGTATAGCTATAAACTTCCCTCTTAGAACTGCTTTTGCTGCATCCCATAGGTTTTGGATCATCGTGTTTTCATTGTCATTTGTCTCTAGGTATTTTTTGATTTCCTCTTTAATTTCTTCAGTGATCTCTTGGTTATTTAGTAACGTATTGTTTAGCCTCCATGTGTTTGTGTTTTGTACGTTTTTTCTCTGTAATTCATTTCTAATCTCATAGCATTGTGGTCAGAAAAGATGCTTGGTATGATTTCAGTTTTCTTAAATTTACTGAGGCTTGATTTGTGACCCAAGGTGTGATCTATCCTGGAGAATGTACTGTGCGCACTTGAGAAGAAAGTGTAATCTGCTGTTTTTGGATGGAATGTCCTATAAATATCAATTAAATCTATCTGGTCTATTGTGTCATTTAAAGCTTCTGTTTCTTTATTTATTTTAATTTTGGATGATCTGTCCATTGGTGTAAGTGAGGTGTTAAAGTCCCCCACTATTATTTTGTTACTGTCGATTTCCTCTTTTATAGCTGTTAGCAGTTGCCTTATATATTGAGGTGCTCCTATGTTGGGTGCATATATATTTAAAATTGTTATATCTTCTTCTTAGATTGATCCCTTGATCATTATGTAGTGTCCTTCCTTGTCTCTTGTAACATTCTTTATTTTAAAGTCCATTTTATCTGATATGAGTATAGCCACTCCAGTTTTCTCTTGATTTCCATTTGCATGGAATATGTTTTTCCATCCCCTCACTTTCAGTCTGTATGTGTCCCTAGGTCTGAAGTGGGTCTCTTGTAGACAGCATCTATATGGGTCTTGTTTTTGTATCCATTCAGCAAGTCTGTGTCTTTTGGTTAGAGCATTTAATCCATTCCCGTTTAAGGTAATTATTGATATGTATGTTCCTACGACCATTTTCTTAATTGTTTGGGTTTTTTTTTTTTGTAGGTCCTTTTCTTCTCTTGTGTTTCCCACTTAGAGAAGCTCCTTTAGCATTTGTTGTAGAGCTGGTTTGGTGGTGCTGAATTCTCTTAGCTTTTGCTTGTCTGTAAAGCTTTTGATTTCTCCAACAAGTCTTTATGAGATTATTGCTGGGTAGAGTAATCTTGGTTGTAGGTTCTTCCCTTTCATCACTTTAAGTATATCATGCCACTCCCTTCTGGCTTGTAGAGTTTCTGCTGAGAAATCAGCCGTTAATCTTATGGGAGTTCCCTTGTATGTTATTTGTCGTTTTTCCCTTGCTCCTTTCAATAATTTTTCTTTGTCCTTAATTTTTGCCAGTTTGATTATTATGTGTCTCAGCGTGTTTCTCCTTGGGTTTATCCTGTATGGGACTCGCTGCGCTTACTGGACTTGGGTGGCTATTTCCTTTCCCATGTTAGGGAAGTTTTTGACTATAATCTCTTCAAATATTTTCTTGGGTCCTTTCTCTCTCTCATCTCCTTTTGGGACCCCTATAATGCGAATGTTGTTGCATTTAATATCCCAGAAGTCTCTTTGGCTGTCTTCATTTCTTTTCATTCTTTTTTCTTTATTCTCTTCCACAGCAGGGAATTCAGCATTCTGTCTTTCAGGTCACTTATCCCGTTCTTCTGCCTCAGTTATCCTGCTAATGGTTCCTTCTAGTGTAGTTTTCATTTCAGTTATTGTATTGTTCATCTCTGTTTTTTCTTTAATTCTTCTAGGTCTTTGTTAAACATTTCTTGCATCTTCTCGATCTTTGCCTCCATTTTTTTCCCAAGGTCCTGGATCATCTTTACTATCATTATTCTGAATTCTTTTTCTGGAGGGTTTTTTTTTGGTTTTATCTTATTCCTTCATCTGGTACATAGCTCTCTGCCTTTTCATCTTGTTTATCTTTCTGTGAATGTGGTTTTTGTTCCACAGGCTTCAGGATGTAGTTCTTCTTGCTTCTGCTCTCTGCCCTCTGGTGGATGAGGCTATCTAAAAGGAGCTTTATTTTTGCAGCCTTTGAAGGGGAAGTGTTGAAGAAGAATCTCCTGGAATTTGCCTAATTTTTCGGTTTGCTTCCATGGGGGAGCCTGGCCATGTGCTGGGTTAGTTAACAACTCGTGTCTAAGGCTCACTAAAAGGAATTTCAGGGGTCATGTAATTTATTGCCTGTCTGGAAGCAAAACCAGCAGGGAATCCATTTTTCAGGGGGATTTGGCAATGGCATATATTTTAAAAAAAGACCAAAGAGATATTTTCTGTGTTTCTTTTCCCTCTAAGATTATTTCTCCTTCTGCAGATTCTGTAACCAGAATAGTATTCATTCTACTATTTAAAAAACAGTAAAATTTTCTGTGTCATGATTCTGCAACACTTTTTTTAGCTTTGTTATCTTTTCCTGTAGGGCTGTCATTAAAATATGCCAATGAGAAGAAAAATAAAATTAAAAGCTATTCTGAGGAATTAAGAATCTTTTTTCTTAGGAATTTTTTTTCAGGTGGAAGAAAAATTGGGGATTTGCAGTTACTTTCATTATCGCTCTTCAAAAATCACAAATAGCTTTTACCTTTTTCTCTTTCTTCTTTTTCAACAGTTCAGACATTTTCATTTTAAAATAACCTTCAGTTTAGAAGAAAGGCAATGTAAAACTTCAGTAAGGCAGAGGAATCTCAATAATGTTTTAGGGCAGTTATTCCCGGGGTATTTGGAGGACTAGGGTTAGATTTTATATCAGAATTACCAATGGCTTTTTTCAAATTGTGTTTGCTTAGTAAGGGCAAGACAGAATTTGAAGGGATTGAAGATGATACAGAGAGGGCAGTGGCCTTTCCTGTGGAAACTGGTTAATGCTGCATTTTGTCAGAATTGTTGAGGGGTTCTCAAATGAATGAACATTTGCCCAGATACCTCCCTCCCTCCCTTCTTTCCTTTTTTTTGGGGGTGGGGGGGAGATTCTGTTGAACATCCAAACTCACTTGCTTCCCACCAAAGAAGTTGCAAAAGGCCAGGTATTTGTCCCCACCTCGCTCTCACCGGCGAAGTGCGAGAACATGCTTCAGCTTGACCAATCACATGCTCTCACTGGAACTTTGAATGAGGAGCGAGTGACACAGAAGCAGGACAGCTCCAATTCCCAAGGCCAGTGGCCAAGCTCAGTGTCCAGAGCCGGGGGAGGGGGGAGCGGCAGCAGCAAAGGAACCCACACACATTTCTGGTCCTCATTCCCCAGTCTTGCTGGCCAATTTTGGAAGCTACTCAGTGTGCTTCCAGCACATTCTTTTTCTGCTGCGTCATTTGGAGTGGGTTTCCGTTGCTAGCCATAAAATCTTCATGGACACAGGCTCTTTCTGAGATTTGGCCCTGGAGGTGTAGAAGTTAACCTGAGCTCCTGTCGCACGGCACAGAAGCAGTCACCTGTGTGGGTGGCCTTGCTAAAGTCTGACCTGTTCCTTCTTACCTGATTTCACTCAGGACACTTTTCTTGCCCAAATCAAAGCCCAAAGGAGAATGAGATAATCACCAAGAGTTCAGAGAACAGAGTCAAAGAAGCATAGTTTCAAGAAAAAGATTGATGTCACCCTTTCCAGCCCTTTCAACATTAGTTGAATTCCTTTTCTTTTATGGAGAGCAGCAGTTCTGGAAAAGGCACTGGTGTCTTGAGGTTCAATGTTGGGGTTCACTTAGCTAAGCCTTGTTGAAGACAAACCTGCCAGCAGCTGGCAGTCACCTTTTCCTGTTTCCTTCCCACACATCCACTGAATCCATTTCAGGGTGGCGAAAAGTAGCAATGCAGAGTGAAGGCTGGCTCTTACCTGCTGAGACGTTCTGAGATGGAGCCTCTGAAAATGTGAATATAATTTATCAAGCAGTGTGTGTTCAATGATTCAGAAAGATCCGTATGTGCTTTTGTTTCAGCCGCTCTAATGAGAATGCATCAAGTTCAGTTAGATTCTTCTATTATCAGGCTCGTTCCTCAGTAAAGCAGAGTGACTGCTCTCCAGAGAGGCATGGTCTTCCTGCAGGGATGCGCTAAGTTTGCAGAGGGGTGTTCTTTATCATCGGGGACCTTTGGGTAAGGACTGAGCCCCCTTCCATTGTCAAAAATCAATCTATTCTTTTCATAAGGAATTTGACCACATTCCAGCATCATTATCCACCGCTGGTTTTTAGCAAGCAAAGAAAAAAGGTCTAAGGTGAGATCTTCAAGAGTGAGTGATTTCGAGGGAAGTGATGTGGGCTGGAGCCAGAGGCTGATGCAGAACAAGAGGTCACATTGTTTAACAGACCACAAGGAAATGACATTCCTTTCCGGTCTCTGCTGAAATGAAGGTCAAGTCTTCTGGTTTGGAGACAACTGGTGTCCCAAGGGGACAGAATATTTTACAGTCAGAGGAATGTGCTGTCCAGCAAATAGATCCTGAAATACATGAATGGCCAAGGATTAGTATAAATGTTTCACTGAAGGAAAAGGATCCTCCCCCCAATTCTAGCAAAAGCTTGTGCTTTTGTATAGAAAGAGAAACCCTGGGGATAAAAATGGGAATTTAGTGCGAAGCAAATAATCTTTTTTTCCCCCAACTCAATATTCCATCTGCCTTAAGGGTGAAGGATGCATAAGAAGCTCTGTGGCAGTGGAAACTAAGCAGGGTTTTCTCTATAGTAGCTGAACATGCTTCACGTGGGGGCAGAGTCTAATGGCTTATTTGTGAGGATGGTCAAGTAAGGGCAGGGGTGTAGAGAATATAGAAGACAAGGTAACTAGGAAGAGCTCCTCTGAATGTATTTCTATGTCATCCCTCTTGGGGTGTCTGAAACAAGATTCCTTACCTGTTGCTTTGGGCTGAGATTTTCATGCTGATTCCTTCATAGGCAATTTGCATTAGAAAAATTTGCAATTCAGGGATGAAAAACCACAAATTTGCTTTCTTTTACTATTTGGTGGATGTCTTTAAGCAATATCATCAGTCTCTTGGGAAACTTAACAACTGGCAGCCCTCATGAGGACGCTGCAAGTGACAGCCGAAACTTCGAGTCCCCCTGGGAAAAAAAATAATCTCAGTGATTCTTGGATTAAAATTCCATCTGTAATTTACCTTCTCTGTTCCTCTACTTTGATATCTGTGTTTTCATTGACTAGTTCCTACTGTTGGCTTTTTAATAACATCCTGAGGGAGTCTTGAGATTGTTGACACTTTTAGCAAATTACTAGAATTTTGACAGCATTTCCATCACTCGCCTTTTGTTCTAATAATACTACTAATAATATTTATTGAGTGCCTACTGCATATGTGTTAAGCACTATGTACTTTTTATAACAAGTCTACTTAATGTTGGTGCCATAGCTCATTTGAAGGATTACACAACTATAGCACAGGGATTATCTAAGTGATTTCTGCACACTAGCTGTTTTCTTGTTTGCTATTATGTTTCTGGGTTTTTTTGTTTTGTTTTTTTGTGTGTGTTCAGGGAGGGTCTTGCTGGCTTTGTAGGCTGATGCAAGCACATCCTGATATTTCACTTCTTTACGCCCTCTTCCTGCCACGTCAGGAGCACCTCATTAGATTTTGTGATTGTTTCTGATCCTTTTCAAGTTAGAGTTGCTTAACTCACTCTGCAGCAGTGTATCAAAGTTGGCTGCTCGTGGCTGATAGGTATTATCAGAGGCTGCAGATCAGAAAATGCTTCATCAACTTGAGTGCTCTGGGGCTCTGAAAGGACAAGCACATGGGTATTTCCTTCCATCATAGTGATGGAACCGTAGTAAGAATTAACTAATTTGCTGTCTGAATGGATGTCTTTGATTCAAGGCCTTAAAAAACTATGCTAATACTGCCTTTTATCTATTTGAAATCTTGTATTGAAATTTCCTGAAACTCTAAAAGGGTTGAGCACACAAAATTAGACTTTTTCTAAAGGCTGGGTGAGTTGACTCAGAATGCAGAGTATGTTAATTTGATTTCTTTAATATTTACCAACATGCTGTCCAATAAATATATATATGACATGCAGGAACCAAATATTTTAAATATGGATACAAAATGAGGAATTTAGGAAACAACTATAAGATTTTTTAATTTTCCCCAAATGATTATAAAATTTCCCAAAATAGATTCCTTGGGACACTAACCCCACAAGTGGTTCCCTGGAAAAAAAAAAAGAAGTTAAATGGTCCAATAAATTTGGGAGACAGTGCATACTTTGTTTCTTACTTGGAGAGATGCAATGCACATTAGCATGTAGTAGAATCTGCAACACTCTGCAGTAGGAAATCTGGATTTTATTTAAGCCCATTCTTTCTCAAATGTACTTGACTATGGAAGATTTTATTGGGTAATGCATTTAACATCCCACAGGCCACCTTTTGGGAAATGCTGGACAGTGAAAATGGAAAGAAAGAGACAAGCTTAAGCTTTTCAGATGTGGATTCTTCTACCAGAGAGATTTTGAGAATGACAATCCCTGCCGTCAGAATTAGTGCAGGTTCAAGCCTGTGAGAGAAATTTTGGGGGCATTGTGAAAGAACAGCAGGGGAAAGTCTGTACTGATACGCACCCATCCAACGGCCTGGCATGTAATTTGGACCAGCTCCCCCTTGCTGGCACTCTCTGTAATCAGATAGAAGAGCTTGTGTTCACTCCCCTTCCTTAACCAAATGCAAAAGAGGGGAAGAGACTTGTGAAAACTGGATACCTACCCTTTTATTTCTATTTATAAGAATTTTGGTACATCAGAGTTTTTTCCAAAGTAAATCACATATATATTAATACTTTTTTTTTCCTTAATGGGAAAATACTACTCTTGAGTATCCTATAATCAGTCTTAAGGTCAGTGTCTATGTGTCGATTTCTTTAGACCTATTGAATAAGAGAGGAATTTATATATGTCACAACCTATTGCATTGTATTTGTTTTGAATGTGAATATTGCATTTCATGTCCTATGCTTTCCCACACCCTGTGGTTATATCATTCGTAGGAACTATTCCAGTTAGATCACGGCTCTTGAACGCCGGCCAAGCCAAGCTCCCCAAAAATGTGCTGGTGTCAAGTTTTATGAGCACTTTTGCTTAGATAACAAGATTCCAAATGGAAAAGGTGACAGAGTAGAGTTGAGGAAAGCTCTACTGTATGTCAATAGGTCAACATCTCGAGCCTTAAAAGAGGCTGCATGTCTTCCAGCTGTCTTTAGAGGAGGGAAATGGATCAGGATTTCATAAACTTGAATTCTTGGTCCATGGCCCCTCGCCAGCTTCCCCCCAGGATCCTGCCCAGCTTTTGGTCTTACCAGCAAGCTTGTTATGCGCTCCCTCTGAAGAGGGCTTTTTAATCTGGAAGAGGACACTGTCTCCCTTGTTGAGAGGGAGTCTGGAAGGATATTCCTGGGCCTCTTGGAATCTCATTCTGCCTAACCTACTTGGTACTTGGAAATGAATTCACTTGTCAGAGAACAATTGACAAAGAAAGAAAAATCTCGATTAAATTTTTGGTCTGTAAAAAGCTGCTCTTAATCACTTCTTAAAATAGCAGCACTCTTTCATCATTGAGCCCACAAAAATGTGCAGGCCTGAAATTTGGTCAGCCTTGTTTCAAAGATATGCTTATAAAGTCTGTGCAGCCCTTCACCACCTAAAACAAAACAAACACATATACACACAAACCAATTAACTAGAAAAAAAATGTGTTTCTTCATAAGCCCATTCCTACAATTCCTAGTATTGTTCGGGAATAATACTAGCTTTCTTTCCAGTGAAAACATTTTACTAAGAATTTTTTAGCATTCAGGCAAATCTCCAGACCAGGATTATGGTATCATGTCTGTGTCCTCAAGTGAACAGTCTTCTGAGATACCCATTAAATACCTCTATCAGTGAGGACTGCCAAGTGTGACCCAAGTTTGAGATGCTTCTGATGTCATTTCTCTATGCCATAGTAATCAGCCACCTCAAGGGCATCCAGCCTGTGCAGAAGGGAGAGACTAGAAATCTGCTAAAGTTAAGATTATTGGAACTTGGAATTACCACACTAGTATAGATAGATGGATAGATAGAGAGATACATACATACATATACAATAGTACATGAAAAAAATTGTTGCAAGTTGGGCTTCCTGGGGAACAGACTCTGGGTGGACAGTAGTTTGTAGGATGCTTCCTGGTGCCCGTGGGATCCACACCTGTGGAAGAGAAGGAAAGAGCAGCAGCAGAATTAGGCAGATGGAGAAGCCAGGCTGAGATGAAGTCTCAACAAAGGCCTTAGCCAACCCCTGGGAAGCGCCGATGCTGGGATGGTCCTTCAGTGTTGTCCCAGTTGGACCCAGTGTTGTCCCCTTATACCTCTGTGTTGACTTTGGATTGGTCTGCCCTGAGGAGGTGTGACCTTGGGTGAAGTGGCTCTTAGGCTGAGACCATTTCTGAAGGGGCCTGACAGGTGAGGGTTTTCCTCCAGCGGCACGTTCAGCAGCTGGGGATTCTTCGTCCTGGAGGGAGGTGGGGACACGCAGTGGAGGGTCCATTATAAAACTCTTCCGTTTTCTTTTCTAACACAAAGGAAACTCATCCCATGGACCTAGAGAAACAGTGCTCTATTAGGACAGATGTTTATTTTAAAGAAATCTTTGTGCCTCAAGGAAAGCAGTGATGGCTGGCACCCAGTGGCAGTGGTGCTCTTTTCTGCAAGTTGGGGACAAGCTCTGTCATAACCATGATTTCCACTCGCCTGGGTAGTGGGAAAGCACTGTGTTAGCTGTGATGACTTTGGTGTCCCAGTCTTGGCCTTAGCATTCTTTCTCTACTATCCTGCCACCCCTTGCCTCTGTCACCATGATGCTCTCTCTTCTCATCCCCATACTGCGCTTTCTCCCTTTGCCTGGTGGGTCCTAAAGGTACAATATTTGGGGGCATATTTAGTATTATTTTATTTTTAATAATGTTTTTGTGTATGACCATCCCCTTGACATCTTCTATATCATATTTCACCCTTGACAATGAAATTCTGACAACAAAGAATGCTATTGAACGTTTTCTTTCATTTCTATGAGAGATAGCATGTGTAGGATTTAAGTGCAAACCAGACAGCCAAGGTTTGAAGGTGACCCCACCACTTACCCGCTGTGTCCTTTGGGCAAGTTGTTAATTCTTTGTGCCTCAGTTTCTTCATCTGTAGAAGAGAGAGAATAATAGCACTTTTCACAGGTTGTGATGAGAATTAAATGACTTAATATTTTTAAAGTGTTTAGGACAGACCCTGGCACATAGTAAACATTACATAAATATTTTCTTATTAAAAAGTAAATTAAAATACTCTGGGCATGCTTTCTATACTTCCTTGTCTGGAAAGGGAGGGGATTTGGAATTAATATTGTTAAGCACCTACTATGTGTCAGAAACTGAGCGAAAGGCACATAGATGGCTTTACTTAATCCTCATGATAGACTACAATTCAGATATTACTCCCCCTTTATGGATGAAGAAATTAAGATCTACAGAGTTTAAATTGCTCACCATTATGGAGCTACTGAGTGGTGAGCTGGAATTCAAACCCAAGACGACCTGCCATTAACGCCTTCGTCCCATTTTTATTTGTTCCCTTTTGCCTCATCCCCAGTCCTTTTTTATGTTACCTCCTTGAAATGGTTTTCCATTCTCCAGTGAAGAAAACCTGATGTGCTCAGAAGCATCCAAACCCGAATTCCTAACTCCCATAAGAAGTCCCTCTGAAACTATTAGTTTCATTTTTTTTCCTGCTACATCAAACAAAGAGTAATGGCATGAAAAAATATGACTTGACAACATCATTTATATTATAATTTTTCCCATATTATGAACTTCATCCCTAAAACAATACCCTTTATGGCAGAATTTAGCTTACTTGTGTTCTATTGTTAACTGCAAAAATTACATTTTAGTTTTTCGGGTTTCTCTGTATTCAGAGAGCTCATGAGCAAATATTTCTACACAGAAGAAAACCCCAAATTGAGATTAATTCATAATAAGTCAAATTTTGATGCTAAAATAGTTTGATCTGAGATTACCATTGACTACAAATTGCCATCTCTGCTTACTTGTTAAAAATGTCAAGTGTAGGGGCTTCCCTGGTGGCGCCGTGGTTGAGAGTCCGCCTGCTGATGCAAGGGACACGGGTTTGTGCCCTGGTCCAGAAAGATGCCACATGCCGCGGAGCGGCTGGGCCCGTGAGCCATGGCCACTGAGCCTGCACGCCCGGAGCCTGTGCTCTGCAACGGGAGAGGCCACAGCAGTGAGAGGCCCGCATACCGCAAAAAAAAAAAAAAAAAAGTCAAGTGTAATGAATTCAGTGGACCCACTATTTGACAACCTCTATTAACAGGATTTGCAGAATACATACTGGTATGTTAATTTTCAAATTAAACCTGCCAAGTGGTTGTTGGCTTTGCAAAAATAGCTGCTTCCCTCATTTTTTTTTTAAGAAGATGTTGGGGGTAGGAATTTATTAATTTATTAATTTATTTTTGCTGTGTTGGGTCTTCGTTTCTGCGCGAGGGCTTTCTCTAGTTGCGGCGAGTGGGGGCCACTCTTCATTGCGGTGCGCGGGCCTCTCACTGTTGCGGCCTCTCTTGTTGCGGAGCACAGGCTCCAGACGCGCAGGCTCAGTAGTTGTGGCTCACGGGCCTAGTTGCTCCGCAGCATGTGGGATCCTCCCAGACCAGGGCTCGAACCCATATCCCCTGCATTAGCAGGCAGATTCTCAACCACTGCGCCACCAGGGAAGCCCTGCTTCCCTCATTTCACCAAACTTTGAAAGGCCCATAACGGAAAAGAAGTGATCATATATTTAAGATGTTCTGTGTGTGCTAAGCACTGTGCTGAGTACTTTGACCCACGTTACCTTAAGTCATCCTCCACACATTTCTGTAAGGGGGCAGTTAGTAGCTTCTTCAGTGAAAAAAGGTCCCAGAAGGCTTTTGTTTCAGACACCATGAGATGGGAGAACTCTGACTTGAGCCTTTATGTGCAAGACTCATTATTAACATGTATGTGCAGACCTGATATTCCTTTCCATGTTTTGGGGGGAAAGAGAGGACAGAGAGAAAGAAGGAATCACCTTATCACCATGCATTTCCCAATCACCTTCAGTGGTCAAAACCCTTAAGAACTTCTCAAAGGGCTCATGTCCTTGCACGAAGGCTACAGGGGAGAAGCAGGCAGATTGATCTTGTTATGTTTGTTCAGGGAGGAATGCCCTCTTGGGTAGAGGCAGCAGGTAGTGGAAAGGAAAATAGAGACTGGGGCACCACTACTTGTGAACAGTATCAGGAACAGAACATTGACAGAGGAGGCAGAACCTAGGCTAAATCAGACTATCAGAAGAAAGCCTTGACCCAGAAACTTGACCTTGAACCTGTACCTCTTCCCTAAACTTCCACCCAAGGCATTGCCTCATTTTCCACATTTCCAGCCCACCATTGGTCCTGCTGGCTGGAGCCCCTTACTCTAGCCTATAGAAGCCCCCCCCAAGTGTCCTGGGTTGGACAGGGTCTCACCCTTGTCAGACCTCAGAAGGTAGAAGGGACAGATGAGGGTGAGGTCCAAGTCCCACTGCAGTAAGGGGATAAAATGCATTTCTTTTTTCTTCTTTTGGCCACGCCACGTGGCATGTGGGATCTTTAGTTCCCTCACCAGGGATCGAATCTGCACTCCTTGCAGTGGAAGCGCGGAATCTTAACCACTGGACCGCCAGGGAAGTCCCTAAAATGCATCTCTGACATCTCAGCTTGAAAAGGAATTTATTTCCCACGGTATAATTGTAAGAAATGGTATATAGACTTTGAAGTATTATTGGAGTTAAACTTCAGAAACAATTTTCAAGAAATGGTTTTGTGTTGTTTTGTTTAGATGAACTGGCCTGAGGACCTAACAACCACGAACCACATAATTTTTTTTGAAAGTGTCTTCCCAATTTTCTAACATTTTAAAAAGTATTTTAAAAAATATCATAAGGTGGGGCTAGCTTAAAGTTGAAGAGCTATGGAAAGGACAATCAAAAGAATCTAAGAAATCTCCCCAAATAGGGGAAATAGGAATGCAACAGCTGACAAGTGAAATTAGAAATGGCTCACAAAATGAGGGGCTAAAATTAGGGCAAAATGGGGAAAGAAGCTGAATATACTTTGAAATGATTAAGTAATTTACTGAATACACTAATGCTCAAATTTCTGACATTGTTTATTAGCATTTATCTCAGATAACGTACATCTACCATGAGGTAAAATACACATCAAATATATGAATCTCTTTATTCATTTACTAATTTATTTTAAAATTTTATGTATTTATACTAGATATATGTGCAAATGTGTACTACAGTTCTTTTCCTGACAAAAATTTATACTGTATTAAATATGCGCCAAAGTTCTTAAACAAATCATGCCTCTTACTTTTTATAATCTTGCCACATCCCCATAGTACTTTTACTTTTGTAGTTTTCAGTATTGTCAGAACCTATGCTAAGTGGGAGTTTTCTTCTATATTTTTATTTCTGGGTTTCTGTATTTTATTGGACCTTACATTTCTGTAGAGTCATAAACTAAGAAAAAAAAATCCTTGCTTACTTTCTAGGCAAGGTATGATAGCTGAGGAAATACTTGCTGTTCCTTTAATATTTTTCTACATAATTGGATCTATTTTAGCAGTCTGAGCTATTGCAGCTATTATGAATCGAACAACGGAGGAAGGCCAATTATTCTAAAGCTGCATTTAATGGCTGCTCACCTTATACAGCTATTTCTCTTCAAAATCAACTACAATGCAACATGCATTTTCTGAGGAATTCAAGAGGCAGGCAGAACAACACTATGGAACAGCAGCATTTTAAAGTCTAGCGTCAGACATTAAGAATCTTGGACCATCTGTCCTGTCATCCTGCTTCTTAGAGTTCCTGGCCAGTTGCACTCTTAACTACATTTTAAAAATGCAGATTGATGGTTAGGAACTATATCAAAGAATTTTTGTTCATAAAAATCTTCTATATGAGAGGCATGTTCTCATATGTCCTGTCTATTCAGTATAGATGAGTTCTCCCAAAATTAGTCTCAAAATTGGCTTGAGCAAACAGCTGTAAGCATTAGGGGAAATGCATACGCCAAGATGAAAACCCAAATGAAAGGTACCAGTTGAAAGAGACTGGAAAATTGGGTAATAAAATTCACTTTAAAAATGGCAAGTGGATAACATAGACTGCTGATCTGACCTCTGTGTGTCCAGAAGTGATGCCACTGAAACAAACCTGACACCCTGGAGCTCCAGGCCAATTAGCTCCACCCAGCCTAATTGATTGACTTCTCTTTGCCTTAAGAAATATGGCGGCTTGAGCGATGTTTGTCTTCAGCACCTCCCGACGTTATGTGATCCCCCATCATTGCTCATCTCAACACCTCACTTCAGTTTCCTGAGTGCTTGGGATCCCTCCCCTCCTTCCATCCTCCCTGGTCAGTGCCCCAGGTCCTCGGTCTTTCCTACCCATCAAATTGTACCTGAAATGCATTCAACTCCCTCAGGGCACGTCTCCCTCCGAGATAGTAGCATAGAATGATTTGGGAATCAGATAAGCCTGGGTCCAAATTCTGGCTTGGCTGCTTACTAACTGTGAGACCTTGAGTGATGTATTTAACCCTTTTGAGCATCAGTGTGTTCATGAGTAAAATGGGCATAATAGTAGGAGTAGATAATAAGGTTGCTGTGAGGATTATAACACATAGTATATTTGAAGTGTCTGGTATAATATCTGAAAAACAGAAGGGGTCCAGTAAATGCAAGATATTATAAATGATTTGATAAACAGTAAAAAGAGCCCAGACATTTACATGAGTGTAAGATCTAGCAAAAAATGTACAAGTACTCTATAAGAAAAATTACAAAACATTATTGGGAGAAATTAAGTCAGATCTAAATAGATGGAGTGATATGTCATGTACATGGATTGAAAGAGTCGATATATTAAAGATTTAAATTTTCCCCAAATCAATCTCCATATTCAATGCAATCCCAATAAAAATCCCCAGAGACTGATTTTCATATTGGCCAGCTGACATTAAATTTTACAAAAAAATTAAAAAAATCCCAAGAATATTCATGCCACTCTTGAAGAAGAGTAACGAGGAGAGAGGATTTGTTCTGCCAAATATCAGGATTTGTGAAGTGATATCAGTCGTGACTGTGTGGATCTGTCGCAGATAAACAGACTCCTGAGAAAGAATAAGGATAGCCAAAACAGACTCACGCATAGACTGATATGACTTATGATAAAGGAGGTAGTCCAGAACAGTTGGGGAAATGACGGTGTTCTTGTTAAATGATGTTGGGATAACTAAGTATCTAAAGGAGAAAAGAATGAAACCGGACCCCTTCCTAACACCACACACAAAAATCAACTTCATGTGGGTTATAAACTTAAATGTGAAAAGAAACATTTACAAGTGTTTATATGATTATACATATCTTCATGCCATTGGGCAAGGTTTTAAAATATGATAGAAAAAGAAAAGATTGTAATGACATTAAACTTAAGTAATCAAGCTCATGAAAAGGCACCACAGAGAGTGTGAAAATACAAGCCACAGAAGGAGATGATATTTGCAACACATAATCAACATAGAACTTGTATCCAAAAATCAGTTATAAAAAGACAGACAACCCAAAGAAAAAAAATGAGCAAAAGACTTGAATAAGCACTTCACAAAAAAGGAAATCCAAACAACTAATAAGAAGATGCCAAGAAGCTCAAGTTCATTAATTCAGAAAGTACAAGCTGAGATCCCAGTGCACACACCAGAGTGGCAAAATTAAAAATCTGATAATAACAAGTGTTGGCTGGGATGTGGACTATAGAACTCTCATACACTATTGGTAGGAGTAGAAATGACAATTACTTTGGAAAACAGTTTGCATTTTCCAACAAAATTGGAGCTACACATACTTCACAACATAGCAATCCCACTCCTGGGTATTTATCTAGAAAAATGCACACAACTGTGTCTCAGGAGATGTATAAGAGTGTTCTAAGCAGAATTTTGATAATAGTCTTCAACTGTAAATGAACCAAATGTCCATTAGCGGTATAATGGCCATAAACATTAAATGGATGAATAAATCGTGGTACATCCATTAGCACATTGCAATTCTATAACAATGTAAAATGAAAAAATACAGCTTCTTTAAAAAGAATCTTACAAATACAATATTGATCAAAAGAAGCAAGGCACATAAGAATGCATAAAGTATATTTCTAATTGACATAAAATTGAAAAATAAGAGAAACTACACTTTGTAGGGAATAAAACTATAAAGAAACACTAGGAGAGCTAGGACAAGACCTCCCACCATAAGAATCAGTGCAGTGGTCACCTCCAGAGAGAGAAAGAGGACTTTGAATAGGAAGTGTCATGGGGGGGGTGCTTCAGAGGAGTGACCAGTATTCCATTTTATATCTTGGACATTGGTTACAAGCATATTTACTACATGATTATACATTACACTGTATATTTGTGTGTTTTTGAATTCTGTGTATGTGTGTCATATGTGAAAATAAAAACACTTTTAGAAATATACCTACCAGATAGAGAATCATATCGGTACTATTTTAGATTCCAAAAAAAGCACAGTTATTATCCAGCCTCTGTGCTTTGAACATAAAACCAATGTCACGCTGATATCTTGAGCAGCCTTCCAAGCATCACTGACAAGCTGTATTTAATGTTAAATAATAAGATAACATATAAATGAAGGGCTTACTATGTCCCAGGCAATGTGCTAAAGGTCTAGAACACATCAGCTTATTGAATCCTTGCAATAGCCCTAGGAGGTAAGTGTTATTATGAAAATTTTACAAATGAGGGTAATGTATGTTTGTCAGGGAAGTGTCTGTGTAAAGTCTCGCTCAGATTGAGTAAGTGGCAGAGATGGACTCCAACCCAGGTTGGTTTGACTTTCCAGGTGCCTTGCTGACCCGCTGTCCTGTTTTCCTCCTCTGTTAA
Organism: Mesoplodon mirus; assembly: GCF_964341445.2. Taxonomy (NCBI): domain Eukaryota; kingdom Metazoa; phylum Chordata; class Mammalia; order Artiodactyla; family Ziphiidae; genus Mesoplodon; species Mesoplodon mirus. The sequence goes on along the minus strand of NC_138979.1, from coordinate 12,327,988 downwards.
TGTTTAGACTTGGTCACTAATAACAAAATCTTGAACCTAACCAGATGACTACTATACAGAGATGGTTCCTACAGCATGGCATTCATTCTTCCCACAGACAGCTGCGTGCCAAGTTCCATGTTGGATTTTGTGGCTAAAGAGAGGGAAATGACACCAACCCTGCCCTCAGGGAGCTCCTGGTCCATGAAGAGAGTCTGGTAAGTAAACAAATAAACAAAACCAGTAGTTTATGGGTTTCAAAAGTGGAATGAGGACAAACAAGGCTGGAAGAAGGAAAGAGATAAAGGTAAGAGAAGATGCTTTAACCATAGCCTTTTAAGCAACCAACCAAACAACCAACTAACCAACTAATTTATCCTTCTTTATTACCTACTCCTGTACTTGTCTCTAATTACTTTGGAGCTAACTCTATCACATAACTTGTTTTTTCTTTCTTTTTTTTTAAACCAGACTCCAAGTTTTTCCATTCTTTGTCTTAGAAGTTGCGATTTTTGGGTTCCCCTTGTCCCTACCCTCCTGCCCCCCACCCCAGCTCCCCCCACCTCTCCTCCCCTCCTTCTCCCTCTCCTCTGCCTTCTCCTCCTCCTCCTCCTCTTCTGGCTTCTTAAGTCCTACTTGTCCTTTAATGCCTGAATCAAATGCACCTTTCTCTGTAAATCTTATGACGCCCCCTTCCCCTCCCCTGGAAGTGAATGCTCCCTTCCTGACATCCTTCCACATTTTATGTTTGCCATTTGTACAGTCTACAGCGTATTTGATCTTGTAATATAATTATTTATGCGCATGTCTTGTCTTCCCTGCTAGAGTGCAAGCTCCTATAGCCCAGAGACCATGATTAATTTCTCTTTGGGTCTGTCAGCCCTGCTGGATAGACATGGACACATAAACAGAGCTGAGAGGTGTTTTGGCAGCAACCTGACTGAACTTTTGGTGGTTGGATGGGTCTTCTGGAGCAGAGGTATCATGAATACTGTAACAACAACTTGCAGTTTGTTAACATCTTAAGATATTTTTACTTGGGACAAATGGAATCGACAAAGAGGGAGGGTATCCACAGATGAAAGGTTATTGAAATTATTTATGAAAATATTTTCTCCTTTTGCAAGAAAGGTCATTTATGAAGAAACAGCCAAGTTTTCACATGCATAGAACATGGAAAGGATGGCTAATCACCATTGATCTATGTTACCATGCTCATGAATTCAACCATCAGCAGCAATAATTACGGAATTTAGAACACAATATGCATAATATACCATGTTACATTATATTTGAAATTATTTCATTTTTGCTTAATGATATGGAATAAGATCACTAAAATCCTTTCAATTCTTGTTTGGAAATTGCTTCTATTTTTGTTTCTTAAGTGGATTTCTCATCATTTCTTTATTACAACTTTTTCTTTGTTTTTCTCTATGGGAAAAACTTTTCCAGCTACCAGACCTACAGAGTAGGTAGAAAATTTGATGAAAATCTATGAAAGTTTGATGACAAGAGACCTCGCCTTGAAATTTCTTTTTGTTTTTTAAATGTTTAATGTTAAATGATCCCTAGGGAGCTCTACTGTGTAGCTACCTGGAAGTACAATGTAACACATTCAAGTTAACCACCTCAGAGGTGTACATCCAAAAGGGAGTGAATGATAGAAAAGATGAAGTTTTTAATGCAGGTCAACAGGATGCTAGCCTCAATTCCAAATTCCTCCTTTCCCTGATGGTATCCGGGGACAGCTCGCATCTTCTTCCTGTGACCATTTGAGTCTCCTTCTGAGGTTGTAGCTCTGATCTCCCCTATCTTAGGCTTCTTCTTTTTTTTTTTTTTTAACTTATTTATTTAATTTACTTATTTTCGGCTGTGTTGGGTCTTCGTTGCTGCACACAGGCTTTTTCTAGTTGCAGCGAGCGGGGGCTACTCTTTGTTGCGGTGCATGGGCTTCTCACTGTGGTGGCTTCTCCTGCTGCGGAGTGCGGGCCCTAGGCCTGTGGGCCTCAGTAGTTGTGGCTTGTGGGCTCTAGAGCGCAGGCTCAGTTGTTGTGGTGCCCGGGCCTAGCTGCTCCGTGGCATGTGGGATCCTCCCAGACCAGGGCTCGAACCCGTGTCCCCTGCATTGGCAGGTGGACTCCCAACCACTAGGGAAGCCCTCCTCAGCTTCTTATATGGCTGTTGCCCTCATGAAACCATAGATCAAAATTGGCCACTGCCTGTTGGTTGGACTATTTCCAGACATTCACTTGCAGTACCTCATTAGTGGGTCTTTAATGTACAGAAGTACAGGGAGAGACACAGGTGCAGACAGCAGCCCTAGGTCTGGGTCTCTTGGCAAATAGGAACATTTTCTGGATGTAACATCACTCTGGTGGCTGTCCCTGCAGATGTGGGCATCTACTGCTTTGTATACATTTTTGCAGTGGCTTCCAAACTTTTTTTTTTTTTTTTTTTTTTGCGGTACGCGGGCCTCTCACTGTTGTGGCCTCTCCCGTTGCGGAGCACAGGCTCCGGACGCGCCGGCTCAGCAGCCATGGCTCATGGGCCCAGCCGCTCCACAGCATGTGGGATCTTCCTGGACCGGGGCACGAACCCGTGTCCCCTGCATCGGCAGGCGGACTCTCAACCACTGCGCCACCAGGGAAGCCCCCAAACATTTTTGATCCTTCAAAAGTGAAAAAATTTGAGGATGATCCCCCCCATATATGTATTTTTAATGTATGCAAAAAATAAAAATGAAGAAGCAATGAGATAAAAAAATGTAAATAGGTGCTCTAATATTTTCTTCTAATGTCACAGGGGATCATCTTGCAAACCCCACCTTGGGCATCACTGCGTGGGTCCACTGCTCCATGGCAAAGGGTGTCTCAGCCACTATCTGTCTCTTCTGCCGCTCCTGAGCTAATAGCTAACGTCTCTCCATGTTATGGTTCTTCTTAATGTGTCTGTGTGTCTCTCCACTTTTGCTTTGCCTCCTATGGTGCTGATTCCCTCTGGATGTGTCACATACAAACTCTGTAAGAAACGGATCCAGTGAGGCCCGTCAGTCACTGCTCTGTGTGGAGCCCTCTTCTGGGCAGAGCTTTCTCGCCAGGCCCCAGGAAGACTGCTGACCAGCTTAGACAGCTTTGTGGAGTTGGGAGTTTGGCCTTGGTGCAGCCATCTACAGCCCCAGCAAGCGCTGCTGCCTTTTAGAACGCACGCATTCGGTGTGACAGGGGCCATGGGTGAGCCAGTCACCTGTAGGGACCGTGCATGGCTCTGAACTTGGCAGGGGTGCTCTTCTCATAGCCATTCTTCTTGGGTCAGTGTTAGGGTTCTTGGTTACAGATCCTGATGTAACTCTTCCTTTCGTGTATGGCCTTCCACTTCAAACAACCCCCAAAGCATCAACTGCAGAGCCACAATTTATGGGAAGGCCCCACTATTTCTGTCTCCTGATGTCCCCAGTAAAGAAACACTCATTTAATCCACTTTTTGTTAATAAAAGTCCCTCCCTCCCGGAAGGAAATACGAGTTTTCGGGACAATCCAGCACATCTCAGGGTGAGTTCTCTTTGCACATTGAACCCTTCCCAGAAGTTTTAAGGGTGAGCCTTTGCCCACCCTCCCCTCCTGGTTGAGAATTTTAGAGCTAGAACCACCTGATAGCAAGAATTTGTTCGGGTCCTCTTTCTTCCCAGCGCCTACGGACATTTGTCCAAACTGCATCCATGGCACACAGCACAACATGCCTACATGTGCCCTGTGTCCTGAAGGCTGAGAAGACGAGGCTGCTTCCGGGCCTGGCTCCACCTGTGTGACTCAGGGGAGGCAGGGGCTAAGTGCCAGGGTCTGTAGCCTGGCTGCCGGGGTCCACGGTCCAAGGTCAGCCATGTATTCGTGCTATGATATGAACACATCACTTATCTCTTTGTGCCTTGGTTTTCTCCTCTGTGAAATGGCAATAATAATAGAACCTGCCTCATAGGATTATTGTGAGGATTAGCTGAATTAAGATACAAATGCTTATTACAGTGAGCATTCAGTAAATTCCTACAAGGAATAATATACTTTTTGTGTGTTTTTGGTTTTTTTTCCAAACTAGGAGGGCTTATTAGACTCCTTGCTGAAACCACCGAAGATGAACAAAATAAATGGATGGGTTTTGTTATCTGTGAAATGCAGGAGCAGCAAGCTGGGGTCTGTCCTGTTCACTTCTCTATCCTTAGTACTGCATTCAGACATTCAATAAATATTAGTTATTGGTCTAGAAAATGTTAGGAGATACAGTTATATAAAAGTGAGTATTCTTAAGTGGATTTTAATAAGTTTTTCTTTGCTGAAAGAAAATGCAGTGATGCTAATAGACTCTGGGAATATGCAATAAGGATCATTTCTGTTTATTGCCTGCCTCCCCCTCCCCCAGCCAGATATCTTATGTAATCCCCATAAAATCCTCTGAGGTAGGTATTAGTAATCACATTTTGCCAATGGGAAACTGAGCTTCACAGTTTGTGACCTTCACAGGGGTCACAGGACATTGGGTGACCGAAAGGGGATGTGAACCCGGGCTACATGGATGGCTCTGAAGTCTGAGCCTTTTCTGTTGATTTATCTCCCAGCGGTGAGGACAGCTCAGAGGAAGAGCTGCCTGTCTAGTGCCTCTAGCATCCAGAACTTTGAGAGTGAAGTCAGTCACTCTGGGAGGTAGGGTCCTCATGCTCCCTAGATGTGTCACTTAAATTAAGAGGCAGACAAATTGCTACAGTAAATTCAAGTGCTTGATGAACTTCTCACCATAGGCTTGTCTTGTTTGATATTTCTTATTTTAAAAAATGCAGAATTTAGTTGATGCATTACATCAGAAAGATTTGAAACTCAAAGATATATAATATACTGGGGAGATGGGGGAAAACCGCAAAGAGTGTGGAATGGGCAGTTAATTTCAAGCTTTTGTTAGCAGCTGCAAAAAAAGTTAATGCCTACTTACCTTCAAACCAAAGCGGGGTTTGCAGGAAGCATTATTTAAATGCTTAAAAAACAGGGTTTTAAATAATTAAGATAAATGCTAAAAACAGCTAAGCAATAAACCCCTTTTAAATATTTTACCAAAGTATATTGCTAACATGCCTTATATTCAGACTATGTCCTGATTTGGATATTTCATGCTTCTACAGTTTACTTTGTAGATCACTAATCAAAATTAAGTAGTGACTATGTCTAATTACAATGATCAGTCTTCATAGGCTGCAAAGAGAATGGAAATCTTAGAAATAAATGCTTTTGCTCAGAAAGAATTCTCTCTGAAATAATCACTCTGATGAGTGATTTGTTGAGATAATGTGATATAAGGGGTTGCCACTGGAAGTAATGGGATGACAAGAAACTGGAAAATTTGCGATGAATATCAAGAAAATACAAGGTTTTAAACTTTTAGACTCTATGGAAGTCTTTGTAGGGGAACAGGTAAAAGTCCTGAGTATTTATATCAGTGAAGCCCCAACACAAACATGAGGCTATTTATTCAGTAGGATACATTCCAGTGCTTTCTAGATACCATTCAAGAGTATTATGAAGCACACTTCTAATGTTATCCCTTAGATCCTGAGCAGGTAAGACTTTGTTATCTGTGCATAAACACTGAATTTTAATTCCACCACAAGTAATTATTCTCCCAAGTAATTTTCTTTAGAAGTATAAATTGTCTGACTACCTGTTTGGAGGGAAGAGGATTTTTTTCTTGGAGAACTATGATCTGATCTGTTGAGGGACTGCAGAGCTGAAGGCAGGAACTTGACCTCTCTGGGTGAATCTGCTCAAGGTTCCCTTGATGAGAATACTTAAGTCACAGAAACACAAACACCTCCAACCCAGATACAGTGCAGTCTTATTCAACTCACGGGGCATTTCTCTGGACGTCAGGAATTCCTATAGGTTCCCCAGTGGTCCTGACGTGCAGCCAAGATTGAGAACCACTGCCAGAACGGCTGAGAGTTACATCCTGTCTCTTACCTGTGGTACAAACCTGCCTCTACTCTGCTGATTCTCACAAGCCTTGGATTACTGCTTCTGCACTTTTGCCTGAACTCAAGGAAAATGGTCTATGATACCTCTACGAAGGCTCTTAACTGTGATGGTTAATTTTATCTGTCAACTTGACGGGACCATGGGTGCCCAGATTGGACATTGTTTCCGGATGTGTCTGTGAGGGTGTTTCTGTATTGGATTAGCATTTGAATCAGTGGACTCACTACAGTGGATTGCCCTCCCCAAGTGGTTGGGGGTCATCCAATCTGTTGAGGAACTGAACAGAACAAAAGGCAGAGGAATGAGGAATTTGCCCCCCCCTTTTTTTCCCTGCCTTACTGATTGAGGTGGGACATCACATTTCATTTTCTCCTGCCCTTGGACTAGGATTTATATCATTGGCTCCCCTGATTCTCAGACCTTTGAACTTGGAGTGAATCACACCACTGGCTTTCCTGGGTCTCCAGCTTGCAGACATCAGATTTGTGGGACTTATTAATCTTAATAATTGCATAAGCCAAATTCTCATTTTATCTCCCTCCCCCCCTCCTCTCAGATCTCCTATTGGTTCTGTATCTCTGGAAAACCCTCACTAATACACTAACACTTTTCAATTCATTGACTCCTTGGAGAATCCAATAAAAACAATAAACCTTCTCCCAAGAAAACACACTTTATCTTGGAAGCAATTTAAGCATGTTTTCGAACCCCAGAATCCCAACTCTAAAAACCCTGATTAAAGTCCCTATCTCACCTAGATCATGCCTGAAACCAGATGTCCCTATTCTTACCTATCTGGAGTTGTTACCTCTGAAGCCTGTGCCTGAGCCCAGGGGGACTAGGAAATTGTCATGTCCTCTCCCAAAGAAGCAGGAGATACCACTAGTAAAGCCAGATGCTGAACTCTGCTGGTGTAGCTGTTCAAAAATTATTTAGAACCCTAGAGGTACAGACATAAGAATATAATTCAAAACCAGAGCAGAGGTCCAACAGTGCAACCCCATAAATGTTATGTCCAAATGCGCTGGGATGATTTGCTTCAGTCTGGTTACCAGAACCAATCTTAACAGCAGAGATGGGATTAGCCTGAGTGGTTTAGCTGGGTCTCACCCCTGCAGCTGGGAGGGAGTGGATGGACAGCCCTGCAGCTGGGAAAGGGTGGATGGACACTATAGAGGCCACTATGCAAACAACCACGACATCAACACCCACTCTCTCTGGGTGTCCTGTGGCAGCTCTCGGGCGTGCCACGTCAACTGCAGAATCACCCACCATGTGCTTCTGGAGCTCGTGATCCCACTGCGATGTCCACATCTCTAAAGCAGTGTTCACCATTTGTCAGGAATCTCAATGTCTCCACCTATTTTCAAGCACATTTTCACTGTTTCTCCATTATTGAAGGGTTTAATTTTTCATCTAAAATGTAAGAAACTACATAATCCGCATATGTAGGTTTGTCTTATGACAATTAGAACACAATTTAGTATTGAGCAAGACACACTTGAAACCGGATTGTTTTGTTTTATAAATTGCTTAATACAGAAATGTGGTTTGAATCATAGTTCCTCCAAGTATTGTCTAAACTGGGATTTTTTTTCCATTGTCAAGTAGAAAGAAGCAATGTAATCTTTAATCCAAACAAGGAAATGTTCATTAGTCCATTTATTTGAAACATTTTGTTTTGTTTGTTTTTTAGTCTAACTTTCTACTTGGCAGCATTCAAACTTCGAGAATACAGGTGAGATAAATGATAATCTAAAAAAAAATATTGGCTCTAAAAGAGAAAGTTTGTTTAGATCATTAACTATAGTAGATAGTGAAAAGTAGATAAATATCAATGCCTCCCAAAAGGCAATAGGCCATTTATGAATGAGTTCTGCAAAACCTTCAAGTAACAGATAATTACTATTTTAAACTGTTGAAGAGTATTAAGAAAGAAAAAGAGAAGCTCTCTTATTTACTCTATATAGCTAGCATAACCCTGATGTAAAAATTGAACAGGCATAGTGAAACAGAGCAGGACCCTATGGTGCTTGCCCCCTATGTCCTCAGCCTGCCTTTTGTCTGTGGAAAAACTTTAGCCAAAGAATAAGTTTAATCAGAGAAGTGAGAAAATGCAGAAACAAAAGAAAACAGTCCAACAAGACTAAATAATAATACTTTTGTCATTAAGTATAGTCAAGGATCTTTAGTTCCTCCTCAAGGGCTATAGATAACATTCTGAGCCATATCCTTTGAGCTGTCTTACATATACTTAAACCCCTTCCACCAGGTGGAAGAAGTTAACTACATGATGACCAGACTGTAACCATGACATAAGCTGCCACAATTCTGAGAGCTGGACTTAAAGAAATGGAAAAAATTGACCCTGGAACTGAAGATTAACTGTACTTAAAACAATCAAGATGATGCCGATCAGATCTCGATGACCAACGTCAAGATGACTGTCAGAGCTGACTGCGCTGTTTCTGCGTGTAGCCCCCTCCCTGCATCTATAAAAGCTCTTGCCCACTGATTGTCAGTGGGGGGATCGGCCTTTGGACAGGACTCTTCCCCCTCCACCCCCAGGCTGCCGGCCCCTGAAATAAAGCAAACTTTCCTTCCCACCAACCTGGCCTCTTTATTGGCTTTAGAGCGGCGAGCAGCCCGACCCCACTTCCGGTTACAGTTTCTGGCTCCCAACCTGGGGCTGCTGCACTATCGCGACATCTGCTGCCGGGATTTTCCCGAGCTGAGCCGCCATGACGACGCGCCGGGATGGCTGTGAGGAGCTGCTGCTCGAGGCTCGCTGGCCCCGGGAGGGGGGTTTGGGGGGACGCTTCTAGCGGCTGCCTAAACCATATGTTTGGGGGATCCTCCCTGTTTCTCCCCTGCTCGGCACTGGCTGTCAACGTACGCTTTTCCTTGGTGGAACGGAAACATGCATCTGGACATGCTGACGAGCTCCATGACTGAGTAAGTCCACCGGTGTGCAGCCAGACAAACTTCTCTTTTGAGCACGAAGTGTCATTTGGGCATTTTGCCAGTTGGTTCTGATGTCGAGGACCATTTGTGTTGGGGAAGTGTTTGTCTGGGACTCCGTATCAGACATTGTCTTGGAGAATTGTAACAGTTCTGTCTAATGGTGTGTGAAGGTATATTCCATTTGTGTGATTGGTAACTTTGTTTTTAATGTAAAATGGGAAGTTGAGGTTCAATTCATTCGAAATATTTTAGCCATGAGATTATGACTAAAGAGAAAGATGATTTTTTAAAATAATATATGACAACAGTATTCTTTTAAAAAAATTTTTATTTATTTTTGGCTATGGTGGTCCTCGTTGCTGCTCGTGGGCTTCTCTCTAGTTGCTGCAAGCGGGGCCTACTCTTCATTGTGGTGCACGGGCTTCTCATTGCGGTGGCTTCTCTTGTTGCGGAGCACGGGCTCTAGGCGCACAGGGTCAGTAGTTGTGGCTCGCGGGCTCTAGAGTGCAGGCTCAGTAGTTGTGGCACACAGGCTTAGTTGCTCTGCGGCATGTGGGATCTTCCCGGACCAGGGCTCGAACCCGTGTCCTTTATTCCAGAGGCCAGCAACCTGAGGGGGAATGTGGACTCCTGTTCAAAGCCTGACTTCCCCCCACTGACAATGAGTGGGCAAGAGCTTTTTTCAGGTGAAGGGAGGGGGCTATGTGCAGAAACAACACAGTCAGCTCTGACAGTCATCTTGAAATTGGTCATGCAGTGGTCTCATCAGCATCCTTTTGATTGTTTTAAGTACAGTTAATCTTCAGTTCCAGAGTCAGTTTGTTCCCATTTCTTTGAGGCCAACTCTCAGAACTGTGGCAGCTTATGTCATGGTTATAGTCTGGTCATCATGTAGTTAACTTCTTCCACCTGGTGGAAGGGGTTTAAGTATCTATAAGATAGCTCAAAGGATATGGCTCAGAATGTTATCTATAGCCCTTGAAGAGTAACTAAAGGTCCTTGACTATGCTTAATTTACTCACAAAACACAGTTGGTTCTCACACAGCACCACGTCAGTATCGCATACAAAATAAGCCATGGTCCATGTCCTAGCAGAACTTATGTTTTTACTGATGAGACAATATATATTCTTACCCATGTGAAATTTAAAAGCCAGAAAATGGTACAGAATGCATTTGGTCCTCAGAAAGACAAAAGGGGTAACTGTGAACCTGCATAGTTAGAATAGGCTTCAAGGATCTTGATCTGAGTCTTGAAGGACAAGTTCAATGGAAAGTCAGCATTCCAGGTAGAGGGAAAAATATAAGGAAAGACTTGGGGGTGATTCAAGGATCAGTGAAAAAAGCAAACAGGCTGGCACAGTGGCTTTGGATTGGGGAACAATGTAAGAAAAAGTTTGGATTATGAAGAACCTGAAATGAACCCGTAAAGACTGGGGCTTGATTTCATAGGAAACGGAGAGCCATAGAAGCCTGTTGTACAGAGGAGAGACACAAAGAACACAAAATACCATATATTCTGTACATGAGGACATAGGAGAGGGGAGATCAGAGACAGCTAAGAATGTATTGCAATAAGCCAGGTCTCAGGTGGTGATAGCGATGGTACAGGTGATGGACCTGAAGGGCACTACATTTTTTTTTTTTTTTTTTTTTGTGGTACGTGGGCCTCTCACTGTTGTGGCCTCTCCCGTTGCAGAGCACAGGCTCCGGACGCGCAGGCTCAGCAGCCATGGCTCACGGGCCCAGCTGCTCCGCAGCGGATGGGATCTTCCCGGACCGGGGCACGAACCCGTGTCCCCTGCGTCGGCAGGCGGACTCCCAACCACTGCGCCACCAGGGAAGCCCAAGGGCACTAAATTTTAACTTGACTTCTAGTCCTAGCTCTGCACTAACTGGCTTAATGATCTTGGACAAGACACTTACCTCTGGACCTTGGTTTCCTCCACTCCCAGGATCCCTTGGGATTAAATAAAGCCTCTTTGAAGGTGACAACAAGCCAACGAAAATGGACCAAACAGATAGAAGCCTGTGACCCTCCTGTCTACCCTTGCTTCACCAAATCAGACTCAGCAGCAGCAGCAGCAATAGTAGTAATTGGGGGCTTCTAGATCTCACTCCGAGAAAGGGTCCTGTTATTCCAGAAGTTTTGAAAACACTGGACTACTGGAGCTCCCTCCCAAGACGTAAAAATCTGCGATTCTATGGAAGAGAGTAGTTGTAAAAGAGAAGACTTTGGGACTGTATTCAATATCTTGTAATAAACTATCATGGAAAAGAATCTGAAAAAAAAATGGCAGAAGCACATTGGCTTCTCAAGAAATGATAGGAGTAAGGATCTCAGAAAATGACTCCTCCATAAAAACAGTCAGAATACTGACAAAACTTGTCAAAAATAAACTTTTTCAGAACTCTGGAAAGTAACCAAAAGTTTACAGCAATCCAAGGAACCTCAATGCGAGAAAAACCGCTGCATCTTGGAAACTCAGCGAGTTTGGTGGCATTGTAACTTGCTCTCTCCCCTTCTCCCCAGCTCCACAGTAGCCTTGAAAGCTAAAGGCCTTGTAACCATGGTAACTGTGAAAGCCAGCCTCCTAGCAGCCACTGCAGGCAGCAGACAAGTTTGGAGCTGCTGCAAAAGCTCTCTCCCCAGAGAATTGTTTCTGTTTGATCTGTCTGGCTGCTCCAGCCCCATTCTCAAGGTTTGTCTGTATTTGACTGGACTCAGAACTTGCTCTATGTGGAGAGCCTATCGCCAGGGTTATTTGTTGAAAATGATCAGTGGAAATCATTTAACATCACGACTGCCTGAGATGGCGTTACAAGTTGGGATATGCAAGAGGCTGACCAAAAGACTCAAAAGAAAAAGCATGGGAAAGAGATAGGCACAGAGCACTAGGAAAAACTTTTACATATTTCTGACAATCTAGAAGGCCACACACATGCAGGGCTGTGCTCATGTTCAGGAAACACCTGAGAAGACCCTAATCTCTCATTTCCACCTTACTTTGAGACTGTGCAAGTAGGAAGTGAAGATAAAGCAGAGTTATAAACTGCTGGAGCATTGAAGATATACTGTAATGTACCTGGACCCTTTGGCAAAGGTTGAGAGACTTACCGGTATTTAAGAAAATCTCTGTCCAATCATTAGCAAGCTCAGCAGAGACTTAAGTGGCAGTTCTGCAAATCAGATCACGCTTCACCCCCAGTGGATTGTCATTCTTGCTGTAGGTTGTAGTTGCTGCCCTTGTGTTTTATTTGCTTATCAACTTTCCTGGACTAATTCTATAAAGCCTGTATTCTTTTTTTTTTTTTTCTTTTTTTCGCGGTATGCGGGCTTCTCACTGCTGTGGCCTCTCCTGTTGTGGAGCACAGGCTCTGGACGCGCAGGCTCAGCGGCCATGGCTCACAGGCCCAGCTGCTCCGCGGCACTTGGGATCCTCCCGGACCGGGGCACGAACCCACGTCCCCTGCATCGGCAGGCGGACCCTCAACCACTGCGCCACTAGGGAAGCCCTAAAGCCTGTATTCTTTGTTGCAGGTACAAAAGAAGAAAAAAGACAAGAGACAAGATAAAAAAGTAAAATGACAGACATAAATCGTACTTTATCAATAATTACAATGAATGTAAATAACACATTCTAATCAAAGGGCAGAGATTGGAAGAATGGATTTAAAAAATATGATTCAAGGAGGTTACATTATGTGACAATGCAAGGCAGACATGAACACAATGGAAGTACAATCATATGCATAAAATATTGAGAATTATCATTTTAGAGCTTGAAGAGATCTTCAGAATCATCTATCCAAAGCCCTCATTTTCCATATGAAGGCAAGTGCAGGAGACAAATGGAGCCACCATTGTTTTGTTACTATATAGGATGTTTTAATTTGTAAATAGTATAAGTTTTCCATCTTTTCCTTTCTCCTTTGCTATGTCCAGCAAGGTATTTCCTAGCCCAGAAATATAATATTATGAATCAATATTGCTTTATGATTTTATTTTTTTACACTTAAACTTTTGTGTAAATCCTTATACAGATTGCTAATTAATGCTCTTCTCCAAATCAACATTGTTCAAGAAACTTGTTATTTCTACTCTGACTATAAATACCACAATATTCTTCAATCTGTTTTCTCTAATGTCTATTTTTTTCATGAATATGTCCCTGATTCAGAATCTATTTCAATTTTTGTGGTTTTACGTTACAACATATGGTAAAGTAAGTCTTTTCAATCTTCTTTTTCAAATATATCTTGACTCATCTCAAGTTGTTCTTCAAGTAAAATTTTAGCATCATTTTTTAAAGTTCTAAACAGATTTTGTTTGGGATTATGGTTGGCATTGCATTAAATTTATAGTCCTGCCATGGGGTGTCAGAGTCAGAGGAGGGTAAAAAAGATGCTCATATAGAAAGTCTGGAGTGGGATGTTAGAGCCCAGGTAGGGTGAAGAAGGAAACACGCAGAGCTGTTGCTTGGTATTGTGTGTCAAAAAGCCTGAGTAGGACCTGGAGGGCATCCATAAAGCGAGGACAGCCTAGTCGGGGGATCAGCAGAACGTGGTTCATGTCTATGGTATCCCTGAAAAGGAGCATAAGTTGAACTCAATTTTGAGGAAACATGAGACAAGCCCAAATTGAAGGACATTCTACAAAACAACTGGCCTGTAGTCGTCTAAAGTATCAAGGTCATGAAAGTCAAGGGATGAACTATTAAAGATAGAAGGAGACTAAGGAGGCATAACTAAATGCCATGCATGATTCTGAAGTGGGCATTTTTGCTGTAAAAGATTATTGAGGTAATTGTTGAAACTTGATTATGGGATTTAATGATTAGAAGACAGTAATGCATCAATAATAATTTTCTGATTTTAATGGCTATATTGACACTATGTAGAACATCATTGTTTGTAGGAAAAACCCACTAAAGTTTTTAGATGATAGGAAAATGGTAAAGTAATTTATTCTCAAATATTTCAGAAAAAAGCAAGTCTTTCTATTGTACTTCACCTTTTCTGAAACTGTGTGATGGCTTCAAAAGTAATTTTTTAACAGGAAGCAGTTTGTGCTGAAAATAAATGTATAGACCAAATTGAGAGAGAATTGAATGATTTCAAGATTGAATCTTTCCATTCAGGAACATCTAATGTAGCTCCATTAACTCAAAGTTGGTTTTTTTTTTAACACTCTCCAGGAAAGTGTTGTTTCTTCTATATATCTTGAATATTTCATTCTTAAGCATTTTATAATTTTTTTGCTATAGTGAATGGAATTTTTTTTCCATTTCAGTTCTTCTTCTTCCTCTTCTCCTCCTTCTTCTTTTCTGATTCTATTGAGATTTATGTGTTTCATTTGCATCTTCACCACTCAGCTGACATGCTGACCTTTTATTAGTCTTATTATATTTTTAGTTGTTTCCCTTAATTTTCTTAGAACTAAATCATATATCTGCAAATAATTTCAGTTTTATCCCTTCAATTTATGACTCTGTACCTTATTTCTTTTCTGATAATTTTGCTAATAATTCCACAGTGATGTAGCAAAAAGTCTTAAAAACTTACATCCTTGTTTTAAGATCAGTGGAACAGGATAGAAAACCCAGAGATAAACCCATGCACATATGGTCACCTTATCTTTGATAAAGGAAGCAAGAATATACAGTGGAGAAAAGACAGCCTCTTCAATAAGTGGTGCTGGGAAAACTGGACAGCTACATGTAAAAGTATGAAATTCGAACACTCCCTAACACCATACACAAAAATAAACTCAAAATGGATTAAAGACCTAAATGTAAGGCCAGATACTATTAAACTCTTGGAGGAAAACATAGGCAGAACACTCCAGGACATAAATCACAGCAAGATCCTTTTTGACCCACCACCTAGAGAAATGGAAATAAAAACAAAGATAAACAAAGGGGTCCTAATGAAACTTAAAAGCTTTTGCACAGCAAAGGAAACCATAAACAAGAGCAAAAGACAACCCTCAGAATGGGAGAAAATATTTGCAAATGAAGCAACTGACAAAGGATTAATCTTCAAAATTTACAAGCAGCTTATGCAGCTCAATATCAGAAAAACAAACAACCCAATCCAAAAATGGGCAGAAGACTGAAACAGACATTTCTCCAAAGAAGATACACAGACTGTCAACAAACACATGAAAGAATGCTCAACATCATTAATCATTAGAGAAATGAAAATCAAAACTACAATGAGATATCATCTCACACCAGTCAGAATGGCCATCATCAAGAAATCTAGAAACAATAAATGCTGGAGAGGGTGTGGAGAAAAGGGAACCCTCTTGCACTGTTGGTGGGAATGTAAATTGATACAGCCACTATGGAGAACAGTATGGAGCTTCCTTCAAAAAGTAAAAATAGAACTACCATATGACCCAGCAATCCCACTACTGGGCACATACCCTGAGGAAACCATAATTCAAAAAGAGTCATGTACCAAAATGTTCATTGCAGCTCTATTTACAATAGCCAGGACATGGAAGCAACCTAAGTGTCCATCGAGAGATGAATGGATAAAGAAGATGTGGCACATATATACAATGGAATATTACTCAGCCATGAAAAGAAACGAAACTGAATTATTTGTCGTGAGGTGGATGGACCTAGAGTCTGTCATACAGAGTGAAGTAAGTCAGAAAGAGAAAAAAACGTATGTTAACACATATATATGGAATCTAAGAAAAAAAACTGGTCACGAAGAACCTAGGGGCAAGACGGGAATAAAGACACAGACCTACTAGAGAATGGACTTTAGGATATGGGGAGGGGGAAGGGTAAGCTGGGACAAAGTGAGAGAGTGGCATAGACATATATACACTACCAAATGTAAAATAGATAGCTAGTGGGAAACAGCCACATAGCATAGGGAGATCAGCTCAGTGCTTTGTGACCACCTAGAGGGGTGGGATAGGGAGTGTGGGAGGGAGGGAGATGCAAGAGGGAAGAGATATGGGGATATATGTATATGTATAACTGATTCACTTTGTTATAAAGCAGAAACTAACACACCATTGTAAAGCAATTTTACTCCAATAAAGATATTAAAAAAAAACTTATATCCTTGTTTTAATCCTAATTTCAGTGGGAGTGCCACTAATGTTTTATGTTAGCTATGATATTTACTATTTGTTTTTCATAGATAGTCTTTATCACAGTAAGAGAATATATTTTTATTCCTTAGCTTGCAAAGAATGTTTTCCCCTAAGGATTGGATATTGAATTTTATCAAGTACCTTTGTGGCAATTATTAAGATATTCATATTTTTCTCAATTAACTCATTTGAGTAATGAGTTACACAAACAGATTTCCTAAAGTTGACCCATTCCTAAATTCTTAGAAATAATTCAAGTTTGGAATTAATATAATATTTGATTTAATGTTATAATGTTCCATGTAGGATTTTTATAGCTATATTTATAACTGATATTGGTCTTTTATTGTTCACTTCTATTATGCTATTCTTGTTCATTTTGAACTTTAAAGCAATGTAAACCTCATGAAATTGACTGGGAAATATTCCGATTTTTCTATCTTCTGTAATTGCTCAAATAACATAGAGACTTAATCAGACGTTCAATGAATGGAGAGAATTGTCCATAAACCATATGGGTCTATTGCCTTTTCTTTTCTTTTCTTCCTTACAGTATTATTATTTTTAAGCTTTTCAGTTTCTTTCCTGGTTTGCGTAGTTAGTACACTATGGGAATTTGATATGCTCTTGAGTCATTTTTGATGTTCTACATTTTCGCATACAATCATCTCTTTACTACGTGTTCTAGCTTCTTTTGTTCCCTTGCTGTCTTTTGTTGTATTGATCAAGTTTCCTTTGATCTCTTTCTCAAGTGGTTTAAAAGTTAGATGTCCAATTTTTATTTTGTTACTGGTTACCCTTACATTAAAAATATATTTGAACTTAAATTTCCCTGTCATTCTCAAGAACAAAGTAATATCTATGCATTCTCACCCACTCTGTTGCCCTCTCCTTCCCAAGGAAGACAAAAATTAGCTTGTTTTACATCCCTCTTTCTCCAGTCCTCTCCTAGATTTTGTTCAAGTAGCTCCAGGTAATTTTTAAATGTTACACATTTTTATATTAAAAATGTTTATAATTGCTTTACTCTTCACAGGTGTAATTAATTGTTCTTATTTTTTAAAATTTCTTTTTAATCATCAAGTAATACAGGGATATATTCTAATTCTAAAAATTAAATCATTCTACATAAAATTAAAGTCTTCCTTTATCACCACTGTCAATGCCAGTACCTTCCAAAGAAGTTATTGCTATTATGAATTTGGTATATATTCTTTCAAGTATATGGTGATGCATGGCATATATACCAAACCATGTGTTATACATGCAATATTTATAATATGTACATTTAGTATGTTTAATATGGCACAATTATTATGTAACTCCCTTTTTCCTTAACTGGCCAGTATGTCTTAGAACGTTTTTCATGTCAGTATGTACAGATTCACTTCCTTCTTTTTTTTTTTTTTTTGGCGGTACGCGGGCCTCTCACTGTTGTGGCCTCTCCTGTTGTGGAGCACAGGCTCTGGATGCGCAGGCTCAGCGGCCATGGCTCACGGGCCCAGCTGCTCCACGGCATGTGGGA
This sequence comes from Mesoplodon mirus, assembly GCF_964341445.2. Classification (NCBI taxonomy): domain Eukaryota; kingdom Metazoa; phylum Chordata; class Mammalia; order Artiodactyla; family Ziphiidae; genus Mesoplodon; species Mesoplodon mirus. The sequence goes on along the minus strand of NC_138979.1, from coordinate 12,310,386 downwards.
TCTTCCCAGACCGGGGCACGAACCCGTGTCCCCTGCATCGGCAGGCGGACTCTCAACCACTGCGCCACCAGGGAAGCCCTCACTTCATTCTTTTAAACTGTTGCATCCCACAGTAGATATGTGCCCTAATTTATTCACCCATTCCCCTATGATTAGACATGTAGGTCATTGTGTTGGAGCTGTTGCAGTGTTGAAGTGAGCATCCTTTACGTGCCTCTTTTTGAACACAAACAAGTGTAACTCTAGGGTTTTATTTCAATTGGGTTTTAATTCAGGAAAGAGAAAATACTCTAGGTTTTCCACACATAAAAGGATTTAACATAGAAATAAGTTGTCGATTAAATAAGTGTAAGTGATGGAGGTGTGGAAGTCAAGGTATTTCATTGAAACTTTGACTTCAGTGTCAGCCACTCTTAGTGTGACCCCAGGATTTGGTGATTGCTGCAGCCACGTCTCCAAGAGCTGCTGCCATCACCCCCACCGCCACCCATGTAGTTGGTGATTAGACAGTGGGGTTATGACATATGGCCACTGCAAATCCCCCACCCTTTAGAGCTTGCTTGTCTGTCCACAATGTTGCAGAAAGATGGTATATCTTTCTTCTGTATTCAAAACAAGCTCAGACAAATGTGTTTAATTGGCAGAACCAAATTTATATCCAGAATCCTAAGCAGCAAGAAGAGTCTGAGGAATGTCGTTTTTAGCTTTCTAGTATCTCCAAATAGAAAAAAATGTATGAAGTCAAAGTTGAGAGTCAAACCACTCTATCACAGATTAACTTTTGCCTGCTCAATATCCATAAGCAAATTTTTATGCAGTGGAGTCTTCCTAACGGCAGCAGTTACTCGCATTATGCAACCATCCCCCATGCAAATAAAACACACCCTCTTCCCAGAGAAAAGACCCAAACCCCATTAAACACTGTATCCATCCCTGAAGATGTTCATTCCTTTTCTAGTTCAGCCACAAACCTATTTTTGTATCCAATAACCTCATAATCAAATTACAGTTAACCATCACTGCATAGAAACAGAAGTGAAGAGGAGGAAAGAAATAGAAAATTGGTCAATTACATACAAATATATACATAACAAAGCAAGGAAGAAAAATATGTAGAGCTATTCCTCAGTACTACAATAAGTCAGAAGAATATAGTTGGTACTTATAACTTCCTTTGCCCACTACCAATTTTCTGTATCTATTTGCCCTCAGCCAGCAATTCCGTGGTCAGAGTTCTATATCTGGTAGGGTGACCCAAGCCTTCCATCCCTAAGTGCCTGAGCTCTTCCTGGCTTTACCTCTATTGGGTTGCTGTGGTCTTCCATAATCTTTAGTATTAGATATAAAAATACTAGGAGACACCCTAGGAGATTCTCTGGGTTATAAATACTCCTTCGTGCCCTTAGTATGTGTCAGTAACTCTATTTCTGTTTGGTAATCAAGGTCAATCACTCAAGTTAGAGCAGTGAGTCTCTTCTTTGTCTGTTAGTTCAGCAGCAAGAGAATCCCAAAGTTCAGTGAAATCATTGAGTCATAGGTGGAAGGAGCTTGGAAGGAGCCCTTCTTTGGGAAATAAGACATGTAAGCCAGAAGAGTTCAAAATCATGGTAATGAGAATTCCCTGGTGGTCCAGTGGCTAAGATTCCGTGCTGCCAATGCAGGGGGCATGGGTTCGATCCCTGGTAGGGGAACTAAAATCCCACATGCCACACGGCCAAAAAAAAAAGATTCCAAAATCATGGTAATGAGAAGCAAAAATATTACCAGTGAGTAATTAGGTGTAATAGTGAAAGGAACCACTTGCATTTTACCCACTCAATTCCCAGACCCTCTTATTTTATTGGCAGGAGAACCAGCACCATATTATAGGACATTTAATATTTATTCTGATTATAAAAGTAATTTTTGATCATTAAAAAGTGATATCATTCAAAACTATATAGAAAGTGAGATTCTCCTTTATTCTCCTTCCTGTCTTCCAGTGGTAACCATTGGCATCATCTGTATTATAGACACACACACACACACACAAATATACATGTGCTATACTATAATTTATTACTAAATTAGTAAGTATTTTTACTCAGGGAATGTGAGTATACACTTCTACATTTAAAACATTTTAAAATACATTTATTCATTTATTATTGACAGATCATCTTATTCCTTTGAACAGTGGTATAGTAGTCCATGGCTGCTTACATTGTAATTTATTTAGTCAATGCAGTATGAATAGACATTTAGTGGTTTATAAGTTTTGCTTTTATAATATCTATGCACATACGGTGGTTAATTTTAAAAAGTAGAAATTTCACCTTTCCTCCTTAGATCTTCAGTAAAGCTAGCAAAATATAGAGGTCACCTAACCTTATGGTTTCACCAATATTTGGAAAGTTAGACTTGCTTTGGGTGTTAATTCAGAATCATTTCAAAGCAAAACAAGCCTCTTTATTTTTGTTTGGAGAGGAGGGCATGGGAGCATGTGGTACTGCTAAGTGCAGTTTGTATATAATTGTTCCTTAAATAATTGTGTGCCATAAGATGCTTTCTAAAGAATATATGTATCTATAAGGTACATTAAAAATAACTTTTATTTTTGTCTTCAAAGAAAATAAAAATCTGTATAATGGTATTTTAACTGAATACACACACACACACACACACACACACAGAAGCAGCTACTGCTTAGATTAGACAGGTGTTTATACTCCATTTGTAATAACTTTACATTTTTTAGTCACTGAACCATTGTATCATCAATTTTCATTTCTTTTTATTTTATTGTGAGGTGGACTGGTTCCAAGTTGACTAAGTCACACATTTAAAATAATTAAAAGTTTCACATTGCAGAAGAAAAATATACTCTTTCCTCCACCTTGGTGTGTGTCCTTTTCTCCACTCATGTATCACCATAATACTGAAAAACAGTAAACCAGAGCAGCATTTCATGTCTAACCTTCTTGCCTCAAATATTTAAGATGAAACTTATTAGTATATACAAACTCTAAGATGTTGAAACAACTAAATGTTTTTGAAATGACATTTACAAATAATGTTTGTGTATTTGCAGTACTTTTTTTTTTATTTGCAGTACTTTTAAAAGAGTATTTCATGCTAGAAATGTGCCTCTATACAATGAAGAACCAAGGTGAATAAAGTCAAGTGCTAGGTACTGCAAAGGCAAATGCATCTTAATTGAAGACAGAAGGCATTGCCCACTGGTCTTTTTTGTTTTTGCACACCACTCAGCTTGTGGTATCTTAGTTCTCCGACCAGGGATGGAATCCAGGCGCCCCCGTGGTGGAAGCACGGAGTTCTAACCACTGGACCAGCAGGGAATTCCCCATGCCCACTGGTCTTAATGAGGCCACACCAGCCTGTGAATTCTCTTCTCTTACAATCTCCTCCTACACCCCTCCACTTCCTATCTCCATAAATTGCTATTGAGGATGCACTGCACTCATATTTATTTCTCTCATTTTAGGTGATGGACAGGACATAAATGTCTATGCAAAAGAATTAAGTGGTGCAAATCTCGTAGGGAGAGCAGCTTGCAGGTGGATTTACATTGCTCTTTACATAAAATTAAGAACACATTGATTCTTTTTTTTTAACATCATTATTGGAGTATAATTGCTTTACAATGGTGTTAGTTTCTGCTTTATAACAAAGTGAATCAGTTATACATATACATATGTTCCCATGTCTCTTCCCTCTTGTGTCTCCCTCCCTCCAGCCCTCCCTATCTCACCCCTCTAGGTGGTCACAAAGCACCGAACTGGTCTCCCTGTGCTATGCGGCTGCTTCCCACTTGCTATCTGTTTTACATTTGGTAGTGTATATATGTCCATGCCACTCTCTCACTTTGTCCCAGCTTACCCTTCCCCCTCCCCATATCCTAAAGTCCATTTTCTAGTAGGTCTGTGTCTTTATTCCTGTCTTACCCCTAGGTTCTTCATGACATTTTTTTTCTTAGATTCCATATATATGTGTTAGCATACTGTATTTGTCTTTCTCTTTCTGACTTACTTCACTCTGTATGACAGACTCTAGGTCCATCCACCTCACGACAAATAATTCAGTTTCGTTTCTTTTTATGTCTGAGTAATATTCCATTGTATATATGTGCCACGTCTTCTTTATCCATTCATCTGTCGATGGGCACTTAGGTTGCTTCCACGTCCTGGCTATTGTAAGTAGTGCTGCACTGAACATTGTGGTACATGACTCTTCTTGAATTATGGTTTTCTCAGGGTATATGCCCAACAGTGGGATTGCTGGGTCATATGGTAGTTCTATTTTTAGTTTTTTAAGGAACCTCCATACTGTTCTCCATAGTGGCTGTGTCACTTTACATTTCAACCAACAGTGCAAGAGGGTTCCCTTTTCTCCACACCCTCTCCAGCATTTATTGTTTCTAGATTTTTTTTTATTTGAAGTTTTGTGACTATATATTTTTTTATTAGTTTCTGCTTTATAACAAAGTGAATCAGTCATACATATACATCTATTCCCACATCCCTTCCCTCTTGCGTCTCCCTCCCTCCCACCCTCCCTATCCCACCCCTCCAGGCGGTCACAAAGCACTGAGCTGATCTCCCTGTGCTATGCGGCTGCTTCCCACTATCTATCTACCTTACATTTGGTACTGTATATATGTCCATGCCTCTCTTTCGCTTTGTCACAGCTTACCCTTCCCCCTCCCCATATCCTCAAGTCCATTCTCAAGTAGGTCTGTGTCTTTATTCCTGTTTTACCCCTAGGTTCTTCATGACATTTTTTGTCTTAAATTCCATATATATGTGTTAGCATACGGTATTTGTCTTTCTCTTTCTGACTTTCTTCACTCTGTATGACAGACTCTAGGTCTATCCACCTCATTACAAATAGCTCAGTTTTGTTTCTTTTTATGGCTGAGTAATATTCCATTGTATATATGTGCCACAACTTCTTTATCCATTCATCTGATGATGGACACTTAGGTTGTTTCCATCTCTGGGCTATTGTGAATAGAGCTGCAATGAACATTTTGGTACATGTCTCTTTTTGAATTATGGTTTTCTCAGGGTATATGCCTAGTAGTGGGATTGCTGGGTCATATGGTAGTTCTATTTGTAGTTTTTTAAGGAACCTCCATACTGTTCTCCATAGTGGCTGTACCAATTCACATTCCCACCAGCAGTGCAAGAGTGTTCCCTTTTCTCCACACCCTCTCCAGCATTTATTGTTTCTAGATTTCTTGATGATGGCCATTCTGACTGGTGTGAGATGGTATCTCATTGTAGTTTTGATTTTCATTTCTCTAATGATTAATGATGTTGAGCATTCTTTCATGTGTTTGTTGGCAGTCTGTATATCTTCTTTGGAGAAATGCCTGTTTAAGTCTTCTGCCCATTTTTGGATTGGGTTGTTTGTTTTTTTGCTATTGAGCTGCTTGTAAATTTTGGAGATTAATCCTTTGTCAGTTGCTTCATTTGCAAATATTTCCTCCCACTCTGAGGGTTGTCTTTTGCTCTTGTTTATGGTTTCCTTTGCTGTGCAAAAGCTTTGAAGTTTCCCATTTGTTTATTTTTGTTTTTATTTCCATTTCTCTAGGTGGTGGGTCAAAAAGGATCTTGCTGTGATTTATGTCCTGGAGTGTTCTGCCTATGTTTTCCTCTAAGAGTTTGATAGTTTCTGGCCTTACATTTAGGTCTTTAATCCATTTTGAGATTATTTTTGTGTATGGTGTTAGGGAGTGTTCTAATTTCATACTTTTATATGTAGCTGTCCAGTTTTCCCAGCACCACTTATTGAAGAGGCTGTCCTTTCTCCACTGTACATTCCTGCCTCCTTTATCAAAGATAAGGTGATCATATGTGTGGGTTTATCTCTAGGCTTCTATCCTGTTCCATTGATCTATATTTCTGTTTTTGTGCCAGTACCATACTGTCTTGATTACTGTAGCTTTGTAGGATAGTCTGAAGTCAGGGAGCCTGATTCCTCCAGCTCTGTTTTTCGTTCTCAAGATTGCTTTGGCTATTCTGGGTCTTTGGTGTTTCCATACAAATTGTGTATTGTTTTGTTCTAGTTCTGTGAAAAATGCCAGCGGCAGTTTGCTATCTACAGATAGCAATCTGTAGATTGCTTTGGGTAGTGGAGTCATTTTCACAATGTTGATTCTTCCAATCCAGGAGCATGGTATATCTCTCCATCTATTTGTATCATCTTTAATTTCTTTCATCAGTGTCTTATAATTTTCTGCATACAGGTCTTTTGTCTCCTTAGGTAGGTTTTTTCCTAGACATTTTATTCTTTTTGTTGCAATGGTAAATGGGAGTGTTTTCTTGATTTTACTTTCAGATATTTCATCATTGGTGGATAGGAATGCCAGAGATTTCTGTGCATTAATTTTGTATCCTGCTACTTTACCAAATTTATTGATTAGCTCTAGTAGTTTTCTGGTAGCATCTTTAGGATTCTGTATGTATAGTATCATGTCATCTGCAAACAGTGACAGCTTTACTTCTTCTTTTCTGATTTGGATTCCTTTTATTTCCTTTTCTTCTCTGATTGCTGGGGCTAAAATTTCCAAAACTATGTTGAATAAGAGTGGTGAGAGTGGGCAACCGTGTCTTGTTCCTGATCTTAGTGGAAATGTATTCAGTTTTTCACTATTGAGGACGATGTTGGCTGTGGGTTTGTCATACGTGGCCTTTATTATATTGAGGAAAGTTCCCTCTATGCCTAGTTTCTGGAAGTTTTTATCATAAATGGGTGTTGAATTTTGTCAAAAGCTTTCTCTGCATCTATTGAGATGACCACATGGTTTTTCTCCTTCAATTTGTTAATACTATGTATCACATTGATAGATTTGTGTATATTGAAGAATCCTTGCATTCCTGGGATAAACCCCACTTGATCATGGTGTACGATCCTTTTATTGTGCTGTTGGATTCTGTTTGCTAGTATTTTGTTGAGGATTTTTGCATCTATATTCATCAGTGATATAGGCCTGTAGTTTTCTTTTTTTGTGACATCTTTGTCTGGTTTTGGTATCAGGGTGATGGTGGCCTCATAGAATGAGTTTGTGAGTGTTCCTCCCTCTGCTATATTTTGGAAGAGTTTGAGAAGGATAGGTGTTAGCTCTTCTCTAAATGTTTGATAGAATTTGCCTGTGAAGCCATCTGGTCCTGGGCTTTTGTTTGTTGGAAGATTTTTAGTCACAGTTTCAGTTTCAGTGCTTGTGATTGGTCTGTTCATATTTTCTATTTCTTCCTGATTCAGTCTTGGCAAGTTGTGCATTTCTAAGAATTTGTCCATTTCTTCCAGGTTGTCCATTTTATTGGCATAGAGCTGCTTGTAGTAATCTCTCATGATCTTTTGTATTTCTGCAGTGTCAGTTGTTACTTCTCCTTTTTCATTTCTAATTCTATTGATTTGAGTCTTCTCTCTGTTTTTCTTGATGAGTCTGGGTAATGGTTTATCAATTTTGTTTATCTTCTCAAAGAACCAGCTTTTAGTTTTATTGATCTTTGCTATTGTTTCCTTCATTTCTTTTTCATTTATTTCTGATCTGATCTTTATGATTTCTTTCCTTCTGCTAACTTTGGGGTGTTTTTTTTCTTCTTTCTCTAATTGCTTTAGGTGCAAGCTTAGGTTGTTTATTCAAGATGTTTCCTGTTTCTTAAGGTAGGATTGTATTGCTATAAACTTCCCTCTTAGAACTGCTTTTCCTGCATCCCATAGGTTTTGGGTCCTCGTGTCTCCATTGTCATTTGTTTCTAGGTAGTTTTGATTTCCTCTTTGATTTCTTCAGTGATCACTTCGTTATTTAGTAGTGTATTGTTTAGCCTCCATGTATTTGTATTTTTTACAGATTTTTTCCTGTAATTGATATCTAGTCTCATAGCATTGTGGTCAGAAAAGATACTTGATACAATTTCAGTTTTCTTAAATTTACCAAGGCTTGATTTGTGACCTAAGATATGATCTATCCTGGAGAATGTTCCATGAGCCCTTGAGAAAAATGTGTATTCTGTTGTTTTTGGATGGAATGTCCTATAAATATCAATTAAGTCCATCTTATTTAATGTATCATTTAAAGCTTGTGTTTCCTTATTTATTTTCATTTTGGATGATCTGTCCATTGGTGAAAGTGGGGTGTTAAAGTCCCCCACTATGAATGTGTTACTGTCGATTTCCCCTTTTATTGCTGTTAGTATCTGCCTTATGTATTGAGGTGCTCCCATGTTGGGTGCATAAATATTTACAATTGTTATATGTTCTTCTTGGATCGATCCCTTGATCATTATGTAGTGTTCTTGTCTCTTTTAATAGTCTTTATTTTAAAGTCTATTTTGTCTGATATGAGAATTGCTACTCCAGTTTTCTTTTGGTTTCCATTTGCATGGAATATCTTTTTCCATCCCCTCACTTTCAATCTGTATGTGTCTCTAGGTCTGAAGTGGGTCTCTTGTAGACAGCATATATATGGGTCTTGTTTTTGTATCCATTAGCCAGTCTGTGTCTTTTGGTGGGAGCATTTAATCCATTTACATTTAAGGTAATTATCGATATGTATGTTCCTATTCCCATTTTCTTAATTGTTTTGGGTTTGTTATTGTAGGTCTTTTCCTTCTCTTGTGTTTCTTGCCTAGAGAAGATCCTTTAGCATTTGTTGTAAAGCTAGTTTGGTGGTCCTGAACTCTCTCAGCTTTTGCTTGTCTGTAAAGGTTTTAATTTCTCTTGTTAAATCTGAATGAGATCCTTGCTGTGTAGAGTAATCTTGGTTGTAGGTTTTTCTGCTTCATCACTTTAAATATGTCCTGCCAGTCCCTTCTGGCTTGCAGAGTTTCTGCTGAAAGATCAGCTGTTAACCTTATGGGGATTACCTTGTGTGTTATTTGTTGTTTTTCCCTTGCTGCTTTTAATATGTTTTCTTTGTATTTAATTTTTGACAGTTTGATTAATATGTGTCTTGGCGTGTTTCTCCTTGGATTTATCCTGTATGGGACTCTCTGTGCCTCCTGGACTTGATTAACTATTTCCTTTCCCATATTAGGGAAGTTTTCAACTATAATCTCTTCAAATATTTTCTCAGTCCCTTTCTTTTTCTCTTCTTCTTCTGGGACACCTATAATTCGAATGTTGGTGCGTTTAGTGTTGTCCCAGTGGTCTCTGAGACTGTCCTCAGTTCTTTTCATTTTTTTTTTCTTTATTCTGCTCTGCAGTAGTTATTTCCACTATTTTATCTTACAGGTCACTTATCCGTTCTTCTGCCTCAGTTATTCTGCTATTGATCCCTTCTAGAGTATCTTTAATTTCATTTATTGTGTTGTTCATCGTTGCTTGTTTCATCTTTAGTTCTCCTAGGCCCTTGTTAAATGTTTCTTGCATTTTCTCTATTTCCAAGATTTTGGATCATCTTTACTATCATTATTCTGAATTCTTTTTCAGGTAGACTGCCTATTTCCTCTTCATTTTTTAGGTGTGGTGGATTTTAATCTTGCTCCTTCATCTGCTGTGTTTTTCTGTCTTCTCATTTTGCTTATCTTACTGTGTTTGGGGTCTCCTTTTTGCAGGCTGCAGGTATGTAGTTCCCGTTGTTTTTGGTGTCTGTCCCCAGTGGCTAAAGTTGGTTCAGTGGGTTGTGTAGGCTTCCTGGTGGAGGGGACTAGTGCCTGTGTTCTGGTGGATGAGGCTGGATCTTGTCTTTCTGGTGGGCAGGTCTACATCTGGTGGTGTGTTTTGGGGTGTCTGTGGACTTATTATGATTTTAGGCAGCCTCTCTGCTAATGGGTGGCGTTGTGTTCGTGTCTTGCTGGTTGTTTGGCATAGGGTGTCCAGCACTGTAGCTTGCTGGTCGTTGAGCGAAGCTGGGTGTTGGTGTTGAGACGGAGATCTCTGGGAGATTTTCACCGTTTGATATTACGTGGAGCTGGGAGGTCTCTGTGGACCAGTGTCCAGATGTTGGATCTCCCACCTCAGAGGCACGACACTGACTCCTGGCTGCAGCACCAAGAGCCTTTCATCCACACGGCTCAGAATAAAAGGGAGAAAATGTAGAAAGAAAGAAAGAGGATAAAAGAAAATAAAGTAAGGTCAAATAAAATAAAGTTATTAAAATAAAGAATTACTAAGAAAAAAATTTTTTAAGTAAAAAAAAAAAAACCAAAAAAAACCGGACGGATAGAACCCTAGGACAAATGGTGAAAGCAAAGCTATACAGACAGAATCTCACACAGAAGCATACACATACACACAAAAAGAGGAAAAGGAAAAAATAAATCTTGCTCTCAAAGTCCACCTCCTCAATTTAGGATGGTTCATTGTCTATTTAGGTATTCCACAGATGCAGGGTGCATCAAGTTGATTGTGGAGATTTAATCCGTTGCTCCTCAGGATGCTGGGAGAGATTTCCCTTCCTCTTCTTTGTTCTCACGGCTCCTGGGGTTCAGCTTTGGATTTGGTCCCGCCTCTGCGTGTAGGTCACCTGAGGGCGTCTGTTCTTTGCTCAGACAGGACGGGGTTAAAGAAGCCGCTGATTCGGGGGCTCTGGCTCACTCAGGTCGGAGAGAGGGAGGGGGGGTACGGAGTGTGGGGCGAGCCTGCGGCGGCAGAGGCCGGCATGACGTTGCACCAGCCTGAGGCGCGCCGTGCGTTCTCCTGGGGAATTTGTCCCTGGATCCCGGGACGCTGGCAGTGGCGGGCTGCACAGGCTCCCTGGAAGGGAGGTGTTGAGAGTGACCTGTGTTTGCACACAGGCTTCTTGGCGGCGGCAGCAGCAGCCCCAGCGTCCCACGCCCATCTCTGGGGTCTGCGCTTTTAGCCGCGGCTTGTGCCCGTCTCTGGAGCTCCTTTAAGCAGTGCTCTTAATCCCCTCTCCTCGTGCACCAGGAAGCAAAGAAGGAAGAAAAAGTCTCTTGCCTCTTTGGCAGGTCCAGACTTTTCCCCGACTCCCTCCCAGCTAGCCGTGGTGCACTAGCCCCCTTCAGGCTGTGTTCACGCCGCCAACCCCGGTCCTCTCCCTGTGCTCCGACCGAAGCCTGAGCCTCAGCTCCCAGCCCCGCCCGCCCTGGCGGGTGAGCAGACAAGCCTCTCGGGCTGGTGAGTGCTGGTCGGCACCGATCCTCTGTGCGGGAATCTCTCCGCTTTGCCCTCCGCACCCCTGTTGCTGTGCTCTCCTCCGCGGCTCCAGCTCCGAAGCTTCCCCCTCCGCCACCCGCAATCTCTGCCCGCGAAGGGGCTTCCTAGTGTGTGGAAACCTTTCCTCCTTCACAGCTCCCTCCCACTGGTGCAGGTCCCGTCCCTATTCTTTTGTCTCTGTTTATTCTTTTTTCTTTGCCCTACCCAGGTATGTGGGGGAGTTTCTTGCCTTTTGGGAGGTCTGAGGTCTTCTGCCAGCGTTCAGTAGGTGTTCTGTAGGAGTTGTTCCATGTGTAGATGTATTTCTGATGTATCTGTGGGGAGGAGGGTGATCTCCACATCTTACTCGGCCGCCATCTTCCCCCTCTCCCCACGTTGATTCTTTTAAAGAATGTCCTTCCTCCCCACAACCCAGCAATACCATTGCTTTTCAAGTGGAAAGGGAACTTCCAATCTACACTGATTCTGTTACTTTAATTCAGGAGACTGAGGCCCACAAGCTGAAGCTAACTGCCCAGCTGATGGCAGACCCCGTCTCCTGTCTCTCACTCCAGTCCTGATATCTGGGAAGCATACTCAAAATGTTAAGTAATTATCACAAGCTTGATATTTGGTTTTTGAATTTGTTTTATATTTATATTGAAATGTTGCGATTCCTGGTCTTTACTTATTAGTGAATTTAGGAATTCATTTAAAATGAAATAATCAAGTCATACAGCAAAGACTTAATTTAGGGAAATATGTAGAGTTGAAAAAATTCACTTTTCTACTCTTTCTCATTGCAACTTCTCTGGAACTTTTCTCAAATAATGTTGTGGTTGTATGTCCAAATATTCTTTCTGCTGCATGAGAATTTGGATGCACTAAAAACAAAGTTTCAACAAAGGTAATTAGGTAGTTTATTGTAGGTTCTGTCTTCAAAAAATTGAAACAGGTTTTCTCAGGCAAAGGCTGCAGTAAGCTGGAACGTAAGATGGCTGCTCTATTGACAATGACAGTTCAAATTTTGATTATATGGAAATTGGGAAACAGTGGCACAACGGAATCTAAAAACCCTCCTTGCAGTATTAATGTTCCATCTCCCCATTAGTACATGTTCCTAGTCTTTACTTTTACCCAGAGAGGTGGGTAAAAGTGCCTTAAGGGCACGGGGTACCTTAAAGGTACACTAATTACCACATAAAGACTGGTGTGAAGAACTTCAGTGCTTCTTTGCAACACCAGAAGTTGCTTCCGGAAGTGGATATCCACATCATAATACGTGTAGGATGCCAGAGTGAATGGTGTGACATAGAAATAGTTCTTGCATCTCTCTGTGCAAAGGTTCAGAGACATGAAAAACCTTGGTTCTTTCAGGCATATGCAAGATTTTCAGTAAAGGTGAGCAGTGCCATCCAAGAGAACTTTCTTTAAGATGGAAAGGTTTTATGTCTGTGCTGTCCAATACAGTAGCCACTTGCCATATGTGGGTATTGGTCACTTGAAAAATGGCTAGTGTAACTGAGTGACTGAATTTTAATTTTATTTCATTTTAATTAATTTAAATTTAAATAGCCACATGTGGCTAGTGGATACCATGTTGGTCAATGCAGTTCTAGAACACAGAAGAGTAGATGAGAGTGAAAAGGGATGAGATTGTAAGAAGACAGGATAGGAAGTATGGACTTTGCTGTCCCGAAGGTAACAAAGAGAAACTGAAGATGGCTGATGGTAAAGGCCCTGAAGTTGGCATAAAAGCGTGAGCTCAACGGCACAGGTAGAGAGACTGGCCATGGACTGTAGCTCATTGCCTGGGATCAGAGGAAATGAGGCAAGGTCAGGTGTGAGAGAAGCTAGGATTTATAAAGGCCTGGAGAAGGGAAGCAAAATTTAAGGAAAGTCAAGTCACATCAGGTAGATTCATTTCTTTTCCAAGTAGCAAGAGACCAGTTTGTCTACTGAAATTGAGGGAATGAAAGATGAAGAGTAGTGCTTGCAAGGTGTGAAGAGGAGAGTAGGGTTGGTCTGAAATGATCGTTTGGGGACTGACCAATGATAGTTATAGGATTTCCAGGTGTTGAGACTGGGGGCAGAGCTGAGGTTGAAAATTGTGGCTTTGAAATGGCTTCAAGCTGCCATTCCAGAAGGTTTATTTATCTGGGTATGGAATTGGAGAAGGTGTATTGCAGCAGGAATCCAGGGTCATAGCCCCAAGCAGTTGCTGCAAAAGGCCTGGGATGCAAAGAAACTGAATAAGCTGGTGAGGGAGTCCTTCAGGTAATCAATAACTTGAGGTCGTGAAAGACCTAGAAGAAAAAGTTAGGTCATGTGTAGAAAGTTGGAGTTGAAGACTTCAGAGGCATGTTTATCAATGACCACAAGACCTGTGTTGTGGTCATGGTAATGTAGGCTGAAAGGTTTAGAGGTGAAAGCCACTGGAGTTGAGGTGTTGAGGGTCATCCGCATTAAGAATGAACAATATGGCAAGACTTGGGTTAGAAAGTGAGTGTGTGAACCAAATGTCTTTAATGAGTGACAGAAGTTTTCATGACCTCAGCAATAAACCTACAGAGGAGGGAGAAGAAGGTGGTAGAGTAAGGTGGCATGAGCATTAAAAGGAAGGTATTTTTACAGGAAGGTAGATGAATAATGCCAACTCTACCCCCTGATCCTAGAAAAACACTGATGGGAGATGAGCGTCTCCAGTGGCTGGTGGGAATGCAGTGTCCTCCAGAGTAGAGACAGATTTTAGTTAAGGAACGAAATGGAATAAGTGTTCAGTGACCAAGTTAATGATATTGGGGAGCTTATTTACTGGGTATGGAGAGTTCAAGAGGGTCCATGGGTTACAGAGCAGTGAGGGGGACCAGTGAGAGGTGAGAGAAAGTATAGCACAGGGACACAAGCAGGGTCTTTTATATTGTAACAAATTTGCTAGTACAATATGTAGTCATTTTTGCTCACTTTGGAAATGGTTTAGGGAAAAAACAGAATTTGGACCCTATCACAAGTTAGATGTGGGGCAAACAGCCTTCACCACAGGTGGGGGAAGATTAGGTCTAGAACTTTACGTTTTCTCTCGTTCAGTTCGCGGCTATGCATTCAGAGGGAGGGTGTAATGGAAGAGATTTGTTGATCTGCTTTTCTGACTGTCTTTAGAGACAAGATAAATTCTCATTAGTCTGGGATGATTCAGGTGTGACTGACTATCTGAAAGAGAAGGATAAATTATACTACCTTACCAGTGCTTTTACATTCCAATGATTTTGTGAATCTAAGCTAAATTAGCTCTGATTTCTGAGTATTATAAATATAGTGGAATATCACTTCAACATTTTTTGAGGGTTCATGGTAACCTAATTTTCTAAACTTAAAATCAGAACGTGTGGTCCAGCAGTAGATGTTTTCTAATCTCTAAACTGAATAATAGGAAACTACACTTGGTTAGACACTGAAGGCACTGCCTTCATAGAAAAGAATAAAATAAATTTATACTGGAATTGTCCCAGAAAAGTCTAAGATATATGACCACTATACTTATAAGTGAGAATAATTTATCAGGTGGCTATTTCAGTAACTATGCCTTTTTGGATATAGTTTAACAAATTCTGATCTAGGGCACAGAATGTTTCAGTGAGTTTCCAGTGAAGTCCAAATCCGAGAAATGAGAGGTATAATTCTTATTGAGTAATTTAGACTTTTCTTCTCTACTTTAAGGCACTCTGGTCTTGCTTTTCTCCCATTTTTCTAAGTATGCATGCCTCATACAGGTTCCTTGTTTTACTCAACTGCGCAGAAACACATTATCTCACTTAATAAGAGGAAGCCGGACTTCCCTGGTGGTACAGAGGTTAAGAATCTGCCTGCCAATGCAGGGGACACAGGTTTGATCCCTGGTCAGGGAAGATCCCACATGCTGTAGGGCAACTAAGCCCCTGCACCACAACTACTGAGACTGTGCTTTAGAGCCCTCAGGCCACAACTACTGAAGCTCACGTGCCTAGAGTCTGTGCTCCGCAATAAGAGAAGCCACCGCAATGAGAAGCGTGTGCACCACAACAAACAGTGGCCCCTGCTCGCCGCAACTAGAGAAAGCCCAAGTGCAGCAACGAAGACCCAATGCAGCCCCAAATAAATAAATAAATAAATAGATAGATAGATAGATAGATAGGAAGCCAATGAGAATGAGTTAGCTCTGTTTTCAGTGCTGTAATGCAAGGAAAATTCCTTCTTCTGTAAACGATAAAGAATTCTCAGTATGTTTAGCCACAGCTAATCCTATTCCTTTGGCTGCAATGTGGTCCTGTACTTTGGAACATTTTAAGAGCATTACCTAACTTGGCAATAAACATGCTTTTAAGGGCTTATTGGTAGTATGCTGACTCAAAGCAGAAATAATATCATTTCAAGTTGCTACTTCCTCATTCATTCTTTCTAAAGACCTCTGTAGGCTTTTCAAGGTCTCTTGCCCCCTCTATGACAGTTTGATCTTGTAAGAGAATAGTCTTAGAATTCATTTTGTTCTACAATCTTAAAACAGCAAAACAGAACAAACAAGAAAATCTCCATATTTGTTTGAAATTTCATGAGGTGAAGACTTCTGGTCAAGAGATCAAGTCCAGCCTCTTCTTACTGGGGGTGTGTGGGGCATACCTGGAGTCACCTACAACCTGTGGCTGGGACCTGCCCATGCCACAGAAACTACTTTTGGAGAAAAGAACTTTCGTTGGGGTTATGGAACTGGAGGAGAGGAAAAGTAAAGGAGTGAGAGGGGAAAGAGAGGAGAGAAACCCCTTTAGAGCAAAAAGTGGTCAAAGGAAGGCAAGACCATAGCTAGACTAGGGATTTCTGAGAGTAGGGCTGTGGGAACAAAGTGACTTCCCATTACGTTCAGAATCTGAGGAAGAGGGATGCTTGAAATACTTATTCTTGGAATCTTGGGAGTTTTCTGAAGTTACCAGACATTAAGAATGGGAATTAGGAGATAGCTCAGAGATCCTGGCCATGAAGACACTGTAAGATTCCCTGAACTCATATAATTGCCCCAAGTTATAGTCTTCTTTTAAAAAATCTCCTTTTCCCCACAGAGACACTGGTAAGCCCTCTAAGAGTGAACGGTCCATCCAAGCTTGGGAAACAGCCTCTTCTGTCATCAGATTTGGAGGATGATGGAACACAGGCTATAGAGTCGGGCAGGCAGCTTTAAGGAAGAATGGAAAGCAGGGTTTTCAGGTGACCCCAGAAGGACTCCTCACAAGAAGCCAGCCAAGAACTCCCTCAGGAGTTTGAGGCTGCCATCTTCGCCAGAGGGTGTCAGGAAGGCTCACTGGATCATGGGGATCTTTCTGTTGCTGAAGAACTGGAGCCAGAGTCAGCTGCTCTGGGTTTGAAGAGCTTATGGGAAGTGGATGCTTAGTCTTCATCTCTCTTATCCTTCACCTCAAATTAGTCCTCTACGCTCCTGTCTTGATAACATTTGAAATCAGTTACCCCTCCTAGTGGGTCTCTGTTACCCAGTTTGGTCCAAATTCTTTGACAGTTCATAGCCAAGTTTAGCCAGCTGTAATTTGGAATTCTGCTTCCTGCTCTGAATATCACAAGCAGCCAGGAATTCCATTTTAGTTCTGCCTCACCTGGATGGTTTTCCCCTTCATGGCGCTGTTTCCCTGGGTCAATTGGGCCCTGATAGTTCTTCTTGTTTTACAGAAAGTCACCAAGTTTAGTTCCTGTTGCCTAACTTACTCTTTCCATTTCCAATGAAGTCACTAGGCAGATTTTCTGATGTTCTGTGTTTGTACGGGGTGGGGGGCGCGAGAGGGATGCAGAGCAGCGCGGGAGAAAGTTCGTTAGCTCCTTCTACTGCCGGTTGTCATCGTGATTCTCTTCCGTCCCTTTTGCTTTCTATCCTTTGACTAGAAAACACATCCCTTCCCTTTGGGCTGCCACAGTGACATCTCTGTTCTCCAGTCTTCCAAAAATCCTAGTAAATCCTTGTAGCATAGCTTAGTTGCATTACTTTTGATTATTTACTGTCCATTGCTTCTCCCTATTAGTAAGCTCCATGAAGGCAGTGATTGAATTTTATTTCAATTTGCAGCTCCAGAATTTAGCATTGTGCCCAGGACTCAATAAATATTTACCGAGTGAATGAATTAGAATCATCTTCCATCCTTGCAACACACAACAATGTGATGCTTGTGACATTCTCCATTGAATCTCCATCTGTGGCTTATATGTTGGCAATGACCACCTGTCAAATGCTGAATCAGACGCAGCTTTGATCTAATCCTGGAGGGTTTGGCTCTAGAGGAAAAGGACCTGATGAGGTACATACAGAGGACACTGAAGCAGCTGCTACTTGCTTAAAATGGACTTAGTGCACCCTTCCTTCTGGTCTCCTTGTGCTCTACATCCACCCCAAGGGTAAAAAATCACCATGTGACGCATGCACCAAAGGCTTCTGGATAAAATGGATGCAGTGCTGTAATTCAAGGAAAATTCCTTCTGCAAATGAGAAAGAATTCTAGGCATGGGAGAAATATACTTAAAAAGTCATATCCATGGAAAGTCAAGAAAATCACTGAGGTCAGACAAAGTGAGAAAGTCAGTCCAAGGTGGGAAGGAATTACTGAAACTGCTGTCATCTCTGAGGACATCTAGAGAGCCTCACACTTAGAGCTTTCCCAAAAAGGGTTTTAGGAAGTGTTAATATAAAGGAAAAATGGTGATCAAGAAGACAAGCCCAGAACACTCAGGCAGCAAGGAAAACTGTCTCAGTCTCAATTGTTTTTTCTTTTTTGGCCACACTGCACGGTTTGCAGGATCTTAGTTCTCTGACCAGGGATTGAACCTGGGCCCCCGGCAGTGGAAGCACAGAGTCCCAACCATTGCACTGCCAGGGAATTCCCACCAGTCTCAATTTTGAGTGGGAGTGGCAAAGAATCTTCTCTGAAGATTTCAAGGTCACCAGCCATGACAAGGGGTGAAGTTTCAGCCCTGAATGTGCACTATTCGTGTGATGTATAAAATCCTAGCATAAAGGGGACTCTGGTTAAACATTACCTATTGACCTCAGAAGGAGAGTCAAGTTCTTCCTAGAGTAGTGTACCCTCTACTTAGGCCTCCCACAAAAGACAGTGCCCACAACTATAAAACCCTTAGTTAAACACACACACACACACACACACACACACACACACACACACACGCCAATATGAATGAAATTTAGCAGAAATAGCAAACACAAAGCTGGATCCACAAAGAATTATCAGAGGCAGTAAAGCAATGAGGTTTAACATATTTAAAGAAAGAAAGAGAATGCCTTAAAAGAGTAAGGAAAGAGAGGCTATGCAGTGACCAGACAGATTTGAAAAAGAAACAAACTGCAATTCTAGAAATGAAAAAAAATATGATTTAGAAAAAGAACTTAATGGGATGGCTAAAGAGCCGTATAGACATAGCTGAAGAGAGAATTATGAGGAATGCTGATTAGAGAAAAAGGCAAAAACAGAAAAGGAAGGTCAAATGCCTGAGAATTTTGCAGGATTGTTGAAACACACACCTCCAATCCAGAAGACCAACACATCTTTATCTAGATAAATAAGAAGAAATCTACACCTAGACTCATCCAGTGGAACTACAGAACACAAAAAGTAAAGAGAAATCATTAAGGGCAGCCAGAGGAGAAAAAGGCAATTTACCCAAGAAGGAATAATGATTAGATTGAATGCTGAGTCATCGACAACAATGAAAACTGAAGAAAGTAGAATATTAAAATATTCAAAGTACCAACAGAAAACAACTGTAAAACAAGAATTGTGTTTCTTGCAAAATTATCTTTCACAAGCAAGAGGAAAATATTTTCTGTATAATAAAACTGAAAGAATTTACCAGCAACAAATTTTCACTTATGGAATTTCCAAAGGGTGTTTTTCAAGTGGAAGGAAGAAATCTGCAAAAAAGATCTGAGCTATGGGGAATAAAATGGCATATAAATAAAATCATAAATATATCACTAAATCTATTCACTATTGAGAGTATAAAACAATAATGTCTAAATTGTGGGGTGTCACAATAAATAATATGGAGCTAAAAGACTGGACAAACATTGAATGTAAGCTGGGGAATGGGTTGGCAGTGACTGAAAATAAAACAGTAGACTTCTGTGTATGATTTAGAGAGTGGAAAAATATATCCATTAGAAAGTCACAACAGTTCTAAATATGTAATATGATAGACTAATAATATATGAAGGAAAAATTAATAGAATTACAAAAATAAATTGATGTATACTAACCACAGAGTGAAATTTTTCAGCCTACCTCTCTCATTATTTATAGATCAAGAATAATACCAGAAATAAAGAAAACTTGAGCAATGTAATTAGCAAGCTTGATTCAGTGGACAACAGGAAATTCACTTAAAGAATATGAATATTCTCCAACAATATGGACATTTACTGATCGATCACATATGAGGGTACACAAAAAGTCTCAAAAAATTTCAATAAATGGTTATCATATAGATCACATTCTTTAACCATACCTGATTAAATGAGAGGTTAAAAATAAAGCCATGAGTTTAAAAATCTCCATGTATTTGGAAATTTAAAATAACTGAATAACTCATGGATTAAAGATGAATCAAAGTAGAAATTAAAAAATACAAAAACTAAATGACAGCAAAAACATCACATATTGAAACTTGGAGAATGCAACCCAAGAGATGCTTCAAGGGCAATTTTTAGCCTAAAATGTTTATTAGAAAAGGAGAAGGTTGAAAACTAATGCAACTGCCAGTTTTGAAAGTTAGAAAATTCAATATAACAATAGTAAAGATAAGAGCAGGAATCAATGAAAAAAAAAAAAAAAGGAAAGATACACTAGAGAGCATAAAAAAGCCAAATGTTGGATGCTTGAAAATTAAAAATAGATAAATCTCTGTAAGAATGTTAAAGAAAAATAGAGAAGATACAAATGAATAATATTATGAATGAAAAAAGAACACAACTAGAGGTGCATCAAAGATAGAGAACATGGGAGAATACTATCAATAACATGTTTCAATACATTTTGACAATTTGGAAGAAACAATGAATGTTAAGTGCACAGACTGAAAGTCTGGTGTTTAAAAAATCCACTTATATATTGTTTACAAGTAAAAGTTGATGGAAGTTTTCACCTGGCTTACCTGTCCTAAACTAACCAAATTATGTCCATTGTCTCTGGGTAGTAAGGTACCTAATACAGTAGAAATTCACAGACGTCTGAGCCAACAAATGTCACATAAGTCAGAATTACTTTGCCTCTAAGGTTCTTGGAGAACTGCACAGGCATGTCTTTATTTCATCAGTCACTTTCCTGAGGGTGTGAGGTATTTTAGGACAGCCCTGCAGTTCCTTGAGCAGTATCTCTGGTTTCCATAAAATTGACCACTCAAACAAATGCTTTACAAAGTTCTTCACTACTGGAGCATCATGGACCTTGGCATAGGACTTCAACCTTGAGATGTCCATCTGGGACCTTTTCTGAGGGCTGAGTTCTTTCTTGGAGAGCCTAAGGACTGACTGACTTTACTAAAATCTGATTCCACATTTTCCTACCTGTCGTGACATTTAGTTATGCTAATTTCATAGCGTCAGGTCCAATCTTATTATATAGGCTGGTAGTCAGCTGTCTAGGGCAGCAAAATATTATTAGCATTAAAGAGTTGGTGACTATGTTGGCAGAAAATAATTCTATTTTGAAAGACTACAGAGGAGACCTTCAAGATGGCGGAAGAGTAAGACATGGAGATCACCTTCCTCCCCACAGATACATCAGTAATACATTTACATGTGGAACAACTCCTATAGAACACCTACTGAACGCTGGCAGAAGACCTCAGACCTCCCAAAAGGCAAGAAACTCCCCCACGTACCTGGGTAGGGCAAAGAAAAAAGAATAAACAGAGACAAAAGAATAGGGACGGGACCTGCACCAGTGGGAGGGAGCTGTGAAGGAGGAAAGGTTTCCACACACTAGGAAGCCCCTTTGCGGGCAGAGACTATGGGTGGCGGACGGGGAAAGCTTCGGAGCCGGAGCCGCGGAGGAGAGCACAGCAACAGGGGTGCGGAGGGCAAAGCGGAGAGATTCCCACACAGAGGATCGGTGCCAACCAGCACTCACCAGCCTGAGAGGCTTGTCTGCTCACACACCAGGGCGGGCGGGGGCTGGGAGCTGAGGCTCGGGCTTTGGAGGTCAGACCCCAGGGAGAGGACTGGGGTTGGCTGCATGAACACAGCCTTAAGGACACTAGTGCGCCACAGCTAGCGGGGTTGGGGGGGGAGTCTGGGAAAAAGTCTGGAGCTGCCTAAGAGGCAAGAGACCATTGTTTTGGGGTGCGTAAGGAGAGGGGAGTCAGAGCACCACCTAAACGAGCTCCAGAGATGGGCGCAAGCTGCGGCTACCAGCGCAGACACCAGAGATGGGTATGAGATGCTAAGGCTGCTACTGCAGCCACCAAGAAGCCTGTTTGCAAGCACAGGTCACTATCCACACCTCCCCTCCTGGGAGCCTGTGCAGCCTGCCACTGCCAGGGTCCCGTGATCCAGGAACAACTTCCCCAGGAGAACACATGGCACGCCTCAGGCTGTTACAGTGTCACGCCAGCCTCTGCTGCCGTAGGCTCGCCCCACATTCCGTACCCCTCCCTGCCTCTGACCTGAGTGAGCCAGAGCCCCCTAATCAGCTGCTACTTTAAGCCCATCCTGTCTGGGTGGAGAACAGATGCCCTCAGGCGACCTACACGCAGAGGCAGGGCCAAATACAAAGCTGAACCCCAGGAGTTGTGCGAACACAGAAGAGAAAGGGAAATTTCTCCCAGCAGCCTTCGGAGCAGCGGATTAAATCTCCACAATCAACTTGATGTTCTCTGCATCTGTGGAATACCTAAATAGACAACAAATCATCCCAAAATTGAGGCGATGGACTTTGGTAGCAACTGTAGACTTGGGGTTTGCTTTCTGCATCTAATTTGTTTTTGGTTCTATGTTTATCTTAGTTTAGTATTTAAGAGTTTATTATCATTGGTAGATTTGTTTTCTGGTTAGGTTGCTCTCTTCCTTTTCTTTTACATATATATATATATATTTTTTCCTTTCTCGCATTTTGTGAGTGCGTATGTGTATGCTTCTTTGTGTGATTTTGGCTGTATAGCTTTGCTTTTACCATTTGTCCTAGGGTTCTGTCTGTCCTTTTTTTTTAGTATACTTTTTAGCGCTTGTTATCATTGGTTGATTTGTTTTTTGGTTTGGTTGCTCTCTTCTTTCTTCCTTTCTTTCTCTTTTTTAATTACTTATAAATTTTTCTTTACTTTTAATGATTATTTTTTATTTTAATGACTTTATTTTCTTTCTTTCTTTCTTTTTTTCTCCCTTTTCTTCTGAGCCGTGTGGCTGACAGGGTCTTGGTGCTCCGGCTGGGTGTCAGGCATGTGCCCCTGAGGTGGGAGAGCCGAGTTCAGGACATTGGTCCACCAGAGACCTCCCAGCTCCACGTAATATCAAACAGTGAAAGCTATCCCAGAGATCTCCATCTCAACGCTAAGACCCAAATCCACTCAATGATGAGCAAGCTACAGTGCTGGACACCCTATGTCAAACAACTAGCAAGACAGGAACACAACCCCACCCATTAGCAGAGAGGCTGCCTAAAATCATAGTAAGGTCACAAATACCTCAAAACACACCACCGGATGCAGACCTGCCCACCAGAAAAACAAAATCCAGCCTCATCCACCAGAACACAGGCACTAGTCCCCTCCACCAGGAAGCCTACACAACCCACTGAACCAACCTTACCCACTGGGGGAAAGACACCAAAAACAACAAGAACTAGGAAACTTCAGCCTGAGAAAAGGAGACCCCAAACACAGTAAGTTAAGCAAAATGAGAAGATAGAGAAACACAGAGCAGATGAAGGAGCAAGGTAAAAACCCACCAGACCAAACAAATGAAGAGGAAACAGGCAGTCTACCTGAAAAAGAATTCAGAATAATGATAGTAAAGATGATCCAAAATCTTGGAAATAGAATGGAGAAAATAAAAGAAACGTTTAACAAGGACCTAAAAGAACTAAAGAACAAACAATGATGAACAACAGAATAAAAGAAATTAAAAATTCTCTAGAAGGAATCAGTCACAGAATAACTGAGGCAGAAGAACGGATAAGTGACCTGGAAGATAAAATAGTGGAAATAACTACTGCAGAGCAGAATAAAGAAAAAAGAATGAAAAGAATTGAGGACAGTCTCAGAGACCTCTAGGATAACAAATGCACCAACATTCAAATTATAGGGGTCCAAGAAGAAGAAGAGAGAAAGAAAGGGACTGAGAAAATATTTGAAGAGATTATAGTTGAAAACTTCCCTAATATGGGAAAGGAAATAGTTAATCAAGTCCAAGAAGCACAGAGAGTCCCATACAGGATAACTCCAAGGAGAAACACGCAAAGACACATATTAATCAAACTATCAAAAATTAAATACAAAGAAAAAATATTAAAAGCAGCAAGGGAAAAACAAAAAATAACATACCAGAGAATCCCCATAAGATTAACAGCTCATTTTTCAGCAGATACTCTGCAAGCCAGAAGGGAGTGGCAGGACATATATAAAGTGATGAAAGGGAAAAATCTACAAGCAAGGTTACTCTACCCAGCAAGGATCTCATTCAGATCCGATGGAGAAATTAAAACCTTTACAGACAAGCAAAAGCTAAGAGAATTCAGCACAACCAAAGCACCTTTACAACAAATGCTAAAGGAACTTCTCTAGGCAAGAAACACAAGAGAAGGAAAAGACCTACAATAACAAACCCAAAACAATTAAGAAAATGGGAATAGGAACACACATATTGATAATTACCTTAAATGTAAAAGGATTAAGTGCTCCAACCAAAAGACATAGACTGGCTGAATGGATACAAAAACAAGACCCATATATATGCTGTCTACAAGAGACCCACTTCAGACCTAGGGATAGATACAGACTGAAAGTGAGGGGATGAAAAAAGATATTCCATGCAAATGGAAATCAAAGGAAGCTGGAGTAGCAATTCTCATATCAGACAAAATAGACTTTAAAATAAAGACTATTACAAGAGACAAAGAAGGACAGTATTATAATGATCAAGGGATCAATCCAAGAAGAAGATACAACAATTGTAAACATTTATACACCCAACATAGGAGCACCTCAATACATAAGGCAAATGCTAACAGTCATAAAAGGGGAAATCAACAGTAAAACAATCATATTAAGGGACTTTAACACCCTACTTTCACCAATGGACAGATCATCCAAAATGAAAATAAATAAGGAAACACAAGCTTTAAAGAACACATTAGACCAGATGGACTTAATTGACATTTATAGGACATTCCATCCAAAAACAACAGAATACACTTTCTTCTCAATGCTCATGGAACATTCTCCAGGATAGATCATATCCTGGGTCACAAATGAAGCGTCAGTAAATTTAAGAAAATTGAAATTATATCAAGTACCTTTTCTGACCACAACACTATGATACTGGATATCAATTACAGGAAAAATCTGTAAAAAATACATATACATGGAGGCTAAACAATACATTACTAAATAAGCAAGAGATCACTGAAGAAATCAAAGAGGAAATAAAAAAATACCTAGGAACAAATCACAATGAAAATACGATGACCCAAATCCTACGGGATGCAGCAAAAGCAGTTCTAAGAGGGAAGTTTATAGCAATACAATCCTACCTCAAGAAACAAGAATCATCTCAAATAAGCAACCTAACCTTAAACCTAAAGCAGTTAGAGAAAGGAGAACAAAAACACCCCAAAGTTAGCAGAAGGAAAGAAATCACAAAGATCAGATAAGAAATAAATGACAAAGAAATGAAGGAAACAATAGCAAAGATCAATAAAACTAAAAGCTGGTTCTTTGAGAAGATAAACAAAATTGATAAACCATTAGCCAGACTCATCAAGAAAAAAGGGAGAAGACTCAAATCAATAGAATTAGAAATGAAAAAGGAGAAGTAACAACTGACACTGCAGAAATACAAATGATAATGAGAGATTACTACAAGCATCTCTATGCCAATAAAATGGACAACCTGGAAGAAATGGACAAAATCTTAGAAAAGCACAACCTTCCGAGACTGAACCAGGAAGAAATAGAAAATATAAACAGACCAATCACAGGCACTGAAATTGAGACTGTGATTAAAAATATTCCAGCAAACAAACCCCAGGACCAGATGGCTTCACAGGCGAATTCTATCCAACATTTAGAGAAGAGCTAACACCTATCCTCCTCAAACTCTTCCAAAATATAGCAGAGGGAGGAGCACTCCCAAACTCATTCTACGAGGCCAACATCACCTTGATACCCAAACCAGACACAGATGTCACAAAGAAAGAAAACTACAGGCCAATATCACTGATGAACATAGATACAAAAATTCTCAACAAAATACTAGCAAACAGAATCCAACAGCACATTAAAAGGATCATATACCATGAGCAAGTGGGGTTTATCCCAGGAATGCAAGGATTCTTCAATATACACAAATCAATCAATGTGATACACAATATTAACAAATTGAACGAGAAAAACCATATGATCATCTCAACAGATGCAGAAAAAGCTTTTGACAAAATTCAACACCCACTTATAATAAAAACCCCCCAGAGAGTAGGCATAGAGGGAACTTGCCTCAACATAATAAAGGCCATATATGACAAACCCACAGCCAGCATTGTTCTCAATGGTGAAAAACTGAAACCATTTCCACTAAGATCAGGAAAAAGATAGGGTTGCCCAGTCTCACCACTATTACTCAACATAGTTTTGGAAGTTTTAGCCACAGCAGTCAGAGAAGAAAAAGAAATAAAAGGAATCCAAATCAGAAAAGAAGAAGTAAACCTGTCACTATTTGCATATGACATGATAGTATAATAGAGAATCCTAAAGATGCTACCAGGAGACTACTAGAGCTAATCAATGAATTTGGTAAAGTTGCAGGATACAAAATTAATTCACAGAAATCTCTTGCATTCCTATCCACCAATGATGAAATATCTGAAAGAGAAATTAAGGAAACACTCCCATTTACCATTGCAACCAAAAGAATAAAACACCTAGGAATAAGCCTACTTAAGGAGACAAAAGACCTGTATGCAGGAAACTATATAAGATACCGAGGAAAGAAATTAAAGATGATGCAAACAGATGGAGAGGTATACCATGTTTTTTGATTGGAAGAATCAACATTGTGAAAATGACTATACTACCCAAAGCAGTCTACAGATTCAGTGCAATCCCTGTCAAACTACCAATGGCATTTTTCACAGAACTAGAACAGAAAATTTCACCATTTGTATGGAAGCACCAAAGACCCTGAATAGCCAAAGCAATATTGAGAAAGAAAAATGGAGCTGGAGGAATCAGGCTTCCGACTTCAGACTATACTACAAAGCTACAGTAATCAACACAGTATGGTACTGGCACAAAAACAGAAATACCGATCAATGCAACAGGATAGAAAGCCCAGAGATAAACCCACACACGTATGGTCAACTTATCTTTGATAAAGGAGGTGAGAATATACAGTGGAGAAAAGACAGCCTCTTCAATAAGTGGTGCTGGGAAAACTGGACAGCTACATGTAAAAAATGAAATTAGAACACTCCCTAACACCATACACAAAAAGAAACTCAAAATGGATTAAAAACCTAATAAGGCCAGATGGTATAAAACTTTTAGAGGAAAACACAGGCAGAACACTCTATGACATAAATCACAGCAAGATCCTTTTGGACCCACCTCCTAGAGAAATGGAAATAAAAACAAAAATAAACAAATGGGACCTAATGAAACTTAAAAGCTCTTGCACAGCAAAGGAACCCATAAACAAGACAAAAAGACAGTCCTAAGAATGGGAGAAAATATTTGCAAATGAAGCAACTGACAAAGGATTAATCTCAGAAATTTACAAACAGCTCATGCAGCTCAGTACCAAAAAAAACAAAGAACCCTATCCAAAAATGGGCAGAAGACCTAAATGGACATTTCTCCAAAGAAGGTATACAGATTGCCAACAAACACACGAAAGATTGTTCAACATCACTAATCATTAAAGAATTTCAAATCAAAACTACAGTGAGGTATCACTTCACACAGGTCAGAATGGCCATCATCAAAAAATCTACAAAGAATAAATGCTGGAGAGGGTGTGGAGAAAAGGGAACCCTTTTGCACTGTTGTTGGGAATGTAAATTGATACAGCCACTATGGAGAACAGTATGGAGGTTCCTTAAAAAACTAAAAATAGAACTACCATATGACCCAGTAATCCCACTACTGGGCATATACCCTGAGAAAACCATAATTCAAAAAGAGTCATGTACCACAATGTTCATTGCAGGTCTATTTACAGCTGGAACATTCTAGCCGGAACATGGAAGCAGCCTAAGTGTCCATCATCGAATGAATGGATAAAGAAGACTTGGCATATGTATACTGTGGAATATTACTCAGCCATAAAAAGAAACGAAATTGAGTTATTTGTAGTGACGTGGATGGACCTAGAGTGTATGATACAGAGTGAAGTAAGTCAGAAAGAGAAAAATACCATATGCTAACACTTATATATAGAATCCAAAAAAAAAAAGGTTATGAAGAACCTATGGGCAGGGCAGGAATAAAGATGCAGATGTAGATAATGGACTTGAGGACATGGTGAGGGGGAAGCGTAAGCTGGGACAAAGTGAGAGAGTGGCATGGATTTATATATACTACCAAATGCAAAATAAATATTTAGTGGGAAGCAGGCACATAGCTTAGGGAGATCAGCTTGGTGCTTTGTGACTACCTAGAGGAGTGGGATAGGGAGGGTGGGAGGGAGACGCAAGAGGGAGGAGCTATGGGGATATATGTATATGTATAGCTGATTCACTTTGTTATAAAAGCAGAAACATACCATTGTAAAGCAATTATACTCCAATAAAGATGTTTTAAAAAAATAAAAGATTACAAAAAAGAAAACAGTTAAATAGGAAAGTTTAAAATATAAAGTTTGCACCTTTGAAAGAAACAATGCTATAAGAAGAAGGTTTGAACCTTAAGATTCATGCTGAGCTTCTGTCTTTCTAGAATAAGAGAGCTGTATGCCCAGGCAGATTTGAAAAACAGAAAACAGCTTTCTCTTTTCTCCAAAAATATTATCTTGCAGACTTCCACTCTGACATTCTCACAACAGGCAATTTCTGTTAAAAATGTTTAAATTCTATTTTCAGCAAAGTAAAACACACATGGAGTTAAAAAAATTAACACATCTAATAAAAAACTGTACTCCCTTGCTCTAATACCTGAGTTGGGTTTCTCAGAAGCACCCTCTTTCTTTCTTTTAGCTATTTCTTCTGATAATTGCCTATATAATTTATTTTTTTATTTATCTTTTTTTTTTTTTTTTTTTTTTTTTTTGCGGTTCGCGGGCCTCTCACTGTTGTGGCCTCTCCCGTTGCGGAGCACAGGCTCCAGACGCGCAGGCTCACTGGCCATGGCTCACGGGCCCAGCCGCTCCATGGCATGTGGGATCTTCCCGGACCGGGGCACGAACCCGTGTCCTCTGCATCGGCAGGTGGATTCTCAACCACTGTGCCACCAGGGGAGCCCCTGCCTATATAATTTAAAATGCTACTCTCACTTCGATTTTTCAGTTTTAGGCACTGATTGCTGACTTCTTGGTATGAAAGATGAGCATTTGGAACTCTTATAAGAGCACTCGAACCCTCAACTTCCTCCATCTTCCCAATATATTTATATAACTTTTAAATAAAATCAATAACCAGTGTTACATTTTCATGGCTATGAAAGTATCATTCACACCTGAGGAAAATCTTGTTCCAAGACTGTATTTTCTTTTTAATGAAACTTTGTATGTTCCTTGGAATTGACATTTGATTCATTTTTACTTGCTTTTTAATTTTTTTTATGTTCCCATTACAAATTTTTCTGAAACTCTTCACAAGAACTATAAAACCCATGATACTATTTTAATTACTTTTCTACAAGGGGAAACATAGCAGGTAACCTACCAATTCTAGTGTGTTTCCCCCTGGAGACATAGTTCTTAAATGCTTCTAGCCCTCTCTCCTATTCTGGATGATATGATCTGGCTTATTGCAGACATGGCATCCTGGGACTCCCCTGTGCCTCACTACTGTCTTAGATCCCCTGTTCCTTACATTTGCTGTTTTCCTTGTTTAATCGCTTATTTTGCTGCATAGTATCATCCAGTAGCTTCCTGAGAAAGAGTGTATGGGAATTGGCAAGTAACATTTCTGAGACCTTGAATGTCTGCATATGTGTTTATATCACCTTTGTACTTCTGGTAGATTGCCTGGATATGGATCCTAATTTTTTTTTTCCCCACAATTCTGAAGGTATTGCTCCATTGTCTTCTAGTTTCCAATGTCTCTGATACAAAGTCTAACGTTATTCTAATTCTTTATCCTTTGAATTTACAAGTTTTTTTTTCCCCTGGAAGCTTTCTGGATTAAAAAAAAAATCTCTGGCGTTTTAAAAATTATGACAAGTTTTGCTTGGGTCCTTTCTTGTTTATTTTGCTTGGTTCATTATTTCAATCCCAGGAAATTATTTTGTATTTGTTATTACCCAAATCTCCTCACCTGTGTTTTCTTTGTTTTCCTTTTCTGTATTACCTATTATTTGGATGTGGAAGCTTGAATTAATCACACAACTTTCCAGAATTTTTCTTTCCTGTTTTATGTCTCTTTATCTTGGATTCTACTTTCTGGGAGGTATTCCTCAATTTATCTTCCAGCCCTTCTGTTATTTATTTTTTGTCTATTCTGTTTTTAATTTCAGTGAATTCTTTATTGTTATCTGTGTCTTTTATTATTTTTTATGGAGTCAGTGTTTTCTCTAGCTCTTTGAGTAGATTAAATGCATGTTTTAAAATTTTTTTCAACTTTCCGGATTGTGTTATTTCCCTTGATTGCCCATGGCTTCTTTATATTAAAAAGCTGTTTGGAATATGTGTGTGTAAAGGCAGGCCATATTGACTAGGGCTCCATGTGAGTTTCCTAGCAGAGGCCCAGCTGTTTCAGTGTGTATTATCAAATGTCAGTAGATGCAAATATTCCCTTCATCCTCCACTCAGTCTTTTTATATCTCAAGAGAAAAGAATTCTCTAGTCTCCAGCCTTGGGGAATATGCCTAGTTGCCTGCATTCTTGGAGTTGAGTCATGGAAAAGTGGTGGGTGTCTCGATATTCAGTATATAGTCTTTTAAATTTTATTTTTTAATTTACATAAGGTAGTATTCACTCTTTTCTGGTTTTGTTCTATGAGTTTTGATGAATGCAGAGTTTCAAACCACCACTACAATTGAGAAATAAAACAGTTCCTTCATCCTCCAAAATAGCTTCCTGCTTGTCCTTTGTAGTCAATCTCTCCTGCAAGCCCTAACCACTAGCAACCACTGATATGTTTACCATTCCTAAGGTTTTACTTTTCTAGAATATCATATAAATGGAATCATTCTTCTTTACTTTTTCATGTCCAGTTACTTTCATTTGGCATAATGCATTTGAGAATCATCCATCCTGTTACATACATCAACAGTTCATTCCTTTGTTTGCTGATTAACATTCCATTATATGGATGTACCACAGATTGTTCATCTATTGCTCTGTTGAAGGACATCTTGATTGTTTCTAGTTTTTGGTGATTATGAATAAAGCTGCTACAAACATTTTCATATGGGCTTTTTTATGCAAATAGGTTTTCATTTCAATCCTACCCCCTAGGAGTGAGATGGCTAGGTCATATGGTAAATGTATATTTAACTTTGTAAGAAACTGACAAACTGCTTTCAAAGTGGCTGTACCATTTCGCATTTTCATCAGCAATGTGTGAGAGCTCCAGTTGTTTTACAACCTCACCAGGATATTATTAGGATTTGTTTCTTTTTTTAAAAATAGATTTATTTAATTAATTAATTTATTGGCCGCGTTGGGTCTTTGTTGCTGTGTGTGGGCTTTCTCTAGTAGCGACGAGTGGGGGCTACTCTTCATTGCGGTCCGTGGGCTTCTCTTGTTGCAGAGCACAGGCTCTAGGTGCGTGGGCTTCAGTAGTTGCGGCACGCAGGCTCAGTAGTTGTGGCTCATGGGCTGTAGAGCTCAGGCTTAGTAGCTGTGGTGCACGGGCTTAGTTGCTCTGCGGCATGTGGGATCTTCCTGGACCAGGGCTTGAACCTGTGTCCCCTGCATTGGCAGGTGGATTCTTAACCACTGTGCCACCAGTGAAGTCCCTGTTTGTTTGCTTCTGAAGTCATTCTACTAGATGAATAGTGGTATCACATGGTGGTTTCAGTTTGCATTTTCCTAATGACTAATAATGCTAAATATCTTTTCACACAGTTATTTGCCATCTATATATCTTATTTAGTGGAGTATCTTTTGAAATATTTTGTGTATTTTTATAGGGCTGTTTATTTTCTTATTGTTGAGTTTCAAGATTTCTTTATTTATTCTGGACATATCAGTGCATTTATAGATGTCTGATTTGCAAATATTTTCTCCTAGTCTGTGGCTTGGCTTTTCATTTATTTAATACTGGCTTTTGCAGAGCAGAAGTTCTTAGTTTTAAGGAGATACAATTTATCAACTCATTCTTGTACAGATTGTACTTTCAGTGTCATATCTAAGAATCCTTTGCCTAATCAAGGTCATAAAGATTTCCTCCTATGTTTTTTATAAAAGTTCTATAGATTTACATCTTAAATTTAGATCTATAATCCATTTTGAATTAATTTTTGTAAAGATGTTAGGTATAGGTCAAGGTTTATTTCTTTTCATGTATGTATGTCAGATTTTCCCAGCAACATTTGTTGAAAAGATGATTCTTTCACTGTTGGATTTCCTTGCACCTTTATCAGAAATAAATTGTCCATATTTGTGTGAGTCTATTTCTGTACTTTATATCCTATTCCATTCATCCATCCTTTCACCAATATGTCACAGCCTTATTGTAGTTTTAGAGTGAACCTTCAAATCAGGTAATATGTGGCCTCCAAATTTGTTTTTATTTTTCAAAAGTGTTTTGGTTCTTCTACTTCTTTTGCCTTTCCATATACATTTTACATCAGCTTGTTGACATCTGTAAAAATTCCTCTGGGATTTTGATTGGGATTGTTACACATGAGACTAGGTCCCTGGTGGAACATCCCAGATAATTGTGGAGGACACATATGAGACACTTTTTGAAGCCTCCTAGGAACAGTCAAGAGAACTTTGCAAAGGTGTTGTAAGTCAGCATGCATTATCCAACAGACCTCAACTTCTGCTCCTGGTCAAGATGGAGTAACAGGCATTGTTTCCTGGAAGAAGCAACTAAAAAAAACCCAAAAACCCTAAAAATGATACATTAAACAATGGTTTTCAAGAGATTGAACAACAATTAATGAAGAAGCATTTTCCCTGAGAAATGGGAAACAAATGAGGTGAGTATTATGCATGATGGTGTTGCGAATCTGGAGATGTTATGTCTGCTAAAGTTTGCAGAACAGAATACCAGAGAGGAGAAGGCTGCGCAGAGAGGGAACTCCAGAGATCGCCAAATGGTACCTTTTGAATATTCTGCAGGACACTGATAAACACATGCATATGAGAAAACTCCCCAAAGCAGGGGAAAGAACACTTAAAAAGATTGGAGTGAACATACTTGGTGTTTACATGGGGCGTGAAATAGTGTCTGTTGCCATCAGCCAAAATGAAAAGACTCATAATTCTGGGGTCACTGGGTAGAACACTCGGGAAGATCCTGCCTAAGAAATGGGGAGTAATTAGCCTTAGACTAGACAGTACTCTGCTTAACAAATCAGAAAAGCCAGATACAAACAAACCAAACAGTTTTACAATAATTTAACTGTATCCAAGTACAAAGCTTAAGTAGATTTATAGGAATACAAAACAGCACACAACAAGGTAAAATTCTTAATGCCCGCCACTCAATCAAAAATTACCAGGCATGCAAAGAGGCAAGAAAATATGATCTGTAATGAGGATAAAACTTAAATCAGTCGAAGTGGATCCAGAATTGAAACATGCTAGAATTAGCAGACAAGGACATTAAGATAGTTATAACTGTATTCCAGATGTTCAAAAAGCTGGAGGAAAGACTGAACAAGTAGAGATATGCTATAAATAAAAAAGCTCAAATCATATTTCTAAAGATGATAACTAAAATCTCAGGAAAAAATTCACTGAAAGGATTATTGACAGATTAAACATTGCAGAAGAAATGATTATTAAACTTGGTGACATATCAAAAGAAACTATGCAAAATGAAAAACAGACAAAAAAGAGAATACAATAACAACAACAAATAAGAAGACCAGGAGAATTATTGAGATGTAGTACCACTGCAATGGCCTATCATGTGTGAACTTGAAGTCTACAGAAGAAAGCACACAGAGGTTGAGATAAAAATATTTAAAGAAATAATGATTGAATTTTTTTCAAATCTAGAAATCTATATATCCACAAAGCAACAAAGCAACAAAGCAAGCAAAACAAAAAACCAAACCAAACCAAGCCAAAACAAAAAAACTATGAAGAAAACGACACCAAAGCACATCATAATCAAATTCTCCAAACTACAATCAGGAGAAAATCTCAAAAGGAGCCAGAGAAAAAAAGATATTAAGTAGAAGGGAATGATGATAAGAATTACAGCAGATTTTTCAATAGAAGCAGTACAAGTGAGATGGCAGTGGAGCAATATCTCAAAAGTAGTGGAAGAAAAATTATCAATGAGAATTCTATGCTCAGTGAAGATAACTTTTAAATACAAACATAAAATAAGGACTTTTTCAGACATAAAAATGCTGAAAGAATTCATTACCAGCAGAGATACACTACAAGAAATGTTCAAGGAAGTCCTTCAACAGAATGAAAATATCAGATGGAAATATGGATGTATACAAAGGAATGAAGAGCACTGGAAATAGTAACTATGTGCTTAAAAATAAAAGGCCTTTTTCCTGTTTACTTAAATCTTGTACAGGAAAATTGACTATGTAAAGGAAAAACAGTAACAATGAATTGTTAAAACAATTATGTTTACATATATTTAAAACATGTAGAAATAAAATGAATGACAACAGTAGCACAAAAGACAGGGTGGAGAAATGGAAGTTGTAAGGTTCTTTCACCATATGTGACATGGTGTAACATCACTTGAAGTTAAAGATAAGTTAAAGATATTTAGATGACAGTAAAACCCCTAAAAAAACTGCTAAATAACAAAACAGAGTTATGTCTAATAAGCCAACAAAGGAGATAAAATGGAACTATTATAATTTTTCATTAATTCAGAAGAATGCAGGAAATGAAGAAAAGGCACCTAAACAGATGAGACAAATAGCAGGATGGTAAATTTAAGTCTAAACATAAAATTAATCACATAAAACTAAAGGGTTTAAATACCATAATTAAAAGGCAGAAACTTTCAGATTGGCTAAAAAAGTGGGACTCAACTATTGGCTGTCTACAAGAAACCAACACAAATAGGTTAAAAGTAATAGAATGGAAAAGAATATACCATGCTAATACTAATCTAAAGAAAGCTTGAGTGGTTATATTAATATCAAAGTAGACTTTGGGACAAAGAATATGTTGGATAAATGGGATTATTTCATAATGATAGAGACTTCAATTCATCAAGACTAGATAACAGTCCTAAATGTTTATATATCTAATAAAAGAACTTCAAAATACATGAGGCAAAAACTGATAGAACTGCACAGAGAAATAGACAAATCCACAAATATAATCAGAGAATTAAATCTAATTGATAGAACAAACAGAGAATATCAGTAAGGATGTAGATGATTTGAATAATACTATAAATCAATTTGACCTAATTTATATTTATAAAACACTTCATTCAACAGCAACAGAGTACACATTCCTTTCAAAGGCATGTGGAACATTTGCTAAGATAGATTGTGTTTTGGGTCATAAAAACGTCTCAAGTTCTCTGATCACAATGGTATTAAATTAGAAATGTATAACTGAAAGATCTCTGGAAAATATCTGAATATTTAGAAATGAAATAACACATTTCTAAATAATCCATGGGTCAGACAAGAGATCAAAAAGAGATTACAAAGTATTTTATACTGGATGGGAGTACAAACAAAGTATCAAAATATGTGGGATGCCATTAAAGTAGTAATTAGAGGGAGATTTATAGCACTAAATGTCAATATTATTAGATAATAAAAAAGGTCTCAAATCATTGACCTCAGTTTCCACCTTAAGGAACCAGAAAAATAAGAGCAAATTAAACCCAAAGTAAACAGAAGATAGGACATAATTGAAGATTAGAGTGGAAAACAGAAAAACAATAGAAAAAAATCAGTGAAACCAAAAGCTGGTTCTTTGAAAAGACAGATAAATTGAACTCCTAGCCATATTTATCAGAAACAAAAAAGAGGAGACACAAATGACCAATATCAGGAATACAAGAGGTTACATAACTACAGATTTTACAGATAATAAGTGGATAATAAGGAAATATTATGAACAACTTTATGCCAGTAAATTTGACAATTTTGAGGAAATGAACAAATCTCTTGGAAGACATGAACCATTAAAGCTTACTCAAGAAGAAGTAGATAACTTGAATAGCCCTATATGTATCAAAGTATTTGCATGTATAGTTAAAATTCTCCCTAAAAAGAAAATTCCGTTTTCATTGGTAAATTTTACGAAACACTTAAGGGATAAGTAATACCAATTCTATATGAATTCTTCCAGAATACTGAAGCATAGGGCATAGTTCCCAGACCATTCTATGTGAATAACATTACCTGTATACCAAAACCAGACAAATACATCACAGAAAAGAAAACTACAGAGCAATATCCCTGATAGACATAGATGTAAAATTCTTAACCAAACTAGAAATCAAATCTAACAGTGTATGTGAAGAAAAGATAATATATTATGACTAAGTGAGGCTTATCCCAGGAATGCAGAATTGGTTTAACATCTGAAAATATATGAAAATAATTCATCATATAAACAAGAGAAAAAGAAACACCATCTGAATATCTCAACATACACAGAAAAAGTATTTGACAAAATTCCATTCCTGATTAAAAATTTTTTTCTCAACTTGATAAAGGGACTATATAAAAAATATCTTTGGTTGACATCACACTGATGGTAAAAGACTGAGTACTTTCCTCCTAAGATAAGAAACAAGGCAAGGATGTCCACTGTCACCACTTCTGTTCA
Organism: Mesoplodon mirus; assembly: GCF_964341445.2. Lineage (NCBI taxonomy): Eukaryota > Metazoa > Chordata > Mammalia > Artiodactyla > Ziphiidae > Mesoplodon > Mesoplodon mirus. The sequence goes on along the minus strand of NC_138979.1, from coordinate 12,273,920 downwards.
TCATCATATGGACTTTTTAGCCATTGCAGCCAGGCAAGGAAAAGAAATGAAAGGCATCAAGATCAGAAAGGAAGAAGTAAAACCAGTTTTATTCACACATTACTTGATTACCTATGGGAAAAATCTGATGGAAATGGACAAAAAAAGTTGCTAGAACTAAAAGCTGAATTTAGAGAAGTTACTGGATACAACATCAACTTACAAAAGTCAATGTGTTTCTGTATATTAGCAGTGAACTATCAGAAACTGAAATTGAAAAACAGTATCATTTACAATAGCACTAAAATAATAAAATATTTGGGATAAATCTGACAAACAACATGAAAAACCTACACACTGAAAACTACAATCCGTGCTGAGAGAAATTTTAAGAGATCTAAATAGGAGAGATATATCGTGTTCAGAAGTTGGAATACTTAAAATTGTTAAAATATCAATTCTTTCCAAATTGATCAAACAGATTCAACATAATCCTAATATAGAAAAGTAAGCTCAGGGCTAACGTTCTACTAAAACTTCTAAACCACGCCATAGAAGTGGTTTTAGGAGAAATTATGGCCACAGTTGCCACTGCATTAGGTATACTGGGCTTTGCAAGGCTGCCAGCAACTCCTCTTGGCTTCAACTGCTCCTGCTGCCAAAAGGGATTCCTCTTATACTTTGCCTTGCAATCACAGCTTCTGCTAAAAGCTGAAAGTCTTCTCCATCACTCTCTCCAGTAAAATGGACACTTCAGCCAGAGGTTATTTCTCACACAGCTCACTTCTGAACTGAAGTCTCCTGTGGGTGTAAAGGACTACTGGTGCCAAGTTACCTGCCTGTGCTCTAGCTGCAAAGGAAGCTGAGGCAGTGAGACATCCACTTTTTTAATCCTGAAAAGGTGGAACTTACAAAGTGGAACATTTCCCAAAATTAGAAGGGTTTTCAAAAGTGTTAGGCAGCCAGAAACATGTCCCACATATAGGCCAAATACTAAAAATATTCAACATAAAATAATTGGGCTTCAGCTATATTTTAAAAGAAGCTCCCTAAATTAGATGTCTAAGAATCCTTTTGTTAGTCCTCAAGACAAGAAAGGCCTGTGTTTTAATCCAGGATATACACCCATCTCCGTGTCCCTCTGATTCACTTTAGTTTCAAAAACGTGTACGTAGGTGGCATTCAGGAGGACAAGATACAAACACAAAAAATAGCTTAAGGGATGCAGAAAGTCTCCATCAAAAGTTTGAGAAGAAATGACCTATTTCCCTTTGTCCAAACTGCATCGTTTTCCAGAGAATCATAGAGAAAATGGAGAAAGGGGGCCACATGTGATTAGCACATGAGCAGACATGGACCACCTCTGAAGTGTTTCAAGAAGAGTTAGTGCTTGGGTCTTGGGGCTTTTCCCTCACCTGGTTTCCTTTTGCTGCTTTCAAAAGATTCAGAAGTTCGAGAAAAAAATCCAGATACCAGGGTCATTGTTAACATTGCTGTTATACTTTAAGGCAGGGGTCCCCAACCCCCGGGCCATGGACTGGTACCGGTCTGTAGCCTGTTAGGAACCGGGCCGCACAGCAGGAGGTGAGTGGCGGGCTAGCGAAGCTTCACCTGTATTTACAGTCACTCCGCATTGCTCACATTACTGCCTGAGCTCCGCCTCCTGTCTGCATTATGGTGACTTGTATAATGATTTCATTATACAGTACAATGTAATAATAGTAGAAATAAAGTGCACAATAAATGTAATGTGCTTGAATCATCTGGAAACCATACCCCTCTGCCCCGGTCCGTGGAAAAATTGTCTTCCTCGAAACTGGTCCCTGGTGCCAAAAAGGTTGGGGACCGCTGCTTTAAGGCATTCCTGGCGTCTTGGAGAACAAATCAGCAAGTAAACTTTGAAAGAATACCCTTTCTTCGTGGGTATCTTGGATTTTTTTTTAAATATCCTTTTCTATAGCTTTATGTGGATGTAGTCTAAAAATACGTAATCTATTTCTCCAGTCCACCACAAGAGCAGGGAATTAATGACATACACACACACACAAATGCACACACAAACAAAGGAACACACACACATACCTATAGTATTTATATAACCCCCCTGCCCCGGCACTCCGACCCAAACTCTGTTATAGGGCTTTAATCCTCCACCTACAGAGCATTCTTTACATGCCCCTGAGGAGTCTAGCTCCAGACCAGAACCCTACAGGGGATTGTTCAGGGCCAGCTAATTACAAAGGCTTTGCCTGGTCGGCCCCATGGGGCAATCTGTCCTTATCACACCAGCCTTGGTGCACAACCACGTACATCATTGCAGTTTTCTAGAGGGAGTTGCAGTCAAGGACTCAGGGCCCCCCCCAAGACCAGCCACCCTCACCCACATATCTGCATTCCAATAGCCCAGGCACCTCCATTCAGAGGCCTCTTTCTGAATGTCCAGAAAGAGCTGCACAGCAGCGCAGTAGAAGTACTTTTTTTTTTTTTTAAATAAATATATTTATTTATTTTTGGCTGCACTGGGTCTTCGTTACTGCGCTCGGGCTTTCTCTAGCTGTGGCGAGCGGGGGCTTCTCTTCCTTGCGGTGCTCAGGCTTCTCATTGCGGTGACTTCTCTTTGTTGCAAAGCACCGGCTCTAGGCAGGTGGGCTTCAGTAGTTGTGGCTCAAGGATCTAGAGTGCAGGCTCAGTAGTTGTGGTGCACGGGCTTAGTTGCTCCGCGGCTTGTGGGATCTTCCCAGACCAGGACTTGACCCATGTGCCCTGCATTGGCAGGCGGATTCTTAACCACTGCGCCACCAGGGAAGTCCCAGAAGTACTTATTTTTGAGCTCATAGCTCCAGTGGCAGTCTCAGAGATCACGGCTGGCTTGGGAATTCAGTTTGTATTTTTTTGCATGTCATTTCTGGAGTCTCAAGTCTCCCATCAGAACTTTTTCCAGTGGATCTTCCAATGATTTTTTGGGTACCAAATTCTAGACATTGAATCATGGCTTCCTTAAAGTACCCAGAGTAATTTCTGTTCCGTATCCTGAACCTTGACTGATACACCCGTCTTGCCAATAGACCTCTGGGATATAAGCTTACACACAAGCCCAAAATGTCCTCTCTCACCTTAACCTCACCCATCCCCCCCTGCTATAAATATTTCCCCCTTGATGCGGAGCATTGAGAAGGACATATCTTCTGATGGTGTTTTAACTAAGATGTCTAATTTTGAACTTCAGAAGTAGTTGCTAGAGAACGGGTACTATACACTCCTTTTATCATTTTAATGGGAATGTCCTGGAGACAGTATGACTTGTATATCTCATTGGAGACAGTATGACTTGTATATCTCATTTGCCATAGTCTTTTACACACAAATCTGAAGACTAGGTCAAGCATCTTTTTTTTTTTAAGCAGTTTCAAGTGAAGACATACAAACCTAATGATTACTGTGGTAGACTAGATAATGTTTCAAATGATAACATCCTCCCAAGTCAGCTCCATGTACTGTAAAAATCAATGGGTTTTGCTCTGCTGGAGAGAAAGAGCCGGGATTGTGCAGATTTGGTGCCTTTGCCCGTCTCTCTGCTCCATGGCCAGCCAGCGGCTCTTTCTGGGAACTACGCCTTATGTATATTTCTGCAGCAGTGTCAAAGGGATTTCTTACTATATGGTGCTATATCCAATTAATTCAGAAGACTAAAAAAATACAGCCAGAGACACTGGAATTTGTGACTGCAGAAGTCTCTGACCAAGGTTTCCATCCTGACACATTAAAATAACATTATTGCATGAGAAGAAAACCTCTGGGCAAAAAGCAAGGGAGCTCCCTCTTCTTAGGTAGTAAAATCGTGTGTGGTTTTCAATTTTATGTAGTACAGCTCTTTCAACACTGTATATTTTCAAATGTCACAGGTATTTTGGGCATATGACCTGTCTGCTTAATGATTTAAGCTGCAGTTCCAGCTTAATTGCCTCAACCTGGTAAGTTTGTTGCAGGAAGAGATCGGCAGCTCTGCATATTACAAACCAGGAAGTATTTTTGACAATGTTTCCAGCAATTTCTTTACTCTTTCCTCTGAGTTTGAAAATGGGAGGAAGTTCCCTGTTTTTACAATGAAGTCAAGGCTAATTTTCTGATTGCTGTTTAATCGAACAATGAAAGTTCAGCCAGCTTACAATGGTGGCCATTGGCAGTTATCAGTGGTTAACACTTATATAAATGCCCCCAGGCCCTACGTTTACTGAAGTAAGTGCATGGCAATCTATAATCCTCATGTCCTTTATGTGGGACAAATTATACATTCCCATCTTCCTGTTCAACTTACTCCTTCTGGACAAATATATCTTAACCATACTTAGTACTGGCTGGCTCTTTTGATGGAAAGGCTGAAAAGGAGATTACTTTGAATACTTTGCAACATGAATACAACTTAAGTATCACCCTGCCTTTTCTGTATCTTAGAGGTGGGTGGAGAAAAACCCGCAGGTGCATCTCCCTGCCAGAATATATAGTAACATATTTTTGGAAGATTGTATAATGTAGTGCCCATTATACCATTGGTTTCATGAGATAATTATGATGCACTAAAGCAAATCAGCATACTAGACTGGATGAATATGCTCACATGCTAATTTTGCATAGAAGGTGATTACTGTTATTATTATTTATAGAGTGCAGTAAGTGTATATAATGCTTGATAAACATGTAGGCAGACAAGGGCTCGGCCCAGAGGTGCCTCAGTTCTAACTGCCTGACTTAGACAATGTAAATGAAAAAAAGCTACTCTGTGCAAAAGTGGAAGGGGACCAGGCAGAAAATGGGGTTAACAAAATAAGTGTTCCTGAAGGACCAAAGGATAAAAAGTGCGTGTCCTTTTAGACTTAGGCTGAAATTGCTCTTAACAGTTCAGGGAGAATCAAATACTGTAACTAAATCCACTTAGAGATACTTCCTGAAACCTGTTAGTAAATTTCAAGTTGGTTTCTGTAAATTCAGCTGTACCCTACTGGCCCAGGTCTAGCTGTATGGATTCCTAGATCCCACAGCACTGCTCCTAGGGGCTTCACAAAGAAAGCAGAAAAATAGAAAGGTACCAGATTGCAGGCTCTTTGAAGGCAGGAATGAAGTCTAATAGGCACTTGACCTTCTACATCCATTCTCTTGGCTAGGACTTTTCTTGCCTTGATACCTGTGATGGGAAAAATGAAGCCTTTGTAACTAGCAGCACTGTTTTCACATATAAGCAAATCCACATACAGGAGTGCCCCTTATAAACATCTACTCTATAAAAAACTTACCCCTTGTGGAAGCCCTCCTTCAAATGTGAACCGAAAACAACAACAAATTGTCTCTTTACTATTGCTCTTTAGGCTTTATAATGTGACCAAAGTGTTCTTTGGTGCCAATACAGTCCATTTAGGATGAGTACTCCATAATTCATGAAAAAGCATCTCCAGGGAATGCTCTATGTGCTATTTAGAAATCTATGGTGAAGTATAATTACACTATATGAACACATGTATAAGGAAAATGTCATTATTTTTCAATATAATAATACCAGCCAAAAATCCTACTTTCATCACAAACTTATTGCTAATCTGTAATAGTACTTTAGGAGTATTAGCTATAAATTAATATAATTACATGACAACTACCTGTCTTGGTTGTGACAGTTTTGAAATTTGAAGTTATCAGTTTAGGACTTCAACTTCTTCAAAGAAATCAGCCACTTAGATTTTGTCTTTGGGGTTAACTGTATTAAGATTAGAGGGCACTACACAAGAAGTCCAAATACAAAGCTATTAATATATCATGAAGCATGAAATATTAAAAGCAAATCCAAGTCTTGAGAGAAGTTGCGGGAAAATTCCAGTGTTTAATACCAAATTTGCTATGTTCTAAAGATAGTGTTTAAAATTTTTGATAATGTTTTCTTTATCATGAGCTATTTAGGCTCTTTTTAAATGTTTCTCTAGAAAATGTATTACATAGTTGAACAGATTTATTAAAATCATTTTGACCATAATCTATAACTGAGACATATAGATAACAGTATATATGATATATGTGTTAACTGGTTTTTAGGTAAGTCTTATGTGAAATAATTTTTATCCTTATTCTTGCCATTTCTTGCAGAAAATGAGCTGTATTAAGGAGCTTGTTTTGCTCAGGAGATAGCTTCTGGAAGGACAGAATTATGGGTCTCCATAGCTTTGCCAACATGTATTTGCTAGAGGGTTTGATTTAGAGACATTAATGGTTACAGAGTATGTTATGAAAAGCCACTGCTATATTAAAATAGTGTCCCTCCCCTGGAACACCACCACCCCTACTCCCAATAGAGCTATTCCTTCTTTGTAAACTTGATGTTCTGGCTCTACGGTAGCTATGGATTGGTGTGCGTGCGTGCGTGTGTAGCTAATTTTCCACCTGGTCTCTGAAATGTGCCTGATAGTTGAATTGCTGTGTCAACTATAGTGCCTCTATTTGGGGGCACGTCGTACAAGCTTTGGTCTGCAGCCTATTGGGCCATATTGGCAGTGCATGAATCTTTGTGAACTACCACATTGATTAAGGCAAAGTCCAGGGTGAGTTGAGCTAACAATGTTTCTTACCTTATCAGAAATGCATACACCCAACTTAAATGATATGCTGCATTCTAAACAATAGGATAATATTTGTAATGCACTTTGGACAGCACTTTTGAGTTCCAAACACAAAACTTTTAAATGTACATGTCAATAGACAAACATGAAAGAATTCTCATAGAATAAGAGCAGCAGGTGATATTTCTACGGATAATTTAAATGCCCACTCAGCTATGACAGGTATTCTTTTGAGAGTTTTTCCTCTTCTCCCCTCCCCTTCTTGCTCCTCTCCTTTCCATTTCATATATAAATATGTATATTTTATATATATATATGAGTCAGTTTAAACATTTTTTAAATGTAGTTATTTTATACTCTTTAAAAAACAATTAATTAAATCAACATGCATTTATTAAGTGCCTGTCATTTACCAGGCACTGCATTGGGTCCCATGGAAAGGAAGACAAAATTACTGCCCTGAAGACTATAAATTTAGAAGCAAGACAGATATGCAAACAACCAATCACATTAGAATGTGAAAAAAGTTAATCCTGCAGAGGAAGGAGTACTTAACGCCTGCCACATCAAATAGCCATTACTTACTGTGGCTATGTCTCCCAGGTTGTCGCACCTGCTAATACAGCATCACTAATTAGCTGTTGACAATGAACACTTAGAAAGAAAATTGCGGCCCAACTTAGAAGGTTCATATGTACCAGCATAGCTGCCAGTTCACCATCTTGTTTTCAAACTTTTTTTTTTTTTTTGCCAATGACTTGCTTATTCCCACAGTATTAATCTGAATTAACATTTTTAGGAACAGTGATTCCCACTGAGGAATTGCTGTTTCTGAAACATGCATCACTAGGACTTGGTTATGTAATTCCTTCATGATGACAGGGTGTTTTTAAACTTATATATTAAGAAATAGGTCGGTTGCAAGAGGACTTGGAGGCTGGTACCCGACGTCCTTCTCTGAAATTCCCTTGTTCTGTGTTCTAATTAGGAACATGCCGTATCTTTACTTATTTTAATTATTCTGTTTATTTGTTAACTCTAACCCGTAGTTAAGGGTATCCATAACATTGCCTAATTAGCTAGAATTCTAATTTTGAAATGTGGGAATTCCTAAGATTATTAAACGTAAGGCAGTAGACCAAGAGTCCACACTTCCGTCTATTTTGTTCAACTTCCTTTGAGATTCAAGATTGCAATGAAACTTTCAGCTGCTTCAACCAGGTCTTATACTACTTTTAGTAACTTTGAGAAGTTGAAGTTAAAAGTGTGTTTGTGGACCGGGGATCTTTTTCACCCATTCTGTTTACTTCCCGCTTCCTACCCTCACCTTTTCCATTTTAAACAAGTATTTTCATGAACGAGGCATCTCGGCGATCAAACAGTGTTCTGGATTCAGGAAGGAGGACGCTTGCTGTTAAAAACCACTGCCACTAGACCGGAGCAAAATTGCTGGCTGCTCTCTTGGTCACTGCAATGCGTGTCTGACGCCTCGCTGCTGATAGCGGATCGGGCCCGGGCAGGAGCTCCTGCACATTTTCCTCCCGCCCCGAGGCTACAGGCGGCCCCAGGCTGGGCACCGCCGCAGAGTACAGAGCACCGTGGGCGCACGGAGCCGCGCACTCTGCTCCATGAGCTGGCTGGGTCGCTGCTGAGGACAAACGCTCCAGGGACAATCTTTAGCTATCCTAGAACCTCTTAAAGACCCTTCATTTGGCGCCTCCGCAGAAAGTCTCTTCCATTTTGGGCCCAGGATACCGTGAGAGAACGAGCGAAGTTAGGTGGCTACTCAGGCCCCCTTCGAGAGTAAGTTCCTGGAGGGTGGCAAAGACTCACCCCGATGATCTCGAGGAGCTCGGCTCGGTGTTCTAGCCACCGTGGCTTCAGACCCAACACCCAAGAGCAGGGTATGGGGCATCTGGAGCCCGGCCTTGGCCTGACCCTTTTCTCTGGTTCCGGGTACTTTGGCCCAGCTTCTGGCGGAAACTCCCCCAGGGTCACGCGGGGCGGGGAATTAAGTGGAGAAGGCCCGGCCCCTATGATCCCTGGGCAGCAACTTCTCAGTGCACAGCGGCAGCGGGCTGGAGGTGTGCTCCGAGGAGGAGAGAGGCGCCCTTGGCGCACCAAAGCGGGCTCCCTTCTAGGACCCTGCGGCGGCAGTGGGGGCCAGGAGGACTCTGAGAGCTCCCCATCCCACCTCCTTCCTACTGGAGCGTGAAAATCAACCCTCCCTCACGGTCTACTGCCCTCCTCATCCCAAACCTCTAGCGCAGCTTTTCAAATGCGTCTCGTGCATCCTTCAACTTTGGGGAAAGACAGTGCCCAACTCCCGCTCTCCCGACGCCCCTTTCGCGTTAATCCAGTTCCTTCGGTCGCATCCAAACTCGGCGCCCGTAGTATCCCCGCCCCAACCTGGAAGCGAGCGCCCCCGGCTGCTCACGGCCGCCCTTCGGCTCCTGTTTGCAGGGAGCTCGGTTTCTGGCTCGTCACAGGATCCAGCTGCGGTTCCGACCGGCCCCGGGCTGACGAGGCACACGTGCGCGGGCACACACACGCACTCACACTCCCGCGTCCTCGCTCCGCGCACCCCACCCTCTGCGCCGCTCCTCCGCCGGGCGGGGGGTGGGGGTGGGGTGACGTCAGGACTGCAGTCCCAAGGAGAGCGGCTGGAGAGGGCCGCGCGCTCCTCGCCCTGGAGGCTGGAGGCGCACTGGGGCGGCCGCCACTGCTGCGCACCTCCCTCTCCTCTGCACCCGCTGTCGCGCTGCTAGCCCGCGGGGGAACCTCGCGAGCTGCCAGGTGAATTGAAAGTCGTTTCCGGGGGAGGACGGAGAGGGTGCTGCAGTCCTGGCAGGCACTGAAACTGCAACTCGGACAGAAACGACCCAGCCGAGGAGTCGTGCGCGCGGCGCCGTGCGCAGCCTCCCCGAGCGGCTGGGGGCGGCCGCCGCTCAGCTCGCCGCCCGGCGCGGTGGCCGGACCTCGGCCCCGGGACTTCGGCTCCGGGCGCGCTCGCCCGGGAGAGACCCCCCAGCCCTGCGCATTTCGCGGCGGCGCTGGTACGGGGAATGCGAGCGCGCCAGCTCCAGGTCACCGCCGTGGAGCAACTGCCTGTGGGAGAGCGAGGAGAGGCGAGGGGGCGGCAGCCTCGGCCCGAAGTAAGTGCAGCAGAAGTTTGCGTCGGTTTCCCCGCCGCTTCTGGAGCGAGTGGGAGGTTTATCTCCTACCCTACCTCGCTGAGGATAGCGGACTTACAGGGGAGCCTCGCCCGGGAGAGAAGGTGAGCGTCATCGGACGGGCGAGGACCCGGAGGGCCAAGGCAGGGTGGGATCCCTGTGGGGCGAGGGGCTGTCAGAGGAGACCCCCAGCTGCGGGGAGGGACGCGAAAGGAACCTGGCCCTGGAGATCTCGGAAAGGGAGGGATTTGGAGAGAGTGAAGGTGGAGGTTGGTTGTCACACCTACGCTGGTGACCTTGGCGTGCCCCCCTGGAGTGGCGATCCAGGGGCTTCTCACAGATTGGAAACGGGTGCGCCTAGGAGATGGCGTGGCTTCTCACTCGGGGCTGCGCGGGGGGCATCGCTGTCGGATGCTGATAGACGAGGGCAGGAGGAGGCAGAACCCGGCCCCAGGCAGCGACGCTGAAGGGTCGGGACGCCGGGGCGCCGGGGTGTCCGGATCCAGGGGCTCGGAGTGGGAAGTTGGGGTCTTCTGAGATGCCCCAGCCTAGACGGGGGAGACAGCGGTCCAGGGAGAAGGAGGGTGTGACGCTCCGGGTCCCTACAGCAGCTGTTGGGCGCTTTTGGAGCCTCGGTGGCTAATTGTAATTAGGCGGCTTCTCCGAGGGCGAGAGCGCTCGGGCCTCCCAGCTGCCCCCCCCGCCCGCCCTCCCTGCGCTGCCGCGCGTCTCCGCAGTCGTCAGGCTGTTTCCAGCAGCCGCGAGGGCCGGGGAGACTCGGTGTACTCAAAAGACACCCTCGGCGTTCTGTTCACTTGTTTTCGGGGTACGTTCAGCTCTTGTCTTCTGTAACCGGCCTCCCGAAGGAGCTTTTATTCTTTAACTGACTAAACTTCGAACGGGGAAAAAAGTTGGTGGAAGCTGCGCTCCTCCCTGGAGCAGAGCCCTGAGGAGGGCGGTGCGGGCACATTGCCCACCCTCTTCTCAACTGGGGAAGGTTCTCAGGGAGTTTTGTATTTAATGGGATGCGATTATTCTGGGAAGGCAACGAAGGCATCATTTTGCAGACTAGGACCGTCTGTGCTTAAGAAACCAGAATCCCACTCAGCTTCTGGTACCAAGGGTGCACTTTGTGGGGAGAGGGAGATAGTTAATTAAATTCCAGTGTTTTGAGGTCATTCATGATGCATAGTGTTTACCCATTTTCATTTACTCAGATTCTTTCGTTTATTAATGCAAAATAATTTATGAGACCCACTATGTGCCAGGCATTGTGTTAGATGCTGGGGTAATAGAAGTGATTGATGTATGGTCCCAGTACTCAGGGAACTTACAGTCTGTAAGAGATGTGGTCTCGAAAGAAGATGGAAAAAATACAAGTTCTACAGGTAAGGGCAGGTGATATCTGATTTTCATAATGACTCACTTCCAGCTCCTTAACCATGGGGTCCAACATCTGCTAGATTTCGACTTCCCTTAAGTCAGGGCCATTGTTATTCATCTTTGATGGCCAGAGGACAACCCTTTGCCAGGCACATAGTAGGTCATCAGTTAGTTCCATTAAATGGATGGATGAATGGATGAATTATTCATAGTGAAAAGTATTATTGGGGGAACATGTAAAGAAGAAAAAGAATTGGGGGAACATGTAAAGAAGAAAAAGAATGACTTGGAAGGAGAAGAAATAGAGCTGGAGAGGGCAAAAAAGAAAAGAAGCTAGGGTTCATAAACATTTGAAAGTATATATTCTTTAACAAACAGGTTTTGTTTCCCATTTTCACACAGTGGAAATCAGCATCACCCAACTCAGTTTCTCTTTCTATGAAATACACACATCTCTTTGGATATTTAGATTAACTTTTTTATAGCAGGGTCTCTGTTAATTTACCATGGAGGTCATAATGCCATGCTCATGTGAATATGTTGATAATATGGTGATTTGGATGTGTCTAGGATAGTGGGACAGGTTGGTGAAAAAACACTTCAGAATTACCCAGATCATTCCTTCACACATCTCATAATATTTTGCTACTTCATGTGCACATTTCTACCCCTGTGCTTTAACCATATTTAATTTAAACTTGATTAAAATATTTATACATAGATTTTACCAATGAAGATTAAGCATATATATTCAAGACTGTCCTTGGTTTAATTATTTGAACCGAGGTTACCATTGCACTCAGGTAGAAGGTGGTAACAGACTGTAAGGTAACTCACGGTGCACTCAGGTTCCAAGATGAGTGATAAAAGACTTTTTTTCCCATTAATTTAATTTTATTATATTTACCAGCGTCATATATTCTTTTACATGTACAACAGAGCTACTACTTACTTTTAAAAAATCAGTATTTATTAATGGTAATAATAATTCAGTGATTTGAGTCATGAGTTTACAGGCAGTAATCCCGATTTAGAACCTTCTCAGTGAAATGTGATTTGGAGCCATTCTAAAATTTTTGTAAACCTCACTTTTTCTACTTACAAAATAAGATTATTTTACTTGAATGATTTAATTAGGATTTAAAATCAGAATATGTCAATGTAGAGTACTATTTTATTTTGGGCATTGTATTCTGTAGTTGATGTCATTAATTTAGTATACCAACACTGACGAGCAATTTGTAGTTAACGAATAGAAAAAAATCCGTATTTTCCATTATGAGGTATTCTGTAGATGTTTTAGGACATCATCAGAGTTCTAGAAAGAGTATGTGATCGTGGACAATGCATGGTGATTAAAATTATGTTTAGAAGTAAATGTAAGTAAATACTAAAAAAGTAGCTAAAGTTTGGGATTCTTTAACTGAACACTGCAGAGTTTCTTCTGTTGTGGTTGTTTAATTTGGATTATTACCATAATCATGCTGTTAGATCGAATGACTGAAGGAATCTTACAGGTGAACAGGGAGTACGTTCTAGAGGGCAGAACCTTTATTTTAGAAATGTAGTCAGGGTACAGAAATGCTGAGAGTTAGGAGTGTGGGGTCATAGATTACTGAGCTTGCAAATTATCTAGCCCCATTTTTGCAGATGAGAAAATGAGGAGCTAAAATGGTGAAGGTTCTGAATTTCCCAGGATCCCATTCAGATGCACAAAAGAGCCCCACATATCATCCTTTCTAGGTTTGAAAGGAAAGCACGCCCTCAAGGCACCTAAACACAGGGGCAAATTACTAGATCTGCTGCTGTCCTTGGATTTCCTCTTTCCTCTTATTCTCTCCAGGTCACACTCTCCTCCTGGCTCCATCTCTGAGAGGAGTCCCACCTGCCAACCCCCAACTCTCACTGTTCCTGCTGCCTTTCCAGGTCTTTCACAGGACAGAGCAGCAAAGGAATTGTTCAGGGTTCCGTGCCTCCCAGCCCCACACACGGGTCTGCGCCTCAGCAGAACAGTGAAATAAGTTTCCATTGGGTGCTCGCCATATCTCGTTTCCTACATTTTGACACGAACGCACGTCCCAGAATCATAGTTTCGGAGCTGGAAGGGGCTTTGGGGATCTTCTGGTCTCTGTATAGATCACTTTAAAGACGAGGGAACTCTGCTCCAGAAAGGGTTCTGTGACAGTGATACTGTAGGATAAGGACTTCATGAATGGAGTTTGATTCTCCTTGGCTGCTTGTCCTCTGTCTCCACTGAACGCCTCTGGCTGGAGGTCGATCCCTTGCCACCAGCCTGGACTGAACTTCCATTATTTCCCTGCTGGATTATTGCATGTGGGCTCTGGCAGGAGACAACTTGTGTTTATCTTCCAATCCTGTCTCTCCCCAGCTACATGGGCAAGTTACTTTTTTTAAAAAATTAATTAATTGTTTATTTTTGGCTGCACTGGGTCTTCATTGCTGTGCACAGGCTTTCTCTAGTTGCGGCGAGCGGGGGCTCCTCTTCGTTGCGGTGGGCAGGCTTCTCATTGCGGTGGCTTCTCTTGTGGAGCACCGGCTCTAGGCGTGCAGGCTTCAGTAGTTGCAGCATGTGGGCTCAGCAGTTGTGGCTCACGGGCTCTAGAGCACAGGCTCAGTACTTGTGGCTCATGGGCTTAGTTGCTCTGCGGCATGTGGGGTCTTCCCAGACCAGGGCTCGAACCCGTGTCCCATGCACTGGCAGGAGGATTCTTAACCACTGCGCCACCAGGTAAGCCCCTGGGCAAGTTACTTTTTATTTATTATTAGACTTTTGTTTTGTTTATAGGTAATTACCTACATATGGGTATAGATGTGTTTGCATAATTATTTGTTTATTGTTTCCCCTTTAGACTATAAGTTTTATAAGAAAAAGAGTGGAATATTTCTTGCTGACTGCATGTCTGAGACTTAGCACACTGTTGGGCACACAGTGGACACTCAATAAACATTTGTTGAATAAAGGAATGAATGAATGAGTGAGTGAGTATAATAATGATCGAGTGAAGGAGGTGTCACTTAGGTAGAATTGGAATTCTTAATATGAGAGCCATATCCTTCTAGAGATTCTAAATCTCAAATACTGCTCCCTTTGCCAGTGTCCCTTTCTGGATGGATGAGCCCCTGGTGTGCCCCTTCCCCAGACCTGCTTCTCCCATTTACTCCTTTCGACAAGAGGCAGCTCCATTTTTCTGGTTGCTTGGGTCAAAAGCCATGGAGTCATCCTTCACGCCTCTTCTTTACAGCCAGCATCAAATTCATTTACAAATCCTGTAGCTGTGCCTTCGTGATACATTCATTCCAAATCTGACCAGTTCTCACTGTCTCCCTTGCCACCAGCCTGGACTGGGCCTCCACCATTTCCCAGCTGGGTTACTGCAGTGGCCTCCTAGCTTCTCTCTTGGCTTCCATCTTGGCCCCGCCTCAAAGTCTAGGTTCCACACACAGCCAGAGCCGTACTATGAGCACATGAGTCACGTCATACTACTCCTCTGCTTATGTTTTCCCATGTCTTCCCATCTCTTCTCTGAGGAAAAGAAAAAGTCCTTCCAGTACATTAAATGAGTAAGGCTCTACACTGTCTGGCCCCTTCTAACTCTCTGGCTTCTTGTACTCCCCGCCCCCCCATAACTGTACTTCCATCACACTGACCACCTTCCTGTTCCTACAACACACCACATATGATCTCTTCTAAGCAACTTTGAACTTGCTGTACCCTTTTTCTAGAATGTTCTTTCCCAGTCACCTGCTTGACTCACTCCTTCCCTCCCTCTTTTCTCAAATTCCCCTTCTCACTGAGGCCTCTCTTGGCTACCTATTTGAGATGACACCCCTCTAAGGTTTTATCCCCCTTTTCTACACTAATTTCCTTTTAGCTTTTGTGACTATTATGACCATAAATTCTACCTGCTTCTGTCTTGTGTTTCCCCCACTAGAAGGCAAGCTCCATGAAGGTAAAGATTTTATCTGCTTTGTTCATTTCTGTATTCTTAGTGCCTAGAACAATGTGTGGCACATAGTAGGTGTTCAGTAAATGTTTGTCAAGTAAATAAATTGGGGAGAAAATAGTGCCTGTAGCGTAGGGTCTTGTTAAGATGAAATAAAAATGCATGTTCAGTTCTAATCACAGCGCCTGGCACGTGGTACATGCTTAATTAGTATCAGACGTGATTGTTATGTTGTCATTTCTGGTCTCCTGGACTTTTTGTCCCTCCTTTAACCCAGACTGTGGTCAGAAGCCCTGCTCTCCCAGGATCTTTAGCTGTTATTTTTAGAAATGACCTTGAAGGAGCCCCAATGGTTGTTTATATGTGCTGCTGGAAATAATTAGGAAATAAACGCTGTTAACTCTCTAAGATACCAGCATAATTTTTTCCGTGACATACCTTCTGTCCTGGGGCTTCTGGAAGGCGGCTGCTGTAAGCTTCATCTTCAGGTGAGAGCATCACAGTCTATCCTGATCTCCATGCAGTCCCTTCTGGAGTGGGGCGGGGATCTTCTTCCCCTAAGGGATGACACTATAGTTCTTAAATGGCAGTGGCAGTGGGAGGATAGGAAGAGTAGTATCCTGGGGGCCAAAAGTGGAGATCAGGGCCAAACTGGACAACAGAGCTGTTTCTGGAACATTATTTCTTTTTTTTTTTTTTTTTTTTTTTTTTTTGCGGTACGCGGGCCTCTCACTGTTGTGGCCTCTCCCATTGCGGAGCACAGGCTCCGAACGCGCAGGCTCAGCGGCCATGGCTCACGGGCCCAGCCGCTCCGCGGCATGTGGGATCTTCCCGGACTGGAGCACGACCCTGTGTCCCCTGCAACGGCAGGTGGACTCCTAACCACCACGCCACCAGGGAAGCCCCAGGAACATTATTTCTTAATGGAGTCATCTGGTGAAGTCAGGACCGAGAGCAGAAACATGAGAAGGGACAGAGAGAGACTGTATAGGTCACTAGTTGGCCACCGAGGTTGAGTTTTAACTACTTTTTTTGTCTCTTACTGCTGGGTTTGCTTCTTGCTTGTCTTAACATGACCATTCTCAATGGTTGCCTCCTGGCCCAACGAATTTTAGCTGAGGAAGAGTTATGAGGCCGTATCAATTAACCAATGAGGTACTACATGAAAAAATAATAATTAATTAAAATGGGCCCCAGTAAAGCTATCCCCAGGGCTTAGAATTGCCTGTGTGCTAAATACCACTCCTTAATTATAAAAACACAGCTTAAGAATAGTCTGTGCCTGTTTAAATGCACTGTTGGCTGAGCTGATAGGATGTTTTTTATGGTTCTACCAGGACATTGTGAGCAGATATTGTGCCTGTGTGTTAAAGTTGGGTACACTGTTATATTTCTATAAAATTACCATACTAAACCCTATAGCTCATAACTCCTACTAGCTCAGGGCAGTCACACTTTACGAGTTTACTCAACAGATAGTATTTGCAATCCTGAGTGTTCATAATGGTTTTGCCTTAACAGAAAATGTTATGTTGTGCCCATGTTTTGCTCTAGAAATAGAAGGAGCGCCTTGCGTTTAGTACTTGCGGGTTACCAGATCTGTTCTTAGCATGCTCTGTGACCTTGTCCAATTTGCATTACTTTAGAGTAGCTTTTCTGGAGCCAGGAAAAGTTACCAAAGCAGCAAAAATGGGGCCAAGAACCTTGAAGTAGAACCGTGAGAAATCCATTTTCTTATAACTGTGAGACGTGCAGCCAGAGCAACTTTTCAAGAGACTGTGTGTGTGTGTTGGGGACTCTAGGATAGAAACCCAAACTATCATAACACTGAAAGGAAAGAGGGGTGACTTTTAGCTTTCCAAACAACTGTGTACACAACTTTTTTGTGCCTGGTTTACAAACACACTTTGTTCTAAATGTTTTTAATAAGTAGGTTGTTTGGAAAGTTTTTTCTCCTAGAAACAATGTTACATGTGAAATTTAGGTTCCCAGCTGCCTTGGGAAAAGCCTATTTAATTCATTGCTGAGCATTAAAAAATGATACTATAGTTTGTTTCTTCATATGAGAAAATGAGCATTATTTCTAGTTAATAAAATTCTAATTTCCATCGTGTTACAGCCAAAAGATCTAGGCTGGCAGTTTGTAAGTAATCTCTTCCTTGACTCTTTATTGGTATATTCAACAGACCAAGAGATTATATATATTATATATACATATAATATGTAGTATATATATTATATGTAGAATACATAGTATAATATAATACATATGCTATAATATATGTATTATAGTATATAATTATACTGTATATTATAATTATATATACTATATTATTATATATACATTTAATAAATATATATAGTTATTCTATTAAATAGATAATGTTGGATCACTTGTATTTACCAACTTTTAAAAATCAATTTATAAACTCATGTTAAATTAATAAAGCATAAATAAAACTATATAATCAACATTAAGTATGTAGACATCCTTGAGAATTAAGATGCACACAAGGCAAATCTCAGTGTTGCTATATCCACCCATCAGTGTCACTCGTGGTTTTGGAAGGAATAAGATGCTCTCCTAGCCTCCCACCCTGAGGCCTCTGCTGTGGCCCTGCTCTGCAGAGGACAAGGGTGCTTAGCTTGCTGGAAACTTGCTGAGAGTCCCGATCCCACTTTTCTCAAACACACCTGTGTCCTTTGCTCACCAGACCCCTAATATTGGATGCTGTCATCTGGCACCCCCTTTGTAGAAGTAACAAAACAATGATCCTTTCCTTCCTACTTCGTCCTCCTTCTCTCCTTCCTACAGTCTTCATCACCTCTCCTTCCTTTTGGCCTCATTCTGTGGTTAAACCCCAGCATTCAGGTCTCTCAAATGCCTTTACACAGAGTGTGACCCGTGCTGCCTCTAGTGGTGATCAGGAAATGTTCTCTGTTGCCTTTTCCCCCAGCTTTATTGAGATAATTGACATATAACATTGTGTACATTTAAGGTGTACAATGTGTTGATTTGATACACTTATATATTGACAAGTGATTACCACCATAGCGTTAGTTAACGCCTCCATCACATGACATAATTGCCTTTTTTTCTTTTCTTCTTTTTTTTTTCTTTTTTTTTGGTGTTGAGAACATTTAAGCTCTACTCTCTTGGCAATCCATTGCCTTGGGTAATGCCGGGAGCTGGTTTTACCTACAGTCCGGGCAGTTAGCTGGCCCTTCACCTCACAACAGTCTCCAGAGACCTGGGAGTGGAGACTGTCCAGGTCACTCATGCAGAGAATGGGGGTCGCAGCACAGTAGGGACAGGGAGAGGGGGATGAGAGACAGTCACTGTGAGATTCTGAGGTTTCTTTTCTTTGGAGGACCTCGTACATTGCCCTGAGTACTTCCCTATCCATTTCTAGCTTTGTTCCATGGTGTTGCATGAACGCATTCCCTGTAGACCCAAAAGCAGATTCAAAGCTTCTTCCCTACCCCCTGATTTCTGAAAAGTAGAGAGGTGAGAACATTTACAGAAGGTTTTCATTTAGAGGTGTGCTGGCTCCCTGGAGAAGCAAAAAGCTCTGATTTGTTGCACTTGTTGACTCCTGTGTTGTAAATATTTCTGCCATAGCTTATTTCAGCATGACGTCAACTGGCTCTCAGAGCCCTTCAAAATTTAACAATTGACTCTAATGAAATCTGTACAAGCTGTCGTCTGTATTCTACTCTTCTTATTGCAAACAATGATGTAAAAGAAAAGATACAAGTTTTCCTCTTGTCGTTTGTCCTACACACCCCCATCTCTCTCCTTTTTAAAAATTTTAAATTTTATTTTTATTTATTTTTTTATTGGAGTATAATTGCTGTACAATGTTGTGTTAGTGTCTGCTATACAGTGAAGTGAATCAGCTATGTGTATACGTATATCCCTCTTGGACTTCCCTCCCCCTCCATCCCACCCATCTAGGTCTTCACAGAGCACCGAGCTGAGCTCCCTGTGCTGTACAGAAGGTTCCCACTAGCTATCTATTTTACACATGGTAGAGTATTTATGTCAAATCTAATCTCCCAGTTCATCCCACCCTCCCCATCCCCGCCATGTCCACACATCCATTCTCTACATCTGCCTTTCTATTACTGCCCTGCAAATAGGTTCATCTGTACCATTTTTCTGGATTCCACATATATGCGTTAATATACGATATTTGTTTTTCTCTTTCTGACTTACTTCACTCTATATGATAGACTCTAGGTCTATCCACATCTCTACAAATGACCCAATTTCATTTTTTTATGGCTGAGTAATATTCCATTAAAATGGAGCTGGAGGAATGAGGCTCCCCGACTTCAGACTATACCACAAAGCTACAGTAATCAAGACAGTATGGTACTGGTACAAAAACAGAAATATAGATCAATGGTACAGGATAGAAAGCCCAGAGATAAACCCACACACCTATGGTCACCTAATCTATGACAAAAGAGGCAAGAGTATACAATGGAGATAAGGCATCCTCTTCAATAAATGGTGCTGGGAAAACTGGACAACTACATGTAAAAGAATGAAATTAGAACACTCCCTAACACCATACGCAAAAATAAACTCAAAATGGATTAAAGACTTAAATGTAAGACCAGACACTATAAACTCTTAGAGGAAAACATAGGAAAAACACTCTTTGACATAAATCACAGCAAGATCTTTTATGACCCACCTCCTAGAGTAATTACAATAAAAACAAAAATAAGTGAATGGGACCTAATTAAACTTAAAAGCTTTTGCACAGCAAAGGAAACCATAAACATCCCTCTTCTTTTTAACTCTGTGAATAGTAGAAAAACAAAAAAACCCCATAAACATCCCTCTTCTTTTTAACTCTGTGAATAGTAGAAAAAATAGAAAAGTAGTAGAAAAAATAGATTTGCTGGAGTCAGCAAATCTGTTCTACAGAGGCCCAGATAGTAAATAAGTATTTTAGACTTTGCAATCCACGCTTGGTTTTTGTCATGTATTCTTTTATTTTTTTCTTAAACAACCATTTGAAAATGTAAAAACTATCCTTAACTAAAGGGCAGTACAAAAAACAAAACACAAGCTGTGGGTTAGATTGTGCCTCTGGGTCTGCTGACCCCTGGAATAGATGATCAGGGTACACCTTTGGAAATTTGAACTTTGGAAATTTGAAATTTATAATTTATAAATTTATAATTTAAAATTTCTGTATATAACATAAATAGTGTGATATAAATTATACACATACATATATGTATGTATATATATACATACATTTCAAAGGAAAAGCCCAGACTGAGTGAGGTTATCCTGAGCATTTCACCATAGGAGCCAAGCTTGGGTCTCTGTTGGAAGAATGAGGGCTCTGGGGGTTGGGGTGGGAGGAGGTGAGGACATCGTGAATGGTGATCTCAGTGATGACTAAGGAGAAGCATGGTCTCAGGGCATGTTTTTTCTTCCTTCCTTTTTAAAAAAAGTTTTATTGATATATAATTTAATGTATTTTAAAATACATCCATTTAAAGTATACAGTTCAGGTTTTTTTGGTGTATTCATAGGATTGTGCAACAGTCGTCACATTCTAATTTTAGAACATTTCCATCTCCCCTAAAAGAAACTCCCGTACCTTTACCAGACAATCACCATTCCCTCTCTACCTTCCAGCCCCTGGAAACCACTAACCTACTTTCTGTCTCCATGGACTTACCTATTCTGGACATTTCATATAAATGGAGTCATACAATGTATATAGCCTTTGTGAATGGCTTCTTTCATTTAGCATAATGTTTTCAAGGCTCATCCATGTTGTAGCATGTATCAGTACTTCATTTCTTGGTGCATTGTATGGATATACCACATTTTATTTGTCCATCCATCAGTTGATGGCTATCTGGGTTGTTACCCATTTTTGGCTAACATGAGTAATACTGTTATGAAAAGTCACACAGAAGTCTTTATATGTATATATGTTTTAATTTCACTTGGGTAGATATCTAGGAGTAGAGTTATTGTGTGATATGATAACTCTTATGTTTAGCATTTTGCAGAACTGCCAAACTGGTTTTCAAAGGGGCTGCATCATTTTACATTCCCACCAGCAGTATATGAGGGTTCTGTTTTCTCCACATCCTCACCAGCACTTGTCTCTTTTTTTGATTATAGTCATCCTAATGATGTGAAGTGGTATCTTATCATGGTTTTGATTTTACACTTCCTTATTGACTAATGATGTTGAGCATCTTTTCATATGCTTATTGAGCATTTATATATATTCTTTGGAGAAATAAATGTCTATGCAAATACATTGTCAGTTTTTAAATAAAGTCATTTGTCATTTTATTATTGGTTTGTAAATTGTCTAAATACAAGTCCCTTGTCAGATATATGATTTGCAAATATTTTCTTTATGTGGGTTGTCTTTTCACTTTTCTGATGGTTTAGTTTGACATTTTGAGGAAGTATAATTTATCAGTTTTTTCTTTCATCACTTGTGCAACAAATTCAAATTCTTTAAGATTTATTCTTATGTTTTCTTCTAAGTGTTTTGTAATTTTAGCTCTTGGTTAATTTAGGTCTAATTCATTTTGAGTTAATTTTTGTGCATAGTGTGAGGAAGGTGTCCAATTTTATTCTTTTGTATGTGGATATTCAATTGTTCCAGCATCATTTGTTGAAAAGGGTTGAATTATCTCGGCACCCTTGCTGAAATTAATTGACTATAATGTGGGATTTATTTCTTGACTCTCAATTTTATTACATTGATCTTTCTAAATGTCTATTCTTATGGCAGTACTGCATTGTCTTGACTGCTGTGGCTTTGTAGTAAGTTTTTAAATTGGAAAGTGTGAGTCCTCCGGTTTGATACTTATTTTTTGAGATTGTTTTGGCTATCTGGCTCCCTTAAATTTCCATATTAATTTTAGGATTTGTTTGTCAAATTCTGCTGAAAAAATCCAGCTGGGATTTTGGTAGGAATTGTGTTAAATCTGTCAATCAATTTAGAGAGTAATGCCATCTTAACAATATTAATTCATCTGATACATGAACATGCCATGGCTGTCTATTTATTGAGGTCTTCCTTAATATTTTCAACAATGTTTTGTAATTTTAAGCATATAAGTGTTGCACATATTTTTAAAAATTATTCTTTAGTATTTCTTCCTTTTCAATCTGGATGCTTGCTTGCTTCCTTCCTATTTGCTCTGTCTAGAGCCTGTAGTTCAAGGTTAAATTGAAGGGATGAGAGTAGGCATCCCTGTCTTGTCCTTGATCTTAGGGGGAAAGTGTTCAGTCTTTCACCATCAAGTATAATGTTAACTGTGAGTTTTTCGAAGGTGCCTTTGATCAGGTTGAGGAAGTTCCATTTCCCTTCCTGGTTGTTGAGTGTTTTTATCATAAACTGGTTTTGGATTTTGTGAAGCACTTTTTCCATGTCTGTTGTGCTATCACTCATTATTTCTGCTCTTTCCATTTTAGCTCTTTACTTTCATGAAACTCAAAGTGGAGATGAGAGGGAAATGGAGTAGAGTGAGGGAAGAAAAAATGGTTTTAGGCTGGTCATGGGGAAAAGGAAGGGAGTAAGAGGGCAACGAGATTAAGTTGAACAGTAGAAAAAGAAGGATGGGGATGGGAGAAACATGAGCACGCATTTGGTCCCATCCCCTAATTTTCTAGTGGACGCACAGGCCCAGAAACACAGGATGACTTCCTTCTCACGTAGCCTGAGACGTCAGGGCCAGTACACAAGGCAGACCTGCCCACCTCCCTTTTGGGTGCTCTTTCCACTGGTCAGCACTATCCCTCAAGCTGAGCTCTAAAGGATAAGGAGTTTCTGGTCAAGTAAAGAATGAGGGGAAGGAGGTTTCAAGTAGAGGACGCCTGATATACAGAGACCTTGGGGTAGGAGAGAGCTTGTTTAGAGGCTTCAAAGATGGCAGCTCTGGTTGGAGCCCTGAGTGAGAAGACAGTGAGAACCAAGGTGGAAGAGTTGGGTGGGGCTTCATCACAGAGTCCTGGGGGCTGGGCAAGGAGTGTGGATTTATTCCTAGTGCAGTGTGAACAGTTTTCAGGAGGGGAGCAACTCAAAAAGATTTGTGTGTTACGAAGATGGCGTGCTACTTTCGGAGAGATTAAGTGGGGTCAGGGTGGAGCGTCCAGGTGTGACTCTGCAGAGGTGAGATGGGTGAGGAGACGCGGACAGACTAGAGATTTGGTTTGGAGTTAGAATCGACAGGACTTGCAGATGTGACCTTTAAGGCATTGGTGGGAATTCCAAGAGGAAGTTGGGTGTGTTTAGACTAGAGAAGGAGGGTCATGTGGATCCCCTCCAAGGGAGATGGGTTATTCTGGAAACAGATGTATTGAGAAGTGCACAGTTTTGGGTTAAGGTGTTCATGACTTGTTCTCCAGGTGTTTTGACCAGACGCTGCCTCACCCACCAGCAGTGGGTGAAAATTCATGGAGAAAAAGAAACTTCCTTCCACCTGAAATGCCTTTCTTCTTTCCTGATGGACATGTGCTTACCTATGCTTCAAAGCAGGTGTCACATATTACCTCTTCTGTGAAACTTACTATGTCTCTCTAGCCCTTATTCTGCCTCAAGTGCTGTCTTAGCTCTGTTTAGCACATGGTGAAATGGGGCTGTGCTGCCTCTTGCTGGGAGCTCTCTGGGCAGAATTCCTGACCCCTCCTCTTGCTTCTCGTGACCTCTGTTATAGCTCTTTTTATATTGTGCAAAGAGTGAATTGAATGTTTTTCTTCTCTGGTAGAGAGTGAGCAAATTGAAGGCAGGGTCCGTGTGTTGTTTATTTTCATATCCCCAGTGTTGGGTACATGATAGATGCAGAATGAGTGAATGAAGGTATGAATGAATGTGAGTGAACGAATGGATGGCTGAAGGACTAAGAAAATGACGTGGCAGGAGTGGGATAGGCTTTCTGTCACCTTATGCAGGCGGCATTTTTCTAGGCCAGAGACTCCCTGAGCTGCATTATAATTCAGGCCAGTGTAATTTCTAGCTTTGCCATCATACGATTTTAAAATTTCCATTACTTCTTCGATGTGTTCTAATCAAATAATGCTATTCTCAGTTAAACAGATGATGAAGCTCCTGCACTGGCAGGTATTATGCTCTTTAAACACAGTTGCTGTGCTGTCACCAAGGACATTTCTGCATCTGATACTGATTTAAATATTCAATTATGAATGTGATGA
This sequence comes from Mesoplodon mirus, assembly GCF_964341445.2. Taxonomy (NCBI): domain Eukaryota; kingdom Metazoa; phylum Chordata; class Mammalia; order Artiodactyla; family Ziphiidae; genus Mesoplodon; species Mesoplodon mirus. Next base: position 12,249,607 of record NC_138979.1, on the reverse strand, counting down.
AGACGGCTTTATTTATAGCTAATGAGGATTGTATTGGCTGAAGAAATCGGCGGTGTGAACAGTACGGTGTATGCTTGTTAATCCAATGTGAATGAGTAGAGTAGCTTCCTTGATGAGCATTCACAAGGCTTTTCATTCTGTGCTGATATGACGTTGGAAAATATTGGGTGCTATGATTTTACTGTATTTTAGTGTCAAGTGGTGAGGGTATTTTTTTAACATCTTTATTGCAGTATAATTGCTTTACAATGGTGTGTTAGTTTCTGCTTTATAACAAAGTGAATCAGCTGTACATATACATATATCCCCATATCCCCTCCGTCTTGCGTCTCCCTCCCACCCTCCCTATCCCACCCCTCTAGGTGGTCAGAAAGCACCGAGCTGATCTCCCTGTGCTATGGCTGCTTCCCACTAGCTATCTATTTTACATTTGGTAGTGTGTATATCTCCATGCCACTCTCTCACTTTGTCCCAGCTTACCCTTCCCCCTCCCCGTGTCCTCAAGTCCATTCTCTATGTCTGCGTCTTTATTCCTGTCCTGCCCTTAGTTTCTTCAGAACCACTTTTTTTTTTTTTTTAGATTCCATATATATGTGTTAGCATACGGTTTTGTTTTTCTCTTTCTGACTTACTTTACTTTGCATGACAGTCTCTAGGTCCATCCACTCCACTACAAATAACTCAGTTGATGAGGGTATTTCTGAAAAATTCTTTGTGTTTTGCAGATGATTCAAGTTACATTGAACTTCTACTCAAATATAGATTTACACAGGTGTGACTTGGTTTTGAAAAATTTGTTGTGTAAAATTCGAATTGCAGAATATATACAGTGCAAAGTCTGTTATAAAAGAACCGTCAGGTAGTTCATCAAATGTCTGTGGAGTGCGTATAATGAGTCTAGGGGACCGGGTCACCATCTACCCTTCTCATTCTCAAAGGTTCTGATCAATAAAGCAAATCAGCCAAGCAAGAGTGCTAGCCTGATGGAAAATATAAATAGTGATTTTGCTTGTCTGTAGAATCCTCAGTGCAGAGGTTTGTGAAATCTGTATTAGAATATATGCTTTAGGCTTATCCAAAGTGGGACTTTTTACTCCTACTCTTTATTTAGAATTGGACCCCACAAGCTCAGGTGTGCTTGCAGAGGGAGAGAGGGACCAGCTCTTCAGACAGACTCCAAGACCACTTGCTTGAATATGGATGAGGCTGGCAGGCTGCTTCCAGAAAGAAAGTGTCATTAAGTGGAATAATGGCCACCTCACCCCCAAAACTGTCTACATCCTAATTCCCCAAAACTGTGACTATTTTAACTTACAAGGCAAAAGGGACTTTATGGCTTTGATTGTGTTAAGGATCTTGAGATGGGGAGATTTTCTTGGGTTTTATTATTATCTTGGGTATTATTCTCCGGGTGGACACAATATAATCATGACGGTCTTCATGTGAGTGAGGCAAGAGGGTCACAGAAGGAGATGTGATGACAGAAGCAGAGGTTGAAGTGATGTAGGGCCACGCACCAAGGAATGTGGACAGTCTACAGGCGTTGGAAAAGGCAAGGAAATTGATTTTCCCCTAGAGCCTCCAGAAGGATTGCAGCCCTGCTGACAGTTTGATTTTGACCCAGTGAGACTTCTGACCAACAGAACTCTTAAGATAATAAAGTTGTGCTGCTTCAAGCCACTCCGTCTGTGATTTTTGTTACAGCAGCCCTAAGAAACGAATACAGAAGGTTTGGGGACCTGCTCAGATGTGTTTACCAGAAGGGAACAAGAAACAAAGGACAGCCCCTCTGGGTCCCATCCCAGAAAGTGAAAGATGAAGTAACCCTGTCCGCTAGTAATCTATTGTCCAGTTAATGGCAAACTTCAGCAGATCAAACCAACTACTCCCCTCTTTTGAGAAAGAGTGAGTGAGGGAAAACAGAAACTAATTAAAGTGTTTCAGTGGGAAGAAGTTGAACTCCGAGAATTCGGGACTTACACAGCCATGGCAAGATGGGAGAGCCAAGCACACGGTGACCACTCTTAGGAAATCCGGAAGCAGAAGTCTCAGAAGGGTGCCGTTCTATAGGGCATTCCTCCCTTCTGCTGTCTGCCTGCAGCCACCATCACAAAAAATAACTTTCTGCCCATTTCCTGAGTTGTTTAACAGATGTGAAACCTGCCCTCGCCCAAATGGCAGATGTTAAGTACTTGATGACCATGAGCATCCAGCCCCCCAGGGCTCCTGGAGCCTAAGGACTGATAATGTTAGCCCCTGTGACAATGCCCTGTTCCTCACCATCAGCCAGTCAGAGAACTGTGCGCGAGCTGATCACATACCTTGCGACCCCCCTCCCTCACCTGGCTTTTAAAAATGCTTTGAAACAGTTCGGGGAGCTCGGGGGGTTTATTAGAGCATGAACCACCGCATCTCCTTGCATGGCCCTGCAATAAACTTTCCTCTGCTCCAAAAAAAGGCAAAAACAAAACCAAAAACTTTCACCTTCCAAATCTCATCGGAGGCCCTCTCAATGATAGGCTCTCAGAGGGACCCTGCAGGCAAGGGAGAAAGGTAGTTTCTAGACTCCTCCGAAGCTCCAGGCTGAAGTATACAGGGTATCAACAGTATCTGGCACAGAGGGTGAAGAGGAAGCGATGACAGAAGTTTGCTTCTCTCTAGTTTGAGGGAGGAACGCAGGGAGAGGAACATAAACATTCCTCCCTACAACCCCCAGTCCCTTTGTTCTCTTGACCTTGGGGCTGTAGCCACCATTATGGGCCCAGTCAATGGACATACTGGCAAACTCTTTTAAGTCACTGCACAGTTGTGCAGTGAACTTGGTACCCAAGAGATTGGAGATGGATGTGGAATTGAATATTAATGGATAAATTTAAAATGATTGTGTTATTACTTAACTACAATTTACCAGGTATCTATTTTGAACCTACATTATTTCAAGACATTTGTCTTTGAAGCTTTTAACAAATAATTTAAGCGAAATTAATATTCATTGCAAATGTCAGAAACAGTTGAGTTTTATTTTCATAGGGCCTTTGAACTTCTATGTTTACTGGGAGAGATAAAATGTTATGCCATGATTTCCACTTTTTAAAATTTGATGAAGTTGCGCAGGTAAGTGTTATCTAATTATTAATGGTTGTAAATACCATTTAATTAAATAATGCAGGAATAAACTCAGTCAGCATGCCTTATTTCTTTTGCTCTCAATCAAGTGTTTTTAGAATATTTGTATGTCACCTATTAGTTCAATCTTTAATTGCCTCTTAAGAGTATGGAATTGCTTATGTTCTGTCAAAAGCAGCAAAGAGGATGAAGTGGTTAGGGTGGGGTGTAGTAGCCAGATATTTGGTTCTGTATGTGATCTCAGAGGATGAAGGTGGGGAACAGCCAAAGTTAACACCAGGGGGTCAGTAGGAATGTCTATAAATTGAGTGGAGAGGGAGCCAAGTAAAGCCAAGGTTTCTAACCGTGAACTAAGCGTTTGGAAAAGAACAAGGGAGGGCTGTGTCATGGATTAACTGAGGTAGCAGGAGTTAGGAGGGCAGGGAGCACGTTGCTAGAGCATCACCGAATGTTTGAACTGTTTGAAGCTATCATACTTTGGGTTGCGTTTACCTGCTCAGGTACCCAGGGTGGCTCTTGCAAGCCCATCTAGCACATGTTCTGGTCTATAAACCTGTGTTCATTTGGCTCTTTGCATTATTTCTCCATTTCTAAGACCTCAAGGCCCATATCAAGAGCTATTGGTTTCCGTTTACAGTCACTAATGATTTCAGTGTTATTTTATCATTTGAGATTCTGTTTTTGTACTTGCAACAGATTAGTCTGACGCCTACTCAGGCAGACTATCATTGAACAGACGTAGGTCTAAATACGGTTCTTCTCTAAAAATGCATCATTCAGCAAACATTTTAAAAGTCCTTTGCATGTTTACCAGCCTCATAGGAATGACGGTGTCAATAGTAGTGACCAATGTGCAAATCATGTTTGCAGTTAATATGGAAGTTTTGCTCTAATGTAGTCCCTTTTTTTCCCTTTTTTTTGGCTGCACCGCACAGCTTGCTGGGATCTTAGTTTCCTGACCAGGGATTGCAGTGAAAGCGCTGAGTCTTAACCTCTGGAGTGCCAGGGAATTCCCTACGTAGTTCCATTTTTAAGGTTCTGCCTAATTTCTCTGTCTAGGAACCTGTGTTGATTTGCATGCTGATATTATTATCATTATTCTTGTTATCAGTAGTAGTTATTCTTTCACAAGACACCCACTAAAACTCTTTAGTATCTCTAATAAAGTTTATCTTTAATTTGCACTGGAATATGTGATGTGATTCTGGAGTTGAAGGTATTCTAAAAATTAGTCCATTTAGTTTACTCTATTCCCCAGCAAAATTAATGCTTCATGATCTCCTATTTTTTGGTACCTCTAGGCAATTTTATTTATATCCTTGACTTCAAACCTACTCTCAAATCTGTTCAGCTCAGAACTCCCTTCTAAATGCAGACTTGTATCTATGCTGATTGTTAGGTACCCCACCCAGCTGTTTCATAGGCACCTCACACTTAATCCGTACCAATCTGAAATCATCATCCCTCCAGATCTGCACTCTTCCAGATCTGCTCCCCTTTCTATATTTCCTTACTCAAGAGATTGTCCCAGCCAGCTATCTAAACTTTTCTTCGATTTCTTCTTTAACTTCGCCTCCATATGCAATTAGTTGCAAAGACCTGTCAATTCAGGCTTGGGTGGTTCCTCTTACCCCAAGCTACCTTTTTTTCCCCTATGCTCCCCTAGCACTAGGTACCCACTTTGATTATAGCAGTTATTTTATTGTATTACAGCTGCTATTTGCATGACTGTCTCTCCCTTTTGATGGTGGAGGAGAGAGACTTCATTTTATCCCTTTGGTGGCTAGCCCTAAATTTGTTAAGTCAGTGAAGTGAGTGAAAGAGTAACTAAATTGGGTGAAAGTACTGTGACCAGATTTTGTTCATATTATGTCCTAAATAATTTATTTTACTGAGCCTGCTATTCCTATTTTCTCTTTTTTTTGGTCCGGGGAGGTGAGCTCCATGTCGTCTTACTCCACTATCTTTTTTTTTTTTTTTTTTTTTTTGTGGTACGCGGGCCTCTCACTGTTGTGGCCTCTCCCGTTGCAGAGCACAGGCTCCGGACACGCAGGCTCAGCGGCCATGGCTCACGGGCCCAGCCGCTCCGCAGCATGTGGGATCTTCCCGGACTGGGTCACGAACCCGTGTCCCCTGCATCGGCAGGCAGACTCTCAACCACTGCGCCACCAGGGAAGCCCTTACTCCACTATCTTGATCCCCTTCCTATAGGTCCCCAAATTTCTTGATATAATTACTATTAAAGGATCTGTTTTTTAAAATTGGCTCTATTTCCAGAATAATTAACCACTGTTTCAAAATGTTCATTTGAAAAATATAAGCCTTAGATTCTAATTTTGTTCATTTTTTAAATTCTGTGGCTCAGAAGCTTTTAAAATTTTATTTTTTAAAAAACATTGATGATTTCTTAACAAGGAGATTCCTTTTTTATCTTACTTCCTCTTTACTATTGAATATTATGTGACCGAATGGTAAACGTTGTATCAATTTAGAGTCTCTTCAATGTAGCTTATAAGAGTTTACCTTTAGTATTTTGTGACTCACAATGTGAAGTTTCAAATATATACCAGAGAGATTTAAAATGAGCATTAAGCATATGACTAATATGTAACTTTGGGAATTTCAGTGTCAAAACGTATATATTCACTTTGCCTCATCTATAAATATTATCTTCTTAAAAATAAGGTAGAACTGATTCTAAAGGAAGTAGTCACATTACCCAAATTTTAATAATTAAACTTGCCTGTGAAAGAAAAAGGCAAAGCTTATATGACACTTTAACTTTTACAACACTTCAATTTAAAAGATAAATGTCATCACTCCGTCTGCCAAAATGACCTCTGAAAATCATGATCTTTAAAAAAGAAAGGGTTTTGTTTTAAAGGGGAACACTTTGCCCGAATTTGCAAGTGATGAGAAAGCAGAAACTGTGACACAAATGATATAAATGTATGTTTCAATTTTGAAAGACATTATTGTTCTTTTTATGCCTTAAATAGCTTTTATGGCAGCATTCTGACTAATGCTGTATATAGGAAACTTATGCTCATATTTCCATTAGATGAGGATATGTCATTAAAATAGAGGAAATATAGACTCTGTGCACACAAAATGAAACAAAATTTGCTCAGGGCATTTGGAAACCTTCTCCTTATGAAATAAATGAGCAATACCTTTCTTTAAATCCATCTGAAACAAAACTCTGATTTACAATATAAGGCTTAGTTTTGGATCATTGAATCCCTTTAGTATTGGATTCTTATGCACACATTTTGTAGTAGTTCTAAATAGGTAAACTCATCATCCTTTTGTGCTGAGCATCCTTTGTGCTAAATCAATGCAATATGTAAAAATTTTGGATTATAAATTATAAATTAAGGCATTAATTCAATATATACAGTTAAATTCTCCTTCAATACTAAAACCTCCCGCCTAGTTTGCCCCTTCTCTTCACAACCTGACTTTTTGGAAGAGTTCTCTGCACTCGTTATCTTTACTTCTTCACCTTATTTTCACCTCTAGATTGGTGAACTTAAAATGCTTCTTGGTATTAAGATATACTTGGTTACCCCTGTGCTAGTGCATTTTAAAATGAAGTAGTTTGAATTATGCATATACAAATGTTTGTTCTAAATTAAGCTCACAGGAGGACACAGTAGCCAATAAGAGCTGATTTTTATTGAGCACTTACTATCGTCCAGGCCATGTGCTAAACTCTTTACATGAGTTATGGTAAGTTATGCTCCACAACCACATGAGGAGGTAAGAATTTTGTCCACTGATAACGAAGCAAAATGAGGCACAGTAAGTTGTGCCCACGCTCAAGCAAGATAATACAGGTTACCCTAAGATCACCCCAACCTATTGAATAATTACAGATTGCTGGAAATGTGCCAATTAAGGTTAGAGTCCTAGAATCAAAGTCCACTTGGGAGTGGAATGGCTAGAGAGGCTGATTTCTTTATTGTTACATTGTTCCTAATAGATTTAAGTCAGAGCAAAGAAGATATATACAATGAGAGTAGAAATAGGGATAAGAAAAAAAATGAACGTATGATGAGGTCAGTATACAAAATGTATGCTATGAAATCCTCTACCCTTGGAGATGTGGATCAGAAAATCAGGCTCCGAACTCACTTGCAGCCAATGCAAAGGTAAACATGTCATCAGTGATGTCATTCACTGCGTCTACAATCTGAAAACAGAGCAACTCTTCAGGAAAAGTGCAGTTATCCTGATAATGAGACCCAGACCCTCATAGCAATGATCACAGAGAATTACATAGAAATCCCCTTAAAATATGTGTATCTTTTCAAAAAGTTTTGCATATGGGTTTTCTGACTTTCTGGAGCTGTGTTTTAGTGTCCAAAGCCATTATGACTGGGCTTTCCTATTGGTTATCCTAAATCCTCTTTCTTTCCATTTTAGCCTACTAGTGAATGATTCAGTAGGGGCAGAATAAATGTGAGTTTTCTCTTCCTCCCCACCTTATTATACGCTCAGTACAAATTGTGGTGCCAGTAGTTAAAATCAGTGACTGCCTTTGACGTGACCTTTCATGTATTAAATATCTTAGTCCTTATAAGAATAGTTTCATTTCTCATTTTTCTTTTTCAAACTATTTAAACGTGGTTTACAGGATAGCAGAAATATTCTGAAGAGTCACTTCTTTTATAAGCAAGTTTTGTGTCACAGGGAAATGTTCTATGATTCAGGATTTGTCCCAAGTTTTTTTCCATGTTTAAATAATTTTTTGTTTGCTTTGTTATCCATCACAAGCTTAAAATAGTTTTTAAATTGCATTATTTTTTACTTACTGATAAATCCTTTATCTGGGGAGAAGAGTATGTGGATGGAGAAACATCAAGACTGGTCTGATTTGAAATAAATTTACAGAGATGGAAAGTTCCTATTTATACTTTTTTTTTTAAACCAGGAGCCATATAACTTGGAGAGAGAGAGACAGAAAGCGAGAGAGGGAAGGATGGAAAGAAAGAAAGCAAAATACAAACATAATTAAAGACAAGGATTTCCTCCCCTTCAAGAAACTTATTTAGTTAGATAGAATGTGCATGCAAAATAGGTGTTTGTGTTTGATGGTTCCTCAAAAAATTGAACATAGAATTACCATATGACCCTGTAGTTCCACTCCTAGGTATATACCCAAAAGAATTGAAAACAGGGGTTCAAACAAATATATGTACACACATTCATAGCAGTATTATTTACAATAGGCAAAAGGTGGAAACAACCCAAATGTCCATCAGTGGATGCATGGATACACAATCGTGGTATATATATATACCATAGAATGTTATTCAGCCATAATTAGGAGTGCGGTAGTGATACATGCTACAACATGGATGAACCTCCAAAACATATTATGGTGCGTGAAAGAAGCCAGACCCCAAAGGTTACATATTATGTGTCCATTTCAATGAAATATTCAGAATAGGTAAATCCATAGCGACCAAATTCAGGTTGGTGGTTGCTAGGGACCAGGGGGGGAAGGATGAAGGGGGAGCAACTGTGTAATGGGTGGGCGTGATGGGATGATGGAAGTGTTTTGCAGCTAGATAGAGGTGATGATTGCACACCATTGTAAATGTACTGAATGCCAATAAATTATTCACTTTAAAATGGTTAACTTATGCTATGTGAATTTCACCTCAATAGATTAGGAAATGGCCATATTTACATATTATGTGGGAATAAGGAAATACATACATGCCAGATTAAACAGTCAAAAAATTCAGAAGAGTTTGCCTCCAGGACAGAGGAATGGGGGTTTGTGGAGAGGTTGGACAGTGTCATAGTATTTTTGTTTTAAACTTTGCAATAGCATTTAACTTGCTAAACTATCTGTGTCACTTGATGAAATTAATTTAAAAATTTAAAAAAGTGTTCGCTTGGGCTTCCCTGGTGGCGCAGTGGTTGAGAGTCCGCCTGCCGATGCAGGGGACACGGGTTCGTGCCCCGATCCCGGAAGATCCCACATGCCGCGGAGCGGCTGGACCCGCGAGCCATGGCCGCGGAGCCTGTGTGTCCGGAGCCTGTGCTCCGCAACGGGAGAGGCCACAGCAGTGAGAGGCCCGCGTACAGCAAAAAAAAAAAAAAAAAAAAAGTGTTCGCTTACCAAGATTTTATAATAATATACAGTAAATAATAATGAAATATCTAAATCCTGGAGAAGTTAAAAAAATTTTTTTTTGAAATGTAGTTGATTTACAATGTTGTGTTAGTTTAAATCCTGGAGAAATATTGAGTAAAACCCCTTTAGAATATTGAGGGTTATTTAAAGAAATCTCTGTGGAAATGAGTTTTGAGCTGGACTTTGAGGCTGAGGTGACTAGATTAATGAAATGAATTGGCGGGGGTGGGCGGGGGACGAGGTGAGACATGCAGAGGGACTGAGCTGAAGTACTGGAGCATCGTAGAAAGAACTTACCCAAAGATGTATGTGGAGGTACCAGGAATTCAAAAGTTGGTTACTTTCTCTCTATTTTGTTTTTCACTTGCTCTAAACACTTCCTTTGCTTTCAATTTTCTGTTTGGTTAAATAAAAAAAAGATATTGGAATCTCACAGCTACATCTTGGAACTACTGTAAGAATATTCTGTTCTGGGGTAGGAAAATCCCTCCTAAATTTCATATACAAAAATTCAATGTAAGTATATTAACTACTTTAAGCCTAGAATTATTCCACGAACATGCACAGGACATCCATATAGAAATGGCTCATGTTCTCTAAGGGATAAAAAATCTGTGAGTCTAGTTTTGCTTAGAAAATTAAAATGAAAGGTATGAATCCTACTGACACCTTTTTAATGTATCGAAGACCCTAATAATATTTTTGGATTCAGGGCATTAGTAATAGCTTCTGTGCACCCAATTTTGTACAGGCTTTTGTCATCTTTAAGTACTGTTTTTCTAGGCCCACTAAAAAATCATTTTTAGAATGAAGTATGTGAGAACTTTGTAAAACACCTGGGAAATTAGCCAGTTTCCCCAAAAGAGTGCCCTTGAAAAGTCAGGTGGAATTTCCAAAGTGACTCTGGGAATTCCAAATTGCCATCATCCCATTCTGACCACTCTGCCCAAAAAGTGCAACCACTAGGCAAATTGGAAAGTAGGTTAGAGCTTCCTGTCCCCAGGATTATTTTAATTTAATATCTTAGAGCTGTCACCTTTCACCCGACTGGCTCTGACGAACCCCATGCATTGCACAGCATGTGGGTAAAATAATAGGTAAAGCATTATCATCTGTAGGAGTTAGGGTTACTGTTATTAATAACATCTTTTATTCCTTTTTTAAAAAAACATGTGATGAACTACTGCTATTGCTTTCACTGCTGGTGTAGGCTGTTCCTTTTCAATGTATATAAAAGTATAAGTAAATAAATAGTCCATGTTCTTGGTTACCTAAACCAGTTTGAACTAACGGAGGTAATTAAAAATGTTCTCTGAGTATGTTTACCTTCAGTATAAATAAGTTGTTCAAATTTTCCAGAAAAATTTCCCTCATTTAGAAATTAGACTACTTGCCTTCTGAGACAGTACAAGAAATTAGCATAAACCCACTTGTTGGAGGTTAAAAGAAATCAACCCTAGCACATGTAGTGGGTGCTTCTAATAAAATTTTGAAATTTTGCTTTTCCATGAAATCAGGCACAGAAGGTTTCCTATATTTTGTCTTCTTTTATTATTCTTGTTTCTATTCAGATGTACCTTTTATGCCTTAAAAATATTTTGCTGTTGCAACCCAAGTTCCGGTGAACAGAGGAATAGATAAATAAAATGTGGTGTGTGTGTGTGTATACACACACACACATATACACATATATATATGCAATGGAATATTACTCAGTTTTTAAAAAGAAGGAAATTCTGATACGTACTACAACATGCATGAACCTTGAGGACATTGTGCTAAGGTGAAAGATGCCAGTTACAAAAAAAAAGCAAATACTGTGTGATTCCACTTATGTGAGGTACTTAAAGTAGTCAAATTCATACGGACAGAAGTAGAATGGTGGATGCCAGGGGCTGGGGGGCCGGGGGAGTGGGGAGTTAGTGTTCAATGGGCACAGAATTTCAGATGGGAAACATGAAAAGTTCTGGAGATGGTTGGTGGTAGTGGTTGCATAACAATGTGAATGTACTTAATGCCACGGAACTGTACATTTAAAAATGGTTAAAATCGCAAATTTTATATGTATTTTACAATTAAAATTGTATATACATATGTGTGTGTGTGTGTATATATAAATATGCATATGTAAGTGGTGTTAGCACTTTTCCATGAAGCCTATCATTAGCTCTTGGATTAGAATAAATGCTCATTGTCATGCTAAAGAAAAATATTTTGCCAGTATTTTTTCCATTAATTATTTTAAAATTCAAATAATTCTAGATAAAATATATTTTTAGGAACTGTATCTAGGTTCTTAAATATAGTCTATTTATAGTCTTGGTTTTCATGGTGAGCCATCCTTTGGAGTAACAGACCGCAAGTGATGCAGTGTGCTTTAGCTCTGTTTTCTCGCTAAATCCTCACAATTATTAACGAGGAAACCGAGGCTCAAAGAAATTAAGTGCCTTTCTCCAAATCACCCCATGCCCAAGCTGGGACTTAGCTTAGTCTGCATGTAACAGAAATCCCACTGGAAATCGGCTTCCACGGGAGATAATATAATTCATATATTCCAGTTCCTAATGGGCAGGTTTTGGGTCTTGAATCTTGGATCTAGCTGTTCCTCTGTTCCTCTCTTAATTTTGCCCCTTACAGTGTGTTGGCCCCATTCTCAGACTGGTGGCAAGTGTTGCAAGGAATTCTTGAATGTCATCAGACAGCCCTTCAGTAGACTTCAGCACACACCTCGTTGGCCTGGATTGGGTCACATGCCCATTCTTAGACTCGCCAGCAGAAAATGATGAACTTAAATTATAATTTGGGGTCAAGTGGCTGTTTTAGCCTGTCTGATTCTCATGTCCCATGCCACTTTCTTAGGGCTTTTAATGTTTTCAGTCTGCTTCTGCACTGAATGGCCCTATGCTTCTGTGCTTCCTGCATGATTGTATCTGGCTTATTACAGTTTCTAACCCTAGCTGACCCTGTAAACTGCTACTTCCAGTTTCTGTTAGTGTGTTTCCTCCCAGCAGTATGCCCATTCCTCCTCGGATTATTTGATTATCTGCTTCCTAGATGCTGTGACCTGGGGAAATGAAAAAATATTACTTTATTAGGCTTTTATATAAAAATTTAAAGAGAGACTAATAGTAACGGCATGGTGGTCTGCCCTAAGGGGAAAAAAATGCACGAGCTTTAATGCATGCAACTTGTATCATCACTTTTTGTTGTTCAGATTTGGTTTTGCACATTTACTGCTTCTCAGGTTTCTCAGTTGTTGAGACTGGCTTATGAGTGACTTCTAGTTGTGAATATTTGAAGTTATACAGAAGACTATATCATACTTCTATGTTTTTCCAAACTATTATGAAATTAGTAGAATTAGAATTTTTAGCATTCTTAAGATGCTATCCAAGCTATTTTTCACAGTGATACTTGATTTATCAATAGTGGAAGGTGAGGTCAGAAGGTGGACAAGGAGCTGATTGTGGAAGATCTCTGTTGCCAGGCTGGATAACTTGGCAGATTCTCTCAAATTTTATCCCTAAGTATCCCTAAAGGTTGAAGAGAATGAAGGCATAATCCCATAACTTGTGTGGTTATTAGCCCTAAATGGTTCCAAAAAGCCCATCAAAGCTTTTGTGTTGCGATTTAAAACTTTATGTAAATTTTGTATTCCCCACCATAATGTGTGCAATTATTTGTAATATGAGTTATGCTTTGATTGCTTGTCACGGAGTTAATTGATGCACCAGGAAGATATGCCATGTTTATCTGATGACTTTTGCCTTCAGTCTGTTCCACACCCAGGAGGACTTGCATATCTGACCATAACCTTGTGCATGTGAAGCTCTCCAAGTTCATTCTTCCAGCACTTGAAGCCATTGGGTCTGCCTCAGTTCTATACCATGGGACCCTCCGTACACCCAATATTTTACAGAAGTCTTTCTTCCACAGTGCTGCTGAACTCACAGGTTTTCTTCGCTCTTATGTCTTCAACTATACCGCTTCTATGTTTCTGGCATTGTTCTTCCTTTCAAAACTGAATTTGGACTCTTGCTATCCTGCTATCAGCACCCTGGTTCATCCTATTCCATGGAGTGAGACTGAAAACTGAAGATTTGTTTTAAAATTTATTTTATTGAAGCACTGTTGATTTACAATGTTGTGATAGTTTCTGGTGTACAGCAAAGTGATCCAGTTATACATATAGATAATAGTTTGTATCTGCTTATCCCAAACTCCCAATCCATCCCTCCCCCAGACCCCTCCCCCTTGGCGACCACAAGTCTGTTCTCTATGTCTGTGAGTCTGTTTCTGTTTCATAGATAAGTTCATTGGTGTCCATTTTAGATTCCACATATAAGTGATATCATATGGTATTTGTCTTTCCCTTTCTGACTTACTTCATTTAGTACCAATATGATAATCTCTAGGTCCATCCATGTTGCTACAAATGACATTATTTCATTCTTTTTTATGGTTGAGTAGTATTCTGTTGTATATATAAACAACATCTTCCTTATCCATTCATCTGTCGATGGACATTTAGGTTATTTCCATGTCTTGGCTATTGTAAATAGTGCTGCTATGAACACAGGGGTGCATGTGTCTTTTCAAATTATGGTTTTTTCTGGGTATATGCCCAGGAGTGGGATTGCTGGATCATATGGCAACTCTATTTTTAGTTTTCTGAGGAGCCTCTAGTGTGACTGATAGTCTGGTCTTTGTGGAAACTTGCCCTGAGAGTGTGGTCTGTGAAAAGGGTTTAAGTGGAGAACCGCAGAGTTAGGGACATCCATTAAAGGCACATAGAAAGCCGTTTTGGCAGGAAGGCTGGCACGATTTGATGTTCAAGGTAAAGACTACAGAAACCATGAACTAGGTCTTGAATTCTACCTTTTTCCCTCTTTAAAGACAGTTACGTGGGTGAAATGTTGATTGAAGTGACATGTTTACATATTTTCCCACGTTTAACTTTTTGATTGCAATCATGTTTGGGATCTATGTGAATAAGACATAATTAAATATAACATAGCAAAGGAGCTAGTTGTCCCCCCCCACCAGTTTCTTCCAGGTAGAGTAAAAGCAGAACACTGTAGTCAATGGAATAATTAACGTCCATCAGTGATTAGAGTGAATTCTTTGGTTCGGAACAATAAATGTCATTCTGCTTACATACAGGGCTTGTTTATTCATTGAACTTTTGACTTATGGAAACTAGCATTTTACTGTAATAAACACTTGGTTACATCTGTTATAAATTGAATGCAATTGGTTTTTCCAAGAATAGTGTTCCAGCTCTAAACCAAAATTATAAGCAGCTGTCTGCTAATAGATAAGCACACCAACTCCCTACCTTTGTGTCCTGTTGTTTTAAAATGTCTGTACCTCAAAAGTCAAGTTCAAATTGATGTAATTTCTCATGTGCTTTAGGATTTGGTGTTCTTTTCTCCAAAAAAAAAAAAAAAGAACCAATCTGTGTGTGGAGAGAATGTTGTTTTGCAATTTTTTTCTTCATATTGTCCTTTTATTTGAATTCAGGGAAATATTTCTCTAGTAATTTTATCCACAGTTTCAGCTAAATTTAGCTTTCTCTCTCCTTTTTTTTTTGCGGTATGTGGGCCTCTCACTGCTGTGGCCTCTTCTGTTGCGGAGCACAGGCTCTGGACGCACAGGCTCAGCGGCCATGGCTCACAGGCCCAGCCGCTCCGCGGCATGTGGGATCTTCCCGGACCGGGGCACGAACCCGTGTCCCCTGCATCGGCAGGTGGACTCTCTACCACTGCGCCACCAGGGGAGCCCAGCTTTCTCTCTTTTTAAATTCTTATGGGGTTTTAAATTCACTTTATTATTTTTTTTCATGATGCTTGCTTTTCTTTAGTACCAACCTGGGTAATGTTCCTAGGACTTTGGGGGAAGGGAAAACTAATTTGTTTAGAAAAGGTAAGCTTAATAGTTGAGCATTAGTTTTTCATTTTCCTGTTGACTTCCTTAAGTTATAAAAGAAATATAATTCACATGTGATAATGTTGGCATATAGAGAAAAGTAGAGTTACTTGTAGTCTTATCAACACAACAAAGCTACTGTTATAATTTTGGAGTACAGTTGTCCCTTGGTGTCCCTGTGGGATTAGTTCCAGGACCTGCCCCAGCTCTCCTGTGCTCATACGAAACTCTGCAGATGCTCAGGTCCCTAAAGTGCATGGTACCATTGGTCCCCTGTATCCTTGGTTTCACTTCCATGGATTCAACCAACTAGATCAGCAAAATTCAGTTGTTGGTTATGGAGGGCCGCTGTATTTAATTCCATTCCTTTTTATAGGCTTGTTTCTTTTTAAAAATATAGTTGTCATCATGATATTCACACATCTTAGTATTCTTTTTCACCTAATGTTTATTAACATTGTGTTTTTGTCGTTATATAATCTTCAAAGCTATCAGCTTTAATGCCTGTAAACATTCCTTTGAGGAGACATATGATGATTTACAATATTTTTTATATCATTGAACATTACTTTTCACTATTATAAATAAACTACAAAAATAAGGATTATTCAGAGTAGGATATTGAGATTAAATACAGTTGACCCTTGAACAACATGGGTTTGAACTGCATGGGTCCACTTATATGTGGATTTTTTTTTTCATTGTTAAATACTACAGTGCTACACAATCCAAGGTTGGTTGAATCTGTGGATCTGGAACCCCAGATATGGAGGAACCATGGATATTGAGGACCATAGGTTATATGCTGATTTTCAACTGCCTGGATGGTTGGTCCCCTAACCCCTGCATTATTCAAAACTCAGCTGTGTGTTTTTAGACTGCTAAAATGTTTTGATTATTCACTTTTCAAAAGTATCCCAGCATGAGGTACTTCCAGGATTTTAAGTGATACAAATTAAACTATACAATAGCTGATACTGAATGTTTTTAAAGGTGTTAATTGGCTTTAATTGGCAATTATTTTGTTGTTAGTTAAGATCAAATCTTTTTCCATGTTTATTTTCCAGTTGCGTTTTGTCTTTTCTAAATTGTTCTTTGTTACCTGACAGTTTATCTGCTGCATTTCTAATATTTTTCTTGTATATTTGTATATAACTGACTGCTCCGTATCATGCTAAGAAGTATAACATTTTTCTTTCAAATGCTTTCATCTTGTAGCATTTGATACATACAGAATGCAGAAGCAGACGTGTAAGTTATAAAAATAAATCTATATTCTTATATTACCTCCTTAACTGGAACCAGGCAACTTAACTGGAACCCAGCTTAACCAGAATATCCACACCTAACTTAATAGAATCTAACCCCAACCAGTCCTTCCACTTGTGTGCAATTCCTAGCCCTTCCTTCTTTGGTAAGCACTAGTCTTACTTTGGGATTTATCATTCTCTTTGAAGTTATTTTAAAAGTTTTTATGTTTGTATTCCTGAGCAATATTTTGATCAATTTTGCTTTTTAAAATAATTTTAAAAAATTGTTTCCTACTCTACATAACTTGCTACTTCTTCTGCAGTGTGATTATTTCTGTGAATCATCTGTGTTATTGCACAGATGTTATCTGTGTTATTGTTATTACTGTCCCCTGGGGGCTCCAGGCGAGAGATGAACTTTGCAAAAATCAGTGTTTATGGTGGTTCTTACCACAGTCCGTTGTTAATCCCATCGGACTTCTCTTTCCATGATGAGCTCAGTTTTATGATTTCGTGTGCAGATCACCTCTAAGTTGAGCACATGATATGTGCTAAAATCAGCCTAAGGGAGAACAACTTCTCTGACATTTAAATGGATCTGACCTGTGTTAGTTTTGAAAATTCCCAGCAAGAGGGGACATTTTATTCAGACATTCCACTGGAATAAATTGATAGTTGCTTGAACTATTTTCAAGACAGTACAATTCCACTCACTTTCGTGGATGAAGGCTCTAAAGCATAGAGGTAATTAACTTGGTTATAATATAAACTATTATAATCATGGAGTTCATACCCTGCTGTCTTGAGAAAAATGACCAGTACCCACCGAACCAACACTGCACCATAAGTTTTTCTAACTGGGATTTCTTGTATTTAAGGGTTTTGTCTCATTGAGGAGCTAACTAATCTCTAAAAAGCATCCTATCATTCGGAGTTATTCAGTGCTGTGAACCTCTGTTTACAAATTGCATGTATAAAGACTGGAACTGAAAGCAGAATAGAATAGAACCAGTAAAACTTGCACCTTCTCATATTTATACTAGTTTTCTAGAACAACTTTCATTGGGCTGGTGTTTGAATGTTTGGCTAATATGACCATGTTTTTTGTGTCCTTTTTAATCTTCAGAAGAAACACAGATGCCTCTGGGAACACAGTTAAAGGAGTAATTAATTTCTTTCTGGCTGGGGTCAGGAAACACTGGACAAAAATATAACATTTGAGGCAAGGTTGGAAGGATGAATAGTTTTCTGGTAGAAGAAGGGAAGAAAGCATTCCATGTAGAGGGAAAGCATGAGCAAAGGCAAGACCAAGCGGAATTTCCTGACATGCTTGGTTCCAGGCTGAGTCCAATGGGAAGAGGATGGCCTTGGAATTAAGGAGCAGGACTTTAAAAACAGGAGTAGGACTTTTTGGTGTTGGAAGTTTCCAGTTAGCAAGTGCATGAGCAACTAGGTGGCCTGTTGTCCCTGAGGCGGTATGACTTCCATTTCTTTCTTTTTTTAAAAAAATTTATTTTATTGAAGTATACTTGATTTACAGTGTTGTGTTAATTTCTGCTATACAGCAAAGTGATTTAGTTAAATATATCTATACACACACATAAACACACACACATATTCTTTTTCATATTCTTTTCCATTATGGTTTATCACAGAATATTGAATATAGTTCCCTTTTCTATATAGTAGGACCTTGTTGTTTATCCAGGCTATTATTATAGTTTTCATCTACTAATCGCAAACTCCCAGTCTATCCCTCCCCCAACCCCTTCCCCCCTTGGCAACCACAAGACTTTTCTCTATGTCTGGGAGTCTGTTTCTGTTTCATAGATAAGTTCATTTGTGTCATATTTTAGATTCCACATATAAGTGATATCATATGGTATTTGTCTTTCTCTTACTGACTTACTTCACTTAGTACCAATATGATAATCTCTAGGTCCATCCATGTTGCTGCAAATGGCATTATTTCATTCTTTTTATGGCTGAGTAGTATTCCATTGTATATATATACCACATCTTCTTTATCCATTCATCTCAATGGACATTTAGGTTGTTTCCATGTCTTGGCTACTGTGAATAGTGCTGCTATGAACACAGGGGTGCATGACTCTTTTTAAATTAAAGTTTTGTCCAGATATATGCCCAGGAGTGGGATTGCTGGACCATATGGTAGCTCTGTTTTTAGTTTTTTGAGGAATCACCATGCTGTTTTACATAGTGGCTGCACCAGTTTACATTCCCACCTGTTGACTGCCATTTCTTACTGTGGCACTTTCTTGCTGCTTTTGACATGAGCATGACCCCAGCAGAAGATCGAAACTGGTGTTGCTACAATCTGAAGATTGACTTTTGATCTTGGGAAGGTTCACAGGTGACCTCTAAAGCCAGCTGAACTGGGTGATTTCTCAGAGAACAAACCAGAATGAGTGACGTTGAGGGGATGCCAGGGGAAGGTGCCAAACGTGGGACTTCAAAAGAGTAGGCTTTCCTTGATACTGTTAACACAGATAGGGCCACACCCTGAGTCCATCATGTGATACTCTCTCACTCTCTCTCTATGTGTGTGTGTGTATATATATACATATATATATATATATATATATATGTTTATATATGTAGCACGTACATACAAGGAGGGATATCAGTCTGGAGACCCAGGGAAGAGCCATAGCGCAGTTCAAGTCTAAAGGCTATCCACAGGCAGAATTTCTTCTTGCCCAGGGGAGGTGGGGCATTGTTCTATTAAGAACTTCAATTGATTGGGTAAGGCCCACCCATATTATGGAGGGTAATCTGCTTTCCTCAAAGCCAAGCAATTTTTTTTCCTTTTTAAAAAAAAATATCTTTATTGGAGTATAATTGCTTTACAGTATTGTGTTAGTTTCTGCTGTATAACAAAGTGAATCAGTTATACATATACATATATACCCATATCTCCTCCCTCTTGCTCCTCCCTCCCAGCCTCCCTATCCCACCCCTCTAGGTGGTCACAAAGCACTGAGCAGATCGCTATGTCCTATGCAGCTGCTTCCCACTAGCTACATATTTTACATTTGGTAGTGTATATATGTCAATGCTCCTCTCTCACTCGTCCCAGCTTACCCTTTCCCCTCCCCATGTCCTCAAGCCCGTTCTCTATGTCTGCATCTTTATTCCTGTCCTGCCCCTAGGTTCATCAGAACCATTTTTTTTTAGATTCCATATATATGTGTTAGCATACAGTATTTGTTTCTCTCTTTCTGACTTAACTTCACTCCGTATGACTGACTGTAGGTACATCCACCTCACTGCAGATAACTCAATTTCGTTTCTTTTCATGGATGAGTAATATTCCATTGTATATATGTGCCACATCTTCTTTATCCATTCATCTGTCGAAGGACACTTAGGTTGCTTCCCTGTCCTGGCTATTGTAAATAGAGCTGCAGTGAACATTGTGGTACATGACTCGTTTTGAATTATGGTTTTCTCAGGGTATATGCCCAGTAGTAGTATTTCTGGGTCATATGGTAGTTCTATTTTTAGTTTTTTAAGGAACTTCCATACTGTTATCCATAGTGGCTGTATTAATTTACATTCCCACCAACAGTGCAAGAGGGTTCCCTTTTCTCCACATCCTCTCCAGCATTTATTGTTTGTAGATTTTTTGATGTTGGCCGTTCTGACAGGTATGAGGTGATACCTCTTGTGGTTTTGATTTGCATTTCTCCAGTGATTAGTGATGTTCAGCATCCTTTCATGTATTTGTTGGTAATCTGTATATCTTCTTTGGAGAAATGTCCTTGTAGGTCTTCTGCCCATTTTTGGATTGGGTTGTTTGTTTTTTTGTTATTGAGCTGCATGAGCTGCTTGTAAATTTTGGAGATTAATCCTTAGTCAGTTGCTTCATTTGCAAATATTTTCTCCCATTCTGAGGGTTGTCTTTTCATCTTGTTCATGGTTTCCTTTGCTGTGCAAAAGCTTTTAAGTTTCATTAGGTCCCATTTGTTTATTTTTGTTTTTATTTCCATTTCTTTAGGAGGTGTGTCAAAAAGGATCTTGCTGGGATTTACGTCATAGAGCATTCTGCCTACGTTTCCCTCTCAAGTTTTATAGTGTCTGGCCTTATATTTAGGTCTTTAATCCATTTTGAGTTTATTTTTGTGTATGGTGTCAGGGAGTGTTCTAATTTCATTCTTTTACATGTAGCTGTCCAGTTTTCCCAGCACCACTTATTGAAGAGGCTGTCTTTTCTCCACTGTATATTCTTGCATCCTTTATCAAAGATAAGGTGAACATATGTTCGTGGGTTTATCTCTGGTCTTTCTATCCTGTTCCATTGATCTATATTTCAGTTTTTGTGCCAGTACAATACTGTCTTCATTACTGTAGCTTTTGTAGTGTAGTCTGAAGTCAGGGAGCCTGATTCCTCCACATCCGTTTTTCCTTCTCAAGATTGCTTTGGCAATTTGGGGTCTTTTGTGTTTCCATACAAATTGTGAGATTTTTTGTTCTAGTTCCGTGAAAAATGCCAGTGGTAGTTAGATAGGGATTGCACTGAATCTGTAGATTGCTTTGGGAAGTTGAGTCATTTTCACAATGTTGATTCTTCCAATCCAAGAACATGGTATATCTCTCCATCTATTTGTATCATCTTTAATTTCTTTCATCAGTGTCTTATAATTTTCCTCATACAGGTCTTTTGTCTTCTTAGGTAGGTTTATTCCTAGATATTTTATTCTTTCTGTTGAAATGGTAAATGGGAGTGTTTTCTTAATTTCACTTTCAGATTTTTCATCATTGGTATGTAGGAATGCAAGTGATTTCTGTGCATTAATTCTGTATCCTGTTACTTTACCAAATTCATTGATTAGCTCTAGTAGTTTTCTGGTAGCATCTTTAGGGTTCTCTATGTGTAGTATCATGTCATCTGCAAAGAGTGACAGCTTTACTTCTTCTTTTCTGATTTGGATTCCTTTTGTTTCTTTTTCTTCTCTGGTTGCTGTGACTAAAACTTCCAAAACTATGTTGAATAATAGTGGTGAGAGTGGGCAACCTTGTCTTGTTCCTGATCTTAGTGGAAATGGTTTCGGTTTTTCACCATTGAGAACGATGTTGGCTGTGGATTTGTCTTATATAGCCTTTATTATGTTGAGGAAAGTTCCCTCTATGCCTACTTTCTGCAGGGTTTTTATCATAAATGGGTGTTGAATTTTGTCAAACTCTTTCTCTGCATCTATTGAGATGATCATATGGTTCTTCTCCTTCAATTTGTTAATATGGTGTATCACGTTGATTTATTTGCGTATATTGAAGAATCCTTGCATTCCTGGGATAAACCCCACTTGATCATGGTGTACGATGCTTTTAATGTGCTGTTGGATTCTGTTTGCTAGTATTTTGTTGAGGATTTTTGCATCTATGTTCATCAGTGATATTGGCCTGTAGTTTTCTTTCTTTGTGACATCTTTGTCTGGTTTTGGTATCAGGGTGATGGTGAGCTCCTAGAATGAGCTTGGGAGTGTTCCTCCATCTGCTATATTTTGGAAGAGTTTGAGAAGGATAGGTGTTAGCTCTTCTCTAAATGCTTGATAGAATTTGCCTGTGAAGCCATCTGGTCCTGAGCTTTTGTTTGTTGGAAGATTTTTAATCACAGTTTCAATTACAGTGCTTGTGATTGGTCTGTTCATATTTTCTGTTTCTTCCTGGTTCAGTCTCAGAAGGTTGTGCATTTCTAAGAATTTGTCCATTTCTTCCAGGTTGTCCATTTTATTGGCATATAGTTGCTTGTAGTAATCTCTTGTGATCCTTTGTATTTCTGCAGTGTCAGTTGTTACTTCTCCTTTTTCATTTCTAGTTCTGTTGATTTGAGTCCTCCCCCTTTTTTTCTTGATGAGTCTGGCTAATGGTTTATTAATTTTGTTTATCTTCTGAAAGAACCAGTGTTTAGTTTTATTGATCTTTGCTGTAGTTTCCTTCATTTCTTTTGCATTTATTTCTGATCTGATCTTTATGATTTCTTTCCTTCTGCTAACTTTGGGGTTTTTTGTTCTTCTTTCTCTAATTGCTTTAGTTGTAAGGTTAGGTAGTTTATTTGAGATGTTTCTTGTTTCTTAAGGTAGGATTGTATTGCTATAAACTTCCCTCTTAGAACTGCTTTTGCTGTGTCCCATAGGTTTTGGGTCACCGTGTTTTCATTGTCATTTGTTTCTAGGTATTTTTTGATTTCCTCTTTGATTTCTTCAGTGATTTCTTGGTTATTAAGTACTGTATTGTTTAGCCTCCAAGTGTTTGTATTTTTTACACATTTTATCCTGTAATTGATATCTATGAAATCAGTTACAGGATTGTGGTCAGAAAAGATACTTGATATGATTTCAATTTTCTTAAATTTATCAAGGGTTGATTTGTGACCCAGGATATGATCTATCCTGGAGAATGTTCCATGAGCACTTGAGAAGAAAGTGTATTCTGTTGTTTTTGGATGGAATGTCCTATAAATATCAATTAAGTCCATCTTGTTTAATGTATCATTTAAAGCTTGTGTTTCCTTATTTATTTTCATTTTGGATGCTCTGTCCATTGGTGAAAGTGGGGTGTTAAAGTCCCCTACTATGAATATGTTACTGTCGATTTCCCTTTTATGGCTGTTAGCATTTGCCTTATGTATTGAGGTGCTCCTATGTTGGGTGCATAAATATTTACAATTGTTATATCTTCTTCTTGGATTGATCCCTTGATCATTATGTAGTGTCCTTCTTTGTCTCTTGTAATAGTCTTTGTTTTAAAGTCTATTTTGTCTGATATGAGAATTGCTACTGCAGCTTTCTTTTGATTTCCACTTGCATGGAATATCTTTTTCCATCTCCTTACTTTCAGTCTGTATCTGTCCCTAGGTCTGAAATGGGTCTCTTGTAGACAGCATATATATGGGTCTTGTTTTTGTATCCATTCAGCCAGTCTATGTCTTTTGGTTGGAGCATTTAGTCCATTTACATTTAAGGTAATTATCGATATGTATGTTCCTATTCCCATTTTCTTAATTGTTTTGGGTTTGTTATTATAGGTCTTTTCCTTCTCTTGTGTTTCTTGCCTAGAGAAGTTCCTTTAGCATTTGTTGTAAAGCTGGTTTTGTGGTGCTGAATTCTCTTAGCTTTTGCTTGTCTGTAAAGGTCTTAATTTCTCCGTCAAATGTGAATGAGATCCTTGCTGTGTAGAGTAATCTTGGTTGTAGGTTTTTCTCCTTCATCACTTTAAGTATGTCCTGCCAGTCCCTTCTGGCTTGGAGAGTTTCTGCTGAAAGTTCAGTTGTTAACCTTATGGGGATTGCCTTGTATGTTATTTGTTGTTTTTCCCTTGGTGCTTTTAATATTTTTTTGTTTGTATTTAATTTTTGATAGTTTGATTAATATGTGTCTTGGCATGTTTCTCCTTGGATTTATCCTGTATGGGATTCTCTGCGCTTCCTTGGCTTGACTATTTCCTTTCCCATGTTAGGGAAGTTTTCATCTATAATCCCTTCAAATATTTTTTTTTTTTTTTTTTTAAAAGAAGATGTTGGGGGTAGGAGTTTTTATTAATTAATTTATTTATTTTTGCTGTGTTGCGTCTTCATTTCTGTGCGAGGGCTTTCTCTAGTTGTGGCAAGCGGGGGCCACTCTTCATCGCGGTGCGCGGGCCTCTCACTATCGTGGCCTCTTGTTGTGGAGCACAGGCTCCAGACGCGCAGGCTCAGTAGTCGTGGCTCACGGGCCTAGTTGCTCCGCGGCATGTGGGATCCTCCCAGACCAGGGCTCGAACCCGTGTCCCCTGCATTAGCAGGCAGATTCTCAACCACTGCGCCACCAGGGAAGCCCCCTTCAAATATTTTTCAGACCCTTTCTTTTCCTCTTCTTCTTCTGGGACCCCTATAATTCGAATGTTGGTGCATTTAATGTTGTCCCAGAGGTCTCTGACACTGTCCTCAATTCTTTTCATTCTGTTTTTCTTCATTCTACTCTTAGGCAGTTATTTCCACTATTTTATCTTCCAGGTCACTTGTCCATTCTTCTGCCTCAGTTATTCTGCTATTGATTCCTTCTAGAGAATTTTTAATTTCATTTATTGTGTTGTTCATCATTGTTTGTTTGCTCTTTAGTTCTTCTAGGTCCTTGTTAAACATTTCCTGTATTTTCTCCATTGTGTTTCCAAGATTTTGGATCATCTTTACTATCATTACTCTGAATACTTTTTCAGGTAGACTGCCTATTTCTTCTTCTTTTGTTTGGTCTGGTGGGTTTATACCTTGCTCCTTCATCTGCTGCATATTTCTCTGTCTTCTCATTTTGTTTAACTTACTGTTTGGGGTCTCCTTTGCGCAGACTGCGGGTTCATAGTTCCCGTTGTTTTCCATGTCTTCCCCCAGGGGATTAAGTTGGTTCAGTGGCTTATGTAGTTTTCCTGGTGGAGGGGACTGGTGCCTGTTTCTGCTGGGTGGGACTGGATCTTGTCTTTCTGCTGGGCAGGGCCGTGTTCAGTGGTGTGTTTTGAGGTGTCTGCAAACTTAGTATGATTTTAGAGAGACTCTCTGCTAATGGGTGGGGTTGTGTTCCTGTCTTGCTAGTTGTTTGGCCTGGGGCGTCCAGCACGGGAGCTTGCTGGCTCTTGGGTGGAGCTGGGTCTTAGTGTTCAGGTGGAGGTCTCTGGGAGAGCTCTCGCCGATTGATATTACATGGGGCTGGGAGGTCTCTGGTCATCCAGTGTCCTGGACTCGGCTCTCCCACCTCGGAGGTTCAGGCCTGACACCCGGCCAGAGCACCAAGACGCTGTCAAGCCACACAGCACAGAAAAAAAGGAAGAAAAATAAAGAAGAATAAAATAAAATAAAATAAAATAAGAAATATAATAATAAAATAAAAAAATAATAAAAATTTAAAAAGAGCAACCAAAGCAATAAACAATCCACCAATGACAACAAGTGCTAAAAACTATACTAAGATAAACATAAAAGTCAGCAACAAATCAGTTGCAGACAGCAAACCCCAAGTCTACAGTTGCTCCCAAAGTCCACTGCCGCAATTTTTTTTTTTTTACATCTTTATTGGAGTATAATTGCTTTACACACTGTCTCAATTTTGGCGAACATTTGTTGTCTATTCAGGTATTCCACAGATGCAGGGTTCATCAAGTTGGCTGTGGGGATTTAATCCACTGCTCCTGAGGCTGCTGGGAGAGATTTCCCTTTCTCTTCCTTGTTTGCACAGCTCCTGGGGTTCAGCTTTGGATTTGGACCCGTCTCTGTGTGTAGGTCACCCTCAGGCATCTGTTCCCCACCCAGAGAGGATGGGGTTAAAGCAGCGACTGATCAGGGCTCTCTTGCTCTCTCAGGCTGGGGAGAGGGAGGGGTCCGGTAGTCACAATTGGAATGCGGGGTGAGCCTGCAGTGGCAGAGGCCAGCATCAGCCTGAGGTGCGCTGTGCGTTCTCCCGGGGAAGTTGTGCCCACATCTCAGGACCCTGGCAGTGGCGGGCTGCAGGCTGTGGGTAGTGACCTGTGCTCGCACACAGGATTCTTTGTGGCGGCAGCAGCAGCCGCCTTAGCGTCTCATGCCCGTCTCTGGAGCTCCCTTAGGCGGTGCTCTGCCTTCTGTGGGCAGACGGGGAAGGAAACCCCTCTCCTCCTGCACCCTGAAACAGTGGTCTCTTGCCTCTTCGGCAGCTCCAGACTTTTCCCCGGACTCCCTCCAAGCTAGCTGTGGTGCACTAACCCCTTCAGGCTGTGTTCATGCAGCCAACCCCAGTCCTGTCCCTGGGATCTGACCTCCGAAGCCTGAGCCTCAGCTCCCAGCCCCCGCCCGCCCCGGCAGGTGAGCAGACAAGCCTCTCAGGCTGGTGAGTGCTGGTCGGCACCGATCCTCTCTGTGGGAATCTCTTCGCTTTGCCCTCCGCACCCCTGTTGCTGCACTCTCCTCCGTGGCTCCGAAGCTTTCCCCCTCCGCCACCTGCAGTCTCTGCCCACGAAGGGGCTTCTAGTGTGTGGAAACCTTTCCTCCTTCACAGCTCCCTCCCACTGGTGCAGGTCCCGTCCCTATTCTTTTGTCTCTGTTTATTCTTTTTTCTTTTGCCCTACCCAGGTATGTGGGGAGTTTCTTGCTTTTGGGGAAGTCTGAGGTCTTCTGCCAGCGTTCAGTAGGTATTCTGTAGGAGTTGTTCCACATGTAGATGAATTTCTGATGTATTTGTGGGGAGGAAGGTGATCTCCATGTCTTACTTCTCTGCCATCTTGAAGGTCCCCTCTCAGCCCAGCCATTTAAACGTTTAGCATTATTGGAAGAAACATCCTCAGCAGCTGTCCTCACTTCTGTCCCCCTCTTCATAAAGGCTTTGCTCTCTGGCTCCATCCTCTCTGCTACGCTGAATCTGGAGTAACTTAAGTGGCAGCTAACGATGATGCACTCAGCATTCTAGCTTTTTGGTTCCTTGACCTTGTCAATACCAGTGACCCTCACCTTCACTTCTCTGCAACCGTCCAACCTCCTGACTTCATCCTGGAGCTTGTCGCCACTTGGAGTGATGCCACGTCCGACATTTGTATTTCCATGGGCCTCAGTTTCCAGAAGCGGACCTTTGGAGTTCATGAAAATGGTCTTTACACTCTTATCTCCAATTCTTCACTTCCTAGATATGCATCCTGACTGAGTCCAACCAGGCATTTGTACAACCAGGGGCCCCCTTGTCTATCATCCATCTCTTTTTTTATTAAATCCACTGCATTTCCCCATCTTAATTTCAATTAATAGCGTGGCAGCATTTGCTGATTGTGACGATGACTGTCTTCTTGAAATGTTTGTCCTTGGCTTCCTCATCCTCGTGTAGTTTCTTCCTGCCTCTTCTTAGCCATCCCTCTTCATGCTCCTCCATTGATGCCCATTTCTAAATTGTTGTTGTTCTCTTAGTCTTTTGTCTTCTGCTCTTGTTTCTCTTAACTCTGTGCTTTCTACCAGTGCTGTCTCTGCCACCCCTTGAATAATCATTTGCCTTAGAGATTCTTCCAACTTTAGACCCACCTCAAACCAGCTTCGGGGTCCAGCTAGGTTCCTTACTGCTGTGCACTGATTAATTGTACATAAGGGATTAATATTGACCTCAAATCCAGCCTGTTATAAATGGAACATGTGGTATCCTAACCATCTCTCCAAATTTGCTTTGTCCCCTGTATTTCTTTTATTTTGTTTTGTACCCTTCCTTATGTATCTTGACTCTGTTTCATTCTCTCCACCTCCACTGCCACAGCCTTCTTCTGGCCATTGTCATTGATTGCCTGGGTTATTGCAATCATTCCTTTACACAGCTTTCCAGCTATCCACTCCGAACTCCATCCAATTTCAGATCCAAACTGTCATCTTTCTAAAATGAAAATCTGCTCACGTCATTCTCCTGCTTAAAACCCTTCAATTTCTCTGCATTGCCCTTAAGAAAAGTCTAAAGTTTTTGGCATGGCATATGCAACCCCTCAGAAGCCTAAGCCACGCTGACCCCTTCTGCTTTGTTTCTTGCCATTCCTCTCTCAACTCAGCCCTAACTTACAGCCCTGCTGGACTGTTAGCAGCCCTGAGGATGTGAGCATGGGCCGTTCTTTCATTCCCCTCTGTTTCAGTTGCCTGAAAGCAGCCTTCCTTTTGCCGCTCTTCCACCCACCTCTTCTTGGTTCTGCTTACATGCTCTCCCCATCTTGGTGGTCCTGGTGCTTCTTCTGCTTTCACTGCATCACGCCTGCGTGTCATATTTGCCTGTTTACTTCTTTTGTTTCCATCACTAGACAGAACACTCCTTGACTGCAGGCACTCAAATAATGTTTACGGTTCACTTCCCCACAGCCCAGGACAGTGCTGATCTCACAGTATACTTGCTGAATTAATAAATGAGTAATTTAAGAGCTTGAATGAGAGGCTGTTACTAAGGCTGGCATAAATGCAGGAGACTTCCAGTATCAGCATCTTGGCTGAATGAAGTTGTTGGTCCTGTCTTACGGTATCATTAATGTATTCAAGTCCTTTCTTTCTTTTTTCTTTTTTTTTTCTTGGTCACACCACGTGGCACACAGAACCTCCCCGACCAGGGGTTGAACCTGCGCCCTCTGCAGTGGAAGCATGGAGTCTTAACCACTGGACCACCAGGGAAGCCCCAAGTCCTTTCTTAACTTAGAAAGAGGTGAAGTTTCATAGTCCATCAGCAAGTATGCATCTTGTCATTCCTACTCATAAAAGGCTGAACTCTCTCTCCAGTAATGTGTGAGGCATCCTGTGCACAGGAATGGATGCGTTTGGGAGGCTTATTCATTCGCCGATTTTAATAATCGAAACCAATGAGAGTTACGTGTGCTGAAGCATTTTGAGATATATGCTGAACATGGGTCTCCTACTTTTCACTTCCCCGCATTATGAGTCACGAAGTCCTTAGAGGAGCTAAGATGTCCTTTGGATGTTAGGATCCCATTTCTCCATCTCTTCCCTGGTGGCCTGGAATTTACTTTCCGTATGAAAAAATATTCAATTTCACCCCCATTTTACCACGATGGATGAAATCAGTTTGTTTGTATGGCTAATGGTCTCGCAAATGAAAATAGTTCCCTTGGTTCATAGCCGACCTGGTGGAAGAAAAGTGTGAAGAGAAAGTTTTAACCTCCTGGCTTCCTTTTCTATATTCTGAGACATCTCCAGGGGCTCCTTGTTAGATTGTGTGTCTTGAAAATATTTGTGGCTAATTATGGGCAATTGAACCTGGAAGAGAGACAGTTTAGGTACAGGTTTTGAAAAATGTTGGGGTGAGGGCATATCAGCCAACATCTTTCATGATGTCTACTTTTAAAATAAATTTTCTGGAAAAATTGTTTTTAGAGGCGCAGAGTGGTCTGGTGTGTTATTATTTGTTTCGCTCCTGACAGCGGATTCCATATCTCACATTTCTCGAAACCCACCCTCAGGTTAGAGGGAAGACAAGAGGCAGTTTGTGGGTGTTTGTGAGCCCATGGTAGAACTAGTTGGACACCAGTTTCTATCCTTGTTCAATTATCCTGTGGTGCATGTGAAGCCCAAAATAGTTTTCATAAAGAAACAGATTGAATTGCACTGGGAACATTTTCGTCAATTCCTAGAATCTCAGAATGTCGTTAATTAGCAGTTGGAGTTGTTATGTGTCAGGAGTGATTTAATGAATTGAAATAGTATTAACTTTGTCTCCCCTTCTTTGGGTTCCTAAGACCTTTACATTTTATTTACTCTTCAGCTGTGGGCTTAAGCAAGCCTTTTTTAGAGTGGAAGTCAGTGAACAAAATATTTGTTTGCTCCAAAGATAGGTTGATTTTATTGCTTTGAATTGCATGGGAAAAATTGTACTTTGATCCAAATGTTAATTGAATGCAGAAGAAGTGTTTCTGAAACTGTGACTATTTTTAACCACTTTGATGTAGGCGCCCATTAAAATAACCACATGTGACATTCACTTTTATTTTCATTAACTCAGAATTAAGAAGTATGTTATAAATATAATTTTCCACTATTCATGCAATCTTGCACTTTCTCTGTTTCCCATAGGTATTTTATGTTTGATTACGTTTATTTTGAAATGTTTTTTCTCTTGTATCAAAAGCATTAGTTATGACTTGTCAGTAATGAATGTAAGCATAAAGGAAAGACATTTTTATTAACTCCTACCGTTAGATTTTACTCCATGTCTTTAGATTGTTGGCTTAAAAAATTTCTATCGTGAGCCAAAGTAAATAGGCATTTACTGAGTGCCTTCTGTGGGTCAGGTCTGCACTAAGCTATGTGCTATATGTGTTATTGAATTAAACTATACAAGAGCCCTACAAAGTATTAATATCTACAGTTTCACATAGGAGGAAGCTGAGGCACAAAGTTAAGTACCTAACCCTGGTCCTCATAAATAGCAATTGGTGGATTTGGGATTGTAGATCTTTGAAATTAGATAGACGCTCTGCACATTGATTGTCCAATCTCATGCCTCTTATTTTTTTTATAAGAGCTTCAGTCTTTACATAGGAAGTATTTTGTGCTTAGTTGAAAAAGATTCTAAATTTGATAGACAGTGGAGCCAGTGAAGTAGATATCAAACAATAATAGAGGAAAAAACTGGCTAACACCAGTGGCTCTGGTTAGAGTTAGAATGTCTATGAGGACACCCTGGAAGCCTTGTAGAACGGAAAGATAGCGTCCTCAGTACAAGGATTAGGAGACCATTTGTACCCCAATAAGCATGACCACTAAGCTCACAATTGTTAATAGAAATAATTTGAGAGCTCTGTACTGTAACATGCTACTTCTGTTATGCCTGCTTCATCTGTACATTTTGCTTGTGAATATAATCAAAGGTCAAATAGCCACCCACTTTTTGATTGAAGTAACCATAATAATTTTAGAAAATTTAGGATGCAAGCTATGAATTGGATTTGGAGCTTGGCAGCTTGCACGTGGCTGGGTTGACCCAGCTCTCTGTAATGTATTCTGAAAACATTTGGAAACAGGAATCTTCTGATTGAAGCAAGCATTATCTAGACTTCCAGTTTCTGGAAGAATGTTGGAGAACAGAACAGAATGGGAGTCTATTCCATAATAAGCCAGTTAATCTTTTTTAATGATTGAAAATACTATTCGTCACAAATCCACACTAATCTCAACAGTCAATCAATGAAAAATCATTAGGAGCTTTTTTTTTTTTTTCTTGGTACGCGGGCCTCTCACTGTTGTGGCCTCTCCCACCGCGAAGCACAGGCTCTGGACACACAGGCCCAGCGGCCATGGCTCATGGGCCCAGCCGCTCCGCAGCATGTGGGATCCTCCCGGACCGGGGCACGAACCCGTGTCCCCTGCATCGGCAGGCGGACTCTCAACCACTGCGCCACCAGGGAAGCCCCATTAGGAGCTTTTGATGTACCAACCCATCTGAGTTTTTTTTTACTTTTTAAATTTATTTATTATTTTTGGTTGCATTGGGTCTTTGTTGCTGTGCGCGGGCTTTCTCTAGTTGCGGCGAGCGGGGGATACTGTTCGTTGTGGTGCGTGGGCTTCTCATTGTGGTGGCCTCTCTTGTTGTGGAGCATGGGTTCTAGGTGCACGGGCCTCAGTAGTTGTGGCACATGGGCTCAGTAGTTGTGGCTCGCAGGCTCTACAGTGCAGGCTCGGTAGTTGTGGCGCACAGGCTTAGTTGCTCCGTGGCATGTGGGATCTTCCCGGACCAGGGCTCGAACCCATGTACCTGCTTTGGCAGACAGGTTCTTAACCTCTGCGCCACCAGGGAAGCCCCCATCTGAGTTTTAAAACATCTATTTTTTAGAACAGGAAGGAAATCATAGATCTTAAAACTTTCAGACTTTCCCTTTCAACTCTGCCTTTGCTGCTTAATTAATCTAACCCCTCCTTGTCTCCCTGACAAACTCTTTTTTACCTGCAAGACCCAGCTCAAAATACCCTCATCTATAAATTCTCTACTATAAATTTTCAATTAATTATGTCCATTGCTCACTGTTCCTTCTTCCCTGCTTCATTCAGAGTTAAACTCTCCCCTGTGTCTCCTGTACATCATTTAATGCCTGGCCTTACTGGCTGTCCTCTCTGCTGAGCTGTGAGGGCCTAGGGAGGAGTGGACGGATCATTCATCTTCACAGGGGATGGTACAGTGCCTGGTACATACGAGGCACTCAGTGTTTACTAAAAAAAAAAATGAATGAATAACACAGGGTAGGCAAAATGTATGTACTGTGGACAATCTTGTCAAAAAGAAGCAGAAATGGAAGAGGAAGTTGCCCAGAAGAACTCCAAAGAGAGAAGGATCCCATCACTTGACTCATCTTCTCTGTTCTGCAAGGAAACATGATGACCGTTCACAGCAGCCTTCCTGGCCCTGCATGACCTGCGTAAGGAGTCTCTTTAGACTGAAAATTTACTAGAACTCAAAGTTTCACCTGTTCTGGAAGGAACCGTCCCAACATTTTCCCAGATGGTCTAATGGCCAGACTCTCCTTCCATTTTTGTTATGAACTTCGATGGATCTTGTTGGATCCTGTGATCCTGACAGCGTTTACTGGGGCGTGATGGAGGCCCGGGGGGGCAGCTGTCAAGGCTGCTGCCTCCATATCGTCCCCCACTGCTCGCTACCCCCTTCATTCTAATGTCCTCGGGTCTCAAGCATAAAGTGTCCCTCCCCTTCTGGTTCTACCCTCCAGCTTCTCTTTGGGGCCCTTGCATCCTGACATTCAGCTTGTGAAATTCCTAAATGCTCCTCTTTTTTTGCTTTCTCAAGTTTCCTTCATCTCTGGGCATCTTCCGAGAGAAGGAGCTGTTACGTCCATTGTACCATTTCCTACAATTTTTTTTTATGAGCGTTGCTAATTTTTTCCATTTGTGAGCCTTAATCAGTGGTATTTAATAGCCACATTAAGAGGAAAGATAAAATCAAAGGAAAAGGAATTTTAAAATACCATTGGCAAATGATTTAAAATCACCAGATTATGAAAACAATAATTAAATACAAACTGAATTTCATCCTCATCATACAAATATGCAGGCAAATCACAGACTGTGTAGCCATCAGGGCTGGCACTCCTGATCCAGAGGTCTGCAGCTATACCACCCCCATGCAGATTCTTCTAGGCACAGCTGCCTCCGGATGTGGCCCAGATTCTTTGCTGAGCCGTAGAGCAAATGGAGGAAAAAGTTTGGAAGAGAAGATAGCTTAGAGTCTTGGAGCTTACTAAGAGAAGTTAAAATCTTGACGAAATCCTAGGAACCCAAAGGAAAAAAAATTGAAGTATATATGGCTGCTCCTAACCATGGACCTTTTGCCATGATCCAGGGAATTAAGACTCCTGGTTTAGTCCCAATTCAGTTTCCAACTGTCTGTATCACCTTGGCCAAGTCTCTTAATCTCTACCACCTTCAGCAATCATAAAAGTCCCTAATAGCACTAAAATTCAGTATACTATGATCCTATTGGTAAGAGTGTACAGAATGTGCAATGTAGAGATGAATGTAGATCATCTTTTCTCCCAAGCGGCCTCGAGTGAGGAGTGAAATACTTGTAACTACATGAATGCAAAGCAACAACAAATGAGGAATGAAAAGAGAGGAGAAACAGAAAATAATAAGCCTAGAGGGAGAAGATTTAATAGGTTATGATGGGAATAGCAATACCAGCAGGAGAAAATAGAAAAGTCAATAGTCAAAACAAGATGCTTGGCCATGCTGTGTATCTCCGAGAGCCTAATGGGCTGATTGCAAGCTAATGATTACAAGAATGACTCCAGTTCACGGCCAGTAACGGTCTGTGCTTCATGTCGGTCACAGTTATGAACCAGTACATGATTGCACTGATATTGCATTTTACTTTCTAATCATTCACACATATTTATATTCCTTTCGTCTATTATGTGATTCTCAGGCCTGCCTTAAACTATAAGGTTAAAAAAAATAGAAACCTATAGATAAAGAAGGGTTGATGTGGGTTAATATTTTGAAGAATAATATTGGGAATGCTAAAGATGAGTTTGATGGTTAACTATACGGTGCTTTTAGTGTTTCTTTTTGAAAGGACTGGTATCAATTTTTAGAGTATCAGTATTTCATTTTTTTTGGACATGTTTTTCTAATTCTTTTTTATTGTGGTAAAATACACGTAACATAAAATTTAGTATCTTCACCATTTTTAAATGTACAGTTCAGTGGCATTAAGCGCATTTATATTGTTGTGCAATCATCACCACCATCCATCTCCAGAACACTTTTCATCTTGTGAAGCTGAAACTCTGTACCCATTAAACAGTAACTCCCCATGCCCTTCTCCCCCATTGCCTAGCAACCATCTTTCTACTTCCTGTCTCTGTCATTTTGACTGCTCCAAGCACCTCATATAAGTGGAATCATATACAGTATTTGTCTCTTTTTTAAAAAAAAACCCTGCTTATTTCACTAAGCATAATGTCCTAAAGCTTCATCCATGTTGTATCATTTGGCAGGATTTCCTTCTTTTTTAAGGCTGAATAGAATTTATTTGCATGTATATACACATTTTGTTTAACCATTCATCCATCAATGGACACTTGAGTTGATTTCACATTTTAGCTATTTTAAAGAATGCAGCTATGAACATGGGTGTACAAATATCTCTTCAAGACCCTGCTTTCAATTCTTTGGTATATATCCAGAAGTGGAATTGCTGGATCACATGGTAATTCAATTTTAAATAGAATTATTTAATAATGCACAAGGATTCCAATTTCTCCACATCCTTGCCAAAACTTGTTTTCTGTTTTATGGGGTTTTTGTTTGTAGTAGCCATCCTAATGGGTGTGAGGTGGTTTTAAATTGCATTTCCCTAGTGATTAGTAATGTTGAGCATATTTTTATGTGTTTCTTGCCCACTTGTATATTTTCTTTGGAGAAATATCTTTTCAAATTCTGTAGCCATTTTTGAATTAGTTTGTTTTTTGTTGTTGAATTTTAGGAGTTCTCTATATATTCTGGATATTAATTTCTTATTAGATATATGATTTACAAATACTTTGTCCAATTCTGTGGGTTGCCTTTTTACTCTGTTGATAGTGTCTTTTGATGCACAAAATTTTTCAGTTTTCATGAAGTCCAATTTGTTTATTTTTTCCTTTTGTTGCCTGTGCCTTTGGTATTATATTTTTTAAAAATCCAGTGTTGTAAAGGTTTTGCCCTATGTTTTTTCTAAGAGTTTTTAAAAACAGTTTTGGGTCTTACATTTAGGGAATGGATCCATTTAAAGTTGAGTTTTTTATATGGTGTTACATAAGGATCCAACTTCATTATTTTGCCTGTGGATACCCAGTTTTCCCAGCACCATTTTTGAAAAGACTGTTCTTTCCCTATTGAGTAGTCTTGGCACCCTTGTCAAAAATCATTTGACTGTATATGTGAGGGTTTATTTCTGGGCTCTCTAGTCTATTCTGTTGGGCTATATGGCTGTCTTTATACCAATACCACACTGTTTTGATTCCTGTAGTTTTGTAGTAAATTTTAAAATCAGGAAATGTTTGAACTCTGGTTTTGTTCTTCTTTCAGAATTGTTTTGACTTTTCAAGGTCCCTCAAGATTCCATGTAATGTTTAGAATGGGGTCTCCCATTTCTGTAAAAAATGTCATTGAGATTTTGATAAGGATTAAGCTGAATGTATAGATTGCTTTGGGTAGTATCGACATCTTAACAGTATTAAGTCTTCCAATCCATGATCATGGGATGTTTTTCCATTTATTTATGTTTTCATTACTTTCTTTAAGAAATGTTTTACAGTTTTCATTGAACGAGTCTTTCACCTCCTTTGCTAAGTTAATTCCTAAGTGTTTTATTCTTTTTGATGCTATTGTAAATGGAAATTGTTTTCTTAATTTTCCTTTTGGATAGTTCATAGTTAGTATATAGAAATTCAGTTGATTTTTTTGTGTTGACTTTGTATCCTGCTACTTTGTTGAATTTGTTTATAAGTTCTAACAGATTTTTGTGTGGAATCTTTAGGGTTTTCTACATAGAAAATCATATTACCTGTGAACAGAGGTATTTTTACTTCTTCCTGTCTAATTTGGATGCCTTTTATTTCTTTTTCTTGCCTAATTTGTCTGGCTAGGACTTCCAGTACTATTTTTTAATTCCTTTTCCTCCCAGCTTTATTGAGAAATAATTGACATATGCCACTGTATGTTTAAGGTGTAAAGCATGATGGTTTGATTTACATACATTTTGAAATGATGACCGCAATAGGTTTAGTTAACATCCATCATCTCATACGGATACAATAAAAGGAAAAGAAAAAAATTTCTCCCTGTGATAAGAATTCTTAGGCTTTCTTCTCTTAACAACTTTACTATATATCATACAGCTGTGTTAACTATAGTCATCATATTATACATTACATCCCTTGTAGTTATTTATAACTGGAGTTTTGTACCTTTTCCACTCGCAGAAATTAACCTGAAAAGAATTAAAGAGTTAAATTTAAGACCTGAAACCAGGAAACTCCTAGAAGAATATTAGGAAAGAAGCTCCTTGATGTGGGTCTTGGCAATGATTTTTTGGAAATGACACCTAAAGCACAAGCAACAAAGTCAAAAATAAGCAAGTGGGACTACAGTAAACAAAAAAAGCTCTGCACAGCAAAAGAAACCAGCAGCAGAGTGAAAAGACAACCTATGGAATGGGAAAAACATTTGCAAACCATATATCTGATGAGGCATTAATATTCAAAATAAAGAACTCATACAATTCAATAACAAAAACATCAGTACTATGCTGAATATATGTGGCAACAGTGGGCACCCTTGTTCTTGATCTTACAGAAGAGCTTCCTGTGTGTCGCCATTAGTCTGATGCATGCTGTGGGTTTTTCATATATGACTTTTATTTTGTTGAGGTATATCAGTGTTTAATTTTGAATGTTAAAGTTTCTCTGAAGGCCTGGTTTCAGGATAGATAGTTTTATTGTGTAAAAGGCAATAACAGGAACAACAGCAGCACTCGTAATGATTAGGTGATGGTGTAGAGAGAAGATAATTACGTCTGACAGACCTTATGCTGATTCAAAACCCTTCGGTTTTATGGTTATTGGATTTGAACAAGGTGCTTCACTTCTATGAGCCTCCAGTTTCCTGTCTGTGGAATTGCCCTCAAAAAGTTGTACGCATGCTATAAAAGTTTCAGGTGCTTCTATATCCACACCTGCGTTTTGTGTATGAAGAGTATACTGCTTTTCTGTGTTCCTTGCAGTAGAAGGAGGGAGAAATTATTTCCTTGATACCGTATCCCCATTTAGCTCACTCCATTTGCCTCATATTGTACATACATGTAGGCAACTAGCCAGTTTTATTTTATTCTGAGACTTTTCTTTCCCCTTAGGTTTAGGGAAGTTTTAACTCTCTGCTGAGGCCCTCACATATTTTCGCAGGAGTTGGCACGGACAGGTTGGTGGGCATGCATAGAATAATCAAGCAGTGAGGAGCTGAAGGCTACACCACCAGGTAGCCCTGCCTGCTCCTCCGTGGGTCAGGCTCCCTTTCACACCAGCACGAGGGCTGTGAGAACAAGAGCACTGGCCATGATGATGTACATGCTACAGCACACGGCCAGGGCAGATGAAAGTAACTCTTTTCACCGCCCTGCTGATGGGCTAGTCCCTGATGTTCCCACTTCAGCTGAATAGGACTGAAAGTGAAGTTAGTAAAGAATTTGCATTATAAGGTTGCATCAGTATGCACTGAGATGGAAACATTTAGGAATGAGCAAAGCACAGGGGTCTGGAATGGACAGTGGGACAGTAGTTGAATTCTAGGAGTCAGAGTAGGGCATCTCTATTAGCATCGTAAACTTTTTTTTAACCTTTTCCTAATAACAAGGAGAAGAATAACAGTAAAGGCGAAAAGAGGTAGCAACATGAGAGGATGAAAAAAAAGTCAAAAGTTTACTAAGACCAAGGCTCTACAAATACTTATGTTGAGATAGTTTACCAGCTGGTAAAGAAAGAAAAGTTCAGAGAGTTGAACAAGTATTCACTTCAAGGCTGATCTAGTCCCACATTTCAGTCACTCAATCTTAAATATTGATTTAAAAAAATATAATTGGGCATTTAGATTGAACTTTCTTGTTAATTGCAATGTTAGTTTTGATAAACACTGTAGGACAGTTGGACAGACAACTCTTTCCCTTGTTTTCCCTTCTCCTTCTCTGTCACCCTTTTCCTACCCCCAGCAACATGTATTAAACTTCAGAAAAAAAGCATTCATTTGCTACCCTACCTAATACTTGCTACTTTCAAATTTCCAAGTCTTATCAGGGTTACTTGGTAATTTTAATTTTTTTGAATTATCGCAGTAAGGAGTAATTTGAAAGTGACTTGCAGAGGAAAATGTGGCTAATGAGAAGGTAGACAGTAGTTAGATTTCTGTAATTAGCAATGATTTCAGTATTCTTCTACTCTGTAGGAGATTTGAGTCAGATGATAAGTTGAAAATCACGTATTCTAAAAGAAAACTGGGTCCTTCCTTAAGAGATTTTTCTATCTTCTAAATATTCCAGTGTGGTTTCATGCCTTGGGATTTCCCTGGTGGTGCAGTGGTTAAAAATCCACCTGTCAATGCAGGGGACACAGGTTCGATCCCCGGTCGGGGAAGATCCCACATGCAGTGGAGCAACTAAGCCCGTGCACCACAACTATTGAGCCTGCGCTCTAGAGCCCACGAGCCACAACTACTGAACCCGTGTGCCGCAACTACTGAAGCCTGCGCACCTAGAGCCCGTGCTCTGCAACAAGAGAAGCCACCGCAATGAGAAGCCTGTGCACCATAACGAAGAGTAGACCCCACTCGCTGCAACTAGAGAAAGCCTGTGCGCAGCAACGAAGACCCAATGCAGCCAAAAAAAAAAAAAAAAAAAGGTCCCAAGTTGTCAGTTGTCAGTAGGGGGGTGGTAGAGTGAATGTAGCAAATAATTGCTTTTTGCTTTTGTGATATTTAAATGGTAGCTTTTATTCATGGGAATGATCTTGACGTTTAAGTAAACAGGTAATAGTTTGATCAAGTTTATCACCATGTAGCTTCCTCTAGGCACTGCTTAAGAGCAAAGAACAGTCATTTATTTTTCAACCACAATGTTGACTGTAAGTTCGTTCAACCAACATTTAGGCTCACAGAAGCCATTTATCTCCAGAGCCGTGGTTATCACTATGTGCTTAAGTTGCGTCTTCGGGAACATGTCATTCTTACTCTGGCCTCTGCTCAGTTGTTCATTCAGCAAATATTCATCTCTTGCGCTAAGCCCAAGGGAAGCAGAGATAGGAATACAGAGTCCTGTCTCCTGTGGGCCTCATGGATTAGCTGGGAGACACAGGAGCATTCAGGGTGCTATGGAAACACAGGGAAGCAATGGATAATTAGGTAAGTGGTGGGAGAGGGTGGTCAGAAATGGTTTCCAAAAAGATGGACAAAGAAGGCAATGAGTGTGATGGTGGAGAGAGATGAACATGTGTGTAGTCTACCCTGAAATTTACACCTGAGGGTGGGAGGAGGTGAGGATGCAGAGGTCTGTGTCATGGAAGAGCTGGACTTTGCCCTGGAAACTTTGGGGAGACAGAGGATTTCAAGCAGGAGAGTAATATGATTGAGTTTTCATGTAGAGATCAGTTGGGACAAAGGATTGGAGGTGGGCTGGTCTGGAGGGAAGGCTGAGGCTGGGGCTTGCAGTATTCCAGGTGTGAGGTGCTGGAGCCCCAACTGAGGAAACAGAGATGATAAGAAGGACAATTTTACTCTTTGAATCTTTTTTTAGAGTTCAGAAGAACCAGGAATGATGAGCAATAATTTGAACCTGGAGATCCTAGATTGGTCTGAACAAGCCCATGATGAATGACTGATCTCATGCAGACAAAGATTCTAATGGGAGGGAAATAAACAAAAAAAAATGCCAAAAAAAAAAAAGAATTGGAAGGTCAAGGTAACTGACCTTGGATAAAGGAGAAGGAAGACGCTAGGACCACTCAGGTTAGGCAGTTACTATTCATTTGGGGAGGTGCCATTCAAACTCTAACAAGACAAAAAGCACTGCTTTAGTAGTAATAAGGTAAGCATCCTGCACCCCAAAGCAAGCCCAGAGATGAGACTTAAATCTGGGAATCCAAGCAGGGCTTTCTTCTTTCCTCTTGGGAAGCAGATGCCAGGTTCTCTAACTCAGGAGACCAGAAGTAGGGGGTTGGCTGTTTGCCCCCCAGGGCCAGGTCCTGCCCAGAAGTACTTTCCCTGAAAAAGCAAGACTTGGGAGAAAACTTATCTCTGAATTAGAAAATGGCAACCAAGTGGGTGAAGCCCCATTCTGTCTCCAAAGAACGGTCACCTCATCCATTCTTAAAATGGGGCCCAGTGAATGTTTCAAGAGCTGACCAATAAAATTCGTAGCTTTTCCTTTGGGGAAGAAACAGTGAGGGGGTGGAACAGTGGGGCAGGGTCATTGTCTCTTCCATGGTCAGAAGTAGAAGCATGGGGACAGTGACAGAGCATGTTCCTTTCACACAGCCACCTCCAACACTGGACACAGTGACTCTGGAGGCTTTGAAACACCAAGAGGAAGCATGGCAAGGATTCTTGCTCTGGAGAGAAATTGCAGACTGGGAATCATGAGAATGTTGGTTGTGGTTAGACATGTCGGAGTGGGGGAAATCTTCTGGGAAGAGTGTTTCATGATGGGAAGGGAAGTGTATGGAGGATGGAATATGGGGTCACCAATAGTTAAGTGATAGACCAAAGAAGTGGTATCTAGAGAGGTAAGTAAAACAGGACAAAGCATTGTCATTGAACCCTGAGAGGAGTAGGTGCTAAAAAGGAGGGGACCATGAATAGAGTCAAGAGCTGCAGACATCAGGTCACACAGGTTTCAAAAGTGCTCACTGAAGTTTTCAAGTTGGGGCCACAGGTAGCTGGTAGTGTCTGTGGATAGTTGGGGGAAGAAGACAGTTCTATGCACACAAAAGGAAAGGAGAGAGGAAAAGGCTGAAAATGCAGGGCTCAGTGGGGATAAAAGGAGGAAAGTTTGGAGATGCTGGCAAAGGTGGGAGGGAGCCAGAGCTCCAGGTGAGCTGGAGCCTCAGGTGAGCAGCCCCTTTCCCACCTGACATCTGTGCTTCTCCGTACTTCCAACTCTTTACCTGCCAACTCCTGCTCATCTTATATGTCTCTTCCTCAAATAACGTTCCCCAGAAGGCTCAATCTCAATTAAGTGCATCTATTTTATTGTTTCATCACTTCCTAAATCTATTCTTGAATTTCAGAGCACTTGTCACCATTGGCAACTGCATATTTTTCTTCATGTTTATTTGTTTAATGCTTGTCTCTCCTCTTAGACTGAAAGCCACATGAGGGCAGGGATTCTGTCTGGTTTTCCTCATAATTGTGTTTTTAGCACTTAGCCTGGTGTCTGTCATGCACATAGTGAACGTTCAGTAAATAATATTTGGTGAATCTGTTGGTGAAGTTTCTTGGACTATTCCTGTCTACTGAAAGATACTTAACCTTTCATTTTGTGGTTGAGGAACAAAGGTATATTTGTGAACTCTTTATGAGGATAGTATAAGCTACCATTTTTAGGATGTAGGGGAAGTACTCTTAAAAATTTTTTTTTGAACATCTTTATTGGGAGTATAATTGCTTTACAATGTTGTGTTAGTTTCTGCTGTATAACAAAGTGAATCAGCTATATGTGTACATATATCCCCATATCCCCTCCCTCGTGCGTCTCCCTCCCACCCTCGCTATCCCACCCCTCTAGGTGGTCACAAAGCACCCAGCTGATCTCCCTGTGCTGTGTAGCTGCTTTCCACTAGCTAGCTATTTTACATGTGGTAGTGTATATATGTCAGCGCTACTCTCTCACTTCGTCCCAGCTTACCCTTCCTCCTCCCAGTGTCCTCAAGTCCATTCCCTACATCTGCATCTTTATTCCTGTCCTGCCCCTAGGTTCATCAGAACCATTTTTTTTATATTCCATATATATGTGTTAGCATACGGTATTTGTTTTTTTCTTTCTGACTTACTTCACTCTGTATGACAGACTCTAGGTCCATCCACCTCACTACAAATAACTCAATTTCATTTCTTTTTATGGCTGAGTAATATTCCATTGTATATATATGCCACATCTTCTTTATCCGTTCATCTGTTGATGGACACTTAGGTTGCTTCCATGTCTTGGCTCTTGTAAATAGTGCTGCAGTAAACATTGTGGTACATGTCTCTTTTTGAATTATGGTTTTCTACCATATAGCCTGAGAAAACCATAATTCAGAAAGAGACATATACCACAATGTTCATTGCAAGGGAAGTAGTCTTGATTTTTTAATGCAACAGTTGAGCTTCACTCTGATCTGTGTCACACGAGATGAGGAGCTGGGAAAATACCTCGACGTGGCTCTTTACCACTTAGTGCAGCCCAGGGATGGGTTATTTCAAGGATCCTGGGCTGAACTTCCCTCGTGGAGGTGCTTGGAGCTAAGGATGGTTCAGGTTTGCCTGGATCTTCTGGAGCCTCACAGATCTCCAGCAAACCTTCCAGAACCATGCCAGATACGTGAGCATTGATGCCTGCGCTGTGCTCTTCACGCTCCTGGGGGCTTGGGGCATCCTCAACTAGATGATGCACAACCCTCATTCCCATAGAATTTCAAGTCTAGTGAGGACGTAGTGTAATGGAGAAAGAGGTGAGAGAGCATTGATTGCTACTACATCATTCTTTCATACCAACTCTCATTGGCTTTGCTATAATGACCTTAGAGTCATTCTAAGCTCTATTCAGAACTCTGGAGCACATTTGGCTTCAACATATGCAATCAGTGCCTGCCATGGGAACTGGCTCCCTTTAAACTCAAAATTAATTATAGGCATTTATATTTCCAGTAACCAAAATGGGTAATCAGACCTGATTAACTGGTAGTCAATCAATGCTTCTTTTTTTCCACTATCCTTCCCTATGTACACTGGTAAGTAAGTGAAGATAATTTTGAATCTGAGATGATTAGAAACCCTTGGGAGTCTGGTGAGAACCATTCTGACATCATGCCT
Organism: Mesoplodon mirus; assembly: GCF_964341445.2. Classification (NCBI taxonomy): domain Eukaryota; kingdom Metazoa; phylum Chordata; class Mammalia; order Artiodactyla; family Ziphiidae; genus Mesoplodon; species Mesoplodon mirus. Next base: position 12,206,565 of record NC_138979.1, on the reverse strand, counting down.
GGGCATTTGATCTGTGGTTTCTACTTCTGGTAATGATGCATGGTGGATATGTACCCATCTCTCTTACTGTGCTCCAAACCCATTCCCTCTTGGCTTGGTGGTTTTCATGTCTTCTGTGCCAGAGCCTGTACTAAAATATGCAAATCCTATTTCTCAAGTGGTTACACACTGGATGAGTCTTGATTCTTGCTGTCTGCCTTGTTTAGGCTTCAGTTGAGTTGCATTTAGTTTAGTTACACATTGTCTATGATTGGTTGAAGGATCCTTTCCATCTAAGCTGAATTTTCACCAACTACTTGCTGGTAGGTAAAGTTTAGTTTGTTCAGTTGTGGTGATAGAAGGGGAAAAACAGGGGTTTGTGCCATACCACTTCAAAAGCAATATCAAAATGTTGCTACATTGGCCCCCAGGGATGGAGATGATCCTGTGAAGAAAGTTATTATATTGTAGCTGCCATCTAAAAAGTTAGTTACAGTTTTCTTTTTGAGGAGTGATATTAGTTTTCCTCTTATTCACCCCTGAGTCAGTCTGGGTCCTCTAGCGTCTTCATGGTGTACCAGGTCTTCCCAATGTCCCCACAGTAAACAGGACATAGGGGTAGCGTCTGTGCACAGATAGACCACTCTGTATCTCCAGTGGCTCCCAGGAGCCCATCTTTTTTCCCCAGTATCATGGAACTCCATGGAGTAGGAAACCTGATGGGGTTAAGGAATATATTGGTTACAGAAAACAGGTCACCTTTTTATGACTGGTAATAGTAGTACTGCACATTCAAGGTACTTCTGGTCAAGTTTGAGGCACTCCTCAATGTGACAACATAATGTAGCATATTTTTAACCTGGCACTCTTTCTGTGATCATCCCGTCCCTCCTTTCATCACCTTGATAGAAGTCTTCAAGTGCTCGGAAGTTCTAAAGAAGTGTCCTTTTTTTTTTTATATAACTTATTTATTTTTTATTTATTTATTTTTGGCTGCATTGGGTCTTCATTGCTGCACGTGGGCTTTCTCTAGTTGTGGTGAGCGGGGGCTACTCTTCGTTGTGATGCGTGGGCTTCTCATTGTGGTGGCTTCTCGTTGCAGAGAACAGGTTCTAGGTGCGTGGGCTTCAGTAGTTGTGGCACGTGGACTCAGTAGTTGTGGCTCACGGGCTCTAGAGTGCATGCTCAGTAGTTGTGGCGCACAGGCTTAGTTGCTCCGCGGCATGTGGGATCTTCCCGGACCAGTGCTTGAACCAATGTCCCCTGCATTGGCAGGCAGATTCTTAACCACTGCGCCACCAGGGAAGCCCTAAAGAAGTGTCCTTTGTAAGAGCAGAGCTATCACTGAAATGATGCCACCAGGTTTGGTTATGATATTTCCTTTTTAAAAATAATTAATTAATTAATTATTGAGATATAGTTGGTTTATAATATATTAGTTGCAGGTGTACAACATAGTGATTCAAAACTTTTGTAAGTGGAATATACTCCATTTATAGTTATTATAAAATATTGGCTATGTTCCCTGTGCTGTACAATATATCCTTGTAGCTTATTATTTTATACACAGTAAATCCGTACCTCTTAGTCCCCTACTCCTATCCTGCCCCTTCGCCCTTCTCTTTCCTCACTGGTAACCACTAGTTTGTTCTCTATATGTGTGACTCTGTTTCTTTTTTTTTTTTTTTTTTTTTTTTTTTGCGGTATGTGGGCCTCTCACCGCTGTGGCCTCTCCCGCTGCGGCCTCTCCCGCTGCGGAGCACAGGCTCCGGACACGCAGGCCCAGCGGCCATGGCTCACGGGCCCAGCTGCTCCGCGGCATGTGGGATCCTCCCAGACCGGGGCACGAACCCGCGTCCCCTGCATCGGCAGGCAGACTCTCCACAACTGCGCCACAAGGGAAGCCCCAACTCTGTTTCTTTATTGCTATTTTCACTAGTTTGTTTTGTTTTTTTAGATTCAGCGTGTGAGTGATAACATACAATATTTGCCTTTCTCTGACTTATTTCACTAAGTGTAATACCCTCCAAGTCCATCCATATTACTGCAAATGGCAAAATTTCATTCTTTTTATGATATTTCGTATGCCATTGTTAGAGCCACTGCAGGTGTGGTTTCTTATGTGGTTCAGGTTGAGTAAAGCTCTCCCCTAATATAAATTTCCCAATTTGTAGAGTTTCTGCTGTGAACATTAGAACCTAGTTTTTTCCTTCTCATACAGTATGCTTTTGAACCACTTTCTTGTACCATAGGTTTTGATTTAGAAAATGCAGGCAAACTTTTAATACTAGCGCAAGTAAGATAGAACTGAAAAAGTATATGTTTTTGCTGCCAAATCCCCCAAAACATATTACTCTGATCCAAGCTTGTGAATCAAGGTACTGGTGCTTCTTGATGATATTTTATGGCATTTATATTGTATATGGTAACCCTGGCCACTGTACAACAGATAAACTTGAAAATCTCAAGGGCTGAACACAACAGAAGCTTATTTCTTGGTCATATAATGTGTGTTTCTGATTAGTGGGTGGTACCCTTCCAGGCAATGATTTGGAAACTCAGCTTTCTTTCATCTTGTGGCTTTGCCATTTTTGATACAAGGCTTCCAAGTTACCATGAAGGGAGAAGGGGCATGAAGGATTGATTATGTTTAAGGACCATGGCACACATCACTCTGACTCACATTTCCTTGGGCAGAATTCAGTCACATGTGAGAAAACTGAGACTGGGGTCCAGCTGTGTGCCCAGATGAAAGAGGACACAGCTGTGGTCCATGGCTAGCTCATCTCTGTCAAAATTGTTTCCTCTTCTCCTTTACAGCCTTTCCATTCCTTTGCAATTTGCCTTTTTTACTTCTGCAGTGTAAAGTTTTGTGGTATAGCCCACGTGTTGGAAATTTATGAAAGCATCTAAAAATACACACCCTGTCAAATTTTATGAATTTTAAACTATGTGAATTTTTCAAGTGTGACTTAGTAAATATTAGCAGAATCTCATTTTATGTGTAAAATTTGAAAAAATAAAATATACCAAATTTTAAAATCATCTGAATTATGTAATTTCAAGGCTGGCTGGCGAAGCAAATTATGAAGTATTTATGCCCTTGACAGTTGGAGGTTCCACCTTACCTGATACCAGAAATACCCACCATTCCTAGTAGGTATAATGTGAATCATAAAATTCCTTCTGTGCATTAGAATCTCTGATGGTAGTTTTAATGACTGATGTGCTGGCCTTAAACTTGGGTTATAGGCGCCTTGTTCTGGCTCCTGCACCTTGGGGAGTGTCACTCTGGCAAGAGGTCCTTAGGGCCCAGGGTATCTGCCAATCTGGAGCCCATGCCCCCTGTGCTCCAGGTCCTGGGGACCTTGGCATGCCTGCTCAGATGAGCCCCAAGTTCACTTCCAAGGTCTGTGCACTGCACTGGCAGTTCCCTTGAGGGTTGGGAAGCATGGTGGATGTAGGCATCCCTAAGCCTGAGGTTGGCCCAAGGGGTGGCTGTTTGCAGAGGAGTGTGGTTGAGCTCTGACATCAGCCAGGGCTGTCCACAGCCTGCCCACCATACAGTTCATGGCCGGAACCCAGGAATAGAAGAAAAGGGGAGTGGGGTGCAGGCTGGGGGCCCGGAGTCTTCCTATGCTGCTGTTTCCCATGTGAGACTCTGAGTAGCCCAAGAATTTTAAATTCACCCCAAGTCTCCAAGTCTGTTATGCAGTTATGTTTGTTAAGATAGGAAGCTTGAGGGCTTCCCTGGTGGCGCAGTGGTTGAGAGTCTGCCTGCCGATTCAGGGGACGCAGGTTCGTGCCCCGGTCCGTGAAGATCCCACATGCCGCGGAGCGGCTGGGTCTGTGAGCCATGGCCGCTGAGCCTGCGCGTCCAGAGCCTGTGCTCCACAACGGGAGAGGCCACAACAGTGAGAGGCCCGCGTACCGCAAAAAAATATATATATATATATTAGGAAGCTTGAGCATATTTAACAGTTTATGGGCTTGATTTATTTATAAGTTTTTGTCTTCCTGTGTATGAGCCTCCATTTCTATTCATGTCTGGGCCCCATAGGTGTAAAGGTCGATGTCATGCAGAACATGAAGCTGATGAGATAGGTTGCAGTCAAATGATAAAGATCTTGACACGTCATGCCAAGTAGCAACAGGGAGCTAACAGACATTTTCAAGAGTCACACGATGAGATGAGTCTTTATAAAAGACAACTCTGAGGGCAAGGTGAGGCATGAGCTGCGCCAGCCTTCAGGGTTAGGGTTAAGGACTGTTGCAGACAATTAGGTCACAGAGAATAAGGCAGTGAACATACAGGTGGGATGATGAGGAGGATCTGGATTTTTATGAGGTGGAATCAATGAGCTTTGCTGATTAATAGGCTAATGGTTAGAATGACAGAATGGGAGATGGAGAGTTAGAAGAACTCAGAGGAGGAACTGAGAGGGACTTAACTCTGCCGTCTGGGAAACTGTAAGGATGGTGATGCCACTGATGGAGATTGGAAGGCAGAGAGGGTTTTGGGGGAGAGTCAAGTTCAGGTTCAGGTACCCTACGTTGCAGTGGTGGGTGTGCAGCAGGCAGTGGATAGTATGGAGCCACACTGGGCAGAGAGGCCAGAGCTGCACCTAGACCTTTGTCCTTCTTCACCCTCCAAGCCAAACATATGCTGTAGCGTGAGAGTTGATCAACATGTCATACAAAACGAATGACCATTGTGACCACCTAGAGGGGTGGGATAGGGAGGGTGGGAGGGAGATGCAAGAGGGAGGAGATATGGAGATGTATGTATATGTATGGCTGATTCACTTTGTTATACAGCAGAAGCTAACACACCATTGCAAAGCAATTATACTCCAATAATGATGTTAAAAAAAAAGACCAACATTAATGCTCCCTTAAACTAAACAGACTAAATGTTCGATTTAACTTAAGAATTTAAACTTAGTTTATGATAGACTCAACATTTTAGGTCATTCTAGTATTTCATATCACATGGAACTTCAGTGTGATTAAATTACCTGTCTAGACATGTTGCATTAAAATGGGATAAATCTGCATTTTCTTCCTTTGATACGACTGATTTGTAGAGCAAGACCTTTTCATCACAGACTTTTCCCCAGTGGTCAGTGACTTCTCTCTGTATTTCATTTATTCTTAATTTAAACCATTTTGTGTTGTAACCCTGTTAACTTCTATAACTATAAAACGTAATTGTCCCTCAGATATAACAGATAATGTTATGAAAGTAACATTGAATCAAAATGACTTTCATTGAGTCAGGTAAAGAACTCTAATGATTTCTTTTAAAATTATAGGGCAGATCATGTTCAGCAAAGAATCAAATATTAAGCAGAGGAATGACATTGGATCAGTGCCCAGATTCTTGAGAGACCATTGAAGCTGATAACCTGGTTTCCACTGAGCTTGAATACACATCATGTCTGCTTAATATAGCATCCCTCACAGTAAGCTTAGTTCTTCAGTTGCCTCCCTAAAGGACATTGGCAACACTGTAGTTTATAACTTGATTCTTTAAGGAATTTAGTCAGTGTTAACTATGTGAACTTTGGGGAACTACTGGGAAATATATATATATATATATATATATTTAACATTTTTCATCTAGAAAAATATAGATGATGATACTCTTGTGCCTAACTTATTATTGCTTTATTCACACATTTATTTCATACACTTATTCATAGTATTCTTCTATATAAACCTCTTCTCCCAGGTTACAGTTGTTTACACCATAAGGGGCATTTTTTGCTATAGGTATTATTTCCTGAGGTTAGTATCTCAATGAAATATTTATTAATACTAATTAAAAATCTAAAGACATTATTTTAAGACATATAGACAAAATTACTGGAAAAAATACATTGGAATTACTAGTGTGTATACTGAATGGTATGAATATGGATACTTTTTCTTTCTTTACACATGTCCTGTATTTTCCAAAATTTCTTCAGTGAACACACAATTCTTATATTTGGAACAAGGAAATATGTCTTTTTTTTTTAAGGAAAAAGATGCATGAGGGTCATATATGGCTGAGGACCAGAGTGATGAGGTCATAAGAGGTCACGTGTGTGCACACTCATACACTCAGTAAAAGGAAATAATAAAGCCAAGAAAAAGGAAAAAGAGCAGCTGTCAATATCTTGCCATCCCTCTGAAATGGATAGGAAGTTGAACTACAGAAAATACTTGCTTTCTGTCTCTCTCTTTAAAATGTCACTGACTAGCAGTCTTAACAAGGATGTATTTGTGGCAGGTAGAAGCATCCATTGCTGCATAAGATACATCTTTTCTTTATAACTGGAAGAGTTACCATTACCACTTCTTTTTAGTATCATTAACGATTTAAGCATAGAGAAAAATGAAATGGCCATGAGCCTACAGTCCAACTTTGTCAAAACCTGGCATTTTGCTCGATAGCTTCAGATATTGTGTTGGTCTTGTCAAGTAGAATATTTACATCTTTATTGTGGGAAATGAGGGAAGACTTCAGGTGTGCCCTGATTGGAGGCTGTTGGCATGGGGACATTGTGGGCAGGCTAACCAGAAGTAGGGCCTCCTCTGTGATTGGTTAGGAGTGCATATTTGGCTTTCTTTGATTGATCCTAAGTTGAAAGCGGGACAAAAATTAGGGCAACTGTCAATTATTAATCAAGTCCTGGCCATTTAGGGCTGATTGTTACAGAAGTTGTTGTGTGGCCTCCAGGACTGTCACTAAAGAAAGCTGTCCAGCTTCCTGCAAATCTGACTTAAAGCAGGCTGGCTTCCTGGGCTGTTTATTGGAGAGAAAGGGTTAGTTTCCTGGGCAGGTGGCTGTAGGTTGTGGGTAAGAGTTCTGTTTTTACATAAGGGCTGGCCATTGTCTGTCTGTATATTCAGTCTTTCATGATACTCTAACCTCAAATTTATTCATGCTTACCCGATGAATGGTATTTCATTGTATAACTATGCAACAATTTATTTATCCATTCTTTGGCTGATAGACTTGGACCCCAGCTTTTTACAACATCATGAACAGTGCTGCAATTAATATTCATGTCTGCTTGTAGAAGAAATACTTTTATTCAGTGCTTCATACCATGACTTTCCTGGTATATATCTGCTTTCTGTTTGGGGGCCAGAAAGAAATGATGATGTTTTATAACTCGTGTCTTTCCCTTTGGTTAAATCTAATGTACTGTATACTTTAAGAGCTGAATCAAGGATTGCTAGAATTAGTAAACTTTGTCTATGACTTCCAGGGCCTACAGAGGTAGGCCAGCAAATCACATTTGCCTGGTGTTTAAATGTTTATGATTGAAAAAAAAATCACTTTTGCTCCTCTTTCTGCAAAAATACAAACTCTACCACCTCTTCTTCCTCTCTCTCTCCTCTTCATCTGGAATTAGTCAGTGGCAACTTCACCACTTAACCAGGACGGGAACCTCTTGAACCTAGCCATTATAAATAGCCTCCAGTGTTGCATATTCAGGACATTATATCACATAAAGCTCACTCACTGTGAATGTTTATGGTCAAGGCCAGGTGACTAATAGATACTTAACTAGAAGTTAAATTGACCCCAAGTTCTAAGATGAACCCCTGCTATTGAGTACTTGTCAGCGTTGTTATTTTGTGTTTACCTTCTCCCTTAAAAACTCTACTGTGTATTGAATATTAATATTGTAATACGACCTTTTACGTGTATATGCTTTGTAGGATTTTTTTAGCTTCTCTATTCATTCCAGGTGATCACTTAGTGGGCACTCATGTGAATAGTATTTATTTCAAAGAAATTGTAAAAAAAATTTTAAAACATACCTGATAGAAAAAATATGACGTTTGATCCTTCCTTTTGTGATCAAGTTTTAAAAACCCAATCTCTGGGCTTCCCTGGTGGCGCAGTGGTTGAGAGTCTTCCTGCCGATGCAGGGGACGCAGGTTCGTTCCCTGGTCCGGGAAGATCCCACATGCCGCGGAGCAGCTGGGCCCGTGAGCCATGGCTGCTGAGCCTGCGTGTCCGGAGCCTGTGCTCCGCAACGGGAGAGGCCACAACAGTGAGAGGCCCGCGTAACACAAAAACAAACAAACAAAAAAACCTCAATCTCTTAATTCACAAGCCTGTTCCCTTTGGTATATCCCACTGCCTCCCTTATTTTTTGCCTGAATTTAAAAACAAAAAGACACTTTCTAACAAGTCTTGCTGTCTCTGGGCTTACCCCCTTCAGTATATTTTTCCAACTGTGGTAAGAGTGATCTTTCTAAAATGAAAATCTAATTACCCCCCTGTTTAAAATCCATTAAGGCTTCTTATCATCTGTGGGATAAAGTAACACCTGCTTAGTCTTATATGAAAGGCACTGAATGCATCCTCTCTAAGCCCCACACTGCCACTTTGCAGCACAGCTACACACCAGGCAGCCCTATTCTTCACCTACACCCTGGGGTTCCCGAAGATGCTGCAGGGTCCTAGACCCTTTGCCAGGAATAGCCCTCCTTCCCCTATTTATCTGACTAATTCACCCTTTAGGACTCAGAGTGCCTTGCTCTATGAAGCTGCTCCCTTGCCCACAGAATCAGGTCCCCTCCCCTCCCTTTTGTAATTAAGAACCTGTTTGCCTCTCCCATTAGACTGTGTGCTCTTTGAGGGAAGGTACTGTGTTGCAGTGCTAATCTCTTTTGCTTTTTCAGTTGTGAATTAAGATTAAAAAAATGTGTACACATATATACTTGCGTACACAGATGTATATGCAGACATATACCTGACTCCTCTCTGCCACTTGCTTTCTGAACTTGGACATGTGATTGAACCTCAAGCCTTCAGGTTCCTCATGAGGAAGTTGAGCTTAGTTAGGTTTGGGGATTTTGGAAGAGTCATTAGAAATCTCAACCAAAGATTCACCAAGAAAAGGCTATTTCTCTTAACTCCCTTTTCTATCATTAGCACACCCAAAATACCTAACTTGGTAACTGTTGAATAACTGGAGGGAAGAAAGGAGTGAAAGAGGAAGGACAGTGGGCAGGGAGGGAGGGAGGAAGGAAGGAAAAAGGGTGAAGGAAGGCAGCATGTGATGATGTGAGACGTGTCTTGAGATCTGCATGGGTGAGGGGTTACCTGAACAATACAGAGTTCTATTGGAAAAGAGGAAAAAGGAGGAAACGGATACTGGGCAAGCAACTAATAGTATCCACACCAAAAATGTCTTGTGGGATACAAATGAATCCGACGTGCAACCTGCCTCCAAGGAGCTTTCTCTCTAGTAAGGGAAATTAAAACATGTGTCTACACAACATTACAAAGCAAGGGGTGAGAATTGTCTGGGGCAGTGGGCCTTTGTAAAAGTCCATTGAGTGAACACATAAATGAACAAATAGGTGTATGGATAAAGTTCTTAGGGAGGATGGGGAGAGGAACATTCTAGGTAGAGTGACGAGTGAAGAGGAACGCATGGAAGCTGAGATTAATCCAGTTTGGCCAAACAATTCAGTTTCGATGACTCACAGTGAGGATGGCTATGCCTCTGTCATTCCAAATTTTAACAAATTTAGGTACATATTATTTACTCATCTTGGCTTTTCTACTGTTAATGATAGCCATAGAATACTATTGCTACCTCTCTAAAACCTTAAAAATATATTCAGAGGTAGCCAAAAGAACATTAGTGACAGATAACTATTATAACTCCAGTCTTGCTACATGCAATGTTGGGGGTGGGAGGAGAGCTCTCTAGTACGGTGGTGGCAGAGTTGTCATAGCCTTGTTCCCTGATTAGCAGTGCAAGTTCCTCAACCAAAATAAACCAAAGGCTAAAGGAGGTGCTAAGAGCAGCAGGCACAGCGAACCCAGAAATGTGATTGCGCTTGGCCCTGTGGAATTGCAGCTTCTGCCTGTGCTGCTCAGAAGTCTGAATTCCTGTGGAGAAAGAATATTTTGCAATCCTCAAACCCTAATGTTTAATGGTCACGACAGCTATCTTTGTGTGCTGCTCACAGGTCCTCGACAGAGGAGATAGAGTATGACAGTGAGAAAGGGAAAAAATGTTTTCTGTTTTATAGACATTTAAAAAATGTTAAAGTGTAATAGCATCTTTTTCTTTCTAATAACGTGTTAAAATTCAAAGTAGATCTCTGAATCATTTTTTGTGTGTATTATAAGCAATCATATAAAAGATAGTAAAAGGGGAAGTTCAATATATTTTTTAAATAGTATGAAAAAAACAATTTCCTGATCTTTATGAATTATCTCCTATTTCCAAATGTTCACCATTCACGTGGATTCTCTGGGGTAATTTAAATATGGAGTTTGATAAATGGAGAATACTCTTGTTAGACAATAGAATGAGAATATATGAGATTCTAAGAGATTTATGTTGTCAGCTTTCAGTAACTACTGGTTACCTGCTGCTACATCTGGTATGAGGCTGTGTATTGGAGATAAAATAGTGCATAAACTTCCCTGACAGTGTCATTGTAGGGTCAGGAGAAGCAAGCAGGGTCTCACAATTCTGGGCCCTGTAGGTAGAGAGTGGTAAACACCCGTGTCTTCAGGAACTTGCAGGAGTGCGCTTAACCCAATCTTGAGGGTCAAGGAAGGACCCTAGAAGGCCATTGAGTTAGAGTAAATCAAAGGGAAGGGCTGGAGGTAATGTTCTGGGACAGAAGAAACAGCATATGTGGAGGCTCAGAGGTGAGAGAAAACAATATTGCAAGGGAGATGGCCAGGAGCTGTGAGAAAACGAAAGCAAACCAAACCAAACCAAAATCCATCATGCGCCCACCTTCCATATTCAATGTGCCATACACATATTGAATTTCTGAAACAGAAATAGCCTTCCTTGACTGATATTTCTTTTCTAAACCCATTGGTGAAACAAATCATTTTATTTTTTTGTTTTGTTTTCATTTTTTACAATCGTGAACAGTGTATGATGAGCATCTCTGCATATATATCTCAGTACCTCTGTCCCAGCATTTCTTCACAGTAAATTCTTAGAAGTAGAATTACCAGGGGAAACCCAAGCACATTGTAAGACTTCTGACGAATTTTGCCGTACAGTTTTATTTATACTCCTGCTAATATAACAGAGTGTGCCTTTATCTGGATCTTGGTTCTCAGGTGTTTACTGCAGCTCTGTCTGCTTACTCAAACACATACTTTTAAAAATGTTAATCTACTGGAATTCCTTTTGGAGTATATTCTTTAGGACAATTTTTTAAAAATAGTTTAAAAAATATTTTATTTATTTTTGGCTGCGTTGGGTCTTAGTTGCGGCGCGAGGGCTCTTCGTTGCGGCTTCTCTCTAGTTGTGGCGTGCGGGTTTTCTCTTCTCTAGTTGTGGCGCACAGGCTCCAGGGTGTGTGGGCTCTGTAGTTTGAGGCACACGGGCTCTCTAGTTGAGGCGCGTGAGCTCAGTAGTTGTGGCGCGCAGGCTTAGTTGCCCCACAGCATGTGGGATCTTAGTTTCCCCACCAGGGATCGAACCCGTGTCCCCTGCATTGCAAGGCGGATTCTTTACCACTGGACCCCCAGGGAAGTCCCTTGGTCAGAAATTTGTGAGAAGTCTGTTATCTCATGTTTGTGGTTTTGTCACTGGCAAATCTTTTTTTTTTAATGTAATTGGTTATTGGAGAGTTAAGATCCTTTTCCATGCCATTTGTAGGTAGCCTGTTGGGAGAAACATGGAATGTCTGTGCTGGAATTCCTCAGGGAATTCAAAAGCCTCGGTCCACCAAGGAGGCCACCAGGTTCATGATGGAGGAAGCACCTTGCCCAGGGTCACTCAGCCTCCAGGGCAAGAGTGAATTCTGTCTACAGTTCAGGTTTCTAAATCCCCATCCTGTGCAGTTCCCCTAACACCTGAAGTTTCGTCCTACACTTTCCAGCAAAGGCTTTGTAGGGATTTGCTAGTTCTTTTGTAAAGTGTCTACTGTGACATTATCCTTTGCTTTGCCCTCCCTCCTTCCCATGTGGAGCTTTCAATTAATTAATGAAAGGTCAGGTGACAAATGATTCACCTTCTGATGCGATTGTGCTGTGAATTGTTGAGTGTGATTATGTGTGCACATTTTGGGGACAGCAGTTTCCTTACAGTGCTCATTTCCATGGCTAATTACTGCATGTGGCACTTGTGAGCCAGCTCTGTCGGGTAGGGGCAGGACAGGGACAGGGAGACGCCACCAAGGACATAACACAAAACACCCAAATTAGGCTCTTTCATGACTAAACAATTAGAGGCTCATTTTAGATAAAGCCAAGTGACTTGTTATTACAATTCTCAAGGTCCTTTTGCTTGAAGCTTCTGATGGCCATAGAACTCAGTGACATTAAAGAGATGAGCTGCGGTCACAGGGGACGATTTTTGATAAATTTCTTTACAGTATGAGGAGGCAAATGAACTCTCAATTACGAATAAAATGCAAAGCTCTTTTTTCATCTAATTCTTAATAAAGCTGTTACTGAGACCAAATGAGAAAACTTTTTTTTCTGTTTCCCTTCCTTTGATTGCCAAATAAGTAAGTGTATAAGAGAAAAGAGGAATAACTTCTATTTTATTGATTTTTTTGTATTTTTATTACACTGGACCTTGTTAAGTCATCAATATTAGAAGCTTGTGATTTTTCTCAGTGTTGGTGATCTTTGTTTTTAGTCTTGGTGATTCAACTTTTGTGTCTTGATTTCTGAAACAGACCACTGTGTGAGTAATCTGGGATTACACAGTTCACTAGTCACCTGTAACCCAAAACAGCCATTTGTAAGTTCTCCTTTTTCTGTAGTTCAGAACCTCCTTTGATGCAGGTTCTGGAATCAGACATTTTTGGGTTCTTATCCCACCTTAGCCTCTTAACATCTGAAAGACACTGGGTAAGTTTACATAAACCTTCTAAGACTTAGTTTTCTCACCTGTACAATTGGATGACAGTAATGTCCACATCAAAACATAAAAAAGATTCCCTAGCATCTTTGCCAAGCTGTCATATGAACACTTGCATGTTGTTATATAGATACACATATTTTAAATGAATCTTAGTACCTTTCTTCATGAAGAATGTATATAGTTTTTTTTTTTTTTTTTTTTTTTTTTTTTTTTGCGGTATGCGGGCCTCTCACTGTTGTGGCCTCCCCCGTTGCAGAGCACAGGCTCCGGATGCGCAGGCCCAGTGGCCATGGCTCACGGGCCCAGCCGCTCCGCAGCATATGGGATCCTCCCAGACCGGGGCACGAACCCGTATCCCCTGCATCGGCAGGCGGACTCTCAACCACTGCGCCACCAGGGAGGCCCTGAATGTATATAGTTTTTAAAATGTTGGGCTTTTCTTTTTTAATTTGAGAGAACTACGTTGTGCTTAATTACTATTTAAATCACTGCAGCATAATATGACAGAATTAGAGTTTGCTTTTTAATTAACTGTCAAAGAAATAAAATAGAACTTTGTTTTCTTCTTCTCATAAAAAACATGTCCACATCACAGGGTTTTGGTGAGGATTCAGTGGGATAAAAAGGATAAAGCTCTTAGCAAGGTACCAAGCCTATCATAAGAGTTCAGTAAATACTATCAAAATATAATGTGACTGGTTATGTAAAAATTTTTAGATTTTCTGGATTGCATTTGCCATTTTAAACTTTTGTACCTGTGCTTTGAGTTCCATTACTGAGAAGTGGCCAACTTCAGTCACTGAAGCATGTATTTCTTTAACACTTACTAAGTTGTCGATGAGTGTTCATACTGGTGATATTTGTAGTAAATGCCACGCAGAAATTTTCTTTGGTGAAAATAACTCATTTTAAAAGAATAATTGATGTTTCCTCACTGTACTATCAAGTAAACTGAGGGAGAAAGGACTATTTGTGAGATCTCAAATCTCTACATGGGTAGCTTTCTTTCAAAGGTCCTTTAATTTGGTGTATTGATGTAGATATTCTTAAGCTAATAGTGATATGACTTCTGGCAATAATAATAGTTGAATATTTGACTGCTGTTTTTAAGAACTTTGCATCATGAAAAATTTCAAACATGTACGAAAATAGAATAGTATAATAAGCTTCCAATGTGCATATCACCTAACTTCAACAATTAACAATACATAGCCAGTCCTTTTTAATGTTTTATTCTTCCTTTCCCAGATTTATTGAGATATAGTTAACATACAACATTGTGTAAGTTTAAGGTGAACAATGGCATGATTTGATACATGTATATATTGTGAATGATTACCAGAATAAGTTTAGTTATTCCTTTCTAATCTGGTTGCCCTTTATTTCTTTTTCTTGCCTAACTGCTCTGTCTAGGACTTCCAGTACTGTGTTGAATAAAAGAGGCAAGAATGAGCATCCTTGTCTTCTTCCTGATCTTAGAGGAAAACCTTTTCACTGCTGGTATGATGTTATAGGGGCTTGTAATATATGGCCTTTATTATGTTGAGGTTTGTTCCTTCTATACATAATTTGTTAAGAGTTTTTATCATGAACAGATGTTGAATTTCATCAAATGCTTTTCTGTTTCTATTGATGTGATCAGATGATTTCTCCTGTCATTCTATTAACGTGATGTGTTGCATTTATTGATTTGCATATGTTGAATCATCCGTGCATCCCAGAGATAAATCCCATTTGATCATGGTGAATAATCTTTTAAATTTGCTACTGAATTTGGTTTGCTAATATTTTATTTTGCATCTCTATTCATCAAGGATATAAGTTTTCTTTCTTGTAGTGTCCTTATCTGGCTTTGGTATTGGAGTAATGCTGGCTGTAAAATGGGTTTGGGAGTGTTCCCTCTTTTCCATTTTTTTGGAAGAGTTGGAGAAGAATTGGTGTTAATTCTTCAAATGTTTGATAGGATTCACCCATGAAGCCAACTGGTCCTGAGGTTATCTTTGTTGAGAGGTTTTTGATTACTGATTCAGTCTCCTTACTCATTATTGTTCTGTTCAGATTTTTTATTTCTTCATGATTCAATATTTGTAGGTTGTATGTTTTTAGGAATTTATCCATTTTTTCCTAGGTCATCCAATTTGTTGGCATCTGTTCATAGTAGTCCCTCTTTTTTTTAATATAAAATTATTTATTTATTTATTTATATTTATTTTTGGCTGCAGTGGGTCTTCGTTGCTGTGTGCGGGCTTTCTCTAGTTGTGGTGAGCGGGGGCTACTCCTCATTGCAGTGCGCAGGCTTCTCATTGCAGTGGCTTCTCTTGTTGTGGAGCATGGGCTCTAGGCACGTGGGCTTCAGTAGTTGTGGTACACAGGCTCAGTAGTTGTGGCTCACGGGCTCTAGAGTGCAGGCTCAGTAGTTGTGGCACACGGGCTTAGTTGCTGTGCGGCATATGGGATCTTCCCAGACCAGGGCTCGAACCCGTGTGTCCTGTATTGGCAGGCGGATTCTTAACCACTGTGCCACCAGGGAAGTCCCAGTGCATGGTGCTCTCTTATGATCCTTTGTATTTCTGTGGTATCAGTTACAATGTCTCTTCTTTCATTTCCAATTTTATTTATTTGAGTCTTGTCTTTTTTCTTAGTCTAACTAAAGGTTTGTCAATTTTGTTTATTTTAAAAAGAAGAGCTTTTAGGTTCATTGATCTTTTTGATTGTTTTTCTGGTCTTTAATTCTTTTAATTTTTTCTAGGTCCTTAAGGTGTAAAGTTGGGTCATTTATTTGAGATCTTTCTGTTTTTTTGATGTAGGCATTCATAACTATAAACTTTCCTTTTAGAACTACTTTTGCTGCATCCTGTTAAGTTTTGGTGTGATGTTTTCATTTTCATTTGTTTCAAGATATTTTTTGATTTCCCTTTTGATTTCTTCTTTGACCTATTGATTATTCATGACTGTGTTGTTTAATTTCCACATATTTGTGAAATATCCAGTTTTCCTACTGTTATTGATTTCTAGTTTTATTCTTGGAAAATATACTTGGTATGATTTTTTATCTTTTTAAATTCTCTTAAGACTTGTTTTGTGACCTAACGTATTATCTATCCTGAAGAAGTTCCTCGTGTGTTTGAGAAGAATGTGTATTCTGCTGCTGTTGGATGGAATGTTCTATAAATGTCTGTTAGGTCCATTTGGTGCAAAATTTCCAATTGTATGTTCTGGAAGCCTATTGTAAACTTTTCCTTTGTTTTGCAATTTGAGCTCCTTCTGTACCACATTCTATCTGGAAAAATATTGGTGTCTATGGAAGGTTTCATGACCTTCATCCCTAAAAGCGATGAGTACCCTAGAAATGAATTAAATAGAAACTTTCTCTTTTGGGTGATCATTTTATGATACATTTTATCTTTGTAAACTAGGACACTAGAGGGCAAAGGAAACATTTAGTCTGTCCAGTAGGGTTAGCAAAAGGACAAACCTTTTCACTTCTAGCTATTCTAAAATGGTTGCTGATAAATCATATTGAATACTCTCAGAACCCAGCAATGCTGTTGATGCCTATAGAAACTGGGCTATTTAAGGAGAATTACAGAGAATCCTTTTGCAAAGTGAGGAATGTATTATTCTGAACCTTGAACAAATAGTTTCAATTTAGTTCTCTTATCATAAGCTTTCATATATTAGCCTTTTTCAAATGGATCATGTTTGAATGTCACTACTATTAAAATATTATCCTATTCTTACTGTTTTTGTCTTAAAGTGAGAATGGATGTGGGTAAAAATTCTAAGCTTCTATGGCCTTACAACTGCTCTGTTTTACAGAATTGCATTTCCCTGAGACTCATTTACTTTCCTTCTATGAGCCAGTGTTAGGTTGAAATGGAGCCAGTGATATTCTTTATCCTTGTTTCATTGTGCCTTACAGAGTGTTAGACCAGACCAGTGGGTTGAGTGATTATCCAGAAACTACCACCTTCCATGTGGGAGAAGGGATGGCACTAAGTCTGCAAGGTCACTGAAGCTCCGGCTCATGTCATGGAAGAAATGAGTGAAGTTTTGTGCATAGTTCTCTTCTATTGATTAATAATTGTGGGCATTTTATTCTCATTACTCTGCATATTATATGATCAGGATGAGACCCCAGACTCTTCAGTTGTCCCACTGTGGTCACAAGCATGGTGACCCAGAGAACCCACTTCCACTCATGGAAAAGCAGCTCACAGGGTGTCCTAATCAGGCATTGGCATCATCTAGAGCCCTTTCCTATGCCACTCCAGAGAGCATGTGTCCAATATCTGCTTGGTGCTTTGTTCACTTGGTTAACTTATGGTACTGACTCTCTGGCTACGGATTAGATGCCTGTGTGAGGAAACAACATTCTTGTTCATGCTTTCCTTCATCTTTCTCCCCTCTTCTTCCTACTGTAGTACTGTTTTCTTCCTGGACAGTTTGCACTGCATCCAGGAGAATATTCAGTCATTCAGTGAATATTTAGCATTATTACATATACTTCTACTGAGCACATTCTTGGAAAGGGAACAAAATGCCTTGGCCAGTAATCCGTTGCCTACAACATGCTGATAGTTACTAACCATACACAGTTTTGCACATAAAGTGTGTAGTGTGGAAGCATCTGCTGTTTGGGCCTGGGCTCTTAGCTGTCCGTGGTGCTGGAGCTACGCCGCCTCCCTCTGCCCTACGGCACAGGCTGGCCACGGGCAAGTCCATTTGAGTTGTGAGCTCCAAGCCCACAGAGGTCATTTAGGCTTCTATCAGTAAAAGCACTTAAAATGAAAAGGAGATGATTTCATTTTGACCTTTTCTCCCCGTGTTTCAAAAGTTGAACTTAACAGTCACTCATCAAAGGCATTTTGGCTATTATTATAAAAGCATCGCTTTTAAAAGTAAGCAAATGCTTATTAAGAGGAAATTATGGGCTTTCAGACAGTCTTCAATGTAAAAAACATCGTTTAACAATCATAGACTTTCTAGAGCTTTTTTTTTTAACATCTTTATTGGAGTATAATTGCTTTACAATGTTGTGTTAGTTTCTGCTGTGTAACAAGGTGAATCAGCTATACGTCTAGAGCTTCTTAAACTTTGCTTTCCAAGTTGCTTTTAAGTCAGGTATTTATAGACCAAAGTGCACAGAGAAATACATCATTCCTTCCCACCTGTTTGGGAAGTTGGTTTTTTAAGTGGATGCTTGATCAGTGTCCAGTCCTGCTGAGATGGTCGTTTCTCACTGATGTCTACTATTGCTGATCGGAAAGTACTTAAATATTTTTGGGAATATTCTAACACGTATTAAATAGATGTTTGGGGGGATAAAAGTTTTCGTACAATAACTTGACTTGGGGGTAAGTTGAGTAGTAAGGAAGCCACCCCAGCTGGTTCTGCTTTGTACTTCCTTCTGATTATAAGGGACCAAGCAGAGCTCAACTTTTTGCTAAAAAAGAACACATTTTTTTTCACCATGCTTTTGCTTACAAGAGCAGTAAAAGCTGTTGTTCCTGTTTTCATTTAGCTGACGAAATTGCACCTCTCTGTTTTAAGGGAGTATTTGATTTTTGTTAACAACTGTGAGTCATTTCATATATAATACATGCTTTGGTTTTTATTCTGGCAAATTTCAGAACAAAATTTTGGATTTCTTGAAATAAACATGGGATATATGCTTTACCCAATGTAGAATAAACCTGACCCATAAATTAATTTACACAACATAAACAAAACAAATGCATAATTAATAACCTTAACCTGGAAACCTGGGATCCCTAGAAGATCTGAAAATACCCTGAAAAATGTGGCTGATTATTTTTAACATCTTTATTAGAGTATAAATGCTTTATGATGGTGTGTTACTTTCTGCTTTATAGCAGAGTGAATCAGTTATACGTATACATATGTCCTCATATCCCCTCCCTCTTGCATCTCCCTCCCTCCCACCCCTCTAGGTGGTCACAAAGCACCAAGCTGATCTCCCTGTGCTATGCGGCTGCTTCCCACTAGCTATCTGTTTTACATTTGGTAGTGTATATATGTCCATGCCACTCTCACTTTGTCCCAGCTTACCCTTCCCCCTCTCTGTATCCTCAAGTCCATTCTCTAGTAGGTCTGCATCTTTATTCCCGTCTTGCCCCTAGGTTCTTCTGACCAGTTTTTTTTTCTTTTTTTAGATTCCATATATATGTGTTAGCATACGGTATTTGTTTTTCTCTTTCTGACTTGCTTCACTCTGTATGCCAGTCTCTGGGTCCATCCACCTCACTACAAATAATTCAGTTTCATTCCTTTTTATGGCTGAGTAATATTCCATTGTATATATGTGCCAATGTGGCTAATTTTAATGTATATGTGCAAGTCTCTCTTTTTAAAAAATTTTTTTTACTGGAGTATAGTTGATTTACAATGTTGTGTTACTCTCTGCTGTACAGCAAAGTGAATCTGTTATACATGTACATATATCCCCTCTTTTTCTTTGGCCGTGCTGTGTGGCATGTGGGATCTTAGTTCCCTGACCAGGGATTGGACCTGCACCTCCTGCATTAGAAGCATGGAGTCTTAACCAGTGGACCACCAGGGAAGTTCCACAAGTCTCTTTTGATAAGAAAAATATAAAGATATATTCTTTTACCTGATTGTCAGAGGTCACTCGTCTATCAAGTGGTTTTACCACTTGTAACACAAATGTCAGGAGGGTTTCCTCCTCTTTGAAGAGCTGCTTACCCTTGGCCTGACCAGTTTCCCAGCCCACGACACCTCAGCAGAGTCCTCTGTGGGAGGGGCTGGGGAGCTCTGGGGCTTCCTTCCTCAGGGGACCCTCAGCCTCGGTGCCTTCAGGTCTGTGCAGGTCTTCTGCTATACCCCAACCTGGCAATCAAACACAGCCTCTTCTGTAGTCAGTTTTCACAAGAAAAGCCCCACTGGTAACATGTCCTGATTTTGGTAGCCTTTGTTGACAATGCTGGGGCGGTGGGGGAGGGCTCCCTCAGGAAGTGGCCCTCCTCTGATATCTCCCTGGCTGTGGCTCACTCTCTCCTGACCCCTCCCACAACTCTTTACCCCTCTTCCCCTCGCTAGTCCTGTTGGAGGTCTCAGCTTCTATCCCTGGTGCTTCACTAGATATTTCCCAAAGGAAATCTGGCGTATAAAACGACCTCCATCTTGTTACATGTGCAAAGATTTAGCTTTGGTTCCCAAGAGGCACCATGTGTGTTAGGGAAGAGCGCCCGCCGGGAAAGCCAGGACCCCTGCGTTCCGCTAGGCCTGCCTCACTCTCTGTGTGACCTGGTCTAAGTCATGTGGCCTCTCTGATCCTCAGTTTCCCCATTTGTGCAATAGAGACAATAACCCCTGTGTCCCCTTCCTCAGAGGCTGCCACATTTGTCTCCCATGTCCCCCTGACATCCTGGAGGGCTCAGTGGCTCCGGAGTCCCTGCCTTCAGCAAAATGCCCACGAGATTACAAACTGGGTGTTACGCACCCACGAGGGCCTTACACAAGAGACCTTCGGAGCAGCAGAGGACTTGGCGTGCAATGACTGAAGCACTTTATCAAATGCATATTTTGATACAGATGTTGGCCATGCTGTCATGTATGTCTGGAATATTCCAGCCACGTCCCCCTTCCGCATGGGGGGCCTGAGTAGACATAAGGGTATTCTCAGGCCTGAAGGCTTGCGAGGGGGGAACCCTGGCCCCCTGGATGCTGGTAGGGGTGTCTTCATTGAACATACACATACCTGGTGCCCCCGGGCCCGTTATATAAACTCATTATCCCCTCTCTGCCTGCAACCACCGTGAAGATAAGATATTTTTATCTCTAGCTCAGAAAGAAGGAAACTGAATTTCTAAGAGATCAAGCAACTTGCTCGAGGCCTCTGTTAGTCAGTGCGTCTGATTCCAAACTCATGAACGCCTGACTCCCAAACTCATTATTATATTATTACAAGCGAGGGTAGAGGTGGTGGTTCATCTTAGCAGACGAGCAGCATCTATGCTTTTCTGCTCCACCTGTTCTCTTGAACCACAGCAGGAGGTGTAAACTTGGAGGAATGATGTATTAGAAGACCTTTAGGGTCACTGCCAGCATTTTGAGACGTGATGAATCCAGTTCTTCAGCCACAAGTTAAACTGAGTGCTCGTGAAAGGAATTTCTTTATTCCTCGTTTTGCTTCTTCCTTTATTTAGAACAGCATCTCTGGAGTGTGACGTCTAGGATCACACTTCGTCAGGTGTGAGGATAAAATACTAGACAGGAAGATGACGTAGCCAGTGTCTGAAGGCCTGGCCTGGAAGCCAGCATTCTGGATTCTGTAGGTCGGGTGGTCACAGCGTCCATCCAGACTCAAGAG
Source organism: Mesoplodon mirus (assembly GCF_964341445.2). NCBI lineage: Eukaryota > Metazoa > Chordata > Mammalia > Artiodactyla > Ziphiidae > Mesoplodon > Mesoplodon mirus. The sequence continues at coordinate 12,185,358 of NC_138979.1, read as the reverse complement.
GAGGACAGAGACCCCGCCTCTAATGGAAGCAGTGCCACAGAATGTCTGGCAGAGGACATTTATAGGAGCTACTTGATGAGTTCCTTTCGCCACCACCTCCATCCATGAGCTGGAGGGACTGACCCTCTGAATATTCCATACGCTCCAGGGTGTTTAAAAACAATCCTAACTCGTTAGAGCTAAAGACATAGACAATCACTTGAATTTAGCATTTTTCTTCTGCTACGAACCAAGCTGAAAACTTAATGGTGGAGTGAACGTAGGCTCCCTGGAGTTTGTTGTCTATCTCATGAAACTAGAAAGAAAGGGTAGATTATTATATCCCCACATATTCTGAAATGTGTGGGTGAGCCCTGCCGGGCAACGTGTTCTACTTCTGTCAATTAACGTCATAACAGTAGCTGGCAGCTTCTCTGCACACAGAGTCCTGACTAGGATGCTGCTCAGTTTAGCTAAAGTGTAGAGTCTGTGGGAAGGAGGGATGGGAGGTGATGCCGGAGAGAAAAGAGGGCAGATCATGAAGAACTTTTGTATTGTTTGTTCGGGCTGCCCTAACAAAGTACCACAATGGAGCAGCTTAAACAACAGAAATCTATTGTCTCACAGTTCTGGAGGCTAGAAGTCCAAGATCAAGGTGTCGGCAGGGTTGGTTCCTTCCGAGGACTCTGAGGTCAGCTTGTCCCCTGCCTCTCCGATGGTCTGCTGGCAGTCTTTGGTGGTCCTTGGCTTGTAGGAGCATCACCCTGACCTCTGCTTTCATCCTCATCTCAGCATTCTCCTTGTGTACATGTCTGTGTCCAGATTTCTTTTTTTTTTAATTTTTTTTTTATTTTTGCGGTACACGGGCCTCTCACTGCTGTGGCCTCTCCCGTTGCGGAGCACAGGCTCCGGACGCACAGGCTCAGCGGCCATGGCTCACGGGCCCAGCCGCTCCACGGTATGTGGGATCTTCCCGGACCGGAGCACAAACCCGTGTCCCCTGCATCGGCAGGCGGACTCTCAACCACTGCGCCACCAGGGAAGCCCCCAGATTTCTTCTTTTTGTCAGGTCACCAGTCATACTGGATTAGAGCCCACCCTGACAACCTCATTTTAACTAGATTCCCTCTGTAAAGACCCTACCTCCAAATAAGGTCACATTCTGAGGTACTGGGGGTTAGGACTTCAGCATATGAATTTTGCGGGAAACAGTTCAACTTCTAACAGCCTTGTAAAGCAGCAAAGGAAAGTTGAGACTTTGTCAGAGTTTTTATTAAGATCATGTAAGATATGTTTATGAAAGCACTTCACAAACTGTGAAGTACAACACAGATGTGAGCTATTGCCATTTTAATTGCTATGTATGTATTTTACAGTTTTTCAGCCTATTTCTTCCCATTTTCCTCTGATGTTTGGACATTGCAGAGTAGGCTGTGTAGAAAGTATGAAGAAGGCAAAATGTTTCTGCTACTACAGGATTATTAAGCGAGAGAGAATAATTCTTCTAAATTACTAGGATCTAATTAATTTCTGGTTTTCTGAGGGGATCCAAGAAACTTCCTCCAGAATATTTGTTGGACTTATCAAGACTATTGTACTCAAGGCCACTGGGCTTATTATGTATGAAATTGAAATGTTCTGCTACAGGAAACCTAGCAGCTTCCATTCTCCACTTGAATGAAAAAGCCTGAGGACCACTCTCTTTGGAATGTCACATTTAAAATATAAAAAAGGGTTTATATTCAGAGAGGCAGAAAACAGGGTAGAGTTCTGTTAGACTGAGAATTAAGATTAGCCCTATAAGAAATGCCTTTCTAAGATGAAAACAAGATTAATTTTCAAGTGATCTCTTTTTTCTTTGCCTGTATGATATTTTTCGGGGAGCAATTTTGTTTGCTTTGAAAACTATCACCACCGGGTGTCTAAGAAATCCCTTGGTTGCTTTTTCATCTGGTTACAACCCACCCATCCCCCTTCCTTCCCCAGCCCCTTATATTTTCACAACAATAGAAAATCAAAATTCATTTAAACAGGATGGAAAACACCCATAAAACAGAGCAAAAAACAGAGCAAATCTGAATGGATTTGTTGCTCTGCCTAGGTATAGAATGACTTTATTCCTCAATGGATTTGATGTGGTTCATAAAACCACATAAATTCCAGTAGGATTAAGTAACAATAGAGGGAATGGGGGTCCAGGAGAGAACATGAGTGATAAAATTAGAAAACTAGAACTAGGGGTGGGTTTAATACAGTGAAACGCATACCACCTGGTCCCGTGTCCTTGGCGGTGGACTTCAGATGGATGGTACCCATCTCCTCAGTGGCCAAGGCACTCATCACAGGTGTCTGGGCTCCCTAAGATTATACAGCTAATGATTTCCTCACCTGAGCAGCTTCCCCGAGTCTTGTCTGCAGGGAGATTTATTCCTTGGAGCCTCATAAAGAGGATACTGGGATGACGGGCAGGGCTGGTAGATGAGTAGTTGGTACCATGTGCTTGACTTCTTGTGTCATCCCTCAGTGAGGCCAGTGGTATAACACTAAGAACTAATTTTTAAAAAGCCAAGTCCAAAAAACATTCAAGTCAAACTTTCTGATGGTCTGACTCCATCTAAGGGTTTAACTGAGAATAACCAGAGCAGTGTTTCTGAATCTTTTGGGGGTTATGGGCTCTTTTAGTAAGAAGAATACTGGAAAATATAAACTGAGCAGCTGCTGTGGACACGCATTGTTCAAAGTGCTTTACCCAGACACCTGAGATGATCTGGTTTACTCTGCATGGGAACACCTGGCATAGGTACTGTTATTATCCCCCTGTTACAGATTAGGAACTTGAGGCCCCCAAAGATCAGCAACTCACCTGAGGTCATACACTTATGGAAGTAGGTATGATTCAGGCAGTCTGAGTCCAGCCTGCCCTTAGACACCATTCAGAACTGCCCAGGACAGCCCTTTGATAACCTGATTAAGGTCATTAAGCTGTCTCTCCAGAAAAACATGCACATGGGCATACACACAAAAATCAGCATATCATCTTCACAGTGTTCTGAGAGTCTGAATTTCTTCCAAATAGATTAAAGAGCCCCTGCTTCTGAAGACTCAATGATGGAATGTCATTCAGGACATTCTTGGAAATATTTCTCTCATCAGGACTTTGTGAGACTGGAGAGCAGAGAGCCGAGGGCCCCGGTCAATGGCAGCACCCGGGGTACAGACGTGCTAGGTTGCAGGTGAAAGACACGGGTCCCTGAGCTTTTACAGTCAGGTAAGATGAGGGTAAGGTGAGAGTCCTCTCATGAAAGCTGTCCTTCTCATAAAGTTTAGAAGACGGTCACTGAGTGGGTGGCTCCCTCCCTGCACAAGCAGAGAAGTTGGCCAGGGAATCCCTGCAGAGAACTGCTCAGGGCTGTCCCAACACATGGACGAATGAGTGATTGAGGCTCCAGTGGTTTTGCCTACAATAACCGTTTTAGCCAGGAAATAATTGTTCCGGTAACACCATGTTGGCCACACGAAAATTTCAGTAAAGCAGCTGCAGTGTACAGTGTATCTTCCTTTTAAATGGTGTGGTTTCCTGGCATCTCCCTAGATGAACTCTGCAAAATGTGCCCCCAGATATCTGACTGACTTGACCTGTTGCATAGAATTGGTGCATCCGAGCAACTAAAGGTTGGAGGATCTCTGAGATTGATGATGGGATTTTGATTTTGGAATAGTTGGCCTAACAGTATTCTTTCTACTGTTCTCAATTGTCTATTGAAGCAATATCTCCTGACAATAAAAGCAAGAACAGAAGAGAAACTTGCTTTTTTTCTTATCAATCACATGGAAGTCAACCAAAGGGTGAAGTCATCGGTCTACCACCTGAAAAGAGGGTCCTGACATTGACCCTTGAAGTGGTTTATGAAGCAGTTCTGAGTAAGCCTTAGTAACCATGGAGTGATATTGAGTTCATAGAGCTTTCCAAAAATAATAATGCTCGTTATAGCTAATGGTGTGACAGTACTCTTCTAAGACCTTTGCATGGATAGTTTAATTTATTCTCCACACCCCATGAGTTTATTACTATTATTACCATCCTTATTGTACAGATAAAGGAACTGAAGCCCTTTCCACAAAGTGCACAAGCATTTTATGCCAGTCAGATTTCTCTACGAGGTGATCGAAGGTACTTTTCCATGTGGAAAATCTGGACTACAGTTGACTCAAAGACCTAAAAAGACAGAATATCAGAATATTTTAAAATTATAAAGTTTAGAAGGGATCTCTGATAGAACAGTGGACTTATAATTTGGAGTAACAAGTAATAGCTGTCATTTAAAAAATGCTATGGACTGGGAATTCCCTGGCGGTCCAGTGGTTAGGACTCGGTGCTTTCACTGCAGTAGCCTAGGTTCAGTCCCTCTTTGGGGAACTAAGATCCCACAAGCTGCGCAGCACGGCCAAAAAAAAAAAAAGTTATGGACTCACAAATGTCTTGTGGTGATGCTGAGGTGCACCACCCAGGCCCGGCTTCAGGCCAAAGGCTGTGTTTCCCCAGCTGCTGGACTTGTCTCTGCTGAAGGCTTGCAGCTGAGTCCCTGTTACACCAGGGGCAGCCAACATCCTATGGCTGGTCAGGTCTGAGGTGTAAAGACCCAGCCCCTGCCTCACCTTTGGATGTCTCTGAAAGGCCACCCCAGCTCCAGAGCTTCCTCTGGGATCAACTGAGGCTTCTTTGGTTCCTAAGGAGCAGTTCAGCTCCTGCCTCTCCTCTGTCCTGCGGCCCTCACACCCTAGAACAGCACTCCTCCCAAGGGCACACTTTAATAAACATCATGCAAACACGTTTTGATCTCAGAATCTGTTTCTTGGGGAAGCTGACCTATGATTTCTATCTTCGTTTACGATTTTCCTTTCTTCAATTTTATTTTTTTTTAATTTTTAAATCTTATTGAAGTATAGTTGATTTACAATGTTGTGTCAATTTCTGCTGTACAGCAAAGTGATTCAGTTATACATATAGACACATTCTATTTTAATATTCTTTTCCATTGTGATTTATCATAAGATATTTAATATAGTTCTCTGTGCTATACAGTAGGACCTTTTTGTTTATCCATTCTATACATAAAAGTTTACATCTGCTGACCCCAACCTCTCACTCCATCCCTCCCCCCAACCCCCTTCCCCTTGTCAGCCACCAGTCTGTTCTCTGTGTCCATGATTCTGTTTCTGTTTCATAGGTAGGTTTATTTGTGTCATATTTTAGATTCCATATATAAGTGATATCATATGGTTTTTGTCTTTCTCTTTTTGACTTACTTCACTTAGTATGACAATCTCTAGATCCATCCATTGTTGCTGCAGATGGCATGATCTTGTTCTTTTTTATGGCTGAGTAGTATTCCATTGTATATATGTACCACACCTTCTTTATCCATTCATCTGTTGATAGACATTTAGGGTGTTTCCATGTCTTGCCTATTGTGAATAGTGCTGCTGTGAACATAGGGGTGCATGTATCTTTTTGAATTACAGTTTTGTCTGGATATATGCCCAGGAGTGGGACTGCTGGATCATACAGCAACTCTATTTTTAGTTTTCTGAGGAATCTCCATATTGTTTTCCACCGTGGCTGCATCAGCTTACATTCCCACCAGCAGTGTAAGAGGGTTCCCTTTTCTCCACACCCTCTCCAGCATTTGTTATTTGTAAACTTTTTAATGATGGCCATTCTGACCGGTGTGAGATGATACCTCATTGTAGTTTTGATTTGCATTTCTCTAATAATTGGCGATGTTGAGCATCTTTTCATGTGCCTATTGGCCATCTGTATTTCTTCTTCGGAGAAATGTCTAGGTCTTCTGCCCATTTTTCAATTGGGTTGTTTATTTTTTTGTTGTTGAGTTGTATGAGCTGTTGGCATATTTTGGAAATTAATCCTTTGTTGGTCGCATCGTTTGCAAATATTTTCTCCCATTCTGTAAGTTGTCTTTTTGTTTTGTTTATGGTTTCATTTGCTGTGCAAAAGCTTGTAAGTTTGATTAGGTCCCATTTGTTTATTTTTGTTTTTATTTTTATTACCTTGGGAGACTGACCTAAGAAAATTGGTTCAATTTATGTCAGAGAATGTTTTGCCTATGATCTCTTCTAGGAGTTTTATAGTGTCATGTCTTAGGTTTAAGTCTTTAAGCCATTTTGGACTTCCGGGTAAGATGGCGGAAGAGTAAGACGCGGAGATCACCTTCCTCCCCACGGATACACCAGAAATACAGCTACACGTGGAACAACTCCTACAGAACACCTACTGAACGCTGGCAGAAGACCCCAGACCTCCCAAAAGGCAAGAAACTCCCCACATACCTGGGTAGGGCAAAGTGGAGAGATTCCCGCACAGAGGATCGGTGCCGAGCGGCACTCACCAGCCCGAGAGGCTTGTCTGCTCGCCCGCCGGGGCACGCAGTGCTGGAAGCTGAGGCTCGAGCTTCGGTCAGAGCGCAGGGAGAGGACTGGGGCTGGTGGCGAGAACTCAGCCTGAAGGGGGCTAATGTGCCACAGCTAGCCGGGAGGGAGTCCGGGAAAACTCTGGAGCTGCCGAAGAGGCAAGAGACTTTTTCTTCCCTCTTGGTTTCCTGGTGCGCGAGGAGAGGGGATTAAGAGCGCTGCTTAAAGGGGCTCCACGGACGGGCGCGAGTCGCGACTGAAAGCGCGGAGCCCAGTGACAGGCGTGGGACGCTGGGGCTGCTGCTGCCGCCGCCAAGAAGCCTGTGTGCGAGCGCAGGTCACTGCCCACACCGCCCTTCCGGGAGCCTGTGCAGCCCGCCACTGCCGGGGTCCTGGGATCCAGGGGCGGCTTCCCTGGGAGAACGCACGGCGCGCCTCGGGCTGGTGCAACGTCACGCCGACCTCTGCCGCTGCAGGCTCGCCCCGCACTCCGTGCCCCTCCCTCCCTCCTGGCCTGAGTGAGCCAGAGTCCCCGAAGAGGCTGCTCCTTTAACCCTGTCCTATCTGAGCGAAGAACAGACGCCCTCCGTCGACCTACACGCAGAGGCGGGGCCAAATCCAAAGCTGAGACCTAGGAGCTGTGAGAACAAAGAAGAGAAAGGGAAACCTCTCCCAGCAGCCTCAGAAGCAGCGGATTAAAGCTCCACAATCAACTTGATGTACCCTGCATCTGTGGAATACATGAATAGACAACACATCATCCCAAATTGAGGAGCCCGGAGTCAGTGCTGTGCCTCTGAGGTGGGAGAGCCAACTTCAGGACACTGGTCCACAAGAGACCTCCCAGCTCCACATAATATCAAACGGCGAAAATCTTCCAGAGATCTCCATCTCAACACCAGCACCCAGCTTCACTCAACGACCAGCAGGCTACAGTGCTGGACACCCTAAGCCAAACAACTAGCAAGACAGGAACACAACGCCACCCATTAGCAGAGAGGTGGCCTAAAATCATAAAAAGTCCACAGACACCCCAAAACACACCACCAGACGTGGACCTGCCCACCAGAAAGACAAGATCCAGCCTCATCCACCAGAACACAGGCACTAGTCCCCTCCACCAGGAAGCCTACACAACCCACTAAACCAACCTTAGCCACTGGGGACAGACACCAAAAACAACAGGAACTACGAAACTGCAGCCTGCAAAAAGGAGACCCCAAACACAGTAACATAAGCAAAATGAGAAGACAGAAAAACACACAGCAGGAGAAGGAGCAAGATAAAAACCCACCAGACCTAACAAATGAAGAGGTAATAGGCACTCTACCTGAAAAAGAATTCAGAATAATGATGGTAAAGATGATCCAAGATTCTATTTCCCAGATCCAAAATCTTGGAAATAGAATAGACAAAATGAAAGAAACAGTTAACAAGGACCTAGAAGAACTAAAGATGAATCAAGCATCGATTAAAAACACAATACATGAAATAAAAAATACTCTAGATGGGATCAATAGCAGAATAACTGAGGCAGAAGAACGGATAAGTGAGGTGGAAGATAAAATAGTGGAAATAACTGCTGCAGAGCAAAATAAAGAAAAAAGAATGAAAAGAACAGAGGACAGTCTCAGAGACCTCTGGGACAACATTAAACGCACCAACATTCGAATTATAGGGGTTCCAGAAGAAGAAGAGAAAAAGAAAGGGACTGAGAAAATATTTGAAGAGATTATAGTTGAAAACTTCCCTAATATGGGAAAGGAAATAGTTAATCAAGTCCAGGAGGCACAGAGAGTCCCATACAGAATAAATCCAAGGAGAAATACGCCAAGACACATATTAATCAAACTGTCAAAAATTAAACACAAAGAAATCATATTAAAAGCAGCAAGGCAAAAACAACAAATAACACACAAGGGAATCCCCATCAGGATAACAGCTGATCTCTCAGCAGAAACTCTACAAGCCAGAAGGGAGTGGCAGGACATACTTAAAGTGATGAAGGAGAAAAACCTGCAACCAAGATTACTCTACCCAGCAAGGATCTCATTCAGATTTGATGGAGAAATTAAAACGTTTACAGACAAGCAAAAGCTGAGAGAGTTCAGCACCACCAAACCAGCTTTACAACAAATGCTAAAGGAACTTCTCTAGGCAAGAAACACAACAGAAGTAAAAGACCTACAATAATGAACCCAAAACAATTAAGAAAATGGGAATAGGAACATACATATCGATAATTACCTTAAATGTAAATGGACTAAATGCTCCCACCAAAAGACACAGAGTGGCTGAATGGATACAAAAACAAGACCCATCTATATGCTGTCTACAAGAGACCCACTTCAGACCTAGAGACACATACAGACTGAAAGTAAGGGGATGGAAAAAGATATTCCATGCAAATGGAAACCAAAAGAAAGCTGGAGTAGCAATTCTCATATCAGACAAAATAGACTTTAAAATAAGGACTACTAGAAGAGACAAAGAAGGACACTACATAATGATCAAGGGATCGATCCAAGAAGAAGATATAACAATTGTAAATATTTATGCACCCAACATAGGAGCACCTCAATACATAAGGCAAATACTAACAGCCATAAAAGGAGAAATCGACAGTAACACACTCATAGTAGGGGACTTTAACACCCCACTTTCACCAATGGACAGATCATCCAAAATGAAAATAAATAAGGAAACACAAGCTTTAAATGATACATTAAACAAGATGGACTTAATTGATATTTATAGGACATTCCATCCAAAAACAACAGAATACACATTTTTCTCAAGTGCTCATGGAACATTCTCCAGGATAGATCATATCTTGGGTCACAAATCAAGCCTTGGTAAATTTAAGAAAATTGAAATTGTATCAAGTATCTTTTCCGACCACAATGCTATGAGACTAGATATCAATTACAGGAAAAGATCTGTAAAAAATACAAACACATGGAGGCTAAACAATACACTACTTAATAACGAAGTGATCACTGAAGAAATCAAAGAGGAAATTAAAAAATACCTAGAAACAAATGACAATGGAGACACGACGACCCAAAACCTATGGGATGCAGCAAAAGCAGTTCTAAGAGGGAAGTTTATAGCAATACAATCCCACCTTAAGAAACAGGAAACATCTCGAATAAACAACCTAACCTTGCACCTAAAGCAATTAGAGAAAGAAGAACAAAAACATCCCAAAGTTAGCAGAAGGAAAGAAATCATAAAAATCAGATCAGAAATAAATGAAAAAGAAATGAAGGAAACGATAGCAAAGATCAATAAAACTAAAAGCTGGTTCTTTGAGAAGATAAACAAAATTGATAAACCATTAGCCAGACTCATCAAGAAAAAAAGGGAGAAGACTCAAATCAATAGAATTAGAAATGAAAAAGGAGAAGTAACAACTGACACTACAGAAATAAAAAAGATCATGAGAGATTACTATAAGCAACTCTATGCCAATAAAATGGACAACCTGGAAGAAATGGACAAATTCTTAGAAATGCACAACCTGCCAAGACTGAATCAGGAAGAAATAGAAAATATGAACAGACCAATCACAAGCACTGAAATTGAAACTGTGATAAAAAATCTTCCAACAAACAAAAGCCCAGGACCAGATGGCTTCACAGGCGAATTCTATCAAGCATTTAGAGAAGAGCTAACACCTGTCCTTCTGAAACTCTTCCAAAATATAGCAGAGGGAGGAACACTCCCAAACTCATTCTACGAGGCCACCATCACCTTGATACCAAAACCAGGCAAGGATGTCACAAAGAAAGAAAACTACAGGCCAATATCACTGATGAACATAGATGCAAAAATCCTCAACAAAATACTAGCAAACAGAATCCAACAGCACATTAAAAGGATCATACACCATGATCAAGTGGGGTTTATTCCAGGAATGCAAGGATTCTTCAATGTACGCAAATCAATCAACGTGATACACCATATTAACAAACTGAAGGAGAAAAACCATATGATCATCTCAATAGATGCAGAGAAAGCTTTCGACAAAATTCAACACCCATTTATGATAAAAACCCTGCAGAAAGTAGGCATAGAGGGAACTTTCCTCAACATAATAAAGGCCATATATGACAAACCCACAGCCAGCATCGTCCTCAATGGTGAAAAACTGAAACCATTTCCACTAAGATCAGGAACTAGACAAGGTTGCCCACTTTCACCACTCTTATTCAACCTAGTTTTGGAAGTTTTAGCCACAGCAATCAGAGAAGAAAAGGAAATAAAAGGAATCCAAATTGGAAAAGAAGAAGTAAAGCTGTCACTGTTTGCAGATGACATGATACTATACATAGAGAATCCTAAAGATGCTACCAGAAAACTACTAGAGTTAATCAATGAATTTGGTAAAGTTGCAGGATACAAAATTAATGCACAGAAATCTCTGGCATTCCTATATACTGATGATGAAAAATCTGAAAGAGAAATCAAGGAAACACTCCCATTTACCATTGCAACAAAAAGAATAAAATATCTAGGAATAAACCTACCTAAGGAGACAAAAGACCTGTATGCAGAAAATTATAAGACACTGATGAAAGAAATTAAAGATGATACAAATAGATGGAGAGATGTACCATGTTCTTGGATTGGAAGAATCAACATTGTGAAAATGACTCTACTACCCAAAGCAATCTACAGGTTCAATGCAATCCCTATCAAACTACCACTGGCATTTTTCACAGAACTAGAACAAAAACGTTCACAATTTGTATGGAAACACAAAAGACCCCGAATAGCCAAAGCAATCTTGAGAACGAAAAATGGAGCTGGAGGAATCAGGCTCCCTGACTTCAGACTATACTACAAAGCTACAGTAATCAAGACAGTATGGTACTGGCACAAAAACAGAAAGATAGATCAATGGAACAGGATAGAAAGCCCAGAGTTAAACCCACGGACATATGGTCACCTTATCTTTGATAAAGGAGGCAGGAATGTACAGTGGAGAAAGGACAGTCTCTTCAATAAGTGGTGCTGGGAAAACTGGATAGGGACATGTAAAAGTATGAGATTAGATCACTCCCTAACACCATACACAAAAATAAGCTCAAAATGGATTAAAGACCTAAATGTAAGGCCAGACACTATCAAACTCTTAGAGGAAAACATAGGCAGAACACTCTATGACATAAATCACAGCAAGATCCTTTTTGACCCACCTCCTAGAGAAATGGAAATAAAGACAAAAATAAACACATGGGACCTAATGAAACTTAAAAGCTTTTGCACAGCAAAGGAAACCATAAACAAGACCAAAAGACAACCCTCAGAATGGGAGAAAATATTTGCAAATGAAGCAACTGACAAAGGATTAATCTCCAAAATTTATAAGCAGCTCATGCAGCTCAATAACAAAAAAACAAACAACCCAATCCAAAAATGGGCAGAAGACCTAAATAGACATTTCTCCACAGAAGATATACAGACTGCCAACAAACACATGAAAGGATGCTCAACATCTTTACTCATTAGAGAAATGCAAATCAAAACTACAATGAGATATCATCTCACACCAGTCAGAATGGCCATCATCAAAAAATCTAGAAACAATAAATGCTGGAGAGGGTGTGGAAAAAAGGGAACACTCTTGCACTGCTGGTGGGAATGTGAATTGGTACAGCCGCTATGGAGAACGGTATGGAGGTTCCTTAAAAAACTACAAATAGAACTACCATATGACCCAGCAATCCCACTACTGGGCATATACCCTGAGAAAACCATAATTCAAAAAGAGACATGTACCAAAATGTTCATAGCAGCCCTATTTACAATAGCCCGGAGATGGAAACAACCTAAGTGTCCATCATCGGATGAATGGATAAAGAAGATGTGGCACATATATACAATGGAATATTACTCAGCCATAAAAAGAAATGAAATTGAGCTATTTGTAATGAGGTGGATAGACCTAGAGTCTGTCATACAGAGTGAAGTAAGTCAGAAAGAGAAAGACAAATACTGTATGCTAACACATATATATGGAATTTAAGAAAAAAAAATGTCATGAAGAACATAGGGGTAAGACAGGAATAAAGACATAGACCTACTAGAGAATGGACTTGAGGATATGGGGAGGGGGAAGGGTAAGCTGTGACAAAGTGAAAGAGCGGCATGGACATATATACACTACCAAACGTGAGGTAAATAGCTAGTGGGAAGCAGCCGCATAGCACAGGGAGATCAGCTTGGTACTTTGTGACCGCCTGGAGGGGTGGGATAGGGAGGGTGGGAGGGAGACGCAAAAGGGAGGGGATATGGAAACATATGTATATGTATAACTGATTAAATTTGTTATAAAGCAAAAAAATAAAATTAAATTAAATTTAAAAAAAAAAAAAAAAAAAAAAAAGCCATTTTGAGTTTATTTTTGTGCATGGTGAGAGTGTGTGTTCTAACTTCATTGATTTACATGTGGCTGTCCACCTTTCTTCAATTTTAAATCAATGAAAGATTGCTTTCTCATTTCACACAAGATATCTATTAAATTAGTTTTTTATGAATAGATCTACTCTTTTTTGTTTTTTTTTTTTCTGTACTCGGGCCTCTCACTGTTGTGGCCTCTCCCTTTGTGGAGCACAGGCTCCGGATGCGCAGGCTCAGCGGCCATGGCTCACGGGCCTAGCCACTCCACGGCACGTGGGATCTTCCCAGACCGGGGCACGAACCCATGTCTCCTGCATCGGCAGGCGGACTCTCAACCACTGCGCCACCAGGGAAGCCCTGAATAGATCTATTCTTATATTCTACTGCTTTATGGAAGAAATACGTCTGTAATTGCATCTTGATAAAAATATTATGAGAATGCCATGATTTTACTTTGTGGTTTTGTATGCACACAACACCACACACACACACACACACACACACACACACAAACATACACACAAACACACAATGACCAAGAAATTAATATATGTGCATTTATACGAAATTAAAATCATATGTAACTTCATGAAATATTGATATAAATTTGAACAAAAATATAGACATAAAGGTAAAAATGTTTTACATACATAAAATCATTATGTGGAACTCTATAGACATATAGATTAAATATAAACAAACTATAGACACACAGACAAGAACATAGCCATGGGCACGGATACGCAGTTTCACTGTTGGATCGTGTTTTCAGAATAACACTTCTTTTTTTCTGCACTGCGGGCACTTCACCTTTCTCAGGAGGATAGGTGAAGTGAAGCTGTTTAATTACGGCTTAAATCAGCTGCTGGGATAGTTCAGGGAAGGTTATAACTATGTGCTGCAGATATGCTGCAGAATACTGCAGTGTGGTGAGTACATCTTTCTTTCTGAGCCTTTTGTCAAGGGTTTGCTTTCTGTAGAGGGGAGCATGCTACAGAGTTGGGTGAGAGGTCCCTTTGAACGTTCTGAATTTCTTCTCTTTGTGTGAGTGCAGGCCAGAAGAGCCACTCACTCAGATGCTTTGTATCTAACATGATACACAACCAGCTTTTTTGAAACATATGAATAAATGTTGGTCTCTTCCTTGGGCAAACTTTTTTTCCCATTTTTTAAAAAGAGACTATATGTGTGGGCAATATGAACATGAGTCTTGTCCTTGGTACTCCTATCAGTCTGTATCTTGCCCTGAGTTGCTTTTTCAGTGCAGCATTAGAGAGATCCGCACTCCCTTGCCAGTGGCTCTTATACCGGTGGTGTGTACTGATGAGAGAGCTGGCGGAATGCAAGTGTGTAGTCTGAGATAGCATCATTCCTGTTAGCCCTGTAGTCAACTAACCCAGTCTCATGTGTTGAATGAAACCTAATTTGAACTCAAGACAGTGAAAGGTAAATTCTTCTAGTTAAGGTCTCTGATCATCTGATCAGATGGAATTCTCATCTTGGGAATTCCCATGACATTCAACCTAGAGATGCTTGACAGCTGATTGAGGGGTGTGTGAGTGAGTGTGTGTGTGTGTATGAGAGAAGAGTGAGAAGGTGTAGAATGGGAAAGGGGTGTTGAAAAGAATGTTGTCATTGATGAGTCATGTGACAATATCCCCACAGGTAAAAAGGATGCATATCTATGTGCAAATTAAAAGTGACAGATAAAAAAGTCCAAATTGAAAAATAAACAAGAAATGAATGATAAATTGTGAATGATTTTTTTTACATTAAACTGGCTGTACTTTTGGATACTAGCATAAACTGGAGGCTCAGATGGTAATTTTCCATTTCTTCAGATCCTACCCTGATTACTAAAACTCTATTTACCTTGGTGATGACCTTCTAATTTTATATTCATCAGCCTTCCTAAGGATACCATTTTACATTCTCATGAATTATGCTGTGAGAAAAAAATTCTCAAAACAAACATCTGGGTGGGGTTTTTTTGGGTATTCACATTTCATATTCTATTACTTGCCTCTGTCATCTCTTCTAGGAATAATGATTTTTTGCTAACCTAGTTGAATCTTCTTAGGTTTGAACCAACTGCCTTTACTCTTTTGAATGAGTTTAATTTGCACTGCAACTTTTTCTTTTTGCCGACTCTTCGAAGATTGCAATCAACTCCTTTTTGGCCTTCACTGTACATTTTCAAGTTATTGATTCACTTGCTATATGGTATATAAATGAAGCTTACAAATGCAGTTTCTTTGGTTCTTTGGGTTTTTTTTTTTTTCCCTTCAGCTCTCTGATGTCCCAGCAATTCTAACTCTACATTCACAATATCTCGGCCCATTAGCAGCTAGGATTTGTTTGAGCACAGTGAACTATATTTCCTTGCTCTAATGAAGCACACAAAATATAACTGCTATCCCCACAGCAGGCTACCCTTTCTAAAGAGGGCAGAGCAAATGTGCTCTGAGAGCAGAGAATGCTCTTAATGACTCAAAGGGTATGAAACTCAACAGTTCATGTTCACTGGGTCAGCTGCTCCTGTCTTCACAGAGCCCTACTGGCCTTTTGAATGGACACATTCACTCTCTTCTTTGAGTTTTGGCTAGTTTTGTGCATTGGTGACCTGGATAACACAGTCAGCTATGGTTTCAAACCCCATTTTGCATTTTCTGAAATGGAAGATTCAGAGATTTTGAAGAGTTCACAGCCTGAATGGAGGTCACAAAATATCGTGATTAGATATATACAATGGAATATTACTCAGCCATTAAAAAGAGTGAAATAATGCCATTTGCAGCAACATGGATGGACCTAGAGATTGTCATACTGAGTGAAGTAAGTCAGGCAGAGAAAGAGAAATATCGTATGATATAGCTTATATGCAGAAGCTAAAAAAATTGGTACAAATAAACTTATTTACAAAACAGAAACAGATTCACAGAGAACGAACTTATGGTTACCATCAGGGAAGGGTTGGGGAGAGGGATAGTTAGGGAGTTTGGGATTGACATGTACACACTACTGTGTTTAAAATGGATAACCAGGACTTTCCTGGTGGCGCAGTAGTTAAGAATCCGCCTGCCAATGCAGGGGGCACGGGTTCGAGCCCTGGTCCAGGAAGATCCCACATGCCACGGAGCAACTAAGCTCATGCACCACAACTACTGAGCCCGAACACCACAGCTACTGAAGCCCATGTGCCTAGAGCCCCTGCTCCACAACCAGAGAAGCCACCACAGTGAGAAGCCCACCCACTGCAATGAAGAGTAGCCTCTGCTCACCACAACTAGAGAAAGCCCATGCACAGCAATGAAGACCCAACGCAGCCAAAAATAAACAAATAAATGAGTAAAAAATGTTTTAAAAGGTGTCTTAAAAAAATTGGGCTTCCCTGGTGGTGCAGTGGTTGAGAGTCCGCCTGCCGATGCAGGGGACACGGGTTCGTGCCCCGGTCCAGGAAGATCCCACATGCCGTGGAGCGGCTGGGCCCGTGAGCCATGGCTGCTGGGTCTGTGCGTCCAGAGCCTGTGCTCCGCAATGGGAGAGGCCACAACAGTGAGAGGCCCGTGTACCACAAAAAAAAAAGAAAAATAAATAAATAAAAATAAATAAAATAAAATGGATAACCAACAAGGACCTACTGTATAGAACAGGGAGCTCTGCTCAGTATTATGTAACAACCTAATTGGGAAAAGAATTTGAAAAAGAATAGATACATATATATGTATAACTGAATCACTTTGTTGTACACCTGAAACTAACATAACATTGTTAATCAACTGTAGTCCAATATAAAATAAAAAGTTAAAAAAAAGAAATAGAAATTGGATGTAGAAGCCACATCTAAGTGAAGTTTCTTAAAATAATGATGTGCTATTACATGGAATGTTGGGGGACAAAGCCTGGGCTGTTATTGCTGGAGCATGGGGGAAGGGAATGGATTAGGGATATATTGCAGGTGGAGTCTGGGAGCCAGAATCCCACCTGGATGGGGCATTTTAAAAATAGCCAGATAAGGAGATTGACATGATCCTTCAAGAAGATACGTGCCCATCAAAGGCAATGCGATCATATTTGTGTTTGGAAGTATCGGATGAATATGTCTGAGTTGATGTGAAAGAGCTTCATTGCCTTTCAGTTCAACACACAGGAATGTCAGAAAATTATGAAAATGTAATACCTGGGCCAAGTTCAAAATCAAGAAATGGGACTCCTCAGCTATCAGGAATAAAGAAGAACTGAAAGTCAGATCAGTGAGCAGGAACTGAAGCTTAAATGGACCATGAGAGAAAGCAATAAGGATGCAGGCCTTAACTGCTGCAACTGAAGTTTTAAGTCCCACCGGAGAGGGAGTTTAAGCCACAATCTCAGATCTGAGCTACGTGCACCAAACCAGGAGTCACAGTGGGCTGCCTGGCTGCCCAGCTCATGAAAAACAGGACAAGAAAACTGTGCACTGGCTCAGAGACCTGGTGACAAAGCTCTAGGGCAGTAGGGGAAAATACCACCAAAGAGAAATGAGAACTCCAGGCTCTTGTCACTGCAGAGTTATACTGTCTAGGGTGACAGGGAACCCAGTATTGAGAGATTAACATGAAAAACGGTTCTGGAAGAGGAGGAAGTAGTAAACCTCCAGCAGAAGCATCTACAGCCATCACATTGATACTCATCCCAACAGAACTCTAATGGAAAACAACCCCACTGAAAGTGAGGTCACCCTCAAAAAGTATAAACCGTAAGGATGATGAAGTACCATTGAGAGAATTAGAAGACCCAACAAATGGTAGAACGTAGGTTCCAAGAACTAGAAATGATAGAATAACCAGAAACATCAACATATGTATATTTAGAGTGTTCAAAGAACTAAAGAAAATAAGAAACACCACAGGGCAAGTACAGAACTGTATAGAAGTAGGTATATTTGGAAATAACCAACAGACTTTCTAAAATGAGAACTGTAGTCATTTAAATAAAAAAGGTAATTGGGTGGAATAATAGACCAAACAGATACAAATGAATTGGAATATTAATCTGAGGAAATAATGGAGAATTTAGTGCAGAAAGGTAGAGATGGAAAATATGTAAGTGAAGTTAGGTTCTATCAAACTCTCAAAAGCCAGAGACAAACAGAGTAAGACAAAGAGAGATTCTAGCACAAGGCATGTGTAAGAATATTTATGGCAGGATTCTTCACCATAGTTCCAACTGGGGACAGCCCAAATGTCCATTACGTAGTGTATACATACAGTGGAGTACTATACAGCAGTGAAAAGTAATTACCAATGACTAAATGCAACAACATGGATGAACCCCATAGATATAATGCTGAGTGCAAGAAGTCAGATACAAAAGAGAATTTTCTTTCTTCCTTTCTTTCTTTCTTTTTCTTTCTTTCTTTCTTTCTTTCTTTCTTTCTTTCTTTCTTTCTTTCTTTCTTTTCTTTCTTCTATTCAGCTAGCATTCAAAAATAGGCAAAATTAATCTATGGTGATAAAGGTCAAAATAGTGGTAATGGAGGGCAATGACCAGGAGGGGGCAGGTGCAAAGGAGATTCTGACAATGCCTGTATCTTGATCTAAGGGGTAGTGACACAAGTGTGTTCAGTTTGTAAATATTCATCAAGACATACCTTTAAGATAAGTGCCATTTATTGTATTTATCTTATACCTCAGTGATAAAGTTAGCAAGCAAACAAATAAATATAAAACACAAAGCAATACTATATATTGTTTATGGATACATAGTATATATACATATATCTGTAATTGTGTGTTTGTGTGTGTGTGTGTGTTGACATATGTGTGTATGTGTGTCTTAAAAGTATAGATACTGGAATTATACACCCAAATTCGTAAAATTGTCTTTGGGGCAGGAGGGAAAGGAGTAGGGCTGGAAAGGGAACAAAGGTGAATTCAGTTTTGTCTGAAATGCTTCATTTCTTCTTAGAAGAAAATTATATTTACAGCAAAAGCTACATTGTGTTAATTCTTTGTTTTTTTCTTACATGATTTTCTGTATGAGTGTTTTAAACTTTTTAAAACACACAGTTAAAATGAGAGGAGAGTTCATCCTTACTGCGACATGAAGATGAGAACTGGAGGGCGAAGACTGGGGTTAGAGGCGTGATTTAGGAAATGGTTGTACTATTCTACATGAAAGATGGTGAAGGCATTAACCAGGGCAATAGTAGAGGGGAGAGAGTGCAACATTAATCCCAGAGGCTTTTTTTTTTTTTTTTGGCTGAGTCATGTGGCATGCAGGATCTTAGTTTCCCAACCGGGGATCAAACCCATGCCCCCTGCAGTGGAAGTGCACAGTCTTAACCCCTGGACCACCAGGGAAGTCCCAATCCCAGAGATATTTAAGAGGTTGGATTATAAGACCTTTGCAGTGGCCTGAGTTGGGAGACAAGGCAGCGAGCAGACCCACAGGAAATTCTGAGGTTTCTAACCTGCTTTCTGAGAGTATGCCGTGCATGTACTATCTGAGAGGTGGTAACAGGAAGAGTGTGCATTTGGTGCAGCTACAAGGGGAGTGGTAGAGCAGGAGTGGAGGATTAAAATACTGTTTGAAACTTAAGTTTGAGATGTTAACTGGACACCCAGATGGGTATTTACGTAAGGCAATTGGAAAGATAGATATGATTTGGTAGAAATCTGTATAAATAATGATGTTATATATGCCTACTTCGAGAAAGGCAATGGAGACATGTCAATCCCTATTTCTTGTTCTTCATAATGTTGTGAGAGAATATATTTATAATTTAGATATATAGGTGTATATACACAGTAACTGTTACTAATAGCATATATTAGTGCTAGTTCATGTGAACTCCTTGGAAACAAGGGGTTCACTTTATTTCTGTGTCTTCCATTGTGCTTAACACAAGCTGTAGTAGGAGCTTGGGATAAGGTTGATGGATGAAATAATGAGAATAATTAATCTTGCTCCTTTGGTTTTTAAAAATCAGCTTCATTGGGATATAGTTCACATATCATACAATTCACTCAAAGTGCACAATTCAGTGGCTTTTCATATATTCACGGAATTGTGCAACCATCACCACAATCTTAGAACTTTATCCTTATCCCAGAAAGAAGCCCCATGCCTAGTAGCTGTCACCCCCTTCAACACCCCTCCCCCAATCCACTTCCCACCCTAGCCTTAGTTAACTACTAATCTATTTCCTATCTATCTCTCTAGATTTGCCTATTCTGGATATTTCATATAACTGGAATCATGCAGTATGTAGTTTTTTATGACTGACTGCTTTCTCTTTCAAGGTTCATCCATGTTGCACACAGATCAGTACTTTATTTCTTTTTATTGCTGAATAGTAGTCCATTAAATGGGTATATCACATTTTATTTATCCATTTGTTGGTTGATGGATAATTGGGTTGTTTTCACTTTGGCTATTATGAATAATACTGTTATGAACATTCATGTACAAATTTTTGTGTGGACATACGTTTTCATTTCTCTTGGGTGTGTACCTAGGAGTGGAATAGCTGGGCCATATGGTAACTTACTGCTTAACCATTCGAGGAACCACTAGATTATTTTCCAAAGTAGCTGCACCACCGCAGTGTATGAGGGTTCCAATTTCTCTGCATACTCTCCAGTACTTACTATTATTTGATGTTTTGACTACAGCCATCCGAGTGGGTGTGGAGTGGTATTTCACTGTGGTTTAGGTTTGCATTTCCTTGGTGGCTAATATTGGGCATCTGTATGTCTTCTCTGGACAACAGTATCAGTTCCTTTGACCATTTTTCAAAATGGGTTATTTGTCTTTTTATTAATGAGTTGTAATAGCTCTTTATATATTCTAGGTACAATTCCCTTAGAAGACATATGGTTTGCAAAAATTTCCTCCTAATCTGTGAGTTGTCTTTTCACTTTCTTGATGGTATCCCTTGAAGCACAAAATTTTGATGATGTTCAGTTTATTTTTTTGTTTGTTTGTTGCTGGTGTGATTTGATGTCAGATCTAAGAAACCATTGCCTAATCCAAGGTCACTTTCCCTTGGTTTTTAAAAAATAACTTTTATTACTGTTTGGTTACCTTGAGAAACTTTGTTTTGTTTCATGACAGCCCTTTTTTAATGTATATATACCTTGTACAGTCTTTGCTTCTCTCTCTCTCTGTAATTATCTGTCTTTGAAAAAGATCGTCATGTATATAATGGTTTGATCCTGTTTTTCTCACTCAACATTTTGTAGTGATATTTTTCAATATCATTCAAAATGTTTGGAAAAGATCCTATAAAATGGCAGTAAATCCCACTGTGTAATCTATTTACCAGAATGTATTTAGTCATTTCCATACTCTTGCACATTTATAACTTGCTTTCAATATTGTGGTATTACTATTAAAGGCTAGTGAATGTGCATATAAATATACCATGGTCCAAATGCCTAGTTCTTACCTAGGATAGATTCTAGTTAACAGGTGGAATTACTGGATCAAAGGGCATGAACATCTTTCTAGACTGAATGCAACTTGCTTTTCAGAAAGCTGTGCCAATTCACGCTCTCCTAGTTAGTGCCTGTTTCATTGTATCCTTATCAGTATGAATATTATTTTAAAAAGTCTGGTAGCAGCTGTAGGACCCTTCTCTTTGATGCCCTAATCCACCCATTTACTTAAAGCTTGAGAATGTAGCTGCCAATTCCATTATGATGCAGTCCCCAAGGAAGCCAGAAATTCTACCAAACCTTTCACAGTAAATACTGTGACTTTTCAGTGACTTCACACTTCATTTAAAAAACCGCACAGAATATTTACTAGGTCATTAGCAAGCAGTTTTTTAAGGAGCTGGAGAAAACTCTCTCATAGAGATAATTTCTGAGCTATGTTGTCTTATTTTGGGGGGAGGGGGTGGGATAGGAATTACTGACACAAATGAACAATTTAGAGGCAAGCATCGATTTATGGGAAGAATTAGCAAATCATCTTGCTCACTAGATTTCCAGGACTCCGGCTTACGCTTAAACTGAGAGGCACTTAACATCATAGCGTCCAGGCAGGCAGATCAGTGTTAGAACCCAGGTGCTACCACTTTCTGGCAGTGTAGCCTTAGGTTGGCTTTAACTGCACATGAAGCATTTAGCATAGCTAAGCACATACTAGGTACTCAATAAATGTTAGCTATTTTCCATTATTATTCATCTTTATATCCCCCAAAGGGCAGGAGGCACTGGGGAGAGCTGATAACAAGTACTCAATACAATTATTAAATGAGTATATAAATAAATTATGGAAAAACTAAAAGGGATGTATATGGAAGGAATCTCCCCATTTTCCATATTATCAGCCTCATAATCCTCCATCTCACATTTGAAACTATGCTTCCTTGGTGAGATTTTACTCTGAAATAAACCATTATTTGTTGCTTGTCATGTTTATACCTTTTCTTGCAGGGATATGCATTGTGTTTTAGTTTTGCTATTTTAAATCATTTAGCAGATAAAAAAAACAGAAAGGAAAAAAAATCTCTTAGAGTCTGATTTAATCAAGAGGCACAGGATGAAGGGTGAAAAATCCAGTGTTGTTCTGCTCCTCGGCTTTATTGAAGGCTGCCAAAAGGTATAAATTAAGAGACCTTTCCTTTTAGGTAAGACCTTTCCTTACCTTTTATCAGATTTTATGGCTCTGATAAATTTCTTAAGCTAAGTGGTGGTCAGAGAAAAACATGTGAGTGAGAATCTGAGGATCCTTTCTCCCCAACTGCATCTTTCCATTGAGTAGATGAGGTAATGGATTGGAAAGTGCCTCAAGAAAAGTTAAATTTTGTAAATCTAAAGCATTATTATTATAATGTAGGGGATATAACGCAGCAAAAATATGAAAAGTTAAAATTGAGCCAAAGTTTCTTTTTTTGTCATTTCATAAGGTCTTAACAGCCAGAGGGATTGTTAGAGGTTTTACGGTCTAAATATCTCACGTTTATATATGAAAGAAGAGTCAAGTGACTTTATCAAGATCACACTTGTTTAAAACCAAAGTTCTTTTGCTCTCGATAAAAATAATGGGTAGTAAAAATTGAAATGTAAAGTGTTCATAAAAGACTGTATTCTTTATCTTCACACTGCAAGAAAATATAAACTTATATAGTTCATTTCTAATGAGTTTGAATGCATTTTAAATGTCATTGTCCTAAGGTGAATTAAACAATCTGAAATGAGAAATTTCAATTATGGAGGCTTCGTTGGAATTGATCAGTTTAGTGTTTTGAAAATGTTTTTGCTGTATAAGCAGTGCAAAGTTTACATTCCCGGTCTCCACACTTACCGTAAGTCAGCCAAACAGCCTTGTGCTTTGCAAAACTGCTTTCAAGTTCGCAGGCACGGTGTGATCTTCTCTGGAGGGTAATTTATGTTGAAATTAATAAAGGTTAATGAGGTCTTTTAGGAACGTCCTTTTTTTCCTCTGGGGCCCCATACTTAAAGTTAAGCCCTTCCCTTAAGCAAAACCTTAAGAAAGTTGTTTCATGGTAGCCAGCATTCATTTTACTTGGAGCTACTAAAGTTCTGCATGCAAGATAGTGAGTGACTTTTTTTTTTTTTCCCCTCACCTTTCTGTGATGTGGGCCCTCTTGTGTGAGGTGGTTCCTGCTGGGTTCCTCATACCCTTTGTGATGTGGGCCCTCTGGTGTGAGGTAGTTCCTGTTGGGTTCCTCACCTTTTTTTTTTTTTTTACATCTTTATTGGAGTATAATTGCTTTACAATGGTGTGTTAGTTTCTGCTTTATGACAAAGTGAACCAGCTATACATATACATATATCCCCATATCTCCTCCCTCTTGCGTCTCCCTTCCTCGCACCCTCTCTATCCCACCCCTCTAGGTGGACACAAAGCACCGAGCTGATCTCCCTGTGCTATGCGGCTGCTTCCCACTAGCTATCTATATTACATTTGGTAGTGTGTATATGTCAGTGCCGCTCTCTCACTTTGTCCCAGCTTACGCTTCCCACACCCCATATCCTCAATGAGTGACATTTTTGAATACATAAAAAAACACTAGGTTGCAATTTTTTTTGCAAATATTACTTTGATTCTTAGGAGGTGTACTTTCCCACACCCACATTTGGATGATATTGTATTTAAAGTACAATTCTCCTTTATCCAGCCCTATCTGGAAAGGCTGAAGAGTGGAGGAGTGAGAAACCTAAACCACTTTAGAGAGAAAATACTAAATTTTACATTATAACTTGAAGGGCAAATGGATGAGTGGTTGGAGAGTAAAGCTTTTGTATCGTTTATCACTAACTAGAGAGACCTAGTCAGGAGGTGAGCATCAGAAATTGTCACTATTCTTTATGCAACAGAGTAGGGCACACAGAAATTCTGGAAAGCAAGCAAAGACAAGGAGAGGGAAATGGGTAGAAAGATGACTCTGCTCTTCTCAGGCTACAGCGTATACTGCTGTCCCTGCTGCTTTGAACTTGAAATTGCACTGAGCACTGCAGAATATGTGTTGCAGAGGTACTTGACCTCAGATAATCCTACGGAGTTGGGAAGCAAGGTGATCCTTTTCCCCGTGCAAAAAGACAAAGTCCTAGTTCTTCCAAGAGCAGTGACTGTTACATAACACTCATTTTTAATGATTTGAAATCGTTTTAATTGATACTTACCTGGGAAGCTATATCACTTTTCATTTCGCCAACTCTCTCAAAAAGCCATAGAGTATTACCACTCATCAGCAGCTGTGAAAGTATGATAAGACAGGATGATGTATACAAACGATTGATTCTTCAGAAGAATTCATCCAGAAGAATTGTCAGATTATTTTTAAATGACTGTAGTTCTTAATGAAACATTGCAGGAGAAGTTTAAAGCTTCACTTGCATGAGGTGGCCTCGCTCTTTGGTAGTTCTGTCATAGAATCGTGGGATGTATCTGAGCTGGGTCAGGCTTCAGGGACTGTCTTTTCAAAAGCACTCCTTTTTTCTAATGAGATAACAGAGATCCAGAGAGGTTAGTTAGCTTGAAGGCTATAAAGTAAATTGGAGGGTAAAAGGAGCCTTCGGCAATCCAAAAGCTCACAGTCACTCATATAATTAATTGAGGAGGAGGCTAAAAATGTCCAAAATTTCTTCAATATTGACAATAGGAGATGGGAGCAATGAAGGGAGGGAAACAGGCTGTTAAGAGGACTATTTCATTAACTTTGGCTACCATGTTGGAATAGTACCAGTCTCATTTTGAGATAGTATTGATATTTCAGAAGACCTTTTGGCTGATAACCATGTAGGTTTTCTATGTGAAATAGAGGGGCCAGGCTCTCATTCTGAACAGCTTTCTGGGAAGGGCTTAAAGGGACTGGTGAAGTCCAAAGTGAAAACTCTTTTGCATTTATTCAAAACCTCAATTTTGAGTCACTCGTATTTTCCAGACTGCCTCATGGTAGTCTCTCCCACATGAGGAATAAGAAGGAAGAATCAGCAATCTTAATCTCTGTACTTGGGTCCAGAGACCACAACACAGGGCATTCTGTGACAGAGGCAAAAACCGAACCTCTGTCTGCTCTAGAGCATCTCTTGCTTTTTACTGCTTGTCTGATCTTGATACAGGTGACCAGAATCAGTTGGAGAGAGTGAAGAGCCTTGGTTGCCTTGATGATGATTTGGCCTTTGGCAGGGTCTAAGAAAGTAGGAAAGAGGCAGGTGAGGTGGGTGGAAGGGGCTGGCCAGACTCTTGAAGAAATCACCCACTCTTGTGAGCTCTCTTGACAAATGTCATGACCTAGTGACTAATGTCTTGCCCTATGAGGGATTATCTGATAGCCCTAGGATTATTTCATTACTCTTAGTATCAATAAGGCAAAGATGTAAGCTTATAATAATTGCATTCTAATAAAATATTCCTTAGATACCAAATGGGTTTAAAATGATCGTCATTATTCATATTACTTTACCCATATAAATCATAGCATTCCATTTAATACCTCCATTTTAATATTATTTGCATAATATTAAAGTATTATTTGAATTTATTAAGAAAGAGATTGTTGAGCAGAAATTCTATGGAAAAGGATGCCAGTAGCTCCTCATATTTTTCCCTTATTCTTGCCTGGTAGCAGAACCCTGATATTAGTGGGGCACATGCTACCATGATAAAAGACTTACATGGTCCAGGTCCCTTGCAGCCAGGTAGGGTCACATGACTAGGTTCTATTTAAGATGATGTAAACAGAATTATTGTTTGGGACCTTGCAAGAGGTCTTCTAAAAGAGAGGGGTGTGCCCTTTCTCTGCCCCTCCTCCTTCTTGTTGGCTGACTTTAGAGGAGATGGATGGAGCTCTAGGAGGACATTGAACCTAAAAGTAATATGGGAAAGATATGGAGCAGAAGAGATATGGGCCCATAGCTGCCTTGAATCCCCTGCTGCTAGACTTCTTTAGGTGACAAAAAAATTAATGTCATTCTCATTTAAGGCACTACTATTTGGGGATCTCTGGATATATTCAGCCACATATAATCCTAAACAATACAAGTCTTAAAATATTATGAAAAATGTTTAGCTCATATAGAAAAATCATCAGGCAAAATGTTTGCCAGTAGACACACAAAAATATGATGTCATTGTAAATGGCAGTTTGCCGTAGTAGTTGGAAAGTTTTCACGTCATAATGTTGCGTTTTTGAACCAGATTTCCCCTTAAATGCTTTAAGGGGGGGCCTTGAGAGAGGAATGCTGGACCAATAGCTCAGAAAACTCAGTCCGTACCCCCGAGTCACTTACTGGTGCCGTGCTCTTGAATAAGCCATCGTGACCTTGGTTTGTCTCTCTGTAAAATATAGATTCTGGACTAAGTTGTCTCCATAATTCTTCTAAGCTCTGTGGGCTATAAATTTATAAAATTGCCTGTATCCTTTTAAAACCGCTAGAACTGTTTCTGGCCCTAGTAAATATAGGTTAACAAAAATACTTACGGAGTGACTTGTGTATGTAGATGTCACCCAATTTTGCATTATAGGGGAAACCTGTGTGTTGGGGCGAAGAGGCCACAGCAAGTCATAAGATTTTGAATGACACATGTCTCCTGACTCCTAGTTGAATGCTATCTCTTCTGTCCCATGTTCCTTCTCTTACAGAGCTCCACATATTAAATTGACAGAGGTCTTCTGGCTATGTGGTCTATAGAGCTCTTACTAAATTCCAAAAATTTCATTTAATACCACAAACTACAATTCTACTCTGTTATGACTCATCTAAGGCTAATCTGCTTGCTATGATAACAGTCATTCGACTTCTAATTAACATTAGCTGTGCTTTATCTCACTTATAAAGCTACATGTCAATGAGGGCAAAATAGCCTATTAGTAACTGAATGATTACGTGTCGAAAGAGTTGATGGAACAATTAAATCAGAAAAGACTTTCTGATAGAGACACAGACGCAGAGAACAAATGTATGGATACCAAGGGGGAAAGGGGGGAGATGGGATGAGTTTGGAGCTTGGGATTGACATATATACACTACTATGTATAAAACAGATAACTAATGAGAACCTACTGTATAGCACAGGGAACTCTACTCAATGCTCTGTGGTGACCTAAATGGGAAGGAAATCCGTAAAAAGGGGATATATGTATGTGTACAGCTGATTCACTTTGCTGTACAGTGGAAAGTAACACAACATTGTAAAGCAACTATACTCCAATAAAAATTAATTTAAAAGAAAAAAGAAAAGACTTTCTGGAGGAGGTGAGCTTTGATCTGGAGTTCTAGGGAGGTGAGGGGTGGTCAGAGAACTTGGGAAGTCGGGTTAATGGGTTGGGGGTGAGTGGTGTTTTGCAAAGGGGCTGAGTTGGGAGTGATCAAGGGCATGTGACAGATGGCAGCCAGTTTGGCTGTGGGGAGTGGGACCTGAGACCTTTTCTTTTATTCTCTTTGGGCTCTGACTCTCTTACTAGCATGAAATACACCTTTCAAGCCCAGTGTTTGTTTGGAGTATGGAAGGAGCTCATGGAGAAGAGATATGGGTGAGAAGCCAACTGTGGTGGAAGTCATTTTAAAGATACAGAGCAAGGAACAGCAAAATCATCACTGCAAGAATGTGTCCCCTTTGCGCAAAGATATTCCGTTTGCATATTTAGGTTTAATGCTTCACTGTGTGCTTATGTGGTGGTGATGAGATAAAGTTGCAGAAGGAACTTCGAATTGCCTGACTTTTGAAAGTTAAGTCAGCTGTGACTTTCCAGTAATAAGGTATCTTCATGGGCTTAACTTCCTGGCAGCTGTGTGTGTGTGCGTGTGTGGTGTGTATGTGTGTGTGTGTGTGAGAGAGATTTAATGCAAAGGGAATAAGTAGGTAGCTGATTTATTGCAAGTAGTATATTTACCACAGTGTATCATCACTGAAATTATCATAGATATTAGAAGTGGAAAAATGTCCTGGTGTTTAGTGTTGGCTCCCGTCTCTTCCTTTTGCAGCACAAATCTGCCCGGCAGAGTCATGATAGTTCCTAAGCACTGATTTGGGCTTTGTCACAGGAATAAAGCACAAAGCCACATGTTCAGATAACACACTGAACAGCTGTCTGCAGCCAACTGGATTGGCCAACCCAAAAGGAATGCATGCACATTACAAACCAATGGGATACTGGTTTGTGTTTTCAATCAGAGGCGTGGAAGCAGTTCTCCCTCCCGGGTCCTCTTCCAAGCTTCTCTGCCATCTTGATTGTGCCTGGTAAACACTTGTGCACATCAACAAACACAAATGACCAAAAAAACCTTGAGAAGAAGGGAGCAGGGCCCTTTCCACTTTCCTTCCTTTTTATAGCTAATTTCTTGGATTCCTTTCACCTACTTTCTCCATGTACCCATCCACACATACACATATAGCTGCATGAATTTGCTCCACAACAGTTGTGTACAAAAACACGACGTTGCTGTATGTTTCTATATCAGACGAAATCTCTGTTTTAGCCTCTGTTGACTAGTGTCGCCTGCTACCCAATATCACTCATTACTGGAGGCTTCTGTCCCTGATCGTGGTATTCTGTGGCTTAGAGGAATTGGGGAAGGACCTCCAACTCTGTAGGCCGTTGTGGTCACTGCTGAAATGTGTATTGTGGCCTTTTGCAAGGCAGGAGGCTTGTTTCCTGCTCTGCTGGATGTGGGCGTGGGCATCACTCTTCACGTCAATCAAGGCTCCTTGTGTTCGGGCTCCAGCATCCCCAACCATCCCATCAGACATCCTGGACAGTCAGTAGAACGGGGTGGGGGGCAGGCTCTGCAGCACCTCTCCAGTCCCTTTTAATTTCCACTCTAATCTCTTTTAATTTCCACTCCAATCTCTTTTAATTTCCAGGTCATTTTTTTAAAAAATTAATTTATTTTATTTATTTATTTTTGGCTGTGTTGGGTCTTCGTTTCTGTGCGCGGGCTTTCTCTAGTTGTGGCAAGCGGGGGCTACTCTTCCTTGCGGTGCGTGGGTTTCTCATTGCAGTGGTTTCTCTTGTTGCAAGCACAGGCTCTAGGTGCGTGGGCTTCAGTAGTTGTGGCACGCGGGCTTAGTAGTTGTGGCTCGCAGGCTCTAGAGCACAGGCTCAGTACTTGTGGCGCATGGGCTTTGTTGCTCCTCAGCATGTGCAATCTTCCCGGACCAGGGCTCGAACCCGTGTCCCCTGAACTGGCAGGCGGGTTCTTAACCACTGTGCCACCAGGGAAGCCCTTCCGGGTCATTTTAACCATCTAAACTCAAAGCCACATCCATCTCTTTGTCTACTAACAGACTCCAAAGCCTGGGTAGGGTTATTTTTTAAGTTTCTGGAAATTTCTGTTTTCAACTCCTAAACGTACTATTTCTGGGAGCCCTGAACTCAGAACTCAAGACTTTGTCTTATCTAGAAGAAAGGGGGCAAAATTTGCCTTACTTTTCCTGGATCCTATTGCAGTGGCAGGAACGAGAATATAAATTCATATCTTAATAGATTATCTTTCCACATACTTATTACAGGAATTTGTGGCAGGTGGGAAGAAAAACAGGATTTTTTGATCAGTGGAAAATTGGCAAATTTTTTCTTTGTTTTTATTTTTGGTGTTGTTTGGTGTTATAAAGTGTAAGAGTTTTCTAAAGGTCAATGTGACTGATAAATTGAGTCACTAACCAGAATTCACTGCCTATTTATGCATCAAAGACCTACAAACTTGTTCCACTTATGAATCCAGGTTAATTATTCTTCCATTCTGGTGGTGTAGTGCAGGATCATATGTCCCTTGAATGCTTCAAGAAGCAAAATGTTTTGCTTAAGCCTCTTACAAGGATGGAGAGGTATTTACAAAAAGCCAAATGAGGAAGTTTTTCCCAGAGAGGTCTGTGAGAATGTGAATGAGCTAAGTGCTGATAGTAATGATGTGTGCTTTGCGAATGAGTCCCTCTAGATTACTAAGTTTATCCTTTCATCTGAAGACATGACAGTGATTGAAAAATCAATTAGCACGTACACCATATGTCTAAACAGCCTAAAATAAAGATGAGGGAGGTGATTTTTAAATGTATTAGAAGCCTCCAACCCATGAACCACTCCTTCCCAAATTAAGCAGGGTAAACTATAATGTATGTATGCTGTATTCGTTTTCTATTGCTGCTGTAACAAACTGCTGCAAATTTAGTGGCTTAAAACACTCATTTGTTATTTTGCAGTTCTGTAGATCAGGAATCCTGGTACAGCGTGCCTCAACTGGGTCCTCCACTTAAAGTCTCATGAGACAAAATCAAGGTGTTGGCAGGGCTGTGTTCCTTTCTAAAATATTTTATTTATTTATTTATTTATTTATTTATTTATTTATTTATTTGGGCTGCATCAAGTCTTCATTTCTGCTTTCAAGCACATTCTGTTGTTGATCAACTCCACTTCCTTGTGGTTGTAGGACTGTGCTTCCTTGATGGCTGTCAGCTGGGGGCCATCCTTAACTTCTAGAGGCTCTTTCTGGTCCTGGCACAAGGCCCCTTCCATCACGTGACCGTCTCCATCCCAGAGCCAGTAAAAGCTTTGACCTCTTCTCACACTTAGAATCACTTTGACTTGCTCTTTTGCTGTGTCTCTTGTCTCTAGCTGGAGAAAGTTCTTCACTTTTAAGGGCTCATGTAAGTGAATTGGACCTACCCAGATAATCCACATAGTTTTTCATATAGCACATAGTTTAAGATGTAATCTTATGCTTTCTGGAAAGAGGAAAATGAAAACTCATTATATTTTAGATATTAAATCATAATATGCTTTCTAGTATTCTAGTTTTTTCACATTAAAATCTCAGCTTTTCCTTATCCTTTGGGTCCCCTTTAAATAGTTTTAAGTTCTTAGAAGTCGTATTCATGTTTGCATGTTAACTAATCTCTATTGGTGAGAACATGTGTAAATAACATATAACATGTATAATAAAAGAGCAAGTGACTGATGGGAAAACTAACTCTGGCTTTAATGAGGCTGTATTTCAAGCTGCTTTTGGTTATTTAACCACATACAAAGCTATTGCCTTAGTTATTACACTCAGCAGGACTGGTTATTTGATTATGACATAGTTTCAATATTGGTTTAAATAAAATTGATTTTCATGGACTACAGATTATTTCTGAATATCTATGTATTATTCTGGATTGTAATGCCTTTAGGAAGTAGTGAGTAAAGGAAATATCCCATTTTCCATACATTAAAATGGTGTGCATTGCTCAGGTCTGGTAACATGACTGAGTGGTTTTAAAAAAAAAAAAAAAAGCAAACTTCAGAGTCAGACAGACAGACCAAATGCTGGCTTCGTTCCTTAGCAGCTGTGTGACCCCAGGCAAGTTGCTCATCCTCTCTGATACTCAGTATCTGCATGTGCAAAATGGGGATATCAATTTCAACCTGTGGGAGGGGGGTGTTGATGAGGATTAAATGAGATTAGTGGGAAATCCCTAGCAGCTTCTGGTACGCAGGCAGAGTTAAAAAATTATGATTTACCATTGCCTTGTCTCTCGGGGTCTCTAGTATGCTAATATGTGAACCTCATCCTCAATAGCCAACCTGAATCTGAACCCTAATTTTGTGATGGAAGAGTTGGTCCATTTAGATTTAATATTCTTTTATATTTCTTATTATATTTGAAAAAAATTTTCAGTTACATCCTTAGGGTCTACTAAAAGAAGTATTTTATGATCATTT
Source organism: Mesoplodon mirus (assembly GCF_964341445.2). Lineage (NCBI taxonomy): Eukaryota > Metazoa > Chordata > Mammalia > Artiodactyla > Ziphiidae > Mesoplodon > Mesoplodon mirus. Next base: position 12,153,383 of record NC_138979.1, on the reverse strand, counting down.
TCTAAAGCAATAATAAAAAAGCCTTTCTAAAAAGGATTAGAAATTTGAAGTTTCATAACAGGGCCAGAAACTATAGAATTTTATTGTTTATTATACATCGGATTTGTCATTTCAATAGCACATGCTCAAAGTTGAAAGGTCTTACCATAAGAGCTTAAAGTTAGTCATTCTTCTCAAGAGCAGCAAAAATCTCCTTTGTGTTGCATGTTTTTTGGAATAAAAGAAAGTAGCTTTGATTGGTGATTTGGATGCAGGGTCACAGTCCCGCTGTGGTTTCTTTGGAGTCTCCTTTATAGCGCCTTCCAGATGCTGCTGTCCATGGTGCTGACCGCCAGACAGGCTGTGCTCCAGTTAAGTTATTATATTTGATGGCTTAGGGTTTCTTCCATGCCAGGTACCTAAAGAGCTCCCTTTGGTTTGTAGCTGCTGTTCTTCTCTGTTGAGTCTGTGTCATTTTAAGCTCTTCTTAAACTTCCCCAGTGCTCAAAGGGCCACCTTGTTCCTGGTTACTATTTTTTAAATGCTCTTATCCTGTGTCTTGTTTCATGCTGCGGTTCAGAGTTTTTTGAAATGTTTCTTGGCCCAGCTCACTCGTGGTTGCTGAGATTTAAGTCCACTCGAGTGGTATCCTCATTCCCTCATTCCACAAACTTTTACTGCTCCCCTCCTTTTTAGAAAAATCTCAGTTTTCCTCCTGTGTTTCTCCTATACTCTCACACTGCAGCCACACTCACAACAATTCAGGGATCAACCACAAGTCCAGATTGTCACCTGTGCTTCTGACCAATGGGCTATAGATCCTGGGTTCCAACCTTCTCCCTCCATGGATTCCCTAGAGCAACTCACAGAGCTCAGAGAAACAGTGTACTTATGAGATTACTGGTTTCTTAGAAAAGGATATAACTCAGGAACAGCCAGATGGAAGAGTTGTAATAGAGAAAGGTATGGGGAAAGGGCATGAAGCTTCCACGCACTCTCCCAGCACCTCCATGTTTTCACCAATCCAGAAGCTCTCCTAACCTTGTCCTTTTGGGTTTTTATCCAGGCTTCCTTACATAGTCATGATTAATTGAATCACTGGCCATTGGTGATTGATTCAACCTCCAGCCTCTCTCCCCTCCCCAGAGGTTGGGGAGCTGGGACTCCAAGTTCCAACTCTGCAGTCATGTGGTAGGGCCCCCTGGCAATCAGTCCCCAACCTTAGGTGACCTAGAGGCTTTCCAAAAGTCACCACATGAACATAACAAAAGACACCTTTATCACTCTCCTCACTTAGGAAATTCCAAGGGTTTCAGGAGTCTGTACTAGAAACAAGGCATGTTCCATACAAGGAACAGAGATGAAGACCAAATATATGTATATATTTTTTATTATAAATCACAACACTACTCCTCCTAAGTGTAGACTCCTGTCATGAGCACTACAGGGAAATAAAAGGGGAATATAACTTGCTACCTGACTTCAAGAAGCTTAGAATCTGGTGAGAGGTGAGGGGGGAGATCAGTAAACAGATTTGGGAAATCGAGGCAGGTATAAAGTAAGTATCGTAAGAGAGGTGTGAACAGTGTGCTGTGTGAGCCCACAGCAGTGACTCAATCCTGGCCACAAAGAAGAATCACCTGTGAGGCTTTTAAACATCCTGGTGCACATGCTCAATCCCAGATATATTCAGAAGCTCTGGGGATGGAGGTCAAGGTATCAGTATTTTGAAATCCCCAGGTGATTCCAATGTGCAGATACAGTTGAGAACCACTGTTCTAAAGACAAGCCTGACAAATTCCAGTTCTAACTGGCTCTGTGGCAGGGTAATAGCAAAATCTTGGATACCTTTATTTCCGTTTGATTTCATGCACCTCATGCTCCATATTGGATTTAGACGACTCCCCACTTTAGTGTTGGTAGAAGCTTGTATAATTAGTATACACTCAATAAACGCTTGTTTGTTGATAGATGAATACCCACTTGTCTTAATGCCCCCGCCCCTTTAACAGCATGTATTGAGCACCTACTGTATTTGGGGATAGAGCAGTTTCAAGTGCTGGGGATAGAGCAGTAAGTGCAAACCATGTCTCTGCCTGGATGCTCTGTTTTCTTCTCCTGCATCAGATCCATCTGAGGAGCTTGTGACAGAGCAGCCTCTTCGATGCCTCCCCAGCCTATTATGGAGTCTCTGGGCGTGAAGTCCAGGGATCTTCTTTGTTCACAAGCTGTCCAGATGATTCTGTGCACACGAGAGCCTGAAAGCCCTAACAAGGACTCAGTGCGGGACAGAGCAGGGTGAGGAGTGTTGTGGTGCCCCCTGCAGAGAGACTGACTTTCAGGGCAGCCAGGAAAGGGTGCTGGGAAGGCGGTGGTGGCCTCTGAGCTGGGTCTTCAAGGATGATTATTGACTCACTTGGAGGAAATGGGAGGGAGAGCATTTCAGGCAAAAGAAAAACTCCTGGTGGAGTCGCAGAGACGAGAACGAACCCAGCACGTTGAGGAGACTGGAGGCCAGCCGTGAGGGGCCATTTGTAATTTTAAGTTAATTAACCTTTATTGATTTCCTGCAATGTTCTGAGCACTGCGTACAAGGAGTGTAAAGCTGCTCAAGGAAAAGGGTATTACTGGGTCTGGCTCTGAGCTTTTGTTTGGTTCGGCAGAGCGATGCCCTGTCACTGCCAAGCTCTGGAAGTCTGCCAAGAACCCAGGTTCATGGGGTTGTAAAGCCACAGCGGGGGGTGGCAGTGTCTCTGTGGGAAAGGCACAGAGCTCTGGCTCGTGTCACCAGGATCACCTCTTCCTGATGCATCTCCAAACCTCTGAAGGCTCTGAAGGAGGAAGAGTCTGGTCTGAGAAGGTAGGCATGGAGGTTGGCTGGCAAGACACTCGTGCAGGTCGCTGCTGGTGATCCGATGAAATTGGTGGTTTGCTTTATAACACTATGAATGCTGGGCTATAAACATTCTGAGTAAAATAGGCTTCGGAAGCCTAACCTGGAATTCTAACCGCTGTTTATAACTTTTTGTCTCGGGAAAGAGTAAACCATGGTCCAAAAACTAAATTGTTTTTGAGGAACGATAGCTATTTATTTATTTATTTATTTATTTATTTGCGGTACGCAGGCCTCTCACTGTTGTGGCCTCTCCCGTTGCGGAGCACAGGCTCCGGACGCGCAGGCTCAGCGGCCATGGCTCACGGGCCCAGCCGCTCCGCGGCATGTGGGATCTTCCCGGACCGGGGCACGAACCCGTGTCCCCTGCATCGGCAGGCAGACTCTCAACCACTGCGCCACCAGGGAAACCCGATAGCTATTTATTGATTACTTAGTAGGCACCAGGCCTCCAATGCTCTGAGCTTTACATTTTCATTTTATTACCACTCGTCGACGTCTCTCCCCAGCCCTCTGAGAGATGTGCTATTGTTCCGTCTGCTTTACAGATGGTGGGGCTTGTGAGTGACAGAGTTGGGATTTGAACCCAGGTACATGTAGCTATTAGAAACTGAGTGTGTAACAACCGTGCCAGGCTGCTTCTGGAATGTGGGATTTTTTTTTTTGACTAAATTGGTGATTTCCTTTGCCTTCTTATTTCACATACACATCCCACAGTGTCTGTGGAGGTCTTGGTGAGTAGTTAACCATAAAACAGATTGAAAATAAATAAAATGCCCAGAATAAGTTGGAAGAAAAACACTGCTTTCTCTCTTTTATCCTTCTACATTACTCACATTTGTACACAGAGTCCTTCTTCCCAAGTACTTTGGCTTAGGAATGCCAGATAAAGGGGTAAGAAAATGTAACATTATTCAATTTGGCAGGAATTGCAGCTAAAGTGGAATATCAGATCCCTCTGTTCCAAGGAGTGTTTTCAGATACAGTGGCTATAAGATAATTCTGATTCTGTAAAACAAAATTTGTAAGGTTAGGATGAATTCAAATGAGTTGTGAAAACAGGTGCTGTGATTTGCTAAATCTAAGACCTTGATCATCTGGTTTTTTCCCCCTGATACTTAGATAATTGCCTGGGGCTTGAATCATGGTTTACGCTTGGCCATCGGATTGTTTGCAATACCTGAAGGGAAAGGTGAACTGTCAGTTTTGTCAATTCTATTTGTAGGTATCATCTCTGCAGGTGAAACATAGAGGCTGCTTAGGTGAGAACTTGCAGCTGAAATACACAAAAGGGGAAAACTGCAGAAACAAAATTCCTTCAAAGTGATCTGGCATTTCAGTAATATTCAGTTATTAAATATTTGCTCTTTTTTACTCAAAAGTTTAATTATTTGCACATTTACAATTTTCTGCTTGGCTAGACATTTAATCCAACTGTTTTATATTTATTCATTGCATAGTCTAAACATGGTCTCACTTTCTAAACTATGACTGATCTTTAGAGTCATTTGATATGATTTAATTGTATCATATTATTGAAATAACACTCTCCTGAGTGCCTTCTGTGTACCAAGTATTTGTAATCTTCTCGTCCATATGGTAATTTCAGGTACCAAAGGGTTAACAAAAAGTATTGCACAGTTGTTAGACATTTCAAAATATTTATAGTGAAGATATGAATTTACATGACCTCTCAGTAAAAATAAATTAATTGAGCTCATGCTGTGAAACTAAATAAATCAGTGGGAAGAAAAATGGTAGGGTTTACTAGCGGAAGTAATTAGATCAGAGGATTTTTCTGTATTGTGCTAAGTTGCCTCTGTTTGCTTCTGAATGTCTGCTGATGTTTAAATTTCTGAAATGCCAGACTTTTACTATTTTGCCAACAACGTTTTCTCTATTTCAAGTGTTACTGGAAAGCTAATCAGGTGCAGTAATTCATTTAACGACAGAATGATTCAATAGTTTCAATCTTCCATAAAATCTCCCTTATTCTTCATTCTTAAGGTAAATTATCAATTTATGCATCTTCACAGAAAAGCATTTATTTCTCTTTGCTCCCTTAAAAAGGAGGGTTCTCTGCCCTCAAATTTGTTTTGAGGTAAGGTGTTCCACCTGCGAAGCCCTGTGCTGGGATATTACTAATACTTCTTTGACAGCCAACTCTAAGATGGTAGTCCAGTATGATAATTACATGGCTTTGTTTAAAATTGCATGTGATCAAACTAATGCACTCCTGATAGAAGATGGCCTTGTCCAGGACTGACTGAGAAGAATTCAGTTGTAGAAGTTGTGTGCTTGCCTGTTGCTGTGAGAAAGGGTCCAGGGTTTTGCTTTCTGGAACCTTCGCTCTGCCTCGCCTACTCACCTAGAGCCCAGTCTTCTGATGGGCAACATGCGGATTTGCCCTTACAGGCATGTGTAATATCCATAAGTATATGTGTATAATCACATATATATGTATATATGCTTAATGACCAGAGGAAGCACTAACCACACATGAAAACTGCGGATTTCATGTCAAGGCTGGACAGCTCCTCCAATGCTCAGAGGTACTGAGCATGGCACAGGGCTTGTGGTTGAGGGGGTGGGATGGGGTGGGCAGGAGACACCACTCTGTAGAGCCCTGAACCGAGTTGATCCCCTACTTCTAGAACATGTCTTCTCTGCTGATTCTTGGGTAATTGGCTACTTCCCTCCAAACAGCTGGGGACCCTCTCGATTTCTGCATGTCACCCAATGCTCTGCACAGCTGCTTTTCCAAATCCTCACTTGTATACCTAAGGAATTTTTATTATAAATGCAGTGTGTGTATTGATAATAAAATTTGAATAGTAAAGAGATGATCCTATAGAAAGTAAATATCTCCTCCCCTAACCAGATTCTCAATCTCCAATTTTCTTTTTCAGTTCTTGTGGTTACCTCCATAATCATCCCAGATCATGTGCTGATGCTTCCGCCTCTTGATTTATCATTATATACTATACTATTTAACTTTAAACAATGTATATTGATTCCCTGCCATGAAGTATGAGGAATTTAGTATGCTTGTGCTATTTCTTAAAAGGTTTTACTCTTATTAATGATCCATTTATTAATTGCTTTTATAACTCTAAGTAATACATGTAAATCTTTTTCTTTTTTCTATACATTCTTTTTTTATATTCTTTTCCATTACGGTTTATCACAGGATATTGAGTATAGTTCCCTGCACTATACAGTAGGACCTTGTTGTTTATCCATTCTAAATGTAATAGTTTGCATCTAGCAACCCCAAACTCCCAGTCCATCCCTCTCCCTCCCCCGCCTCCTCCTTGGCAACCACAAGTCTGTTCTCTATGTCTATGAGTCTGTTTCTGTTTTGTAGATAGGTTCATTTGTGCCATATTTTAGATTCCACATATAAGTGATATCATATGGTATTTGTCTTTCTCTTTCTGACTTACTTCACTTAGTATAATAATCTCTAGTTGCATCCATTGTTGCTGCAAATGGCATTATTTCATTCTTTTTAATGGCTGAGTAGTATTCCATTGTATATATGTACCACATCTTCTTTATCCATTCATCTGTCAATGGACATTTAGGTTGTTTCCATGTTTTGGCTATTGTGAACAGTGCTGCTTTGAACATAGGGATGCATGTATCTTTTATAGTTTTGTCTGGGTATATTTCCAGGAGTGGGATTGCTGGATCATATGGTAGTTCTATTTTTAGTTTTCTGAGGAACCTACGTACTGTTTTCCGTAGTGGCTGCACCAGTTTACATTCCCACCAACAGTGTAGGAGGGTTCCCTTTTCTCCACACCTTCTCCAGCATTTGTTATTTGTAGACTTTTTAATGATGGCCATTCTGACTGGTGTGAGGTGGCACCTCATTGTAGTTTTGATCTATGTAAATTTTTTCTTAATACATCAACTTTAGGCACTGTACCTAGACTCCTCAATATATCTGTAAAATGGGGATAACTATAATACCTACTTTATAAGGCTGTTAGAAGAATTAAATGAAAGAATCCTTTTAAAGTGTTCAGCAAGGGTCTGGCACTTAGTGAACTCTCAGTGTATTGGGCCAGTATTCCCTGTGGGCAGTCCCCAACCTGCAGGTCCTCACTGCTCTCACTAAACATCCACCTCAGTCAGCTGGAGTGTGACTTGTACATTATCAGTATTTCCGTACATTCTCAGCTGCAGCTTTCAGCATTGACATAAAAGCAATTGCTTGCCTTCACCTGGTGACTGGGGTCATCAGCTCTTTCATAGCCCAGTTTGTTACACTTGAAGACATTCTCTTGGGGCCATTTGCTTTTCTCTTCCAGTTTGGACCGATTACTTTCTGAACTGTGGCATAGTCATCCTGGTTATGTTATATAAAATGATCAGGGAAGGACTTGCTGGAAAAGTGATACTCAAGCAAAGACCTGAACTAGGGAGAGGAGAATTCTAAGCGGAGGAAACAAGTGCAAAGGCCTTGAGGTAGGACCTTTGCCTACTTGGGGCACAGCAAGGGGCCAGCATGGCTTGGGTGAGTGGAGCGAACAGTCTGGGTGGAAGTGATGGAGGTTATAAGTATTTTGAAGATTCAGCTAAATGGATTAGATGTGGAATATGGTAGAGAGGAATTCAGAACCACTCCAATAATTGTGTTCTAACCAGTTGGGATGATTGGGCTGCTCTTCACTAAGATGGTGAAGAATTCGGGAAGAGCAGCTTTGGGCCATGTGGGGTCGGGGTGGGGTGGCAGGAAGCGGCAGAGAGCAAGAGTTCAGTTTGGGAAGTGTTTATTTAGAATGGCTGCAAGATATCCAAGTGGGGATGTGAAGTGGGAAGTTGGGAATATGCCCTGGGGTTTGGGGCAGACATCTAATCTGGGAGTTGAATATGTGGTCATTAGGCCATAAGATGAGTGAAGTAATGGAGGGGAGAGAGTGTGAGCAGAGAAGAGAATAAATAGGGCCAAGGGTCACATTCTTGGTTATGCCCACGTTTGGGTGGAGGGCGGGGGAGATGAAGAGGAGCCAATAAAGAAGATGAGAAAGAGGCCATTGAACTATGAGGAGAAGGATGGAGTACATGAAGCCAAGTGAAGAAAGCGTTTCAAGAGGAAAGAGTAGAAGAATTGCAAAGAGGATTAAGGAAAATGTAGAAGAAGAAGAGAGTGATAAAAGACGGAATGTTAACAATAGGAAAAAGAGTATGAGGGTTGAGAGCTGACTTCTGGGTTTAGTAAAGTGCAGCTCATTGGTAAACTTCATAAAAGCGAAGTGATTTTATTTTAGCTTCTCTAAGGAGAGGAGAGGGACCATCCCTAATCCTTGGGGCATTTTTATATTCCCAGAGATGATGAACAGTCTACTGCCTGCTAGCATCTGCATTAGCGCTCAGCAGGACTGTGCTTTAGCCATGAATGTTTCTGCTCTGTTCTGGTCCAGGGTGATATTTACTTCTTTAAAAGCCTGGCTATGTTGTTTTTGTTTCTCTTTTTCTATTTGGTCACACTGACATGTGTTTAGAGACGTGGGAGTGTGATAAAGTGTGAACCTCTTATACCACTTTGACTGAAATTTTTTTCTGCTAAATTTTTACCTTCTTTACTAAATGTTCCTTTTATCTTCCAGCTTCACCTGCCTCACCATTAAGGATATAATTTTTGTGGTCACTTTCTCAAATGGAGAGCCTTTTTTTCCCTCACTCCATATAGAATTGGGTTTGGTGAAGTTGGTGTCTTACTACATTACACTGCCACTAAAAGTCATTCCTCCCTCCTTTATGCTCATCTCATTTGACATATCCCCCTCTGTTTCTTCTAGTTTTTGTTACTTATCGACCTCCTGGCCACTTCCTGTTACGGGCTGAATTGTGTCTCCCTCTCCAAATTCATACCGAAATCTTAAGCCCCCAGTACCTTAGAATGCAACTGTATTTGAAGATAAGGTCTTTATTTTTTTAAAATTTTTATTGGAGTATATTTGATTTACAATGTTGTGTTAGTTTCTGCTATACAGCAGAGTGAATCAGTTATACATACACTATATCCACTCTTTTTAGATTCTTTTCCCCATATAGTTCATTACAGTGTATTGAGTAGAGTTCCCTGTGCTATACAGTAGGTCCTTATTAGTTATCTGTTTTATATATAGTAGTGTGTATGTGTCAATCCCAATCTTCCAGTTTATCCCTCCCTCCCTTTTCCGTCTGGTAACCATAAGTTTGTTTTCTATATCTGTGACCCTATTTCTGTTTTGTAAATAAGTTCATTTGTACCATTTTTTAGATTCCACATATAAGCAACATCATGATATTTGTCTTCCTCTGTCTGACTTACTTCACTTAGTATGATAATCTCTAGGTCCATCCATGTTGCCACAGATGTCATTATTTCATTCTTCTTTATGGCTGAGTAATATTACATTATATATATGTACCACATCTTCTTTATCCATTCATCTGTCAGTGGACATCTAGGTTGCTTCCATGTCTTGGCTATTGTAAACAGTGCTGCATTGAGCATTGGGGTGCATGTATCCTTTCGAATTATGGTTTTCTTTGGGTATATGCCCAGGAGTGGGATTGCTGGATCATATGGTAGTTCTATTTTTAGTTTTTTAAGGAAACTCCATACTGTTCTCCATAGTGGTTGTACCAATTTACATTCCCACCAACAGTGTAGGAGGGTTCCCTTTGGAGATATGGTCTTTAAAGAGGTGACTAAGGTTAAATAAGGTCATTCAGATGGGCCTTGATCCAGTATGATTGGTGTCCCTATAAGAAAAGGAAATGAGGACACAGACATACAGAGGGAAGATCGTGTGAAGGCACAGGGAGAAGACAGCCACCTGCCCTGCCAACACCTTGATCTTAAACTTCTAGGCTCCAGAATTGTGAGAAAATAGATTTCTCTTTTTTAAGTCACCCAGTGTATGGTACTTCATTACGGCACCCCTAGCAAGCTAAGAGATACCCCCTCACTCACAGAAGATTCTGGCACTTAGTCCACAGACCTTCTTTCCACCCACTGCCCTGCCCTCCTCCTCACCAACTTCAGTGTCAGTAGAAATGGTCCTTTCATCTCCTAGATCCTGTTTTACTCTGCTCAAGCCAAGCACTCCCAGGGCCATTCATTCTCTGGTTTTCACTCAGAACAGTTTCACCTTTGAAATGACATGTCCCCCCTTCCAGCAATCTCATTCAATTATTTTTTAATATACTGGTTCTTTGGCTACTTTGTCACATAGGATGTTATCTTCTAGATTTCTCCCTGACTAGCAGGCAACTCTTTCTGGCTTCCTCTTCCCTCACCCAGCTTAGACCCCTTCCTTCAACCAAACGCTACCAGCAGCCCGAGCCATCTTGTTCTATGGCCTTCTTGTTACATCTGCTTGGCAAACCCCAAACTGGCATGGATCTGAATGCCTGTCTTCTCCATGTCTGCAACTGGGGCACATTATAATTTGTTTAATGATGGTTGGACATATGGAGATTGTTTCCTTTTTTACTATTAAATAAGACTGTGGGGAATCTCATTCATTGTACATACCTCTTTGTTTCTCTGTGGGTTACTTAAGCTAAATTCCTAGCAGTGTAGTTACAGGACCCAAAGGTTTAAGACTTTCAAAATACAACATCAGGTTGCCTTTCAGTAAACCTGTAATGATTTTTCATCATTGATGTACGAGAATACATATTTCACTACAAATTTCCTAGAGTTGGGAAAAATGAGTTCAAAATGTTTAAATCAACTAAACAAATGAAAAATGTCCTCTAAGATATTATTTTCTTTCATTGCTAGGAAGATAATAGATTTTATGTTTATTGACAGCTTGTTTTCTTGTTTTTTGTTTCATTCTATTTCAGCTGTTTGTCTTGTTTCTTTTTAATTGATTTTGTAAGAGATCTCTTTTTCTCATTATTATTATTATTATTTTTTTTTTTTTTTTTTTTTTTTTTTGCGGTACGCGGGCCTCTCACTGTTGTGGCCTCTCCCGTTGCGGAGCACAGGCTCCGGATGTGCAGGCTCAGCGGCCATGGCTCACGAGCCCAGCCACTACGCGGCATGTGGGATCTTCCCGGACCGGGGCACGAACCTGTGTCCCCTGCATCAGCAGGCGGACTTTCAACCACTGCGCCACCAGGGAAGCCCTCTCATTAATTATTTGATATATTGTTGACTCAGAACTTTCTTAAACTCATAAATGTTCTACTCTATTATGAGTTTGATTATTGTTTTAGTAATCTATTATTTGCTCTTATTGTGTCTCAGGGACTACCAGTTATACATACACAAGGGATTTTTTCCATTTAAAATTTGTCATGCTCTTTATCATTATGTTCATCTCTATCCTTTTCCTCTGTATTCTGGAAGATCATCTCAATTATTTTCATATTTCTTTGATTTTTCTGTATTTTTGTTTAAGTTTTAAAATAATTTTGCAGGCAGATTTTTAATTCAGCCAATACATTTGTAGTTTTCTTATAGTATCTTCTTATTTTATCCAGTTCCCTTTTCTTCTCTTCCTCTGTCTTAAGAACCTTCTTGTTAATTTCTTGCTGTCCTACTACTTTCTTTTCTTGTTTCAGAGCCTGCTTACATTTTGGAAACACAAAGCTATATTGCTGACAGTCTTGTGACTCTTGTAGTAGACCTTTTCTTAAACAGGAAGTTCCTCTTCATCTTAAATATGACATTTCCCTCCTTTTTTGTTGCAGAATTTTTTCCATTTTATCTTTTTCCTCTTTGCTTATCTTTAATGAGAAAGTCACTCTTTGGGTCTGATTTTATCAAGGTATAGGATGAGTGAATTCTCTTTGGTGTCCCTCACTGTTCACTTAGGTGCAGTTAGAATTTCTCTCGCACATAATAATAGCCTGGATTATTTTATACAGAGCCTTTTCTGATCTCCTGAGCCTGGTGGTTATTTACATACAGTATGACTGTGCTGCTCACTCTACATGTCTAATACATCTCCATTTTCTCTTGCCTTTACCTCCCATATATATATTGAGTTCCCACCTGGAGGACAGTTGTTGTCTGCCTTGGAGAATTGCATGGTTCCATAGTATAGACTTTTTGTGAACAAGAAATACACCTTTGTTGTTGCAAGCTTTGAGATGCTGACATTGTTTGTGGTCACCTCATAATTTAGCTCATAATACAATATATGTCAGCATGTAGTTATGCATTCCTTTTAGTTATTTGTGTAATGTCGTCCTTTAAATTGTTAGATTGAGGAGTGGAGAAATTGTGTCTCTTTTCTGTATCCTCAGAACCTGGTACAGCTCCAGCACACAGAAGGTACTTAACAGCATGTGTGGGACAAATGAATAAATAAAAGGACAATAGAAAGCTTCATATTATTGTTGATACACTTCCTCAAATAGCTTGCCGTAAGTGTTGTTAGAATGAACGAGTAAAGGAGTTGAGTTTGGGCTATAATTTATGGCATTTTACCAATGGAAGCCTTGAAATATATAAATCTTCAGTTGAGAAATGGGAACTAATGCTGGAAATAAGCTGGAAGCTGGCATTGAGTTGTCTTTTCTGGGAACCAGTTATCATTCACACATGCAGTCACCATCCATCTAAATGCTGATGTATAGGGAGCTTCAATAGAAGTTAGTTCCTGTGGAAAGTTCTTTGCTTACCTTCTCCGCAGGGCAAGGATCCTGGATCTGTGTTGAAATGAGGGGAAGTGAGGCGGTTGCTCTAAAATGACCTAGAGTAGCACTTGGTTAATAGAGTGATTAATACTAATTACTCCACTCATCCTTCCTAAGGAACATTCTGAAAGTTCCTATCAGGGCAGCGTTCTCCTCAATACAGCTGAGCTTCACACCTCACTTACTGCTTAACAGTTGCCCTCACTCGATATTTTTTATCCTTCCAGCTCTCTGGCCAACTCAGCTCTTATTCCCTATTGATCAGAAGACTTTTTGTCCAAACCCGTTCTTAGCTGTAATGGCCTAAGGTCTTCCAATGTGACAGTCCCTTGGTTGACCTTCTCTGTTCTCTCAGGAGTCCTCTGCCAACTTCCAGGCACTTACAAACATTCATCCATACAGCAAACACATCACAGTCTTACCTGCTTTCTAATCTGAATAGCCTATAAATCCATCCTTCAGAGTCTGCTGTGAATTTTTTATTGTGTGCTCAAACCAGGAGCCTATTTTTATACACAGTTTACAAATTGAACTTTGCAGAATGAGGTGGACCAAATTCTAGCATTTACCACAAGTAAATCCCTGAAAGTCCATCCCATTAAAGAGTTTTTAATTAAAAAGAACAACCCACAGGTGCCTCATTGTTCTAGCTTACTGGATCATTCAGCAGCCTTTAGAAGAAACAGAAGAGTTTACTCCCTGGTTAGTGTCCTCTAGACAAAATTAACCCTAGCAAAGAGCTGGGCTGCCTGTTAGAGGCTAAGGTAATTTTGTCTGAAGTACTGCCAGCTCCTTACTTTCATTTCTTTCAGTCTCCCAGAATACCAAAGAAAAGAGTAATCATGTCCTCAATTCTTTTATTTCCTCCTAACACCATTTTCATATGAATTTCAAAGAATGCCAGCTGACAGTACCACAGTAGGGGAAAAGCTAGATGCAGAAGTGTAAATAGGGTAATTTTCCTCTTCACTACTAAGCTGTGATCTTCATGACGGAAGTTACAAAGAGTAGCACACCTTCATAGGCCTCGTTCCTGATAGAGCACATCAAATGTAGTAGCCTTTCAATGAATGTTTTTGAAAGAAATTCACATAAGATTTTGCAGTGCTTTCAATGAATAAATTGTGATCTCAGAAGAAAAAAGCCCCAACACTTTGTTAATTTGTGATGGACTTCAGAGGTCAGTAGATTCTATTCCTCAGACTACAAGAGTTTCCTCTGTTGCCTCTAGTGAACATATATTGTCCAATAGAGTTGATCAGTTATTTATTAGAGCAAAAAGGACAGGACTGAATAGGAGGCCAGAGATAGAAAGGAGTGAGAATCAAAGGGTCAGTTAAAGAAAGAATTTGCTGGAAGCAAAGCTCTGTCATTCATAATGACGATCCTTAGCTGTAATTAAAACTACTTTGTAGATTTGTTCATGCCTGTGTCTTAGAGTAGATAGAGGTCCCTAAGCCTGTGTCTGCATCAGAATCACCTGGAGAGTGCTGAGTGCAGGTAAAAGGGGTTGAATCAAGAGCTATGGCTGGGACCCAGGAATCTGCATTTCATAAGTGGTTCATGTGTTTCTGATGCACAGCTAGTTAGGAAACCACACTACCTCTAGGAATATCCAGTATGAGTGGAGTGCCATGCCTTCCGCTTTAAGGAAAAAGTGGGGAGTCTTTTATCAGGAACTTCACATTGATGGATGAATGGATAAAGAAAATGTTACAAACACAGTGGAATATTATTCAGCCATAAAAAGAAGGAAGGACTTCCCTAGTGGTGCAGTGGATAAGAATCTGCCTGCCAATGCAGGGGACACGGGTTCGAGCCCTGGTCTGGGAAGATCCCACATGCTGTGGAGCAGCTAAGCCCGTGCACCACAACTACTGAGCCTGCGCTCTAGAGCCCATGAGCCACAACTACTGAAGCCTGCGCACCTAGATCCTGTGCTCCACAACAAAGAGAAGCCACCACAATGAGAAGCCTGCGCACCGCAACGAAGAGTAGCTCCTGCTCGCCGCAACTACAGAAAAGCCTGCGCACAGCAACGAAGACCAATGCAGCCAAAAATTAATTAATTAATTTAGAAAAAAAGAAGGAAATCTTGTCATTTTTGACAACATGGATGGATCTTGACAGCATTATGCTAAGTGAAATAAGACAAAGACAAATAGTACAGGATCTCACTTGTAGATGGAATCTTTAAAAAAAAATGTCCTGGGAATGTAATGTACAACATGGTGACTATAGTTAATAATAATGTGTATTTCAAAACTGCTAAGAGAGTAGATCTTAAAAGCTCATATCACAAGAAAAAAATGTGTAAATGTGTGAGGTGATGAATGTTGACTTATTGGGATCATTTTGAAATGTATACGGATACTGAATCATCATGTCATACACCTGAAACTAATATAATATGTCAATTATATCTGAATAGGAAAAAAAGAAATTTACAAAGAATCAGTTGTAATACATTGGAAGACAAAAGCAACTGACTGACTGACGTACAGGGAAAGTCATAGATATGGTAAAAAGACTTCTGATGTAAAAGTTAAGGACAGGGAAAATCAATTTCATTAAGTATATATGAAAAAACATTTTAAGCATTTCAGTCTGGTTCAAAGAAGGGTGTAGGGGCTTCCCTGGTGGTGCAGTGGTTGAGAGTCTGCCTGCCGATGCAGGGCACACGGGTTCGTGCCCCGGTCTGGGAAGAACCCACATGCGGCAGAGCGGTTGGGCCCGTGAGCCATGGCCGCTGAGCCTGCGTGTCCGGAGCCTGTGCTCCGCAACAGGAGAGGCCACAACAGTGAGAGGCCCGCGTACCGCAAAAAAAAAAAAAAAAAAAAGAAGGGTGTAGATGAAGAGACCTCAAGCAGGAGACAGCAGAGGGGAGGCAGACCCAGAGAACCAGGACGAACAAGTGTGTGCTGCTTGGTAATGTTCTCTCGGATGCAGCAGGAAAAAACCGTCAGAGAAGGATTGCCCTGCCCACTCAAAGGAGGGCAGCCAGTCCAGATCCCCTGATCCCTGGGCTCCTCCTGTGATACAGTGGACCAGCTGGGTTCTGTGACAGTTCAGACATGAGTCTGTGAGGTTGTCTGGGGAAAGTAACTTCATCTTACTAAGTCTTCCTCTCCTGAAAAATGAGAGAGATGGAGAAGAGTAGTGATTTTCAGTTCAGCGTGAGAACCTATGTTTCTACATTATCATTTTAATGTCATCACGAGGAAAGCAACACGAGGGCAGTTGTAATTTTAGTGACCATTGGTTGAAACATTGTTGATAACTGAGGAACAACAAACTTAGAACTTCTTTTAATCAAATTTCATTTTATTTCTCACAACAGCATCTCTACATTTTCAAAGCAGTCGCATATACATGTTTATCGCACATACCAGTCCTATTCCTTAAATTCTGGTATGTACAAAATGTCGCTTTTAAAATGCTGCTTAAATCGGGCTCTGAATATCGCAAAAATGATTTTGTCCGTATAGTAATTTATCTACTTTCAGTCATTATTGGGGCTCCCCCTTCCATCCTAGGATCCCTAAAACCTTCAACCCACACTGATTAGCCCTGAAATACTCATCGATCGAAACCACTTGCTTCTTTTACAATTGCCTCCTTTGCTGGTTCTCTGCAGGTGGTCATCTTTGCCCGCGTCTAAAAGTCCTGGTTGTCCGATTGTATACCTTCCCAGATATACCAGACATGCTAGAAGACTAGGAAAGTCCCTACCTCATTGATTCTATTGCTCCCTCCAGTCTCCTGTACAATCTCAAAAGACTTTCATATCTTTTTCAGTATGGAAAACCTTCCTTCCTTTGACTTTAAGCTTCCATCTGTCTTCCCTGCTCTTAATTCATCCAAGGAGCTTAGGGTTTCAGAAAATAAAATCCAGGAAGAAATGCAAACTTGTGAGCCAGTGTTGCACAAAGAACTTGACTACTATCCTGGAAAGGAGAAAGGAACATAACTGATTTCAATATAGTTTAAAACGTAACAACTCTGTGCGAATGTGTTTGTGTGTGTGTGTGTGTGTGTGTGTGCACACGCTACATATGAGGCTGGTGGCATTTATAGATTCATAGTTCCTTCGTTATGATAGCAGCCCGAAGCCCAGGAATTGGAGACCTCTGGATTAGAGGATCTCTAAAATTCTTTCCGGCTCTATTTAGTGCTTCCTGGATCTCTTTGCCCTTTGGTATTGACCTTGACTGATAGGGGCTGCAACCTACAGCTTCCAACAATAGGCACTAAACTCTCTTATGTGTCATGACATGAGTAACTTTGGATGGAATTGTCATTGTTGGTTGGTTGATTGGTTTTCTAACCTGAGGTGAAGTAAGAATATGTTCAGAGTCATATTTGGAAAATTAATGCCACAACCTTCCACTAACCACGTGACTTGAGCCCTTCTTTCCCTGGTTGCCCAAGGGAAAACCACTGCCTGCAACAGTCAGACTGTAGCTGTAGTGATATGTGGGGTTTTTCCACATAGAAGCAGTTGTTTTTCAGTATTTCACATTAAAAGCTCAACTTTATTACTTTTGGCTATGGCATGTTGCAGAGCTTTCATTCCAAAAAACAAGTACAGTGTGTACTTCCGAAAAGGTTATGTGCTTTCAGAAGTATTTCTAAATATACAAATTTACAGCATTGTAGAGATGGGTTTATTAGCCTCATAAAAGCATTTCTGAATTTAGACTGAAGTGTCTAAAATGACTTTACTGTGATTTTTTTTTTGGCAGACAGTACAAAAACAATTACTCAGGGTCACAGATGCATAAGACTTCCGCTTCTGAATTAGAATATCATGTAGACTTCCAAAGGCATATGTGCTCACTTCCATTTGCCTAATGGCATTTGCACCCATGGTGCTGAATGTCACTTGTCTAAGTGTAAGAGGGGTGAGGGTGAGCAGCTCTACCTCTCCCATCACTGACCTCCTAAGCCTCCTCTTCAGTCTGGGGAGCAGCTACAGGCTGGACTTCATAGCCCAGGGCAGGGCCCTTCTTGCTTCTTGCTCTGTTCTTTCTGACTTTCTCTTCCTTCACACAGCTGAGGTAAATGCATAGGTATATATTTTTTATCTTGACACTAAACTCTAACTGACCTTAATGGTGAGGTCTTTAAAAATTTATACCTCTGGTTTCCTAGGTGATAATTTAATATCATTCCTTCTTTGCTTCCAACCTACTTGGAAGCTACTCCATTTCACTTTTCCATATTCTTTCTCATGTGATTTGCACTATATAACCCACATCAAAGCTGACAGGATTCCCTTGCCACCAGTAAAAAGTATATCATTTAATGATGTTAATATTACACATAGTAATGGAATATCTATATACAGGACCAACCATGTTTAAAAATAGATAGATTAAACAAAGAGTTTTGGAGTTAAGAATTGTTATTCTAAGTACTTCCTTTGTTCCTTTATTTATAAGCAATTTAAGCATACCATTTAAAAAAAAACTATTCAAATGCATTATTGCTATAGTAATAATAAAGAAAGGAATTTTTAAAGTGCTAACCATGCAGATCGTAACTATCTTTGTGGTTTGCTTTTAACTTGCTATGGGCAAAACAGAGGTCAAGAAACATTACATTTTTTAAAATGTTCTTTTGTATCTTTTGGGGGGGAGGGGGAAGGGCTCATTATTCTCTGTTATACAAGGAACATGACTCTTCAAAGATTTTGGTAGAGGCTATAGACTGAAAGCTTGTGTCCCCCTAAAATTCATATGTTGAAACCTAATCCCCATTGTGATGGTATTAGGAAGTGGGGGATTGGGAGGTGATTATATCATGAGGGTGGAGCCCTCATGAATGGGATTAGTGCCCTTGCAGCAGAGACTCCAGAGGACTCCCTTGTCCTTTTGGCCAGGTAAGGACACGGGAAGCAGATGGTCATCTGTGAACCAGGAGGCGAGCTCTTACTAGACACTAAGTGTGCTGGCACCTTGATCTTGGATTTCCCAGCCTCCAGGAACATGAGAAATAAACATTTGTTGTTTATCCACCCAGTCTGTATTATGTTTGTTTATAGCAGCCCCAACAGACTGACAGTGGAATGTCTCTGGTCTAATAACACAGGCATGAAAGCTGCATGAAGAAAGATAGACTTTGTGAAATTTCATGTTAACGTGGATTGAGTGATGAAATACACAGATACAGGGGGTTTATGGCAGTCATTTTATGGGCTATAAGCAGTGAGGTAGGCAGAATGGACCCCAAAGACCTCCATGCTCTAATCCCTGGAAACTGAATTTGTCACATTACATGGCAAAGTGGATTTTGCAGATAAAATTAAGGTTACAGACCTTAAAATAGGGATATTATCCTGGATTATCTGGGTGGGCCCAGTCAAATTTCATGAAGCTTTAAGAGCAGAGAACTTTCTCCAGCTAGAGTCAGAGAGATGTGGCAGAAGGGGAAGTTGGAGCGGTTCAAAGTTTGAGAGGACTTCACCTGCCACTGCTGGCTTTCTAAGGAAGTGGAATTTATGAAAGGGGAGGCCATGAGATACGGGACACAGGCTAGAATTGTAACAGATGTGTGATTGCCCCTTGTTTGTGGAAGAGCTCCATTCCAGCAACGGTGACTCCAAAGCATACGCATAAAGCATACTCTATACCCACCACTGTGCCTTATAAAACTGAAGGTGTGTTTCCATGAGGAAAACCTACTAGAACAAGTTGAAACACTGGTAAAAATGGAAACCAACCACTCTTTTTCTTGGTTATCCTGGAATGCCACCAGCCAAGCCTTTGAAGGATTATATTCTGCACCTAGAAAGTAATGGTTCCTTTATAATATTTTCCAAAGCCATGATATATCCTTTGCTGTTGGCTGCTTTCCTCCTATCAGATGCCTGGCCCCTTGCTTCTATAAGGACGGATCTTAGAACATTTCTCCTTTTTTCTTCTACCTGATTATTTGTAATAGTGGCCAATGGAGACACCAAAGATAAAATCAAGATGCTTTAGTGAAGACCAGTAATGTACTGAAGAGAGAAAAAAAAGTGTAGAGCAGAAAGAACATTAGTGCCTACTGACCTAAGAGTCATATAATTACTCCAGCACAAAAGAAATGGGCAGTCTGTATTTGTAGAACAATTTACCAAACACTTCCATATCCATTAAGGGATAGAATTTTTGTAACAACATAATGTGTATTTATCCCATTTTATGGCAAGAAACTGAGAGGGTTCTGAGAGCATAAGGGAATTGCCAAAAGCCACACAGCTAATAAGTGATAGGACCAGGGTCTTTGGATTCCAAGCCCAATGTTCTTTCCAATACCCTACTGTTGCTATAGACAGTCCCTCAAATTGCTACATGTTATAGACATGTCCTCAAATAACTATGAGCGTTTCAAGAAACAGATCTATTATCAACACATTTATTGATGTTTACATAGTAAGCTCTTTTTCTTTCCTCTAGGGAAGCTAACTCTGAAAAATATCTGATTCCTCCTTCCAAAAACAGCAGAATGTGATAGAGGAGGATGGCGGGGGTGGGGGAGGCTTCTGTTAATAAAAGGCAGTATGGGGAGTCTGGTGGTAATGGAGCCGCTCAGTATCTTGAACATGGTGGTGGATACATGTGTGATAAAATTGTATAGAACGTAATACACCCACAAATGAGTACAAGTCAAAGTGTGCAAATCTGTGGATTTTATCAATGTCAAAAAAGTTGTTATTTTGAGCCCTCCAGAGAACTGATTTTCTCCACGTGACTTTCTCTTTCATTCTTTCCTCACCCCGTCTTCAGGTAAAACATTACTCATTCCTCACTTTTACTTCCCTTCTTATGAATCTAAGCTCCTTTCCTCTTCTCAGAATCTCAGTTGAACCTCTTCACTTGTACAAACTGTTTTCTGGTTGACCTCAACCCACCATCTATGCTATGAGGCTTGCGTGCTGTTTTTGCCCTACATTAACTTGTGCTCAATTGAATATTGTGTGTGTGCATGAACATTATATACACACAATTAAATTATGGGCTTTGTAGGAAGAAGTACACTTCCTTCCAACTTTATTACTTAATTCCTTTAACAAAGCTTTATTGAGCTCCTATCATGTATCAACAACTGTTCTAGTTGCTGGAGGTATTATAAGGAACAAAAACAAAGTCCCTCTTCTCATGGAGCTCATATTTGTTGTTAGAAGGCAAACACTAAACAAGTAAATATATGGTGATGGTGATAAGGGTTATGAAGAAAACTAAAGAAAAAAGAGTGGCTGCAAGTGGGGTGGAAGGAATGCTATTTAGGGTAAGTTGATCAGGGAAGACCTCTGACCAGGAGACATGATGGAAACCTAAATAAAGAGATGCACACATGGCAGGAGTAATGTACCAGGCTGAGGGCACAGTGAAGTGTGATGCCCACAGGCAGGAGAGTGTCTGTGCTGAGAATAGCAAGCAGGCAGGTGAGGCTAGAGCACAGTAAGTAGGTCAGGGGGAGATTGGCAGGTGATACAACCAAAATGGTAGGTGGAGGCCAGATCAGATAGGACCTTGAAGGCAAACATAAGGATTTTATTTTATTCTGAGAAAGTTAAGGAGCCTTTGGAGGGTTTCAAGAAGAGATAAGTCATAATAACCACCTTCCTGACTCCTGCTATTGGCTGTTGCATTTCTTGAAAATATAGTCAGTGTTTACCATTTTCTCTTTGGTATGCTCTTCACTTAAAGCTGTTGAACTCAGACCCTATCAAGGATAAGGTTGCCTGTCAATGCCAAATCCAGTGTCTTTTTTCAGTATTTATCTTTCCAGACTCTTGGCAACCCTTAATGCCTTTGACCATGGCTTCCATTTTGAAATGCCCTTCATGGATTTGTAACCCAGTTCCAGCAATGGTTAGTTCTGTAACCTGGAGCAAGTTGATAAATATCTCTGTTCTTCAGTTTCCTAATCTGTGAAATGGGAAAAATAATTGTAACAAATGCATAGGGTGTTGTGAGGGTCATAAGAGATAAGTACTCACTAAATGTTCGCTACTGTTATGTCCCCAACCAAACTCCTTATCTTACACCCTTCTCCCAAGCCATCTCCTCCTGTTAGCAGCATCGCTATTTAATCCAGAAACTTTAGGCATCCTTGAGATCAATAACGTTATTAATTATTAATACTAATAACCTTGCAGGTTTTACCTCCAAGATCCCCCCCTCCTCTCATTCCTACTGCCACCACCTCTCTCCTGTAAGGGTGTCATGCACAAATGCACACACACACACACCTTTCTTAATGTCCTCTGGCTGTATTGAACTACCAACCATTGAACTACTCTTTGCAAATTTTCCTTGGACTCTTTCAATGGTCTTCTACTTAGCTCTCTGCCTCTATCTCTAATAGTAAGAACAAAAACAACAGTGGGAATAAATGCTACTGTCTACTCTGGGCCAGCAGACAGCATATTCCATCACAATACATTTCTTCATAACTGGCTTTTTCTCACAAACAAGATACCATTGATATCCTCCCATGTCAGTGGCTGTAGATCTAACTCATTTTTCTTAATAAGTATGTAACACTTCATATTTTACATATTTTATATATTTTTAGCAATATGATGTTCCATAATTTGTTTAGCCATTGGCAATTGATAGATGTTCAGGTTATTTTGAGAGATTTCTTTGTGGGGAAAGGTCACTACAAATAATGCTACATTACAATTATTTTACTAGATGTTATGGATTACTTTCTTAAACTTAGTACTCATGTTTCTACCAGCAGCATGTGAGAGGAATTTTTCCTTTGTCCTAACCAGCACTGGGGATTAGTGTTCTTTGTAATTAATGGCAGTGTGATGGATGAAATATGGCACCTCATGGTACATTTAATTTGCGTTTTCCAGACTATTGGTGAAGTTGAGCATCTTTTCATTTATTTACTTATTAACCATTTGGACTCTCTTTTGTGGATTGTATTTTGAGGTTTGAATCAGATTTCTTGTTCATTTTTGTACTGATTTCTATGCCTTTTCCTTATCAATTTATGTATTATTAAATTTCACTCTCATTCTCTCATGTGATTTGCAAATATTTTTTAGTCTGTTACTTATCTTTTGACATTGTGGTATCACTTATTATTTCAAATGTTTTTCTGGAATTTCTTTTTCTAATCAAAACTGGCTTTTTCTTTATAGTTTTGGAGATTCCTCTGTTGCTTAAGATCTCTAAATTTCATTTTGTTATTAAATTTTTAAACATCTAAACCTTTAATTCATCTAGGATTTATTTTTTTACTTGGCGTGGGATGAGGTCCAAAACTACTTGCTCAAAATGGTTAGTCAACAATGCCTGTAAAATCTACCAAACCTTATTACATTTTAATTTTAATGGAGAAAGGACTAAATAAGCCATCCTTTCTCTTCTAAATTAAATATGATTTTTTCACATGTCAATTTCCCATGGATCCTAAGATCTTTTTCTGGATTCTGTATTGATCTGTCTGCTCCTGTTGGTTTGATTAAAGAAACTTTAAAATAAGTTTTATAGCTGGTAAGGCAAATCAACGACCTTCTCAGCCTCAAACACAACATATTCTACTCCTCTTTCTCATAATTCAGAATGTTCTTGGAGACTAATTCTTTCATGTGAACATCAAATTACTTCACCCAGTTCCAAAAATAAAATAAATAAAAACAATCCCTACTGTACCAAACCAAACACACAACCCTCTAGGATTCTACTTACACCTTCATTATATTATACGTTATTTCAGGGAGAAACATTGCTGTCTTTATGATATTCAGTCTTCCCATCTCAATGAAAGTTGCTTATTTGCTGAACTGATATCATAATGGTTGCTTCAAGTTGATCGAGTCTCTGGGAAAACTTCCCCCTTGGGCCTGGGTGGTTCTATTTTATTGATTAAAAAGCACTAAAATTGAAGTAGGTAAAATTTGGTAAAATAAATTTTATGTCTTAGCAAGTTTCTATCTTTGCTAGATAAGGACCTAATATTTCCTGTTGGTTTACCCACTCTTTATTATTCCAAAGAGCAAGAAATCCCCTTCCTAATGGGAGCCCTGGTGGTCAAGGGGGTTGGTTTCATCTTGCTGATTTCCTAGTGGCTGCTGCCCTCTTAGCCCTAGGCATGTGTTCCTCTAGTGGGAGGGACCCACTCCCCAGGCACCGTACCCAGGCTTAGGAGGGAGGGGACCATGAGAGATTCCCTGCTGCTTCTCTCCCAGTTCACCTGAGCCTCCTGGCCTGGCCACTCTGTTTCCAAACCTTTGTGCTCTGTAGACTGTAAGCCCTCAGGCCACAGTTCAGAGGCAGCATGGGCAAGCCTGGCAGGATGGAACACTTGTCCTGCAGTCATGGTATGCCCTTCCCCGTGTTTCCTCGTGCCCCTCTGGTTCAGGCTGTTTGTTTTTCTGTTGCTTTTTACCCTTTCTCAACCCCCCAAATGCCTCTGGACCACATGGCTTTCTTTGCCGCTGGGAAAGCAGTCCAGGTGGCCAGCTGCTCAGTTAATCTAGTCTTGGCATAAAGGATTCAAAGAAAGACCAGCAGACAGGCTGAGGAAAGCCTGGGTGGGAACTGCCCTGACATCAGGGCACAGGGACACTCAATCCACTGCTCAAGTTGTGCCTGGGGCTCTAGGAAGAATGGGCAAGTGTATTTGCCTACATCCCTGTGCTTGTCTGTATATCTCTTTGTATGATATTAAAAAAAAATAATTCATCCATCTGTCACCAAGCCATGACTCTCTTAGCAGTCTGCTTCGGTCAAGATGCAGCAGTTGCTTCCTTGTTCCTTCTGATGGTTGACATTTTCCAACATCTGCAGCCTAGATATTGAGCAAATAAGTGGCCATCAACTCACTCAGGTGGGGAGGATCCTTCATTTCTCTTGTGACCTATGTCTAGGACACATGTCAGGGCCTGAGCTGTCTGTCCTCTGTATTAGCAAAGTCCCATTTCTCAGGCCTGCTGCATGCTTAAGATGTTTGCAAAAACACTTTATTGGCTGTAGCTGCTAATACAAAGTTACTGCTTGTTATCACAAGTTGGGGATATACTTCCATGCCTATTTTTGAATAATATTTGAAAAAGTGTCTCCCCTTTGGAAAAACTAGAATGTCTTTTATAAAAATAGACCTGTCCTAATGTCAGTTTTCCACCTGAATAAAAGTGAAGTAATATTAAACATTGCTGCAGGCTGCCTTGTCATTGGAGTTCAAGATTCTCTGCTGCAATAAATAATTCTGTAAAGACACAAATTTTTGTCTAAGCAGTGCTCAGCGCAGTTTTTGTCAATGCATTTTCAGTCCAGGGCACATCTATTTGCAGCTTAATCTGTGACCATGAAATGTCAGTTTTTAGAATAAGTAGCATATATTTTGAAAGAGCAGTATCGTCACCCACCTGGTAAAAGGTGGTCCAGTGGCTAAATGGGGAATAGACGATTTTCCTAGTGAGACAATAGTGTATGTCTTGGAGGGAAAGTGAGTCACATCCGCACGACGGAGCTGATGTGCACTTGAATTACACAGTGGGCCTCAGCTGAAGGAAATGTGATGTGAATGAAATGTGATGTGTTGTGTAAAGAGAACACTGGCCTCAAATCAGCAGACTTGGTTTCCAGTGGGTGGCAGCTTTGCTACTCGATGAGTGTGTGACCTCAAGCAATTTATTTATGCTTTCTGAGCAGCGCTTTTATCGACTCCAAAAGGGAAGTATCAGCCTAGGTGGGAGTTCTAAGCCGTATTATTTTACACACTGGTGTGTCTCAATCGATTCTGAGGTAAGTAATTTACTGCTGCTAGGAATAAAGTCCTGACGTTTGCAAACAGTTTATAGTTGGAGTGCAGATAAGTTTAGCCCTGTGATGTCATTCTCTCCAACTCACCTTCCGAAGTGGTTTCTGAAGAGTGTGAGTTGTGGCCGCCATACTGGTAAGACCAGTGCCACTGCCACCAAGAACCTTTCAAATGACCAATTTCATTATTGGCGTGCCTATAAAACGTTTTCATGGATACCGCTCCCCCAAAGTTTCTGGATATCTGCCTTTCATAAAAATATTTTTTGTCAACATTTCGCCAACATTCTGTCAATATTTTGTCAACTGGGCAAAATATTGTCAGTCAAGATACTGTCTTCTGGGCACAGCCTGGAGAAGACAGTACCTCTTAAATATGGCCCACCCAGTGTGAACTGCTGGCTGGATTTCCCCTAGCATTCCTTCTGGTTAACTACCCTCTTTGCAAAGGTAGTTACAGGTGAGGACACATACGGAGTGGGGTGGCTGAGGGAACTGATGCTGATGCTTTTGACACCTGGGAGTGATTCTGGAGGCAGAAGTGTCTCTGGAATGTCTCTGCTGCTCTTTGATTCTGATTTTTGCTGCTAGCTTGTGGAGAGTGATTTCCTGGGGTTTGAGTACTTTGAGTGTCAAATCCCACATTTTCATATTCTGGAATTTTCTTTGCCCCAAGGCATCTTAACAAAAGTATATCCTGTGAGTCCAGCTATAATGAATAGCTCTCTCTTCCTCCCATTCCACCCCCCACCAACTACTCCCACCAAACACAGACACTTAAAGAAACACCAGTAAATGGATAAGGTCACACCAAGGAGTGGTGATAACAGCCAGGGTAGTGAGAACACAACCCAACTCTGCCAGGGCTTTTTTATTGCTTACCCTGTAGTAGGCAGGGGCCGAGTTTTACATACATTAATTCTCATAACTCCATGAGGTAGGTAATATTAATATCTGCATTTTATATGTACAAATGCTGAGGCACAGAGTGATTAAGTAACTCACCCAACAGGTAGCAATTGGCTGAGATTCACACTCAGGCAGTTTGGCTCCAAAATCAAGTCTCTTGACCCCTCTTCCATGCCCTGTCATCAGTACTCTAAGTTGACTGAGCTTCTATTAGCTACTTTCACATAACTCTCCTCTGAAGTAGCTCTTCTTATCCCAGTGTTAAATTTGAAGAAGCCAAGGATAGTGAAGTGAAATAAAGTGACTAAGTTCCCATGGCTGGAAATATCAATAGGCAGTGAAGGAAATGGGATTTTTTAAAATTGAGGTATGGTTGATGTGAAATATTACACAAGTTACAGGTGTACAGTATAGTGATTCACAGTTTTTAAAGGTTATATTCCATTTATAGTTATTATAAAATATTGGCTATATTTCCTGTGTTGTACAATATCCTTGTAACTTATTTATTTTATACATAGTGTTTGTACTTCTTAATCCCCTATCCCATCTTGCCTCTCCTTCCTCCCTCTCCCCACTTGTAACCACTAGTTTGTGCTCTGTATCTGTATGTTTCTTTTTTTTTTGTTATATTCACAAGTTCGTTGTATTTTTTAGATTCCACATATAAGTGATATCATACAGTACTTGTCTTTCTCTGACTTATTGCACTTAGCATAATACCATCTAAGTCCATCCATATTGCTGCAAATGGCAAAATTTCATTCTCTTTTATGGCTGAGTAATATTCCACTGTA
Organism: Mesoplodon mirus; assembly: GCF_964341445.2. Taxonomy (NCBI): domain Eukaryota; kingdom Metazoa; phylum Chordata; class Mammalia; order Artiodactyla; family Ziphiidae; genus Mesoplodon; species Mesoplodon mirus. Next base: position 12,126,375 of record NC_138979.1, on the reverse strand, counting down.
TATATAAACCACATCTTCTTTATGCATTCGTCTGTTGATGGACACTTAGGTTGCTTCTGTATCTTGGCAATTGTAAATAATGCTGCTGTGAACATTGAGGTGCATGCATCTTTTCAACTTAGTGTTTTCATTTTTTTCAGACAAATACTCAGGAGTGGAATTGCTGGGTTATATGGTAGTTCTATTTTTAGTTTTTTGAGAAACCAAGGAGTTTGGATTTGAACGTAGGTCTCTGTCTATAAAGCTACAGCTTTGACTGTATTTCACATTGTTTTCTGAATAATAAAGTCATCTCATGGAAATGAATGTGAAATACCCCCAGAATTTTTTCTGAAGATATTATTTGTCCTAACAGTTTGGAGTTTTCATCTGTAGTATAGCATCTTTTTCTAGTCACTAATTATTATTATTATAATTTTGCCAAGCACCAGGTTTTGAAGATCTGTGGAAGAGTCACTTTCACTAATGCTTGGGACATACGTTCCAAATACATGGGACTGCCTATCGATCTCTACCTTCCAAAGCCACACTCAGGTGCCGATAACATTTTCAGACTCAGCCCCTTCAGTCCTGAGCCAATCAGAACGGGGTTAATCCCTAAATCCCACCCTCTGGTGGGCAAGAAGAGCTAGTAAGCTGTCAGCTTCACAGCCAATCAGAACCAAACCTGACAATGTACCAGATGTTCCACCTCACCAGCGCTGTTAGGATCTAGAGTTGGTTTTGCTTACCTAAGGCAGCTCTGTGAGCTGCAGCTTCCTTCTTAAATGTCACAGGTGACCCACCAAAAGATGGATGCCGTGTCCTCATTCTTGACTTTTCAGTCAAGTTCTTTGATGGGAACTTTGACCACTGAAAAGCCATCAGCACGGTTCAGCTCCCCTGCTTTGAAAATAGACTGTCACTTATCCTCAATCATTGGCTAGGATTAACCCAAGTATCTCCCCCTTCCATCCCCATCCCCCCAAATTGATCAATTACAAGTTTGCTAAGCCTGTCTAAGTATTTGAATTACATGTCAGTTACCACTCCTTTAGCGGCAAGGTCTTTTCAAGCCTCCACCCTAACCTTGGGTTGTTGGGAGGATTCAATAACTGCTGTGAAAACTCAGTAGCAGTCAATCACCATTTGCTAATAGCAGCAAGAGTGATAGTAAGCAGCAGCTCCAATATGTCATTTTCAGTTTCCCGTTCGAAATAACATTCATTAAGTGTTCCCATGGCAGGCACTGTGCTAGGCCCCAGGGATCAGTGACAGTGAGTCTGGATCATGTCTACAGTCTCTTGCAGACTCATTTGTGCCAGCAGAGCTGCCTTCCACTCCAACTTTATTCTACTTTTCTGGGAAGGTCAAATGACCTGTTTTTTTCAGGATCTTTATATGATTGCATTTGCCAATTTGGGGGGAAAATTTTTAAAAAACAGCTCCCAAAATTTAATTCAGAAGAGATACTGCAAGTATTTGTGGTCAGAAATTGTAGGAGCTCCAGCGTGAGGCCACGTGGTCTGGGAAACGCAAGAGGAGCGTGGGAAAGTGATCAACGGTGCCTTCCAAAAGGTCAAGGCTTCACAGCGCCAGTAAAGGAGGAGGGCACTCCCAGAATGAACCTGGAAAGGATAAATGGATTTTCAAACACTGAGCAGAAATAGATAGAAAGTGAAAGAAGTTTAAACATTACCTGCGAAGGCTCCTTCTCAACTTGGAGGAGAAAATGTTTGCTGTCAGTTTCTTGAGAGCAGAAGTTGCAAGGCTGACTGCGTTGTCTGCCTCGTGGGGCCAGTTCCCCCAAAGACCACCTTGCACCAGCCTTGCCAAGATTGCAAAGAGCTTCACGTACCACCAATGAAATATCTCCACCAGCTAGCACTCACATTAAGGGAAACAGTTAGCAAGTTAATTATTTGGATTTTTCCCCCTTGCTTTTCTATTTTCAAAGCTGCTTTGCCTTGATCAGTAGCCTAAACACTTTCACATGCTCACCCAGCTTGCTTCCACGGTTCTCAAGGCAAGTTTGCGAAAATAGAGCGTTTCAGAAAAGCCAGCCAACTAAAGTGAGAGCTTAATTTCTGACTGTACTCAGCGGAAACTCTTTATATGTTTATATACAATTAATTTTAGAATAGAAATAGATATGGAGATAGATTTCCAGTTGTTTTCCCAGAGTTTATCTTTGACTTGTAGTATTTTGAGGTCAGATTTCCAGCATTTTCATAATGAAACAAACCCAGAATAAGCAACCAAAGAGCCTTCACGTACTGGTAAGTGAAGTAGCAGGAAGTGACAGAAGGCTGTTCCAAAGCCCATATATCTTACTCAAGTAGAAACGCAGAGGGTCTCACTGGCTAAACATGATGTAAAAAATAAAGAACCAAGTGAGAAGCAGGATATTCTAATAGGGGAAATCGGGATCAGAACAAAACAGTATAAGGACAATAATCTGGGGCCATTAAATGTAGGGAGAAGGAACCTGCCACTTCATAGAATCTTTTCAGAGCACCACAGCTCTTGTGATTCATACTCGCCACAAGAATAAAATCAGATTATGTTTAGTATACACTGAAAAGAAAAAACAGCATCATGATTAATGTTCTTTATAAATAATTCAATAAAAGTAAGAATATTTTTCTGAAAGATGCCTCTTAAAGGAATGTAATTTATCTAAAAAATGAATTTATGTGGAATACCTCTTCTGTGAAAATGCTAGATGATGCATTAGGTTATATCATTGATCATGTTGCATCCTCTCTTACTTGTAAGTTAGGTATTATTACTCCCAACTTTAAGAGTCGTAGTAAGGTGAATGGAATTAAGCAATATTTGCATATTCCAGGTGTGATCCAAGACACCATCACTTCTTCTCTAGTTACTGACTTCATCCTACGCAGGTTTGGACTGGAAGGGTGGAGGGAAAACAAACAGAGCCCCATTGCTGTTCTCTTTCCGTCCTCCAACTGATCTCTCACTCTTTCTTTCTCATTGCTCAGAATTGAATTGAAAGTTAAAATATTCTTTGCCTTAGGTAAATGCAGATTACAAAATGCCAATCTTACACCATTGTAAGGCAAGAAAACTTGAGTACACGTGCAATACACTAGTCAAACATTCCAGTTATATGAACTAGCACAGTCCAGTTCCGTTGGACTTTGCGTAGTGGCAGCAGTGAAGGGAAACACCACCGGTCATTAAGTGAGCACTTACTGTATGCCGAGCATTGCACTTTATATAAAAACATATGTAATACGTGCTTTACTTACATGGTAAGAAAATATGCAATATTTATGGAATCATTTCTGTAATGCACCCAAACCTGTTTCCTGTTTGATATTAACCAAGTCCCATTTGGTTTTTACCCTGATTTTCACCCTTTATGGTTAGTTATCATAGCTTGAGCTCCCAGCTTCTCCTAGAAGTCGGCTGTGAGCCAACGTGAATTTATCTAATAATCCCTCCTTGATGGTGTTATGACATTTACCTCTTTTTTTTTTTACTTTTCAATTTTATTTTATTTTTGGCTGTGTTGGGTCTTCGTTGCTGTGCACAGGCTTTCTCTAGTTGTGGTGAGCGGGGGCTACTCTTCGTCGCGGTGTGTGGGTTTCTCATTGTGGTGGCTTCTCTTGTTGCGGAGCACAGACTCTAGGCGCGCAGGCTCAGTAGTTGTGGCACACAGGCTTAGCTGCTCCGCGGCATGTGGGATCTTCCTGGACCAGGGATCGAACCCATGTCCCCTGCATTCGTAGGCAGATTCTTATCCACTGAGCCACCAGGGAAATCCCAGCATTTACCTCTTGATCACCATACGTTTTGTATTTTCTGAGTAAAGCTGTCACTTCTTTTTATTTATATTCTAAATTCTCTCTTTCAGATGTCAGGAGATGTTCCTTCATTGTTTAGTCAGCTCATGAGTCATGTGGCCGGAGTTCTGGCTCTACCACTAGTTAGTTCTGAGATCCTGATTTATTCACTGAGCATCCCTTGACTTCAGTTTCCTCACCACTATGACAAAGGGTGGTCCTTAAGTTTCTACTGTCCCTACACCTCTCAAATTCTGTTATTTTATGATCCAATTAATACCCTTTGTGATTTCATAATCTTTGCTCACATTCCTTTATCTGGAACAGTACTGTAGCAATATATACCATCATTTGGAGATCTTTTTAAAAATATTTGATGCTGGATCCCCACTCCAGACCAGTTAAAACTGGGAGTGGAGTCCAGCAACATATTTTCCATTATGTTTCCAGTTCATTCAAATCTGCAGCCCGAATCAAGAATTCCTAGTTTTAACTAAAGCATCCTGGTTTTATCTGTGGTGTCTCCATTGGTCAGTACTACAAATAATCAGATAGAAAGAAAAGGGAAAAGTGTTCTCAGATCCCTCTTTATAGAAGCAAGGGGCCAGGCATCTGATAGGAGGAAAGTAGCCAATAACAAGAGATATCATGATTTTGGAAGATATTATCAAGGAACCATTATTTTCTAGGTGCAGAATGTAATCCTTCAAAGGCTTGGCTGGTGAAGTTCCAGGATAACCAAGAAAAAGAGGGATTGGTCTCCATTTTGACTTGTCCTAATAAGTTTCCCCCACGGAAACACACCTCCAGTTTTACAAGGCACAGTGGTGGGTATAGAGTATGCTCTACGAATATGCTTTGGATGAGCGTTGGAATGGAGCTCTTCCACAAACAAGGGGAATCACACATATGTTATAGTTCTGACCTGTGTTCCATCTCTCATGGCCTCCCCTTTCATAAATTTCACTTCCTTGGAAAGCCATCTTGCAACAAGTGTTGCAATTGAATTGGAATCTGTCATTCAGTGCTTTTTTTCTTCGCTTTGAAACATTTACTTCTCTTCCAATGGAAAAGAAATAGACTCAAAGCAATATGTGTGCATGAGTTTATCTCTGGGCTTTCTATCCTATTCCATTCATCTATATTTCTGTTTTTGTGCCAGTACCATACTATCTTGATTACAGTAGCTTTGTAGTATAGTCTGAAGACAGGGAGCCTGATTCCTCCAGCTCTGTTTTTCATTCTCAAGATTATTTTGGCTATTCAGGGCCTTTTGTGTTTCCATATAAATTGTGAAATTTTTTGTTCTAGTTCTGTGAAAAATGCCATTGGTAGTTTGATAGGGATTGCACTGAATCTGTAGATTGCTTTGGGTAGTTTAGTCATTTTCAAAATGTTGATTCTTCCAGTCCAAGAACATGGTATATCTCTCCATCTGTTGGTATCATCTTTAATTTCTTTCATCAGTCTTACAGTTTTCTGCATACAGGTTTTTTGTCTCCTTAGGTAGGTTTATTCCTAGGTATTTTGTTCTTTTTGTTGCAATGGTAAATGGGAGTGTTTGCTTAATTTCTCTTTAAGATTTTTCATCATTAGTGTATAGGAATTCAAGAGATTTCTGTACACTAACTTTGTATCCTGCTGCTCTACCAAATTCATTGATTAGCTCTACTAGTTTTCTGGTGGCATCTTTAGGATTCTCTATGTATAGTATCATGTCATCTGCAAACAGTGACAGTTTTACTTCTTCTTTTCCAATCTGGATTCCTTTTATGTCTTTTTCTTCTCTAATTGCTGTGGCTAAAAGTTCCAAAATTATGTTGAATAATGGTGGTGAGAGTGGACAACCTTGTCTTGTTCCTGATCTTAGAGGAAATGGTTTCAGTTTTTCACCATTGAGAATGATCTTGGCTGTGAGTTTGTCACATATGGCCTTTATTATGTTGAAGTAGTTTCCCTCTATGTTCACTTTCTGGAGAGTTTTTATCATAAATGGGTGATAAATTTTGTTGAAAGCTTTTTCTGCATCTATTGAGATGATCATATGGTTTTTCTCCTTCAATTTGTTAATATGGTGTATCACATTGATTGATTTGCATATATTGAAGAATCCTTGCATTCCTGGGATAAACCCCACTTGATCATGGTGTATGATCCTTTTAATGCACTGTTGGATTCTGTTTGCTAGTATTTTGTTGAGGATTTTTGCATCTATATTCATCAGTGATATTGGCCTGTAGTTTTCTTTTTTTGAGACATCTTTGTCTGGTTTTGGCATCAGGGTTATGGTGGCCTTGTAGAATGAGTTTGGGAGTGTTCCTCCCTCTGCTATATTTTGGAAGAGTTTGAGAAGGATAGGTGTTAACTTTTCTCTAAATGTTTGATAGAATTCACCTGTGAAGCCACCTGGTCTTGGGCTATTGTTTGTTGGAAGATTTTTAATCACAGTTTCAATTTCAGTGCTTGTGATTGGTCTGTTTATATTTTCTATTTTTCCTGGTTCAGTCTCGGAAGATTGTACTTCTCTAAGAACTTGTCCATTTCCTCCAGGTTGGGTCACCTTGTCTCTGATAAAGGAGGCAAGAGTATAAAATGCAGAAAAGACAGCCTCTTCAATAAGTGGTGCTGGGAAAACTGGACAGCTACATGTAAAAGAATGAAATTAGAACACATCCTAACGCCATGTACAAAAATAAACTCAAAATGGATTAAAGACCTAAATGTAAGGCCAGACACTATAAAACTCTTAGAGGAAAACATAGGCAGAACACTCTATGACATAAATCACAGCAAGATCCTTTTTGACCCACCTCCTAGAGAAATGGAAATAAAAACAAAAATAAACAAATGGGACCTAATGAAACTTAAAAGCTTTTGCACAGCAAAGGAAACCATTAGCAAGACGAAAAGACAACCCTCAGAATGGGAGAAAATATTTGCAAGTGAAGCAGCTGACAGAGGATTAATCTCCAAAATATATAAGCAGCTCATGCAGCGCAATATCAAAAACACAAACAACCCAATCCAAAAATGGGCAGAAGACATAAATAGACATTTCTCCAAAGAAGATACACAGATGGCCAACAAACACATGAAAGGATGCTCAACATTAGTAATAATTAGAGAAATGCAAATCAAAACTACAGTGAGATGTCACCTCACACCGGTCAGAATGTGAGGAGATGAATGCTGGAGAGGGTGTGGAGAAAAGGGAACCCTCTTGCACTGTTGGTGGGAATGTAAATTGATACAGCCACTATGGAGAACAGTATGGAGGTTCCTTAAAAAACTAAAACTAGAACTACCATATGACCCAGCAATCCCACTACTGGTCATATACCCTGAGAAAACCATAATTCAAAAAGAGTCATGTACCACAATGTTCATTGCAGCTCTATTTACAATAGCCAGGACATGGGAGCAACCTAAGTGTCCATTGACAGATGAATGGATAAAGAAGATGTGGCACATATATACAATGGAATATTATTCTGCCATAAAGTGAAACAAAATTGAGTTATCTGTAGTGAGCTGGATGGACCTAGAGACCGTCATACAGAGTGAAGTAAGTCAGAAAGAGAAAAACAAATACTGTATGCTGACACATATATATGGAATCTAAAAAAAAATGGTTCTGAAGAACCTAGGGGCAGGACAGGAATAAAGATGCAGATGTAGAGAATGGACTTGAGGACACGGGGAGGGGGAAGGGGAAGCTGGGATGAAGTGAGAGAGTGGCACTGATATATATACACTACCAAATGTAAAATAGATAGCTAGTGGGAAGCAGCCGCATAGCACAAGGAGATCAGCCCGGTGCTTTCTGTCCACCTATAGGGGTGAGATAGAGAGGGTGGGAGGGAGATGCAAGAGGGAGAAGATATCAGGATATATGTATATGCATAGCGGATTCACTTTGTTATATAACAGAAACTAACACACAATTGTAAAGCAATTATACTCCAATAAAGATGTTTTAAAAAAAAAAGCAATATGTGCTTATGGCGGAGACCACCATGAAATTCTACAACTGTATTTGAGGACAACAACAAGGGGTGAGTGAGGAAGGGTTAGATTTGGGGTGAGAGGCAAGAGCAGTGCAGTAGAGACACTGGTTTATGTGTGCTTCAGCGTGGAAATTATACTAGCCCTGCCACTAAGTGATTTGATCCTGCCAACTGCTTTTTAGCTTTTCAAGGTTCTCCATTTCCAGACTGGTGGAATGAAGGTGTGTGACAAGATCACATCTAAGGTTCCTTCCAGCCTACAGGTGCCATAGTTTTAAGCTTATGTGTCACTAGCTGTACTTTCTTTGGCTAACGAGTAGATCATCTTGTCTAATTTTCCTCTGTAAGTGATACTGAAGTTTCTAAGACTTTTATAAGATGTGGTCACATGTAAGGCAGAGAGCCCAGGGGCCATCTCCTCCATAGGAGGTGTTAGACCAAAGGAGGTAATAAGTCTCAGCCATATCACTACAGCCTGTTTGATTCTTCACTTTAGTTTTATATAAGATTTTATATCTGCGGGAGAAATTTTTTTTTAATATGTCCTGATGTGTGAAATGATATTTATTATTTTTAACATTTCTAGGACAGTTCCCTTGCACCCTCAGTCTAATGTTTTCCATCCATGAGCAAAACTCTTTCTATAGCTAGAAATAATGAATATTGGAAAAGTGAGACAACTCCATATTTGACATGTTTGTATTAACGGTGTGTATGCTTCGGTACCTTGAGAACATAATATATTTTTGCCTAAAGTAATTACAGTTTTTCTAGGAGTATACAGATAGTTTTCAGTGAGCCATAGGTCTTTTGCCCTGTTAGATATGCACAGTGGTCTTTAAAAATTAGGAAGCTAATTCTCTTTGATAGCTTCTGAATAAATGTTCACTATCAAAGGCTTTAACATTAGATATAAATTGACACTTGAATATCAAATAGACTTTAAAAAATCTCTCTTCTTGCTTTGCTAGCATCCATTTTGTCATATGCCAGATAAACACAGGTGTATAAAAGATTCATATTGTGATGCAATGTTCCTGATGGAGAGGTTCATGGACACAGCGAAATCTTGATTTACAGAGAGATAAAGGCATTGGGTTTCCACTGTTTCTTTTTTTTTTTTTTTTTCTTTTTGCGGTATGCGGGCCTCTCACTGTTGTGGCCTCTCCCGTTGCGGAGCACAGGCTCCGGACGCGCAGGCCCAGCGGCCATGGCTCACGGGCCCAGCCGCTCCGCGGCATATGGGATCCTCCCAGACCGGGGCACGAACCCGTATCCCCTGCATCGGCAGGCGGACTCTCAACCACTGCGCCACCAGGGAGGCCCTCCACTGTTTCTTGTCAAGCTCCTGCAGAGGCACCGTGGGAACCAGATTGTGGGGGGTCGGGGGGCAGAAAAGTTACCGCTAACACAGATGCGGACTGTCTCAGCAAGGAGACGCAAGTGCCCTCTGCTTTTTTCCTGGCAAGAAAGCTGTAAAACAAGACTGACTAATGAGACAGCTTGGCTCCAAGCAGCGCGAGACACTGAGTCAGATCACAGCAAGAAAAATCGCGTCGTGATTTATATTGAAATAACATACTCTTCACATTCAGCTCTTTGGGGAGGAGGCATACTCACATGCCAGAACGTTTTGCCTGTATCACCAAACCAGTGGATAGCGTCCAAAGGTGGTGTTCAAACTGCTGTTTGGGTCAGCTCTTCCTTCTTGCTTAAAAGGATCGCACTATTTTTCTCTTAATTCAGTTGTATAATTTTTTTTTTTCCTAGAGGAGTTTGTTTGCTACGATATAAAATATTCAGGGCTTCCCTGGTGGCGCAGTGGTTGAGAGTCCGCCTGCCGATGCAGGGGACACGGGTTCGTGCCCCGGTCCGGGAAGATCCCACATGCCGCGGAGCGGCTGGGCCCATGAGCCATGGCCACTAGGCCTGCGCGTCCGGAACCTGTGCTCCGCAACGGGAGAGGCCACAGCAGTGAGAGGCCCGCGTACCGCAAAAAAAATAATAAAAAAAAAAGATTCAGTCATTGATTCAACAAATATTTACATTCATGTTTGAGGCTCCGTTTCAGATACTGGGCTCTCTTGAGCCTGTATGCTAAGGGAGAGACAGAATTAACAAATAGGTAAAAGATGAGGTGTGCCAGATTGTGATAGGTGCAATGGATTAAAATAAAGCAGCGAGTTCAGATAGGGCATGAGGGGTGAGGAGAGGGTGCTGTTTTAAATAGTGTGATTGGGGAAGGCCTCCCTGAGTAGATGATATTTGGGCAGTGAAATGGAAGGAAGTAGAGAGTAAGCCATGTGCCTGTCTGGGGAAAAGTGATGGGGGTGAGGGCTTAGAGGCGTGAGGAGAAAGCAAAGTATGAAATACACATAAGGAAGACGAGTAAGTCAGTGGACAAGGGAAATGTAGAATTGATGGGCAGTTGAAGGATTACGGGTTTGGGGTGAGACCTGCAACACGGTGATGTATGTGTTTTCCAGCCACGTTCAGCTGCTTGCCTGATACAGAGGACCTGGAGTGCTGGATTCATCCAGGGTGGAGTTTGCCAGGTGAACAAGGTGGAGGAAGAGGGGTCCACAGAGTTGAAGCTGTATGCAATGGTGTGATGATAATGATGAACCCTACAAGGCATGCTTGGGGTGAAGTGAGAACACCGGCTGGGGGGTGAAGTATGTGAAATGGTGGTAGGGTTAATGGACTGACGAGCTATATAAGGTCGTCAGAAATTACTAAAGACATGGTTCTAGTAGTTCATTATGGCATGAAACTATTGTCTATTTTGATGAAAGGTAAGCACATTCATCACTGAAGTTGATTTTACTTTCAATCTACTTAATTAAGTTTTCAGCCATTAAAATTAAATTTATGCAAAGCGGACTATGGGTTTGAACATTAGTATGCATTCTTTTACTTACAATTATGAAATGAATATATTAGTGTATAATCTAAAAACAATTAGTGATTGCTAGAATACATTTCAGTAATCTGTCTCTTGTAAAGTAATAAATTGCCAAAGACAGAATTTAACTATCCTGAGAACTTTAAAAATACATATGCTTCTTTGTAACCCCAGTGGTTTGGGAAAATGATGACAAACGACATAATCTATCTCTCCTCCTATTTTGTAAATCACTTTAATTTTTCTAACTTGCTGAAGAGGGATTTACTGTGGTTAAGGAACACTTTTCAAAAATCTAATTGATAAAATTGTGTTCTATAAGACGGATGCCAGAGCTATAAAATGCTTGACCTTGATACGATTTTGTCCATTACACTTCAGAATTTCTATATGTGAATGGGGGTTTAGCTACGCTACAATCTAACCCAATGACCTTTCCCTCCACTGACCCAAGGGGCCATCTTGGATACCTTGCTCCATGCCCACTTCCCTGATTGGATGAGAAGTACCATTTTCCTCTAGCATGAGGACCCAGCCTGGTGGGCCCAGGTGCAGCTGTTTCCTCTCACACAGCCTTGTAGCCAGGTCACTTTCCACTGATTCTGTTTTGACTGGTCATGGCTAACGTTCTGATGTCTGATGCTGGAGCCTGCTCACCCACTTACTAAGATTTAATCACAACACAGGTGTGAGGGACACTATAAACCTGTATTTTTTATCCCTTTATCTGGGATAAAATACAGACTCCAATTACAGTAAATGAAGTTGCCTCTTTCTGGTCTCGAAAGTGTTATAACATTCATCAGCATAAAAGTTAGACTAAAATTTCGAATACATTTAAAAACAACCAAAACACATATCAAAAATCCCACAGTTTTGAGGTTTACCGAATTCCTGGTTACGATGAGATGACTCGATGTTTGCTTCTGTTTCTCAATTTGGGAAGCTTGTGGTCTCAGTCTTTCCTCGCACTCAGTCTCTTGGTCCATACCAGTGACAAATGTTCGAGGCCAAGTTCAAAGTATTCACTACTGTTCTCAAGATTCTCAAGCCTAGATCCACTAGCCATTGTCTTGCGTTCGTATGAGATCAGTCTGGAGCCTGAGTGAACCTAGTAAGGTGGCTCTGGGTTCACCTATATATCCAGTCCTCAACTGACTCTACCTGAACTTCTACCTTGAACTGCTATGCTTAGATACAGGTCTTTGACAAAAGTAGTATTATGGTCTGCATACAGCATATCATGCTATATGGGCTGGATGTCTAAAGCTTTTCTATTTGAATCATGACAGAAGAAAACTACAGAAAGTCCTCTATTTTCACATATAATGTGTTTCCGAAGATGTCAAATGTGGGAAAATTGAAAAATAGATTTACATGTTTCAAGGGATTTCTATTTATATAGGGATTTTAAAAAATTAAGTTCCTAATTACATTTTACCTATAATCTTCAGTGATACGGTTTTAATATTTGGGATATATTCTTAAATTTTGTTCTTTCTTCAAAGTTAAACAGACATCTTCTTAGTTCTGATAAGTGTTCAGTTGAGGCTAGAGATATGCTATTTTGTTTAACAATCTGTGTTCCTTATCAGTAGTATCAGAGCTTCCATTGTGTCTTCTCTTCATTCCTGTAAGATAATCATGATAAAATGCAATGTCGTATTCACATTCTCAAATAAACTTCACTGAACAGATGAAGATAGCAATATCCCAAACCTGAGCCATTGTATATCAGACATTGCCATTATGCAATGACTTGGGAGGCTTATCCACCATTGATATCAAAGTATGGCTGTTGAGAGGACCAATGGTACATAATCAATGGTTTCATGAAAACCAGACTATCACTGCCAAGGAGGGCCTGCTTACTATTTTCCAAAGCAGATGCCATGAATGAGGGAGAGAAAAGCGTTTAAGGGGAACTAGGACAGAGTGGCTAATGGGGGATGGAGGAAGAGGGTGCAAGGTGCCCCAAATTTGCCTTACCTGTCCATTGATGATGGTTGGGAAACATGATTCAACACTCCCTCACATTTGAAGTATGTTTTATTTTGTGTGGAATAGCATCTGGCAATTATTTTTCTTTTTTTTAACACCTTTATTGGAGTATAATTGCTTTACAATGGTGTGTTAGTTTCTGCTGTATAACAAAGTGAATCAGCTATGCATATACATATATCCTGATATCTCCTCCTTCTTGCGTCTCTCTCCCACCCTCTCTATCCCACCCCTATAGGTGGACACAAAGCACCAAGCCGATCTCCCTGTGCGATGCAGCTGCTTCCCACTAGCTACCTATTTTACATTTGGTAGTGTATATATGTCCATGCCACTCTCTCACTTCGTCCCACCTTCCCCTTCCCCCTCCCAAGTCCATTCTCTATGTCTGCGTCTTTATTCCTGTCCTGCCCCTAAGTTAATCAGAACCATTTTTTTTTAGATTCCATATATATGTGTGAGCATACAGTATTGTTTTTCTCTTTCTGACTTACTTCACTCTGTAGGACAGTCTCTAGGTCCATCCACCTCACTACAAATAACTCAATATCATTTCTTTTCATGGCTGAGTAACATTCCATTGTATATATGTGCCACATCTTTTTTATCCATTCATCTGTCGATGGACACTTAGGTTGCTTCCATGTCCTGGCTATTGTAAATAAAGCTGCAGTGAACATTGGGGTACATGACTCTTTTTGAATCATGGTTTTCTCAGGGTATATGCCCAGTAGTGGGATTGCTGGGTCATATAGTAATTCTATTTTTAGTTTTTTAAGGAACCTCCATACTCTTCTCCATAGTGGCTGTATCAACTTACATTCCCACCAACAGTGCAGGAGGGTTCCCGTTCCTCCACACCCTCTCCAGCATTTATTGTTTGTAGATTTTTTGATGATGGCCATTCTGACCGGTGTGAGGTGATATCTCATTGTAGTTTTGATTTGCATTTCTCAAATGATTAATGATGTTGAGCATCCTTTCATGTGTTTGTTGGCCATCTGTATGTCTTCTTTGGAGAAATGTCTATTTAGGTCTTCTGCCTATTTTTGGATTGGGTTGTTTGTTTTTTTGATATTGATTCCAACATATTTCTGGTTTAAGTGTGTTTATAAATTCTCTCTTTGTGAAGCATTGTATAGAATGGAAAATATATGTGTGATTCCTCATGAAAATGGGTTAAAGAATGAAAAACTGTGGCTAATGCCACAATTAATGAATTAATTAGAAAATAATTCAAAAAACTTGGTCAGAGATAATGAGACAGAGTGACTGTTAATTGTGGTGGGAGAGTTTTCACTGTTAGAGTGGACTATGCCAGAGGGATAAACCATCTGATACTTTAATCTAGAATATTCTGCATTAGAGTAATAGCTGCTTTCAGCTCATGCTCCATCTTTTTTTAAAACAAATCAGAGGATTAAAAGCAAGGGCAGGTGTATTCCTTGAGTTATTATGGTCACTTCAAGAGCCAACCAAATAATACTGTGCTGTATTGAAATTATAATTTCTTGAATTGAACGAAATTGTGATGGAACATTGGTTAGATCTAGTCAGTGTCCTAACGCACTCTTGACCTTAGGCAAATAATCTAAAGGAAAGGCATGGCACTAGGCTATATTTCAGATTCTAGCTTTCAAAATTTAAATTGTGCAGAGTAAAAAGTGGGTTTTAAGTGAGCTATTTTTGCTTAAAAAATAAAATTTAATTTAAAAAACTTGGCACCCGAGTGTTGGTTGCTGTATACAAAAGAAAATATCATATATACTTTTCTTACCCATTCTTGATTACAGGCATACCTCTTTTTATTACACTTTGCTTTATTGCACTTTGCAGATATTGCTTTTTTTACAAATTGAAGGTTTGTGTCAACCCTGCATCCAGCAAGCCCATCAGGACCATTTTCCAATAGCAGTTTCTCGCTTCCTGTCTTTGTGTTGCATTTTGGTAATTCTTGCAATGTTTCAAACTTTTTCATTATTATTATATTTGTTATGATGATCTGTGATTAGTGATCTTTGATGTTACTCTCGCAAAAACATTACTACTCACTGAAAGCTCAAATGATAGCTGGGATTTTTTAGCAATAAAGTATTTTAAAATTAAGGTATGTACATTGATTTTTTTTTAGACATAATGCAGTCACATACTTAAGAGACAGTATAGTGTAAACATAGCTTTTATGTGCACTGGGAAACCAAAAAATTCATGTGACCAGCTTTATTGTGATATTTGCTTTATTGCCATGGTCTGGAACCGCACCAGCAATATCTCTGAGGTATGCCTGTGTTCTGAACCTGAAAGTGTGCTCTGTGGATGCCCAGAGATGTCTGACCACTGGAAACATGCCAACATCAGGAAAAGGAGATGTGCTGTCTGATGATGGCCTACTTGTCCCTTCTTGGAGCAGCAAGTGGGCAAGCCATAGCCTGAACTCTTGTCATCTTCACCTTTTACACCAATTCAGCCTGTTAATATGCTGTCAGTTTAATAGTCTCTGAAGCAAAATGATTTTTCAAGGTAGAGAGGCCTCTTTTTCACCAGTAGCCAGACTGTAATCCAGGGAAAAGTAAAATTCAGCCACTATAATAGAGAATCTCTTGCTTTTCCAGTTGCCTCTAATTATCCTATCACAGGCACCGATACGTGGTGGAATTAGAGGAATTATTCCAGCAGATTTGCCCTTTGCTGCAGGCTTCAGGTTTGTTCTGAGGAACTCATATGTCTGCATCCTGTTCTTGGGAATAGCAGAGGGTCTGGCACCTGCTGGTTTCCCCAGGATGCTAATGCTCGTAGGGAACCACAGTCACTAATTAACTCATTAGTCCTTAACTCACTCAACTGGAAAGAGAACTGTTTGGAATGGGTCCCCCGTGCCACGTTTCCTTCTCTTCTCTCTCTTAGCATCCCACACTATCATCTCCTATTTGCTTAAGTTGCTGTTTTTGGAAGGAAGCGTTTCTACTTCCTTCAGCCAAGGAAACTGGGTGTTCTTTGAGTTCTGTACTTCACACTACACTGTTATAAAGCCCCTAAGCTGAAATCTTTAGATGAGGATAGTGATGGAGAGTAGATTTGAAGATGAGGGACTTCACCAAGGGGGAGTCTCAGAAGCAATATAGGGGGCAAAGTAGAATGAGAACTGCTTCTCTCAAACTCCTCAGCTCGTTTATAGACTTGACCTCCATACGTTCAGGAAAAGCGTCTTGTTCATCTTTGTATCTTCAGCACGTAGTCCTGTGTTTGGCCCTTAGGAGGTACTTGATGAACATTTGATGCACCGAACGGAACCCCGACACACAGCTGAACCAGGAATGGTGGTCAATTAGTGACTGACTGTGTTTGATGAAGGAGCAATGAGAGAAGGAAGGAAATAAACTTCTCATCCCTGGTTTCATCCAGGAATCTCTCTCCACTGTATCCGTTTGAAGCTGAGTGCTAATGTAGCTCATTTGTGCAATCAGCTCTAAATGGAGCTGCCTTTCAAATCGCTGAAATATTAGCAATTGTCATACCCATGGGTAGTAGATTATTTGTGTAATTTGGGTGCCCAGACAAAATAGTTATTTCCCATAATCACTTCAACAAACGTGAAGTGTTGCCTGCTATTTGAAATGTAATGACTTGTATTTCTGATTCCATTCTGGATATGATGGCGTCGGTCATGCCTTTACTGCCAAGGGTAGTTGTAGAGTCTACAGCTGTTAGTAGATAAATCATTATCCTGAGGTTGGTCCCTGTTATCACCTGCCTAGCCTTTACAAAGAGTGAAAAAAAGAAAGAAAAAAATCTGACACTCCAGTGACACAGTAGTCAGCTTCCCTGATTTCCAGCAGCCTTGAGTACCAGGTATCACTCTTATTGCTAACTTCGTGGGTGTCATCATGGGTGTCTTCATATTTGGATCAGAAAACAAGATCTTCCTAAAACACACTTCTTTGAAAATCTGATGTCTTGTTCATTCATTCAAAAGGATTGTCACCAGTGGACATGTTTGCCTGACCCTACCAATCAGTTCCTTTTTCCTCAAAGCCCTTTCTGAAACACACCAGCTCTGTGTTCAGCAGGCCTGGGGAGAGTGATTGTAGAAGCAGCCAGATCAGTCAGAGGCCAACATGTGCTTGCAGACTAGAGGGTCAGAAGGAGGTTTCTGCTGGGCTTTGATCCATTTGTTTCATTTGTAACATGTTCACTAGAGGGCAGTAGTGAGAAGTTGTGTGTGTTCTCTGAGGCTGAAGCTATCAACCACTTGAAATCCAAACAGTGGACTTAACACGGAGGACAGCTGAACCAACAAGAGAGACGCAAAGTTCAGATTCAGGTTCTTTTTACGTGTTTATTATCTGAAAAGACAGGTCTTCTGTTACTAATGTAGCCTCTTTGAGGCTGGGTGGTTAGGATCTTTATTATAATTTAAATGTTTTTCTTTTCCCTAAAAATGTGATTTAATAACAGATTAGTAATTACTAAGGTGCTAGGAGCTAGGAAACTTTTTAACTTAAAAAAATTTTTTTAAAGGAATACCTAAAATGTTACAAATTTTGAATTTTGGGCTCAAATTCATCAACTGCTCTACCAGTAGAGAACACATGTTCCCAAGTCTTACCTTGTAAGTGTACCAGCAATGTAAGGGATTTGAGGCCCTTCCTAATTTCATATTTACCATTAAAATATTTTGGGCTATATTTGATAGAGAAACAGATTGAGTCAGTAATCCTAGAGTTTAGACTTGGCATTGCCATTGTCTGGCTTTCTTACCCTGGGGATATCATTTAAACCCTCTGAGCCTCAGTTTCTCCAATTGTAAAAAATAAAAGGATAATAATATCTTACACCATTATTTGATAGTCATATCTAATAAAGTATGTCAGAGTATTTCTAAAAATGTAAAGTATTATGTAAGTGTTTATGTTTAGACAAGATACGGTTGCAAAGAAAATGGACTGTTTATTTGCTGGGGGGTGGTGTTTGTTTTTAATCTCAAAATCAGATTCCTTTGAAATTTTTCCATTAGTGATGTAAAAATCTTATAATAGGGTTCTAAAAAAAAAAAAGTATAGAAAGAAAGAAACCTAGCTATAGGCAACCATTAGGATGAGTTAGAATCTGTGTCTAAAGAATGTGAATCTTTTCACATCTCTGTCCTGAGGGGTCAATATCTATGGTCACACAAGAGAAACAAAATTGTATCTGTGAATACAAGCCAGCCCTGAAATCAGGCTATAACAGTGCTCATTTTTAGTTATCTCTTTTATACCATATTTTCTTGGCTTCTTTTAACTAATAATCTGCCTTGTTGGGTTTCTATGAAGATCCAGATATGACTGGCCTATAAGAACCTGAAATATAAAAATAACTAAGAAATTTTCCAATGACTCGGATTCCTTTGGCTTTGGGGAAACCCGAAGTAAATAGTATCCAGTGAACATTTATTATATATCTCCCTTATGAAGTAGGGAAATGTGTAATGTTGTATGTCACATTAATTCTCATAAATTTTTGGTACATTTTTAAGGATTTCTTCATAGGTAAGATTGTTCTCTGTAGATAGAGAAATATTTGTAATATCTTTAGCAGAATTTTACATCTTCAAAACAGAATACAATCAAGTTTGAAGCTGGTTTTGTGTAGCTTTCCAGACATTTCCACCTCTCACATAGGATGTTCAAGACACATTTGGGAAACAGGTTACTAAACTATCTGTTATTCATTTTACCAGGCTACCACCTTTGGGTGTTAAAACTTGGGACCAAGTTGAAGAACTTGAACTAACACTAATTTGACCTCATTCAGTAACCATCAAAAGGATACCAAGACTGAAGTTAGGATAGACATTTGCCTGAACTGCTTTTTTTCCCTCTTATTCTCTCTCTCTCTCTCTCTCTCTCTCTCTCTCTCTCTCTCCCCCCCCCACCCCCTCCCTCCCTCCCTCTGTCTCTTTTTAGGCAGAAATAAGTGGGATGTTGAATAGATAGTTGTATATATGATCAGGCATATGAAATCATCTGTCTGAATTATGGACATTTGAGTGGTTTACAGTTTGGAACTATTATACTTAAAGCTATTCTGAATTTTCAGCAGAGGCTATGGTGTTGACATGTGTTTTTATTTCTTTTGGGTGAATATTCTTGGTCATAGAGTAAGTGCATATATAACTTTACAAAAAAGTGCTGAATTGTTTCTAAAGTGATGGGACTATTTTATACTCCTACCTATAATGTGTGAGAGTTCAGTTGCTCTGCGTTCTTGTCAATACTTGGTACTGTTGGGTTTTTTGATTATGGACATTCTAATGAGTATGTATTAGTATCTCGTGGTTTTTACGTCGCATTTCCTGATTGACTAATGATGATAAGCACCTTTCATGGGTCGTTATCCATTTACATACCTTCTTTTGTGCAATGTCTGTTCTGATCTTCTACCCATTTATTAGATTGTCTTCAAGAGTTTGTGTCAGATTGATATTGCTTTTTTCTTAAGTGGTTGATGGAATCCACCAGAGAAGTTATTTAGGCATAAAGTTTTCTTTGTGGAAAGCTTTTTGATTATAGATTCAAATTCTTTAATAGATACAGAGTCATTCAGATTTTCTGTTTCCTCTTGAGGTAATTTTTTGGTAATTCTGATATCAATAATTTATGTTTTTTTCTCATTTTTCCATAATTAGTCTTGCTAGGAGTTTATCATTTTTAATAATCTTTTCAAAGACAAAATGTTTGTTAATATTCTGTTTTCTTTGTGTTGACCTGTGCTCTCATATTTATTATTTTCTTCTTTCTATACACTTTGGGATTAATTTGATTCTCCTTTCCTCAATTCTTAAGGTAGACACTTAGATAATAGATCTAAAATCTTCCTCTTCTTAAAATTTAGTCATTTAGAGTTATAAACTTTCCTCTAAGCATTACACTTAACTTTTGCACATCCTGATGTGTTCTGTTTCATTATCATTTATTTTGAAATGTTTTCTGATTTATATTGACTCCTTTAATCCGTGGATTATTTAAAAGCATATTTGTTTAATTTTCAAACATTTGAAAATTTTTAAATATCTTAGTGTTGCTGATTTCTAATTTAACTCTTTTATGATCAGAACACACATTTTGTCAGTTTCCAAATTCTTGCAATTTATTGAACTTATTTTATGGTTAAGTATTATGGTCTTATCTTGATGTTCATGTTCTCTCAAAACAAATATGTATAATACAGTTGAATAAAATGATCTGTAGCTGTCAATTAGGTGAAGTTGGTGGGTAGTGTCTTTCAGATCTTCTATATCCTTACTGATTTTTTGCCTACTTGATCTGTTTACTGCTAGAGCAGTAATAAAAAACCCCAACTTTGTCTGCTGATTCCAACATATAGATGGCCCCGGGATCTATTTGTATTGACTATTTTTCCTCTTGATAACAGACTTTTTTTTTTTTTTTTCTGTTTCTTCACATGTACAGTAAGGTCTGACTGATATTAGAAATTGTAGGTGATATGCTGTAGAAACTGGATTCTGTTTTCTTTCTCTAAAATGTATGGATGTTTGGTCTTGTATGAAGTTCAGTTTCTGAATGATCATATGAAATTTGTATTAAGCTTTTCCATACTTTGTTAGATTGGATCTGTGGAAAACCCAAGGTGTTTCCTAAGCTCTTCAAATTGACAAATCTTCAAACTCTGTCACCCCTGTGGATGTTGACGAGGTGTAGTTTTACAGTTGGTAAAGACAGGTATAGTGGAAGTCGTACTTTAAGTTATGGTCCTTTCTCCTAAGACACGGCCCTTCTGGTGTTTCAGCAGTGTCAATATTGGATGCTGGGATATTACCAAGGTCTCTCTCATCTGTTTGAGCCAGAATTCAAAAATTACCCAGCACTGCTTGATCTCAATATCTCTGGTTCTCAGCGTGGTCGCAGTAGCCCTCTGGTAAGCCTTGTGTATTGCTCTGTGCGTGCACAGCTGAACCCTTAGCAAAGGACTTGTGGGGAACACACACTGAGACTTCCAAGTCTGTTTCTCCCACACCCTGGCAGCTGTCTACACTCTAGGACCCAGCCACTCAGGTTTCATCAGCTTCAACTTTGATAGAATTTTGATAGAACTGGGGTGAAAATAAACCCGCAATGTAAAATAAGTAATGCCATCATCAACTAACCATGACTTGATGGTAAAAGAAATAGGTGTCTAATTCCTCCTGGCTGCTTTATGGTATAGAAAACACAACTTGGCATTAAAGTTTCTTTGGAAAGTGGAAGAATGACCAAAGACAAATAGCTCCATATTTCCTTACTCTATTTACAGGATCATTTTTGTCCACTTTCCAATTTATTTTTCTTTGTTTTTGTTAATTCTGTCACCATTATCATGCCATCCAATTTACATTAGATGCATCTTTAGATTTTATTTTGCCAAGTAAAAAAATTCTTCTGAATGAAATTGTCACTCTTTTTAACACTCACTCCACATACTGCAAGGAGTTCTTGCTGTATATTTCTGTCCTCTTCCTCCCCTCACCCTAATCTCACCCCAAGGAAGTCATCACCTGATTATAATGTCTTTGATTCAGGCTGTGGATAGAGATCTTGCTGGTGACCTCTACAAAGCTATTTCATGCTCAGGTAAATCATGTCTGATTTCATTTTGGCCTCTTGAAATCTCTGGCCTTTCATACAGTTGGGTAATGTGTGATGATGAGGACTTAGGAAAAATAAGTTTTTTAAAAAACTCATGTCTCAGTAGGTTATCTTGGGGGTGGCATCCCAAAGATTGGGTTTATCTCTTACAGGAAGTCTTGAGCACCACAACCTGGATGACACTTGCTTTCTCTGCAAAAACATCCTTAAACTTGAGATGTTTTCCATTATCAGATATATTTTTTAATTCTTGGTGTTTTATGAGACCTGCATTTATTTTGACAAAATTGAATCAAGTGAAAATAGATTTTGTACGTTGAAGTGTTGATTGAGGTGGGTGGTGATTCATACATTCTGAAGGTTAGAAACTCTTAAGTGGACACTTAGGACTTTTGCTGCTTTAAGTTGTTGGCTGGCCTGTCTCCATTTTGATGGAAACAACTGTGGTCAGTCTAATACTATAAAGAGACATTCCTACATTTCCTTAATGACATTTTTTTTTGGAAATTAGTGGAGAATTTTTGAAAGGTAGGACTGTGAACCTCCCTAGATGTTCATGTAGTTAAACTTGTTCATCAGGATCTATTTTAACCACCTCCATTGGTAGAAATAAAGTTCTGATGTAAGCAGTGCTACTCTATATAAACAGATACCATAGATTGAGAATGACCTTTTCAGCCTACCAAATGAGGCATGTGGTCTGGGGGTCCTCATCAACTTCCTTATTCTCATTTTATTTATAAATCAAAATAAATTTTTTTTTTTGTTCCTTCATCTGCAACAGTGGCCCAAGTTGTCTGACATGACTAAAATTGTCTCAACGGCACCCTCTTGGTTTGAATTTTCCCTTTGTGTATCCACTGCCGGTCATTCTGCTCTTGGCTTCAGTCTGAACCATCGCCGTGCTTTGTAGCACTCATTGACCTAAGAGGAACAGTGGACTCAGGGCTTCAGCTGGTGAATTTCTCTGATGGTGGCCAGGGCTGTGGGTGGGAGCTGCAAACACCCATGGACTTGACCAGCTGTGGAGCCAGGGTGTAGTGGTGGATCACAGTCAGTCCTTCCCATGTTGACGATTTTTCTAGTTAGCTCCTGGGAGGAAGGAACACTAACTGGCAGCTTGGAGCCCATCCATTATCTTCAACATTTGCTGAACTCTGAATGATAATAGGACAACAATTTTTAGTTTTATTTGACATGAGGACAAATCACTGTTCCTTGTAGAACTAAAAAAGTCATTCTTTTCTTAAATATCCAAAAAAACTCTTTAAATTTCTACAGTGTATTATACAAATTTAATATCTTGGTCTGACATGACATGATACTTTATTTAATGGTAAACGATTTTTAAATTGCTTTAAGTTCTCTCCTGTATCCTCAATATCCCTTCTTTTGTAAGTAGAATTCTATTTTGGGTTAGGCTAATGGTGAAAGTTTAGAGAGACACTGCCAGAGCATCTGTGATGTGGCTGTGTTCTCCTATGCCAATGCTTAGCTGTTGCTAAGGGGGTATAAGAAAACAGCGACTACTCATATTTTATTGAACAGGCTGCACGTAAATTCTGACCCTAACCAGGAGATTGGTTGCTTTATTACAGCAGAATTATTTTCTAACCTGGAACTTGGTTTCATATATACTCCATCATGCTGATCTCAATTCTGACATTCAGAGCACAACCTTTTGGCTTGGAAAAAAGTTTATATATTTATAAGACTTATGCATTATACATGTACAGCCATCAAACTGTATCCAAAACCCAATTTAAGGGTTAGAACACAACTAGCGTCATTGAGAACCCCTACGTGCTCTTTCCCATTTCATGGCATCACCTTACTCTCTGTAATAGCTTTACCATGAATGCTCGTATCTCTAAGAATTATTTGGTAAGTTTGCAGGTGTTTGAGATCTATAAAAGTTGAATTATACTCTGTATTCTTCTGCAACTTTCTTTTAAAAATTTTTTAAAAGTTTTCATTGTGGTAAAATACACTTAAAACTTAGTATCCTCTCAAGTGTACAGATGAGTATTAATAAGTATATTTGTATTATTGAGTACCCAATCTCCAAAACATTATGTTGCAAAACTGAAACCTTATACCCATTAAACAGCAGTTCCCCTTCTCCCTACCCCCAGCTCCTAGCAATGACCATTCTACTTTCTTTCTCTATGAATTTGACTATGTTGGATACCTCATGTAAGTGGAATCAAATATTATTTGCCTTTTTGGGACTGGCTTGTTTCACTTAGCATAATATCCTCAGGGTTCATCCATATTGTAGCATGTGTTAGAATTTCCTTCCTTTTTTTTTTTGTGGTACATGGGCCTCTCACTGTTGTGGTCTCTCCCGTTGCGGGGCACAGGCTCCGGACGCGCAGGCTCAGCAGCTATGGCTCACAGGCCTAGCCACTCTACGGCATGTGGGATCTTCCCGGACCGGGGCACGAACCCGTGTCCCCTGCATCGGCATGTGGACTCTCAACCACTGCGCCACCAGGGAAGCCCTAGACTTTCCTTCCTTTTGAAGGCTTAATGCCACTTTCTCTTCATCCACTCAACATTAAACTTGTGGGCTGAACCATGTTGATATATATAGCTATGGTTTGTTTAATTTCTACTGCAATATATTAGTCCATTATATAACCATTCCATAACTTATTTACCCATTCTTTTTTTTCTGGACTTCCAGTTGTTGCCAGGGTTGGTTGGTTTGTTTGTTTACTTTACAACCAATTTCTCTGGAGCAGTCTTGCTCATAGCATCTTGCTCATGTTGTATGTACCTGTGCAAGCGTTTTTTTAGCGTATATACCCAGGGAAGTGCTGAGTGATACAGTACACGCATGCTAACTTTACTCGATGAGGCCAAATTGATGCCTAAAATATTTATACCGATTTACATTTTTGCATGAGAGTTCTTTTTGCTTCATATCATTGCCAGTGATTGATATGGTCAGAATTTTTAATGTTTACCAATATGGTGAGTGTGAAGTGATATCTTGTCGTGGTTTTATTTTGCATTTGCTAATGAAATTGGAGCATCTTTTTGTATGTATGACTTGCATTTTTACTTTTTGGACTAACAGAGAAGAAATATATGTCTAGGGAGAAAGAGAGTAAGTGCTCCATATCTAAATCGTAACTCTGTAATTGACTATATCTCTGGCAGCTTTTTCCCCCGGTGGAGCAATTTAAATATATAAAATGAGCACTGCCCTTAAATCCCCTGTTAAATGACTTCTGTTCTTCTGATGCTGCTCATAACATTTGAATGAAAGAGGTCACATAGTCTCCTAGCCAGGCCATGAGAAAGCTCATAGGACCAGAGTCTAGCTTTTTTGACCGAGAGACGCCTGTGAATATTTATGTGTGTGCATGTGTGCGTGTGAAACACATTCTTTTTTACAAAAGAACAAATATACACTTTTATTTACTTACTTTTCAATAAGTTTAAATCCTTAAGGGGTACAGCATCACACGGATTCTGTTTCCAATGGCCTTAGCAGGAAGGTTGCTTCACAATTTTGGCAGAAACCCTGCCATTGTTTCCATAAGCACGTGTTACCTTTCCCCAGATTACTCTGGTTTTGTTCGGTTTGCCGCCAGGAGTTACTGTAAAACACACACATGCACCTGCACATAAAAATACCACATACCACAGTAAAACAAAAATTAAATTTACTAGGTACACGATATAGTTTGATATTTTTACTCTAATTTATTTCTAGTCTCCTTCTTTCTTTGTTTCTCTCTTTTTCTTTCTTTCTTTCTTTCTTTCTTTCTTTCTTTCTTTCTTTCTCTTTCTTTCTTTCTTTCTTTTTCTTTCTTTCTTTCTTTCTTTCTTTCTTTCTTTTTTTCTCTTTCTCTCTTTCTTTCCTTCCTTCCTTCCTTTGTTCCCTCCCTCCTTCCTGATTGGCACCAGCTAAATGGATTTCACAGTATACAAATTGTGAAATTTGTGGTGGTTCTCAGTGGGGACAGTATTGCTTCCAGGGAATATTTTGGATATTTGTGAGGGAGTTCATGGCATTTATTGGCCGGGAACCAAAGATGTGATGTATGGCTTAGTCCCCAACAATGAAACATTATTCCCTGTATCTCAGAACTTTAGATATTGCTACAGGTGATCAGTGGCTATTCATGTAGGTTTAAAAAAATTATTAACCTGAAAAAGAACTTCCTTTCACCAAGTACATTTTGCATAGGCTGAGTCTACAATATGCACTTCTGTTATAAGACTAATGTCAGTCTGTCCTATAAAATAGTGGTCTGTCACCTGCTGGAATGGAAGATCCTTGAAGGCCCAAGTGGTGTAGCATTCATCAGGGTAATGTCTACAGGTGCTGGGCAAAGGGCCTTGTGTCTAGGAGATTGGGAGGAAGTACAGTAAAGGAGTAAGTGCACAAGCTTTAGTTAGGGAAACACTTGATTTAAATTCCAGCCATATCCTGTCTATTTGTTGTGGACAAGGGTAAATTATGAAGCTCTTCTAACCATCCATCAATCACTTGCAAAATGAATCAATAATACAAAAATCATAAAGTTTCTGTGGAGGTTAAGTAAAACAATGTTTGTAAAAGTGCATATAGCAGTTGCTCAAACTATCATAACTATTATGACTGGTAACAGTTACTTTCCTTTAATAAATGTTTGTTCCATTGACTTTGACCCATCTTGTTCAAATATGTTTATTTAACCCTAATAATAAGCACTAACATTTATTGAATGCTTTTGCTTTGTGTCAGACATAAAAGCTTCACAGGGCTGTTTCCTTAGGTTAACAGTTGCTGCAACCCTCCTGTAAGGTAAAATTTACATAAAAAGAAGCTAGGTAACCTGTTCAAGATCTCACTGTAGGAAGGAAGGAAGACAGGGTTTGACCAAGGAAGTCTCATGTCATCATCTATGTCTTAACCATTTTTCTGTTGTTTGCTAATATAAAGAACTTAAAAAAAATTTCAAAATACAGTCTTCCACTTCAACTGGTTTCACTCCTTTGATACTGTTCTTCAGAAAATAAAGTTTACTGATATAAAGCAGGAAGTGAAGCCTGGGCCCAAGGATACAAACATGAGAAAGTGTGTAAAAATGTTGCAAAGTAGCCTATGTTGGAAATCAAACATCTAGCTCCACAATTTAAATTATGACTTAGGACTGAATGTGTTATGGAATCTTATTTCTCTAATCATGCCTTTTCATTACTTAACCAAGAACTGAAATATTAAAGAACTAGCTTACTTGAGTGTGAATCCAGATGATGTGATAGACTCAACCAGGAAGGTAAACTTTCAGCAAATATTTGGAACTTCTCTGTTGAGTCCAGCGTGAAGTACAGTGCTGGTCGACCCAGCATTTGCCTCAGTTCTCTATGTGCTGGTCAACAGCCCTCTGACCCATGGCCGTGAAGAAGCTGTATTTTTAACCACAGCTAAGTATCAAATGCAACCCTCTAACCTCATAGAGATGGAGTGAGAAGTCTGGATGGATGGACGTGAACACGTCAGCACTACTGGAAACACAACTCAAAGTACCTTGCCGTCCTGAGGCAGGGTCAGGTGAAATGTCTTGTTTAGCATATACTCTTTATATATGATGAATCATGCAAGAGTGTGAGAAGGAGGGCGCAGGAGCCATGCTGAGCTGCTGAATCAGTTCATGGCAGTACTTCAGAGGCAGCATCAGACGGCAGGCAAGGCCGTGCATGACATGATCCCATACGAGTCAGGCCACCAGTCTCACAGAAGTGCTCTTGACAGTTCAATTGTGCTGAGAAGGACACGTGACTGGCTGATGAAGTGCAGTAAAGTTAAGCCAGGAGAAACCCTCAGCAGAGCTGAGGTCCGGGTATAGCCGCCCGACTGCCGCATTGATTTGACAAAAGGGTCTTTGAGCTCAGTTCATCAGAAGGTTCACGAGGTCCATAAATTGGAGGATATTGTGGGAGAAAAATAGTAGCAGAAAGGCCAAGGGAAAGACTGAAGTGGTGCAAGAAATAGAAAACTTTGAGGGGTGGGGGGGCGGGCTGGAGATGTTAATGACAGGAAGGGTCCTGAAGGAAGGTGGAACAGTTGAGATGGTGCCAATTTCAAGGAAAGCTTTTCAGCTCCTTTGCACTGTTTTGAAAGAATATACAGTAGTCCCCCTTTATCCACAGGGAATATGTCCCAAGATCCCCAGTGGATAAAACCACAGATAGTATTGAAGCCTATATATACTGTGTTTTTTCCTACACATACATACATATGATAAAGTTTAATTTATAAATTAGACACAGTAAGAGATTAACAACACTAACTAATAATAAAATAGTACAGTTATGACCATGTACTGTAATAAAAGTTATGTGAATGTGGTCTCTCTCTCAGAATATCTTACTGTATAGATTTAATGCCTTTTCCATCTTAACTAAGCACTTACCACGCACCATGGCCGTAACTTTTGCAGTTTGAGGTGCGACAGCAAAACTCGCACAAATTTCTTTCATAATTTCACAAATAGAAGATTTCTTCTTACTGTAGATCTCAGCAGCCTCAGCATACTATTTTTTTCCTTTTCCTTATTAAGTTGAGAACTTTCACCTTTTCACCTAAAGGAAGCACTTTACAGCTTCTCTTTGGCATAATCCAAATTGCCAGCATCACTGCTCTTGTGCTTTGGGGCCTTTATTAAGTGAAATGAGGGTCACTTAAACATAAGCACTGTGGTACCATGACAGTGGATCTGATAACTGAAGTGTCTACTAAGTGCCTAATGGGCAGAATATATAGGACAAAGGGATGATTCACATCCTGGGCTGGACGGAGCCGGATGGAGTGAGATTTCATCACCACATTCAGAATAGTGTGTGGTTTAACATTTATGAATTGTTTATTTCTGGAACTTTTTATTTAATGTTTTTGGACTGTGGTTGACCTGGGTAACTGAAACCACAGAAAGCAAAACCATAGATGAGGGAGGAATACTATTTGTGGATAGGAAAATGAAGCCTTCCAGTTTCTTCCTGTAAGGTGATTTTTGTTACTAGTCCACACAAATATCAGAAATGGGGATGAAGATAAAGAAGTTGCTCTTTCATCCTATTAGTTTGTTATTGTTGTTAATTTATAAAATTGAGCAAATTCAATTTTTGGTATTTCCTTAAAACTTGCACGCAGTGAACTCAACTAGTTTCTATCAGGTATGGGTGAGTCTTTGATGGATATTAGAAAAAAAAATCTGAAAAGTCTTTCTAGCCCTGGGGTTTGGGGACAGGTGTACGGTTTCTTTTATATTAAATGAGGGAGAAGTCATTCCCATATACAATCAACCACGTATCTTCAGATTATCAAAAGTTGGCAGATTAATTTGCTCAACTACAGTTTAGGGTTCCTGTGCTAGAACATACAATTCATTGCCATGTAGCTCTTTTTTTTTTTTTTTTTAACTTGGCTACATTGGATCTTCGTTGTTGTGCATGGGCTATCTCTAGTTGTGGCGAGCGGGGGCTACTCTTCGTTGTGGTGCGTGGGCTTCTCATTGTGGTGGCTTCTCTTGTTGTGGAGCACGGGCTCTAGGCATGCGGGCTTCAGTAGCTGTGGCGCACGGGCTTAGTTGCCCTGCGGCATGTGGGTTCTTTCTGTATCAGGGCTCGAACCTGTGTCCCCTGCATTAGCAGGCAGATTCTTAACCACTGTGCCACCAGGGAAGCCCTGCCATGTACCTTTTGGAGGAGAGTGTTTCTGTGTAGGGGAGCAAAGTTTGCCACCCTAAAATGTGTCTCTTTGGCATGATGATTAATTTAGGTTGATTATTTTTAAGAAACAGGAGACTCAGGAAGTCTTTCTTGTTACCCACCTCCCCCCCGTTAGCTGCCTAAAGAACTTAGATAAAGGGCCTCTTCCCAGAATGGAGCTCTCACCTGAGATATCTGTAAAGAACATGGGCTCAGTGTGCTGGGGGAAACTTGGCAGGGCCTAGAGATCAGGGTGCACTCTGAGTCCCATCTGTGCAGGCCCAGCAAACATTTTACCAAACGTTTTGCTTTTCCATCTCCATGCAAATTACCCTCCTCCCCTCTAACATCCCAAACCACTCTGCCCCACATCCTCTTTTGTCTTCAGCTAAAGATCGTATTTAAAGTGAGGGGTTTGGCCATTTGGGGCAGTTATTCAGTTCTTCTGCATCTCTCCATGTTACTAAACTTTTGTTTGATTTTCTGCTGCTACCCTGTCTCATGTCGATTTAATTCTTAGACCATCTAGAAGAACTTAGAAGGATAGAAGAAATGTTCTTCCTCCCTGACACTGTATATACTAAAATATTTTTGTTCAGTCCCCCTCTACCCATGACTAACAGTAAGCTAGAGAGTTCTACAAAGTGGAAGACTTACTTGTATGAGCCTTTGGTCTGATGATGAGTCATCGTTATGTTTTCAAAGGGCATGCCAACTGTAAATGCAGGCGGTGTTTAAAAGATTTTAACATCACAAAGAAAGTACTGCATGTGTATTGCCTGGAATGATATCAGAAACACAGTGGGTGCTCAGTAGACATTTGATGACGGCAATGAAATGATAAGAATGGGTTACCTTAGCAGTAGATGTATTATAATGTTACCATGTTAGGTATTAATCACATGATCTGAATAGATACCTGAAATAACCATAGTTAGTATTTATAGAGCCTGTTATATTTGGCAGAATTTTTCTTATATGTATTTGTCAGGATAGGCTAAGTTTTGCCATCCTTACAACAATCTCCAAAACATTCTTGGCTTAACACAGCAAAGGTTCATGCCTCATTCTTTCAAAGTCAGCTGCAGGGCGAAGTGGCCCTCCAGACTATGGGTCAGGACTGCTTTTGCTTGGGGCACTTGTACTACCAGAGTCATCACAGCAAGCAAAGGAAGTAGATGAAAAATCAATACATCAGTATTGGCTCTTGACTGCTTCCACCTGGAAGTGACACATGTCCCTTCTGCTCAAATTTCACTGGTCTAAACAAGTCACGTGGCCATGTTCAACAGGCAGCTAGTGCTCAAAAGACCCAAACTCCCCCGTGGCTCTCAGACAAGGGTTTTTAAAGGCAACATTAGGGGCGAGGGCTGCAGGATGTGTGATCAGCCCATGGACATTTTTCTGACTGGTTGGTGGTGAGGTAACAGGGTAGTGTTTCAGGCATCTTAAACATCAGCCTTCCGGTGCAGCCAGTCTGGGGTCTACGTGCTTGTGGTCAGCATGTCGTTACCATCCTCCACCTGGATGGGGGTCTTAGTTTCTGCAGAACCACTCAAAGATATGCATCATATTGTTATGTGTATCCCTGGAGGAGGGACGAGGAGTCCTGTGACTCTGTTTTATTACTGAACTTCTCGAATTCTTAAGTGTTTGAATCTGCTCTTTGTAACTCCGGGAAGGCCAGACAAGAAGCGGGGGACACAGAGGGACTTACACCAGGAGGGCCCTGCAGAGTCCTACTCAGTTTCAGTGCCCCCTTGTCTTTGATGCTTCTCAATCCTGAGGGGAACAGGTGCGGGACAAGAAAGGGAGTAAAGTTTTGGATAGAGAGGTTAGTCGTGAACTCGGCAGAGGAACTCGGTTTTAGGGGGACTCGGTTTCACTGTGACCAGAAGGAAATGAGAAAATGAAATATTGGTGAGCAGAGTAGAGTCACTATACCTACATTATCTTATTTATCATTGAGTGTGTCAAAGAGCTCGCTGAGGGTCCAAGTTCTAGTACTCTTGTTTGGCATGTGAAAGATAAAAGAACCAGAAAGGTTAAAAAACTTGCCCCCAGTCACTCAGCTAGTACGAGATGGGCCAGGCTTTGACCCCGGCCCTGGAACTCCAAATGTCTTACTCCTTCCATCCATCACTGGGATGAATCCATCGCTGAGAGTGTGTTTTTAGGAGCAGACTTCACGTCGACTTGGTTTATCTCGCAGAGTAGTCACCCTGTTGCCAAGCATGGACCTAACGTACCAGTATGTGACCTGACCTCTGACTCTGATGTCGGGAAGGAGCTGCTTATTATGTTGCTGCTGAGAAAGTTCCCAGGTGGGTGGGGGAAATCCGCCCAGGGCCCAGGGCGCTGTCTGCCGAGCGAGCCCAGAGGGTCTGAGCAGAGTGAGTAGTCAGAGCTTGTCTCTTCGGGCCTCTCCACTTAGGGACCAGCCTTCTGTGTGTCCCGTGCCGTGACCTGCCCTACCCACAGACACCAGCCTGGAGACGAAGGAGTTCAGCCATCAGCTGGCCTTCCTTTGGGCGCCTAAAGCGTGGTTTCTACTTTACAGAGGAGGACAGCAGGCCCTCAGAAAGGTTCAGTCACCTGCCCAAGGTCATGGAGATAAGGGAGTAGGGGAGGGGAAGCCCTGGACACCATGATTCTCAGGGAGACTCCTTTGATTATACCAGATGGCCTAAAGTAGCCCCACAACATGCTTTGCCTGGACTTCTGAGAGCAAATGCGAGGAGGGAGAGGGGGTGTCATTTGCACCCATCAGCTGGCAAGAGCCCATTCTTTTTTTTTTTTTTTTTTTTTTTTTTGTGGTACACGGGCCTCTCACTGTTGTGGCCTCTCCCGTTGCGGAGCACAGGCTCCGGATGTGCAGGCTCAGCGGCCATGGCTCATGGACCCAGCCGCTCCACGGCATGTGGGATCCTCCCGGACTGGGGCACGAACCCATGTCCCCTGCATCGGCAGGCAGACTCTCAACCACTGCGCCACCAGGGCAGCCCAAGAGCCCATTCTTTAATAAAAAGGGGGAAAAAAAGAGTTCATGACTATCTCATTTATCAGACAGTATATCATTATCATCCCCCCCAAAATTTGAAACATTGAACGATGAATGTGAACCATTCCTCCCAAATCCAAGATTAAGGTTGTCATGGCAGAGAAGTGGGAACATAAATAGACACTGGCACACACACCCCAAACATACAACCAAGGCTTTTCTCATGAGCTTATGTTCCTAATCTCTTCATTACTCGCTACTTTCTTAGAATAACCAGATGTAAAATGGAAAGTATTTAAACAACAAATAAGAAGTGGAAAAAGAAATTATTTCTGTAGATATTAGGGGTTTGGGGTTATGAGTGATTTTAGTTTTTTTTTTTAATTTGCAGTAAAGCTATAATTAGGGTCAATTTTTATTTTGATTTATATAAAGTAGTCTTAGTACCAAAAATATTTCACAAACTCCCAATTTGCAATTTCTTGTAGAATTGTATCTGGGAAAATAGTTCTGGGTGGACTGCTTAAGAAAGTTGATCAGGGAATTCCCTGGTGGTCCAGTGGTTAGGACACTGTGCTCTCACTGCCGAGGGCCTGGGTTCAATCCCTGGTCAGGGAACTAAGGTCCCACAAGCTGCGTGGTGCGGCAAGAAAAAAAGAAAGAGAGGGGTGGGGGGAGAGAGAGAGAGAGAGAGAGAGAGAGAGAGAGAGAGAGAGAGAGAGAGAGAGAAAGGAAGGAAGGGAGAGAGGGAGGGAGGAAGAAAGCTGATCATCTCCAGGACTAAGTCCCCAGCATGCAGTAGTTTCGTGATTGCTATGAGGTAGTCTGGAGCATATGAGAACAGTCCGTAGGGTAAGACAAGCAAAGCTGTGGTTCTTGTTCCTGGAGCCCAGCAGGTGTGTGGACATCAGAAAACAGAGAATTCTCGCTGTAGACCTGATGTAAAATCCACCCCCCCCCATCCTGGCTTAATTTCTTTGTAATTATTGATCAGACAAGACCACTGCCACCCACCATGACTGATTTCCTTTACATTTAATGAATGCCTTTTTTGAGAATGTGTAATTTAATGGGCTGAATTCTGTCACAGGAAGAATGTTTATGAGAAAAGTAACTGCCTTCCTCAATGACTCAAATATTTATACACTGAGATACTAAGAACACCAGGGTATATGAAGTGGTCTGAGGCAGCTTAAAGCCCCTGATGAATTTCTATACATAAATAATTGACATGAAAACTGCACACTTCTCCCATGTGTGTTAAAGCATATGGCCTAAGGACAAGTATTGGGCTGCTGCTTTGCTTGAGTTATTCAACAAGCAGGCTGTGTCTATTTTCTTTTCTCCCTCTTT
This sequence comes from Mesoplodon mirus, assembly GCF_964341445.2. NCBI lineage: Eukaryota > Metazoa > Chordata > Mammalia > Artiodactyla > Ziphiidae > Mesoplodon > Mesoplodon mirus. The sequence goes on along the minus strand of NC_138979.1, from coordinate 12,092,983 downwards.
TCTTCTCCCCTACTGCCTTCCGCCTTCCTTCTTTTCTTTTCTTCAACTAATAATTATTGAGGGGTAACTATGTGCCCACCCCTTATCTAGGCTCTGGAGAAACAGCCATGAACATGGCATAACTCTCTTCTCAGAGTTGGCATTTGAGAGTGAAGGGGGGAAACCTGGCAGCAAATAGAGGAAGATCATTTCAGGGAGGGATGGGCGCTGTGGGGTTAATGGGATGGGCTTGGCATTGGTGCAGGATTAGGTAGTCAGGGAAGGAGTTTGCATTTGAAATGTCAGCAAGTGACACATTTGGGAAGACGTTGGGGAGAGAATCCCAGGAGGAGGGAAGAGCTGAAGCACACGCAGAAGGCAGGGGGCACGTTTGGTTCTGAGAGCTTCTCTGTGTGTCTGGAGCAGGTGGCGATGACACGCACAGGATGAGAACGCGGGCAGGGCCCAGACTGCGCACGGGTTGTCTGCTGCTGAGGAGGTCAGATTTAAGGTGCTGTTGGTGTATTGCTTTGTTTCAATCTTGTTTTGCAATTTGGATTTCCTCTTCTGAGCTATACTTCCTCCAGTTCCAAGGCTAACCCTTCCGCTTCAGAACCGGTGCCCCTACTGCCCCGACGGTGGTGACAATGCTCTCTTCTCGTTCTCTTCCCACCTCTCTGACTGCTCTTTCTCTGCCCCTCCACTAGCTCTTCCTTGGTAAACGCCTCAGCTGTTGCTGTGCCCAGATGTGACCCTCGACTGTCTTCTTTCTCTAGACACCCTCTCTGGGTGACCTCCTTTGGACCGTAGTTTCTGTTAGGACTAGTTCTCCAACCCGACCCTGACTTCTCAGCTGAACTTATGGACAAGCTGGACATCCAGTGGGAGATGTCCCGTCTCTTCAGTGTCAACCTTCCTACTGTCTCCGTTTCCCTGAAGGATGGGTGACCCTTATGCTCTGCCCCTACTCCATCTTCAACCCTATAATGGTATCTTCCTCCCAAGGCTGTGAGACACCGGTAGGGAGGTTGTAGGTTACTGTCATCACCCCCAACTCTTTCCCCAAGTGCACTTCACTGAGAAGCTTGCTCCATGTACCTCTGGCCGCTGAATGGCTATCAAGTGATACCCTGGGGGCCCAGCACAGAAAGATGAACAGGACTGCCTAGATTCATAGGTGAGACAGGAGGTCAAAGATGAGGATGGTGGAGTTCAGGGCAACCAGTAAGGACTCAGAGGACATAACTGAAAGTGAAGAATGTGCTTACAATTTTTAAAGAGCCCGTCAGTTGTTTTTTTTAAAAAAGGAAATTGAGCCAAAGCATGATTTGGGGAAAAAGAAGAAGGGATAGAAAAATGTTTAGAAAATGGAAGTTATGTAGGAAAGAAAAGCTGAGGAAAAAGTGGACAAACTATTTCTGAACCTTAGGTGAAAATGCCTTCTGATGAAACAGGGAAGAGTGGGGATTTCCAGATAGGAAGAAGAGAATAGGCGGACTCCCAGGGAAGTCTCCACACTTCCGCAGTTAGATCGTGGACAGTGGGTCCAGCTGCACCCCTGACTGCTGAAGCAGCCTTTACAACCCTCCTCTTCCCTAAGCTAGGGGAGACCTCCTATAGAACCAGGCTCTCGTTTAAGTAAAAGGAAATGAAATACTCTGAAGAAGAAAATTAGATCCTGGGTAAAGAAACCTTAGGTGTGAAAGATGACAAGGCAGATAAAGACAACCTGAAGCTGTTCAATTTAGTAGGACATTAGCTGTAAGCTGGTCTGTCCACACCACTGCCATGATTAGCCACAGGCCTGAGGGCTGGTCCATGGTGGTGATGTCTGGCTCTGCGCAGCATAAAGGGGGCTGGCCAAGAGAGAAATCAAACCTCTGGTCCAGGCCTTATTAGCAAGATGCTCACACCTGTTGGGTCCAGCAGCGTGGAACTGCAGGTGGTGGACTTCAGGGCTCCTCCAAGGATCTACTGGTCTGTACTAGTCAGGATTGGAGTCAGTAATGTACACATTAAAGAAACCATTATTTGTGACACTTGTGGAAAATTGTAAAGAAAACTTTTTTCAAGGGGACAACTATGATGGGATTTTGCAGTAGGGGGGAGAGACCAGCCTCAACTCCTAATACAATAAGGGGAACTAGAGCAGGTTTAGGAGCAGGGTTAGGAGTTGGTGAACAGAAGATTACTCGTCACAGGTAACCTGTAATTTCAGAGATATGGATGACCAGTCCTGGTCCCCAGCACAATTTAGATTCAACCAGCACTTAAAGAATATCTACAATGTACAAGTTGCTGTCGAGTGTTTCCATATATATATATATATATATATATATATATATATATATTTCTTTTTTTTAATAGCACTGAAGTAAAAGAAGATTTTTTCCTCATGATAGGGAGAAGGTGGAAGCAAATGCCTACAGAAGGGTTTATTAGGGTTTGACAACCACAGCACGTACAGTCGTTCCAACTTCCTTTCCCCATGTTTACGTTCTTGGTTAGGAGACGTTGCGGGTGGAGGCTTCCCTGCCTGCGGTGGAATCCCAGATTCCAATCCATATATTATTCATTTCATCCATACAAGTATCCCGTGATGTAGGTATCAGTAACCCAATTTTAAAGGTGAGAATTTTGAAAGTAGTGGAAGTGACCCACCCAATGTCACATCTCTGATAATTGAAAAGCCAGGATTCAAGTCATCTGGCTCCAAGGTCAGAGGTATTTCCATAGCTATACAACTGTCTACAAGGTTCTAGACTGACCTTATTATCTGCCTGCCTGTGGACCCTTAATCATTTTGAAATGGTAAGAAGTCACCCAAAACAATCTCAGTTCTCCACACATGGCCTGTGCGTATTTCCAATTAGAATTGTTTTAATCATTGGTAGCTATAAAACTTCTACCACTGAAATGCAAACATGGGGGAGACCTTCAAGATGGCGGAGGAGTAAGACATGGAGATCACCATCCTCCCAATAAATATATCAGAAATACATCTACATCTGGAACAACTCCTACAGAACACCTACTGAATGCTGGCAGAAGACCTCAGACTTCCCAAAAGGCAAGAAACTCCCCATGTACCTGGCCGTGTGACAAACAGGGTCTTGGTGCTCCGGCTGGGTGTCAGGCCTGTGCCTCTGAGGTGGGATAGCTGAGTTTAGGACATTGGTCCACCGGAGACCTCTCAACTCGACGTAATATCCAACAGCGAAAGCTTTCCCAGAGATCTCCATCTCAACGCTAAGACCCAGCTCCACTCAACCATCAGCGAGCTACACTGCTGGACACCCTATGCCAAACAACTAGCAAGACAGGAACACAACCCCACCCATTAGCAGAGGGGCTGCCTAAACTCATACTAAGGTCACAGACACCCCAGAACACACCACCGGATGCGGTCCTGCCCACCAGAAAGACAAGATCCAGCCTCATGCAACAGAGCACAGGCACTAGTCCCCTCCACCAGGAAGCCTACACAACCCACTGAACCAACCTTAGCCATTGGGGGCAGACACCAAAAACAACAGGAACTACGAACCTGTAGCCTATGAAAAGGAGACCCCAAACACAGTAAGTGAAGCAAAATGAAAACACAGAGAAATGCACAGCAGATGAAGGAGCAAGGTAAAAAACAACCAGACAAAACAAACGAAGAAGTCTACCTGAAAAAGAATTCAGAGTAATGATAGTAAAGATGATCCAAAATCTTGGAAATAGAATGGAGAAAATATAAGAAACATTTAACAACGACCTGGAAGAACTGAAGAGCAAAAAAACAATGATGAACAACACAATAAATGAAATTAAAAACTCTCTAGAAGGAATCAATAGCAGAATAACTGAGGCAAAAGAACGGATAAGATGTAAAGTGGAAGATGAAATAGTGGAAATAACTACTGCAGAGCAGAATAAAGAAAAAAGAATGAAAGAATTGAGGACAGTGTTAGAGACCTCTGGGACAACATTAAATGCACCAACATTCGAATTATAGGGGTCCCAGAAAAGAAGAGAAAAAGAAAGGGACTGAGAAGATATTTGAAGAGATTATAGTTGACAACTTCCCTAACATGGGAAAGGAGATAGTCAACTCCAGGAAGCACAGAGTCCCATACAGGATAAATCCAAGGAGAAACATGCCAAGACACATATTCATCAAACTATCAAAAATTAAATACAAAGAAATAATATTAAAAGCAGCAAGGGGGATCAGGAAACTTCCACAAGCCTCTTAGATAGCCTCATCCACCAGAGGGCAGACAGCAGAAGCAAGAAGAACTACAATCCTGCAGCCTGTGGAACAAAAACCACATTCACAGAAAGATAGACAAGATGAAAAGGCAGAGGGCTATGTACCAGATGAAGGAACAAGATAAAACCCCAGAAAAACAACTAAATGAAGTGGAGATAGGCAATCTTCTAGAAAGAGAATTCAGAATAATGATAGTGAAGATGATCCAGGACCTCGGAAAAAGAATGGAGGCAAAGATCGAGAAGATGCAAGAAATCTTTAACAAAGATCTAGAAGAATTAAAGGACAAACAAACAGAGAGGAACAATACAATAACTGAAATGAAAAATACACTAGAAGGAATCAATGGCAGATTAACTGAGGCAGAAGAACCAATAAGTGACCACAAGACAGAATGGTGGAATTCACTGCTACAGAACAGAATAGAGAAAAAAGAATGAAAAGAAATGAAGACAGCCTAAGAGACCTCTGGGACAACGTTAAATGCAACAACATTCACATTACAGGGGTCCCAGAAGGAGAAGAGAGAGAGAAAGGACCCGAGAAAATATTTGAAGAGATTATAGTCGAAAACTTCCCTAACATGGGAAAGGAAATAGCCATGCAAGTCCAGGAAGCACAGAGAGTCCCATACAGGATAAAACCAAGGAGAAACACGCCGAGACCCATAGTAATCAAATTGGCAAAAATTAAAGACAAAGAAAAATTATTGAAAGCAGCAAGGGAAAAACAAAGTATAACATAAAAGGGAACTCCCATAAGGTTAACAGCTGATTTCTCAGCAGAAACTCTACAAGCCAGAAGGGAGTGGCATGATATACTTAAAGTGATGAAAGGAAAGAACCTACAACCAAGATTACTCTACCCAGCAAGAATCTCATAAAGACTTGATGGAGAAATCAAAAGCTTTACAGACAAGCAAAAGCTAAGAGAATTCAGCACCACCAAACCAGCTCTACAACAAATGCTAAAGGAGCTTCTCTAAGTGGGAAACACAAGAGAAGAAAAGGACCTACAAAAAAAAAAAAAAACCCAAACAATTAAGAAAATGGTCGTAGGAACATACATATCAATAATTACCTTAAACGTGAATGGATTAAATGCTCTAACCAAAAGACACAGGCTTGCTGAATGGATACAAAAACAAGACCCATATAGATGCTGTCTACAAGAGACCCACTTCAGACCTAGGGACACATACAGACTGAAAGTGAGGGGATGGAAAAAGATATTCCATGCAAATGGAAATCAAAAGAAAGCTGGAGTAGCAGTACTCATATCAGATAAAATAGACTTTAAAATAAAGAATGTTACAAGAGACAAGGAAGGACACTACATAATGATCAAGGGATCAATCCAAGAAGAAGATATAACAATTGTAAATATTTATGCACCCAACATATGAACACCTCAGTACACAAGGCAACTGCTAACAGCTCTACATGAGGAAGTCGACAGTAACACAGTAATAGTGGCGGGGGGGGGGACTTTAACACCTCACTTACGCCAATGGACAGATCATCCAAACAGAAAATTAATAAGGAAACACAAGCTTTAAATGATACAATAGAACAGAGAGATTTAATTGATATTTATAGGACATTCCATCCAAAAACAGCAGATTAAAAACAGCAGATTACATTTTCTTCTCAAGTACACACAGAACATTCTCCAGGATAGATCACATCTTGGGTCACAAATCAAGCCTCAGTAAATTTAAGAAAATTGAAATCATATCAAGCATCTTTTCTGACCACAACACTATGAGATTAGAAATCAATTACAGGGAAAACAACATAAAAAACACTACGACATGAAGGCTAAACAATACATTACTAAATAACCAAGAAATCTCTGAAGAAACCAAAGAAGAAATCAAAAAATACTTAGAGACAAATGACAATGAAAACACGACGGTCCAAAACTTATGGGATGCAGCAAAAGCAGTTCTAAGAGGGAAGTTTATAGCAATACAGTCCTACCTCAAGAAACAAGAAACATCTCAAATAAACAACCTAAACTTACACTTAAAGCAATTAGAGAAAGAAGAACAAAAAACCCCCAAAGTTAGTAGAAGGAAAGAAATCATCAAGATCAGATCAGAAATAAATGAAAAAGAAATGAAGGTAACGATATCAAAGATCAATAAAACTAAAAGCTGGTTCTTTGAGAAGATAAACAAAATTGAGAAACCATTAGCCAGACTCATCAAGAAAAAAAGGGAGAAGACTCAAATCAATAGAAATGAAAAGAGAGAAGTAACAACTGACACTGCAGAAATACAAAGGATCATGAGAGATTGCTACAAGCAACTGTATGCCAATAAAATGGACAACCTGGAAGAAATGGACAAATTCTTAGAAAAGCACAACCTTCTGAGAGTGAACCAGGAAGAAATAGAAAATATGAACTGGCCAATCACAAGCACTGAAATTGATAATGTGATTACAAATCTTCCAACAAACAAAAGTCCAGGACCAGATGGCTTCACCGGCAAATTCTATCAAACATTTAGAGAAGAGCTAACACCCATCCTTCCCAAATTCTTCCACAATATAACAGAGGGAGGAGTACTCCCAAACTCATTCTATAAGGCCACCATCACCCTGATCCCAAAAGCAGAAAAATATGTCACAAAGAAAGAAAACTACAGACCAATATCACTGTTGAACATAGATACAAAACTCCTGAACAAAATGCCAGCAAAAAGAATCGAACAGCACATTAAAAGGATAATACACCATGATCAAGTGGGGTTTATCCCAGGAATGCAAGGATTCTTCAGTTTACGCAAATCAATCAATGTGATAAACCATGTTAACAAATGGAAGGAAAAAACCATATGATAATCTCAATAGATGCAGCAAAAGCTTTCGACAAATTCAACACCCGTTTCTGATAAAAACCCTCCACAATGTAGGCATAGAGTGAACTTACCTCAACATAATAAAGGCCATATATGACAGACTCACAGCCAACATCGTTCTCAATGGTGAAAAACTGAAACCATTTCCTTTAAGATCAGGAACATGGGAAGGTTGCCCACTCTCAGCACTGTTATTCAACATAGTTTTGGAAGTTTTAGCCATGGCAATCAGAGAAGAAAAAGAAATAAAAGGAATCCAAATTGGAAAAGAAGAAGTAAACTCACTTGTTGCAGATGACGTGATACTATACATAGAGAATCCTAAAGATGCTACCAGAAAACTACTAGAGCTAATCAATGAATTTGGTAAAGTAGCAGGATACAAAATGAAAGCACGGAAATGTCTTGCATTCCTATACACTAATGTTGAAAATTTGAAAGAGAAACTAAGGAAAAACTCCCATTTACCATTGCAACAAAAAGAATAAAATACCTAGGAATAAACCTACCTAAGGAGAGAAAAGACCTGTATGCAGAAAACTATAAGACACTGATGAAAGAAATTAAAGATGAAACAAACAGCTGGAGAGATTAAAAAAAAAAAAAGGTTCTGATGAACCTAGGGGCAGGACAGGAATAAAGACGCAGACGTAGAGAATGGACTTGAGGACACCGGGAGGGGGAAGGGTAAGCTGGGACGAAGTGAGAGAGTGGCACTGACATATATACACTACCAAATGTAAAACCAATAGCTAGTGGGAAGCAGCCGCATAGCACAGGGAGATCAGCTCGGTGCTTTGTGACCACCTAGAGGGGTGGGATAGGGAGGGTGGGAGGGAGACTCAAGAGGGAGGAGATATGGGGATATATGTATATGTATAGCTGATTCACTTTGTTATAAAGCAGAAACTAACACACCATTGTAAAGCAATTATACTCCAATAAAGATGTTTACAAAAAAAAAAGAAATGCAAAGAAGTTCACCCTTTTCATTTTACCATCACATATAAGAACGGTTGCTATAAGAAGCAAAGTTTTTTAAAAAAAATGTATTTGTGGGCTTCCCTGGTAGCGCAGTGGTTGAGAGTTCGCCTGCTGATGCAGGGGACACGAGTTCATGCCCCGCTCCAGGAAGATCCCACATGCCGTGGAGAGGCTGGGCCCGTGAGCCATGGCCTCTGAGCCTGCGCGTCCGGAGTCTGTGCTCCACAAAGGGAGAGGCCACAACAGTGAGAGGCCCGCGTACCACAAAAAAAAAAAAAAAAAAAAAGTATTTGTGTGTGTGTGAGAGATTGTGAGTGTGTTTAAGATGTGTGTGCATTTAGGAGTTCTGTGTCTCTGACTAACCCTTCTCTTCCCCACCCAAATTCCAAGTTAGAATACATAAATAATAGGTTTGAGAAGGAAATTGTATTTATTATGGGTGTGGCAAAATGGATCAGCATCACTCATTGTTTTAATAAGGCATTTGATGGAGCTGGTCTTGTCTTCCGTGGTGAGGGTGACTGTCCAGTTAATTGTTATTCAGTTAAGACAGTGGAGGCTGTGCAGTTCCTTCAGCTCTTACTTCTAGGTAGAGCCACGTTTTGTAGTTGGGAGCAGCTGGAATGAGACTCCCTTGTCAATCACCACTTGGCTCTGTGTGGTTCTAAGTTGAGTTGTAACCACATGGAGTGCTTCAGGTAATGATGAAAGAAAGGCAGGATGGGCACTCCTAACACCCTCCCCTCTGCCACTTCTTTGTCACTAGGGGGCGTAGTTCCTCGACAGGCATCCCTTCCGTCCTCTCCCATTTACCCGCTCACTGATGCTGTGATTCATTAACAAAGAATAAAGCCCCCTCACTTCTCAGTTTTAAGGGGAACTTTAAGTGCAAATTCCCTTGAGGGAGGTAATGCACTGACTGAAATTGACATGGAGGTGTTGGTTCCCAGTGGGTCAGGTCTTAGGTTGTGAGCCTTTGGCAGCTGTTGTCCACCTGTCTGCACTCAGATTTAAATTTAAGATAGTCTTTTAGAGAAGGTCTGGGAGCACCAGGGTGACCTGTTGGGCTCTCGTGTAAAACTGAAGACATTGCATAATAAAATAAAGAAGTTGCCTGCCTTTTCATGTGATTGGAATAATGTAATAAAACGTTCCCCTGGAAAGAACTTGAGAAGCAGGGTCAGAGCAGCAGAAATACAGAGCAGGCATTTAGGCTCGGGTAGCAAGCGGAGGCGTGGATTGCTACTTGTCTTAGGGCCACTTCATTGTCCATAAATACAGTGGCTCAGCTGCTTCGGCCAGTCTGTCCGTGGTGTTTTCCTTAGAGTGTCATTCTGTCTCCTGAGCTGTCTGTACAGCACCCAGCATAGCACGGCCAGCTATGGAGCAAAACCAACGCAATGTGATTGCCACCCGTTGACCCTTAGGAGCAAAGGTCACGCCTGGTGGCTGTCCTCTCCTGAGATGGCCTTTGAGGTGACAGTGACTTGTGACAGCCAGCCAGAGTCTTAATGGAGACTTCCTTTTACTGGGAAGAAGTCCCCCGTAGGCTGTGCATTCGCCTCCTTCAGTGCAGGGCAGATAAAGGAGCTGTCAGACCAAATCACGCCCGGAGAACAGACATCCTCCCAAGTGCACGAGTTTATACTGTCAAGGAAGACTAGCCGAACTCTGCCGTACTGGCTTTTTACCCAGTGCTTTTCTGATCCTAAGAAAAGAAAAAGGGTTTTCGTTGCTCCTTTATTAGCCCGGCCACCACAATATGCCTTACACACGTGTGGGGGGGGGCTGGAGGTGCTTTTTGGATGGAAGCTGGGGGGTGAGGAGGGTGGGAAGATGATTTAATTAGAGGATCAAGGGCTGGATTGGAGAGAGAAGTGAGGCGGGGGGTGCCCAGGGGCCACTGCAAAGTCCAGGGATGGTGGAGTGTGAGGCAGCCTGCCAGGGAAATTCCTGCGTCCAAAATAGTGTTGGCATTCTTCGTTGGTGTACACTCCAGGGAGAAGAAGATTCAGCCAGATTCTTTAAATAGACTAATAAAAATATTACTTCTGTTCCTTTTATAATTCTGCCTTTACGCACTGCAGAGGCGGATGGTCAAACGGAGAAGCGTCTTCGGGAGGATGGGGGGTGGAAGTAACTGCCTTCTGCTCGTTCCATCTGTGGTCCTCACGTGTGTGAGGCAAGGCGGCCGATCTGTACTCACGCTTTCAACCCTTCATTCACCCAACCGACATTCACCACAGCCTCCTCGAAGCCGGCACTTCCTAGATTCTGGAGAAGCAGCAGTTAACACTGACGACATTTCCTGCACAAGTGGAGGGCTAGACACAATGCTAAAGCAGGGGCACAAAGTCAAAAGAGGGACCCAACCAGTCTGAGGGCTCAAGTAAGACAACCCTACAAAGGGGACACTGGGGCCAAAGTTTGAAGGTTGGGTGGGCCTTGGCCAGGCTCCAGGTAGAAAGACCCTTCCAGATGGAAGAAAACTTCTTCTTAGTGGCAGAATGCAACTTAACAAAGGGTCTTGCCTGAGATGTGATGGGGACACATCTGAGGCCTGAGATGTGACGGGGACACATCTGAGGCCAGTCACGAGGGCACACACTTCCATCTTTTTCCTCCATTATGACCAGGCCCGGTTCCATGGGCATAATTGGAGGCCACGGCAAGTCATCCTCCCTCACCCTACATCACACCAGCCCAGGCTTGGGGACAGCATGAATGCCTGTCAACCCTCGGTATCTAGGTCCAGGACGATTCTCCTTTGCACTCAAACCCATTCAAAAAGAGAGGAAATAATTGGCGAGCTGCCTGTTTTGTGATGTTTGACAACCACTCTGTATCCAACCCAACTGAATCCACACTCCCAACCCAGTGCCCAGAAAGGGTGTGGCCAGTGCCTTCAAGATTGGGTCAGTGAGGCCTGGACCCAGGAATGGAGTAGGGAGGTGACACAGCGGAGCTGGGCTCCAACTGCCTGGGGAGTTGGCTTGCTGAGGGCGTGGGGACATTCGTAGTTATGCTCTGATCCTGTCATGCTCAAGGGAGATTTGGAGTGTAGATGTAAGTGCGAGTCATTTGATCTATTTATTAATTGAAGAATTGAGCAAGATATCTCAGCGAGAATGCCCTGAGTGAGAAGAAAAGAAATTATAGATCAGACCTGAAATAACCGACACTGGAGGGAGGGCAGGGAAAAGAGAAGGGACGGGGAGGGGAGGAGAGGAGGGAGGAAGAACGAGAGATAGCTGGAAGGAAGGATGGGAATTAGGGAAGCGACACTGCGCAGAAACTAGGGGCAGTGGTCAGTGCAGCAGAGAAGTCACACAGCTAAGAAAAAGCAAGCGGACGTGGAAACAGCTGGGTCATAAACAACCTGGGCACACACGGATAGTGACTGCAGTGGATTGAGGTGCAAACAGTTTACCTGTGAGGAAGAAGGGAGAGAGGGTGGTAACCGTAGGAGGTCGTGGATTTGTGACAGATGCTTTTTGGTTTGGTTTTAATATTGTACAGACATGGGTATGTTACAATGCTATTAGGAACAGAAAAAAAGGAGGTGAGGGGAAAATACATCTATGCTGGTCCTTAATTTTGTCACATGTACCATGGCAATTAATGTGAGATGGTAACACTAGGGAAAACTGGATGCAGGGTAGATGGGAACTTGCTGTACTATTCTTACAACTTTTCTGGAAATCTAAAACTATTCTAAACAAAGGGTTTATTTCAATATGAGCTATTGGGAAGATACCTCTAAGGAGAGATCAGGGAGAGAGAAAGGAGCAAGACTGGGAGGAAAACGGGGCCAGTGACCAGACCTAGGAGGGAGGTTTGGGCAGCGAGAAAAGTACATTTGTAGATGTGATGGTGGGAAGTTCAAGGCCTCCTGGAGGGGACATGTTTTCTACGTCAGAGAGAAGGGTCTATCGCTGGCTAATTTGAGGGGGGCGGGGAGAAATGGAAGATGAAGGTCATGGAGATTCTTTAAAAGCCACAGTGTATAATGGGACAGGAAGAACGCGGAGGGCAATGTAGAATATCTAAGCTCCGTGGGTGTGTTGTAGGCACAGTACTGTATGCTGGTTTTCAGTGTTCTACTGTGTCATTTAATAATACTCAGCCTCTGGTTGCATATACCACAGTCCAGGTTACTGTTGTCAGATTCTTCTTACTCCATTCTAAGGAAAATGTTCATCTAAAGGTAGCTTTACAGATTGACTAATGTTCAGTGAGGGTGGCTGACACGGGATGCGTCTACTCAACTTCTCATCAGCTGTGGGTCTGCAGGATGGTAAATGAATGCCTGTTCATCCTTGGCCTCCCTCCTTGGCTCTGAGCAGTTCCAACCCAACCACGGTCCGACGGTCCTCCTCTAAACTCTCCGACATCCCTATTGCTGAGCGCCAACACCACTTCATATGTGCTTCAGCAGGAGGTAGCCTTATCTCATTGTATTGCAATCACTTATTTGTTCATTTAATGCTCTGGAGCTAGATTAAAATAAGCACATCGTATCTTTCAAATGTGCAATATGAAAGCATTTCCTTGTAAAGGTTATTAGAGAATTAGAGGTGGTGACCAGAGGGTTTCTTACCCATGTAACTTAGAAACATATCCTGACACCCTGGTAAACTGGAATTGGAAACTTCAGCTCATTGCTTTTTTTTTCTCTCTCCCTTATTATAGATAGAATATATGTACCCCAGGGGGGCCCACATTTTAATGTTGTAACATTTTAGGCCATGCTTCATAGTTCATTTTAGTGTGTTAACACCTTAGTGGCTATTACGCCCAAATTAAACAGGAAGTAGTGGAGGAAAACTCAGAGAAGGACAGCATTGCCAGAGATGCTAAATTGATTCAATATGCAGAATGGAAGCCTTGCTGAATTTCAGTTTCCAAAACTACTCTTATTCACCAAAAAAAACCCTCCTCTCTGATTTCAGTCCATTCAGTTGCCAGGGCAGTTGGGCTTCCTACTACAGGGGGACATGGGGCTACTCAGGATGAAATTCTCAGAGTGCCTGTCCAGCAAGCCTGCTGTCTGGTCAAAAGAGGTCAGTGGAAGAAACGGGGAGATTCTGGACTGCCATGGGCAGCGGCAGGGAACAGGTGTGTTTGGGGGCGGGGGGAGGAGAGAGAGAGAGAGAGAGAGAGGCAGGCAGTGGGACTAAGCAACATATCGGAGATCTGGAGTCCAGGACTCTGGCTGTGTGAATGGAAAGTGACTTGTGTTTGAGCTCGGAAATACTATTTCCCAGAGCTTGTCTGTTACAGTCAATATGCAAGAAAGGTCACTGAGAAGCGCCAGCAAGAGAGTTCCAAGGAGGTGACACAGGACTCTCCCCAACTGTCCAAACAGCTGTCGCTGACAAATGACATCTGCTTCCCGTTCCCACTGATCATCCTAAGTATGATCATCAAGGGAGGACAGCGCGAGTGATTCCATCACCTGGACCTGGGAGTGGCCTGTGTCTCCAGGTTGCCTTTGGTGAGGTTTGATCACCCAGCTCTGTTTCGAGGTTCACGCTATGTATGATGTGTATCTGTACAGACATATGTGTGTATATAATGAGCTAGACTGGTTTTAGCTTAAAAGTTTTTAAATAGGATTCATTTTTTCAATTGAGAGTCAACACATTTTTTTATCCCACTATTCTTAGAGGGGAAAAAAACCCAAGAGGCTAAGGACAAATTGGCTTATCTCATCCACCATGTGAAAAGCAAGTGGAAAAACAAGCAGTCACAAATGGCTCTTGTTATGATAATGTAGCATAACTGACCCTTGGCCAGTCCTTTCGGGCTGCTGTTTTTAGCCAGGATAACCTTTGCATGAGGCCTGCTCCAAGTGCAGGGTCATGGCGGAGACCCCTTGGGAATGTCACCGTTCCCACAGATGCTTCAGTGGGAAGGCATCTGTGAGCCCTTGCGCCATGGCAGAGCTGCTGCCGTCCGCAGGCTTGCCACCAAATCCTGCTCAGGACAAAAACAGCCAAGTCCAGAGTGTTCCCAGCCTTGGATGGGACCTGAATGATTTTACATCCCATGTATCGTGGTAGTTTTGTGATCTTTAAGAATTTAAAGAAGAATGTATAGTCAGTGTCAATACACCAGCAAAAAAAAAAAAAAAAAAAAAAAAAAAAAATTTGCCCAGAGAGCAAATTTGCTGAGAGCAGATGTGGGGATGTTTGTCTTTGCAGCTAGTGGCGCTGCTACCGAGTGGGAGCTGGATGTCCCTGACGCATGCATGCCCTCAAGAAGCGCCTGGCGGTTGAGAGCAGGTTTCTGAGGAATAAGGGGCAGGGCATGCGGCGTCAGTAACTGAGGCAGAGGTCTCAGTGTCAGTCTGTGATGTTGAGAGAAATTGAAATGACACCCCCCTCCATCACTCAGTGTTTATTGTCGTTGGTTTGGGATCATCTGGATGAAGGTTTATTGCATGGAAATAGTCATCTGGGAGTCCCTTACCAGAAAGGTATCAAATGCGAAATGTTAGCTCTGTATGTTTGAAGCTAGTCACAGTCTCTGAATAATTTATTCACTTACCTTAGCTACAACCCCCCCCCAATAAATCGCTAATAAGCTATGACTATGCAGATTCATTCAACAAATATTTATTCATACTTATGAAGTGCTCAGACACTGTCTGAGGCTCTGGGAGCAAATGACAATGTTAATTACCCACAGCTTTGCTCTCAAACCCCATTCTGCGGGTGCTGACCCAAGGAGAGCTGACAAGACTGGGAAGACCCCCAAATTCTTCCCCAGGCCTTCTTTCTCCTCCACGGCCTAGTTCTTGCGTGGCTTCTGCAGGCCAGAGCACTGTCTAGAGTTTACTGGCTTCTAGAACTAAGGAGTTTTACAGATACAGCCAGAATGAAAGGGCTTCCAAGAAAGACCAATCCAAGGGGCAGTCCTCCAAGAGAAGACTCCAAATAGGGTGACATCAAAGAGGTCTTGACCCATGAACAGGAAGGTCATTAACCCTGCACTCCACACCCAGCAGGACTGCCACCAAGGGGGTGACTCTCAACCTTTTTCTGCCCTGGAGCACTCTCGGGAGGACTCAGGTGAAGGGGAGAGGTCCTGGATGTCCTTCTCCAGGATCTTGTTTGGGGCCAGCCATGGGGATGCAGACTCAGGGGTGGCAGTTGGACAGTTTCGTTTGTAGTTCTTAGTCATCCCATCCTGGCCTGTCCTCTCCTTTGACAAGGTCTCTGGATGGATGGATTAAAGTGTATTTGATTTCTGGACTGATAACATTTTGTTTTGAACGCACCTGGAGCTTTTTGGGTGGCCACAGAATTCCTTGGTCTCTCTTTCAGGTTTTTCAGGTTGATACTTAAGATGAGTCATCAGAACACTTGAGACTTGGCCTTAGGATGATTAAACACCACATTTGCAAGAACCTTTGAGGACATTAAGGCTAATCCCCTCCTGTATCCCCTTTTGCCACTCAAATCAGTCTGCCACATTCTGACGGGTAATTTTCTGGCTTCTTTTTTTTTTTTTTGCGGTACGCAAGCCCCTCACTGTTGTGGCCTCTGCCATTGTGGAGCACAGGCTCCAGACATGCAGGCTCAGCGGCCATGGCTCACCGGCCCAGCCACTCCGTGGCATGGGGGATCTTCCCGGACCAGGGCATGAACCTGTGTCCCCTGCATCGGCAGGCGGACTCTCAACCACTGCGCCACCAGGGAAGCCCTGGCTTCTTTTTAAAGACAGTCAATGTCAGAACTTCTCTACCTCAAAGTAGTCCAGTCCACTGGTGGCTCTAATGGGCAGAAAGTTCTCCGGCTATGTGAACCTAGTTTCAGTTTATATTAAACTTGTTTCCGTTTTAAAGACAAAGCATTACTTTCATGTTTATATGGGACTATTTCAACAACTGACACATTGGTTTCTGGTGAAATGCACGTGTTGGGATTCCTATACCCAACAGGGAATGAATGATTTCTCTACGAGATTGGGTCAGAGGGACAGAACTTCCCTTCCCTGCAGCTGGAGCCCAAAACAGACAACTGCAGGCTCCTTGCAGCCCTGTTTTCTGATCCAGTAAACAGGTTCCATTAGAAAGAGCCCTTTGGGCTCTCCTGGTTCCATATGATTGAAAGATTAGTTTGCGATTCAAGCATATTGTTGTCACTTCCTTCTCTGACGGTGTTATTGAATCGGGGGTCCCACTGCTCACCGCTTACAAAAATCAATACTCACAAATGTTGGTAGCAAAAGAAAGGTGCCTGTAATCAGAATGCTGGCAATCTGGGGAGATGGTGGAGTCAACCTTCCCCAGAAACCACCTTTGAAGATTCTGCTCAACTATGAAACTTTTAAAGGGAAGGAGCGAAGTAGTATCAGTTAGTCACTGAGATGGGGTACAGTGTCATTGCCGTCCCCCACTGTGTACAGGCTCATCGACTCTTTGTGATCTTCCTCTAGACTTTATCTTGTTCACCCAGTTTGGTTACACAGTGTGTTTGCGAGATTACTAAAGGGGACGTGAGGGAAGAGATCCGGTCATCTATTAATTACTTATTCTTCGTTTCCACTTCTTCGATCTACGGATAGAACCGATAAGTTAGACAAGGTATGGTGTGATTAAAAGATGTGAAAGGTGTGCTTGGGCCTGAGATGAGCAGAGCATGGGGGTGCCTGGTTTAAAAGTCAGTTACAATATAGCTTTGCTAAAGCGACAGGAAAGGAGGCTTCCTGCTCAGGGCGGTTTCCTGCAAAGCGCTGCGTACAATGGTAGATATAGTATTGCCTATCTGCTCTTACACAGATATTTCAGGTGCAGTGCAAGGATTCCGCTTAAACTTTTCAGGGAAATCAGAAGCCAGTCACCAGAAGGCTCCAACAGCCCCTATTTAAGGTGACTTCCCTGGTGGCACAGTGGTTAAGGATCCTCCTGCCAATGCAGGGGACACGGGTTCGAGCCCTGGTCCAGGAAGATCCCACATGGCGTGGAGCAACTAAGCTCATGCGCCACAACTACTGAGCCCGAACACCACAGCTACTGAAGCCCGCGCACCTAGAGCCTGTGCTCCGCAACGAAGAGTAGCCCCCGCTCGCCGCAGCTAGAGAGAAAAGCCCACGTGCAGCAAAAAAGACGCAATGCAGCCAAAAATTAATTAATTAATTAAATTTTAAAAGTGTGTGGTGTTTTGAGATGGATGCTCAGCATGGTCTTTGCAGAGTCTGGTGATTTTCTTCTGGGAGGGTGCTTGAGGATCAGCAGATTCTCCCAGTTGGCTGTTTGGTTGGAGGTAATTGCCTGTCCCTTTACAGAACAGGTGCGGATGTATTTGGTTCATAGCACTGCTTCTGGCATTATTAGCAAAACAGTGTTGCTTTGCCAGGTTGTGACTGTGTGTCCTTGACTCAAGACCTGAGAGCATCAGAGATCAACAGATAATAAAGGCTGTGAGGGGGTTATCTTAACGACAGAAAATGTTGCTGAGGATTACAGCAGCATGGGACAAAGTCAAGGAAAACTTAGCCAGAACTGAGGGCATTAAAAAGAAGGTGTCTTAGTCCATCTGGGCTGCTATAAGAAAAATATCATAAACTAGGTGTCTTATAAAGAGCAGACGTTTATTGCTCACAGTTCTGAGACCCCTCTTCTGGTTGCTGATTTCCGGTTGTATCCTCACGTGGCCGAGGGGGCAGGGAAGCTTCCTCCGGCCTCTTCTGTAAGGGCACTAGTCCTATTTATGAAGGCTCTGCCCTCATGACTTTGTCACAAAGGCTCCACCACCTAATACCATCACCTTGGAGGTTAGGATTCCAACATATGAATTTTAGGGGGACACAAAAACATTTAGACCATAGCAGAAGGGGTAACATTATAGAGAGTACAGTAAAAACTTAGTTTTGATGCAGATTATAAGGTAAACCAAGTAGGACTTTTAAAAATAATAATTCTGTGCTCAGAATGGTAGGAAAAGCATACTGTAGTAAGCTGAATGATGGCCCCTAAAGATGTCTACATCCTCATCCTGGAAGCTGTGAATGTTACTTTTTATGGCAAAAGGGACTTTGCAGCTGTGCTTAAGTGAGGGATTTGAGATGGGGAGATTATCTCAACGTGTAACCTCAAGGGACCTATATAGGAGGAAGGCAGAGGGAGACGGGTGTAATGATAGAGGTAGAGATGGGGTGATATGCTTTGAAGCTGGACGAAGGGGTTAGAAGCCGAAGAACACAGGTGACCACTAAAAGCAAAAGAAGGCCGAGAAACAGTTTCTCCTCCCCAGAAGACCCAAGCCTGCTGACCCCTCAACTTAAGCCCAGTGAAAGTGATCTCAGACTTCTGACCTCCCCAACTGTAAGGGAATAATTTCGTGTCTTTGTAAGCCACTAAAGCTTGTGGTAGTTTGTTACAACAGCAACAGGAGATCAGTACTCCTATCTGTATGTTCTTTCTCAAGTGATTAGAGGAAAGTCAAAAATCCCAGAGATGATGGAAGGAAACTATAATTACCGGAATGCCCCAAGAACAAGTGGAGAGTTCTAATCATGAACATAAGGTGTGCA
The DNA here is from genome assembly GCF_964341445.2 of Mesoplodon mirus. Taxonomy (NCBI): domain Eukaryota; kingdom Metazoa; phylum Chordata; class Mammalia; order Artiodactyla; family Ziphiidae; genus Mesoplodon; species Mesoplodon mirus. The sequence goes on along the minus strand of NC_138979.1, from coordinate 12,074,354 downwards.
AGTGAGTTGGGAAACTTCTGCATGAGAAGAAGATGTAAGGTTGTTTAATACTGTGTATTGTCAGAGGAAGATGGAAAGGTTATACAAATTTTGTGACGAAAGGAGAACAGAAAACAGCAGTAGGATCAGAGTATTTTGGAAGGAAAGTGACCTTAAAGGTCATCTTATCCATCCTTCCATATTGTAGCTGAAGGAATTTGGACATGGTGAGCTTCAGGAAGTAGTCCAAAGTCACACAGCAGGGCCACAGCGAGCTGGGTCCATACCCTTTGCCTCTGGATTCCAAATTCCTCCAGGGACTTGTCTCCCACTCCATTATATTTAAAAGTTTGCAAATAATCTGTAATGAAAAAAAGAAATGAAATGCTGTAGATAAAATCCAGCGCACAGGGCCTCAGTCATAGGCGCTAAAGCTCATTCTTCATTACGACTTTATCATCGGGTTTGAAAGACGGAGTGGAAAACATTATTGCTGTTTGCAAATGCTAGTAAATCAGGGAATGGAGTTTACTGTTACTGGGGGAAAAAGAGATAACAGAGAATTTCAGTGTAGACATTTGAAAATATAGATTTACTGAGAGAAAACATTTTTTGTTAATCTGGTAGACAGAATCGCGTTCTTCTGAGAGACCCATAAACTGACAGGTTTTTCCCACTCTCCTGACCTGAAAATGTCTTTGAAGTGAAATACCTCTTTTTTTTTTTTTTTTGGTCCCCAAAGTCTTAACATTGCCTAGAAATGTAGGAGAAGGAGAGGGAGAGGGAGGGGCAGACCAAGAAGAGGAGGAAAGAGAGGAAAAAAGAGGAGGGAGAGGGGAACAGCAGCAGTGGCAGCAGCAGTGGAAGGAAAAGAAGGGAAAGGAAAGAATCTATGAAGGATGGGGATTGCCCACCTCCCTTCCTCTCCTCCAGCACACTTAGACCTGTAGCCATGAAGCCAGAGCCAGGCCCTGGGAGGCATCCAGGAAGGAAGCTGCTGGGGCTTCTCTCTAGTGCGGAGACGTACAGTAAATTAGAGACCTGTTAAGAGAAGGACCATGCTAAGTACCCCTCTCCTCTCCCACCCACCTCCACGCTGCGTTGTGCCAGGGTCAGCATCTTCTGACTGTCTCTGGCCTTTCCCAGTTTGCTTAATAATTTTCTGAGTTTTTGAAAGAATTTCTTGACTTGAGTGAATTGTCGCCGCACAGTCAGCTTTGATGCTGTTTCATGTTTCACAGGCACAAGCATCATTTTCTCATGAATCCTTAACGGTCTTCCAGAATTTGCCACCTCTGATTGAGATGCTGCCCATTCATCGTCCTGGAGTGAAAAAAGTGGATGGAACCCTGGGCGAGTGTGGACAGGCTGGATTAATTTCTGATCCCTGTCTCTTTCTCCCTCTGTGACAAGTTACTGAACAAATAAACTTGGGGTCTGGGATTCAAGGGGGCCCCCAGTAAAAACAGCACTTCTATTTTCTGCCTGCATTTTGATCAGTTGAGGATTGAAACAAAGTAGCAAGGCAGATGGGTGTCAAAACGACACCTACACTGTAGACAGAGATGATGCCAGAGAACTTGGCTTTTATCTGCGGGCCAGTAGACTTTCTCTCATTGGATCTCAGGATGTGCATCCTCCATCACCGCGATGTTGGGTCCAGGAAGACCTCCTCCCACTGGGGCAGAGAGTGTTCCTAAAGAACTGGGATAAAAACTCTGCTCGGGGGCTTCCCTAGTGGCGCAGTGGTGGAGAGTCCGCCTGCCGATGCAGGAGACACGGGTTCGTGCCCCGGTCTGGGAAGATCCCACATGCCGTGGAGCAGCTGGGCCTGTGAGCCATGGCCACTGAGCCTGCGCGTCTGGAGCCTGTGCTCCACAATGGGAGAGGCCACAACAGTGAGAGGCCCGCGTACCACAAAAAAAAAAAAAAAAAAAAAACTCTGCTCGGGGGCTTCTCTGGTGGCGCAGTGGTTGGGAGTCCGCCTGCCGATGCAGGGGACACGGGTTCGTGCCCCGGTCGGGGAAGATCCTGCATGTAGCGGAGCGGCTGGGCCCGTGAGCCATGGCCGCTGAGCCTGCGCGTCCAGAGCCTGTGCTCCGTGGTGGGAGAGGCCACAGCAGTGGGAGGCCTGCGTACCACAAAAAAAAAAAAAAAAAGTAACATGGAAGTGATACGAAAATTAGGGCTACATAAAACTTCCAATAAATTTAAGATAGTGTTTTGAGGCATCAAAATCGTATTTTATTTTACTATACAAGAAGGCTGGTATCCTACAGTGAGATGCTCATATATGATTCACAGTGAGGATGTGTGTTCATGAAAGTAAAATCTTAAGGAAGATAAAATGGTTATGCATTCACCCTTTGGGCAAATATTTTAGAGATGGGATTTATCAACCCTCTGTCATTTCCCAGAATAAATGCTTCTGAATGTTTTCTTGCTTTGTGTCCCCTGAATGTCACCTGTTTTTGGTGTCATGGGTTCTGTAGCACAGATGCAGGTATAAACAGATGTGCTGTTCTGGCCTCCAGAGACGGTGAGTTTCTTTTCCAGGCTTAGTTCTGAAACTATTGTGTGATAAACCAAACGTCACATTGAACACAAGACAGGGAAGTCACATATAAAAATAAGTATCATGGTAATCACTAATAAATTCACCAGAAACCTGCATCATCCAATCACTGAGGACTAGTGCTGCTAGATTTAAGGTCAGATGCAGCAACTAGTGCCCAGCAAACCAGCCAACATCAGTTCCTGAGATGATAGCTTGCTCACTGTTTAAATGTGTAACTTCAAGGAAGAACCAGTGACACTCTACCTCTGTAAGCTTAGCTGGGTTTTGCATAATCATCAAACCATTCAGTCCCTCCCTGAGACACTGTGCTCTTACATTTCACAAGCAAGCCCCATCCTGGAAGCTCTTGCTGAGCAGCACAAGGTTCCTTGAGAGAAGGTTCGACTTTGTAGGGCTGTGATCTAGATCTACATGGTTTCTAGCTCTTCATTTTCAAAGCAGATAACACATTCTAGTTGAAAACGTTGCCTTTAACAGCTCCCTGAGAAAGTAGCTTCCCAGAAATTCCAGATGTCCATCAATTGATGAATGGATAAACAAAATGTGGTATATCCATACAATGGAATAATATTTGGCCATAAAAAGGAATGAAGTAATGATACGTGCTACAACATGGATGAACTTTGAAAACGTTATGCTTAGTGGAAGAAGTCAGATGCAAAAGGCCACACATATAATTTCATTTATATGAAATGTCCAGAATAGGCAAATTCACAGATGGAAAGTATGGTTACCGGGGGATAGAGTGGTGGTAGGCGATGGGAAGTGATTGCTAAAGGGTGTCCTCTTGGGATGATGAAAATGCTCTGGAATTAGATAGTGGTGATGGTTGCACAATTTTGTGAATATATTAAAATCTCTGAATTACATACTCTAAAAATGAAAAAAAAATTGCAGTGTTAACATTTTCTTTTTTAATACCATAATAGACCTTTCTCTTTGCTGATGATTATGCATTTAATGGTCTGTTTGTTCACTTTTTTATATAAATTATTTAGTTATTTAGTAAGTAGTTATTGAGTGCCTATTGTGAGCCAGGTGTTATTCTGGGCCCCAGAGATAGAGGATTGAATAGGGCATTTTTCTCATAGAACTTGGAGCCTTCAGATGTGGAAAAGAGTCAATGAACCAGGAATTATATGTACATGTGCTTATATAGTGCTTGCTGTGTTTCATGCTCCCAACGATCCTATGAGGTAGATACTGTGATCATCTGCATTTTACAGATGAGGAAATTGAGGTCCTTATAGCTCAAGGGTTCACAGAGGTCGTAAGGAACTTGAACACAGGTGGTATGGCTGCAGAGTGTATTTTCTTCACCTCCACGTGGAAAATTAAAATATGGTGAAGCCAAAGCAGTGGAGTGGTTACTTTCAATAGAGAGGTATCAGCAGGCCTCTCCATCTGAAGTCTGAATAACAAGAAAAAGTCAACTGTGCAAAGATGGGAGCAAGGAACAGCATGTTCTAAGGCTCTAAGGCACAAATAAGTTTGGCACTATAGAGCATCCACAAGAAGACCAGTGTGGCTGGCAAGTCAGAGGAAAAAAGTCCACAATGAGGTGGTGATGCAGAAGCCGTATCTGGTAGGGCTTTGTCAGACAAGGAAAGGAGTGAGTGTGAACATTGATGATTTTGTAAAATATTGCAATGCCAAAAAACAAAATAAAATTTATAACACAAAACCTTTCATTTCCTGTTGATTATTCATACAGTTTTTCTTTCTTGGCTAACGACCATGAAGTCAGCACCAGTTAGAAAGAAAAGGAAATATGGACACGCCAAAATAAGGGATTTTAAAATCAACCCCTGGATCGATACAGAAAAATGTCAGGCTTCAGTAATGTCTGCTTCTGTGTCATCTTACATAGTTATTTTTTTTTTTTTTTTTTTTTTTTTTTGCGGTATGCGGGCCTCTCACTGTTGTGGCCTCCCCCGTTGCGGAGCACAGGCTCCGGACGCGCAGGCCCAGCGGCCATGGCTCACGGGCCCAGCCGCTCCGCGGCATATGGGATCCTCCCAGACCGGGGCACGAACCCGTATCCCCTGCATCGGCAGGCGGACTCTCAACCACTGCGCCACCAGGGAGGCCCTTACATAGTTATTATCTAAACATTCAAACTAGAAAATGGTTGGAATTCCCAGGGAACGGCAGTAGGGCTTCAACAAGACTGATGTCCACATTTGTTCTATATCATCCACTTTTTTTTCTTTTTTTGTCTTTTTTTAACATCTTTATTACAGTATGATTGCTTTACAATGGTGTGTCAGTTTCTGCTATATAACAAAGTGAATCAGTTATACATATACATATGTCCCCATATCTCTTCCCTCTTGCATCTCCCTCCCTCCCACCCTCCCTATCCCACCCCTCTAGGTGGTCACAAAGCACCGAGCTGATCGCCCTGTGCTATGCGGCTGCTTCCCATCATCCACTTTTTGTTCTCAATTCTACAGCACACATTTTCTCACATCTGGGTGTTTTCAGAATTAGTTTGCATCTTACAATCAAAATGTGCGTGTATATACTACCAAAAGAACTGGCAGGGTCTTTCAGAAGTTGCAATTTCTGCATCTAGCTGGAAAAGGACATTTTGGAAATTGAGCTGTTTACCGTTTCAACAGAAGCCAGAATCAGTGAAATAGAGCTTTCCAGTGTGTCTGTGACTCCTTGGGCAGAAGTTAGACATTTGAGGATGCTCTAGCTCCATCTCATTCATGGAAGTTAACTCAGTGTGAAGATGGTGTTCCTGAAGTTAAGGCCTATATTTCGTGCCTTCAGGTGTCACTTGACCTTGTATGTTTCACGACCATAGACAGCCCCTCGGTATTGGCCCTGCCCTTCCTCAGATGTGTCCCTCACATTGGTCTCCTGAAAGATCCGTCAATTATATAGAACTTCAGTTCAACTACCTCACTGTCTTTTTCAAAATTGAAAGATACATAACACGTCGTAAGTCTGGCGGCAGTATCATCATCAAATGGAATGTAGCAACAGAATATTATGCTAAATGCTTTTCTGTAGTTTTCTGCAGTCCCTGTTTTTAGGCTGTGAACTAACTCATCCTGTCTGTCTCTATTAGGGATCACTTACAACATCACTAGCATTTGCTGAGTGCTTCCTAAGAGTCAAACACCATGTTAAATTCTTTGCCTGGATGCCTTGAACAATTCCTGGATAGCAGGTATTGACGTTAGCATCTCCAATTTATAGGTGAACATACTGAGTCTCAGAGAGGATGAGTAACTTGTCCTGGGTCATGTAACCAGTAAATGGCAAAGCTAGGATTTGAGTCAACGATCCTACTCACTTACCTATGCCCTTGTCTTTTACCCCTGTACCTAGATACCAAGAGAAAGGAGATTCACTGTGTCTGGGTCACTCCATCAACACTTACCTAGACTACACTATAAGCTCCTAGAGGCACGATTATGTCTTTCAGTTCTCCTGTCCCCGGCCCAGTACCTGACACAGAATCTGTGCATGATAATTATTGGTGGATGGATTATCCCTGTTCAAGTGTAGGAAACCACATCAGACTGACCTAAAAGTATTAGCTCGCCAACAACAAATCAGTGCCTTTTTCCTTTCTCTTTCTTGGTATTAGATTTACCTTCTAATATTTTGTTTTAATAGATGGCAAATAGGCAATTTCTTAGAACTCTTGTGTATGAGAGTCCTGGCAGGAAACAGATGATTCACTCAAGCAGAGTAATTGAAAAGTGTGGTAAAGAGGCTGTTTTCAGAGCAGTGGACAGGGTTTCAAGGAACACAGCAAAGGACAGTGCAGTCATTCAAGGCTAGTGGCTTCAGGGGTGTCGTTACCCCTCCACTTGAAAAGGCAAGGCTTGGGGGACCATACTAAAGCTGCCCCAGCAGCCCAGCAGGAAGAAGCAAGAGAGTAGTAAGCCTTGGCTTTTCCATTCTCCCACCTCCATCTCCTGCCCGTGCCTCCCTCTTGGCTGAAGGTAACCGGAAGCCAAGGTGCAAGGGAGCCCTAACTGCAGTCCTGACGTCAGTCTCCTGGGCACAGATGAAGTGCAGATGGCTGAGAATGTGACTGGTGGAGCAAGCAGACGCTATTCATCACAACTTGTGAGAAAAACCAAGAGCATAGTGATGAAAAAAGTTTTCACATATTGAGGTATGGGGAAGTCATTCTGGCTTATGCATGATTTGGCTTGAACTTTGTGCTAACTAGAACAGCCTGTCTTATGGCCTCTCACACATGCATTGTACATCTGCTTCAACCATTAATGAAAAGAATGCATTTGAAAATCAAAGTGGAGTAACTGCAGTTCAGGCATTCAGATCAAGCCAGTGGCCATTGTGGATGTGGTTTCAGACAAGTTCCTGCATCACGGAGAACTTGAATTCTCTGAACTGTATCAAACTCAGGGACACCACCAGTCATTCTCAAAACAGTGTCTGCTAGCAGTTGCCAGCTGCACTTTTATGATCTTAAGGTCTCCCATTGTAACTATGCAGCCATTTCAGATACCAACCAATTCTTGCTTAATAAGCACTCTTCTTTCTTGCCAGCTCCAATCCTAATTGTCAACAAACAACTTGTGTAATTTTGCGGGTTTTACCTTTATAGGCCTTTCCCATTTTGTAGTCCAGCAGAACACAATTCAAGTGCTTCTTGAATCTGCATCTCCCAGGCTATCATCCTCGGTTTGGATCGAGAAAAATTCTTTTCTATGCCTATTATAAATTGTTTATTGATTATTTGTACCAACAATAGCCTGTATGGTTCAAAAGTATATTGACGACCTAGTTTAGCTCTCCCTTGTTCCATACAGTATTCATTCATTCGACAACTAGTTGTTGATGGTCTCATACACGCTAGTCAAAGGAGATAAATTTAATAAAGTAATTGTATTATTAATGATATATTGAGTTATTTGCACCAGCATTCATTTAAGAAACAGTGTATAACCTTACCTCTAAAGATTTTCATCAAAATGGTTACTTTTTCTTTTAAGTTTCGGTGCTGAAAGAGGTGATATATATATATATATATATATATATATATATATATATATATATATATATATATATATATATAAATCATTTATTTACAAGAACGGAAGCCCATCTAATTGTGGATAAATGTCAGGCTCCCAGTGGGAAACAGATGGCACACACAAATTAGGGTAATTCTAGACAGCTTGTTAATAAAGGGACTGATTACAAAGGAGCCTGTAAGAGATAGGCAAGAGCTAACAGAAGCCAAGCTATCCCCACCCCTTGTTTCAAAGAGCAAGAAGTTTACTGGAACCAGGAATGAGATAAAGTCAAGTAGAGCAGGTGGCCTGGTGACCTTCTGTCAAGGCACACAGCAAGGCTGGGCTCACCTCACAGAGATGAACTAGGTAAAAGTAAGTTCTCTGGCCCCACCCTTCTCAGTTCCTCCAGTCTCCTCCTGGGGCTTCCCATCTGCTGAATCCAACTGGAAGCCAGAGGTCATGGGAGTCCATTGATGTAGCCCATTTAGGTCAGCTTCCGGGGGCTGAGAGAATGGTAGAGAAGGATAGAGTATAGGTTGAGGGCCAGAGGAAGACACCCGGCACACTACTTATGGTGGGTTAAATTGTGTCCCCCAAAAGATATGTTCAAGTTCTAAACCTGGTACCTATGAATGTGACCTCAGTTGGAAATAGGGTCTTTGCAGGTGTAATCAGATTAGAATGAGGTCATATGAGATCAGGGGGTGCCTAAGTTCAATGACTGGCATCTTTGTTCGACAAAGCAGAGGGATATTTGGACACAGAGATACAGAGGCTATACACAGGCTGTGTAACCATGGAGACAGAGGTGGGAGTGATGCAGCTACAAGCTAAGGAACAACAAGGACTGCCAGCAACCCTTGGAACCTAGGAAGAGGCAAGAAAGTATCATCCCTAGAGCCTTCAATAGGAGCACAGCCCTCCTGACACCTGGATTTCAGCCTTCTGGGCTCCAGAGTATCAATTTCTGTTTTTTTAAGCAACCCAGTTAATGGTGATTGGTTATGGCAGCCCTAGGAAACTAACATACGTTAAGCAGTGTGCTGTGCAGTACCAGTGCAATACAAATACAGATGAGTTCTCCTTCATCTGATTCTTTTAGTCAAGTGATCACAGCCCCAAAGCCAGGTAACATATGATGTAATCATAGGGATGGAAGTATTTGGAGATGAGGGAGGGGTGTACCTGCTAGGACTAGAAAATGGTGTTCTTAGACTCCTGGGGTGGGTAATACTATGCTCACACAAACAAATGCTCCCCTACCTGGCTACTCTGTGGCACATTGACCAGCCTTCCCTAGGCTTCCCTGGGACTCGTTCCTAGAACCTGGCCTCCCAGCTCCCTGAGGTTGACCTGCTGGTACTTGTCCTCCCTCCAGAGTCCACCCTCTTCACTGTACATGTCAGGCAGTGCTGCCTTAACTCTGTTCACCAGAATCTGTGCCTCTCCCAGCCCCACTAACCAAGGTTTCATATGCTGCTTTCAAAAGAAAAAAAAAGCTGGGTTGCAAAAGATAGCTGACAGAAAGATGCACAGACCAGCAAGTTAATCCCTTCTTTGCTTCCCTACAGCGTCTTGCTTAATTTGGCATCATCATAAATAAGTAGGAACTTGTGCTTCAGCCCAAATTGGAGTAACAGGTCCCTGGCTTTCTCTTCCTTGTTCCTTAAACAATTAATACATGGGGGGAAATATAAGAAACAATGGTTTTCAGACATTAGCTGTAGGCAATGTAGGACAGTGATTCCTGAGATAGAGGAAACAAATGAGATGAGCCTTATCATTGCCCCAGTTTATTTCCTGGAGTGAGTTTCCAGACTCCAGTACTGTGAAAGGAAACCCAGGCAAAGCCCAGAGAAATCCTGGAGTTGGGAGTTCAGGGCAGCCATGATGGCTAGTGTTCACAGGGCAGGGTATCAGAGAGAAAAGAGCTGTTCAGAGAGAGAGCACCGGAGATCTGGAGAAGGTCCCTCTCAAGTCTTGTGCTGAGTATATTCAGCACATGTGTGTGAAGAAACTTCCTAAGGCTGAAGAGAAAACCACTCAAAAAGAGCAAACAAAAATTTCTTCAGAGCTCACCTAAGGCTTGGAATAGTTGGTGTTTCCACCAGCCAGAGTAAGAGCGTTTGGTAAACATGAAAAATAAATTTCTATTGAAACTTCAGAAGAACCAAGCCTTAGGAGTCCAGTCTATATCCCAAGACTAAGGATTCATCCTAAGACTAGAGGTGAAAAGTGAAGTAGACCTGTCCTAACAAAATGAAAAAGCAGTGCTTCACAATGTCAAAACAGTCAACCAGTAATTTAACTGCCTGCTAGAGCAAAGATCTACACTCTTCAGAAGAAGAAAACAAAATTCAATGCCTCTATAATATGTTATTGACAATGTTCAGTATATAATCAAAATATGTGAAGAAAAAAGAAAGTATGACCAGAAAAAACAGAAGTAGTACTAAATAGAAGCAGTCACTGAGAAACCAAGGATTTGGGGATTAGCAAAAAGTGACTTAAACAGCTTTTATAAATACGTTTAAGAACATAGAAAAAAAGATGATAACAATAGGTAGACAAATGAAGAATATCAGGTGAGAAATGGAAACTTTATTTTATTGGAGGAATGAGGAAGAGTAGCTTTATTCTTTTTTTATACAGCAGGTTTTTATTAGTTATCCATTTTATACATATTAGTGTATACATGTCAATCCCAATCTCCCAATTCACACCCCCTGACACTTTCCCCCCCTTGGTGTCCACACGTTTGTTCTCTACATCTGTGTCTCCATTTCTGCCTTGCAAACTGGTTCATCTCTACTATTTTTCTAGATTCCACATATATGCATTAATATATGATATTTGTTTTTCTCTTCTGACTTACTTCACTCTGTATGACAGTCTCTAGATCCATCCACGTCTCAGCAAATGACCCAATTTCGTTCCTTTTTATGGCTGAGTAATATTCCATTGTATATATGTACCACAACTTCTTTATCCATTCGTCTGTCGATGGGCATATAGGTTGCTTCCATGACCTGGCTATTGTAAATAGTGCTGCAGTGAACATTGGGGTGCATGTGTCTTTTTGAATTATGGTTTTCTCTGGGTATATACCCAGTAGTGGGATTGCTGGACCATATGGTAATTCTATTTTTAGTTTTTTAAGGAACCTCCATACTGTTCTCCATAGCGGCTGTATCAATTTACATTCCCACCAACAGGGCAAGAGGGTTCCATTTTCTCCACACCTTCTCCAGTATTTGTTGTTTGTAGATTTTCTGATGATCCCCATTCTAACTGGTGTGAGGTGATACCTCATTGTAGTTCAGATTTGCATTCCTCTAATAATTAGTGATGTTGAGCAGCTTTTCATGTGCTTCTTGGCCATCTGTATGTCTTCTTTGGGGAAATGTCTATTTAGGTCTTCTTCCCATTTTTGGATTGGGTTGTTTGTTTCTTTAATATTGAGCTGCATCAGCTGTTTATATATTTTGGAGATTAATTCTTTGTCCGTTGACTCGTTTGCAAATATTTTCTCCCATTCTGAGGGTTGTCTTTTCGTCTTGTTTATGGTTTCCTTTGCTGTGCAAAAGCTTTTAAGTTTCATTAGGTGCCATTTGTTTATTTTTGTTTTTATTTCCATTACTCTAGGAGGTGGATCGAAAAAGATCTTGCAGGGCCTCCCTGGTGGCGCAGTGGTTGAGAGTCCGCCTGCCGATGCAGGGGATACGGGTTCGTGCCCCGGTCTGGGAGGATCCCATATGCCGCGGAGCGGCTGGGCCCGTGAGCCATGGCCGCTGGGCCTGCGCGTCCGGAGCCTGTGCTCCGCAACGGGAGAGTCCACAACAGTGAGAGGCCCGCATACCGCAAAAAGAAAAAAAAAAAAAAAAAAAAAAAAAAAAAAAAAAAAAAAAAGAAAAAGATCTTGCTGTGATTTATGTCAAAGAGTGTTCTTTCTATGTACTCCTCTAGGAGTTTTATAGAGTCCGGTCTTAAATTTAGGTCTCAAATCCATTTTGAGTTTATTTTTGTGTGTGGTGTTAGGGAGTGTTCTAATTTCATTCTTTTACATGTAGCTGTCCAGTTTTCCCAGCACCACTGATTGAAGAGACTGTCTTTTCTCCATTGTATATCCTTGTCTCCTTTGTCATATATTAGTTGACCATAGGTGTGTGGGTTTATCTCTGGGCTTTCTATCCTGTTCCATTGATCTATATTTCTGTTTTTGTGCCAGTACCATTTTGTCTTGATTACTGTAGCTTTGTAGTATAGTCTAAAGTCAGGGAGTCTGATTCCTCCAGCTCCGTTTTTTTCACTCAAGACTGCATTGGCTATTTGGGGTCTTTTTTGTCTCAATACAAATTTTAAGATTTTTTGTTCTAGTTCTGTAAAAAATGCCATTGGTAATTTGATAGGGATTGCATTGAATCTGTAGATTGCTTTGGGTAGTATAGTCATTTTCACAATATTGATTCTTCCAGTCCAAGAACATGGTATATCTCTCCATCTGTTGGTATCATCTTTAATTTTTCTCATCAGTGTCTTATAGTTTTCTGTATACAGGTCTTTTGTCTCCTTAGGTAGGTTTATTCCTAGGTATTTTATTCTTTTTGTTGCAGTGGTAAATGGGAGTGTTTCCTTAATTTCTCTTTCAGATTTTTCATCATTAATGTATAGGAATGCCAGAGATTTCTGTGCATTAATTTTGTATCCTGCAACTTTCCCAAATTCATTGATTAGCTCTAGTAGTTTTCTGGTGGCATTTTTAGGATTCTGTATGTATGGTATCATGTCATCTGGAAACAGTGACAATTTTACTTCTTATTTTCCAATTTGGATTCCTTTTATTTCTTTCTCTTCTCTGATTGCCGTGGCTAGGACTTCCAAAGCTATGTTGAATAATAGTGGTGGGAGTGGACATCCTTCTCTTGTTCCTGATCTTAGAGGAAATGGTTTTAGTTTTTCACCATTTAGAATGATGTTTGCTGTGCATTTGTCATATATGGCCTTAATTATGTTGAGGTAGGTTCCCTCTGTGCCCACTTTCTGGAGAGTTTTTATCATAAATGGGTGTTGAATTTTGTCAAAAGCTTTTTGTGCATCTATTGAGATGATCATATGGTTCTTATTCTTCAGTTTTTTAATATGGGTATCACATTGATTGATTTACGTATATTGAAAAACCCTTGCATCCCTGGGATAAATCCCACTTGATCATGGTGTGTGATCCTTTTAATATGTTGTTGGATTCTGTTTGCTAGTATTTTGTTGAGGATTTTTGCATCTATATTAATCAGTGATATTCATCTGTAATTTTCTCTTTTTTTGTAGTATCTTTGTCTGGTTTTGGTATCAGAGTAATGGTGGCCGTGTAGAATGAGTTTGGGAGTGTTGCTTCCTCTGTAAGTTTTTGGAAGAGTTTGAGAAGGATATGTGTTAGCTCTTCTCTAAATGTTTAGTAGAATTCACCTGTGAAGCCATCTGGTCCTGGACTTTTGTTTGTTGCAAGATTTTTAATCACAGTATCAATTTCATTACTTGTGATTGGTCTGTTCATATTTTCTACTTCTTCCTGGTTCAGTCTTAGAAGGTTATGCCTTTCTAATAATTTGCTCATTTCTTCCAGGTTGTCCATTTTATTGGCATGGATATGCTTGTAGTAGTGTCTTATGATGCTTTGTAGAGAAATGGAGACTTTAAAAAAGAATCAAATGGAAATTCTAGAGCTGAAAAGTACAATAACATAAATGAAAAAAAATCACTGGATAGGCTTAACTGCAGATTGGAGACAGGGTCTATTAACTTGATTTCAGAGCAACGAAAATTATACATCACAAAGAAGAGAGAGGAAAGAACAAACAAAAATTAAATGAGAGAAACAACGGAGCAGAAAAAGTATTTAAAGAAGTAATGACCTTCTTTTGGAATCCCGGCGTTGAGTCTAAAACACATAAAGCTATGTTTTCAAGGCATTAAAAAAAAAGACACAGTGGCCCCCAAAATCCCTAAATTTACAAATAATATGAATTTACAGATCAACATATCTCAAGACAACAAATTCTGATAAATCAAGCACATACACACACTTAAGTGCCTCATAGTAACAATGCTAAATAACAAATATAAAATTCTGAAATCAACTGAAGGAAGATGATACATTATATACAGGGAAAAAGCATAGACCAGAATGCTTACTTTCCCCACTTCTATTCATTGTACTGGAGACCTTGGCCAATGCAACATGCCAAGAATAAAAAAATATATAAAAATATACACACACAAATATATACCCAACTGACCCTTGAATAATGTGGAGGTTGGGGTGCCAGTCCTCTGTGCACTTGATAATCCATGTATAAAATTTGACTCCCCCAAAACTTAACTACTAATGACATGAACCACTAACATATACAATTGGGAAACAAAAATTTTTTATGTTATATGTATTATATACTGTTTTCTTACAATAAAGTAAGCTAGAGAAAGGAAAATGTTATTAAGAAAATCATTAGGAGGAGAAAATACACTTACAGTATAGTAGTGTATTTATCGATACCATAAGTTTGCATTTACAAGATAAGTTGTCTGTCAGTACCTACGTCAATATTGTCTTATATGGTATAAAGCAGTGTAGATGTTATATGTATTACTAACACTAGGCATCAAAAATGAAAGATAATGTGAAAAAATTCATATTTACTTACAGATATAACAATTCACTCATTGAAAATGAAGCAGCAGCAGTATGATTGCTTTATGGTTGCCTAGTGTGATTGATACAATCACAGTAGCCTAGCCTATACACTAATGAATGAATCATTATAAAATTTTTATGGCATACAGTATTATGTATTCATAATACAATATTGGAAACATTGTTACATTTTTAAAAACCAGTTACCTGTAATAATAGCTTCTCCAATTATGAGAGAGGCATATTGTATGGGAATGTAATTTTTTTAAAGCAGAGTTATAAAACAGCAAGAAAACTAACACATTATTAATATTATATTAAATATCACTCACCTTTTGCCTGTGTAAGGATAGGCTAGCCACTTAAATACAAGTCTTGCAAGAGATGTTCTACATGTATGTTTTTGTATATTTATTGAAAAAAATCCGTGTGTAAGTGGACCTGTATAGCTTAAACCCGTGTTGTTGAAGAGTCCACTGTATGTGTGTATATGTATATGTATAAAGTACACGGCACTTCCACAAAATAGAAGTATAAGGAAAATAAGGAAAAAATAAGAGGTAAAAACTGTCTATCTTACAGACGACATGATTTTTTTAGAAATTCTTGAGCAATCTACAAATTAACTACTACGACAAATAAATTTACCAAGATCTGAGAATTCAAGGTCAATATATAAAAATCAGTTGTGTATCCATCTAGTAGAAGCACACAATTGCAATGTGAAATTTTTGAAATCAAAAAACATAAGGTAATTAGGAATAAATTAAACACAAGTGGTGTAATACTCATACACTGAAAACTATAAAATATTGCCAAAAGAATTTATAGTAGGTCTAAATAAATGGAGAGATATACCATGCTCATAGGTTAAAAAGTCAATATTGTTAAGTTGTTGTTTCTCCCAAAACTCATCCGCAGGTTCAGGGCAATTTTGATCAAAACCACAACAGGGGACTTCCCTGGTGGTGCAGTGGTTAAGAATCCACCTGCCAATGCAGGGGACACGGGTGCTAAACTTTGGCATCTACTACATCCTGCACAGAGAAATTAATATTAGATAGATCTAATAATAAAAGCTAAAACTGTAAAGCATCTTAGAAGCCAACATAAGTCAATCTCTTCACTACCTTGTTTAGCAAAGATTTTTTTTCAGAAAGGATACTAAAGTCTCTAAATGTAAAAGGAAACATTGATACATTGTACTTTATCAAAATGAAAAACTTCTGCTCATCAAAAGATGACAAGCATTAAGAAATGAAAAACTATATTCTTTGTACATAATAAACTCTACAAAATAATAATAAAAGACAGAAAGACAGTGAAAAAGTTGGAAAATGAGTTGAATACATACTTTATCAAAACAGGTATACAAATAACAAATCAACACATAGAAAAGTGGTCAGCATCCTTGGTCATCAAGGAAATGTTAAATAATTCCACAATAAGATATCATTTCACACTAACTAGAATGGCTGAAGCTAAAAAGATAGATGACACCAACTGTTGATGAGAAGATGGAGAAATTGGAAAAGTCATGTATTGCTGATAGAGATACACATTGGAAAAGTTCGGCAGTTTCTTATGGAGTTAAACGTACATCTACTTTATGATCCATTCAGTCCAGTTCTAAGTAAACAAGAAAAATAAAATATACATCCACAGAAAACACTTCTACAAGAATGTTCATAACAGCTTGCTTCATTATATCCACAAATAACGCAATTTTCATCAGTAGGAGAATGGATAAACAAATTGTGATATGTTCATACAATAGAACACAACTCAGCAACAAAAAGGAATGAAATATTGATACCTACAACCACATGGATGATTTTCAAAACCGTTAACGAAAGATGCTGGCGCTTCCCTGGTGGCGCAGTGGTTGAGAGTCTGCCTGCTGATGCAGGGGACGTGGGTTTGTGCCCCCGTCTGGGAGGATCCCACGTGCTGCAGAGTGGCTGGGCCCATGAGCCATGGCCGCTGTGCCTGCGTGTCCGGAGCCTGTGCTCAGCGACGGGAGAGGCCACAACAGTGAGAGGCCCGCGTACCGCAAAAAAAAAAAAAAAAAAAAAAAAAAGATGCTGGACACAGAAGACTGAATACTATATTAATCCATTAATATGAGGTTCAAAAGGAGCTTAGAACTAATTTGTGATGTAGAAATTTGAACAGTGGCTGCTTTTGGAGAGAGGTGGGAATCAATTGCAAAAGGAGATAAGGAAACTTTCTGTGGTGATGGAAATGTTTTGTATTTCAATTGAGAAGGTGGTTATAGAAGTGTATATGGTCTTCCCTAGGTATCCATTGGGGGATTGGTTCCAGGGCCCAACCAAGGTACCAAAATCTATGGTGCTCAATTCCCTTATATAAAATGGTGAGCATTTGTATCTGACCTACCCATATCCTTCTGTATACTTTAAATCATCTCTAAATTACTTATAGTATGTAATACAATGTAAATGCCATGTAAACAATTGTAAATATAATGTAAATGCTATGTAAATAGTTGCCGGCATGCTGCAAATTCAAGTTTGGTTTTTTGAAAATTTCTGCAATTTTTTTTTCAAAATTTTGTTTGTATTTTTTACTGAAGTATAGCTGATTTACAATGTTTCAGGTGTACAGCAAAGTGATTCAGTTTTATATATATATATATATACATATAAAACTGAATCACTAGGGCTTCCTTGGTGGCGCAGTGGTTGAGAGTCCACCTGCCGATGCAGGAGACACAGGTTCGTGCTCCGGTCTGAGAAGATCCCACATGCCGCGGAGCAGCTAGGCCCGTGAGCCATGGCCACTGAGCCTGCGCGTCTGGAGCCTGTGCTCCGCAATGGGAGAGGCCACAACAGTGAGAGGCCCGCGTGCTGAAAAAAAAAAAAAAAAAAAAAAAAAGGGAAAGTTAAGAAACATCTAGATAAGGGGAAATGTACCTAATCCAATTTTGGATAATTGAGAAATTACTGCATTCCCATCAACTCCCAGCCCTAACAGAGAAGAGCATCTTTTTCCTTAAAGCATCAACTCGGATCCTTCCAACACTGGTCATTTACTCAGTTACCTTTCACCCACCGCCATATGGAACAGAGGCTTTGCAACATGTCTGTGACCTAATCTGATAATCTCCTCCGAGTTCTTATATACAAAAATATTACACATTGTCCATTTTTTTGCCTCATGAGGTTAGTTCATGAGTGTGTGCTGCTGGTACCAATGGAAACCCAGTAGAAACATGGGAAGTTAGCCTGTCAGTAGATAAGGGCTCAGATTCTAGAGAAAACTGCCTTGGTTCAAATCCCATCTCTCACCAGCTGTGTGACCACAGCAAGATACTGAACTTCTCTGTGTTTCAGTGTCTTCAGTTATAGAGTGAGGATGATAATACTTTATAGCATTATTGTGCTAATGTGTGCACAAAGCACTTAGAACAGTGCCTGACACATTGTTTATTAACTAAAACAATACAGAGAAGACCACTTGGGGTATTTGTTCAGCAGGGTTTCAAATTTAGGTTGGGTTGAACATTAGGTTCAATACCACAACCAAATGCTTTTTTTTTTTTTTTTTTTTTTTTTGCGGTACACGGGCCTCTCACTGTTGTGGCCTCTCCCGTTGCGGAGCACAGGCTCCGGACGCGCAGGCTCAGCAGCCACGGCTCACAGGCCCAGCCACTCTGCGGCATGCGGGATCTTCCTGGACCGGGACACGAACCCGTGTCCCCTGCATCGGCAGGTGGACTCCCAATCACTGCGCCACCAGGGAAGCCCCCAAATGCTATTTTGTTAATACCTTGAAGTGATACTGGATTTAGTGAAGTTTTCTTCTAGACTTAAAGAGGTGAGAGATACTGTGTCTCTTAGTTATGTTGTGGTTTTGAAAAGAAAGCTGAGTCCCTGTGTATCAGAAAAGCTTTATTTGTTCTTTACTCTTTTTTTTTTTTTTTTTTTTTTTTGTGTGGTATGTGGGCCTCTCACTGTTGTGGCCTCTCCCATTGCGGAGCACAGGCTCCGGACGCGCAGGCTCAGCGGCCACGGCTCACGGGCCCAGCCGCTCCGTGGCATGTGGGATCCTCCCGGACCGGGGCACGAACCCACGTCCCCTGCATCGGCAGGCGCACTCTCAACCACTGCGCCACCAGGGAAGCCCCTGTTCTTTACTCTTTACTGTCATTTTCCTTCCACTAAAAGGTAAGCTCCATGAGGGCAAGGATTTTATTTTTGTTGTTTCTGTTTTTGCTTTTTTGTTGTCTTGTTTTGTTGATAGATGTATCCCAAGTGCCTAGAATAGTGTTTGGCATGTAGGAGGCATTTAATACATTAGATAAATATATGAAAAAAATGAATGATGAATGAATGAATGAGTGAATGAAGTACAATGTAAATGGAAGTCTGAGGAGCTGGGTTCAATTCTGGTTTAGTCACTAATCCTGATAGGGCTTTATTACTTATCTATCTGTAAAATTTACTCATTTTTAGAACTTTTTTGAATGCCAGTCTATACAAGTTAATCTGCTAGACTGTGAGCCCTCAACAGGCTCACAATTTGAGAGCGTAGGTATGAAAGGGACATAAATAAGTAACACAAGGTAGAAAGAACTAGGTATTCTTAAAAGAAAAAAAAAGAGAAGTGAATGTAATACAGTGGGAGAGACAACTGGAGGAATCAGAGAAGATTCTTTACTGGCCTTTTATCTTTTAGGGATAGTTGGGCTGATTTGTGTGATCCTCCCATGAAGTCTTCTTAAATAAATCTTTTGAAAATTAAGATATTTGTCAAGTTCACAAACCCTATGAAAGCCTGACAGAAAATACATGGGGAATTCTAGTAAAACAAAATACTCTCATGTGCAAAAGGAAATAAGCAGCGAGAGGACAGTTGTTTTCTAGGGGACTCTGATGAGATTTTGTAAGTCTGATTATTTTTCAGTTGGTTCATATATATTTACACCTCCAGTTGTTTCGTTACTTCTCAGAGTTATTTATGTTATTTAATTTGTAGAAATACACAAGTTTGTATGACATATGCAGAGTGAGAATGTGTTTCTCTGACAATGATTACTTATATTCGTACAGAATAACATTACAAATGCATTAAATCCAGATACCCCCAAAGAAACTGCAGCTATAATTTTCACTTAACAGAAAAGCAGACATCAACTTTCCTTTATTTTTTACTTTTCTTAGATTTAATCTTTATAATATCTAAGAAAAGATTGTCTAGTTTTCTTTTTTAAAGCCACTCTGCTGGGCTTCCCTGGTGGTGGAGTGGTTGAGAGTCCGCCTGCCAATGCAGGGGACATGGGTTCGTGCCCCGGTCCGGGAAGATCCCACATGCCGCGGAGCAGCTGGGCCCGTGAGCCATGGCCGCTGAGCCTGCGCGTCCGGAGCCTGTGCTCCGCAACGGGAGAGGCCGCAGCAGTGAGAGGCCCACGTACCGCAAAAAAAAAAAAAAAAAAAAAAAAAAAGCCACTCTGCTGAAAGTCATTTATGATCTTGACAATGAAGAGGTCCTGTGAATGAAATTTTTATTTTAACCAGTTGAAAAGTGTTCAGTTTTGTGCAGATAAAGCAATGGAGCAATATCAAAATGAGAAAATTGTAACTTCTTTTTTTAAAAAAGTACCTATCTGTCTATCCATCTGGCTGTGCCAGGTCCCAGCTACAGCACGTGGGACCTTTGTTGCTGCATGCGGGATCTTCACTGAGGCGTGAGGGGTCTTCAGCTGCACTTTGCGGGATCCTTTAGCTGCAGTATGCAGAATCTTTAGTCGCGGCATGTGAAATCTTTAGTTGCAGCATGCGAACTCAGTTGCAGCATGCACATGGGATCTAGTTCCCCAACCAGGGATCAAACCCAGGCTCCCTGCATTGGGAGCGTGGAGTCCCAACCACTGGACCACCGGGGAAGTCCGGTAACTTCTTGATAATTAAAATTCTCTGGTTTGTTTGCTAAGCCATCTTCAGTTGCACAGGAAGTGAATGCAGTGGGAGAGCATGACAATCTGGAATCAGAATAACAACAGCTAACACTTACTGAACACCTCTTATATGTCAGACACTCTTCTAAGACTTTAAATTTTTAAACTCATTGGATTCTTGTAATAACCATGGGAGGCTGATAATTTTATTATCTCAGTCATAGAGGTTAATAAATCAAATGAGAGGCATTAAGGAAGCTGCAGTCTTCCAGGGCCACTAAGTGATAGAGCGGAAATTTGAACCAAGATCGCACTCCCTTTAATCCCTAAAGACTCTGTGTCAAACGTGTTGACCCACCAGGCAAATAGTAGTTATGCAGTAGTTGTGATTACGGCAACTATCTAGGCTCTGTCTACAAAGTTTAGGACATTTTTCTCCATAAGATTATTAGGGTTTTTTGGTAATTCTTACACTGAAGTGTTGTGAGAGTTCTGTGATTGCTTTATGAGAAGACAGCAGTTAAGATCAAGTTGAAATGCTGAATGGTGGAGTATTTCAACCTTATTTCTTGTATGTTTTCATGGTGTTCACTTTACATTTCATCATTTCTGATCCATGGACGTTTTAAAGACATAAATGACAAGACTCAATCGCAGACAGGAGGATGGGGGGAAAGAAACATTTAATGAGCATGTAATTGGGCCAGGTTTGTGCCAGGGCCTTTACTGGTATTATCTCAGACAAAACAGAAAAGAATTCTGTTATTCATTTATTCACTAATTCATTCACTGGGGATGGAGATGGAAATGAATTTCAAGTTGGAGAAGTACAGATGAAAGTGGGGTAGGGTTAGAGACTGGGATGGGCTGAGGTTGGGTCCAAGAATACAGAAAAGGATAGGATGGAGATGGTTTTGTGTTGGGAATGGGAAGAGGTTGGAGACAGCATATCACCATCCGGCATATTGTACGTATTACTTATTTGTTTATTGTCTCTTTCCCCCTACTAGAACATGAGCTCCATGAGGGCTCAGCTTATTTTTGTGTTTTCTCTACTGTTGCCTTTCTGTGGTCTAAAACAAGGCCTAAGCTATAGTAGGCGTAAATAATGAATGAATGAAAGAATGAGTGAGTGAGTGAATGAATGAATGAACAATTTTATAAATATTCATCTTGCTGTGCCAGTACTGGAGTGTCCATGATAAAAGAAACTGCCTTGGCTCTTAATAAACTTGCAGTTGAGAGATGAACACATAAATGGGATATTACCATTGATGTGAAAGGTATTACTGTGACAGGAGGAATTCAGGAGGCACCTCTGTGATCCCGTGAACCTAATCCAGCCCTAGGGAGGTAGCATGGCCTTCCTAGAGGAGACAAGCGCATCTAAGCTGAGACCTAAGGCAACATAGCAGTAGCCAGAAAAGCTAGAGGGAAGGATATTTCAGTCAAAGGAAACAATAAGAAAAAGGCTGACAAGTAAGAAGAAGCAAGGCAGGTTCAGGGAACTCTTAAGATTCTCTTAATGTCCTTGTTTTAGTTTTGAGAAGATTGAAGGTCAGAAGATAAAATAATTGGCCCTAGGTCACAATGAATCAAGATTCTAGTTCAGTTCTGTCTACATTCAAATGTCATAGCTTTTCCGGTCTGCTGTATCCATATGACCTCACAGACCTGAATCTCTTGGTGTATCAAACACCCTCTTCCTGTTCATGTAGCTATAGCTTTCCAAATGGAAAACATTCGTCTCATTTCTGACCATTTAACATATTCCTTAGAGAACCACAAAGCTAACTTTTCTGGTTTTTTCCCATGCGATGCAGACTGGGACCAAGCTAAACATATAGGCAGTTGTGTTCACTTACTTAGGACACCAGAGATTCATTTTGTGGACTGAAATGTACATTTAATCAATGTAGCTTCAAGAGTTGGAAGAATTCATGCACCATCCAAAAAGGTTGATTTTCTCCTGGGAAATAGCTTGCACACAGGGAGTATCATCCTTGTTCCAGGAGAATAACTGCTCAACAATTGTTGGGCCATATTCTGCAATAAGCAGAGACTAACTGATGGAAGATTGGCTTGTGTCCAGCCAGTACCATGTGCATTATGCAGCCTCATTCCACATCACCTGTTGGCCAGCTTTGCCTTCTTCTGGAGACTTCATTTGTCCTTACCCACAGAACCACACATTTCTGAGTTGGAAATGTTTCTGTCCTCTTATTTTACATTTCTGCTATAACCATCACCACCCATGTGCTCTAGACCTTTCTGTCTCCCCGTCATTTCTGTGTACTCAGCAGGTGTCTTACAAAGGTAGGAACGTAGTGAGATTCAAGTCTGTAAAAGGCAGTCCTATTGCGATCTGTTCTTGAAACCATGGGGGCTGTAATAGTGTCCACTGCTGAGAGAAATTGCCCCCGACTGAATGCTACAAACAGGGCAGTTCTAAATACTTGGAGTCAGCTAGGGATTCAAGAGTTCTTCTTTCATGGCAGTGTTAACAAGACTCTTCAATACTCTTCCGGGCCATTTTCTTCCATCTAGGAACAAGGTACTAGGATTTGGAAAATCTGAGTCTCAGCTTTAGCTCTGCCGTTTAGAATTCCATAGTCTTCATGAGCCTCAGTTTCCTAATCTATGAAATGGGGACAGTAACACCGGGTTTGCCTACTTCCTAGTGTTGTCAAAAGCAACAAATGAGATAGTGTGTGTGAACATAACCTGTAAACCATAAAACATTCCATAAATGTAAGCCATTAACATTATTACTATTATCCATGGGTTGAGATACAATTGGGTGTTTTTATTCAGCTCTTTGACTATGACCAGCCATCATTTCAAGCAAGAGGACTTGGCTCAATGATGTATCAATAGAAACATATTGCTGAGTGTCGGTGGCACCTCCGAATCACTTGGACCACCTGAGCTCACAAAGTGAGGAAAGGCAGCAACACAGATTTCAGGGATTTCACACAAGGGGTCCTATTAACGTCACTTCTTGTCTGCTTTCTGGGAGAAGACAGTCGAGAAGTTCTATAATTCTGTTTGATGATATCAAATATTATTGAAAGACTAATTTTAGGACTGGGCTGTTAGCAAACGTGAGGTACGTGGTCTAGAAGATATCACATCGTGGCCGAGAACATGGGTTCTGATGTCTGCCTGATGTTCTAACACAAGTTGGGTTTAGTTGGGTTCGTACTTGCTTATGCTACAGGAGCAAATTAATCTTGAAATACCCATGGGTTAACATACTGTAAGTGTATTGATCTTATATGTAAAATCTGATGCAGGTCAAGAATGGTTCCCTTCCATCTCCAGTGTCTCAGGAATTCAGGCTCCTTCCAGCTTGAGACATTGCTATCTCAACATGCAGCTTCCAAATTTGCCAAGAAAAGGGAAAAAGCCAGTATAAAATTGACACACCCGCTCTTGAATGCCTTGGCCTCTACGTGTCACCCATCACTTCCATCCATGTTTCATTGGCTAGAAAAGTCTAACGGTTTTGCCTGACGACCAGAGTCTGGGTAGCATAGTCCTCCTGTGTTGCCAAGAAGTAGGGGAGAACCAATATGGAGAAGCATTAGGGGTCTCTACTGTACCCAGCTTTATCCCCTTTTTAGCCAAGTGAGTTTTGGCAAGTTAGGTTTCCTTATGTATAAAATAGAAGTAATGATAGTTTCTGCCTCATGTGGCTATTGCACTGATAGATTAAATGAGATAATGAATCTAAAACGCTTAGCATAATACCTGGCACAGAATAAGTACATAATAAACGTTAGGCATTATTATTGTTGTTATGGATGAACTGATCAACCTAAGAGTTAATTGCATTAGGAGCTGACTTCTGAATAACCTGGTGGAGAGCCTTCAGCACAAGAGTCAGTTTATTTCCAGGAGGCTTTGAGTTTTTTCCCCAACAACGATTAAAACATTATGAGTTTCATAATTTCTAAATGAAACTCTTCTCTTGCTATGAAACCAATATTTTCTTGATTTAGGTCAGTTTTATCCAAAGGCCAGATGAAAATGCATTTGTGTGATAAGATGTCAGCTCTTTGAAGGGTTTGTCATTTTCTGCATCCATTGAACAAGGCCGTGTGTGATTTTTTTTTTCAGGTAGCTGTTTTGTTTTTATTTAAAACCATCTGGAGCTTTCTTCCTCTAGTAAGTCAATTGCCAGAAAAATTAGAGCAGGTATAATCAGCAGGCAGGAAAATTCTTATGCGTCCTGGCCACTGGTTCACTCCTCAATGAAAAGGGAGGGAAAATGAACATATACTGATGACCTGCTCTGCACTGAGCACTTGACATGTCATTTCAATGAATCATCACAGCACATTTGTGAGGTAGGTACCATCCTTCAGTTTACAGATCAGAAAACTGGGTCTCAAGAGGGTCCAGTCACTGGCTCAAGGTCTCAAAGCTAGTAAATGGCAGGGCTTGGATTTGAGCCATGGTTTGAGGGAGGGGGAAGAATAATAGAAAGAATGTACACTTTGCAGTGAGGAAGAGCTGAGTTTGAACCCTGGCTTTGCACTTAGCAACACTGTATCTAGATTAAGTTACTTAATCAAGTCTATCCATCTGTATATAATGAAGAGAATAATACTACCAACAGTAGCAGCCAACACACAGAGGGCTTCTTGGCAAGGATTTTTACTTAGGGCTTTACTATTCCAAGTTCTTTGAATGTGCTTCATGGATATTAACCCACTGAGTTTACACAACTATCTCACTGAGATGGGCAGCATTATTATCCCTATTTTACAGAAGACAGAACTGAAACATTCAAGGATTAAGCAACTTGCCCAAGGTCACATGGTTAGTAAGCAGCAGAGAGTTAATTCAAACCCAAGCATCCTGGCTCCCCTCAGTGTGGGTTCATAGCTCCTATAGCTGTCCTCCACTCAAGGTAATAAAGTTGTGCAGTGCAGATGACAAATGAACAAATGAAGTGCAGTGCCCACCCACAGGAGGGCCTCAGCGAATACACATCATTGTCACCATCACCTCTCCACTCTACAATTCTGAGATGATATTTCCAACAGATGATATTTCCTCTGAAAAGGGGCGATCTGGTCTGGGGACCACTGACCATTGGCCCAATGGTGAATGGCTCTTCACTCCCTTTATCCATCAAAAGGCCCCTCTCCTGCCCTTTATAGTGTCTTGGATGCTGTCCTCCATGGACCAGACATTTACAGTCGCTCTCATCATAGGGAAATCATGTTTGGGCTGTCACTGTCCAGCCTCCATTAGTCCGTATCGGGCAGGTTGTCTGCCCCATGGAAAGGCTGTGGGTGATGAAATGCAAGGAGATTAAGGAAGCAAATCGTGGCATTTGAGACCATCCATCAAATGGCAAGTTAGCTGGAGAGTATAGTTGCTTGGAGATTTTATCATATGTTTGGTTTTTGCTGATGGAGAGCCTTAACTATAATCCTCTTAAATTGATTCACCATTACTTGTGTTGTTAGCCCGGTTGGTAAGAATGGTTCCTCATTTCCTTTCAGTCCATTTCATCACAGAAATCTACGAGACGAAGAGAAATTCTGTTTTCAGATGAGCAGTTGAATGGACAGGAACAATAAGAGAAAATGTGGACGGCCTGAAATCTTTAGATTAGATGTGGCATCTGATGAATTTGGAGGAAACACTGAGAGAGGGAACTACTTGCTAGCTGAACAAAAAGCTAATAAGCTATATTGACTACAGAGATCAGTCATAGTAAGTTACTACGAAAATATTTTCCAAACCTCCGGGCAAAAGCACAGACTCAGTGAAGACAAATAACTCTCAGAGTCGTTTTGTTAGGTGAATCCATAAGGGAGCTACAACTTATGAACAACTCTAATGGCCCCATTTTGTCTTCTTCTTTTCTAACACTGAATAAAAAAAGTAAAAGTTGGGGTTAAGTGAGATCGTGGCCTTTCGTGGTACTTTTGTGCTCCTAGATCTTTTGACATTTTTACCCCACATTTAAGACCTAAAAAATATACAGTACACACACACACACACACACACACACACACATATACACACATTAGTCTTAGCATTATTATATATCCTATGAATGGCTGTGTGTCCTTGGTAACTTAGGAGGAACATTACAGTAGTTCAATATACATCATTGCAGACATATTATGTTCAAGGCAGTAGGCTAATTACCTCACTGCATTAAGATAAGATGTCTTTAGCAGTCACCTTTATGCACCTTCTAATCGGTTGCCAAATCCTGTGGACTCTACTGGGAGGACCTTCCCCACCCCACCTCCTCCCTGCCTTCCCTTCACCCTCAGGTCCTGCTTCTCACCCACCTCCCCATGCCTCTTCCCTTCCTTTGAACAGGCGTCTGTCCTTTAAAATGTAAATCTCATCATGCCCCTCCCCCACTGAGAACTATACGGTGGTACCCAACCGCCCTCAGCATCCCGACCCTATTCACCTTGACCTTACAGGATCTGGTGTGTGCTGCCCTCACGTACCTGGCCAGCATCTGCATGTTCCTGGTCCAGCTGCGCTGTTCTCCAGTCTCACTTGCTCTTGGTCATTTCCTCAAATGAGCCCTGTCCTCTCCTGCTACATCTGCTGCTTCTGCTTGCACAGATTTTCACCCTCACTTCACCTAGCTAGCTCCTATACGCCTTTCAAGCATTCTGCACTGTACTCTGTGTACTCTGTACTGTGACAATGTCGCCATCATCACAGTTTATTTGCATACTTAATTGTATAATTAAGTTGCAAGTCCCACAAAAACAAACTCCCAGACCTTCGTGAGGAGGTGATTGATTGCTGTATCTGCAGCGTCTAGCACACCTCCCCACGCAGAGAGATGCTAAATGTTTGTTGAACGAATAAGTGAAATAACTTACTATTCTTGAAGAGAAAAAGAATATTTGCAGCTAACCTAACAGAAAGCAGAAAAAAAGCCACCTTGTGGAGTACAGATAAGACAGCCATTCATTCTCTAGGGTGGAACTGAGAAACTCTCCATAGATTAACAGGGACTTGTAAGGATGAGCGGAATTCAGATATGCCAAATAGAGGGAAAGTTCCTCCCATTCAGAGAGAAGCACGTGGCCAAAGGCAGGCAAGCACATGGTACTTTGAGGAAGGACAAGTCTAGTAGAGCTCAGATGTAAGGGGCTATATAGTGGCAGGTTGCTGGAAGGGAAGGTGGCATGGGAGGTGGATGCCACACCAGAAAGTTGGGGCAAGTCTATAAATAAAAGACAGCCTTTTAGTGTCCTTGTGAGGGAGAATAGCATGACCCCAGATGATTTTAGCAACACTTTCTAGTTGAAAAAAAAAAAAAGAAAGCCTGAACTTGGCTAATGGTGAGAATAAAGCAGGGAACAGATGCAAGAGAGAGTGCAAAAACTGAGATTTCTTTTCACATTGAAATCAAATGCAAGATTCACATAAGAATTTCTTGAGAACAACTGTGACTTTTCCCCAGTGAACAATTCATTCATTTGAAACAACTCTTTCTAACTTTTCTAGAAAATGAAAGAAAGAGAGATGGAGAAGATTGGTTGATTGTTTTGGTTGCAAGAGAGATGAACTTGACCCCACTAGTTTAGGCAAAATGGAGAATGTATTGGCAGCCTGTCGTGCTGTAGAAAGGCTAACTTGCTGCTGGAGACTCTTTTTACTTCTTGTCATTTTTCATCTTTGTTTTACTTTGGGGATCAGTTTTACTCTCTCAGCTACTTTCTGAGCTTTTTCATGCAAAAGTTGTTACCATGCTTTCTTTCTTTCTTTTTTTTTTTGGCCGTGCAGCTTGTGGGATTTTATAGTTCCCTGACCAGGGATCGAACCAGGGCCCTTGGCAGTGAAAGCGCTGAGTCCCAACCACTCGACCGTCAGGGAATTCCCCACCATACTTTCTTTAGATGTTATTTGAAAATTCCTAGAGAAGGGCTCTCAGTGACCTAGTTGGGGGCTGTACATGCACTCCTGGGGCCTAGAAGAGGTGTTCTATGACAGCCCCTCTCTAGAACCATAAGCTTGACATTGTCTGGTGGAATGGATCTCTAAACGAAGAAGAGTTCCAGTAAGGAAAGAAGGAAAAGGTCTGGTGAGACAAAACAGTAGATGTCTCCTACATACGCTGTGTCATACAGCATCTGAAGTGCTGGTTATTGTCACATATTGAGGTGCCAAAAATCAGCACAGCTATTCACATGTCTCTTCCTAGCATTCATTCACTTGTCTTATAATAATCCAAAATACCTTCTCCAGCGTGCCCTGCTTGCAATTTGAAGAAAATAGAAAAGCTTTTTAAATTTTCCCCTCTTATGGATCTTGGGTTTGGTTAACTGAAAGATTATGCTCTTCTTTTAATGAAGTTGGAGAGCCCTCTTTTCATTCCAGAGATAAAAGAATATTTGTGAAGAAAAGGAGATAACTGAACATAATATTTCTGCTGCTTCTGATTCTATTTTGTTTCATAGTTGAATAATGTGCTAGAGGGCCAAGGGGAAATAAATAAATGGAACCAATATTTCACTTAAGAAATTTAAACAAATACCCATTAAAGCTCTGGGAATCTAACCCCGTTTGACCCATCCTAATGGGTTCATTAAGGCTTTATTCCCCTATATATGTTCAAAATAATTCATTTTACAAAGAACAGATGAATATGGGCTAATTGCTCAATAGCTCATCTTATATTTCATGTAATCACTCTTACATTATTTATTTTATAATAGCAAAATAAGATTTGACAGATGTGGATTTGAATAACTATATCTGAGGGCAGATAATTTAAAGCATGTTATACTTAAAAGAGATATCTTGATACTCCTAAGAAGCCAAAACCACTAACATATGAAATTACAATGCATTAAGAATGTTCAAATTATATTTTTATGGATTATAAATTGCAAGATTTTTTTTACAGAGCCTCCAGGGGATTTTAGAATTTGCATTGGAAGCATTCTGTGGAATTCATAAAGCACTTTAAAGATAGGAGTGTTCGTGGGTCACTAAGGTCTTCTGTAGGGCCCCATAAAAGTGCAGTTTCCATAATATATCATATTAATACATTTAAATTTATTTATCTTTGTGCCTTTCCTCCAGCAGTAACCTAACAATCATCCTGTCTTTTACTTTTTATGTTATACTTCCTTATGCTTATATTCAGATATAAATCTCTACTTTCATTATATTTCATGTGGCCTTTTCCGGACCACGTTATCCAAAGATAATATTTGAAATGGCACCGAGAAACATTTTTGTGAAGCTCTCAGCCAGCAGTGCTGTGGGTCGGGAGCAGGTTGAAATGAAGACTTTTAAACATTTCCTAATAAGAATATTATACAGCAATAAATTTCATGACAGTTTCTATAATTAAAAAAAAAATTCAGCAAGCATTGCATTCAAAGTTGTTCCCTATTCCCTCTGTGTGTACCATGGGTTGGCTGGTAAAAGGGCACTTTCTCATGTGTTCTCACACCTAGAAACTATCTTAAAAATAATCCCTGTGCTTTTTTTTTTTTAATGTGGCAAATTGAATGAAACAGATCTAACGAAGTCTAGGAAAATTATTCTTTTGAGAAGCAGCTGAGCTAAGACAGTGTATGAGTTTGCTAAGGCTGCTATAACAAAGCATCACTGACTTCCTGGCTTATACAGCAGACATTTATTGACTCGCAGTTCTGGGGGTAGAAGTGCAAAATTTTGGTGTCGACAGCGTTGGATCTTTCTGACGGCTGTGACTGAAGGATCTGTTTCAGGCCTCTCTCCTTGGCTTGCAGATGGCTGTTTTCCTGTGTCTCTTCACATTGTCCTTCCTCTATGACATTGTATTTCCTCTATGAGTATCTGTCTCTGTGTCCAAATTTCCCCTTCTTGTAAATAACGTCATTCATATTGAATTAAGGTCCACCCTAATGGCCTCATTTTAACTTGATTACCTCTGTAAAGACCTTTTCTCCAAAGGCAATCATATTCTAAGATCCTGGAGGTTTAGGATTTAAACAAATGAATTTGGGGGGGCACTCAGTTTAACTCGTAACAGGTCGGTTGGCCTGGCTGTCTGACCACGTTGGCCTGCACTGGCCAAGGGACTTCTTAGGTGTTATTCTCGTGGAGAGTGGTTGAGAGAGTAGGTCCTGGAGTTGGAGGGCCTGGATTAGAATATTGCTTCTGACACTTGTTATCTGTCTGACTAGGGATGAATACTTAACCTCTCAAGATCTCAGTTTCCACATCTGTAAGATAGGGGTAAAAAAGAACCTGCCTCATTGGTTGTTCTGAGGCTTAAATGACATATTCTACAAAAGTGCTTAGTAACTGGAATAAACTCAAATATGGTACCTCCTCTTATTATTTTTATCATCATTACATTTTCTGTCTAAAGTTACAGTTGCCCTCCGTTATTGGAATGTTTCAGTAATAACACCTTTTATAATTATGTTAACAAAAAAAGGAGGTCCCTTGGTCTATTTGAATATTTGTAGTTTGGATGTGCCTCAAGGAACTTGAATGAAGCTACTATGTACCATGCCTGCAATCTGATTATATTTAGAAAACTAGCAGACTGAATGGTCCCCTCCTTCCATTCCAGCGAGTACATATAAAAGTTCTGATTCCATCTGTGACTTAAAAAATTTATTTTGCACACACAGGACTGGACTGGAAGTTAACTGGACTAGAATTTCTAGTCCAGATTCTGCTACGATCTCTGTATTTGTTTCCTCTTCCATACAAAAGAGGATCCCTGACCTGAGGGTAAGATTTTGTCATTCAAACCTGAGCAGGAAGGGCTTCTCTTCAAACACGGCCACTAGCTGCCTGTCATCAGACAGAGCACATGAGGAGGGGGGGTGCCCAGGCACAGATCTTGCTTCCTTTGTGTTGGGTATTTTACAGACAAAATCTTAATAAAATATTAAAAAATTGAAAATCTAGAAAGGAAAAAAAAAGGGAAAAAAGATTTTCAGATCCCAGGTAATGATCTTCTTTTTTAAATTTAATTTAATTTAATTTATTTATTTTTGGCTGGGTCTTCGTTGCTGCATGTGGGCTTTCTCTAGTTGCGGTGAGCGGGGGCTACTATTCATTGCAGTGCGCGGGCTTCTCATTGCGGTGGCTTCTCTTCTTGCAGAGCACGGGCTCTAGGCACATGGGCTTTAGTAGTTGTGGCTCGTGGACTCTAGAGCACAGGCTCAGTAGTTGTGGCTCATGGGCTTAGTTGCTCCGCAGCATGTGGGATCTTCCCGGACCAGGGATTGAACCCATGTCCCCTGCATTGGCAGGCGGATTCTTAACCACGGCACCACCAGGGAAGCCCCGGTAATGATCTTCTTAATTCAAGTATTGGGTTGAACTACAGTGAAATGGACAATATTTGACCTTTTTTGACCTACAAAAGTAGCAGTTTCATATGGAATAGATGAATTCTCAGAGAAAGGAAGTATTTCACCATGAACGAAGCTGATAGGTATATGCTTAACAGGGAAGGCTCTCCAAGAGGTACGTGTTGTTTCTTTTCACTTCTTTACTCATGAGGTCTGGCTTTATGGAATTTCACTTCTGGAAAGCACCCAGCACGACCATCTTTTTTGTTGTGGTTTTTAATAGTTTTATTGAGATATAATTCACATACCGTACAATTCACTCATTTAAAGTGTTCAATTCAGCACAACGTACTAAAAAGTATATTCACAGAATTGTGCAATCATCACAATTGATTTTTGGCCCCCTGAAAAGAAATTCTGTAGCTCTTAACAGTTAATCCTCATTACCAACCAATTTCCTAGTCCTACACAACCACTAATCTACTTCCCATTCTATAGATTCACCTATCCTGGGCATTTTATATAAATGGAATCATACAGTGTGTGGTCTTTTACGACTGACTTCTTTCACGTAGTATAATGTTTTCACAATTCATCCACCTTGTAGCATGTGTCAGTACTTCATTCTTTTTTGATTGCCAAATAATATTCCATTGCATGGATATACCACATTTTATTTATCTATTTACCAGTTGATGAAGATTTCGATTGTTTCTACTTTTTGGCTATTATGAATAATGACATTACAGATATCTGTGTACAGGCTTTTCTGTGGGTATATCCTTTCATTTCTCTTGGGTGCATACCTTAGAGTGGAATTTGGGGGCCACAAACTACGTTTAACATTTTGAGGAACTGCCAAACTGTATCCTAAAGTGGCACCATTTTACATTCCTGTCACAATGCATAAGTGTTCTAATTTCTTCACATCCTTGCCAACACTTAATGTCTAATCTTTATTATAGCCATCCTACTGTGTGTGGAGTGATACCTCATTGTGATTTTGATTTACATTTCCATACTGCAGGTTAAGCATCTTTTCATGTGCTTATAGGCTAATTTGAGACCTCAATGTCTAATGAGAACCGTTGCTCATTTTTCAATTGGATTATTTATCTTTTTATTATTGAGTTGTAAGGATTATACATATTTTTTTTTCTGGATACAAGTCACTTATCAAATACATGATTTTCAAATATTTACTCCTATTTTTGTGGGTTGTCTTTTCACGTCCTTAATGGAATCATTTGCAGCACAAAAGTCTTTAATTTTGTTGAACTCCAAATTATCTGTTTTTTTTCTTTTGTCATTTTTTCCTTTTGGTGTTGTATCAAAGAAGGTTTTATCCATGGTGACAAAGATTTACTGCTGTGTTTTCTTCTTAGAGTTTTATAGTTTTAGCTGTTATGTTTAGGTCTATGATCCATTTTAAGTTAAATTTTACTTACGGTATAAGAAAGGGGTCCAACTTCATTCTTTTGCATGTGAATATCCAGTTAATCCAACACCATTTGTTGAAAAAACTATTCTTTCCCTCATTGAATTGTCTTGCCAGCGTCACCTTCTGAATATTCTAGAATCAAATGTTGATCGATGGTTGATGAATTTTTATGGTTATTTTGTTAAACAAGAATTTCCTTTCTTGTGAGAGAATTTACATTACACTTCATGAGAAAATTACTACATAACGTTTTGTTACACTCCAGTTTTCATACACATTTGTCAGTATTATGATTCTGCTTGAATTGAAAAGCCTCAGTTTGAAAGGCTATATATATGTCTTTGAATTTTCTCTATCACTGTAAAATTGTGATACCACTTTGTCAGCTGATGCTGATGAGTTCAAAGTTTTTTATGTCCTTGTTATTTAGGTGCAAAGAGAATTAAATATAGGAGAAAAAAACAGCTCTAGGGAAGGAAAAGGGAATTACTAAAGAATGTTATCCTGATCATCATAATCACAGCTACCATTTATTGAGCACTTACTCTGCACTACGCGTATTGTCTGATTTAATCCTTGAAGCAGCCTATTTTACAGATTAGGATCTAAGACTAGAGAGATTAAGTGATGTCTCCAAAGTCATGCTATTTATAAATGGTAGAGCTGGGATCCAAAGCCAGGTCTGCATGAATTTAAAGTTCAAAGACAGCCTAATGCCCATTTCTGAAATGGTTTTCAGCCTCACGGAGGCTCCTGCTGAAATCCCATAAAATGGCATCCTATATTAGGGCAACAAATTCATGTATTTGTCCAGGTAAAAGACAGTTATTTTGCCCAGATTGAGAAATACCAGTTAGCAAATTCATAACCTGCTAAATATACTTCAAACAAGCACACTGCTCCCTCCTGCAAAAGTTCTTCTTTATCACAGGCAATCAGAGGTGATGCTGAGAAACTGGCTCTTGTTGTGAGTCTGTTTGCTCTGTCAAGTCTTAGATTTCACACCAATCTTGATCGGCAGGTTTTTTTCCCCATGGGATCAACTTCTGATCAAGACATAAAGTATGACTCGAAAACAACAACAACTCTTATTTCAGCTCAGGAAGGAAATGCCACCACGTTCAGAATGGGCTTGCATGTTCAACCCTCTGGAACAATCCTAGAATCAGATGTTAACAAAGTAACCTCCAAATACATAACCAAGTCTGCCAAAGTTGGAAGTGAAAAAGGACGTGACCGATAGGGAAAGCAACTGAGGTTAATTCACTGACCGAAAGAATGGAGCATTCGCATCGACTGTACGCACCCCAGATTGAAAAACACAGCTTAAAAGGCTTAGCCCCTAGCTTTCTGGGGCTCATTATTAATAAGCTGCATAATGAAGGTTTTATACTGGGCAGAGGAGTAAAAGCCTGTGCTATGAAGGACTGGGCTTGAAGTCTATGTCCAACAATTCCTAAGATGCTAACCTTGGAGAAATTACAGAGCCTCAAATTACAGTCTCCTTGTCCATAAAATGAGGCTGCTATGAACTGTTAAATACGTAGTCTGGGGCTTCCCTGGTGGCGCAGTGGTTGAGAGTCCGCCTGCCGATGCAGGGGACACGGGTTCGTGCCCCGTCCGGGAAGATCCCACATGCTGCGGAGCTGCTGGGCCCGTGAGCCATGGCCGCTGGGCCTGCGTGTCTGGAGCCTGTGCTCCGCAACGGGAGAGGCCACAGCAGTGAGAGGCCCGCGTACCGCAAAAAAAAAAAAAAAAAAAAAAAAAAAAAATACGTAGTCTGATATAGAGATCAGGGACCTGGGCTTTGTACTTATTTACACCAGGGTCCAAATCCTAGTTCCTCTTCTTATCAACTGTGTGATGTTGGGTAAATAACTAGCCTCTCTGAACCTCAGTTTTTTCTTCTACAGATGGTGTTATTAATACCGAGGGCTTGTGGAGATTAAGTAAGATAACCTGGATAAAGCACATAAAATTGAACCTGGCTCCTATTACATGCTAAAAACTATACATACCGTCTGTGGTTGATTATCATCATTACTACTGCTGTCCGTGCTACGTGAAACACCTAGTACAACGCCTACAGTGAAGAGAAACCCAGTTTATATTACTTCTCTCTCCCCACATGATAATTTGAAAGAATCTTCAGAAGCTTAATGATTATCCTTCCCTCCTATGGATGGGTATTTCCTCCTTGGCCATCATGTAAACGCAGAAAACTTCTGGCTCCTTTTCACGAGTTCTGGGTGTAGCTGTGTCCTTTCTTTCTCCTTAGCAGTTAACTTTGAGAGATTTCGTTTAATTACTCAAAGCACATTGCAGAAAGCATGGCTTTCCTGGGTCAGTGGTGCACACAGCTGATACACACAGAAGTAGAGAAGCTGGGGTGATGGCTTGCTAGTGCCCCTTCTCCTTACATGGAAAATACGCATTGTCAATGAAGAATCTCTGTGGAAGCCGCTGGCTCCGGACGCAGAGACTATTTTTATCAGGAGAAGCTGGTCCCTGAAACTTTCTTTGCCAGCTGATTTTATGGCACCCTCACTCCTCTTGTCTGGCTCCCTGCATTCCTTTAGACTGGAAGTGAGATCGGGTTTCAGGGAAATGCTTGGCAGGCAAGCAGGACACGTTTTATAAAAAGCAAGCAGCTGAAATGAAGATTTCAACCTGCTGTCCCCACGGCAGCGTCTTCCAGCTGTTCGTTTCTACTCTGAAGCAAAATTAGAAACACCAAAATTCCTTTGAAAATAAAAGGTAAAAAACGAAGCCCTTCCTTGGTTCTGATGAAAATGCACAGGCCAGTGCTTCCCTAACTTCCTTGTACGAGTCACGTCAGGAGGAGCTTACAAAGGGGGACTCAGATCACTTACCAGGGTAGAAGCGACTCCCCGTGGAAGATCTGTTGGCGGGAGGAAATGTGAGGGTCAACTATTCCGAGCTGACTTTGAGGCCCCAGCGGTTATGCTCAGAGCCTCACAGGTGCAAGGGTCCCACCCTACCACCAAACAGCACACCTCCACATTGGATGGAGTTCCTGGAGATTTCTGATACTCTTGCTTCCTTTCACTTGTGAAAATGTCACAATGGATCCTTGTAATAGGGGTTACTCATCTGGAAATAGAGATGTTTCCACGTGGCTGTTACCATCCCATGCCCAATTCCCTTTCTGACCCACTGCACCTATTTTCCAGACAACTTTTCTGGGCTAGCCACGCAGATAATGAGGAACTCACCTGTCTGTGTAGGGACTGCTGCTAGTAGCAGTTTCTGCCTCTCTCTCTCTCTCTTTTTTTAATGTATTTTTTTAAGTCTTTATTGAATTTGTTACAATATTGCTTCTGTTTTCTGTTTTGGTTTTTTGGCGACGAGGCATCCCTCCCCGACCAGGGATCAAACCCGCACCCCCTGCATCGGAAGGTGAAGTCTTAACCACTGGACCACCAGGGAACTCCCTGTGCCTCTCTTTTGATTCATCCTCCACAGATCCAGAATGAACTCAGAGACTCCCAGTTCAGTGTCAGAACTAACCAGATCAACCAATCACATCCACTCATTTTTAGATGAAGGATTGAATTGAGTCTTAGGGAGATAAAGCAATTAATCTACAACCACCCAAGCAGTTTGTGGCAAAACTGGAACTAGAAATCAAGATCTTTCTTCGTCATTCCAGACTGCCCCTTTTCCTGTTACCAACCAGCGGGGTAACAGGAGTTACCCCCACTGAGTAACTGAGTAACGGCTTAACTGGATGTATTCTTCCTCTACAAGGTTAGAAATGGTCTAGTCTCAAATGAACTGCAACTGTTATATCGTTGATAACGACTTAGGCAATATTAAAATACGATAATTTGTGCCCAAAGGCACAACTGCTATTTCTAGGCAGATGACACATACATCTCTGCCAAAACTCTCCCTCTTGACTCAGGCTCACATAATATTTTGTACACAAGAAAATTATTCCTTAATACTCCATCAGCTCAGATTTAATGAGCACCTCCAGTAGGTTCAGTACTCTTCTAGGTGCTCTAGAGATTAGAGGAAAAGACAAAATTGTCAATACAGATTTAGAAGGAGTTGCCTGTGGAGGAAAGTTAGAAGGAAAATGTCCAAAGACTTTGGTTCCCAAAGACATGCTGCATCTGGAAATGTTAATGGCTGCTCGTGGGCAAGTAGGGATCAGATATTTTATATAACGTCGCACTGAGGACAGTGTTGTATCACACTGACCAGGTCAAGGGAAAACTCTTCATGTTTCAAGATGAAATATACTTTACTTTGCTTAAATCAAGACCCTGTGTGTGGGTTTAATTTGTTCTAAAGGGGTACAGGAGCAAAGTCAGTTGCAGCCAGAGAGCTAATAAAACCCTGTGAGACACCACTCTCCTTCTCAGCAGAATAATAGCTAAAAGTTAAAGATGATTATGACTTTTAGTCTTCAAGCCTTTCTGCTGACACAGGTCTCTTTCCTTATATATGGAAGGAGGGGTACCCTTGAAAAAATGTTGCCTCTAGAATTAGGTCCTTCTTGGTTCCATAAGGATGATTTGCAACCCAAGGTTTGAAAAGAATTTTGATTTAGTTGTGAGAAGAAAAGCATGTTTTGAAATGGTTTCAAACTTTGTCAAACTTCTTTTCTTTAACCACTTATGTACCGTCTTTCAAACCTAGTTTTTAGAATGTTATAAATGTATGTAACTCTGAAGTTTATAAAACACTAGCATTTCCCTGCTTAGAGATGAGGGGAGGGCAAGCATTTTCCCCCCCTAGTTATCAGTACTATTTATTGAGTATTTACTATGTGTCAGGCACGGGTTTTTGTTTTTTGTTTTTTAACATCTTTATTGGAGTGTAATTGCTTTACAATGGTGTGTTAGTTTCTGCTTTATAACAAAGTGAATCAGTTATATGTATACATATGTTCCCATATCTCTTCCTTCTTGCATCTCCCTCCCTCCCACCCTCCCTATCCCACCCCTCTATGTGGTCACAAAGCACTGAGCTGATCTCTCTGTGCTATGTGGCTGTTTCCCACTAGCTATCTATTTTACATTTGGTAGTGTATATATGTCAATGCCACTCTCTCACTTTGTCACAGCTTACCCTTCCCCCTCCCCATATCCTCAAGTCCATTCTCTAGTAGGTCTGCATCTTTATTCCTGTCTTGACCTTAGGTTCTTCGTGACCAGTTTTTTTTTTCTTAGATTCCACATATATGTGTTAACATACGGTATTTGTTTTTCCCTTTTTTTTTTCTGCGGTACGCGGGCCTCTCACTGCTGTGGCCCTTCCCGTTGCGGAGCACTGGCTCCGGACGCGCAGGCTCAGCGGCCATGGCTCACGGGCCCAGCCACTCCGCGGCATGTGGGATATTCCCGGACCGGGGCACGAACCCGTGTCCCCTGAATCGGCAGGCGGACTCTCAACCACTGCGCCACCAGGGAAGCCCCTGTTTTTCCCTTTCTGACTTACTTCACTCTGTATGACAGTCTCTAGGTCCATCCACCTCACTACAAATAACTCAATATCTTTTATTTTTATGACTGAGTAATATTCCATTGTATATATGTGCCACATCTTCTTTATCCATTCATCTGTCGATGGACACTTAGGTTGCTTCCACGTCCTGGCTATTGTAAATACCGCTGCAATGAACATTGTGGTACATGACTCTTTTTGAATTACGGTTTTCTCAAGGTATATGCCCAGTAGTGGGATTGCTGGGTCGTATGGTAGTTCTATTTTTAGTTTTCTAAGGAACCTCCATACTGTTCTCCATAGGGGCTGTATCAATTTACATTCCCACCAACAGTGCAAGAGGGTTCCCCTTTCTCCACACTCTCTCTAGCATTTATTGTTTGTAGATTTTTTGATGATGGCCATTCTGACCGGTGTGAGGTGATATCTCATTGTAGTTTTGATTTGCATTTCTCTAATGATTAATGATGTTGAGCATTCTTTCATGTGTTTGTTGGCAATCTGTATATCTTCTTTGGAGAAAAGTCTATTTAGGTCTTCTGCCCATTTTTGGATTGGGTTGTTTGTTTTTTTGTTACTGAGCTGCATGTAAATTTTGGAGATTAATCATTTGTCGGTTGCTTCATTTGCAAATATTTTCTCCCATTCTGAGGGCTGTCTTTTCATCTTGTTTATGGTTTCCTTTTCTGTGCAAAAGCTTTTAAGTTTCATTAGGTCCCATTTGTTTATTTTTGTTTTCATTTCCATTTCTCTAGGAGGTGGGTCAAAAAGGATCTTGCTGTGATTTATGTCACAGCAACAGACTGTTCTGCCTATGTTTTCCTCTAAGAGTTTGATAGTGTCTGGCCTTACATTTAGGTCTTTAATCCATTTTGAGTTTATTTTTGTGTATGGTGTTAGGGAGTGTTCTAATTTCATTCTTTTACATGTAGCTGTCCAGTTTTCCCAGCACCACTTATTGAAGAGGCTGTCTTTTCTACATTGTATATTCTTTCCTCCTTTATCAAAACTAAGGTGACCATATGTTCATGGATTTATCTCTGGGCTTCCTATCCTGTTCCATTGATCTATATTTCTGTTTTTGTGCCAGTACAATACTGTGTTGATTACTGTAGCTTTGTCGTATAGTCTGAAGTCAGGGAGCCTGATTCCTCCAGCTACGTTTTTCTTTCTCAAGATTGCTTTGGCTATTTGGTGTCTTTTGTGTTTCCATACAAATTGTGAAAATTTTTGTTCTAGTTCTGTGAAAGGGATTGCGTTGAATCTGTAGATTGCTTTGCGTAGTATAGTCATTTTCACAAGGTTGATTCTTCCAATCCAAGAACATGGTATATCTCTCCAGCTGTTTGTTTCATCTTTAATTTCTTTCATCAGTGTCTTATAGTTTTCTGCATACAGGTCTTTTCTCTCCTTAGGTAGGTTTATTCCTAAGTATTTTATTCTTTTTGTTGCAATGGTAAATGGGAGTGTTTCCTTAGTTTCTCTTTCAGATTTTCATCATTAGTGTATAGGAATGCAAGGGATTTCTGGATGTTAATGTTGTATCCTGCTACTTTACCAAATTCATTGATTAGCTCTAGTAGATTTCTGGTAGCATCTTTAGGATTCTTTATGTGTAGTATTATGTCATCTGCAAACAGTGACAGTTTTACTTCTTCTTTTCTGATTTGCATGGCTTTTATTTCTTTTCTTCTCTGATTGATGTAGCTAAAACTTCCAAAACTATGTTGAATAATAGTGGTAGAGTGGGCAACCTTGTCTTGTTCCTGATCTTAGAGGAAATGGTTTCAGTTTTTCACCATTGAGAATGATGTTGGCTGTGGGTTTGTCATATATGGCCTTTATTATGTTGAGGTAAGTTCCCTCTGTGCCTGCTTTCTGGAGGGTTTCTATCATAAATGGGTGTTGAATTTTGTCAAAAGCTTTCTCTGCATCTATTGAGATGATCATATGGTTTTATCCTTCAATTTGTTAATATGGTGTATCACATTGATTGATATGCGTATATTGAAGAATCCTTCCATTCCTGAGATAATCCCCACTTGATCATGGTGTACGATCCTTTTAATGTGCTGTTGGATTCTGTTTGCTAGTATTTTGTTGAGGATTTTTCCATCTATGTTCATCGGTGTTATTGGCCTGTAGTTTTTTTTTTTGTTTGTGACATCTTTGTCTGTTTTTTGATATCAGGATGACGGTGGCCTCGTAGAATGAGCTTGGGAGTGTTCCTACCTCTGCTATATCTTGGAAGAGTTTGAGAAGGATTGGTGTTAGCCCTTCTCTAAATGTTTGATAGAATTCGCCTGTGAAGCCATCTGGTCCTGGGCTTTTGTTTGTTGGAAGATTGTTAATCACAGTTTCAATTTCAGTGCTTGTGATTGGTCTGTTTATATATTCTATTTCTTCCTGGTTCAGTCTCCCAAGGCTGTGCGTTTCTAAGAATTTGTCCATTTCTTCCAGGTTGTTCATTTTATTGGCATAGAGTTGCTTGTAGTAATCTCTCATGATCCTTTGTATTTCTGCAGTGTCAGTTGCTACTTTTCCTTTTTCATTTCTAATTCTACTGATTTGAATCTTTTCCAAATTTTTCTTGATGAGTCTGGCTAGTGGTTTATCAATTTTGTTTATCTTCTCAAAGAATGAGCTTTTGTTTTATTGATCTTTGCTATTGTGTCCTTCATTTGTTTTTCATTTATTTTTGTTCTGATTTTTATGATTTCTTTCCTTCTGCTAACTTTGGAGGGTTTTTTTTTGTTGTTTTTTCTCTAATTGCTCTAGGTGTAAGGTTAGGTTGTTTATTTGAGATGTTTCTTGTTTCTTGACGTAGGATTGTATTGCTATAAACTTCCCTCTTAGAACTGCTTTTGCTGCATCCTATAGGTTTTGGGTCATCGTGTTTTCATTGTCATTTTTTTCTAGGTGTTTTTTCATTTTTTCAGTGATCTCTTGGTTATTTAGTAGTGTGTTGTTTAGCCTCCATGTGTTTGTATTTTTTAAAATTTCTTTCTTTCTTTCTTTCTTTGGCTGCATTGGGTCTTTGTTGTTGTGCGCGGGCTTTCTCTAGTTGTGGCAAATGGAGGCTACACTTCATTGTGGTGCACAGGTTTCTCACTGTGGTGGCTTCTTTTGTTACAGAGCACGGGTTCTAGGCACACAGCCTTCAGTAGTTGTGGCACACAGGCTCAGTAGTTGTGGCTAGCAGGCTCTAGAGCACAGGGTCAGTAGCTGTGGTGCACGGGCTTAGCTGCTCCATAGCATGTGGGTTCTTCCCAGACCAGGGCTCGAACCCATGTCCGCTGAATTGGCAGGTGGATTCTTAACCACTGCACCACCAGTGAAGCCCCATGTGTTTGTATTTTTTACAGTTTTTTTCCTGGAATTGATATCTAGTCTCATAGTGTTGTGGTTGGAAAAGATACTTGATACAATTTCAATTTTCTTAAATTTACTAAGGCTTGATTTGTGACCCAA
Source organism: Mesoplodon mirus (assembly GCF_964341445.2). Lineage (NCBI taxonomy): Eukaryota > Metazoa > Chordata > Mammalia > Artiodactyla > Ziphiidae > Mesoplodon > Mesoplodon mirus. The sequence goes on along the minus strand of NC_138979.1, from coordinate 12,032,475 downwards.
GATATGATCTATCCTGGAGAGTGCTCCATGAGCACTTGAGAAGAAAGTGTATTCTGTTGTTTTTGGATGGAATGTCCTATAAATATCAATGAAGTCCATCTTGTTTAATGTGTCATTTAAAGCTTGTGTTTCCTTATTTGTTTTCATTTTGGATGATCTGTCCATTGGTGAAAGTGGGGTGTTAAAGTCCCCTACTATCATTGTGTTACTGTCGATTTCTGCTTTTATGGCTGTTAGCATTTGCCTTATGTATTGAGGTGCTCCTATGTTGGGTGCATTAATATTTACAATTGTTATATCTTCCTCTTGGATTAATCCCTTGATCATTATACAGTGTCCTTCTTTGTCTCTTGTAATAGTCTTTATTTTAATGTCTATTTTGTCTGATATGAGAATTGCTACTCCAGCTTTCTTTTGATTTCCATTTGCATGGATTATCTTTTTCCATCCCGGGCAAGCATTATTACCTTCATGTTACAGATGAAGAAACTAAGCTTCATAGACATTACGACACTTGCCCAAGGTTATACAGCTAAAGTGGTGGAGTTGGATGAGGAGAGAGGTCTTTTCTGATTTCATCCAGTGTTCCTTCTGTCACACTCCAGTAGCTTAGTGTAGAAGGAAGGAAGGGAGGGAGGGAGGGAGTAGAGGAAGGAGGGAAGAGGAAGGTAGGAAGGAAGGAAGGAAGTTAGTTAGTTGAAGAAAGGCAAGGGTTAGGACTGGTGGATACCTACTAAGGTAATCCAGCTTCCTGAAAAGCAAAACAGTTGGAAATGAAAATCCTCTCCATTTTTATATGTTTTAAAGCCCTCACCAGTGTCATATAGAATGAAAAATTAATGAACACCTGTAAAAGATTTCATTGCCCAGCTCCCTGTGACCATGATTTAAAGGTAATGTTATTTCCTATATCAATAGCTGTTCCCAATGATGTTTCCTTTTACATTAATGCAGATGCCAGGTAATTTGGAAGAGACCACATAGACCAAGGAGCAACTCAAATTGCTCACTCCGCAGCCCTCTAAGCTGAAAAGAGAGCTTCAGGAGCAGTTACTACCACTGGGACCACGTCTGAGGTCATTAGATGCACACAAGCTAGTCCTTAAGAATAACATCCCCTATTTCTTATCCTTTGGAAAAACTTGTGGTCTCCTAGTAATTGTAGACTAGAATTCCATTATCACAATACTCCCACTGAGTTTCTCTGCTACTGCTCATTTCTCAAACATTTTCCTTAAACATGACTGCTTACCCCAGCACAGATAGGGGAGTAGGATGACACATTGTGCTCATAAAACGGCAGTGATCATCATCATGGTGATTTCAGACGAAGAATGGAAATGTCCTGAGTCGGAGATCCAAGCTGAGTAGTCAGAGACATCCTCAAGATTTTGCAGACTCTTAAGCCGTGTCTTTATTCTGGAAGAGCTAAGGCTGCAGCACCTTCCTTTAACCTGCAGCCTGACCTCCCTCAAGGAAAGAGAAACTTCTGAATGTTCCCAGGTTCTTTGCTCCCCCTCTTCTGATCAGAAACTTATTTCTCTGAACAGAAAACAAAGGAAATGTATGGATGTCTTTTCTGACACTGGCTTGACGTTATTCTGATTAATTAACCTAAATTAGAGGGGAATTTCTCAAGTATGGTGAATATTTCACATTGAATTCATGTTGGAGGTTTGTATATGCCTTTGGCCTTTGAAGCACAATGCTATGGAGAATTAAGGGACTAGCTGTAGAAATAACAGACTCCAAATATTTCCAGTAATAGATGTACCTCCATCTATGTAGAATGTGCATATGTTACTCTACAAGCATACACTAATACACAAAATGCTTTTAAACACACACATAGAAAATGCAGGCTGAAAGATGACATAATTATAAATAGGAGTTGTATTGTTTACTTTTAAGAATCATCTTAAGTTCTTCTTTAATCAAAGTTTTAAAATCCTCTTATGAGGTCACGGGACTAACCATCATGTTCTACCTGCCATTTGCTCTCCAGTTGTCCTGTGAGGATTTGGTAAGGAGAGTGATCTTAATGTACTTTACTTGAGTTACTTCTACTTGCTTGTTACCTGGGTAGCAAAATGAGCACGGCACATGGATGGTGGCAGAGTTCCCAAATACCAGGAACATTAGGCAAAGAACAGTGGGGCAGAGACCCAGCTGCATCTTTCCCTCAAAGTTGTGTCTCCAATGAATGACTATATGTCTTTGTTTTTAAAAAAAAATTAATTAATTAATTAATTTATGGCTGCGTTGGGTCTTTGTTGCTGCACGTGGGCTTACTCTAGTTGCGGAGAGCGGGGGCTACTCTTCATTGTGGTGTGCGGGCTTTTCATTGTGGTGGCCTCTCTTGCTGCGGAGCATGGGCTCCAGGCGCGCAGGCTTCAGTAGTTGTGGCACGCGGGCTCAGTAGTTGTGGCTTGTGGGCTCCAGAGCACAGGCTCAGTAGTTGTGGCACATGGGCTTAGTTGCTCTGTGGCATGTGGGATCCTCCCAAACCAGGGATCGAATCCACATCCCCTGCATTGGCAGGCAGACTCTCAACCACTGCGCCACCAGGGAAGTTCCTGGTTTTTTTAAAAAAAAACAATTTTTTTTAATGTGGATCCTTTTTTAAAGTCTTTATCGAATTTGCTACAGTATTGCTTCTGTTTTATATTTTGTTTTTTTGGCCTTGAGGCATTGGGATCTTAGCTCCCCGACCAGGGATCAAACCCACACCCCCTTCATTGGAAGGTGTAGTCTTAACCACTGGACCACTGGGGAAGTCCCTATATGTCTTTTTTTTTTTAATTTATTTTTGGATGCATTGGTTCTTCGTTGCTGCACGTGGGCTTTCTCTAGTTGCGGTGAGCGGGGGCTCCTCTTCATTGCAGTGTGCAGGCTTCTCATTGCAGTGGCTTCTCTCGTTGCAGAACACAGGCTCTAGGCATGTGGGCTTTAGTAGTTGTGGCACGCGGGCTCAGTAGTTGTGGCTCACAGGCTCTAGAGTGCAGGCTCAGTAGTTGTGGCACATAGGCTTAGTTGCTCCACAGCATGTGGGATCTTTCTGGACCAGGGCTCCAACCCATGTCCCGTGCATTGGCAGGAGGATTCTTAACTACTGTGCCGCCAGGTAAGGCCCTCCCTATATATAGTCTTGATTTACATGCTCTTATATAAAATCACTTTGAACCACAGAAAATAGAAGAGAAAAAATATTACTCTTCCCAACATTCATTAGATTTATGGATTTGAGATTTCAGTGGAATCTTAGAAGTGATTTTGATGTTCTCGCTGAGTTCCAGAGAAGTTGACTGATGTGCCCAAGTTTACGTAGCCAGTCCCAGTGAGTGGCAGGTCTAATGCTCAAATCCTTCTCTGCTCATTCTCACTCTAGTAGAATTTATATTTTAAGGTGGAAGAGTGTTAATTCCCGGGGCATGTAAAATCCCACATTTTATGCTCCCTTAAAACCTTTTTCTCTTCATGTCTTTCCTAAGGGAAAATATATTGTAATAAAGTCTCCTATGTGCCCTTCTTTTTTTTCTGATTTAAGATAATTTTATTGTAAAATAAAACAGAGATACAGAAAACCACACAAAACCCATATTTTTTGTTTGTTTATTTTCCTCGAGAGGATTTGAGAGCACAGTTGCCTGACCCTCAGCAGGTTAGCTGTGCTGCCTTTCCTAGCCCTGCCCCTCTCCCCACACAGCTGTCCTCTCCCATCTGGTGCTCTAGTGGGGAAGCCAACTTACAGCATCACAGTAAACCCCGCTCCCTCCAGGGCCCGCGCATCCTCGTGTCTCTGGATGGGCTGCTGCAAAGGTCTCAACCTGGGATGTTCCTTTGCTGATATCAACTGATTTTCTATTTTAAAATAGGACTCCCCTGGCGGTCCAGCAGTTAAGACTCTGCTCTTCCACTGCAGGGGGCATGGGTTCGATCCCTGGTTGGGGAAGTTCTGCGTGGTGTGGCCAAAAAGAAAAAAATAAATTATTTGTTTCTTAGTCTTCATCTCTTTGCCATGCTTTCTGGAGGATTTATTTAACTTTATCTTCCAGCTTGATTATCAATGTTTTAAGTTTTTAATGATTAACTTTTTTAAATGTTGGCTATTTTATTTTCCAAGAATTCTTTTTTTATTCACTGATTGTTTCTCTTTTATGGCCTCCTGGGTTTATTTTATAAAGACAGTATTTTCTCTGTCTGATGATAGGGTTGAACATATTTCAAGTTTTCCTCTATTCTTTGCAGTTTCTCATTTTCTGACGTGATTTTTCTTCTTGGCATTCGTCTTTGTCTCTTTCAGGAGGAGGCTTTGTTCAGGGTCCGATAACCTCGGCCGTCTGTCCTGTTTGAGGAGTGGGGGGTCTGAAAGCTAGATGGAGGGTTCATGTGGGGAGGGCTGGCTGTGCTGACAGGTGAGCATCTCAGGTGATCAGGGGACCATGCAAACAGATGATGGATGGTGTTATCTGGAGACTGCCTCTCTGAGGTCTTAAGTATCTGCAGAGCTGAATCATCCGATTTAAGTGGCTGGTGGCATTCTGGAAGCAAGACCAAGGAAGGTGTCCAAAGATCCCACCATTCAACATGTAGAGTTTCACCTCATCGTGTTTTTTGTTTGTTTGTTTGTTTGTTTTTTGGTACGCTGGCCTCTCACTGTTGTGGCCTCTCCCGTTGCGGAGCACAGGCTCCGGACGCGCAGGCTCAGTGGCCATGGCTCATGGGCGCAGCCGCTCCGCGGCATGTGGGATCTTCCCGGACCGGGGCACAAACTCGCGTCCCCTGCATTGGCAGGTGGACTCTCAACCACTGCGCCACCAGGGAAGCCCCTCATCTTGTTTTGAGTGCTTCTCTCCCTGGCGGTCTTCACTCCACCTGGCGCTTTGAGTCCTGGGTTCATCCAGAAAGAGTGCGTCAGATTTCCTGTGGGCAGAGTGTGTTGTGTGGGTGGAGAAGGAAGGGGACAGCCATCTTGTAAGGCATCAGAGAAACCCACTGCTCTTTCAACCGTCCCCCTACTTTGGCCTTCTTCCCCTTTTAAACCCCCAGCTTCCTGGTACCTGGTGTCTCCAAGAGCTCTGCTTCCATCACTTCTGTAGGGACAATCAGCTGGCTACTTATTGGCCTGGTGGGCTCTTGAGCCATAATTCTGCTCTGCACAATCTGTTATCATTCCTCTTTCATTTTCCTTTCCCTAATATTTGTTAAAATTTCTCATCTTTGCTGTTTACTCCATGTTTTCATGTCCATATGGTTAATGCCTTTTTAGGTTTTACAAAAGAGAGGAGATAAATGGATGTGGTTAATTTGCTATTTTAAAATCTGATATTGGGACTTCCCTGGCAGTCCAGCAGTTGACTCCGCGCTTCCAGTGCAGGGGGCACGGGTTCGATCCCTAGTTGGGGAACTAAGATCCCGCATGCCACACAGTGTGGCCAAAAATAAAATAAAATAAAATAGAATATCTGATATCACTAGGCTTCATTTGCCTTCTCAATATTAGCCATTATCTCCATAAAGGAACTTCAGTTATATGGTCAATTGCTCAAGGTTACTTAAAAATTTTAAATAAAACTATATTTAGACCAAAGTATAAAATATCATTTATGTGCCAGGGGATCCTTTAAGACAACAGAAAATCTATCGCTTGCTCACACGGCAGTGATTTTAAACTGGCGAAAACATTTATCGATAGCATCTATATGAGATTTGTTTGGGTACTTTTTGAAATTATAAGGAAATTTAGTTTAATTCAGATATTCATTTCAAATTATAGCATTTTAGATTGAGTCTTCATTTTAGAGAAATTTTCCTGAAATAATTCTTTGAAATTTTAACAACTTCATCTTAAAATTATAACCATAGCTTTCCTCTTTAGAAAGCATTGCTAGATTTAGGCAGCCAAAACTTTATCTCACGCTCCTTGTTCAAGAGGAAGAGGTTTAATGCCAAACACATTTGACAGATCAAGAATTGGAGGCACACAGCACTCACTAAACAACTGTACTTCTGAAATCGTCCTGTGAAAATGTTGCTAGGTCATAAACAAGAGAGCGTTCCTTGATTGGTCCCAGTTCTGCTCCCTGGGAGCAGCCCCCAGTACGCGGTTCTCTTTTGCTCTTGGTTCTACCTGCCAGGAGGTCCTTCCTTTTGGATCATCTTTCATGGCCACATCTGAAGAAGGTTGTATTGAATATATCCTTCCTGGTAGCTGAGCAGCTTTCTCGGCCACATCCCTGCCTGTGGACTGTTGGTTGCCCTTAGGTCTTTTTACAGCCTAACAGTCATAGGTTCTTTTAACTAAAGCTGGCAGTAATTCTGCCAATATAATTATCTCAAAAGCTTTGCAGATTTTCCATGTATTTGATTCCAGTCAATTCCTTGTGTTTAAGCCACACCCACCATTCTTTTCCTGAGGCAGTGTCTTACCAACTTCATCTTTGATTTGATAAGAAACAGTTTCATTTCCCACCCTACAAGTCCCCAAAACTTCTGGGCTCTCTATTCTGTTCGCAAACTGGCCTTTTCTGAATTCGTCTCTTTCTTACAGTACTTTACCAAAGGAACCAACTCATTCTGTCAACATTTTGCCTCAAAACTTTCTCACCCAGCACATTCTTATGAATATTATCTGTGCTCTAAATTATCACAGAGGACAGTCTTATCAGTTGGTTTGTCAATTCCATAACATAGGTCACAATTTTTCCATTCTCCTATAATGATTTCCTTATTTCCTGTCAGCTGATCTCATAGCCAATGCTGCAGTGATTTCTGTTGCTAGCACTCTACTTCTAGGTATCAATTTCTGTGTTAGTCAGCATTTGCCATGTAACAACCAAAATCAAAATCTTAAGAGGCAAAACAGCAAGTATGTATTTGTCTTGCTCATGGTTCTTCAGGTTTGCTTGGCATGGCTCCAGGCTTTGGGTTGGGTTCAGGTTGGCTCCCCAGGTCTCCTCATTCCCTTTGGACTAGTGACCACCTGAAACATGTTCTCATGGTGGATCACAAGAGGGGCAATCAGAGATGCATGATGCCTCGTAGAGTCTTGGGTCAGAAGAAGGTCACTGTCACTTCTGCCCCAGCTCTCTTGTCCAAAGCATGTCACATGGCTAAGCCCCAAATCAATGCCTACTTTACTGCTCTGCAAGTCATGTGGCAGAAAGAGGAAAAGAGTTGAGACAAACCATCAATTTATCTTACATTTCATAATGTACCTTTGTTTTAATATAATTGCTTAAGTATTTACCCTGAAGACTTTAAGTAAAAGTGATATTCCAGGATTATTCCATGGCTTTGAATACTTCTGACATTCTACCGAATGCCACACCCGCACCTCCCAGTACATTTCATCCAATTTAGAAGGCGGAGCTTCAAAAAAATGGTGCCTCAAGCGTTGGGATGGACAATGATCTTTCAGGTCCCTTCTGATAAGTATATTCTGATTCTGTGACAAGGGATAAGGGAGACACTGAACACTTCATCTAGTTCAGAATTTTGCCTTAGGCTGGTTTGAATCAAATTATGTCACTTCTGAAATCTGGCCTCACATGCTCCCTTTTTTCCAGCAACAAAATTATGAGGAGTGAGAATGAATGCGAGAGAAAGTCTTCCTTTGAAAACACGTACAGATTGTTCAGCCTGTGAGCATTGCAAAAGGAACAATGCAAGAATACAATGTCCTTTTACTCATTAATTCATTCATCACATGCCTTTTACACATCTGTCATGTGTCAGATGATGATGCTAGTGGCTAAGGATGTGATTTTGCAGTGGTTAACAAAGTGGTCTAGGGATCCTGCATGTCCCTGAGAAATTTCAGGTGGTCTTCAAAGGCCAAACTATTTCTATAACAATCCTAAAAAGTTACTTGCATTTTCATTCTTGTTCTTAATATCTTAAAAGAAGATAGAGAAGCTATCATTTATTATACCAGATACTTAAAAGATTTCCAAAAATATAAAACAATGTCACTCTTCTCACTATTTTTTGTTTTATTTTGGAAAAAATATAGCCATTTTTCACAAGGAGTATTATATGTATGTTACTATATAAAGATTTCATTATTGTTATTTTAAATGAATTGGTAATTAACACCATTAAATATTCACAATTTAGTTTTCCATTATGGTGAATATTGGTAGATATAAGCCATATAAACAAAAACTCTCATGGGTATCCTCAGAAAGTTTTAAGAGTGTAAAGGATCCTGCAACCAAAAAGTTTATGAACTCTCTCAGTAGAGAGAGTACACGAAAGCAGGATGGATGCTTCACGTTTGGAGCTTGTATGGAATTATCTGTAGGCAGCCTGGAAACACTCCCTTCTACGCACCGCCCACTATCACGGGAGCTAGAAGCCTGAGAACTCATTTCCCAGAATCCCTTGCCAGGAGGGCTTCAGATTAGATTCTGCCAATGAGACACATTCTCACAAGATGTGGAAAATAGACCCAAGCCACAGTGCTACTCCATGGGCGGGTGTCTGGGCTCTAGTAGACGTGAGATTTTCAGCAGCTCTTGGTATTGCTATAATTACTGGTTTTGGTGATTCAGGCAGCTATGATTATCACCAATCATTTCCTGTACTTCCAGAAAGTTCCTGACTCTCTTAAAGCTAGTGGCAAACTTTACTTGTCCTCCTCCCATCATTTCAACATTTTTGTGACCCTAGTTCCCTTATTTTTATCTCTTTCTGCTTGTCATTACCTGGAGAAGTTTTGTTTTCCTGAACCAGCTTACTTTATAGCTGGAGAGTTAAAGACCAAACAAACAAATAAATTACAAAATGCATGCAGACTATAAGTACCACAAGAGAAATAAAACGAGTGCTGTAATATAGACTAAGAATGGACACATTAGGTTAAAAAATGTGTACATGAGAACTATATAATCTGTTCATTTATGGTGCTAATTCTGTATCTGTTTTTTGTTTCCTAAGAAGGCATTCAGTTGTTTTTTTTTTAAGTTTCAAGGCATGAGGAAATAAAATCATAAAATTATATCAGAAATATGACATTGACTTTAAGAAATTAATACCAGTGTTCCTTGTCACAATGATTTGTGAATGTGTTATAAAATTTTACAGACTCTTACCATATGGAAATGTTTTACATAGAAATTCTTGGGAACATAATTTAGAATCTTGTTACAGAATAGCTTGATATAAAACATTGATTTGGTGATGTGATTAATGAAAAGCAAAATTTCCATTAATTTTATTTTCATTTCTGAGAAAATTTCTACTTCATTAACTTTTCCAGAAATATCAGCACAAGCTAAGTCCTGTGAAACATAACTTCCAGTAACTGGAGAGAAAAACTTAGGTTGTAGCAACGAAATATATCATACCTCAGCTTTCCAGAAATAAGTGATGTTCACTGTCAGTAATTTATTTAATTTAAATATTTTACCAAAGTTGGAAGGAAGACAGTTGTTGCAATTATATTCATCAGAGAAAATGGATGCAGGGTGTTTGTGTGTGTGTGTGTGTGTGTGTGTGTGTGTGTGTGTGTGTGTAGTAGAACTAGATTCCCCTGAAATTTAGAGCTGTATTCTTAGGTCTATAAGACAGAAAATAATGTGGCATGGAGGTACACACGTTTGTCATTATAAACAGTCTTAGAAAACAAATACCAAATCAGTTCATTTTCCAGATTTCAAAACTCAACAGGGCTAGTGACTGTTCCAAGGGGACACCCAGAATGCAGCCATTGCCTCAATTCTAGAGCAGTTAGTGGAGCCCAAGATCCACCAGCCACTGAGAATTTTCAGAGCCAACTTTCTGGAATTTGTATTATGAAAACAATAGACCTTTAAACCTTGTCTGAATATAAAATTTACTATAATATTTTAAATACTTTTGAATAACTCTGTCACCCTTCTCATTATGTCATGTATAATGAAGTTTAGAGATATTAAGGAGCTGAGTGTATTGCAAATATATTTATTGGGATTAATTCATTGATGATAAACGATACAAAGAGAAGGGCTCTTTGATTAAGTGTATTGTCTCCTAACTTCAAAAGTGAATCATGGCATTTTTTTCCCAACTAAGCAGGTGCTATAAAAAGTCCCACCTGAGTCAAGGAATTGGATTTTCATAGTTTTATTTGTGAATTCTCCTTAAACCTTTCCCTTTTCTACTTCTTTTCATTAAAGTCTTTAAAAATCATTTTTATTTCATTCCAGTAAATATCAGTATAACTCCATTACTATTGTTAATATCCTTTTAAAAATGAGGTGTTTTTTTTGGTTTATATTTAATTGCAAGAATCCACATTCTTTTCCTAATTCGGTTTCTATGGGTACCTTTCTCTTCTAATGATGAGTCATATCTGTGGGTGCTGAAAAGAAAGGAGGCTATCTAAACTATATTTAAGAAAAGCACACACTTTATTTTTTTTTCCGTGTTTTTTCCCCCAAAGGAGGCATATCTGTTTAAAGTACTACTAGCTTTGTAAAATCTAAATTACTGTAGGAGGAACGGCAGAACCATGATCAAATGAAAACTGAGGAATTGTGTTTTAATTATTTTTAAATTGCTGCTCTACATCATTTTTACAAGAGGTCCTGATGAACAGACAAAATGACTTTTTCACCTGGTAGCAATGGGTGTTACGGGTAATAAATTGATGAATAAGGTGAAAGTCAGAGAGAGAAGAAGGGCTAAAGAGAAAAGAAGTAGGTTATAAGGGTGTAGGTGCTGGAGGTAGAAAGAACCTTGCAGAACAATTTAATATTCCAGATCCCTCATTTTATAAATGAGGAAGTCACAGGCAAGTGAGATAAAGTGACAATAAAACAGAGAACCTGCCCCTGGAGAATCAAGAGTTATCTGACTTCATCTGTACATGAAAAGCAAAGTGAGAAATGGAGACCCTTCTCTCTGCTTAAATTACGTTTAGAACCAGAATCATCAAGTTGTGCTAAGTTGATTGAGTCATCAAACTGCTCGGGTATTTTCCCGATTTCTACTAACAGTTGTGCTTTGCAAACCTAGCCTGTGTCTGTACAGGAAAGGAAAGGTCAGATACTGCGACCCTGAGGCTACCTGGACAGCATTTAATGTCACATACAGCTCAGATTTGTGCTGAAAAATGACCTTCCCACATCCTGTTTACATTGGCTTCTCTACTATTTTCCATGTCCTCCATCATCTTAGCACCTGAGATGGGCGTAGCCCTGGGCTCAGTGCTTAATGGGAATATAAAAGTCCAAGGAGCTTGCAATCTAATTAGGGAAGAAATTGATGGGTGCAGAAGTGGAGTGACAGATCACGTGCCTCTGTGTGTGTGAGAAGTTCAGCAAAGGGAGTGACTTCTGCACACTGCCCTGGATTTGAGCTGGACCAGGAAAAGTGGATAGGTTCTAGATGTATGAAGTTGATGGGAACTGCATTTGCGGGAAGGAACAACATGTGTACACACTTTACGTTGGTAATAAACACCATATATATCAGGATCCAAAAGGAAAAGTATCTATAGGGGGGTCAGGGTTTCATAGTGAGGAATAGTTAGGCAGATACATTTTACAAGGACTCGAATACCAAGCTGAAACACTTTATCTAGTTAAATACAACAATCTAACTAGCTCTTCATGGTGGAAAGTAGGAAGGATAAATTGCCTTGCGATCCATTAAAATAATGACATGAAGCCAAGTTGCATGATTTCCCAAAAACCCATCATTTCATGAGCTACTCCTCGGGTAAAATTACTTTTCTGACTGTAACAATATAGAAGAATACTCTCCAAACCACAACATTGAAACAAGCTGGAGTGCTTTGGGTTGTGCTCCCCGGGTGGATTTATAAGTCTTTATTGCTTTTTCATTGTGGAAATTGTCTTGGCAAATATGTATTCAGAAGTGCATTCAAAAAGCAAAAGCTTACGAAGTGGAGAGACTAAAACTATAATGGATCTGACAAAGCAGCAGAGAAATAGAGGTGACGGGCCTTGAATTTCCAGTAAATGTATCTGTATTTTGTGTGACTGAACCAAAAGGAGATGAAACACCCTGCTTACCCCGTAATGACCTCTTAAATGTGAAAATGAGACCTGAGAGAAACAGGAAAGTGGTGGGGAGCTTCTAGAAGAAAGAGTTATCTGATTTCTAGAAGAAATCAGATTTCTAGAAGAAATCACTTGAATATGCTGCTGGCATGATGTGAAAGTGAGGATCCACCAGGATAAGGGATGGTCCCCATAAGATATGTTTACTTGGCAGATAACAAACATCAAGGGAACCAAGTTCCATCATTTTTTCTTGGCCACCCTCATGCTGGGATGTCTCAGCCAGTGGTCTGGAGGGAGCCTTTGAGGTCAGGCTATGAGCTGTCACGGGGTCCCATTGTTCCCTGTCACTGTGAAGCTCAGCATCTCTGTTGGTTCCTACAAATGGGCCAGAAGAGCCAGTTTGGGGGTTGTGGCTAGATCACACAGCTTGTCCCACCCCACCGAGCTTGCAACTCCAGAAGGGACGTATAGGAAGGGGTGTGGTAGATAGGGTGGAGGAAGGGAGGGAAGACCCACTTAACCAGCCAGATCAACTGAGTCAGCGCTTCAGGATAACAGAATCAGTGATGTCACAGCCAGCTTCCACTTCACGCTTCTTTGTACAAACATGTCATTTAAGACACTTGCAGTCGCTTCTTTCCATGGACTCTGATAGCTTTATTTTCATCCCCAGCTGCATATGTTGACTGAATAGCAAGCCTCGGGGCTCCTGCTATGGTCTTCACTCCTTTCTTGTGCTGGGCTGTTTGCTCAGCCCCTGGTCCCAGCTAGAAGCAGTCAGAACCTTCAGGACCTCCTTGTGAAGCTCTGGTGACCAGGTCACTGTCCAGTCATCTCAAATGTCTCAGAGTCAGGAGCTTGGCTATGTGTGGGCAGACTTTTCTAAAGACATGCTGGATGGAAGCAGGTCTTCTGAGTCTTCCTTGGGCTCAGCCCAGGCTCCTAGGCATTCAGGAGAACAAAGAAATGTTCCAGAGGTTAAAAGCCCTCCTGCTTCTCCTGGGTGGATGGGGTCCTACTCCAAGTTTAATGACTGCTTCAGCTCATGGTAGATTTGAGGATCCCTAGAGGAAAAGGGAGAGATGTGAATGACAGAACCAGCTCTCTTTGAACTAACCTGGTAATGACTGTGTTGTATTCCTAACCCAGGCTAGAGAAAGCCTCATGTGGAAAAGCCTTCCTTGGTTTCTAAACCACAAGTTCATGCTGCTGAAGCCAAACATGACCTCAGTGGTCCTTTAGCTGCCATATCCTATACCTGGCTTGGGAGTGTGAGGGTGTGGGCATTTGAGGAATCGGGGGGGCCAGGGACGCCGACAATAGGAAACTTCCTTTGCGCTGATTTTAGGACCTCGTTGAAATCCTAAATCTCCTGCACACGGAAGGCTTTGGAGAAGTGGAGAAGAGATGTATGAAAATTGAGGAGAGGCCTGAGACTAAATTTTTATAAGTCTAAACCCAGAAGGCTTTCTTGAAGGGGTTGCTGTGGAAGCCAAAGATCTTATCTGGGGTTGACCCCCAATTTGAGGACGTTTCTGAGCATCGTTGAGCATGACACCACCAGGGGGCAGTCTGAAGCTGCGTCCGTTACTCATCATTTCAGTCTTGACCAAAGTCAAATCCAAACCACACAACCCTTTCTGTCCCTGTACAGGAGCTTCGAGAAACCCCTCAGGTGGCATTTAAACTTTAAAGCTTTGGCAGTGATTAGCAAATCTGACAGCATCATTAAGAATATACTGGATCTTCCCCTTAAAACCAATACCAAATTCAGTTTTACTGGGAGTATGTTGCCGTTCATTTTCTCATCTAAAATGGCCATTTTTCGCTGGTTTCACTGTCTCAAATAAGAATGCAAATTTAAATAAGAATGCATTATGGAATGCTCCTGCCCTAGGTTGTAAAAAAGAAAATTTGCTTTCTTACGTAAAGCTTCGCTTCCAGTCCATGTTATTAAAATTTAAAAGTCTCCAAGGTCAGTACGGTATACCAGAGACGGATTCACACTCAGATTAATGTTTTGTTCAGCTCTTGCCATGTGTCAAGCATTGCCCTGGGAATGGCATGGAGAACTTACGGCCTCCCAGAGCATCAGACGAAATAACAGAAGAGCCAGTTCCCTGGTACTCTGTTAGCTTTTAGGAAATAACTGGTCAATTTGGAAAATGAAAGAAGAAACAGTAGAATAATTTCTGGAACCATCACAGCTTAGGGAACCTGACATGTTCATAATCTCAGATTTTGGGGTAGTACTCCTCAAGTGAATTTTCTACTCTATCAATTCCATCCCAGCCAAATTAGGGTAAACAGCTTTCCCATTATTAAGAGAGCATTTCCCCTTTTCTTAAAGTTTTCATTATTTCCTCACAAGTATTAGTACTTTCTTAGAGCAGTTTTGCAAATATATGATACTTGGGAATAGGCACAGGTTGAGGTGGTGATCCAGGACTGTCTCCTAAAAGCTTTGAGAAGTTTGGAAGAACATTGAGTTTTTCAATTGAAACAGCAATGAAATAATGTCACTGTGTTATGAACAGGTGCTGCCTTCTTGCCTAATGTGTCTTAATTCTAATTAGTTAAACAGCAAAACTGAGCCCTGATTTTTTGGCAAAGTTAAGCGTATGGTTGAGTGCGCTCGGCACAGGAGAGAAATTTACAAACTTTGAATCCTGGTCCCAGGTCTATTATTGACTTCGGGAAAGTCACTTAACCTCTTGTTTCTTATGTCTCTGGAATGAAATGGAAGTAACAAAATGAGCCTGGGAGGCTGTGATTAATGTCACAAATGATGGAAATATACTTTGCAAATTCAAATTGGTATCGCAGTGCTGATGTGAACCCCTAGCGGAGGGGCATGTGTCCTGTTTCATAGACAAGAAGACCCTTTTCTTCCTTCTTTTGCCCACCTCTATCCTCTGACTATGTCCAGACACTCCCAGAACCTTACCCAGCCCTTCTTGCCTTTATGTGAAGCAAACATGCAATAATTTCGAAGACATTTAGAAAGCATCTTATCTTTACATCCTTCAGGAAGCAAGACTGTGAAAGTCAAGTTACTGTAGCTGTGCTTGCACCCCATCTTGCTTCAGAGTGATGGGGAAGGGGTGGGGTTTGGGGAAGATAGGGACAAAGTGGCTTTATTACGTAGGAAGGAGACAGTTTCTCTACAGAGGTATATAGCATTGGACCAATACCTCTTTCAGTGGATTTGCCCTCACTAAACAGTGAGCATACAAACTAGAACCAGACAATTTTCCTTTTTATTGTGTACCCAGCAACAAGCACAGTGCTTGACACAAAATAGCCACATGATAAATGTCTGTTGGAGGAAAGATGGGGGAAAAATCAGCTGATTCAGCTGCAATGCTAATAGTCACACCAAAGTGCTCAGAAGCTGCATTTTCCGTGAAGATCTAAATAATGATATTCTCATGAAATAACAGGAAGTAATACCAGTCAATTTTATCTCAATGTATGCATAAAATAAAAATTTAGTACATTCATAAATGAATTTTAAGTTCCATCTTTGTTGTTTTTTTGGAGGTTTTTTTAGCAGTCAAAATTTTCTACAAGCCTGAGTGCCAAGAATGCAAAAGAAAAAAAAAATGAAGAGAGATGCTAGTTTAAACTTGTATTGTGGAATTTCCAACTAAACCTACGTCACTCACATCGGAAAATGTAATTTCAGTCAGATGGATTTTATTCTTGTTTACTTCTAAGCATCCAAAATATTTTAAAAAGTAAAGGTATAAAGAGGAGATGCAAATGCCTTCAAAACCACTGTTATTTCTCAGAAGCCCAGCATTGCTTGAGAACTGAAAAACAGCATAGCTTGGTGATCTAATCTTTTTCAAAAGTAGAAGTAATTCCCAGGTCTCACCTACAGATGATTTGTACTGGGATTTCAGCAGTTTGTTCTTTCAGTGTTCTCTTGAAAAGAAGCAGACACATTTCAAGACTTTCTACCAACTTAGAAAAAGTTCTATCATGAAAGGAAAAGAGAACTAGGTATTATTTCGGGAGAAGAGTTACATTATCTCAGATTACCGCATGTCCCCAAAAAGCTATTGTTGAAGGGAAAATAGATGATCGCTTGGGAGAAGATGTAGGCTTAAAGCCATTTTCAAAAGAAATGCTTTATTTTTTTTTAATGATTCGGATCCATATTCAATAAAGAGCTTTGCTAATAATTTTTCCTAATTACTTTAGCTAATTCATATTTGATGAAAAAATATATTGTGAAGACTGCAGTAAAGTGTAAGTTGCTCTCCCATGTAATTAGTTTGTTCTGGGAGCTCATTTTTATTATGAAAATAATTTGCGGTAGGTAGTTATAAGGGAAGGGGCTCAAGCTGGAAGGCTTCGGGATAATATTTCCTGTATGAAACCTTCTCTACCATGACAGTTCATTTTATTCCTTGGAAGTCAAACATCTACTTTTTTTTTTTTTTTTTCAAACATCTACTTTACATCTAATTTCAGATAAACAGACTCAACAAGCTCAGGCCCTCGACTGTCTGACAGCATTTCTGTGGCATTCCAGTTGTGAAGGGAATTAAAGGCTTCAGGCATCAGTGGTCGTGTATTTCCTCCCAGAGTACCTATTTCTGGGGTCCTGTTTCTCTTTCTAGCTTCTCTCTCCCTCCTGGTGCCAAATTGATTGCATGGAATATACAGGGACTGATGGAGGATGGAGGGAGGGGAAAGCCATGCCCATACCTGAGTGACTACCCTTTGGAGACATTGACCACTTTTGTTCATGGTACCCTGAAGCCAGGAGGAAAAGGGGAGGTGCTTTCATTTTCTTTTCTAAAACCAAACTCTCTGCCAGTGCTCTGGATCCTATCCATACCAACCCCCAGGAACTTTCTCTCAACTATTTTCATTTCAGTTTTATCCTCTACTTGGCTCTTTCTCCTTTGCCTTCAAACATGAGTAAGTTCATTTGTATTAAAAAGAAAAAAGAAAAAAAAGACTTAATCTTACCAGTCCTCAAATAAATGTTCTTTCCCTGGTGCTTCTCTTTCTTTGTGATTCACTTCCTGACTTTTATGTACTTTGCAATTTGGGCCCTATCCTGAAATACCTTTATTTCTAACGTGTTAACTTAATAAAATCAAACCTTAGTACAGAAAATAACTCCAAGAGACGATCTGATCTCAGTCCATAACTTCAGGCATCGGTGGCTGTGCACTTTTCCCCCAGAGAACCTATCTCTAGGACCTGATTTATTTTTCCTACATCCTTCTACCTCCCGGTGTTGATTTGACTACCTGGGAGATGGATGGAGAATGATGCTCTGCCTGTATCTGCAGTGATTCCCCATGTTTCAGATAAGGCACCGGGACCAACAGCCAGGGGAGGCTGTGTCTTTGGATAAATCTTAAGGTGTTGTCTCATGCTTTTCAATCTTTTAACTATGTTTGATACAGTTGAAAGGCTAGTTGGGTTTCCAGGACATGGTGTTTTGAATTTAATTTTGAATAAAAGGGGAGAATTGGTTAAGGACCTGGACACCCATAAAAAGTCACACTAATCCTGTGGATTGATAAAGAACTACCATAAATAGAGGGCCTTCTATGAGGAAAACTACCGGCATGATTCTAAAAGAGAAAGATTACTGACTTAAAAACGATTCAGAGCTGAGTCATTGTTTAATTAGGGTTCTTTATTTAGACTCTGGAAATATTTCCAAGAGAAAAAGGAGGCACTGACTAAGTTACAGTATAAAAGGCAGTATGTTTAGATATGTATTCAAATATGCACAATTGAATCTCTTTCACTGGGATAGTTTTATAGTCACCTTTCCGAGAATAGTTCTATCACTAAAATAGCCATATATAATTTTTTTTCTTTTCTTTTTTTTGACTTTTCTTCTGGCCACTAATACTAAACGGTAAGAAAACTCTGCATTGCATCTTAAAATGAAAATATATATAAGTTAGATTGCCTTGTTGTATGTGTATTTGGTGGTGTTTGTTTTGGTTAGTCTCTTGAGTGATTCAAACAGGAAAATTCAGAAGAACCAGATGAAGGCTGTGTATTTGCTCTGGGGAGAGTTCCTAATCACAGGAAATTGCAGGAAGCTGACCTGGCCTAGGAGACTGAGGGTTTGCAGACTCTGAGCTGCTAAGGCCCATCTTGGACCCTGGGCAAAGCCAGCTGGGCTCTGACAATCAAAGAGCAGGAGCAGTGTGACAAGGGCAAGGCCACTGACATCCTTGCCACTACCGTTATGTATAACCATCCCATTGTCTTTGAGTCATTCCCTTGGGGTTTAGAGAGGAGCTCAGGTCACCTGCCTGGGCCCTGGCGGCCAGGACTGCTGAAACGTGATGGGGGAAAGGGAGGGAAAAGATCTGAGAACGATTACTCTTCCAGCTTCCTTAGATTGGAGGATGAGAAGACAGATTCTCTCAACAAGTCTGTACAGTGGAGAGAATTTCTCTAGGAAAGAAAGGAGCCTTGGATTTTGGACAGCTCCGCCTGCTGCCCTCCCCCACCCTCAGTATTCATCATAGAGAGAAAATGTATTAGAAGACTCTGGCTAATAAAAATTCCATCTGCCCTCTGTTGATTTATTAAATTACTATAGAACTCATAACACTGTTCTAAGCGTGGTTAATATTGAATATATTGTAATAATTTCTAGCACTGTATACTTTTGTAATCCAACTCAGTTAAAAGTACATACCTTGGGCTTCCCTGGTGGCACAGTGGTTGGGAGTCCACCTACCGATGGAGGGGACGCGGGTTCATGCCCCGGTCTGGGAGGATCCCACGTGCCGCAGAGTGGCTGGGCCCGTGAGCCATGGAAAAAAAAAAAGTACATACCTTTACACAATTAGAATTGGGCATTGAGGATATAACATGCGTGTTTTAGGGGGTGACGTCATTTCTTCAGCTTCAGATATCACCCTTGTTTCACATTAAACCAGCAATATCTAGCAAAGAGTTTAAATGCTTTATTTAATAGGAACTAAATTAACAAGATCCTCTGTCCTTTATACTCTTCAAATAATTTTTCTTTAACTCTGAGTACCATCATTTCACATTTAGGAGAAATTTCATCTTACATTCTTACATTCTTTCTAGTGCAGCCAGTTTGGATTTCTCAAATGAGAAAATTTCATCGTTAGCCAGTGGACCAGAGGGAGAAATTTAGTTGCAAAAAAGGGCAAGTTTCACAATTGCTTTTCTCACAAAGATTATGCTGGTACAGGATAACCCTCTGGTAATTAAAGTGTCACTCTGAATCGTAGAATGTTTTCCATAATTCTGCTACTAATAGTAATTTTCAGTATCAAACAATAACACTTCATTCATTCAGACTCAGTTTCATATTCCTCTTATCTCGAAGTCTCTAAATTCTGAAATAATTTGGAACATTGAAATCAATATTTACTAAGCAAACTCTCTCTTCCAAAATCTTACAGACTGGGTAGCAATACTCAAAATATTCTAGGGGCCTCTTTATTTTATTCAAAGACAAGATTTTTGGGTAGTACCAAGTATTTTTATTTTTTTAACAACCAAATGATTGCAAATGGCTATTTTAGGGTCAACAATTAAAAATGTGTTTGTGACACATTTTAATTTTGTTCAATGAATTTTTTTCATAGTTTCATTCATGATTTTCTTTCCACTTAGCAGTGTGTTTCTCTGGTTATTAAGAAGGATCGATGTAAACAGATTTCCATTTGGGGAAATGTCCTAAAGGGTTGTACTATTCTGTGTGCACTCAGTTCAGTGACATCAACTAAACTACCAGAACTTCTGGCAGCATAGAAATCTGCTGACTATAGGGAAAGATGGCAAAGTCAAGTTCTATTTTGGAGGGTTCCTCAGTGATCCTGGAATCTTCCTCTGCAGACGTGGTGCCTCTTGATCTCATCCATAATTTCAGTATCTTTATGTTGGGCAACTCATGTTCTTCAGTGGCCCAGCCTCCTGCTACGGGTCCTGAATCCCGTGGTTATTTCCCATTTGGTACAGCTGATGGTATCCAGGCATCTCTGTGCAGCAGGCTCTTGAAATAATCCAGCAATCAGAGCTGCCCGTCACTCCCAACAAAGGGAGCAGAGAGGCCCATCAGAGGTGGCCCAGCCGTTCATTCAGCCTCTCTGATTCTCAATTGGCCTTCCTGATTTCCTTCCGCCCCCAACTACATAAGCCTGCCCTTATTTTCTTTTTTCTTTCTTTCTTTTTTTTTTTTTTTTTTTTTTTGCGGTACTTAGGCCTCTCACTGTTGTGGCCTCTCCCGTTGCGGAGCACAGGCTCCGGACGCGCAGGCTCATTGGCCATGGCTCAGGGGCCCAGCCGCTCCGCAGCATGTGGGATCCTCCTCCTGGACCGGGGCACGAACCCGTGTCCCCTGCATCGGCAGGCAGACTCCCAACCACTGCACCACCAGGGAACCCCAAGCCTGCCCTTATTTTCATGGTTGATCTAGTTTAATGTGTTTCCATTCTTTGGTAGTGTCTAATTTAGGTTTTGTGAAAAACTGGAAGTTAAAACCTCTGACTTTGGGTAACTTGTACAAAGGCGTGTGTGGGATTACGAGGCATTCTGTGCTACACATCATACATGTATGCATTGTACTCTTTGTTCTTCCTGTGTTTTTTTAATCAGCATGAATCTCTAATTACTCAGCAGTTGCTGGGTGGAACCATGACATTATTATTTGTGTTTTTCAGATGGAGAGACTGAGGTCCTGAATTTGTACTGGTTGTCCTGTGCACTGTGTGTCCAGAAGACGGGGCTGGAGTCCCAATCCAGAGCCCCTGGGTGTCGCCCCCAAACACTGTGCTACTTATCGGTGGAGGACGCCTCCTCCTCATCTTCTTTCTAGGTAGGTCTATCTTTTTATTAAATCATAAAGCGAGCATTCATCATCTTGACAGTGAATGAATTATGAGCTAAAGGCTTGTCTCTAAAACTTGGCTTCTGTTAATTCCTCCCTAAGCCCCGAGGAACAAAATGTCTGAGTTGAACCGTTCACTCTTCCTCCAATGTGTATTCATTCGGATATGCAGCTGTTTTATTTTTTTTATCCGTTCTTTCTTTGAGCTTGCAGGCAGTGCTGTCGATATAGGTATTGCTTTTCAGGCTATGTTTTATGTTCACTTATATGCCTGTCTTTGTGTTCAGACTCTGGCTTGAAGCCATCATGATGACTAAAGAATAAGAGAATGTTCAAACATCATGAACTTTTCGTAAACAATTTGTGAACCTCTGTAGGTATCTGATGACTTCGTGTCTACGGCGTGAATAGAATGAATCAAAAATAAGAACCCTTTTAGTCCTACCCCATGATATGATTTTGATCAAATTCAGGGTCCCACAAAAGTAGCAAAATTAATTTGCCAGTTTCATTGAGGTTCTTTTACTTTGCCCAGATCAGCCTATGGAGGTGGACTTGGGTGTCTGGAACGGTGGGATGACCAAATTGACCTCCAGCTTTAGCTGGACTCATTTGGCCCAAATTCTGATCATAAATCTACCAGTTCAATACTTTATACTAATAAAAGCAATTTCCATTTTGAGTTTTCTCCCATTGCAGAGGTCTTCACAGAGCCCTTACCATTCCAACACAACGTTGTAAAATTTTGATATTTGATCCAGAGGAAGCTAGGAAAGAGAATAGATAGATACTGTCCCCGTACCGTCCTTATCACCTTGGATTTGCTTTAGTGAGCAGTGTGAATCAACACTCAGCCACACTGCCTGTTACCCAAGAACATCATGACTTGAGAGTCACTGGCAAGAAGTCATTGAACTTAGTTTCAGCAACCTCAGAATCGGTAATTCATGGCTTCCACGTTTGTACCAGCTCTGATGCAAGAAATTCACTGAGTAATACAAGAGTCAGACTTACAGAATAGCTTCTGAATTCAGGGAACCAAAGAGGGCGTTTCCTCCCCTTCTGTAAAATGACAGTGTTGGTGGAACACCATCAAATAAGAGAGAACCTGTGGATGCTGGACTTTGTACAGCTAGAGAGCTGGTTAGTAGGTCCTAGTTACTCTCAGCCAGAAGCTAAACCTCAGAAAGGGGGTTCAGGAGTCCCCTTAGCTCCCGGTGATTTACTCTGATTTCCCTTCGTAGGCATATGGAGTCAATTTTCCACTGTCTCTATAAATACTGTTGTGTCTGTCTCTCTGCCAAACCAGCTACCTTTCTCACCCCAGGGAGAAGCCAGAGATCAGACATTCCAACACACCAGCCCCATTAGACATCATAAGGGGAGGGAGGAGATCTGGCAGTCAAAATGATGTGTGTATTTGAATCTTGAAAGAGCCAGGCTAAACTTAGAGTCAGTGGGCTCCCATAAATAACCTGTGTTCCTCTCTCTTTGTGTGGTTTGGACTAGAATGCCTTTCTCTTTAGAGTTGTACAAGCAGCCAGAGATCAAAGAGTCACCCGTTTATGGATGCGTAGTTCATCGCAAAGTCATCACGCTCAGCGGGGGGAGGGGGTGGACTCGGGCCCCAGCACTCTCATATAATTTTCTCCTGTTACTATTTTGTTGCATGGATTGGGTCTGGAGGGCACTCAGAGAACTTGCAACTACTTTAACTTTTTAAAAAAAGAGTAGAGATGAAAATTCACTTTCAAAGGGGGGTTAAAACTTAACTGGCAACTTTCTGGGCTGTGGAATGTGGTAAGAGGGAAGAGGAGGTAAAGAAATTGACCCATTACCACATGGAATGTGGTTTAAAAAGAATAGAAGGCAGAACAGTATCCTGTGTAATTGACTTACCCTTGAGTCAACATTTCGGAGAGCCTTTGATAAGCAGAGCAGAACATATACAGGGATTTTTTTTTTTTTTAAGCCCAAACTAGGTAATATATTTGAAAAACAGACTTTGAACTAGTTTGCTGGAATGTAAAGAATAAACATGTTTCAAAGTATAGCATTGGTGATGTTAACAGTCCCCGGATTGTGGATAATCACAATGATTCAAACTAATAACTACTATTTGTTCAACGTCTACTGTGTGCGTGTGCTGTGCAGTATACGTGGTATCTTTTAATCCTCCCAGCTACACACAAGGAGGTGTCTTCTCCCCACTTACGCACAGGGAAACGAAACTCCACAAAGTTTAAGTGCGTTGCACAAGGTCACTCAGTCATTAAGTGGTGAGCCCAGAATCTCTGAAGTGAATCAGAAGTGACGGCCAGTTAGCCTGTAGGTAGTGTTTCTGAATCCTCACTCCTCCTCTGGCCTCTGTTGCAGGAGTTGTCGGAGCTCCTTTGCTTTCTGAGTTGGGGGGCTTTTCAGTCTTGTGCTTGCAGCCATTCAAGCCAGGGTCCATCATCTCCAAGTCCTGCTTCCCAGCCTTCCCCATTCCCTCAACCACAAGTCCCGCTCTGGCTTCTAGAACTGCCACCAACCACACGCAGGTCTTCTGCAGGGAGCAATCCCTTGAAGGCATGATGAAGAAAGTGCTTAAAGAAAATACTTTGTCAGGTCTATTGCCCTTGAAAAGGGCAATAAGGGATCCTTATTGGACTTCTTGTTTAATTTGTATACAATATGTCAAATACTTTCTTTGAAAGACAGCTCAAGATACTGAATGAGTCTGTGTGTTTGTCCACAGGTAGTCAGACTTGATCCCTCCCCCTCGTACAGCATATTGCATAGCTAAGGTCCTTGATCTGGTGTTTTTGCATGAATATCAGGGACTACGTATCTAGTAAAATAACTCCTATCACATGCTTGATCAGTTACAGTGATTGCCAAAGAACATTTCTTCAAACGTATTCTTTTAACAGGAGTCACATTCTAGTTTCTTATACTTTGTTACTTAAATCTTAATTGAAGCTGAACTGTGTGAATCTTAAAAAAAAAAAAAAAAAAAAGTATGTGGTGTAGTACAAAGAACTCAATGAATAGAGTCAATACAAAGTCTCAGTGGCTATAATCTCTGGGAGCCTTTGTCCTTGTCACAGGTAAAACCTGCATCACAGGGATGCCACAAGATCAAATAATTCAGATGATGGGAAAACTACAACCCTCTACAAATGTTACCTTCTTTCTGTTCCTTTCCGTGTTATTACCTTTCCTTCCTCCCATCTCTTTATACTGCTTTAAAAAATAGTTTAAAAGGGTCAGAAATAGAAGCAAATAATCAATCGATTCTTTTTTTTTACCAATTTAATTGAAAAGCAATTGAGAGCATCATCCAAAATCCTGTGGCTCTTCCCCCCTCCACGTTTTTTTGAAAGATTTCACACGTGCAGCGTAAGAAATTGTGAGTCAGCCTTCTCCAATCCTGACTTTAAGAGTTGCAGAAATCATCTGCCAGGCAGCACATATGTTCTTCGTTCCATGAGAGGAAGAAAACACATTTGCTGAAAAGAAATGGAAATTTTAAAACCAGTTGAGTTGTAATACAGACACTTCAAATTTTGCTAGCTTCTTTTTCCCTCTGGTTTCTGACTGCTTTCCTGGCCCTGACAGTTTCTCCTGCTCATGAGGCATCTGTCACCCCAAACTCTCTCTCCCTGGGGCGTGGGCTTCAGTTGGCCGTGGAGGGAAGGCACAGGAAGTGCAGAATGACAGAAAGATGGAATTATGATGCAGAAATAATAAGTCGACAGTGACTACTTCTTGAATGCAAGGCACTCAAAGGCTGTAAATCCATTTTCTTATTGAGATCTTGTAACAATTCAATGTGATAATAACCTTTGGTAATAAACTGCAGTCTGTAGTTCAGGGAACATGGCCTTAGCAGATGAAGTCACTTGGCCAAGGTCACACAGCTAGTGAGCCAGGCAGAGGTGAATCATAACGCCCCTCAGTATAACATCACATGCGGGAGCTCCAGACGTGGGGGAGGTATTTTCTTATGTTCTCCTGGGCAGTCGTCTTCAAGGAAGCATACTCATGACCCCCAGCAGCCTAAAGAACCGACGGCTGGCCCGTACTATTACCTCTGTGTTAACAGTGCAGAAACCAGATGCCAACAAGTTGTGGGTTTCTTTTGAAGCAAAAGAAATCAATTGTAGGGGAAATGAAACTCTCAACTCAGTGTTCTACTTAATAAATTTTAAACTCATTTTGTGATGCTTTTTGCCCTTCTTCACCTCTCACTGAAGCTGTTCTGTTCCTCGGTAACTGGTACTTGGTGGTTCTCGTGGATTGTCGGTCAGCATGTTTTTATTCATTAAAATGTGTGAGTAAAAATCGATGCGATGGGAGAACCATGACAGCCTCGGCCACAGAACAAAGGCTTTTCTAAACCAGCATTTCTCCTATCACATCTGGGTAGATGTTTCATGTGGGTATTCTTTCCCCAAGTATCCAATGGAATGATTGCACGTTTAGACAGAATTGACAGTGACATTTTCTTCGACCAAATAAAAAAAAAGTAAAGGAAAAAAAGGCAGAAATTTCTACGTTTAACTAGAAAACCTAAAGGCAAGTTGAATAACACTTTGAAAATTTATTTCCATGTTGTGATCTAAAGCAGACCTAAGGTGTTTCTGCAGACAGGTGGTACAGTTGCAGGTCTGCTGTGAGTCCTTGGGTAAAGGATTGTGTTGACTTTCTGAGAATATTTCAGGATTCACCATCACAAAGGACTTTGAAACATGGTGTTAAACTCCCATTGAAACGGGTCACAGTGTAAACGTTAAAGATGTATATGTATGACTGATTCACTTTGTTATAAAGCAGAAACTAATAATAAAAAAATAAAATAAAATAAAATAAAATAAAGAGGAAACCAAGCCAGGTAAACCCAGGATCTTGGCTCCTTGTCAAACCTCACCATTTGAAACCCCAGCTCAGGGCTTCCCCGGCGGTCCAGTGGTTAAGACTCTGCGCTTCAAATGTAGGGGGCTCAGGTTCCATCCCTGATCCCACATGCCATGTGGTGTGGCCAAAAATAGTAGAAACCCCAGCTCAGCCTTCCAGAAGTCCTCCAAGGGAGCCTTCTCTAAGCCCATCCTTGTCACAGACACCAGCCCTGTGGCTTCCTTGATCCCGCTAAAACTTAGCCAAGAAGCAAAAGCTCAGAGAGTGCCATTTTGCATAAAACTGTCAGGCAGGAACGAGCACAGCAAGGGAGAAATTCCTTAGTCACAGAAATCCGAGGGGTTCCATGGTAAGACAGTAGTCTCTGTCTTTCAGATGAGTGGGGAAAATTCTCCCTTGTGCCTTTGAATGAGGGATTTCCCTAAAGACAATACTGAACTCTGTGTTTAGTTGCTGGAATTCTGCAGCCCTGGGTTTTTGGTTTTTTTTTTAAGTCAGAGCTTTCAGAGGAATGTAATGCCCATTATAATGAACTGTAACTTAGGAGCACCCAGTAGATACAAGAGAATTGAAGAATTGAAGGGTTTTTTTTTTCCTTTTTTTTTTATTAGTCTCTGCTTTACAACAAAGTGAATCAGTCATACATATACATCTGTTCCCACATCCCCTCCCTCCTGCGTCTCCCTCCCTCCCACCCTCCCCATCCCACCCGGCCACAAAGCACCGAGCCGATCCCCCCGCGCCACGCGGCCACCCCCACCATCCATCCACCCCACGCCCGGCAGTGTATACACGTCCATGCCTCTCCCCCGCCCCATCACAGCCCCCCCCATATCCCCAAGCCCACCCCCAGTATGTTTCTGTCTCTATTCCTGTTTTACCCCTAAGTTCTTCATGACATTTTTTTTCTTAAATTCCATATATATGTGTTAGCATACGGTATTTGTCTTTCTCTTTCTGACTTACTTCAGTCAACCAAAATATTTAAACTTTGGCTAGATCAAGCCGACACTGATTTCCACATGCCTCAGTCAGTAGAAAAATGTACCTTTTAAAACTAGAACTTTTTTTGGTCACTGATAGCATCTTAGCCCATAACATTTTTTATGATTGAAATGCAGTTAATCTTCATTATTCACAGAATCTGTATATGCAAATTCACCTGCTCACTAAAATATATTAAATCAATACTTAGGTGCTTTCACAGTCATTCAGGGACAAGTTGCCGAAAACGCACACACGTTCCTAGCTGAGGTGCACCCTCTGCCTCCCTGTTTGGCTCATACTGTAAGAAAGTGTCTTTTTCATGGCCTTAGTGTCACATTTTTCACATTTTTGTGCTGTGCGTTGAGGACATCACCATTTAAAATGGCCCCCAAGTGAAGTGCGGTCGTTCTCCCTAGCAACCCCGAGTACAGGAAGGCTATGACGTGCCTTACAGAGAAAGTATGTGTTCGATATGCTTCGTTCAGGCGTGAGTTACAGTGCTGTTGGCGGTGAGTCCATGTTCATGAGTCAACCAGATATGTTAAATAAGATGTCCTTTGACTGAAACACATAAAACAAGGTTATTTATTCATTGTTTGATGAAAAAGTTGTGACCAGAGGCTGTCATGAACTGTACCCTGTGTTCTGCCCTAGGAGCAGTGGTTTAGTACCTGCTAACTCAGTATTCCATGGATACTCTAGAACCTGAGTACTGCAAATAATGAGAATTGGCCATATGTGACTGAAAGCTCTGTACCGTCTGCTCACTTGAGTGGCTCTGTGGTGTGTAGATAGTCTTCACTTACCATCTCAGGTGGGACTCGGAAATGTCCTGCTGTGTTTGGGACGGGGGTTACGGAGGCTGGATGAGAATCCAGTGAATTTTATACATGAGGCAAAGAAGGGGAAGCTGGTGCTGGAATGTGGAGAGAGAAGAGAAACGTGGCCATAGGTCATGGCCAGGATTGTCGTAAAGGAAGGGAGGTGGAGGTGGAGGAAGAAACTGAAGAGAGAAATCTGAAAGTAGAGGAAAAAATGCATATGTTCATAGTGAAACTCAGAATCGGTACCCAAGATAATGCCATTAACCATGGGATGTGTCATTGAAAGTGTTCAACATACTCCTCCCACTGGATTATAGAGCAGGAACATTAATGTGCATAAGATGTCATCTGTTGTATTTTCTTGAGAAGCAGTAGGTGAGATACCGAGACATTCAGCAGAGCTTAATGACATCATTTTTTTTTTTTTTTTTTGTGGTACACGGGCCTCTCACTGTTGTGGCCTCTCCCGTTGCGGAGCACAGGCTCCAGACGTGCAGGCTCAGCGGCCATGGTTCACGGGCCCAGCTGCACTGTGACATGTGAGATCTTCCCGGACCGGGGCACAAACCCGTATCCCCTGCATCAGCAGGCGGATTCTCAACCACTGCGCCACCAGGGAAGCCCAATTATATCATTTTTACATAAACTGAGCTTTGTTTATTTTTGTTTCGTTTTGTTTTGGTTTTGCCTTGTGCAAGGTCATGACTCTTTGTTTCACAGCTATCCAGAAGAGACAATTTTGATTTTGAATAAATAACATCTGTAGAAATGTTTCTCTTAACCAGGGGCACTTGGATGCACTTAAGGTAATGGAATTTTATTTTATTTTATTTTATTTATTTATTTTTTTTGCGGTATGCGGGCCTCTCGCTGTTGTGGCCTCTCCCGTTGCGGGGCACAGGCTCCGGACGCGCAGGCCCAGCAGCCATGGCTCACGGGCCCAGCCGCTCCGCGGCATGTGGGATCTTCCCAGACCGGGGCACGAACCCGTGTCCCCTGCATCCGCAGGCGGACTCTCAACCACTGCGCCACCAGGGAAGCCCCGATAATGGAATTTTATAACCTATTTAATTCGCAATGGCAAGAGAGAGATTTTTACTAGCTAACTTAGAGAAACAACGTGTTCTCATATTCATGCAAAAGGTAATTTGTTTTATAGGCAGAAAATAGAGTTTACAGTTTGAAATAAACAAATCATTGCTTTAAACAGTGGAGGAGAAAGCATACTACTTCAGAAATTATTGCTTGTTTACAGGCATTTGCTTGTTGGAAACAAAAGACTGAAATGAGAGCCCCTGTATCATTAGCCTGCTATATGAGAAATGAGCAAGTATATACAGGGACCCAGAGCAGGAGAGAGAATTTCCCATAATCCCATGTGGACATGATAAATTGTACCATTTGGCCACTTACTGGTATATTAGATCAATACAACATCTAACTCATGAGCTTCAGTTAGAAATCTCAAGTCTGATGGAAAAGTATTTTTTTGTATTTCAGGAAAGATTCTCAAAACTTTAGGAAAAATCAGTGCTGACGAAATATGGCCAAATTATATCTTCACATATGAAAAAGGTACTGTTTTTTTCTAAGAGTTTGAAAGTCATTTTGAGCACTAAGATTTTTTTAAGCAGTGTTAAAATCACATTGAACTGCTGCTAATGAGTTATATCATACTCATATTTTTTTGAAAATTAAACAAAATAAGGCACAAAATATACAAGACAAAAATTAATACAAATTTTTCAGTAAGTATTAGGTATTATAATAATATTGTTGTTATAGTGGATGTTGACCCTACAATCAATAGTATATAATTATCTAAGTGTCCTAAACCAAGTATCGTTTTCTTTTGATTATCATGCAAATGACCTTGTCATTCTTGAAAACCCCTAGAACCAACAAAGTAAAAGATAGGAAATAATGAAGCAAAAGGAAATTTTGAGGGCTACTAAGATACTTTCCTGAATCCTCCAAGACATTTCCTATAAAAGACTATGCATTGATTTTGCTGGTCTGCATTCATATCTGCTTTGTTAGGGTAATTAAAACTCACTGCTATAACAAGCAACTTCAAAATCTCAGTAGTTTAAAACACTAAAGATTTATTTATTGCTGGGCTTCCCTGGTGGCGCAGTGGTTGAGAGTCCGCCTGCTGATGCAGGGGACACGGGTTCGTGCCCTGGTCCGGGAGGATCCCACATGCCGCGGAGCGGCTGGGCCCGTGAGCCATGGCCGCTGAGCCTGCGCGACCGGAGCCTGTGCTCCGCAACGGGAGAGGCCGTAACAGTGAGAGGCCTGCATACCACAAAAAAAAAAAAAAAAAAAAAAAGATTTATTTCTTGCTAACGTCACAGTTATGTAGACTCCGGTGACTCCTCTGGGGGTTCTCCTTTAAATGGTTTCTTCCACCTTATAGCTTCCCCAGTCTCAGAGGAAGGGAAAGGGTTTGTACTGTCGTCAGGGAAGTTAAGGGCCAGGCCTGGACATAACAACATCCTTTCCACTCACATTCTTTAGACCAGAATCTCATGCTAAGCCCACAGCATAACTTCAGATTATTCTGGGAAGTGCTGTCTTCCTGTTTGCATGGAGAAAAGAAACAGAATATGCTTTACTGATTCTTCAGAGATACTCAAGGTTTAAACTTTCCAGTGTGCTCTGTTTATTTCTTAGCATGCCATTAAATAGGGTTAACAATTTATTATAAGGGCACCACTTGACACCATAATTTTTGTATCTCAGCATGCACAGTTGATGTTGCTCCAAGTCTTCCCTGAAGCTTCCCTGAACATCTCACCATGCCCTATAGTGATCCTCTGATCTATGCTGTTATAGTGACGTTTAGCAAATCATCTCTGTAGTCTTTATTCTTTCTACTTATTATATGTATTATCTTCCTATTAGACTCTAAGCTTCTTACATAGTCTCGTCTAGTCTAGTCTAGTATGATATAGTACCATATCATATATTATTGTATGGTAGTTAATGACATGGTCTCTGCAGTCAGACTGCAAAGGTTTGAATCCTGGTTTCATTACTTACTAGCTATTTACCTTACCTAATTATCTAACCTCTTTGTACCCTAATTTCCTCATTTAAAAATAAGCATAGTCACTAAAGTGCATACCTCATATATTTTTTATGAAATTTCACATGATAAAGTATGTAAAGCACTGAGAATAGTAAGCATTTAAAAACTCCTAGTGAGTCCTTGAGAAATGTCAAATGTAATTACTTATACAAATTGAACGATCACTTTTTATTCTTGAATCCTCTACTGCAGCTAGCATATAGGCCTGCCCACAGGAGGTCACAAGAAATGTTTACTAAGAGAAACAATGAAGATATTTGATTGATGAAATAGAGAGTCTTCTACTTCCACATAAGAATCCTTCCTCAGTATATTGCCTCCCGTTCCACACAGATACCAACATTAAGG
Source organism: Mesoplodon mirus (assembly GCF_964341445.2). Taxonomy (NCBI): domain Eukaryota; kingdom Metazoa; phylum Chordata; class Mammalia; order Artiodactyla; family Ziphiidae; genus Mesoplodon; species Mesoplodon mirus. The sequence goes on along the minus strand of NC_138979.1, from coordinate 12,001,443 downwards.
TATAATGATTTTTCTTTATAATTAGGAACATGTAATTAGGAATTAACCTTAAAATGGCTTCTTTTTTCACATAAACAATGCAACGCACTAAACTTTAAGTGAAACACTTCCTGATATAGCATGTCTAAAATTCGGGATCAAATAAAACATCTAATTAATTTTCATATATACCTGAGCTGTTATGAACATAAAGGAATACCTGCAAAGTCCACAGATTATACGAAAGTGCAATTCCACAGAAGTACAGAAATTTATTCTGAGGTGTTTACCTATTCCTTGTGACCTGGGACCTGGGTTCCAATGGTTACACACAGCAGATAAGAAACAAAACCTAGGATGAGAGCAGAGTAAGAAGATAGACCAGAGACATAGATAAAAAGCAAGAAGGGGGATTAGTATAAAAAAATCCCACATCTCATAGAGAATTAATAGAGATAATTGCTTGCCTCAGCCTTCATTCACTCTGAGAGGAGCAGGAGAAAGAAAATAGCCATCTTCAAAATGCCTAACCTCAATCCTACCAGGTAACCATTGTAGCCACCAAAAAAGGGCAGAATTTGAGTTCAAAGTGGCGTCAAGTTGATAGTCTCCCAGGTACTTGACAGGAGAAATGCAAATCTTCTCTAAAAGAATGCATCTTAAACCTAAGCCTCACATTTAGGAAAAAAGTTTCCAAGGAACATGAACTCACACACACAAAAATTACCAAACACAAGGGAATAGAACACTATTAGCAAGAGCCAAGAGAAACAGCAAAGTGAAGAATTTCAAAAGTGGAGTTTTTATACCAGGAATATGTAAGTTTTATATCTTTAATACTCTCAAGAAACTAAAAGCATATAGCAAGTGTCAAAGTTACATGACATTAAACTGTGGAATTTGGAAAAAAAATAACTTTATGGAAATGAGAGATATAATAATTGAAATTAGAAACTGCTTTAAACACCAGGTTAGATTAACTGAACAAAGAATGTGTAAACTAGAAGATAGATTAATAGTAATAATTAAGAATGCCATGTAGACAGAGGAGGTAAGCATGAAAGAGGAGTTTAAAGGTGAAGAAAATATATAAGGGAAGGTAGAACACATGTCAAATTGGAAGTATAGGACAGGAGTGGGCAAATTGTTCCTGTAAAAGATCAGAGAGTAAATAATTTAGGGTCAGTGGGCCACAAGGGCTCTATCAACCCTACCATTGTAGTGCAAAATGACATTCTGAGAAATACTCAACTCTGTCATTGTAGTACAAAGCACCCATAGATAATAACATAAACAGATGTGCCTGGATGTTTACTTACAAGAAGGCAGCATACTTGATTTGGTGCATGGATCATAGTTTGTCAACTCCTAGCCTAAGAAATAATAGAAAATCAGGGCAGAGCAAAATTTGAGAAGATAGTGGATTACATCTCAATCAAGATGCCCTCCCACCAAAAGTAAAACAATTAAATCTCGAAAGAAAAAGAAAAGGTACAATAATGGCTGGGAATTTTCCAGAAATAATAGAACACAGCAATTCTCAGATTCATAAGACCAAAAACTCCAAAGCAGGGTAAAGTAAAAATAAATTCACAGCTAGATAAATTACTGTGAAACTGCAGGACAAGAATGACAGAGAAAGATTTTAAAAGTTGCCTTAAAAATTATTAAATTCATTCCCCTAAAAAGATATAGAAACCGGACAAAATTTTCAAAAATATATCAGGGCCCTGGAAATTGACCTAAGACAAACAATAATTGTGAAGCATTTATTCATGAAAAACTGCTAGGACTTTGAGTGAGAATGGTAGAAATCTGTGATCTTCATACCTGGAGTTAGTCCAGACACCCCACTACCAGCAGCAGCTTGGCTGATGCTATCTATAGTTTCACATGAGTGGGGTTGGATGTGAAAACCAGAAGTTTAACTGTCAGAGAGGAATGACTTGGAATGAAAGGTGAAAACCCACACTCAAGAGTTTTGTCAGTAAAAGTAGCAAAGTTGATAGGAAATGAATTGGAAAAATCTGGTGCTGTTCACCTTAAACTTGAGGTCCCATTTGAGTGAGCAATGGACAAGCAAGAAATTTAATAATGAGATCTTGGAAGTGAGAAAATCCCAAAGAAATGACAAAAAAAAGTTCTTGGAACTAATAAGCAATTATAGCAAGGTAGGAGGATGCAATATATAAATATTAAATCATATTAATATTAAGATAATTATATATAAGCTAATACAATATATAATATATTAACATTGTATAATAATTATATGATATACAAATATTAATTGATTGTTATTAATAATTAATATTAAATTAAGTTGATGTTAATCTTGATAATTAGTTATGTGTTATGCATTAGTTACATAAATTAGTATTATTATAAATTAATTAATATTAAAAAGTCAATTGCTTTCCTATATACCAGCAATGAACAATTGGAATTTGTAATTAAGAACACAGTACCAGTTACATTAGCACCAAAAAAGTGAAATACTTTAGGTATAAATCTAACAAACTATGTACAGGATCTATATGAGGAAAAAACTGTAAACTCTGATGGAAGAAGTCAAATATCTAAATAAATGAAGAGAGATTTCATATTCATGGGTAGGAAGATTCAGTTTCCTAACTTGATCTATAGATCTGAAGATTTACATCCAAAATACAAAGAACTCCTGAAACTCAACAGTGAGAAAATGAACAATCTGATTTTAAAATGCTTGAAGTCTCTGAACAGACACCTCACCAAACATGATACACAGATGACAGATAAGCATATGAAATTATTCTCAACATTATTTGTCACTAGAGAATTGCAAATTAGAGCAATAATAAGATACTATTAAACACCTATTAGAATAGCTAAAATCCAAAACACTGACAACAGCAAATGCTGACAAGGATGCGGACCAACAGGAACTCTCATTCATTGCCAGAAGAAATACAAAATGGTACACTCACTTTTCAAGATAATTGGCAATTCCTTACAAAGCTTACAAAGCTATACGTGGGCTTACTATAAGATCAGCAAATGCATGCCTAGGTATTTGCCTAATGAGTAGAAAAAATTATGTTTACACAAAAACCTTCACATGAATGTTTATAGCAGCTTTTTTCATAATTGTCAAAAACTGGAAGGAACCAAGTTGTCCTTCAATAAGTGAATGGAGCAACAAATTGTGGTATATCCATACAACAGAATATTACTTGGCAATAAAAAGAAATCAGCTATCAAGCCATGGAAAGACATGGAGGACACAAATGCATGTTACTAAATGAATTAAGAGTTTGTAAAGGCTACATACTGTATGATTCCAGCTGTACAATATTCTGTAAAATGCAAAACTATAGACACTAAAAAAATCAGTAGTTGCCTGATAGGAGAAGGAAAAGGGAGGAGAATAGGGATGAATAGGTGGAACATTAGGAAATTTTTAAGGCTGGGAAATTATTCTGTATGATTCTCTAAAAATGGACACATGACATTATGCTTTTGGCAAAATCCATAGCATTGCATAACACAAATTGTGAACCATGATCTAAACCATGGACTTTAGTTAATCATTATATACCAGAATTGGTTTATCAATTTTAAATGTACCACATTAATGCAAGATGTTAGTAATAGAGAAAATTTTGTGCAGGGGGATAGAGGGTATATGAGAAGTGTCTATACTTTCTGTGTACTCTCTCTACAGACCTAAAATTGATTTTTAAAAAGAAAGTCTCTTAGATTGTTTTTAAAGGAATCAAATGAAAATTCTAGATTTGAAAAGTAAAATAATCAAAATGTAAAATATTTTGGATGGTTTCAACAGCAGTTTGAGATGCTAGAAAAAATAATCAGTGAACTTGAAAATAGATCAATAGAAATTATCCAATATGAATATTATATAGAAAAAATATTTTAGAAAAATGAACAAAAGCTCAGAGACCTGTTGGACAACATCAAATATACCAATATGCATACAGTAGAAGTCCCAGGAAGAGAGGAGAGAGTCAAACAGGCAGAAAATTAATGGCCCAATACTTTCCAAATTTGATGAAAACTATTAATATACAGACCCAAGAAGTTCAGTGAACCCCAAGTAGGATAAAGAGAGAATCTCTACAACTAGACACATCACAGTTATTACTCTGCTGAAAAAGCCAAAGATCAAGAGAAAACCTTGAAAGTAATGAGAAAATTAACTTATTGTGCACAGAGAATGACAAAATAATTAATATATGACATCTCATGAGAAACAATTGAGACCAGAAGGTAGTGGAATGGCATTCATTCAATGTACTGGAATAAAAAATTCTCAACCAGGAATTCTCTCTCCAATAAAACTGTCCTTCAAAACTTTGGGGAAATAAAGACATTCCCAGATGATCAAAGACAGAAAAGTCATTACTCACAAATCTGCCTTACAAGAAACATTAAAAAAAAGTCAGTATGAAAGAAATGACACCAGACAGTAATTTAAATTCAAAGGAAGAAATGAAGAGATCAAACACAGTAAACATGTAGGTAAATATAAAGACTAAATTTTTTTGTTAATTTTTGTAAAAATCATAAAATTATATGAAGCCATAAATTAACACTGTATTATTGGGCTTATAACAGATACACGTGCACTATATATGACAATATTAGCGCAAGGGTGGGGGATAAAGCTATATTGGAGAAAAATTGCTGTATTTTACTAGAATTTAGTCAGTATTAACTTGAAGTAGATCATGATAAATTGGTATGAATCCCTAGAGCAGCCCCTAAGAAAAAAAACTAAAAAATAAAGCTTAAAAATAATAAAGGGGGCTTCCCTGGTGGTCCAGCAGTTAAGAATCCACGCTTCCAATGCTGGCAACGTGGGTTCAATCCCTGGTTGGGGAACTCATATCCCACATGCTGCATGGCATGGCCAAAAAAATAAAAAGTAAAAAAAAAATTTTTAAGAATAAAAAAAATAAAGAAATTAATAGTAGTACACTAATGTTTCTTAAACACAAAAGGCAGTAAAGGAGGAAAATAGGAAGAAAAAAAGACATGAAACATTTACAAAACAAATAATGACAAATAATGTATAGGAATCTAACACCAAAACCCCAAAATACATGAAGCAAAAATTGGAAGATTAATAGGAAAAATAGATAATTCAACAATTATAATGACAGATTTCAGAAAGAAATATAGTGGCAGATTTCACAGAGAAAAGATAAATCATCCAAAGGAACAACAATTTGACTATATCTGATATCTCAATAACAATGGGGGCCATACACAGTAGAAGTATCTATAAGGATATGAGGAAAAATAACTGTCATGCTAGAATTTTATACCTAGCAAATTATCTTTCAAGGATGAGAGTAAAAGGAAGATATTTTTTTCAAAATAATAAAAAAAACCTGGAGCATATTTTACCAATAGGACCTCACTAAAGATACGTACTGTACACATCAGAATGATAATTTGAGATACGAGTATTAAGATTTGCCTCTTTTAGTATGTGTAGCATACTTCAGTAATTTTTAAAGTCACTCATGTTTCCATATAACAGGAACAAATAAAAAATAAAACTTGAAAATATCATTTTCAATAGTGCAATCAATTTACGCTATCTAGGAATACATCTGACAAAAGGTGCATAATTCATAGGCTATTATAAAACATGATTAAAAGACTTTAACTCTTAAATACACATGGGAATCAATCTAAACAAGCAACTATAAAACTATTAAAAAACAGACAATTATACTGGTGATGATGTTTAATTTATACTTTTAAAAAAACAAGGGACAATTAATCTTAGACCCCACTAGTATATAAATAAGGAGGGGATGATTGAAATAATATTATCTGGGGCATTGCTATTGTTCTGAAGAATGGGGAAGGGAAAATATTCATTATTTTTAGAGTTATTAAAGATAAATATTTAAACACATAAGGTAAACATTAAAAATAGCATGTATCTTTCCAAACTTATAGAAGAAAAGGTTACAAGAAAGAAGAAGAAAAAGTCTAAACAAAGAAAAAGGATCAAAGAAAAATCAAACTAAATAAAAAGGGCAAGGTATGAGAATACAAATAAATCTAAATGTATCTAAATGTATCAGAAATCACAATCAATATAAATGAACTATTAATGTAAATCATTACATTAACAGTTTAAAGGAGCAAAACTATGATTATTCCAAAAGAGTCAAAAAGAAAAATAAATGAAAGTGCATGATAAAATTCAGCAATCATTCATGGTCAAAATTTATAGCAACTGGGCCTCCCTGGTGGCGCAGTGGTTGAGAGTCCGCCTGCCGATGCAGGGGATGTGGGTTCGTGCCCCGGTCTGGGAGGATCCCATATGCTGCGGAGCGGCTGGGCCCGTGAGCCATGGCCGCTGGGCCTGCGCGTCCGGAGCCTGTGCTCCGCAACGGGAGAGGCCACAACAGTGAGAGGCCCGCATACCGCAAAAAGAAAAAAAAAAAAAAAAAAAAAAAAAATTTATAGCAACTAAAAACTAAAGGAAATATATTTAAACTAAAAAAAAAATCTACAAAAATCCTACAGCAAATCTGACCATATTGAAGTATTAAAATAATTATCTTTATATTCAACAATAAGATCCAAATGCTCACTATGACCATTTCATTTCAAAATTGTACTAGTGAGCTTAGCCATCACAATAAGAATAGAAAAAGGAATAAAAGGTGTAAGGATTAGAGATGAAGAAACAAAAATGTCATTTTTTGCTGATTACCTACCTAGGAAATCCAAATGAATTCATATATTATTAGAGTTAGTAAAGCAGTTGGTAAAATTGCTATGTGTAAGATCAAGCTAAGTTAACTTTGTAGTTGAGCATATGAAGAAACTGGAATTCTCCTTCTTTGCTGAGTAAAGAGTAAAATTTTACAACCATTCTGACAAACTATTTCTCTTCATCTATCAAGCTAAATACATATAAACTCTGTAACTGAGAAGTTTCCCCTCAACACATACAGGTATAATTAAGGAAAATAAGTGCTTATGTTCCTCAAAAGATGTACAAGAATGTTTTTAGCTGCTTTATTCATGATATAAAAAACTGAAGGAGAGGAACCAAGATGGCGGAGTAGAAGGACGTGCTCTCACTCCCTGTTGTGAGAACACCAGAATCACAACTAGCTGCTGGACAGTCATTGATAGGAAGACACTGGAACTCACCAAAAAACATACCCCACATCCAAAGACAAAGGAGAAGCCACAATGAGACGGTAAGAGGGGCGCAATCACAGTAAAATCAAATCGCATAACTGCTGGGTGGTTGACTCACAGACTGGAGAATACTTATACCACAGAAGCCCACCCACTGGAGTGAAGGTTTTGAGCCCCACGTCAGGCTTCCCAACCTGGGGGTCCAGAAACGGGTGGAGGAATTCCTAGAGAATCAGACTTTGAAGCCTAGTGGGATTTGATTGCAAGACTTTGACAGGACTGGAGGAAACAGAGACTCCACTCTTGGAGGGACACACAAAGTAGTGTGCACATCAGGACCCAGGGGAAGGAGCAATGACCCCAGGGGAGACTGAACCAGACCTACCTGCTAGTGTTGGAGGGTCGCCTGCAGAGGCAGGGGGTGGCTGTGTCTCACCATGAGGACAAGGACACTGGCAGCAGAAGTTCTGGGAGTACTCCTTGGTGTGAGCCCTCCCAAAGTATGTCATTAGCCCCGCCAAAGATCCCAGGTAGGCTCCAGGGTTGGGTTGCCTCAGGCCAAACAACCAACAGGGAGGGAACCCAGGCCCACCCATCAACAGTCAAGAGGATTAAAGTTTTACTGAGCTCTGCCCACCAGAGCAACACCCACCTCTACCCACCACCAGTCCCTCCCATCAGGAAACTTACACAACCCTCTTAGGTAGCCTCATCCACCAGAGGGCAGACAGCAGAAGCAAGAAGAACTACAATCCTGCAGCCTGTGGAACAAAAACCACATTCACAGAAAGATAGACAAGATGAAAAGGCAGAGGGCTCTGTACCAGTTGAAGGAACAAGATAAAAGCCCAGAAAAACAACTAAGTGAAGTGGAGATAGGCAACCTTCCAGAAAAAGAATTCAGAATAATGATAGTGAAGATGATCCAGGACCTTGGAAAATGAACAGAGGCAAAGATTGAGAAGATGCAAAAAATGTTTAACAAAGACCTAGAAGAATTAAAGAACAAACAAACAGAGATGAACAATACAATAACTGAAATGAAAACTACACTAGAAGGAATCAATAACAGAATAACTGAGGCAGAAGAACGGATAAGTGACCTGGAAGACAGAATGGTGGAATTCACTGCTGTGGAACAGAATAAAGAAAAAAGAATGAAAAGAAATGAAGACAGCCTAGAGACCTCTGGGACAACATTAAACACAACAACATTCGCATTATAGGGGTCCCAGAAGGAGAAGAGAGAAAGGACCCGAGAAAATATTTGAAGAGATTACAGTTGAAAACTTCCCTAACATGGGAAAGGAAATAGCCACCCAAGTCCAGGAAGCACAGCGAGTCCCATACAGGATAAACCCAAGGAAAAACACACCGAGACCCATAGTAATCAAATTGGCAAAAATTAAAGACAAAGGAAAAGTATTGAAAGCAGCAAGGGAAAAATGAAAAATACCATAAAAGGGAACTCCCATAAGGTTAACAGCTGAGTTCTCAGCAGAAACTCTACAAGCCAGAAGGGAGTGGCATGATATACTTAAAGTTACGAAAAGGAAGAACCTACAACCAAGATTACTCTACCCAGCAAGGATCTCATTCAGATTCGATGGAGAAATCAAAAGCTTTACAGACAAGCAAAAGCTAAGAGAATTCAGCACCACCAAACCAGCTCTACAACAAATGCTAAAGAACTTCTCTAAGTGGGAAACACAAGAGAAGAAAAGGACCTACAAAAACAAACCCAAAACAATTAAGAAAATTGTCATAGGAACATACATATCGATAATTACCTTAAATGTGAATGGATTAAATGCTCCAACCAAAAAACACAGGCTCGCTGAATGGATACAAAAATAAGACCCATATATATGCTGTCTACAAGATACCCACTTCAGACCTAGGGACACATACAGACTGAAAGTGAGGGGATGGAAAAAGATATTCCATTCAAATGGAAATCAAAAGAAAGCTGGAGTAGCAGTACTCATATCAGATAAAATAGACTTTAAAATAAAGAATGTTACAAGAGATAAGGAAGGACACTACATAATGATCAAGGGATCAATCCAAGAAGGAGACATAACAATTATAAGTATATATGCACCCAACATAGGAGCACCTCAATACATAAGGCAACTGGTAACAGCTATAAAAGTGGAAATCGACAGTAACACAATAGTAGTGTGGGAGTTTAACACCTCACTTACACCAATGGACAGATCATCCAAAATGAAAATAAATAAGGAAACAGAAGCTTTAAATGACACAGTACACCAGATAGATTTAATTGATATTTATAGGACATTCCATCCAAAAACAGCAGATTACACTTTCTTCTCAAGTGTGCATGGAACATTCTCCAGGATAGATCACTTCTTGGGTCACAAATCAAGCCTCAGTGAATTTAAGAAAATTGAAATCATATCAAGCGTCTTTTCTGACAACAACGCTATGAGATTAGAAATGAATTACAGGGGAAAAAACGTAACAAAACACAAACACACGGAAGGTAACAATAGGTTACTAAATAAGCAATAGATCACTGAAGAAATCAAAGAGGAAATAAAAAAATACCTAGAGACAAATGACAATGAAAACATGACGGTCCAAAACCTATGGGATGCAGCAAAAGCAGTTCTAAGAGGGAAGTTTATAGCTATACAAGCCTACCTCAAGAAACAAGAAAAATCTCAAATAAACAATCTAAACTTACACCTAAAGGAACTAGAGAAAGAAGAACAAACAAAACCGAAAGTTAGCAGAAGGAAGGAAATCATAAAGATTAGAGCAAAAATAAATGAAATAGAAACAAGGAAAACAATAGCAAAGATCAATAAAACTAAAAGCTGGTTCTTTGGGAATATAAACAAAATTGATAAACCATTAGCCAGACTCATCAAGAAAAAGAGGGAGAGGGCTCAAATCAATAAAATTAAAAATGAAAAAAGAGAAGTTACGACAGGCACCGCAGAAATACAAAGCATCCTAAGAGACTCCTAAGAGCAACTCTATGCCAACAAAATGGACAACCTGGAAGAAATGGATAAATTCTTAGAAAGGTATAACCTTCCAAAACTGAACCAGGAAGAAACAGAAAATATGAACAGACCAATCACAAGGAATGAAGTTGAAACTGTGATTAAAAATCTTCCAACAGGGCCTCCCTGGTGGCGCAGTGGTTGAGAGTCCGCCTGCCGATGCAGGGGATACGGGTTCGTGCCCCGGTCTGGGAGGATCCCATATGCCGCGGAGCGGCTGGGCCCGTGAGCCATGGCCGCTGGGCCTGCGCGTCCGGAGCCTGTGCTCCGCAACGGGAGAGGCCACAGCAGTGAGAGGCCCGCATACCGCCAAAAAAAAAAAAAAAAAAAAAAAAAAAAAAAAAAAAAAAAAATCTTCCAACAAACAAAAGTCCAGGACCAGATGGCTTCACAGGTGAATTCTATCAAACATTTAGAGAAGTGCTAACACCCATTCTTCTCAAACTCTTCCAAAAAATTGCAGAGGAAGGAACACTCCCAAACTCATTCTACAAGTCCACCATCACCCTGATACCAAAACCAGACAAAGATATACAACAAAATACTAGCAAACAGAATCCAAGAAGACATTAAAAGGATCATACACTATGATCAAGTGGGATTTATCCCAGGTATGCAAGGATTCTTCAATATATGCAAATCAGTCAGTGTGATACACCATATTAACAAATTGAAGAATAAAAACCGTATGATCATCTCAATAGATGCAGAAAAAGCTTTTGACAAAATTCAGCACCCATTTATGATAAAAACTGTCCAGAAAGTGGGCATAGAGGGAACTTACCTCAACATAATAAAGGCCATATACAACAACAAACACATAGAACAATATGGATGAATCTCACGGACTTAATAGTGAGCAAAGAATATAGGAATGAAAGCATTCATACTGTGTTACTCCATTTATATGAAGCACCATAAAAAGGCAAAAAATAAATCTCTGTTGATAGAGATCAGAATAGAGAGTCCTTGGTGAGGGAGTCTGTATTGGCTCAAAAAGTGCATGATAGACCCTTTTGAGAAGCTGGACCCAATCTACATCTTGAACCAAGTGATGGATGGTTATGTAGGTGCATACATGTGTAAAAATCAATCACTCATAATATTTTTATGTTTAAAAAGGTAGATAGTCAAAATCTCCCAACCTTTATCTATTTTAATTTATTTTAATTAGCTTTATTGAAGTATAATATACAAATAATAAATTCACAAATGTTAAGTATACAGTTCACAAGTTTTGTTAAATATATGCAGTCTTGTAATCATTACCATAGCCATGATATAGAACGTTTCTACCATCCCGAACATTTCCATCCTGCCCTTTTGCAGTCATTCCCCTTCGTCTACCTTGGCCATAAAATAAATGGAATCATACAGTACGTAGGTCTTTGTTCCTGATTTCTTTCACTTATATCAGTGCTTTTGACATTCATGGTATTTTGCTTATCAGTCGTTTATGCCTTCTATTTTTGCATAGTATTCCATGGACATTATTTTTACCCACTCAGTAGTTGATGGATATTTGTGTTGCTTCCAGTTTGGGACTTTTATGAGTATAGCTATTATGAGCATTTGAGTACACGTCTTCATGTGGACATGTTTTAACTTCTCTTGCATAAAAACCTAGAAGTGGAATGGCTTAGTCATAAGATAAGTGTCTATCAAATTTTACCAAAAACTACTAAACTGTTTTCCAAAGAGGTTGTATCATTTCATATTTCCACCAGCAATGTATGAGAATTCCATTTGGTCTACATTCTCACCAATGTTTGGTATTGTCAGTATTTTTAATTTCAACCATTCTAATAGGGTTTTAATTTACATTTCCTAAATGAGCAGTGATGTTGAGCATCTTTTCATGTGCTTATTTGCAATTTATAAATCTTGTCTGGTGAATTAAGTGTTCAAATACTTTACTCATTTCTAATGAATTTGTCTTTTTATTATTGATTTGTAAGAGGTCTTTATATATTGTAGATGCAAGTTCCATTATCAGATATATGTTTTGAAAATATTTCTCAATCTTTGGATTACCTATGTAAGTGTCACTTTTTAGGAGGAATTTTTAAAAATTTCGTTAAAGTGCAGTTTAACAGTTTCTTCTTTTGTGGTTCATAGTTTTTGCATCTTACCTAAGAAATCTTAGTCTAACATAAAGTCAGGTTTTCTCCTAGAAGTTTTAAGCTTTTCCATTAACATCTATGATGCATTTTGAGTGGATATTTGTGTTTGGTGTGAGATTTGAGTCTTGTGTTTTGCCTGTGATACCCAGCTACTCTAGTGTGACTTATTGAAAAGAATATCCTTTTCCCCATTAAATTGCCTCAATGCCTTTTCCAAAAATCAATTAACCCGACACTTATGGGTCGATATCTGGAATTTCTATTGTGTTCCATCCATGTGTATGTCTATTCTTATTCTAAACACATTCTTGACAAATGTAGCTGTGTAATAAAATTTGACACTATGGAGATAGGTCCTCCACTTTTGCTCTTCCTCTTTGAAATTGTGTTGGCTATCCTAGTTTTTTTTTTTTTTTTTGCGGTACGCGGGCCTCTCACTGTTGTGGCCTCTCCCGTTGTGGAGCACAGGCTCCGGACGCGCCGGCTCAGCGGCCATGGCTCATGGGCCCAGCCGCTCCATGGCATGTGAGATCTTCCCGGACCAGGGTACGAACCCGTGTCCCCTGCATCGGCAGGCAGACTCTCAACCACTGCGCCACCAGGGAAGCCCGTTTTTTTTTTTTTTTTTTTTACATTTCTATATATTTTAGAATCATTCTCCAATTTCTACAAAAAAGCTGGCTAGGATTTTGATTGGGGTTGCAATGAATCTACAGATAACTCAAAGCAGAGCAATAGCTAGCCTTTAATCCATGAATATGGTATGTCTCTCTATTGATTTATGTCTTCCTTAATCTTTCTGAGCAAAATTTTGTAGTTTCTGGCATACAAGTCTTGCACATATCTCGTTAAATTTATCTTGAAGTATTTCACATTTTTGATGCTATTGTAAATGATATTTAAATTTTTTAATTTCCAATAACTCTTGCTAAAATACAGATATTCAGTTAATTTTATTTTTTTAAGTTTTTATTTACCTTCCCTTATTCCTTCTTTGATATTCCTTATGAAGATTTGAGTTTCTGACCTGTATTATTTTCCTTATCTCTAAAGAACTTCCTTTAACACTTCTTACAAGAGTGGTCTACAGGGAACAAATTCCCTCCATTTTTGTTTGTCTGAGAAAGTGTTTTTTTTTTTTTTTGGCTGATGCCTCATGGCATGCAAGATAACTCCCCAACCAGGAATTGAACTCACGCCCCTGCAGTGGAAGCACAGAGTCTTAACCACTGGACCACCAGGGAAGTCCTAACATTCAGTTAATTTTATGTATAGATCTTGTCTCCTGTGACCTCGCTAAACTTATTGGTTTCAGTAGCTTTATTGTAGCTTCTTTTGGATTTTCTACATAGAAATCATGTCATCTATAAAGACAGTGTTACTTTTTTCTTTCTAATCTGAATGTATTTTTTTTTCTTGTGTTGCTGTACTGGCAAAAATACCTCAGTAAATCGCTGAAAAGAAATAAGAGCAAACATCTCGTCAGAGAGAAAGTAGTCATTCTTTCAGCATTGAGATGTTAGCTGTTAGTGTTTTTATTTTTTTATTTATTTTTTATTTTTTAAAGTCAGACACAGCATCGTAGCTCAGTTATTTTCTTTTAGAAGATGCTGTGGGTAGGAGTTTTATTAATTAATTAACTTATTTTTGCTTTGTTGGGTCTTCGTTTCTGTGTGAGGGGTTTCTCTAGTTGTGGCGAGCAGGGGCCACTCTTCATCGCGGTGCGCGGGCCTCTCACTATCGTGGCCTCTCTTGTTGTGGAGCACAGGCTCCAGACGCGCAGGCTCAGTAGTTGTGGCTCACGGGCCCAGTTGCTCCACGGCATGCGGGATCCTCCCAGACCAGGGCCCGAACCCATGTCCCCTGCACTAGCAGGCAGACTCCCAACCACTGCGCCACCAGGGAAGCCCTTTATTTTTGTTTTTAATCAATGACTTTTATCAGATTAAAGGTGTTCTTGGGCTTTCCTGGTGGCGCAGTGGTTGAGAGTCCGCCTCCCGATGGAGGGGACACGGGTTTGTGCCCCCGTCCAGGAGGATCCCACATGCCGTGGAGCAGCTGGGCCCGTGAGCCATGGCCGCTGAGCCTGCGCATCCGGAGCCTGTGCTCCGCAACGGGAGAGGCCACAACAGTGAGAGGCCCGTGTACCGCAAAAAAAAAAAAATAAGGTGCTCTCTTTTATTCTTAGTTTACTAAAAGTTTTTACTGTGAATGAGTGTTGACTTTGTTCAAATGCTTTTTCTGGTTCTACTGAGATGATCATATTTTTTTTCTTTTTAAAATCTGTTAAAATGGTGAATTACATTGATTGATTTTCAAAAGCTAGAGTAACTTTGCATTTCTGGGTTATATCTTTCTTAGCATAATATATTATCCTTTTTATATAGTGCTAGATTCAAATTGCTAAAATTTTCTTAGAGACTGTTACATATATGTTCATAATAAACTTTGGTCAGTAGTTTTCTATCTATTCTGATAATGTCATCTAGTTTTGGTATCATGTTAACTTGGCCTGATAGAATGAGTTAGAAAATATTCCCTTTGCTTCTATTTTTCTGGGAAATTGTGAGTAGAATTTGTGCTCTATTTCCTTAAATTTTTTTTTTAGAATTAAACAATGAAGTCGTCTCAGTCTGGAGTTTTCATCATGGAAAGGTTTTTAATCACCAGTTCAATTTTCTTTATAGATATAGGAATATTACCGAAATCTTCTTGAGTGAGTTCTGATAGTTTATATCTTTAAAGCAATTTGTACATTTCATCTAGGTTGTTAAATTTATTGGTAAAAAGTTACTCATAACAATTTCTTTCTGTAGTGATGCTCTCGCCTCCATTCCTGATATTGATAATCTGTGTAATTCTTTTTTCTCAATTAGGCTGTCTTGAGTCTCATAAGTTTTATTGATCTTCTCATAGAATTACCATTTGGTTGCATTGATTTTTCTCCATTACTTTTCTGTTATCTTTTTCATTGATTTTTGTTCTTCATTGCTTTTTCCCTTTTTTTTTTTTTTTTTTTTTTTTGTGGTACGCGGGCCTCTCACTGTTGTGGCCTCTCCCATTGCGGAGCACAGGCTCTGGACACGCAGGCTCAGCGGCCATGGCTCACGGGCCCAGCCGCTCTGCGGCATGTGGGATCTTCCCAGACCGGGGCACGAACCCGCGTCCCCTGCATCGGCAGGTGGACTCTCAACCACTGCGCCACCAGGGAAGCCCGCTTTTTCCCTTTTTATTCTTACTTTAGATTTAATTTTTTTCAAGGTTGAAGCTTAGATCATTGTTTGAGACCTTCCTTATTTTCTGCCAAAAATACCCATAATATAAGGCTATATATAATGCCATAACCTTCCTTTTAAGCATGTTTAGCAACATCATTCAAGTTTTTTATGTCATGTTTTCATTTTCATTCAATTTAAAATATTTTATAATTTTCCTTGCTATTTCTCCTTTAACTCATGGGTTATTTAATATTTGGAGATTTTAAAAATAGCTTTCTGCTACTGATTTCTAATTTAATTGTGTTATGATCAGAGAAAATACTCCATACATTTCCATATCTCTGTGCAGCACCCTCCTGTGATATGTTGCCTAAAAAGTGTGTCTTTGCTCCCCTGAACTTTGAACTCTGTCTCCTCAACTCAGAGAGATAGCTGGCCTCAGTTTGAGTGTCCCTTCCCTTCACTGTGGTCTGGATACTCTCCCAGACAGTAACCACAGACATTTGTTGGGCACACCTCATTTGTTTTTATTCTCTCAGCAATCACTTTCCTGTGTTGTGCATTGTACAATGTCTGAAAACCATTGTTTCATATATTTTGTCTATTTTCCTAGTTGTTTGAAGAGGAAGGGTAAATCTGGTCTCTTTTATTCTATCATTACCATAAGTAAGCCATAAACTGTGTAAAGTCAATTGTGTTTCCTCAAAGCAGCAACAGACAGAAAATGTAACTTTAAAATGATACCTTTTTCAGTTGCAGAGATAAGGTACCCAGAATATATTTAACAAAAGATGTGCAATTTGTAGAATATTATAAACTATGCTAAAAATAAATTATTTAATACCTAAATAAATGGATAGAAATATAATGTTAATGGATAGGAAGACTCAATCACATAAATTTATCTGTAGATCAATGTAATACCAATGAAAAAAATTTTCAGCTTTATTGAGGTGTAACTGACATGTAACGTGTAAGTTTAAGGTGTACAACATGTGCATTTGATATATTGAGAAATGATTACCATGATAGCATTTCCTTTGCTGTGCAGATGCTTTTTAGTTCTATATAGTCCCACTTGTTTTTTTGCTTTTGTTGCCTTTGCTTTTGGTTTCAAATCCAAGACCCATGTCAAGGAGCTTACCCTCTTTTCTTCTAGGAGTTTTATAGTTGTAGGTTTTTCGTTCAAGCCTTTAATGCATTTGACTTGATCCCTGTGTATGGTGTAAGATAGGGGTCCAGTATCGTTCTTTTGCATGTGGCTGTCCAGTTTTCCCACCACCATTTATTGAAGAGTTTATCCTTTCCCCATTGTATATTCTTGGCTCCTCTGTCATGAATTAGTTGACCATATATGCATGGGTTTATGTCTGGGCTCTCTATTCTGTTTAATTGATCTATGTGTCTGTTTTAATGCCAATACCATTCTCTTTTGGTTACTGTAGCTTTGTAATATAGTTTGAAATCAGGAAGTGTGATGCCTTCAGCTTTGTTCTTCTTTCTCAAGATTGCTTTTGCTGTGGAGGGTCTTTTGTGGTTCCATACAAACTTTAGGATTCTATTTCTGTGAAAATGCTATTGGAATTTTGATAGAGATTACATTGGATCTGTAGATGGCTTTGGGGAGTATAGACATCTTAGCAATATTAATTCTTCCAATCCATGAGCACAGAATATCTTTCCATTTATTTGTGTCTTCTTCAATTTCTTTTATCAGTGTCTTACAGTTTTCTCTTTCTGATAGTTTGTTGTTAGTGTATAGATATAACTGATTTTTGTATATTGATTTTGTATACTGCAACTTTACTGAAGTTTCAAATTTGTTCTAACTGTTTTTTGGTGGAATCTTCAGAGTTTTCTGTATATAATATCATATCATATAAAATAGAGGTAGTTTTACTTCTTCCTTTCCAATATGGCTGCCTTTTATTTTTCTTGCGTAATTGCTCTGACTAGGACTTCCAATACTGTGTTGAATAAAAGTGGGGAGACCGGCCTTATCTTGTTTTTGATTTCAGAGGAAAAGCTTTGAGCTTTTTACCATTGAGTGTGATGATAGTTGTGGGCTTGTCATATATGGCCTTTATTATATTGAGGTATATTCTCTCTATATCCGGTTTGTTGAGTATTTTTATCATGAAAGGATGTTGAATTTTGTCAGATGGTTTTTCTGCAGTTATTGAGATGATCATATGATTTTTATTCTTTATTTTGTTAAAGTGATGTATCACAATGATTGATTTGTAGATGTTGAATCATTCTTACATCTCTAGAATAAATCCCACTTGGTCATGATGTGTGTTCCTTAAAGTACTGCTGAATTCAATTTGCTAATACTTTGTTCAGGATTTTTGCATCTGTGTTCATCAGGGATATTGGCCTGTAATTTTCTCTTCTTGTAGTGCCCTCATCTGGTTTTGGTATCAAGATAATTTTGGCCTTACAAGATGAGTTTGGGAATGTTCTCTCCTTTTATATTTTTTTGGAAGAGTTTGAGAAGGGTTGGTATTAATTCTTTAAGTGTTTGGTACAATTTACCAGTGAAGCCATCTGGTCCTGGACCTTTCCTTGTTAGAACCAGTGAAAAATATAATAGCTTTTGTTCTGGGTGGAACTTAGCAAGATGTTTATAAAATTGCGTGAAAGAGCAAAAGACTAGGAATACCCAAGACACTCCTTAAGAAGAACCCTTGCCCAACCAGATATCATGATTTATATGAGTCAGATTTGCGCAATCTGTTTGGATAGATTGGGTTTCTAATCCTGCCTAGATACAATTTATTTATCTGAGCCTCAGTTGCCTCATCCATATAACAGTGCCCACTTCACAGGGTAATGATGAGGAATAAATAAGTTACCATGTAAAAAGTACTTGGAACAGTATCTGACATATCATACATGTCAACATGTATTAGCTATTTTATTATTATTTAGTTCTAATCATTAAGACAGGAAAGACAAAAGGATATTTGTCTATTAAGGGATAGACAAAGAGATAAGCAAAACATATTCAAGAATTCAGAAAAGACTCACACAAAAACGGAAGTGAATAAATGACAGAGTTGACATTGCAGATCCATGGGAAAGGATGTATTATGGCGTGGTGTAATTGATTGCTTGATTATCTATGTGGAAAAAAATAAAAACGGATCCTTTCCTCACACTAAAAACAAACCAAATGTTCATCAACTGCAGAATGTAATATGCTCCAGTCATGGGCCACTATATAAAGTGAAAATGGATGAATTACAGTTTGTCATGTACATACATGTAGGAATCTCAAGAAACATAGTGCTGAGCTAAAAGTAAATCACAGAAGCACAAATATTATTTGAGGTCATTTATATAAAGTAAAAAAAAAAAAAGCAAAGCCAAACAATATAATGTTTATAGATATATGCACATTTGCAAAACTATGAAGAAAAACAAGAGAATCATTAAAACTTAATCCAGCAAAGCTGTCACATCAGGGTCCAAGGGGCATGTGACCAATTGGAAGCACTTAGAGGATTTCACATTCTCCAAAGGTAGTATTTTATATCTAAAGCTTGGTAATAGGTGTGTGTGGGTGTCCTTGTATTTTTTTTTATCTTTACATTTTAGTATAGATCCTTTTTATATTTGCTGTATCTCAAAATTTTAAAAAATTATCTGAGTAGTACCTAAAAATCTAAATATCATTTATGTGGTATATCAGTAGTTTCCCACTTCCATAAATAAGTGTTATATTTGATTTTTAAAAATTTTAATAATTGTAATTTTAACAATAATTTAATAATAATTTTAATTTTAATAATAATTAAATAATAAATAATTGTTTAATAATAATTAATAAATATTTATTATTATTATAAATAATTTTAATAAAATTTAATAATTTAAAACAATAATTTTAATAATTTAATAATTTAATTGTGTAATAAACTCTTTGCCATAACCTAAAAAAAAAATTCTATGTTGTAAATATCCCATGAAGAGCTTTTCCAAATAGCAGATTTTCCAGGGGTTATAATTAGGGGTCTCCTGAGGACATAAACAAAGACGTCAAAGAAACAGAAGTGAAGGAAGCCAAGGGCTGTGAAATGACATTAAAATATAATGGAAAATGAACTTGTATTTCACAGTTTTC
This sequence comes from Mesoplodon mirus, assembly GCF_964341445.2. Lineage (NCBI taxonomy): Eukaryota > Metazoa > Chordata > Mammalia > Artiodactyla > Ziphiidae > Mesoplodon > Mesoplodon mirus. The sequence goes on along the minus strand of NC_138979.1, from coordinate 11,981,780 downwards.
TTAACTGCCCATAAGTGGGTACATTTTTCATCTATGATATTTTTTTTAGGGAGGAAAACAATTATCTGAATAATCCTACCTTGGATTGGAGTTGCAAAACAATCCAAAAAGAGCTGCTCTGTTTCTCTGCATAAATATCTACATTGCCTAGTGTGTGAACACGGGTCTGCAGAGATATGAGGGTTACAGACTGTTCTTGCACAGCATGGCATAAATTCTTTCTTTCATCCACTCTAAAGAGTATTCGGTGACTGGGGTGAGCTTCTTTTGCTTCATAAAACAAATGCAGACCGCTCAGTGGATCTTTATTCACTCAGAAAAAAGTAGGACACTCTGGTATAGGAGCTTCTATAATATAATTCAGGGCAAATTTTGGAAAGTTGAGGCCAAAGCATTTGCTAGCAAGGATTCTAAAGCCATGAGGGGAACCTCTCCCTCACTTCAAGGAGGGTGTGCTATTCCTTTCAAGAAAAAGTGATGCTCTCTAAGGAAAAGAAAAGACAGTGGCAGGGAAGCAGGGATAGGAGACAAGTTCTGAAAGGGTGGTTTTAGAGTCTTTCTGAGGCAAATCCATCTCTAGTCTTGCTCTTTACCCTTAGAGCAGTCATTTGCATTTGTCTTTGTTAAAGTAAGGAAGAGAGAATGGAATTAAATTCCAATTCCAAGGGCTTTGCATCCTCTGTTTGCAATGTGGCTGTGTGACAGTGCAAGGGGACTTGTTGGGTCTGCTGGCAGCCATGGTTTGGCCTCACAGAAAAAAAAATCACATCTCTTTTCTGGTAGCAGAATGACTCTCTGCATCTCCTTAGATCCATCTTGCGAAAACAGAATTTGCATCTAGGCATTGCTCAGAGGCTACAGAAAAATGGAGAGAGGGAGAAGGTGGACCATTGTCTAGCCCTAGTTTCACAAGGAGAAATTGCAGTGCCAACTGTGTACAAATCTGAGTATGAATAATTTTTATTGTGATAAAATATACCACTTTGACCATTTTTAAGTGTCCAGTTCTGTGGTAGCAAGTGCATTCACATCGCTGTGCAGCTATCACCACCATCTACCTCCAGAACTTTTTTATCTTTCTTAACTGAAACTCTACCCGTTAAACACTCTTCCCCATTCAACCCCCTCCACAGCCCCTGGTAGCCAGTGTTCTACTTTCTTTCCCTATGTATGTGACACCCTAGGTGCCTTGTATAAGTGGGATCATACAATATTTGTGCTTTTATGACTGGCTTATTTCATTTAGCATAATGTTTTCAAGGTTCATTCATGTTATAGCATATGTCAGAATTTCCTTCCTTTTTAAAGCTGACTAATACTCCATTGCATGCATACACTACATTTTGTTCACCTATTCATCTATCGATGGACAATTAGGTTACTTCCATCTTTTGACTACTGTGAATAATGCTGCTATGAACATGGATGACAATTATCTGTTCAAGTTCCTGCTGTCATTTATTTTGGGTATATATCCAGAAAGAGAATCACTGGAGCATATGGTAATTCTATGTTTAATTCTTTGAGGAACCACCAATACCGTTTTACACAGTTGGCTGCACCATTTCATATTCCAACCAAAAGTGCACAAGGGTTCCAATTTTTCCACATCCTTCCCAGTCCTTGTTATTTTCTGACTTGGGGGGATTTTTGTTTGTTTATTTGTAACATTCATCCAAATGGGCATGAAGTGATTTCTCACTGTGGTGTGTTTTTTTGTCTGCGTTGGGTCTTCCTTGCTGCACACGGGCTTTCTCTAGCTGCGGTGAGCGGGGGCTACTCTTCATTGCGGTGCGCGGGCTTCTCATTGCGGTGGCTTCTCTTGTTGTGGAGCACGGGCTCTAGGCGCGCAGGCTTCAGTAGTTGTGGCTCATGGGCTCAGTAGTTGTGGCTCATGGACTCTAGAGCACAGGCTCAGTAGTTGTGGTGCACGGGCTTAGTTGTTCTGTGGCATGTGGGATCTTCCCGGACCAGGGCTCGAACCTGTGTCCCCTGCGTTGGCAGGCGGATTCTTAACCACCGTGCCACCAAGGGAGGTCCCCTCATTGTGGTTTTGATTTGCGTTTCCCTAATGATTAATGATGTTGAGCATCTTTTCCTGTGCCTGCTGGCCTTGAATTTTTTTTTTTTTTTTTCTTTTTGCGGTATGCGGGCCTCTCACTGTTGTGGCCTCTCCCGTTGCGGAGCACAGGCTCCGGACGCGCAGGCCCAGCGGCCATGGCTCACGGGCCCAGCCGCTCCGTGGCATATGGGATCCTCCCAGACCGGGGCACGAACCCGTATCCCCTGCATCGGCAGGCGGACTCTCAACCACTGCGCCACCAGGGAGGCCCCCTTGAATATTTTTTAAAGGTGTGCAATCTTATATTCAAAGAGCCATTTTTTAATTTCACTATGTCTTGGTGGCTGGTTTCTTTATTACTTTTGCGTAAAATTTACTGTGGTTTGAATAAAGAGAAGAGAATTGTAATCTTTAAACATTTAAAAACATTTGTGTTGTCTTTGGTGGTGGAGCACATCTCAAAATGTTTAATGTTTAATGGATGCACTCTCTCCTCATCTTGCATCAAAAGTTAATTGAATATATAGCACATTGTTAATTCATTCAGTTTTCTTATTCACGTCATGATTTCTTGAACCCCTTACCACCATTAAATCAGAGCATTTTAAAGCCTATGGAAACCAAAAAGGATTTCTCTGGTATTTCAGAAAAAGCAGCAGGTATCTGTTGAACTAAAGGTCATTCTGTATTTCCACAAGTGCCTGGAAGTTCTGAAATAACCTCTTCTTACTTTTTCCTTTCTTAAGATTTGGCTTTTACTAACCTGGAATATTCAACATGTTGAGTGTTTTATAATAACTAAGAACATGAGCAAGATAATTTGAAATTATACACATGGAGCCCCATCACCTTTTTAAGTTACTGCAAGAATTAAGCTCATGCAGTTACCAAATAATCATTGTGTGTTGCTTGCCTCCTTCAAGTCTTCATTGGATTTATCTGGTTTTGGTTTTTTTTTTTTTTTTGCTTCTCAGAACTATATAGATCTAGTTAGGATTCTTTTTTTTTTTGGTACGCGGGCCTCTCACTGCCGTGGCCTCTCCCGTTGCGGAGCACAGGCTCCAGACGCGCAGGCTCAGCGGCCATGGCTCACGGGCCCAGCCGCTCTGCGGCACGTGGGATCCTCCCAGACTGGGACACGAACCCGCGTCCCCTGCATCGGCAGGCGGACTCCCAACCACTGCACCACCAGGGAAGCCCCTAGATAGGATTCTTTAAAAGGAAGGTGGGTGGTGTCCTCCATCACCATTGCCTCATGTGCATTTTAGAGTAAAAGGTACTGCCCATTAGAATTACACGTATTTTAAAACCTCACGGATGAATCTGAATACACTATTATTACCAATAAGTCATAAGAATAACTTTTAGGTTACTCAGTGTTTTCAAGCTGTTATATTTTAAGTTATACTTTCAATAATATCACTGAAATCCAGCCTAATAAGAAATAGCTTATCTTTACTTTAGGATTCTACTGTTAAATATAAAATTTTAGCTTGCACTTAGAGCAGATATGATTCTTAAAATGGCACATGGGAAACCAACCGTCTGTAACTACTGAATTCCAGCCTCTATCACAACCTGGCCGTCTAACACATTTTTGGACAACTTTTTCAGACTGCTTCCAAATCTACGCTTGGTTCCGATAAGTTGTTCTGCCTCCTCTGTATGGGAATGTTTTGCAGTAAAAACCAAAAAAGTTCTTCTTGGCACTGACAATTTTATAACATACCGAAGCATGTCCTAAATAACTTTAAGGTTCTTTTACAATATAGAAGTGCAGATGGGTGACATCATGGTGTAAAGCAACTTTTATTGAGCTCATAAAAAAATGCCTTTTAAAGGATTCTTAGAAATTAGAGTTGTTAAATCAAGAAATCTCTCTGTCGCGTTTAACTAGGAAATTGAAGAATCTGAACATACAAGCCTTTTTCTGGAATCTTAAGCATAAAAAATTTTACAAGGTATGTTCAGACCACAGACTCAGTTATTCAGGCATTCAAACTCTTCCTCCGTACATCTAGCAACCTATATAAAGGAACTATCGGTACAAAATGGCAAAGCATGGTAGAATCCAGCCGGCCAAAGTGGTGGGTGTTACTGCTGGTCCTGCTGTGTTTGTCATTGTTAGAATCAATATTGGCTGTTCACGGAGACCATCGTGAGACTTACCTTGAGTCCCTGAATGTGATGTAAGGTCTAAGGAGAGGGAGGTAATTTGAGAAATTGTTCACATCTAGATTTGGAGCCAGAGCACAGTGTGCTCAGTCAGACGTAGAATGAGGCAAGGAATCCATAGAGCAGGTTTTTGTCAAGGAGATAGGAATCAGAATGATATTGTCATTCACAGACGGTTAGTTGGCTGCTATAGAACAGAGATCAGCAAATAACAGGTAACTCTGTCACACCTGTTTTTATAAATAAAGTTTTATTGGAACACAGCCTTGCCCAATCACTCATGTTTGGTCAGTGGCTTCTTTCACACTCTGATAGCAAAGTTGAATCGTTCCAGCAAGGATCATACGGCTCTCAAAGCTGAAAATATTTACCGTCTGGCCCTTACAGAAAAAGCTTGCTGACCCGCTGCTATGTGAAAGACTCTGCTGGGACACCTAAGTAGTCTTCAGGAAGGACAGATAGGAACATTCGTCATTTACATCCACAAAAATTATTACCTTTAATTCATGTGTTATTTTACAATTGTCAAAGTGCTTTCATATTCATTATCTTACTTGATCGTTGCAACAACCCTGTGATAGAAACAGAACAGATACTAGGACACCTTTTTCAAGGTGATTTGGCTGTGAGAGGTGAAGTGGCTTCTCTGTGGCGACATAGCAAATGGGGGTGTTTCTATAGGCAGGGTGAGCTCCGAAGGCAGACCAGCCTTACCAAGTTGTTTTGCTTGACGTGTGGCCAGAAAGCAAGAGCAGGAGGCAGGGACAGGAAAGGGCAAGACGCCTGGGAGGTGCTGGTTCTCAAGCACGTGTTCTCCTCGGGAGAGCGCGGCCGCCCCCTCAAGTTCCTTCTCCCCCAACCTTCTCCACGGGCTTGTTGGCTCCACCCCAGAAGCTCCTCACTCACACCTTCCAGGCGGCCGCTCTCCCACCTCCTCCCCAAAGCAGGATCTGTGCTTCCAGCCTGGAACTGCTTGACCCCCACGATTCCAGACGCCGGCACACATTCTCTGCAGGAACCTCATGCAGCTACGGGCTTGCGGTGCATTCAGGGGTTTGGCACGACATCTAAGAGGACAGAGGCACTTTTCCCAGGTCACCGCTGTGACTAAACAAGCACTGAATGTTCACACTCGCTGTGCAGTGTGAGTTACAATCAGACTTTGTGATGTCTAGAGCTGAGGGCAGACTCTCAGGCCAGACTGCATTCAAATCTCAGCTTCGGTCCCTTCAATCTGTGAGATTTGAGGTGAGTTTCTAGGACTCTGAGTGCCATAGTTTACTCATCTGTAAAATGGGGATGAGAGCACACACCAAATCGGCCATAAACATGGTGGTCCAGAGACCAGGGATGTTCATATTTGTCCAACGAAAGTGTTGCTCAGGAAACCCTAACATCTGTCATCAGTTTTCTTCATGTTCTTCCTCTTAGGGTAACTGTGAGGGATAAATGACTTAGAACAGTGTTGTGTATATAAAAAATGCACAATAAGTGTTAACAATCACTATTAACGATCATTACTCTCTCAAGGAGAGCCAGGGTCCTGTAGCAGCCTGTAGTATTTTCATCTTGGGAGGCATCGCTATTGTCTTGGGGGACCTGTTGCCTTTACCCTCTGAATTGGACATGCATTGTCATCTACAATTTCTCATCTACCCAAGGGACATCCTGCAGGTTGGGATAACTCAGTCCCTGTCTGCAACTCCAACTCCAAGGTGCACTGGGAAGGCACTAATCATTCCAACTTCTGAGGCAGTGTGGCTGCCTGGGAAGGTGGCCAGGGCCAATGCAAGTCTCCAGATCAAGGGGAAAACCCCAGTTAGACAGGACACAGAACTCTCATCATGCAAGACTTCTCTTATGGATCATGAAGAAATGAGGGAGCATATTCCCTTATGGATGATCTCAATTTCCATGTCAAAACAAAAGGAAGTTTGTTCAAAACCTATAGGAGGAATTTGGGTGGTTACAAAATCAGAATTCAGGAGCTATAGCACAGGGTCAGAGCCAGGAGGAAGAGAGTTCCTGGGAAGAGCTGGCCGGTTTACCCAAGCCCCGTTCTCCAAACATCATAATGTTGTCTCTTTCGTGAGGAATTATGTCAGCAGAATGTGGGTTTTTAGGGGAGTGGGCGGAGCTAGAGGCATCCAGATGTGAAGCTAAATAAAGATATATGTGGGGAGGGGGTCTGGCAAGAGCAAAAGTACAATGAACACTAGTGATGAACTTTTAGTGATAATACTAAAAATGGTTCAGTAAGACGTTCTAATACTGAAAGAGTGGCTAGTTTAAAATAGGGAATTTTAGAGAAGGAAGAAAACGTCTTTCTGAAGAGGATTATGAGTCAATTTCAGAGGTACTGACAGTGAGATTGTGAGACTCAGGGAGAAAATCTAGAGTGCCTGGGGGGTCAAGGTCATCATCAGTACATGTAAGAAGTTTGTTACAAAGAGTCTTAAGTAGAAAGCTAACATCAACGTCCAGAGTGTTGACCACTGCTGTGATTAGGTCATTGTGGGAAACAAGTGGAAATAAAGCCCAAGAATTCAAAGTAAGCCTGAGTCCAAAAACTCAGCTAGGGAATGATCTTAGTCTGGAAGTGTTGTTAGGATCTGGAGTAGATGGACAAGTTGCCTGTTGATCACAGGAGAGAAATTGTCTACTGTAGATTAAAGGAGCTTTCTTGGAACAAGCTCATAGATGTGTACTATTTCCCAGAGAAAGGGAGGGTTTGTTCTGTATGGGCTGGTCTTTGCCCTGAGCTCACTCACAATTCAAACAAGAATCCTTGTGATCCAATGGCAGCTTCCTAACTTTGGAATCAAACAATGATAAAGAAACATAGACCACAAATTTTCCTCTTTCCCTTTTCCCTTTTGTGCTAGGAATCTCGGAGCCAAATTTACTATCTGTCTGAAGTGTGGAAATATATTTCCATGTTCTGACTTTTCTTCCAGCCTCTATTATTATTTATTTCTTATTTTAACTTCACTTTAAGTTCCGTCTAGTAGTGTATGTATTTTGTAAGTCAACTAAGATCCTTTTCTGAAATGAGGCAAAGAGAAAAAAATTAATAAAACCTCTGCTCTTAATTTCCATCTTCCATTTCTGTAAAGGTTTTGTTGGGCTGGTTTGGGGTTGCATGGGCAAGCAAATGCTTCTGTGTCAGCTGTCACTTATTTTCTTGGTTTAAAGTAAAAATATACCACCATTCTTGACCAGACGTTATGATGGCCTGAGGGTTTGATATATACGAAGTGACAAAGCATCCCAGGACACTTCCAGTGAGTAGAGAGGAAAGATGTTGAACCATGTGGTATTCTTCAGTGTGCTTTAAAATATTGATCTTGTGGGTGAACTAATGTTGTTGATTTTTTTTAATAAATTTATTTATTTTATTTATTTATTTTTGGCTGCGTTGGGTCTTCGTTGCTGCGTGCGAGCTTTCTCTAGCTGCGGTGAGCAGGGGCTACTCTTCGTTGCCATACGCAGGCTTCTCATTGCAGTGGCTTCTCTTGTTGCAGAGTATGGGCTCTAGGCACGGGGGCTTCAGTAGTTGTGGCACATGGGCTTAGTTGCTCCGCGGTGTGTGTGATCTTCCCAGACCAGGGCTTGAACCCATGTCCCCAGCATTAGCAGGCGGATTCTTAACCACTGCGCCACCAGGGAAGCCCCCTAATGCTATTTAAATGGATACATTTTTCCTGCAGACATGTAAAGTCTATTGTCTGAGTGACAAGGTAAGACAAGTATTACAGCTGAAACCAAGTATGTTTACTGAAACTCTGATTACTTGACAAGTGAAATAGGTTTGGTGTTCTCAGACAGTTTCCCTGGAACCCCCATAAGGGGCCTACCAGGTAACCTGCTCATGACAGGTGGTCTCTAAAAATGGAATAGAAAATGATAGATAGATAAAAATATATACATAAATAAGGTGTTTGTTATATATATACACATATACATACATATATATGTGTGTGTATATTTAACAGGATAGATATATATATATAAATAGGATGTATGTTTTACATATATATACACACACACATACATACATATGTGTGTGTATCTGTTTAACAGGATAGTTAGATACAAATATACATATAAATAGGATGTATGTTATGTGTATACAGATATACATACATATATGTGTGTGTATATATGTTTAACAGGATAGATGGATAGATAGATCTAAATATATATATAAATAGGATATATTTTTTTATATATATACACATATACGTACGTGTGTGTGTATGTGTAATATGTTTAAAGGATAGATAGATAGATAGATAGATAGATAGATAGATAGATGGGTCCTATTGGTTCTGTTTCTCAGGAGAACCTGACTAATGCAATCCCCGCCTGTACAAGTAGCCTGCTCCATAGTCGACCTTGTGTCTTCTCTCTCCTTCATAAAATGTGTCTAATTATACTGGGCTCTCCCAGAGAATGAAAGTGCACTGTAATGAGCCATAGTTCCATTCCTCAGAAATGCTTCTATCCATGTTACACAGGTAAACCACCTGCTTCCAATGGTGTTAGGATGACATTACGCTTCTTTCCTTGTCCTTATCCTTCCAGCCAGCTGCCCAGGCTACAGTCACTGCCATGCGCCGTAGGTCTTCAGCAGCCATGTGCTTTGCACACCTCAGGGCCCAAGATATGTCGTTGTTGGTCATGGTTCTGAGGCATGATTTAAAATGTGAGCTTGGCCTTAAGAGCAGTCACTTGGCCTTAAGAGCAGTCACTTGGCTGGTGAGTGAACTTTTCTGACTGCCAGATCCTATGTCTCAACTCTGACGTTCTCCACTTGACTGTCTATGATGTGGTCAGAGTCAGTTTCTTTATGAAATCTGTTCTTGAAAAAAAAGCTGACTGCTAGTGCTGATGAAGAAAATGAAGAAACCCACAGAGGCCTAAGAAAGCAGTGGTTCTCAGGCAGAAGTAAAAGATAATGTGGATAAATTAGAGCATGGAACTATCCTATTTGGACAGAATTATAAAGAGTAAAGGGGTCACTTAAGTTTGGTAGTTATACTTTCTGGTATTTAAAAAGATGGATTTTATGATAGCACAGTATTTGCAAATGTAGTGAGTAGTTCATTTTTTTGGCAGGACGCATTTCTCATGTTATCAAGGGTCTTCTCTCACATTGCTTTCTCCCAGATCTACGGGTTGGAAATCAGGAATGTAATCTTACAGTGGTCTCTCTGGTCTGGGTCAAGGATTTGATTTTGTAGCTCTCATATTTTATAAGGCTGTACTAGACCTGTTGGGAATCATTAAAACTGTAAACTTTTAGAAGGACACAACAAGGAAATTCACATTTATTGGGTGCTATCATGTGCCAGACACAAGGTGCAGATTTGTCACTTTGGTTAAATAACTATCACACAATTTTATTGATGAAAAAAAAAAAAAACTTGCCCAGGGCCAGGCCCACAATTAGAATTTAGAGGTAACTTTAGGTCCGATTGATTCCAAAATTTATACTCTTTCTAGCTCATAATTCTGCCTCTGAAAAGTGCTAAGTAGCTGAGCATTAATCAACTATAAACGGGGAATAGCACGGTATTTACACTGGGAGTGAAGTAGTGGGATCACATATTCCCAGAATCTTTTTATAGTTCATAGAGTTTGTGTAGACTCTCCCTAAGGGGAAACAGAATAATTGAGGTTGGAAACAGCTTAACCCCAGTCATAAAAATCGCTGACATGGGAAACTAAGAGGAAAATGGTTGCCCTTAGTGGGGAAAGGGTTGTGTGCCCCTGATATAGGCTGTGTGTTCAGTTGGTGGAAGGAATGTCTTCAGCCTCAGAAAATGTGACCCCTTGAACACACTTTGTTTTTATATCACTACTATTGGTCTTTCAGAAAACATGGTAATTACAAGTATTCATTTGTTCATTAGAATGAAGTCTAAACTCTTTAAAAGGTGAAATAATTTATATCTTTTCCTCAGACGCCCCCCCACCACACACACACACACACACACACACACGCGCGCACACACACACGCACACCACACCACATCTCACTGACACACAACTCCCCTTATCATGAATTAGTAGGTATCCCATGGCAGCCCAAACAGGTATGGAAATTACATTCTTCTGTTTTCTCTCTATTCCACGGTTCTACACAAGTTCTGTAAACAGCAGAAGTAATTTGTAGGTGGGCATTCATTATATGGTCAGCCCTTGGAATATAATATAGAAATGTGCTAAAGTAAGGAAATATTTGCTTGAACTAATGCCTGGAAACTGGACGTGGTATGCACTTCATCGTAATATAAACTGCATATCTATGGGGATATACATATGCATATAGCAGATTCACTTTGTTATAAAGCAGAAACTAACACACCAGTGTAAAGCAATTATACTCCAATAAAGATGTTAAAAAAAAAGAAAAAACCCTGCACATCTGGCTTATTTTCATATATTGTACCTGAGTGGGTGGGGTGATATTTACATTCTTTTTCCACTTTTGAGCTGTCCAGTGTCATCCAGTCTGTGCATGCTAGGAAGTTGTGTGTGTGTGTGTGCGCGTGTATGTCTATTTTACATTCCCTCTTCCAGCATCTGCTGTTCACTCTGAGTTGGAGCATGTACCATTGCAAAACTGTCACCGGCATCTTCAAAACACACATGTACATTCCACAGGTCAAGTAAATGGGCTATGTGACTGCATGATGGCTTTTTGTTTAAAAGAAATCCAAGTGGCAAGCCCAGCACTTTCTGTCCAGCAGCACTTTATACTGTTAACTGTGGCAGCTGAAAAGTGAAGCTCAAAGGATTTTTTAGAAGCTGCTGCCCCAGCAGGTAGCATTCTGGGGTTGGTTCTTTTTATTGTTGTTTGTTTTTTTTTTTCTTCTGCTGTTTAAAATGTCCAAACCCTCTCGCTTGGCTAGACCTTTCTTTGCTAATGCAGCTTCTAAGCTGCCAACATCTAGAAGGGATGATTTAAACAGCAAACAGAAAAAAAACAGCTTAGGGGAGAAGATTTTGAAAACTGGAAGAGAAGGAAATTTGGTCAAACAGCAGCAGGTGCAAACGGCAGCCACTCCTGCCCAGCGGAAGACTTCGCCACACAAAGGTAATGTTTTAAATCAACTGCTTTTGTCAGTTTAGGCTTAGAAACTTCTTTCTTAATAATACTGCCACGTAACTTGAATAAGACTTTTTATGGTTTCAAAAACTTATCCGTGTGAGTGTGACATTTTCTAAAATCCTAGAGTGCCTTGCTAAAATAACCAATAATTAGGAAGATGGAGGTATTAGAACTTTCTTTCGTGAATTAAGGAATGATCAAAGAAAAACTGATTGCTTTCCCTTCTCTTCGAGAATGAGAGATGTTACTCTTGGTTGTGTTTCACAGTCTTTCTTAATCCAGTTATATACACATATTAAGTTATTAATCCAGTTAATAACGCATACTAAGTTTCTTTTTTATTGCTTGTCTATATGAAAAGAAACAAAAAAAGAAATAATATGTTCTAAAAACACATCATTAACTAGCAAAAGAATTTTTGCATGCTTAGTTTTTTGCAGTCTCTTTGAAAAATGAATTTGTATCTGAAATGATAATCTAACGATATGGTTCCTGGCCAAGCATGACAAAAATCTCTGCTAACGTTACCTGAAGCATTTAAATGAGTCTTCTCAGGTGATTATTAGAATGTTTCACTAAACAAGAATATTGTTGAGTTTTTGACATGGAATTGAGAAATGGAGCAACCAAATAAAGCCATCTATTGTTTTTATGTATATAATCACAGAGGGTAATGAAATCATAGCTTAAAATATCATCATAATTTCCTTCATTATACCAAGAGCCACATATTCAATCACTAAACAACATTTATAATAGTTACTTTAATACATTTTGAACTCTCTATCAAAAATGTAATATTTTTAGCCCTGTGACTTTATACTAAAATAAAAAATTGTTTTAATATACTCATTCTTATAAATAGAAGTTTTTAGTTTGTAGAAAAAAATAAGTTCATTGTATAATTTTAATCCTGACCTCTTCTCTATTAAAAACTGTTACCAATGAATATGCAGTTATACCTTTTTGTGCCAGGTGCTATTTTAAGGATGCAAATTTCTGTCTGGAAATTTAAAATTTTTCCCTTAATGTGGCTTATTATTGGTTTATCCCCTGTGATCAATGAAGTGTTTGTACAAAAACTATTTCGTTAACCAAAATGCTTTATAAAAGACACATACAGTGAGCACTGAAGGACTTTAAAATGCTTAATAGGCTGAATTTCAGCTGCCTAAAAGGAAAGTTCTCTTTGATGTTATAATAGTCTAAAAAATTCTTTTAAAACGGAATGTCAATCACCTCAATCTGAAGAGTGTCCAAACATTTATATGGTATATATATATATATATCTGTGTCTGTGTCGGGTATACTGGGGAGGGAGTTTTTAAACAAACAATCTAAGGCTAAATGCTTATCCCGAAGATTACTCAAAATACTGATCTTCTTTCAGCAACCTATGGGGTTTGAATGGACTTAGTGCGTGAAAATAGTTTTTCTTTAATAACAAATTTGGTTTGGGGGTTAGTTAAAAGTTATTTGAAACCAAGAATGATTATCAAGGTACAAGGTCCATATAGATAAATGCACGTTTTTGTAAAAAATAAACTGGGGCAGGTTAAAAAATAATATGGTGGTATTTCCTTTGAGTCTCCCTGAGAGGAGGATCCAGACTGTCCAAAAGGAAAACTTCAAGAATTTTGAAATTGGCAGCAGGACTGGATTATTTGGAACGACAATACTCATCAGACTGTATATTTGTTTTTCTTTTTAATCAGAATCCTTTTTTCATGGCCACACGTCATATCATACAGAACCAATAGAAACCTTTAATTGTTGGAGAACAGGGCTAAGGCTCTCTTTATAGGATAGTCATGTTGTATTAGGCTTTTACTTAAAGTGGTTATTATAAGATCAAGAAATCCAAATAATAGTCATGCTATCTTAGATTGTGTTGAGTTGGTATGCATTCTTACCCATGGCGATAGGATCTTAGTGTTCGTTCTTTAGAAAGTTTATTTCATGTGATTCACAAGGTTTAGTTTAGTCTCTTTATGTAAGTTCTCATGGACCTGACTTCCTTTTTTCCTTTGTGTAATTTGTTTGGTAATGTATGTGTATTCTAGTGCCTTTTTAACTTAAAAAAAAAAAGTTAGCCTCTCATTTAGTTTATTCCTTAAATTAATGCAGTGAGCTTTCCCTTTACTTCTTTTCTATGCCCCCCTCTCTACCTCTTAAATTTTATCTTCTGTACTTTTGTTTTCTTATTAAAAAGGTTGATAACAGTTATTTTTTCGTTATCATAATCCATGGTTTATCTATAGACTAATTCTAAAAGTTGAAAATCAGTAAAGTGTATAAGTAATAAGAGTTCGTAAATATTTTCATTGCTAAGCCAAAAAGTGTGCTGTCATCATTTTCTCTTACAGCCTTAAAACTCTTTTTAGTCTTCTGTCCTCAGCATTTCCGATTCTCCCAAGGACAAATGGATCTGATCCTGTTTATAAAACTCATTTTCAGATACTTCTCTCTGTATCCCTCAGTCCTTCAAGGCTTTTCTCCATAACCTTTCAGGATCAAGAAGTGTTGACGAGAAGTCCCATGTCGTTCGTTCACACATTCCTTTGTAGGTGATTTTTTTTCTCTCTCTCTTGAAGCTTTGAGGATATCCTCTTGATCCTTGATGTTCTGAAACTTCTCTGAAGTATTTAAAAGTGTGGGGTTCTTCCCGTTCACTTTTACTGGATATTTGATGAGCCCTTCCAATTTAAAGAGTAATAGTCTTCAGTTCTGGGAATTCTTTTTTATTATTACTTTGATAATGTCTTCCTCTGTATTTGCTCTAATTTTCTCTTTATGGATCTCCTATGAGTTGGCTGTTAACTCTACTGTATCAATTTTCTCATACTTATCTTTCCCTTATATTTTTTATCTCTGTCTTTTTATGTTTCTAGATTTTTTTTGACCTTACCTTTCAACTCTTCTAAGTTTGATCATCATCATATTTTTAATTTCGAAGAAGCTTTTCTTCGATTATTTTGAGACCTAAATACATGGGGGTTATTTTCTATATATAAGCAGTAGATCTGTGTGCTTTATTTACCTGATGTAGTTATCTTTGTCTGTTCCAGCTTGAAGGTACAGTTCATCCACGTTTACTGATGTGACTAACCACATCACTGTGATGTTGGTGGGCTTTTCATTCTGAGCCAAGAGTCCATATTGGCCCCTAGAACAGAAAAGCTTGACAATCAACAAACTTTAGGACAACGGCATTAATATCTAATTTTCACCATGAAGAACTTCTTCATGATGAAAACTGTCCACATGGAAGATGAATGTTGAAGTGTATGTTGAGATGTACCAACAATTTTATTCAGAATCAGGGTACGAGTCAACATCTGAGAATGTGACATTTCTTCCCAAGTTTTCTGTACTCCCCTGAATTCTGTTTAGGTATATTCCCTCAAATTGTCTTGTCCTGATTTTATTCCTTTATGTAGCCTCTTAACTCTTCTAAATAAAGGAAAGCATTTTTTTCAGAAGTGGCAGGAGCACTGACTACTATCTTGGTTTGAAAAAATATCTTCTGTCTCCTGTACATTTGTAATGATGATGATGATAGACTTCAACCTTTATTGAGGTCATCCTACGTGGCCAGCACAGTTCTAAGCACATTATCAATATATTATCTCATATAATCTTTAAAACAATCCTCTGACATCCCTAGTTTGCAGATGATAAAACTGAGACAAAGGGTTTCAGTTATTTTCCCAAGATTGTAAGGTAGGCAGAAAAAGGTAGAACCAGAATTCTGCTTCTAGCGCTTTTGACTCATGAACCTACACACTTTGCCACCATGCTAAAGCACCTTTCTAGACAGAAAAACAATTCTTTCATCAAAGAAGTTATTAAAAATTAATCAAAACCTTGAGATTGGATGGACTGGTCCCTGAAAATAACTGTCTGGTGACATTTTGTAGTTGAGAATATGCTCTTCTGTTTTCAGCCCTTTGATTTGTTGCCCAGGGTTGCTGTTTCTCAGACAAAACGAAGAAATGAAGAGGGAAGAGAACAAATTTCAGAGTTAATAAATATATCACAATACTGTAAATGTTTTTCGAATATTGAGGCATGAAAGGATGCACTGAATATAGGACCTTGCAATCCCAACATGTACACTCTTGCCTACAGACTTGAGTGTGTATGGGTGCGCACACACACACACACAGAAACACAAATACTCTGCGTACAATTCTAGAAAGGCTCTTCCATCTCATGTGACCTGGTGGTCCAAGTACAAGCCTGTAGGCCAAAAATCACTCAAGTCTAATTCTTTTCTAACACAGGCTACCTACGTGGCCTTGAGCAAGGCAATTATCTCTCCTGACTGAGTTTCATCAACCATTAAAGAATAATAATATGTGGTTTATGGGGTGAAGTCGTGGTGAGGATTAATGACTTAGTTAATGTGTGTCCAGAGCTTTCAAGAGCACATGTGCTACGTGAATTCTCTAAGTCAAGCACAATGGGGTCTCTGTTTACCTTCAGTTGCTGTGGAACTGTATTTTTTCACAGATATCACACATGTACTCCCACCAGGAAATCTCCATGATCAACCCCTGATTGCATGCCTTACGCTCTTCTGTATGCACATGGGGTAACCCCACGTGCATCTTATTTGCCAAAGCACATATCGACTGAGACTGTCTCTGGATACCTGGTGTCCAGTATTGTCCACCTCTGTAAGTCAAAAAGGTTAATAACTGGAGCACAAGTGTGTTTTCTCTCTAGTAGGGTTCAGATTCATTCTGGATACTGCTGATGACTCCAGTGACATTAAGCCCTTGTACATTAGACTTTTGCACGGGGAAGTAATGTGGAAGGTAATCATGTCTTTAGGTAGGCAGTGTTGCTAAAAGGTGTCCTCAATGGACTGCTTTTACGTGTAACAAGCTGATAATACCAGTGAACAGTCATCAACCACTGGTAGGGCCTGCACTTTGTCTAGTACTTTCCAGAAGCAGCAGTGGTTTTATACTGATCATGTATGTCTTTTATCTGGTTGCCTTTGTGACCAACACCTCTCACTTTAGAGGAGAGTTGAGGTCAAGTGCACAATAATTCTTCAACAAGGCAGTGGTAACATGCTCACACCGTTACGGAAATCATACTTTCGACTCTTTATTGATACCGTTCAGTCCAGAGTCATGCATTACGCATCTGTATAGCTCAGTAAGTCTCTCTCCAACCTATTATTGAAACTCACATGGCCTACCTTGGACAGTTGTTTTACAAATAAAATGTAAACATACTTAATGCTGCTTACCAGTATTTAATGGCATTTTTTCTTCAACTAGACACAGTATGCACTATGACTGTGTGAATATTGAAAATGAACAATTTCTTCTAGAGTTCGCTTTACTTTCCTTGATTAATCTTATCTGTATTTGTCTTCTTCTACCTAGTAAGATGAGAAGAAATATAACATGTATTCCCATATTTTGTTTGCTTACTTGATGCTGTTAAAATGTAATATGTCAGAAAAGGAGTATGAGACCACCTCTTAAAATTAATCTGGGGTTTTCTTTGAGTAAATCTGTATGTTATTAGTTACTTTGACATAGTCAGTTTATTCTAGAGGGGTCAGTAACTCACAAGTCTGATCAAAAATGAAATGCCCCTGTACCAAAGAAGCATAGGCCACTGAGGAAAAAAAGAATTAACAGTCTCAGAACTTTAGAGTGGGATAAAAACTTTAAAATCATCTAATTTATCTCTCTCTTTTGGTACATATGGAAAAAGCCTAGAGTTACTTCTTTTGATCAAGACTGAAGGTGCACTGTTTGAGCCGGTGTCTTCCAACTCAGTGCTTTTTCCCCTTTCCTTTAGCCTACATGGAAAAGGCAAAAACTACTAGAACATCATGAAGTTTCCCTTCAAATGTTTGCTTCCTTGACATGGATTCCTTTTGACCTCTGATATGTAACATCTCTTATGCTATGCAGCCTACACTCCTAGTTCTCTGTTACTTGCTTCTTCCAAGTTTAAGATTACTGGGCAACGAATGGCCAATGGTTGTGCTAATTCTTTTTTTTTTTTTTTTTTGCGGTACGCGGGCCTCTCACTGTTGTGGCCTCTCCCGCTGCAGAGCACAGGCTCCGGACACGCAGGCTCAGCGGCCATGGCTCACAGGCCCAGCCGCTCCGCGGCATGTGGGATCTTCCCGGACCGGGGCACGAGCCCGTGTCCCCTGCATCGGCAGGTGGACCCTCAACCACTGCGCCACCAGGGAAGCCCGTTAATTCTTTATTGGATATTATATATGTAATTAAATTATAATCAGAGCTCATTTAATACTGAAAAGTTGTGAGCACTATCTCTTATTATGTTTATGTTTGGTTGCTTATCTCTAATGAACCTGATAAAGAAATATATTTCTTAGGGCTTCCCTGGTGGCGCATTGGTTGAGAGTCCGCCTGCCGATGCAGGGGACACGGGTTCGTGCCCCAGTCCGGGAAGATCCCACGTGCCGCGGAGCGGCTGGGCCCGTGAGCCATGGCCGCTGAGCCTGTGTGTCCAGAGCCTGTGCTCCGCAGCGGGAGAGGCCGCAACAGTGAGAGGCCTGCGTACTGCAAAAAAAAAAAAAAAAAAAAGAAATATATTTCTTAGCTTGATAAAGTTAGAAAATCATAAAATGATTTTCTTTCTCTTCTTTAGCTAGAGTTGAAACCTAAAGTAATAAACTATTTTTACAAATCTTTTTCTAAAATATGTATTATTCAGTACCTTCCAAAATTTAGATCTGTGTCCCAGTGAAGTTTTTCTTCTATAAAAAGCTTAAGAGATTGTATATAATCACAAATGAGAAATTTGCCAACCTCAATAGAATATTTTACTACCTGAGCTACTTTTTCACTTTTATTCCCTATACTCAGATTTTTACTTTGTTGTGTATATTGCTTCCAGCTTTGAGTTGTCAGGTCTAATGAGCCAGATTATCTTCAAAATCCTTCTATTCCATTGGGTTTATTTAAGCAATCAGAATTTGGCCATTTGAAAAAAAAATCAGAATTAATATAGATGAAAGAGTTTGTGGTTACCTTGCTATTTGGTGAAATAGTTATAAAAATTCTTCCAAGCTAATAAATCATCTGTGTATATCATTATATGCCATATATGTTCTTAAGAATAGTTTCATTGATCGTGGCCATTTAGGAGCAAATTACCATGAATCTCTACTTGTCTGTCTGCCTACAAGGCACTTATCTCTTCTATAATCACATAATACCAAACATCTTAGCTCATGGCCAGATATGGGTAGGATGACTGTCTGGGAATTTGAAAACCTACACAGAAGAGAGGCCTTCTTGGTGATGCTGCTATATCTGGTTAACTATTATGGCTTCTTGAGTTAATCATCTCTAGGGTCTTAAATTAAGTCAAAAGCTCTACCTCTGTGTTTTTTTCCCGCCTTTTTGCAACAGGAAAAAAATCTCAAATGGGTTCAGGTTCATTTTATTTTCCATGTTTCCAAAGTATACATTTACATTGCCAAAATAAACTAGAGAAAACCACAAACAAGTAAAGAATCCTTTCTTATAGAAGAAATTTCAGTTGAATGTTATCTGTCAAGAATAGAATTCTTGTTATATTTTGTACTTCTTGATAATTCATCTTTACAAATACACAAGTTAGACTTTAAAGGAAATTAATTTTTTTTTTTTTTTTTTTTTTTTTTTTGCGGTACGTGGGCCTCTCACTGTTGTGGCCTCTCCCATTGCGGAGCACAGGCTCCGGACGCGCAGGCTCAGTGGCCATGGCTCACGGGCCTAGCCACTCCGCGGCATGTGGGATCTTCCCAGACTGGGGCATGAACCCATGTCCCCTGCATCGGCAGGCGGACTCTCAACCACTGCGCCACCAGGGAAGCCCAGGAAATTAATTTTTTAAACATAAGTATTTATTTAGACCGTGGAATATTATCCTTATATTTGACATGCTTATCATATTATGCTTATATCTGCATATGCTTATCATATGCATTATGAATGTGTATAATATGTGGGTATATTATATGTATTCATTACTTTGAAATTAATAAACTTAAGAAGTTCCATTTGAATATATGTTAGATAGATAGACTTTTTTGAGCCTGTATTTTTTTTTTTTTAAAGATGTTGGGGTAGGAGTTTATTAATTAATTAATTTATTTTTGCTGTGTTGCGTCCTCGTTTCTGTGCGAGGGCTTGTTCCAGTTGTGGCAAGCAGGGGCCACTCTTCATCACGGTGCGCGGGCCTCTCACTATGGTGGCCTCTCTTGTCGTGGAGCACATGCTCGAGACGCGCAGGTTCAGTAGTTGTGGCTCACAGGCCTAGTTGCTCCGTGGCATGTGGGATCCTCCCAGACCAGGGCTCGAACCCGTGTCCCCTGCATTAGCAGGCAGATTCTCAACCACTGCGCCACCAGGGAAGCCTGAGCCTATATTTTAATACTTGATCTTGGTAATTAGGTTGTTTTCTGATAATATAATTGCTACAATCCCTTTACTCACCTAAAAAAAATAACTCACTGACTATCTACTCTATGTCTGGCATTGTGCTAAATACTAGAAAATTAAAAAACAAACAAAACAAAACCTAAAACATGGTTATTGACTTTGAGGAAGATCATATTGAGATATCCAGGTTATCTGATCTAAATAGAATTCTCTGAATAGGTTTATATACAACATTGAAATGAGTGCATGGAAAAAGCAGAGCAGGCTACTTCCCCCAGGTAATAGGAGTTTACCAGGTAGGGAAGAAAGGATTATAAAAGACCACATTGCATTTATAAAATGGCAAAGTAGACCAGTGTTGACAGAGTAAAACAGAACTGGGGGAAAAAGAGATAGAGGGAGGGAGAGGGCTATTTGGAATGATTTCAGAAGAGAAAAAGATGTTCATATTTCCATTCCTTCAGTAAACAATTATTGGGCCCCTACTATTTGTCAGGTGTTCTTCTACACTCTAACCAACTCGAAGGCCATGACAGATGAAGGCTGTGGTTCCACAGGGCTTACTTTATAAAGTGGGTTCTGTGATAAACAGTAAACAAGGCAAAGTTACAGAGTAATGGGAAGCAAGGCAAGGAACTGAGAAAGTCAAAAGTTCTGTTTGTGATATGAATGTGGACCGGCTAGTCAGTATTCAAGAGACAGTGCCAGAAAGGAAATTAGAAACGTGGATCTAGAGATCAGGGCAGGGCAGGGGCTGCTGATACAGAAAAGTGGATCACCAATATATAAATATTATTTAAAGCCATGGGACTGGATGAAATCACCTATGGGGGATGTAGAAAAGAGACTGTAGCCCATGTCTGAGAAGAGGAGGTGGCCCAGGACTCCAGAGCACCCCAACATTCAAGGGTCAACACAGGGACAGGGGTAGGACCAAAATCTTAAGGCTTGTGTACACTAACTTGAAAACATTCTTTTAAAACTCCAGGCCAGAGTATTCTAAACAATCTCTCTCAACAAAACAAATGCATTCATGCCCCCATTTGTGGATACAAACAAATACCCCAATTAGGAATTTTCTTTGAAATGTTTTATATTTAAAATTATGCAAGCCTGAACTCTAGACCATGCTATATTTTTTTTTGAAGATTTTTTTTTGATGTGGACCATTTTTAAAGTCTTTATTGAATTTGTTACAATATTGCTTCTGTTTTATGTTTTGGTTTTTTGGCCACGAGGCATGTGGGATATTAGCTCCCCGAGCAGGGATCGAACCTGCACCCCCTGCATTGGAAGGCAAAGTCGTAACAAGTGGACCACCAGGGAATTCCCCCATGTTATATTTAATATAACATCATAGTTAACTGAATTACCATCATAATTAAAATGTTTTTGACTGTGTTTAACTTATAGCTTTAGGTATCCACAAAAGCCTATTACATATCAAGGGAGTGCCCCTATTACATATCACGGGGGTGCCCCTATTACACTTTAAGAAGAAAGATTCAGCAATGGGGAGCCATTAAGAGACTTTCAACATCATTCATTCTTATTTACAATTTAATATTTATATCACAGAATTATTTTATATGGCTTATTACTGTTTGGCTGGCTATTCTTCATATATCCCTGAGAGTAGTGTTTTCTGTTTTTTGATTATGAACTTCTTTCTCAGAAGGTGAGGGTTCATTTGCTACTTCAATTTCTAGCACAACATAATGTGAATTTTTTTATGGTGAAACGTCTATTTTCATTCTTCAAGATTTGTGAAGACGCATCTTGACTATTTAAAGATAATACACTAGGAAAACCTCAAATCTGTTCTATTTGCGCCCTATCTATTAATTTCACAAAGATTTTTAAATAGCTGTAACTAGAAGAATCAACAAGAAATAATAATGGAAATAGTACAGAACAGATGTTCAGAGAATGCCCTCCCAGGAGAACAAAGCTAAAAACACCAGATTTTTAAAAAATACCATATATATCTTTTGTAATGCCTGGTTAATCTGACAGGAAAACAAAGCAATTTCTCAGAGGCCAAAAAACAAAAAACAAGAAAGCTTCAATGCAAAGGAATAACTGAAAGCCAGACCCATCATTTGCTGTAATGGTGTCTGTCCATCCCTTGTGGCCCAGGAGATTTTAATAGACACCTCCAATGGAGAAGAAGGTGTCTTGGAAAAAAGAAACTTTATATCCAGGTATCTAAGAATTCCCACAGGTAGAAGTCCAAAAACATGAGCCCCCAATAAAAATTCACAAAATATGTAAAGGAACAAGTGACCATAAATAAGAGTCAGAAAGGGAAAAGAATTGCAGAATTTCAAAATCTACATAAATTGCCAACATTAGAATTATCAGATATAGACTATGAAATAAGTGTATTATATATATTGAAAGAATAGATTCTAACAATATTGACCTGTAACATTTGAACAATAGATTTTCTAGGAATGAAAAATATAATAACTAAAGAAAAAACTCAGTGGACTTGTTAAATGGCTCACTAGCATGATAGACTTTTAAAATCCCTAATAATACAGCACTGAGAGACAAAATGATGGAAAATATGAAATAAGGGTTAAAAACACAAACAATATAATGAGGAGGTCCAACATAAGTCTAATTGGATGTCCAGAAGAAGACCATATGGGGACTAAGAGAGACGCATTACTTGAAAAGATAATGGCTGAGAATATTCCAGAGCTGATCAAAAGACATTAATATCTGAAGTCAAGAAACCCAACAGTTCTTAAGAAAGATACATTAAGAAGAAAACACCACCACACCTAGACAGAAAAATTATGATAAATAATTATTTAATTTTTATATCTATGGAGGGTTATGATCAAACAGCAGTTGATAGATTGGTATACAGCAGTTCATTAATTTTAATAAAATGTGTCTTCTGTAGATAAGTCTATGGATAATACATTAACATGTAAGTTACTGGTTACTAGTTCTTGTTATAATTGGGCCAGATACATTTGAGAGGTGTGTGTTTTCTGGCCACATCTTGCTTTTTGACCCAAGCAGAAACACAATAGTTAAAACTCAACGTAAAGTGTAAGAGCTACCACCTGTTTTCCCATGGGGGTGGGGGAAGGAACATCAGTGCTAATTTGTTCAAGTTTTGCTGAAAGTGTTTTCAACTCATTTCCATTTGCATACTATCAGATGAGAGAAAGGTTGAAAAAAGGGGAAACTATATAGAGGACGCTATGCAAATGGGCATTAGAAATTGGAATTCTAGAATGAATATAAATTGTTTTATACTCAGGGCATGTATATGCATCACTGAAAGCATGTCTCTGTGGAATTCAACAAGTAGTCATGTTGCTTGGATGACATTGTAGTCTTGTTAATATTTGTAAGGATATTGCTATAATCATCATGTCTTGAGTATTTGAGAAAGTAGATACTATATCTACTAAATAAATCACTATATGTGTTAGTATACCTATTGAAACCGATTAAAGAGAACAGTGTACCATCACTGAGGGAATTAGAACTTCCCTTAATGTATAATCCCCAATTACTGAGATATTGTTTCTTTTCCAGTTATCCATCTAAACTGCTAGAAATTCTAAAAACTGTGCAGATAATTATGTAATCCTCTTCTCTATTTGTGAATCAGGAGTGCACAAAATATTGCAAGTTTTGTTTGTAAAACCTTCATTGGGGAAAAAAAGTGGTTTGATGAGTACTTTTATACTCACTGGTTCATTTATACATATAAAACTCTACCAAGGGACTTCCCTGGTGGCACAGTGGTTAAGAATCCACCTGCCAGTGCAGGGGACACAGGTTCAATCCCTGGCCTGGGAAGATCCCACATGCCACGGAGCAGCTAAGCCCATGTGCCACAACTACTGAGCCTGCACTCTAGAGCCTTCGAGCCACAGCTACTGAAGCCCGCGTGCCTAGAGCCCACGCACCAAGAGAAGCTACCACAATGAGAAGCGCGCACACCGCAACGAAGAGTAGCCCCTGCTCTCCACAACTGGAGAAAGCCCGCGTGCAGCAGCAAAGGCCCAATGCAGCGTAAAATAAATAAATTTATTTAAAAAGCAAAAACAAAAAAAACTCTACCCAGCTGAACTTCATGCACTAAACATTGGTCGTCCTAAGGCTAACTTTCCTCTTTCCACTTGTACTCAGGTAATCTCAGTGTTTCTCCAGATGTGACCCTTAATTGCTTAGTGAAATCAGCAAAAATAGAGAAGAGGAGGCGTTTTAAAATCTTTCTTTATAACTTAATGTTTTGTTAAATAGACACCTTGCTTAATGATTTCTGATTTTGAAGCACATGTTTTGGGAAGTCACGTTTCTGCTTTGTTGATCTTCTAATGTCAGAAAGTGAGTGAAAGATCAAGTATTGTACATACAGCCTGGTGTGGATTTACACAAGATGAAGAGCATATTTACACCGCTCTGAATGGTTAACTAAATGCCATCAGTTATCAGATGACCAAACGTGAACCATGACTGCAGTAATGACCCTGAAAAGGCATTATTCCCCATCATCGTCAGAATGTAGGTGGGAAATGTGGTGAGCATTGAGGAAGGAATGGGGGAGTATGGCACAGAAGGAGAGAGAGAAGCGAGATAAGGAAAATATATTTGGAAAATGACAAAAATAATAGAATATTATTTTGCTTATTATTTCACCATCTTTTAACTCAGCAGACAGAATCCTTGATTCAGAAGTACTTCCTCAGCATTACTTTTTATGAATGTTACTGAAAAGCAAAAAGGGGAAATGTCTACTCTGTTTTAATAATAAAATCCAATTCCAGAGGAGAGATATCTTGAGAAGAACTAATTTAGTACAGACATCCTAAGTGGAAGATTGGTCAATTCATCAGGAAAGAAGAAATAAACATTGTTCTTTCCTAAATGTATAAGGTAAACATAAGTCATAATAACACGATCATTTGTGTGCTGCTATTGAGATGTTTAATCTGAGGTTCTCAGTAACATGTTCCCTTTGTAAGATTCATTGAGGGGCAGTGTGTGCTTCCTGACAAATGTGGTCAGATAGCTTCAAGGATCATTAAGTCATTCAAAGGTCAAATGACAAGCGTCATTATTAAGTAGCCACCACCACAGAAGCCTTAGCTGTGCTTCAAACACTGATAATTCAGCAGGACCTGGAAGACTGTTGAGAAGGGGGTGAGTGACATGATCAGATTTATGATGTCAAGGTAACTTTGGAAGCAGTTTGGAGGATTGGGAGATGGAGATTAAGAACATGGACAGAACTAAAAATAGAATTACTAGATGATCCAGCAGTCCCACTCCTGGGCAGATATCCAGACAAAACTATAATTCAGAAAGATACATGCACCTCTATGTTCACAGCAGCACTATTCACAATAGCTAAGAAATGGAAACAACCTAAATATCCATCAATAGATGAATGGGTAAAGAAGATGTGGTACATATATACCATGGAATACTACTCAGCCATAAAAAAGAACAAAATAATGCCATTTGCAGCAACATGGATGCAACTAGAGATTATCATACTAAGAGAAGTAGGTCAGAAAGAGAAAGACTAATACCATATGATATCACTTATATGTGGAATCTAAAATATGACACAAATGAACTTATCTGTGAAACAGAAACAGACTCACTGACATAGAGAACAGACTGGTGGTTGCCAAGGGGGAGGGGTCTGGGGGAGGGATGGAGTGGGAGGTTGGGATTAGCAGATGTAAACTTATATATATAGAATGGATAAACAACAAGGTCCTACTGTATAAAACAGAGAATTATATTCAGTATCCTCTGATAAACCATAATGGAAAAGAATATTTAAAAAAAAAAAAAAAGAATGTAAAAAAAAAAGAACACAGACAGAGAGTAAGTAAACCCAACAAAGAGGGACAGGATCCGGGGCAGGTGAATCTTTTCTTTCACTCTCTTGGGGATCTTCTCCTGCCTCTAGGAATCACATTCGCTTTCAAGTGTACAGAGCAGCTCTTTCAACCTCCCTAACAGTCCCCCTCTACAATGAGGAAACTGAAGCTTAGAAAAGTTAAGTGCCTTATTGAGAGGTCTCAAAAGTTGGAGAGTTGCAACCCAAACTCAGGGTCCTCTCTCCCCTGCTCTCTCCTGTCCTAACCAATAACATACAATTAAAGCCTGATCTCCTTATTATGCTAAGAGAATACTAGAAAAGAGGTAGAGCGACTTGAAATCTTGTGAGTTCAGAAATTTTTAAAAGGATGCTATTATACTCTCAGATATAATAAGTTGAAACTACTATTTAAAAATTGATAGTAAAAATACTATTTAAAGGAGATTCAGATGTAAAGGGCTATGAGGGTCAAGGGAAGCATTATTTAAGGAAGAATTTGGCCCAAGGAATTGAACTGGGCCTTGGGGTTTGGGGACTGGCCACTATTACAGAGAGGAAGCCCAGATGGAGCGGTCCTCTGGGGACCCTGAGAAGTCATGCCACCTGCAGAAGGGACGTTTGCTTTTTTTTTTTTTGGCCGTGCCATGCAGCTTGTGTGATTTTGGTTCCCCAACCAGGGATAGAACCCAGACCGCCAGGGGATTCCCTATGCAGCTTTAATATATTAGACTGGCAACTTTCTAGGATTCTCCCCAGCAAAAGCCAAATCTATTTACTTTGAATGAACTACTTTTCTCTCCTATGAGAATCTTCACATTGGACATTCACCAGCAGTGCCAATGTGTGGGCAAGTTCCTGAGCTCTAACATTGGTGTTTCCTACAACTAGCTGAGTGACCCTCTCTGAACCCCAGTTTTCTCGAGTAGGATGCAAGGCACAGTAGATCGTTGGTTTCTAAGTTTCCTTCCATGGCTTTCTTATTCCATGAGAGTGTGGTCAGTGCCATGGCACTTGGGGTCCTCTTGCTTGTGGAACACACTGGAGGGTTATGTTAACCCCTTCATCCCTCCTTTGATGGACTGATTCAGGAAAGGATTTGTCGTGTCCATAATGTGCAGGGATTGTGGGAAAAGACAACTATGAAAGAGACATGAGTGAAGAAAACAAATACTGAAAGGCAGAGAAGAGGAGATGTCCTGGGATGTGTAACTGTGAGGTTTGGAATAGAGACAGAGTGTAGGGGCAATGGGAGAGCAGCGATCAGTTACACCCCCAAGGAGGGCATATGAATTTTTATTTTTTTTATTTTTATTTTTTTTTGCGGTACGTGGGCCCCTCACTGTTGCCTCTCCCGTTGCGGAGCACAGGCTCCAGACACGCAGGCTCAGCGACCATGGCTCACAGGCCCAGCCGCTCCACGGCATGTGGAATCTTCCCGGACCGGGGCACGAACCCGTGTCCCCTGCATCGGCAGGCAGACTCTCAACCACTGCGCCACCAGGGAAGCCCAGGGCATATGAATTTATCGTAGGTCCATGAGGCAACTCTGAGCACCAGAGCTGGGTTTGGGCACTTCGTGTCCACACCATTAAGCTCTCCTGATCGACTGTTTATCAAATGACCACCTCTTATCATTTTCTCTCTGTATGAGCAGGATAACCATCTCCTTTTCCCTTAGAAAATAAATGGCATAATACCATTTTCCCCTTCATGGTATCATATTGTCATTAAAAGGAAATAAGGTAAGCCTATTTAAATACACATAAGGTATCTGATTATTCCTATTCCTTTGAAATACTGAAACAGGCTTCCTGTAAAAGATCTGTGGTTGCTCTTGGATGAGAGATGACCCATTCCTTGATAGAACATTTTCTTGCATCCAGATTGATCTTTTGCAAAGGGGAGTGCCACTCCTGACACTGTTCATAGATAACTTTTGGGATGGTGGCACAGCTCACATCTACACCCTTATCACCCACAGACGTGGCCCCGAGGTCTATAGTAATATTCGCATCCCCAATGCCAGACTATAGGTGACACTACTGAAATGAAACACTGATGTAACAGATAATCTCTTCTGAAAATTTAGAATTGGATCTGAGAGATGATAGGAAGTTTCTGTTGGTACTTAGACCAAAATATCCTGGCACGTCCAAGTTTGGCCCAGTGCACAGAGAATCAGAGAAAAACAGTTTACAGGGAGAAAAAAATAAAGAGACTTGCAGAGAGACAGATGAGAGAGGCAGAGACAGATGAGACTGCTGAGTCCAGGCTCTCCTGTGGTCCTTCTGTGCATCTCTGTGTCTTCTATGAAATGTTGCCACATCCTTTAAATCTTTTCGCTTAAGCTAGCGTCAGTGGGTTTCTGTTGCGTACAACCAAAGGATCCCTAATTAAATATCTGGATTTCCAAGGCCTTCTCTACCTTTCTTATTTTTGTTTAAGGTTTCTTGTAGGTGTGTCAGTTGTGGCTAGCAGGGTGAGAGGTGAAAACAGACTCATTGCACTGGTATTGGCTGTTGGCTGTGCAGGCTTTTTCAAACTCTAATGATACTCTAAGCTGTTCGGTTGTTTATCCAGTGCTCCTGGGTCAATGTTTGTCCTTGGTTTTATTAAAAAGGATGGAGGAATAAGCAGGGATACTCTGTCCTTGGCATGACTAGCCTTGCTCAGTGGCACATTTGTTTTCCTAAGTCATTAATGGGTCCTTCCAGAAACAGCCAATCCTTCCTCAAGCGTTAGGTCAGTAATCCTGATTAGAATCGCATCAACCACCCATGAAACGAGAAGCTTCCCTGTGATTTATTGTTACAATAAAACCTCACTAATTAATCATAATTAGGAGGAAAAGCCCGTCTCAATTTTAAGGTTCTGAAAGAAACAACATTTTAATTTCTTCCAACTTTACATAGTGATTTAAATTAGGTTAACCAAGCATATTAGACTTAACGTATACATAAAAATTATTTCTAGATAGCACATCGACTTTATATGTGCATTTTCGGTATGTAAATGGTCTTTAAGGATCAGATTGTTTTTTCCAGGCAATTTAAACATTCTCCTTACACTTTTAGAGTATTAATAGTTCAGCAAGTGCTTTTTCCCGTTGAAAGCACAATGGCTAACTTAATCTTAACACGACATGCAGAGAGAGATGAGAGAGAGACAGATTATTTTAAAAATTATTTTAAAATTATTTTTAAACAAGTAGGTCCTGAACTGTAGAGATTATTGTTATTGTTGGATCAATATGACAATGATTAGGGTAACAAATGGGTTGAGTTGGTGTCATGAAAGCCTGTTTGAAAGCTTTTCTATATTTTTCACAGGGGTTTACATCACAGTCAAAAATAAAGCTGATTTATTTAAGTCTAGTGGGAAGATTGTGTTGTGGATGTGCTGAAAATTGTTTCTCCTGCCCATTTGATAACTCTGTGATCTTTACACTATGGTTGCAATTTACAGAGAGACAAGGGTACATGCAGATAAGCCTGGGACAGAATGTTTGGTGCCCCGTATCATTTCCCCTGATTGTTTATTTGCTTGTATGACGTCTAAAGAAAATGAGCTAGGAAGCCAAAACTGATGCTGTGAATAGAGCTATCTTAAAAGCTATGCTAATTTCAAGCCTGCAGGAATGTCTCTATAGGACACCTGATGTGTGCTGCATTGGGCTGTCATGGTCCAGAGTTCTTATTTTCTGTTTGGGAAACAGATAAAAGCTGGGACGAGGGAGCTGGACACAGCATTTGGGTTGACCCTGGGACCACACGTGCTGAGGAGTCCAGAGGACCTGACTTGTGCTGGCTGTTCGCCTCCTGCCGGTGCTCCCCCTCCCCCCAACCTCTTCCTTCCTGTTACATGGGACGCTGTCAGCTTCCTGCCTCACTTTTCACCTGAGCCCATAAAGTTATCTGCACAGTCTAATAGGTTGATGCATGCTTGAAAACTAAGGCAGGGTTTTAGAACTCCTTGGAAACTGCCTACATGCTGGTGTTCCTTCCCCTAGGACGAGAAGCTGCAGCCTTGCCCAGTTGGGCCCAGAAGAGCATCTTCCGACTTCACAGGGCCAAGTCTGCTAGAGGTGTACCCCCTTGGCAGATCTCCCAGGCAGGTAAAGACAGGGCTAAACACGGCATTAACGTTGCCAGAATTAGTACAGGAAGATGAAAAGAGGCTTTCTGTCATTGAAAGCCATGGGGCTTTGTCCCCACTTGCCTGTGGACAGGAATGACTGAGGAGTGTGGATAACTTATCCTCCAAGGAATTTACTATGCTCGCCCAGGGTACCAGCTTCTGTCCCAATTTGGGGGGGCTTCAGCATTTTTGAGTATGTCTGTTATTTGTTTGCCACCTTTACTTCCTTTTTACAAATTTTTACTTTATAAAAATAGAGCATGTGTGAGATACCACGATCAAGTTTTCCTAAACAGGGACAGGAGGGAAGCAGGGCCTATGGCATGAGCACAGCCTTCCTTCCAGGGCCATACTGCGGTCTCCCTCCCGGGATGCTTTCCTCCAGTCGTGGTTTCCTGATCACAGCGGGCACCTGGCCTAGAGGACGTTGCTCGTACAGAGCACCTGAGCATCACCCTGCCTGGGCTCTAATCCAGACCCTACTATTTGCTATTTGCATAACCTCTGGCAGACTACTTAGACTCTCCAGGCCTTGGTTTTATGAAAAATACAACTGAATGATATAAGGGGATGTGCTCAGTGATCGCTAGTGAGCTTCATGACGTAAGAGTTAGGGTAGTAGATGGGCCTTTATATATCCTGGGGGAGAATTGGTCTCCACATCTTCCCAAGCACCTCGACGCAGTAGAGGAATAGCACTTTACGTTTCCGAGTACTTGGACATACATCTCAATATTTTATTCATCGACTATTAATTAAATTATGTTTGCTTAATTGGTGAGGCGATAAGGCAAATTTAAAGCCAAATGTAAATCTAAAATTACGTCATTAAGAAATTGCAGCTAGTTCCATAGAGGGGAAGGGGGAGGAGGGAGCTGAGGCTGCCCTGAGTTTCAGCCTCAAGTGGTGAGTGTTGATGGTTCTGTTCACCTGGGCAGGGATCACAGGGGAGGGCACCACAAACAGGTTGATGATCATCAGTCTATCTGAAGACCTGTTGAGTTTCAGGTGCCCCAGGAACATCTAGAGGAGATGTCTAGTTAGAGGCTGGACCTCGGGAGAGAAACCTAAGAGCTAACACGTTATAGTTACTAATTGTTTAGTCTTTGCATTTGCCTTCTTCCTGTCTGGAACACTCTCTTCAGGAATCACCACAGTTGGCTTTCTGTCTCCTTCAGGTCTTTGCTCAACACATCATCCTTGCAGTCCGACCCTTCCGGGCACCCAGTTTTAATGGGCAAGTGTTTTCCACCCATGCACTCCCTGTCCACCTTCTCTGCATCATATTTCCCCCATAACATGTAGCATTATCTAAACTACTGTACATTTTCCTTATTTTTACTTAATTATCTTGCTTACGATATTCTGTTTATTAGAATGTAAGCTCCATGCAGGCAGGGATTTTTGTCTGCTTCGCTTTCTTCTGTATCTGCAGCAGCTAGAATGGGGCCTGGGACATATAAGCTGTCAATAAATAGTTGAGTAAGAGAACGAGCCCTTCCTGTGTGCCTGACAGTAAATGCTTTGTATGTACTCTCTCCATCTCGGTGAGAGAAAGAAATTTAGGAGCTACAGCTTTATGGTTAGTAATGAGCGCCATGAAAATGAATGAGATCTGCAGACAGAAAAGGACCTAGAACAGAAAAATAAAGAATGTCATCCTTTTAGAGACAGGCAAATGTGGAAATGGACTACACATAGGAACCCAAGAAAAGTCACTCAGAGAGCAGGAGGAAAACCAAGCTGCTGTTTTGCTGTCAGACCAACTGGGGGACCATTTCAAGAGGGAGGAAGTACCTGCAAGTGTTGGATGCTGCAGAGAGGTCAGCTTAGATAAGGCACAAGAAGTGATTAAGAGACATGAACCTGTAGAGTCTCCCCAGCTTGTCCGCTGCATCTGATTCAGATTCCTACTGACAAACCTCTTACCAAAATGGGTGGAGTTGTTTTTACTATCTCCTCTGACAATGCATATTGCAAGGATATAAATGGCAGAGTTTACTTTTAAGCAAAATGTAGGTAATGATATATAGTTCAGTGGTTCCTAGTGGAATATCAAGAGCTACAAACATTTGAGAAAAAAAAAACGGGTCACTGAAATATTAGATTGCCTTGCCAATCAGCTTGTTATTTTGCTCAATGCATATCGGGCAGCCTGACCACAGGGAAGGAATAAATTCAGAATCATTTAGGAGACATGACACCCAGACAACAAGATCATCTCTGTTGGCTTGGCTTCTGGTCCTCAGTGTAAGTCAGAAATCCTTTTGGGAAAAGGGTATGACTTCCGGTCCTTTGCCACCAACATCTCACCCTATTGTGGGTGCTCTCATTTACCCTGCTGCTTCCTTTGCCTTTGCCTTAACTCACACCTATGAAATTCTGGATTGAATCAGAGAAAACAGTGGTTCCTAGAGGTGCCAAGGAGTAGCCTGCAAAGTCTTTAGCACCTTTGACCAGTTATCTCCATCAGTCTCCCCACCCCACAAATAAATACACAGCCATATAATCTCAGTTTTTAAGTGTATTCGTTATGTCACTTGAAGGCAAGCCCCCTGGCTGCCCTCATTGCCCCCTACACACACACACACACACACTCTCTCTCTCTCTCTCTCTCTCTCTCTGTCACGCACATACACACACACACCCCTAGCACTGGGCAGGTGAGATTCTATGTGATGTGGTGGTCTGGTGCTGGTTGTTAATAGAGTGAGGCTTTAAAAGGACGAGAATACTGAAAACAGGGTGGAAGTAACTCCAAAAAGGAGCCTTGACAAAGGAGGCTTTTTTCCAGAGGCTTTTGGCAGTTGAGCAAATTAGGCATTCCTTTTGCTTCTGACAGTATTTCAAACCAGTATAGCCTCCCTCATTTTGGAGAGTACAGATACTCTTTCGTTATCAGATTGACATTAGCCAGAATATTTTAATGTCAACAAAGACATGTGAATGATTGTTCCCCTAATTATTTCTTATTTCCCCTTTGGAAATTTCCATGTGTACAAGATTTTAAATAAGGAGTATGTCCAGATTAATTTTTTTTTTTTTTGGTTCTTGTAAGAATCCTGAATTTTATCAAGGATGCAGTTTAAGTGAACTTGGAATAAAGCTTTAGTTTCATATTTTCTGGCTAATCTTCCATAAATGTCATAACTTTGCTGTTTAATGGGGAATGTGTTTTTTTATATAATAGATACGCCAAATATTAATGAAGGGAAGAGAGGGAATGACTGAGAAATGCCATCTCAAGCTCAAGAACATCAAAATTAGTAATAAAAATAGAAGTTTCTTATCACCAGGAATGGGAGGAAGACAGTCACAGACATTGAAACAGATACAGCCCAGTCCGTGCTCCCAGTTTCCCATGAGTCCCTCATGGGGTGACCTCGACCCAGCAGTTCAACTACCTCATGCCTGTATTTCCTTCATCCGTTCATCGGGGACTAATTGCCTAAAAGACACGGAGGTTTCCAGCTGGTGCAGGGGGGTTGTTACAGTGCTTCCATGACACGGACCTAGGTCACCCCACTGTCCTCTAAGGCCCTGGATAGGGGCACTCATCTAATCTGGAGATTCACGCATGATATCTGTGGTCTCCAAACTCAGCAAATCTATTAATCCTTAACTGAAAGCCATTCTGCAGGAAAAGTTTTAATACCAACCATGACTAAGGGCGGCAGAAAAAACGGTCTGCTTTATTTGGAAGTATGAATCCTAGAAAAGCTTTAAGAAATGTAGTTTTATTACTTTGACAGATTGATAGTAACTAGGATCAGGTTAAATCTGGCCTAATGGCAATTCTTTAACAAACACTGAGACAAATTTTTAAGAGTGGTCTGTTTTTAATGTGTTTTCTTTGTGTGCTTCTAGAAGTACCTCTAAAGTGGGGGTCCTTGAAAATTCCGGTCCTACATAATTTGCGCATTCTTCTATGACTATATTTATGTTACTCTTTGGCTTAGTAAGTATTTATTTCAGTGTTAAATTTTACATACTTTCCAAATGAGTCTCAAATTGTTAACTAAAGGGGTCCAAATATATGAAGTTTTATTATTGTGATATCTTTAGTTAGTTAGTTATCTTTTAGCCCAGATATTCTCTGCTCATGCAGTGCTTGGCAAACATAATAAATGTTTGAATAAATGAATTAGTGAATAAATGAATGAATGAATAAATGGCAAAAGGCCATAGATTTAACCCTTATACCCCTTAGTTGGTTTCACATTATTCCATTCTGCAGAGACAGAATCCTAATTCTGACCATCTATTTAGTGCTATCTGCAAAGTCCATTTGTACAATCTAGGCTTAGTTCAGGCTGCTATAAGAAAGTACCATATATTGGGTGGCTTATAAACAACAGAAATGTATTTATCATAGCCGTGAAGGGTGGAAGTTCAAAATCAGAGTGCAGCATGGTCAGGTTCTCATGAGAGCCTGCTTTCTGGTTCACAGATGGCCATCTTCTCACTCCGTCCTCACATGGAGAAGGGTCAAGAGACCTCTCTGGGGTCCCTTTTATAAGGGCACTAATCCCATTCATGGGGGCTCCACCCTCATGACCTAATAACCTCTCAAAGGCCCCAACCTCCTACAGTCATCACATTCAGGATTAGTGTTTCAACATATGAATTTGGGGGCGACCCGAACGTTCAGTCTGTAACAGCCACGAAGGAGAGCATATTACAGCCGTGTTCCATCACAGCAGGGTCTTCTCGCTCATGGTGACAGATCTCAGCACGCTTCACATTTACACATTTAAGAGTAGGAGGGATTAATAGGGGTATGCACTTCCTGGATGCACCGGAGTTAGAAAGAGCACATTGTGAGTCATTCCCTCTGTACACCAGACCAAGCTGCATCAGGTTACCTGGGGCTTCCCAGATGGGATGTGAAGGAGCAGGGCATCTGCTGGTTCCCCAAACCATGTGAGTGGACTGTCCACTATGGACGAGGTAGCCCAAATGTCCCTGCTCTGGGCTCCCTGGTCCATTCCCCTTCCACATCTCCCAGTGGCCCTAAAACTGTGTTGGCATAGGACAAACTTCAAGGATTAGGATGAGAATGGCTTTTCCCTGGAGAACAGGTTTATGGCTTTGCTTCAGCCAGGCTCAAGGAGTCCTTTCCAAACTCACGTTCTCCAAGTCTCTGTATTCTTTTTTTTTAAATTTTTTAAATTGAAGTATAGTTGATTTACAGTGTTGTGTTAATTACTGCTGTACAGCAAAGTGATTCAGTTATACATATATACATATATATATACATTTTTTAATATTCTTTTTCATTATGGTTTATCATAGGATATTGAATATAGTTCTCTGTGCTATAGAGTAGGACCTTGTTGTTTATCCATTCTGTATATAATAGCTTACATCTGCTCACCCCAACCTCCCACTCCCCCCCTCCCCCAACCCCCTCCCCCATGGCAACCACCAGTCTGTTCTCTATGTCCGTGATTCTGTTTCTGTTTCATAGATAGGTTCATCTGTGTCATATTTTAGATAATTCAAAAAGATACATGCACCCCTGTGTTCATAGCAGCATTATGAACATAGCAGCACATAGCAGCAGCACAATAGCCAAGACATGGAAACAACCTAACTGTCCAGCGACAGATGAATGGATAAAGAAGACGTGGTACATATATACAATGGAATATTACTCAGACATAAAAAAGAATGAAATAATGCCATTTGCAGCAACATGGATGGACCTAGAGGTTATCATACTAAGTGAAGGAAGTCAAATAGAGAAAGACAAATACCATATGATATCGCTCATAGGTGGAAAAGTCTCTGTGCTCTAACGCCTCTTGGCCACTCTGCCTTGCTCTCTGCCTTCTCCACTGGGGACACCTCGATCACTCACTGAGATTCAGTCACTGTAGACACTTTCTTAAACACGTCTTCTCTAGACTTTCCAAACAGAGCTAAGCTTCCCTTTCCTGTGCTCCACAATGACACAAATCACATTGGATTCTAGTCTCTGCTTTCCAAGGGCGTTTGTGACAGGGGTGGGGGAGCGGTGGAGAAGTAGTAAGAGGGACTGTGAGCATTTTGAGGGGAGGGTCTCTCTCTGTAACCCACACCAGATCCCCAGCCCCCAGCATAGAGTGGCTGCTCTGGAAATTCTGGAGTGATTCAAAATCAAGCAACAACTTCATAATCACAGAGCTACTTCCTAACATTCTCAGCCCTGCGTTAATGGTGCTAAGTATTTTGGAAGGAATTTCTCAAAGGTATACACAAATGTATTTATAGTATGGCAGGCTTGCAGTATATAACAGTGTGGCTGAGAAAATCAAAACAATAACCAAAAGTCATTAAAGCACTGGTCACCTGTGTAGATTATTTTGGGATTCACAGCCCAAGTTGCCATCTGCAGAATTCTTCCCTGGTTATATTAGACTTACGACTGTCTTCAAGCCTTTTCCAAAAATAAGAGGTTATGTTTCCTGATGTTAAAACCCCTCGTTTTTTCAGGTACATTAAAATGAGATTACTGCAGCAGGTTCTTTTGTACAGAACTATTCCACAAAGCGTTTATGGGTTCCTATGAGTTTTGAAGGCATTAAATCGGCTGTCCAGCAGCTAACCTTGTTATTATCTAAAGTCCTGGCTCACAAATTGCTCTGCTGCATACCACAGTGAGGCTTTATGGAACCTGAGTGATTGGCTGGAGTCATTCAAATATCCCCGGAAGGTCTTAAATCCATCACTTCATCCACAGTCTACCCAACAACGTGCATCATCATCATTCTGGGTGATAGAATGCTCTTTTTCTGAATGGGGCATTCTTGTTACACTATTTTCTTTTTTTTTTTTTTGCGGTACGCGAGCCTCTCACTGCCGTGGCCTCTCCCATTGTGGAGCACAGGCTCCGGACACGCAGGTCCAGCGGCCATGGCTCACAGGCCCATCCGCTCCACGGCACGTGGGATCCTCCCGGACCGGGGCACGAACCCGTGTTCCCCGCATTGGCAGGCAGACTCCCAACCA
The DNA here is from genome assembly GCF_964341445.2 of Mesoplodon mirus. NCBI lineage: Eukaryota > Metazoa > Chordata > Mammalia > Artiodactyla > Ziphiidae > Mesoplodon > Mesoplodon mirus. The sequence continues at coordinate 11,944,983 of NC_138979.1, read as the reverse complement.
CTGCGCCACGAGGGAAGCCCTATTTTCTTTTTAAGGGTAGAAATAGATGAGGAAAAAATATAGCCTGCTTTACTCATTAATGAGTCAGAGGAAAAGTCACCACCGCTTCAAATTATCAGGGGTCAATGTCAGGGTCTCTAACAAGGAAACATGTTTATTTTATCAAGAAGCCTGGCTAAGATGCCAGACTGTACAAGGTTAGGGGAATTTCCATGATCATGTCACCTGCCCCCAAGTCCTGTACATACCCAGGTCCTGTGACCTGGGGACTGTTTGGTGACTTGGTGGTTATTTGTGACATTGAGATCAAATTTTCAATATCAGAAGAGTATTTTTATAGAAAACGAGGCGAAAACATACCTCTGGGGATGAATCTGTAGCTTTTCTTCTTTTCCTGGCACCTGCTTCATCACTGCTGGACAAGCAAATGTGACAGACTTCCTCCTCCAGAGATGGTGATTGGCTCTTAGAGAAGAGAGGGAGAATGATGTAATCATGAGACAGTCCGGTTGGGGTCAAGGGTTTATGTGGTTGGGTCATTTGAAAGGTCTGACCTCATCCTCTACTGTCCCCTGTGAGGTCACTTTAAGGTCAGAGTAGGGCTTTGAAAGGCTCGTGGCTTTCCTGCTCTCTCAGTAAGACGGAGTGGGTACCTCCTTCAAATCAAAAACCAGTCCCTCCCAGCCTCTCAGCAATCTTACTCTGCCCTTCTCCCCCACGCTCTTCTCTTTCCCTCATCTTCAGACTCTCCCTGTCTGCTTTCTCCTTCTCACCATCATTAAACACATGCAAGTCTTTTTTATCTTTGGGTTTTATCTTTCAAACCCTCCCTCCCATAACCTCCAACCACAGCCCTGTTCAGCATCTCCGTGTCAGTTAGAATTCTCCAGAGCCTTGCTTTCACTTACTGTATCCCCCTCCTCCCTCCTCTTCTACGTCTTAACCCTCTCCAATCCTGTTGTGACCTTACCACCTCCGCAAAACTGCGAAGTCTTTACAATACTCGTGATCATCAAGCTAAACATAGCAGCTTTACTGTATAACTCAGCAATCACATGCCCAAGAGAAATAAAAACTTATGTTCAGGCAAAACCTGCATGTGAATGTTTACAACAGCTCTATTTGTAATCAACAAAAACTGAAAATTGCCAACGTATCCTTCAACCTGTGAATGGATGGATAATTTGTGGTATGTGTATCTGCAAGATGGAATACTACTCAGCAATGAAAAGGAATGAGCTACTGATTCATGTAATAACATGAATGATTCTTAAATATATGTTGCTACGTGAAGAGGCCAGGTCCCAAAGGCTACATATGTATGATTCCATGCGACATTTTGGAAAAGACAAAACTCTAGGAGTGGAAAATAAATCGGTGGTTTCCAGGAGTGGGAAGAAAGGTTGAACTACAAAGGGACAGCGTGAGGAAATCTTGGGGCAAGGGAACTGTTCTGTCTCATGACTGTGGTGGTGGATACCTGATTCTTTGCATTTGTCAAAACCCAGAGAACTCTATAGCACAGAGTAAATTTTACTGTATATTAATTTTTTTAAATCTCAACTAAGATATAGGGGACCAACCCAAATGGAATTCAAACTAACAAATGAAAAAACAAAATAACACTAAGGACCCCTGTGGCCCCATGGTGCATCCAACACCTTGACAGACTTTCTGCCCTTAGCTTTCTGGGCACTGCACCCTCTTACTTTCCCCCTGCGTAATCGGCTTCTCTTTCTGAGCCTCCTTTGCAAGCTCTTTCTTCTCTCCTCAGCCTTTCCACGTGGCCGTTTCTTGAGCCTCAGGCCTAGGCTACTCTCTTCTCACTGTACAAGGTCTCCCTGAACAACTTCATCCACCCCCATGGTCTCAATCACCAAATACATCCATGAATTTCCAATTTCTGTCTCACACTGGGACCTCTCTTCTGAGCTCCAGACCGGTGTATGCTACTGCCTGCTAGAAGTATCCACTTTGGACTAAACTGTCCCAAGCTCAGCTTTGCACCTAAGGCTCCCCCACACTCATACCTGCTTCTTCTCCTGGGCCCTGAACTCATTAAAGACTAAGAACTTGGACTTCCTGCTTAACTTCCCTCCCCATCTCTTCCTTCTCCTCACTGCTGATCCCGGCATCTCATTCTCTCTCGAATCTACATGTTTTCTCTGTTTCCACTGACGACCATGGTACCACCCTGGTCCAACCCACCCCATCTGTTGCCTCCAGTCCCACCCCACCCCCCCATTTGGTCACCCAGCAGCGGCTTCTTCAAACCTTCTCCACTGTGTAGCTGGAGTGATCTTTTTAAAACACAATAAATTGTTACATTTATCTGCTTCAAACCTGTCTGTGGTTTCCCATTGCTTTTATAATAAAGCCCAAATTCCTCAGCGCATCCTCCCAGGAGCTGCGTGGTCCGCCCCCTGGTGACCTTTGGCCTTTCTTCCCCATGGTGCTTCCCCACGTCTCTCTGCCCCCTCCCCTCTTCCCACAGATGCATCAGACTCTTCACCCCATCAGGCCCTTTGTGTACACGGTCCCCTTCACCTGCGCCTCACTAATTAATCATCATTCCCCCTTCAGGCTTCAGCTTAAATGTCGTTCTAGGGAGGCTTTCCACGACCCAAGAGACCAGCTTTGCTTCCCTCGTTCTGTGCTTTCACAGTTTCTCTTTCTGAGCATTTATCTTAAATATCAACCCCCTTCTCTAGAAGGCAAGAGAGAAATGGGTCTTCCTATTCATTTCCCTAGAGCCAAGGATGATGTAGAAGACACTGCAGGTACGGAACAAATATCTGCTGGAAGGAAATAAATGAGTTTAGTAATGCACAGCACAGTGCATTGCATACAGGTAATGGCGCGCCACTGAATGCATCGGTGCATGCGAAGAAAAGAGGAGAATGTGTCAAATGGTATTAATTTGGTAGTCATGGGCAGGGGCGATTGGGGAAACCTAAAACACAGAGATGACCATATGATAGAGTATGGGGTAATGAGATTCTGGGTTAGAATGGTGACAGTACGAATGGAGAGGAAAAAAGACATTATAGGATTTGATGACTCATTGTATTTGGAAGTGAGAAGGGAAAACAATCAGAAATTAGGGTCTGGCGATTTTTTTTTTTTTTTTTTTTTTTTTTTTGCAGTACGCGGGCCTCTCACTGCTGTGGCCTCTCCCGCTGCGGAGCACAGGCTCCGGACGCGCAGGCTCAGCGGCCATGGCTCACGGGCCCAGCCGCTCCGCGGCATGTGGGATCTTCCCGGACTTGGGCACGAACCCGTGTCCCCTGAATCGGCAGGCGGACTCTCAACCACTGCGCCACCAGGGAAGCCCTGGGTCTGGCGATTTTTTAAAAATAATAAGACATTAAGAAAAGAGAACTAGGTTTCAGAGGAAGCTAGTGATGTCAGGTTAGTAAATTGTCCTGAGGACGGTGAGGCTTACAAAGAAGAATTCCAAGTGGCCTAAAAAATAGAAGTCAGATTTCAAAGACTGTCTGCATGCCTTTTCCAAATCAGGACCATCTGCAGGGAAAGCTGGAGTGAAATTGTTGTTTATGCAGATCATTTTCTCCGCAAGTGGTCCCCTTCTCTTGGGCCTGGGGGGCGGGGATTGTGTGAGGCCAGGGCCACAGCAGCGTGGGAGGCACCTGCATTCTCTTCCAGGGAAACTGCCTGGAACTGGAAGCCGCGGTCTCCATAGTCCAGGGCGTCCTCCCCTCCCTTCCTCTTGCCTTCCCACAAGCTGCCAGCGGCCTTTGGCATAGGGTGACGCAGAGGAAAGGCCGGATAGCTCCAGACAATAACGCAGTGACCTGTGAGTGTGTGGGTGTGGACCTGGTAAACTCTGGCTTTCTGAGGCAAAGGAAGAGGAGTAGCCATCCCTAAGACACGTGAATTCTATGGAGACAGCGAAGCTGAGGGGGCCCTGGGCAGGGTGGGACCGGAGGAGAGGTTGTAGAGACCTGTCTCAGTGTAGGGGCTGAGAACTCGCCCAAGTGCCGACGGGATGGAACTCTTTTGCCTAACTTAGAGTGAGGGGAGAGGATAGAGAGTGGTTTTAGGCTACACAGCCTAGAGAAAGGAGACGTCTGAATGTGGAACTGAGGTTTGCAAAAACCCAGTAGGGAGGGAGCCAGGACTGCTCAGCTGAGCTCTGCAGGGGTGGCTTCTGGCCTGGGAGGGTTTTGCCCAGCTATGTCCTCAGAGACCAGAGGCCCAAGTTAAGGGCTCAGACACTCAAGTGGAGCAAGATCCATGCCAGTCACTCTCTGGCAGCTCTGGAACCAGGGGAAATTCTCTGAGCTCTGCGGGGAGATGGGAAGTAGGTTTAACTTGGGCTCCATAGTGTCGTTCTTTGTTCAGACTCCAGACTATTTGACTGTCTAATGAGAGCAGTTTGTAGTTCTCATCTGTCTGAGTGAGAGAGAGAGAATGTGTGTGTGTGTGTGTGGCTGTGAGACAGAGAGAGAGAAAACACTTCTGGTTGAATTTGCCATTGTCCGTCTTGGCAGGGGTTCAAGACCAGAGTACACCCACTTAAGTCCACCCATGGTTGAAAAAACAACAGCAAGAAAAGCTTCAAGGCTCCCTCTCTGATCCCGCTCATGAATCCTACTCTTGTGTCGGCAAATCATTTCCCAGCTCATACGAGGAAGGCTTTTATCGATATTATCCACCGCAGAGGTCAAGTTTCCTAGTTCTGCCACTGGGGAGGTTATTCCCACCTGCAACACAGCCAAGCTTCACCTTTCTGAAAAGGAAGACTTAATTTTATTTACTTGTGTTTTGTTTGCTGGCCAATAATATCCTACCTGGTAGGAGGGTGATGGTAACTATTAATGTGTCATTAGGACAATCCATTTCTTTATTTGGCCTTCTTTTCTCTCTGGTCCTCACTCTTAGCAATCACCCTGCAAGATCTGTGGGTCTTATTGCAGTGGTCTTCAGATCTTTGAGGGTTTTTTTATCACTCCACCAGGAAACAAGGGTATGAGACTGCTGTTAGGAGAGTTATGTTGGTAATGAGCCCAAGTTGTTAGTGTACTTGGCCAGTAACTTCTGAGGACACCAGGGTGCACGTCTGTTTCAGGGACAGAGAATAAAAGGTGTCTCTGCAGATGACAGCCTTGTGGGTGTACGTTCTAAAGGTCCCCAGAGAGAACTCTCTGTAACTCCTGGTACTGAGTCAGGGAAGCAGCAGTAGTAATTTGGAGATTTATCCTCCCCCAAATACTGTAGATTCCATACTTTGGGCCCCCAAATTATCAAAAAAAGAATGACAACAAAATAAACATAACTAAAAGTTGCCAGATTATAACATACACTTTCTCAAGTCTATCTACCGATCCTCAGCTTTTACCGTAACTAGGATGCATTTTCACTCTTATATAAGGCTAGCACTTAATACATAAAGTGAATATTGCTTTTAGCAAGACTGTCATTTAGTTTGTGTCCTGGCCCAGTTTAGAGAGTTGCCTTAAAGGCAAGAAATATTATTAACTCTTCTCTTTCCAAACAGTTTTAAAAGGATGTCAATTTTTACATTAGAGGATATATTTCTAGTAGAGTGCAATTTGTATTATAAATAATCTAAATTATCCCAGTTAGTTTGCTTCTCCATTTTCTTCCTTTTAGTATCAGTTTTAGGGAAATTGTTTGTTGACATGTTTCTTGTAAAATGGGCTAGGAAAAAAAAATTAGCTTTGCAAGCCTGTTATTAACTGCTCTAAGAAAACACATGCAAAGAATATATCCAGGGGACCTAGAGGGGGTGTTCAGTAATAGGAACTTCCTGGCCATTTTGCTGGAAATTTTAGCTCTGCTAACAAGCATTTTTTAAGGTTTTATGATTTTTTTTCTTTTTCTTAAAAAAAAAAAATGTTCCACATGTTACTATTGTCCAAAAGAACTAAAACAACAAACTGCCATTTGCTCACTCAAACCACAATAACAGTCAAGGTCAAAATATAGTCACAGCTTGGAGAAAGCGGCAACCTGTTAATAGCAGACACTCCTGCATGAACCCAGCTGATAGGACATCTCAGGAGGAGATGCTAGCAGAGGGCACACAGGATTGGCACGAGTTCCATGGTTTTTTTCTCTAATGGGTGTTAATGGAGCTTTGTAATATGTTTATAGATTATTCATAAAATCCCCTAACAAGTTTAAATGCTGTAAAAAAAAAAAAAAGTTTCATTAAAACTAGTTTTAAGTATTTAAGTAATAGTTAATGGCAACCGCCCAGGGCATCAATTCTTATGGAGATGGCTACACTGGAGGATGCTTAAATCCAGGATTTGAATGTGATTTGAAAACGTTTGCAGTTTTCATTGATTCATGTTTTGGTTACATAATAGTATTCCTATGCCTGGGAGCTGCTTTTCAGTTAAATTGAAGGGCTAGAGTCATCAAGCTTTTCTGAAACAATTCAGTGACCCAAATATCCCAATGTAAATATTAGATTGAGCCGTATGAAATTGCCACCGTTAGGTCATTCTGCCTATAAAAATGACAGTTGCATAGTGTTTAGCCTAGTATTTTTCACTTGCAAATCCGTCATACTGTGCCTTTTTCCCTTCCAGTTTTATTGGAGATATAATTGACATACAGCACTGTATAAGTTTAAGGCGTACAACATAATGATTTGATTTACGTACATCATGAGATGATGGTCACAATACGTTTAGTGAACATCCAGCATCTCATATCAATACAAAAGAAAAGAAAAAGAAAACACATTTTTTTCTTGTGATGAGAACTCTTAGGATTTCCTCTCTTAACGACTTTCATTTATCACATACAGTGGTGTTAATTATATTAATCATATTATACATTACAGCCCTAATAATTGTTTATCTTATAACTGGAAGTTTGTACCTTTTGACCACCTTCATCCAATTCCCCCTCCCCCCGCCTCTGGTAACCACAAATCTGATCTCTTTTTCTATGGGTGTGTTTTTTGATGTATAATTGACCTACAACACTGTGTTAGTTCCTGGTGCACAACATAGTGATTTGATATTTCTATACATTTCAAAAGGTTCACCATGATAAGTCTAGTTACCATCTGTTACCGTACAAAGATATTATACTATTATTGACTGTATTCCCCGCGCTGTACATTTTATCGCCATGACTCATTTATTTTGTGACTGGAAGGTTGTACCTCTTAATTTCCCTCATCTATTTCACTCACCACCCCCCAAACCTCTCCTCTGGCAACCAGCTGTTTGTCCTCTGTATCTACGATTCTGTTTCTCTTTAGTTTTGTTTGTGCATTTGTTTTTTAGATTCAACATATAAATGAAATCTTATGATGTTTGTCTTTTTCTGTCTGACTTATTTCACTTAGCATAATACCCCCCAGGTCCATCCATGATGCTGTAAGGCAAGAGCTCATTCTTTTTATGGCTGAGTAATGTTCCATTTTATTTATATATATATATATATATATATATATATATATAATTTTATACATATATATATATCACATCTTCTTTATCCATTCATCTATCAATGAGTTTCCATATTTTGGTTATTGCAAATAATGCTGCAATGAACATAGGGATGCATATATATTTTCTTTTTTAAAAAAAAAAATATATTTATTTATTTATTTATTTATTTTTGGCTGTGTTGGGTCTTGTTGCTGCACACAGGTTTTCTCTAGTTGCGGCGAGCAGGGGCTACTCTTTGTTGCAGTGCGTGGGCTTCTCGTTGCGGTGGCTTCCTTTGTTGCGAGCACAGGCTCTAGACACATGGGCTTCAGTAGTTGTGGCACACAGGCTCAGTAGTTGTGGCTCTTGGGCTCTAGAGCGCAAACTCAGTAGTTGTGGCGCACAGGCTTAGTTTCTCCACGGCACGTTGGATCTTCCCCAGCCAGGGCTCGAATACATGTCCCCTACATTGGCAGGCGGATTCTTAACCACTGCTCCATCAGGGAAGCCCGCATATACATTTTCAAATTAGTGTTTTTGTTTTCTTTGGAAAAATACCCTGAAGTGGAATTGCTGGGTGTAACTATAGTCCAACCAATGAGACTGAAGTGGTCTGTTATACAGGACTTAAGGAAAACATCTTCAAAAAGAGGGGGCAAGAATTTGTGACAACATGGAAATAAGTCAGACAAAGGAGGACAAATACTGTATGTTTTCACTTACATGTGGAATCTAAAAAGCAAAAAATATATATAATAAATATAACAAAGACAGAAACAGACTCACAGATATAGAGAACAAACTAGTGGTTACCAAAAGGAAGAGCAATGGGGGAGGGGCAAAATAGCTGAAGGAAATTGTTTTGTACAAACCACCAGTTATAAAATACATAAGTCACAGGGATACAATGTACAGCACAGGGAATATAGTCAATATTTTACAATAACTTTGTATGGTGTGTAATCTATAAAAAATGTTGATTTACTATGTTGAACACCTGAAACTAATGTAATGTTGTAGGCCAACTATAATTCAATAAATTAAAAAGTAAAAATTAATTAATTAATTAAAAGAGGGTGCACAAACATCTTCCTCCCTTTCTCCTTCCTAGAATGTAGATTTAGCAGATGGCACTCCAGCAGCCATTTTGTTCCAGGAGGTGACTTGGAGTCTGAAAGCCAGCTCTTGGATACTAGGTTATAAAGATAAAAGAGAACTGGGTCCCTGAGTATGTGTCTCTCCCATTCAAGCCCTGAAATGCCTATGAGCTGGCTTCTTTTATATGACAGAATAAAACCCCTGTGTGTTTACGCTTCAGTCATAGGGATGGGGAAACTCACTTACCTTTAGCTGAATGATAAGCCAGGAAAAAGGTTCTCATTGAATATCTCAGCTTGTCTGCCTTTCTGTTATCAAGAGTCTATGCCAGATGAACAACAGAATACATCACAATCTGCTCTGCTCAGTTCACATATTTTTCTGCCTAAATGCAAAGGATAGAACCAAATCCTCTTGCAAAGTCCCCATCAGCTATTTCATAACCCATATAAATATATATGGTATATCTTGGAATGTCTTGGTACACCAAATCTCCTAGCAATCAGAATTTTTCTCCTGATAAAAGGCCCTTGCGCTCACAGAAGGGATGAAGAATATTGCTTAGTGTTGCAAAGGGGCAGAATAGTTCTGGCAAGGTGCTGGCTGTGATATCGTTGATACGTTACTTCCTGTTAGTTGTGGAACTGATAAAGTGGAAGAGAAGAAAAATAAATGAGAAATTCATGGTTTGATCACATTACTCTGCGACATGGTTGGTGACTCAATGGAGTTGCTCACACAAAAGCAGGTCTGGGGGGTGCACCTAGGAGAGGGTTCAGAGCACCCAGCAGGCATCTTACGTCAAGGCAGGGAAGAGGGGGTAGAGAAAGATGCTGTGGAAATTAGCAGCCAGGAAGGTTCTGGAAGCCTCCAGATGTCACATTTGACCTCTTACCCTAAGGCAGACTATTTTACTTTATCCACTAGTTGTGAGCAACCGTGTAACCATAGGGATTGTTTACAACAGAAGGAAACCACACATCTTCAGAAAAATACTAACCTTGATTGGCAGGGACAGAAATGCTAGGATTACCTCAGAGCCAAAATTATTTAGGTGGCAAAAATCAGATAAAGCCACCTGATAATCATGTTATTAACTAGAATTCAATGACTGAAGGGCTCTTGAGCTTAAAAAGACATCATAGGCTGGATAATAAATAAGAGCTAGAGGGAGTCCAAAAAATGTGGCACTTTAAGTTTTAAAAGGTGTTAGCAAAATACATCTTAGAATTTACTGCCCTGAAAGCCTAGCTTAAATCTGTTGTGAAACAGTTGAACAAATATTAAGAGAAAAGAAACCTTTAAGCCAACTAAAGGTTAGAAAAACCTGGAGTTAGAAATCATGTTTTTTACTAACTCGATTGCTTTTTCATGGAATGATAAAATTAATGTATAAGGAGAATGCAATAGACATAATATACCTGAACTTCCAAAAAGCAGTTACTGTAGGCTTCCCTGGTGGCGCAGTGGTTAAGAATTCGCCTGCCAATTCAGGGGACATGGGTTCGAGCCCTGGTCTGGGAAGATCCCACATTGCTGCAGAGCAACTAAGCATGTGCGCCACAACTACTGAGCCTGCGCTCTAGAGCCTGCGAGCCACAACTACTGAAGCCTACGTGCCACAACTACTGAAGCCTGAGCTCTAGAGCCCGTGAGTCACAACTACTGAGCCCATGAGCCACAACTACTGAAGCCCGTGTGCCTAGAGCCTGTGCTCTGCAACAAGAGAAGCCACCGCAGTGAGAAGCCCGCGCACCACAGCGAAGAGTAGCCCCCGCTCGCCGCAACTAGAGAAAGCCTGTGCGCAGCAACAAAGACCCAATGCAGCCAGAAGTAAATAAATTTAAAAAAAATTTTATTTTTTTAAAAAAGCAGTTATTGCCATGTCACTGAATTTTCCTGGATAAGTCAACTCAGACTTGCCAAGATCTAAGTATGTCCCCTGGATTAAAAAGTAGATAGAAATCTTGGTAACATCTAATAATGATGATGGGGGCGGGGGGGTTGAAAAAGCAAAGGGCTCCCAAAACTGGCTATAGCTTGCATTTTACTTTATTCATCACTCTTTTCCTTAAAGATCAGAGAAGTGGGATCAACACTATGAATAAAACAAACAAAAAAAACCAAACAAAATGCCACTATGGATGTTTAATTTATTTAATGTCACAAATGGAAAGAAACATACTAACTCTTTTGTCTACCTTCCCAGTGGCCTTTTTAATTTTTCATTGTGATAATTACCTTGCTTTATGTAGCTAGTTGAGTTCATTAACTTTTCAGTTGAATTGTGGTCTTTTTTTTTTTTTTTTAACACTGGGAGTTAAAAAACACTGGGAGTTTTAACACTGAGAGTAGAGTTCACTGGGTATATTACTGGGCAGTATTTACAATGATCCACAGCTTTATGGTCTCTGGATGCTTCCCACTTTCTGTCAATAATTCTCTGTGTGCCGGAGAAAACCAGCCAAAAGGCGAATAGATGGAAATTGGGTGATGGAGTGGAAAGTAAGCTAAAGGGGATCTGAAATGAACAGAAATCCAGATGGACATTCAGGGAGAAGTGAAGAATGTTGAAAAGGAGAGAAAGAAAGCTTAGCAGTTAAAGGATGAGTGGAATGCTGGATCCAGAAATAAATATAAAAAGAAACAGAATAAAAAGAAAATGATAAAAGATGAAGCTATGATAGAGGGTTTAGAGCAGTAGAGGATTTGGTTTGAGAACAGTTTGGAATTGGGGGTTATTGAAATAAAAATTCCATTTGATTGCAGCTGACAATTCATATGTTTTGTTTTTTCATTCATCATTTTTTTTACATACCCGTCAAGTGCAGAATGGCTCTGGTATAACTGTGGTTGAAAACCAGACTTTGAGACAGTCTTACAGAGTTGAGTTTGTACGAGAGAATTGTAGTTCATAATTTTCCTTCTCAATATTGGTAAATCAATTAATCTCTGTCTTCATATGAAGATGGACTAGTTGTATGTTTGTATCCATTGTAAAAAAGGGAAGTATCAGCACAGATGTTCAGAGCTCTCCTCTCTCCATATGTAAAGTAGGATGATCTGTGATTTTATTCATGGGCCTCAGGGAGCAAAAGATTTTTAAAAAAGCGTAAAAACATGAAGATTCATTTTCCAAAAGAGTTTGTATTCACTATTAGTGATTGCCATGATTGGGCAATAAAAACGTACAAATTTCAGGTTGGCATCCCTTTAACAGTGAAATGAAAGTATGTAATTATGCGGTTGGAGAAGAAAAATACATGTAGATTGGGGCATATATATGCAAAGTCCTGACCAATAGCTTTTTTCCTGTCTTCCTGTGGCTCCACCTAAAGCAAATACATTATAAACCTTTGTTGAAAAGTGTTGTGGGAAATAATTCATTAATAAATGTTAAATGTTACCAAATGGCAAAATGGCACACGTTTTAAGTGCCTATTACGCCAGTAATGTTTCTGCATTGTAAATTTGAATTTTAAATTATCAGGGGATAAATAGGTTAGAACAATGCAAGTTTTAGTTTCCTCAAAGTGCATATTAAAAGTCAGGTAATTTGACAGCTATTCACCAAAACCTATTTTCAAATTATGTTCTTCAGACATGGCATACTTTTAATACTTGTTTCTTTATGCATTCTATTAACTTAAATATTCAGACTTTAATAGCTACGATGGGCATTGTATTGACATTTTAGTGACACATTAATGTATGCCAAGAATGATTGTGTTATGTGGTTTGTTATACCAGTAGTTATTTTTGATGTTAGCTATTTGGTGCAAAATACAATTCGTACATGTTATGGGAGCATAAATTTTATTGCTGCCTCATTACCCTGCAGAGGCCAAATATGAGCAAAAGAATAGCATCCTATATTAATCTTCCAAAGACTGGTTATGGGTAACCCAAGTGATTGTATTATAGTTTAATTAGTGGAATAGGAGGGAATGAATAGGCTCAGTGCTGCCTGATAAATGTAATTCTCTTCATGGAAAGATTTGTACAGTGAAAAACAGTAAAGGAGCGCTGATGGAATGGCTTTTTGTCTAGTTCAGTAATGCAATCATCTCTTCTATGTCCATAAAAAAAAAAAATCTCCATCCTAAGGCTATATTTTGTAGTGTCATTTTAGGTATTCATTTTGGGGGAAAATACTTGCTTCTTCAACTTTAAAGAATTAGATCCCACTGAACTAGAAAAAAAAGCATCTAAAATAGCTTAAATTGTTTTTTGTTTTGGAAATGCAAAAAGTCATCACACTGTACATGAGTGAAGTGGTATTAGTTTCAGTGACTGTGTCTGACATTTTTCTGCTCTGCACAAACACTTGTCCTTTGCTGATGGTCCTATGGAGATTTCCCCTGGGCAGAACAAAATCAGAGGGGTGCATTCACGGAGGAAAAAATTTAGATGAGGGGGTTGGTAGTTTTGAGGGTTTATTTGGGGTCAATTATGGGCATTTCCCTGTAACTTTAAGATTTTCTGACCACAAATGCATTGGAAGAAAGCCAGGCGTTACTATGTATACAGAGTGGTAGGTACCTATACGCATACTATGAGTGTTAAGATGTGTCTGAAGGTAAAACAAACTGCAGTGTCTTTCTCTTCCTTCCACACCAGTATGCTTACCTGTAAGTCCTTCTAACCTCATGTGTCTGTAGCCGTTTGGTTCAGCTGGCCGGGAACAAATAGCCATGAGGCCAAGATGTTTGACTTCTCTGTAGGCCAGATAGCCTTACTTTGTTCCATAGGCTGCAATCTGTACCTTGGTGGGGTGGGTTGAATAGTGTCCCCACAAAATACACATCCTCCCAGAACCTCAGAATGTGACCTTGCTTGGAAATAGGGTCTTTGCCGAGGTTATTAAGTGACAATGAGGTCATAGTGGATTAGGATTGGACCTGAATCCAATGACTAGTATCCTTATAAGAAGACATGAGAACACAAAGATTAGAGAGGGGAAAGACATGTACAGACCCAGGAGGCAGAGGTTAGAATGAAGAATGCCAAGGAATGCCAAGGCTTGCCAGCAACCGCTGGAAGCTAGCAGCGAGGCATAGAACAGATCCTCCCTCAGAGCCCCCAGAAGGAATTGATTCAGCCTCACCTTGATCCGGGGCTTCTGGCCTCCAGAACCGTGAGAGAATAAAGTCCTCTTGTATTGAGGCACCGAGTTTGTGGTATCTTGTTGTGGCAGCCACAGGTCACCGAAACACCTGGACGGAAAGCTTGTTCACATTCTGCCTGTCACAACGGCATCCCAGTAAGACTATAGACAGGTATGCTTCTAGGTCCACCAGTGGGAGTCAACAGTCTACCAGTCAGGAAAAGAATGCATCTTCACAATGAAAGGGTGTAACTCATGTGCCCTTGTCCATCCCTGCCAAACAGCAGCCCAGGTTCTCTGCCTCAGAAACACCACGTCCAGAGCAGGGAATCTCAACATGACCACTAAATTCTAACATCTCTCCAGTACAAAGTCTTATGGTAAAACACTGAGAAAGGTCTTTCAGAAGCCAGGCTTTTCCTCCCGGTGTGTCCTTAATGAGGGATTCCTATGGTTGAAGATAATGGAATCCGCTCTATTTTAAACAAAAATTGTTGGAGAGCCAGGGGATCAGGATCTAGGCTGGGCCTCAAAAAATGGCTCCTGAAATAACCCCCTCCAGCAGACCCAGCCTCCCTCTGTCATGACCAGGAAGATGAGGACCAGGGAGCCACCGTCCCAGCTTGTGACTCCTGGATCATGGCCCCTGAGGCAACATCCAGAGCACTGGAGGCTGGTGCCACACCTGCAGCTCTGGGAACACATGGCCCTGGCTCCCTCCAGAATGGAAGAGGCTGACCCCAGAACCATTGGCAGGACCGGCGACGTAATTTATATGGCCCAGCGCCAAATGAAAATTCAGGCCCCTCATTCAGAGTTAATTAAGAACCGAGACAGCAACAAAAAGCATTAAACCAAGCGTGGGCCCCTCTAGACGTGGGCCCTGTGTGACTGCTCTGGTCACAGCCCAGGAAGCTGGCCCCACCTGTCGCCATATTGGCCTCCTAATCGCACCTGCAAAACAGATGCTTCCTGGACCACTGCTCCTCCCGACCTACATCAGGACCAAATCCACGTCTGTGAGAGCACAGAAGCCTGCAGAACCCTGGCTGCAAGGGCATCTGAGAAAAGCATCCTTTCCGGCGGTGCAGGCTCTTCCCCAAAGGAAGCACTCTAGGAGGAGCTGGGAAAGACGCTGTGAGCTGCTCTGTTTATCTACCCAAATGCTCAAACTCCAGAAGCAAAGATGCCTTTTGCGGAGCGATATCTTCTCCCTCTGTTGTTTCGAGACCCATCCTGCTCTGTTGTGGCTTTTCACTCACGACACACCTGACACACAGCTGACCAAATGCCATGCATGCCTTCTCTGTGGGAGGCATGTGTTGGGTGCTGGAGATGCCATGGCGATGAAAGAAGATGAGGTCCCTGCTCACTGGAGTTTCCCTCAAGTGGGTGGAAATGAAAAATTAACGCCTGAACAACCAAGTGGGATGATGTCAGGTGACCATTTCTGGGGGGCAGAGTTGCTATATTCCAAACTACATCTCAAAGCCATTCTCTCCCCTTGAGCATCAATGGTACCATTTTATCCCAGCCAACACCATCTCTTAGCTATCTCCTCATTTTCACTCTTACCTCCCTCCAATCCATCCACCATGGCACGGCTAGGGAAATCCTTTTGAAAACCTAAATCAGATCATGGACATTCCGGTGCTTAAATCCTTCCCCTAGTTTTGGACTGCCCTTGGGAAAAGTCCATACCTCCTCATCCGTCCTATAAGACCACATGCCAGCTGGTCTCTGCCTGTCTCTAACCATCCCCCACTTGCCCACTATGCCGCACCAGTGTCCTTTCTACTTTTGGGGACACGCCAAGTTCCTTCTGACCTCTGTCTTTGAACTTACAGATCTTATAGTTCACGGGACAACGCAATCCTTCTTAGCTTGCGGCATTCAGCTGACGGGTCACCTTCTCAGAAAGGTTGTCTCTGGCCGCCTACCTAGGGCAGAATCTTCACCCCACCCCACAGTTACGCTACAGCATGTGTTTCTCCCAAAGCATATCACAGTCTGAAATTATCCTGTTTCTCTGTTTCTGGGTTTCCCCTTCCTCTCCATGAGGTCAGAGACCCTACCTTTCTGATTCAATCCTTCACCCCAAGCTCAGCACAGTGCCTGGCACATAGTAGCAGCTCTAGAAATGTTTGTTAATAGGCTGACTTTCTGACAGATGGATGAGTGAAAACACAGCTACGCTCACAGGGCCTAGAAAGTTGGATCAGCGTTCCTTATTTAAGGAGAAGGAATTAAACTTAAAACCTGAGCAAGATTTGGGGTGGCTGGAGAGTTTGGGAAAACTGAAGCAGAGATTTCAAAGTGACAGGCAGTAATCAAATCATGCAAGTCAGCTATTCTGGAAAAAATGCAAGCTGGCTTCAGGGTGAAAAGGCCAACAACTGTCCAGTAGGATGGATGATCTCACACTTGCTCACGGGTTGTTCTGAGGTTATTCTCTTCCTGTTCACGTGGTGCGCGTTGTCACAGTGAAATCACTTGCTCACTGGAAACAGATGCCCTGTTCTTCTCCAGTGGCTCCATTGGCCCCTGTAGCACTGCAGCGGCTCCCTGCTTCTTATACAAGCCCCCTAAGGACAGAGGGACTAAGTGCTGGAAAGGCCCAGCTACCGTACTTGAGGGTTTTCTTTTCAGGTTGATTTCCCAGCTTTCTGCCCAGCCCCAGATTAGGGCAGACAACTGTCCAGATTCCTTGGGGTTGAGGAGGTCCCCGGATGGCAGAACCTTCAATTTTAAAGCTAAGAAAGTCCAAATTGGGACAACAGAGTCACCCTTCCACCAGGCCACCGAAAGAAGGCGTCCAGCATCCTTATTTTTTTTCCTCAAGGTCTTAGTCCTGGCAGCTTGCTGCAGCCAGTTCCCACTCCACATCCTGACTTGTGATTAATGTTCATTGTTTTTCCCTCCACCTATGGCTTTATGTGCTTCTCACTCTCAGCCCTGCTTCTTTGGCTTCCCTCCTTGATGGTGTCCGGATTCTGCCTCCAAGTGTGTCATCCTACACCACCCTTATATGGTCTGATCCATTTTGTCCCCTGGGAGCTTGGGGTTTCACCCCCTCCTTGTAACCCCAAGAAGCCCTCCTGCCACGTCTACTCTAGGGGGAGTGGGAGAACGTTTAGGGACATTCCTTAAATACAATTATAATGATACCTCTGACGATACAACTCAGGGAAAAAAATGCCTAAGTATTCATAGTAGTGACCCTCTGTCATATTGAAGATGGGTCTGCAAGCTTTTTCTGTAAAGCTTGCAGTAATCTCTTAAACTAGACAGTAATCTTTTAGGTTGTGTGGACCATAGAGTCTCTCATAACTACCGAGCTTTGCCACTGTAGCATGAAAGCAGCCAAAACAGTATGTGAACAAATGGGCCTGGCTGTTCCAATAAAACTTTATTTACAAATACTGGCAGTGGGCCTGATTCAGCCCCTGGGCCATAGTTTGTGGATCTCTTATGTAGAGCATGCTTCCAGATAATAAAAACATTTTTTTTCTTAAGTCCACAGAAGCTTTCTTTGTCCCCACCACACAGATAGGCCATAGCTCCATGTGCACCTTACACACCTTCTTCTGTATTCCTGTCTTTACCTCCTTGAATCATTCATGCCGTCACTCAGCTGGGCTTATGGAAACATCTGCCCCACAAAGTAAATTCTTGCACAACGACATTGACATGGAAAGAAAGATCACATGGAACTTACTTTTAGAGGATGTTTAATGCCAGTTTGTAATATAGAAGCTGGATATGAAGTCTGAGCCAATAGCTAGGATAATTGAGATTAATACCTAGTTGATGCTTTGTCAATGGGATTGCTAGATTAATAGGGTAAAACTCCTCTGATGAGCAGTAGTGTCTTCACCGTCACCCCAAATAGTGGCTTTAAAGGGAGGTTTTGAGATGTTCGCTGTTTCTGGTTTTGTTTTTCAAACTAAAGAGTATATATCTGTGGGATCAGGGGGCAGGCCTCTGTAGGTGTGAGTGGCTTACTAGAGCGCTGCTTTCATCATATGTGCAATTTAATATTCCTGAGCCAACCAGCATCTTCGTGTAACATATTTTGAGATGTGCTGTCCTTAGAAGTATACTTTCTTTTCATGTGCCCCTTGGCCATCTGTATGTCTTCTTTGGAGAAATGTCTGTTTAGATCTTCCACCCATTTGTTGATTGGGTTGCTTGTTTCTTTGATATTGAGCTGCATGAGCCGTTTGTATATTTTGGAGATTAATCCTTTGTCAGTTGCTTCGTTTGCAAATATTTTCTCCTATTCTGAGGGTTGTCTTTTCATCTTGTTTCATCACGAATTATTAGAGAAATGCAAATCAAAACCACAGTGAGGTATCACCTCACACCGGTCAGAATGGCCATCTTCAAAAAGTGTACAAACAATAAATGCTAGAGAGGGTGTGGAGAAAAGGGAACCCTCTTGCACTGTTGGTGGGAATGTAAATTGATACAGCCACTATGGAGAACAGTATGGAAGTTCATTAAAAAACTAAAAATAGAACTACCATATGACCCAGCAAGCCCACTACTGGGCATATACCCTGAGAAAACCATAACTCAAAAAGACACATGCACCCCAGTGTTCATTGTAGCACTATTTACAATAGCCAGGACATGGAAACAACCTAAATGTCCATTGACAGAGGAATGGATAAAGAAGATGTGGTACATGTATACAACGGAATATTACTCAGTCATAAAAAGGAACAAAATTGGGTCATTTGTAGAGATGTGGATGGAACTAGAGTCTGTCATACAGAGTGAAATAAGTCAGAAAGAGAAAAACAAATATCATATATTAACGCATATATGTGGAGTCTAGAAAAATGGTACAGGTGAACCTATTTGCAGGGTAGGAATAGAGACGCAGACGTAGAGAACGGACATGTGGATGGGGTGGGGAGGAAGGGGATGGTGGGACGAATTGGGAGGTTAAGATGGACATATATACACTACCATGTGTAAAATAGCTAACTAGTAGGAACCTGCTGTATAGCACAGGGAGCTCAGCTCGGTGCTCTGTGGTGACCCAGATGGGAGGGTGGGAGGGAGGTCCAAGAGGGAGGGGGTATATGTATACACATAGCTGATTCACTTTGTTGTACAGCAGAAACTAACACACCATTGTAAAGCAACTATACTCCAATTTTTTAAAAAAGCATGACAAAAAAAGTATACTTTTAAAAATTGAAGTCTAGTTGAATTACAATGTTGTGTTAATTACTGCTGTTCAGCAAAGTGACTCAGTTATACATACATCTATCTAGATACACCTTTTTTTTCATATTCTTTTCCGTATGGTTTATCACAAGATATTGAATACAGTTCCCTGTGCTGTAGGAAGCATACTTTCAAATGGAGAAGGCATAGAAGGGGAAAGAAAACACTGGTAACATTTTAATTAATTCTCAGAATACGATCCATCGATCGCAACGTGCACGTACATGGCAACTGTTTATCTCAGGTGAGAAATCGGGAGGTGAATGTGAAGAGACAGGGAGAAAAAAAAAGGGGGAAAGAAGCTTGTATTTCAGCAGAATGGGCTTATGTGCGTTTACCTGTCCCAGAGGTTGGATGTGATTGGAACAGGGACTGTGACCAACAGGGCACTAACATTCTGTTGACCCTCTTCCTCCAAGTCCTCTCGGCTGGTGGGGTTAATGCAGAAGAAGAGAGTTCTCTGCAGAGCAGCAGCAGCCCATGTGGGCTCATTGCTGAGCAGATACTGCTGAGTCTAGAAAACGGAGAGCCTTAACAAGTAAATTCCACACCCCCTCGAATTTGTGCCTCGGTAGGGAAGCCTCAGCAGGAAATCCTCCATATGTTTTCCTTTACTACAAGGAACTTCAGAGAACGAGTTCATTCTCTTCAAACATCCTCTCATTGCTGTAAAACAGCACTGGCTGGATGATGAGAAATGTCACCAGGAACACGAGAGGACGCCTACAAACGGAGATAGGGGAGCAGTTACTCTTCTGAATTAGATATTAGTTTGGGAGAAGTTTTATTTTTCCTTTGCTGCTTACATTCTGGACTTCGTGGGCTTTTTTCATTTTGGTTTTCTTTTTTAAAGGACAGTCTTTTGTTTTTGACTGCTTCCTAGTAGAGCTTGGATACTTGGAGAAATAAATATCAAAAGAAGATTTCTCAAAGATTTGTCCTATGGAGGAATGGAGCTTACCCTGAGGACCAAAGGATTATAGCTCAGATTAGCCTTTGCTCTTAAACAAAAAAGCCAAATTTGAAATTCAGGATTACTTGAAAAATATCACTGCAAGTAAGTACTTTGTCTTTATTGTTTTCTTTTCTTCCTTTTTAATCTCCTAATAAGCATCTTTTTGGCATATTGTAATCTCAGTGAAGTTAACAGTTGGGATCTAAATATAAGTAAAATGATTTTGCTAGCCCGTAAATTAATTGCAAGATGAGATATGAAGTGTTGTGCTCTTAACACTGTTTAGCAGGTAATATTTATAGAAATGTTTATGTTATGATGCCAAGAATCACTTAATTTCATTAATGTTTCAAGTGAATATCCTTTGCCTCATTTCCTCCAGTAATATAAACTCTATTTTAGATTGGAAAATAAGCCAGTAAAAATGTCTTCTGAAAAGAGCATGGCTGCCCTAGCAAGCAAATCAACTTTGGTTGACTTCTCTGGAATATTAAGGGAGATTTGCTGAAGGACCTGTAAATCTACAAAGTAAAATTTGCTACAACTCTGACTCTTGTGAACCCCTTTTGAAAATATGATGAAATCAATGTAGCAAATGTGAAAAAAATCTTAGTGGCGAAAGGGCATTGAAACATCCAAATATTTCAGCTGCTATTACCTTTTCTTGATTACACTATTAAGCTGAGCTCCAGCTGTGCATATGTTGTTACCTGCTCAGGACTCCAGGAGTCAAGAGCTGTCAAGCTGATCTAGCAGGATGTGGTAGACGGTGCACAAGTCATCAGGGAGGAAACTGCAAGTGGCCAAGATGTCCTGTTTCCCTCCAGATTCCTAATTGCCACCACCTGTCCCTCTGCCCTGACTTCCTGATGTGGTAACTGCATCAATTTGTTAGGAGGTGTCCTGCTCCCTCCCTGGCAATCGTAAACAAAGAACTGGCTGCTTTCAAAGTCAAGCCATGTCTGATTGATCTTCGGACAACAATGAACATAGGAATGATCTGTGCTTTCTCTGCACTCCAGTTCCCCCACTGCACCACTAAAGCCATCCTCCGGGCCCCAGCTTTCCATACACCAGCTGGTCTGAAACGATGTATTCCAAAGAAAGATAATGGTGAAAGTCCCTTCCATGAATGGAGCGTGTTGCACTCCTTCCTCCCTCCAACTTCCCCTAGTCTGTAGAGACTGTCTGCCTTGTCCTCTAAGAAACATGATTCCTGTTCATCTCTGGTTGCCAAAGCCAAGTTCTCCCAGCACTGGCCTCATTACTGTGTAGCCTGTCAGTTAAAGATCATTATCTGCCAAGCCATCTGTTATTTTCCCTTAGGAGAGGGTGTTATTTCAGTTCTATAGGTATATCCTTTAAATGTTCCCTACATGTTGTGTAGCAGCTAAATGTAGTCCAAGAGTGAAGCCCTGTTGATAGCAATGGGAGTCTCTGTCCCACTTTTGAAAGTGTTAGTGGTAATGGTGTAATCTTGGATGGCCCAAAAGGGAGAGGTGAGCTGGGGACTGTGAAAAATGCCACCAGATGAGAGGCTGGTCTTTGCCATCCTGGTAGGTTGTTGCTTTCATTTTATTTATTTATTTTATTTTTTTATTTTTTAGAAAATTAGCTATAGGTAGAATTGTTTGTTTGTTTGTTTGTTTGTTTGTTTATGGCTGCGTTGGGTCTTCCTTGCTGCCTGCGGACTTTCTCTAGTTGTGGTGAGCTGGGGCTACTCTTCGTTGTGGTGCGTGGACTTCTCACTGCGGTGGCTTCTCTTGTTGCGGAGCACAGGCTCTAGGTGCATGGGCTTCAGTAGTTGTGGCACACGGGCTCAGCAGTTGTGGCTCATGGGCTCTAGAGCACAGGCTCAGTAGTTGTGGCGCATGGGCTTAGTTGCTCCGCGGCATGTGTGATCTTCCCAGACCAGGGCTCGAACCCATGTCCCCTGCATTGACAGGCGGATTCTTAACCACTGCGCCATCAGGGAAGTCCCGGTTGTTGCTTTTAGAGGAATTACTTGCTTCCTGATTTAGTTGTGCCTAAGGACTTGTGCTTCTTTTATGGGGCATCGTGTTGTCCTAACAGCCCCTGTTACAGATGCTGGCTACCCATCAGTGATGGCAGTTTGGAGGCTTGACCCTTACAAAGGAGACCCGTGAAGAATGTGAGCTTTCCTACTTGTCACACTCCTCCTTCACTAGTTAGGAAAAAGATTTTGCCTTCTTTAAGTGGTCTATGATCTATCTGCTAAGTGAGAGTGGACCTTCTCCCCCTCAATAATGGAACTTACATTGCTGAATTTCAAAAGCCATCAGGTCATCTCTGCAACCTTGGAGAACTTTCCTTTTGTAAAGAGAAAGTTTCCTTTGCTTTGAGCAGCTCTTTTATAAACTTATGTCCTGTACAAATCTGAAGTACCCTGTCCTGTGGTACTAGCAGGTGATGACGATGACGATGATGATAATGACATCTAACGAGTATTGACTGCCATCTTTTGCCAGGTGTGATACTAAATATCTATGACACTTATGACATTAAATCTTCCCTGCCTTACCTGTAATGCAGGTAATGTAGACAGCCTCCTTCACACATTTCAATGGAGGAGGAACAAAAAAGATCCAAGAACGTTCCTATCAACTAACATCCTGTCTTCTTTTTGTTTGTTGTCTTTGTATCTTTCATTCAACTGTCTAATGACCAAGGTTATGGATTGTCCAGGTTCCTTTCTGTATGACTTTAATTCATGGATAACATTTCTGGTGGAACCTAGGCAGTGGGCTGGGGTGGAGTGCAGGAGAAATTGGGGCTTCAGCAGTGAGCTTTAGGACATGTATTGGAAATGGATTTCATTTCTTTCTGCTCTGCATTAGACTCTATGTAAAGTGTGGCTTCACCCCACATCATGCTTCTCTATGCTTCACTTTCTGCAGGGTTATGGGGATAATTAAACTTTGTTGGCTTAAAAGCATCAAAATCCTGGGGAGAAAACAGCATATTCGTGAGCAAACGTGTTTTAACTGCTCATGTTGGGCCAGGTTCTCATTGGGAGCAAATAATACACTTAGAAGATAGAACAAAGTCTTTCAAATTACCAGAAGGTGGGTAATATGGAGGGAGAGGGTTCAGATTGTTTTTTTGCAGTCATAAAACATATATTTTAAGTAAGGTTTACTATTAATATCTACTGTTATAAAGATTTTATTAACATATGACAAATTGGGATAAGCTGGTTTGTAGATGATGATTCAGGACAAATGACATATGAAATAATCAATGAGTAAATGAATAAAGAAACAATACATTTATTAATTGGGAGATGGAAGTCATTGGGGATTTAATAACACTTTTTTTGCTTTTTGATATTGTTTCTAATCTGGGTCATGGAAACATTTAAAGATAATTTGCTGCCTTGATTACATCTTTGATTCAATGATTGTTTATTGAGTATCATTTAGGGCATCACTCTCTGGAATAATCCATGATTACATTTGGGAACAAATGTAGGGCTATAGGGTGAGTGAGTATATTAGATGAGGAGAGAGAACAGTTGAATTCAGAAATACTAACCTCTCACAACTTCGGATTCACAGAAATTTGAAACTAGGATAGATCTTGGATCATCTTATCCAACTCCTTTACATTATATAGGAGGAAACCGAAGTCAAAAACTGATTTTCACATCACTAATTAGCTACAGAACTAGGATGAGAATTCTAGCCTCTGGCCTGCAAATCCAATAGCTTTTTGTTTACTTTTCAATTCTGTGTTTTTAATATATTATTTTTTAATCATTCAAAAATAAAGATATGCTCCATGATCATGCCAATTGCATTGCTCTTTCGCCTTTTAAATATCTTAATGTAAAGTATCTCAAACACAAAAAAATAGTATCACGATTATCTGCAAACACAACACCAAGATTAAATATGTTATTTTGCTATCTTTAGTTCAGATAATGTGTAAAATAAAATGAAGCACATTACAAATACAGTCAAAGTACTATCCCCGCCTTTCCCCCCTCTTCCCTCCCAAGAGATAATTATCCTTAAATTGCTATATATGATTCCTATGTACTATACTTTAGTATTTTTACTGTGTGTGTGGGTTTGTATATGTATGAGGGGGTGGGTTTTTAGGTCCAGACATGGATGTATCTATGTGAGGTTATATCTAACATCTATTTGTGGTTATACTATTGCTTTGTGTTCAAATTTTAAGATATATAAAGCATTGTCTTTATATATTTATATATTCTCTAACATTTTTTATTCAAAGTTGTTTTGGAGATGTATCCATGTTGATACATAGGTATCTAGTTGATGTTGTTATAACTGCAGGATAGTATCACATTGCATAAATCATTGAAGGTTGATTTATCCATTTTCTTACTGAGGGAAATTTGCATTGTCTCTGCAGCTTTGCTATCTAAACAGTACAGCAATGATCTTTGTATGTATCTTCTTACACTTGTGCTAGGATTTCTCAAGAAGAGTTCAACCTAGAAGTTGAACTGTCAGGTCATAAGGGTACACAATTTCCCTAGAGATTGTTAAGCTCTTCTGCAAACTCTACTGGTTTATTTGACCACCAACAATGTTGAGCAGTAGTTCTAAACGCTGCCTGCAGAAAGAATCACCTAAGGAGCACTTTAAAATTACCAATGCCTGGGGCTTCCCTGGTGGTGCAGTGGTTGAGAGTCTGTCTGCCGATGCAGGGGACGCGGGTTCATGCCCCGGTCCGGGAAGATCCCACATGCTGCAGAGCGGCTGGGCCCGTGAGCCGTGGCTGCTGAGCCTGCACGTCCGGAGCGTGTGCTCCGCAACGGGAGAGGCCACAACAGTGAGAGGCCCGCGTATGGCAAAAATATATATATATATATATTACCAATGCCTAAGTCCCACCCCAGACCAATTAAACCAGAATCTCTGGGGATGGGAGCCAAGACAGTTTTCACGTTCCCTGGGTGATTCTAGTGTACAGCTAGGGTTAAGAACCACTAATTTAGCATTCTTCTGTTTCCCCACATGTTTTCCAACATTTGGTGTTATCAGACATTCTGCTTTGCTAATCTCTGGGTGCAAGGACTTTGTAATTACTGGTGAAGCTGAGTATGTTTGTATAATGTTATTGAGCATCCCAATGACTTCCATTGAGAATTATGTGTGGCATATTTCACCCATTTTTTTCTCTTTAATTGTCTTTTATTATTGATTTGTAGGCACTTTCTTTACATTCTGGACAGTAATTGTGAGAGGGGGGCATATAATTGCCAAATGTCTACCCTAGTCGATAACTTATCTTTTCACTATCTGTGCTGCCTATCATATATAGAAGTTAAAAATGTTTAATATACTTAAATCGGTCAATATTTTCCTTTATGCTTTGTATGATGAGAAATCTTAAGTGTTTTCTATATGATTTTGTAAATCTATGTTTCTATCTTTTCTTCAAAAAGTTTTACAGTTATACTTTCTCCCAGTGAAATTTTTAATCTGTCTAGAATTTATATTTCTGTATGGTGTAATGTACTGATCAAAGTTTATCTTTGCTTTTTTTTTTTTTTTGGTTCTAGTACAGTTTTCTAACTAGTCCATCTTTTCCCAGTGACATTTAGTGCTATTGAGACCTCATATGTCTTTTTTCCATTCCATCCTTGTACCAATACCATGTTTTAATTATTACAATCTTGTAATAAATGAACCATTTTAAACTATTTTTCCAAAAATGTGCATTGCCTATTCTTGAATATTTACTATACCATAAGAATGTATGTGCAACACCGTTTCAGGTTACATGAAAGACAGTGTTGTGATTTGGCTTACAATTGCATTGAATTTATAGATTACTGGGGGGTGGTTTCTCTATATAAATTTGAGTTTCCCCATTCAAGGACATAATTTAGCTCTCCATTTATTTAAGCTTACTTTCATGTCTTTCAATATATTTTATAATTTTCCCTACAAATATTTTCCAGATTTTTGTTAGATTCATGATTGTTGTTGAAATGAATTATTTTTATTGTCAGTATTATTTTTTCCTGAAATGTTCTAACTACTGGCTGACGGTTCATAGAAACATACTAGATTTTTGTTTAACTCTTATTTCCAACCATGTTGAACTCATTTGTTTTAAAAGTTTATCAATTACTTAGATTTTCTAAATAATCATATATACAAATAATAACAATTCTGTTCATTCTTATAATATGGATATGTTTTATTTTAATTTAACTGAGTATAAATTAAAGATTTAATTAATTGATTAATTAATTTATATTCTCTAGATATTTTTTTCTACTTGCTATCATGATTAGGCACTCCTGCACAAGGTTAAATAGAAGCATTGACAGCAAGCATCCTGTCTTGTCCTGAGTTTTATATAAAATCCCTTTGATTTTTTCACCATTAAGTATATTTTCTTGAGTTTTTTTTTTTTTTTTTTTTTTCTTTCTTTTTGCGGTACGCGGGCCTCTCACTGTTGTGGCCTCTCCCGTTGCGGAGCACAGGCTCCGGACGCGCAGGCCCAGCGGCCATGGCTCACGGGCCCAGCTGCTCCGCGGCATATGGGATCCTCCCAGACCGGGGCACGAACCCGTATCCCCTGCATCGGCAGGCGGACTCTCAACCACTGCGCCACCAGGGAGGCCCTTTTCTTGAGTTTTTACTGGATATTTTTTATCAGGTTAAGAAAAAGTTTCCTTCTAATTCTTCTTTGCTGAAATGTTTTATTAGGAAAGTATTTTGAGTTTCAAATATTTTCTGCATCTGTAGAGATGAATTTATGGTGTTCCCCTTTTAATATGTTAATTGGTAAATTATATTAATAAGTTTTCTAAAATTGAACCATCCCTGTATTCTGGGATAACGCCTTGATCATAATTTTTTAAATATTCATTCTAAGTTTGGTTTGCTAATATTTTGCCTAGAATTTTTATATTTATAGATGAAACTGGCCTGTAATTTTTCCTACTTGTTTTACATCAGTTTATCTTCTTATGGGTTAAAAAATGATTATCAGCTTATTCTATTCTATGGAAACATTTAAATAAGATTAGGATTACTTTTAATTTGAAACTTGATAGAACGTATCTGAAAAAATCCTAGGTCTGTGTGTGTGTGAGTGTGTGTGTGTGTGTGTGTGTGTGTGTGTGTCTGTGTGTACAGACTTTAGTGATTCCATTTCTCTTAATATTGGTCAATTAGGGTTTTCTCTTCCTTCCTAAGTAATTGTTAGTTACCTTTATAGTGAATTGACCATTTTGGCTAGATTTTCGAATGCATTGACATAAAATTGTTCCTGATATTCTCTTTTTTAACAATTTCTACCTATCTGTAGTTGTTCCTTTTTTTCATACTAATATAGTCATTTGTGCTGTCCCTTTCTCTCTTTTTAAATCAGTATTGCAAGAATGTTATCAGTTTATTAGTTTTTTTTCAACTAATAAACAATTTTTGGTTTTCTAGGATATCTCTGTCATTAATTGGCAAATACCCTTGGCAGTCAAACCATAATTTAGTTGGGTATATTATTCTAGATCGGCAGGTATTTTCTCTAATTCATTTTATTGGATTGGCCAAAAAGTTCATTCGAGATTTTCTGTAACAACTTACAGAAGAACTCAAATGAACTTTTTGGCCAACCCAATAAAATATTCTATTGATTTCTGTTACTTATCTTTGGTTTTGAAAGTCTGCTGTGCCTATTGTTATCCCTTGGTGCAACTTATCTTTTCTCTCTGGATACTTTTTTTTTTTTTTTTTCTTTTTGCGGTATGCGGGCCTCTCACTGTTGTGGCCTCTCCCGTTGCGGAGCACAGGCTCCGGACGCGCAGGCCCAGCGGCCATGGCTCACGGGCCCAGCCGCTCCGCGGCATATGGGATCCTCCCAGACCGGGGCACGAACCCGTATCCCCTGCATCGGCAGGCGGACTCTCAACCACTGCGCCACCAGGGAGGCCCTTCTCTCTGGATACTTTTAAAATCTCTTTTAAGATCTCTTTGTAGTTCTGCTGTTTCACTACAATGTATATCTCATTGTGGATTTGTCTTTTATTTATCTTGATTTCTTCTTAACTCATAGGAATCATATATTTAATCAATTCTAGGACATATACAGGCCTATATCTTTGAATATTGATGCTTTGATAATTCTGTTCACTTTCTGAAATTAATATTAGCCATGAATTTTTTGTTCATTTCATGCTCTCTGTCTCTTAATTTTATATTTATCCCTTTATCTCACTGTGTTGCATTCTGAATTGTTTCCTTAAACCTGTCTTTCAGACCATTGATTATGTCTTCAGCTGTGTCTATACGGCTGTTTCACCTCTCCATTGAATTTCTCATTCCATAGCTATAGTTTTCATTTCTAGATAGTCTACCTACCATTATTTTAATACTGTGTTTTTCTTTTCATATGGCTTGTATTCCTTTTAGTGTTAGTCATTTAAAATTTATGTGAAATAATCTCTTATTTTGTTCATTTATCCGAAGTCCTTAGGGTTCAGACTCTTCTATTTGTTGTGTCTGGTGGTATGATTCTTCTGGTGGATTGTTTCTTCGTGTGATGAATAATTTAGGACAATGAGCTCATCCTCAGTAGGGAATACTGTATAAAAACATGCAACCAGTGTCCCCTTCAGACATTTTGCATTTGTTTTTGCTTTTTGTGTCCTAGGATGAATCCTTAGGCTAATTTCTTTTTTTTTTTTTTTTTTCCTGGTACACGGGCCTCTCACTGTTGTGGCCTCTCCCGTTGCGGAGCAACAGGCTCCGGACGCACAGGCTCAGTGGCCATGGCTCATGGGCCCAGCCGCTCCACGGCATGTGGGATCCTCCCGGACCGGGGCACGAACCCATGTCCCCTGCATCGGCAGGCGGACTCTCAACCACTGCACCTTAGGCTAATTTCTTGATTCACATATTCCTGGACCACACAAACAACCCTGATTATAAATTCTGGCACTATCTTTTCCCTTCACTTGGTATCTAGATAGAGACAGACAGGCATCTTTACCGTGTCCATTTGCTGGGACTCTATCACCTGTCCGTACCCTTACATAGGATTTTAAACCCAACCTTCTGGGTTACTGAGACATGTAAGTTTCCCTGATGCAGACCACAATCTGTTTGTGCCCTTACCATACTGCTTTTTAGATCCACGTATCTTACACCCGGCCTTCTCTCTTGCATGCTCTTTCTCTCACTCTTGCTTTCTTTTTGGCAAGCGTAGTAGTGCATTTAAAAGAATAGTGTCTTTTTATCTGTTTTTTCTAAGCATTTCTAAGTGGGAAAGTTTTCAAATGTTCTTGAGAAAAAAATTCAGAACAAGAATTCCTAGTTTGGCCTTTTTGACATTAAAAAAAAAAGCCTAAGAATTTCACAAATCATATTCTCCATGCAAAAATTTTCTTGCTAGCTTCTGTAGAAATGTAGTTTATCCAAAGATCAGCTTGAAAATTATTAATGTAACCCTGAATGTTTTGCTGTATAACTGCTGAGGAATTGCATTCCTTTGAACTTCTACGATAAACTCAGCCACAGCCTGGTGTGTTGAGAATAATGGGGTGAGGAGGGGCTATATCCTACTTTGAGAAATTTTTCAGGGAGTGTCCTGTAGAGGAACAAATACTGTTTTCTGAAAAAGTGCAAGCATCATTTGCTTTTTCTTAGTGAGAGACCAGAAGGATATATATTTTTAAAGGTTATGATGAAAACCCCAAAGCCCTTTCTGGCTCTATAATTCTGTGATTTTTTTTTACTATCTTGAGAAAATTTCCCCAAAAAATCTTATAGCCTGTGTACAGCTGTGTAACCAAATCCTAGGAATCAAAGTTCCTTAATCTTCCCAAGATGCTCTCCTGTTCTCTCTGTCATTCACCGTAGCATCTTAGCAAGTCCATAGATATGAAAGGGACTGTGTTCAACCTTTTTTTTGCGGTTAATATTTTTTGATCTGATTCTTCCACGGGATGTCAAAGAATACATTGCCAAACAAAACAATTAGTTGACTAAAGAGAATGTTAGTTATTGAATACTATCTAAACATGACATATTTCAAAGTATACACTGTTGGCAGTTTTCAAAACTTCCATTGAACATGCTATAATTTTGAGATATTTTGCCCCAAAATTCTCTTTGGAAGCAACAACTTAATAATAAGACACAGTTGAAATAAAGACAAAGGATTCATTTAAAAAAATAGCAAGTGTTCTTTCAACACTTGATACCCAAAGTTATTTCCGAGGCCTCACCGTATTATTTTAGATTAAATATCTAAAACAAATTGTTACAAAAATAAACCCATCCCTTCACTGGATTTCATTCTATGTTTGGATTGGGGTGGAGTCAGTTGTTAGGTGCATGATCAGAGCACAGGCACTGAGTCTTTTTATTTTCTTAATTATGAATTACCGTTTCAAGCCCTCATTGGTGGTTTACCATGGCAGTAATCCCTACCAAAACAGTTGTTCGTCTAGATCCTAAGTGGTTTGCTAGAACATTAACCTCGACCTGACCCCTGATGGTCACAGGAGAGATATACAAGGGTCAATAATTACAACTTCTAGAAAAACCATCAAGTAGGGACTGTACCCTGAATTATGTTACTTGCCTTTAAAAATAAATTATAGTATGTTTGTCATTCAGAAGGACTAGATCAGCAAGGCTAATGAAAATGTTTAAATCCTTATCAGTTGGAATGAAAAGGGCTGGCTCCAGAAAGTGCTGACCTTGGAATTTTTGTGCTGCTTGTGTTGATCCTGTGTGCTGATGCACATGACCTACTGATGTGTGGCTTGGCAAGCCATAGAGGCTTATTCACCCATGCTGGATGTGAAAGGGGCTTCCAGGCTGCTCCCTGTGCTGTGGCATTCCTCTAGTTCTCTAACAAAGCTTTCAACTGGCGTCTGGGACTAATGAGCATACAGTCCCAGGAGCAATGGAGCACAGTTTTCCGTCACCCATTAAGACAAGCTCTAAGCCCCAAGCTTATCAAGCCTGAACCAGGAGAAGCTAGGGCCAAAGGCTGAAGATAAAACAGTCACTAATAGTTTCATAAACTGCGTGAATAATTCCTCATTAACAATAAATACTGCATGTTTAGTGATATTACCAAAGTCCTTATAGCCAAGGTGCTCACTGGCCCTGGCCATTAAAGGCAACATAGCTCTTTTCAGGAGAATCTGAATTAAGCCTACTTTACATAAAGTTTAGTCTGAGGACATTTCTCCAAGTAATCTTCCCCCTCTTTGTGTAGACAAGCGACCTCATTCTGCTAGGGTCACGTGGGGTGAAGTAAGTGCTAGAGGTGGGCCATCCTGAGCTGGTGGGAGATGTACAGAAAATCCTGGTGCAGATGATTCTGCCTTAGGATGTCGGTTATTTTTGCATTTTAATTTAAGCTTTCAATTATGTGCCTTGCTGCAGTGTAATCGGGGAATAAATAGATTAGAGGAGAAGCAGGACGAAAAACTACTCATAGTCGTTACCTATTATTTATTCTATTTGGTCAAGGATGTCAGAAATATAAGGTCATTAAAAATCAGCAAGTTGCTGGAAATGGGGATGATGGGAAGGGGGAGTCATACCCCTTCCCTAAGACCTTAGCATTGATGTTGGAAAGGACACTTGAAGATCCTATTTGGCCACTGGTATATTGTAGACTTCATACTTATAAGTGGCATAAGTGAATACGGAGACCTACTCAATAAAAATATTTTAAAAGTCTTTAAAGTACATAATCATTAATTTTTAATTCTAAAGCTGTTATATTCTTCCCCACTCGCATTGGTGATCTTGATTTTACACAGCCATCCCTGTACTATATGGCTCTACTATTTTTTGTCCTATATATTTGTATCCTACTGTTTCTACTTCTCTGTCTCATTTATTTCACAATTCTGTTTGAGAATCCCTGGAGACCTGGCTTAAACTTCCTTTCATCCTGTCCAGATTGGCCATCTCATTCCAGTTTTTCATTGAGCTCTTCTTTCTTTCCTCTATCATGGCATTCCATTGGCCCATCGTTGCTCTTAATCAGGTCTGGATTCACGGTCACAGGTCTTATGGGTCTCTGCCCATGTACACTGTTCCACGTTACCTTTGATGCCCCCTGCCTCCTTCTTCCTTTCTAATAGGACCTGCATCCTTAACATCTACAGACTAGTTGAGAAACTTGTTGATCATTCTCTCATGCCATCTCTCACACAAAATGTTTCTTTGCACATCCCCTCTGCCCTCAGTATATAAATTATAACACAACCTTTCAATGTAAACTTACTTGATTTGGGACTATTGGGTATTTGAAGTATAACTTGAGCAACACTCCTTTCCTATGTTAAAATATGTGTGATTGACATGCATTGGGAAGGCTGGATATGACTGGATACCAGATTATAGGCAATTGTAAGGCAGTTACTAGGTTTCATGTTCTGTAGCATCTCGTGTGAATCCATGAACTCTTAATTTGCAAAATCAGTATCACAGCAGCTGATGGTGGTGGTGTCCAACCCCCTAAATGAACTTCCAGCAAACATATAGAGTTGGCAGAGTGCCGTGGCGTTCTAGCATTATTTAAATTATTCCAAAAAAAATATCCAGGAACCACCCCAAACAGATAAATCATCCAGATGCTTATAAAAATCAGAACAGTATCCATTGGAATTACCTTTTCATGCACCTAGTGACTGGCATATACAAGTTTTCAATAAATATTAAATCTATCGTCATTGGAATATGTTTTCAATACCATATGATTGATCACCATCATCAACTCTTCCAGCAATTTTTCTATAAAATCTGTATCTAGTTTATGGTTACGTCAAGAATCCCAAAGCCGGGCCTCCCTGGTGGCGCAGTGGTTGAGAGTCCGCCTGCCGATGCAGGGGATACGGGTTCCTGCCCCGGTCTGGGAGGATCCCATATGCCGCGGAGCGGCTGGGCCCGTGAGCCATGGCCGCTGGGCCTGCGCGTCCGGAGCCTGTGCTCCGCAACGGGAGAGGCCACAACAGTGAGAGGCCCGCATACCGCAAAAAACAAGAAAAACAAAAAAAAAAAGAATCCCAAAGCCACTGTGAAATCAGTGAAGCAATTGGTGGTCACAGCTCCTTAAACTGAAGTTCTTTAACCTAAGGATACAAGCTTCCATCTTCCCTTGGTATGCCTAAAAGATAAAAAGTTAACATTTTTCAAGATTGATGAAACAGTGATAACAGTTCTTCCTCATGGAAGAATGAAAATATACATCTTTAGATTACTACATGAATGATTTAATTCAAACATAAAGAATTATCACAGTTCAGTGTTATTAAATATTGAAACAGAAGTAGAAGATATGCAATCACCTTTCTTATATTTTATTAAAAATAGGGTAACACATTGAGATCCAAGGTGGATTTGGAGACTAATTTAAGCTCTGCAGACCTAGGATTTTGTACTTATCAGTAATGGTTCCCCTGTTCTTTGATTACATGTGTTTCTTTCAAGGTATTTTTAACTTTAGAACGCTGAAGCAAAGATGTTCAAATTCAACCTTGGAATTTAATACATCATCTCTTTCGCCAGAGACATTTCACTGATCCTGTGTTATTTAAAGGCCAAATGGAACTGTTATGGTGAAAATCTGAAAAGAATGTCAGAACTAACACAGTATGGAGATCACATTTTCACAGAAATAATGATTCCAAGTCTTGTAATTTAATTTGCATGGTTGAATGAACTTGTCTTTCTCCTACTCCAGAAATACAGCCTACCATGTCCCGAACTGCAGCCCTTTCGAAAAGAGGTCAAGTCCCTAAGTTAGCATTCCACAATCGTGCCCACTCCACAACTTCAAACCCAGTAACAATTTTTTTTTCCAGTAACAATTTTTTAATTAAAAATGAATTCTAGGGCCTCCCTGGTGGCGCAGTGGTTGAGAGTCCGCCTGCCGATGCAGGGGATACGGGTTCGTGCCCCGGTCTGGGAGGATCCCATATGCCGCGGAGCGGCTGGGCCCGTGAGCCATGGCCGCTGGGCCTGCGCGTCCGGAGCCTGTGCTCCGCAACGGGGGAGGCCACAACAGTGAGAGGCCCGCATACCGCAAAAAAAAAAAAAAAAAAAAAAAAAAAACTAAGCCTACAAACTTATCCTTTCTGAGAAAATGATGGGAGGAGGATGGAATTGCTCTATATTTCTTTTAATTAAAAATGAAGTCACTTAACCTAGAAATTTGTATCTCAGGTTGGGGCATGTGAACTATCACAGAAAGGAATAGATCGTGTTACCCAGAACCCAAGGACCACTGATGGTACCTTCTCAGGACAGCTGACAAAATTCTTCCTAGGACAATTTCCCTGGGTTGCTTTCATGAGTATATTATTAGAATCTAGCCCTCTGTGTTAGTGGGCATAGTTCTATAATAAACAATATCCACATTTCAGTGTCTCATCACTAAAATGTGTGTTTATTACTCACAACATAGTCCATTGGTGTGAGGATGAACAAAGCGTGAGGGTTCTGCTCTAAGCAGTCACTCAGGGACCCAAGCTACTTCAACATGTGACTTTGCTATTTCTAGGAACCCTGCCTTCTCTGCATTCAGCCCACCAAAGGGAGCCAATCACAGAGGACTTCCTGGGAGGTTACCTGGGGCCAGATCT
Source organism: Mesoplodon mirus (assembly GCF_964341445.2). NCBI lineage: Eukaryota > Metazoa > Chordata > Mammalia > Artiodactyla > Ziphiidae > Mesoplodon > Mesoplodon mirus. Next base: position 11,910,517 of record NC_138979.1, on the reverse strand, counting down.
GAAAGTAGTGTATGGCTCTTCTGTCCTCATCCCATTGGCTGGAACTCAATCATACAATCCCATTTAACTGCAAGGGAGACTGAAAAATGAAGCCTAAACGGCTGCCAAGAGGAGACTGAAAAATGAAACCTAAATGGCTGCCAAGAGGGGAAAAAAATAGGATCTGATGAACACTGAGCAATGTCTGTCACATCTTTAGTAGTTTTGAGTTGGGATTGATTAACAGGGTATGTGAAAATAGCCCCATGGCTGGTCTTGAACACTAGTAGCTATAAGAAAATATTGGACCAAGGGTGCCCATCCCAGGAAGCTGTAACTACATGTTCCCTACTAGGGAGGGTGCTCAATTTTAATGTTGTGAGAAATATAAGATGAATCAGATATTGTTTCTGCCCTGAGGCAGTATATAGTCTCCTAAAGGAGTAGGCTATCTGTATAACTAGCTATGTTCTAGCTTGTATAACAGGATATTAAATTGGAAGTTTTTACTAAGACTCCTAGATCTAATAGACAGGAAATGCCAAAGTTAAATACCAAATCAAGGTTCAGATTTTCAAAGGGCTATCAAAAATGGGTTCCATAACCTAAAATTTTCTTAGCTACAAAGGGGATATAAAAGGTCTCTGGGACCGAAAGTTGAGAGAGGAGGAGGAGGGCTCGAACCAGGGCTCGAACCCGTGTACCCTGCATTAGCAGGTGGATTCTTAACCACTGCGCCACCAGGGAAGCCCAACAGTGCTCTCTTATGACTACAGCTGACATAGCTGATTTGTTCAATGTGCGATTTATGTTTGAATTCTGGTGAAGTGCCCTAGGAGAAGTACAAGTAAAGTGCTCTGGGAGGCCGTATAAACAGTGCTTGCTTCTAGCTGGAGTGGAAGTGTGCCTAAGGTAGGGATGCGTGGAGAAGAAGGCACATGCAGCAGACCTTAAAGATAGATTTAAATGTGCAGAGATTTGGGATGGGCTAGGGAGGGTAGGTGGCTGTTGGAGCTTTGTTACGGGCATTTCTAGCAGAGCAAACAATAGAAAAAGCAAAGAATGTGTCAGTGTACATTCATTCTTGGTAAAAAAAACAAAACAAAACAAAAAAGTGCCATTCTCATGAGGGATATTGATAACGGAGAAGGCTATGCAGGGTGGGGACAGAGGTATATGGGAAATCTCCTTACCTCTCCCTCGATTTATTGTAAACCTAAAATGCTCTTTTAAAATTGTCTTTTTTAAAAAAGGTAGGGAGACAGAAAAACATAACAGATGCCTATAGAATAGCAATTAGTTCCATTTGGCTGAAGCCAAGCATGGGGCAGTAATGGAAAATAAGGTAGAAAGTGTTGGCCTACAGCTTAGGTAAAAAGCATTAGGCAAGCTTGAAACCTCAGCAAGGAGTCTGCAGAAAAGGCAAGGAATCAAGGACGAGGCAGGCTACCAGGGCAAAAGGAGAAGCCTTGTAGTTGGGCTGACCTTCATGGTAGGCGGCCAGACGTCTACCTTACAGTGTCCAGCAAGGTACAGGGCATTCGTTTGTATCTAGATAGACCAGGTTGATGTCCAAGGGGGGATAATGTGATAAGTAGGGTGTGAAAACAAGAACCTGTAGGCAATGAAGATGATGAATTCAGTAAGTTGTACCTGAAGGTAGGAACTTCATCTTGGATCAGGTTTGGGAGTCAAATCTATACAGATAGGAAAGGCTTCTTTTCAGAAAGGCAGCTTCAACACACCTCTGACCAGTAATCTAACTCCTGTAGGCCTCAGTTTCCTCATCTATGAAGTGGTAATAATAATAATATATGATAATTCAGTCCACACACAGATTACCCAGCATGGTGCCTGGCACATTTTTGGTGACCAGGAAAAGCCAACTCTCTTCTCTCTCCTTCAAGAGGAGGAGGCTGGAGATTCCTAATAAGCAGACTGCAAATCAGGTTATGGTCCCCGTCTTGGTGAGGGAACTAGAGAAAAAACTCTGTAAGCCACAGCAGATGCTCTGTTTCATGGACTAAGCCAGTGGGGGGTGGGGGTAGGGGTGGGAGGGGGGCTTGAGAACAGTGGGTCTTTAGATTCCCTTCATACTGAAGTTAGAGCAAAGAGCACCCACCTTGTGCCAGTTCTCAGCCTCCTGGCCTTGGGTGGGATTGGCTGAGGGACTGGGTAGGGCTGAGTTTGCAAGTCTCACGTTCTCAGTGTTTTAAGGCTGTCTAGGAGGCAGGAGAAGAATGGAGAGTGGAGAGCAGGTGTGCAAGCCAGGAAGTTTGAACATGACTCCAGTGCAATCTCCAGCTTTCAAGGAGGGCAGAGCTGGAAGAGGGGAAAGACCTGAGGCTTCCCATGTCCATGCAGCCGGGGAGATGGCAGGGTGAGCTGGTGGGGCAGCCCCAAGAGTGAAAACAGCATGGACCATGGCCTGGAGGCAGAAAGAAAAGTCAGAGTCCAGAGACGGGCTCCAGTCATTGTTCTGCTGCTAAGCTTTCTGAGCCTGGGTTTCTCCGGCCACCAAATGCACTTACAGTAACAGTTTACTTACCCACGGGCTGTGATCTGAAACTTCATCTGTGCAGAATTTAGCCAGAACAGAAAAGTAAATTAAGGTGGTCTTTGGGCAGTCAGTGTAGACGTGATTACAACCTCCACGCTGAAAACGTGGGACAGTACTCCTCTCCAGTTTATTCGCCAAGGACTATATACTTAATTTGGACACAATTTTAATAGGCTTGACATCCTAGTTACTCTTCCCAGGAAACTGAAGATGCAAACAAAGAGGGGGCGTTAGAGTAGGAGATGAGCAGAGGAAAAGCAGGGGCGGAGAGCCCACTGCAAATAGGAGATAAAAGGAAGTAAAGGAATTATTTTAGAAATAGCAGTGTGGATCCACGCAGTACAGGGACAAACAATGTGTATAGCTCCATGTGCTCTGGGGACTCTTCAGATTTGTGCTCTAGTTTCTGGATTCTGCAAAAAACATGACTAATCTATGTTTGATAATTGAGTCCTCAAAAAATGGATAAATTAGAGAAGAGACAGAACAGGGAAGTAGAATATATTTTTAAAGTACTATTGAAAATTATAGAATTTTAAAAATTTGGGCCTTCCAAGGCCCAAGTCTTCATTATATGGATATATTCGTTTATGCAATATTTGTCTTTTATAGATCACAGTATTCTTATACAGACCCACTGTGACTATAAGATGTTCAGACTGCTTAAAAAAAAAATAAGAGGAAACAGGTATACCAGAACATAGTCAAACGAATGGTCATATCGGAAGGCTATAAACTTATATTGATAAGCCTACCATTAGGTAGAATGTTTTGTGTGTCATTTGTATTTATTGAGTATATATAGCCTTTTTTAAAAAAATAATACACACATTTTTTTTAAAGTTTATTTATTTATTTTTGCTGTGTCGGGTCTTCGTTTCTGTGCGCGGGCTTTCTCCAGTTGTGGCAAGCGGGGGCCATCCTTCATCATGATGCGCGGGCCTCTCACAACCGCGGCCTCTCTTGTTGCGGAGCACAGGCTCCAGACGCGCAGGCTCAGTAGTTGTGGCTCACGGGCCCAGTTGCTCCGCGACATGTGGGATCCTCCCAGACCAGGGCTCAAACCCGTGTCCCCTGCATTAGCAGGTGGATTCTCAACCACTGCGCCACCAGGGAAGCCCATATATAGCCTTTTTAATAAGTTTATAATAATATAAGGCAACAGCTTCCTTACTTTAGAATCTCAAGTTATTATTTACAAAGAAAACCACCAATGACAACATATTTTAAGCCTGGTTCTTCTAGAAAACACTAGCTGAGCACTTTATGCCATAAGGACACACTGGCTGGCCCTTGAAATTAGCTCAGAGTGAGGCTGAATTATTCGTATTGTTCACTTTTTGATGACTTTCAAGACATTAGGCCTACCCTAAAGGTCAAAATCCTGCCACCACTGAAAAGATTAGTTTAAAGGTACCATAAACCCTGGTGTCAGGATCCAAAGTGGAGCGTCAAAGATGGTTTGAATGATGGTGGCATCATTAAAATAAGGTGACTCCTTTGAAGGGGACAGTGGTCATTTAGTGTGTAAGTTCTGGCATATATGTTTTAAAAATGCATCCCATGGAATCACATTGGAGAAGGCATTGATCATTATTAGTACCTTTACAAAAGTAAAAAGATTGTTGTCATATTGGACACTACCTTGGAGCCTGCAGATTGCAGAGGCTCAAGTTCACCTCATTGCTGCCGGCAGGATTAGAGTTATCTGTCTGCCCCTGGCAGCTGGGCAGGTTGATGACTGAATCCTGCCAAGACCCAATGACTGCAGATGCCCGGGCTTGTAGCAAAGCATCCCTGGGCCCTCAGGAAAGTGCTTTCCCAGTGGTGATTGAGAACAGAGACGACACCTGGCAAATAGCCTGATGCTCCACCCATACCTGCTTTGAAAGGACGCACCACATTTGAACGAACCTGCTTTTCCTGAAATGTCTAGCACCATGAAGTTGGGCCGAGAGCCAGCACTTTTTGCCCAGGCTTTCTTCCAAATTGTTATGAACTGAGTTCATTTTTTAAGTATGTAGTTTTAAAACATAGAGTAAGATCATATTATTACGTAAAGTATCGTAAGCCATTTATAACTCTACCAGGATGTGCCAAGCCTGAACCTTAAAACTGTGAAGATGGTATGTTGTATTTGGAAGGTTTTAGCATAAAAAATACCTTGTTCAACCTAATGACTATGAAGCATTAAGGTTTAATTATCTATGTATTCTCTGATTAAACTGATGTCATAACATCTTATTTAAAAACACTTCTTGGGACTTCCCTGGTGGCGCAGTGGTTAAGAATCCACCTGCCAATGCAAGGGACACGGATTCGAGCCCTGGTGCGGGAAGATCCCACATGCTGCGGAGCAACTAAGCCCGTGTGCCACAGCTACTGAGCCCACGTGCCACGCTCTAGAGCCTGCGAGCCACAACTACTGAAGCCCTCGTGCCTAGAGCCCATGCTCCACAACAAGAGAAGCCACCGCAATGAGAAGCCTGCGCACCGCAACAAAGAGTAGCCCCCGCTCGCCACAACTAGAGAAAGCCTGCGCACAGCAACAAAGACCCAATGCAACCCAAAATAAATAAATAAAAATAAAATTAAATTAAAAACCACTTCTTTTCTACTCATGGTCTTAAAAAGCCAGGTTTAAGTAGACATGTCAATTCATATTTGGCAGTTCTTTCAAAAGCACAAAAGAATTCTGTTGAGATTTTTTTTTAATTGCAAAGGGCATTTGTTTTGCTTTAAATAACATAACTTAAAATGTAAAACTAATATATTCTTAATGTAGATTTGAAAAATAGAAATTTAAAAAATCTGTAGATAATGACTATTAAAAATTGGACTTGATCAAAAATTAAAACTTACTCTGCAAAAGACACTGTTGAATGAATAAAAAGGCTAACTATGGACTGGGAGAAAACATTTTAAAATCAGACAGTTGACAGAAGACTTGAATAATGAACAGAAGACTTGAATAATGAACACTTAAAACTCAACAGTTAGAAAACAACCCAATTAAAAAGCAGCTTGTGACCACATAGAAGGGTATTATGACCACCTAGAGGGGTGGGATAGGGAGGGTGGGAGGGAGATGCAAGAGGGAGGGGATATGGGGATATATGTATATGTATAGCTGATTCATTTTGTTATAAAGCAGAAACTAACACACCATTGTAAAGCAATTATACTCCAATAAAGATGTTAAGAAGCAGCAGATGACTTGAACAAACACTTAACCATAAAGAAGCATTTATGGGTGGCACATAAACACATGAAAAGGTGTTCAACTTCATTAGTCATTAGGAAAATGCAAGTTAAACCATGATAAGATGCCACTATTAACCTATTAGAATAGATAAAATTTAAAAGATTGACAATGCCATGTGTTGGTGAGAATGCAGAGCAAATGAAACTTTCACATACTGCTGGTGGGAATGCAAAATGCTGGAAAACAGCTTGGCAGTTTCTTGTCAGGTGAAACACACACTTACAATATGATCCAGCAATCCCACTTCTAGGTATTTACCCTAGAGAAATGAAAACTTGTGTTCACACAAAAACGACACAAATATTTATAGAAGCTTTATTTATAATCTCCAAAAACTGGTAACAACCCAAATCTTCTTCAGAGAATGAATGGGTTAAACATACTGTGATAAATACTGCTGACCTGAAACGAATAGACTGCCAAGTATTTCTCCAGCAAACATGGGTTTATTTGGTATCAGCAGAGAACTGCAGTCTGAGTCTGCAAGGCAAGTGCAAGTCCTGGAAGGGCAAGGCAAGGAAAATGCTTTTACAGAGGGGAAAAGGAAGTTGGGAAGGCTACAGTAAACGAAGAGTCCATGGCTTGTCATTGGCTGAACCTTGCCAGGTCTTTCTTCTTCCTGTTGGGCTATGGACACAGGGTATGAGAGCTCCCCCTTCTGGTCTCCCTATTCTATTTAATTGAGGTTTCTGTTTATAAATTGTTTTACAATACATATAGGGGAATAGTCCTCGACAGTAAAATGGCATGAAATTTTGACACGTACTTGTATAAATCAAACAACTTGTATAAATCATAAAAGAGTTATGCTGATTGAAAGAAGCCAGACAAAAAAGTTTACCTAATGTATGATTCCATTTGTATGACATTCTCAAAAACCAAAAGTATAGTAACAGAAGATCAGTGGTTAGGTATTAGGGGATTGTGACTGCAACTGGATAATAAGAGGGAATTCTGATGGGTGATAGAACTTTTAGGTATCCTGATGGTGGTAGCAGTTACATGAAACTATATATGTGTTTAAATTCATAGAACTGTTAAATTCACAGAACACACATGCACAAAAGTCAATTTTATTGTATATCAATTAAAAAATAAAATAGTATCATGAGTAAGCATAGGTATTAGGATTCCTATGAGAAAAATTAATTTTACTATTAAATTATCACAGCAGGGCTTGGTGGCGCAGTGGTTGAGAGTCCGCCTGCCGATGCAGGGGACATGGGTTCGTGCCCCGGTCCGGGAAGATCCCACATGCCACGGAGCGGCTGGGCCCGTGAGCTGTGGCCGCTGAGCCTGTGCATCCGGAGCCTGTGCTCCACAACGGGAGAGGCCACAACAGTGAGAGGCCCGCGTACCGCAAAAAAAAAAAAAAAAAAAAAAATTATCACAGCATAAATAATTTTAAAGTAGTTCCAGAATTTTAGTTCTCTTCATACTATAGGCTACAGCATATTTGAGAGCAATAGCCACAATTTTGCAGAAAAAAACTGTCCTCCTCCGCTTTTCCAACTTCGAAATCTTTATTTTGTAATGTTCAGGAGATCACAGAATTTTTCCAGTCATCCAGACTAATCTTTTCCATGCAGTCACTGAGCAGTGCTGGCATGTTAAATTTGATAATGGAAAGAGTTACTTGATTAAGAAATTGAATCTTTCTTCAAGGGTCTCCTGAGGATTTACTCAGTGATGGGAACAAAATGGTTCAATGCACAAACAGGTAGAATGCTTGCCTTCCCAGACTGTAAGTGGACAGGAGAGAGTGTGGAGGAAGTAAAAGACGCCCCTTGGAAACAGGAGGAATGATTTCTGGGTCAAAGAATATCCTCTTCAAGGTCCAGAGAGTTCCATTGTATTGAAGAATAATCCTGCCTGCTTGGTACAAAATTGCACAAAAGGAAGTGGGTTGTTTTTGGTGGGGGGATGGGGGATGGCAGGGAGGATCAGCTCAGGACTTAGTGAAATGCAAATTCTTAAATTGCAATGAGATCCTTTTCCTGCCATGACTGTGGATTCAAGCCCCCAGGTGTTCAGTGGGAGAAGGTGTTCTAATCTCTGCTGGTGTGTTCTAGCTGGAAGACTTGTTTGGAGGAGGCATCTGGGCTCCTTTCAGTTGTGGCTCTGGCACAGGTGACTCCACGCTCACACCTCTGTGATCTGTGTGTTGAGGCTCTTGGGGTTTTTGTGACTTCATGGCAGCCACTCTGAGAAATAAGAACTGGGTGATTTCTTTAAGGGGATGTTGAACCTTTGGGTGTGTGGTTTTGGCAACACTTTAAAGCAACACATATCTCCATGAGAAATAAACTTTAGATGTATTGTGGACAAGAATGAAAATAACTCTTTCTTCCAGAACAAATGGGTGGGGGGAAAAAAGAGAACCGGGAGAGTTAGTGTTGATCTTGCAACAGCATTTAAATATTTGGGTTGGTTGGGTAAAGAATTTATGAGCAGTGTTCTTCACCCTCAGATGGTTATTAGCACTGTAAATTAGCATGGTTCTTAACCCTCAGATGATTCCATTGGAGAGGGTCAGATCATGACTCCAGAGAATTTCCTCCGAATTCTGAGTCCAGTCACTGGATTGAACAGCTGTGGTCTAGTGATATTCAGCCACTGTTCTCTAACAAATACATATCTGGGGCCCATCGAACCTCTGATGCCAAAAAGACATAGATGATAAAAGCAAATTGAATCTGATCTCTACTTTTGATCATTCAGAATGAGCCAAGATCAACATATACATATAGTACAAGCTTACGGGGCTGTTATATTTATTTTTTAAATGTTATTTTAATTGACTTATTAAAACTTAGGCCTTCCCTGGTGGCGCAGTGGTTGAGAGTCTGCCTGCCGATGCAGGGGACATGGGTTCGTGCCCCGGTCCGGGAGGATCCCACATGCCGCGGAGCGGCTGGGCCTGTGAGCCATGGCCACTGAGCCTGCGCGTCCGGAGCCTGTGCTCCGCAACGGGAGAGGCCACAACAGTGAGAGGCCCGCGTACCGCAAAAAAAAAAAAAAGTAGGGCACAGAGGAGAAATAGTAGGGAGCAGTTCTCTGGTTGTTTCAGGTAGATTCTTTAGGGTTGCAAAGGGCACAGTGATATGCACTTTACCTTAGTTGAAGAACATTTAAAGTTAAATAAAGAAATAAGGAGGGAAGTGTCTCCATAGCTGCATGGAAACCTGGTGGAACAGGAAAGCGGTACAGGATGCAGCTGGAGTCTTGCTGCCCTCTGGTCACAGCAGCTGTAACGACCCGGTTATCTTGTCAGCTTGTAAACCTGTGCCCCACCGTGTTAGGGGCTCACTTACCTTCTGTTTCTACTTCTGTTTATTTTGCTGCTGTAACCTACTAGTGAACCTCCCCTCTGTGCCCCATACTCAGTCTCACTAAGAACCAGGGTTTGAATGGTTCAGCCAGTCAGCACTGAGATGCGGCGGCCTTCTTCACACCCTGGCCTCCTATGTGAGCAGGGAGCCTTTGGATGAGTAAAAAGTAATGCACATGTTGGCTGTCTGCATCATTAGACTTGAACCTACACAATCTAGACAGAGAAGTGAAAAAACAAAGGATCCAGAAATAAATAAGAAACTATAATAGAATTTTTAAAACTAAAAATAGAGTTGCCATATGATCCAGCAATCCCACTCCTGGGCATATATCTGGAAAAGACAAAAACTCTAATTTGAAAAGATCCATGCACCCTAATGTTCATAGCAGCACTGTTTACAATAGCCAGAACATGGAAGCAACCTAAGGGTCCATCAACAGAGGAATGGATAAAGAAGATGTGACATATATATATATATATATATATATATATATATATATGTATATGTATATATATATATGTATATGTATATATATATAATAGAATATTACTCAGCCATCAAAAAGAATGAAATAATGTCATTTGTAGCAACATAGTTGGACCTAGAAATTATCATACTAAGTGAAGTAAGTCAGACAAAGACAAATATTATATGATATCACTTATATGTGGAATCTAAAATGGTACAAATGAACTTATTTACAAAACAGAAACAGACCCACAGACATAGAAAACAAACCTATGGCTACCAAAGGGGAAGGGTGGGGAGAGATAAATTAGGAATATGGGATTAACACATATAAACTATGACATATAAAATATTCAATAGATAAACAACAAGGATATACTATATAGCACAGGGAACTATATTCAATATCTTGTAATAACCTATAGTGGAAATAATCTGATATATATGTGTGTGTGTATGTGTGTGTGTGTGTGTATATATATATATATATATATATATATATATATATATATAACTGAATCACTTTGCTGTACACCTGAAGTTAGCACAATTATAAAGCAACTATACTTGTTTTTTAAAAATCTAAAATTTAAAGGATCAGAAAAAATTTATTAAATAAAGAATTTTATTTTTATTCATGCATACACTCAACCTTTAAAGTATGGTCCTTTTCAGTCTTCAGTAAGGGACTAAATTTTCAAAGTATGCATCTCACTTTATCAGTCATCTATGACATACTGGTAATTCAGAAGCCTTTAATTGATTAATGTTAGGAAAACCGAGCAAAAGAGTATTTATGTAGCATCTCTTGTAAAGCAAAGGCAAAAGGAAATAAAAGGAAAGATACAAAGCAAAAATAAATGTAAGAGTAGAAGGGATACAGATTTTAAAATGTGTTTGCAAGCCTCACATCTGCTCTACCCTCGTGCTTCCACGGTTGGTTACAAGGATGAGAGGGGAAAATGTTATTGACTCAGTTTTGTGATTCATGTAAATTCACAAAGAGAAAGCAATGTCAATGAGACTGACTTTTTAAAGTAAGAAATTCAGAAATCCGGGCGTTAAGGGCCACCAGTACAAAACAGGATATGTAATCAGTATCTTTACTGAATAGATAGGAAGGAGGTGATGTATTTTTAATAGACGTCTTTTTATAGATCCAAACTGAAATGGCAGGATTTGAGTACAATGGCAGATCGAATCCCCCTGGGACGATTTCCTACAGTTCTGCTATATTTAGATGTTTTGTGCTTACTTCTTCCTTAGGTCCTACCGCAGCCTGTCTCTGAGTTAGTGTCCTCCAAGTTACTCCCTGCATCTGCTTTTCCCTCTTAACCCCACCTCTCACATCCTTTATAATTTGTATATCCTGCTTCTCTGTGAGTTTTCCAATCCTGGACAAAGAGTTATTTACAACTGCCAAGTGGGCACAATGGTTTTGTAAACAGGGAACTCATTTGAGTTAATGATTATCATCTTATTTGGGTTTTCGCTGCAGATCAAAGAACACTTTGGAATTTGCTTTAGTATGAGATTGAACATTGTAGAGGGTCTCTTTTGGAGTTGCACAGAGAAAAGAAAGCAAGCAAAGTCTCCCTCCACGTGAACTGGCTCTGTTCCCAAAACCTACCTCTGCGGTTCCTATTTATTTTATCTCTGCCCTATCGGCAGCAGTTACATAAACAGGTCTTGAATTGTTAGAAAATCAGGATAACAACCTTAAACAATTTGGTCAAGGTTAACTCTGTCCTATTCTTCGTTGTCTGTTTCACTGGAGTTTTGGGCCTTGCTCACAAACACATCCAGTGTTGATAATCTGAGATTACTCAGGAGCTTAAATTATAATTATTTTACACACCTATACAGGTGGACCTTTTATAAGAGCTATTCTGGCCATTAATTCTTATAAAAGAATCATATAAACAAGACTTAAAGAAAAGCAAAGCCAGAAAATAATCGTTGACTGAGTAACCAGCATATGTTTATGTTTTTTTTTTTCTTTTCTTTTTTTTTTGCCTTTGTAAGAAATTCAAGGTACTTCCCTGGCAGTCCAGTGGTTGGGACTCTGCGCTTCCACTGCGGGGGCGTGGGGCAAGGGTTCAATCCCTGGTTGGGGAACTAGGATCCCGCATTCCGAGCAGTTCGGCCAAAAAAAAAAAAGAAATTCAACCTTCACCTTATGAAAGGAGACAAGCATCTACCTGTGATAAGAATCAACCACTAAGTTTTGCATTTGTAACATTTGGTCAGGAAAGATACAATGATTGAGGCTCCCCCTGCACATTTTTCTGTTTTTTCAGCACCTCTCAAAGTATTTGGTGTGAATACCCTTTGACATTTGAAGAAAATTCCAAAGTTGCCCGTTATCATTTATAGACTAAGTTTCTAAGTTGTGTAAAGTTTATAGAGAAATACTCTCTTTTTAGAAATTATCTCAAAGAGAATCTAGGCACTGTTGCAGGAACCATCAACTTGATCTATAGAGGACCTGCAGTCGCTAATTTCACACACTCTGATCACTATCAAGAATTTACTTACTCCCTGATTGAAATATCAAACAAGGTGAATACAGTAGCCTCATCCTTTGTCTGCTAAGCCCTGATGGGAGAAGATAGGCCAGGACGACCCACTTTTCTACCTCCCAAATATGGAGGAAGAAAGGAGTCACAAAACAGATATGTGTAAGAGAGAGAGCTGCTTGGAAAACACTTGGTGCTTCTTTAGGGATCTCTGTCTCTTCAACATCCTATGCTTTGGCTTACAAACTTCAATGTACCTAAGAATCACTTACGCATCTTGTTTAAAAAAAAAAAATTCCTGGAGATTCTGATGCCAATACAAAAAGATTTGGTGAGGTCTCAGGATCTGCAGTTTTAATTAGCCTTTCTCAGCAGTTCTGGAAGAGTCTGGGTAATAGCTTCTGCTGGTTGACAAATGTAGGACGTCTTGTTCTGTTCTACCACTGTTTTCATTGCAGTGATAAACAAGCACCCTGTTTCCTTTTGAAAGTTTGCAAACTTAGTTTTTTTTATTTTTGTAATTCGGTGAGGATAGGGTGGGAATGAAGAGAAGATAAATCTTTATTTGTCTAAATTCATTTTGTTTTCTAGGAAAAGAAAAACGTTTCAAAGTGATCTATATTGTCAATTCTTAGAGAGCCTCCCTAAACCTTGAAAGCACCACTTTGGGAATTCTTGGAAGGGTCCAGTTAATATCAGAGTTTTAGAGAGTAAGTTGTCCAGCAGATGTGCTGTGTCTAAACAGGGGTAAAATCATCGTAATGTCAGAGATGTACATTGAACAAAGTCATTTAGTCATCTGCAAAATGAACTTTCTACTCTGTGACTAGATTCACTTTGCAATGACGTATTTTAGAAAATACAAAATAAAAGCTATTAAACTTAATGTAAGTGTTATTGAAACACTGGTTTTTAAAAATATAAGGTTAAAATATGGTCTTAAATATAAATAGTCACTTTTGAGCATATAAGTCCAAAAGAGCTAAGGAGTTTTTTTTTTTTTTTTCTCTCCAGCTTCCTAAAAATAAGTTGCCTTTGAATAAAAACCATATATGGAATATTTATCCCTAAAGGAGATTTTTTTCTTTCTTTGTTTTAAATGACTAAAACTATTTTGCATTCTTAACTACAGCATTCATTCCTATGAATAGATTAGAATTTTTTCTCGCACATATTTGAACTGAGCTTTATAGAACACTATGTAGTGTTATGTAGAAGAACTGCTACTTCTGATGCTAATCTTTTACATCTAAATAGAAAGACACCGGTTTCTAAAGCTAAAAATAACATTAAACTTAGTATTTTTCCCACTTACTTATATTTAATTGTACTAAGAAAAGATGTATACTTTTTTAATCTGAATATATATTTTCATTTCTTTAAAATGTTTATTCCTGACCCTCAGACCTTAATCTCTTTTGTGTGTCAAAAAATAATATGAAATCCGCAGTGAGTTCTTATTGTTGTTGACACAGATAACCTCATTCTGTGCTAAAGTGAGAATCTTTGGGTTTTGTAAACCCCCTGCTTACTGCCTGGCATTGGGTTTCCCTATGACATTGTCCTTAAGGCCTCCTGGATTTTATAGATGCCCAGTGTGAATGACTTGATAGAACTGACCGTTTAGAAAAGGGTATAATATCAACAACAGATATTTGCTTCTCAAGAACAGTTGTGTGTGTGTGTGTGTGTGTGTGTGTGTGTGTGTTTTCATGTAAGAAAACAGAGGTGGCTTGTTTATAAACAGATACTGGATTTCATGTGTGAGCTTGAAGTGTCTGGAAGTAAGAAGAAAAAAATAAAGACAGATTTTCTTTCTCAGTAGGACTGCAAGAAATTCTGTATTTTTCTTAAGCCTTTTTTTAGAAGGCAGGAAGACCTTGTTCACCAATGTGTCCCTAATTAAGAAGAGAGCCAACACTGAGAATTTGTTTAAGAGGATGGGCAAGTCTTGCTTCCATATCTTCAGGGACTGGTCTGATTCTGGGTCCACTGGAGAGTGTGGGCCCGACTGGGGAAGACCTATGGGAACGGAAGGGCTTGTTTAGAAGCAATCCTGGAGGTCCCACTGATTTTCAGGTCTACCTTTCCCTCCCTCCTTCTACTCTTTCATGCATTCTTTCAACTGTCTGGGTGGAGTTCAGCTATCAGGTCTCTCTCATTTGCCAGGAGCAGAAATCAGCATAAATTGGCCTGGGGGTGGTATGAGGTAAAGATAATAATCAATTGATTATGCAACAAAATGACTGCAGATATATCAGCATCAGGCATGTCTGCCTCCAAGGTCACTGTCATGGGGAATCTCTTCCCCTCCCTCCTTCTCTAGGCTCTTCATGTCTTTCTGGCGACTTATTCTCAATAAGTGGATGATCTCACAGAGCTGACATCTTAAAAAAAAAAAAGGCATCATTTTCCCATGAGGATTCCAGTAGTTGGAACAGGAGAGTGTTACCCCTCCTGGGAGACACAGAGGCAGGACTGGCCTGGTCGGCAGCCTTGAGAATTCTGGATTCCAGCTCACACCTGAAATGGACAAGCATGTTATCCGCAGGGGCCAGGAGTAAGATGAGCCAGGGGATGAGGCTTGGAAGACTGGAGAAGCTGAGATCAGACCTCCGGATCCTGGAGATGAAGCCAGATGTTCAGAAGCCCATTGTGCCTGGAGCTGAACAGAGAGAGATGACAAGTCAGAAGGAGCGAGGCACACTTGAGGCAATTGCTAGAACTAAGTCCTAGAGAAATGTCCCAGTTCTTGTATTTGTGAGAGCTCTGTAAAGACAGACATCACATACTTTGCAATTCCACAGTAGTTTGTGCTACTCAGATCGCATTTGGCATATTTTACCTGGTTGAATAAAAACCTCATGTTAAGAATCAGGAGACGGGGCCTCCCTGGTGGCGCAGTGGTTGAGAGTCCGCCTGCCGATGCAGGGGATACGGGTTCGTGCCCCGGTCTGGGAGGATCCCATATGCCGCGGAGCGGCTGGGCCCGTGAGCCATGGCCGCTGGGCCTGCGCATCCGGAACCTGTGCTCCGCAGCGGGGGAGGCCACAACAGTGAGAGGCCCGCATACCGCAAAAAAAAAAAAAAAAAAAAAGAATCAGGAGACGGAAGCTTTGAGAGACTAAGAAAGTGACTTGCCCAATGTCACTCTCCCCAGGCACGCTAGAATCTGGCCAGAGGAGGGATCTTCCTGGAGTTCATTCATTGAGCATATGTAGCACGTGCCAGGCATGCTTTGAGATTCCATGATACGAGCTGGAAGAGAGGTGTCCCAACAATTCAGTGCTGTGACATGTTTAAGAGAGGGATGCACCCAGTGCTGTAGGGAGTGGGCTCATCTGGGTGTGAGTGCTTCATGAGGATGTAAAAGCTCCCTGGAGAGAGAATGCTCTCTTATCTCAGGAAAGAACACATCTGTCTTCCTCCCTGCTTAATTTCCTCCCTAAATTTTGCTGACTGTCCCATTGAGGGTCCTTTGCTAGATGCACTATTAGCTTTTTGTGTGGTTTTACCAGAGAACCATGGGCTTATAATACTACCCAGAGGGACTTCCCTGGCAGTCCAGTGGTTAAGACTCCAAGCTTCCAATGCAGGGGTTGAGGGTTCGACCCCTGGTTGGGGAACTAAGATCCCACATGCCGCGCAGTGTGGCCAAAAAAAATAAAATAAAAATAATGCTATATAGACCCAAGGGAAGGATTTAATCCAGTCCCCTCATTTTATAGGCTCAGGAACTGACGGCCAGAAGGGATGGGTGGATTGCTTGAGGTCACACAATGGGTTAGTGGCAGTGCTAAGACGTGAATCTAATTCCAAATTTGGTGTTTTTTCTGTACTAACCCCGATCATGTAAGTTTTCAGATAAAAGTTAAGTCCCTTGCTGTTAACCAAAGTAGTGAAGTTTTGTGACCATAGGCCAGACCTGACATTTTAGGTTAGAACAGCCTTTCTCTCTTGTTCTGCCTCCTTCTCTCCTCCCTCTTACTTCTTAACTTCCACTGTCGCAAGAACGCTTTGGTTCTTGGCTATGGATAATAAACTCTCTCTGTCTCTCCCTCTCTCAGCACTGAGTATATCATGCAATGAGTGTATGATTTTCTTCTGATGTGCTTTTATGTATTTTAAACTCTGGTTTGACTAGTGTGCATTTGCTGTAAATGCCCAGATTGCAAATGGTAGCGAGGCGCTGTAAACATAAAACGCTATTATTCTGGTAAATACCCACAGCTCGAGACAGAGGACCCGTTCCCACTTCCTTTCCTTCTCATTTACGGGATAAGTACTTCGCCTTTAAAAACCCTTCCTTGTGCATAAGTATGTAAAGTATTTGCTGTATGTGTCAAAACTGGAAGTTAATGAATTACAAAAAAATTCTTATTTTGTGAAATAGCATTTTCTAGCTCTTTCTGCATGAAGGATACAGAAATAGGCAGTGGCTTTCAGTGTAATGATGGTCTTTACAAAGGGGAGATTATGTTACTTCTGTGAGACTTCACAATCCCCCTCAACATGCAGTAAATCTCCTTTTGGACTAAATAAGGCAGAACATATTATGCCTTTTTCATTTATTGTCTAATACTTAAAAAAAACAAACAAACTTTACCTTGTACTTCCTATTCCCTTTAAAAAGTACAAGTTCTCTTTGTCAAGAAAGATTGTATTGCTTTATTTTAAAAGCAATGCCAAATGTTTTAGCAAGAAGGGAAGACTCTAAGTTTGGATTTTTTTTTTTTCTCATTAAAAACAATCTCTTCCTAGAAATTGTGGAATGCTCTCAAGTTTCTTTATTAATCAATAAATAAATTGCATAAGACCCATAGACAAACAGAAAGAAATTCATGCATGCTGGAGTTAAGAATAAACCTAAGAACAGTTTTGTTTGAAAAAAAAATAAATTCTTGAATTCAACAAAGCTGACTTACTCAATAGGGTGCCTGCTGGGTGCAAATCCAGTGTCTTTGGGCCTTAGGGCCTATTGTCACCTTCATGAACTGTTACCCTGAAGTCAGTAGGCCCATCACAGGCAGGCCCTTTATCCTTTCCACCATGAGGTCTGGCCGTGGGACTGACTGTCTGGTTCACTCTGGGGTTGATTGACTACAGCTGGTCTTGGAAGCAAATGTTCCTTCATGTAACATTAAGGACTGCAATCCTGCACCCTAGGATCCCAGCAGCTGAAACAGCAGCCGGGAAAGGGTTAGTTTACGCTTTTGAGGGTAAGAACACCACTTGTGGTCATGTCTGTCTGGAACCTTATTCTGTGTTTTCTAGAGACATCTCACTCTAAACATGGGAAGTAATAAAAACATAGACAGTGGTTACACGATATTATGCTTGTTTCAGGAAGAGCTTGGAGCTTTACACATTTTCCCTAACTCATTTTTGTTTCACCTTGGTTTTAGGAATAAACCTAAGTAATATAAATAAACACACACACACATAATTTATAGAGATGGGGAGACTGAGCCGCTGAGGTTTCAGAGGCCTTTTATAGTCTAATCAGGATTGGCAGTAATTCCACTGACCTATATACTGTTTTCCATCTTCTGTCCCCACTTTGCTAGATCACTGCCTTTTCACTGACTGTGTTATTATCTGATTACAGTAGTGGAAGGATTAGGGCTTTGGAACTAGCTGACCTATGTTTCAGTCCTGGCCCACTGATGTGGTAGTTGTGTGATACAGAGCTCCCTACTCAAAGACTTAGTTTGTTCACCATTTTTTAAAAAAGGGATAATTTCTACTTTTTGGAAGGATTAAAGGAGATAATATAAGAGCGCTTGGTACTGTATGATTCGACTTATATGAGGCACCGAGGGTAGTCAGGGGCTTCCCTGGTGGCGCAGTGGTTGAGAGTCCGCCTGCTGATGCAGGGGACACGTGTTCGTGCCCCGGTCCGGGAGGATCCCGCATGCCGCGGAGTGGCTGGGCCTGTGAGCCATGACCACTGAGCCTGTGCGTCCAGAGCCTGTGCTCCGCAACGGGAGAGGCCACAGCAGTGAGAGGCCCGCGTACCGGGGGAAAAAAAAAAAAAAGAGTAGTCAGATTCATAGAGACAGAAAGTAGAATGGTGGTTCGCCGGAGACTCAGGGCAGGAGAATTCGGAGTTATTGTTTAACGGGTTCAGAGTTTCAGTTTTGCAAGATGAAAGGAGTTCTGGGGGTGGATGGTGGTGACAGTTGCCTAACAATGTGAATGCACGTAATGCCCCTGATCTGCACACTTAACATTGGTTTAGGTGGTATAGTTCACGTGAAATGTGTTTTCCACATATAACGCTCCGTGCATTGCCAGGCCACTTTTGTTAAGCTGCCACTCCTGCACCCTTTCCTCGTCTTCCTTTTTGCCCTTGGCAGATGGCTGACCTCACTGGAGATCTGATCAGGGGTTATCTGGAACTCTCTCGGCAGGGCAACTTGGGCAGATCCATGTAACCCTAAGTCGCAGTGCTGAGTCCACTGCTCAGAAGCTCAGAATCACAGATTGTCCGAGATGATGAGCTCAGAGAATATCTAAATCCCACGTTAAACACAAGAAAACTGAGGTCCGTAGAAACGAAGTTTTTTGCCTAAAATGACACACACGGAAAATCAGTGGTGGAGCTGGATCTAAAACCCAAGAGTATAAAATCCTAGTCCAGTCTTGGGAATCCTTTGCTTCCCAAGAGATCATGGATCTATGGACATATCTAGACATCATTTGGGCCCCTCTGGTACCTCAAATCGGGGTAAGAGTTTTCTGTACTCTGATAAGATAACCTCAGAGACTAGGATGTAAAACATTACCTTGAAAGGCAGTTGTTCTAAATAGCTTTATGGAGGTATAAATGAGCTACAGAACTATACACATTTAAATTGCACTATTTGAGGACATATGGAATATTCAACTCTTTATAAAGCCAAATCCATCTATCTTTTCCTTAGTGATATGTTCTCCCACTTTGAAATTCAGAAAGTCTTTGCCTACTGGAGTTTATTAAAGATTCATTTCATCTTCAAAAAATAATAAATTGTATGATCTGATAAGACTTGTCGTATGTATATACCGTGAAGCCATCACCACCATCAACCTAATGGCATGTCCATCACCACCACAGTTTTCTTGTTCCCATTTTTCATGTTGCTCCCTATCCTACCTTGTCACCAGGCAACCACTGATCTGTGTTCTGTCACCATAAATTGGTTGGCATTTTCTAGAATGAATGGAATCATACATACTCTGTTTTTTCTCCATCTTTCACCCAGCATAATTATTTTGAGATTCATCTATGCTGTTGCATTTATCAATAGTTTATTCCTTTTGTTGCTGAGTAGCAGTCCATTGTTTGGATATACCACAATCTGTTTACCCATTTAGCTGTTAACACGTATTTAGGTTGTTTTCAGTTTGAGGCTATTACATATAAAGCTGATATGGACATTCTCGTAAAGTCTTTGCATGGACATCTGATTTCTGTATTAACCATGTGTTTCTGATGTGACGACATCTGGTGATCTTGGAGAGGCTGCCCCCCAGTCAAGTGTACATTTCATGTGCAAGCTAATCAATCCAGAGCACTTACTCCCCAATGCCTCTTTTTTGGTGCTCTTACAATCTGAGCCACTATCCGCCTCCACTAACTACCCCCAGGCCAGGTATCAGACAACTAGGAGCAACCTCCACACTTTGGAGGCTGTTGAAATCATTCATACTAGCCAGTCCTGATCCCGCCTGGCCGGCTTACCCTGACTCGCTCATTCCTTCTCGAAAACACCACAGTAAAAAAAAAAAAAAAGCTCCTTTTGCCTCCTGATTGAGCCAAGTGCTTCCTGGTGTGGTACCCCTGCATGGTGTGCCGTGCCTCCAGTTGCTAGGCAACTGTGAGTAAACCATCTTCCTTCATGACAGTCATTTCTACATCTGCATGTCTTAACCAGACCTGATTAAAACAAATCCCAGTTGCATTTTTAAACACTTTCATTGCTCTTGAGTAAATCCTAGGAGTGGAATGGCTGGATCACATGGTAGGTATATGTTTAAGTTTTTAAGAAACTATCAAACTGCTTTCCACATTGCTTGCACCATTTAACATTCTCAACAGCAGTGTAGGAGAGTTCTAGCACCTCCATTTCCTCACCAACCCATGGAATTGTCAGTCTTTTAAATTTTAACCATTCTAAAATCTATGTATCTCATTGTGGTTTTAATCTGTATACCCTTAATAAACAATTCTGTTGAATATTTTTGTGTGCTAATTTGCCATCCTTGTATCTTCTTTGGAGATGTATCTGTTCAAATCCTTTGTTCACTTTTTTATTGGTTTTTGTTTTGTTCGTTTTGTTTTTTTCGTTTGTTTGTTTTTTTGCGGTACGCGGGCCCCTCACTGTTGTGGCCTCTCCCGTTGCGGAGCACAGGCTCCGGACGCGCAGGCCCAGCGGCCATGGCTCACAGGCCCAGCCGCTCCGCGGCATGTGGGACCCTCCCGGACCGGGACACGAACCCGTGTCCCCTGCATCGGCAGGCGGACTCTCAACCACTGTGCCACCAGGGAAGCCCTGTTTTTTTTTTTTATGGTTGAGCTTTGAGAGTTCTTTATATATTCTAGATACCAATTCTTTATCAGATACATGATTTGCAAAGATCTTCCCCCAGCCCCTGACTTATCTTTTTGTTCTATTAGCAGTGTCTTTTGAAGAGCAGACGTTTTCAATTTTGATGAGTCCATTTTGTCAATTTGTTCTTTTATGGATTTTGGTTTTGGTGTCAGATCTAAGAAATCTTTGCCTGACCCAAGGTCACAAAGATTTTTCTCTTCTGTTTTCTTTTAGAGGTTTTATAGTTTTAGTTTTCACAGTTAGGTCTATGATTTATGTAGTACTACTCTTTTATCTAGTGCAAGATACCAATTGAAGTTTTTCTTTGCTTTTTTTGCATATAGATATCCAATCATTACAGCACCATTTGTTGAAAAGACTGTTCTTTCCCATAGACCTGCCTTTGTATCTTTTTCAAAAATTGGTTGTCCATGTACATGTAGGTCTGTTTCTCAATTCTCTACTCTGAGATCTCTTTGTCAGTCTTTCTGCTAATTCCACACTGTCTTGATTACTATAACTTTACAATAAGTCATGAAATCAGATGCTGTTAGTCCTCCAACTTTGTTCTTTTTCAAAGTTGTTTTGGTGACTCTAGGTCCTCTCCATTGGATATACATGTAGAATCATTTTGTCAATTTCTACACAAAAACCTTCTGGGATGTCAATCAGAATACATCAATTTCGGGAAAATTCACACCTTAACAATATTAAATCTTCCAACCCACGAACACAAAATATGTCTCTCCATTTATGTAGGTCTTTTTAACCTTTCAAGCAATATTTTGTTGTTTTCAGTGTACATGTATTGCACATCTTTTGTGAAATTTATCTTTAAGTATTTCACATTTTTGATGCTATGTGAATGGTATTCTTAATTTCAACTTCCAATTAGAAAAAAACTTGTTATGTCAAACTTGAATGCTCTCTTTCCATAGAGAAAAGTAAAACAATGGTTTCCCTGTTCTATTTTGGCCCCTATCTCTCTTTGTTCTATTTTGGCCCCTGTGTCTCTCAAGAAGTTCTACAAATGGATTTTCCTCTCTGCCTTTCAAACTAAATGCCATGAGTCCTATCGTGAGGCTGAAAATGTAACCCTATTGCCCAGAAGGAGCTAACTGTGCTGTCCTCTTTTGCCAAAGGAGCTCAGCAAACTGAGTATATCAGAAACACAAATTTCTAGGGCTTGTAAGAATTCTGTCAAGAGTGCGTAATAGGGATAAATTGCTCTTGCCGTGAGAACTTCAACTTTTGCACTTCCTGGCTTTACTATGGCTAAAATTGAAATACCAACGTGGTAGTACCCAAAGTGCTTGAATTTAATACCATTAATTACCAAGTCCCCACAAGTCTATAAATTCTTATTCTAAAATTCAACTTTTCTATTTGTAATTCCTAAGAGTGCTTAACTTTCAGTTCCTTACCTGTAAACTTTACAAAAAGTAAACAACCTCGCATCTGACATCAAGTCTTTATAAGAAATGAGTGAGTAATTCTGTCTCCCCAACGAAACAGTTGCCCTCACAAGCTATCTCTTGGTCAAAATTTGGCTGACTCTTACCTCTTTCTTTTCCATAAAACTCTTACTCTCTAGGAGCCCTGAGGAAATGTGTCCTGGTAAACCTGTTCAGCATAAAATATTAAGAACAGAGAGCTGGGTAATACTCCTAAGATTATTTGTATTTCAAAAGACTATCACTGTAATGCAGACATGTATGGTAATCGTGGATTTCAGGCATTGTGGGAGGGAAGGCTACAGAGGGGCACGAAAGCTTCCAAGATTCCCTCATATCTCACTGTTAGTCATACCTTTGTGTAGTTCTGACCCAACCTTCACCTCTGACTGTGTGACGGTTGGGTTTTGACTCTTGAAAGACGTTACTGATGCACACAAGACTTCTGTGTCCCCATGTCCCCATCTGTGTAACTAGTAGATCACGGATCTTCCTTCCTTCCTTCCCTCCCTCCTTCCCTCCTTCCCTCTTTCCCTTTCCCTTTCTTCCTTCTTTCCTTCCTTCCTTCCTTCCTTCCTTCCCTCCCTCCTTCCCTCCTTCCCTCTTTCCCTTTCCCTTTCTTCCTTCTTTCCTTCCTTCCTTCCCTCCCTCCTTCCTTCTCTCTCTCTCTCTCTCTCTCTCTCTCTTTCCCTCACAGGAAAGTTGAGAGTAGCACACGATATTCAAAGGCACCCTAAAGAAAGTCCAGACCGAAGTTGAATTGCCATGATGACCATGATTCAACTCCTTCCTTACATGCCAGCCTCTCAGGCACTGGCACTATTTGGTGACATTTATTAAACCCCCACTGTTTAAAGTCTTGAATGTCCTTCAATTCAGGGAATTAATGTGGGGAGCCGGAAAAGACACCCCCAGAGACAAACCAAGCTCAGATGTTGAACCAAGCTCAGATCTACTCAAGCATGAGGACTAGTGGTAAGAAGGAGAAGGGTAAGAAATGATACTAACTAGATAGCATCTCTTTAGAAAAACTTTACGAATCTGTGCACTCAAACTGATATCTGAAGAAGGAAAGAGACATAGTCTAGCAGAGGAACAAGGGTAGGGCGACTCAGGTGCCAGGTGGTGCCCTTAAGACCCAAAGCACACCAGCATAAGTATATTCCATGCCCTAAATTGCAATTCTTAAGAAAGTATCCACATACCTGGAACAGGTTAAGAAGGTATGAAATTTGAGTTCATTGACATCTTCAAAAATCTTTTCCACCAAATCCAGGGCAGGGAAAGAGCAGCCTCTGGAAATTTGCAGTTCTCTGAAAGCGTGAAAATAGCAGCAAGACTGTGCATGTTTAAAGGAAGTCTGCCTAAAGCCATGCTTTATATTCACTCTTCTCTGTGAACATCAAACTACTGCCAGGCCTTTGTTCCAGGTTTTCCAAGGAAAGTTGAACACAGGCTGACACCTGCCGTGAGTTGTCCTTAAGGAGGTGGTGTTGGTGTTCGGCTGGACCCCACTCTCGCCTCTACATCCCAGTTGGCAGAGACTGAGCTAAGGCAGGTGCTTGAACAGAGCAAGTGTGTCTGTCTCTCTCCTGTGTGAGAAGGGCCGAGAAGATGGAGTTATCCCTGAGTAATACAGCCCATCCCATGGTACTGAGGATGACTTAGAAGAATTAAAGCACTCTGCCTGTATCTGTTACCTTTAGCGGCACAAAAAGTGACCCCTCAAGATGTCAGCCTAAAGAGCAAATATTTATTATCTCACAGGTTTTTGTGTGTTTTTTGCGTTAGGAATCTGGGAGCACTTTCGCTGGGTGGTTCAGGCTCAGGATTTCCTATGAAGTTGCAGTCAATCTGTTGGCTGGGACTGTAGTCACATGAGGCTGGAGGATGTGCTTCCAAGCTCATTCATGTGTTGCTGGCTATTGGTTGAGTATCTCGCTTACTCACCATGTGGGTCTTTCCATAGGCTGTCTCAGCATCCTCACACCATGGCAGCTGGTTCTCCCCAGAGTAAGTGAACCGAGAGAGAGACCAAGATGGCAGCCACGGTCTTTTATAACCAATCTTGAAAGTGGCATACCATCACTTCTGCCATATTCTGTTGGTCATCTAGACCAACCTTGGTATAATATAGGAGGGGATTCTAGAAGGGTGTGAATATTAGGAGGTGGGAATCATTGGGGGCCATCTTGAAGGCCGCCTCCACCATAGTCTAACTGTGCTGAGAACACAGTTGGCCCTGGTGTTTGATATAATGTGTATCACGTAACATGTCTTCGCTTAGAGGTCCTGCCGTGTAGTGGCAAGACTAGTGGACTTCGAGCAGAGGAGTCTGCATTCAAGTTCAACTCTGGCAATTGTGAATGCTCTGTGAGTTTGGAACGCTGCTTAACCTTCTTGAATGTCTGTGATCTCCTCTGACATCTCAGGGTTTTCCTTAATAATGTCAAAGATATCTTTCAGCTCCAAAAGTCCATGCCACTAAGAAATAAGCTCTTTGGGGCATGAATGTTATGAAGGCAATTTTAACAAAATGGGCAATTCTAGTGAGAGTTCTCTTATTTCAAAGTAATAAACCAACTGGAGAAATGGTACCTTAGAGCTTTCTTGGACCTTATTTCTTTTTCATTCATGATCCATATTTTATTCTAGTAAGTAAGCCTCACAATAGCATATTTTTATTTTATAATGCTTTAAAATGTAACATACAAATTTTAATGTGCAAGTAAATTCATCTGTAAACCCCATTAGGAAGATATTAGGCATGGGAAGTCTTATAGCTCTGTTTTTCCAGTTCCTGGTGGCTGATGTCTACATGGGTGACAGTTTGGCCAGAGCTACTGATAAGGATGCTTCCTGGCACGTGACCCAAATAAATGGATGGAATGCTCATTTATGAAGAAAAGTAAAATTTCTAAGTCTAAAGAGACAGCTGTAATGGCCTCACGTATACAGGTGGACTAGGACCAGAATGAACAGTGGAGTTCTTTATCTCATGTACTAGCCTGGAGCAAGCAGAGGACAGGGAGACGCATCTTGGGATGTGTAAGTCTAAGATGAGAATGGGAAGACCACCACTTGCTCATCTTAAATTCCTTCAACATGCCAAACCAACTCTCCTTTCAGGGCCTGTGCACTTGCCCTGCTTGGGAATCACTTAGGTCCAGTTCGGTGATCTCACCTTCAGATAAGCCTTCTCCGGCCACCAACCTTAAATGGCACCCTTCTCCTTGTAACCATTCTACCCGCATTTTCCTATCGCAGAGCACTTAGCACTATCTGAAGTCATCTTGCGGGCATACCTGTTTAAGGTGTTCACCTCCGGTAGACTGTAAGCTGAGAGAGGTCACCCGTCCGTCCCACTGCTCCTGGAGCCCTGGTGCCTCCAACAGTTCCCAGAGCAGGGTAGGCACTCGAGATATTTGTTAAATGGGTGAATGAACTGGGCAGTCTGGAAAGGTTTGTGGTTTGACGGAGGTCCGTTTCAGGAGATGTTTGGCTGGTGATATGAGAGGATATTAACTGGGCCTTTTTCCTCTTCCCTTGGAATCCATAACTAGGGACTGAATCTGAGAACACAGGCTCCCAGTATCCCACACACCAAAGACAACCCCCAACAAGTGGAAGCAGACACCTTCCCCAGGGCTTCAGGAAGAACAGGCCCAGCTACTAGAAGCAACATCTGTGTTCCAGGAAGGGGAGAGGAGGAGAGAAGGGTTTCCTGTAGTATCGGGGACTATGCCATGAATGCACTGTGACAGGGCAGCCTCTCCCCTGGAGACAGGAGGGATGCTTTTCCCTTCTTAAAAGCCAAGGGAAGATTGACTTTGAAGAGAAGGGTACTGGCAAGAGGGGAAGACTGGCACCCCTCTCGCTTGCCACTTCTGCTTAGGTGACAGGCCAGCTAATCAGCTTCTGTGCCTGGTTGACCTGGGGGGAGGGAATAGGAGAAAGATGGCAGAGCAAAGCAGAGACAAGAACTGGCCATGAAGCCAGTGGTACTTGCAGTGTGAGGGTGGCAAGCATGGGTAAGTTTCTTGCGTGGACCATGGGGGAGGGCAGGCTGGTGCCATCTTGAAAGTTCTCCACTAGCAGACAAGGCTCCCAGGTTTCTAAGAGGATGCATGTATGGGGCTGGGGGTGGGGACGGGGACAGAGGCAGGGGAACGCTGCTGGTAGTGGGAGCTGGGGGCGGGTGGGTGGAAGAGGTTGAACAAGGGCCTGTTCTCCCATCTCCAGGGACTGTGTAGACCCTGCAAAGTTAGCCAGAAGATTCAGTCAGGTGCTCAAGAGTCACATTTACACAGTAGATGCTAAGAGCTTGTCCGTGTCAGCCCAAGAAGCAAAGAACACTACCCAGAGAGATTTCATCTGATCCCTTCTCACTGCCCCAAACCCACTGAGGAGTCAGATTTTGGAGGAGGGTGGGGTAGAGGGGCCCAGAGGCAGACCGTGTCCCGTCCCCACGGGGTGTCCCTAGAGCCACAGCCCAGCCTGTGCTGGGGGACAGAAGACATGAGATTTTGATTGGATACGAGATTGGCGTTTTAAACCGACCTGGATTTTGTATAGGGGAAAGCGACCAGCAGTCTATAGCATGTAGCAGAGTTGTCATTAAGGGACAGGCAAAAGGTATGTGACAGAGCATGGTGGAAGGCAGGAGCAGAGGAAAAAAGTAATATTGAATATTAAATTAAATATTAAATTTTCAACACTGAGTTCAAACTATCCAGTCGCCTAGTTACAGCAGGAAAAGGCAGTTCGATGGACCTTTATTAAGCGAGTTTCTCAAGCCTTTGCTTTTTCTTTGTGTGAACTATTGCTGCTTTTTGTCAGAGGCTAAGGTGACAAGACAGTTTATAAAATCCATGATTCAAGACACACCCTTTAGTACTGCAAATTCAGTTACCTTTCCTTCTTGCACGCACCCTCCCCAGCAGAAGACTAAATGCTAATTTTGTGAAAATCATTTTCCTACAGCTTCAAACGATTTTTTTTAGATCTTTGGGCAAATCATTTTTAAAATTTCAAAGATACTTTTTACTAAAATGGAGTGGCTAGGTTGAGAGAAAAGCACCTCCCTCGTTCCCTCCTTGCTTGATAAATAAATCACCAGGAAAACCCGTCAGACTATTCCCAAAAGGGGGGATGTCCTGGGAAGGCATTTCCTGTTGCTGGTAAAAGCTAGTTCAAGGGAGGACCTGCTGAAATCCATGTTCGGAACAGCCTGGGTCAGAGGCAACAGTTTGGTTGTTGTTAGCTGAAAGAGAAAGTTTTCTGGAAAGGAGTGATAGTTGAAGAAGTTAAAAGTTAACTGTATAGCTTTGGCTTTTACATAATCTATTTTCAAAAGGAAAATACATTTCTTGAATGGTAAAAAAAAAAAATCAGAAAACACACTTACTTTTAAGGGGTAACAAAGGTATCTGATGATGGTAAACTGGTAAAACTGTCTTGCTTGGACCTCTCTAATCTCTGCTGCCAAGAATCCCTTTCATCTTCCTGATAAAAAGCACTGAATAACACCTACACCTACGAGAGACATTGGAAAGGTTGTGTGTGTGTGTGTGTTACTTTAGATGTAACAAAACTGTGAAGCAAAGCAATGCCCTGTGTGTGTCCTTTTCAGAATTTTGTGGAATTCAAAAACTTTGTCATGGTATTTGTGCAGTCGTTCGTTGGTTAACAGCCAAAAGTCAAGGTGTCTTTATTTTTCCTGCAGTTTATACATGAAAAACCCAGCTTGAGATGGAGAGGCCCCTCTCTGCCAGGCATGGGATGGTGATCTTGTAAGGGGCCAGGTACCCTGGCGCTCCCACCTCCGAGAGCCCGAAGCTTTTTCCACTCTGCCCAACGCTGACAACTGTGAACTACTCATTGGCCTTCCATTATATGATTATATCCATCAACAAACCCCTTTCCTCACTGACCCTACTCTCCTCCCTCACACAAAACCAATATTTTCTTTTTTTTAAGTGTTTTACTTCTTTTTATTTTAATTTTTATTTTATATTGAAGCATAGTTGACTAAGAATGTTGTGTTAGTTTCAGGTGTACAGCAAAGTGATTCAGTTATACATATACATGTATCTATTCTTTTTTCAAATTCTTTTCCCATTTAGGTTATTACAGAATATTGAGCAGTGTTCCCTGTGCTATACAGTAGGTCCTTGTTGGTTATCTATTTTAAAATTTATTTATTTATTTTTGGCTGTGTTGGGTCTTCGTTTCTGTACGAGGGCTTTCTCTAGTTGCAGTGAGCGAGGGTCACTCTTCATCGCAGTGTGCGGGCCTCTCACTGTCACGGCCTCTCCCGTTGTGGAGCACAGGCTCCAGACATGCAGGCTCGGTAGTTGTGGCTCACGGGCTTAGTTGCTCCGTGGCATGTGGGATTTTCCCAGACCAGGGCTCGAACCCGTGTCCCCTGCATTGGCAGGCAGATTCTTAACCACTGTGCCACCAGGGAAGCCCGGTTATCTATTTTAAATATAGTAGTGTGTACATGTCAATCCCAAACTCCCTAACTGTCCTTCCCCCGAACCCTTCCCCCCGGTGACCATAAATTCATTCTCTAAGTCTCTGAGTCTGTTTCTGTTTTATAAATAAGTTCAT
The DNA here is from genome assembly GCF_964341445.2 of Mesoplodon mirus. Taxonomy (NCBI): domain Eukaryota; kingdom Metazoa; phylum Chordata; class Mammalia; order Artiodactyla; family Ziphiidae; genus Mesoplodon; species Mesoplodon mirus. Next base: position 11,881,746 of record NC_138979.1, on the reverse strand, counting down.
TTGTATCATTTTTTTTTTAGATTCTGCATGTAAGTGACATCAAAGATATTTGTCTTTCTCTGTGTGACATACTTCACTTAGTATGATAACCTCCAGGTCCATCCATGTTGCTGCAAATGGCATTATTTCGTTCTTTTTCATGGCTGAGTAATATTTCATTGTATATATACCACATCTTCTTTATTTGTTCATCTGCTGATGGACATTTAGGTTGCTTCCGTGTCTTGGCTATTATAAACAGCACTGCAGTGAACATTGGGGTGCATGTATTCTTTTGAACCATGTTTTTCTCCAGGTGTATACCCAGAAGTAAAACCAATACTTTCTAGTCGTCATTTAGACCCAGTATAGGAATTAGGTTTTATCTCCTTTGATAGTTGCCATGTATTGTTAGAGGATGCTGCGGGTACTGAGCTGAGAAGGACTCTGAGCAGGATTCTGGACAGGACTCTGTGGTAAAGAAAAATGTGATGGATGGAAGAAGTCCTGGAGCAGAGGGTGGTAACAGGTTTCTGAAACATTTGTCTTCCCTGATCTAGGCATTGTGTCTTCCCTTAAAACCTCAAACTTTGCTAATGGAGAGACCATCAGGATCCTGATTCTGGAAGACTTTTCTTTCTCAGACTGCTGCTGAAATCAAACCCTTGGAGTCTCTAGGGACATGTAACATAGGGACCTCAAAATTATAAGATTTGAATTGTTATTAGCAATAGTAATAAAAATGTTAGATTATTATTAATAATAGTAATAAAATGAATTATTATTAATAGTAATAAAAATTATGCCCATGAAGAATTAAGTTTCTACTAGACGCTAGGTAATATGTAGATATGGATGTAGGTAAGGCTACAGGTGTATAACTTCCAGTCCCTAAAGCCTACATATAAGGAGAGAATTATTATTTTTACAGATGAAGAGACCGAGGCTTGCAGAAAGTATGTAATTTGCCCAAGGACACACGCGAGTAGGTAGATAAGCTGGGATTCAGTGCTGAGTTTGTCTGACTAGAGTGCGGCCTCCTTCCAAAGAAAACTTTTCAGCAGGAGCTGAAGTACTGCAGACCGTTTCATCTGGGCTGTGGAGACGTTTTGTGGAGGGGTGGGCATGTCGAGAAGTCTCTCCCTCTATGGGATCCCTGCATTTTCTTTTTCTTTTTTTTTTTTGCGGTACGCAGGCCTGTCACTGCTGTGGCCCCTCCCATTGCGGAGCACAGGCTCCGGACGCGCAGGCTCAGCGGCCAGGGCTCACGGGCCCAGCCGCTCCACGGCATGTGGGATCTTCCCGGACCGGGGCACGAACCCATGTTCCCTGCATCGGCAGGCGGACTCTCAACCACTGCGCCACCAGGGAAGCTCAAAGAGCTGATTATTAAAGAATGAGGTTCCTTTCTGAATGATCAAGGGAGGTGGGAAGAAGGAACCGGCCAGCCCAGTATATCAGAGGGTTTCCTGACTCCCCTGCAGAAGCAGAAGGGGCCGCCCCTCGTTCAGCCCGTTCACTAGGCCAGTCTCGGGCGCTCCCTGGCCGCTGCCTGACATTGTCAGCGTTCACATGTGTTGGCATCCAATGACACCCTGCATTCCAGAGCACCCCACCTCTCAGTTGCTGGAGAAATCGTTCTTCTTTTAAGCAAAGAAAAACCCCACAGTCTAAAGAGGCCGTTTTTCATCTGGACCATCAAACAGCAGCTCTGAAGGTGTATATAAGTCCTCTCTTGGCTGTGCTTGCCAAGCTCGCGATCCAGGGGCTGAAGGGGCATAATTCACGAGATTCCGGCTGCCAGCAGGGCCTGGAACCCGGCAGGAAGGTTGGCCGCTCTGATGAGCTTAGTTAACTCTTCAGAAGCCTGAGATACAGCAACACTTCCAAAGATGCTCCACATACTGAATTTTTGTGCTGTGGCCACTTTTATTTTTAGTTACCTTTAAATTAGCAAGGGCATTAAAACTCAGAGCTTTGGGGCAAGAGGGCTCTTGATGAATACACTACAGCTTCTCATCAGCGCTCGGCTCGAAATTTACGAGACCCTCACGGTTTGGCCGGGGCTGGACCTTCCTCACCGTGTTCTACCACTCTGCTCTCTATTCTGTCTTTTCTGGTCTCTCCTAGAGACTTCCACGGTGCTCTCTGTGTTTATCAGATATGCTTTGCCTCCAGACGTTTGTGTGTGTTTGCTGTTCCTTCTACCTGGAACGTTTTTCCTCTAGGTGCCAGCATGGCTCCTTCTGCCACCTCATTTAGGTCCCCAGAGCATCAGTGTCACCTCGTCAGAGACATCTTCCCTTACCTCCAGCCCCTGCCCCACAAAGCACACTTAAATCACTCTCTACCCTCTATCCTGCCTTGTTTTGCTTCGCTGCATTTATCAGTCTTTGTTTACTGTTGTCTGCGCGACCAGAAGTCTAGCTCCATGAGGACAGGGAATTTATTTTGTTCTCTACTATGTCCCAATGCCTAGCCATTATTTAATAATTTTTTTTAAAAATCATGGTAAATGAAGGAACGAAATACCGATCCGGAAAAGGTGTTGGTACACCGTCAGTCAGCAAGTCAGTAAAATTTTACTGAGGACTTAACCTATCCTGGGTTCACTGGGCCAGGGTCAGGCATCCTAGATTGCCAGGACTCTTCCAAGGGAGGGGGTGCTTCTCTTAGAAAAATGGGATTAAGTTTCTGTTCTCATTTTGGTCGCCATCTTATTTTCATGTCAGCCTGTACATGGCACTTCTAACACTGAGCCATTTATAGGCAATAAGGCACCCAACACTCGTAAAACAGGGAAAAATCCAAGCTCACTACATTACTATTTTTCAAGATAATTTACTAATATTCAAAAGGCTTTAAGGGATTTTTTTCCCCCAGAAACAAGCTATACTTAATAGCAATAGTTGAATATATTATGCCAGTTCATCTCTGCTAACCACGGAAAATGTACAGATTTTGTCCTACTATAGAGGCTATTGGGTCTGGTTATCTGCACATGTTCATGCATTATACAAAATCCCAATCTAAACTTAGAATAACATTTTCCAGTGCTAGTTTGTTTCTTTGGTTTTTTTTTTTTTTTTTTTTTTTTTGGCAGTATGCAGGACTCTCACTGTTGTGGCCTCTCCTGTTGCGGAGCACAGGCTCCAGATGTGCAGGCTCAGCAGCCATGGCTCATGGGCCCAGCCGTTCCACGGCATGTGGGATCTTCCCGGACCGGGGCACGAACCCGTGTCCCCTGCATCGGCAGGCGGACTCTCAGCCACTGCGCCACCAGGGAAGCCCCTGTTCTTTGGTTTTTAAAGGAAACAGAGACACTCTCCCATCTGTCCCCAAGTCCATTGTGTGAAATTTGCCTCATTTGGGGACTCCCTTATTTTCCTGGCTGTGAAATGGAGAGTCCCTGGGATTTGCAGGAATGTGCTGTCTGGAGACGTTCCCAGGGGAGATTCTTCTTTGGCAGCTTTCCTCATACTACAGTCTGGGGACGAGCGCTTAGTAAATAAGCCCAAGTTCCATGACAGAGAGAGGACAAAGGCAGTGGTGAATGGATACAACGGTCAAAAGATGCTCTCCACTTCAGACTTTTTGTTCATATTCTTGCCACCTGTACTGCTATAGGTAACAAAAGGTTGAAGTTGTCACCATCCATTTCTATTCTGACTTGACTAAAGTTGTGTTCATCTAAAAGGTGCCATAAAAACTTGAAGAAAAGTCTGCAAGGTTTGAAAGTTAGAAAATATTTTTAAAATAGTATGGTTTATAGTTTCACGTCCTCTGGTTGCTCTGACTATAAAACTGCCTTGAAGGGGGGTCCCAGATGGACCTGCTTTTTTCAGGGTAATATCCGTGGAAAAGCGAAGTTCCATTGTTTTCTGAACATCCTCTTTTCTCTAACCTGCATCAGCAAAACTGAGCCTTACCAACCCATTTAGGAGAGCTGGAAGCTTAGATTGACAGCACCAATTTGCCAAACAAGGCGTAATGCAGTTCATTCACTCAGAGACTTCTCTTCATACCATTGGAATTTCAGAATTATCCTCAGCCGAATTAGGTACCGTTCCAATGTGAGTACTCAAAGAGAAAAGGTTTGTTACTGTCATCTTCATCACCATCATCATCACCTTCATCATCATTTTGTAGTGAACTTGTAACACCAATATATACTGCCCTGACAAGGAAAGTTCCAAGAAACATTTTTGTTGAAAAGATCTCATGAGTAGGGGGTATAGTGTGCCTGGAAGGGACTTTGCTAGCCTAGATATTTACAAAAAGCTCAGAAATTCTTTTTAAATAAACAATCTTATTAAAACGTTAATAAAAAGTATTTGAACTATTTAAAATAAAATACTGTTTTCCCTTCAATAATGATGATCAACATCATAATCCAAATCATAACAAATAGGTAAGAGTTATTGAAATCTTCCTACCAACCAGGAGCTGTGGGGAGCAGTTTACATGCATTGTTTTAATTTAATCCTCACAGCATCCTCTGAGGTTGGTGCTATTTTTATCCCTATTTTACCAAAGAGAAAACTGAGGCTTAGAGAGGGCAAGTGACTTGACAAAAGTCTTATTGTTGGCTTGTGATGGAATCAAAATTTAAACCCGAAAGTGTTGGCTACTGTACTGAGTGTGTAATTCACACAGGCTGGTACAGAAGAGAATTGAATAAATTTGACATTCTGGGTTTTTATTGAGAGAGCAGCCATTTGAATGAGATATAAAGGTTTGTTGTGACTTGCCTTGAAGTGGTGAACAAGGAGAAAAGTTTTAAAGGAAACGCTGTCCAATAATTTGTCTTTCCTAGAGGAGCTGTTTTCCTACTACTACTATACCAAGAAGGTATTCTTTCATGTCCAGATTCATAGCGACAGGATAAATAGCCTGCTCCAGGATTCTGGAAGTCAACAGCTCAGTCCTGATTTTGAGAAGTCTGTGTAGTTCTTAGAAGAGCACAAACCCTGGAGCCAAACTCTCTGGGTTCAGGTTCTGGCCCCAATATGTACTGGCTGTGTGACTTTGGGAAAGTTAGTCAGTCTTTCTGTGCCTCCATTTTCTCATCTGTAGAACTGAGACAATAACAGCACCTATTTCAATGAGCTTTTGAGAGGATTTAATGAGTCAACATTTGTCCAGTGGTTAGAGCATACAAGGCACATAGTAAGTACTTAATAAAGGTTGGCTATTACTAGTGCCTACACGGGAATAACCCTTGTTTAAGGCCCGACAGTTGACCAAAGAGTCCAGTGCTGTTCATGATTCCCTATCTGTCCACAAGTTCAAACTCAGAATCTCTGTGCACTTGTTCTTCAAGGTGTTTAGGGTCTATTTATTTGCTACTATTTTCTCCCTTTGACATGATGCTTCAGACCTGCTTTCACCTTCCTGGCTCATTCTTAAATGAACATGGACTTTTCCTTTGTTCTGCCCCCGAATTAATGTGTCAATGAAGTTAATTAACAAGATCATTCACAGAAGCATAAGACTCAAAAGTTACCGAGACTACTTAGATGATATCATAAGAGTTACAGAGAGTAAGGATTCCACTTCTAAACTGATCTGGTTCAATCCTCTATCTAAATGGATGGTTCAACTTTGTCACATTAAAATGTTCTGTAAGAGGTTAACCTCAAAGGAAGCAGGAGACAATTTTGGGTGGATGAGACTGTTTCATATATTGATTTTGGTGTTGAACTGTATACATGTATCCAAACTGTCACTAATGAACACACTAACATGTATAAATTTTACTTTATAGAAATTGTCTTTAAAAAATAAAGGAGAAATGACAACAATAAAAAAAATATTCTGTAGCCATTCAAAGTGGAAACTGATTCTAAAAATGGAATTTTTCCTAGATAATTCTAAAACTCAAAAAGCTTAAAATATGGCCTGGTTCATAGGAAATACTTAATAAATATCAACCAAATTATTGATATTGGTGTTAGCATTAGTTTGAGTAACTCAAGTCTTCTGCCTCCCAAGCCTGTGACTGCAAGAAAGTCATATCACCTTTTAAATTTCCAATATGAAGCCTGAGCTGCGTGGATTTGCCATGAGATTACCGATTTCCATGTACCCCTCGGGCATTTCTGAACATCCCGTCGGGGCTTTCGTGTACCCTCAGGACCACGTCCCTTGTGACATACATCATGTTCTACTAGTTGTAGACACCGTGGCCTCAGCCTTGGTAGCCCACCATGGAAATGTCCCATCTCTGGGCCTGGTTGTTCTTTGCAAGGTCACTGTCAAGTCCACCGCTACCCTGCCTCTGAAGAAGGGACTCACAGCCCAGCAGGGGCAGGACCTCACTGTGAATGGAGACAGGCTTCCTGGGCGTTCCATGGAAATGTAAGGGCAGTTCGACGAGGAGCACAAATTATTGTCACTACTTCTGCTCAAGAGTCCCCAGACCCAGGCGTCTCCAGGTCTGCTAGCTCCAGGCTTGCTGCCGTGTGACCTGGCTAGATCTACCCTCATCACAGGGTGTGCGTCAGGCATCTCCGTGTCTCAGAGTGCACAACAAACCACCACCAGAGCCTAGGAGAGAGGAGGACACCCCCATTCCCCCCAGCACCCCTCCATCACACGCCTGCAGCCTCATGCACGCCTACACACCCAATTTCCTGTCACAGAAAATGATTCTTCCAGAAGATTGAAGAGCAAGGATTCCACTTCCTACTTAGTGAAACCACATCCTCCTAAGAAGAGGGTGTTCTTGCCTCCCCCAAGCAAATAATTTACATCAGAACATACCGTTTCAAGCTAGTACATTTGGGTTACAGCTCTGCTGAAATATTTAAGTTGCGTAATCAGACCACTTAATATCTCACTCTGAAATATCTGCATTTGGGCACTTCTTTAGTACTACTTTTTTGTCTTTCCCTTGCTTACATTTCATTGGTTAAAAAGCCCATTGTCTGTCCCAAGGTTAAATTCAAGTCTCTGAGACTCTATAAACTGCTTATAACTTGAATTGATCAAATTAATTTGATTTTAAAGCTTAGCGTACAATCTCAGGGAATCCCTTGAGAAGGGACAAATAGGTACGTACCCACCCACAAACGCGCATACGCATGCAGAATAATTAAAAGTAGCGAGAGAATATTGAGGATTTGATGTGCTATCCCTTAAAAAGGAGTCACTACCAACTTCTTCACAGGGCGATGGGTTAGCGGCATCTTCCAACAGCTTATGTGGGAGGAGATGGTGACTTTGACAAAGTGGGAGCAGTGGAGGAGGGGGAAGGGGTCACATTTGGGATATATTTTCAAGGTAGTGTTAAAAGATGTTACTATGTAAATTGGATATAGGATGTTAGGAGGCGAAAAGTGATTTTGATTTTGTGGAATATTATTCAGCTATAAAAAAGAAGGAAATTCTGCAACAGTAACAGTATTGGGAGGAAAGGCTCACACATGCCTTATAGGATCATCTCATAAGATCAGATCTGTGTGGAACTGTTATGGAAGATGTCCACGTGCAGGTGAGTTATGTGCCACAAGCCAAGAGAGGCTTGGGGCTACCAGAAGCTGGAAGGGGGAAGGGAAGATTCTTCCTTAGAAGCTTTGGAAGGATCACAGCCCTGCCGACAACTTGATTAGACTTCTAGCCTCCAGAGTTGGAAAAAACAAATGTATCTTGTTCTGAGTCACCCGGTTCGCTATAATTTGTTACAGCAGCCCTAGGAAACTAATACAGGAGCTATAGACATTTTTGACATATGACACATATATGTGTAAATCTGTGTAATAAAGGTATTCTACTACTTTTACAAATATCTCAAAGGATGGCATTTAAAAAAATCTCAACTCAGAAAAAAAATGCATGGGTTTCCCTGGTGGCGCAGTGTTTGAGAGTCCGCCTGCCAATGCAGGGGACACGGGTTTGTGCCCCGGTCCGGGAAGATCCCACATGCCGCGGAGCGGCTGGGCCCATGAGCCATGGCCGCTGAGCCTGTGCGTCTGGAGCCTGTGCTCCACAATGGGAGGGGCTACAACAGGGAGAGGCCCGCGTACCACAAAAAAAACAGATAAACAAAAAACCCCCACAAAATCCAAATCAATGCCCATATTTATTTTTCCCCCAAGTAATTAAATTTAAGGTAGTGGCAGAGGCTAGCTTCCCTTGATTTCCAGTGAATAGTGTTGATGAGTCAGGACCATTATATCTCTCAGAAAATGCCTATAAAGCAAAATCCGAGTGTTGTGTTTACTAAAGTGATACCATATGTCGGTTGATTAACAAGTTGTTAGAATATTAGAAATTCTTGTCTGATTGCAAGAAGGAGCATCTGTTTGCTAAATCTTTTATCTGATATGTGTACAGATATCAACAGGTTTGGCACTTTTCATAAATATCAGATATAAATTTTTGCAGTATTTAGCCTTCAGAGAGTGACACTGATGTACTGCTGGGGTTTAAGATATTTATTCTCAGGAAAGCAAATGGAGTAAGGCCAGTGAGACAAAGTGTACACTTAAGAGTATTATGGGGCTTCCCTGGTGGCACAGTGGTTGAGAGTCCGCCTGCCGATGCGGGGGACACGGGTTCGTGCCCCGGTCCGGGAGGATCCCACATGCCACAGAGCGGCGGGGCCCATGAGCCATGGCCGCTGAGCCTGTGGGTCCGGAGCCTGTGCTCCGCAACGGGAGAGGCCACGGCAGTGAGAGGCCCGCGTACCGCGAAAAAAAAAAAAAAAAAGAGTATTATGAGTCATTCATAATTGTTTCACCATTTTATCTCACATCATCTCCTACAACTAATGGTTCCTTGAGTGTCACTTGCATAGTAATTAAGGAAAAAATAAAGATTACATCTCCTTTAGAACTATTTATTGCTTTATGTATTGATAGAATTTAATAATGCCTTCTATTTACAAAGCCACTTACAGTTTACAAATGCTTCAGTAAGGTTGCTCCCAACCCTGTCAGGATGGCAATTAATCATATCCCCATTTCACAGATAAAGCATCTGCAGTTGAAATGAGGTAAATCAATCCATCTGGCTTGGAAGTGATAGAACCAGGACATGCAGCCTGGTCTTTTGAGCTCCACCCCTGCACCACTGGCAAATTCCATATGTAGAAGTTCAGGAGCAGGTTGTGGGTACAATAACAGGATCTAGTTAGGGTGAAATTCTGGAGTTTTCCTTTGCACCTTTTTACACCCCTCCCCCCTTGATTCAATCAGCCACCATATAATAGATTGTTCCATTCTAATTCTAGCAAGTAGATTCTGTTGAGGAGGAAAAAAAAGACTTTTCCTCTACCCTCTTAGGTTCAGTGTATGGGGTCTGCAAATTTAATTGACAAAAAGAAAACAGATTAAGAGGAAAAAGGAATATAAATTTTATTAATATTTTACATGCATGAGATTTCTCAGAAAACAAGTGAAAAATTCAAAGAAGTGGTGAGACTCAGGGACTTTTATACCATTTTAACAAACACTTTCTTTCCTTTGCTTGGGCTTCGAGGGATGATAAATTGTGGGAAAGTGACTAGAAAATACATGAGGGAAAGTAATGGAAGATAAGGGTGATTTTAGTAAGGTTTGTTTATGCAGACTCACCTCCGTGCTGACTGTCTCCAGTGATGAGAGCTGCTCTCCTCTTCCTGGTACAGGAATGGGGGACCCCTTCACAAAGGGAAGTTTGTGCCCTGCTTTTAGGTCAAAAGCGGGGAGGGCAGAGAGTTCCTCCTGCAGCTGCTATTTCTCAATTGCCTTCAACTCAAAATAATCCTTATGCCAAAGTGGCATATTTTGAGGTGGCCTGTTCTGATTCCCTTCATTAACTTCAAGGACCTCTACAGTCTGGCCCTTCCCTATATTGCCAGTCATGTCCCCAACCACTCAATTTCTGAACCTTCTTTTCAGCAAAGTGCTTCACTTCTTGCCCTAGACTTCCCTTCCTCTGAACTCATGCTCCTACTTGCGTATCTGTCTACGATGCCATTTTCCCTCCTCCTCTTCTTTCCAACATTACCCATCCTTCAGCACAAGATCCAATTAATTTTCCTATTTTAATATCTCCTCTGACCTCCAGCCAGGTCAGGTAGCTGCCTCTTCGAGCCATTTTGGGCTCTCGTTGTCTGAGGAATACATCTGACAGTCTGTCATTTAGTCCTTCAGATTTTCCGTGGTTGTTGGAACAGTTACATAAATCATCTCTTGTTATTTAACTTCTCACATTTTGCTCCCTTTTGTCTCTTTAGCCTCAATTCTGGTTCTCTCCCCTTTGCTCTCTGTATCCTGGAGTATTGCTTTGCAAAGTGTGAGCCAGAAACAGTCTGCATCAAAATCTCCTGAGTTCTTCTTGAGAGGTAGATTCCGGGACTGATCATGGATCTGCCAGTTCACTTCCCAGGTGATTCTTCTGCATGGTGAAGTTTATGAATCACTGATGTAGAGAGCACGTCATTCATCAATGCATTCATTCAACGACTATTTGAACACAAAGTAGATGCTGGGTACCTGGGATGCAGCAGTGGTTGAGGCAGACAGGGTCTTTGTTATCTTGGAATTTCTAACCTAGTTTGGGAACCAGACAATGAACAAGGACATAAAAGTATGATGTGGGTTACAAAGGAGAGCTGTAAAGACCTGTGAGACTATCTAAGAGGGGACTGACAAGGGGCAAGGGTCAGGGACTACTTACCTGAGGATGTGGAGTTGAGATCTGAAGGAAGAGGAGGATCTGGCTAGAAGAAGAAAGAGAGAGGGCTTCCCTGGTGGCACAGTGGTTGAGAGTCCGCCTGCCAATGCAGGGGACATGGGTTCGTGCCCTGGTCCGGGAGGATCCCACATGCCGCGGAGCGGCTGGGCCCGTGAGCCATGGCCGCTGAGCCTGCGCGTCCGGAGCCTGTGCTCCGCAACGGGAGGGGCCACAACAGTGGGAGGCCCGCGTACCGCAAAAAAAGGAAGAAGAAAGAGAGGGAGAAAGGAGGAGGCAGAAGGAATAGCACGTGTGAAGCTCTGAGATGGGTAAGAGTGTGGCCTCCTCTTTGGAGGGACAGGGAGCGTCAGGACTTGAGTTCTCGAGCACAGTGGGGGAGTGACAGGAGGAGCAGCCCGAGGGGTACCAAGTGGCCAGATCATGCAGGACCTTAAGGCTAAGGAGTTTGGAACTTATCCTAAAGGGGCAGAAGGAAGCTATCAGAGATAAGTTTTGTCTTTCAGATCACTTTGGTTCTAGAATGGAGCAAGCGTGTACCTGCAGAGGCTGATTGGGAAGCTTCTGCAAATGTCTAAGACAGAGAAGATGATGCGTTTGTCCAGGGTGGTAGTGGTAGGGTGGATTCAAATGGTACTTAGGAGATGGATAAAGTAGAATTTAGTTATTAATAGTATAGTGGGGTGAAAGAAAGGGAAATGGAAGGGATGTCCTTCATTTTTGTTTTGGTAACAGTTGTCGAAGTCTTGTAACACTACAGAGGACCAGGGCATGAGGATAAAACTACAAGTTCAACTCCAGGTATACAGATTTTGAAATACTAGTGAAATATTCAGGTGGCCCTTGTCATGTACTTTTTCATATTTCTCATGGAAGAGGTGGAATTTAAGTGGGCTTTGAGAGAATTGTGGAAATAATTAGTACCAATGGGGATCCAGTTAGAAGACCACAAATATGTTTTTCCATCAAAGGGGTTTCTTTGGGCTTCCCTGGTGGCGCAGTGGTTGAGAGTCTGCCTGCCGATGCATGGGACGCGGGTTCGTGCCCCGGTCCGGGAGGATCCCACATGCCGCGGAGTGGCTGGGCCCGTGAGCCATGGCCGCTGAGCCTGCGCGTCCGGAGCCTGTGCTCCGTGACGGGAGAGGCCACAACAGTGAGAGGCCTGCGTACCGCAAAAAAAAAAAGGGGGGGGGGTTCTTTGCGTCTTTTTTCTTATTTGGTATTTGGTGTTGAGATGAGTTCTATATTTTTTCAGTTCATCTTCAGAAGTGACTCATTTCTCCAAGGAGATTATGATGGCTTTGTTTATTTACTTTTCATTTTGTTTTGTTTGGGAAGTGGTTTGGCTCTTTGCATGTATTTGTTTGTTCCTTTGGTTGAGGACGAGCTTAATAAAGGTGTGCATGTTCTTTAAAGTTAATCTGTAAATACAGCCTGTATTTTTCTTAAGGTAGCATATTAACCAGTTACAGATGAGCTCAAATATACTGGAAGATCTGAGAGAACTTCCATGAAGAGAGCAAAGGAAAACAAGGGGTCTGTCATTTTGTACCAACACTGTAGTGCTGCTGGTGAAAATTCAGGTCCTGTGAGAGATTTTAGGAGACTGTTTGTAAGAGAGAGCTGGTCTTTGATGTACTTCAGTTGTGCAGTGCTTTCAATTTGGTATGATTATTCAAATATAGCCTAATTTCCAAGAAAGAGAGGATAATGGAAGGCCGTGGATTCTCTTCTACCTTCTGATCTTCCTCCCCTTTTTCTGTTCATCATTGGCTTCTCATTTATCTTCACAAAGAGAATAAGGAATAAAGAAGCAATGGGGCTAAATTACTCTTTTTGTCTTAAAGATAATAACCCCCAAATCATTATTCTCTAAGTTTCAAAAATTACACAAAAGGCTTTAAACTAAGCATGCATGTAAAAATAGGTCATTTGGTTGGTCCTGCATTCCAGGATGAGAAATCTCCACACACAATTGCTGAGCAATGCTCATCTGGCCTCTATTTGGTTATTCTTAGTGGCAGGGAGCTCCCCCTCTATTTTAGGAATCAAAAAACTTTGTTACTAAATCCAATTAGACAGAGGATCTTTCCTAGAATGAATCAAAATGAGCCCACTTGCTGACACCGGTTCTGCACCTCACAGCAACACAGAGTAAATCTATTCTGTGTTTCGCGTGACAACCTTTCAAATGTATTAAGACAACTGCCGTGTCTCCACAAGCCTTCTCTTCTGCAAACGAAATAGCTCCAATTCCCTAAATACATTTCTTGCAAGGCTCAGTTTCTACATCATTCACCATCTTTATAACAACAATGTCTCTCCTCTGGGCCCTCTCCAAGGGCAGTCACCCCCTTCTAAGTGACAGCCACACTGACCAGGGAGGGACATGTCCGGCAGGACGGCTGCCACTTACTTGTTCTTGTGCTTATGTTCAATGACAGACACTTCCGTTTCAAACAGAGGACAATGAGTAGAGACCCAGGGCTGTGTGGGATGCATGTTGTTTTTAGAACTCTGAGGCATTCCACAGGTAGGTGGAATATTTATGTTTGGTTTATAACAGAGTGGTTTTTCACTTGTGGGACTTGAAATGTGCTGATGAATCCCAGTGGAATGACTTGGTAATAAATGGGAGGGATTTTAAATTCCATCAGAGTAAAATGGGAAGATATTTCCCTTTTTCACTTTTTATGTGGCAGTTGTACCTTAATCTGCTTTTAGGCACAGCTGTTTCGACAGATGTTCGTTTTAGATGCTATCTTTTTTTTTTTTAGTATACCTAGCAAAATCCTTTTCATGAAGAGATGTTTCTGAAAGCCCAGATCTTTTTTCTAATGCAAATAAGCTTCCATTTGTATAGCATATTCACTCTGTCACCCACACTGACTAAGCACCTTCCAACCTTCCAAGGACACAGTCTGCTACTCCAAGTCATGGAAGCCTCACATGGAACCAGTGCTCCTTCCTGGCTTCAGGAAACTTTCAATGTCCTGACTGCTGTCCGGGCAGGCTTCCAGCTAATGGGGAGGTCACTGGCCAAAAGAGTAGATTTGATGGGAACAGGAAAGTTGGTCCCATAGCTGGGAGTATTCGACTCAGAGCCAGGAGCAGCATAACATTGTTCTTTTTCCTAATTAGACTCATTTTTAGATTTGGGGCCCTAACCCCACAGATAGTCATTAAAACAAGAAGGAAATCACAGACGTGCTGGTGCAGCCTGCTCTTGGTTGGTGGAGGGGCAAAAACTATATGATCTCAGAGAAAAAAGTATTTCTCTCATTACCTACTGTATATAATATAGATACATGTACCATTTATAAAACAGGCATTTCTATATGCAAAAAGAGAAAGAGAGGGCCTCCCTGGTGGCGCAGTGGTTGAGAGTCCGCCTGCCGATGCAGGGGATACGGGTTCGTGCCCCGGTCTGGGAGGATCCCATATGCCGCGGAGCGGCTGGGCCCGTGAGCCATGGCCGCTGGGCCTGCGCGTCCGGAGCCTGTGCTCCGCAACGGGGGAGGCCACAGCAGTGAGAGGCCCGCGTACCACAAAAAGAAAAAAAAAAAAAGAGAAAGAGATACGTGCTGTATAGTATTTTTCAAATCACTGACCTAAAATGAAACAGGAGACCCTCAAGGAGAGGTTCCCCTTCCAACCTCTGGTCTCCATTTATTTATGATCTAAAAGGGGACATTCTTGGCTCAAGAGTAGACTCCTGGGATCACCATTTACCCAACTGTCACTAATGTGAAAGTCTTCACACTTGCACTGTGTGCCCATAAAACCCCAAGTAAGATCCCAATTTTGAGTAATATCGATGCCCCCGGAAGATATGCCATGTGTTAACCCTATAGTATAAGGAATTCCAGTTGAAGTAACTTACAAGTGCATATACCAGGACACTACTCAGTTCCACTCTTTAGTTGGTAAAATTTTAATTAGAATCCCCTCCAAGACGTTCTCTCTTTAGCATTCTCCTTGGAAGTCCTGAAGCTCTTCCTTGTAACTGTTATTTTATTATTTTTTATTTATCTTAAAAAGTAACCTGTAGTAATGTTATTCAGCCATGATAAAGAAAGAAATCCTGCCATTTGCAACTACATGTATGGATCTTGAGGGCTTTATGCTAAGTGGAATAAGCTACACAGAGAAAGGCAAGTACTGTATGATCTCACTTATATGTGGAACCTAAAAAAGCCAAACTCAAAGGAACAGAGAGTAGAATGGTGGTTACCGGCACTGGGATGAAGGAAATGAGGAGATGCTGTTAAAGGTACAAACTTACAACTAGAAGATGAATAAGTCCTGGAGATCTAATGCATAGTGATTACAGTCAACAATACCGTATTATAAACTGCCAAGTTGCTAAGAGACTAGATTCTTAAATGTTCTCACCACAAAAAAGTAGTGATAATTATGTGAGGGTAATGCAATGGTGGTAATCATATTGCAATAAATAAATATATCAACTCAGCATGGTGTACACCTTATAACTTACACAATATTATATGACAATTACATCTCAATTAAAAAATTAAAAAAATAACCTGTACACATGATTTAAAAAAATCAGAGTACTAATCCGTACAGCTATTACCTGATTTACTAGCTTTAAGGAATGACCTTTGACCCTCAATGTGAAAAACAAAGAAATCAACATACGTACTCTAACTTCTGTTCTCTCTCCCCTCCACTTTCCAATACATGTTAGCAATGTTGTTAAATTCAGTGGCCGTTGTTCATAAAATTTATGTTCTGAAATTGTAATTTTTAGTACCAGATGGATTCTGTCCTCAAGGCAGCTCTTTGACTCCAGTTTTTTCAATCTTCTCTTAGATGACTGGGATTCGCTCTTCCAATATTTCTGCAAAAGGGCTTACAGAAGTTATTTACCTGAATTCTTAAAATTGAAAATCCTTTGGCTTTCTACTTGAATGACAGTGCTGAGTGAAAAATTCTCGAGTCACACTTGACATCTCTTAAGCCTTTGTGCTATCACCCTCTGCCTTCCAGAGTTGACTTCCTCTCATGATTTATTTGATATGCCTCCATTTTTTTCTTAGTCTACGTTTCAATCTGTACATACAAGTCTTATTTCAGAAAAGCTTCTTGAATGATCTCTGGATAGAATTATACCTTTTTCTCTTCCTTGGTCTTCTCCAGAGATACCTATTATTTACAAGTTGTATCTCTTTGGTTTTCCTCAGCTATGATTTTTTGTCTAATCACTTTTCATCCTTTTTTCCCCAGTTCATTTTACTCTGTTTTCTCAACTCTACACTGACTCAGATTGTGTTTCCAGCATCATAACCTCCTCCTCTTTTCTTCTTCCAGCGTTGTCTCAGTTCTAGGATAGCTTTATTTATGTGCCTTTGAAACTTTCCTCACAACCCTGACCTCTGCCCACTGTCTTTAGGATCTGTTCCTAAACAGTTTCTGTTTTCTTTTTTAAAGAATAAGAAGTGGGGCTTCCCTGGTGGTGCAGTGGTTGAGAGTCCACCTGCCAATGCAGGGGACATGGGTTCGTGTCCCGGTCCGGGAAGATCCCACATGCCGCGGAGCGGCTGGGCCCGTGAGCCATGGCCGCTGAGCCTGCACGTCTGGAGCCTGTGTTCCGCAATGGGGGAGGCCAAAACAGTGAGAGGCCTGCGTACCGCAAAAAAAAAAAAAAAAAAAAAAAAAAAGAATAAGAAGTGGATTTTATTTTATTTTTTAAATATTTATTCATTTATTTGGTTGCACCGGGTCTTAGTTGCGGCAGGCAGCCTCCTTAGTTGCGGCTCACCAGCTCTTTAGTTGTAGCACGTGGGCTCTTTAGTTGCGGCATGCATGTGGGATCTAGTTCCCTGACCAGGGATCGAACCCAGGCCCCCTACATTGGGAGCACAGAGTCCTATCCACTGAGCCACCAGGGAAGTCCCCAAAACAGTTTCTGAAAACTTGATTATGGATCCAATTTTTCACTCAGTTTTTCCTAACCTGAGCTTCCTCCATAGTCACAGCATTGTGTGTTCACTAAGCCTCTTTCTCTCATTCTTTTCTCTTTTATATTTGCTCACACAACTTTGTAGCTGACTGAGCTAGTCAAAATTAACCTCTTCACAGTTTTTCCCCCACCCCAAACCTCACCTCCTAGGTCATCTATTTCCTTTCTCATTCTGGAAGGTCCAGCTTCTAGAAAATATCACTGTCTCTATGTGTCTGTCTCCCTTCACTAATTAATACATTCTTTGCCTTTTAGCTGTCCCTTCTCTAATTAATACATTCTGTACTTTTAACTGTTTCCACCCAGTTATGAAGGAAACCCTATCAGAGAGAAAAGAGAAGAAGTACCCTTGGGAACTCAAGGGTGTAACCCTGAGGGAGGTGACCTCATGCATGCAGTTTCTTTGAAGTCCAGCATTTTATCTTAAAAATAAGGCAATATTTTTATTCAACTCCATAATATCTGTGTTTGTTTTCAATGTTTGTTTGAAGTGTTGTAAATTACTTTGCTATTAAATTACTTAATTCCCCTATCCCACCTCTAATCTTTGAGTAAAATTGAAGCCTCAAAGAGACAAGCCATAATAATAATAATGAGGTTTCAAGAACTTTCTAGGATGACACTGGGGGATTCCCAGGAGTATGAGGATCACAGCCATGAATAAATAACATGTTTAAAAGGATCCCTCATTTGCATCTTTCAGTCCCTGGCCTCTGGCACAGTACCAGGTGCAGATTTGGCAGTCAGTAATTGTTTGTGGAATTGACTGGCATTGAAGTTGCAAGATTTCTTCACTCCATTCGGTAGCTGCTGCCTATTCTGGCTGGTTCTTGGTGCTTTTCTAACTAAAATGCAATTCTCCTTTGTCCTGAAGGAAAGATGGAGGTGGGGCCTTAAAGAATCAATTGTAACATGTGTTTATACTTTGATCATCAGGAGTCAGCTGTTGAAGTAGGTGTTTTCTGGTGGTTCCTTCCGGCCTCAAGGAGACCAGACACTGTCTTGAGTACAGTGTCTTGAGTACTTGAAGGAGTACAGTGGATGTTTGGGAGCCTGGACTCTGCAGTCAAACTGCCTGATTGCGAACCCTGGCATTACCCTGGTATCTGTGGGTTTCCTAGTTGACCTGTCAAGGCTTCATTTTCCTCATGTGTAGTACGGGGCTGATAATGAGACCTACCTCATCAGGTTGTTGAAAGGGATAAATGATGCCACCTATGAAAACGTTCAACATAAATCCTGAGACAAAGTCTGCACTCATTAAAAGGCAGATGTTCTTACAACTAGTTGACTGAAGGGGTAGAGAAATCACAGGATGAGCCCAAAACAGTTCATGTAAAAATACTTTGAAAATGTGACCCAGAGACTAGGAAGCAGCTCTGGACAATAATTAATTGCCTTGGTGTAAAATTCTAAAATTCCCACGATGAATATAATAATTTAAAGTATTTTGGCACTCTCCACCCCTCTGCAATACACACATACACACACACTCTTAACCAGCAAGAGTAAAATAGTAGGGGAAGGTTTTGCCTAACAGAGGAAGGTCTTACACTGCAGCCATTTTTCATCCTTTTCTTCTAAAGCCAGAACTTCCCAAAACAGCTTGGTGTGCATGGGATGCTGAACCACCTAGCTCATGGTAGAGTGGTGAGCAGCCTTGGACTCCCACCGAGCTTTAGAAGTTAGCTTTAGAGCTTTCCTGTGGCAGGATTGCCCTGGTTGACAAACATAAGGAGCCCCAAAGTTTCTCCTACCCACAGATTTCCCCATTCCCCCATATGTCCTGGGAAAGCCCAGTGCTATCTAGGAATTCCAGAATTAGAATGCGCTTCTGAAGGTGTCATATTTAAGGGTAGGCAGGCTGCTGACTAGTTATTTTTTTTAACATCTTCCCATCCTTTGGCATCTACTCCAGGAAACGCCAGCCAGAACTCTCTGATTAGCTACCATATGGATAGAATTCTATAAGAAAACACTGTATAATCTGTATCATTTAAGTGCTCTGGTGAACAGGTGATTTCATGGTAAGGAAAGGATCACAAGCACGTTGGTTTGGCCTGCTGTCTTATTAAAAAGTTATCAGGCAACCTTGAACCACTGTTTTTTTCCTAGCACAGCTTTATGCTGTTGAATGTGATTTAAAGACCTGCATTTTTACCTGATTGATTTGGTCAGGAGTAAGAAACATTTAATGCACAGAATAGAAAAGTTTTTCATTCAAGAGAGGTATTTATGGTTTTGAAATTCCTGCAAAAGAAATCCAGATGGCGATCAAAGACCAAAGCAGTGAAATAGTCATTGTGACCTCATTTTCCAAAGACATCTCCACAAGGTTAAGTGCTTCACGTCCCCCTGTTCATGGCCCAGGCTTCTAAGAGAAGCATATTGGAGGCAGGTGTCATGGGGCTATGCTAGGGTCCTCCAACCAGAGCTAAAGGTCTCACCCAGATGAGGACTAGCAAGATCCCTAAAGGCCTGGAGAAAACCATAGGGTCTAATGAATTCATTCTGTGTTTGTGACCAGAAGTGATGTAACAATGGCTCGGGTAGTGCCTTCCTCAAGACTTTGGGAAGCTTACCCCAATAATGGCTAAAAAGCTCTAGGTGCAAAAATCCCTCAGGTAACTTTCCCTTAGTCTCAAACAAACCTTACAGCTCTGGTTTTATTGGAATCCTGTGGATTTACCTTGTTACCAAATCAAACTTAGGTCTGCTCGTCCACCATGCAGCAAAGCCAATTTACTGACACCAGATTGTTGTGAAAGTACAGTATTTATTGAAGGGCCAGCAAGGAGTCTGGGCAGCTCATGCTCAAAAGACTTAAACTCCCCAGTAGTTTTCAGGGAAGCATTTTTAAAGACAACATTTGGGGTGAGGGCTGCAGGGTGCCTTCTTCTGATTGGTTGGTGGTGAGGTAACAGGGTGATGTTTCAGGAATGTTAATCATCAGCCTTCTGGTGTCAACAGTCTGGGGTGTAAGTGCTTGTGCTCAGCTTGTAGTCAGCATCCTCTACCTGGAGTGGGCCGGGAGGTGTCTTTGGTTCCTACCGAACAACTCAAAGATATCCTTCAGGTTGTTATGTGTATCCCTTGAGGAGGAACTAGGACTCTCTTTTATTGCTGAAGTGTTGTCATTACTTTTCTTGTTTAAACTGCTTTTCCTTTGTTTCTGCATTCCCTCACTTCCCTAATTAGTTACTGACTGTGCCTGCTCTTTAGAACTCAGGAAGGGCCTAGGAGACTAAAGCCTTTTTCTACAAACAAGAAATGGGGCTATGTTGCAGGAAGGCGGACCCCTTCCAGGGCCTGAGAGTGGGCTTTTGTCTAACACTCGGAGGTGAACTGTCCGAGGAGACACACGTGCTGGCCAAGCAAGAGACTTTATTGGGAAGGGGCCCCCCGGGCGGAGAGCAGGAGGGTGAGGGAACCCAGGAGGACGGCTCTGCCACGGGGCTCGCGGTCTCGGGTTTTATGGTGATGGGGTTAGTTTCCGGGTTGTCTCTGGCCAGTCATGTTGCTTGGCACATAGTCTGACCCAGGGTCCTTCCTGGTGGTACGCGCATCGCTCAGCCAAGATGGATTCCAGTGCAAAGGATTCTGGGAGGTTGGTTGGACATATGGACTGGCATCTTCTCTCTCCTTTTGACCTTTCCCAAATTCTTTCGGTGGGTGGTAGCTTGTGAGTTCCGCATTACTTACCAGGACCTCCTGTTGTAAGATAACTCATGCAAGTGGTTGCTATCGGGCCTGGCCAGGGCCAGCAGTTTTGGTCAGTGGTTCCCCTAAAAAGATAAGGATGGACTTTTGTACCCGGAGGGCCCTGCGGGGTCTTGCTTGTTTTCCATCTGGAGAGAGTATTGGCTATGAAGCAGTAGAGGTCTGATACAAGATTTTGTGCCAGTGACCAGTTTAAACTTGGCAGTTTAAACCTTGGCAGTGTCCCTCCATAATCTAAACGCTGAGCCCTGTGTAGACAGGAGGGTCTTGGCTGTCGTATGGATCGCCTTCTGTCCTGCTGGGTTATAAATACAGCATGAGAAACTCCTTCCTCATCTTCTCCACCATCAGGTCACATAATACTTGTCTTCCTTTAGCGACAGGGGAGAATTCTCTAAATCGTTGCCATATAACCTGAACAAGAATGAGGGTTTAAGTTGTCTCTCCTTGAGGAAGTAAGTATGCTGCTGGCTGCCCTAATCCAGACAGCTGTGTCTGTGTCAACAGTGGATGAGAAAAAATGTTGTATCCTTAACACTTGAAGGGTGAGAGCAGATCTCAGCTCTCAAGAAAGGGCATTTCTTTTGTCTTGGTGGTTTCTCCCTCTTCTGTGTTTTCTTCACAAAAAGAATAGTCACATACGTGCACTCTGGTTTGTTGACTTAAAGAGAATTTTTATACTTGGTTAGAAAAAAAATGAGAGGCTTATACAACAAAAGAAATTCGAGCAGAGGCATCATCTCCTGGAAGTAGTTTGGGGGGCTCTACAGGTGGAAGTGAGCTTGAATGCCAGCTCCTCCCCCTCCTAAGGGTGGGAGCTTGGTCGAGCTAATGAATATCTTGTTCCTCATTTGCAAAATAATAATAATAGTAATACCTTCTTCCTAGGACTGTAGGGAGGATTAAAT
Organism: Mesoplodon mirus; assembly: GCF_964341445.2. Classification (NCBI taxonomy): domain Eukaryota; kingdom Metazoa; phylum Chordata; class Mammalia; order Artiodactyla; family Ziphiidae; genus Mesoplodon; species Mesoplodon mirus. The sequence continues at coordinate 11,860,473 of NC_138979.1, read as the reverse complement.
ATGAAAGCACATTTAAAGGGTTCAGAACAATGACTAACACATACTAAGGGAGAGTTTGTGATTTTAAAAAGGCCCCACTTTCCTTACCCAAGTTCTGAACAAATTAAGTGTAAGACAAAAGGAGACTAAAATACTGGGGACTTCCCCGGTGGTGCAGTCATTAAGAATCCTCCTGCCAATGCAGGGGACAACGGTTCCGTCTCTGGTCCGGGAAGATCCCACATGCCGTGGAGCAACTAAGCCCATGCGCCACAACTACTGAGCCCTCATTCTGCAACTGCTGAAGCCTGCGTGCCTGGAGCCTGTGCTCCGCAACAAGAGAAGCCACCACAATGAGAAGCCCGCGCACCGCAACAAAGAGTAGCCCCTGGCTCGCCGCAACTAGAGAAAGCCCGCGTGCAGCAACGAAGACCCAGTGCAGCCAAAAATAAATAAAAATCAAAAAAAGAAAGGAGACTAAAATATTAACATGGTTCCTTGATAAAGTCAATGCTGAAATATAGCTGAGGGTTAGGGCAGCAGTGGGCTGTACCCCAGAATGAGGCTAACATTCTCACCAGTTCCATTCTCACCAGACACATGTGGACCATCGCAAGCCTTCCCACATGGGGGCCCAGAGAGAGACTGGGAGACACAGTGTTAGACTAGAGAAGCCCCATTGCTCTCTGGGAGAGAGGGAGGAGCTGGGGAGAGGGTTTGGGGGAATATCCCACTTTCTGGAAAGTTAGGAAGTGGAAGAAGTGCCTCCCTGCCAACGTGATCATTTATTGTGAGCCATTATAATGGCTGTGTTGTGTCTTTTGCTGTTTGTTTTTATTAAAAATCTCCAAGGAGACTATAAATAATTTGCCATCCCTTCTAGGAGACCTTCCCCACTAATCCTGGCCTTTATTTTCACCCTCTTCTCAATTTCCAACCCAGGAGTCTATAGAGCTCGCTTGGGCCTTAGCACAGGTGAGCTGTATTTGCATCGATTTCATATACCTGTTCTCTCTCTCCACCCACCTCATCCCTCCATGTTCCTCAGTGCCCTGTGCATTATGGGTGTTGCACCATTTCCCCAGATTTTGTGACATTTCCCGCTCCATGCAGAGGCCAGAGGGAGACCCTGGACATGTATCAGAGGAGACCACAGCAGAAGCGAGGGCTGATCTATGGACCTTTCTGGACTACAGTGTCTCTACTCTTCACACTGTTTCTACCCCCAAATTGGTGAATTTGCTATTTAATTCAATTCAACAACCACTTAATAAATACTGGTGGTCAAGGAGAATGAGATGGGCCCTCCCCTCCCCCCCCCGCCCCCTTCAGGGTCACCCTCTGGGAAGACCACACTCAACCAGCCAGCCCCCCTGGAGCTCTCTCTCTCCAGGCTGCACGAAGTGCTCCCCCCTCTTGCTTTTTCAGGCCTAGAGAAGGTAAGCATCCCCGTGCTGACTGCAGCATCCCTTGTGGGCATGTGTTGGACCCTTCCCACCCCTATGGAAACACTGCAGTCCCTTTACTAAGCTCTCCTCAGTTACCAGGTCCGGGTGCCATCTCTTCTCACTCCAGACCCTGCCTGAACAAGACATTAGGCAGATGGCCCAGGAGCACGTGTCCTTGTTTAAACTGAAACCCGAGTCGTCCTTGGATGGTGGCTCTGAGCCTGCCCGCTGCCCGGGACACGGCGCCCGCAGCACCAGGCTCTCGGGCGGGAGGCGGCTGTATGCCTCTGCCCCATCCTGAAGGCTCTCTGGGTGTCAGTTGTTGATCAAGGGTTTTTTCCAGGGTATCCAGCAGCAGAAAGGTGGGTAAAAGCAGAGGGGAGGGGGGGATCAGGGGGCAGCAGAGCCAGTAAGGTGACGCGTGAACGTGCTCCCAGGAAAGTAGGGGTGTTGTGGAGTCTGATGATTCCAAGGTGGGTGAGGAAGTGGCAGAGTGGGGAGAACAAATGAGGAGGAGAGGCGGCTAAGAGAGAAAATGGGCCCAAGAGGGAGCCATGGGAGATTCATATATATAAAGGACTAGGGCTTTGCTGTTACATTATTTTAAGAATATAGGGGCTTCCCTGGTGGCGCAGTGGTTGAGAGTCCGCCTACCAATGCAGGGGACACGGGTTCGTGCCCCGGTCTGGGAGGATCCCACATGCCGCGGAGCGGCTGGGCCCGTGAGCCATGGCCGCTGAGCCTGCGCGTCCGGAGCCTGTGCTCCACAACGGGAGAGGCCACAACAGTGAGAGGCCCGCGTACCGCAAAAAAAAAAAAAAAAAGAATATGTAACTGTGTTGAGTTTCTGCCAGGAGCTGGGCTCTGTGATGGACACAAAGGACACAAAGATGAGCTCTGGACAGGATAGAGGCCTCGCCCCCAGAGGGCTGGGAAGCCCGAGCAGTGGTTTCCAACCTTGCTTTTGCTTCCATATATAGGAACTTCCATATATTTATCCCCTCCCTTCTGGCCCCCACTGAGAATCACTGATCCCCTGGCACACACACACACCTACCTGAAATGCTAGGCAGGCGCGATGAGCTACACCGCGTAGGTAAGCATCGCCCTAACAGCACTGAAGAGGAAGCAAGAGGTAACATCCAAGCCGGCCCTCAAATAAGGAGTGTGATACGGGTGGTGAAGTGAGCAGAGCATCCCACACGGGGGAGGTGGTGTGAGCAAAGGCAGAAGAGTGAAGTACCCAGTAGGTCCAGGAACAGCGAGCATCCTTGCGCCCCATGCAGGAAGGGTTGCTGGATTCAGTAAGTAAAAATGGCAGATTGTCCCCCAGATTAGGGCAGATTGATTTTTTTTTTTTTTTTTTGGTGGTATGCGGGCCTCTCACTGTTGTGGCCTCTCCCGTTGCGGAGCACAGGCTCCGGACGCGCAGGCTCAGCGGCCATGGCTCACGGGCCCAGCCGCTCGGCGGCATGTGGGATCTTCCCGGACCGGGGCACGAACCCGTGTCCCCTGCATCGGCAGGCGTACTCTCAACCACTGCGCCACCAGGGAAGCCCCCAGATTGATATTTTTAAAGTATTCATTGTTTATCTGAAACTCCAGTTTGACTGGGCATGCTGTATTTTACCTGGCACCCTACCTGACCCGTAGGGCCTCTGGGCACACCTCCTGGCCCCTCTAAGGAGCGTGTCCGGCCCCAGAGCTTCCGGGCAGTTTGCACAGGAAGCCGCTCAAAGCAGTGGCCTTACTGAGACTTGCTTGGTCAGCGGTGGAAAATGTTCCTTATTGTGTTCTGGTTTCGTTTTTAAATTACGATTAGCACAAGAGGAAAGCATTGCCAGAGGTGGCTATTTCAAATAGCTCGGCGGTGAAATCATACTACTGTTCCTGCTGTACCAAGTATTGGGGGCTGTTAGTGAAAAGAAATGCTGCATGGGAAGCATGGACGTTTCCACCCTGCAAAGGGCAACGCTGACACCCAGAAGCAGGCTTTTGACTCTCTTGCCCTCTGGTGGCCGAATATCTACACAGGCATTTGAGTTCCTGCTCCTCTCGTGCCCTTGGACTAACTGCTCTATCTCTGCAGTCAGTAAGTGACATAATTAAGGAAGATGCAAGCAGCTGCAGGTCCAGGCAGATCCTAAGCCCCAAAGCCAGCCCGAGAGGTGCTTGGATCCAGGGAAGAGGCGTAGAAGGCTGTGTTTCTCTTCTGTAGCCTCTTCGTACTTCATGAAGCTCCTGGGCCAGGTTTCAGGCCCTGGGGATTGAAATCTGCCCACCGTTGCCTTTACTTTCATTCATTCATCCGACAGATATTTCCAGAGTGCCTGTGATGGGCCAGGCACCGTGCTGGGTGCTGGACGTAACATCTGGCGTATTTCATTTTGATGTGGAATTAAACCAGAAGGTTGGCACACAGCTCTAGAAATCGCACTCAAGGCAAATTGAACACATCACTAGGCACAGGAATTTTAGAATTGTAAAAGCACCTACATGACTAATACGTTTTTCGTTGACTCCAATTTTCCTGCCACATCCTTCCTTTATAACTCATACCTACAGCGTCTTTTTGATAAACGATCCTGAGACTTCTTGGTAACCATTCATAATTTGGCACACAGTAATCAATCAGACTGCACATAATGCAAAATTAATGCCATGTGATGTGCCTAGAGCTATTCCTAACTTTATGAAAAAAGAGGGTCTTGGCAGAATGTTGGATTTTTCCTCCATTCCTAGAACATGCAATGCTGAGTTGCTGACAGTGAAAGAATGTACCAACAGAAGGCTATTAGAACAGTGAAGTTGTTTTGGAAAGAATTGGGTCTGTTTGTGGTCGTACTGACCCAAATACATCAGTGTAAAAACCTAGGTGGGATGTTGATAGGTCACCTGAGTTTGTTCAGCTCTACAGGGTCACCTTCCCATTCTGCCACCCCACATGCAGTTCATCTTTACAGCATGCCAATTTCACTTCCTATGTAGTTCTCAAACCTACCTGCTCTTGATGCAGATTAGTATATATAGGATGGATAAACAACAAGGTCCTACTGTCTAGCATGGGGAACTACATTCAATATCTTGTGATAAACCATAATGGAAAAGAATATGAAAAAGAATGTATATACACGTATGTGTGTGTATGTGTATATATCTGAATCACTTTGCTTTATGCCAGAAATTAACACAGCATTGTAAATCAACTATACTTCAACTAAAAAAAAATTTTAATGAAAATTTGCCTTCAGCTTTCCCTTGAAATTTAAAGCACTCATGTTTCAAATGAATAAATCCTTTTTAAATGACCAAAAAAAAAAAATCTACCTGCTCTTTTAATCCTTACTTCCTTCTTAGATCATATTCTTGCATCTTTTTCCCTGAACTGTTATAATAGACACTTTAGTGTAGTCATTTTTCCTGCTTCTCTGAAATACATTCTCCACACAGATTTGTCTAAAACACAGATCATGACTCTACAGCACTTACAGGATAAAGCAGACTCTTTGTGCATGGAACGCATGGGACCACCACCTGTCCAGCCGCATCTAACATCACTCCCGTGTCCTTCCCATTACGTCCCTGCTGGGATCTTGTAGCTGCTCTGAATTGGTTTGTGGACCTTTTAAACAAATATCCAAACATAGATACTACTTCTGTGCTATATTGCTTAAGGGTTTTCTCCCTTATATAAGCAGATAGCCCTGAGGTGACCAAATCCCATTCTAACTATGCTATGAACCTGCCCTGTGTTTTCAGAGTGCTGTCATCCATGAGTACTGTTTTTATCAGATTCCAGGCTTCCTGCCTCCCCCCCTCCGCCCCCAGCTGTGTAGGATTCTCTGGCTAATTCTCTTTGCGTCCCCAGGGTTGCGTGAAATGGATTTTGACCTCAACGTGGAGTAAAAATGCTTTGGTTATAAAGGCCTATAACCTTTTTTTTTTTGGAAAGGTTACTGATGGGGCAAGGGTGGGGACGCCCAGTCTCTCTAACTGGGGAACAAGTTTGTTCCTGGCAGGTGCTTCCTACACTAAATTTCAACATGTTCTAATTTTCCCAGTCAGTCTTGCAAACGTAATGTCACTGGGCATGCCTCATCCGAATCTATTCTTGATATTTCCATTATGTTTAGATTACTGAGGTCACTGCATTTTATTTTTGTTGAGAGCTCTACAGACTTTGAAGAAAAATGCCAAAATAAATTCCCTGAATTTAGTAGAGAGGAAATAGCTATGCATATCACCGTGTGGGGATGACCTGATGAATACCAACGGATCTCGGGGTTCTGCCCACTTTCTGCGTCACTTTCTACTTTGACCCACCAGACTTAGTCACCTGTCTGGCTCTCTTAGGGATCATGACCCACATGGGGATGATAAAGGATGGTTTATCATGTTATCACTGAAATTGATAGCATTGCCTATCAGGTTCTATTTATTCATTTACCACACTAAAATGGCACTTATGAGGTGCCGGGCACCGTTCTTCTTTTATCCTCATAACGACCCTATGAGGAAGGTACTACTATTATGTCCATCTTATTGGTAGGAAAACTGAAGTCACTTGCCCAGGTTGGCACAGCAAGTAAGGGATGGAGCAGAGACTCAGGCTTGGACTCAGAGTCTGCACTCTCTCCATGCTGACACTCCTGGAGAGAGATGAGCAGCTCAAGGTGACTAAAGCCATGTGCTTCTCCTCACCTTAGAGATCAGTGTGTACCCCGCTCGGCCTCTGTGTAAAGACGAGGCCTCAAGAACTAGGCTGTAGCTTGTATGTGCAGACGGCATTGGTACTCAAGGTAGAACACTGGGAATAAAGCATAAGCAACTCTGTGCTCCCTCCCATCAGTACAGCTGGGGCCCTGGATGGAAGAGCTGCTTAAGAACGAAGAGGCTCCAGCCTGAGTTATTATCCTCCTTCCTAATATGAGCCTGGGTTGTCTGCAAAAGCTGTAGTAGAAGAACTGAGATATTTGTTAGGTTATCATGGCGAGGGGTCTCAGAATTTATCCAGCCTAAAGCCTTCATTCTACAGGTGAGAAACCCCAGGGCCCAGAGAGGTTAAATAACCACTCATCCAGGCTTCCCTGGTGGCTCAGTGGTTAAGAATCCACCTGCGAATGCAGGGGACACGGGTTTGAGCCCTAGTCCGGGAAGATCCCACATGCCGCGGAGCAACTAGGTCCATGTGCCACAACTGCTGAGCCTCTGCTCTGCAACAAGAGAAGCCAAAACAATGAGAAGCCAGCGCACCGCGACGAAGAGCAGCCCCTGCTCACCGCAACTGGAGAAAGCCCATGCACAGCAACAAAGACCCAATGCAGCCAAAAAACAAAACAAAAACAAATAAATTTAGGAAAAAAATATTTTAAAAAGGCAAATCAGCTTTCTTAAAAACAAACAAACAAAACCACTCATCCAAGATCACACAGCTCGATGAGCATGAATTTGCTTCTGTGTAAATTGAGAACCTGAATAAAACAGCACTTTGTTAATTCCTAGTTTACTGCCTCTGTTTTGTTATCTTTGGATTTTTTGTTCACCAGGCCACACTTACTGTCGTTGATTTTTTTTTTTCTTATTGGATAAACATAGATGCTGGTCTGCGTAACTTCTGTATCATAGTGACTCAGACTTGTGTGAAATCGATGAGCTTTTCCTTGGGAGAATATTTAAATCAGAGTGGGCAGATCGCAGAGCATGTGCTCTTGTGAACAAATACGCAGAGAAGGCGGGAAGGGGTAACAGAGAGACAGTGCCCATGACCCCAGCAGACACACCATGAAACGGTTCGTTTATTATAGCTCCAGACTAACTGCCCTGCAGCTCACCTGCCCCCTCCCCGCCACTCCATGCAATACAGCCTCCACTGTGCCAACAGAATCACTTTCTAAAGCACAGATTTGGTCCATTCACCCCTCATGGCCTACAGATTACAATTTAAACTTCTCCTTTGAAATGCAAGAACCCTCAAAATGGCTCTTACTTGTTTTATCAATCTTCTGTCAATCCCCATCCCCATCATCAATTTTTTATTTATTTTTTAAAAATGAAAAAAAATTGAACTATTGTTGATTTACAATGTTATATTAGTTTCAGGTGTGCAACATAATGATTTGATATTTTTATAGATTATACTCCATTTAAACTTATTATAAAATATTGACTATATTCCCTGTGCTGTAGATTACATCCTGTGCTGTGTCTTATTTATTTTATACCTAGTAGTTTGTACCCCTTAATCCCCTTCTACTATCTTGCCCCTCCCCCTTCCTCCCCATGGGTAACCACTAGTTTATTCTCTGTATCTGTGAATCTGTGCATCTGCTGCTGTTTTGTTATATTCATTCATTTGCTTTATTTTTTAGATTCCACATATAAGTGAAAATATACAATATTTGTCTTTCTCTGTCTGACTTACTTGACTAAGAGTAATACCCTCCAGGTCCATCCATGTTGCTGCAAATGGCATTATTTCATTCTTTTTTATAGCTGAGTAACATTCCATTGTGTATATACCATATCTTCTTTATCCCTACATGTAACGATGGACACTTTGGTTGCTTCCATGTCTTGGCTGTTATAAATAATGCTGCTATGAACATTGGGGTGCATATATCTTTTTGAATTAGTGTTTTCGTTTTCTTCGGATATATACCCAGGAGTGGAATTGTTGGATCATATGGTGGTTCTATATTTAGTTTCTTGAGGAACAGCCATGCTGTTTTCCACAGTGGCTGCACCAATTTATATTCCCAGCAACAGTGCACAGGGGTTCCCTTTTCTCCACGTCCTCGCCAACATTTATTATTTGTTGTCTTTTTGATGATAGCCATTCTGACAGGTGTGAGAGATCTCACTGTGATTTCGGTTTGCATTTCCCTGATGATTAGTGATGCTGAGCATCTTTTCATGTACCTGTTGGCCATCTTTATATCTTCTTTGAAAAAAATGTCTATTCGGGTCTTCTGCCCACCATTAATTTTTTTAAATGTCTTCATTTTCGGCCATTATTTGTCACCATCCCCTACTCCCCACACCCCCCAACACATACCCCACAGCTCATGCTCTCAAGGCATTGGCTATTGCACTTGGGTTCCCTGAGTTGAAATGCTCTTTCCCCAGAGATTCGCCTGGTGACACACTATTTATTCTTTGAGACCACATGGCACCCTCGCTCCCGTCTTTCCTGTTCTTGATAAATATGGTTGCTCCTCCTTCCATGCCCCTGCTTTATACCTTTACTAGAAATCTTCTCATCTTTCTCTAATTAAGTCAACATAGATATTATCTTCTTAGTCTACGTGGTATCATCATTCCTTCATTGATCCCACCATCCAAAACATTTTCTCAGTGTCTCAGTGGGCCAAGGGCTGTGGTATGAGCTGGGGATTCAAAAATGATCTAAAGCTATTCTCACTCCTTTGAGACCTTACAGTCTAATGACAGAGGCTTACATATGAACAAATAAAGACTGTGCAGTGTAATAAACATTCACAAATCTATGGCTTGTCTTATCAATTCCTCCATCCTTAACATCCACCAATGGCAAAGGAGTGCTCGATAACTTCTTGAACAAATGATGGTATGAATGAATGATGCCATGGATGGACTGGTCACCTTTAACCTAAACCAGTACTGCACACTGCAGTGTCTTATGAGGCACTTTTAAGAGTTACACAAACAAAACATTTTACTTTTAAAAACCAGTTATGTGTCTACTCTACTATGTGTAAGAAAATATATAATTATTTATCAAACCCATACTTTTAACAATATTATAGATGAGAAAAAGCTTAAACTTTTTAAGTGACTCAATATAAAGTCCATAATAATATAATGTGAAAATTTGGTTGCAGAAAATACATGGCTGAACTTTTAGAAATACTGCCTTAAACAAGGTAACTTTCAGTTTCCTTTCCTTTTTCTTTTTTTCATAAATTTATTTATTTATTTATCTTTGGCTGAGTTGGGTCTTTGTTGCTGCATGTGGGCTTTCTCTAGTTGTGGAGAGAGGGGGCTACTCTTCGTTGTGGTGTGCGGGCTTCTCACTGCGGTGGCTTCTCTTGTTGCAGAGCACGGGCTCTAAGTGCGTGGGCCTCAGTAGTTGCAGCATGCGGGCTCAGGAGTTGTGGCTCGTGGGCTCTAGGCGCGCGGGCTTCAGTAGTTGTGGCACACGGGCTTAGTTGCTCCGCAGCATGTGGGATCTTCCTGGACCAGAGCTTGAACCCATGCCCCCTGCATTGGCAGGCGGATTCTTAACCACTGCACCACCAGGGAAGTCCCCACTGTTTGCTTTTCATAGGTTTTGTTCTTTTCCTCAATCCAGTCTATATAAATTTACCTTTAGAATTTGGGGAACCTCTTGAAATAAATCTTTTAGTGTAAAAACTTGCAACCAAGGGCAATTTAAATCTTTAAAAAGATAGGACAAAGAAAGTGTGTGTGTTGAAGATGTACCAAACCATATTTATATTATTTTATTTCAGAAGTGATTCTGTAAACTCTTCACTTGGATGTCCTGATTTTCACAGGTGAGACCTGTTCAGATGACGGTATAGAACTACACATAGGCTGGGTTGAGGAGGGAGGAAGATTAGGGAATGGCTTTGCCAGGCATCCTGAGCAGTTGGACATGGTTCTTTGACATTTATTAGGTACAGCAGTAGCTACATGAGGATGAGGATGACAGCAACTCTGGGAAACCAACAGGGATCTGTCCTTGTCCTCGTACAGCTGTTTCATGCCTACCTGGTCTTTTTTTCCTGTGGCTGCCGCTTACTCTTTTTTTGTTGTTTTTTTTTGGCCACGTGGCATGCGGGATCTTAGTTCCCTGACCAGGGATCAAACCCGCGCCTCCTGCATTGGAAGCGCAGAGTCTTAACCACTGGACCACCAGGGGAGTCCCTGCTTACTCTTTATTTCTCCCTTCTCTCTTCTCTCTCTCTCGTCCATGGCTTTTGCCTGCTAATGTCTCCGTTTGTGGGTCTCAGCTTTTCACCCACCATACGCTTGCATCTGGGGTGACTAATTCAACCCAAGTTCCCTGGGACTTCCCAGGTTTTAAGCCCAGAATTTCCGCATCCTGGGAACACCCAAAGTCCTGGGCAAACCACCTCTTTTCTATATGGCTCATATTCAAATTCTGTAAGAAAGAAGAGGGAAGACCTGACTGGGTCTCTTAACCCCTCCCCAGCCCAGAGCATCCGAGCTCTCCCACCAGGCTCTCCCATCAGGGTGCTGATCCCTACTGGCTGGACCAAGGTCAGGCTTGGGGGTGGCATAGAGAAGCTTCCCCAGCGCCTTACTCAGAAGGTGCTTGTGAGCTGGGCAAGCCTGGAAATTGCTTTGCTGGTCCCCTTTTCACTGTACACACCAGTTTGTCATTTATCAGGGTCCTGGGGTTCTTATGCATATTGGCTGTGGGTGTGTTGAATGGCGGATGTGTATATGTGAGGGACCAGGTAGAAACTACCTGTTATCATTTCATTCCTTTTATTTTTATGAAATCAATCATGGTACACAGATTAGACTCCTAATATAGTGTTATGGAAACCCTGGCCCAAGTTCTAATTATGATCCCAACCTTGTCCACTCCAGAGAACGTAAAGTTTGCAAAAAGGTATGTTTCAATAGCAAAACAGCATAACCTGGGAAACGTCGAATTTTAAGCACATGGGGATGAACACAAAATTCCCCCCACCCGGGCTGGAAGGCAGAGAAGCTGAGCTGCGGAGTGGTTGGTAAAGGCCGGAGGTCTTCATCTCCCTCCCCAAGTTCAGCACCCCACCCACCCACTTGGCCCCAGAAATTAGGTCCTTCATTATTAAAACTGTTTTTCCCATCTGCAAGAAACAGAAGTTCTCCCCGCCTCTTAAATTCTAGGGGCCGGGTTGGGAGAGAGAAAAATGAAATCGCTGTAAAAATACTTAAGTTCTGAAGCACACGATTGGCTTTCAGGAATTGACCATAAAACTAGAGGGTGAAGAAGCTGGAGGGCTGAGGCTCGGGGTGGAGCGGGGCTGCTGCAGCATCCCACACCCCATTGCACCCCCGGGGCACCCCGCGTCCTAGGAGCATCGGCAGCGCCGCACTCCACGTGCGGGGTGAACTCGGCCAGCTCTGCGCCATCCCGGTGTCACTGCGCACCCCTGTCGCCCCCAAACCCTCTCCCCTCCCCCACCACCTCACGGGAACCGAAGGGCCGTGTATTTGCACTGACCTTTCCATTCTCTGCTGTCGGTGGCTCTCTTACAAATAAAGTTTGTGGCTGTTACCAAAGCTAAGAACTGATGAGAAAACTGAAAAAACAAGTCTAGATGCATTATTGAAACAAAGTCTAGTTCAGCGTTTACTTGGCACTGAAGCATATGGAGACCATCAGTCCAGTTTGAAATGGGTTCCCCTGCCCTGGTAGGAAAGGTGAGCAGCTCTGAGTTCTAGAGGTAGGGGTGGAGGAGAGCAGAGGCTCAGGGGAGGGAGCAGTAAGGACCATCCCCTCCCCTTAGGGCTCCAAGACGCACGTCTGTAGACCTGGTTTCTGCTGAATCAAGGTCACCTCCAGGGCAGGCTCTCAGGGCCCCACCCCCCACCCCTGTACTGTACAGGTGTGCCTTCCTGGCCACGCCTCCCTCAGCTCATCTCACCGGCTCTTTCCCCTGCTGACCATGTCCAGGCTCCTCTCCAGCATCTCTGATGGCTGGTCCCAGCCTCACCTCCTCAGGGAAGCCCTGCCCACCTGGGATGGTCCATGGCGGTACAGAACCAGCACACCGGCTGGCACACGCAACACACACCAGGTCTCAATGAGCAGAGAGGATGCTATGCCTGATGCCGCGTGGCTTGTACAGCAGTGCTCCCCGAATAATACCAGACTCAATTCTATAGTCGAGGGGAGAGGGATTTTAGAAGCTGGTATAACCTCCCCTTTACCAACCCTGACTTGATTCTTCATTTCAGTAGAGCAAAAGGAATTAGAATAATTGAGAGACCCCCTAAGGTGGTCGTGAGAAAAGAGGATAAAAGATTCTAAGTAGGGGGGAGGGATAAATTGGGAGATTGGGATTGACATGTACACACTACTATATGTAAAACAGGTAACTAATAAGGACCTACTGTCTAGCACAGGGAACTCTACTCAATACTCTGTAATGCCCTATATGGGAAAAGACTCTAAAAAAGAGTGGATATATGTATATGTATAACTGACTCACTTCGCTGTACACCTGAAACTAACACAACAATGTAAATCAACTATACTCCAATAAAAATTAAAACAAACAAACAAACAAAAGATCCTAAGTATTCAGCAAGTTTAACAGGGCGAAGGCTGACCAGGATACAGGAGAGACAGGACCCTGACTGGCATTAACGCTCCGGGCCTCAGTTTGCTCATCTGCAGAATGGGGGAGGCCAGTGGGGAGAAGGGAACCACAGGATCCCAGTCTTCTGGCTCTGTGATTGGCTCCCCTTAGTTCTTGTTCCCCCCCCACCGACCCCCGACGGCTCACCGCAGCTTTTGAGGGAGGCCATGTGGAGAAGCCCAAAAGCAGAAATAGGCCAGCGGAGTCCCTTTCCAGTGAGGCCTCACCAAACACTCCATACTGAAAGGGTTCATAATGGTACCACTGGGACAAGCGAGGAAGCCAGCAGGGTGCTTACGTCTGTGGAAGTTCTCTCATTCCTGTGGATTCCATCCTGGGCCTTTAGGCATTCTGTGGATTATGTCGTGGTTTAGTTCACTCTGGGAGAAAAGGCGTGAGCGTATACAAGTTGCAGTTTTCACTTAAAAGCTGCCACCTGGGGTCCAGACTGGGTCTGCAGTGACCCCGCGTGAGCTGCACGCTGACGTGCTGCACACATGGCAGCTTAGCCGCAGTGTTTTGCAGAAGAGGTCTGTGCTCTCCTGTATGTAGCAACGTAAAAGAGACAAAAAGGAACCCCGACAAAAACTAACATCAACGGATTCTTTTGAAAAGAAAGCAAATCTGCTTAAAGCATTAACACTTTGGATCTAAGTGTGGCTTATGTTTATAAACTCATGAGGAATTTGTTATGACGCAGGGGAGGAAAGTTCCAGGACATCGGAATGGAGAGGCTTGAGTGGAGCGGGGGGCTCTTGGCCGCCTCCCTTCTCCTTGGCCAGCAGGGTCTCTTTGGAGCAATTGGGATTTTAAGAACTGTGAAGAAGATTGGTTATTCTCTGGAGAGATGCTGGAGCTATAAATGCTTACCTGGTCCCATCTGTGAGATCTTTGCCCTAAATACAGAAAGGAAAATTCTGTTTTGATGGATGAATCATACAGAGTATCATATTGTAGAATTTGTGTTTCTTGATGTGAAATTGTTGGTGGGGCTTGTAATACGGAGATGAGGTTCACACCTTTAACTAATGCTTAAGTTTCTCTTTTGAGGTCTGTGTTGGGAAACTCAGGCAGCATTATTATGTTCATTTTGCATTTGGAAACCAGAGGAGGATGTAGGGCTTATCTTGGACTACACGTAAGTGACCATCTGTGCTGGTTTGCCAGAGACAGTCCTAGTTTCTGCATCTTGTCCTGTTGTCATTATTAATGGTGTCCCCTTTCCCTCTCACAAGTGCCCTGGTTTATATTTAAGTATACGGTCACCCTACCCAGCTGACACACAGCTGGCAACAGTAGGATTGAAGATCCTGCATTTCATTCACCAGATCACCCATTTAAGCAAATGTTTTCCCAGTTGTCAAAAGTCCTTTATTTCTGACTTACAGAGTGACACACAACAGTGTGTCCTTTAGAAAAGGAGGTGGGTGACACATCAGACATGAGGTCTCTGGTTGAAACATTGTTGCTTGTTTTTCACAATGTTTTGTTTGACTTTCACAGTTATTGGTGCCTTGGAAAATTATGTTTTATGACTTTGCCCAGCAATAATTATTTCTTTTGTGTCCCAATGTCATATCATTTTAAGCTCTCGTGTTCTTAATAGAGTTTAAAGTTAAAAAAAGGAAAGAAAAGAAAACAAAAATTGAAACATAGCAGCACAGTTCCACAAATGCTTGGTTCTAGCCATGATTTCTCTCTTGAAAAACTTACACAAAGGCAGTTGACATGCTTTCCTCAGCCCTGTAATTAAATAGGCCTGCCGAGAAGTCATACACAACAGTTTATGATTTTTGTGATTAATGCCCAGCATGGCAATGCCTGTTGAAATTCTGTTATCACAACCAGTAATGGCCCAGTTCAGTCATAGTTTTGCTCTGAGTGCAAAATCACCATTTGCCCTTACATCACTCTTTTATCTCATCAGTTGTCTTTCCTTTTATTTTATTTATTTTTAAATTGTCTTTATTCAGATGATATGATTTTTTTTTTTTTTTGGGCCACACCACGCGGTATGTGGGATTTTAGTTCCCCAACCAGGGATCGAACCCACGTCCCCTGTGTTGGAAGCATGGATCTTTAAACACTGGACTGCCAGGGAAGTCCCATCTTTCCTTCTAAATGACACGTCTCTGTGTCTTAGCTCATTTTGAGTCATGAATTGCCAACACATGGAGCCATTAACCAAGAAATCGTCTTGCACCCTTCCTGGTTAACTGAAATGGAGTTGAAAATGTAGCCTGCTGGTAACCTCTTGTAGCTCTCTACGTGACTGCGGGAAAATCACATGTCAAGTTCTTCCCGCTTTCCTTACGCCTTTCACAGCAAATTTCAAAGTCTGGCAGTAGGCAGATTGGTTTGTCCTAGCAATTTTTTAATCCAGAAATTAAATTAAACTGAAAAGTCTTGTACACATCCAGTTCAAATAGTGTTTCTTCCAGAAAGAACATCTCCACAGTAACAGCAATGACAATAAGAGTGTGTTTCATGAAGATATGAATTACTAAGCTAATGTAGATTGTAGAATACAGTTACTGTTTTCCAGAGACCCCTCTCAGAGAAACTGACAATCAGCGAAAAGTTCTTAGTAAGGGCTGCGTGTTTTGGGGAGAGATGTATATAGAATAGTGCCATGGCATTAACACAGAGCCTCTCAAAGTGTTGCCGGTTCCTGTGCTCAAGGAGGAGGAACAAAGGGCCAGTAATGAGTAGAGAAGAAGCTTTTCCCCGTAGAATGGTCAGAAAGTTTGACTTCAGGAGAACATGTTTTACTGGAAATATGTCTAAATTTCATGGTCCTTAATGATTTATGTTAATGATCTTCACTGCTAATGCCCTTCTCTTCTGTGCATTCCCCAGAGAATTCTGCTTCGAGGAATGTCTACAGAGGCAACAGTCTGCTTTGCTTTGGGGGAGGGGAGGGTTCGATCGGCGAAGACACGTGGTCCCCCAAGGGGGTTCCTCGGGCTGCCAGGAAACTAAGCAGAGCTCAAGATGCTTGGGAGACCTGCCCCCATCTTGCTTATCCGGGAATCATCCAGAGGAGCTCATCTGTTCTCACTTTCCAGACAGCCCCAGGCAGGCATAATCTGCATCTCAAAATGGATCTTTTCTTCCTGGATTGAGCTAGTCTTGAAGGGCCCCAGGTAGGGCAGGGTGCTGTTGGTTGCTGAGGACTGCCTTTGGAGGTGTCTTGCTACCTCCTTCATCCTAGGACCCTGCACTCTCTTTTGCTTCTGTACTGTGTCAAGTGACAGGTGGAAACTGCCAGAAGCAGGCTCTTCACACACCAAATCAAGTCCGGTTGGTGTCAGAGCCCAAAGCCCAGGGACATCTGCTTTAGGCTGATGATCTGGTGCTGCAGTGTTGCTCTCTCTCTCCGTCTACCCTGCCCCCATCCGTTCTGGCATGAATCATCTGAAGACAAATACACAACGTCTATACAAGGATCCGGATAATCTGGACCTGGGGGCCTGAACACAGATCCCTCCTTCATAAGCACTTTGTACCCAAGGAAATAGTCAGGTTAAAAGGAGATTCATTCGTCTGGCTTTTGCCGCAGGCTACCAGTACAGAAACTGTGTAAGATGAGTTCCTCCTTAAAGCAAGATTACCAGGTCATTCTGTTGCAAAGTCACGGAGTCCTTGAGTTACCTGCCCCTTCAAACCCAGCAGCCTGCCTTCGTGCTACCAGGCTTGGCTTTAACTTTCTGGATGATCCACCACTTCTTGGGTTTCAAGAAAAATTCTTTTAGGAGTTGAGGGGTCTCTTCTTCCCTTCCTGATGTGAGTTGAGCTCACTTCCTGGCAGGATGACTTTTCTTTGTCCTTTACAGCCTTCCGAATCTTTTTTCTCCTAAATGGCCAAAATATGTCCCCCACGCTGCCAAAGCACACAGGTGACTCAAGGTCAGAATCTGGAGGATAGGCCAGCCATTGTTCTGCACACATTCTTCATCTAAATTAATCTAAAACCTTGCCTGAATGACCTGTAAACTGGGTCAAGTTATGGTCAGCGGCCTAACCACTGTGTTCCCCACCCCCCAAAACGATGGGGCTCCTACAGATTAAAATATCATGCTCTCCCTACCAGTGAGTGTGTTACTTGTCCATATCTGAAACAGCAGTGCCCACATTGCTCAGATTATTTTCGCGTTTTTTTTTTTTTTTTGTTGTTGTTGTTGTTTTTTGTGGATACTGTGCCTCCTCTTTTCACTTTCTGGGAAATGTGCCAGTGTTTCAAGGACTGGGTAAAGAACAAAATAAATATTTGTAGGTAGTTTAAAGGGAGAATGAGTTAGTTGGATGTAACTCTTCCAAAGAAAAGCGTTGAATCCATTCAAATATTTTAAAGTAATTAACTGGAGAGATTCAAAAGGTTGATTTTACTAGTTTACTTTTCAGATTTGTGATCAACCTGTGTGTGTGTGCGTGTGTGTGTGTTGGGGAGAGGAAAAAGAGTCGAGAAAGTGTAGGGAAAGGAGTACAAACGTTTCAAAGTCCAGCTGAAGAGATTGAAATTGATGGCGTGAAAAGTCAGCTGCTGCTTGTGTCTGTTAATCAAGCTTTAAACAGTTGGTGCCGGAAAGTGTTTACTCAGGAACCTTCAGTATATACCCTGTCTTTCTCACTGTCCTTTTAAAATGGGATTTCACTGAAATTTGGGACGTTCCGCAGTCGGCTGTTTATTTCTCTGGATATCAGCCTATTGGGAAGGCTGATTCTGTGGCTGAGATTAAAGACACGGGAGAAGCGGCTTCCAGCAAAGGCTCCTGCCGGCGATCCTGGGAAATGTTTTCCTTCCTAGGCTGCGGAGTCGCCGCAGTTGGTGGCAGGGGCCACAGGCCGTGCGGGTCCCGGGCAGGAGAGCGCATCACCTGTTGGGGCCTACGGGAGCGCGCGGCGCGGGGCTGGCCGGGACACAGCCCGCGTTCCTCGGGGGCCCGGCCCACGGGCGGGCGGGCGGACGGACGGACGGACGCGGGGACGCGCGCGCGGGGGGACGCGGGAGGCCCGGCGCTGGAATGCAGTTTTCCCCGGCGAGAGAGACTTTGTACCGGAGTGGAGAGTAGTTTGGGGTGGGGTTTCGCACCGTCCCCTCCTCCCCACCCCCGGGCCCCCTTCCAGGCGCTTTCTGGGAGCTTTTTCAGAACTGCGCTCTGAAGTTTAAAGACCAGCGAAGGGCCTGGGCCGTAGGCAGGGACAATGGAAGAAAATGAAAGCCAGAAATGTGAGCCGTGCCTTCCTTACTCAGCAGACAGCAGACAGATGCAGGGTAAGTAACAGGCTCATTCAAAGATGGAGTTACGGTTCCGCGTGTCCCTTGCCGCTGGCTGCTGCTTTTTAGAACTGCAGACCGGGCGCCTGGCACAGAAAAGGCGTATTTCTTGGGGGTGGTGCGTTTCCCAAACTGAGTGGAGAGCTGTGAGCTGGACTTTATCTCTGGAAGGATTTGCTTAAGCAGCAAAAGAAGTGGCGGGGTGATGTCACGTTTGTAGCCCCGTAAGCCGTCAGTACGTGCTAGATCTCTAGGCAATGACAAATATATCACTAAAAGCAGCTTTTTATACTCACTGCTCCAGCCGTGGGAGAGAGGAGCTCTTTCTGGAAAGCTCTCTGTGGGACGGCAACACTTCCATTCATTGGTTGGGGGATTCCATGAGGCAAAGGCACGTTGGATGCAAGTTTTGTCGTATTTGAGAGTTAAATCGCAGAGTTTGGGCTGTTTTCTTTTCCAGATCGGAACAGCAGGGGAGCACTTGTCCAAGTGGGGGAGAGATGGAAAACTCAGTGAATTTTCTGTATGCTTTCATTCAAAAGATGGGAGCTGTTAGATAATTTTGGTAAATTTTCTCCGAGCAGTTTCCCTTTGTGTTTATAATAGACTTGTCTTCTCCGTAGGGAATTTCCAGAAGTTTATGTTGTTCGAAAGAAATTTTGCAGTGGGGTTGGGTTGCAGTGGAGAAAGGACTCCTGTTCTGTGCAGTGTCTGACGTCTGTGATTCCAGAGCCTACCCTGCAGTATCATACAGGCAGCATGTTCGGACACTAAATAGTGGAGAAGCCCCCAGCCCCCAGCCTACCCCAGGTTCATCCGGGGGCCAGTTAGTAACGGTGTTTGCGGGGCTGCTGTGATGTGCGTGGGAGAAGCAACTGCACAGGGTGAAAGGTGTGTGTTTTTTAACAAGGCAAAAGGGAAGTAACAAATGACTCATCCGCACCGAAAATGCAAAACTAAGCCAGACAGAAGAAAATGCAGTTAGAAGAGATAGACACACACACACTCCCACCCCGCCACCAGTGAAATGCAGGAAACCTTAAGACCAGTAAACCCTGGAGAATCCCAGTCGCATAGCCATCCACTAGCCGGCTGTGGTTGTGCTTCCAAAGCACCACGCTCTCCTCAGTGGGGCTCCCGCGCCTCCCTTTCTCTCCCCATTTTGATAGACAGGATCCTACAGCAGGAATTCAGCCTCTGGGCTTCTGCTGAAATAAAAATACTCATAATCTAGAGGGGCAACAAGAGTGGGACCGATTTAAGAAAGGACTTTCAAACAACCGTAGCCATTCGAAGATACTTCAGAGGCTGGAGACCGTCAGACTGAGTGTGATCACTTTCTTTCTTCATTCATTCAATGAATATTGAGCATCTGTTACTTGGGAGTTACTGTTTTAGCTGCTGGGGATCCAGCAATGACCAAAATAGACTAAAAACACTTGCCTTCATTGAATTTTTATTCTGAGGGCCAAGTTTGGGGGGAAGGGGAGTGGTGGAGCTAGACAATGAACAAATAAGGAAAAGAGATGGCATTTTAGGTGGCAGGGTTACCAGATTTGGCAAAGAAAAATACAGAATGCTCAGTTCAATTTGAATTTCAGATAAACGGCAAATAATTTTTTAGTATAATTATATCCCATGCAGTATTCGGGACATACTTATGCTAAAAATTATTCGTTATCTATCTGAAATTCAAATTTAGCTGGGCATCTTTTATTTTAGCTAGTAACTCTGTTAGGTGGAGATAAGGCCGTGGGGAAAAATAAGGCAGGGAAAGGGAGGGTTGAGTGTGGGGAGGGGGCAGGGGGTGAACCCATAGTAAGGTCATTAGGGAGAACGTCACTGCTGTGATATTTGAACAAACATCCGAAAGAAGGAAGAGCATTTTCAAAGAACAGAGTGGGGAAAGGACGGGAAGAAAAGAGGTTAAGAGATCATTCTAGGCCATATCAGGTAGGGCCTGTGAGAGTGTAGTAAGGACTTGGGCTTCTGTTTCAAGGGAGGTGGGAGCTGCTGGCAGGTCTGAGTGGTCTCATAAAGGGTAGATCCTGGGTGTGCTGTACTGAGAACCACCCCAGTGGGAGTGGGGGAGGGCAGGGAGCCCAGTTGGGAGGCTTCCACAGTAAACCAGGCCCTAGCTTGGACCAGCAGCTAGGGTAGTAGAGTATTGAGGATGAAACCAAATTCGCCAAGGGATTGGATATGGGGTGTCAGAGAGACGGAGGAGTCAGAGATGAGTTCAGAAATTTTGGTCCGTGCCTTTGGGGAGTTGCCATTTACCTAAATGGGGAAGTGTTTGAGAGGAGGAGCTGAGAGGGTGTTTAATGGCCTGGAAGTGGGTGGAGAGCAGAAAACCTTTTGGATATGGTAGGATCGGTAGGCTTATCAGGCATCCAAGTGGACATGTTGATTGCGATTTGGATATGCATGGCTGGAATTGAGGAGAGGGGACCGGGGATTGTGAAAGCTGGACTAGGATTGGGTCCATGTGCAGAAGGAAAGGTCCCAGAGATGCGCCCCAGGGCACACCAGCATTTAGAGGTCAGGGAGGCTGGAAGGGGTGGCTGGAGAGATTGTGAAAGGGAGCTAAGAATCCCGGTTAGATTTCTAAGATCCGGTTGAGTCCTGGGTGCAAATGGTGCTGTGAAGGAGAGTGGCCTCATCTCCCGTTCTTTGATGCGCGAGAGGCCCATGCAAAGGAGGCCGGGCCTCTGATGCCCGCATCACCCGAGGTACCACACGCCCGTTCCTATGCTTGCACACTTGATCGTATTTGGCATCGTAATGCTGGTGGCAGTGTGGTGTTCGGGGGCAGAGAGCATACCTTCTTTGTCTTCACATCCCCAGCACCTAACTGAGCACCAGGCATGAGACGGCGATCAAGAAATTCGCGCTGAACAGAAGGCTAATTATACCACCCCAGGGCTTTGAGTTTATCAATCTACAATAGATAAGGATCCCTTGGGTGATCATGTAACTTGTTCAAACCGAGACAGTTTTGAGAGTGAAAGGGGGGAATGCTATAAATAATTTCGCTGGGACGACAGTTGTAACCCAGAACTGTTTGGCAAACTGGGCGCATATGGTCACCTCGAGAATAGCTCTTATAAATGAGGGTCCCAGGGCTAAATCGTCAGCTAGTGAGTAATAACAGTGTGAAAGGGTACTTGCAAATGCAGAGAGGTGCTTAGTAATTAGCGGTTGAATTTGAATCTAACTGTATCACACTTCTTTTGAAGGCCCTGGACTCCTCAGAGGGGTCCTCGGGGCTCCTGGGGATGCCTGTCCACCCACAGCGGCCCTGAGGCGACTGCTTTTGCTCTGGCCCCAAAGGTCTTGAAACCTCCTGTGCAAGTGAAGTGCAGTCAGCCACCTGCCTACCTCTACCACCCCTGATTCTCCTGTGTCTTAAGATACTAGTATTTACTATGGTGGTAATCATTTCACAATATATAAGTGTATCAATTTAATACATTGTACACCTCAAACTCAGACAAGGTTATAGGTCAATTATATCTCAATGAAGCTGGAAAAAAAAAATAGTATTGGGAGCTCCACAGAATGCAAGCTTGGGGAGTACCAGACATTTTGGTCTCTGCTCCGGTCTCTAAAATTGCCCCATCAGTTTCTGTCTCTTATCCTGCTTTACTCTTCAGAGCACTTACCACTGTGTGACATTTATATACACATTATCTGTTCGTTGTCTGTCCCCCTAATTATAATGTGGGTCCTCTTTGAGGGAAGGGAATTAAGTCTGTCTAGATCGCCATTTCACTACACTTCCTAACTCCTTTCAGTGTTTGGAGCAGTCACTCAATAAATATTTGCAAAAAATGAATCAATCAATTAATCAGCAAACCAACCTTTGAGACAAGAATGCTTTCCTGGGTAGGGGAGGGGCTGTTGCTATTTTGTCTAAAATCTCTACCAGAAACCTCTTTTTTTTTAAATTTTGTAAGGTTTTTAGAGGAATGTACATAATGATCTGGTTTCAGCTGTAATTTCTGTGCCAATTTGTCTCTGGTGGTGATCTTTATGATATTAACAAGAGAGCTGGCAAACTGAGGAATCCTGTGAGCCCCCAACAGAATATGTGATACATAGGAGTCAGATAACCTGATTGCCAGTAATGTCTGTGGCTTAGCATAATCAAGGTTAATTTTTTTGAACGCAGTGGAATGTGGACATTCTTGGCCGAGTGGATCTGCTGGGTGGTTTACCCCCAGACCACCCTGGGGCCTAGGTTCCTTCTGTCTAGTTATGACGCCATTCCCCAGGCTCTGGGAGGCTTCTGCTGGAGCTTTTGCATTTAACCGGCCAAAGCGGAAAGAGAAAGGGCACGGAAGATTATTCAGGAGGTCAGGGGCCAGGACTACAGGTGGCCCACATCACTTCTGCCCACATTGCATTGACCAGGATTAGAACAAGGCCCCAGCTAGATGAAGGGGACTGGAAAATGCACTTTTCTTCTGTGTGCACAGGAGGATGTTATGGTTTGAATACATGGACAGACAAAATGTGGCTGCTGCCATGGTAGATCCAGATAGATGGTACAGCGGGTCAAAGCTGCAACTCCCCACCATGTGCCGATGCAAGAGAGCATCCCGGCACAATTGAAGAAGCGACACCTTAGAGACAGCTGACCAGCAGCCACTGTGAAGCAGTGGGGGACTCCTTCCCTAGGAGGCCAGGGCCCGCCTAATCTGACCCAGGAATACAATGTCAGGCAAGCCATCAGCCCTGTTCCTGGCTCTCAGGTAGCAGGCAGGCGTGGGATGCCTAAATGATGCCAGGTCCAGATCCCGTTCTGCAGGTCAGCCGACCCAGCCCAGGCAACCTGAGAGGGGGGCCAAGAAGCCAGTCTCGGCAGCTCCCGTGGTCTCCCGCCTGCAGGATGATTTGCTGTGTGGGTGTCTACCTTTGGATGACCCGTCTTCCATAATCCTCCGCCTCCCCGGCATACCTGGTACATACCTGCCCCTCCCCATGTCCCCACTTTCTACTTTTCCTTTCCAGAAGTCTCCATCCCAGCCAGGAGGCCCTTTGAAACTCAGAAGAGTCTCCCTCTGGCACTTCTGTCCTCTTGATGCCCACCCACTCCTGCTTGGGAAAGGTTGGAGGGGCCATTCTCCACTGGAAGCTCCTGTCTTGCTCTTGGCCCTGCTGGAAAGGAGCTGCCGGAGGGATGGCTCTGGGCTGGGGAGGTGCAGGGAGGGAAAACTGGAAGCCTTGTCTCCAGGCTCCAGCTTCATTATTTGTTTGACACCGATTCCCAGAATAGCAAACAGCTCGACACACCCAGACTTAAATGTTAGCACCAAAGTGCACTCCAGGCAAGGGTTAGCACTGTGTTTCTGTTACCACGCCTTGGACAGCATGTCCACGTGGATGGTGAGGAAGTGATGGGCCTTGAGATCTCTGACTCCGCACTGTGGAATCGTGACTCCACACCCTCTGCTGCTCCCCTTTGCTTCCTCCTCGGCTGAAAGATCCCATTCTCCCCAGATGACCGGAACGGGAGAGCAGTCTCCTCTCCCTCGGGCATGGGAGTCGGTAGCTTCCAAGAACTGAGTCTCATGGTGGGAAAGGCTCCAGTGACCGGGAGGCTTCGTGTGCGAACAGCGTTGGGTTGTTATGGGTGCCGTGAAAGTGGAGCAGGGGCCTGGTGGGGACCCGTGAGCAGATGGGGCCCAGAGCTGAGTGAGGGGCAGGCAGGTGAGGCCGGGGAGGGAGTGGGCGCCCAGGGCAGTTAGGTGTCTGCCGGGGGCAGTGCACTGGTGCCGTTCGCTGCTGTTCTCCACCTCGCCTTAAACCTCCGTAAGCACCTGGAGACATTTTAGAAGAATCCACAAGACAGAAAAAATGGAGAAGTAACCTAAGATTGATGTGACCTTCTTAGTGGGCAGTGTTAGGAAGGGTGGGGCTTGGAGGGTGCAGAGTTGGGGGCTGCTCAAAAGTGGATGTTGACGGATCGACTCTGAGCTCCAGCTCTGCCCCTCCCCGCTCCTTTCCCAGTTTATCTCAAAACGTGCAAAACTCTTTTCAGTCTCCAAGGGATTGCTGTTCTGGCTGTTTTGACCCCTTCTGAGGATCCTGAGATGAAACAGAATAGTTCTTGTGAGTCTGTGTGGCAAAGCAAGGCGGAATGGAACTTTCTGTCCTTGTTGGTAGTTGAAGAACAGGAATGTTTATCCTTATCGGTGGATGTGGATATTTGTGTGTTATGTCCAGGTGAAGAAATCACCTTCCCAGCGATTCCATCCTGCTAATTAATCTAGCTGTCCTGGATGACTTTTAAAATATATTATTTTCATGATGTCAAAAGTAATCAAGGGCATTTCCTGGTGGTCCAGTGGTTAGGACTCCATGCTTCCAATGCATGGGGCACAGGTTCAGTCCCTGGTTGGGGAACTAAGGTCCCATAAGCCGTGCAGTACGGTCAAAAAAGAAAAAAAGAAAAAAAAAAGTAATTGTAAAAATCCATTTGGAAGTCAGCTGTGTTATATCACGTATATAACAATTTTGGCTAATACAAAACTCACATGCACATACTCACTCAAAAAGATAAGGCTGAACCTCTTCAGATTGCCCACGTATTTACCAACCTGAGATACGGCATTTTCTGCACCTGGCTTTATCTCGTAGATCCTGTTACCTCTGTGTCGTTAGAGAAGAAACCACAAATAAGGTAGCCGTCACGTGAGCCCATATAATGAGAAGGTAAACTAAGTGAATGGAATTATAGTTGATCTCCCAATATCTTTTTTTTTTTCCCAACCCAAAGGTCTTTATTGGATGCTTACCAATGATTAGCATGGGCTGGGTGCTAAGGGAAATTCCAAAGAAACACATGCATGAAAGCTCATAATAAACAGTCGAGTTCTCTTCTCACAATTTTCTTATTGACCCTGAAGTATCAATAGCACAGATAATGTTATTGAACTCTCCATTTTGTAGGTAGGAAATCGAGACAGACAGACACCAGACGGCTCGGCTAAAACCACACGTAGAGTAGGCAGTGGAGCAGGGCCTAGTACTCAGGGCTTCTGTGTAATTCCTACCGCCATCCCCTTCCCTGTTGAAAAAATACTTCACTCAATAATTGCGTAACTTGAGGTGCTCCCATGTTCAAGGTGATCTTCAGTGGAAGACTCTTCTCATCATTTGAAGAAAAAGGGAACAATTTCCACCCATTCTTCCAGATTTCAATTCCATTATTTCAGGAGTGATTTGAGCCTCCCTGGTTTCATACTGAGTCCCAGAGCCTTTTTGTGTATTTGGTTTTTTCAATGTCTTTTAATCCAATAGTTCTGTCTTCTCCCCCTTCTAAACGTACAGCTGAAACGAATGAAAAGGAGAATGAACTAATTGGGCTATTTTTTTCCTTCCCTTTCCTCATCAGTATCTGATGGAGATGCTGTAATTAGCCAGGTAATGAGAAGTGAAGGGTAAACGAGAAGAATTATTCCCAGAACACACATCTAAGGGTGAAAAACTGGAGCAGGACAAAGAGCCAAAGACGACAGTATTTTCTGTGCCTAACCAAGGGTGTTGTACCTACTGTTCTAGACGCAAGCATTTCTGGGTAAAGAAGAGGGAAACTCTGTTGGTGTCATTGCCTCTGGAGGAGCTAGTTTATGTGTAAACTCTGGACACGTGTTGGTTTATATCACTGGTGTCAAGATTTAGTTCTTTGAGACTCTATCCTAGAACTCTTAAATATTTTCTGTACTTAATTTTTAAAGATAAATAATTAACAATACACTCTTGAATTGGAAACTTATTTTTTAAAAATAATTTAGAGTATATTTATAATTAAAAAAATTTAAAAATTTTAAAAAATGGGACTTCCTTGGCAGTCCAGTGGTTAAGACTCCATGCTTCAAAGGCAAGGGGCGCGGGTTCAGTCCCTGGTCGGGGACCTAGGATCCCACATGCTGCGTGGCACAGCACAGCCAAAAAATAATTTAAAAATTAACAAATAGAGAGTATTTAAAAGATTTAAATTTGCATATCTAATACCAGTTCAACCATGCTTATTTTAATAATGAAGACAGTGAGGCTGAGAGAGGTCCCATCGTTTGTCCTCAGTCTAGGATTAAAGGCAGGACTCCTGAGACCCAGCCCTGTGCTTTTCCAGGGAATTCAGTGGACAAGGATACCTTACTCTGCCTGCGTCTGTGTTACTGTATATGAACTGCTCTCCATGAAGAGAACTTGCAAGCTTCTGAAGTACTTCAGAATGCTTATTACTTCTCTTCCTATTCTGTTTTTTGTTCTGTTTTGTTTTGTTTTTTTTTTTTTTAAGAAGTAACTCCTGGGACTTCCCTGGTGGCACAGTGGTTAAGAATCCGCCTGCCATTGTAGGGAACATGGTTTGAGCCCTGGACCAGGAAGATCCTTCATGCCGCGGAGCAACTAGGCCCGTGCACCACAACTACTGAGCCTGCGCTCTAGAGCCTGTGAGCCACAACTACTGAGCCTGCGTGCCACAACTACTGAAGCCCGTGTGCCTAGAGCCCGTGCTCCGCAACAAGAGAAGCCACCGCAATGAGAAGCCTGCGCACTGCAACGAAGAGTACCCCCCAGTCGCTGCAACTACAGAAAGCCCACAGGCAGCAACGAAGACCCAACACAGCCAAAAATAAATAAATAAATAAATAAATTCATTTAAAAAAATAAAAGGAAGTAACTCCTCTTTCTCAGTTAACTGGAATATTCAAACCTGACACTCCATTTGCCATCCACTGAGAATGAGTGGAGATTCCCTATGCATGGTCCTTGCCAGCCTCAGTTGCTCAGTTCTAAGTAGGAATCACTTGTTTCTACCTGGCCAGCTCAGAGGCCAGGTGTCTGGGTCAAGACCTTCAAAATGCACCATCTCTCTTCCCTTTTCATTGAGTATTTCAGATAAAGTCTGTTTCAAGTAAAACGTGTCTAAGCCTTTACATCTCCTTGATTATTACCTGTAATAATATTCTTCTGCTTGCTTGGTTTGTGATAACAGGGAGAAATTGACTTTTCAAGTGGTTCACATGTCCATGATGATAACGGCTGTTTTTGGTCTTGGAGATAAAACAAATGTTTCAGAAACCACCTTCAGATTATAAAAATATAAAAAATCCTGTTACCAGGATGAAACTGTGTTTAAAAATAAAGAAATAGGGCTTCCCTGGTGACGCAGTGGTTGAGAGTCCACCTGCCGATGCAGGGGACACGGGTTCGTGCCCCGGTCTGGGAAGATCCCACATGCCGTGGAGTGGCTGGGCCCGTGGGCCATGGCCGCTGAGCCTGTGCGTCCGGAGCCTGTGCTCCGCAACGGGAGAGGCCACAACAGTGAGAGGCCTGGGTACCACAAAAAAAAAAAAAAGAAATAATCAAAATCACGGAAGTTAACTTTTCTGTAATTACAGATGAAGGTGAAGGGTAACCCAAATTGCCTGCAAACTAGTCCGACCAGGGGTTCTCATTTTGAATAACCTCAGGGAAGGAGTCAGCAATTGTAGAGTTTTTGCTTCAGCATCTTGATTTCTAAGGTGCAGTTTTGCATGTTTCTTTCGCTTGTTGACTTGCTCCCCTTCTTGCCACACACACACACACACACTCACACGCACAAATGTGCTCAGTTGCATTCATGTTTTAACAGCTGCCACAAATGCTCTTGGGGCTCTGTAAATGAGATTTCTAGTGTGAAATCATTAATTGTGAGCTGTATCTTTTTTGTTTTTCAGAACAAGGAAAGAGCAATCTGCAGGTAGCATCCTTAGAAGATGCAGAATGTCGCAGAACCAAGGAACGCCTTTCTAATGGAAACAGTCGTGTTTCAGCTTCCAAATCTTCCCGAAACATCCCAAGGAGACACACTCTAGGTGGACCTCGAAGTTCCAAAGAAATACTGGGAATGCAGACATCAGAGATGGATCGTAAGAGAGAAGCTTTCCTAGAACATCTAAAGCAGAAATACCCCCATCATGCCACAGCCATCATGGGCCACCAGGAGAGGCTGAGAGACCAGGTACAAATATGCTGTCATTTCACTCTGCAGAGCTCATTCTTTTTCTTTTTTCTTTCTTTTTCTTCCACTTTTATTGAGATATAATTGGTCTGTGGCACTGTACATTTAAAGTATACAGCATAATGATCTGACTTACATTCATCACGAAATGATTATCACAGAAAATTTAGTGAACATCTGTCATCTCATTTAGATACAAAATGAAAGAAATAGAAGAACAATTTTTTTCCTTGTGATGAGAACTCTTAGGGTTTACTCTCTAAACAGCTTTCATATATAACCTACAACAGTGTTATTACATTTATCATGTTTACTTTACATCCCGAGTACTTATTTATTTTATGACTGGAAGTGTGTACCTTTTGACCACCTTCATCCGATTCCCCCTCCCCGTGCAAAGCTCATTCTTTAATGAACATGAGGGAAAGTAAAGAACTTCAGTTTAAAGGGGAAACAAATAGTTGAGTGGATTTTGCCCACTGTTGCGTTGTCCCAGATCTCTTTGGGGGTTATGGGAAGGAGGCAGATTGGTTTGACCTGACGGCTCAGCCCTCTTTAGCAGCAACAGTAAGAGAACCGGAGGTGAGAGAAGAGAGACCCGGAGAATATGCAGTTCCCCTAAAAGAGCGTCCCAGCTTCAACCACAAATACATGTAAAGTGCAGGCAATGCACGGGTATCACTTGACTGAGTAAAGCACGGAACCAACTAATGTGTACCCCGATAGCACTGAGTGCTGGGCACAGTGAATGAATGAATACATGCGTACATACGTACATAGATTTTTCAGGCTAAAACAGAGCATGCAAAGGGGTAGACTTGTGATAAACCCCTTTTCCTTAAAAAGCTGACATGAGGGTTTTGTTTTCTGCTCTTTTTTCTCTTCTAATCGGAGATGTTTTCCTTTTGCACGCTTGGCTTTCTGCTATCATCAGCTACCTGTTTTCTCAGGTCCTCTTGACAGCCATACAGATATCACCCGACTGTGGCTCGGGATGTTTTTGTTTCTTGGCTGTGTATAGTTACTTCTTAGCAGACAGCGTGGGTTTGGGGTTACAGGAGATGGGGGGGCCACCCTCCTCTGTACCCCTCACAGATGGGCGTCTCCATCTGCGGATGGAGACCGTGGTAACAGAAGCAGAGCACACTTAGCCATAGGGCTGGTCGGGACAAGGGCAGGCTGTTATTGATTTCGACACTAATCGAAACTAGTAGAGAGACAGGTAGAGAGACAAGCCCTGTGTTTTAAGTCTGCTCTCTTGCCAGTTAGTTACAAAAGCGATGTCTAACTCGGCTTTTGATCGTCCGTGGAAATGGAGATTGGCACCAGCCTGAGTAATTTAAATCTATACTTTATCCTCAATCTCCTGTGCCCCTTTAAATGGAAGCTTCTCTTCTATGAAATCTTCATCAGAGTGCCTAAAAATGTGAAATATGCCTCATGAACTGTATGTTGAAAAGTTCACATTCCCAAGAGGCAGGGGGCCCAGAAGAAGAGAAACAAAAGAAGAATCCGGGTTGATGTAGAGATGAGCAGATTAATTCTTCAGTAAATAAGAAAAGGATGGCCATCTTCATTTCAAGCATATATAGAAAATACCCCTATTTTCTTTTATTTCTATTTATTTATTTTTTAAATTTATCTCCCCATCCCAGTTTTATTGAGATATAGTTGACACATAACAAAAATACCTCTATTTTCTATTGATAGTTGGACACTGTCCATTTAATTAATGGAGTTTGTGCCGCTCTCTGTGTCATAATATGTGAGGCATCATACTTTATCCAGTGCTCTTCGGATTGAGGAAACTCAGGACAGTTACGGTTATACAATTTGCTAAAGAAAAGTTGGAATTTGAATCCAGTTATGTCTAAATCCTTGTTTATTCCACTGTTCTATTAGTTGAAAATCATTGCGTACAGAGCAGATAGTATGGTCTATGTATGAGGTGTAAGGGTGTGTGTGTGTGTGTGTGTGTGTGTGTGTGTGTGTGTGAGAGAGAGAGAGAGAGAGAGAGAGAGAGAGAGACAGAGAGAGAGAGAAAGAGACTATAGGGGACAGCGATCTGGGTGAAGGAGGCTAGAGAGTTGATTTGTGTTGAGTGAGCAAGGCAAATGTTTATTTTTGAAGTTAAAATGTATTATTTTGCAGAGAAATTAGTCTGTCAAAAATGGTAAATTTTCCATTTAAAATTTTTTTCAATTGCTGTAACTGTTATTATTTGTGATGTCATAATTGTCGCTACTACCATGATGATGATGGCTTTGGATAAAGTTATTATGTGCGGAACCTAAAAATAACCAGAAGGTTGTAAAGGGCGATGGTGTCAAAAGACAGAGAGTAATGAATGTGGCTGAGTGGCCTCAAGCTCCAATCTCCTGTCACTTGCATCTCCGCCATGCTGTAGTCTGGCCACGGCTGGTCAGTTGCCCCTTCCTTGGGTAATTTGAGATGAATTCTTGTGTATTCCAAGCTGACTATCCAAAAGGGGAAAGGTTGTGATGCGTGGATCTGTGTGTACGTTTTTCCTTCTGCTGCTGTGTTGCAAAGGAACCTTAATCAGCACTGTAAACATTAGAGATAAGCTTAGGTGACGACTTAGGAAATTCCTATAGACAGCACTTCACCTTCTGTCTTTTTCATTCTTTTTCTCCTACCGCCCATTTCCTCTTTCCTGTCCTCTTCTCCACAGCATGCTTTGTTCCTCCCTGATCTTCTGATAATGGATTATTCCAGGCTTCCTTTACAGAAAGATCCCGTGACCGGCCATAAGGAGGAATGCAAATATCACAAGTCTGATGCACTTTCCAGATATGGAGTTTCTAAACACCACATACTCTTCTGGTGGCTGTTTTCTTGGTTGCTTCCCAGAAAAGTGGCCTTAGTGAGGAGTGCCAGTGAGAGAAGTCAAGGATAACGTGACGAAAATGCTGTATCCAGTACTATACATGAAATATCTTGGTGCTAAGGAAATTCAGGTTCTAATGCCTTGGTATCAAACATCAGGAGAATCAGAGCATGCCTTATGCTTTGAAATATGAATTCAAACACTTGGAAGATTCCTGGTTGAAAACTTATACTGGAGACTTTGAAAATAAGTCAGTCAAGAATTTTCTTCAGTCTAAATTATTGAAAAGCACAAAGGTTTCCTTTTCTCTCTTCTACTATCTTTAAAAAAATTCAGATGACAGTATTGCGTGATAGAGCTTATCTGCATAATAGTACACGGAATCTTTATTGACTCCCCAGCATACTCCTGTGAGGCAGTCAGGCTGTGAAGCTGCATCATCTGGCAGCAAAAAGGCTTGGCTCTGGGGTCAGGCAGGACTGGGTTGGAATCCAGTCTCCACCATATGCTCGTTGTATGATTTGGAGCTAATGACTTAATCTTTCTGTTTCAGTTACCTCATTTGTCAAGGGAAGATAATACCTATATCACAGAGTATTGAGAAAGAAAATGATGGATTCTCTTTCTGTTTCAGTGGCAGCTCTTAGCATTACAGTATTCTGATTTGTGATGTCCAAAAGAAGAGCCTCGGAGGCTCTTATTTTCAAATTAGTGTTTAAAGTCATTTCACTTCTTTATCAACACATATTTGAGTACCTGAAGGAGTTAATTTTTCCCATTGTCAGAGCACAGTTTTGTTATATTTCTGAAATTCGCTTGTATTTTTCCTTCATTAAAAGCTTCCAATTTGGATTTCTTTCACTTATTCATCCCGTATATATTTAGTTGGTACCTACCATGGAAAAGGCATTGTGAGAAATACAGACAAAGAGGCATGGCCCCTGCCTTCAAGTCAGTAAAAGATATAAGGCATTCACATACAGAGACTAATCTTTCCAGATCCAGCCTAAATGTCACACCTGCTGAGCTGGTCATAGCATCTTGCAGTACCTGTATTGTAGCATCTCATCATGCCTTTATTGTGCTTTTACTTATGTTTCTTCTCCCATCTAAAATATGCTTTTGGAGCAAGAACTTTGTCTGAATCACCTTTGTAAAGCCAGCATTTATGGGAGCACACAACTGAAATTAGGCGTGATTAATTTTTGTTGAATGAATAAATGAATGAGTGAATATTTCCAATACGATTAGAATGTGATAGGTACCATTTGTTTGGTACAAATAGTAGTGGGGAATCCAGGGGTAAAGAGATTGATGACAATTTGGTCAGTCAGAAGGGACTGAGGCTAAGAAGCTAAGGAAGGCTAAACGATTTCCCTCAAGTCAAGAAGCCAGCAGGTCAGCCAGGGTCTGAATTTCCCAAGTCTGTGGTCTCTCCACTTGTTATTGATTGACCTTGGCGTTTGCTTCCTCTGCCTTTCATTTTTCTAAAGTTTTGATAACAAATTATGTAGCTCACAGTGGGTCAGGCAATAGAGACATTCATTCCATTGCCATTTCTTTAAAAAGAGAAATCTTACTCAATTCCCGAGCATATGAGATAACCATAGAAAATAGATTCCAGTATATATTTTACCTTGACAGGAAGTTACGTTTTTGAAATAGCTCTGAGTTCAGAAAGGTCTGTAGTTCAGCCATCTCTCTCGGTCATCATCACTGTGTGACTCTACAGTTTGGAAATGCTCTTCTTTCATGTCTTTTCTAGTGAAGAAACAGATGTCCAACTGGCCTCTCTCCTACAGAGGCCAGCTGTCCACTCCTAGTCTCAGAAACCCTTCTGAAAATAAATTTTCAGTCCTTATTCCTAGTTACACACAGAATTTCTATTTAACTAACTAGGTATATAGTATTCTACAGAATATTAGTTTATGTGTATTCTTCTATCTAATGTGGTCAAATCTTTGGAGGAAAGAGGAACACAGTCAGCCCTCCGTATCTGCGGGTTTCACATCCTTGGATTCAACCAACCGCAGATAGAAAATATTGGGAAAGAAAAATTCCAGAAAGTTCCAAAAAGCAAAACTTGAATTTGCTGAGCTCTGGCAACTACTTCTATAGCCTTTGCATTATGTTTACAACTATTTATATAACATTCTATTGTATTAGGTATTATGTGACCTAGATGATTTATAGTATATGGGAGGATGTACATAGGTTATATGCTAATACTATGCCATTTTATGTAAGGGACTTGAGCATCTTTGGATTTTGGTATCCGAGGGGGGTCCTGGATCCAATCCCCCATGGCTCCCAGGGACCACTGTACATTTTAACTTAAAAGTCTAATGTGTTCTTCCATTTAGTACAAAGAGTGAGAGAGCTATAAAGGTTATTTTCCTTTAACGTGAACATTGTGGAGGGTTAAAATAAGGAGATAAGCACATGAACAATGACAGTATCTGAAATGGGGTTCATAAGTCCAGGAGGCGTTTTGTCTGACCTGTTGCTGTCTCTGAGTGCCCCTCAGGTCTCCCTAGTGTCTCTCTTGTGTGTCCATGTGGAAATGACACTAGAGCTGTTTTCTCCGTGCCTGATGAGTGGGGCACCACTTCCACTGTCTACTGTATGTAGTCCAGCATATCTGGAACCTGCATGTAATTACGCTGCCAGCTGTGGAAGTGAAGATAAGGAAGATATCTATCAGTCTGTTCACTCAGAACCATCTCAAGTTCTAGTTCAGGCTAGTCTTTTTTTTTTTTTTTTCTGTACGTGGGCCTCTCACTGCTGTGGCCTCTCCTGCTGCGGAGCACAGGCTCTGGATGCGCAGGCTCAGCGGCCATGGCTCACGGGCCCAGCCGCTCCGTGGCGTGTGGGATCCTCCCAGACCAGGGCACAAACCCGTGTCCCCTGCATCGGCAGACAGACTCTCAACCACTGCGCCACCAGGGAAGCCCCATGCTAGTCTTTTAAACAGCCTCTAAAGAACTTTATCCATTAGTGAAGAGCTGTACTATGGAACTTGGAACAAGAGTTTCAAGTTCAAGCTCAACATTATCCCTTCCTCCACTATGGAAGACATTATGGAGTTTCCTTAAAAAACTGAAAATAGAGCTACCATATGATCCAGCAATCCCACTCCTGGGCATACATAGGAAAAGACAAAAACTCTAATTTGAAAAGATAAATGCACCCCAATGTTCATAGCAGCACTGTTTACAATAGCTAAGACATGGAAACAACCAGAGTGCCCATCAACAGTCACTTGGTTTAAGATGTGGTATATATATGCAATGGAATATTACTCAGCCATAAAGAAGAATGAAACAATGCCATTTGCAGCAATATGGATGGACCTAGAGATTATCATACTAAGTGAAGTAAGTCAGAGAGAGAAAGGCAAATATCATGTGAATCACTTATATGTGGAATCTAAAAAATAATACAAATGAATCTATATACAAAACAGAAACAGACTCACAGACATAGAAAACAAACTTTTGTTTACCAAAGGAGAAAGGGAGGAGAGGAGGGATAAGTTAGGAGTATGGGATTAACAGATACAAGCTACTGTATGTAAAATAGATAAGCAACAAGGATTTACTGTATAGCACAGGGAACTATATTCAATATCTTGTAATAACCTATAATGGAAAATAATCTGAAAAAACATATATATAACTGAATCACTTTGCTGTACACCAGATACTAACACAATATTGTAAATCAACTCTACATCAATTAAAAAATAAACATCCATTCCTTTGACTGACATCTCCTTTTCAGATGGTATGTAACTGATTTTGTCAAGAATCATGAAAATCACACAGTTAAAGACAGAAGACAAGAGAAGTCTTAACTGCCTTTGAATCAGAAGAGCAGGTATTAAGAAGTGAGCACTGTTGGGGCTTCCCTGGTGACACAGTGGTTGAGAGTCCGCCTGCCGACGCAGGGGACAGGGGTTCGTGCCCCAGTCTGGGAAGGTCCCGCATGCCGCGGAGCGGCTGGGCCCGTGAGCCATGGCCGCTGAGCCTGTGTGTCCAGAGCCTATGCTCCGCAACGGGAGGCCACAGCAGTGAGAGGCCTGCGTACCACACAAAAAAAAAGAGAGAAGTGAACACTGTTTCCAGGTGGTAGAATGAAGGCATTCTTACTCCTGTTCCTTAGTAACTCACTGAGAACAATTAAGGGTATCAACAATGGAAAGAAAGAGGGGGAAAAAACCCAAAAAAACCTCCGTCTTGCAAAAAACAAGGAGATTATAAGGACCTATGGAATGTTTCTGTGAAGTATACACAGAATGTAGAAAGTGAAATAGTTTTTAAAAAGGAAAGTGTGCTACCAACAATTTATATGATCTTGACCTTACCTTCAGTAGAGGAAGCTTTCTGGATGAAAAGCCAAGTTCATAGATGAGAGGAGGCAGTGTTACCAGATCAAAATACTGCCAGTCGCAGGGAGCCTGTGATTTCAAGGGCTGTGCTGTGTGCCTCCCAGTCGAAGAATGAGGGTAACACGATTTTAGGGCAAAGCAAGTAACATATTATTGTGGGGAAGGCATTTGATGTCACAGATCACAGACAAGGGTGCAGGTTACCTCTGCTGACTTCTCCCCCTTGCATGCTAGCTTTCAGTAGCTGGCTGGCCCCATTCAAATGGGAGTTATAAAGAGAAAGGAGCCAAGAGGAGAGGTATACCTTACAACTGACGTGTTAATCAGGATGGTCTTGATTATGCTGGGTAACAAGTAAACCCTGTAGGTTTTTTGTGATATGACACAAGGACGTTTTATTTCTCATGCACACAAAGTCAGTTATTTGCACACCTCTCCAGAGAAGCTGTCCTTGCAATGACTTTGTGATTCAGGCTATATCCATGGTGTGGTGATGCCATCTTAACACATGGATTCCAAGTCACCATGACAGGGAAAGAGAGAGCCAGTGGTTCTGCACAGCCTCTTAAAGATGTTGGCCCAGAAGTGGCATCTGCCACTTCCCTTCACCACAGCATCTTGGTTCTAGCACCTACAGGGATATTTGGTTTATGCAGATTTTGGCTGTGGAATTTAGTTTAAGAAAGAAATCCTCCCCCACCCCCATTTCCTTATATTAGCTTTCCCAAATGTAATGAATGGTTTTATCTGCTTTGTTGTACATAACACTTTATGCCTATCTGTACACTAGCATCAATCACATTTATATGTAATATAAATATATTAACATATATTTACATCTGCATGTAATGGCACCTTTTTTCATTGAAGTATAGTTGATGTACTGTATATATATTTTTTTGTTTGTTTTTTATAAATTTATTTTATTTATTTATTTTTGGCTGCATTGGGTCTTCGTTGCTGCACACATGCTTTCTCTAGTTGCAGCGAGCCGGGGCTAACTCTTCGTTGCAGTGCATGGGCTTCTCATTGTGGTGGCATCTCTTGTTGCGGAGCACAGGCTCTAGGTGCACGGGCTTCAGTAGTTGTGGCTTGTGGGCTCTAGAGTGCAGGCTTAGTAGTTGTGGCACACGGGCCCAGTTGCTCCACAGCATGTGGGATCTTCCCACACCAGGGATTGAACCTGTGTCCCCTGCATTGGCAGGCGGATTCTTAACCACTGCGCCACCAGGGAAGTCCCCTATATATATTTTTTGGCCGCACTGCATGGCTTTCGGAATCTTAGTTCCCTGACCAGGGATCCAACCCTTACCCCCTGCAGTGGAAGCATGGAGTCCTAACCACTGGACTGCCAGGAAAGTCCCGATGTACAGTATTATATGTTACAGGTGTACAAGATAGTGAGTCACAATTTTTAAAGGTTATACTCCATTTATAGTTATTATAAAATATTGGCTGTATTCCCTGTGTTGTACAGTATATCCTTGTAGCTTTTTTTATCCATAATGGTTTGTCTCTCTTAATCCCTATATAATGACATCTTTAGACTTGTTTTTGATGAATTTAATTGTGTCGTAGCAGAACTTCCATCACACTGGATCACGCCTCATGCCATGGATTTCAGGCTCTCAGTTTATACCTTGGGGATAGATGTAGTCCCTCCGTCATGTATGAAAAGCTCCAAATTAATCAAATTTTTGTCTATCCCATATGTCTTAACCCTGATCAACCCAGATATGTGAAGTGTTCAAAATTCACAAATATGCATTGATATTCATGGATCAATGTATCAGCAAAGCCTGGAAGGGAAGGCTAATGGGAACTAAAGATACACTAAGAACTAAGGTTTGTAATACACAGTCCGACCCTCAGTTCTTGGATACAGTGTAGAATGATGAACCACTCTTTCATGCAGTGTCCCTTCCCTCCAGATGACAGTGAGCTCATTGAAGGCAGAACTGAATATTCTTTTTTTTTTTTTTTTAAACTTTCTAAAGCTGGCCAAGAGCTTTATGCATGAGTAGGCACAACATAAATATTCAGTACATATTTTCTAACTGGCTTTTCCAGAGTGTATATCAGGAGAGATGTGGGCAGGAGACATAGGAATGTGGATGGCTTTGAAAAGAGAATTCTAGGGTCTAGAAGCCGTGAGTAGTTCTATTGTTTGTTTGCAGATGTGGATACGAGTAATGACCAATAATGACATGTGATTGTGTGTGTGTGTTCATTGCATTGTGGTCTTAGTAATGTATCATCTGGCAGGAAGCTTAAGAATATGACCCATTAAACAATATCTCATATTTTCAAAAAAAAAAAAAAAGATACACTAAGACCATAGACGGAGTGGAGGGCTTGGGATCTGGTAAAAGACTAACATTGTAGGGGGATAGGTTTTATACAATTATACATGTTTTGTAAATAAATAGATAAACAAATGAAAAGCTTGTAAGTTATAGTAAAGGAGATAGACCCCCAGCTAAGAATTTCCTCTTTCGAGCTATTACTTTATTCTAATCCAAAGTGGAAGATGACGGTAGAATAGCCATGTTTAGCATCAGAAACATATTTAGCTGTTTAAACTAATGACCGAATTGGGGTTTACAGACCAATTTCTTGCCTAAATCTTAAGGGAAAGGGAAACAACTTCTTAGCAGTTAAGAAATCTAATACAGTGTATGCAGAGCAAATAATAATACCAAGTCAAAACAGGAAGAGGGAAGAAATACCCTTACACAGACTGCCGTGCACGTAGAGAATCTTAGTTATGTTCAGCTTTTCTTTAGCACTATTTTCTCAGCTGTTATTTATCGTGGTGGAAAAGTGGAGAAGACCTACAATGACTACATATTATTGGCAGCCACCAAAATTGTGACACTGTTGCTCTTTACACATATAAGTATAGTCCATCCTCCCCCAAACCCAATGGGGTAGGCACTATTTATTATGAACTTTACTTAACAGAATGGCACAGAGCAGTTAGATCTTGCCCAAAGTGACACAGCAGGTAGGCAGCAGCACCAGGACTTAATCTTATTACCTGGGTTTGGGAGCCTTGCTCTTACCCTCCAGATTATCCCATCTTTCTGATCGGTGACAGAATCTAAAGATACTCCAAAACATTGAAGAAATAAGGAAGGACTGGAATGGGGGAGCAGTTTGCCCAGCATCAATATGTAAGAAATTTAGTGGTGATCCCAGAATGGCTGAAGTACCAGCCTCTTGGGGAAGAAAAGGAATTTGGCACAAGAGAAGCCATGGCATCAATCGTGGTGTGTATCTGAGAAAGGTGAAAATTGAGAAAATGTTTCTATTGCCAGAGCAGTGCCTTCAGATGAAAGGAGCACATGTCATAATGGGATTACACAGTGTATTTGGAGAATGTATATTAGTGTATGTGTGAGTATGTATTTAATGAACTACCAGAGGCTTGTGAATAAAGAATATGATAGGACTGAAAGAATCAGTATAAAAGAAAGTCTTGTTCTCAGAAATTTCAAATACTATTAGATATGTCAAAGGGAAACAATAGTCATCTAAAGTTGGATGTGATGGAAAACAACAGTAAAAAAACAAGCAGAAGGAGCATTATGATACTTAACAGATGATGCTACTCAAGGAATCAGATGAAGGAGCTGGCCTGGAAATATTTCCCAGAAGACTGATATTTTGCACTGTGGCTTAGAGGGTGGGGGAGGTGTATTTCAGCAGATTTGGAATATTACGTAGTACGAGGTGTGGTGGGGACCCAGTGAAAAAAGACTAAATTCAAGGGGGTGTCGTTTTTACTTGTGAACTTGACATCGAGTTTACATTAATCATACAGGATACAGAAAAAGAGAGAAAGAATACTGAATAGGGATCATTCATAACGCATGGCTTTTGATCCATGTTTAATTGGGTGCCACCAACCCCCGCGTTAGCTTTCATTTTAATTAGTGTTGAGGAAGAGCAGGAGAACACATTTTGAGAGCAGTGCTATATTAAGAAGGGCTCTGCAAAAAAAAAAAAGAATCAAAATAAGATTCTACCGGAAAATCTGCTGAAGGGTGCCTGGGAGTAGGTGGGAAAGTTGGGGGAAGTCAAAAACCGAAGTAGAGCCGTGCAGTGGCAGGAGACACCTGGAAAGTGATAATCAGTAAAACCTAGAGAAAATTGCCACCAAATTAGATGGAAATTTTGGTATTGAGGAATCCAGAAAAGACCGGTGGGATGCAGTCCACACATTGATGCAGAAGTTATATTGCAAACATCTGAATTGTCCTAACTCTCCTCACTCATCAAGCTCACTTCTTTGCCATTATTCATCCTTCCCCCTGCAGTGTTTTCTTGGATTAATTCAGTCAGGTGGTTACTTATCATGGTCCTACACTATGAGCTTGGCATTGGGCAGTATACAAAAAATACAAAACACAATACCTGCCCTGCCAAGTGTACATCGCTTTAGTGGAAAGAGTACCAACTTTTGGATCCAATATGAGTGAGTTGATATATGCTAAGACACTCAGCCGTGTGATTGCAGGCCAGTCAGACCATTTCCCTGAGGCTTTTTCTTAACCATAGAAATGAGACAGATAATCATGTTGGGGTGCTGATTACATGAGATAATATATCTCTGCTGTAGCAGGTGTTGAATGCATGTCAAAACTCTTCTCATCAAGGAGAGCATTCTCCTGGGGAAGTCAAGGCCAGTGCCATTAGGGCAGCACGAAACAGTGTACGTTCTCAACGGCAATGATCGAGACCAGCATTTTGTAAAAGTATGTTCTACAGAATCTTAGATCCCTGGGCTGTTAATAGCTGTTTGGGGAATGGGGAGAAAGTTTCTAATTTGGGGACATTCTTGGTTAACCAAAGTTAAATGAATTTCTACATTGCCGGGCTGGTCAGATCTTTTAATATGCCAGAAGGCATTGTGAATCCCAGGTTGGAGATTTGGGAGCAGGTTGGTGAGGGATGAAATAGGCCGTGTTTCCCAAACCTGTTTGCTGAAGAATTATTGTTGGGGACTCTTGTTTTATGGAACACGTTAGAAAGTGGTGGAATGTTATGAGAAAGCTTGTATTCAGAGCAGTGGGAGATTTCAGAGAGGGAAGATTTCATACAGCAGATCAGAAGTTGAATGGAGTCTCATGGAATAATTGAGGGTCTTGGTGACAGGAGACTGTCCTAATTATCTATTTCCTCAATGCCCAGTATATAGTAGGTATTCAGCAAATATCTATGGCAAGGTTATTGACAGATTATGGCCTGAATGATATGATGAAGGTGTGGAGACATTCTGATGGAGGGGAGTGGCCAGGAGAGGCAGTGATGTGACAAGAATGGAGGTGGCTCCCTGGTGAGTCAATGAGTAGGCCAGTCTAAGTGAGGTGGGAGTGCCATTTGGACAAGGTGGGGGAGGTCAGTGGAGTTAAGTAAAGGGAAGTCAGATTGTACTGGACCTTGAATATCTGGCAGAAAGCTCAGAATGGCAGACACAGGGTACCGCTGTAGCCTTGAACCCGAAACTGGAATAAAAGCCAAGTTTGAAGGTTAGCTTTCCAGTGCTACGCAGGAGGGACCATGTGAAAAGCCTGGGTGCTGGCTGGAAGCGGATGGAGTGTCCAGGTGGCTGTGATAATGTCCAAGGTAGTGGCAGTAGGCATGGTGCTCAGCCGGAAGGGAAGGATGATGAAACATCAGATATACGAATGAAAAAATGAGAATGGGGACGTCCCTGGTGGCACGGTGGTTAAGAATCTGCCTGCCAATGCAGGGGACATGGGTTTGAGCCCTGGTCTGGGAGGATCCCACATGCCACGGAGCAACTGAGCCCGTGCACCACAACTACTGAGCCTGTACTCTAGAGCCACAACTTCTGAGCCCGTGTGCTGCAGTTACTGAAGCCCGCGTGCCTAGAGCCCGTGCTCTGCAATGAGAGAAGCCACTGCAGTGAGAAGCCCATGGACCACAACGAAGTGTAACCCCGCTCGCTGCAACTAGAGAAAGCCTGTGTGCAGCGACAAAGACCCAACGCAGCCAAAAATAAATAAATAAATAAATAAAATTTTTAAAAAGGAAAAGAAAAAATGAGAATGACTCGGTGACTCATTAGAGAAGGATGAAGGTACGAAGAACTGCAGCGGTGTAGCAGAAAGGCAGGAACACCCAGGGAGGCCCCCCAAAACCTGGTTTCTGGTTCCCACTCTTCTCCCACCTGTGCCAGCTCCTGTGCAAGTCACTAAGCTGTCTGCATCCGTCCATACTGTGTGACCCACTGAAGATCTAGAGGAGTACCTTTGAAGGTTACAGCCACCATCACAAGAGGAATGGGGAGAAAAGGACACCAGTGTTAACACTTGGGATCTGATGTTGGAGGTGGAATATGGGGGGAAAGATCTGGTCTGAAGCTCAGTGGATTTTTCGACACAATTCTATAGTGTCTTCCTTTTGAAAGGCTCTCAGATTTGCCCTCGCAGGGCCCTGCTTTGCGCCAGCCTCATTTTGTTTTCCCATCTCGGCATCTT
Source organism: Mesoplodon mirus (assembly GCF_964341445.2). Classification (NCBI taxonomy): domain Eukaryota; kingdom Metazoa; phylum Chordata; class Mammalia; order Artiodactyla; family Ziphiidae; genus Mesoplodon; species Mesoplodon mirus. The sequence goes on along the minus strand of NC_138979.1, from coordinate 11,818,643 downwards.
TGTCGTGTCTGGCCTTTTCTTTCTCCTTCCCTTGCCCTAATCTGAGGTTTTCAGACCCTGCGCAGGTGTGAAGGTGAATCGTGAAGAGTGAGTTAATGTTGTGGGCTGTCAGATGGAGCCTTGAAGCGAGGTGTTGATTTTTGACAGAGTGTGGAGGGAGGTGCAACTTACTACAGTTAAGTAAGAGGCTTCGCTCCATCTCCTGCTTGCACCTAAGAGGTACTTAGGGGTTAATGCATGTGTGAGGACTTTGTTTCATGAGTACTTACTGAGACCACCATTGGGGCAGTCAACAGTTCTACTCGGACAGCACCGAGATGCTGAGGGGAGAGCAGGTGGTTGGTGTAATACTTGAGGTAGAGATGTACCTGAGAAAGGAACGGGTGTATGCACTGTAATTACTGTGGGTGGATTCCATCTTTTGGGTCCTTCTGCCTCCCTCTATCCCTCCTTTCCCATTCCTTTGTTCCTTCTTTCTTTCCTTTTAGCTTTTAACCATTTCAGTTAGACCGGAACACTCTCATATATGAAAGAGTGCTGAATATTAAAAGTGTGAGAACCGTCGCTCTTCCAAGTCAGCTGTGTACTTGTCCCACCTCTGTGATTCTTTCTCCAGCTGCTCTGTACAACATCTGTTTTACTTCTGGTTAAGTACCAGGAAGCTTAGTGCCCGTACAGGCTTCTAGAGAACAAATGTCATTTGTGTACTCTCTTGGGTTTACCAGCTTTATTTGTTATTTCAAAGAATCAGTTTGCATTTATTTTTCTTTTCCATATTATTGTTTGCTATCGTGTTACTCACAGCTTTTATTATAGTTAATGGCCTTTTCCTAGTTTTTTAAGTTATCGTTGTTGTCTTATACTTTCTTAGAATGTGTATTGAGTTCACTTATTTTTAGTATTTCTTATTTAATACTGAAGGCATTTAAGGGCAAATATTTCCTGATGCCAGCTTGGGCCATGTCCTGCAGGGGGTGTTTTTTGGTTTGTTTTGTTTTTCTTTTTGTTTTTGGCTGTGCCGTGCAGCTTTCAGGATCTTAGTTCTCTGACCATGAATTGAATCCTGGCCCTGGCAGTGAGAGTGTGGAGTCCTAACCGCTGGACCACCAGGGAATTCCCTGTCCTACAGTTTTGTATGAAATATTTTCTGTTTCATTGTTTAAAGAAAGGTGAAAATTACAGTTTTGATTTTTCTCTTTTATTTAAGGATTGTCGAGGAATATTTCATTTCCAAGTAGTTGAGGTTATCATTATTTATTTATAATTTCACTGGATGTGATCAGAGAATGCAGTCTGTAAAGTTCCTACCTTTAAATTTGTTTAAGGATTTGTTAAAAAAACATTTTTTGAATAGTCAAATATGCAGTCAATGTAAGTGTACCATAAATATTCACGGAAAATTACCTATTTTGTGCTTTTTATATATGCCCATGCATGCACATATATATGTCAGGTTTCTTGTTGTTTTGTTTGTTTGTTTGTTTTTTAGGTCTGTTGTTTTTATCACTCATTGCTCTCAGTCCTTATTTTGTTATTCTACTGCTATTCAGTTTTAAACAAGGTATAATAAAATCACTCACTATACTTGTATTTTTATCCTGTTTTTGCATTCTTAAGAATTTTTGCTTTATAGTTTTTTAGTTGTTTTATTTGTTGCAAACAAATCTGCAATGATTAGCCCTTCTTCCAAAATTATGTCTTTTTACATTCTGTTTAGTGTGTGGTTAACTTTTCTTAATATTAACATTGTCACTCTTGCTTTAAACTTGTTTGCATTTGTCTGGTATGTTTTACCCATCTATTTTCAAATTTTATTAATGAGTATGTATTAGAAATGACATATAACTTGGCTTGCTTTTTTAGCCTAATGTATCAGTCTTTGTCTTTAATAGGAAAATTCAGTCCTTTGATATCTAGTGTAATAACCAATGGACTTGATTATATTCCTTCATCTTAATTTGATAGCAAATATATTTATTCTTTATTAAATACCATTCAAACTCGTTAATACTAAACAGTTACTCGAGTTTTAGTCTTGGCACTTCTCTGGTGGCGCAGTGGTTAAGAATCCGCCTGCCAATGCAGGGGACACGGGTTCGAGCCCTGGTCTGGGAAGATCCCACATGCCGTGGAGCAACTAAGCCCGTGCACCACAACTACTGAGCCTGTGCTCTAGAGCCCACGAGCCACAACTACTGAGCTTGCGTGCCACAACTACTGAAGCCCATGCGCCTAGAGCCCGTGCTCCACAACAAGAGAAGCCACCGCAATGAGAAGCCCGTGCACCACAACGAAGAGTAGCTCCCACTCGCCGCAACTAGAGAAAGTCCGCATGCAGCAATGAAGACCCAATGCAACCAAAAATAAATTAAAAAAAAAAAAGTTTTAGTCTTGACAAATCACACTTGACGTGATGGTAGGAGCTCCAAGTGAAAGTGACTGTTACACAGTCAGAGATAGAAGAGGACCAGGACCTGAGCCAGGAAACAAGACTGGACAGAAGCGTATTGGCAGTATCTGCTCTATTACGGTTCTCCAGAGAAACAGAACCATAGGTTAGAGATAGAACAAGAGTGAGCATGAGAGAAAGAGACTGATTCAGTTTAAGGACTTGGCTCCCACAGTTGTAGGGAGTGATAAGTTTGAAATCTGTAGAGCAAGCTGGGAGGTTGGAAATTCAGGTACGAGTTGATGTTGCTGCCTTGAGTCCAAGATCGGCAGACTGGAAACTCAGGCAGGGTTTCTGTGTTACAGTGTTGAGGCAGAATTCCTTTTTTGGAAACTCTAAGTCTTTGCTCTTAAGGCAAAGGCTTTGATTGGATGAGGCCCACCCACACTATGGAGGGCAATCTGCTTGACTCAGAAGTGTGCTGACTTAAATGTTAATCACATCTAAAAATACCATCACAGCAGCATCTAGACAGTTGTTTGACCAAACAACTGAGCACCATAGTCTAGCCAAGTTACCACATAAAATTAATCATCACCTCAGTACCATAGAAAAAGCTGACTAAATGTGAATGGATAATTTCTAAAGCAAATGACATCTACAAACAAAAACAGAGCCACAGATCAAGGACTTAGCATTAGGGAATTACCACAGTTGGTTTCCATTGTTTCATTAAAAAATCCAAGTGTTCTTTTGCTTTTGGTGATACTCTGTAGTATGCTCTTGATTTACAAAATGTATCCTTGTTTTATTCTTTTGAACGTTGGTCAGTTTTTCTTTACACCAGAACTTCAGGTTGAAGATGCTTTTTGAGAGCCTGCTGTTTTGTTAACCTTATCTGTTTCGTAGTGGTTCTGTTTGTCCCAGGGTTATGAGCTGTAACATGTTAATCCTGTTCCGTGAAGCCCTTGCAGGCCTCCACACAGCCCAGAGCTAAACAAATGCCACTGCTCCGCCAACGCTGCTATGCTGATGGAACATCTCAGTCTGAACTGTTCCAGCCCCGATACCAGCTGTTGACTTGGTATATATGAGAGGATGTGCAGAGAGTCTGTGTTGCCCTTTACAATCCAATATAGTCAACATTCCTTATCTGTGGGTTTTGCATCCAAGGATACGGAGGGCTGACTGTACTACACCATTTAGTATAAGGCACTTGAGCATCTGCAGATTTTGGTACCCATGGGGGTCCTGGAACCAGTTACTGGTGGATAACAAGGGACGGCTGTATATATTTTCAGATTAGTCTGCTAAATAAATCTTTTCAGCATAGCTTAGTTTAGTTACTATTTAATATCTCCAATTATAAGCAAATTATTTTATTGGAGCATAGTTGATTTACAATATTGTGTTAGTTTCAGATGTACAGCAAAGGGATTCAGTTATAAATATGTGTATATATATTTTTCAGACTCTTTTACATTATAGGTTATTATAGGATAATGAATATAGTTCCCTGGGCTATACAGTAGGGCCTTGTTGTTTATTTTATATATAGTAGGGTGTATCTGTTAATCTCATACTCCTAATTTATCCCTCCCCTCTTCCTCTTTGGGAATCATAAGTTTGTTTTCTATGTCTGTGAGTCTTTCTGTTTTGTAAATAAGTTCATTTGTGTTACTTTTTAGATTCCACATTTAAGTGATATCGTATGTTTGTCTTTCTCTGTCTTACTTACTTAGTATGATAATCTCAAGGTCAATCCATGCTGTTGCAAATGGAAAAATTTTCATTCTTTTTCACAGTTGAGTAATATTCCATTGTGTGTGTGTCTGTGTGTGTGTGTGTACCACATCTTCTTTATCCTTCATCTGTTGATGGACATTTATGTTGCTTCCATGTTTTGACTATTGTAAGTAGAGCTGTTTAGGAACACTGGGGTGCATGTATCTTTTCAAATTAGAGTTTTCACATTTTCCAGATACATGCCCAGGAGTGGGATTGCTGGATCATATGGCAGCTCTCTTTTTAGTTTTTTAAGGAACCTCCACTGTTTTCCATAGTGACTGTACCAATTTACATTCCCACCAACAGTGTAAGAGGGTTGCCTTTTCCCCACACCCTCTGCAGCATTTATTGTTTATAGACTTCTTAATGATGGCCATTCTGACCAGTGTGAGGTGACGTCTCATTGTAGTTTTGATTTGCATTTCTCAAATAATTAGCAATGTGGAGCATCTTTTCATGTGCCTGTTGCCCATCCGTATGTCTTCTTTGGAGAAATGTCTGTTTTGGTCTTCTGCCCATTTTTTGATTGGATTATTTGGGTTTTTTGATATTGAGTTGTATGAGCTGTTTGTATATTTTGGAAATTAAGCCCTTGTTGGTCACATCATTTACAAATATTTTCTCCACATCTGTAGGTTGTCTTTTTGTTTTATTTATGGTTTCCTTTGCTATGCAAAAGCTTATAAGTTTGACTAGGTCCCATTTGTTTATTTTTGCTTTTACTTATTTTGCCTTGGGAGACTGATCTAAGAAAATATTGCTACAATTTTTGTCAGAATGTTTTGCCTGTCTTCTAGAAGTTTTATGGTGTCATGTCAATTACAAGGAATTTTATTAAACTAGGGAGAGCAGTGCCTGGTGGTTAAGCACATGCGTTTTGGTGGGGTTTTTGTTTTTTATTTTATTTTATTTTTTTGGCTGCGCCACACAGCCTGTGGGATCTTAGTTCCCTGACCAGGGATCAAACCCGTGTCCCCTGCCTTGGAAGCGTGGATTCGTAACCACTGGACCGCCAGGGAATTACCAAGCACATGAGTTTTGGATTCAAACCTTGGATCTGCCTGGATTCAAACCGAGATTCCAACACTTAGTAGCCATCACTCAAATTACGTAACCTCTCTCAGGCTCACTTTCCCTTTCTCAACATGGGGATATCCAACATTCTTGCATCATACTACTGTTATGAGGCTTAAATGACATAAGGATTGGTTATTTTCATTATGAAAGTACGATTTTTTTCCTAGTCCAAGTGGTATTCCTTTTCTACGTGACACTTCTAACTCATGTTTTTAAGAAACAAAAATTCAGGCCATCAGTGGTGAAAGCCAGTGTCTTTCCCCAGTTATTTGTGTTCCTATCTTTCCATGGACTTTTTCAGTGAGCAGTTTTCTATGTCTGTTATAAAATAGGTTTGATGAAACAAATTCAAGAGAAAGAATTTATATGCCATCCAAGTCCATCATGGATACCTAAAATGTTGCTAAATTTAGAAACAAAATAGCCCAGGAGTATGCATCTATTGAGCTTTGGCTGGGTTACTGTGGTGCTACGTTGCTATTAGGCAAATCGCAATGCTGCAGTACTGTTAAAGCTTCACCCTACTTGATGGTTTCCTCATTTTGGGGATGGTAGGAAAAATCAGAAATGGACTGGTCACCTTTCAGCAAATCTGGGCCTTTCTGCACAGCCCTCACATGTGTTGTCCTTACTGCAGAGATTACTGCTCAAAACTTTCCCCACTCTAAATAGCTCAGGATTGTCACATATCATAATGATGTCATTGTTTTGGATACAGAGTCTTCGGTCAGTCATGAATGAATGGGTTAACCTATTTGCTTTCACATCTGAGTTATTTGTGGGACTGTCTCCACTTGCCTGGCTTTCAGATTCTGACTCTTCTCCCTCTCTTTTCCAAGCTTGAATTCAGTAAGTAAAAGCTGAGATATTGTCATTTCCTAAATAACCCAGAGGGAAGATCTGGCATAATTTATAAGCACTCTGATGGCTGCATCAACTCTCCCATGACCCTCTCCCTAATGGAGCTTCGAGGAATAACCCTAAAATTGAATAGAGCCTCCACTCCATCTTTGAATTTCACCGAACAAAGCCTAGATCTGGTTATTTCTTGTTTTTGTTTGTTTCGCGTTGTCTGTGCCCCACTGGGTAAAGCATGAGCGCGGCCTTCATCTGGATGTGTCTTCATCTCACAGAGGCAGTAACTGAATCTCTGACATAGTCTTACCTCCGAGGAGTGTTCCAACTCGGGCTGCTATCTTAAACCCATGTAGTTCTCGGTTCCCTTAGAAGGTAATGTCCCATCTGTGGACTGTGAAAGATGGCGATGCAAAACTCTCAGAAGAGTCAAGGTTGGGGATCCAAAGCATCTACTGTTGGTTCCATGCAAAGAGCCATTCTGAGTTTGTGAAGATGTTGCTTTTACCTGTGACCCTCTCTGCAAATACCTGGGCAGCTTCAACACGGGGCCGGGGAGTGGCGGTGGGGGTTAGTATTTGCTCTCTGACCTTTGAGGACAGAGCTGTTGAGCGTGTTGCAGTTTGCAGCAGGAGCTGTGGCAAATGAGAGCAGGCTGCGCTCTCAGCCCCTGCTGCTCCCAGGACCCTGCAGTGTTAGAGTAGATGCTACCGGAAGCTGCCTTCAGGTGCTTCCCAGCTTCCTGCTCAGCCCCATTGAAGAATTTTCCATGATGGCGTTTGACAACCATTTGACAATATTATTATAAATTCTCACAGATTTGGAGGAAGTCCCATTCAAACCTTTCTGGTACCTCGACATCGTGGATCTTGGACTTGAGGGTATGCGGTGTGTCTGGGGTGAATTTAGAGGTGAGAAGAAAAGGTGCTGAGCCCAGTGTCACCAAGAGGGATTGGGCACAAATTGGGGGACTCCATAAAATTTGGGATAGTGAAAAGTGAATGAATGAAAGGCTTGAATATCTTAGAGCCTACTGACCCTTCCCAAGAAGAGTCAAGAACATGGATTTCAGTGCTATTGTGGTAACATATATAAACTAGGACAAACGTACAAAAGATGTGAGTATGTTAGGAAAGAGTTAAAAAAATTCTCAGCACCTTCTCCTACCACCTCTGCAAACACAGAGGCCAAGAGAAAATGCACACACACACACACACACACACACACCCTCTCTCTCTCTCTCACATTCCAGCAAAGAACCTGTTTTGCAAGTTTTGCTGGTGAAAAGCAGGAAGGGGGTTGCTGGAGAGAGGAGTGGAAAAGCCTTAGAAGTATTCGTAGAAGGTTTTTCAAAACCCAAGTTTTCAACGTAACTTTATCCTGCAGAGAGAGGCACATGGCCCACTGTAGGTTTTTCTTCGACCGATTAAGCGCATTGTTGGACAGGGAGGGGCAGATTAACGAATGCCTGTAATTTTGATCATTGTTTTCTGCAAAACAGCTCAGGCTTTGAAAATGAAGCCATCAGTTCTCGGCAGAGTTTCTGCCAACAGCACAAATTATACTGTACAGAGATGCAAAGCCCCTAAAAAGGTTTCATTAATGAACAATTTCAGATGCTTGTTTAAGTCTTCCCGACAGGTAACGTTGGCATGTAAGCAGGTGGGGTTAGGGTTTCCGTGGAGATTTATGATGTCATGCTTGAAAGAGCATGTCAAGACAGCCAATTTAACAAGTAGCTACTCAAAAAGTCCTATAGGCTGGAAGTAGCTTTTATGCAAATGACAAAAGAGTTTCACTGGGAAAAACGGCAAAAGAAAACAGTAGAGACATGGAGGGGGGTTTACCTGACAGCTCGGAAGGATGACCCCGGAGTCCATTAGAGACAAAAACTTCCAGAAGCCGAATTAGATTTTTCTGCTTTAACGGCCGCTTCACCTGTGGAGCTCCAGGTATGGGTAAATACAGGTTTTTTTTTTCTTCTGAGTTATTGCCAGAAATTATTTGGAAACATTGAGGTCTCTTTCTCTGCATTGTTCTCTTGGCAGGAAGCACTGAATCAATAAGCATGGCTTTCCCACACTGAATATTCGAGTGCTCATGCTTCAGGGCTGTTTTTTCAGGGCTTTTTTATTGAATGAACTGAGATTTTTGAATAGAGCTGAAAAACAAGTGATGCATTATGCGTTATGCTGATTTTGCCCTGTGAATAATGCTGTAAAAATGCGTAGGTAAAGATTAGAAGGATGATCTGAGAATTGAGATACTCTGTGTATTTGTGGATTATTCCCAGATGTTGGTTTCTTTCTCTCTTTTTTATTTTTTTCTTTAACTCTTCGAACAGAACTGAAATTGGGACTATGTGTATTTCTGTATTTTCAAGTTGCAAAATGCCAAAAATACAACCCGTGGAATATTACAGAAACAGGTTTATGAACATTGCACTTTTTAAAAAGTGTGTCTGTATATTTTTTCTCACAGAGGCATTTTATAAGACTAGAAAAATATCCTGTTTGAGATATCAGAGTTTCTGGACTTGAGGGAAGCAGGAATTGTAAATTCTAAGACAGATAAAGGCTCCTAGGGTGGGGGAATGCTTGATAAAATTCGTTTTTAAAGCATACTTTCAGAAGGAAACCTTACTTTGGTGGTAGGAGGTTTTCTGTTTGCATCAGTTACTAGCAAGACTGAGTAAACAGTCCTGCCTGTGATATGGATGTGATAACAATCACTGAAAGTAGCTGTGTGTCTGCAAAGTTGACTTAAAGGGGTTAGTTTGGGGACATCAGGGTGCGATATGAGTAGTTAGGTCCACCAAGGCTTAAAAGGCAATGAAAATCACATTTTTTTTTCTCTTTCATACATTGCATAAGGTGAAAGCACAGAGTTAAGAATAAAGATAACCTGTGCAATGGGAATTTGGGCTTTTGAAAGCAAAACTATTTAGGAGCACATGGACAGGATTTAAACTATTTTAAAAACTGACTAATGTCTGAGAATGAGAGCCTCCTGAAATTTGGCCATCAGCTAATGTAGATTAGCACCTGCATTGATATTCATGTTAAATGGTTGGGTTACCACAGTTATTGCAGAAAATTCGAGTGGCAGAGAATTCTGCCCCTAACATCAGAATGCCTGGGTGTTGAATCCACCTCCTACCTGTGCAACCTTAGAAAAGTAAATTCATGTCCTTAAGCCTCAGTGTTCTCCTCCATAGGATGGCAGTGATAATTGTGGCGTGGTGAGGATTAAATGACAAAATATATATTGCACAGTTCTCAGAATACATGCTCCACGTGTTGATGATTGTTTTTATTTACCACTTTTGTGGTCCTGGACTGTTTGTAAAGTGTTTTCATCTTTTCCTTCATCTTATCATTGTAACAGCCCAGTGGGATTAGCAGAATCTTTTCATTCCCCCTTTACAGATCAAGAAACCCTGGTTCAGAGAGATACTGAAATATACAACACGATAAGCGGTCCTTCTACATTTCCTGCTATTTTTTTCTCCTTTTAGGGGTCTCTAAAAAAAATTAATGTGTTCCTGAAATAACTCCCAGTGGCAACTATTATTTCTATAAAGTAATTAAAATACAAAATGTTAAGTGTGTCAAAGGAGCTAGGATATTCACGTTTTTACATTAATTATATGTGACATTTTTTTCTTGACAGGCTAGAGAAGTGATATTAATTTACTTTTTACTGGCACCTACTGATAGGAGCTTATCACTTCAGAGACTTACATGGTTAACTCTTACCTGCCTGTGATTTTTCTGGGCCCTGCAAGAAGAGTCAGGTTTTGCTGTTACCTGAGCAGGAAACCAAGTCACCAGGAGGCCGTGGGAATGGCCACAGAGAGCTCGGGGTCGGACACACTGTCTTTTCTCCTTTGTCTTCTAGACCTTGGCAACTCCCTCCCTTGTCTACCTCCCAGACCAAGACAGCCCATAATTATATTCTACATCCATTGTGTGTCAGAGACAAATATGTTTTTCTTTGTGTTATTTTTAACAGCAGGGTTTCCAGCCAGAGAAAACACTCTGTTAGTTCCAGGATTTTCCTAATGACTTGTCCGATGTTACCAAGTTGTCCGCATCAGACCGTTCAGAATTGTTTGGGTTCCCCACTCCTAAAAGAAGGCTCTTAGCAGGAGTGGTGGGTAGATTCATCGAGTGGAATCCTGAAGGCGTTCTCATCTCTGAGCTGCTGAGGGCGAGCTCATTCTGTCCCAGACAATTCATTAAATGTGGTCATCTGAACGGCAGCAGGCTGTATGGTGCCCAGTGCTGTTTGGGGACCCTGGGAAAAGCTCTGATTATCTCAAGGGCAGATCTCTGAGTCTGAAAGCAAAGGTTGATTTCATTCAGAGTTTCAGTTCCAAATATGAACCACCACCTGCAAGTTGAAAGTAGAAACCAGTCATGAAATCAAACAGCCACAGGGTGCTGAAATTCCACATTGGTTCCGAGTCACTCATGTATATTCTTATAATTTTCTTTTCCCCACAGACTCTGTTTTAGAAGTCCATTAAGCTTTTTATGACACTTAATTGTTGTATTGCTCAGAGATTATCTGCTGACTCATAAGTAGTGATTGCATCTAGAAGCAGGTTTTACACCCAGTGGGGTTTAATAAAGATTTATTGAATCACAGGGATTGTGCACACAAGGGTTCAAGGGCCAGGTTTCCTGGGTTTGAATCTTGTCTCCATTACTCACTAGTAGCAAGGTTTCCTGTTGAAGAACATATGTAGGTCTATTCATATTACCAATAAAATGTAACATCTGAATTTTAAAAGCCTCAGCACAGGGATTAGTGATCTTTAAATACAGTTGACCCTTGAACAATGTGGGTATATAATCCATGTATAGCTTTTGACTCTCCCCAAAGTTAACTACTAATAATAGCCTACTGCTGACCGGAAGCCGTACTGGTAGCATAAACAGCCATTTAACACATATATTGTATGTTGTATGTATAATATACTGTATTCTTACAATAAAATAAACTGGAGAAAAGCAAAAGTTAAAAAACCATAAGGAGGAGAAAATACATTTACAGTATACATATGTATTTATTGAAAAAAGTGGACTGACCTAGTTCAAACCCATGTTGTTCAAAGGTCAACTGTATTATACTTTTCTCTTTTAAAAACGTTTTGGAGATTTTTTTCTTCAGAAAGAAAGGCACTGAAATCTCACAGGTCAGGAAGTGGAACCAGGACTTGCTCTGGGGGAGGTGTGTGTAAAGCTCTTCTGAGTGGGGGTGAAGCTAGAAGCTGCTTAAGGCCCAGGCCCTTGTCCTTGCTATTCATCAATTTCACTTTGTCAGAAACACTCCTGTTTAGAAGCTGATGGGGAGCTGTTTCCAAAAATCTGTTTATTAAAAAAAAAAAAAAAAAAAAGTCATCCTGGAAAATGGTGGCATCCCAGTTGATGTTGCTTTTCTCTTCAGTGTGAAGCCCTGAAGGGACCAGCAGGTGGACTGAGAAGGGCCTTTCCTCCTCTTCTTGGTTTTCTTTCCTTAACTTTTTCTTAAGCAGGAGAAACATAATTCACTGGAAGCAAAAATTCCTCAGGGACCTGAGTTTGGGATTTGTTTTTATGATGAATTGTGAAACACCATGGCTGGGCTCTGAGTATGAATTTTGGCCATTGTGTATTTCAGGGTGAATTTTTTTTTTTTTTTTTTTACATCTTTATTGGAGTATAATTGCTTTACAATGGTCTGTTAGTTTCTGCTTTATAACAAAGTGAATCAGTTATACATATACTTATGTTCCCATATCTCTTCCCTCTTGCATCTCCCTCCCTCCCACCCTCCCTATCCCATTCAGGGTGAAATTTCCTCAGAAATCAATCCGATATGGATTGCTTTCTTGTAAACTTCCCATCTTGTGCATTTAACTTGTAACCTGATGAGAGAAAATACGGGAGAGAAGGCTTTTTTTTTTTTTTCCTGGAAGCATAATATCAAGGTAGACAGGGTTCTGAGGTTACCAAATCTGCTGTCCCCTGTACAACCAAAACAAGTCCTTCTTGGTTTGTGCAGACGGTTGTGTAACATCTGTGCACCTGGAGGCCTCGGGGCCCGTGGGTTGTGGTGGAAAGGATGGAATTCCGGGCGACCTTAGGGAGGGAGGGACCAGAGGAGGACAAAGGTTGGAGACTGGGGTGAGCTTTATACCAACAACAGGAAGTTCCGCTGCTTTTCCGTCCAGACTTACAGGCAGCGGGAAGAATTCTGAACTACTCCTTCGTACGAATGGCAAAAGTGAATGTGAAGTATTTTTACACGTTTGGAGAAATCCCTTCTCTAGAGATCTTCCAGAGAGGAGCGTACAGCTGATTTTATGTGATGACCTGAGGACAGTCAGTCCAAGGTAAAGGCAGGTGATAGTTTTTCTGGCCTCTCGCAGCCCTAGGATTCTAGCCTGTGGTCTCCCCTCACACATGGTTCACTTCACTTCCACCCCTGTCTGCTTGCTCAGGACTAAGCAACAGAAGTGATAGTGGGTGTCCCATCAGCATTTTCACCAGGGTTCACAAATGCAGGTGGTCACGTCAGCCCCCGTAAACCCGACGGTGGCACCGTCCTCCAAGCTGTTCAGATGGCACAAGACAGAAAGCAAAGACCCCATCAGGGGGTGTTGTTTTACTGATCCATAGTGCGCTCTGTGAACTTTTCGGAGGGGACGTTCTTTGGCTTTACTACTTGCCCCTCGGAAGGAAAGCTGCCGCCACACACGCTTTTTGGAATAGATGACAAAACAGATTCGGATGGACCCTTGGTCATTTTCAGTCTTTGACATTAAGAATATTTGTAAACACCCCTGAGAATGTCACATGGACGTCAAGTCACAATAGGCATTAATCGGGTACATGTGCCACCATCACGTAGCCTGCTGGTGCAGAGGGACAATTTTTAAAAATCATCCTGTTTGAATTTTGCACCAGGAAAGGTTCATGGGCCCCCTTCAACTTTAACTGTACCTTTATTCGAATCCTTTTTCAGGGTAAATTTTAAGACTCCAGCCCACTGACTCATAAAGGACCATTTTCAGTTTCTTCTTTGGGGAGTGTGTGTGTGCGCTTCTGTGTGTATCTGTGTGTATATGTGTGTGTTTACAATGGTGAGAAGAGCCCGAACTGATTTAGAGCTATTCTCTCTTCAGAGCAATGAAAGTAGTACCCTATAATCTATTAACTTGACCCTTCTTAATTGCTGTTTCGATTGCTTCTTTTTTCTCTGCCTGTTATGAACAGCACTGCGGTGACCTTCTATGTGGCTGTGCACATGTCAGTAAATCTGAAGCACAAATTCCTAGACGTCAGATTACTAGGTTTTTACTATTCATTTACAGGGCTTACTCACATTGAAAGGTATTGCCCAGTTTTCTCTCAAAAAGACTTACCAGTTTATTCTGTCAGTTTGAGTGCTTGAGAATCAGTTATGGTATGTTCAGATAATACAGTTCTCTGCAGTCATGACAGTAGATGAAGTAGGCTGGATGTGCAGGTGTGGACATGTAACCAAGCTATATTAAATAAGCAGTATTATTCACGGAGCAATGTAGGTAGTGTGATCCCATTTATTTTTAAAAGGCTGGATCCTGTTTGTATGGAAAAGCATGTCCATTTTCTGGGTACTTATTTTTCCATTAAACATTTCTAGAATGACACCTAATAAATCAGAAAGAGGGACCAGTGGGCTTGGTGAGGACGGAAGCTTTTATTTTTAACTTCCAGACTTCTCTACTATTTATATTTTTATCATGTGTATAATACTTCCCTGGAAGCCAACCGTTTCCAGGTGGGCTGAGAAAGTGACTTTCTCATGCACCAACCCATGAGCAGATTTGTGCTTTGATGTAGTTGTCCCTTGAAGAAGGAGGTGATTCTCTTTTTTTCCTTCTTCTTGGGAGCAGTTGCTTCTGATGGTACTAGTAGTCTTATTCCCAGCAGAATTTCCCCTAAACCATTTTATTCCGGTCACGATCCCATTTATTTATTTATTTCTAAATAAATGCTGTTTGGGGTTCTGAGCCTCATGTGTGTTTGGATTAAATATGTTTAAGCTGCCTGAACTTGTCAACAAAAGCACTAAATTCACCTTCCCTTGGTCAAGTCATCCTCTCACCAATGGTATAAAACATTCACTTCACGTCCCCATGAAAATACTTTACAACCAAACTTTACCCCTTGCCCGTTAGTGGGGATCCATTTGGGATAAAGGGTACTTAGGCTTTTATGTTAAGTCTGTAACTATATAACTATGATTCAGTTTCCTCGGTGAAAAAAGAAAAAGCCCTGTTCTAACATACAGAATATCTAGATTTGAAAAGACTTTTCTTTTACAAGTCAAGAATAGAAAGCATCCTGTCAAAGGCTGCCTTTTAAAAGAAAAGAAACAACATTTTTTTATGCTCCCAAATCAGTGAAGAAAGCTTTAGATGTTATTTTAAACTCCAGCTCCTTTTTAATTCAGGTGGCCGGAATTCATTAAAACTGCAAGTGATGTCTACATTCCCTTCACACAAATCAGTACAGATCTCCACTGTAATTAGACTTTTCTTCCTTTCTCCTTCTCCAAAGCTACTTCTGAAACTTCACATTCTTTCCCGGATGTATATATTTTTGCTTCATAAGATATCACAGTTCTTCTGCTAAACGCAAATATTTGCAAAAGAGAACTGATATAAAATAAATGCCTCTTAATGTGGTAGTTTGTGAATAAGTGTATGCCTGGCATTAGTTGGTTAACCAAAGAAATAATGAGGAGTAACTATGCTTAGAGAGAAAAGGGTAGGATAGTGGCTGTGATGTGCAAAACGAGGAGAGCTATAATTTAAGCAATTCCATTAAAGAGAATATAATTACTGTAGCCCCAGTGTGGTGGCAGGTCACTCTTAAGCCTGACTGAACTTTTTCTGTATCATTAGAAACATGGACCAAACTGCGGTATCATGGGGTAAATACAATATTTTCTTCCTCCAGATTTTAAATGCCACTGGCTTTTTAAGACATATACATCCAAATCTCAAATGCCTTTATGCATGCCAACATAATACATTAAAAAATTTCCCTGTATGTGTTCAAACCACTGCAAATAAATACATTCTAATGCCCATAATTATTACTATGTGCTGAGACTTTCACACAAGTTATCTCATAAGCCTCTAAATGTAAATTAGGAAACCAAGGCTTAGAAGAATCTAGAGAGTTGCTTCTTTTTTTTTAATTTAATTTTTATTTTATATTGGAGTATAGTTGATTTACAATGTTGTGTTAGTTTCAGGTGTACAGCATAGTGATTCAGTTATACATATACATATAGCTATTCTTTTTCAGATTCTTTTCCCATGTAGGTTATTACAGAATGTTGAGTAGAGTTCCCTGTGCTAGACACTAGGTCCCTGCTGGTTATCTGTTTTAGATACAGTAGTGTGTGTATGTCAGTCCCAAACTCCTAGTTGATTCTTTAGGCGACCAAG
The DNA here is from genome assembly GCF_964341445.2 of Mesoplodon mirus. Lineage (NCBI taxonomy): Eukaryota > Metazoa > Chordata > Mammalia > Artiodactyla > Ziphiidae > Mesoplodon > Mesoplodon mirus. Next base: position 11,803,041 of record NC_138979.1, on the reverse strand, counting down.
CTGGGATATGAACCCAGCAGTTCTGCTGCAAACCTACAGCATTTTCCTGGGACCCCGGAGGTGTCCGTTATGAAAAGTGTTGTTCCTTTCACGAGGGTGGATTTCCAAACAGGGAATGATAATCACTCGGGATGATTTACCTCTTGCCTCTGTGGTCTCACATTCTTTTCCACCTCCTCCTACCTTTTTTGCCGTTTCAACATTACTCCAAAGGGTGGTCTTGGAGAATCTGAGCGGTTGGAACAGCAGATCATTCTGTTACTTGTTAGCAGGTTTTCTGAAGTCAGGCCTGGAGCTGGCACGTCAGGAATGCACTCACGAAGCAACCTTCCTCTTGGAGTTAGAGGAAGGCCTCCTGCATGCATCAAATCCCTTCCTTCAGAAACCTGCACTCTGTGTACAGACCTTTAGAATTCACCCTAGAGGAAGAATAGTACCTGGTGGTTCTTAGAAAATTAAAATTTACAAAATGGCGTGGCTCACACCCTTTGCATAATAACCTGCAAACACTCTCTCTCCCGTTGCCAATATTTTTACGAGAGATTGCAAAAGTTCTTACTGGAATTGAAGGGACAAATTGGGCAACTTTCATAGGTAAATTCCTGGTGCAGGCCAGAATAAGTATGGATCCCAGGCACCAGGCCTGGGGCCAGGTTCTCCAGACAGGCCTGGGCAAGGGCTTCTACAAATTTTGATAAGCCACCGAAACTTGGTAGAATCAGGAGTTTTTACACGCGAATCAAATTTCTTACATTAGGAGGGGAAAAAGAAATCAGATGATCAGTAAACACTGGGCTTAAATTCCTTTGTTGAAATTTCTACTAGAACTACGTTGCAGCTGTCCCATTAAGATGGGGGGGAAGGTAACAGATCCTTGGGGTCATCACAGCCCTCTACTTACTTTTTTTTTAATTTTAATTTTTAATGTTTATTTGGCTGTACTGGATCTTAGTTGCAGCACATGGGATCTTTAGTTGCGGCATGCAGGATCTTTAGTTGTAGCATGCATGTGGGATCTGGTTCTCTGACCAGGGATCGAACCCAGGTCCCCTGCATTGGGAGTGTGGAGTCTTAGCCACTGGACCACCAGGGAAGTCCCAGCAGCCCCCTACTTTCCATCCCGCACGTGTCTCCCTTACCTGCCTGACGCACGTCGCACCGTTTTTGTTCTGTGTAGGCTTGCTCATGGGGCACTGTTGGTATGAGGAATCTGGCCTTTGTTGTTGGACAGAGTTAGGTTCGGGAACTGGTTCTGCCAGTTATTCTTTGTGTGGTCTTGGGCAAGTCCCTTAATCTAAGGAAGCTCCCACTGCTGCATCTGTAAAAAAAGGCTAAGACCTCCTACCCAGCCAGGTGGTTTGCAGATCAGAGACAGTGTGAGAAGTACTTATCCCAGTCCCTGGCATGTAGTAGATGCTCAATTCACAGAAACATCTCACAAAGCATTTTATAAGAGAGGATCAGTGTCTACCCATCAAAGTCTTAAATACTCATAGGTTGTTCAAGGTGGGAGGGAGCATAGAGCTGCCTCACAAAACATCCTGGCTTTATGGAGAAGGACTCAAAGCTGGGAGTTGACTTGTGCCAGATTACTCTGTTACTTCAAGGCAAACAGGTCCAGAGCCTGTGACTTGCCACTGACCCACACAGAGGCCTTAGAGAGTGGCTTTGAGGATTAGAAATGTGAAAGTGCTTCTTGAATTATTGAGTGTGAGAATAATAAGGTAGTTTTGATTAGCATGAAGATGCACAGTGACTCAGGATTGTCGGATTTGGGAAGAATGAACTGTCATCCTGTCATTCATTCATTCATTCATCAGCATGGATTGAGTCTCTCGGTTGGACCGGTGCCCTGATTACCGCAAGCCTGACAAGGCCACTGCCTTCAGAGAGCTTAGACTCTAAAAAGTAGGTGGGAGGGGGAGGCAGAGGAGAAAACAGATACAGGGATGACTTCAGATTGAGAAAAAATGTGAAGGAAATGAGGACTGTGTGAGGAGGAGCCCGGCATGCAAACAGTGGGGCGAGGCCCCAAGGGGGAGCAGTGAGCAGAGGGGCCCCAAGGCAGGAAGCGCCCTGTGTGTCTGAAGAACCAGGTGACCTGGGAGAGGCAGCTGGAGTACTAGTTAGGAGTCTGGGCTTTATTCTTACTACAGTGCAAAGGGTTGTAATCAGAAGAGTACAGAATAATTTTAGCTTTTGTTCAGATGCTGTTTTAGGCAGAAGTCCCTTTGGGGGGACGGAACTTTGAACTAAGCCAGTCTCCCCTCCCTCCGTCTCTGGGACTGTCTCCAAAGGGGCTTTTTGGCTCTCCAGAGCCCCTCATAACACATGGTAGAGTCCCCAGTGCAGGCAGGTTACAGAATCCTGAGGGTCTGTGACTTGCCCACCTAGGAACCCTCGCCTGGTGTCCAGAAACAGGATTCAGTGTTCAGTTCTTGTCATTAACCCAAAGGCTGAAGGCTGGTACTTCTGTTCTTTTTTTTGTTTGAATTTTTCATAATTCTCAACACTTCCATCAGTCTCACTCTTAGGTCACTAAAATGCTTCCCCCTTGACCACAAAAAAGGCATTAAGTCGATGAAGTACTGCCTGAAACAGGATACATGCGTCATGCGTCCCTGAGTTTGGGTTTTTCCAATGACATTGTGATACATCAAACTTTTGCCTTTTCATCTGCTTTCAACTAAAAAAGAGAAGTCATTAATTTGTATTTCAGTCCAACTCAGCTTTTTTGTTTTGGGATAGTTGATATGAAGTCAGATAGATACTATCAACAGCAGAAACCACCAGCTTCCACATGGAGCCCACCAGATGGCACCCAGGGAAGGTTGGCTGAACCGTGCAGTGTAGACAAAGTGAATCCCACTAGCACCTTTAATACTGGGCATTGTTCACTTTGGGTTTGTTTGTAAAAATTATGGAAATGCTGGAAAGGTGAGTAGATAGCATTCAACGCCCTCACTTTACAAATAAAGAAATACTTAGAAAAGTGATGTGAAGGGCTTTCCTGGTGGCGCAGTGGTTGAGAGTCCGCCTGCCGATGCAGGGGACGCGGGTTCGTGCCCCGGTTTGGGAAGATCCCATATGCTGCAGAGCGGCTGGGCCCGTGAGCCATGGCCGCTGAGCCTGCGCATCCGGAGCCTGTGCTCCGCAACGGGAGAGGCCACAACAGTGAGAGGCCTGCGTACCGCAAAAAAAAAAAAAAAAAAAAAAAAAAGTGTTGTGAATTGGGTTAACCTCACACTTTGTGGGATCCAGGCTTCTGATGCCACACCGGCTCATGTGCTTTGGAGACCACATTCTGAGAATGGTCAGGTGGGGTGGAGGGCCTAGCACAGGTCCTGCCATCAGGAAATCGGGGATGTGCCCTTTGGGTGGTTCTCAACCCGTGGGCATCATAGCCTCCCCACCTCTTGATTCTGTCCTAGAAGATCCAGCCTGGCGGGGTTTGAGGCAGATATGGCCAAAGATGAAGCATATTCACCATGACTGCACTGCCTTTGAGGATGAAGCAATTTGATCAAACGCTGATGTGGAGGCAGTTGGCAGTTTGGGATCTGGCTCATGATGGTAGAGAAGCTATAAATACATTTCCATGTGAACTAAGATCTGAAACTGCATCTGAACTTGCACTGCCAATTGTGCTGATGAACTTTATTCATTTTTTTTGATGTGGATCATCTTTTTTATTTTTTAAAGTCTTTATTGAATTTATTACAGTATTGCTTCTGTTTTATGTTTTGGTTTTTTGGCTGCAAGGCATGTGGGATCTTAGCTCCCCTACCAGGGATTGAACCTACACCCGCTGCATTGGAAGGCGGTCCACTGCCTTAACCACTGGTCCACCAGGGAAGTCCCATGTGCTGATGAACTTTAGATGCTGCCTTCCCACTCCGTGCGACTCAAATCTTTTTTAATGAGTGGCGGGCAGGCCGAGCCCATTTGGCCAAGTGAAATTTATGGAAAAGAGACCCATCTTGCCCTGCTTTTTGGTGTCCACATCCAGATTTATCTAAACCCCACCCAGGCTGCATTTACGTAGCTATGAAAAACCGGTATTTTCTATCCACGAATCACACTCCAAATCCTCTGTCTGTCAGGCCTCTGTCTGTCAGAGGTGCGGCAGGCCAGCTTCCGGGAAGGGGGGGCACGGCAGAAGGTGAGCGGAGTGTAGAGCGGGCAGGTCCCGCTGCCCGGGGATCAGGCAGGTAACTGCCGATGTTTGCTTTCGGATCTGGACATGGAGCCATCTGTGTGCCCTCCTGTAAAAAGGCCAAGCAAGGAAGGAGGCGTCCTGAGTTTCTGCTGCCAGAGGTCCTGCCGTGCAGCGGACAAGAGCGAGGTACAGAAGTGGCCTGATTCTGGGGGTTGCCACCCCTCCCTGGGGTCTCTCCTCTGCTGTGTAATGCATTCCTGACCACCTGGGCATCTCACCTGGGACTGAGCTCTTCGTGGCCACTTAGTGCTGGGAGAGAGCCGGAGAGGGTCATGGGTCACTGTGGTTTCTTTTAAGTTAAATTATGCTTCAGTGCCGAGGATGATTGCCCACAGCAGTTAAACCTTATTTAGTGGTAATTAAATTTCTTTTCTTTACAATGAGAAATCTCTTCATTTTCTGTACAAAGGCAGGAAGCGTTTTTCTTTGATTATTACAGAACGTCTCCAGGTGAGGTGTAATCCATCTTATTTACCACACTGGACTCTGAAAATACTGAGTCTGTGGAATTCTGATTTGGAAATGCCACAAAGAATAGAACACTGTGCTTCCGGTTAAGAATTTTCTCAGAAACCAGAAAAGCTGCTTTTCCTCCTTCCTCCTCCCCCTTTGGTTCAGAGTTGTTAGGAGACTCTCAAAACATGCACAGCTGCTTCTGAGCCGGTCTGGATCACCTTTTCGAAGCACAGAGGAGTTGTGGCGCGTGCCACCTCGTCCCCTCCTGACTTAACCCCTACGCACAGGCAGTGGTAAGCTGCTGTGGGAGCCTGCAGAGCGCGCACAGTAGAAGCCTCACCTGCTCCCGCTGCTCCAGAGGTTGACCAGCTCTCTTCCCATGAGGAAACCGCTTTCAGGCTGCAGGGGCAGCAAAGAGACTTTGGCTGAAGCCCACATTTAAAAAAAGAAAAGAAAAAGAAAAATTTCAAGAATGAAAAGCCCCAAAACAGGAATTCATTGGATGAGTTCTATCATTTTCATGTGCCTGACTTCCCACTGCCAGAATCAAGGTGTTCTGAAAAGAAGCTTTAGGAAATGGGTCACGGTTACCAAGTTGGACGGAGGGGTAGAATGGAAGGAAAAACTGACTTTTCATGAAGGAACTGAACCAACTGTAGTCTCAGAAACCTGAGTTTTAAGTTTAATGGAAACGCTTGGCAGCATGAGATTTGGGGGCCGTGTGTGTGTTTCGCCTTGTGTTTGAGCACGGGAACACTTCGGTTCAGACTTCTGTCGCCCTCTCAGTCTTGGAGGTTGGTTCCCTGGCCCAATGTGCCTTGTTCAGACGTTTTGAGCTGCTGGCAGCAGAAGAGCTGGTGATCGAGGTATGGGATGTTGGGTCTGTGGGGAATAATTACAGAATAAGACGCACAAGGTCATGGGCAGGAGAAAGAAGATGCTAGTCATTGATGTGGAGAAGAAAGAAAGGCCCAGGGACCAAGGACCGGGCAGAGCAAAGGAGTTTGAGTACATATACATGTACTTAACCAAGATGGTCAGAAAAAACTTTTTTTCTAAGAGGGTACGAGTGGAGTGAGGTCAGGGAATTCACAGTCATGGTGTTGGCACCGTGATGAGGAAGGGTAATGACTTGAGTTCTGCCCCCTTCCAGAATAGACGATTCAGAGCATCCCGTTCTAGAGAGGACACTTCTATTTCTACCTGGTTTTCTTTTGGCTGCACCTTGCGCAGCTTGTGGGATCTTGGTTCCCCGACCATGGGTCGAAGCGGCGCCCACGGCAATGAAAGTGCCGAGTCCTAACCACTGGACCGCCAGGGAAGTCCCCTACCCGTTTTTCTAATGGCTTTTAAAACTTGGGTCTATGAGGAAATGCAAAGGAAGCTATCATTAGAATTGGTTGACCAGAAGTGCCAAGCATATTCTTGGGGGCGGACTTGGAACCACACTCCGAATTCCCCAAGACTGATCAGAACCTGGATCCAGCTGGACCCCTGATTCCCTCACGCAGCTCCAAGACCCTTTTCTTGTCTAAAACTAACTCAGAGGAAACTCTAACTCAGAGAATCAGAGAACACAGGAGCAGGAAGTTGTATCCAGCCATTCCCCAAGTGACAGGTGAGGTCACGGAAGCCAGAAAGCTTAGGTGACTTATTCAGGGTAACAGCTCAGCCTTCCTGAGAGTCTTGTGAGAATTTTACCCAGTTTATGACCCTTCTTTTTTTTTTTTTTTTTTTCGGTACGCGGGCCTCTCACTGTTGTTGCCTCTCCCGTTGCGGAGCACAGGCTCCGGACGCACAGGCTCAGCGGCCATGGCTCACGGGCCCAGCCACTCCGCAGCATGTGGGATCTTCCCGGACCGGGGCACGAACCCGTGTCCCCTGCATCGGCAGGCGGACTCCCAACCACTGCGCCACCAGGGAAGCCCTGTGACCCTTCTTGAGGAAGGACAGAAGGATATGGAGAAGGCAGGATAACTTAGGAGTCCCGGGGGGCTTGGGCACACACCCTGACGGCTCCCCTGTGCCCCAGTATCCTGCCTTCTGATGCTCCTTGGCCTGATTCAGGCCTTGCCTCCTGACTCCGCTTCTGGCTCTTCCTTCAGTGGACCACACGGCGCCACAAGAAGCTGAATGGTGGTCCCGCCCAGGCAGCGCCTTTCCCTGCGCTCATGCCTCTCTCTCTGTTAAAAACTCTGGTGACGAGTACTGTGTCTGTGACACGTGTTATATGCCACACAGTTTCTGGATGGGGAAAGGAAAGTGATTGTAGGTAAAAGGGGAAACTATCACATAGTTAATTTTTTTATGGTGTTATCCAGACCTCAAATGCAGACGTGCACACACACACACATAATGGGATGGGATGTTTGAAATCCTGACTGGCTTTGAAAGTCTGAGGCTAACAGTTGTAGTAAGTGAAAGGTGACTATAAAAAGGCAAATTTGCAAGGACCTCTCAGTTTAGCCCTAAACAGGTTTTTCCTCCAATTGTCCCTCTACTTGTGCTACTCAGTGTGTAAAGGTATATAGTTACACCACCCTCTTGATTTCCTCTAATTGTTTCATCTATTATGCAGTGTTTAATACATTACACCCTTATTAAAGCTGTCTGCCCATTTATCTTTATTTCAGAAGTCCGAACGTAGGGCCAGCATACACTTATGTTCAGTGTTGGTGAAATCTAAATGTAAGTAAAATAAAAATAGTATACCCATGTTAAACAAAAAAGAGGCAAATTTATGAAAGATCCAGGCTGAGAATGGGGACCTGTGACTCGGCCTACAGTCTGTTATTGAAGGTGAGCATTATGGTGACTAAAACCAGAGCCAGCCCAGGCGCAAACAGTGCTCAGAAAATCCCTGTCATCTGGGGGGCTTACAGTTTAATGAGCCTGTAGATACCTATCAGCATTGTGTCATCACAAAGGTGTTAGCTTTTTCCAGGAAGCGATTTTTCCCTCAAAGCCCAGGGCTCAGGGGCAGCTCTTCGAAGATAAAGCCCTGTCTGATGCTAACAGACGCATGTGGGCAGAAAGTAAGCTGCCTCTGTCCTGTTCAACTGTGATGAGATTCCAGCTCAAGTCAGTCATCAGGGGATTGTGTTTGCAGAGGACTCTGCTGTTTTTTTAAAAAATAGAGGTATCTATCTGTGTGTCTGTGTTTGTGAGCGTTTCTTTTCTTTTCTTTCTTTTTTTTTTTTGACCGCACCGCATCTTAGTTCCCCAACCAGGCATCGAACCTGTGCCCCCTGCAGTGGAAGCATAGTCTTAACCACGGGACCGCCAGGGAAGTCCCAGTGTTTCTTTCAGTAGGAAAATGCAAGCGCAGATTTTTCACAAATTAAGTTGGGAGATTTCTCATAGTCTTTCCTAACTAAAAGCACGCTTGCCAGATCGCTTGGAATTACCCTAATAAGAACTTTGTCAAAATACTTGGCACTAAAAATGGACCCTATTTGGGGGTCCCTTCTGGAAAGTCCTGAAATCTGTAAGTGAGCCCTGTGTTTCCCCTCCTCACCCCTTCCAAGAGTCCAAGCACCCCTGAAGATGCCATACTCACAGGGTAGCCTGGGGATGGCTCCCTTGCTCGGGTCCCACCTCCAACTGCCCTGCAGAGGGGTCACTCCCAGGCGTGGTGGAAAGTGTCCTGTCTCAGTGCTTCCCACCCCCCTCATTCCCCTCATTCTTTCTCCGCTAGATAGAGGAAGGGGTGTGTGAGAGGAAACGCAACAGACTTCTGTTTCCTTCCCTGCCCTCAGGCGCAACCCCCAACACACACACACACACGCACACACGCACACACACACACACACACACACACACACACCTCTTCCAGGGTTGAGATTCTTTCTCCTGTGTAACTGGACTGTGAAGGGCCAGACCATTCCATCTGTGTTTTGGCTCAGTTGCTCAAACGAGCTCAGGTGTCTGAATCCAGAATTTGCCCATGGTTTTGGTCCTGCAGATCTGTCCCCACCACGGAAAACCGAGGGGCCTTCCTTGGATCTGTTTTTCTCACCCTGTAAAGAAAACAGAAAGCTTTAGACCTCGTTGGAAGAGCCTAAGTAGGAAGGAAAGATCATTTGAATCAAAGCAGTCTCATTGTAGTCATAAACCTGGATTTCGTGTGTGTGCGGTGCCAGCCGGAGAAATGAAGACAGGGGTCGGACCTCTTGGATGGGTTAGGAAGGGGATGCAACAAAGGAGCAGTTATGCTTCAGGCAGCGTGTTTTCATACATATTCCTTAGAAGGGCTCTCTCCAGGTGGATAGGGAACCTCTGACTAGGGAGATACCAGGAAAAACAAAACAAAGTATTTGCTGTATTCATTTGTGCCACAGTCAACATCTGAATTGCGAAAGGCACAAGCATATTTATTTATTTATTTATTTATTTATTTATTTATTTTTTGGTACGCGGGCCTCTCACTGTTGTGGCCTCTCCCGTTGCGGAGCACAGGCTCCGGATGCACGGCTCAGCGGCCATGGCTCACAGGCCCAGCCGCTCCGCGGCATGTGGGATCTTCCCAGACCGGGACACGAACCCATGTCCCCTGCATCGGCAGGCGGACTTTCAACCACTGCGCCACCAGGGAAGCCCCACAAGCATATTTAAAAAGACAATTTTGAGATGTAAAACAGTCAAGTCTCAGCTTTATTTAGACTACCCCATCTTCTCTAGACTTGATAGAAATTGTTAAATACTGGAATGTGACACTATCTCGCCTCACCTGTTCTGTCAGTGAACAGAGGTGTCTGTTTGTTACCTCAGTCTGCCGGACTTTTGTGGGGAAAAGTAAAGTAACAGTAGATTCACAGTATCGGAGGTGGAGGCTCAAAATGCCTCTTCATAGACGAGACCTCATTACCGAGCTCTATGACGAAGTCACCGTTCAGTGTGTCAGTTATGGGTAGTGGTTCTCGCTGCCACAGAAACAAGGTACCAAGACCTCTCGGCCCTTATACTATATGTATGTCATTCCCCATATGACTGTTGATGGCTATAAGAGTGTATCTTCTAAGCTGGTTGTATGGTACCCGCCTTTCAAATAGTGCTGTAGAAGTGCTTTTAGTCTACAAGTTAGCTGATCTCCAGTGCTCTGGTTTTTCTGTTGTTTCTGTGGGAAGTGGGTCCTGAGTTCTAATTCTGTACTGGGACTAGTAAGCACTTCTTTCCCAGGCTGGGAGGTGGGGGGTGGGCGATGGAGGGGTGGGTACGTGAGATGGGAGCCGTTCCCCTGTGCTGGGGGTCGAGGGGCTGTGTTATGGTTTTGTTTTTGTTTTTTTTTTCCATGACTGATTTTTTTTTATTGGAGTATAGTTGCTTTACAATACTGTGTTAGTTTATACTGTACAGCAAAGTGAACCAGCTAACGTATACATATATCCCATCTTTTTTGGATTTCCTTCCCATTTAGGTCACCACAGAGCACTGAGTAGAGTTCCCTGTGCTCTACAGTAGGGTCTCATTAGTTATCTATTTTATACATAGTATCAATAGTGTACATATGTCAATCCCAATCTCCCAATTCATCCTGTCCCCCTCCCTTCCCCTTGGTATCTGTACATTTGTCCTCTACGTCTGTGTCTCTATTTCTGCTTCGTAAATAAGATCATCTATACGAAATTTTTTAGTTTCCACATACGTGCGTTAATATACGATATTTGGTTTTCTCTTTCTGACTTACTTCGCTCTGTATGACAGTCTCTAGGTCCATCCATATCTCCACGAATGACCCAATTTTGTTCCTTTTTATGGCTGAGTAATATTCCATTGTATACATGTACCACATCTTCTTTATCCATTCTGAGGGGCTGTGTTGTTGGTGAGGGCCTTCCTGGGTTGTATGCCAGGCTGGGAAGACGAAGCCTCTGCAGTGGTTCTGTCTCAGGAGGGGTGTGGGAGAGGGGAGTGGACCCCACCTGTGAAGAGGTATGGGTGGGGCTGCTGGAGGTTGGGGTGCAGTGTACGCTTGGTTACCTGCAGCCAGGGCCCTGAGGAGGGACTGGGGCCAGCTGACGGCCAGAGAGAGTTACAGGGCCTGCTGCCATTCATGGTGCATGGAAAGGACATTTGTCGGAGCTAAGCCATGGGAAAAATCTAAATTTAGAGACCTTAGTTCTTTACAGCAACTGAGCCAAGACACAGCAGACAACATGATCTGGCCTTTGAAAATCTAGTTTTTGACCTACAAGGATCCAATTTCATAGGAGAATGAAGCTCCTCAATGCCGTGTGCATATGAAAAAAAACAGACATGCAAAGATCCTTGCAATGTATGGGATCCACATCACAGTGTTAAGCCCATTTGAGTTACGGAGGATTCAGGGAGGGAAGGGTGACAGATGACAAAGGAATGGGGTTGTTATTGAAGAGAAGGCTGCCAGTGATGTGTTTGTTGTCTGGGAGTATCAGACGGGTTGCTCTGGAGAGGATTCAGACATCACTTCCAACATCCAGAGAGTGCCACACAAGGAGGAAAAGACTTTAAGGCAAAATATTCGTTGACCCAGTTGAACAAGTTGCTGTGATGAAACATTGGCTTCTGTTACCAATTAGGTAGGTGGGATGTTGCTGTCTTAGAGGCTGGATGATTGTCTTTTTTTTTTTTTTTTAGTTTTCTTGGAGTATAGTTGATTTACAATGTTGTGTTAGTTTCAGGTGTACAGCAAAGCGATTCAGTTACACATATACATATATCCGTTCTTTTTCAGATTTTTTTCCCATAGCAGTTATTACAGAGTATTGAGTAGAGTTCCCTGTGCTCTACCCTAGGGCCTTGTTGGTTATCTATCTTATATAGAGTAGTGTGTGTATGTTCGTCCCAAGCTCCTGATTTATCCCTCCCGCCCCACCCTCACCTTTCCCCCCTGGTAACCATAAGTTTGTTTTCGATATCTGTGCGTCTGTTCCTGTTTTGTAAATAAGTTCATTTGTATCATTTTTTAAAATTAGATTCCACATATGAGTGGTATCGTATGATATTTGTCTTTCTCTGGCTGACTTTCTTCACTTAGTATGTTCATCTCTAGGTCCGTCCATGTTGCTGCAAATGGCATTATTTCATTCTTTTTTATGGCCGAGTAATATTCCATTGTATATATGTGCCACATCTTCTTTATCCATTCGTCTGTCGATGGGCATTTAGGCTGCTTCCATGACCTGGCTATTGTAAATAGTGCTGCTGTGAATAGAGGGGTGCATGTGTCTTTTTGAATTATGGTTCTCTCCGGATCCATCTTAAAGAGTAAATATTCATAGGAGTCTCAATGTAAGGGGCTAGGGAAAATGGGAGTTCTTCCTGGGGTACCTTCTAAAGCACCCGTAACTTTATCATGGAGGGAGGTCAAGGTCCACATGTGAAGTGGTCCCAAGAGGAAGGCTTCTCTCTCTGTGTCTCAGCACCTCCTTGAGCTGAAGTCACATCAGTCTTCCTGCTTCTCCATCTCAGACACTCGTGATATATGAGTGTGTGCATGTGTGTGCTTGGGCCTCACCTGGAGCCTGGCACGCTCACTCACTCTCGCTCTCCCTCTTTCCCACTCCGTCCTTCCTCTTCTCCCCTCTTTCTCTGTCTGTGTAAATGTCCATAGAAGATTAGCATCTATTTATACATTTTCCAACTGTAGAGATTCACTGTTACTCCTGTTTGTTGGTGGCTGGGAGGCAGGTGTCTGCATGAAGGTGGCTTCAAACTGAAAAGGTGCAAAATGCTAGGCCAATTTGGGGGAGGAAAAAAGGCTTGAAAAGAAAGGCTTGGGTCCTTCGGCCGTGCTGAGCTTTTGTGGGGAAGCCTTGCCACGCTGCTGCGTTGTCCCCGCCTGGGTTTCAGCCCACGTGAACAGTGTCTTTAATGTCTTACGGAAGGGACTTGGGCTCTTCAAGGCCAAAACGGGCTTCCCCTTCCACCGCTTCTGCCACCACTGACTCCTCTTGACTCTCAAAAGACATCAGAACCTCTGAATATCTTGTTTTCCGGCCAGAGATAAATTAGCTGTCTCCCCTGTGCGTCTGGAAGACTGACCATTAAGCATTAAGTTTTTTAGGTTTGAGGAGCTGTTTCTTTCCTGGATGCATTGTTCTCGGCTGGCCTTATTACCCAATTGAGTGGAGTTATGTTTACAATTCTGTGGAGAGCCTCTAACATTTTTTATTTTAAAACTAATTTTTTAATCTATTGAAGAGTAGGTTTGGGAGGAGTATTTAAGGTTGTGTAGGGTAATCATAGATTTCGTGGTAGATATACTCTGTCCATCATACATACACCTCAAATCCATAGAAGTGCAGGGTGATTTTTCTTTCTCTGCTCTGAGGCGAGCAGGCTGAGTAAAACATATATAATAAAGGTCAGAGCTGTGTTAGCCTGCTCGAAATTCAGTCTTTCCCTGTTTTTGTTATATTTCCCAGGCCTAGAGAGGGACAGGATAAAGATGCCTTATAAAAGGATCTGCTAGTGAACATATAACCACATGGTAATTTGGGAAAGGGGTGGGCAAAATGAAACAAAAGCATACAGGTTCTGATTTTATCAGGTTGGCACAGTTATGTAAGGAGATGGAAGATAAACTTTGTGATAATGTGTTGAGCTAGTCATACCAGGTTTAGAGTTAAAAAAAGAAGAAGAAAAAGGAAAGCACAGACAGAACATTCCACGAAATCACTGAACTGTGGGTGATAACATGCTTCCTTCTTTTCCTTCAAAGACTTGTTTCAGAGGTTAGCTGGGGTAAGGACCAGTACTATAAAAACACAGGGGATCTGTAAAGAACAGGGGAAGGAACTGTCTGACCCGACATTGATTACCAGCAAAGTTTTTAAAAATTTAATCTGAATTTACTACAGCATTGGTCTTGATATCTCAAAGACATTGGCCATGGCCTTCCTAATTTTCTGGACCTGAAGACTTGCTGTCTCCAACCACAAGTAATGCTTAAATTGGCCTCATCCATGGTTTCAGATCCACCAGCGTTTCATTCAGGTCAAATAACAGTCATCTTGGTAATGCCAGTGTGGATGAACGTGGTCCTTTAGAAAATATTAAAACATGGGAATTCCCTGGCAGTCCAGTGGTGAGGACTCCACCCTTCCACTGCAAGGAACACAGGTTCCATCCCTGGTCAGGGAACTAAGATCCCGCATGCCGTGCAGCGCGGCCAGAAAAAAAGAAAAGAAAAGATGAAAACATCTTTTGTAACTGACAACATTTTCGCCCTCATGTTAGTTCACACTCTTTAATCCCACAACAGCATGCACCGTCCTATATTCAGCCTTCCTCTTAGCTTTCTTTCCTAAGCTCATTTTCATCCCAAGGCAGTGTCTGAACAAAGACTCTTCTTTCCTGAAGCAGCTCAGAGTGGGAAGAGTAGAGGGTGAAGAGATACTGAACATCCCACCATCACTGTCTTAATGTCATTGTCTTGCAGCCGTCTTCCTATGAAAGTTCTCCTTTCCCTCTCCTCCCTTTTATCCTCCATTCACTGAATAAAGAGATTGTGTATCTGTTTTGTACTGGGCACTGTGCTAGGCAGTGGTCATAACTCAGCGAGCAAGATGGACAAAATTTCCATCTTCTTAGCAGGGATTAAAGTATTAAGTAATTACAAGGATGGTGAGTGTTTAAAATAAAAGATAAGAAATGTCAAATGAGGGACTGACATAGTCTGTGGGTAGGATTGAAGAGTCAGGGAAGTGTGAATAGGTGGAACCAGAGAGGAAATCAAAGACCTCTAAAATTTATCTTTCGAGGAGAGGAAGGAGAAAGCAATAGAATTCCAAAAGAAACGGGCCAAAGATGCTTTTTTTGTTTGTTTGTTTTTGGCCTCGCCGCACAGCTCATGGGATTTTAGTGCCCTCATCAGGGATCGAACCTGGCCCTCGGCAGTGGGAGCACAGAGTCCTAACCATGGGACCACTAGGGAATTCCCAAAAGATGCTTTTTTTATCCAGAACATTGGAGGCTACATTACATTCAATTCCAAGTCTGTGCAACTGTGAAGACTGATCATTTTTTATTGGTTTTCCAGATACTTCATCTTTTCTCTTTCTCAGCTAACAGTACTTTTGACCATTATGCTACTCAACAAACAGCGTCCTCTGTGACTAGATGACAGGAATCCCCCCGCCCGCCCCCCCAAATCTGCCAGTGTGCTACTGTGATCATGTGAGTAGCTGTCATTGGAGGTAAAAAGTTTGGAGTAGAAATTTGTTGGCTTTGATTACAATGAGACTGAGTTATTTATTTATTTATATATATATATTTTTAAACTTTTTTGTTTGTTTTTATTTTTGGCTGCATTGGGTCTTCGTTGCTGCACGTGGGCTTTCTTCTAGTTGCAGCAAGTGGGGGCTGTTCTTTGTTGCAGAACACGGGCTGTAGGCACGCGGGCTCAATAGTTGTGGCACGTGGGCTCAGTAGTTGTGGCACACGGGCTCAGTAGTTGTGGCTCGCGGGCTCTAGAGCGCAGATTCAGTAGTTATGGTGCACGGGCTTAATCGCTCCATGGCATGTGGGACCTTCCCGGACCAGGGCTCGAACCCGTGTCTCCTGCATTGGCAGGCAGATTCTTAACCACTGCGCCACCAGGGAAGCCAGAAACTGAGTTATTTATAACTTTTTGTTTTTCCTCTTCTCCATAAATATAACAAAACAAATTTTCATCAAGCATCCACCAAGAGCGAAGAATTCATGAAGCTGGTGGGAACGTAAAGATTAATAAAGATAATTTGTGTCCTCAAGGACCTTCAGTCTGGTGGCAGAGACTCATATCTATAGAACTGACAGAATAAATCTTCTGCGGGGAATATGAATAAGGCATTATAGGGACCCAGAGGAGAAAAGAGTTCTCCCCAAGTAAGGGATCCTGGAAGGACTTCAGAGAGAAGGAGGTATTTGAATTGGTCTTAAAAGAATGCTAGCCTGCTAATACAGCTAGCTAGGCTTTTTTAAAGAGTCAAATTATTTTTGTAGTTAAGGCTTAATTTGAGTAATAATGTGAGTAGTAATGCTATAAAGAGAGAAAAAGCACCAATTGAAGCAGATCTGTTTTCTTTTCATCTAGGTGTCACACTTGGCATATGTTGGTCTAGAAACAACTTGATGTTTTTTTGCTAACTGCTACAGAGTTTGCCTAGCGTTGCACAATAAATGGAGTCTTGAAATTTGGGTGTCGGTTGAACTTTCATAAATCAAAGCACATTTCCCATTGTCTTACATTTAATTAAAGAGGTGGTGTGCTTTCTGATTACCCTGTAACTGGCAGTGGTAGTTGTCTCTTTAACTCTATTTTCCTGCCCTAAAGCTCCCTCCTCCAGCAGTTAAACATCACTGCCCTTAGACTAAGAGCAAGTTACTAGGGGCGATGCTGTTAAAAAAACAAAAACTGTCAGTGATTCTGGTGCAAATCATCTGCTCCCTAGTTCTTTTGGGTAGAAAGTTCAGTTTTCTTATACTGGATTTTCATAAAACTGAGCAAACTAACTGTCCCCTATATCCAATATGTCAACAACATGTTATATTTGAAATTACTCTTTAAAATGAGGTGTAAAACTGCACTACACTTTCTCCCTGTCCATTAATTGACTTGCTAACCTCCTGCCAAGATTTGTCCTTTTTTTTTTTCCCCGGTACGCGGGCTTCTCACTGTTGTGGCCTCTCCCGTTGCGGAGCACAGGCTCCGGACGCGCAGGCCCAGCGGCCATGGCTCACGGGCCCAGCCGCTCTGTGGCACGTGGGATCCTCCCAGACCGGGGCACGAACCCGTGACCCTTGCATTGGCAGGTGGACTCTCAACCACTGCGCCACCAGGGAAGCCCAGATTTGTCCATTTTAAACATAGCTTTAAACATTCATCAGAAAGCATATAGCAAATTATACTCTGGCAGAAACATGAAGGTTAATATTTGGATCCGACCAGCCACTCACTCAGGGTTTATAACACTGAAGGCAGAATGAATGGGGTTGGTTTTCTCTTGGAGGAATGTTGCTTTGGGACAAAGAGTTGTTGGTCTTTGTTCTGTGCAGTCCGCCACCATAGAATAGGTTTGGTTCTGTGATATGTTCAAACAATGCAGATGTTATCAAGGGGCCCTTTCAAAAATAGCAGAGTATCAGATGGTCCCCCTCACCTAAAGATTGGGGCCCCGTGCTATATAAAACCCTAAATAAATCTCAATTCTGTGGTTGTAAGAGACCAGGAGAGGGCCCCTCATCTCTTTCCAACATGTCACCACCTGCTGTGGGCTCAGGCCTAAATCAGCACAGGTAGGGAGGGGTCTCCCCCACCGTGGGAGAGAGCAGTGGGTGATGGAACCAGAACCCAAGTCAGATTGCTGAGTGCGGGGGTCAACCCAAGTCACTGATCTGGTCTGTTTCCCTAACTTGCCTAGGTGTTGGCAATGGAAAATGCTCAATACGTTCTTTGATTTCCAAAAGAGAACCATCAGTTTTCATCATCTCTCTTAGTAACTCTTTCATGTTTACAATGATCCTGGACTGATACCCAAGGTTGTTGTTGATGTAAAGAGTAAGTTTGGCCACTGAGCACTGTCCCTTCCAGCTTTGTGACACTCGCATGCATTCTGTCCTGGGCGACTCATGCTCATCCCCTTATCAGGCTCTGATGACTCCTTTTTGTTACAAGCAGGATGTTAGATAAAATACTTACAAACCATCCCTCCATCGTTATAAAGGCAATTCATGTGCACACACTCCGATGAAATAGAGCACACTGTCATTAAATTACATGAAGTGTGACATCTTTGTTTTTTTTCATCTTTTTGCCAATTAGCAAGCATGAAAAATAAAGGTGATGGGTTAAGCTACTGCGTGGTGGAGAAGCGTAGTTTAGATTTCTTCTTTTTCATGATACACAAGAGTAATCCTGGCACGTGCCCCCCTTCCCATTTCCATTGTAGAGTAATATTTCCTTGAACTAAACCCCACAACATATAGTTCTCTATTTATTCTGCTGAAGGGAAATGGGTGAGATTGCCAGATTTCTCTGAGAATTATAGGGTTTTCAAACCATTTTGAAGAAAATTACTGAGGTTCAGTGTCAATGGAAAAAGCATATTCTTAATTTGCCTGTAATTTTTCTTTTAATTGGTACTTTGGTTCCACTTTCAAAGCACTTTTGAAGCGTTCTTTTCCAATTTGGCATCAACATTATTTTTTAAAATGCCATTTCATTTTAGGATTATTTTCTATTTTGATTGACATAAAATATATCATTCTGAAGGGAAAAATATTAACACATTTTAGGGTAAGGAACTCAGATAAATTGAGCTTTGTAATCACTTTCCTAGGAATGCAGTTTCATGGTTATAGATATTGGAAAAACCTCAGAGTATAACCAACAAGCTGTTGGAATCTTGGTTGAGATTCCAGACCATAAGTGCTAATTTCCATTCTAAAAATAACCATTTCACTAGTGAACACTGGCCTTTTACTAAGAGAGTAAAGAATAGGGATAATGAAATTGTACACACACAGGCCTTTTAACAAACTTTTCCCTTGTGCATAGCTCATTCTAAATATATATGTATATTTTTTGCCCCACCTCCCCGCCTCTTCACATGAAGATTGTTTCATTCAAAAATATGACCTGGCCCCGTACAAGATAAAGTAGCACTCATTGTCAGGTTCATGCAGAACTCACCTCTGTTTTAGGCCGGTCACAAGAAGCACTGAGGGAGCAAGGCCTGTGGAGATGCTCAGAAGATTGAGAAATGTGGGCCGGAGCTCTGGGCTGGGGAGGCAACCTGGCATTGCTCTACCCTCTGTCGTATGTCTACTAGCAATGGCATTAGAAGGTCCCTCAGGCCTCTCTCTCCCTTCTCTCCACACGATCAGGGTCCCATTCCTGTAACAGATGGCAATGTGTTTAGGCAGTAAAATTAGATAAGAGGGAACCATCAGGAGAATCACTATTCACTTAGGGACGGCAGTGATGCTCACTACAGACCCCAGTTAGTGATGGAGCCACAACCAGGAGGGCTCTGATCCAACCTTGTCCTATTTCGAACGCAATGTGTGACATCGGTCACTTAATTTCTTAGACCTCGGTAATCTCATCTATTGGAAAAAGTGTTCAAATTGCATAGATGATGAAATGATGTCTGAGGTTTCTTTCAACTCTAGAAGTCTTCAGGGAGAGACCACTGAAAAGAGTATAAATTCCTGAAGTCACACTCTCGGGAGCCCTACCTTCACCAAGCCACTCTGTCATTGTTGAGAATAAAATGGGGAGGTTGCCTGTCAAATTCTAGTCAAATTGAATGTACATACACAAATTTTAGCCACCTTCTAGTGAAATTGAGATAGCTGTTAAAATAGTAACAGATTTATTTAATAATTGTCTTTTATTTAATAATTGTCTTTTAACACATAATAATTAATGTGTTAATATTTTTCCCTTCAGAAATTTTTCACTTATTTCTTTCAAGGTAACCATTAACAGCCATCCTGGAATTTTAGCAGAGATCTGTTTTCACATACTCTTTAACGATCCCTGTGAAATAAATCATATTGAAGGTTTTTTTCCTCCTTCTGAGTTATTTGCCTGGAGGAAAAATTCTTAACTTTCTTTTTCATCTAAATGCATGCTAGAATAAAGTGTCCTTTGAAAAGTCTTAATGAAAAGAGCAAACATGGGAATATCTTCCACCCCAGTTCTTTCTGTGGGCTCTGGGCTCTGAGAATGAGGTCTCTGACTGCAGGAGGAATGTCAGGGGACTTCCACTATGTAAAAGTCCACACCTTTCTGCCCCTTAGACAGCTGGCCTGTTGACTACTTATGGAGAGCAGCCTTTGGGAAGAAAAAATATTAAAATTGGTTCATTTTCTATGAGTTATTTTAGCCACACTACATATACAAGAGAGAGAAGCTGGCATTTTCTATGTGAGACGCCTCTCCTCTTTCCCCAGCTCAGGGGAGAGAGAAGAATTATATTTAGAGACTGATAAAGTTTCCTGTGGTTACTATCAAGAGATCAGAGTCTTATTAACTCTTGCCAAATGGGAACAGGGAAAAACATTTGAAAAATAAACATTAAGTTATTACTCTCTCCTTCGTTCCCCTTTCTCTAGAGATATTCTTAGGGAGTCCATGCTAGGCATTAACAGTCTTCTTTGAAGCAAAATATACCCTTGCTACTTTCATGTTATGTTTTTTTTTTTTTTTTTTTTTACCAGTTCCCCCTTTTGGCAGAATCTCTCACATCCAGCTCACTATCCCAACCCAGTGAGGGTCCCACAGAAAGGCCTTTTGCTTTCTTCTGTGTACAACTGTCCCACACCACATGCTTAATTAGAACCCCAGGTTATCTTTGAGAGGGTCATGGTGCATCCCTTCCCTATGTTGATTTGAGAACATGGATAGTACTCCCAAACTTAAACATTGAAGATCTGGAGCCTGACTAGAGCAGACATTTAGTGCCACAGATTTTCCAATACAGTACCAATATGTTAGAACTACATACGTTAAACAAGCAAACAAAAAACAACGGAAATCTCATAAATAATAAGACAGTGGTTTCCGTTCCACATCCTACCAATGTCGTTCTAACAGCACACATATATATGAACTGATTTTATGCAAATTGCTAGAAACATTTGTGTCAGGGGAAGACCTGAGGTGACTGATACTTATTTTCAGATTGGTTCAATAGTAGTGGATGACTTGGGGGGAATATCGTATGTGTTCTAGGATTTGGTGGTAAGGAAATTCAACTATTGCTTACTTTAAAAATTTGGTCATAGATTTAACAGTGTGATACCCAAATCAGATGACAGTGGTTAGTTAAAACTGTGGTAAATAACTTTTACTTTGTCTCTGTTAAGAGGATTTGTCTGTTTTTATTCTAACAATCACGCTGTTGAAGCTGAGCTTTCCATAAAAAATAGGTCTTGGAGAGCAGTGGCAATGTGATGTAGGCTGCGTAAGCACTCCGTTCCTGAGTGGAAGCAGTGGCCTAACATTTCATATTGCTTTTGTTAAAGATCACCTTTGCAGAGTGAGCACATATTAGTCTTAGTTTGCAGAATAGGTTAAGATTAGACTTGAAGTCCTGAAGTCTTAACTCTCCAATGAATATGAATCATACACCTGTGAAATCCTCATTTCGAGGAAGCCCATTTTGCAGGTGGTTAAGAAGTGTAACCTTCTCCTTTTTAAGCTGAAAAATATACATTATGTTTAGCAGTTAATCATAATAATTATGATTAATTGCTAATAAAACATCACAATTTATAGAGGACTACGTAAGTAGTAGCTGGCTATGTTCTCCCAACGCAAGCCATTGATCAGAAATTGGCAAATTCTTAAACCTGAAAAAAGTAAAAAAGAACTTACTACAGATGAATACCCTTTGCTTTTTCCTCCAAGTCCTGTTTTATGTACTTATGGCATTTTTGCTGTAATTTGAAAACACAGTTGATTCTTGTTATTCACAGTAGTTACGTTCTATAAAGTTGCTACAGACACTGAATTAGTAAAAACTGAATTCATGAATATTGAATTTTCTAGGGGAAATTCAGGTTAGGTTCCTGTAAGCCTCTGGTCTCAACTTTTTTTTTTTTTTTTTTTTGTGGTACACGGGCCTCTCACTGTTGTGGCCTCTCCCGTTGCGGAGCACAGGCTCCAGACGTGCAGGCTCAGCGGCCATGGCTCACGGGCCCAGCTGCTCCGCGGCATGTGGGAGCTTCCCAGACCGGGGCATGAACCCGTGTCCCCTGCATCAGCAGGCGGACTCTCAACCACTGCGCCACCAGGGAAGCCCTCAACATTTTTTGTGAACTAGTCAACAAAGCCTCGTGTGTGAGTTTCTCTCTAAAAACACCTTATGTAGGATATATTGTTGATTCATTAGCATTGAACCCATGGCCACTGGCACTATAGTTCATGCCTGAAGGAAGCTTATCTAAGACACATCATTTTGTCCATAAAGCACGTCATAGTCTTCTTACGCTCAGGATGCCAGACACTTCAGCAGACATGGGGGCCTTTTTTTTTTGGCCGCACTGCTTGTGGGTCTTAGTTCTCGGACCAGGGATCGAACCTGGGCCCTGGCAGTGAAAGCGCCGAGTCCCAACCCCTGGACCACCAGGGAATTCCCTCGGGGGCCATTTTAAATAGTGCAATCACACACCAAAAAAAGGCAAAAAAATAAGCTGAAATTGTGGCCCTACATAGCCTGCAAAAAAGGACACTTTTTTCAGTATGAGCTGGAACAAGAAAGCAGAGTGTAGCCTTGTTAGACTCCAGCTGGGACCATGCTCTACCTGCAACTCAAACTGTTCCCTGCTCTGTGAATGTTGGCAAATGACAGCAAAAGTGCTGGGAGTATTATTGGGGGTTGCAAATAAATTTGAGCAAGTAGGTGAGTTTGTAAATATAGAATCTGTGAATAATGAGGATTGATTGTATAATAATACAGTGGTTTCTAGTATCTTTTTTTTCCCATTAAGCTTTTGCTTGAGATGCAGGTGAATGAAGTACACTTTAAATATCTTACAATTTTATTGGTCAATTATACCTCAATGAAAAAAAATTTTTTTTGACCAGAAAAAAAAAATGCAAGTGAAATTGATGCTACTGGCTTGGTTGACTTCAGCACCAGGGTAATAGGCTCCTGATAGAATTTTCCAAAGTTGAGTGTACTCGCTATTATGGCAGCGGGAGTCCCAACCATCACTTCTACTTTCTTGGCTTCTTTGATAGATATTCTTTTCTAACCTGTCCTTTTCAGCTCCACCCTCCAGTGAACTTGGCCGTGTTGTCCTTAACGATGCAGGAGAGGCAGCCTGCCGCCCCAGTCCCGACCAATTCTGTTTCTGCCCAGACCTGCTCAGAATGTGGAAGAGAAGTTGAATTTAATTCATAAGTTCACCAGCTTGAGTACTGTTGCTTTTGCTCTTATTTAGTGAAACTGTCAGTGAATTGGGCCGCAAGGTCATTGGAATCAGTGCTGTTTCATTTCAGATCATTTTACATGTTATTATTCTAATAATAGTGCAAACGGCGTTCAGTGCCGTTTGCTGATCCTCCGTCTTCTTCTTCTTTTTTTTTTTTTTAAAGAAGATGTTGGGGGTAAGAGTTTATTAATTAATTAATTTATTTTGGCTGTGTTGCGTCTTCGTTTCTGTGCGAGGGCTTTCTCTAGTTGCGGTGAGTGGGGGCCACTCTTTATCGTGGTGCACGGGCCTCTCACTGTCGTGGCCTCTCTTGTTGCGGAGCGCACGCTCAGTAGTTGTGGCTCACGGGCCTAATTGCTCCGCGCCATGTGGGATCCTCCCAGACCAGGGCTCGAACCCGTGTCCCCTGCATTAGCAGGTAGATTCTCAACCACTGCGCCACCAGGGAGGCCCCTCCGTCTTCTTGTCGTTAGGCAGAACCCAGAAACACAAAGGGCATTTCAGCTTTGATGTCCTTTGAATACGGAAGATCTCTTCAGAAATGTCCAATTCCATCTAGTTCTGCCTAGCTTGAGAGCCTTCTTTCCTATTCCTGAGATGCCTACTAAATCCTGTGGAAACCTGGGTGTGAGTTTTTCAAAAACTTTCAAATCTATAGTCAAATGTTTTGACTCTACAGTCCCATCCCTAGTTATGTAGATTGGAGATTCTCACTTTGTTCAAACCAAGTCTTAACTCTAACCTGATTAAAAGGTGGCAACTTTTCAAATACAGGCTGTGTCGGTTACTCAGCCTGGATTTGTTACTTCTAGAGCATGGCTTTTTCAGAATTGCTGAATTTCCTTCCAATAATTCAGATGTTTCTGAGGCAGGCCCTGGAGGGGCTCTCACAACGCAGCGGTGCCGAAGGTCTGTGGCAGGTCGTCCTTCTAGAGGGAAGCCTCGGAGGCAAAGTGGGGGAGATGCTGCCCTGGGTGGCCTTTGAAGAAGAAGACAGGAGGCTGTACTAGACTAGAGCCAGCAGCCAGGCCTGGAGGCCAGTGGCCCCTGTGGTAAAGCACCGTGTGCTGGCTTTGCTTGTGATCCTTGTGGATGGCAGCTGTATGATTTGTGCCTTTTGTCCTGCGGAGGCCTGGTCTTGGCACTTCGAGGGGGGTGTCATGGGTGGGATGCTTTAAAGCTTGGTGACGCCATCTCTTAGGCTCTGCGTGAAAACAGCGAGGAGAAGCAGGCCTTGAGGAACCACCTGGGAGAGGGTCACAGGTGCCATGGAGAAGCACGCTCCAGCCACAGTGAGGGTGCCAGGGGTCAACTCAGCCACTAGCTTCTGGCAAGTCTTCATCTTTGAAGGCCTGTCCAGTGGAAGATGGATTAGAGTTACTCTGAGGGGCCGATGCCTAGGCCTCTGGTCATTGTGCTCCGGCTACCGGGAAAGGCAGTGTTCGCAAGGAGATGAGGACGTTTTGAGGCTACACAGACCTGGTTTTCAGTGCACGTACGAGCTGTGTGACCTAGAGAAAGCTGTTTAATGCCACTGACCTTCATCTGTAAAATGTCCAAAAATAATACAGAGCTTGCCGAGTATTGTGTGGATAAGAGATAATCGAGTCCAAGCATCTGGCAGGTTTCAGCCTGTAGTGGGCGTTGGTCAGTGGCAGCCTCCCCATACTGGGTCTCGTTTGTTCATTCTCTCAGTGTTTGCGTGCTGACTCGGGTCTGGGTGTTCTCTTCAGCACTGGAGAGACAAAAGGGGCAAGAGAGGCAGGGGAACCTGGTGTTCACGGGCCAGCAGGCCAGCCAACAAACAGGCGGTTAAAATAGACTCTGAGAAGTGCTGTGATAACAGAAGTTAGTGACATGAGAGCACAGAGGAGGGGCTCCTAACCCCATACTTGTGGGGCTAGGCAACTTTCCCATGAGGATGAAGTACCTCCACTGAGCTGCAAAAGAGGAGTTGAGTTAGCTGGCCAAGCAGGGAGAGGGCTGGGCTTCCACAGACCAGCATCTGCAGAGACCTGGCGGGAAAAGAGAGCATCAGTCTTTAGTGGAACTGAATTAAGGTCAAAGCACATGAGCACAGGTATAACAGGGGTGGGGGTTGGAAAGGGTAGGGAGAGGATGAACAGAGCCAGGAGGCCGTGTCCAAGAGGCCGTGTCTAGATTTTATGTTGAGGGCACTAGACAGCCATTGAAGATTTGCTTTTAGAAAGGCCACTGACTGCAGGGTGGAGATGGGATGGGAGTCCAGGGCTGTTGGAAGGCAGCAGGCTGGTGCAGAAGGCCATACGGGAGAGGGGGAGCGCCTGATTCGGGGTCGACTGAGTGGCAGGGAGGATGGGGAGAAGCGGATGGATTCACGGTGTATGAGGAAGCTGAAGCCAGCGGGACGTGGTGAATGGCGGAGAGGGCGGGGGACCGAGAGTGGGGAAGGGTGACTCTTCAGTATCTAGTGTGGACATCAGGGTGGATGATGGTGTGTTTCTCAAGATGAGGGAGCAGTCTGAGAGCTTGAGGACTTTGGTGCTGGGTGCTGTGTCTGGGATTATAGAGTACATTCAAGGGGAGATATCCATTAGGCAGTTAAACAGCACAGGTTGAAG
The DNA here is from genome assembly GCF_964341445.2 of Mesoplodon mirus. Classification (NCBI taxonomy): domain Eukaryota; kingdom Metazoa; phylum Chordata; class Mammalia; order Artiodactyla; family Ziphiidae; genus Mesoplodon; species Mesoplodon mirus. The sequence goes on along the minus strand of NC_138979.1, from coordinate 11,777,856 downwards.
CCCAGGAGAGATGCGTGAGAGATGTGTGAGCTAGAGGGACCGATTTGTGGCCCATTGACATATATCTGTATGTATTACACATATCCATAGGTCATTTGAAGCCAAGGGGAGTGGCCAGAGAGAGAAGATGAGGGCAGAGGACCACCCTGCATACAGTGGCGCCCAACCAGAAAAGTTGCATGCTCTGTCAGAGACTTCTGTGCATTTTACCAAATTTGATGAGCTGTAACAATCATCTCATGAGGGCAAACAGAAAGGTTTTAGGGAATTTTCTACATCTTTTGTTGGCTGATGACAGCAAAAACAAAACTATATTTTAATAAAGCAGATTTTGAGAAGTTTAGGAAAGTAGTGAGGAGGACTTAATAGAGACAAAATATTCTAAGAAAGTAAGCGAAATTATTTACATAGATCAAGGCCCAGCAATAGCAAAACTGATGTTGAAATGCTGAAGGGCTTTGCAATTAAATGTTGTTCTTTAGGGGATTATGAATTTTCTCCCTCAGGGTGTAGGATTCAAGCCCTCCTAGCCATGCCTCACTTTCACCTCTTACTTTGCAAATAAAATAGAACAAAAAGAGTTCCATTCTGCAGGTAAATACAGTTGTTTATAATTGTATAAGTGTTCCCTTCAGTAACACGGGGGATATTTTAACTGAAATCCCCGAAGTTCTCCAGGTTTGCAGAAAGGGTGCTGGAATCAAAATGAATGTTTCAGATGCTTGGCATTTATGTTCTACTTTCAGTCTTGCGAAGATTTCTTGTATAATTAGTAGTGAGGATAAGTTCTCTGTGTGCCCAAGAAAGAAGACTCCTTAGCCTTCACTGGTGTCCAGCTTAACATTTTTAAAAGTCCATGCTGTGGTCCAGGTCAGGAAAGGCTTCACAAATACCATCCAAAATGCATATTGGGAAAAACGATGTTGTGTCTTTGAAAAACTTACTCTGATCTTATTATCTCTAAATTGCATTCCTATTTGAGGCACTTAAAGTAGTTTCTGCAGAGGAAATGGGCACAGAGTTAATGATCTAGATCTTACAGAAAGTAAGAATATAGAATGAATACATGTCCAACACACATTTTAATTTCTTAGTAAGGTAACTCAGATTACAAGGGGCCGCCGGTAATCCCCATCCTGTGCCTCAGGTTACAAGTTAACAGCACCATAACGTCAAGGGCTTTAACATCTCAGCTGGTTTACAGTGTGTGTTAGTTCTATAATTAGAGGTTAATAAACAGGTTGGAGATGAGGTGGTGTCACACACCTCATTTATGTGTGAAGTTCTGGTGACTAAGAAGAGGCCATGCAAACTCTTTCTTGAGCCTCAGGGAACTTCAGGCTCCTTGCCATGGGATCCTAAGTTGTTTCAGGCAGCTTCTTGGTCATCTCTAAAGAAATTATAGGTGGGAGCAGTTCCCGAATTATGTCTGTTTGGGCAAAATATTGAAATACTATGAACTTTGCTGAAAGCTTCTCCTGAAAGCTTTTTTCTTGAAAGTCTTGCCCAGCAACTGCCTGTCAGGTGAACTCAGGTTTTGCATTTCGACCTTCTCCACACTCTCTGTACCTTTTCATGCCACATCCTTTCTGTCCTGGCCCATTCCACCCGCCCAATATAACATGCGTTTCAGAGGGAATGATTCTAAACCCAAGATTCAGTTTTGTTAGGAAAGTCATCACTAAGTTTTTTTTTTGGGGGGGGGGTGGTGGTGGCATCAATGCTTGTTAAATTTTTAATTTTATTCGGGGTAAAAATTTTGGAAAAATATGAAAAATACTCCCTTGTAAACCTACCCCCAAGAAGTAATCCCTGTTCACATTTTTGTTAATAATTTTCAGTATTTTATTGATACAAAGATATTTTTAGACAAAAGTAGCATCTTTTGGTACACTAGAATCCTTTAAATTTGTCAACAATTCATGAGCATATTCTCAAGTTGTCAAAATACGGGATATAAATTAACTTCGCTCACATCCTCTTAAAACTGAAAATTCATCCTATTTCAGCTCTCCGATCCCTGTTCGGCAAACCCCATCTTAGAGGCTGTCTTTAAGCAGTAAATGTAAAATTACCTTGTGGTAACACCCTTAGAAATAATTATAATTCTTCTACCTTACTTACACCAAGATATCAGGTTAACTATGTGAAGGGCAAGTAGAATCCCTTGAGTTGTATTCAGTTGTAGAAAATTACTGCATTCCATTGTAGAAAATCCCAGCCGGATGTGTAGCATGTCATAATTGTTACCCTCTCCATCAGAAAGCATTAATTGATCACGTAATTTACAAAGTCTCCCAGGATCAATAGGAAAACTACACTGCATCACCTCAACCTTTAAGGACTTACTACTCTAGGCAAAAGAGCTCCTGGTTTCCTTCCCTCACACATGGCTTTGGCATAACAAGGGCCAGTATTGCTCCTGGCTCCATCACACATAGGTTGGCTACTGTAAATCACCGATGCCAGCTCAAGGCACAAGGTACATTCCAGAAAATCAGAATTGTACCAAAGCACGACGGTTTTGGAGTCCACTAATTCCAACAGCCTGATATTCCTTGCAGAATGAATTGGGGGTTACGACCCCCATGCTTTACAACATGATGCTAGACAGAAGTTTGCCTCCATCAAGTGGCCGCTCATCTCTTTGTTTTCAAATAAAAAAGAGATTGAAGTAGAAGTAGAAGAGGTGAGAGTTGAGTCTGCTGGGGTTGAACTCAAATTAATGGGCATGATTCGGGATAGGGCAGCGTGGGTATAAGGATGTGTGCTTTCTTTTTTCTTTAAAACAAAGTATGGTTTATTTTGATGCACAAATGCAAAGTGGAAACTCAACGAAATTGAACTTAGTACCATTTAAGCAGATTGCTTTGTAGGACATATGCTTTCTTCTTCTGGTCCTTTATATCTGTGTTTTGTAGGTGTGTCCAAAGAAGAAAAAGATTTGCAGGGTCCATCGTATACCACAGTAGCATCCTTGATTTCAAAGTCCTCTAGCATTAATGGCATTTGACTCAGACATAATTGTCTTTAATGCATCACTGTAAAATCTACCATATTACACAAGGGAGGTGCTACCGTTTAACTGGGAGATGCTACTGATTAATGCTTATATGGAAAATTTATCTAGAAAATGAAGTCTTTGTGTAAAGGAATGACGGATGTTTGCAAAAGAGTGTATGAGAAGGATATTATAAATCAAAGGTTTATGAATTCTGCATATTAAATATAAATTATTAAAATATTTACTGTATTACAATTAAAAAGAGTAATTAAATTAGAGCCTATCATGAAGAATTTGGAATTTATGTGACAACTTACAAAACTTAAATGTAATAAATCCAAAACAAAAAAATTTCACCAACTGACTCCAGTTAAAAAAGCTTCCTGCTTCTTCTTTTTGCAGTACCAGAGGGGAAGAATTATGTGATAAGCATGTTATTATGGGAAAAAATGAAAATAATATTACTAGTCGACAGAAGAAAGTGAGAGGTAGTGAAAGGGCTCAGTTTCATCTGAAGGTTGCAGATCTGATGTTCGGTCATTTGGTTTTCCAGGTTTAATGTGTGACTTTTTGAAAACTAATTTGAAATTTCACTGTGTACAGGGCTCAGGGAACTCATCTTGTTGAAGAAATGACTCCCTAAAATAAGTGAACGTGTGGGCCCTTGACCATTTTTAACGCCATGGAGGATAGGTTTGAAGAGGTCAATGTTCGTCCTTTGTGCTCAGATTATTGGTGACGCTTCTCTAGAAAAGGAAGGTTGAAGTCTTTCACATGGAACCACATGAAATTGACACTTAGTTATGGCAAATAGACACTTAAAATAGGCGAATATCTGCAGTTTCATGTAGTTCATGCTAACAAATTCTAAATGGGACTAAGACCATGACTTGACTGAGTTGGAAAGGAAGGAGGTATGTGTTTTAAGGACAAAACAACATTTGCAAAAATGTAATAGAAAATTGAAAGAAGTAAAACAGTTTTGCTTTGCTGGAATTTCTGGAATAATCTGGGGTACTAATGGTGGACTTTGGGTGATTACCATGTGTCAATGTATGTTCATCAATTGTCACAAACGTACCACTCTGGTGGGGTATTATAAAGTGATAACTTGCTGTCAGGTCAAATGGGAGGGTGCTGAACTTCACCGTTAATTTGAAATTTGCCTAGATTATAAATTGAAAATGACCTTTCCCCATCTGTAAACAAATTATTTCCATTTAAAAAAAATTTATTTATTAAAAAATTTTTTTTTCAAATTATTTCAATTAAAAAAACCCTAATTTAATTATAATTCTTCAACTTAGGAGAGATATTTTTCTTTTTCTTTCTTTTAGATTTTTTTTTTTGATATGGACCATTTTTACTCTTTATTGAATTTGTTACAATATTGTTTCTGTTTTATGTTTTGGTTTTTTGGCCACAAGGCATGTGGGATCTTAGCTCCCCGACCAGGGATCAAACCCGCACCCCCTGCATTGGAAGGCGAAATCTTAACCACTGGACCGCCAGGGAAGTCCCGCGATATTTTTCTATTTAAGAAAACATTCTTTTTTTTTTGTTATATGAGATACACGAGAAAAATTAGTTTATTCTTAAATAGTGTGATCTCAACACATGTGACGGTCAGTGTTCCTTAGATCGGTGTGTTGATAGCTTATTTCAAATCAATATTTTTTATTTATTAAAACTAGACTTCTGGGAATTCCCTGGCAGGTCCAGTGGTTAGGACTTGGCAGTGAAAGCACACACACACAAAAAAGCCTAGACTGCCAAGGCACTATTCGGCAGAAAATAATGTGATTTTCAAAACTTCACTTACATATTTAAAATAAACTTTTTAATTTTAGAACAATTTTAGTATCACAAAGATCATTTAAAAGTTCCCATTTACCCCACACACAGTTTCCTCAATTATTAACATCTTAAATGGTACATTTGTCACAATTCATGAACCAGTATTGCTAGATATTATTATTATCTGCAGTCCATAGTTTATTCAGTTTTCCATAGTTTTTACCAAATGTCCTATTTCTATTCCAGGATCCCACAGTACATTTAATTGTCGTGTCTTCTTAGGATTCTCTTGGCTAACAGTTCCTCAAATTTTCCTTGTTTTTAATGACCTTGACAATTTGGAGGAGTACTGGTCAGATATTTTGTAGCCTTCCCCTCAGATGAGCCTTGTTTGATGTATTTTTAAAATATGTTTGTTATTAAGACAATATTTTTAGAGCAGGTTTAGGTTCATAACAAAATGAGGGGGAAGTACAGAGATTTCCTACATACCCCCTGCCCCACAACAGACTGGTACATACGCTACAACTGACGAACCTCCGCTGACACATCGTAATCACCTGAAGTCCATAGTTTACCTTATGGTTTAGTCTTGATGTATGTTCTGTGGGTTTGAACAAATGTGTAATGGCATGTATCTACCATTATAGTATCATATTTTCATGGCCCTGAAAATTCTCTGTGCTCTGGCTAATCACTGTTAACCCACCCCCCAACCCCTGGTAACCAGATTTTTTTTTTTTTTTTTTTTTTGCGGTATGCAGGCCTCTCACTGTTGTGCCTCTCCCGTTGTGGAGCACAGGCTCCGGATGCGCAGGCTCAGCGGCTATGGCTCACGGGCCCATCCCCTCCACAGCATGTGGGATCCTCCCGGACCGGGGCATGAACCCGTGTCCCCTGCGTCGGCAGGTGGACTCTCAACCACTGTGCCACCAGGGAAGCCCCAACCACTGATTTTTAAATTTTATTCTATTTTTTTAGTGTCTCCATAGTTTTGCCTTTTTGTAGAATGTCACATAGTTGTAACTGTACAGTGTGTAGCCTTTTCAGATGGGCTCCTTTTACTTAGTAATACGCATTTAAGGTTCCTCTATGTCTTTTCATGGCTTGATAGCTCATTTCTTTCTAGTCCTGAATAATATTTCACTGTCTAGATGTCCCCCCATTTATTTACCATTCACTTACTGAAGGACATCTTAGTTGCCTCAAAGTTTTGTCAGTTGTGCATAAAGCTGCCATAAATATCCACATGCATGTTTTGTGTGGACATAAGCTTTCAGTTCTTTAGGGCAAGTGCCAATGGGCACAACTGCTGTATCACTTGGTAAAAGTATGTTTAGTTTTGTTAGAAACCACCAGCTGTCTTCCAAGGCAGCTGCCCCGTTTTGCATTCCCACCAGCGATGAGCGAGAGTTCCTGTTGCTCCACATCCTCGCCAGTGTAGGTGTGTAATGGTGTCTGATTGTTGTTTTAATTTACATGTCCTTGATGATATGTGATGTGGAACATCTTTTTTATGCTTATTTGCCATCTTTATATCTTCTTTGGTGAGGTGTCTGTTCAGATCTTTTGCCTCTTTCTTTTTTTAGTTGGGTTGTTTGTTTTCTTATGGTTGAGTTTTAAGAGCTCTCTGTATAATTTCACTTATTTTTCACAACCGGAATACTCTACATATTTTAAGACACCTTAAGTGCTATCGTCAACTTTCAATTGTACAGGATTTCTTATTAATTTAGCATAAGGTTTACGCTTCCTCTATTAATACAGGTTAGAAGGTTTATTTATTTAGTTTCAACAAATACATATTTGTACACATCAAATGAGCCAGACAAGGACCCTACATTTAGAAGTTTACAATTCAGGAAGAGAGAATCAAAGGGAGGTATTGTTATACATTTAATTTGATGGGAAACAAGGCAGAAAGTTTCAAGGACAATTAGCCCCTTAAGTCTTCCTTATCCTTGGCTGATTCTGGCTTTAGAAGACTTCAGAAGTCTTCCCCAGACAGTTCTGGATTCTCTGAAGGAATGTTAAAAATCCTAATTCTCGGTAATTTTGTTTTACTCCGGACTCTGAGTGCTAAAGTTAGTTTCTCAAGCAAAGCATTCTGTCCCCTCCAGGAATGGAAGCATTGATGAACAGAAAATATCCGCCCTCTTGATTCTTCTACTTAGCAGTATTGGAATAACTACCTGGTCAGCTTTAAATCGTAATGAGGGGGATGTGTAATTATGTTTGATTCAAGCAAATAATCCAAAATTCCCCAGTCCATGCCTGTGGATTTGGGTTTAACAGCATCCTGCACTTTACCTCTCAGAAGCTCTTCTCACTTGTCTTCAATTAGAATGTTAGGCCAGTGAGCACTTTGGTGAGTTAAAAAGGACCACATTGATATTTGAGGAGACCTAGGCTGACAAATCAAGTTTTTAATTACAGGAAATAATCAGAAACTACTGTAGATGCAATTAAAGGCCTTTTTCTTTGGGGGAAGCTTGTTTGTCTTTTATATTTTGTTCCCAAACTCATTATAAAAAATACTATACTCTTTCATGCTTATAGCCTGAACTCTATAACTTCCTGCTGTGAATACGGAAGTGAATTTTGTTGAAATCAAAGAAATTAGTTAATAGGATTTTTTAAAGCCTGTTAGTAGAAGTGGTTTCACATTTTTAAAGAAAATGTTTGCTTTGTTCATGATTGAACCGAACTAGACATCTGACCTCTGAAATCCCATACCTCTCTTTCTGTAACCAATGAATTACTTTAAGTTTTATGAGTTGAGAATTGATTAAATAAAACCATAATTTGATTCTCCAAGCTGGTTAAAATTCAAATGTATAAAGTATAGCTCACTTACTAACATGAGAGATTTTTTCGTTTTCTTTTTTTTATAAAACATTTTTTAAATGTGAATTTCCTACCGTGTACTTGCTGGTTTTTTTTTTAACATTTTATATTTATTTATTTACGTATGTATTATTTATTTTGGCTGTGCCTGGTCTTAGTTGCGCCACAGGGATCTTCGTTGTGGCATGTGGGCTTTTTAGTTGTGGCATGCAGACTCTTAGTTGCGGCATGCATGTGGGATCTAGTTCCCGGACCAGGGATCGAACCTGGGCCCCCTGCATTGGTAGCCTGGAGTCTTACCCACTGGGCCACCAGAGAAGTCCCTTGGTTTTCTTTTTAAATGGTCACTTTGGTATTTGGTAGCTACCAGAGAAACACATGGGTTTAGAAGGGCATCTTAGGTCAATTCAAAAGCCTGGAGAAGAACTGAGTTGGCAGAATATAGTCTTGCCAGTTGAAATTCAACCAGCCTTTGAAATTTATTCTCATCTGCTGCAAAGTACTACAGGATTTCAAAATAATGTAGCGGACATGCTACTTAGAAGCCCACTTCCTAATATTCCTCTAATTACGCAGTTGCCAACCCAGCTTGTTTATTTGAAAGATATTGGGATGGAGGTTGGACAACATATATATGATTACTTTTCTTCCTGTGTATTATTTTAATTTGGAAATGTTAAAGTATATTACAGAGTATTTTCCTATTTCCAGATTTGTAAAACTAAGATTTTGATGGGCTTATGCTCCCAGGGCTAGATCTTCCTTTACCTTTTTTTTTTTTTTTTGCCGTACACGGGCCTCTCACTGTCGTGGCCTCTCCCGTTGCGGAGCACAGACTCCGGACGCACAGGCTCAGCGGCCATGGCTCACGGGCCCAGCCACTCCGCGGCATGTGGGATCTTCCCGGACCGGGGTACGAACCCGTGTACCCTGCATCGGCAGGCGGACTCTCAACCACTGCACCACCAGGGAAGCCCAGCTTTTTCTTCTATTATTCATTGCAATCCATACAAGGCAGCTGCCCTATGAGCATTTTCCCTGCATCCTCCTTGTACTTACATTCCTACTGCATTTATATACAGGCATACTGTACTCCATGTGGGTTTGGTTCCAGACCACTGCAATAAAGCAAACATCACAGTTCAGCGAGTCACACAGATTTTTTGGTTTCCCAGTGCATATAAAGTTATATTTCCACTACACTGTACTCTGTTAAGTGTGCAATAGCATTATGTCTTAAAACAAACAATGTTCATACCTTAATTTAAAAATACTTTGTTGCTAAAAATGCTAACCATCATCTGGGCCCCCAGGGAGTTGTAATCTTTTTGCGGTAGTAACATCACAGATCACTGGTCACCCTAACACATATAATAATAATGAAAAATTTGAGCTATCATGAGGATTACCAAAATGTGATACAGAGACATGAAAGGAGCAAATGCTGTTGGAAAAATGACCCTGATGGACTTGCTCAACACAGGGTTGCCACAAACCTGCAATTTGTAAAAACAGTGCAATAAGGAGAAGCACAATAAAGCAAGGTCTGCCTGCATTGGACAGCAACCACGTGGCAGACAGTGGAGCTGCACGTGTGGACAGTGCTCATCCCTTGCCCTCAAGTCTCTTGGGGGAGGTGGCACAGGGTTGCTCTATAGGATGTAGGTGCTGACTCGAGGGATAGAACATGCAGTGGGACCTGAGTGGGGGACACCTCACAAGGAGATGAGAGGCGACCAGGGAAGGTTGCCCAGGGACACTGACCCTGAAGCTGATTCTTAAAGAATGAGTCAGAGTTTGCCAGACACAAAAGAGTCAAGGGGAAACAAAGAGTCATGATGTGTCCAAGAAATGGCCTATAAGTAGTTTAATGAGCCTGCAACTCAGCGCGTATGTGGGGACTCCTGGGAAGTGAGGGAGCTGGGGCCGGATTAATGAAGTGCTTGGACATCAGGTCAAGAAGTCTGGATTTCATCCTGTGGATAATGGGAAGCAAGTGGAAGATCATCCTTAGGGAAGCGATGTGATCAAATGTGCATTTCAGGCAAGTCCAACGAGAAGGGTTTGGGTTTCATCTTATAAAAAGCAGCTTCTAGATGCCCATCACACTTACATAGCTGCCATGTATTAATCCCCTAATGTGTGCCCAGGCATGCCCAAATATCTTTTTTTTTCCCTCCTATACTCTTTATCCCTTTCTCTCTACTGGCTTTTATCTGCCTCATCCCATTCCAAGTTTATAAACGTGACTAAGTCCAATGTTATAAATCAAATAATGATACTAAGACATTAAGGTGAGGATATTGCCATCGCTGTTGGATTCAGCAACGGTGAAGCCAGGCAACCTTGGAAAGAGCCGTTTCAGTTAAGGGATAGGAGCAGTGGGTCAGGAATTGACTGGCAGGTCAGGAAGGTGAAGTGGGGAATAGAGATGCTCTTTCTGGGAACCTTACTGTGAAAGGAGGGAGTTAAGCATAGAAGATCGTAAGAAGTGTGCGGTACCCAACGGAGCCTGGGAGGAGAGAGCCCGAAGGCACGAGAAAGTTGGTGGATGGATTTGTTTCAAGAGGGGAAAGAGGAGGCAGAGGAGGGATGGGAAGGTCTTTTCCACTGTCAGTGGAAGATGTCTGGAGGCTGAATGTAGATTGTCTGTGGTGTGTTGGAAGTTGGGGAAGTCTTACCCCCTGCCTTCGATTTTTCCGGTGAAGATCTTCTGCTGAGAATGGAGAAGAGGCTGGTGAGAAAGGAATCTGAAGGGAATGGGCAAGGTTAGAGGGAGTGTTTGTGTGAGAAGGAGAGGGACATGTTGAGAAGGATGATCACCAGTGCCCTATGGGAGCCCAGAGAGGTTGGGGACCACAGGCAGGATGGGGCACCATGCAGCGAGGCTGGGGAACTTCCTTCAGCTTTGTCAGCAGACCGGTGTGGGGACAGAGAAGTTCTGAGTGAAGGTTGAGGTTCGGTTGTGTGGGTCAAAGGAGATGAAGGGTTTGAGAAAAGTGTGGAGACGTGATAGATAACAGCATCCAGTCCATTTAGGAAGAGATGCTTAACAGGGAGGAGACTGTAAGAAGACAAGACATAGTCAGAGGAGGCAATTGTGAGAACTGAAAGGCTGTGATCAGAAGTGAGGATAAAAGAAAGCTGAACATTTCAGACCCGGAGCAACAGTTGTGGGCTCAGCTCCAAGGGATGGCCGTTAATGTGGGTGGAGAGCTGGCAAGGATCCTCTAAAATAGAGACCCAAGGGACTTCCCTGGCGGTCCACTGGTTAGGACTCTGCGCTTCTACCGCACGGGGCACGGGTTTGATCCCTGGCCAGGGAACTAAGGTCCTGCAAGCTGGGCTGTGCGGCCAAAAGAAAAAGAGAGAGAGACCCAAGATCCTGGAGGCAAGGGTGTGCAAGGCTGGTCCTCAGAGCACTGGAGCACCCAGGGTGGTGGCAGAAATTAGAGTGAAGACAGAGAGGAGGAGAGCTCCAAGCATCGGTGAGCAATGGAGTCATTACCTGAAGGGGAGTGAAGATTCATGTAACATGGCGTGTGTTCCTCTGTAGAAGAAAGCGTCTTCCTTGCATTCAAAAAAATTAAATACAGCTCTTAAAATCTGATTTTCATCACAATTTATCACAATGGAAACATGACCCAAAGTTAGCATCTATTGGAATTCTGAAAGTGTCCTGAAAACCATGCCTGTAAACATCCCCTGTCATTCATCTCTCAGGTGAGGTTTTATAGGTTCCAAAAAAAGAGAGGGAGAAGGGGTGGTTCTTGCTCCTTTGCTGAGTTTCATCTTACCAGCATAATACAAGAGGAAGAAGGCTTTTCAAAGCATAATATGAACAGACATTTCTCTTAAGACCTTTTATTTTGAGAGGATTAAAATCTGTCTAGTAGGGATAGCCAACTGTCCTCGCTTTTCAAAGCTTGGTTTCCATCCATCACCTGTATCGGTTGTTCTGTTTTATATTAAGTTGTTCAGTGCCACCACCTCTACCTTGACTGCCGTTGGTGTTGGGATAGGAAGCATAGCCCCTGAGATGGTCAAGGACAAGGGGACGCAGGCTGCCTTTTCTTGCCACATACCCACTGGCAGCCCCAGAGCCCGATCCCCAGTGGGAGGGAAGTTCCTACCAGCTTTTATCTTTAAAAACCTTGACCAACCATCCCACTTCTTCTGTTCCTCCCATTCCTCCTTGGCGCGTGGGGACACTTATTATTTTTTTTTAGTTTTTTTAGTTTTTGGCTGCATTGGGTCTTCATTGCTGCATGTGGGCTTTCTCTGGCTGCGGCGAGAGGGGGCTACTCTTTGTTGCGGTGCGTGGGCTTCTCATTGCGGTGGCTTCTCTTGTTGCGAAGCACGGGCTCTAGGCGCGCAGGCTTCAGTACTTGTAGCACGTGGGCTCAGTAGTTGTGGCACGCGTGCTCAGTAGTTGTGGCGCGTGGGCTCAGTAGTTGTGGTGCACGGGCTTAGTTGCTCCTCAGCATGTGGGATCTTCCTGGACCAGGGATCGAACCTGTGTCCCCTGCGTTGGCAGGAGGATTCTTAACCACTGGACCACCAGGGAAGTCCCTGCATGGGGACACTTCTAAGGCAGTCTTTGCGGACAGTGACATTTATGTTCCTGTCTACTCATGAACTTTTATCAGAAGTATGTTTTTGGTCAAACTGCAATGTTTATTTCTATGTACTACCACAGAGTTAGTATTAACCCATTTCGTCTTGCTTTACTACCCCCATTTGAACAGAAACCTACAAAGGATCATATATCCCTTGCACATTTTTAAAATCAGGAGCTACTGTTAAAATGCAAGGGATCCCCAGAGTCTAAGACTGAAGGCTTTAGTTTCATCTACTACATGTGAAATTCTCCCATATATATACACAGGGCTATAGGTAAATCATAGTTAATGTGTGTCCCTACTTCTCTGGCAACATTAGAGGGTTTTTGTTTAGTGGCTTAAACATTCAATAATACTTGAAACACTTTGTCCAGGTCTCTAACGGAGATGCTTCGATGAGTCCTCCAGCTTGTGTCTAATCAGGAAAGACTCACGGGAGAGTTAAGGAGAGCATGTGTGAGAAAATAAAACTGTCAAAACAATGCATTATTCTGGGTATGAAGTGGATTATTATGATGGTATTAAAAAAAAAAAACAAGGGGCTTCCCTGGTGGCGCAGTGGTTGAGAGTCCGCCTGCCGATGCAGGGGACACGGGTTCGTGCCCCGGTCCAGGAAGATCCCACATGCCGCGGAGCGGCTGGGCCCGTGAGCCATGGCCGCTGAGCCTGTGCGTCCGGAGCCTGTGCTCCGCAGTGGGAGAGGCCACAACAGTGAGAGGCCCACGTACCGCAAAAAAAAAACAAAACAAACAAGGACCCCAAAGGATTAAGTTGATGCAGTTTGGGGTGAGGACTAAATTGTCACCACAGTTTGCTGTGGGCATTGGTTAACTGATGGAAAACTCCAGAAGGTGGGTCCAGGAGGCACTGAACTGGACCCGTGTGGACCAATAACCTGGAGCTCAGTCGCAGACTCTGCCCCTCCACGTATGCCTTCCTCTGCCCTGGCAGCTTGGGCTGGTCCAGCACACTTTCCCCAAGGCCCTCGTGGTTCTGGTGCTGGAGGGGGGTCTGCTTGCCTCCCTGGTCAGAAGGCAAAGGGTTTGTTCCATAAACTGCGACCAGGCTAGAGGGAAGGGTGGGAAGGCTGTGCGTGTCCCGACAGTTCATCTGGAGTTAAACGTATGCCATTAACTTCTTAAAAGCCCGGCGGGACTTGCCCCAGACTGTCTCTGGCGCGATGCTTATCTGCAGCGGCCTTACATGTGTCGTTCATGTACCGGCTCCAAAATCGGGAAAACCGTTGCCCTGCTGTGTCTCCCTGATAAGGAAAGACTCCCAGGTCGTGGCTGAGGTGGACCATCTGAAGAGATCAAAGCCTGAGCCAAGTGAAAATGCAGGACGTTAGCTCCTGAGTGGCAGACACTGCCTATTGCGATGGGGAGGGGATTCAGTGCACATCCTTGGGTTTAAGAGGAAACAAACAAACAAGCAAAAAACCTGGTTTAAAATATTCTTATTTAAGTAATCTCTAGAAATATACAGACATCTAGGACTTTAGTTGCAGCAGCCTATGAACCAGAAATCTGACTTCTGCTTGCTGCAAGTTGAACTTCAAAATGCATCTAACTGTAAGCTTGGAAAGGCTTTTTCAATGGCAGTCACTAAGTGAACTCTGTCTTGCCTTCTCCGCCCCTGAACTCACCGCCCCCCTCCCTGCCTTCTCCTCCCTTCCCTCTCACTAATCAGAGGAAAGCACCTGGCATTTTGCATCTTTCATTGTACCCCCAGGAAATGACACAAATGCTCAGGGACTTTTCTTCTAACTTGTCATCAAGTGTGTTTGTTGGGCTTGGCAGCCATCAGGATTAGAGGGACTCAACTTAAAAGCTTCCACTGTGGATCTCCAACCCCAGCATATGCGTGGGGCTTAGAGGTCCAGGATGTCTTGTGTGTGGGCTTCAGCCTCTGAAGCCCCCTGTTGTCTGTCTTCATCAACTGCGTCATCAGCAATGTCTTCAATTAATAGCTTCTCTCTACCAGCAGTCACCTTGGTGCCCATGCATGAAACTAACACGTGGGACAGAGAAAACCATGCAGGGTCTGTTTTATGAGCATCGCTAGCGCCTGTCGTGAGAGTCCCCACAGCAGTCCTTGTCATAGTCCGCTTCCCCCCAAGAGGAGGTGGGTGGAACAGGCGACCTTGGGGCTTCATCTCTGCCAGGTTGGTCCAGACAGTTTCCTCCTACTTCATGTTCATTTCACTCTTTCCCTCCACTAGTTTGCATCCATTCAAGTTCTTTTTTTTTTTTTTTTTTCTTTTTGCAGTATGCGGGCCTCTCACTGTTGTGGCCTCTCCCGTTGCGGAGCACAGGCTCCGGACGCGCAGGCCCAGCGGCCATGGCTCACGGGCCCAGCCGCTCCGCGGCATATGGGATCCTCCCAGACCGGGGCACGAACCCGTATCCCCTGCATCGGCAGGCGGACTCTCAACCACTGCGCCACCAGGGAGGCCCACCATTCAAGTTCTTAATGCAACTGTCTACCCAGATAATACTTCTTTTAAGAATCAATCAGGGGCTTCCCTGGTGGTGCAGTGGTTGAGAGTCCACCTGCCGATGCAGGGGACATGGGTTCGTGCCCCAGTCCGAGAAGATCCCACATGCCATGGAGCGGCTGGGCCCCTGAGCCATGGCCGCTGAGCCTGTGCGTCCGGAGCCTGTGCTCCACAACGGGAGAGGCCACAACAGTGAGAGGCCCGCGTACCACAAAAAAAAGAAAAAAAAAAAGAGTCAATCAGTTAAAGACTCCCATTTTTTCTTTTTGAATTTTATTTTATTTAGTTAGTTTTTATACAGCAGGTTCTTATTAATCTATTTTATACGTATTAGTGTATATATGTCAACCCCAATCTCCCAATTCATCCCACCACCCCCTTTCCCCCTTGGTGTCCATATGTTTGTTCTCTACATCTGTGTCTCTATTTCTGCCTTGCAAACCAGTTCATCTGCACCATTTTTCTAGATTCCACATATATGCATTAATATACAATATTTGTTTTTCTCTTTCTGACTTACTTCACTCTGTATGACAGTCTCTAGGTCCATCCACATCTCTGCAAATGACCCACTTTCATTCCTTTTATGGCTGAGTAATATTCCATTGTATATATGTACCACATCTTCTTTATCCATTCGTCTGTCGATGGGCATTTAGGTTGCTTCCATGACCTGGCAAGACTCCAATTTTTTTACGTCAATGAGATGGAGACAGAACACTAACACGACACATTTTCCGTCCCTCGAGGGGCGTGCCATTTGCTGCTTCCATTAGGCAAGTTCATGGCTGCTACACACTCTCACACCGAGAAGAAAAGAGACTACTGAATATGTATTTCATAAACAGAAATGCAGTTGGTGTATCTGTTTCCTTAATGTTAGAACATGGTCCTGCTGCCCTGTACAGTTCCACAAGCTGCTTCAGGGCCAAATTATTCCCTAGAAGAATTTTCACCTAATTGGGATTTGGAAAGGAACATGGATACTTTCCAATCTCCATTCGCTTCACTGCACATTTCAGGGGCTTCTGCTGTCTCTTGCTGAGAGGGGAAAAGAGTCAGTGATCTGAAACTTTAATATCCAAAAGGGAGACACAGTTTGGAAATTGTCCACATTACTGTGGTGTCAAATCACAAGATATCAAGCCTGATAACGTGAAAATTGGGGGATTTAAAGTTATAATAATTTCTACCTTGGAACACCTTGCATCCTCCCACCCTGTAAACTAATGTTTTGGAGGCAGCCTCTTACTCTTTTTCAAAGCCAGACCCTTTTCTCTGGAAATACATCTGTTTCTAAGGTGACCTAAAACTAACAGAGTGCCAGGCATGGGAGTCAAGGAAAATATGGTTAATGACACTGAGACCAACTCTTCTGAGATTGAAAAATGATGGAGTATTTTGTGTTAGATGGGAAATGATTCACTAATAACCAACTTAAATTTTAAGTCTCTAGAAGAAAAATGACAACATTTCTTAGTTATTTCTGATATAGCCCAGGAATGAGTGCTCCAAGACCATTATAACTTTTATTTATTTTTATTTTATTTTTTTTTTTTAAACTTTTTTTTTTTTTTTTTTTAATGTTGGGGGTAGGAGTTTATTAATTTATTTTTATTTATTTTTGCTGTGTTGTGTCTTCGTTTCTATGCGAGGGCTTTCTCCAGTTGCAGGGAGCGGGGGCCACTCTTCATCGCCGTGCGCGGTCCTCTCACTATTGCGGCCTCTCTTGCTGCGGAGCACAGGCTCCAGACGCGCAGGCTCAGTAGTTGTGGTTCACGGACGGGCCTAGTTGCTCCGCGGCATGTGGGATCCTCCCAGACCAGGGCTCGAACCCGTGTCCCCTGCATTAGCAGGCAGACTCTCAACCACTGCGCCACCAGGGAAGCCCGGGCCATTATAACTTTTAATTCATGTACTTATCTGTTTTTCCCAGACCTTTTAAGAAATGCTTATAGCTTTGCTTGTCAAATTGGGAGAAGGTAGATCATTATTCAGAGGAAAGCCCAATATAGGAAATTCAGATATAAATGGCTCAGCATTTTTTTTCTTGTCAAAGATTTATGACCGTCTCTATTTCAGACCTTCCTTAGCACTCTCTGGACTATTTCAGTAGCCCCTTCATTGGTCTGGAGCCTCTGTTTCTCGTCCTTCATCCCTGTGTGTCTCTCCTGCTGCTCTGTGGATAGTTGTCATGAGCTGGGATCTAGATTTCCTGACTGGGTGCCCTCGGTGCTTGTCAGTCTCCTTTCAGCCTGGCTTTCCAACGCCGTCTTCCACCATTTTATTCACACCTCTGGTAGTCATTACCTCCCAGTGGGGAAGAGACCTCTCCTTCCTCACCTGAATGCACCACACTTTTTGCTGCTGTCCCTTGTTGGCCTTGGTCCCTCTGCCTGCCCTTGCCTCTCTGTGGCCACGTGCCCAAGCCTACCTCCACTAAGGGACCAGCCTAAATGCCACCTTCTTCACCATCTCTCCCCAGACACTCAGCCATCCCCAAGTCAAGAGTCATTCTTTGACCTTGAATAGCGCCTTATGTGTTGTGTCGCTCTCAGAGCAGGTAGCCCTTCTGTTTACTTGGAAGGTATATATGTATCTCCTGACCTAAACCATGAGTTCTTAGAAGGCAGGGTCTGTGTTTGTTTATTTGATTCCTTAAAGCTCCTTGTGACTCAAAACATGGTCTGCTGACCAGCAGGGTCAGCATTACCTGGGAGCTTGTTAGAAATCCAGAATCTCAGTCCCCATCCCTAATCTGACGAATCAGAAGCCCCATGTTAACAAGCCCCCTGGGTGATTACAACACACGTGAAATTTCAAGAAGTTCTGCTGTGTTACATTGCACAGACCCTGGTGTGAAGCAGGCACCCATGGATATTTGTTCATGACTGGGTGGCATTGAAAGCTGAGGCTGTCCTCATTGATTTATGGGAAGATTATCTCATAATGAGACGTCGAAAATATAACTCAGCATACGTCATTTTTCTGTGACCATTTTTAGTCTTAAATCACGGAGACCGTTTTCTCCTTTTAAAATCTTTGATTTGTTACTTTCAGGTCACCTCAGTCGTTGTTTGGGGTTTTTTTTGGGGGGGGGGGCGGGTTGGATTTTGTCTTTCATTAAAAAAAAATCCCCTCACAGGGCAGTACTGTATTGGCCTTAGGTGAATGAGTATAGAAAGAAAACTTGCTAATTGGGTCTAAATATAGATTATGTGCAAAAAATAATTGCTAACGTCTGAAAATAAGCATTCATATGGCGTGTATCGTGTTGTCATCTTGGCAGCTATTTCTTCAGGAACAAGTCAGGGACAACTAAAGGCTAAGGGGGTGCTCTCTGTCACTGTGTCAAAAGCTGAGTGATCCATTTCAGACATATTTGCTAATAACCACGGAAGAAGATAAATGACAATATGATATGCTGGGATTTTTAAAGTGCTGAAGAACTTGATATTAAAGTATCCTTTGCTGCCTGGGAATAAAAGGAGAACTGGGAGAGACTTGTAAATTAAGGAGGAGTATCGCTACAGCTTAGAGCACTGGAAAGTACCACCCATTGCAAGGCCATCTCTGCTTAACACAACAGCTAGGGGGGTAGCATTTGCATGGGTGCCACCCAGGGATGCTAGATGCCCTGCAATGCATAGGATTGTCTCACCCTGTGAAGAATGGTCCCCTGTGAGGCCACGACTTCAGAACACACTGGCCAGATGTTTCGGGGAGGGGGTGTGAAAAAGTGTTTATATCACTAAAATCTAAACCTATTTTGTATACTTTTTGTATTTTTATTTATTTATATTAATAAATGTTTTTATGTGAAATGTTTATATACATGTACATATATATGTATAAATCATTATATATTTGTATACGTATGTATACAAAAAGCATTTTATATACATGCTGAATTTTCCAGGAATGTGACCACCACATTAATTGAGAGGATATTATTTTTTGTTTTATTTTTTTGTTTTATTTAGAACTTTCTTATATGTTTATTTCAGAAAGATCATGTCACGGCTCCTGTCGGCCTGCATGGGTAGCTGTTAAATTCATACTGGTCTCACCTAGAGGTGCCAGCATCCTCCTATTTTTTCTTTCTTGCTTTCTTTCTTATTTTTGGCTGTGCCACGTGGGATCCTAGTTCAGGATTTCCAGTCCAGCAAATTTGTAACTTTCCCGTGGAAGCTTAAGTGCCATTGACACATGTTAGTTGTTGCTGCTGTCGTTTCTGAGAGTCACTACAATTTAATGAAGGCAGAGGAGATGAGAAAAGGTATTTCCTCAGGCACTCTTTTCCTCCAGGTCTTCCTCAATCATCCCAGAACCCACTCGGTGCTGAGTTCTGTCCTGCAAGCCACAGGGCTTTTCTCTCTGGATTCCACCTATCACCTCCTTAGGAGACTTAACTAGAATTAAGTCTCCCTCCCACTCCAACTTCCCTGCCTCCCCCGCCAAGCCATTCCTGGTTTCCTTCTCTTTGTGCTCCCAGAACCTAGGCAAGCTTGGATCCAGCAACAACTCTGCCTATAGATTTTTTCCTAATTGGTTTAATTTCAGATATAAAAAGGGTGGACTTCCCAAGTGCTCCAGATCCTTTTAAGAGTGGCTTCAGGGCTTCCCTGGTGGCGCAGTGGTTGAGAGTCCGCCTGCCGATGCAGGGGACACGGGTTCGTGCCCCGGTCCTGGAAGATCCCACGTGCCGCGGAGCGGCTGGGCCCGTGAGCCATGGCCGCTGAGCCTGCGCGTCCGGAGCCTGTGCTCCGCAACGGGAGAGGCCGCAAGAGTGAGAGGCCTGTGTACCGCAAAAAAAAAAAAAAAAAAAAAAACATGGCTTCACTTTTACCTTGGGGATGCTAAGGCTGTGCAAATAGTGATGCTTTGCTGCCTCTTCCCCTCCCTCCTGGGGGCATCTGGGGCTGGGCTGGGGATTACTGGAGACAATGTGAGTTTCTAAGACAATGTCAGTTACTATTTTGCATTAAAATTCCTTTTCAATGATAATAACGAAATGAATCCCCTGCTTTGTAGAGAAAAGAGATGGCTGCTTAGGTCACTTCTGGAAGAATTATTTCGATTTCTTTTGAAAGTTAAATGCTCATCCTTAGACCTGACACCATGGCCCCTTGAGTCTATTCTGACCTTTCTGTCCATGTTTTGTTTTCTTCTCCACCTCTTTATTCACTTGTCACAATGTGTTCACAGGTTCCTTCTGTTCATGTCTTTGGCAAGATTGTCTTTGGTTAAGTGTGGTATAAATATATCCCTCTCCGGTCCCATTACAAAGGCTGCTCTTAGTATTTCAGTTCTTGTCTGCGTTTCGGGTGGCATCTATCTTCTTAATGCTGCTTCAAAGCTTTGCCATCTCAGCCAGTAAAATCCAGCGCATCTGGAGCAGATAATGCCCTCTGCTCTGATATTTCTCTTTGGTCTTGGTGTGTTAAAGTTAGACCCAGGTCATTATTTTTGTAACAATGACATTTTCATAATGCACTAAATAATGAAGTGTTAAGAACACCCAGAAAAAGCCTTAAAGATGCCTAGAACATTTCCTGAAGCATTTAATATTAAGGCTATTAACTTTTGACATCCTTTTTAATATAAATTGATCATAAAGCATATTGAAAGTGACTTTACACCAAGGTATTCAGTATCAGGAAAATTGACATTTAACTGCAAGCTGCCCCAGATCATTGCAGTCCCATGCGCAGCTCCCGCCTCAGTGCTCCAAGCACCTTCCACTTCGAATCCCAAGTAGTCCTAGGTCTTCTCTCTACCTCTCCCCAAAGTCCAACCCTCTCCACCTGCTGAAAACCCAGCCAGGTCCACGATCACCCTAGCTGGAAAGTGGTTTGCCCTTTTCCGAATTCCACAAGTCTTTTGCTTGCAAAACTGGCAACAAAGTTTCCACATTCACTGTTTTATAGTCACACTCTATCTTCCTGAATATAGTACAGTAGAGATTCCATGAGGGCAGGCGATGACCAGTTGCTGTTTCACTCTGCTGTGTCTAATACTCAGCTTGTCAGTCACTACACAGTGTGTTTTGAATGAGGAATCAAATAGACGTCTCTTCTGCACTAGCTATAGAGTAGCATGTGAATTGACTTTTTTAAATGGAATCCTTCAGAGAGAGAAGCTCATTGTTTGAAAGAAACTTTCAGAGAAGGCAAATGATTCTTTTTTTTTAGCGTAATGAGTCCCTGTCTAAATGAACTACCTTTGATCTGGCATTTCAACTATTATATACATCTTGCTTCTCTTATATCCTTTCATTTATTCAGCATGTATTTAATAAAAGCATATCACACACCACTGTGCAGGTGTGGGAACACAGTAGTGAACAGGACAAAGGACCCGCCCTCTCAGCACTAACTTCTCAGAGAGGAGGAGCAGGCAATACACAAATATAAGAAATGCCATGTGGTATAAAGGCTGTGTAGAAAAATAAGGTGGGATAAGGGAAATGGAGAGGCAGGGGGTGCTTTTTATAGAGGAGGAATTTCAACTGAAGGGATAGTCTGAGCAGAGACCAGGGAGGAGGGAGGGAGGGAGGCCCCCAGGTGGGTATCCGTCAGAAGAAGAGCCCAGGCTGCAGAGGAAACAGCAAAGGCCGGGGGTGGGCAGTGGGCCTCTGAGGAACAGGGTGCAGGGAGGCCATGTGGCTGATGTGGCTGAGGGACCGGTGTGGGGTGGGTCTGGAGACAGAGCTGGGCAAGGTCAGTAGAGCTAAGGGGCCGTGGTAAAGACTTGAGTTTTTAGTTAAGGGAGGCTGTCACTGGACATTTGGAGGACCGACATACTTTTTTTTTTTTTTTTTTAAAGAAGACTGAGTTCGGCTGTTGTGGAAGGTAGTCTGTAGAAGCAGGAAGACCCACGAGGAGCCTCCTGAATAGGAGACAACAGGGACCATGACTAGGGTGGTGGCTTGAGGGGTAAGAAGCCATCAGACCTTGGTTCTTAGAGGTGATGGGATTTGCTGCTGGTCAGACTGTGGACCTTCTTCTTCCCATGAGAGGAAGAGGGAAGTCAAGAGTAATCACAAACAAGGTTTTGGTTTTAGCAGCTGGAAGATTCACGTTTTCATTGACTGACACGGGGCAGGTCTGAGGAGGCTCGAGTTGGAAGGACACACTCAAGTTGGGTGTTAGACGGATTGTCGAACATCCCAGACTGTTGGCTGTGAGTCTTTCTTCCAAAACGGTGAGTCCTTGAATTCAAGGTCATGTCTTGGTCATCTTTGTGTGCTCCTGTTAATTTGCAGAAGTTCTCACTCACAGGACCCCTAACACTTGTGTTTGAGTTCATGGAATTCAGATTTGCATACGTGGGAGTTTCTGAAAGTGGCCTGTGGTTTCACTTGCATTTTCATATTTCTTTTCATCATAATCTGTAAAAGCAGAGAAGAGCCAGTTGGAAAAAAATGCTGTATGAAACTTGCTGGAAATGGGTAGAACCAGAAATGATGCTGACAAGAGGTTTAGAAGTACAAAATAGAGAGTACTCAGACCAAATATAAGTAAATTAGCATAAATCATCAATCTCTGATTTCCATGCCTGTCTTCTCCGAGTTGGCTGACTCAACAGCTGCTTCTGTGACTACAGCTGTATAATTCCTCCACATTTCCTTTTTGCATGGAAAAAGTATTCCAGTTTTTCATTGCTTCATCATTTGCAATTTTATATTAGGTTCTCGTTTTTTATTTTTTGGGCTCGACCACGTGCTTAAGAAAGTCAGGCAACTGTCATCCATTCTGAACTGTTTTGTTCTAACTTGGGGTTTGGTTTTAGGTCCACTTGGGGTTTTATTATTTGCCCTTGGGGTTCTCCAGGCTTGGAAATGCTTCTCTCAGTAAACTTCCTGATCCCTGGTTGAAACTTGCAGGACGGTGGGGATTCCAGGTAGAGAAAGCCCTCACAGGCAGAGGGAAAAGCAAGGTGAGGGCAGGTGCCTAGTTTGTTGTGGTTGCAACATAAGCTTCATAGAGAGTGTGAAGAGAGTGAAGAACACGTGATGAGAAGGTAATAAAGGTCATTACGGGGACTTCCCTAGTGACGCAGTGGTTAAGAGTTGCCTGCCAACGCAGGGGACACGGGTTCGATCCTTGGTCCGGGAAGATCCCACATGCCGCGGAGCATGTAAGCCCCTGCACCACAACTACTGAGCCTGCACTCTAGAGCCCGCAAGCCACAACTACTGAGCCCGTGTGCTGCAACTACTGAAGCCCACACGCCTAGAGCCCGTGCTCCACAACAAGAGAAGCCACCGCAATGAGAAGCCTGCACACCGCAATGAAGAGTAGACCCCACTCTCCACAAATAGAGAAAGCCCGCGTGCAGCAACGAAGACCCAGTGTAGCCAAAAATAAATAAATAAACAAATACTTTTTTTTTTTTTTTTAAAAAGGTCATTATGGGCTATGCTAAGGAGTATAGAAAATGAGGAGCTTCAGACGCTTAGAGTCTGGAAGTACTGTGATGAGATTTGTATTGTAGGCAAAGCTGCTTTGACTGCCATAGGAAGAGCAGACGGGTGAGGGAGACAGGTAAGAGGTTCTGGTGATGAAGGCAAAAGATGATGAAGGTCTTGTAAAGTTCTTAGACCAGTGACTGGCACGCATTCAATAGTATATCAGTCTTTATAAAATAAAATTAAACCAATGAAAGTAGAAATACTTGTGATGGGGAGGAGAACACCACATTAGAGCGACATCTTACAGGTAGGATGATTACAGCATCTACTTGGGTGAGTGGTGACGTCATTCCAGGACAAGGAGCAGGTGGGGTTACGGGGAGGTTGACCAGATGCCACAGTTCTGCCTGGACATACGTTCTCCTTGTGGAGCCCATGGAGCATCCATTAGACAGCTGGCAGTATAGCTCTGGGACTCAGCTGAGACTTTGGCTTGGACGGACATGTTTGGGACATGTTTAGAAGTCTTCAACATCTAGATAGGAAAGAAAGAGATCACTCCAAAAAAGGAAATAAAGCAAGGAGAGTCTCTTATCATAGCAATGAAGTTAAAAAAAAGTTATCTCCAAATTCTGGTTGATATAACCTCTTATTAAGATTTTCTGGCTAACCTACTGGTACCTGTTCCAGGAAAATAGTACCTTATTATTATTATTATTATTATTTTTAAAGAATAGAAGCTACTTATTTGATCACCCTTCAGGCAGGGCTAGGTGGTGTCACTGTCAGCAGCTTAATAATGTGCCCTTTCTACTCTGAAGACCCACCACAACTGACCTGGAAGTTCAGTCTTCATAGAGGATCAATGCATGATCCAGCTTCCCCAGAGCACTGCTAATCTGCAACTTTGGGCATGGCTGTTCCATTTTTGATACTGTACAACCCTCAGTGGTACATGAGCCTTCTGGAATCTTAAGGAGTTGAAGTAGAGAATCATTTTGCTCCCAACCTAAGTGCCACAGTAGAAAACCAAACAGCCTCCTCTTAGCAGCAGTGTAGATTCCCGAAAGATATGATGGAAGAATAATAAGTGTATATGTACATGAATTCTCTCCAAAACTCCATGGCATGGTATTTAAAGCTGCCTCTCTGGGCACTGGCGTGTCTTAGTGACTTGCAGGTATAGTCGGCCTTTAGCAGGAGTGATTCTCTGAAGCCGTAGCGTGCATCAGGGCAGGCTGGACACATATCACATACGTGCCTGGGAAACATTGCTTTCAGCAGCAGCATCTTCCAAGTGATAAAAATAACTTTGCTTTGGTCAGTAGCCCTGGAGCCAGGTGTCTCCTTTCACTTCCTGTTCTCTGTTGTGTCCTGCAAAGGGACATCTCGTCTTCCACAGTTTGGAATGTGACATTTCTGGTCTCGCCACTTTAACTGTCTAATATCTAGCTGTCTATTCTCCTCTTGTTGTGTATTTTGAGGTACCTCTCCTCTTGAACCTTTGCATTTTACATCCTCATGTCTACTGCTCATTCCTGCAGGGGGAGATTGACAGCTCCCCCCTGCCAGACACTCGATAACCTAGACGTTTATACTTTGATTTCCGTCATGTCCCCACTTTTTAAAGCCTAAGCTGTTTAATTATGGGGCAACAACTTTCCTGTCTGTGATTCTCTTAAAAGTCTTACTTTATCTTATTCCCCCGTCACAGAAGCTTCTTTCTGGTCCTCTGTTCTGATAATAGATGTATTTCCTGCACAATATCGGATCATCTTTTAGATTCTGAAGTTCTTCACAAGTCTCCTTTTTGAAACTGTTGTTGATTCGTGAGTCTAATTTCTTCTTTTCCGTGAGCTCCAGGTCAGACTCCTTCTCAAGAGTTCTTACTTTCTAAAGCCTTTGTGAGCTTGGAGGGATGGATGGTGGGTGTGATTAATCCCTGAAAGATGTGGCTGCTGGTGGGGTTATTTCTGTGTCAAGCTTCCCACTGTCACACCTGGAAGAGAGCTGACGCTCTGGGGGGCCGCCTTCGTGTAGACACTGCCCGACCCCATGCCCTCTCTCTCCTTCCTTCCCGTTGCGATAGAATCGTGTCCGTCTGCACCCAGCACGCCAGAGCAGGAAGGCTGTCTCACTCCCCGTGGAGAGAAACCTCCCATGGACCTGCTAAAGTAACTGCTGAGTGGTTTTTTTATTGTGGGAGACAAAGGATGGTTAAGTCTCCTGAGTCCTAGGTTGCTAATCCATAGGTTTCTCTGGCGTGAGCCCTAGAAAATTCCTCTTGATTTCAGCAGCCATATTTAACTGACCGTTGACATTTCAAATGGTAAAAGAAAACTACAGCCCAAGATAATCGGATACAATAAACCAATTTATCTCATCTGTGAGGACATGTCAAAACTGTGGTTTGGGGACTGTGTCCTTTATTGCTGGGCAGTGTATGGAGCCGTCCTTGTGAACTCCTGGCTCTTCTTCCCCATCGTGTCCTCAGCCGTGTCCCTCCTCAGCCTCCTGTGCTAACTGATAGCACATGTGTTTCAGAATGGAACCTGGAAAAGGAATGTATGGAAATGCCATTCTGGATTCCATACGCCAATCGATAATACACTGGCTAGACTGTGGAGAGTCACCCCAGAAAGGAGGAATTTGGATTGGAAGAGAATCAAAGGAATTGTGGACCTAGTATAATTGATTGCAGTGAAGCGGTAATGGGGTGGTCTGGACAACTGGACGCAGGCCAAGTTCAAAATCACAAGCAATTCCCCTACCCTTTGAGAATGAGGTGAGGTCTGCTGAATGGAGAACAGGGCGAGTCATCAACCTTCTTATGGTTTAATTCAAACCTGGGCCCTGAGCTTTGTCTGTTGTGTTTTGAAAGGGACAAAGGTGTTGAATCCAGCCAGAAAAACCTGTGCTTATCCGTCCAATTGCTTCTTTTATCCCGCCCCCTCCCCCCCCCCGCCCTTCTCTCTCAGAAACAGGATTCTAAAGTAAGTTCTTGGTTGTGTCTGATAAATGTCAGCTGATATCCAGGGCTCATTTATTTTCTTTGTCCCAGGCATAATGTCTAGCATACCATACTTTATAAATGAATGAATAGCAATGGTGTGAAAAAACAGGGCAAATGTTAGTGAGTGGAAGGAAGAGTGAAAACAAATACTGGTGTTAAGAAGAAAGAGTTTGCCCTTGATGCCGTGGTGGAAGCAAGATGGTATGACTGTGGGGTTACCAGACTCTGTTCCAGGGAACAGTAGAGCATCTCACACGCACACGCACAGAGGCTTCCGTGATGTGACAAATATCGCACACTGTATCACACTGTGGCATCCACAGTATAGGTTTGCATACTGAAGTCTCTGAAAAGACCTGCAATGAAGACAACCTGGTTAACCTTTATTTAACTTAGCCTTTCTCCCAACATATTTGGCTGTGGGATTCTCTGCCTTACATCTCCTTACATCCAGACCCACAGAACACACTTTGGCCAACACTGGTAGAAATTTACAAAATTGTCATAGATTTGAGTCCAGCTGACCTGGGTTTGAATCATGGCTACCATTTTCTGTGTGATCCTAAGTCGAATTAAGTAAGCTCTAGTCTCCTGTTTCCTCATCTACAAGATCAGGATAATGTCCACTTCCTGAAATAAGAGAATTAAAGCAGATGATGCAGATAAACCATCTTCTGGGCAGCTGGCACAGGCTGACTCCTTTGTGGCTGCTTATTTCCACACTGATGCACTGCACATCTCTGTACCACACTGGTACCCACATACAGGGGCTTCTTAGGATGCAGCCTATTCTCCTTAATCCTTACAACCAGGGGCAGACACGTTGTTGTTTGCGCTTGTACAATGTGAATGATTAGTCTTTTTTAAGAAACTGCTTTCCCGAAGGAAAATTATGGCGGAGAGCTCGTAGTTACTTCTACATTTGTTGGTGCTATGGCTCCTAAATTCTGGCATCATTATTGCCCAGTTTTTTTTCTTGGCTCTCCAGGTTCTTCTAAATTGGATATGAAAAAGGAAAAGTCTTTCTGGAAATGTCTTATTAACCCACCAAGTAAATGGCTGTTCAAAAACTATACGTAACAAGAATACCAGCCATGAGCATTTGTTTCGCTTTTACCATGTACCAGGCACTGCTCTGAACTCTTTATGTGTATAACTCATTTAATCCTTACAGCAACCCAGTGAGTATGCACTGTTATCTGCATTTTGCAGATGAGGAAACTGAAGCTTTCAGAGTAATATGTCTAAGGCCACCAGGTAATAAAAGATGATGATGGCTCTGAGTGACTCTAGTCGTGCAGGTTAGCACAGACAAGGACAAGCTGAAGACTGGAAAGCCAACTCGTGGTCAGCCTTGAGGTTGTTATTTTCTTGCCTAGTCTAGGTGAAAACTTTTCCTTTTTTTTAAGGAAATAAAAGTTATGTATCCTATATTAGTCAGGGTTCTCCAGAGGAATGAACCAACAGGATATATATATATATATATATATATATACACACACACACACACACACACACACACACATATATAAAGAAATTTATTATAAGGAATTGACTCACTCAGTTATGGAGGCTAAGATGTCCCAAGATCTAGAGTTAGTAAGCTGGAGACCCAGGAGTGACAATGGGAGAAGTTCCAGTCTGAAAGGGGTAGGTGTAAGACCCAGGAAGGGCTGATGTTTCAACTCAAGGCCTCAGGCAGGAAAAACTGCTGTCCCAGCTTAGGCAGAAAGGTAGGAAGAGTTCCCACTTATTCTTGTGTGTGAGAGGTCAACCTTTCTGTTCTATTCATGTCTTCAGCTGATTGGTTGAGGCCCACCCACACTAGGGAAGACAGTCTGCTTTACTCAGTCTACACATTCAAATGTTAATCTCACCCAGAAAACACCCTCGCAGACACACCCAGAATAATATCTAACCAAATATCCGGGCACCTTGTGGCCCAGTCATATTGACACATAAAATTAACCATCACACATCCCATGGTTTTAAATCACACATTAGACATCCTCCTCTCTTGTTTCTGTTTTCAAGCAGACCAGTTGAACCCAGTGGGGTTCTACTGAGTTCAGAGACCTCATTCCAAAGGTTCCTCCAAAACTTTCATAAGACATGGATAATTGAATATTGTCAAATATTCAAATGTCAATTACTAGTAATTTAAATACATAAAGTTTGAGCAGGGGGTCTCCTTAAGTCAAAAGCTACTGTTTCCCATAATGCCAGCAATCATAATAGGGGACCCCAGGCTATCTGGGGGGATCCATAGTGACCCCAAATTCAGAGCTTTGTGCTCTGCATGTGTAATGCAGCCCCAGGATCAGATATGCGTTAGGTCATAGCCTGTGCCCTGTGACCATTGGGAGGATGAGTGAGACTGATTTATGTTTGCAGAGGTGAGGAAGGAAGCTTTCTTTTGCCAGCTACTCTGCTGTTGTCTAAGCACCTTGAAGGCAGTGAACTGATCTTAGTTGGACATGTGTCTGAGCTTCACACCTTGCCTTGTACACAGGAGTCAAGTAGTAAATATTGGCTGAAGGTATCAGTAATTTTGTAGGTATCCACTGTAATCTTCTTTGATATTTGCTTGGGAGACGGTGATAAGAAAAAAAGACCACGGGACCAATACAGAGCTGTTTTCTGAGTGAATCAGTGACGCCAATTATGTTACATTTCTTAGCCCATGGTTGCAGCTGTGTGTAACTATTTCTACCTGATTACCTGAAAGAATCACCTTCAAACCCTGATAACTGATCCCGTGTAGGGGGGCAGTACTGCAGTGGTGGCCTCTCAGTTTGAGTTAGGATTCCTTGTATCTCACTGAGAGACACATATTCTTCTGGAGCCAGGGTGTTAAAAATCATTCGTCTGTTTTCTGTCATCTGGGAAAAACAAGGCTCTTCTAGAAAATAAAAATGTCTCCTTTTTTACTTCCTAAAGGTGAAAAAGAAATGCAGTTGGAATGGGTAGGGGCTTTTTATAGACAAGAAAAGTGACGGACTTGACAGATGACTCCTGAACTTTGTTCAGCCCCAGAGACAGGGGGAAGAGGGCAGAAACACAGCAGCTTTTTTAGACTCACTGACCCTATGGCCCACTGATAAGAAGCTCTGTGCCCTGCAAAGTGGACTCTTCTTGCAGCGGAATTTTATGTTCCTCCCTGGGCCGGTGTTGGATTCTCTGGATACCTAAGGTGACACAGGGAGGGGCAGATGATGTCAACAGTTTATTTGTGGAACCTGGGCCTCCTCTTCAGGGCCAAGGCTTTTCTTCCAAAGGAGGGAGACTTATGCCCAGGATGTCTGCTCCCACACGGAGCCTTTTGGCACAAAAGCAAGAAGATTCCAGCTAATGGGGGCCAACCCACAAGTCATTTCAGGAAAAATGGATATAAATAGAAGCGCCTGGAAGGCTGAATATGTTTTCTGCTGTGGGAAAGTTAAAGTGGAACCCCAAGTCATAGATTTTCTGCAAACCAGCATTTAAGAATATGCCAGGTGTGGGCTTCCCTGGTGGCGCAGTGGTTGAGAGTCCGCCTGCCGATGCAGGGGACACGGGTTCGTGCCCCGGTCCGGGAAGATCCCACATGCCGCAGAGCGGCTGGGCCCGTGAGCCATGGCCGCCGAGCCTGCGCATCCGGAGCCTGTGCTCCGCAACGGGAGAGGCCACAACAGTGAGAGGCCCGCGTACCGGGAAAAAAAAAAAAAATGAATATGCCAGGTGTGGAAACTGGTAAGAGAGACCTGGTTTAATAACAGGAGAAGGGAAATTTAGCACCACCCAGTGTTCTCCTTCCCTCCATCATCTCCTCCGATGAACCTCTTGATGAAGATCAACAGGAAGCTGGGACATATTTTGCAGTTTTGCAGTTGATTTGCAGGGAACTTGGGAGGGTAGACTTATAAACGTTTCTCTGAGGACCGTGCTGGGCGCCCTGGTCGTCAGTAGAGCTGAGAGTGAAGCTGGCGTTCCGTCTGCTGGCAAGCACTGATATTAGCGCAGGATGGAGTGCTCTCGTTGGCAGGCGTGGGAAGAATAGCCTGGTGATTAAATGCTCTTATTACAGGGTGAGCGGTGTGACTGTGGTCAGAAGAGCCCGTTAATGTTGAGTGTGCGGCTCATCAACAGTCCAATTAAGAGGAAAGGAAGTGGAAATATCAGTGGGTTGTGTTGCTAAAGCTGCCTGGGTTGAGAGCCAAATGGAACTTTTCAGTACGAAGTCGATAGGAATCTCTGGTGTGTTTTCATGTCAGGTGCCCTTCTACAGAACGGGGTAAGATGTAGAGAATGATTGTTTTGCTTCTTTGGGTACCACCTGCAGAACTGTGTTCATTTTGACTGTTTTGTAGAAACCTGGTGAAACAGCCTTGTGAGAGAGGATTCTTTGGATGGGGGTTTTCTCATCAGATGACAGTGCCCAGCTTGGAACTGCCATCAGGCTAAAGGTTACAGGCCATGATACTGGAGCTGAGTGCTGGTTTACAGAACTGCTGTAATGGTTTTGGTGGGCGTCCTTGGGAACGATGGGGCCAACCTTATGCGCATCTGAAAGACAATCCTCAGCAAGGGAGCTTCAAAAACACCTATTATTCCATACTTTCATTTAGAAAATAAATCCTTACTGCCTTGTTCAGCCTTATGCACCTCCTCCTCTAGGCCTGTGTACATGTTATAAAATGACGGGCACCCACTGCATGGCTCTGCAGAGGACTAGCCCCACTACCTGTGCTAACATTTCTGCCTGAAATGTAAGCATCCTGATAACAGGGTGAAGATCCCTGGGGCGGGGCAGTTAAGCAGCAGCTCAGGACCATTTTACAGAGGAATAACCCCTCAGCTCGGCAAAGTTGTGTCATCTGTCCAGGGAGGCACTTTCACAGGTGCTGCGAGCACGGTTTGTGTGTGGAAGCAGCCCTGCTGCAGTTCCACTTAGCTCCCGTGGTTGTTGACGGAGGTTCAGATGTGTTATTTGATCACATCTGCTCTCTACAAAACAAGCCTGTTGTTTACCCGGGAACCCACGTGTGTCTTTTGGGTGGCTCTTCATCTAGCCTTAATGTTGACCATTTTTAGCACTGAGGGACCCAGCAATACCCAGAACCATCTCTGAAAGGCTAATGCAGAGAAAGGAAGGGGTGTAGAAAAGGTTAAAGGTGCGGGGAGGGATGCAACGTACAGGAACCTTACAAAGAGGAGAAGGTGGTACAAAGCAGTCAGGAGCAGTTGCCTCAGCTACTGATGTTAAAGATAACTGCAGGGCTTCCCTGGTGGCGCAGTGGTTGGGAGTCCGCCTGCCGATGCAGGGGACATGGGTTCGTGCCCTGGTCCGGGAAGGTCCCACATGCTGCGGAGCGGCTGGGCCCGTGAACCATGGCCGCTGAGCCTGCGCGTCCGGAGCCTGTGCTCCGCAACGGGAGAGGCCACAACGGTGAGAGGCCTGTGTACCGCAAAAAAAAAAAAAAAAAAAAAAAGATAACTGCAGTAAATCAGTGCTGCTATCTTAAAGAAAGGGAGAACCAAATTTGAGGCAGAGAGTGGGTGTTTTTCAAAGGTGAAAACGAGCCCAAGCGTTTCACAGGATTACCAGGACAAACAGGAATTCTTCTCTGTCTTTGTCAGATCTGCTTCAGAAGAGGAAGTCCTGTAGTTAGAGGAGATAGAACACAGGGCAAACTACATGCTTTTCCACCTCATTTCTAGAGAGTGATCCTGGGTGTTGGAGACTGTTTGAAAGGAAGAGGTGAAGCTTTGGTGAATCCTGAAAACAGCACTTCTCTGTTTTCACAGGGGGCAGATTTGTTCGCATCCTGCCTTGACTCAGCACATCAGCTGGATCTCCTGCCCCTGGGCTCTGAGTCTTAGTATGTTTTCAAGTGAGATATCCACTGATGGAAACAATTGTCGTTTTGTCTGTTGCCAGAATGGGAGTTAAGTATTTTAAAAACATGAACAGTGAAACAGTATCAGATTATACTAAACATATTTTGTTATTTGCGATGATTTTAACTTTTGATCATTTAAACGGTAACTGCAAAGTTTATCGTGATATTATCTAATAGTGGGTAAAAGGAGTTTATCTAAAAGAGATCTGTTGGTGCTCGCTTCGGCAGCACATATACTAAAATTGGAACGATACAGAGAAGATTAGCATGGCCCCTGCGCAAGGATGACACGCAAATTCGTGAAGCGTTCCATATTTTGTGCCCTTCCACACCATCCGGACACCCTTTGTTCATCAGCTCCAAAGGAAAAGCTATGGGTCAGAAGCACAACGTCTGGCACTTAATGCTGAAATTAAGTGATTTCCACTATAGCGAAAAATAAATAAATAAATAAATAAATAAATAAAAGAGATCTGTTGTAATGATGACAGTAAAGAAGATAGTTATCTACTAAACTGAAAATGCTTTCTTTAAGCGCTTTGGGTATCCCTTTCTGCCTAAAGATGAGGTGGAGCCCAGTCTAGAACATCTGCAGCTAGTGCTTTTCATATGTTCAGTACACATCCTGATGATGTAGGAAATACCAGGTTTCCTTCATCTGCTTTAGGTAATGCGTCTACTCCAACAGGTATCCCTCAGTCTGGGCTCTTCATCGGTTGCTGGATGGCTGTGGTTGGAGGCACTTCAAAGTGAGGTCAGCTGCCAGCAGGGGCGATTTTATAGTATTATGTGGAGGGTAGAGTATCTAACTGCCCTGTCCCCCCTTTGCCAGCAGAGAGGGGATTCCCAGGACATGGGACTTCCAGTTTTCATACTGGGGAAGTCCTGGGCAAACCAGGATGAGTTGTCACCCTGTGTGAGGTAATGGATTTGACCATAAACTTCAACATTACACTTCAAAATACTAAGCGGTTGAAATTCTGAATGTTCTTGAACTTACTTTACAGTACGGAGTAGACTTGTTCCCCAAATACCCTGTGTCCATGCCTAGCTGACCCCATCAACTCTTGATGCTCTCCTTCTAGAAAAGACCATCAAAATGGCTTCAGAGTGCACCCCATTTCCCTTCAATGGCTCTTTGTTCTTGCAGACTGTGGCGGAGGGCAGCCTGAGAAGACAGGGAAGCCCCTGACCCCACCCGCTTCTTCAACCAAAATGTCATCACTTTTACCTACCAAGAGGAAAGCTTCTCAGCTCAGATTTTTAAAAAAATAGTACATTTTCAGCAACATGAATGGACCTAGAGATTATCATACTAAGTGAAGTAAATCAGAGAAAGACAAATATCATATGATATCACTTTTATGTGGAATCTAAAAAAATGATACAATGATAGATCTGTGAGTCTATTTCTGTTTTCTAAGACTCACAGGTATTGAAAACAAACTTACAGTTACCAAAGAGGGAGGGAGGGGGGTGATAAATTAGGAGTTTGGGATTGACATAGACACACTACTATATACAAAAGAGATAAACAACAAGGACCTGCTATATAGCACAGGGAACTATATTCAATATCTTGTAATAACCTATAATGGAAAAGAATCTGAAATATATATATATGTATGTATGTATACATATGTATAACTGAATCACTTTGCTGTACACCTGAAACTAACACAACATTGTAAATTTTAAAAAAATAATATATTTCCAAGCCAGTGACTAGATGCCCGCGTATCTCCCTTCTCGTTCCAGTATTTTGTGGTCTTCCATGGAGAATTGCTAATTTTCCAAAGGCTTTGAATGAAATGAATTTAAAGAAAACTGCCTGTTCCAATGGTTCTTAGGCGTGAGATACTGACTGTGTGGTCCTTTTATTTTTAGCAATAGTGTTGGAAAAATCAGGTTATGTTTACTCTGTCTGGGGGGCTGGTGAGATTGTGTAGTCTAGAAAATGCTGGAATTATAAATTATTATAAATGTCGACTGAGTGGAGAAATTCGTATATGAAAAAATACTGTAATATACAAGTCAGCCTGTAGGTTTTCCCCTAGTTCATTGTCCAAAAGTATATACATTGGCCAAGGAGAATAAACCAAGAAAGTACTTTCACAGAGAAATATAAATACGTTTCACTGTGGTGTTCTTTTGTCAGATGTGTTTTTACATCATGTTTGTTGCTCATCTCAAAAGCCCCAGTTTTGAGTTTATTTATTTCTTGCTGCCTTCATTGTAAATCTCATAGTGCGAACTTGTTTTTCTATTAGATAAATACATTCAGACTGTAATACTTCCTGGGTTTTAGCATTAATCAAATATTTTATGGACTTTCTCTGAGTTGTCGTTTATTTTTAGCCTTTTGATGTTTGTTTTCACTAGAATACTGAATTTTTTACAGGGCTGCCTACTTCTTTAGGTATCTTGAGGGCTGGTGATAGCAGCATTCGCTCAGCTGGAGCCAGAAGCCCCATTTGAATGGGTTGGCTTCTTTTATTTTATTTATTTATTTTTAAAAATTTTTATCGGAGTATGGCTGATTTACAGTGTTGGGTTAGTTTCAAGTGTACAGCAAAGTGAATCAGTTATACATATACATATATCCACGCTTTTTTAGATCCTTTTCCCATATAGGTCATTGCAGAGTACCGTGCTACACAGGTCCTTATTAGTTACCTATTTTATATATAGTAGTGTGTATATATCAATCCCAATCTCCCAGTTAATCCCTCCCCCCCGCCCCCTTACCCCTTGGTAACCATAAGTTTGTTTTCTACATCTGTAACTCTATTTCTGTTTTACAGATAAGTTCATTTGTACCCTTCTTTTAGATTCCACATATAAGGGTTATCATATGATATTTGTCTTTCTCTGTCTGATTTAACTTCACTCAGGATGATAATCTCTAGGTCCTTCCATGTTGCTGCAAATGGTATGGGTTGGCTTCTTTTAAATGGCAAACCTACTGCCCACAATGAATAACAAGTTCCCCTCCTTGAGAGGGAAAAATCACATTGCCTTGGTATCTCAGGAGTGCAGTTCCATAAATATTATTATGCATCATGGAACACATCTTTATTCAATAGAGCAGATATTGCCAACAAAAATGAAATAATAGAGGAAATAACTTCTAGTGGTTTCCAGCTTTAATTATGAGAAATAAGTGAAAAAGAGAGTTTTCAATCAAAGTTTTTTGTACAGTAATAATTTACTATCTTTCACTCAAAGATGCTCATGCTCTCGGGGGAAAACAGATAAAATGAATGTTTTGGTTTTGTTTTTTTCTTTTTTTCAGCATTTTCTGCCTTTGGTTTTTGCTTTATAAGGTCAAATGTTACACTTGTCTTTTAAGCCACCCACAGACTCAGCTCTTTGGGTGGGGCTGGACTCATCACTAGAACAGAGGGAGGGCGAGGGCGGGGGGTCAGTAGGGGGGTGCTCAAGTTCATGAGTATGGGATGGCTTCATCATATCAAGGCTCACTTCTGTGAAATTTCAGCCTTCAGAATGTTTCACTAGAGGCAGTATTTTAGAGTGTTGTTATTTTCTAAATCAAGGAGAATTTCCCTTAAAAAGAATCCTTATTTATCACCAGGCTGAGTACTGTCTCTAAACTATCTTGACTGCTTTTTCTAAATACGAAGACATGGAAGAAGTGAAAAATAAGCATTATCCACTAAAAAATTATAAGCCCATAATTTGTGACATAGGTAAAAATCATTGTATTATACTGCTTCAAGAGAGTACCATGATGCGAGTGGACTGGATAGTTAATGGGGAGGAAGAGTGGTGAGGATTAAAAAATACTTTGTTGGTGGGCTTCCCTGGTGGCACAGTGGTTGAGAGTCCGCCTGCCGATGCAGGGGACACGGGTTCGTGCCCCGGTCCGGGAAGATCCCACATGCCGCAGAGCGGCTGGGCCCGTGAGCCATGGCCACTGAGCCTGCGCATCCGGAGCCTGTGCTCTGCAATGGGAGAGGTCACGACAGTGAGAGGCCCGTGTACCGCAAAAAAAAAAAAAAAACAACTTTGTTGGAAGTCAGACTGACAGTAGATTTCGTGGAGGAAATAAGAAATTGAGTTTAGGAACATTTGAGGTGAGGTAACTGTGGAAATTCTCCTCTTTGGAATATACATGTATATTGACATGAATTTAGAACCTACATGTATATATATATTTTTTTTTAAAATTAATTAATAAATTTATTTTATTTTTGGCTGTGTTGGGTCTTCGTTGCTGTGCGGGCTTTCTCTAGTTGTGGCGAGCGGGGACTACTCTTCGTTGAGGTGCACGGGCTTCTCACTGCGGTGGCTTCTCTTGTTGTGGAGCACGGGCTCTAGGTGTGCGGGTTTCAGTAGTTGTGGCATGCAGGCTCAGTAGTTGTGGCTCGTGGGCTCTAGAGTGCAGGCTCAGTATTTGTGGCGCACGGGCTTAGTTGCTCCGCAGCATGTGGGATCTTCCTGGACCAGGGCTCAAACCCATGTTCCCTGCACTGGCAGGCAGATTCTTAACCACTGCGCCACCAGGGAAGTCCCTAGAATCTACCTGTATATTGAAGTGCATTTAGGACACGTGTATATTCACAAACATTTAGAATATGTATGTCTGGATTTGGGGAATACAGGCTGGACTGCAGCCATCAATGTATAGGTGCGTTCTTTTTTTTTTTTTTTTTTTAAACATCTTTATTGGAGTATAATTGCTTTACAATGGTGTGTTAGTTTCTGCTTTATAACAAAGTGAATCAGCTATACATATACATATATCCCCATATCTCCTCCCTCTGGCATCTCCCTCCCACCCTTCCTATCCCACACCTCTAGGTGGTCACAAAGCATATAGGTGCGTTCTTAAGCTTTTTCTGTTCACAATATTCTCAGTGCCCCTAGGCCAAAAGAAATACCTAACAACTCTGTTCATTTAGGCAGTAGAGTCCATACAACTTAATTAGAATTTATGTCCTAACAATTTAGTGGCCGATTGAAAATATAATTGTACACATTGAAAGGAAATACATATATCTTTTTCATTCTTAAGTGATGGTTAATTTTATGTGCCAACTTGGCTTGGCCATAGTATCCATGTATTTATTTGGTCAAGCACCAGTCTGGATGCTGCTGTGAAGGTAATTTTTATATGAGATTAACGTTTGAATCGGTAGACCTTCAGAAAAGCAGATTACTCTTCATAATGTGGGTGGGCCTCATCCAATCTTCCTGAGGCCTTAAGAGAACAGCCAGGATCTCTGGAGGAGGAGGGAATTCTGCCTCCAGACTGTCTTCAGACTCAGCTGCGTCACCAGCTCTTCACGACATCCCCAGCCTGCTGGCCTGCCTTGTAGACTTGGGACTTGCTCACCCCTACAATGGCATGAACCAATTCCTAAAATCAGCCTCTTTCTCTCTGTACACACATACATACACACACACACACACACACACACATTCTACTGGTTCTGTTTCTCTGGAGAAAACTTAGCAATGGGATGTGTGTACCATTGGATACTGCACAGCTTCTCAAGCATTGGAAACAGATGGGACACCATTTCTTGTTCCACCTTGATTTTTGTACAGATCTTGCTTTTTCTCACAACTACTTCTCAGGACCCCACTTTGCAAAAATGACATCATCCAAGGGAATGTAAGTGATCTCATGTTGAAACCAGGAGCTACCTCAAGCTCGTATTTTGCACAGTGTTCAACAAGTGTTGAACATGGCTGTGTTTCCCTCCGAAATTTAATGCATCCCACAGTGCATCTGTGCACTGGCTGTGACGTCAGGGCAGCTGCGCACATGGTTTGGGAACTGCAGGTACCAGTGTGGCAGTGGTCATGGGGATGAGATTAGCTCACACAGAGAGCAGAGATGAGCCCCGGAAAACACCTGCAAGGAAGAGGCGGTAGCAGAGAAGCTTTTGAGAGGAGAGTCTGAAGAGAGACTCGAGACACAAGCAAAATTCATACACTCTCTGAACAGAGCGAGGGACGTATGATACCAGCTAAGAAATGAATCCAGGCGTAGGACGGAAGGCAGGAGGAAATATTCTCTGATTCTTACACGGTTGGGGAGTTAGGGTGATGGGGCTCTGGTAGTGTTTTCACCTTTTTCTCTCTTTTCCAACATTTTTTCACATGTCTGTGTCTTCATTGTATAATGAAAAAAGAGATGTTTACAACCATAAAAAAACAATGCTCTCTAGCTTTCCTATTACTCAACATACCCAGTTTTTTTTTTTCCTTTTTTTTCTGTCCAGTTCCAGCATTCAGATGTGTGTGTGTGTGTGTGTGTGTGTTCAGGGTTGGGGTGGGCAGGAATGAGGAGATAGTAAAATAAGATGTAACAGAAAAAAACTTCGAGGTTTGCTTTCCTTCATGAAACATTCAGTAGAATTGGGGAGGTAAGATGTGAAGCAGGCTCACAGAAGTCCATACAAGGAAGCCACAGATAGAAGCCAAGGCCGCATGCACTAGAGCAGGAGGTGGAAGGCGGGCAGGGCTGGAGCAGGCCCTGGGGAGGGCGTGAGAATCCTGCAGGTGCGTAGAGCTGGGAGGAACCCCCCGGGGTGAGCCTTAGCACTGCACTTGGGCAAGACCCCAGCAAGGGACCTGAATGGATGGTCTGCGGCTGTGCTTTCATTCAAAGCCGTGGTTTTCCCAAGCCAGCATAAAAGCCACCTGTCTTTGCCAAAGCACTTTAAGTTGCTTGGCATTTATTGAAATTAATTTACCTGCAAGAAAATTCATATATCTAGCTCTGTGAAGTATACATTCAGGGAAGTTTTTCTTTGCATTAGCTAAAGCCTATAGTACTGATACAATAATGTGATGTGACACAACAGAAAGGTGACATAATTTAAGCATATAAAACTCCAGATTTTTTTGGAATTACTATCATCTTGACACTGGTTGTTTCATCAGGTAAAAGTAGTGATTCCAAGAGTTATGTGGCTGGAACCAGTGGGCTTATTTTGCATATAATATGAAACTCTATTTGGCATCTATTTTTATTTTGAGGGAAGAATAAAGGACAAGAAAGCATCCTGTTCCAAGTCTCCAAGAAGGTTGTGATTTTAATTACACACCACAGAAAAGGCAAAGAAATTTGTAATTACACTTCATGCATAGAGCTCTGTAGAGGCAAAATAAATTGGTACCTATCTACCCCAGATCCATAAATCAGACATAGAATGGCTAATCACAGATATAAATTGTAAAAATTGTATGCTTGGTGCTGATTACTTTCTCCTGTCTGTTGTGGACAATAAAGAATTTAGATCTTAGGCTGGCTGTGCTGTTTTTGAAGTGTGACTCAAAAGCAAAAGTTCATTTTAAATTCTCTTAATCCTGGTTTACACTTTTCTTTCCTTTTTGGTTGAAGTATTATCTTCAGGAGGCCCATATTAAACTGTAAGTACCAACTTGGGCTGTTTTCAGAGTTAATAGGATGGAAATTGTTCTAACGGGCCCAGCACTGGTTTTCCACGTTCTCATTCTCATCACAGACATCCTGGAACATCTTAAAAACTACAGAATAAATGATGCAGCTGCTAGGAAAACAGTGTGGTAGTTCCTCAAAAAAAAAGTTACAAACAGAATTACCGTATGACCCAACAATTCAGCTTTATGGTGTGTACTCAATAGAATTGAAAGCTGGGACTCAAAGAGATTTTTGTAAACCCGTGTTCATGGGAGGGTTATTCATGACAGCCAAGAGGTAGAAGCAACCCATGTGTTTACCAGTGGAAGAATGGAGACACAAAAGGTGGAAGAATGGATACACAAAAGGTGGTCTGCACATACAGTGGAATATTATTCAGCCTTAAAAAGGAAGGAAATCCTGTTTCATGCTTCAACGTGGATGAACCTTCAGGTTCATGGATGAATAACTCAGTCATGAAAGGACAAATAAGATTCCACTTTTATGAGGTACCTAGAGTAGTGAAGTGCTTAGAGGCAGAAAGTAGAATGATGAGTGATTATTAAATGGGTACAGAGTTTCAGTTTTGCAACATGGAAAGAGCTCTGGAGATGGATGGTGGTGATAGTTGCACAGCAACGTGAATGTACTTAATGCCACCAAACCATACACTTCAAAATGGTTAAGACGGTAATTTTATGTTTATTTTACCATCATTGAAAAACCAAAACCAAAAACGACAGAGGAGTGGGCTCCACCACAGAAATTCAGTTTCGGTTAGTCTGCAGCAGGGGGCAAAGTGCAGGGATTCTGGTCTAAGGCGTTGCTGGTGACTGGAGTGGTGAGGCCTGAGTGGTACAGCCAGCAGTGGGAAGCCCACGCTGCCCTCTGATGGGAGGGGACACCAGTCACCAGAAGGAGAGAATGGCAGTGCACAGGGCAGGGAGACCGCTGCAAAGAAGACCCTACCTTGGCCAAGGAGTTAGTCCAGTGAGCGGAATTTCAGACATTCTGGAATAACTTGTGCACATGGGCCAGAAGTGTCTTTCAGTCACATCTGAGCTACTGTCCTTCATAGCACACAGAGTGGGTGGGTGGATGTCCGTCACGCCTCCAAGAAGCATCAGCTCTGCCCTGGGTCTTGCCTCACTGGCTGCTCAGGTGAGAATCTGGGAAAGAGTGTACACACATCTGCTCAGAGTGAAGCAGAGGTAGAAGGGAGGCTCGGAATGAACAGACCACGCTACGGACCAGCGATTCGTGACTGAATAAAACAACTTTTTTAGATGCTTCAGAGAGAGACGAGGTGATGTGCCTTACAAGTGATCCTTCCCTCTTTCATTTGTGAGGACATGAACCTGGGTTCATACCTTTGTTTCCTCATGAGCCGGGCCTTCTCCTGGCACAGACGCACTTTACTGAACATCTGATTAATGGAGTGACATGTGCATCCATTCAGTTAATACACGTGCACAGGGAGTTTCATGCGTGCTGCAGCGGCTCACCAAATAAGCCGACCCAGAGTTCAACTGAGTCAGTCCTTCCATGCCAGGAGAAATCTCTGACAAGGCTGCATTTCTCCTTTGCCAGAGAATTTTATGGCAATCAATAATAGCTAGCCCTGGTGTCCCTACTGAAGCTCTTTATTGAATACAATTCATTTTAAGTGACCTTTGCTTTTCTGGAACAGTTCTTTATTTGTGAAGCACAGATTGCAAACAGCCTAATCAGCCCTCTGGCTTTTGGTTATTAGCATTCCATCTGCTTTATAATGCCATTTAAAAACCAGCTGTGCTAGGGAAGAAAAAAGTATTGACTGAATCTTTTTCTCTGGAAGAAAAATTCGTGTGACATTAAGATTGCCAAATGGCAATGTCTTCTTTTGGGGTGTGTGTGTGTGTGTGTGTGTGTGTGTGTGTGTTTGTATGAGTGACTTAAGGTGTTTGTCATATTTCTTCTTAAAGGACCAGAGTTCATGTGCCCTAGTTAATGTTAGAATTATGAACAAAAATGTTTCTAGAAACCAAAGGAGGAATAATAATTTAAATAATAAAATGCTGTAAGTAATTTTATTATAAATGATACCATGTTACAAAGTTAAGTATTAGATCTTGGGCTGAGGAGCTGGTGTAAACATGGAGAAGAAAATACGGATGAACGGTTGAATGCAGGGTGGGAGTATTATGAAGAATTCTTGGATTTTTCATCCCAAGGTGTGGCTCATTAGTTGTTTATTTTGTAGTTCTGCTTCTTCAGTACTCTTTGTGTCTTAGACCGTACTTTTTTAAAAGGTGATGTTGATACTTGTTTGTATGCTGGTCTTGTCAAGTCTTGCAAACTTGTACTGCTGCTTGGATAGAAGCCTAAAATCATCATGTGTGTTCATAATGATGCTTATACCTGCTTTTCTTCAGAGACTGCTTGAAAGAGCCTTGCCTTCCTGGATTGATCATGGCTTGACCCTCCCCTCCACCCCCGCCCGATACTTGAGTTGGGGAAAGTATAAGCCGGTGATCATCAAGGTGCTGGTCGGGTGCCACCATCTCAACTTGAAATAATCCTAGAAATTCTCATTTCTGTTTATCAAGGAACAATGCCAAAGTCACCTGGAAATGAGCAGTAAATTGAGGCTCAGTTTTCTGACTGGTCTTCATTCTCTCAACATTCCCTCATTACAGACGTATGGGACCATGATTTGCAAGTTCTCTGAAGGTAGAGTCTTGTCTTTGGGATTTTCTTTTCCTTTTCAGGTCTGGAGCTTAGCTCTTTGATTTCAGGGAGGAAAACTCGGACAGGCTATGGCGGTTCAGCTCTGTCCGCTGGCGTCAGTTCCTGGAGTTACGGATAAATTGGGAATTATTAGGGGGGCGTATGTGGAAGTGAGATGAGATGAGATGAGAAAGAAAGGTGTGTTTGGTCCCTGGGTGAGCATCTAAGAATGAGAGCGGGAGGGTCATCCTGGACTCAGCCCTTCAACTTACAGATGAGACCCCGGAGAGAACACAGGGTTCTCCACCAAGCTCCCAGGTAGTTAATGGCAACTCAGCCACCATGCCCCTTACTGACTACATTTTACACCACACTATGGATGGATCCTCTTATACCTCTCAGACAAGACTAATTACAAGCAGCCCGTTGATCCTATAATGTACCGATCTGTCTGGTCTGGCTATAAGATGAGAGAAAAGTATGCTCTTGATGCAGAGTGAGGAAAACAATGATGTCATGGGGCAGAAGTTTTGGTCTGCACGTGGATCTGAGTGGACATGTATGGGCATGTGTGTACACTTTGGCGTGGTGATGAAGAACATGCAGAAATCTGTTCATTTGCTAGTTTCTCTCCTAAATTCGATTTCAGTATTTTGTAGTCATTCTATCCCGTGCTGTTTTCTTGTATGGGTTTGTGTTCTTTGAGTTATGTTTTCTCGGACTGGATTTGGGGTTCTTGTTCTTCAAATCCAGGGTTCTAGAATTATTTGAGCTTACAGGTGGGAACGTACGCACTGGTTACGTCACTTGTCCACTCTGGTTGACTGCATTGATGGTGCACAGTTGTGGGTCTGTCGGTGACAAGGATGGGTTACTGTCACCTCCCTCCTCAATACACTGTTTTCGGTTACTCATGGGTCCATTGCATAACCTGTTAGACGAAATGTGCATGTTATTGAAAAATCGGCTCAAACTTCTAGTCATCCTTTTGATAACAAAAAGAGTTTATCCTGAACATTATTCCCTACATTGGAGTTCAGAGGAGATGGCATACGGGTGATTCTAGGACATGCCCTTCTCCCCCTTGTCCCTTGACTGCAGTACCAGTCTTCTGCCTCTTTCTTTCATCAGTTGTGCGCTGTAGCCTCTAGTCTCCTTTTGATACACGCTATGTATGTTAGCATCTTTCAGGATTGTCTCTCTACCAGGCATCCCCCGGAGGGCAGGCAGGTCCAGATCCCAGGCCTGCTCAGGAGGTTTCTAAGAGAACACCATGGTTGCTTTTTCCTAGACCCATCAACCCAGAACGAACAGAGGGTACCATTCCCAGCCACCTCAGGGACTTATCCTGCCTCCTTCTCAGAGGTTTTACCCACCATGGCATCCATGCATTTGAGAGAGAAGCCATTCTCTCTGAATGAATTTGTAAGGAAAAACCTCCTTTGGGAATGCCAAGTAATTACACTCAGATTTTTGTTTTAAATTTTGTTCATACTGTATGTAGTCTTGTTCCGTTTATGTGTTACATTGTCAATGAAATAGCATATTCTCCAGCTAAGTAATTTCCAGAAAATTGCTAGGTGTTCATGTACTTAGAGCTACTCAGCTAAAGGATAGATCATCTTCGTAAGAGCTAAAATGTTTTGGTTTCACTTCATCAAATATATATATAACTATTGCAAATAGTTAGGTTGAACCTGTATTGATTGCCAGGCTGGTGCAGTGGCAGAAGAGAGGGTCAAGGCAGATGAAGATTACTGGCAAGGAATTGATCACAAAGTTGGACCACAGAATCTAAACTGAGTGTGGTGAAGTGGACAGTGGATTGGGATTGACAGATAAGATCCATGTGGGTCAAGGAATCGTTGGAAAGTGTTTTTGATGGTTTAATCATTATGCCTTCAATTTGTTATGACTGTGCATTGTTTATTTTTTTATTTTTTATTTTATTATTATTATTATTATTTTTGCATTACGCGGGCCTCTCACTGTTGTGGCCTCTCCTGTTGCGGAGCACAGGCTCCGGACGCGCAGGCTCAGCAGCCATGGCTCACGGGCCCAGCCGCTCCGCGGCATGTGGGATCTTCCTGGACCGGGGCACAAACCCGTGTCCCCTGCATCGGCAGGCGGACTCTCAACCACCGCGCCACCAGGGAAGCCCTGTGCATTGTTTAAACTATGCCCTGTGTGGCCAACTGTCCTGAAGTTGCTTGGTGGGGTAGCTGGTGGGGAAGATGGATGTCCATAGGTCCAATAGCCAAATTCTCATATCAGGAAAAAAATAGGGAACATGGTTTTTATTTAAACGACTATGTTAGCAATTTGAGAAATGATAAAAGTGGGTTTTTTTTGTTTATCAGCCTTTATTCAGTTTGAGGTTAGTAATTTTTTTAAAGCTCAGCTATTTTTTAATAGATTTTTAAAAATAGCTGTCCCTTTTTATTTTTTATTTTAATTAATTAATCAATCAATTAATTCATTAATTTTTGGCTGCTTTGGGTCTTCGTTCCTGCGCACGGGCTTCCTCTAGTTGCGGTGACCGGGGGCTACTCTTCGTTGCGGTGCACGGGCTTCTCATTGCAGTGGCTTCTCTTGTGGAGCACGGGCTCTAGGCGCACGGGCTTCAGTATTTGTGGCACACGGGC
Organism: Mesoplodon mirus; assembly: GCF_964341445.2. NCBI lineage: Eukaryota > Metazoa > Chordata > Mammalia > Artiodactyla > Ziphiidae > Mesoplodon > Mesoplodon mirus. The sequence goes on along the minus strand of NC_138979.1, from coordinate 11,733,007 downwards.
TCAGTATTTGTGGCTTGCGTGCTCTAGGGCGCAGGCTCAGTAGTTGTGGTGCACGGGCTTAGTTGCTCCGCGGCATGTGGGATCTTCCCGGACCAGGGCTCGAACCCGTGTCCCGTTCCCTGCATTGGCAGGCAGATTGTTAACCACTGTACCACCAGGGGAGCCCCTGTCCCTTTTTTAAATTTCATTTTTACTTATTTGAAGAGTAAATCACAAGTAAAGGTGAGAATTAATATTTAGTCCTCTGGAAATAATTTTTTTAAAGTAAATCACATCCATTATGGAAGTTCAAAAAGTTCAAAAAGCATTTTAAAAAATCCTGTCCTACGGATAGACAAAAATGTCTTTCTATTTTTTTCGCATATTTTTAAAATAGTAGTTATTATTACCTAATGTCTTGTCATTTTATTTATTTATTTATTTATTTATTTATTTTTTTTTTTTTTTTGCTGTACGCGGGCCTCTCACTGTTGTGGCCTCTCCCGTTGCGGAGCACAGGCTCCGGACGCACAGGCCCAGCGGCCATGGCTCACGGGCCCAGCCGCTCCGCGGCACATGGGACCCTCCCAGACCGGGGCACGAACCCGCATCCCCTGCATCGGCAGGCGGACTCTCAACCACTGCGCCACCAGGGAGGCCCTGTCATTTTATTTTTAATGGCTGTAAGATATTTGTGTTAATTTTTAAAATATGAAATTATTATTGTTATTAGACATTGAAATCTTTTCACATACATGTATGATATGATGAATAACTCATCACTGAGCCTCAGAAAGGGACTATCTTAAGTTGTAAATATACCAGTTAAAGGGGCTGCGACCTTCCCTGCTAAGGCCTTGCTGGGAGCAGTGTTTCTGTTTCAGCAAGTTCTAGGACTGTCTGGAAGAAAGTACCACTATGAAGACTTTGGATACCTGCGAAAGTAAAGGGACCCTTACTTTATACCCAGTTTTTACTTCTTTATCTCTTCCATCAAGCTCTTTCATCACTAGAGTACCTGTTGGCTGATGCTATTAGATGTTATAAGTTGTAAAGTTTCCTTCCTATAGGCTGTCATCTTACATATCTCCAGGATCTTGAAATTAACATCTTATAGGAGAAAACCTTAAATCACAAAAATTCTACTGGCTTCCTCTACCCCATCCCCCACTAAGAATTAAAAAGAGTGCTATTTTAAAAATTTTGACGGCAGAATACTTTGGTCTAGCTCATGCAATGCAAATATTTGTGATAGCCTAGTTTGAGAAGAACAGACAAAGCTCTTTATAACACAGGCATTGTACTTATCGAATTTATTTTTCCCAGCGTGCTCTAACATTTCTCAGATGTAAAGGTGTGAGGGGCATGGTTACCAACAACAAATAGCTGTGACCGGTGCTGTGTTAATAAATGTCATGCTTCTTGACTTGTCGGTCATGTATCATCTCAAACAAAAATGGATTTTCCTACTCATGCTTTTGCACTTTCTCAGCTGGGCTCTCCACTTACTGGTTTGTGGCATTCTTATTTTGCAATGAGGAATGAAAATATAAATTGCTTTGGTTCCTTTCCCAATTATATGAATGAATACTGGTTCTCAAAATTCTTATATATAAACAAGGTACAGTTGAAGTAGAAGGGTATTTTGTTGGTAACGAGGGAAGAGAGGGATGGAACAGCTGATGGTTTGTAAATGAGGCTTAATCATTTAGGCAGAGTAAGGTGGTAAATGCTTGTCCACATTGGAAATGTTTTGTGCATACCACTTTTAGATTTCCTTTCACTGGATTATACTGGTTTCTTGGCATTTTCAGAAGAGAGCATAAATGTTTGGTTTTTGTTTTCTGGAAGATGAAAAGTGCAAAGTCATTGCATTTATATTAGAAAGGGTGCAAACTAGTTGTAGTCTTCTAAATTGGTTTCGCTTCTCCTTTGGTGAGAACTAGACTGAGTATTGTCAGCATTTTAGAAAACCTTTCCATGGGTGTTACCTTCACAAGGCAAAGTAAGATGCCAAATAACAGATGTTTCAGCAATGTGAGTTCAACAGGCTAGCATCACTGTGGTGCCCAATTTGGACATATCAAGAAAGTGAGATGTTCAACAGTCTTTCCCAAAATGTGACTACCTCTGTGATTTTTAGTGTATTTCTGCTCTTTTATTAACTGGTATAAAATCCCCTTTCAGTATAAATTTAAGGGAATTGCTCATTGAGTCCTCCATACTTTCCACATTATTATGTATTAATACCTCTCAAATACCCTTTGTTTTTATTCCCATTTCACTGATGAAGAAATAGAGGCAAAGAGGATGTATGTAACTTGTCTGGGATCACAGCTAACAAATGGCAGAGCCAGGATTGAAATTCTAGTTGTAGAGAGTGTAATCTTAAATCTATGTATTGTATTTTTTTCAGTTCCAGGATTCTGGGAGCTAGTGTGCTCTGTTTACTACATGCTATCATGGTGCACTCTGTTCTGGAATGTTAGTCATCTCTGTGTGTGACCTTGTGACTCTGATTGGGATCCAAACTCGGCCACTGAGCAGTCAAACAGCTCTATTAACAGAGATGTCAATGTCCTTATTTTTTATTTACTAGGAATAAATTAGGAATTGATACGTTGTTTTCAAATTTCCATGACTGTATCCCTCTTCTCTTCTTTATATCTACAAAATGTCCTAGGAACAACATAAATAATATATAGCTTTATCTCTTTATTTTTGAGACCCACACTTATATCTCTATTCATAGCTTGTCTTAGGATCCATGCAATTCTATGCACTGAACTGGTCACCATAGATACCACCGTGTAAGCTGGGATCCCAGTTTTATTAACTGAATTTGGGATATTAACATGGGATATGAAATCACTGTCCTTCTGTATGTATCTTTCCGAGTTTCAAAACTAATGGCATTTTTTGCTAGGGTTCACTAGTAGCATTGTTATGATTTACACGATATTACATTCATACTGTATTATATGATCTATCCCTTTGTGCCTGTTACTCAGAGGAAAATAAGAATTCTTTTACTCTTAAGTAATGAAAAAAATCTCCTCTGTGGGTAAGACCCCATAGAGTATTCCCCTTGCTCCAGAGCCAAAGGAGAAAGGTAAATTGTCTTACTGTGTAAGTACATCTCTCGTCCTTTTACTGACCTGAGGGGGCAGCGATACAATATCCCCTCTGATGGAACACATCAGTGAGAAGTTGCGTTGTGAACACTCCTGTATTTAGTAAACCAGGTGTTATTTAACTTCTCTGAGGCTTCATCTTCTCACCTGTTAACTAGGATCAAGAATACTTATCTTGAGGGCTTCCCTGGTGGCACAGTGGTTGAGAGTCCGCCTGCCGATGCAGGGGACACGGGTTCGTGCCCCGGTCCGGGAAGATCCCACATGCCGCAGAGTGGCTGGGCGCGTGAGCCATGGCCGCTGAGCCTGCCTGTCCGGAGCCTGTGCTCTGCAATGGGAGGGGCCACAAGAGTGAGAGGCCCGCATACCGAAGAAGAAAAAAAAAGAATACTTATCTTGGGACTTCCCTGGCTGTCCAGTGGTTAAGACTCCGTGCTCCCGATGCAGGGACATGGGTTCGGCCCGTGGTCAGGGAACTAAGATCCATGCTGCGTGGCACGGCCAAATAAAAAAAAAGAATGCTTATCTTACTGGCTTTATTGACATTTAAGTATTTCATATAATGTGCTTAGTACTGTGCCTCTCTCCTAATGTAGGCATTTAGTAAGGGGTAGTTACTTGATTTTTAAAAAATATTTATTCATTTATTATTTATTTTGTGGCTGTGCTGGGTGTTAGTCGCGGCACGAAGGATCTTAGTTGCGGCATGCATGCAGGATCTAGTTCCCTGACCAGGGATCGAACCCAGGCTCCCTGCTTTGGGAGCTCAGAGTCCTACCCACTGGACCACCAGGGAAGTCCCGTTACTTGATTATTGATTATTAGTAGGCTACCAAAAGGAACTAGAGCAGGTTTGGAGAATCAGTCATTAGCAAAGAAATCATAATGGAAAATGCACTTAGGCAAATGCACTAAGCCAGTAAGTAGTGTTTCATGGGTTTGCCTAAAACATAGGAAATATAAAAAATAAGGAAAAATAGGGATAAAGGAATCTCTCCTGTTGACTTAAGGCCTTGTTTGACTTGTCTCATGTGTAATTTATGTAAGACTCCAAAGTGTGGACTGTCTAAGAATAGGTAGGAACTTGAAAAGTAAGTCTGTGTTACCCTTTGCACAATTCTTTGGGTGACTTAAGAGGGCATAAAATGAGGTCATCAGACAGAAAGGTTGTAGTTTCCAAAGAAACACTTTAGAAAAAGCGAAGGGAACCCTTTCAAGGAATTTTGATGCCGATCTTTCATATAAGAGAAGAGGTGGACAGGCTTTCTGAACCTCTGAGCAAGTCATAAATCTGGACGGTGTCAGGGATCTCCTTGCCCTCTTCTGCCTTCTAGAGCCAAATCAACTCCTAGAGAAACAGGGTGGTCATTCTGGAGAAGAAAGAAGAAAAATCAAACAGGATGACTGGCCTGTTTGAAATTAACTATTACAAACATAGGAATTAGATGAGTGTTTAATTGTGAAAGATGTCAGTATTTCTTAGGACCTTCAGTGGCTAAATGTCAGCAGTATTAGTAAAGTTGAATTTGTGAAAGAGGATTTCAGGTATTTACGAGGAAACTCTCACTTACAGAGATTGAATAGAAAAAGACAGGAGAATCCCAGTGGCCCTGAAGGTGCTTTAATGAAATTCGGTTACAGGAAACAATGAGAGGCCAGTCTAAGGAAGGTAGGGAAGGTGGGAGGAAACCCAACAGGGTGAATAAAGAACTGCTTGAATAGCTGAAACTTGATCAGGAATGCTGCCACAAAGCAGGGGGCTGGCAAAGGGCCAAGGAGGAGTACAAAGAAACAGCAGCAGAGTGAAGCAGGCAAGGAAAGCTCTAGCAGGAAATGAGAAGCAACTTTCAGAACACATCAAGGGAAACCTTCTTTAAACACATCAGAAGCAACAAGACAGGGAAATATCTTTTCTCTGTTCGGTGGAGGGAGTTGATTTTATTTTTTTTTTATTTTTATTTTTTTTGCTGTACGCGGGCCTCTCACTGCTGTGGCCTCTCCCGTTGCGGAGCACAGGCTCCGGACACACAGGCTCCGCGGCCATGGCTCGCGGGCCCAGCCGCTCCGCGGCATGTGGGATCTTCCGGGATCGGGGCACGAACCCGTGTCCCCTGCATCGGCAGGCGGACTCCCAACCACTGCGCCACCAGGGAAGCCCGAGGGAGTTGATTTTAAATGACAGCAATAGGTCAAGTTGTCTACCTTCCCTCCCGCCCCCCCCCCCCAAAAAAAAACCACACAAAACTTCTTTGCTTTAAAAGAGTCTGATAATATTGACTGGGAATGGGGGGGGCAACATTATTAGAAGAACTGGCGGAAGGCTGTTTTAGCAGACTGCTTATATTAAAATCTGTAGGCACCAATGGGTACTGGAATAATTGTTTAGAATGATTGCCTCAGAGAACACCAGTTGTAGAGAGAATATGGAACTAGGGAAAGAGCAGCATGCCATTTCCAGGTAACACGGAGAGAAAATGACCTTGAAATAACAAAGCCGGAAGCTTTTATGACTTGGAAGAAAAGGGGATCAGGGTTGGGGTGGGGGAGACGTAGCAGGTATCATCACAATATTGATTTGGAAACACCCTGCAGACTGAAAGGTAGCAGGGGTACTAGTGTGATTTGAAAGAGAGTTCTGTCAGCCTCTCTGTGACACAGTGGCAGCCCGGTAGCTTGAGGGAGAGTGGATGTGATCCAGTCTGATTTTAGGAAAGCTGACGATGCCCCTCCACTGGTCACACTTAACAGGACCTCAAAGAAATGATTATTTTTCACTACACCACTTTCGGGCTGAGTGGCTACCACATTGGAGCATATTGAAAGTATGTTTAAATACTAACTGACGTTCATGGCGAAATAGGTTAAAGGGTCATAGCAAGACATGTTCTAAAGTGATCAGTACCAGATCCAGTGCTTATTCAAAATGTTCTATAACCTGTAGGATGTGCAAGAAACACAGAAAATGACCAGGCTGTTGGTGGGGATGGGGAGGTGGGAAGGATTTAGGTCAGAATGGTCTTGGCCATTTGGGACGCATGGTTGAAAATGAAGTAGTGGAAGGTGATGTCAGGGCAGAAGGGTAATACTTACATTTTCATATGTAAGGGTCATGATGATCATGATTTGAATGCACGCTCAGAAGGCAGACATTTTGAGTTTATCTGATGGTTCGTTTTTTCCCCAAAGCAGTGTTGAGTTGGTTTCTTTCTGAGCCCTGTAAGTTGTTTTTTCTGGGCCAACTACCCTCTAAGAATAGTTTAAGAGAAGGTCTTGTGGGTGTAAAGTTCAAAATCAATAAGCCAACCTTCAAGGTCAGGTAACAAAGTACCTTGTACTAAGTTCAGGCCTTAGCCTTGGGTAAGCAAGGATCTAGTCTTAGCTCTACAAGAAAAGGAGTGGTTGAAGATATTGAAAAGAGTCACAAGGATGGTTAACAAATTAGGAAAAATAAGGCATCCAGGCAAAACAAAACTTGAATTCAGTGTGGAAGATGTTGAGCGATAAGTTATTAATGTTAAGTATCTGAAGGACTTTTATTTATTTATTTATTTATTTATTATTATTATTTTTTTGCGGTACGCGGGCCTCTCACTGTTGCGGCCTCTCCCGTTGCGGAGCACAGGCTCCGGACGCGCAGGCTCAGCGGCCATGGCTCACGGGCCCAGCTGCTCTGCGGCATGTGGGATCCTCCCGGACCGGGGCACGAACCCGTGTCCCCTGCATCGGCAGGCGGACTCTCAACCACTGCGCCACCAGGGAAGCCCTGAAGGACTTTTTTTTAAAGTACATTTGTGATATGTTTTATATTTCTTCTGATGACAAAGAGGGCAAAGACTTACCTGAATAAAGGATTTGGAAAAGATTTAAAGGAAGGACGTGTGACCCTTATTAAACTTTGAGATAAGGTTGTGAGGAAAGATGTATGTCTCCTCCTAAGAGGTCTTTAAAATTATGAGCAATCATGTTTTGGGGATGAGTACATTTGATGTATTTATAAAATGTTTGAGTTTGGACTTAGGCAGTGAAGGAGATGACCCCTTGGATCGCTTTCAACTGTATGTATTTGTATATTTTTTTAAGGACTTAGCCTTTTGTAAGAAAGTTTTAATTGGCATTTTCCTCTTCCTACTACAACTGTATGCTCAGCTCTCTTCTGATGACCGTGTCATTCCTTTATGGTAGTATTTATAAGCTTTTATTATATTTGTTTGCTTAATTAACAGTCTCCTTGATGCCTCTCAGCTCTGTAAACGGACCATGTCTATCTTGTTCACCATTATAACTCCAGTTCCAACCCATTGCCTGGCAAATAGTTGTAATATTTGTAGAATGAATGATAATATTGAATGAAGCATGACTTAGAAGGTTGCAGGCTTAGAGGGTTGTCATTTTTAGAATGATTTGTTGGAGGCTAGAATACCGCTAAAATGGATTTCCCAATCTTGAGCATTTTGTTGAAGTCCTGTGTCATTTGAATGAAAGAACTTCCTCTCTAATCATCTTCTCTTAAAATGCAAATGGAATCCACACAAAAACTTGTACATGAATGTTCGTAGCGGCATTATTCATAATTACCAAAAAGTGGAAATAACCCAAATGTCCATCGATCGATTAATGAAAGAATAAACAAAAGATGGCATATCTATGCAATGGAATAATATTTGGTAATAAAAAGGAACGACGTACTGATACATGTCACAACGTGAATATATTTTTAAAACATTATGCTGGTCACAGAGGACCACCTATTATATGATTCCATTTATGTGAAATGTCCAAAATAGGCAAATCCACAGAGATAAAAAGTAAACTGGTGGTTGCCTAGGGCTGAGGAAGTTTGGGGGAGATGGGAAGTGACTGCTAGTGGGCATGGGGTTTTATCGTAGGATGATAAAAATGTTCTAAACTGACTGCCATGGTGGTTGTACAACCCTGTGAATATACTAAAAACCATTCAATTGTACACCTTTTTTTTTTTGTAATTTTTAAAACTTTTTTGAAGTATAGTTGATTTACAATATTATATTTGTTTCAGGTGTACAAGATAGTAATTCAATATTTTTGTAGATTACACTCCTTTTAAAGTTATTGTAAAATATTGGCTACATTCCCTGTGCTAAACTGTACCCTTTAAAGTGGGGCATTCCTGGGCACCAGGCACCCTGGTAATAGGCCTCTAGCAAGAAAAAGAGCATGAAGAACATATTCAGACAGCACAACATTCAATGTTTTTCTACTGTCCAGTTTTGCCCTTTGGCTAAGGGTATTTAAGAATTATGTTTGGCAAACACCTTTTCTACAAAACAAGCATTGTAGAGCATTGCTGTTTTCCCTTAGAATATGTGCAGACCTCCTAATCTTGCCCTTAGCACAAAAGATCTTAAGTGTGGGTTTCTGTGTCTGTCTCACCCTTCACAACGTGGACATGGGTATGTGATCCCATCCTGTTCAGCACTCTGTCCTTGTTGATTTACCCAGGACCTGGCTCAGGGTAGGAGGACCACATTGTTGCATTATCTATAACTAATAGGTAAATATTAAATATAAAGGCCTGTGCAGATTTTGCTTTAAGATATGGTACAGACTCTGTTATGAGCTTGAGTTGCTTACTTAGAAAATGCTTTTTAAAAAATTATTGTTTAAATGATTTTCAATAAGCATACCAAGACTGTCCAATGAGGAAAGGACAGTCTTTCAACAGATGATGCTGTGAAAACTGAATATCCAAAACTTGGAGCCTTACCTCACACCATATACAAAAATTAACTCAAAGTGGATTAAAGGGCTAAATATAAGAGCTGAAACTATAAAACTCTTGGAAGAAAACATAAGGGAAAAATTTAATGCCATTGAATTTGACAATGATTTCTTGGATATGACACCAAAAACACAGGCCACAAAAGAAAAAACAGATTAAATTGGATTCAAAATTTAAACATTTGTGCAACAAAGGACACTATGTTGCACAAAGTGTCACTTTCACTATGAGTGAAAGGCAACCCATGGAATGGGAGAAAATATTTGCAAGTCATTTATCTCAGAAGGGATTGCTATCCAGTTTATATAAAGAACTCCTACAACTAAACAGTAACAACATTTTTTTTAAAACCCAATTCGAAAGTGGACAAAAGACTTGTGAAAGGAAAAACTCTTCCTTCTCAATACTTCACTTCGGACACTAGATATGTGGGTTTTTCCACATCAAACAATTCTCTAATTCTCAGCAGACACCAATTTCTTATCCTACAATTTAACTCCCCAGAGTTAGTACAGACCCCACAGATTAAGGGCTCAGTTCCACAAGTCTGCCTCCCATCCTGCTTCAGACTCCAGTCACAGGTGACCCGCAACTTCTGCCTGGCCTGGCCTGGCTACCAGTCAGAGGTTCATATTCCTCCCTCCTCAGGCTTGATAATTTGCTAAAATGGCTCACAGAATAGAAGGAAACAGTTGAATTACTATTACCTATTTATTACAAAGGATGTATTAAAAGATACAAATGAACAGCCAGAAGAAGAGGTGCGTAGGGTGAGGTCTGGAAGGGTCCTCAGCTCAGGAGCTTCTGTCCCTGTGAAGTCTGGCATGTGCCACCCTTCCAGAACATGAATGCATTCTTGTTCACAGGCCCAGAAGCTCTCCAGATTTCTTTGGTTAGGGTTTTTATGGCAGCTTCTTTGTACAGTCGTGATTGATTAAATCACTGGCCACTGATGATAAATTCAGTCTTCCTGCCCTGAAGGTTGGGGGATGGGGCTAAAAGTTCCAACTCTCTAATTACAGGGTCGGTGCCCCTGGCAACCAGCACCCTCATCCCATGGGCTTTCCAGAAGTCATCTCGTTAACAACTCCAATGTGCTTGAAAGGGGCTTGTTATTAATAACAAAAGATGCTCCTTTCACCTTTATCATTCTGGAGCTGCTGTAGGAGCTGGGGACAGAACCCAAATATTATAACAAAAGATGCTCCTATGGCTCATATCACTTAGGAAATTACAAGGGTTTTAGGAGCTCTAGCCTGGAGCAGGGAGCAGGGACCACTTTATGTTTCTTATTAGAAGTTGAATAAACATTTCTCCAAAGAAGATATGCAAATGGACAATAAGTACATGAAAAGATGGTCAATGTCATTAGTCATTAGAGAAATGCAAATCAAAGCCACAATGAAATAATACTTCACACTCTTAGGATGGCTATTGGAAGGAAGGAAGGGAGAGGGAGGAAGGAAGGAAGGAAGGAAGGAAGGAAGGAAGGAAGGAAGGAAGGAAGGAAAAGAGAGAGAAAGAGAGCATGCAAGTACAACAGTGTTGGTGAAGATGTGGAGACATTGGAACCCTCGTGCATTGCTGATGGACGGAAATGCCGCAGCCGCTGTGGAAAACACGATGACAGAACCTCAAAATAGTAAACATACAATTTCCATCCGATCTAGCAAATCTACTTCTGTATGTATACCCAAAATAAGTAAAAGCATGGACTCAAACAGAAATCTGTGCACCCATGTTCATAGCAGCATTATTCCCAAGAGCTAAAAGGTGGAAGCAACCCACCCAGTGTTCATCATTGGGTGAATGGATAAACTAAGTGTGGTACATACACACAATGGAGTATTATTCAGCCTTAAAAAGGAGGGAAAATTCTGACACAGGCTACAACATGAAAAACCTTGAAAACATTATGCTGAGTGAAATAAACCAGTCACAAAAAGACAAATATTGCTTGATCCCACTCTTGTGAGATTTCCAGAATGGTCAGATTCATAGAGACAAGAGTAGCATGGTAGATGCCAGGGACTAGGGGGAGTTACTGATTAATGGGGACAGAAAGGATGTTGGTGATGCTTGCACAACAATGTGTATGTACTTAATGCCAGAACTGCACCCTTCAAAATGGTTAAATTGGTAAATTCTATGTAATATATTTTACCACAATAAAAAATATTATTTTCAAATGAGGGCCTTTACTTATACAGACAGAAGTCTGCCATAAAAGTCCCATGTCGGGCTTCCCTGGTGGCGCAGTAGTTGAGAGTCTGCCTGCTGATGCAGGGGACACGGGTTCGTGCCCCGGTCCGGGAAGATCCCACATGCCGCGGAGCGGCTGGGCCCGTGAGCCATGGCCGCTGAGCCTGCGCATCCGGAGCCTGTGCTCCGCAACAGGAGAGGCCACAGCAGTGAGAGGCCCGCGTGCTGCAAAAAAAAAAAAAGTCCCATGTCACCTGTCCCAGCATAAGTATTCTCAGTTGCTTCTTCTAGAATATAGCAAGCACAGTAAGCATCGCCTCACCCAGATTCTTTCACAGCTTTTACTACAAAATTACTGAGTTAGGGACTTCCCTGGTGGTCCAGTGTTTAAGACTTCACCTTCCAACGCAAGGGGTGCAGATTTGATCCCTGGTCGGGGAACTAAGATCACACATGCTTCGTGGCCAAAAAGCCAAAACACAAAAGAGAAGCAATATTGTAACAAATTCAATAAAGACTTTTAAAAAAATGATCCACATCAAAAAAAAAATCTTAAGAAAAAAGAGAAAACAAAATTACTCAGTGAACCAACCAGTAATTGATGACATTTTCAACAGTGCTTCAGAGACTATTGTAAACCCTGGGAGTTGTTAGTCATCACCTGGACCAAACTCTATGAGATTCCATAGTGTTGTTTTGTATTTGTTATAATTTTTCATACTAATTTATTCAATTCAGTAATTTAAAAATGTATTTATAAGTAATGCATTTTTGAAAGATATACTGTATCTCATAAGCTATTTCTTACTAGAAACCAAAGACTTCCTCATAATGATGGAATGCAATTTTTTTTTTTTTTTTTTTTTTTTTTTTTTTTTTTTTGCTGTACGTGGGCCTCTCACTGCCGCGGCCTCTCCCGTTGCGGAGCACAGGCTCCGGACACACAGGCTCCGCGGCCATGGCTCGCGGGCCCAGCCGCTCCGCGGCATGTGGGACCCTCCGGGATCGGGGCACGAACCCGTGTCCCCTGCATCGGCAGGCGGACTCTCAACCACTGCGCCACCAGGGAAGCCCTGGAATGCAATTTTGATGCTTGGAAAGGTGTCTAGAAAATGGATGCTGTGCACACATTATTTCTTCCATGACCTATGGCTTATCATCTTGGGTTGGACTGTTCATGCATACCTCGCTTTGTGGGAGCAGGACGCATAGCAGTTTGTTAATCTGCAGACTTAACATTTTTGCATTTGCCTTTTTCCTAGACTTTTTGCCAAGTTTCAGCAATGAATTGGACATTGTAATCTCTCAAAGTGTTTTCTAAATTTAACTTAAGTGAATTTGAAGTCTAGAAGGCAACCAACAGATGCTGAATCTGGCATAAGAGTCACCAGAAGTGAGGAGTAGTCTCTGTCCCAATGTGGGTTATTTTCTAGGTTCTTCTGTCAAAGATTCCTTCAGGAACCTTCCCAGGTGATTCTGGTAGCTGAAGTTCAAGGCCTTTGGCTGTACCCTTCAGAATACTTACCATCCCATTATGGGACTTCAGCAACCTTCTTAGCCTGCATCCCCCAGTCCTGGGGCGTCTCACCTAAGTGGCACTGAAACAAATGACTTGAATGGCCCCTTCCTTCTGGAGGACAGACAGACTCTTCAAGTCCTGTAGGATGTGCACATTCTGGAAACAAGCTCATGAAATTATTGCCTTCAAGCTTGGCTGAATTTAATCCTTCAGAGACAGGCAGCTATCAAGTTTTTAAGATGTTGAGCATATTTATTTTATAATTTTGACCTGGATGCTCAAGATATTCCTCTGTGTCTAACCTACAACTGGTTTGAAATGGCTTTTCTTTTCACATAATATAACTTATATATTTTACATGTTCCTTTTAAACGATTGTCAATTTTTAAGACGTTTTATTTCCTTGGTTCTTTTCTTGTGGCTTTGAAATTTAGACAGAATTGATTCTTACAATACAAATGACTCTTAAGGAATTGTAATTTCATCTTAACAGAATCATGTGGAAACACTTTTAGAACAACATCTAGAAAAATGTAAACTAATGTTTCTAGAATAAATTTTATTTTCATGGAGAAGGAAAACTTTGAGTCCAAGTGACACATTTAGATCCAGGTTTATGCCTGAACCAGCTTTTTAAAGCAAGTTTTCAAGCTTGGTTTCCTTATCTATAAATTGAAGAAACATATTTTTCTCAGGCTTGTGTGAACTGAATAAAATACTACATGTGAAAGACCCTGATAGGAATCAGGTACACAAAGTAGCTTCTCAAATAATCATTTCTCCTCCCATACCTTCTCCATCTCTTCTTAACTTCTTTTTCTTACATATATTATCCCTTTTTAGACATCTCTTTATTAGCACAGAAAATATGTTTTTTTCTGGGTTGTAACATTGCAATTCAGTCATTGAATATATTTTTCCCCTTTTGGGTATTGCCACCCAATTTTTGGCCTTTCAAAAAAAATCTTCAAATATAGTTCATTAGTTATTACCTGAATCTAAAATTCCAGCTTAAAGAAAATCAGCCTTCTAAGTGTAAAGAAATCCCGTGCCATCCTTTGTAAAGGATTTGCTTTCTTACTGTCAAAGTAGTGTGTTTGGGGCTTGGCCTCAACCTTCCATGGACCTGTTGAATTACTAGGTCCAGAAGCTAGTAAACTCACAGGTAAGATGATAATCAGGAATTTTGGTACTACTTGTACCAATAACCAGGAACTAGGTCACGTGCGTTATATGTGTTTCAATTCTAATCTCCCCAGCTCTCCAGTGGGTATTATTATCACTAGTTTATGGAAGAGGAAAGGAAGATCCTTAGAGGTCGGTTAACTCACTCAGGATGGCACAGTGAGAAAGTTCTAGACTAAGACTGCACCGGGTCTGCCTGAGACTTTTAGTATTTTCCACAATTTGATTACATTTAGGGGGTGTAATTATGGGAGACATAGCCTAGCATGCGGAACAGCAGTGTCCCATCAAAGCCAGTGTTTGTCTCACAGGACAGAGCCTTTCCTGTCCTCTGACGCCGTCTTCTCTCTGCTGTCCCTTGCTTGCCAGGATAACAGGGTCATAGTTGAGAGTGTGTTCATCAGTCTAGCTAATTCCAAGGATTGATAGTGTCATGATGTCCTACTGCAGGCTGTGCAGTTCTACATAGAATGAAAGGAGAATCTAATCAGGACTTGATCTCTAGGCCGTTTGGGATCAGGTAGGAAGGAGGGCTGCCTGGTCTGTTCACTATCCTGGAGGAGCATGAATTCAATCACAATTGCTGTGCTAATTCTCTCCCATCTCGCGTCTCTCCCCTCCCATCCCCACCGCCAAAGCCAGGCAAGGCTCCCCTGACCCAAACAGACTGGTTCATGGTGAAGTCTACTCCTGGGAGCCTTCTTTGGCCTTAAACTGCCATCAAAAGAACTCTCTAGACAGCTTCCTTCTGTCATTGAGTTGACTATCTCACATTTAGTTGAATGAAGTTCTCTTCTTCTGTGATAGCCACCTCACAAGGAATCATAGGATTTGCTTGGACATTATTTTCAAGTGAGCAGAAATAACTCAGCATTCAATCCAGCTTTTTAATGGTGGAAATATTCTTTGACTGTGTGTGAGTGAAAATGTGTCTGACACATGTTATGTGGAGATAGTTCTCTGTCATATAATCCTCAAAATACACATCCTGTTCTCTGACTGCTTTGCTCTTTCCTCCCTTGTAGATAATTGTGTTATGCTCACTAGGATGCCACGTCCATATGCATTAGAGCTGCTTGTTATTGTTCTCCTACTCCTGTCAAAATAAGCAGCCATCATTGTGTAAAAGGAAAACCAAGAAATGCATTCTTCCTGGGCTACCATGGGACTCAGGGTCCCAGCTTGCAAATGAACTTGTTCTTTCTTTCTAGAAGCATTCTGTCATCGTATGTAAGAGGATTCCTTTTTTCATGTCTTCTGCATGTAGGCAAAATCTTTATTAAACCCCTGTTGAGATGACGATCAGGAGGTCACTTGGAAGATTGTCATGCCAAGGTGATTCCTACTCCTCTATTCCTGAAAAAGAGACTTCACAAAGTTGTTTTTATTTAAATTGTATTTAAATCACTATGCAGAGTTGAGTTCTCCTTTTGCTTTCCTTTTCAGTGGAGACTTGATGTTTATCTCATTACTTCCACTTCTAGATAAGTATAGATTCTCCCTTATCTGAACCCAACACTCCTGGGAAAACTGTAGGAAATTGAATCAGGAAAACAAAGTATATTTCCTTTCATACTCTATGTCATATCCTGTGGCTCTTTTAATATTTATTTTTATGAACTGAGGCTGTAGTTTAGATTTCCTCAATATGGTTTTTAGAGCAAAAAAGCACAAAACTGGCATTCGGGAGATCAAGGATTTCCCACTGGCTCTGCCAGTTGCTAACTGGTGACTTCAGACGAGGCATTTAACTTTGGTTCCAGTCTCTTCAATGTGTGGGTTGAACTGGATGGCTTCGAAAATTCCTTTTAGTGTCAACATTCTGGGACTCTGAACTAAAGACAGTTGCATAGAGTAAAAATATCCTTCTTTGTTCCTAGAAGATTGCCCTTTATGATAATTAATGTTGCTTGAAAGGAGTGCCGATATACAGATCTTGGACAAATAATTAAAATTTAAGGAAGTCTACCAGACTGTTATTACAAGCATGAAATTATGCTTCAGGGCATAGCCCTGTGGCCTTTGCAGGAAGTCAGCTTGTTTTTGAGAAGCACCATCCGCTGTAGACCTGAGAGTAGCCGCTGAGCTCTGTGTTCAGATGTGTACAGGGTCACCAGCACAGAGAACAGCAGCCACAAACATCTGGAATATAGCCATAAATTCAGATGTGGAGAAAATGATTGCCCCTACACCTAAACATTTCAATTAGAGAGACAGCCACCTACCTTATATACTTGCCCAATTTCGTAGAAGACTATGACAACACAAAGATGGCAGCTGACAGCAGAAAGAAGGCTAATTTTTTAAATTAAATGTAACATAAGTACATGGTAAAATCTTCAAATCATACCTGAAGCCCATGCATACACCCACAAATTAAAAGCTTCTACCCTCAATTCTCAGTCCCTCTATTCAAAAGTAACCATTGTTAATAATTTCTTGTTGGATCCTTTCTAAAGATGGTACATGTATGTCCCAGTAGATACATGCATAGCTTCTTTTTACATTTATATAAATTATATACAGTTGTTCTATACTTTGCTTCTTAATGGTGCATCTTCGAGATATGACCACATATGACGATCTTCTGTATGACCACATCAGGTTATACAGAATCAATTCATTCCTTAATGTCTAGATTGTTTACTGCTGTATAGCTTATCATAATTTTAAATCAGTATCCCGTATAGAGTATCGTAGTTTTAAATCAATGATCATTTCTCTGTTTCCACCTCTCTCAACCTGCAACACCTGTGTTTTGGTCACTGTTCTCATTCTGTTCATGTATCTAAGTCTTTTCCCCCAGCTGTTCTATAAGGTAAATTTCTAAAAGTGGAATTGATCAAAACATGTACCAGATTTTACCAGAAAGTTTGAACCAACTTAAATATCCCTGCAACATATAAGGATGCTGTTTTCTCTATTGTTGCTACCCTGGGTATCAAATTTTAAAAAATTCTTCAAATCTAATAAGTGAAAAAAAAAGACACTCGTTTTGATTTATCTTTTTAAAATAAATGATGTTGAGGTTGATTTTCCTATTAATTAGTTGATTTTTGTGTGTGTATAAGATTTCAGTTTGTGGTTTTGCTCGTTTTTAGTTGGATGATGACTCTACATTGATTTGCAAGACGGAGTCATAAACTAAGGAATTAACTTTCTATCATACTTGTTGCAAATAGTTTTCCAGTCTGTCTTTGAATTTTGTTGGCGGAAATTTTTTTCCCTAGAAATTTAAAAATTGCGTGTAATCAGATTTAGAAATCTTTTCCTTCATATGTCTGCCTTGAGAGTTGTGTTTTTAGGAAGGGCACCCCTGTTGAAATATTACATATTAAAAAATTGTTTGTGTTTTATTCTAGTACTTTTCTTTAGAGTTTAAGTTTCCTAGGTTGTAATATTTGACCCTTCTGAAGTTTGTTTTAAGGTAAGGAGTTTGACAGGCATCCAGCCTAATTTCTTTTTCCAAGTGGCTAATCAGTGGTGCCACTACCACTGACTGTATAATTAATCTTTTCCCCGCTGATTCGAAATACCACCTTGTGAGAGCCAGATTCTGCTTGTTTCTGAGTCTGTTCCAGAGCTCGGTTTGGTTCCATTGAACTGCTTTTTTTTTTTTCCTTCTCCAATTCCAGTATGTTTGAGTTGCAGTAGTTTCAGATATGAGTCAAGCAAGGGGAAGGTTAGCCACTGTTCTACTCCACTCATAGGCACCCCGTTTTGAGGCTACTTAATGAAGGGACCTCTGTTTTCAGTGGTCTCTATTAACATCAGAACTAATGTTCATACCGACAGCGTATCATCCAAAAAAGAATTAACTTTTGCCACGATACAAAGCTTAGAAAGATTGGGTGTATGCCAAATTAAAAATAAATAAATTTAAAATTTTAATTTTAATTTTAAAAAATAGCATCTAAAAAGATATTTTAAAAATCTTATCTGGAAATCTCACTTCTGTGGCAATGTTCTGTAAATAAGACATTACTGTATTTATTTGCACATTTGTAGATCAGCCAGGAAAGTATTAGTGTTTCTGTGCCATGTCTTTTAGTATGTGGCATATCAAATAGAGTTATGGGTTTCCCTGATCTGATTGATTTCATTTAAAGGTCTTTTTTGGCAACGTTTGGGACCTCTTCACTCTCCGAGGTAAATGTTGCAGAGCAGGAAGTTGAGGTTTTGGGGTAGATTCCAAGAGTCAGTTCTGATCTTATGGTTGGGGAATGTGGAAACCTAACGCTTTCCTTTACTTAATAATGTGAGTAGTGAAGAATCTTTTTCCCCCTGAGCTAATTAAGTATTTTCTAAAAGAGGATGAACTTTTAATAGTAGGAATATAACTTTTAACTTTTTATTTTACACAGATCTGTGCTTAAACATGGTCAGAGAACAGTCCCTGCTTTAAAATCTCCTTATTTGTACATGTTACAGTTCAAAGGAGAGACCTTACCATTTATGTGGAGAGAAAATAAATGAGATTTCTTTCTATCTGTCTTCCATATGTTTAATGGTAGGATTTGTGTCTTGGATCCTCCTTTGAGTTAAAACAGACGGTGGATTCAAAGACTTGCTACAGTAAGAACTGTTCTTATCTCAGAATCGGCCCTGCAGACGATCTCCGAGAATCCCATATCAACTGTCCAGGCGGTAGATCCATCTTAATCTGAACAGGCAGTTTGATTGCTTCTTTTCGATTAAACAAACATGGGTCCTTATTAGTCCCAGACCCCAGTCAGAGAAGCAGTGTGGGCGAGACACCAAGCATAGTGATTTCTTCGCTGACAGTTTGCACTGAAAATGAACACCTGTGTCTTCCTTCGGTACGTAAGAAGAGTCAGTGAAAAGCTATGGCAGATGGTACTTGAGAGAGAGTTGTAGTGCTTGGCTTGAGTTCCCCTCAACCCAGCATGGAACTGCCCACTTGGTACCAATACGACAGTATTTGCCTGCACATCACACTCACCTCGAATAAGAAGGGCCGCATAGACTGAGCACAGTCTTACCTCAGTGAGCCTATCCAAAGGGCATCCATACATAGTCCAGCATTTGGGGTAAGAGCATGGTTAAATATCTCAAGGAATCAAAAGATTGGGGAAATACCAAAGGGACCATCAGGCCAAATGAAATGTAGCCAAGATCTTCATTCGAACTTGATTGGGTCCAGAGCCATGTCCCTCTGGAGCGAGCCCTTAAGGTAAGACTTAGCTTTCACTAAATACACAGGCAAGGACTTGCTTCCGCATCACAAATGATATGCTAGGAATAATTTGCCATTTGAGCCCTCCTTATATATCTAGATACTTTGTAGAGAACCCTGGCTAGAGGTTACTCTTTCTTGTTCACATTTTTTCTCTCTCTCATTTTATTTATTTTGACAGTTGACAGGATTTTATTATTTTTTAACTACTTAATTGTGGTAAAATACACATAACAAAATTTTTACCATCTTAACCATTTTTAAGTGTGCAGTTCAGTAGTGTTAAGTATACTTACAGTGTTATACAGCTAATCTCTGAAACCTTTTCATCTTGTAAAACTGAAACACTATACCTTTTAAACAACAGCTCCCTTATCCCCTTCCCCAGCCCCTGGCAACCACCATTCTAACTTTCTTTCTTTCTTTCTTTTTTTTTTTTTTTATTGGAGTATAGTTGATCTACACCGTTGTGTTAGTTTCTGCTGTACAGCAAAGTGAATCAGTTATACATATACATATATTCACTCTTTTTTAGATTCTTTTCCCATATAGGCCATTACAGAGTATTGAGTAGAGTTCCCTGTGCTATACAGTAGGTCCTTATAGTTATCTGTTTTATATATAATAGTGTGTATATGTCAATCCCAACCTCCCAATTTATCTCCCCCTTCTTTCCCCCCCGGTAACCATAAGTTTGTTTTTTACATCTGTGACTCTATTTCTGTTTTGTAAATAAGTTCATTTGTACCATTTTTTTGATTCCACATATAAGTGATATCATATATTTGTCTTTGTCTGACTTACGTCACTCAGTATGACAGTCTACAGGTCCATCCATGTTGCTGCAGATGGCATTATTTCGTTCCTTTTTATGACTGAGTAATATTCCCTTGTATATATGTACCACATCTTCTTTACCATTCATTCCTCTGTCGATGGATATTTAGGTTGCTTCCATGTCCTGGCTATTGTAAATAGTGCTGCAGTGAACATGCGAGTGCATGTATCTTTTCGAATTATGCTTTTCTCCAGATATATGCCCAGGAGTGGGATTGCTGGATCATAAGGTAGCTCTATTTTTAGTTTTTTAAGGAACCTCCATACTGTTCTCCATAATGGTTGTACCAATTTACATTCCCAACAACAGTGTAGGAGGGTTCCCTTTCTCCACACCCTCTCCAGCATTTATTATTTGTAGATTTTTTTTAACATCTTTATAGGAGTATAATTGCTTTTCAATGGTGTGTTAGTTTCTGCTGTATTGTAGATTTTTTGATGATGGCCATTCTGACCAGTGACATGATACTTCATTGTAGTTTTGATTTGCATTTCTCTAATAATTAGTGTTGTTGAGCATCTTTTCATGTGCCTCTTGGCCATCCATTCTACTTTCTGTCTCTGTGAACTGACTACTCTAAGTACCTTACATAAGTGGAATCATAGAGTATTTGTCTTTTTGTGACTGGCTTTTATTTCACTGAGCATAATGTCCTCAAGTTTCATCTATATTGTAGCAAGTTTCAGCATTTCCTTCTTTCTAAGGCCGAATAATATTCCATTGTGTGTATAGACCACATTTTGTCCATTTATGTGTCAATGGGCATTCAGGTTTTTTTCATTTTTAATTAGTAAAATATACCCACACTACTATTACCCATGTGAATATGTCTGGATTGAAAAGTTTTAGAATCTGAAGGGACTTCCCGGTTAGACTTTTACTGTTGTCAGTAACTGTGAGATGGCTTAGTAAGTGTTCAGGCACAGAATAGGAGTCCAGATGATTGCTTTAAAAATAAATTACAGCAATCGCTCACTGGTCTCGAGACCTCAAGTCTCCCCCATTTCAAGTTCAGGCAGCCACGGGATCCACAAGAGAAGTCGAAGGACAAAAGTGGCAGCCACTTGCTGAGAGATGTTTACTTTCTTAAATTGATTTCCCTCTACCTGGCATCCAGAAAGGTGTGTTTTCCATGGACATTTTCAGACCTCGAAGCTTGAGATGTGGATTTATTTCCTCAAAGACACAGTACGTGATCTTTCTCACCAGACGCTCTTGAAGGCTCCACCAGATAAACACTCAGAGGTCTGGAAGATGGGAGGAAGGGGAGCCGTTTAGGTTATTTCACGTCCTCTGCCCTGGAGGACTTGTCTTAACACTTTCCTCACACTTCTCAGAGGAAGAAAGACATGGAAACTTGGTACATTTATTTTTTACATACGTGCCAGCTTTGACCACTCTTGGCACTGGGTGAGCGGGAGATTAATGATCCGGGTTATGCCGTGGAAAAAGCCATAAACTTTTACATCACAATTTTTGTTTTTAAGACATTTTGTTTTCATAGCTGGGTATTACTCTATTAGCATGGGGGGAGGGAGAATGAAAAAAATGTAATAGAATAAAAGAGAGAGTACTAATTTTAAAAAAAGAAACAAAACCCAAAGTACAAAGCACGCACATACACAAAAAGATACTCAGTTTCCTTGTCGGTTTTGTGAAGAAATGCTGAGTTTTGAGGTGAATAAACAGGATAGGATCCCTGTGTATATGCCGTTCACATATCATTCCTTGACCCGGGGAACACTGCTATACAACTAAGAGGTAATTACTTACCCAGTGAACTAAGGGTATGATTATTCTTATCCTGAAAGGATTACCAATAAAGTTACTTCTAAAAGAGAAGTTACTCTAGTTCATTTCAATATTGACATACTAGACTCAAGTTATTTTACAGCCGTACGCTAAATGGTGAAAATTTAACTGAAGATAAATTACATATGAAAATAAAGCATTGGTATAGTCCTAATAATTAACTAGTTAAGAAATGAAAACTATAATTCCATTAATATTTGTTTGACTTTTATGCAACTTTTGGGGAACTTCCTGCTATATAACTTGATATACACAAGTAGCTAGAAATGTGTAAGTGCATGTGCATTGTTATTGCTCGTGGATACAGTGGCTTTAGAATAGTGTAGCAAATGGACACATATGTTGACCTTGAGTATATGCTCACAACAGATAGCTCTTTGCTTTATACTCTATTTATAAGAGTATAAATACTCATTTATATGAGTATATATTTATTTATGTATCTTATTATATGTAAGTATATAAGTATTTCTATTTACTTATCTAAGTGTATCTTATTTATATGAGGGTGTATCTATCTATCTATATATATACACACACACATATATACATATATATGATTTATATAAGGACATAAGAGATCTTTTAAGATTATTTTGTAATTTTGGTAACTACCTAAGGATAAAGGGAAGTGATTACATTTTTTAAAAAATTAAAAATTAGTGAGAGCTTAAGAATTAGGTCTTGGGGAAAAAAGAAATATTGTATATGGTCAGGAAAGCCACCTCTTGCACGTTCTGTAGGATCTTGTAGATAAGGAAACCAGAAAATCTAAGTTAAGAGTAGATCTCAAAAATAAGCAGACCAAAGTCTCATACCCATTCCTTGGGCAGTGGGTTCAATGAAAACCAATGACTTTGGGGAGAAACATGGGGCCCCAGCAAGGGTACATGGTGCTCTGGGCAAGTTCCAGCTCCCGTGGTATAGGCCCAAGCATGCAGAATAAGCTGGGCTCCAATATTTCTATAGGAGGTCACACTGATTATCAACAGATACATATTCACTTAGAGATTTTGTGAAGAACGTGTAACCTTGGTCATTTGAAAGAGAAAATGACCACCAGAATCAGCCAATGTGTACTATTGAAAACCACCCCCACAGCCTGGGGATCCCCTAAGATCTGTGTGTATTCTAGCAGGACTTTTTGGAATGAGCAAAGCAAAAGTATTTGTTGCACATGGACCATGTGCCAGGCACAGAATTGATTCCATTTACTCCTCACTGAAACTCTGGATAAGCTACGTGGTGGTTTCCTATTTTGCAGACAAAAAGACTGAAGCTCAGTCAGGCTAAGTTATTTGGTAGGCAGTGTATATATCCTGGACAGTCTGATTCCAAGCCTGTGCCCTTTCTTAAACACCCTCCTGCGCCACCTGGCCAGCTGGTTCTTCCAGACGCACTGACGTGGCACCTTCCTCGTATAACCTGAGGCTGTGTTACCTCCTCTGCTTGGAGTAGTGGAATTGTAAACGTTGGAAGGGGCATGCCAGTATCTGAAAGCCATTAAGGGAAACTGAGTCACTTGCTGGATGCCTGGAACATCTTTCGATTATGAGAGTTTCATGGAGAAAGAAAGCACCCAATGATTTTTCTTCTTAAAACGAATTGAATCTCTCTCTTGAACAGAGATCGTTGGCAAGTCCATGTGCAATCATGGTCAGCAGAAAAGAACTTTAAGCAGTAATGAAAAGCTTGTGGGTCCAGAATGCCTTTACCTCCTCCCTCCCCCAAAGAGCGCCAAAGAGCAGGCCTTTGGGGGGACTGATGTTGAAAAGGATTCTGATCCTGGAGGAAAAGACAGGTAACGGAAAATAAGAAGACTAAAAGCAGGCATGATAGGTAGTTACTCATCACCCCTGGGTTACGTGGTGTACATCGCTTTGTCTCACCCCCGGGTTACGTGGTGTACATCGCTTTGTTTCACCCCCTATCCCTCAAATATTTTTGTTGTTGTTGTTAAAGAAAGAGAAGAAAATATTTTTGAGGTAACTCATTACCTTTTGGCTTTAGGCCTAGAAGCTTCAGAAGTTGAAAGTAATTTTATATGCTGCAGATGCTTCCTGGTTTTAAAAACTATGACCTGGCCTCTAAACAATGATGACATCAACGCAGAAGGATAATAATCTTCCATATCGTGTAACTCCAGTAGCAGCTGTGGGCTAGTCTTTGTGAAATGAGAAGGAGGGGAGGCAGTCTGATTTAGATCATGAAACAACCGAAGCAAAGTTAGTTAGTGTGACTTCTGTTGTATGTAAAGATAATTCTTTATTGCATTTTCATTCTGAGACAGTTATTGGATAAACCTATCTTGCCCGTTTGTACTTTTAAAACGTCTTTTCATGGACTACATACTTTCGATGTGTTTTCACGATCAGTTCAGACTACCCAAGACAACCATAAAACACCAGTAATTAAGAAAAACTCTCCTTCAGAGAAGAATCAAGGAAACTCTCCTTCCATTATTTAATTTTTGACATCTCTGGAGGGACACAGTACATTTTTTTTTAACCCATTAAGAGTTGACCTTGAATCAGGATGTGGATTTCCTCTGTAGTGCGTTAGTGAGCCTCGGTTTTAGTCTTGTTAGCATGAGGTTAAGTGTTAGAACCAAAAGAAATTACATAAAACAGCTGGTTTCCAAATCCCATCCTCCTACATTCACTGGAGCTAGCTAACAGTAGATATGTAATGTTTATGGTTGATGAGACTTTAATGGGCCATATATTTCAACTGATGTTTTTCGGAAGAGTGAATATGTGGTTTGTAAACAGATTTTTGGAATCTAACCCTTCGAAGCTTTCTAGCTGGCTTCCTTCCTTCCCGTCTAAGAGTCCTCATTTTCTTCCCTGCCCTGGGCTTCATTGTCTTCTGGAGCTCCTGCCGGTGTCTGTAACTCTACCCTTCCCAGCTCAGTCCAAGGTCAGCATCATTCATGGCTTCATCTGGTCATTCACCATGTGGGGGGTCGAAGCTGTGCTCTGCCACTGCTGGCAGGAGAGGGCTGCTAACAGTCTCAACCACAGTCTGACCCTGTTGCCCAGTGTAAGATGGGAAGATTCGTCCTGTAGGAGACGGGGAGATGGAGAGCCCGTGAGAATACTGGACTTTTTCCCACCTTGGGTCTAGGCTCGTGAACTCATGAAAAACAATGAAGAAAGGAATAGTTGCCTTTGCACAAGTGATTTCATTTCTGGATCCCGTTTCCTGCACCTTACCAAAATCTCCTCTCAAGAAAGGCTCTCCTGAATTATTGACACTAATTCTAACTATCTGATAAGGCTGCGGTTGTTTCTCTCTCAGTGGTATCTTGTGCTTTTAGTGATGGAGTCCAAAGCCCCTGCTTAGCTGGGCTAGGGATCTGCAGGGTTCTGCTGGCAGGTTGGTGGGGGCGTGGGGCATTCCTGGAACAAGATGATGGTTCTTTAGTGCCCACGAAATCACCCTCCTCCTCTCGCAACCCACCCACAAGCTACCATCCTGCTTGCTCATAGGGCAGATTCTACCCTTGTGGTTGATGAACAAGACAAGGGTCCATATGCACTGGTGGATGGTGGCACAATGGGAAGAGCTGTGTTCTCCTGCCTGGTGGTGTAATGCAGCTCTGTGTCAGGAATGAGCCTTCCAGACGCTCTTGGGATGGATCAGTTGCCCAGCGGGGCTGTTTTCCCTTGTTCCTGGGTGGCAAGGGCTGCCTATCAGCATGACAGCTCTGTATGCCCAATGGAAGCCTGCCTTCCCCCTCTGAGCCAACGCTGGAGTAGGAAAGAAGTGAGCAGACAAATCTGCAACAGAGCTGAACATCGGATTCCACTTCATCATAAATCTTTTCAGCTGATCAAAGATCTGCATGATGAATGGGGAGGAGGGTGGCTCACCAAGATAATCTTTTTTTTTAAAAAATAAATTTACTTATTTATTTATTTATTTTTGGCTGCATTGGGTCTTCGTTGCTGCACGTGGGCTTTCTCCAGTTGCAGCAAGCAGGGGCTACTCTTCGTTGTGGCGCACAGGCTTCTCATTGCTGTGGCTTCTCTTGTTGTGGAGCATGGGCTTCAGTAGTTGTGGCACACGGGCTCAGTAGTTGTGGCACACGGGCTTAGTTGCTCCGCGGCATGTGGGATCTTCCCCGACCAGGGCTCAAACCCGTGTCCCTTGTATTGGCAGGCGGATTCTTAACCACTGCGCCACCAGGGAAGTCCCAAGATAATCTTTAAAGAGTGATTGAGTCCATAGAAAGTCTGCCTTCTTTCCAGTGTTCCACATGGAACAGTCACGGGCCACATAATAGTTCTGCACTTCATGCAATTAATTGCAAGGTGTGGTGTATATTTTAATTAAAACTTAAAAACTATGCTTTACGCTTCTCATAAATGGGCACTGATCTGCCTATTGTAGATTATGATGGCCAGAGCCCCACCATTCCCTTAAATATATAATCTTTTTTTTTAATTGCCAACGAATCAGATGCTTTACCTGCTTAAACTCTGTCCTCTGCTCCGGATTTTAAAGCTCTTCAGTCGCATTTCAGAATCAGCCCTATGTTGAGAAGGTCAGTGTCAGTCGAAGTAAATGGAGAGTCAAGGTCATCCTTACTCTGCAGTCTTGCCTTGAAAGCGTGAGTAGCTGTACCCAGAGGCAGAGGAACTGCCACTGTGCTTTAGTTGATGCTGTGCAAGTGGGATTTATTAACTTTGTGAAGGAAGTAGAAGGCCATCGTGATACTTGGTAAATTATGAGAGAGGCCGGGGGTCAAAAAGAGGGGGATCCCATGCCAGACATCTTTTGCTAAGAATTGAAATACCGTGGAGCAAATAGTCTGAAAATTGTGGGTGACCTTCTCAACTTTATCCTAAACCGTCCTGCCTGGGGGTGCAAACCCATGGAGGGAGTGTGACTTGGCAGGAATTTGGGAGAGGGGAGGATGGTGGCTGGCCAACTTCTTGGGATTCTCCAGGGAGTGCTGGAGGGTGAAAATGATGCTGAGGCCTCCCCGTGAGCCCTAGAATGACCACATGCGCCTACACAGCAGCCTAAGACCCACGGCAGCCTCAGACCTATGGCAGCCTCGTGGGTCTTCCTGGCAGAAGAAGAGAGACATTTGCACACAGGATGTATTCAGACCGATGAGGAGTACTCATCTCAGTGACGTGGTTTCCTCTTTGCTCCCTGACTGCAGTTCCCCCATCCCCTTTACTGCACCTCAGAGCTGCCAAACCGGACCTCCTTCAGAGGAGGGAAGAGAAGGCCACTTCACCCTGTGGTGTTAACATTCTAGCATTGCACCTGCCCGGTGTTCTCAAGGACAGGAGGTGGGGCAACCCAAGCAGATGGTCCGGATGGAAATGCCTGTGACCCATTGGGAGCTTATTGATGGTGAAAACCACCTTTACAGTAGCTCTGTATTTTGTTTGTAAGTCACAATTTCTGTTTTTCTTTCTCTTTCAACACATTCCTCATCGGGTTTGTTCCAACATATATTTTCAACGTATTTCTGTGAAGTTTGGATGGGAGGAGTGTCAAAGCAGTTCTGCATTAAGGTTTTTGTGCCCTACTTCTAGAAGGGTAGTTGGTAATCTTTTTTTTTTTTTTTTTTTGCGGTACTCGGGCCTCTCACTGTTGTAGCCTCTCCCATTGCGGAGCACAGGCTCTGGACGGGCAGGCTCAGCAGCCACGGCTCACGGGCCCAGCCGCTCCGCGGCATGTGGGATCTTCCCAGACCGGGGCACGAACCCGTGTCCCCTGCATCGGCAGGCGACTCTCAACCACTGCGCCACCAGGGAAGCCCCGGTAATCTTCTTAAATGAGTTTTTTGAAAGCTTTTTAATGGCACTACCCAGTGTCCTGCTGATTGTGAACTGTGGTTGCAGCCCAGCTCACAAAATTCCATATTTACCACGATAAATAGGAGTTCTACAACTTTTAATTTTGCTAAAGGGCTCTTTTCTCTCTTCTGAGAGTCTGTCAGTTTTTCAGTGTAAGGCTAGAGGCTGTTTGTGTACTTAGAGCCTGTTTCCAACTTTTTACTTCTGCTATTTCCAAGCAATTAGGAAAGCCTGTTTAGAGTTGAATTGTTATGTGCACACATTCTATTTTAATTCATTGTAATTAGAGGGGCGCGTATTAAACTTCTTCAAGAAGAACTGCTAGGATCCAGCCTTCCGTTTCAAAAGATTATTTTATGAGAAAAAATTTGACTGGATATTAAAAATGACAGCCAGTAGTATTCGCCCACCTAGAAGCATGTATGAACAGGACTCCTGTAACCTCAAAATCATACTAGAGAGCTACAGCTGGGGCTTTTGTTGGTGGCGGTGGTGGGGTTTTTGTTTCTCCACGGATTATTTACCTTAATTGCAATGTTAAAAATACTCATTCGTAATTATGGCCTCGATCATGTTGTATTTGCTATAATGATGATGTTTGATCACACAGACTAGCTATTGATCATAGCCTGTGTTCCTTGTCTATTTAAGTAACAGTAATCCACTTTTGAATTTAAGAAATGGCATAACTCTCTTATTTGTTTGCTCTTAGCAGCGAAATGGAACTGTCAAGAAGAGTATTTGGGGGCTTCCCTGGTGGCGCGGTGGTTGAGAGTCCGCCTGCCGATGCAGGGGACACGGGTTCGTGCCCCGGTCCGGGAGGATCCCACATGCCGCGGAGCGGCTGGGCCCGTGAGCCATGGCCGCTGAGCCTGTGCGTCCGGAGCCGGTGCTCCGCAACGGGAGAGGCCGCGACAGTGAGAGGCCCGCGTACTGAAAAAAAAAAAAAAAAAAAAAGGAGTATTTGTATAAGAAGGGAGTTTTCTCCCAGTAAAGCTTATTTGTTTTCACAATAATTTTCAGCCCCTAAAATGTATTTAGGCTGTTTCTGGAGAATAATAGGCCAGAAGCTGGGAAATGAGGCCGGAGGCCAGCACTGAGCTGTCAGTAGTGTGGGCTGGGTTAGGAAGGTTGGCCGCGCCCCATCCACAGGGCTCCACACACCCGTGGCAGCAGAGAACGGGAGATCCAATCAGGAGTTAGGTTGGGGTCGGGAAGGGTTGCAGCTCCACGGGAAGATGGGTCTCGGGACCTCAGGATAGCAAGTCTCAGGTCGCGGCCCAGGCCCCCAGCTGGGGATGGGAGTGCTGACATCCTCCGCCTTGATTTTCATCTGCTCGTGAATTGAAGCTGCGCATTGAAGGTCTTGTATCCCTGCTGCAGAGCCAGCTGGGATGGGCACAGGCATCGCCAAACCTCGTCCTTGAGCAGCAAAACATTTTAGCAGCTCTCTTCTGTGCGCCTGCCTCAAGCTCCTTCCCTCTAACAATAACACCGCTGCTTTATTATTTTTAGAGCCTTACAGTTAGCAGTGCTTTTGTCTGCTGTACCTCATTCGTGCTTCTTGGTGACCCTGTGACGTCTGCAGGATGGCTGTTGCCGTTTTGCAGATGTGCAAAGGGAGACTCGGTTGGTTTAATGGGCCCCATACAAAACCTAGTGTCGGGTTAAATCACTCCTTCAAAGTAAAAGAGTTAATGAGGGCAGAACCTTGGTCTTGAACCCAGGACCTTCTGACTTCAGGTTCTTCCCGCCTGCACGTGGAGCCTTTGGAGATGGAGCACTTGCAGCTCTGGCCCAACATGCTAATAAGCCTTCCTTGGGAATGACTTGTGAGGGGCTCTCTGGTGTGACAAGGGTGTTGAGGGGCAGTTGCGTCTAGAGCTGAGATCTGCTGTAGAGGTTGATGCTGTGCTTTACACGTCAGGCAGTTGAGGACCAGGCTGATGCTACCTTAGGTTGCGTGGGCGTCTCCTACTCTCGGCCCAGTGCTTTCTGGACCACTGAGTCATACCCGCACCTCACACAGTGTGCAGGACCCCCCTGGATAGTTCTGCCAGCCATCCTGGAATCTTCCAGAGTAGATGTGTGTGGAAAGGCCAGCCTCTGCTCGCTGTAGGTCAAGGAAGACAAGAGTCTCAGAGCGGTGCGGATGCCAGCGCCTGGGGAGGTGTGAATCAGCACACTTCTGACGCAGGTTTGGGGATCTGAGAGATTCCAGACTCTGTGTCTGTTTTCTGTGGGAGAAAAAGGGGAATTAGAATTGCATTCCCAACTGGCCTCAGTAAATGACCCGTTTCTTACCCCACCTCCCCTCCCTATTAAAATTAAATTCTCTTACCTCTCCGTCCTATGAAAATTCTTTTTTTAAAAATTTCGATGAGGTTTTAAAATTTTTTTAAATTTTTTCTTGGAGTATAGTTGATTTACAATGTTGTGTTAGTTTCAGGTGTATAGCAAAGTAATTCAGTTATACATACACATATATTCATTCTTTTTTAGATTCTTTTCTCATATAGGTTATCACAGAGTATTGAGTAGAGTTCCCTGTGCTAGACGGCAGGTCCTCGTTGGTTATCTACCTTATATAGAGTAGCGTGTGTATGTTCATCCCAAG
The DNA here is from genome assembly GCF_964341445.2 of Mesoplodon mirus. Lineage (NCBI taxonomy): Eukaryota > Metazoa > Chordata > Mammalia > Artiodactyla > Ziphiidae > Mesoplodon > Mesoplodon mirus. The sequence continues at coordinate 11,702,944 of NC_138979.1, read as the reverse complement.
CTTCTGATTTATCCCTCCCCCCAGCCCTGAAAATTCTTACCTTTTGTCAGGTCTCGAGCCCGAGAAGACTACTTCCAAGGCACGGTCCAGTCAGATCACGGCCGAGGCAAATGTTAACTGGCACCTGCCATTCCGGCACAGAGCACAAAGCTGCTGCTTCTGCAGCACTTTCCCGGACTGGCCCCTATTAAAGCAAGGGTGGAATGGATTGCAAAGCCTTTGTATAATGAGGGAGAAATGGAAAGTTCCGGTATGGAAGGCCTTTTTCTTCTTGAGGGGTTTGGAGTATTTTTGATTACCTTGAGTTTTGTGTTCCAGGGGAAGAGGGTTTTGGTGAAAATGGAAGAGAAACCCTGCCCAACAAAAATTTCGTATCAGATGGAGATTTTCCTCCTTTCTAGAAGGTTGTGAGAGCAGCCGAGGAGCCGGTCATCCTGGTGGCCACAGGCTGCCCCCGGCGGGGGAACACCTGTCACCCTTGTGGAGGTGACCCGGGTTAACTCTTCCCAAACACTTTCCACCTGGCAGGCATATTTCCAAGTCAGCTGACTTCCATTTCCCTGTTTGTTATGTGGGAACGTGGAGGGTCAGGAAGGGACTCGGAGATCTGTTCATGAGACACCAGTCAGTCTTATAAATAGCTCTCCGCAGCGTTTGTTATCCTATGGACACCTTTCATTTCCATGAGACTCGACTCTTTCAAATCCCTCATAGATCTATTGCGTCACTTAAGGCTCCTGCTCTAGGAGGTGGGAAGGGTGGAGATTGAGACACCAAACGGAAGATGTACGACCAGGGTTAGTCTTAGGATAATTGACAGTCGCTGTGGCACAGGCTGTCCTATGGGAGCAGTGACCATAAACCACGGTGGTAGCTGATTCACTTTGTTATGCAGCAGAAACTAACACACCATTGTAAAGCAATTATACTCCAATAAAGATGTTAAAAAATGAAAACATGGTGGTGCAGCTCCAGGGAGAACTAGCTGAATGTCTGCCCTGCATGTGGCAGGTTTGCTTGCTTCCTTCACAATCTGTTTTTGCAGACAATGGCAAGGTCATAGAAAAAATTGTGTGACCCTGCAAACCCACTACTTTGAAGACCAGCACTCCGTTGTATGCATAAGTATACTAAGTTTATTTGCGTTTTGTTTTTCTTTAAAGCAGACTCCTTCCCACCATTTGACTCATGAGAACACGGGCACAGAGGGTTTAAGACACTTCCCCTGACCATATACTGGGTAAGAGCCGTGGCAATCCTATTATTTATCAGGCTCTTATTAAGTCACGTGCTGCCTTATTGTATGCTAGGCCCTGGGGTTAGCATTTTTCATAAGTTATCTTATTTCATACAATAAACTGTAATTTAAGTCTTATTATTAATATTTCTATTATCTTATGGATGAGGAAGCTACACATGACCAAGGAAGGTAGCATTTCCAATGTACATGGCCCAAAGTCTCACAGATATTAAGTGTTGAAACGGAGGCTCAAGCCCAGTTTTCTTTCCAAAAGAAAACAAAAGTTGTATTCCCAATCACTGTCCTAAATTCACTACAGAATTACTTAGGATTTTTAGTTAATTAGAAATTCTTAAGATTTCTTAAGATTCTTAGTTAATTAGAAATTCTTAAGATTTCTACCCTGAACTCTTTCTGTGACATGTTGCGGCCTTATTTGTGTGTTTATCCTTCAGAATCCTCAGACTTCATCCTACATTTTAAGCTTATGGTTGACCCAGGAACAGCATGGGTTTGAACTGTGTGGGTCCACTTATACGCGGATTTTTTTCAATAAATACATTGGAAAATTTTTTTGAGATTTGCAACAGTTTGAAAAAAACTTGCAAATGAGCCACATAGCCTAGAAATATCCCCCCAAATTAAGAAACAGGTATGTCATGAATGCATAAAATATATGTAGATATACATATGACATACACAATATGTGTTAATCAGCTGTTTATGTTAACAGTAAGGCTTCCTGTCAACAGTAGGCTATTAGCAGTTAAATTCTGGGGAGTCAAAAGTTGTACATGGATTTTCAACTATGCAGGGGGTGGGAGGTGTAATGCCTCTAACTCCCAAGTTGTTCAAGGGTCAACTGCATTCTTATATCAATTATAAATCTTAGCATGACTTAGAAAGCCTCACAAATCCACCTAATTTGATTCCATCTCTAATATTTTAAACATTTTTAGAAGAAGAATTATATTACACTTGGGTTTCTCAGTTGAGTAACTTTTTTTTTTCTTTTTATCCCAAATAACCTGAATTTGCTTTGGTCTCCAAGTTACTGATAGAACTCTGTGTCTTTAGGATAGAATTATTTCTAAGACTGTTTCCCCAGCATTTGCTTTTGTTGGGCTCTTTAGTTTTGTGTCACAGTGGCTGCTAATGTTAAATCAACTCTCTTTCCCTTCTGTCATTGGTAGCAGCTACACAAGCTGTCAGCCCATTGTGGTTTCTTTCAAAGACTGGTTATGTACCTCCAAAGTGAGTTTGTACAGGGGACTCTGTGAGGTATACTGAAAAGGGTGAAGACTGACGAAAAGCAGTCAGTGTGGAGTGCGTCTTGTTTCCTCCTAAGCTTGGGACGTCAGCTGCTTCCTTCCATCATGCTGGCCACTGTATTATCGTACTTGCTAAGTTCAAGGCGCCCCCTTGTGGTGCGACTGATACTAATCAACATGAGAAAACAAAATGGCGAGATTACAAGTGATACTAGAGGCAATGCCTTTGGATATAATCTTATTGCTCTCCTCATTTTTAAGGCTCTCAAAAGAATAAAATATTTTTTCTCCTTTTGTTTTAAATTCATCTGTAGCTATTCAACTCATATTCAATGCTAAGTTTTTTGGAGGTAGAAGCAAATCAGAAAAGCAAGCACAAATAATTTGATGCCAAATCCCAAGTGACTTTTAATAATTTCGTATTTTTTATTACAAAAGTAATACTTGTAGATTCTAGAAATGTTAGAAAGAACAGATAAAGAGTAAAAGAATCATTTACCCTCTCACAACCCACATGGATTAACTTTTTTTTTTTTTTTTTTTTTTTTGCGGTACGCGGGCCTCTCACTGTCGTGGCCTCTCCCGTTGTGGAGCACAGGCTCCAGACGCGCAGGCTCAGCGGCGATGGCTCACGGGCCCAGCCGCTCCGTAGCATGTGGGATCCTCCCGGACCGGGGCACGAACCCGCGTCCCCTGCATCAGCAGGTGGACTCTCAACCACTGCACCACCAGGGAAGCCCGGATTAACATTTTGTTATGTATCTTTTTTTTTTTAGGCATATAGACTCAAAAGAAAACCAAACGTGCCATTTTTCAAACATGATTATATGTGTGAACTTCATTCTGTGTCGTTAGAGTCGGCTACTTCATCATTCTTAGTGTTGCTTGATTTGGTTGGTTCCATTGTGTGCACACCTTACAATACATAAACACAACACCATGTGGGGCTTTCTTGTGGGTTATTGTAGATTTCCTTATGATTAATTGCTCGATGTAGAATGGCTGAACCAAAACGGTGTACAAAATTTTAAGACATTTGACATTTATTGCCTGGTTATTTGTTTAAGTAAGGCATCTTTTTGACAACGCAATTTTTTTTTCTAAGTTTCAAATTCCTAGCATTTGCCTTCTTAGTCTGTGCCAAGAATGGTGCATCATGTTTTACATGCCTCAATCTCAGTTAATCCTCACAACAACCGTGAGACTTAAATACTATTAATGTCCCCACTTACAGATAAGGAACGTCAGGCTTAAGGAAAATAAATCGCTGTCATGTGACTTCAAAAGCAGGAAGACAGTAGTAGGCTTTCAGAAAGGTGATTAAACATAGCACTTTGCATCCCTCGAATCTTGAACTAAGTGGAAACTAAGAGTGATAATTTTCTATTTGTAAAACAAAGACAGTAAGAGAGGAGGAAGAGGAAATGTGCTTCCATAAATTTAGAAACATGAATAAAAATCTAAGTTGAGGCTCTGGCAATTAGATCTTCATGTTAGAAGATATGGTGGACAACTCAGTGATTACCGTGTAATTACAAACTCTAGGGAACTCCTAATATAGACATGTTCTCACTAGATCTTTTCATTTTGTTCCTGAATGCATTTTCTTTAACCACAGTTAGTCTTCAGACTGGTTAAACCACTCCCAAGTAGTCAAAAGTTGACTAAAGGGAAAGTGGTATCAGAAAAATCTCCAATTTCTGAATAAAACCAGAACTTTTTTGTGAGTTCAAAGAATTTGGCAATCTCCAACTTTTTTGCAGTTTTTCTCTCATTGTTGCTCAGTAGAGACCTACATTTCACTTTTACCACCTTTGTCCATACTCTTTGATTTTTCTATTATTATATAACTCTTTATTATAGAAAACTCAGGCACAGCAAAACAAAGAAAACAGATATCCCCCATCAGTGTTATAAATACTATGTTTATTGTTCATCTTTGGTTCTCTCTGCCACATCTGTATACTAGGCATTTGCCCAATATTTGCTATTCCTGATCAGCTCTTCTTGGGCTCATCAGCATTGTTTTTATTCTTAAGGTAAAAAAAAGCTGTTGAACCTGTTTTCCTTCCAGCTACACTTAGCCTTTCAAAGACATTCCAAGTACCATTAAGTATAAGAGCAACATCTGTAGTTTCTCTGCCATTTTCCTCTTCGGATAGCCATTGGATTTATTAGGAGTCTTTGAGGTAATTAAAGTGTCCTTCTGTTTCATTTTTACAGCGTTATTATTTTTGCCGCTCCAGCTGTTTCCTTGTGGTGGTGAGCTGTCGTTTTTTTTCCAGTTACATTTCCCTTAATCTTGATGTAACCTCACTATATTGATAAAGTACTTGATTATCATTATAAATCTGTGAAGTGACTTTCAGACACTCAGCTCCTTTCCCACCCAGTCTTTTTTTTTTTTCTTTAAGAACAATTTTCTAGTTTATAGTCAAATCCATAACTCAGGCTTCTAAGTTCCACCCACTTGATTTAACGGGAGTATGTGAGTGGCCTAATAAAATCCAGTTTTCTTTCTCTGCTTTCTTACTGTCGGGCTCAAAACCTGTAGGGCTCAAAATACTTTCCATGCAGATGGAGCCTGGCAAGAAGTGAAAAAGTTTCCTGTGAGTTTCATTTTGTAATCCTGAGAAAATTTATATCAGTGTAGAGATTAATGTTCCTGTGGCCTCCAGTCCCTTTCTCTGTAGGAGCCATTGCATCTTCTGAGGTGGACCCCCCCAGCACCCCTGGGTCCTTCCTGCTCTGACCCAGGGACACTCCTCCAGCTTCTGCATTTCCTTGACCTTAGTCAACGAAGGCAAGAAAGATGCAGCCACGTTCGGGTTTGCTCCAAGCGTGGAGCGTTTGACCATTTATGTGATTCTCTTGCCCTTTCTTCCTTGGATTTCAGGTGATTCTCACCTAAAGCAGCTGCTGTAGTGACTTTCTTTGTCCCCTCGTGTCCAGCTTTTCTAAGCTTGTTGCAGGTTCCTCTGCTGAGAGTCGCCTTGCAGAGAGAGGTTGGGGGTCTCTGCCCCTCCTGGCAGCCTCACAGTTGGGGCGCTGGTCTCCTCCAGACCCTTCTGTTCTCTGTCGCCTGTGTGCAGGGCTGTGTCCCCCCAGGTCCTCTGCCCTCAGCCCATTTTATTCCCCATCTCCTTGAGATGGAAACGGTGATTTTCTGTACCTCTTTCCCCCTTGTCTGTCCACAACAGCTCTTCAAATCTATCATCCTGTTTGCATCTTGCACTTTTATTTATCATGCACCCACAGGGTGTTATTATTTGTGGTCTACATTGGGGTATTTCTTTCGTAGTTGAGGAAACCTGTAAACTTGGGAGCAGGAGAATCAGAGGCCCTACAGCAACCCTCACCTTTCAAAGGAGAATATATTCACCTCGAAAAGAGCTTTTATGAGGTCAGTCTAGCTAATAGTTCTTCTAACGGTGTCACTCCCCTATTCTCTTAAAAGTCTCTTTGAGGTCTTTTCCTTTTTTTTTTTAACCCCCAAGTGCATTCTGGGTAGAATATTTTAGTACTGTTCTTGTCTGGAGACCTGTCTTTTGCCTTTTGGAGATAGCTTTCTGAATTCAAGTGTGCTTTTTCTTGTGGACATTTGTGTCTGATATGTGTGAGACTAGGTTCTAAGTAATACAGAATTATTCAGAAATAAAGGAAATACACACATAGTAGATACCCATATCTAAGTCTCTCTTGGTGTATGAATCATGGATATTGTATAATTCAGTTATGATGGGATTTAGGAGCTCTCTGTGTGCTGGTTATCCATATGGATATATCTGTATGCATATGCAGTAACTTATGACGTGAGCTGCCAACCCGTGACACCTCATTGGCTGATTTTTTTCTCTTTTTTGCCTTTTTCTTTTGAATGGTGGAAAAATATACATGACTTACAATTCAGCACCTTAACCATTTTTTAACCATTTTTAAGTGTACAGTTCAGTAGCGTTAACTACGTTCGCGTCGCTGTACAGCCAACCTCCAGAACTCTTTTCATTTTGCTAAATTGAAACTCTGCATGCATTAAACAACTATTCCCCAATCCTTCCCCAGCCCCTGGTGACCACCATCCTACTTTCTATTTCTATGAATTGACTGCTGTACATACCTCACGTAAGTGAACTCATACAGTATTTGTCTTTTTGTGATTGGCTTATTTCACTTTGTATTATGTTTTAAAGGTTAATCAGTGTTGTAGCATGTAACAGAATTCCTTTTTAAGGCTGAATGTCTTTCAGTATGTATAGACCACATTTTGTTTATCCGTTCATCTGTTGATGGACATTTGGGTTGCTTCCACCTTTTGGCTATTGTAAATAATGCCACCATGAACGTGGTGCTAGAGATATCTCTTTGAGACCCTGCCTTTCATTCTCATGGCTGATTTTGGGTGCAGTGGAAGTCATTCTTCTTGCATGAGGATTATGAAGTTTTCATTTTTTAAAACACAAAACCATGTTTCCACCATGGTTTTTAAAAAAACTTAAGTTGTCCGAAAGTTAGTCAGTGGATCAATAAGAATTGAAATGTTTAAATAGTGGTACAGTAAGCATAGTAAATGGAAGACATCCTCCAGGGTCAGCCAGGTTCAGATGTCAGAATTTGTTCTCTGAACTGTAATTCTGATCTTCTGTTCCTGTAAGTATTCACCTTGGATCTTCTCGTGAAGAAGTCTTGTCATCTGGTGTGGCACAGCCCAGGCACAAAAAGTCCTGCACTCTTGTCTTCATAGAGCAGCCCAGTGGCCAGTGGCCCAGTGGCCAGTGCCAATCAAGATGGCAGCCTGGGGCTCACCACCAGACTGCATTCTGACTGAGGAAGGTATTTCATTCTGGCTCTGGTCACCCGCCTGCAACCTTGAGACACCCTCAAGGACAACAAGCCAGTGTCACATATTCTCAAATGACCAGGTGAATTTAGAAGGGCCCCGCTGTAAGACATGTCGGGGAAAACTCACTGCCAGTCGGGGCTGGCTTTCACCATATCTCTCTAAATCCTAAGGATGGAACTGCCACCTTTCTGTCTGTCTTTGTCCGGGGAGAGGGCTTCATGGTGCTGCACTGTCATCATGAACAAATAGATGATTCCTTTGGGTCAACTATTCTTTTTCTGTTCCTGTTTTCACCCTTTTTCTTTTCTATTTTTTTTCTCTCTCTTTTTCTCCTGATACACAGGCTTTGCAGCACATGCTGATCTCTCTTCAGGCAGAACTTGACATTCAAAGGTACTTGATGAAAATTGAATCATCTCAGCGAGTTAGTACTTTACCTTTTCTTCTCTGCATTGAGTCTTACCTCGCCGCATGCCTTTTCACTCAGCTGCGTGTGGCATTCTAATCAGTGTCAGCCTGTTCCTGTCCCCGTCTACCCTGAGCCTGGGTTTAAACCTCTCAGAGCCAAATGCTTGCAGCATTCCCACACTTGTGCATTTTTTTTTTTAATCATGAGAGTGAATATTAAAAATAAACACTAATTGCATGCTTGCTTCGAAATCTGTCATCACCTTTTCCACAGTTTGAGTTGTGGGATGAGTAGTAACGCAACGGCAATTCAGAGATCTCTGCACAGTCCTCTGAAAAGGGCGGCTCTGGCCCCAGCAGCTTTCTCAAGGCAGAAAGGTTCTGGAGGTGAAACAGAAACCTATCCTTCTAACAGCCTCAGAGCTCTGGGACTCTTCTTTCGCTTGGCTCCAAAACATCCAGTATGGGGTCCAGACCATTTCACTGGCATACATCTTAATAATAAAAATGATAGGAACAGACATATTTATATAAAATTTACTAGGCACCAAGCACTGTTCTAAGTGTTTTATAAGCATTAACCTCTCACACCAGCCCCATTGGGTAGGCATCCTATGGTCCCCATTTTATAAATGAAGAAACCAAGGCACAGGGAAGTTCAGTACCTTGCCCAGGGCCACATAACAGGTAAGTTAAGAGTTGGGACTCCAGGCAGTCAGGCCCCAGAGTCAGTTTCAATGTATTATTTATTTCCCCATAATCCTCAATGTCCCCTATTTCATAATAGGTCAGTTTAGAATGTTACACCTGGAAGGGAGTGGAGAGTTTCCGGTACTTGGACACCTGGCTTGGCATTGGATACCTGTACCCACTGACCTATTGGCACATGGCCACCCATATCCTTTTTGTCCCCCAAACGGGGCCTGTTTCTTTATTGTCTCCAGAGCTTGCCCAGATGAAAACCGTTTGGTCTTTACTGTGAGACCCAAAACACACTGTGCTTAGGAAGCATCCAACGGTCTGGATTTAGTGCATCTGTGACTTCCTGGCCATTCAGTCAGTCTTCAGTGACCTCTTCACCTTCCTTTTCTTAATAATCATTCTCTTTGATCTCTTCTAAAGTCACAAGCTCAAATTAGAAAGTTCCTGCCCAAATGAATAGACATAGAAGGAAAAGTTGGGGGACACATACTACAGAGACCCATGGTCCTACTCTACACCAGCTCAGTTCTGATGAGGTGTTTACCATTAATTTTTTCCACGAGTTCTTAATTGTTTTCACAGCTCTGTAATTCATGCAAAATAAAGCTGTCTTTCTGATTTCCTTGCACACATATCATGCACCAAATAGAAATGCAGAAAAGGAAGCATGGAGGGCTCTTCCCCACCACTTTACATGCTGCCATTAACTCTGTTTCAGAACAGAGACTTGACATCGTGATGTAGGGTTTTCTACAGAGTTTGGGTCCCTCTCACTGTTCTTTTTTTCTTAAAGCCTGAAATAAATTCTCAGTGCTAACTTTTATTTTTTGACCTATCAGCAAATAATGGGATATGTGAGAAATTTTCAAGAGCTTTTTTTTTTAAGTCTTTAAACACAAGTTACAGTGATGATGGTGTTTTTGGGAGAAGGAGTGGGATGAAAGTTAAGGTGGGACATTGAAGGTGTTCCTTCTCTTTGATAAAGAGTGACTCCCAGAGCCTCTGAGGATGGCACAATCTCTATTTTGAAGTTGGAAGTAATCATTTACCGACTTCAGGCGAGGTGGTGGCAGGAGGAGGTTGAGTGTGTCCTCTCCTCTCACATAGGACCCCACAAACCATGGGACCTCCCGAGCACAGTGGGGAGCCAAGCCATGTAGAACCACCCCTACGAGAATGTAGTACATAAGAGCAGTGAATGCTTCCCATCATTTATTGTTGACAAATTCCTGTGCATTTTTTCCTCAGTGACTCCCCACCGCAATCAACTCAAGCAGATACTCAGATTTTTTTTTTAATAAAAGTGAGAACTAAGGTTCAGAGAGCTTCCCTGTGGGGTCGCACTGCCAGTACGTGGCAGGATTGGAGTCTGTGGTCTGCAAGAACAGTGTGATAAAAAGACTGAAGTCCTCATTCTAAATCTTGTTCTCCTTCCATCTCTCCAAACTCTGGTATTCTTTCTTATAGCAGAACTAGAGGGAAAAAGAAGCTTGGGCCTGAAAAGCTCGTCGGAATTTTCACAAGGTGTTTTTTCATTTGAAACTCAATGCAGGGAAATTGGGAGGGCAGTGGGTGGAGGTACTGGGCCGTGTGTGTTTAGAAAGGAGAGTGTGAAAACCAACAGCAGCTTCTACTCCCAGGATGTCCGGAAAGGGTCTGGCCTCAAGCACTGAAGCTTGGTGACCTCGGGCACCACAGTATCCCCGCTGATACTGAAGGCCAGCTCCTCCTTCTCTGTGAGGATGGACATCTTCAGATCTCCCAGGACAGGCTGAGGAAGGGGGGCCTCTGCTATCAGGGAAACCTCTTTGGTTTCACAACAATGTAGTTAAGCTCTAGGGGCATCACCCCTGGGCCTGGGGTCCCACATCCTCTCCAAACTGAAGTCTGGGCTGCAGAGATGAGCTTAATCATGGCTTTTGTAAGGAGGCCTTCTACGGTGCATATTTAGCACTAAGTGTGATGCTGGTTGTATTTTACTAGAAATTTCAAAGCCTGCAAGCAGGTCCCTTCCTTTCATCTCTGTAATAACACATCCTCACGCGGACACCTATTATCCTGAAGCCTTTTAAATGCATTCCAAGCACTCTGAGTTGCAAAGGCACCTGCTGCCTTGCTCAAGCCCCTCCCAATGCAGACGGTAGGAGCCAAAGCCTCAGAAACGGTTCGTTTGTTTATAATGCACACGGTCTTGCTTCACGAGTAAAAGGAAAGAGAAAGAAATGGATTGATTGACTTAAGGCAGCTCACGATAAAGACACATCTACCTTCAGGTGGCTAAACTAAAAATGGAAAGGGAAAACCTCATAAGAGGAGGAGACAAAGTTATGAATATGGCTAAGTCTGATTAGCTTGAACATTAAATTTAGCTTCGACTTTTCGATATATGCGGTATTTTATATATATTTGATATACTTCTCATTACAGGACAAAGTAATACTTATGACTCCCTCACAAGGCAGATTTATTTTCTTTGTTTTAAATTCTAAAAGAAACATTGTTTGCTCATGCCTTCAGAAAAGGGACATCCATCAACGTTAACAGACAGGATCAACAGGAAAACAGCAGTATTCTTCAGCTGGCCTTTTATTTCACATCAGCTCCTTCAAGATGAAGCACAACACTAAATAATAATTGTAGGAACGTGCGTCTGAAAGGGGCGGGGAGTGCTGAGTTAATGAGATCCAGTTTTAGAACTTGCTGATGGTGTAAGTTTCTAACTTGATGGAAGGATGCTGAAGAGAGATGATGGCGAACCAGGCCTCATCGTCTTTAAATAAGATTTATCTCTTTCTGTCTTTGAAGGGAAGTCAGAGAGCAGCCGATTCCAGGTGTTATATCAGAAGCAAGTCTATGTCACATCCCAGGTAGGCCACCAGCCAGGCAGGTGGCAGGTTGACATCCAGACATCCTGGAAGTGGGAGAGGCTACACCTTATCTGTGGGTCAACCCACTTTGGCCTCTTCTCCAGGCACAGCTAAACCTCTTAAAGGAAAAAAGAAGAAGAATCGCATCATCTACACATTATGAAGGGGTTGAAAAGTAGAAAATATCCAAGAGATCGTAGAAAATTGCTAAAGTTCCAAATTTACCTCGAGTCAAATTGTAAAAGCCTTAAAATGCAGTTACTGTAAGGGTGTCGGAGCTCTGGATAGGAGAGTCTGTCTCCTTAAAAGGTGAAGTGCATGATCTGCATGTCCAAAAAATTGAGTTGATGGCTTTGGGCTCTTCTTTTTTGTTTTGTTTTGCGGTACACGTGCCTATCACTGTTGGGGCCTCTCCCGTTGCGGAGCACAGGCTCCGGACGCGCAGGCTCAGCGGCCATGGCTCACGGGCCTAGCCGCTCCGCGGCATGTGGGATCCTCTCGGACCAGGGCACAAACCCGTGTCCCCTGCATCGGCAGGCGGACTCTCAACCACTGCGCCACCAGGGAAGCCCTGGGCTCTTCTTTCTTAATCATTTCTTTTTTGAAAGTGGAAGTCTGTGCCATTTTGGATTCCTGCAAAATTTTGCATGGCATGAAAATGGAAATGTGTCTTTGTTCCCATGTCTTCCCCATGAATTTGTGTCCTCATTTCAGGGGCCATCTATGAGGACAAACCTTTTACCTGGAATCTAATTGTGGGAAATAACACATGAGAGGCCCAGATGGGCATGGGTATCTTCAGGTCACCATAGACAAGAATCCTTCTGGATTCTAAACGTTTTGTGAGAAAGTCTTCCCTTCCCCTGATCCACTCTTTAAAAATATCATGCTTACCCAGTAAATCTCTGATTTGCAAAAGCAATATTATCCTCATTTTGGAGAAATAAAGAAGAAAGTATATTACTCATAATACTACTGTGTAAAAGAAACCAAGGCTAGTATTTGGGTGTGTTCCTTCCATTTCTTAGATTATGAAAAAAAAGTTCTTAAAAACACCTTGATTATGACTGCATAGTATTCCATAGTGTGGCTTCATTGCGATTTGTTAACCAGCCTTCTAAGTTTCTAGATTTATTTATTCTATTAAAGATGTAATATGTACAGATTTGCTCCCTGACCCTCAACTGTAGTAAGTAACACTTTTCTTCATTTTTGTGTATCAAATTAATCTGGCTTGGCTTCAGCAGTTATTGAGAAATGTATTCTCGTCACTTGGGGTCATAAAGAAATCCTAGGGATCGCATCTAGTCTGATAGAAGTGGGTGAGGTTTCTGGGTCTCCAGGGACTCAGCAGACGGCCTCCTAGTGGTCTGTTTGCAGGTGGGCTCGTGGGGCTGTCTGCCAGGCTAAGCCAAGGCACACCCTTCAGCCACTCCGAGCACACCACACACCCCTCATCCACCCGGGGCCACTCCCTGTAAATGGAATCCAGGCCTCCGTAGTTCAAAGGACATCATCACCATCACCATCACCACCAACAAAGCTAGCGTCCTCTTCCTGGCCCTGCAAAGTCACTCAGCCCCCTCTTCCTACCCAATTAGCAACCTTTCTCCTCTCACACTGGGAGGGGGGGTCGGGGGTGGGCAACCCCAGACTCATCTTCCAAACACCTTTACCCTCTGAGCCCAATCTAGGGAGGGAGTCTTTGGGGTGACCTCCGTAGCACTGAGACACTGATCACAGCCCTTCCACCTGGGAAGACCTTGGAACACAAAGGCTTGGCAGTTTCCCCGGGAAGTTGGGGACAGGGGTAGATGTTCCATCATGTTTGTTGCTGACAGCCACGAGGACAAGATAAGTTGATAATATCTCAGAAGAGTCATCTGACGCACAGATACCTCGAAAGAGAGTGTCTGTGTCGTGTGATGCTTCTTGAAATAATGAGGAAGCATCCTTGTCTGAACAGAGATGTCCTTGTCATGCGTTTCTTGGCGTCTGCAGGAGGGGGCTTTGCATGGTGAGGGCGCATTGGCAGAGGGATCCTGCTTGTCTCACTCGGCTCTGGGCACTGCCCGCCTCACCGCAGGGATACCTGTGGCCGGCTCTGGCCGGGGAGGCGAGGGGAGCTGACTCCCCAGCCTCACGGCCTTTTCATCTTTCTGATCTGTTAATGAACAAATAGGCACAGTGAAGGAACAACGGGGAAGCAAAAGACACAGCTGTACTTTGCTCAACTGCTGAATCGTCTGATTTTAGTCCAGACCAAACATCTTTTCTGTTTTCACAGGTGAAAATCATGAAAAATGTCTGGGTGCCCTTTTGGTGGAAAGAGGGAGGAAGGGCTTGAAATATTACCCTTGAAGAAACAGGGTATAAACTGAGTTTATCAAGGATAATTCATCGAAATAAATCCTAGAGAAAAATGTATCCCCTTTGTCCAAGCTGGGGAAGGGAGATACTGATTTACAGAGCTAAACCTAAGTCCGTCTTTATGAGAATCTCAGATATGCACAGTTGGAAGGTGGTATTAGAATGGGAGGTATGTGTGCATGTATGTCCTTCTTGTTATAAGACCCAGAAATATGTGGTTACCGGTGAACCTGGTATGTGTCCACAAACTACTCCCACGAAGCACCCAGATACACATTCAACACTGTATCGTGTGTGTGTGTGTGTGTGTGTGTGTGTGTTACCAGCAGGACCCTTTTGTGCTTGCACCCGAGTTTTCTATTAAAAACAAAAGCTGATTTCTTGTCCTGAGTCATTAGCACCAGCCCCCCCCCCCAAAATTACACATTTGTTACAAAACTAAGTACAGTTCTCTCTTACACTTGTGTTCTAGTTCTCACATCAATCTGCCATGTTCTAGAACCGGGATGTCCTCGGTCTGTTCCCCAGATTGGCCATCAGGATAAGACTGGCCCTGAGGAGATGTTGGCTCACATTTCGTCGCTCTGGCCATCAGCCACAGAAGTTGTGAGAAGTAGCCAAAGAGCTGTGGGGAGACCCGGTCCCGCTGCTTTAGAAGCACCCCAGGGTGTGGGTCCCCGGATGCACCTGAGAATGGCAGGTCCTCGGCTGCTGCGGCCACCTGGATGGGTTTATGGAAGCCCGTATGGGAGCTCTTGGTCTTCGCATCCCCCGACCCAAACCCAGCAGAGGCCTTAGACTTTGGAAACAAGGAGGGCCGGAGAAGGGAGCGAAAGCACTGCGTTGTGGTTCTAAAAAGGACTCTGAGCAAATTTCAAAGCTTAAACCTTCCATAGCGGCAATCTGACCGTTCTCCTGAGGTTAGAGGAACGCAAAGCAGGGATGGTAAAGAAAACTAAAGTCTGGGGATCTTCCAGTGTTTGTGAACTTCAAATATTTTGCTCCTTTTATCTTTCACAAGAGTACATAACACCTAGAAAAATCTCTTCAGTTGACGTCACAGTTTTGACTGGATTTTGAGTTGAAAGCTTCCCAAGTGCAAGAAATGGGGTGAAAGTGTCTGAATGTCATGATTAAATTAACCATGTCAATTAGTGAGTATTAGGATAATGAGTCATTCTGAATACATTTGCATTTGCATGTGGGAAGCTTTACTCTATTTCTGAACTCTCTGTGGAAATTGGGCATTCATTAAAATGAAGTAAAATTTCAGTAAGGCAACTTTGGGTTTTCTTTTTAAAATAGAACATAATCTGATGCGAAGTGTGCGCCCTGGCTAATCAGACACCCCACTGTTGCCAACAGTTAGCATCTTACATTTGCAGGCTTTATTTTCTGGACCTTGGCATTTCAAATTAGAGTTTACAGGGTCCGAAAAATGGGGATGACGAAACATCATCAATGCCTCCAGCTCTAACTTTCTTTTCTCTTTGCTTTTAGTCCCCAAATACAACATTGCATATAATAAGAACAATTGGATCTCCTAGCAGAGCGTACTGCCCATGGTGAAACTTCAGCAAATATTTGTTCATGACCTTAAAATGCATGTATGGCAGCCTTTTAAAAATTAATGCTCTGGGGCTTCCCTGGTGGCGCACTGGTTGAGAGTCCGCCTGCCGATGCAGGGGACACGGGTTCGTGCCCCGGTCTGGGAGGATCCCACATGCCGCGGAGCGGCTGGGCCCGTGAGCCATGGCCGCTGAGCCTGCGCGTCCGCAGCCTGTGCTCCGCAACGGGAGAGGCCACAGCAGTGAGAGGCCCGCGTACCACAAAAAAAAAAAAAAAAAAAAAGTAATGCTCTGCAACTGTGTTGCATGCACTTGAGGACATAAATGCTAGCTACATATTTCTGTAGAGCAAATGTAATAGGGGAAATCGTTTGGGGGAAACCATTTGAAGGAATCTCAGTAAGCTGAAGTTTTCTGGGTGACATGATTTTTCTTCTTCTTCGTGGTGTGTATCTTAGAGTGATGATATTTTAGTCCTGAAAGGACTGACTACCAACCAGTCAACCTCTGGTCTTACAGAAGAGGAAACTAGGACTTAGTGAGATTGTACATTGCCCAGTTTTGGTACAAGCTGGCCGACAGACTCCTGGTTAAATGACTTTACCCATGTCAGCTCTGAAATCCTGCAGATTTGGTCCCAGTTCCTTCACTAGCTAGAATTTTTGGGCAAGTTGCTTCCACGACTTGTCTCCTCATTGTAGCCAGTATTATGAAGTAGCAGTGAGGGTTAAATGAGATGACCACACAGTCAGTGACAGTGCAGCAGGCACTGAATTTGTGACTTCCTTCCTCTCTCCCCGCACCCCTTCGCTAGGAAGATAGTCTTCCTAGAGAACCGGTCTGCACATGTTACGGATGACACAAGAGGAGGGGTCTGCCTGAAGCCTCTTACCCCAGCATCCCTTGGTGGTTGAAAGCCTTTTTTTTTTTTTTTTTTTTTTTTTTGCAGTACGCGGACCTCTCACTGCTGTGGCCTCTCCCGTTGCGGAGCACAGGCTCCGGACGCGCAGGCTCAGTGGCCATGGCTCACGGGCCCAGCCGCTCCGCGGCACGTGGGATCTTCCCGGACCGGGGCATGAACCCGCGTCCCCTGCACGAACCCGCGTCCCCTGCATCGGCAGGTGGACTCTCAACCACTGCGCCACCAGGGAAGCCCAGTGACACATCTCTTAGTGCCTCTTGTCCAACTGTCAAACGTATATTATCCTTGGCCCCAAAATATACCTTAAATGCATTATGAGCTCAAGAACCACATACAGCGCTTTTAACCTCCCGAGCCTTGCACTGTGCTGAATACCAAGTCCCTGTTTCAAATGCTTTTTGACTTTTTTTTTTTTAATACGTCAGATCATAGGGTATCTGACACCAGTGTCAGCAATTTGCATTGTCTCTTTTCTTCCCTAAATGATGTCTCAGCATCGAGCTGGCATCTGAGGGGAGAGCACGGCGTGAGAAGATTGCTAATATGCAGTGATAGTTTGCAGTGAGAAAGTGAATGACATGCTAACGAGAGCAGGAGTTTATATTTGGAACTGAATAGCTGTGTTTAGGAAGGTTAAAAAAAAAAAGGATTGAGCCCTTATATCTTTATTTTTATACATACTCCGACCACGATGACCCTGAACAAGAAATAGAAATTTGATTTTGATTTTCTTCAAGGATTATTGCCTTTTGCAATGGAAAATGACAACTCATCAAATGCATTGTGTCTTCCGTGGGCTGCAAAGATGACCAAACACCAGAGGTTGTCATTGTAGCCATGTTGCTTCAAGTAATATTATTTCTTGGCTATTTTGCTAAACTGAATGTATTTTCTTTCTTTCTTTCTTTCTTTTTTTTTAAGTCAGGGCTGAGGACATTTGAGCTTGATATTCTGCTAAGCATAGTAACCAGCTGTCTACTTCACTGAAGACCATATGAATTTACATAACTCTTGGTGAGCTGGGCAGTGATTTAGGTTTGTTGTTTTTTTTTTTAAGTCTAGTAATACTCTTAAGGAGTGCCAAAGCCAGATCCCAATCTTTGTAACCCAAGCAGACTTTATGAAAAATAAACCACTTCGGGGCCTTGCACGGAAACATTAACCCAAAGCAAAGAGACAAGTTAACCGTTCATGGGTGTCCTTTCTGGCCATGATGTGGGCATGTCATCTGAGCTGAGAGTTTCCTGTGGAACACCGAGGCTGGCCCCCTCGATGCAGGGGGCTATGTGCTGACCTTACTCCTGTTTTCTTCTGTGGAAATGTCCTAAGAGGTGTAGCAGGTGTGGGTGTCTAGATAATACAGTAGTGCTCCTGCCAAGAGGGGTCTCCTGGTACTTTTAGCAAGAAAAGGGAAAGGAACTGATCATCGCATCCTCAAAGGGCTCCCCTAGATCATCAGGCACACCTGGCGCATCCCTGAAAGAGTTCTGTAGCTGAAGCCTTGAGGCGGGACCGGCTATATATAACTCTTAGTGTATCTTGTTCCAAAAAATTATTAAGGGTTTCAAGACGGCCACAGCAGAGCACGAAACCAAGCCCAGAACACTTTTAAATGCTGGGTCGCTTGTACACCCACAAAGCTGGTCCTACCTTGACAGTTAAGTGCTTTGGTGTTTTTAACTTCAAAATGCATCCTTAGGAAGACTTAAGAGGACATTAAGGAATGCAAACCACCCCCCCCAAAAAAAAACCTGGCTCCTGGGGACTGCCTGTGTCCCACGACCAGCCCATCAGCACCTTTGGCATCTTAGCAAGAGAAAACTCACCTGCTGATTAATTCAGATCAGTTTGCCTGGAATCGTAATGAAAGCAGGGACAGGCTTTGGGAGGGGGAAAGCTGAGACCATGCATTCATTCATCCTAAGCCCCCCAGTTTCACTGACTCCCTTTCTTTGACCTTCTACACGTATAATCTCCAGCCTCCACACAATAGCCCAAATGATCTTATGAAAAATGTATCTGGGGCTTCCCTGGTGGCGCAGTGGTTGAGAGTCCGCCTGCTGATGCAGGGGACACGGGTTCGTGCCCCGATCCCGGAAGATCCCACATGCCGCGGAGCGGCTGGGCCCGCGAGCCATGGCCGCGGAGCCTGTGTGTCCGGAGCCTGTGCTCCACAACGGGAGAGGCCACAGCAGTGAGAGGCCCGCGTACAGCAAAAAAAAAAAAAAAAAAATGTATCTGATCCTGGCCACCTCCCCCTTCTCCCTGCCTCAGATACCTCAGTGGCATTCTGGTATCTTAGAGTCACATTGAAAATTCTCCCCTTGACGCCAAGGCTCCATGAGATCTGGGCTCTTCTGGTCTCCATTCCCACCATGTCTCCAGTACTTGCCACTTCTTTCTGCCTCAGGGACTTTGCACATGCTGTCCCTTCCACCTGGAATGCCTTTTTCTTTTCACCCCACCCGCTGGCTTGCCCCCTCCTCCCAACTTCCCTCATCCTTGAGGTCACAGTTTACTTGCTTTTCCAACTTTGCACCCACATACACCCCCTCCCCAGCCTGGGTTACACACCGTCAGTGTCTTCAGTGTCTGTCCCCTGACTCGACTGTAAGTACCATGAGGGCAGGATCATGTCTCTTTTGTCTGTCGTTCTGTTCCCAGTACCTAGCATGTGCTAGCATGTACCTAGCAGGTGCCTGGAACATAGTAGGCCCTCAATAGGTGTCTGTTGAAAGGATGAATGGACGTACCACACACTTCGTGGTTTAAACTTAATTATACATTATCTTGTGTTATTTGTTGTCCTTCATTCATTTCACCAATTAGTTTTGAAACTCATTCACATCAGGCAACATGACGTCTGTCTGTCTCTGAATCGCCCACAGTGCTCAATATACGTTCAAGGAACGTTACTGACCAACATAGAGGATGAGTGTTTTACACATTCAGTGCCTTGCCATTACAGTATAGATAACCAAGAGAGAAATTAAATCTTGTATTGTGTGTGTGTAAGTTATTATAGATACTGTCTGTTGATTGGCGAGGTAAGTAATAACCAAAACTAGACAGAATCCAAATTATGGGATTTCTGCCTCAAAAGAAAAAAAATCAACTGTGATAGAAATATCTCCCCCACAATGATATTTTACTGATTTTGGAAACAGTCTTAATAGAAGAGTTTAAAGAACTGGGTGTGTTCAGTTTACTCTGGTGTGAGTGCATCGTCCGTGTTAGGTGATACAAACGTGCACAGTCCCATCTGCTGTGACCATAACAACGACTAGAATTTGGCCAAAGGAGTTGATTTGCTATCGTTCTTCCCTGTAATGTGGCTTGTCCTCAATGCCTTGCTTGAAATGGCATTTGCACAGTAGATGTCCAGTGATAAAAATCTTAATGGAATACTCAGGGACATTTTTCTCTCACTATCTTTCACAACTGATACTTTGACCCACTCTGTCTTTATTTTTGTATCTAGTCCTTCCGATGGACTTTTTCTCGTTGCCATGTTGTTTTTCCAGATCAGTAGACCTTGATGGCATTAAACATATTTTCAGCATAATTAATCATAGGCTCTTTTCCACTTTCTTTCAAATGCCTTTTGCAGACAAGGAGCCCCAAACTGTCTCACAGTCCTCAACCTCCCAACTTGGGTGACCCAGTAGAACATTTATCAGAGGCGTCTGGAGATTCTTTGGAAGCCATGTCTGAGGGAGAAACTCCAAGTCCTTTTTCCAGAGGCAGCCGGACTCGAGCAAGCCTTCCAGTGGTGAGGTCGACCAACCAGACGAAAGAAAGATCTCTGGGTAAGCTTCAAAAGGCAGTTTCTAATTTTTATTACTGCATGTGTGTATGTTTATACTTCTGAACACATACCCCTGCATCATCTGGGTGTTAATTTGATCTTGATTTGTAAACATACAAACTACTCAGAAACTCTGTTGATTTAACATCAAGCCTTGAGGAGTTACCTGCTGAAGAAGCAGCAAGTCCAACCGGTCTTTGGGGCTGGGCACATTCAGAACTGGCTGGGCTTAGTCACTCAAACAAGAGACTAGCAGTGCCTGTCGATATTCCTGGTATAAGGAATAGCAAGGTCCGGATTACAGAATGAGCCTCATTTCGTAGGGAACCTCCTCCACAGTTTCAGAATTGTGGACGGATGGGGTGTGAGCCCCACTCCACTGTCTGGCAGTCCAGGGGAGGACATGAATGGCTCCAGGAAGAAGAGGTACAAGGTGGCCAACACTCCCATGACTGGTAAGGAAAGCCAGAAACACAGGGCTGTTTTCTCTACCACCACACGAAAGGGTGGAGGGGTTTGGTAAGAGTTTGGCATAGCCTTGTCTTTCAGTAAGCTTTTAGGAAAACCAGGATTCTATCCTCTGCCTTCACTTATCATTTGCTTTTTCATATTGGATATTCACTTTCTATCTTGCTGTGCTTTTTTTCTTCCTCCTAGCCCCTTAACAAAAGGTACAGGGCCATAAAGATTTAGACCTTTTTGCAAATTGTGCTGGTATTTCATATGCTTAACCTGCCATCTCAAGGTTCTGAGTTGGTACCTGTGTTTTTCAGACGTTTGTGGTCAGGAAAAGAGGGGACAGAAACGGTCAACCCGCAGAAGGCTTCAGGGTCTGGCCTCGGCAGAAGAGGGCTGCATTCTGCCTCTTAGAACTGAGCAGATGCCTTGCTTGAAGAAGGAAAGAGAGGGATGTGGGGAGGTATCCTGGTTTTGTTTCCTCGGTTGCAGATGCTAACCAGAGCAGATTGGGTTCAGACATTGTCCTAGCTCTTCTGAACAAAAACAGAAACAAACAAACAAACAAAAAACCCCTGTCATTACTTGTATTACTCATATTAATTTTTAACGTTAGACTTTGTATACTTCATCTTAGTTTAATCATCCAGGGTTGTCATTTTACAAATGAAAGATGAAAGCCCCAGAAAATCTGGTTTTTGTTTTTTGAGGTTGCATAGTTAATTAAATGGCAGAAGTGGGAAGCCCCTGCAGTTCCTGTTAACTCCATTTACCAGTGAAGGCATGGGACTTGCAGGGGTGTGGTGCACTCAGGGAGCATACAGGGCTGGGGCAGTGTCAAGATGACACAGGCTGGGGCTTTCCATCTGGACTACAGAGCTTAGTGTTCTCTTAACCCCACTCATGCTTGAGGCAGGAGCACAGGAGCCTGCCAAGGAGTGGAATTTCTCCTCTGTGCTTTGCAGGAAATGAATGAGGTTCAGGTCTCTGTAAAGATAGCCTGTGCTTTGCAAAGTAGAATGAAAGATAAAAACAAATGCCTGTGCGCTTCCCCATACCTGGGGAACAGCGAGCCTGTGGAATAATGGACCCTCTGTCTTGCAGGCAGGAATTTGCCCCACAGCCAAGTGCAGTTGGCAATGCAGGTAGATACTGGCTGCCTTTAGGAAGCAAGTCTCTGGGTGCAGGGACTGCAGGAGCTGATGGCAGCCTTGCCCTAGGAATTGCTGAGGGTGGCTGGTTTTCTCATGGGGTGGCTGCACTTTGGCGAAACGCTGCTTTACGCTGAGCACACCTTGCTGTGAAGTTCTGGCGAGTCACAGCAGATTCAAAATGCATAGGAGGTACTGTTCTTCCAGCTGCAGGAGAATGTTTTTGGCCAGTGATTTCCACAACTCATGGATAGAAACAAAGGAACACAGGGAGAGGAGAGGAATGAGAAGTTTGCTCCAGCGAGGGGAGCCCTGGGGTCAGAAAATGAGGCTGGCCCTGGGCCGGCGGCTTGGTGCTGCCCTTGACCGCCTCTCTGTGGCCAATTTGGGAATGTCCTTGCGGCCGCACCTGGCCTTCACAGCATAATTCAGTTGAGCCGGGATGGGAAATAAACAGGAAAGTGTGAGTCAGGGAGAGTCTAAACACAATCTCCCTGCCAGGGGCCTTGCTAGCCTTGTGTTCGGGAAAATTCCCGTGTGCCTGGCTGTATTTAACACACAGACATGGGCTCCTGGGAAGAGCAGGCTCCCCAGAGAGCCCTAGACCAGGAGCAGCGGGGTCCCCCAGCATCTCGGTGGCGAAGCGCAAACAGGACCCCAGGCCTCAGAGACTACAGATGGAGACTGAGCTGGGACCTCCTGCAAATCCACTCTTGGTGCCACCTGGAAGGCCAGCGTTTCCTTTGGTATCTGTACAATGTCATTCTATCTTTTTGTAAAATTTTATTATTTTTTTATACAGCTGTTTCTTATTAGTTATCTATTTTATACATATTAGTGTATATGTATCAATCCCAATCTCCCAATTCATCCCACCACCATCCTCCCCAACCCCCGCCCCACCACTTTCCCCCCTTAGTGTCCATATGTTTGTTCTCTACATCTCTGTCTCTATTTCTGCCTTGAAAACCATTTCATCTGTACCATTTTTCCAGATTCCACATATATGCGTTAATATACGGTATTTGTTTTTCTCTTTCTGACTCAGTTCACTCTGTATGACACTCTCGAGGTCCATCCACATCTCTACAAATGACCCAATTTCATTGCTTTTTATGGCTGAGTAATATTCCGTTGTTTATATGTACCACATCTTCTTTATCCATTCGTCTGTTGATGGGCATTTAGGTTGCTTCCATGACCTGGCTATTGTAAATAATGCTGCAATGAACGTTGGGGTGCATGTGTCTTATGGTTTTCTCAGGGTATATGCCCAGTAGTGGGATTGCTAGGTCATATGGTAATTCTATTTTTCGTTTTTTAAGGAACCTCCCTACTGTTCTCCATAGTGGCTGTATCAATTTACATTCCCTCCAACAGTGTAGGAGGGTTCCCTTTTCTCCACACTTTCTCCAGCATTTGTTTGTAGAATTTCTGATGATGCCCATTCTAACTGGTGTGAGGTGATACCTCATTGTAGTTTTGATTTGCATTCCTCTAATAATTAGTGATGTTGAGCAGCTTTTCATGTGCCTCTTGGTCATCTGTATGTCTTCTTTGGAGAAATGTCTATTTAGGTCTTCTGCCCAATTTTTGTCTGGGTTGTTTGTTTTTTTTAATATTGAGCTGCATGAGCTGTTTAAATATTTTGGAGATTAATCCTTTGTCCGTTGATTCATTTGCAAATATTTTCTCCCATTCTGAGGGTTGTCCTTTCGTCTTGTTTATAGTTTGCTTTGCTGTGCAAAAGCTTTTAAGTTTCATTAGGACCCATTTGTTTATTTTTGTTTTTATTTTCATTACTTTAGGAGGTGGGTCAAAAAAGATCTTGCTGTGATATATGTCAAAGAGTGTTCTTCCTATGTTTTCCTCTGAGAGTTTTCTGGTGTCTGACCTTACATTTAGGTCTTTAATCCACTTTGAGTTTATTTGTGTGTATGGTGTTAGGGAGTGTTCTAATTTCATTCTTTTACATGTAGCTGTCCAGTTTTCCCAGAACCACTTATTGAAGAGGCTGTCTTTTCTCCATTGTATATCCTTGCCTCCTTTGTCACAGATTAGTTGACCATAGGTGCATGGGTTTATCTGGGCTTTCTATCCTGTTCCATTGATCTGTATTTCTGTTTTTGCACCAGTACCATATTGTCTTGATTACTGTAGCTTTGTAGTATAGTCGGAAGTCAGGGAGTGTGATTCCTCCAGCTCTGTTTTTTTTTTTTTTTTTTTGTGGTACATGGGCCTCTCACTGTTGTGGCCTCTCCCGTTGCGGAGCACAGGCTCCGGACATGTAGGCTCAGCGGCCATGGCTCACAGGCCTAGCCGCTCCACGGCATGTGGGATCTTCCCAGACTAGGGCACGAACCCATGTCCCCTGCATCGGCAGGCGGACTCCCAACCACTGCGCCACCAGGGAAGCCCCAGCTCCGTTTTTTTCCCTCAAGATTGTTTTGGCTATTCAGGGTATTTTGTGTCTCCATACAGATTTTAAGATTTTTTGTTCTAGTTCTGTAAAAAATGCCATTGGTAATTTGATAGGGATTGCATTGAATCTGTAGATTGCTTTGGGTAGTAGAGTTATTTTCACAATATTGATTCTTCTAATCCAAGAACATGGTATATCTCTCCATCTGTTTGTGTCATCTTTGATTTCTTTCATCAGTGTCTTATAATTTTCTGAGTACAGGTCTTTTACCTCCTTATGTAGGTTTATTACTAAGTATTTTATTCGTTTTGTTTCAGTGGTGAATGGGATTGTTTCCTTAATTTCTCTTTCTGATTTTTCATTGTTAGTGTATAGGAATGCAAGAGATTTCTATGCATTAATTTTGTATCCTGCAACTTTACCAAATTCATTGATTAGCTCTAGTAGTTTTCTGCTGGCATCTTTAGGATTCTCTATGTATAGTACCATGTCATCTGCAAACAGTGACAGCTTTACTTGTTCTTTTCTGATTTGGATTCCTTTTATTTCTCTTTCTTCTCTGATTGCCATGGCTAGGACTTCCAAAACTATGTTGAATAATAGTAGCGAGAGTGGACATCCTTGTGTTGTTTGTGATCTTAGAGGAAATGCTTTCAGTTTTTCACCATCGAGAATGATGTTGGCTATGGGTTTGTCATATATGGCCTTTATTATATTGAGGTAGGTTCCCTCTATGCCTACTTTCTGGAGAGTTTTTATCAAGAATTATCAAGAGTTTTTATCATAATTTGACAAAATTCAAAAGCTTTTTCTGCTTCTATTGAGATGATCATATGGTTTTTATTCTTCAGTTTGTTAGTATAGTGTATCACATTCATTGATTTGCATATATTGAAGAATGCTTGCATCCCTGGGATAAATCCCACTTGATCATGGTGTATGATCCTTTTAATGTGTTGTTGGATTCTGTTTGCTAGTATTTTGTTGAGGATTTTTGCATCTATATTCATCAGTGATATTGGTCTGTAATTTTCTCTTTTTGTAGTATCTTTGCCTGGTTTTGGTATCAGGGTGATGGTGGCCTCGTAGAATGAGTTTGGGAGTGTTCATTCCTCTGCAATTTTTGGAAGAGTTTGAGAAGGATGGGTGTTAGCTCTTCTCAAAATGTTTGATAGAATTCACCTGTGAAACCATCTGATCCTGGACTTTTGTTTGTTGGAAGATTTTTAATCACAGTATCAATTTCATTACTTGTGATTGGTCTGTTCGTATTTTCTATTCCTCCTGGTTCAGCCTTGGAAGGTTATTCCTTTCTAAGAATTTGTCCATTTCTTCCAAGTTGTCCATTTTATTGGCACAGAGTTAATTGTAGTAGTCTCTTATGATGCTTTGTATTTCTGCGGTGTTCATTGTAACTTCTCCTTTTTCATTTCTAATTTTATTGATTTGAGTCCTCTCACTCTTGATGAGTCTGGCTAAAGGTTTATCAAGTTTGTTTATCTTCTCAAAGAACCAGCTTTTAGTTTTATTGATCTTTGCTATTACTTTGCTTATTTCTGCTCTGATCTTTATGATTTCTTTTCTTCTACTAACTGGGTTTTTTGTTTGTTATTCTTTCTCTAGTTCCTTTAGGTGTAAGGTTAGATAGTTTATTTGAGATTTTTCTTGTTTCTTGAGGTACGATTGTATTGATATAAAGTCCCCCACTATTACTGTGTTACTGTCGATTTCCTCTTTTATAGCTGTTAGCATTTGTCTTATGTATTGAGGTGCTCCTATGTTGGGTACATATATATTTATAATTGTTTTATCTTCTGCTTGGATTGATCCCTTGATCATTATGTAGTGTCCTTCCTTGTCTCTTGTAACATTCTTTATTTTAAAGTCTTTTTATCTGCTATGAGTATGGCTACTTGAGCTTTCTTTTGATTTCCATTTGCATGGAATATCTTTTTCCATCCCCTCACTTTCAGTCTGTATGTGTCCCGAGGTCTGAAGTGGGTCTCTTGTAGACAGCATATATATGGGTCTTATTTTTGTATCCATTCAGCGAGCCTGTGTCTTTTGGTTGGAGCATTTAATCCATTTACATTTAAGGTAGTTATCAGTATGTATGTTCCTATTACCATTTTCTTAATTGTTTTGAGTTTGTTATTGTAAGTCCTTTCCTTCTCTTGTGTTTCCTGCATAGAGCAGTTCCTTTAGCATTTGTTGTAGAACTGGTTTGGTGGTGCCTAATTCTCTTAGCTTTTGCTTATCTGTAAAGCTTTTGATTTCTCCATTGAATCTGAATGAGATCCTTGCAGGGTAGAGTAATTTTGGCTTTAGGTTTTTCCCTTTCATCCCTTTAAGTATATCATGCCACTCCCTTCTGGCTTGTAGAGTTTCTGCTGAGAAATCAGCTGTTAACCTTATGGGAGTTCCCTTGTATGTTATTTGTCATTTTTCCCTTGTTGCTTTTAATAATTTTTCTTTGTCTTTAATTTTTGTCAGTTTGATTACTATGTGTTTTGGCATGTTTCTCCTTGAGTTTATCCTGCCTGGGACTCTCTGCACTTCCTGGACTTGGGTGGCTATTTCCTTTCCCATGTTAGGGAAGTTTTCGACTATGATCTCTTCAAACATTTTCTCAGGTCCCTTCTAGCCCTCTTCTCCTTCTGGGACCCCTATAATGCAAATCTTGGTGTGTTTAATGTTGTCCCAGAGGTCTCCTAGGCTGTCTTCATTTCTTTTCATTCTTCTTTCTTTATTCTGTTCTGCGGCAGTGAATTCCACCATTCTGTCTTCCAGATCACTTATCCATTCTTCTCCCTCAGTTATTCTGCTACTGATTCCTTCTAGTGTATTTTTCCCTTAGTTATTTTATTGTTCATCTCTGTTTGTTTGTTCTTCAATTCTTTTAGGTCTTTGTTAAACATTTCTTGTGTCTTCTCGATCTTTGCCTCCATCCTTTTGCCAGGGTCCTGGATCATGTTCACTATCATTATTCTGAATTCTTTTTCTGGAAGGTTGCTTATCTCCAGTTCATTTAGTTGTTCTTCTGGGGATTTATCTTGTTCCTACATCTGGTACATAGTCCTCTGTCTTTTCATTTTGTCTATCTTTCTGTGAATGTGGTTTTCATTCCACAGGCTGCAGAATTATAGTTCTTCTTGCTTCTGCTGTCTGCCCTCTCTTCTTTTATCTTAATCCACAGAATTTTAGGATCTCCCCACCAAGTCCTGTTGATCTTGTGTTTATTTAAAATAGTCATAGTTGGTTCATCATGGGTTATTGCATTAATTTTGATTTTTAAAAACGTCTCATTAAAATATTATTTTATCTTGATTATTGAGTTTGGTGGGGAGGAGCCTTAAGTTTTGCACCCGAGGAGAGTGCCTCACTCTCCTCACCCCAGTCGCTGCCTGTGTGTCACCCCAGGGACTTCACATCTCATGGGGTGACCTCCAGCCACAGAGCCCAGAAGGGGCAGAGTTGGGAAAGCCCAGCTCCCAGGCTTCCCTTCTGCACATACGCAGTGTGTCACTGGAGCCGTTCCCCAGCTCTGGGAGCCCCGTCTGGACCAATCTTCCAACCACTCCTGCTCCCTGGAGGGGATACAACCTTGCTCTCACTCTAGGTAGCCTGTGCCTGGAGATAAACCTGCCAGCTTAATCATTTTTCCACGTGGATAATCCCTCCTTTCTACTACTTTGGCATAGTAGAAAGGGAGGAGCAGGGGGAGGCTGGGCTTGGTGCATTGCACAGAGGCTTTTGGAAGCCATGCAAGAGAGAGAAGATTTAGCCCTAAGCTGCTGTTTAGGACAGAGAAGTTAGACATCGCTGGTGTCTGTATAATATTCTTTCTCCAATGCTGTCCTGCATGCAAGATGTGAGCTTCTCATTCTGGCACTTCAGGCAGGACCAAGTGACAGCAAAGCCCAGACATCTTTTCTGATGCTGAGTACCAACTAGTCACTCTCGGAGATTTACAAAGCAGAAAGGTAAAGATAGAATTTGATCAGCGGCTCTGATTTATAACGTGACCGGGTTCCAAAAATCTATCACCTCTAAATCTTCACTTGTACAGAGTGGTGGGGTCCCCATGCCCTCCACCCATCCAGAGACCAAATGAAATTCTTCTCAGTGGAATTTATGCCATTTCTGCTTACCTCTCTCTCTTTAGTGAAAAGATAGACCGTTAGGAGAAAGGAAGTCTACAAAAGAAAGTAAAAACAGTTTTGCAGTAGATTTAAGTTTTAGAAATAATTTCCGTGAAAAATTGTCCCGCTGATATTAGGTCTGGGTCTTAATGATGGAGTCGTTTCCTTTTAATCATTGCTGTCTTATAAATGTCTGTCTGGAATGCAACCACGGGCAGGGGCTGCTGTCTGGCTTCTTTGTGGTCGGCCTCGGGGGAAAGGGTAGCCACAAGATGTTCCCACCCTTCTGTGTACCCTCAGGAATCTGAAAATAAAACTCATGTGAAAACAAGAACAGCAACTTCCTTCTCCCATGCAGCCAGATGCCTTGGTTGACCGTATCCTGAATGGTTAGCTTTGGAAAAGACACCTCCCTTACCAGCCCGGCAGCCAGAGGTGCTGCCATTTCTGTAACAAATTACCTGTTAAACACTCAGACTCAACAAGCAAGAATGATTTTAAAAGGCTCGGGAGGATTTTAGACTAATTGAGGGAGAACTTGCCCAACGTGTGTCACTTCTTCGTGGCTGTTCTTTTATTTCAAGGTGGTAACAGTGATGGTGACCATTTGCTGATGGGGATATATTTAAGGAACAGAAGGTTCTCTGTTGTTAGAATCGCCCCTCCTGTGCAGAAGAGTGGGTAGGAGGTTAGAGAAAAAGATGGAGGAAACGTCCATCTGTAAAGCGGAAAACCAAGAAGGTTTATGGGCAAAGACTGTGAGCCTCGTATTAGATTGAGCATGAAGAGGCATCCCTAGGATAGTTAAAAAAAGAAATGAATTTCGGACAAATGGAAAGATGTGTATTGCTCTATAGAGTAAGTGAAGCACTCATGGAATTTGTTTTCCTGAGTGCCAGTAGTGATTGACATGTAATATTATAAAAACTAAAATTTACAGAAGAGAGTTTGATTGCAGGTCAGTAGCTTTGGGGCACATTCCTGACCTTTTTAAGGTGCAATCAAAGAAAAGGTCAGAGGATCGTCTCTAACTTGGGAACTCAGTGGACAGGGTGGGAGGATTTGGTGACCGTCTGGTGTGGTCCACTCCGATCTCCTTCTGGCCTGCCTCCCTTTACTTTGGAGGCTGGAAGGCAGACCCATTCTGGAATAGAAGATGCGCTGGGTTCTGGAAGTAGGGACCAAGGCATTTGTGGAGGCTTTGGGTTTTCTTTAGCATCATTTGCTGAGAGGTCTCTAGGCAGTCACTCACTTGATAAGGTTGAAAGTCAGGGTGCCAGGCATCCATTTTTCTCCTTCTGAGGGCACAGGTATGGTCTGGCTTTTCAGGAGGACCAGCAGTTTCCTGACTTCCAAAGAGGAGTCACAGTGGTCTAGCGCTGTGACTGTGGACCAGAAGCTTCCTCCTCATCAACGGGTTCTGCAACGTCCCAGTTCTCCAGTGCACATTCAGCTCAGTGATTCCACAAGCCATTTAATAAATCTGTTTGGGGTTTTTGTTTGTTTGTTTTTTTGCTTAAAGCAGGAGTTGGTTAATTTCTCTGCAACTGAACTCTGACAGGTACATGGGGTCTGATTTGCTGTTTTTGTAGGAGTTGTAGTGCCTGCCCCTTCTTCACGTTCTAGAAAATATGGCAAGTAGTGGTAGGTACAGACTGATGACTTTTAGAGACTTGGCAGTGAACTGGAGAATGAACTGGAGGTGTGGTTCCCCAACTGTGTTCCTCAGAGCTCTGAAGTTTTGTGGAGTTTTCTCTACTGTAAATGTTGTACTTTCATATAAGATTTCATTTGGCAAATGAGCTATGCTCAACTGCTAACACCCACACAGTAAAAAACATTAAGTAGACCAAGGGGCGTTGGAGAATAAGGAAAGAGAGAAGTTACGAAGAAATTTCCTTTCAATGACAGGAGTCCTTGAGTACTTCTATTTGGCTATATTGGGTGAGTCAAAGATTGTCTCTTAGTTTTTTTGCACTTGATATCATGAATGTCCTGAAAGGTACTTTTTTTTTTAAAAGGGAATCAATCTTTAAGCTAAGGGAGAAAAAAATGGATTTGGGACTGAGAATTAACCACTGAAAGTTATATTTCAAGAATTCCTCTGGTATAGCAAAACATGTTTTTGTGATAGAAGTAATCACCCCCCAATTTTCCTTTATAAGCTTGGATTTTCATATATGAGGTTTTCTGAAAGAAGGGAGTACTTATCCAAGTTTACCCACTTGGCTCTTAAATTCACCCATATGAAAGAATGTTCTTGCAAAAGATTGTGTAGACTCATGATTTGTTTGTACTTACTTTAAGAAATAAAGTCCGTCAGATGTCTTTCGAAATCCCTTGCTATTAACATTCCTGGGTTGAAACTTTAGAACAGATTTCTCAGACTTTGAGGAAATGATTTAGTTAATGCAGTACCTACAGAGTCCCGTGCCCTTTACCGACATCTCGAGGATTGCTTTGCAGACAGGGTGCAGGTAAGGAAAGCATCAATGAAGGTGAATAGAAGGTTTGGTGGAATCTAAGGGTCGGAGCCCTCCCCAAGCCACCATTAATTTACGGGGTCTGCCGTCTGTTGGCTGAGTACCAATGAAAAGACTTGCAGGAGACTTGGGGTGTCCTGTTTCTGTTCCCTCCTTTACAGCTGGGGTGTTGCTAACCCTGGACCGCAGGTCACCTTTCTGTAAACTGAACAGCAAACATTTCTAAACTGCAGGTGGAGTTATAGGGCTAAATAGCTGGAAAGGTGACCTCGGTTTCCTAAGCTATGTCAGAAAATCAATCTGCCTATAAGCCAGTGTGAAATATTTCTCTCTCTCTGTCACAGCCATGAAACCCCATTCAAACCCAGAGACCTAGATAATGTTTATGCTTTTTTTTCTGATGTTAAAGTACCCTTATTCAGAAAAGAACTCTTCATCAAGTTTCATAAGACAACAGAAGAAAGCAAGGCAAGTTTTATCTGTATAAGGTATAAATAGACTTCTCTACATCCAAAATAGATTTGATTTGGCTTAAAACAGTAATAGTATATAAGAACCATTAAAACAAGAATTAATACAAGTAGCAGTTGGGCATAATACGTGTGCCAGGAAAATTAGGATAAGAATAATTGCTGTAATTGCAACCGAGACAAAAAAAAGAAGGTAAAAGGAGAAACGTAATGAGCTCTGAATTTCATGATTTAAGAAGAGGTTTATAGCAGCCCATTTGGAACATTATAATCCAAGAACTCCTGTATCTTAATGCTGTTGATGTCATATTATGTAATAGACAGTTATATTTAACAGTTTTATGGAAAGTTTCTTTGTCTAAAACTTCAAAATCCAAGGACATAGTATGAAACCATCTTATTAGAGGTTATGTCTTTTGGACTATGTAGGTTTCTAGTGATCTAATCTGATACATGGAAAGAGTTCATACCATCTTGATAATTCACCTGGACCCCCAGGTGGTTGGCCCTTGGCTATTAATCATCTCATCGGGGTGGGTAACTTCAGATAGAGAGGAAAATTTGAGAAGCATGTCATGGCTGAAGGCTTGAAAGGAAAAAGAGAGTTGAAGAAGAAATCTCTCCCCGAATTCCAAATTCCTAATAATACCAACTGTTACTTTGTACTCTCTCCAGGGATGAGGTTGAAAGTATCTGAATTGAGATGATGTACGCTGATATACTCTGCTATAGTTTGGTTGGAACAAGAGATGAGACATTGAACTACTTTTGGGGGAAAAAATTTCATTTACCAGTTGCTGTTGTTTTCCTTTGCCTCAAAAACCCTACCTAAAACCTATTGACTATGCCTTGCTATTTTTTCTGGTAAGTGCAAAATTCATTGCACCCTTAAGAGTTTCTTGCCAAGTTAGTTTGTTTTTTCAAAGCTGACTTTAAAACATAATCCTTTACATGCATCTAATTCTGTAAGAGTTCGCACACATTTTTTGCACCTGCTTTTAAAGATGATTCTATGAACTGCTAAAAATAATATTAAGATGCAAGCCAGCTTTGTGTCATATACCCAAGTAAAAGTCCATCCTTGGTGCCC
Source organism: Mesoplodon mirus (assembly GCF_964341445.2). NCBI lineage: Eukaryota > Metazoa > Chordata > Mammalia > Artiodactyla > Ziphiidae > Mesoplodon > Mesoplodon mirus. The sequence continues at coordinate 11,670,734 of NC_138979.1, read as the reverse complement.
TCATCCTAAACGTGGCCTCCAGAGAGCTGCCTGCTGACATCTGGAAACTGAGATTTGTGGCAGCCTCTTCTATTTCAGGCAGAGTGTAAGAACAGAGGGAAATTCACATCTGCGTTGTTAGAGGGTAGATGTATACCCTCTTAGGCAAAGGAATTGGTGATTTTCCATCAAATTTCTCAAGTAAGCTCTGTGACAGGGGATTGCAGCTCAGTGGCTTCGGGTCTGGAGATGAGGTCCTGTCTGCACCTCACCTATCTGCATGAGGTCCAGTCTCCATTCCAGAAGCTGCTTTTGAGCACGACAGTAGGTGAGTGCCAAGGCGCCACCACGATGGTCTTTAGTTTCTTATCAGTTTGAGCCGCTCTCTGAGGGTCTGTTATTGGCCAAACTGTATCTTCCCCTATTCCCCCACCTCCAAGTTTGTATGTTGAAGTCCTAACCCCTAGTACCTCAGAATGTGACTGTCTTAGGAGAAAGGCCTTTAAAAAGGTCATTAAGTTAGAATGAGGTCACAAGGGTGGGCCCTCATCCGATAGGACTGGTGTCCTTATAAGAAGAGAAGGTTAGGACACAGACAGGTGCAGAGGGAAGGCCATGTGAGGACACAGAGGGAAGACTGCCATCTCTGAGCCAAGGAGAGAAGCCTCCGAAGAAACCAGTCCTGCTGACACCTTGGTCTCAGACTTCTAGCCTTCAGGACAGTGAGAGAATAGATTTCTGTTGTGAAGCCCCCCAGTCTGTGGAACTTTGTTATGGCGGCCCCAGCACACTAACACAGAGACTCAGGGCACTCTTTTCCTCCTACTTCCTTTCTCATATGACAGGACAGTCAGGTTTATGGCAGTTGTCACAAACTTAAAGTATTTCTTTCTTCAAGACAGTAAAATTAGATTCGTCCAGGTTTCTGTTTATTTTGAGTTTTATTCTATCCTCTTCCACCTTTGCTCAGTGCATCAACTTGGTTTCTTAGCGTTGCAAGGGAAAATCTTAAACTCCTGGGACAGATTCATCTTCCATGACTACTTTTCTGTCTGACATCTCCCCAGCCCCATCCTCAGATTTAGCAAATGAAAGTTGCTTCACATCTAAGTGACTTAACTGGATTCCATCAAGAAAAGCTCCGAATGTCATCGTGCCGAGTTTGAGGTCTCAGGAGTTTGGTGATGTCATTAAAAATGATATTCCCACCAACTTTCCACTTTCAGAATTTTTCTAAGGTGTTAATTGGCTTTCAGACGTCTCTGGCTAAATGTTTCCCAGTAATATTAAAGCTAAACATGATAAAAATAAATCCTTCATTTTTTTTCCTCCACAAGTTTTGCCCACTTCTCAATTTTTTTTCTCCATTCATGTATTTATGCATTTATTAAGAATCTGTTCAGTTCCTGGCACTGTTAAAGGTGTCATGGTGAGTTATTTAAAAAATATATGAAATCTGGTTCGTGTATTCAAGGAATTTTCAGTAAACTAAAGACACATGGTAACCATGTAAGGTCTTTAAAATATACATAAATCAAAGAGTACACAGATGAAGCTGTGCATATACCCAGCCATACTGGCCTCCTGGCTGTGCCACATCAGGAATAGACCCATGTTGCTCTCTCTGTCTGGATTCAGCCCCCATTCACAGGCCCCCATGTCTGCATGGCCCCGCCTCACTTCATTCAGAGCTGAGCTCAAATGGCCTCATCAGAGAGCCCTCCCCTGAGTAAGATGGCACCCACCCTGCCAATCCTTTTTGCATCCTTTCTCATGACACATCATTTGGGACAGTGGTTCTCAAATTTTAGCCAAGATAGTATTAAAACACAGACGTCTGGCTCTGCTTATTGCACTTATGGTTCAGTGGACCTGGGGTGAGACCCAAGAATTTGCAGCTGTAGCTAGTTCCTAGGTGATGCTGGCGCTTCTGGTCAGGGGATCACTGATTCAAGGTAATATTGTGCCCTGGGAAAGATTTTAACGTGTCATTACAATGTAGCACCACATGAGGGCGCTTTAATTGGTTCACAGTAGAGGATGGAAAGTAGTCCTCATACTTTGACAGGAAAATGTGGAGGTCTTAAATGTCTGGCCTGGTTCACGTCCTTGAACTAGAGTATTTAATTCCAGCTCCTGTGACTGGCAGGACCCTCACAAGAAGTATGGGGATACACATCCTCCTGCAGCAAGCTGGGACTGTCTTGCCTTTTGCTGTGCGCAGTTCCTATTTTTGATCCCTATTTGATTGGTGAACTACCTTTATCTTCCACCTCATCACCCAACTTGACACACTTGGAAATGTCGGTAGAGCCTATAATGGAAAGGTAGCTGGACTCTTCCCAGGACTTCATGCCTCTCTCTACCATGTCCCAGTTTCCTCAATTAGGGTGTTCCCCGCACCAGCGTCCTGCCCTTGTCTGCCCCAGGGGGACCCTGGCCCCAGTCATGGTCAGTTAACACCCAGGTATTGGTACTGCTTGTTGTACTGACAAGGCAGAGGCAGATGGACGGGGCCAGTGCTGAAGACTTCCTGGAGGAGAGAGTTCCCTTGGTTTTGCATGATTCTAGCGCAGCGTTCTTTCATGTGCTTTCATTTGCCTTCATAAAAAGAATCAAGTAATATAGGAACCTTTTTAAGAGGAAGAGAGTTCAATGTAACATATTAATTGAGTACATTTTAAATACCTGCAATACACATGGTGCTGTATTAGGTAGGAAGAAAGAAAATCATTCTTTTGACAAATACTTACTGAGTTCCTACTAAGACAGCCCTGGGTGCAATCAACAAAAGTGTCACAACCCTTGGGGCTTCCCTGGTGGCGCAGTGGTTGAGAGTCTGCCTGCCAATGCAGGGGACATGGGTTCGTGCCCCAGTCTGGGAAGATCCCACATGCCACGGAGCGGCTGAGCCCGTGAGCCACGGCTGCTGAGCCTGCGCATCCGGAGCCTGTGCTCCGCAATGGGAGAGGCCACAACAGTGAGAGGCCCACGTACCACAAAAAAAAAAAAAAAAAAAAAAAAAAAGAGTCACAACCCTCTGATCTTCTAGAGCTTCTATTCTGTTGGGAGAGGCGGAGGATAAACAAATAAAATAGAGAATAGTTGGTATAAATACGAAGGAGAAAAATAAAATAGGGGCAGGGGTATAGGGAGTGCTGAAGAGATGAAGGTGTTAGAGTTGTCATTCCGAAAAGGATGGACAGGGAGAGCATCACTGAGAAAGTGGCATGTGAGCCATGATCCAGAGCACGTGCAGGTGTGAGCCGCACAGATGTCTGGGGGAGGAGAATTCCAGGCAGAGGGATCCGCCAATGCAAAGACTTTGAACAAGGGCACACCAAGAGCATTCAAGGAACAGCAAGGAGACCACTGTGACTGGAGTCACTCTGTAACAGAGGAGTAGGGAATGAGGTTGGAGAAGCCACAGGAGCTGAACAGTATAGGGCTTTGACAACAGCAAAGGCTTGGGCTGCGCTGTCCTCATCGTGATGGGAATGGCTATATTGTAGAATTATGAGCAGTAGCATCGCTCCCATTTTAAAGATTGTATTGTGGCTGCTGGGTTTGGAGTAGACTAAAGGGGGCCTGGGCACATGTTGTGAAGACCAGTTAGGAGTCTTGGCATGATGTGGGGAGATGAGAAGGTTAGCGGTGGAAGCGGTGAGAAGAATTTGGATTCTGTAGGTGTTCTGAAATTAGAGTAAGAAGGATCCCTGCCATGCAGGGGGTCTAATGAAGGAGGCTTACATATAAGAAATCACCATAGCAGCTAATATTTACTAAGCACTCACTCTATGCCAGATATGCGAATCTAACACACGGTACAGCAAAACCGGGATCTGAACCCTGGCAGTCTGTCTGCAGAACCCACATGCTAAACCACTATACTGAAAAGAGAAAGCAAGAAGAAGTCAGAAAACAGTGGAATAATATCTTCAAAAGCCTGGGGAAAATATCACTTTTAATGAATATTTCTTTAACCGGCAAAATTATTACTTAAGGGTAAGGGCAAAAAGAAGACATTTTCAGGTAAATGGATGAAGAGTATTTAGCATTCACAGGCTCTGGCTGAAAGAACTAGTAGCATGTGTATTTCACACAAAAATCCTCAACAAAATATTAGCAGATCAGATGCAAAAACGTATTAAAAAAATACATCACCACTGAGGGGGATTTATTCCAGGTATGCAAGGCTGGTTCAGTGTTTGAAATACAATCAGTGTGATCTACCATATCAACAGGCTAAAGAAGAAAAACTCATATGATTATATCAACTGGCACATAAAAAGCATTTGAAAAAACCAATACCCATACATGATTTTTAAAAAACTCCTAGCAAACTAGGAATGGAGGGGAACTTTCTCACATCATAAAGAGCATCTACAAAAAAAAAACCCTACTGCTAACATCATACTTAATAACAAGAGACTGAAAGCTTTCCCTCGAAGTTTGGGAACAAGGCAGGGATGTCCAACCTCACCACTCTTATTCAACATAATTTGGGAAGTTCTAGCCAGTTCAGCAGACAAGAAAAAGGAATAAAAACATGCCATTTGGAAAAGAAAATATGAAACTCTCTGTTTCCAAGTGACGTTATCTACATAGAAAAATCCCAAAGAATGTACCAAAACAACAACGACAGCAACCGTCCTGTAGAATAAGTGAGTTCAGCAAGGTCACAGGATCCAGGATTAACATACAAACTCAACTGCATTTCTGTATACTAAGAGCAGACACCTGGAAGCTAAAATAAAAGGCATAATAGCATTCACAATTGCTCTGAAGAAAATTAAATATTAAGTATAAATCTAACAAAACATGGATAGGATCTGTATGCTGAAAATTACAATATGCTGAGCCCTAGATCATGGACTTTAATGTAAAATGTAAAACTATAAAAACCTTTAGAAAAAGATAAGAGATGTTATTCTGGACTTGGAGCTTTGTGAAGAGTTCTTAGACGTGACACCAAAAGCACAATCCATAAAAAGAAAAACTGATAAAATAGACCTTCTCCAAAAAAGTGTCCAAAAATATGGACCCTGTTAAGATGAAAATATAAGCTACAATCTGGGAGAAAAATGTCTGTAGTCATGTAACTGACAAAGGACTAATATTTAAAATATACAAAGAACTCAAACTCAACAGTAAAAAATCAAACAATCCAATTAGAAAATGGACAAAATACGGTAAGAGACATTTCAACTGGAAAGGATGTACGGATAGTTAATAAGGACATGGAAATATGTTCATCATTACCGTTTTGGGAAGTGCAGATTTAAATATAGTGCCGAGATATCACTACACGTATGTCAGAGTGGTTGAAATTTAAAATAATGATAACATCAAGTGTTAACAAGGATGCAGATAAACTGGGTCACTCATACATTGCTGGTGGGAATGTAAAATGGTACAGTCACTCTGGAAAACAGTTTTACAGTTTCTTTTAAAACTAAATATGGGGACTTCCCTGGTGGCACAGTGGTTGAGAGTCCACCTGCTGATGCAGGGGACGCGGGTTCGTGCCCAAGTCCGGGAAGATCCCACATGCCGCGGAGCGGCTGGGCCCATGAGCCATGGCCCCTGAGCCTGCGCGTCCGGAGCCTGTGCTCCGCAACGGGAGAGGCCACAACAGTGAGAGGCCCGCGTACTGCAAAAAACAAAAAAACCAAAAACTAAAAATGGACTTATAGTATGACTCAGCAATTACAGTATTTGGCTTTTATCTCAGGAAAATGAATACTTATATTCACCAAGAAACTTGTACATGGATGTTAACAGCAGCTTTGTTTGTAATACCAACAGCTGGAAACTATGCAAATGTCCTTCAGTGGGCGAATAGTAAGTAAAGTGCAGCACCTCCATACCTTGGAATACTGCTGCCATAAACAGGGACAAACTGTTGATTCTTGCAACATCTTGGATGTACCTGAAGGGAATTATGCAGTGTCTGTGGTGGTGGTGGGGGGGAAGCACCAATTTCTAAAGGTACTATTCCATTTATATAAAACACTATTTAAATAAAATTATACAAATGGGGAACAAACTAGTAGTTGCCAGGGGTTAAGGGGTTTCTACATAGGGGTAGCATGTGGGGCACTTGTTACGACGATACAATTATGTATTGTGATTGGGGTAGTAGTTACACAGAGTTAAATTTCATAGAATTATACACACATGTAAATCTGGGTAAGCTCTGTGGGTGGTTACAATGCCAATGGCCTGGTTTTGTTATTATGCAAGAGGTCATCATTGGTGGAAGCAGGGGAAGGGTGCGTGGGACCTCCCTGTATATTTCTTTCCAACTTTCTGTGAATCTGTAATTATTTCAAAATAAAAAAATGAAAAAAAACTTAATAAGAAGTATAATAAACCTAGGAGGAAGAAGCAGAGTATGTGAAGCGATGGTGAGAAAAATAAATTGGTGGTTGTGTTTTCCAGAAAACTGTAAGTAAGTGTCAATCCCAATGAATTCTTTAAGGGAGTTAAAAGCAGAATAAAATAAAAATACCAGAGAGAAACAAGGGAAGACCAGAGAGCGTGATCAGAGTAAATGCATTCTGAAAGCTTCCTGTTACCTAAGGGGACAGAAAACCAAATATTTGAAGTGTCTTTATGATGAAAAGGTAGGACAGCATCTAAACCAACAACACTATTTTAATTCATACTAAAATCACTTACTGAGTATCTGCTGTGTGTCTGGAAACCTACTAACGTCACTAATTCTTATCATAATTTTGAAAGAAGGTCGTTTTATCCCCCTTTCATTGATGAAGCAGAGCCTAAATGGTGGTGAATGACACATACAAAAGGTCATAGCAGGAAGTGGCAAAGCCAGGATTTGAACCCTGGGCTCTCTGATGTGTAAGCCTTTGTTCTTATAACTCCACTATGCCCTCCTGGGCATGATGAATATTGAAATAAGTTAATTTTCTAAAGAGAATGCTTGCAGCATTATGAAGGTGAAATATTTTGACTTCTTATGGAATGAAATATGAATCATCTCTAAATTATGGGAAAAACAGAAAGCTTTCAAACTATGGGCAAAAACTTACTGCAAAATAGAAAGCTTTCAGGACTTCCCTGGTGACACAGTGGTTAAGAATCTGCCTGCCAATGCAGGGGACGTGGGTTCAACCCCTGGTCCGGGAAGATCCCACATGCTGCAGAGCAACTGAGCCTGTGCACCACAACTACTGAGCCCACGTGCCACAACTACTGAAGCCTGTGCGCCTAGAGCCCGTGCTCTGCAACAAGAGAAACCACCGCAATGGGAAGCCCACTCACCACAACAAAGAGTAGCCCCCGCTCACCACAACTAGAGAAAGCCCGCGCACAGCAACAAAGACCCAACGCAGCCAGAAGGAAGGAAGGAAGGAAGGAAAGAAATGTGTTAAAAAAATATTTCTCCCCCCCCAAAAATGTAGAAAACTTTCATGTCTTCCCTTTTCCTTTGTCAGTGCTAAACAGTCCTTGTGAGGCTGGGTATCTCAGGAGCCCATACTTCAACTGGTTGTGTTACCTGGAAGAATAAAGAGCATCAATTAATGTTCGAATTTAATGTTTTCTCAGTAAATCTATGAGTATAGAAATATAATTTTTAAATCTTATCCTGTGTGGATGAGAAAAAGGTGATTTTTAAAATTTAATTTAATTTTTAATTGAAATATAGTTGATTTACAATGTTGTGTTAATGCTATACAGCAAAGTGACTCAGTTCTATATATATATACCTTATTTTTCATATTCTTTTCCATTACGGTTTATCAGAAGATATTGAATATACTTCCCTGTGCTGTACGGTAGGACCTTGCTGTTTATCCATTCTGTATATACCGATTTGCATCTGTTCATCCCAAACTCCCAATCTGTCCCTCTCCCTCCCCACTCCCTCTTGGCAAGCACCAGTCTCTTCTCTATGTCCATTCTGTTTCTGTTTCATAGATAGGTTCATTTGTGTCAAATTTTAGGTTCCATAAATGATATCATATGGTATTTGTCTTTCTTTTTTTGACTTAACTTCACTTAGTATGATAGTTTGTAGGTCTATCCATGTTGCTGCAAATGGCATTATTTCATTCTTTTTTATGGCTGAGTAATATTCCATTGTATATATGTACCATATCTTCTTTATCCATTCATCTGTTGATGGACATTTAGGTTATTTCCATGTCTTCGTTATTGTGAATAGTGCTGCTGTGAACATAGGGGTGCACGTATCTTTTTGAATTATAGTTTTGTCTGGATATATGCCCAGGAGTGGGATTGCTGGATCATATGGCAATTCTAATTTTAGCTTCCTCAGGAACCTCAATACTGTTTTCTATAGTGGCTGTACTAACTTACATTCCTACCAACAGTGTAGGAGGTTTCCCTTTTCTAGGAGGTGGTATTTTGAACATCAAAGAAAACCACAAGTCTATCGAACTATTGGTTAATTTCCCATTTGTAAATCTTATTTCTGTTTCTCCTGATGCTAAAATGATCTTGAAGCCCAAGTATTCTAACATACATTTTCACACACACACATATTCACAGAGCATGTGGTGAGAACACACACACATGCACGAGCACGCATACAGACACACACACAGGTTAATGGGTCCTTAGGAAAGAGGTGTTAGGGCTTAGTTTCTCCTGTTTGTTGACAGGTGTGAATAAAAGAAACCTGAAGATGCATCTTTGATCTAGCAAACTTTTTCTCCTTCTTTTAGTCTGGAATAAATGGCTAAATAAAGCTCTCCATTTTATAGGACTGAAAAGAAGGAGTACTTTGATCTTACTTGAAACATTGTTCAGCAGAAGCTTCTATTTACTGGCTCATAAAAGATTTTATCCCTCATCTGTTGTACTTAGGATGACTCTAGCAAATGTACTGGGAAAAGATTTGAAATGTGTTGCTTCCTGAAGTTAGAATTATAATCAGGTGTATTATTGAACCATCCAACTTTCCTTAATGTGTACAGCTTTCTGCACTGGCAGGAAGTCTTGAAGTTAAACCCAAAGAGAACATTAAGCAAAACGTAGCCTTAGACTCTGAAAACATGGATGATCACCCACCTCTTTGTGCACAGCCTTCAGAATGTGTGTGCCCAGCTCTTCCACAACAGTTTTATCTGATGAAACAACAGAAACACCTGTCACGGGCTGAGCTCACTGCCATCTATGAAAACATCAGGAACATTATGATCCCAGCTCTGTTATGGAACAACTCAGAGATCTTGGGCAAATCTTGCCTCCTTCTTAGGCTTCAATCACCTCATCTGCAAAATCTTGACCCATTTCCCAGGAGATCTCAGAAGAAGATTGGCACTAGAGAGATGGTTATGAAAAGCAGGAAATTTTCCAGAAATTCCTAGTGATAATTTAAAAAGGGGACCACTGGTTTATGTTGTGCCCTTGATAAAGTGAAGATAGCTACTCTTTCAACAATGCAAAAACAAAAGGAAAGTACCAGAAAGAAAGAATTCCCCAAAAGACAGGCAGCCATGGCCCTAGTGCTCTGATTCTTCATGTCCAGCCCCGTTTTAGAGTCAGTGCTTTTCCAAAGGGTCACCTTCAGTGCAGTCTTAACAGCACTCACCATTCACATGGCCATGGTCATGAAGAGTGACCAGGGAGCTCTGCCTTATCCAAGTGGACCTATGAAAAGTGGCTCCACTGACAATTGGTTTACCTTTTTCTTTTAATTGTTTTTCTTTAGATCTTTATTATTTATTTTTGGCTGCGTTGGGCCTTTGTTGCTGCGTGCGGGCTTTCTCTAGTCATGGTGAGCGGGACCTACTCTTCAGTGTGGTACGTGGGCTTCTCATTGTGGTGGCCTCTCTTGTTGCAGAGCACGGGCTCTAGGGCTTCAGTAGTTGTGGCGCACAGGCTTAGTTGCTCGGCAGCATGTGAGATCTTCCTGGACCAGGGCTCGAACCCGTGTCCCCTGCATTGGCAGGTGGATTCTTAACCACTACACCACCAGGGAAGTCCCTGTTTATCTTTTTCTTAACAAAAGATCAAAAGATATTTCTGAAATTTTTGTTTGAGGCTCTTAATTTTTTAGTGAATGGCCATTAAAATATTTTTTCTCAATTTTTTGATTCAGTAAGGTTCACCTGGTCAACATGATTCTCTTATACATTAACCTTGAGAAGTCAGATAGCATATCCTTAAAGCACGGACTCTGAAGCCAGATTGCTCGGGTTCACAACCCAGCTCCATCATCTACCACTATGTGATGCTGGTCAAATTACCTCACTACTCTTTGCCTCAATTTCCTCATCTATAAATGGGAATAGAAGTAGAACCTACTTCAGTGTTGCTGTAAGGAGCAAATTAGTTTAGGTTAATTGCTCAGTGTTATGCCTGAACCATAGTAAGTACTACATAGTTGGGAACATTATTAAGTATCAATATTTCTTAAAACCACTGTGGGCGGGGCTTCCCTGGTGGTGCAGTGGTTGAGAGTCCGCCTGCCGATGCAGGGGACACGGGTTCGTGCCCCAGTCTGGGAGGATCCCACGTGCCGCAGAGCGGCTGGGCCCGTGAGCCATGGCCGCTGGGCCTGTGCGTCCAGAGCCTGTGCTCCGCAACGGGAGAGGCCACAACAGTGAGAGGCCCGCGTACCGCAAAAAAAAAAAAAAAAAAAAAACCCCACTGTGGGCAGATATATCGTGAGTTATCAGCTCACCTTCAAAATGTATCTGGAACCTGACCACTTTTTACCTCCTCTGCCCCTAGTCCACCACCACTTCTTGCTAGGCCTATTGCAGTAGCTTCCTAACTGGTTCTCCTGCTTTCTTTCTTGCCCCCAACAATCTCCATACAACCACCTGGGTGGTCATCCCAACCCCCGAGTCCCATCACATCACTCTTCTGCCCCATGGGCTTCATGACCCATCACCTGTTAAAAGTAAAGGCCACCCGCCATCTGGATGAGTTCAAGTTTTTCCACCATCTGGCATCACCTTACGCTACCCTGTTCTCATCCCTCTGCTCCAACTACTGACATCTTGGTAGTTCCTTTTTTTTTCTTTTTTTAACATTTTTATTGGAGTATAATTGCTTTACAATGGTGTGTTAGTTTCTGCTTCATAACAAAGTGAATCAGTTATACATATACATATGTTCCCCATATCTCCTCCCTCTTGCGTCTCCCTCCCACCCTCCCTATCCCACCTCTCTAGGTGGTCACAAAGCACTAAGCTGATCTCCCTGTGCTAGGCAGCTGCTTCCAACTAGCTATCTGTTTTATGTTTCGTAGTATATATAAGTCCATGCCACTCTCTCACTTCGTCCCAGCTTACACTTCCCCCTCCACATGTCCTCAAGTCCAGTCTCTACGTCTGCGTCTTTATTCCTGTACTGCCCCTAGGTTCTTCATAACCTCTTTTTTTTTTTTTTTTAGATTCCATATATATGTGTTAGCATACGGTATTTGTTTTTCTTTTTCTGACTTACTTCACTCTGTCTGAGAGACTCTAGGTCCATCCACCTCACTACAAATAACTCAGTTTTGTTTCTCTTTATGACTAATATTCCATTGTATATATATGTGCCACATCTTCTTTATCCATTCGTCTGTCGATGGGCACTTAGATTTCTTCCATGTCCTGGCTATTGTAAATAGAGCTGCAATGAAAATTGTGTTACATGACTTTTTTTTTTTTTTTTTTTTTTTTTTTGCTGTACGCGGGCCTCTCACTTGTTGTGGCCTCTCCCGTTGCGGAGCACAGGCTCCGGACGCACAGGCTCAGCAGCCATGGCTCACGGGCCCAGCCGCTCCGCGGCATATGGGATCCTCCCAGACCGGGGCACGAACCCGTATCCCCTGCATCAGCAGGCGGACTCTCAACCACTGCGCCACCAGGGAGGCCCTACATGACTTTTTGAATTATGGTTTTCTCAGGGTATATGCCCAGTAGTGGGATAGCTGGGTCATATGGTAGTTCTATTTTTAGTTTTTTAAGGAACCTCCTTACTGTTCTCCATAGTGGCTGTATCAATTTATATTCCCACCAACAGTGCAAGAGCGTTCCCTTTTCTCCATACCCTCTCCAGCATTTATTGTTTGTAGATTTTTTGATGATGGCCATTCTGACCAGTGTGAGGTGATACCTCATTGTAGTTTTGATTTGCATTTCCCTAATGACTAGTGATGTTGAGCAACCTTTCATGTGTTTGTTGGCAATCTGTATGTCTTCTTTAGAGAAATGTCGATTTAGATCTTCTGCCCATTTTTGGATTGGGTTGTTTGTTTTTATGATATTGAGCTGCATGAGCTGCTTGTAAATTTTGGAGATTAATCCTTTGTCAGTTGCTTCATTTGCAAATATTTTCTCCCATTCTGAGGGTTGTCTTTTGGTCTTGTTTATGGTTTCCTTTGCTGTGCAAAAGCTTTGAAGTTTCATTAGGTCCCATTTGTTTATTTTTGTTTTTATTTCCATTTCTCTAGGAGGTGGGTCCAAAAGGATCTTGCTGTGATTTATGTCATAGAGTGTTCTGCCTATGTTTTCCTCTAAGAGTTTTATAGTGTCTGACCTTACATTTAGGTCTTTAATCCACTTTGAGTTTATTTGTGTGTATGGTGTTAGGGAGTGTTCTAATTTCATTATTTTACATGTAGCTGTCCAGTTTTCCCAGCACCACTTATTGAAGAGGCTGTCTTTTCTCCATTGTATATTCTTGCCTCCTTTATCAAAAATAAGGTGACCATATGAGCGTGGGCTTATCTCTGGGCTTTCTATCCTGTTCCAGTGATCTGTATTTCTGTTTTTGTGCCAGTACCATACTGTCTTGATTACTGTCGCTTTGTAGTATAGTCTGAACTCAGGGAGTCTGATTCCTCCAGCTCCGTTTTTCTTTCTCAAGATTGCTTTGGCTATTCGGAGTCGTTTGTGTTTCCATACAAATTGTGAAATTTTTTGTTCTAGTTCTGTGAAAAATGCCACTGGTAGTTTGATAGGGATTGCATTGAGTCTGTAGATTGCTTTGGGTAGTATAGTCATTTTGACAATGTTGATTCTTCCAATCCAAGAACATGATATATCTCTCCATCTGTTTGTATCCTCTTTAATTTCTTTCATCAGTGTCTTATACTTTTCTGCCTACAGATCTTTTGTCTCCTTAGGTAGGTTTATTCCTAGGTATCTTTTTGTTTTTGTTGCAGTGGCAAATGAGAGTGTTTCCTTAATTTCTCTTTCAGATTTTCCATCATTAGTGTATAGGAATGCAAGAGATTTCTGTGCATTAATTTTGTATCCTGCTACTTTACCGAATTCATTGATTAGCTCCAGTAGTTTTCTGGTAGAGTATTTAGGATTCTTTATGTATAGTACTATGTCATCTGTAGACAGTGACCGCTTTACTTCTTCTTTTCTGATTTGGATTCCTTTTATTTCTTTTTCTTCTCTGATTGCTGTGGCTAAAACTTCCAAAACTATGTTGAGTAATAGTGGTGAGAGTAGGCAACCTTGTCTTGTTCCTGATCTTAGTGGAAATGGTTTCAGTTTTTTACCATTGAGAATGACGTTGGCTGTGGGTTTGTCATATATGGCCTTTATTATGTTGAGGTAAGTTCCCTCTATGCCTACTTTCTGGAGGGTTTTTATCATAAATCGGTGTTGAATTTTGTCGAAAGCTTTTTCTGCATCTATTGAGATGATCATATGGTTTTTCTCCTTCTATTTGTTAATATGGTGTGTCACATTCATTGATTTGCATATATTGAAGAATCCTTGCATTCGTGGGGTAACCCCACTTGATCATGGTGTGTGATCCTTTTAATTTGCTGTTAGATTCTGTTTGCTAGTATTTTGTTGAGGATTTTTGCATCTATATTCATCAGTGATATTGGCCTGTAGTTTTCTTTCTTTGTGACATCCTTGTCTGGTTTTGGTTTCAAGGTGATGGTGGCCTTGTAGAATGAGTTTGGGAGTGTTCCTCCCTCTGCTATATCTTGGAAGAGTTTGAGAAGGATAGGTGTTAGCTCTTCTCTAAATGTTTGATAGAATTGGCCTGTGAAGTCATCTGCTCCTAAGCTTTTGTTTGTTGGAAGATTTTTAATCACAGTTTCAATTTCAGTGCTTGTGATTGGTCTGTTCATATTTTCTATTTCTTCCTGGTTCAGTCTCACAAGGTTGTGCTTTTCTAAGAACTTGTCCATTTCTTCCAGGTTGTCCATTTTATTGGCATAGAGTTGCTTGTAGTAATCTCTCATGATCCTTTGTATTTCTGCAGTATCAGTTGTTACTTCTCCTTTTTCATTTCTAATTCTATTGATTTGAGTCTTCTCCCCTTTTTTCTTGATGAGTCTGGCTAATGGTTTATCAATTTTGTTTATCTTCTCAAAGAACCAGCTTTTGCTTTTATTAATCTTTGCTATTGTTTCCTTCATTTTTTTTTTCATTTATTTCTGATCTGATCTTTATGACTTCTTTCCTTCTGCTAACTTTGGGGGTTTTTTGTTCTTCTTTCTCTGATTGCTTTAGGTGTAAGGTTAGGTTGTTTATTTGAGATGTTTCTTGTTTCTTGAGGTAGGATTGTATTGCTATAATCTTCCCTCTTAGAACTGCTTTTGCTGCATCCCATGGGTTTTGGGTCATCGTGTTTTCATTGTCACTTGTTTCTAGGTGTTTTTTTATTTCCTCTTTGATTTCTTCAGTGATCTCTTGGTTATTAAGTAGTGTATTGTTTAGCTTCCATGTGTTTGTATTTTTTACAGATTTTTTCCTGTAATTGATATCTAGTCTCACAGCGTTGTGGTCACAAAGGATACTTGATACGATTTCAGTTTTCTTAGATTTACCAAGGCTTGATTTGTGACCCAAGATGTGATCTATCCTAGGGAATGTTCCATGAGCACTTGAGAAGAAAGTGTATTCTGTTGTTTTTGAATGGAATGTCCTATAAATATCAATGAAGTCCATCTTGTTTAATGTATCATTTAAAGCTTGTGTTTCCTTATTTATTTTCATTTTGGATGATCTGTCCATTGGTGAAAGTGGGTTGTTAAAGTCCCCTACTATGACTGTGTTACTGTCGATTTCTCCTTTTATGGCTGTTAGTATTTACCTTATGTATTGAGGTGCTCCTATGTTGGGTCCATAAATATTTACAGTTATTATATCTTCTTCTTGTATTGATCCCTTGATCATTATGTAGTGTCCTTCTTTGTCTCTTGTAATAGTCTTTGTTTTAAAGTCTATTTTGTCTGTTATGAGAATTGCTACTCCAGCTTTCTTTTGATTTCCATTTTCATGGAATATCTTTTTCCATCTCCTCACTTTCAGTCTGTATGTGTCCCGAGGTCTGAAGTGGGTCTATTGTAGACAGCATATATATGGGTCTTGTTTTTGTATCCATTCAGCCAGTCTGTGTCTTTTGGTGGGAGCATTTAATCCATTTACGTTTAAGGTAATTATCGATATGTATGTTCCTATTACCATTTTCTTAATTGTTCTTGGTTTGTTATTGTGGTCTTTCCCCTCTCTTGTGTTTCCTGCCTAGAGAAGTTCATGTAGCATTTGTTGTAAAGCTGGTTTGGTGGTGCTGAATTCTCTTAGCTTTTGCTTGTCTGTAAATGTTTTAATATCTCTGTCGAATCTGAATGAGATCCTTGCTGGGTAGAGTAATGTTGGTTGTAGATTTTCCCCTTTCATCACTTTAAATATGTCATGCTACTCCCTTCTGGCTTGCAGAGTTTCTGCTGAAAGATCAGCTGTTAACCTTATCGGGATTCCCTTGTATGTTATTTGTTGTTTTTCCCTTGCTGCTTTTAATATTTTTTCTTTGTGTTTAATTTTTGATAGTTTGATTAATACGTGTCTTGGCGTGTTTCTCCTTAGATTTATCCTGTATGGGACTCTCTGCACTTCCTGGACTTGATTATGTATTTCTTTTCCCATATTAGGGAAGTTTTCAACTATAATCTCTTCAAATATTTTCTCAGTCTCTTTTTATTTCTCTTCTTCTTCTGGGACCCATATAAGTCGAATGTTAGTGAGTTTACTGTTGTCCCAGAGGTCTCTGAGACTGTCCTCACTTCTTTTCATTCTTTTTTCTTTATTTTATTCTGCAGTGGTTATTTCCACTATTTTATCTTCCAGGTCACTTATCCGTTTTTCTGCCTCAGTTATTCTGCTATTGATTCCTTCTAGAGAATTTTTCTTTTCATTTATTGTGCTGTTCATCATTGTTTGTTTGTTCTTTAGTTTTTCTTTGTCCTTGTTTAACATTTCTTGTATTTTCTCCATTCTCTTTCCTAGATTTTGGATCATCTTTTCTATCATTACTCTGAATTCTTTTTCAGGTAGACTGCCTATCTCCTCTTCATTTGTTTGGTCTGGTGGGTTTTTATCTTGCTCCTTCTCCTGCTGTGTGTTTTTCTGTCTTCTCATTTTGCTTAACTTACTCTGTTTGGGGTCTCCTTTTCACAGGTTGCAGGTTCATAGTTCCTGTTGTTTTTGGTGCCTGCCCCCGGTGGCCAAGGTTTTGGTAGTTCCTTTAACAGCCTAGTTTATTGCTCCCCAAGGCTTTATATTTTCTGAAATGTTCTTCAACTAGACATCTGTGACAAGGGTGCCTTCTTCATTCAACCTTTAT
Organism: Mesoplodon mirus; assembly: GCF_964341445.2. Taxonomy (NCBI): domain Eukaryota; kingdom Metazoa; phylum Chordata; class Mammalia; order Artiodactyla; family Ziphiidae; genus Mesoplodon; species Mesoplodon mirus. Next base: position 11,654,162 of record NC_138979.1, on the reverse strand, counting down.
TTACATGTCATCCTATCTGAAGTGGGTTCTTGGCCACAGTTTCTGAAATACAATTTCCTTTGCTGTTAGGTTTACTCTTACTTGCTTTATTTTCCTTTAGTGAACTACAGATCTTCCCTGGTTTATGATGGGGTTATGTCCTGATAAACCCATAATAACTGCAAAATAGCATAAGTTGAAAATGGGTTTAATACACGTAGCCTACCGAACACTACAGCTTAGCCTAGCTTACATTACACATACTCAGAACAATTACATTAGCCTACAGGTGGGCAAAATCATTTAACACCAAGCCTGTTTTGTAATACAGTGTTGAATAGCTCATGTAATTTATTGGATACTGTACTGAAAGTGAAAAACAGAATGGTTGTCTGGTACTGAACGGTTGTAAGTGTCTTGGTCGTTCACCCTGGTGATCACATGGCAGACAGGCATCTGCAACTCTGCGTCTGTGTAGCATCATGAGAGACTATCTACCACATATCACTAGCCCAGGAAAAGATCAGAATTCAAAATCTGAAGGACGGTTTCTACTGAATGCATATTACTTTCCCACCGTCATAAAGTCAAACAACCGTAAGTCAAACCATTTTAATTTGGGGACTGTTCGTAATGACCGCCTGATGTGGTCTATGCTCGTGTGTGTACTAGCACATCCCTGACTCTCCCCAACTCGCGTAAAGGATCCAAGAGAGCAAATGTCTTGTTTCGTTTGCTGCTCTTTTACAAGCTCCTAATATGGTGCCTACGTATAGTTAGCTGCTCAGTAAGTACGTGTTGAATGAATTAACAAACTGGAGTAGATAATGTAGTTGTTTATATTTGAAAACACTTTTACATACATTATTTTATTTGATTCCACGAAGTAGGAGTCAACAGGGGGGCAAATATCTTTTCTTGCACGTTACACCTATATACAGTGGGTCCGATCCCAAAATGATTTCCATAGTGACAGAAAGCAGATCAGTGGTTGCTCAGGGGATGACGAGGATCACAAAGGGGACGAGGGAATATTTGGGAGCAATCAGATATTTATTATCCTCATTGTGGTGATAGTTTCATGGGTATATGCGTATATCAGAACTTTCCAAGTTTGTACATTTTAAATACGTACAATTTATTGTATGTTATTTTCCCTCAATAAAGCTGTTTTGCAAAAAGACTCATTAGATAACTTTCAAGATCATGCAATATTTTAATGGCAAAGTTTGGAGCCACATCGGCAGTTTCCTTGGGTCTTTATTAACAGTAACAATTTACAATTTTGTTTACATATTCCTCCACGTTGAAAAGGGAACTTTGATTTTAAAGTTTGGAGATGTTCTCCATCACTTACGTTTCATCCCTTCAATTAAGTGAAAATCAAATAGCCAAAAGTAATTGGATAATATTTGAAGAATTGCAAGTTTATAGAATTTTCAGATGAGCAAGTTAGAGGATTAAATGATTGGACCATGGTCATCTAGAACAGCAGGTTTGGCACAGGAATTAGAAACTGGATAACCCTGAATTTTGTTTCTCAGCATAAAAGCCACATTTCTCTTCCTTCCACTCTTTATTGACAAATTGTAATTTTTTCCTCCAAAGTACCAAAAATATCTGTTTCTGAAAGTCCTTTGAGCATGTTTTCTTTTCCTCTTTTGTGAATGAGGCATTCTTAATGCCTTCTGGCATGTACAAGACTCACTGCGAAACTCTTTTTTTTTTAAATTTACTATTTAAGAGAGGGACCCTCTATTAAAAAAAAATACCAGTAGAACTGAAGTCAGTAAAGATATCAGCAAGATGTATGTGTCAGGTCAAGTTAAGGCTGAAATCCCATCTAACATAGTCAAATAAGCCACACTTTAATTAATAAATCTGTTCCTGAGAAAGCAACTCTTCTCAAATTCATCAATATTTTTCTATTTAAATGGACACATTTTTAAAATTTTCTGCTGTATGCTACTGAGTACTTACTGAATGTGGAGTATACAGAAGGATACAAAGAGGTCAGCCTAACTCTCAAGGAGATGGAATAGAACAAATGACAGGTACTTTGGAATGCAAGGAGTATATGTTTTTGAGATTCTTAAGACCATTTTTTTTGTTTTGTTTTGAATTGTTACTGAATCTTACCTTTTAGCTTTAAATTGATTGGTTTATCCCCTTTATTTCACTAACATTCCCAAGACCCTTGGTCAAATAATTTATAATTGTGATTTTAAGTGCATTTGAGTACTAATTACTACTTAAAAGGTATGCTTGGTGAATTCTTTCATAATATTAATAATTACTCCTTGGTTATTTATTATGAGAAATTGTGTGTATGCATGTATATATGCATATGCACATATGTGATTTTACTAATTGGGACAACCTTTTCCATTATATTTGCAAGCATCACTCAGTAATCTTAGGCAACCCTATTCGGACGGAGAAAAAGAAAACAATGGAAAATTAAAACTCCAATGTGATTATTTTTCCATTTGCATCACATCTCCCATCTAAACAGACACTAGGATGTTTCCTTGTGTCTAGCTGTGAACACTGAATATTTTTAGTTTCTCTTTAGAACTGGAGACTAGACATATCAGTAGGAAGTTGCTAATGGAAATTGATGCTTTTGCTTCTGGCCAAGCATACCACAGAGATCATGGAGGTAACATCCAACTCATGCACAGAACATGCCTTGTAAACAAGAGAAGTCATCGCCCAGGGTAGATTAGTAATATCTGTGAAGAAACAAGCTCTAGCTGGATTGCCAGATACCACTGTGACTAAAAGTTGTTTGTGTCTGCAGAATTCTAAAAGAAAGATCCCTTGCAATTTTTTACATTTGTTATAATTTTCCATTAAGGTTGTAACAATACCACAAAAATGTTTGGTCAAAAAAAAAAAAGAAATCTGAATCTTCTAAAAATATTTCTCGTATTACTGACGGCATTTGAGCAGTGTCTCATATGACTTGCTTTGACAGTCTTCCGCAATCCTTTGGGACTATTTTGAGACTGGATTACCCAATGCTTTAGCTTAAGTTCTCCATATTTTACAAAATCACCTTCCAGCTACGTGACAGAATGACTAGAAAGTTCTCTATAAGCACTGTCTCCAATTCCCCTCCTGTGGTTTCTCTTGAACCTGTCCATTCAGAACTTTAGTCCCACCACTCCATAAAAACAGCAGTGGTCAAGGCCACCAGTGACCGCCCCGTGTAAGTCAGCCCTCTTTTCATCTGACTTGTGAGCACTCGACATGCTAGGACTTCCTGTCCTTAAGACATGAACTTCTCCTGGCTTCCTGGACGCCTCTCACTCTCAGCCATCTTCTGACCTCACTGGCCGCTCCTCTTAGATATTCTTTGTTGACTCCTTTTCAATTTCTCACCCTTAAACACTGGCCTCAGCCCCCAGACCACTTCTGTTCTCAGCTATGCTAGAGCCCTCAGTGGTCTGATCAAGCCTCCTGGTGCCAAATGTCACCTATATGATTGTCTTGGTCAGCTCAGGCTGTCATGACAAAATACTATAAACTCAGTGGCTTAAACAGTGGAAATGTATTTCCTCACAGTTTGGAGGCTTGGAAATCCAAGATCGGGGCCAGCATGGTCAGGTTCTGGTGAGGCCTCTCTTCCTGCCTTGCAGATGGCCACCTTCTCAGTGTGCCCATCCATGGCCTTTCCTTGGTGCCTATGCATGGAGAGAGAAAGAAGGTAAGCTCTCTGGTGTTTTATTTTATAAGGGCACTAATCCCTTCATGAGAGCCCCACCCTCATGCCCTCATCCAGACCTAATCACCTCCCAAAGGCCCCACCTCCAAAAACTGTCACATTAAGGTTTGGGGCTTCAACATATGAATTTTGGGGGGACACAAACATTCAGTGCATAACAATGATAATGACCCCTCTGGCCCAGACCTCTCCCCTGAAGTCCCCAGATACATATTTCACATCACCTACTTGACATCTCACCCTTAACAGGGCTAAAAATGAACTTCTAATTCCCCCAACAAAACCTGCTTCTCCAGCATCAGTCCATTGCAGCCCTCCCCTGCTAGCTGCTCACACCAAAACCCTGTCATTTTCCTTGACTCTTTTTTTTTTTTTTAAATCTCATTTCACATCCAATCTGTCGGGAAATCCTATTCACTCTCCTTTCATACTATATCCAGAAATCTGACCACTTTTTACCACCTCTAATACTCTGCCCAGGTCCAAACCACCATAATTCCTGTGGTCTCCTGAAATTAACCCTTGTCCTATTTAGTCAGTTCTTAACAAAGCAGCCCGCGTAAATAAATCACACCTTCACCTTGTCTCACCTCTACTCATAACCCTCTGTTGTTTTCCTAGCTTATCGAGAGTTAAGGGTGTACACTGTCTGACCACTTGCTTCCTTCCTAATCTCATCTCATCCATTCACTACCTCTCGAACTCTCCTCCAAACACACTAGTCCTTTACTGTTCCTGGGACGCACCAGGCACACTCCTGCCCTAAGAAAACTTGCTCCTCTCTCTGTCTGGATTGTTCTTCGCCCAGATATCTGCAAGCCTTGCTCCCACCCTTCTTTCAAATATCTTATCAGCAGGACATCCAACTACTGGGAATAAAATAGCAATGCCCCACTCCCGCCCCCCTTCTCTCTGCCCCCCACACTCTGTTTTATTTTACTCCCTGTTATTTGACACATTCTCCACTGTCTCGTCTATGAGCTTATTGTCTACTGTACATCAGTAGAGGGCTTCCCTAGTGGCACAGTGGTTAAGAATCTGCCTGCCAATACAGGGGACCTGGGTTCAAGCCCTGGTCTGGGAAGATCCCACATGCCGCAGAGCAACTAAGCCCGTGCGCCATAACTACTGAGCCTGCGCTCTAGAGCCCGCGAGCCACAACTACTGAGCCCATGTGCCACAACTACTGAAGCCCGCGCACCCAGAGCCCATGCTCTGCAACAAAGAGAAACACCGCAGTGAGAAAGCCGGTGCACCGCAACGAAGAGTAGCCCCTGCTCGCCGCAACTAGAGAAAGCCCGCGCGCAACAACAAAGACCAACACAGCCAAAAAAAAAGACTGTTAGGAAACTTTTGTACATCAGTAGAAACTCAGATCTCTGAGCTTACCATTGTACAGCTTACCTGTATTACACCCAGGTACTCAATGAGTATTTCTAGAAGGACCGAAATCTGTCTTTCATGCTAATTCTGCTTAAGTGAATTCAGTGCTGCTGCTTTAAATCTGAAACAGCCCCGAGTTTCACCAATGTTTCTCCCTTCCTAAAGTTTTCATTGTGGGATCAAAATAACAATTCAGTCTGCTTCTGCTGTTAGTTGTTTTAAACGGCACAAACACACTGTGTAGGTTGAAGTACTCCTCCTGTGGAAAGGGTACAGAATCTATGATTCTGCCTTCTGTTATGCTTGTTTTAAAGCATGATGCTTATGTATCAGTTGAACTGCTATTATAGAAGATAAAGCCAGGAGAATGCACAGATGCCTGGATGTGATAGTAATTTGGGTTGGGTCTTGTTTCTCCAGGTGACTTCCAGCCTAGGGGAGGGACTCTACTTGTCCAATGCCTGTTGTGATGGGGCAGCCCAAGACGATTGCTTGATAAATTCTTTAGCTCTTAAAGCAAGTAGAGGTATTATGGGCTTATCACTTCTTTCCCAGGGCTTTCAGTAGGAATACCAACAATTGTCATTTTGATCTTGAGGCATTTAGGGGTGGGGTGGGGGGACTCTTACCTCTGAAAGCAGGGAGAAAGGTTATTGATGGTACGTCTGGAAGCAGGGCTTGTATTTTGCTGGCAGTGATGGGAAGACCTGGGGACATGGATCTGAGCAGGACCACTTTGTCATCACCGTCCCTTCCCAGCCACCACTCCCAGAGCTACTTTTGCCACCCTCGGACATCTGTTCTTTATTGTGATCGTGTGGTGGAGAACAGAAGCTACTTTCAAAAGGCAGCACTGAAACTTCAAAGGGAAATGGGGAGGAAGAGGAAATAGCCATGTGTCATGTCTCTTAAATGCCTCTTCAGCAAGTACCAGAGGAAACAGAAGGTAAAGGTACGATAAAGTCTCTTGGGGTCTTTTGAGGGCAGACTGGAAAGCTCAGATTGTCCAGCCCAGCCCTGGAAATTCATGTCATGGGAACCAGTGCCCAGAGCCAGCCACTGCGGGCTGGAGGCAGGGCCTTTGCGGGGAGAGACTGTGGCTTCATCTTGTTACCCTCTTGCACCTAGAATTCCACTGGCAGCAACTCTCTTTTTCCACTTGCTTGTAAAGCAAGAACAGGCATACAAGAATACCTCTGTCAGAGATTAGATAAACCTTACAAAAGCTTTGTAAAGCCCCCTTCCAACCAGGACAAGGGCCACCAGGTGACCTAGGTTGGCACACTTGACCGGCAGGTCCATCTCAACCCCGTTCTCTCTTCTCCGTGGCTCACACCCTTGAACACACGACTGTGATCCTGAGCGCCCATCCGGCCTTTAGAGAATGCCGTGTCTCTCAGGACCCCCTTTATTCCTCTGGCCAGGGCTGAGAGGAGGGCATTCCAGATCTCCCCAGAGGGGCAGGGTGCGGAGAGGGCCAAAGACAGGAGACACAGAAGAGGCTTCCAGAAGAGCCACACCCTCTGGCCTGGGCCCAAGGACACAGGAGGAGCAGCAGGAAAGACACAGGGAGAGGGGAGCAGGCAGGCGGCCAGGGACAGTCCTTGGAAGGGCCTCACCCACCTCTCGCTCCATCACTGCCCACTCCAGGCTGGAGTCCAGCTGGATTTGTCTGGGAGGGTCCATAGGGCAGCTGTGGCCTGTCGTGGGGGAGGGGAACATTTATTACAGGCTGGGAAAGCCTATTGAAAAGCTCAGAAGAACCCAGTGGTGAACAAACAACAGAATAATTAGCACATACTCATCATGGTAAAAATGTGAAGCTTAGTCACCGAAGCAGTTCATCAGTGTATACAGCGTGGAGACACTAAAAGCAGCTCAGCGTGACTCAGCTTTCCTGCCAACATTCAACCAAAAATAAAGTAAGCAAATCTCTGGAGAGGTAGAGGACACTCAGTTACCCTGGTGCATGAGGACCGCTCAAAACATAAATGTCAAATCACCTGTCGATAGAAGATTCCATTCCTAGCGCTGAGGCCAACGTTCAGGAAACGTTCCTCATCCTTCTGTGTCACAGAGCCTGCCTGGGGCAAGATCACAGAGGCTCCCATACTGTGTGTCTAAATATCTTTAAAGCTGTAAATCAAGCCGACAAACTATTAGATAGAATATGTTCCAGCCTCTCATGCTTTGACCAGTATACCTTTGTAACAACGTAGAAAGGCAGTTTTGCTTTTAGTGTTTTTGAAATTCTCAGAGTCCTCTGCTGGATCATGAGGCAAAGGGGGGTCCCCCTCACCCCCTACCTGCAGCAGTGCCCCTTCCTCCTGACTCTCCGGCTCTTTTCTCATTTCACTTGTGAGTGATGCCCGACTGCAAACACAAGCTCCCTCAACGTGCCCTGCAGGCGTCCGAGCCTAGATCCCCCCCCTCAGCACTTGGGGTGCACATGCGATGTGGGGGTGAGGGGGTGCTCCAAAGTGTAGCCCCCGGGACAGGGCCCCTCTGCCACCTCCTCATCCAGCACGTAATTCAACCCTCATTCCATCAGGACTTAAACATAAGCCCTTCCCTTCCATCAGATACAGACGTGTGTAACTGAATCACTTTGCTGCACAGCAGAAATTAACGCAGCCCTGTAAATCAACTAAAAAGAATCAGATCACAGGCATTGAGGGAAGCTGATCATTCCTATGAGAGCTGGCAGTGGATGGGTTAGTTCCTTTATGTTTCTCATGTGACGGAGCAAGTCTCTTGTTTAAGAGCTTTGAAATGAAGGCCGGTGAGATGTGAATTCCCCTAATGGCCCATGCCCTCTTTCTCACCACTCTACAAAAAGTTCTGAGCCTCGACCTTGACACCTAAGAAGCTGAGAAAAAGCAGCCCCGAGGAGGACCAGCCACTCAGTGCGTGCCTCATCTCCCAGTCAGTCATATTTCCAATTGCATCGCCTTCTCCACAGACCTGGGAGCAGAAAAGCAAAGAGTGAGATGTGAGTGTTCTGGAATATTCGTCAGTAGCTGCCTGTGCTCAGAGTATCACCCTTCGACCAAGGTCCTCCCGGCTTTCCGGCTCCATTACCTGCGTGGGTGCCCCCCCCCCAAGGCCTGAGGGTGGCAAAGGCCAGCTGCTTGCAGACAGATGGGTTTTATCCCCCAAATATTTCACTGAGGCTCTGGGGAACAGATGAGTCCCGTGAGAGTCACAGATGGACAGAGACTAGAATTACTGGGGCCAAGAGCCCCGGCGGAAGGCTGGGCCTCCAGGGGAGACCAAGATGTGGAGTCCAGGAATGAGAGTGAGCAAGGGAAGGATGTAGGAAGAGGTAGTACCAAAGGCTCTTTGGGGTCCAAGCATCCCACAGTTAACTGCTTCTAAAACATGCATTTGAAAAAGTGGGGAGTCTGTCTAATGAAGTGGAATCCACAGATATCGGTCTACTGGCATTTGTTTACAACATTTGTCATCAAAGGATAATTTTTATTTTTTGTCATTCACGTGACTTAGGACGTAAAAGTATAAGGAAGCAGCACGGTTCCCATTTACCCTGAAAGTTTCCTCTGGAAATTGTTGACGATCCTGAGGTTTGCTTACCAGAGGAGAAAAGAAGTTTGTCCTATCAACACCTCCCATTGTCTTTCTTCCCCAGTTCAGGGACCGAACAGGTTGTATCTTTTCGAGCAGAATAATTTTCATATAATAATAGAAAATAAAAGAAATTATGAACAATAAAATTCATAACACTATATATGGGTGGGTATTTTTTTTTTTTTTTTTTTTTTTTTTTTTTTTTGCGGTATGCGGGCCTCTCTCACTGTTGTGGCCTTTCCCGTTGCGGAGCACAGGCTCCGGACGCGCAGGCCCAGCGGCCATGGCTCACGGGCCCAGCCACTCCGCGGCATATGGGATCCTCCCAGACCGGGGCACGAACCCGTATCCCCTGCATCGGCAGGCGGACTCCCAACCACTGCGCCACCAGGGAGGCCCGGGGTGGGTATTTTTAAATCTACATGTAATTTATATAAAAACCAATATTTCATACTGAAAAGTTTTCTAAACATATATTCATTCATCCATAATAGTTACTGGTTATTATTATATAAGACACTAATAATTTAGCATAGAAGAAAATAAATTTCCGATTAACTCAGATGGTTTCTCACTAATATCCATAATCTCTGGGCTTAAATCTGCTAATCAGTATGATTGAAGACCATGCACGATGTATAAATCTCCTAGTGGGATGGGTATATATACATTTTGATTTATAGTCAAAGTCTTTCTGATACTTGGAAACATTCATTGGAAATTCTGTAAAAGTTGCACTTTTCATATCCATAAAAGGCCAATTAATTTTTTTCTGGGACCATGATTATTGTACTTTTATACTTGTGTTCTTCAAGAAAATCTGCTTCCTTTTGTGGCCTTTACTCTTTGGGTCTGTATTATAGAATTTCGACACCCACTTTTTTATCAAAAGCCAAGGAAAACTTCCAAATTTCCATAACTACATCCAGGTTTAAGCTCCTAGGTCAGATCTGGGTGCTCTGTGGAAACAACACTATTTAGATAGTATTATTTTAACATTTAAAAAAAAGATTTATTCTTTAATTTTTTTGGTTGGAAAAAGTACAGAAAACCTAACAATATAATAATATAGTAGACATTACCAAAATTAAACAGATACTTGCATCTGTTTGACACCTAAGAGGTAGAGTGGCACAGTGGTTAAGATCATTAGCTGGGTGAGTCATACAGGTTACTTCTCTTTGCCTCAGTGTTCCTCATCTGTAAAATGGGGATAATTACAATAGCAACCTCATAAAGAAGATTAAATGAGTTAATCTGTTTGGAGAAGGTTTAGATCAGTGCCTGGCACACAGCAAGTGCTATGTAAGTTGTCAAATTTTATTTTTTTTTATCCCCCCCCCCACCCAAAGCTTATCAAAATATAGTTAGGCTGACCTCTGGTGGCCCTCAAATTTTAAAAAGAAAGGTAGTATTTCTATAATAGCTTCAGGCTTCATATGTTTTTGAAGAAGTAAACTGTAAAACCCCATCTTCTCTCCTCCCTCCTCCTTCTTTCCCAGAGCTCACCGACACCTGCAGGTGGAGAGTATAACTGCCACGCACGTTTTGGTGCTTGTGCAATATCTGGTACACGCGTAGACAGTATACATTAATATTTTATGTGTTATAAAACTTTACATAAATGGGATCATACCACATGTATCCTTTTGTAACTTTCTGTGTTCACTCAACTTTACCTTTTGGAGATTTATCCATGTTGGTAGATGTGGTTCTACTTCATTCATTATAACTGTTGTTGACAATTCCATTATATGAATGAACCACTGAGAACAAATCAGTGAGAAATAGTGCCACAGTGAGCACCATGGAGCCGGTGACCACACATGAGATTTTTTTTTTTTTTTTTTTTTTTTTTTTCTTTTTGCGGTATGCGGGCCTCTCACTGTTGTGGCCTCTCCCGTTGCGGAGCACAGGCTCCGGACGCGCAGGCCCAGCGGCCATGGCTCACGGGCCCAGCCGCTCCGCGGCATATGGGATCCTCCCAGACCGGGGCACGAACCCGCATCCCCTGCATCGGCAGGCGGACTCTCAACCACTGCGCCACCAGGGAGGCCCCACACATGAGATTTTTATCTGTGATGGATAATTTACAAGAAATAGCCAGCTTACAGTATGCACATCTGACATTTCACCAGGTGTCCTAAAATGATTGTGCAAATTTGCACTTTCACCAGCAGTGAATAACAGACCCCATTTTCCCATGACTTCACCAGTAATTGAGGTTATTGGATTTACTGACTTTTGCCTATCTGGTGGGTATAAAATAGTACATCAATTTTTCCATTTTTATTTCCATAATCACTAGTGAGATTGGGCATTTTTATATTTATTGCCTGCTGGGGTTTCTTCTGCCATGAGTTGCCTATTTATATCCGTTTTTGCATATCCACTATTGCCCATTTTCTATTTTCTTATTGATTTATGAGGGTTCTTTAATTATTCAGACTACTAATCCCTGGTAGAGCATGTGAGTTATAACTATCTTCTTTCAGACTCTGGTTTGTCTTCTTTACTTTGTTCTCAGTGTCTTTTGTAGTACAGAATATTCATTTTAATTAAGCAATACTTTCTGGGAGTTATCTGACAGTCTGTTGGTTAGGACTCTGCACTTTCATTGCCGAGGGCCCAGGTTCAGTCCCTGGTCGGGGAACTAAGACCCAGAAAGCCATGTGGTGCAACCAAAAAAAAAGGCAATACTTTTCTCGGTGGTTTATAGTTTTTATTTCTTTTAAAAGTCTTTCCCTCTACCAGTATGCAAGGATACAACACCATGTTTTATTTTATTTCATAGTTTAGCTTCTCACACGTAGGTCTTTAGTCCATTAGGAATTTATTTTACTTATGTTGTAGGGAAAAGATATTTTTTACTTTTTCCATATGTTGCACCAATTCTCCTGACACTGTTTATTGAGTAGTTGTTTCTCCATGGACTTGTACCACCACCTCAGTCATACCAAGCTTTCATAAAACCTGTGTCTTCTTCTAGGAAATCTATTTTGTTCCATAGTCCTGTTTGTTCTATCCCTGTGCCAGAACCACACTATCCTAACAGTGTTGATATCTGGTAGGAAAATACTCCCTCTAACTGTTGTTCCTCAAAATCGACATATTGTTATAAGTGGTATGTATTTTTTTAATGTATTTATTTATTTATTTATGCTGTGTTGGGTCTTCGTTTCTGTGCGAGGGCTTTCTCCAGTTGTGGCGAGCGGGGGCCACTCTTCATCGCGGTGCGCGGGCCTCTCACTATCGCGGCCTCTCTTGTTGCGGAGCACAGGCTCCAGACGCACAGGCTCAGTAATTGTGGCTCACGGGCCCAGTTGCTCCGCGGCATGTGGGATCTTCCCAGACCAGGGCTCGAACCCGTGTCCCCTGAATTGGCAGGGAGATTCTCAACCACTTCACCACCACGGAAGCCCATAAGTGGTATGTTTTTATCAAACTATATTCTCTGATTTTTTTCTAGTATTTGGGGTTGCTTTTGAGTCTCTATATTGATCTTACATTATTCAGTCATATTGAATCCTTATGAGTTCTAACACTGTGTCTGCAGGTTTCCTTGGATTCTCTGTTGCATCATCTGAGAATAATCACAATTTTGGTGATCCCTTCCAATCCATATGCCTTGTATTTCTTTTTCTTGTATTAACTGGGACTTTAGCTGCAACGATAGCAAAAATTCTGAATTTGAAGAGAATGCCTCTAAGATTTCATCATCGAGTGCTATGCTTGTTGGAGGTTTTTGGTGGATGCCTTTCACCACATTAAGAAAGTTCTCTTTAATTCTTTTTTTATTTTATTATTTTTTAAATTTATTTATTTTAATTTATTTTTGGCCGTGTTGGGTCTTTGCTGCTGCGTGCAGGCTTTCTCTAGCTGCAGTGAGCAGGGGTAACTCTTCGTCGCGGTGCGAGAGCTTCTCATTGCAGTGGCTTCTCTTGTTGCGGAGCTCAGGCTGTAGGTGCATGGGCTTCAGGAGTTGTGGCACGTGGGCTCAGTAGTTGTGGCACGCCGGCTCTAGAGCGCAGGCTCAGTAGTTGTGGCGCACAGGCTTAGTAGCTCCGCGGCATGTGGGATCTTCCTGGACCAGGGCTCGAACCCGTGTCCCCTGCATTGGCAGGTGGATTCTCAACCACTGCACCACCAGGGACGTCCTTAATTGTTGAGTAAGCTTTACGATTCAATTATTGACCCGACTGGACTGCTGTTGCTCTGAGTGACTTTGTGCTGTAACCTCTTCATAGCCAAGTGTCTAACTCTCCACGTAAGAGGGCAGTAAGACCCACTGCCTCATAGCACCAGAAATCAGCATCTTAGATATGCACGTCTTTAACACAGCTTGAATTCCAAAAGTTATCAACAGGTATCAGTGTTTTTTAGAGAAATGCTTTGGGATGCTCACTTCAACAGTATTGTCATTTCACTTGAGTCCCAGCTGTACTAATTTGTCTGGAACAAAACCAAGTTAAGGGATTAAGCACTAATGGTGCCGTTACCAAGACTCTGTGTCAAGAATGAGCACCTCCCAGGGCCTCCCTGGTGGCGCCGTGGTTGGGGGTCCGCCTGCCGATGCAGGGGACGCGGGTTCGTGCCCCGGTCCGGGAAGGTTCCACGTGCCGCGGAGCGGCTGGGCCCGTGAGCCATGGCCGCTGAGCCTGCATGTCCAGAGCCTGTGCTCCACAATGGGAGAGGCCACAACAGTGAGAGGCCCGCGTACCGCAAAAAAAAAAAAAAAAGAATGAGTACCTCCCAGGGCTTCCCTGGTGGCGCCGTGGTTGAGAGTCCGCCTGCCGATGCAGGGGACGCGGGTTCGTGCCCCGGTCCGGGAAGGTTCCACGTGCCGCGGAGCGGCTGGGCCCGTGAGCCATGGCCGCTGAGCCTGCGCGTCCGGAGCCTGTGCTCCGCAACGGGAGAGGCCACAACAGTGAGAGGCCCGCGTACAGCACACACACAAAAAAAAGAATGAGTACCTCCCAGAAGGATCTCTGTCCGCTGACTGCTGTCAGTCAGGTTGTTGGGTGGGCAAGACTCTATCATATTTAACTTTTATACAAACTTACTTTTTAACACATCCTGTCATGATTCTAACATGTGTTGCTCCACAATTATGACTCTTTAAAGCACATTCTAAATTAGGATTTCGCTTAAAATTGCTGTTGCAATTTTTCAGTCCCTCATTAAGACTTTCCAGAGGGTCTTCATAGTTCTCCAGTTATAACTCATAGAAGATAAATTAGTTAAAAGACTTAACAAAGTCTTGCCTTATCTTTAAATATCACATGTCTGAAAGAAATAAGAAAATATCTGATTGATATAATCCATTTCAGTTACTGCAGCAAAGATTTGGTATTTACCTAAATCAAAGACACTAAAATCTGAGAGTAAAGTTATTCCCCACCCCGCCCCCCACAAAAAAAAAGAGCATCCAGACTTCCTGTGGAGAACAGATTTTCTATTATCTTTTTCTTCCATGCAAGGCAACGCTCAGCATCTTGCTTTGTCATCTACTTGAAAAGCTATTCTGTGGGAAGGGGCGTGGCAGCATGAGTCCTCTCCAGGATGTGAAATGTTTCCGACTTTTCAAGAAACACATGTGACCTGGTCTTCAAATTGCTGCTGTGTCTGAAACAAAGTGTCAGCTGGTGTTGGACCTGAATTGTTAACTTCTACATAACAGTGTCATTTATGGAACCACTGTGTAGGTTAGAACGCAGGGTGTGACCCTTGGTTTACCACTGTACCTCCCATTCCTGGCACAGTATAGAGGCTGGTTTCTTGAATGAATAAAGCCATCTCTACAAGTCTGTCCAAGGTACATCTCAGTGCATTACACTTCTTTTTTAAATCATAAGACTCTTACATTCAGCCTCTTAAGGATAACACCACGACATTAACTATCCTAGAATCTTTCGCTTGTATTAAATACCAATGTCTTCCCCATTTCAGATGCCAATTTACATTCTACCAGCACCACTTATAGTTTAATATGTTCCCCTCCCTTGGCCCATCACTTCTGGCTTAAAAAATTACCCAGTTAACTGAACAGGAACCCTAATTGGCCAGTCTCTTTAGATCTGTGAGGGTCATCTTTTAAGATGATCAAATCGAAGCATGCTAATTTGAGAAAATATAAAAAATATAGAAAATCATGCAGAAAAGAACATCACCCAAGAACTCACCACCCAAAGGCAACCTCTCTGGACATTCAACAAGTAGGAAGACTTAACCATGAACCTGATGAAACCAAGGTTCAGGCCCCTATAAATAAATGATTTACTTTCGTAATGAATTTTGTGTTTCTAACTTTGTATTCTTATTCTGAAGGAGGTCCCTCAAAATTGTAATAAGCTTCAGGACCCACAAAACTTGGATCCATCACTGCCATTAAGATGATTGATTGATTTTTTAACATCTAGTTCCTTTCTGTTTTATAACATACTTTGCCACTTGACAAAATACAAATTTTTTTCTCATTGCCATTTTCTTTTAGAATTCCTTTTGATAACAGTGTAGTGTTCCAGTGAATGGATTTATTATATGAATTGATTTATTAAATGAATCCTCTAATGTTGGAATCCACTCTTCCTTCCCCCCCGCCCCCGCTTATTCTTATAAACGATGCTTTATTGAGCATCCTGGTAAGTATATCTTTGTGCATAAATGTGTAGAAGTTGAATTACTGGCTCAAACCATATGTGTATTTGGGGGGCTTTTGACGCATATTGACAAATAGCTCTTTGGAGAAGTGGTATCAACTTTCTATCCCAACAGTGGTTTGTGAGGGAACTCATTTTCCCAGCTCCTGTCAGCACTGTTTATTTTATTGTAAAAACTTTTGCTAATTTCATGGGTATAAAAGCTATCTTATTATTTTAATATTTATGTTTTTCTTATTAAGGTGAAAATTGTTAGTTTTCCATCAGAGCGTACTCTGAGAGCTCTTTATATTTTTAGGGCATTAGCCATTTGCCAGTTACAATGCGTATTGATCACCTAGTCTTAAACTGGATTTGGAGAAGCAGAGGAATTTAGGTCATTTGGAATTGTCACCATCATCTGCCGGCAGCAAATGCCATTTAGGGGAAATTGTAGAAGGCATTCCAGAAGGCAAGCCTACGTCTGATTAAGTTGGCCACGTTACCGGGAGAATTGAATTCATTTCAACTAAAAGATATCTGAGCATCTATTATGTGCCTAACACTTTACTATCTATTACCCTTTGATGAATACAGCTAATTGTAATGCAGAATTTCGCAGAAATGCAAAAGCCATGCTTGCAATTTCAATAAGACATATTTGAGAAAAGTTCCTCAATTCTTAATGGAAAAGTGTTGGCGGGGTGTTTGGGGCAGTTGGCTCAGAGATAGAGCACGTGCTAAGCAGAAGTGGTGGGAAAGTCCCCCAAGTGGGTGGCACAGCGTGGGGAGTGAGCATGCGTCATAAAGTCACAGAGCAGCAAAATGTCCAGTACAACTATGATGTCCTAGGAATGTGGCGTGATTTGGGGTAATAAGGCAGCGATGGGAGACTGAGGTATGTTTTAGTTCGTTTGGGCGGCTGTGACAAATTACTGAAGACAGGGTGTCTTAAACAACAATGTATTTCCCACAGTTGCAGAGGCTGGGAAGTCCAAGGTCAAAGTGTCTGGAGGACCCACTTCCTGGTTTGCAGTTAGCCATCATCTCATTGTATCCCCACAAGCCAGAGGGCAGAGATAGAAAAGAAACACTGCCATGTCTGTTCTTATGAGAGCGCTAATCCCATTGGGGAAGGGGCTCCACCCTCATGACCTAATTACCTCCCAGAGGCCCCACCTCCAAATGCCATCACAGTGGGCATTAGGATTTTAACATGAATTTTGGAGGAACATAAATATTCAGTTCTTAGCAAGGTCACACAGTGAAAATCCTTGCATGCCATATGAAGATAAAGAGCATTTTAGAAGATGTCCCGCATTCTGGAATGGATTCTGAGATTCAGAAAATTATGAGGATGTGTAACACGATGTGACCTGCCAAGTGCACTTAATTTTTTGCAGACTGTCACCAAGAGTTCTTGGTGACAAACACACGTTCCATTTGCAGAGCCATTGAGATGGAAGACCCCAAGTGTTCAGGCTTCTCAGAAGGTCTGCAAGTGCTTTGAGATTCCTTTCAACACTCTCGCTTTCAGGGCTCTGGGCCTTCCCCTACTCCCCCAGCATGTGCATTATTTCTAACCATGTGTCATCATTTACTTCAGTTGACTTCAAGACAGGAATATTTTTTCCAAGCTGCCCCCATCATGCTTCCACATCTTCAAGCAGATGGTCAGGCTAAAAGTGTGAGGACAGCTAAGATGGTCTAGAGAGGCCAACTGGAGGAGATGGATGTGGCTAAATGCAAAATTTTAGGGGCTGTGTGCTTCCAGGGAGAGATTGTGGCTTCTGCGGATTGACAAAGTGGGATATATAAGTTAGTTAAGCCATTTTACCACCTGTAACTTGTGGCAAGTTACTTGGACCTTCTGAGCTTCCTTCTCCCTATCTGTGAAATGGGGCCATAACAGCGACCTCATCAGAGATGCTGATTCAGTGAAATTACATGTGTACCGTTCCTGACACACAGCAGACATCCTATAAATGCATTTCCCATGTCCTCTTCCCTTCCTCATAAAAAGGGAGTTTATCATCTAAAGTCCTTCAGACTTCCTCTGAATCTGGAACAGCCAGCACTAACTCAGCGAGGGAAGAATGCCAGAGCATGCTGAATCTCATCACCGTGCCAACAAAACGCCATCGTAGATTAAGAGAATTCCTTCTGAGTTTAAGCATTTCTAAATACCTTTCCTGAACTGAGAAGGCAGGCTGAACCAAGTGTAAAAAGACTATTCTCTTCTGTTTGTAAAGGCATCTTTTCCATCTTCTTTGGATTTTCATGATCTGTAACTGGACTTGTGTACCCAGCTGGCAGCTGCACCAGCCAGACCCTGAGGTAACTGTAGTTTAAGCCCAATTGTTTTTCTTACTCAGAGCAGCCTACAAATTCTATTTCAAGCACACACACGTACAGAATGCAGATGTGGGAATGAAAACCAGGCCCTTTTGGGGAATGAGGCCGTGATATTTGACTGTAGTGAGGCCACTAGTGGCCCATGTACAGGGGCCCCACCCAGGCATAGTTGGGGCTCAGACCTCAAGAGTGGTTTTGGCCTTTGGGTATGACATTAGCAATCACATGGACAGTCACCACATCTCCCATTTGGGGCAAAGACATTGCACAATCTATGATCAGACAGGCTTGAAAGGCTTTTTCTGTACAGTTAAAAACGTGTAACAGCATGGAAATTCTAGAAAACTAACTTTCTGAAGACGCTAAGTATCATTCAAAAGGTCTACTCCAATCAAGGAAATGGCCACTTGAGAATGTGCTTCTCGTGTATCCAAACCAGGAACGAGATTCCTAGGCTGTTCACCTCATGCAGCAAAAGCTCTTATAGCCCAGATGGATCCCAAAATGAACATTCCTTTTGGATGACTAGTAAATCATTTATTCACTCATTCATTCATTCAACAAATATTTATTAAGAACCTACTATATCATTGGTAGTATCACAGGTACTAAGGATACCCTGGTGAACATCAACAACAAAAAACATTTTTAAAGAATTCCCTGGCGGTCCAGTGGTTGGGACTCTGCTCTTTCGCTGCCGAGGATGCGGATTCAGTCCCTGGCCGGGAACTAAGATTCCGCAAGCCATGAGGTGCAGCCAATAAATAAATAAATAATTACATAATAAAAAATTAAAAGGAGACAAGAGGAACTGGATATTTTTTTTAAAAAATCCCTGGCCTCACAAAGCTTCCATTTCAGCAGGAGAGACTGACAATAAACAGTAGTAATAATGAAACTATGAGTTATAGTGTATAGTGAAAAACACTCAGGAAGAAAATGAAGCAGGGATGGGGTATGAAATACGAGACAGAGTGGGTGCTGAAATTTTGGAGAAGGTGGTGAGGGGAGGCCTCGCTGGGAAGCTGACTTTCATGAAAGACTTGATTGATGGTTTGGATAAATATAGACTTAGATCAAACATATTTCCTCCTGGATTTTCGAGGCTGTGTCTCCATTGTCTTTGGTTTCTGGGCTGCTGTTAAGAAAGCGAATGCCCTTCTGACTTCTGCTCCTTTGTGACTTTTCTCCACACCCGCTGGGAACTTGTAGGAACCTCTGTTTTTCCCCTGCCATCTGGAACGTCTCAGTGACAAGCCTGAGTGTGTTGAGCATTTCATGAACACTTTCAGTCTCCAAGCTCATGGCCTTCAGTTTGGGGAGAAAAAAAAAATCTGATAATACCTCTGGAAAACTGCTCTGTTTTTCCTGACCTCCTTACCCAAATCCCCATTATTAGAAATTGAGAGGCTCTGAAGTAATTCTCTATTGTTCTTACTGGTTCTCACCTTTTCCCCTCTCTTAGTCGTTTTGCTGCCCTTTTTGAGATTTCGTCAACTTTTTCTTCTCCTCTGAATTTGTCATTTCTGTTCTCATGGTCCCCAGAGCCCGCTCTTGCTCTCCAAATTTCCCCTTTTCTTGGACTGTCTCATCTCTTCTGAGTTTCTGTTTTCCGTTCATTTCTCACATGAAAGAGGCTTTATGAAATGTCTATTAACCCTTGCTAGTCTGTTCATGCGTAAGCGAGGCACGGTCGTACTCACTGGAAGCTTTTATATATGGCCCAGGGCGCTTCACGATGGAGTGACCGGACAGAATCTAAACCTTACCCTCAAAAATCTGTTGGTCTGTTCTTGGAGGACAGTCAGCTTTCCTCCAGTTTCCCGACCAAGATGTCAGCCCTTTGCCGGAATTTTGTCAGAGGGCACCTCATGCACCTTCCCCTGTGCCTTGTGACCCAGAATCCAGTCCGTTGGTTCAACATCTTCAGTGGTTCTGCTGTGGCTTTGGGGACTAGCTTGGCTGAATGGGGTAGACGGGGGGCTGGAGGAAGCTCGCTGCACCGTTACAAGGATTCAGCCGGCCCTCATGCTTCCCACGCACTCTGCATTCTTAGCTTCAGAAGGATCTGGTGCCTCTTTTCCTGAACTTCCCTGGCCCTGCAGTTATGCAGAGTTCTGTGCTTGAAGGCCTAGGTGTCAGCTTTCTCTTGTCTGCTGTTGTTTCCTCTCTCCTCCCCTTAATTCTTTGATTTATGCTTTTTTAATTCTTCATTGTCATCTGAATGGAATTTCAGAAGGAGATGGACATAAATTGGTTACCTGAACTGCCATATTTAAGCACAAGTCACATTCTCTTCTGTTTTGAGTCTCTCCTGCCAAAAATTACCCTATTGGTCCTGGTAGAGTGCCTCAGGAGATTCTCACAAGAAGTAGGAATCAAACGAAATGTCAGGATCTTCCATCCCGGCGCAGTTATCTATCTCTGAACAAGTGACCCTAAACATAGTGACCTAAAACAACCACAATTGTTTATTTGCTCATGATTCTACCATTTGGGCAGTGTTTGGAGGGGGCATCTCATTTCTGTTCCACGGGACATCGGCTGGGACAGCTCTCCTGGGACTGAGGGTTCCCCTCTCAAGATGGTGCACCCACATGACCGGCCAGTAGTCCTGGCTGGAGAATGGGTGCTCAGCGGGGACCACCAGTCAGGGCTTCCGTTCTTCTTCATGTGGCCTTGGTTGGGCTCCACGGACGCTTGGTTCTGTGAGGGAGCGTCCAAGACCACATTCACCACGAAGCCAAGCTCCCTTGTGCAAACTCATATCGAGCTTCCATTTTGCATCACACTTGCTAGTGTCCCATTGGCCAAAGCAGGTCACATGGCCAAGCCCAGACTCCATGTGGGAAGGGACACTCCACAGGGCCATGATGGCTGGGAGGCATGGTTCATGGGGAGCCACATGCCCCCTGGAAGTTTAAAATGCTGTGATCCTGTGCTTCTTTGCGTAACTGATTTGTTCCATTTTCTTTCATTGGGGCACCAGACTCTTGTACTGTAGATATTTTCATTTGATATAAACATTTAATATGTATTAGAGCCACAGAAATATTGTAGCATTTCCACTTAAAACAGTTCTGAATGGACATAAAGATATAGCCTATGTCATTTACCTATTGCTATAATGATTGTGTTCCTGGTTAGTGAAAGACATGGGAAAAAATTCACCCTATGGGGTCAAATTCCTAAATATACCTTTCAAGGGAATTGAGTATTGTCTTTTGCCTTAGGTTACCAAAGGTTAGCTTCTTGTCCTTTTGGTTTTAAAATAGTTGAAAATGAGCCTCTTTAACACCTGCCCAGACTCCAAAGAATAAAAGTGGGTATTTACATCATAACCAGAGAGCGCATTTCTTGGAAATTCCAAACACGTCTCTTGTGACGTGCTTTGCAAGCGTGTCCAGAACATTCCTGCCTGTGGTAGGGCAGAAGTGGCTTAGCTTGTGCTGTGTGTTGTGTGAGTCTTGGTCTGTGACTGATAACTGTGTCCATCTTGTGTGCAGGGGTTCTTTATCTCCAGTATGGAGATGAAACCAAGCAGCTCAGGATGCCGAACGAAATTACAAGTGCAGACACAATCCGTGCTCTCTTCGTAAGTGCCTTTCCACAGCAGCTCACCATGAAAATGCTGGAGTCGCCCAGTGTCGCCATTTACATCAAAGATGAAAGCAGAAATGTCTATTATGAGTTAAATGATGTCAGGTAAGCAGTTACGTCATTTGTTCGTGTGCATGTGTCCACCATCTTGCGTTGAGGGTTGGTACCGACCCCTTATCTCTTTGTGTTCCAGTGAAGAAAGCACACCTGTTGTCCTGATGGGCAGGTTTATTTTACCCAGGTGTGAAACCACTATCTGGTTTTCTAGAACTCACTGACAAGGTTTGGTTTACAAAGGTGAGGACAGACTTCTCCCACACAGATCTTTGCATGTTACATCTGAAAGGAATGGAAGAAATGAGCCAGTCTGCTGTTTATCTAAGAGTTAGGGGAACTAAGGCCCAGAAAGATCATATGAGTTGAAGGTTATACTTACAGGTGGAACTTAACCAACTTCTTCTCAAGGGTTCTTTTTTTTTTTTTTTTTTTGCGGTACGCGGGCCTCTCACTGCTGTGGCCTCTCCCGCTGCGGAGCACAGGCTCCGGACGCGCAGGCTCAGCGGCCATGGCTCACGGGCCCAGCCGCTCCACGGCACGTGGGATCCTCCCGGACAGGGGCACGAACCCGCATCCCCCGCATCGGCAGGTGGGCTCTCAACCACTGCGCCACCAGGGAAGCCCCTTCTCAAGGGTTCTTGTCATCACAGACAGAGCCTGTAGACATTTTAGGTAATGATCTCACTGGCCTATTCTTTTTTTTTTTTTTTTTTTTTTCTTTATACGAACAAGTTAGAATAAAAGCAGTGGACTCTATGCTATTGTCCACAAGAAAGGAGGCTAAGAAGCATTCTCCTTTTCCATTTGTTTCTTAAATAGTTGGCCTTTACTAAAGGATCCCACTTTCTTGGTGAGCTTTCTCCTGGGCTTCTAGTAAAATGTACTCTAAAACGAGGCTAAATGGAGTCATGCTGTGGCAGGTGGCACGGAAAGAGAAACATCTTTATCGACCGCAGTGGTGTTGTGCATAGAACAGAAGGGACCCATCTGAGCTCTTCCAGCCAAACAAGCCTGAGAAACAGGACTTAAATCAACACAAGCAGCAGTTGCTAGTATAGCCGCTGAACATTCTAGAGTGGAAAAAAATGATTGAGTGACTCATCCAGCCCTTTCATTTGATGGGACCAGAACCTCTGATGCATAAAAGTAAGACTTACTCAAGATCATGTAGCCAATTAATTTCTAAGCCCAGACCCAAACCTGACTGTCCATATTCTTGGCCAAGAATTTTTTATTTCCTCCGAATGTTCTCCCCTCAACTCATCTGGGCCCCAAGTTGGACTTCTGGATCCCTTCCCTGTGGGGATAGCAGACTTTCCTGTTTCTTCATCATGGAATTAATAGGAACTACTTTTAAAAAATATGCCTTTAGTGCATAATAAATGTAAACTGATAAATATCTAACAGTGATCTGAAATGACATATTTAGGCATGTACCAAAGCATATGAGTAATTGAGAGCTTTCAATGTTCGACACATGCCCTAAGGTATAGGTGCTATATCTGTTACCCAACCTTCCTGCTTTTTAAAAACGTTTAAATATTCATGGGTTTCAGAAAATTTACGTTTGCTTTTTGAAATAAATTATTAATCGAGCTGTCACCAAAAAAGTCCTGAATTTACAAAACATAAACTTAAACATGAAGTAATCACATGATATTTAGAGAGTATGTTCATAGTCATATAATCTCATGTAGTATTTTAACATGGACAGTCATCTTCTTGAATTTCTGCGTTTTGCAGTTATAGAACTTGAGGGATATGGTAATGATAAATACATATGAAACTACACAAAGCCACTTTTGATTGTGGAGCTCAAGGCTGATGAGATTATTGTAAGCAGTTGGACCCCACTGTCTTGCAGCCCGTGCAAGAATTTTTGTATTACAGGGTTTCCCTGGTGGCGCAGTGGTTAAGAATCCGCCTGCCGATGCAGGGGACACGGGTTCGAGCCCTGGTCTGGGGGGCTCCCACATGCCGTGGAGCAACTGGGCCCGTGAGCCACAACTACTGAGCCTGCGCGTCTGGAGCCTGTGCTCCACAACAAGAGGGGCCGCGATAGTGAGAGGCCCGCGCACTGCGATGAAGAGTGGCCCCTGCTTGCCACAACTAGAGAAAGCCCTGGAACAGAAACGAAGACCCAACACAGCAAAAATAAATAAATTAATTAATAAACTCCTACCCCCTACATCTAAAAAAAAAAATTTTTTTTTTTGTATTACAATGAGTCATGATTTTCTAGAGGCTTTCCCAAGCCTCAGAGTATGACTGCTAAGACTTTCTGCACACATTCTTTGGGAATGTTGTGACGTAGTCACAAAAAGAGAAATGGGAGAGACGGCAAAGAGGAAAAGGTACCCAGAACTTCCAAACTGAGATGATCCTTCTTGATGCAAATTCAGTTGATAAAATAATGGATTGGCCAAAAAGTTCATTCTGGTTTTTCCATAAGATGTCATGGAAAACCTGAATGAACTTTTTGGCCAACCCAATAAATGAAAGCAGAGCTTGAGAGAAGTGATCACTTTAAACAATAATAATTTTCAGTTAGTTTGTTTCTATTTGCAAAAGTGATGGTCTCCTTGATTCTTAGGCTGCGGTACTGATAGCCTGATTTTTTAAAAATCTCATTTAAAATATTTTAAGTGGAAAGTCATTGGTTTATAAATCTGTCTATAATTTTACTTTTCAGTGTTTTGATTTACATATAAAAAGTGGATCTAAAAATATTTAAGTGGATAAAATGTGTTTATGTGGTGATGATTATCATATTTATGTGAGATGATCACATGTATGTCCTTTCCAAAGAATTATTATTCTTTGCTTTTATGCATAAAATGCCTCAAGTATGTTTTATTTTATTTCACCATCAGCATTAAATAGAATCTTGCTCCTTGCAAGAAAAAAAAAAAATGTAGCGTGTAGATTTTACCTGAAGACACTGGCTTTAGTCTTTCTAAACCCAGAGACAAATTTCATTTCACATCCAGTATTTTCAAAGCGACGGTATATTTGTTAAACATTTGGTTCTTTCATCATGGTGTTGGGTTCTCCATCTTTTCCTTAGGGAAATGCTACAGAGAGTTTAGGCTGAAATTCTGTGTTGTAAATGTTGCCATGGTAAACACAAGCTGGGCCTTTGCTGTTGGTTCATCTTGGATGAACATGTTTCTAAATTAATAAATCAACCTCCTGTGTTTTAAGTACCTTCAGACCCACACTAAGTTTTTTTCATGGCTCAAGTCAGGTTTTCAGTTTCTTTACATCATCCCTTGGGACTTTGCCCCCTCCTCCTCCCAGCCACAGGGTGAGTTCCTGCAGTGAATCCCCACATCCTTTTCTTCTGCAACCTCTTCCCCTCCTAGTAACTTAGTCACTTCTAATAACAAGGACCGCACGCCTCCCCTTAAGCAGACTTCTAATGAGCTGCTTGAAATTTGGAGCAACCATGCAAGCCGGGGCTAGTCATTGCTTTAAAGCAACCACTGACGGATATTTGGTGGAGGGAAGCAAGCCTCATCCAAGGATGCTCCACTTCGTTGAAAACAGAAACACAACCCAATAATCCCAGTGATTGCGATCAGCCCACAAAACATGTGGCTGCAGATGGAGGAAAGGAACATGTCTTCCTGCACAGGGTTCCCTGAGCTCACCATGCTGCCACTGGCAGGAATCACAGTGTAGACAGGGCTAAACGTTCCTGGGGGTGTGCCTTCTGCTGATGAAAGCCGCAGATGGAGGGCGAAGGACTTCGTAGACATTCCTAAGCTCTTAAATAATTTGGAGGTAGGCTCTTAGCGAGTTGTGGTTCTGTCCTTTGCAGCAGTACGAGGGACTCCAGGGTGACTCCAGGATTCTAAGTGTTTTCAGAGGGAGAGACAGACCAGTGGAAGAATTTATCCGCTGGTTCTCCTGTAATTCAACTTGTATGTAGAACAGTATTTTTTAAAATCCACTCTGGAGAGAAGAATCTAATAAAATTTTTAAATGCCTTAAAAAATCCACTATGGAAGAAAAAAAGGCATTGTAAAGATACTAGTTTTGATCTTTGTGGTACTTTTTTTTTTCTGGACTGCAAATACATTTTCTTTCCCTTGCTTAAGGTGTTTGAAGGAAAAAAAAGCATTTTTCCTTTGCATGTATTCGTGAGATAAGCAGAAAACCAGGTGTCTGGGCAAAGTAAACAATTAAATATTTAAATATTAACCAAATCCCTTTGAATGTATTGTAAATATGGGAGCTTTATTGTTTCTTAAAGTGTTAGCTTTCATTGCCCAGAATCTTGAAAGAAGGTTTATGCTCCCCGATGTTTACGGGCGGAGAACTACGGAGAAAGAATAATACTTTCCTGAGGAACCAAAAAAAAAAAAGGAAAGGAAAGAAAAGCTGAAGTCATTTTTCTCCTTTGCCTTATTTATTTTTGCCTATTTTTATGGTAAAAGAACTTTTTGCCTGGTTGATTGCACACAACGGCTAGATTGTCTGTGGATGTCTTTTACCTGATTCTTACGGGCAGACGAAGGAAATGGCCAAAATAAGGCTCCTTTCATCTGCCATAGTTATTGATGTTTTTGATTCCAGGAACATTCAGGACAGATCCCTTCTCAAAGTGTACAACAAGGATCCTGCCCATGCATTTAACCACACACCGAAAACTGTGAACGGAGACGTGAGGGTAAGTGTCCCTGTTCTATTTTTACTTTAATTCTGTGGGTTGAACCATCCCTCCTTCTGGCATTTGGTCCCTGTGTAATCACACCCAAACACCAGATTTGGGGGCTTCTTACTGCTCTTCTTGTCTGATAATTCATTATTTGTTCATTGGTAGAGAAATCAGATCTCCTGATCATTTGGAGCAAAAGGATTGAAACAGGGCTTCACACATCCTAATTCATCTCTAAGAATGGAGTTTAGTTATGTCCTTACTCCAGGGGGGTCCTGAAAATCTGTACATGAAAGGGTTCTTGGTCCATAATACATTAACTTACTCAGAGGATCTCTTGCTGTTTTTTCTCCAGTTAAAAACAAGACTAACATACCAACAACAACAAAGCCCGTGCACAACTGCATGTAGAATCTATTAATATCCTTAGATCTGCTATTCCAAGTCCTAGCAGCCTAATTAAATTATTTACCTCCTAATTCAGGACTGTTTGCTGTTATAACAGCAAATAATGTTAAATATGATCAAATGTCACCTGAATTGTGTTGAGGGCAAAGTACAAAAATCTGCATGCTTTGTGAGCTAAAGTTCTCTAGATTTAGATCATCGTAGAAGATTATCCAAACATTCAAAGCACACAGGGATATTTTGAAGAATAAAGAACAGGGAAACCGAAAAGACAGATTGTAAAATCACACTAATGCAAGTCCATTAGAAAGGGATTGAGTTTCTAACAGTAACGCTACATTCCTCTGCAGTAAAAATGAGAAGAAAAGAAGGTTAACTTCTCCAGATGCACCTCCCCTACCCCAACCCATCGCCCCACACAAATTTAGAAGGTGCCTCGCCATTTTATATCATCCTTTCTGAGGATTAGCACTGGATGCTGAAAAGAGTTAAACTAGAAGAAGAGTAAATGAGTAGGTTCTATTGCCAAAGAAACCCAGGCACTGTCTGTCCTGGAGTTGCAGTATGTTCTTCAAGGTCTGTGCTTCCTGACAGTGGGTATTAGTTTTTCTACTGCTGCTGCAACAAATTATCACATATTTAGTGGCTTAAAATGACACAGATTTACTACCTTACAGTTCTAGAGGTCAGAAGTCCAACATAACTCCAGGGGACTAAAATCAAGAGGTCACTGGCGTTCCTTTCCAGAAGCTTGGAGAAAATATGTTGCCTTTTTTTTCTCCAGCTTCTAGAAGCCACCCCCATTCCTCATCTTGTAGCCCTTTTCCTCCATCTTTAAACCCAGCCAAATAGCATCTTTCTGACCCTGCTTCCCTCCTCACACCTCCAGCCCTCCCTCTTCCTCTGTTAAGGACACTTGTCATAACATTGGGCCCAATACTCCAGAATAATCTCCTTGTATTAGGGTCTACTGATTGGCCACCTTCATCCCCTTTTCCGTGTAGTCACAGGTTCTGGGGACTAGGACGAAAACATCTTTGTTCTGCCTACCACACAGGGTCTGTGAGTTTAGGACCAAGAGGCCAGGAGGTAAAATAGAAAGTGCTGGGAGAATTTCCATGTCATTCTGGACTGGAAGATGAGTGGTGATGACATTGTAGGATCAGAGCCTATACACTTTTGGAGGAAGAGGCCTCTTACATTCTCCACGGCTGCTTTTTTATGTCAGAAATAATCTGTGATTTGAAGTGGAGGCTGTGCTGCTGCTTCAGGAAAGCTAGGATTTGGAGGTTTGCTTTTAGGCATTACACTTTCAGTATATAAACCAGCTCCATGTGAAGACCGGTGGAATCACGCTATTCACGAAGCCTGCGCCGAATATTATGGTACACTTTGCTTTTCATGACCTCATTCTCTTTCTCAGTGACATTCTAAGAGTCCTTGCTCCCTTGGAGATCCTTACTTTGTGAGACATCTAGCCTTCAAAGTTTCATGAGTTTCAGAGTTCTGTTTTTGCTACCTTGCAGTCCACACAGGGGCCCCAGAATCGCCTCTGAAAATCTTGTTTATGGCTGGGGAGGACACCTGTTTTTAACTCTTGAGCAGATGTGGTATCTCCGTAAGGAGCAGCAGTGAGCATGGAGAAAATCAAGTATTAACCATCTGGACAGAGTCTATGAGGATTCAGAACTTTGGCTCTGGGTTTCAGTAGAGTTGTTCAGTTTTTACTTTTAGACGAGACCTTTGTGGGTCACTTTCCGAATGGCCCACAGCCTGCTTTAGACAGCAGTGTTCTCTGGAGGAAAGTCAGACTGTTTGCCCTAGAGGAGGAGAAACGAATGTTCACCATCCAACCCACAGAAAAACTTTCAGGTTTCAGTGAAGACGACTTAGAAATGAGAAATAGAACGCCGTTTTAAAACCAACTCAGTGTGATCGTGCCTGCAGTTTGCAACTTGGCCCCTATTGATGGATTCCAGAAGCTAAAAGACCTGGAATTCCTTCTGCCTCACCTTTTGGCTCTGGGGGTTGGAATTCTGTCTCCTTCTTGATGAAGGTGGCTGCCTTGCTATTAAAGGAAAGGAAGCTGTGTTGAGTCCTGCCAGGAACGCAGCTGCATAAGCCCACTGCTCATGGTAAAGAACAGAAATAGAGAACAGAGCAAGGATCAACTGCTGTAGACTAAACCCAGCTGCATGGTGGGTGGAGAGCTCCATCTTCTCGTGTGTTTGCAGCGCACACGTGGCCGGGAAGGAATTTGATGATAACTGCTCACCTGAGGCAGTTGTGCAGCCCTGCACCTCATGTCACTGGTCTTCATCTACCAGCCTCCAGAGGCAGCCTGGGCCAGACCTCCCAGCTGCCCACTCGTTACCAATACACATGCGTGTCTCGGAAAACCTGGGTGGGACCAGGCAGAGGTACAACAGCGGCAATGGCAGCACTTTGTGGTGGCCTCGGAGTCTTTCCTTAGACAATGAATTTAATACCTTGCCTGTGAGAGAGAGAAAATGTGAGACTCCGGATCCAAAACGGTCAGTTAGCAGAGCAGTGATGGTAGGTGGTGGTAGTCATGAAGCACGGAAAACTAAAGTATTAACGCCGAGGTTTTGGGCCTCAGGGCGTGCGTGGAATAGATGTTTGGTGGGGAAAACACGTGTCGAGTTTTTCATTGAGCATCTAGCTGAGCATTTTTTAAATTGATTTGTTTTTTTAATTGAAGTATAGTTGATATACAATATTGTGTCAGTTTCAGGTGTACAGCAAAGGGATTCAGTTATTTTTTTCAGATTATATTCTATTATAGGCTAGTACAAGATATTGAATATAGTTCCCTGTGCTGTGCAGTAAATCCTTATTGCTTATCTATCTTATGTATAGTAGTTTGTGTCTGTTAATCCCATTCTCCTAATTTGTCCCTCCCTTCTTCCCTCCCTCTCCCGTTTGGTAAACATGTGTTTGTTTTCTATGTCTGTGAGTCTGTTTCTGTTTTGTATATAGATTCATTTGTAATATTTTTAGATTCCACATATAAGTGATACCATAGCATTTGTCTTTCTCTGTCTGACTTCACTAAGTATAATATTCTCTAGGTCGATCCATGTTGCTGCAAATGACAATATTTCATTCTTTTTATGGAAGAGTAATATTTCATTGTGTGTGTATTATGTATATATATATATGTGTGTGTGTGTGTGTGTATACACACACATACACACACACACACCCCTCATCTTCTTAAGTCAGTCATCGGTTAATGGGCACTTGGGTTGTTTCCATGTCTTGGCTATTGTAAATAGTGCTGCTGTGAACAATGGGGTGCATGTATCTTTTCAATTTAGAGTTTTCGTTTCTTCCTGAGCTGAGCATTTTTGAAGCTAGTCTATCCAATGAGACTTGTGGTTCTCTGCTGGGACTGAGCATCCCCTGATTCTTTACATGTGGGTGCAAATCACCTGGATCTAAATGAATCACCTGGCTTTTGTTTCATCACATTAGATAGTAGCTTTGATAATTAAGTTCCCAAGGGGCTGAGCTCACCACATGGAACGGGCCCTTTTGCCAAAATTACATATGTACTCAATGGGTTTGTAATTCACACATGTACAACTCAGAAGATGAGCTATTCCATTCCGTGGCTCTCAGAGGGTACCAGGGACTTCCTGTTCACCAAACCTAGTGGCTTTTTCACAGTTTTCAGGCTTTTCCACAGTTTTCAGGCTTTTCCACCTTCTTGTGTGCTTTGAGATTACTTCCCAAGGTTCTTTGCTCCAGTCCGTCAGTTCTCTCCTTCCTGTATGTCTTTAATTTTTACTTGCAGGTAAGACAGCTTCCACATTTGCATAGAGAATGCATTCCCCAGAATTGCCCTGCATCTTAAATTACTTCCTAATGGCCAACTCACTTACTGCCCCCCAGACCTCTTCTGTCTGACCTCTGCATTTCACTATGACAGGTGGTCTCCTTAGAAACCTTGGTTCCCATTACACTGCCAGCTCTAAATCCCTTGCCTACATGCAAACACACCCCAGCCTCCTTCATTTACTAACTCTTCTTCTTCCTCTTGCCCTCTACCTGGTCTTCAGTGCCTTCAGGCAGGCTTCACCTGTGTGTGTGTGTGTGTGTGTGTGTGTTTTAATTTGCTTTTTTTCTTTCATCTGCACCTTTTCATTTGTCATTTTTGTCTTACTACTGATTTAACCATTAGGTCAATGTAGGTGTCCCTTAAAACTCTGTCCCTAACTCTGCCATTTCTCTAGAGTTCAAGACCAATGTTCAACTTTCAAGTGGTTGTCTCCACATGGTTATTCTTCCAGTGTTTCCAGTGTTTCCAGTGTATCCTGTAGAAGAAAAGAAAATCCTAATCTTTTTTTTTAGCCCCAAGCCTTTTCCTCCTTGTTCTTCTGTCTTTGTGAATGAGTACATGACTGTGCATGGTGTGTATGTGTGTGCATGTGCCTGTGTGTTTTGAAGGGTGAGAGAGAAGAGATTTAAGAAGTCGAGTTATCAGTGAGTCTTCAATGGCCTAACTCCTGTTTCTCACCCAATCCCACCAGTCCCCAGAGCCCATCCATTTCACTCTGCAAGGACTCTTACACACCATCCTGCCGCCCTGGCCTGCACAATTACTCTCACGATAGCTAACTTTTTTGTGCATTGATGAAGCATGTTGACGGGTAATTTCATGTAAATCCTCAAGGCGCCATTTTGAGGCAGGTATTGGTACAAGCCCTTGTGTTTATAGCTCAGAAAACAGTTGCTGAGGTCTGTTGAAGACACCTGCCCAAGGCCACACAGCAAGAGAGTGCAGAGCTGAGATCTGATCCAGGCAGCTTGGCTGCAGATCCCAGGCTCTTAGCAGCACCGCTCTGATGCTGTAGTTCTGGCGTTCTTTATGTTTCTATCAGTCGGTTACACAACAGCCTTTAACCGGCCTCCCCAGCTCTTTTTACTCCAGTCAGCTATTTGCCAAGTCAGGTCCCTGAGCGCAACTTGCCATTGTGCAAAGAATAGCACAGGCTGATGGTCGATATCATCTCCATCCCAACAGCCAACCTGAGCCCCCTCAGTTCTTGCTCCGAGTCTCTGAAAAGCACTGTCTTTCCTCACATACAGTAAATCCCCTATATACAAATGAGTTCCGTTCTGAGAGCGAGTTCGTTAAGTGCAATTTGTTCGTTAAGTCCAACCGAGTTAGCCTAAGTACCCAACTAACACAATCACCTGTATAGTACCGTACCAGCTACATCGCCACTGCTCTTATGCTTGCTTCCGGACATCCTGGGCTTGAAATAAAGATACTGATTACTGTACTCTATACAGTAGTGTACAGTAAAGTACACAAAAGCACAGCCATTTGTAGGGGATGCACACACCTGACAGTGTATGCCAGACACGTGAACTAACTTAGGTGATTGGACATGCAAACGCACGTTCGTATCTTTGAGTTTGCAACTTGAAGGTTTGTATGTAGGGGACTTACTGTCTATACCTTCCGAAATTCCACACATCAAACATACTACAAGACGATTGCTCAATTATGTCGACAAGCTGCTGGCATGAAAAAAGGGTGGGAGGGGACACTGTTCTATTTCTCAGGTCTCTTCTATCCCCTAACAGCCAAAGGCCATGTGTGCACCATGTTTGGATCCTGATTGGAGCAAACCAACTGTAAAAGACATCTTTGAAGCCATTTGGGAAATTTGAACATGTGTTAGGAATCAGATGATATTAAGGGATAACCAGTAATTCTGTCGGGTATAATAATGGCTTGGTGGTTTTTTTTTTTAAAAAATGAGACACACTAAGGTATTTACAGTCTAAAACAGCATGACCGCTGGGGTTTGCTTTAAAACGCCCCGGCAAAACAAACCCAAGAAGTGGCAATTGATGAAACAAAATTGGTAAAATGTTGAAAAATGTCAGAGCAGGATGATGGGAGTTGATTCTATTATTTTCTCTACTTATTTTATGGTGGAAATGCCCATAATAAAATGTGAAAAAGTAAAAACTTGCTTTTAGAGGCCAAATAAAAGACCATCTACCCTATGAAGCCTTCCCTGTCAGATTTAATCTTTCCTTTTTGGGGAGGCATGCTATACATTCTCC
The DNA here is from genome assembly GCF_964341445.2 of Mesoplodon mirus. Classification (NCBI taxonomy): domain Eukaryota; kingdom Metazoa; phylum Chordata; class Mammalia; order Artiodactyla; family Ziphiidae; genus Mesoplodon; species Mesoplodon mirus. The sequence continues at coordinate 11,621,653 of NC_138979.1, read as the reverse complement.
TGGTGTTTCAATCCTTCAGGTGCATGCTTATCTTATCGCCCAAGATTGTAAGTTCTCCGAGGGCACACACCAGCTCGTGTTCCTCTATGAAAGCCAGTCTTGGTGCCTCACCCGTGGCGAGTGTAAATGCTTGTTAAGCAGATGCTTTGAGGGCTAGAACCATGGTGTTACAACTGGTGTGTTATTCATGTTCTGTCATTAACGAGAACCCACTGTAAAAATATCTCTCTGTTCTCATCACCAGAAATAGTTGTGCTTCTCCTGGTTTATTTTCATCATGTGGACATTTTGAATCTTGCAAGTGATCATTTTCCCTCTTTGTGTTGCTACTCTAAAGCTTAGAATTAAGTTCGTGGCTCACCCACGGCTAGCGTACAGGCATTTACAGCGTGAGAGTTGGTGGTGTGCTGGCTTCGTGCCTGGCCTCTATTTTTAATTTTCCTACTTTCATCTTCTTTCTGTCATACATTCCAATTTGACTTTTTCGGGGGGTGCAAAATTGTAATGATTTCTGTGAACTCTATTAATTTCTTTGTGGAATCAGTCAGGTTACAAGTAGTATTCAGTTGGGACTTCCCTGGTGGTCCAGTGGTTAGGACTCAGCACTTTCATTGCTGAGGGTGCGGGTTCAATCCCTGGTCGGGGAACTAAGATACTGCAAGCCGCGCGGTGTAGCCAAAAATAAATTAATTAATTTAATTGAATTTTCTTTTAAAAAGTAGTATTCATTCTATACCATTGTGTTTCTAGATATGATAATAGACCTTTTTGTGCCCACGTAGAAGGCAATGTGTTAAATACTTCACATGTTATTTAAATTAGTCAACAACTCTAGAAAGCATGTAAACTGACTCAGTTTTTACAGATGATAAAATTGAGGCCAGTGACGTCTTTTCCAGGCCCGAATAGCTGGTATATGTCAGACATGGGATTTGAACCCAGTTCTTTCTGACTCTTTGTACTCAGCCCACAACCTCCCTTCCTTGACATTCCATTCAGGTTTTGCAAGTTTTGAAATGATGCTCTTAACAAGATTTTAGAACATGTAAAATATCCTTTTTAAATATTTGTCTCACTTCTTAATTCTGTTATGTGTCTATTTCCTGGCATCTTTTTATATTGAACATGCTTCATTCTATTCTATTCTGACTGGGCTAAAAGGATATCCCACCAAAAACAAAAACAAAACAAAAAAAAAAACCCAAAAAAAACAGAGAAAGAATAGAAGAAAGAGAAGGAAGAAGTATGAACCGTTTAGTATGTATGTCTGAAATGGCCCTTCCACAGAGCTCAGAGCCCTCTTTTCTACAGGGCAGTGCTCTGGTTGAGAAGAAGTATTTGGGATTTGGGGAAGGATAAAGTAATCCTACAGAAATGGAAGACAGGAGAATCCCTTAGAAATAGAAGTTTCAGAAACCAGTCCTAACTAATTTTCTTTCATCCACTCAAGATCCTCCTTGACCTGGCCACCCTGGTGTCCCCTGCACTCACACAGTGGCAGCAATATTAATAGCTAACAGTCATGAAACACTCTGTGCCGAGTCCTGTCCTGAGCTCTGTGCTCATAATCACTCTCATTTGTTCAAAACAACCCAGTGTGAGAGGAACTGTTATGATCCCCTGTTTCAGATGTGGAAACTGTGGATCAGAGAGGTTAGGGAACTTGCTCAAAGCCACACAGCTCATCAGAGATGGAGCTAGATTCGGAGCCAGACAGGCCAGCTCCAGAACTGACTTTTTTTGTTTGTTTGTTTGTTTGTTTGTTTGTTTTTTGTTTTTTGCTGTACGTGGGCCTCTCACTGCTGTGGCCTCTCCCGTTGCGGAGCACAGGCTCCGGACGCGCAGGCTCAGCAGCCATGGCTCACGGACCCAGCCGCTCTGCGGCATGTGGGATCTTCCCGGACCGGGGCACGAACCCCTGTCCCCTGCATCGGCAGGCAGACTCTCAACCACTGCGCCACCAGGGAAGCCCAGAACTGACCTTCTTACCACTACAGTGCTCACTACTGTCCTTCCCCACACTGCTGTCTTCATCATCAATGTCCAGGGGCCACCCATTTTTTTAATTATGTACGTTTCAGGTGGGCGGCATCTGTATAGACTCCAGAGCAATCACTACCACACATCTAGTTTCCATCCGTTATCATACAGTTGATCCTCTTCACCCATTTCACCCTTCCCCTAACGTCCTTTCCCCCTAATAACTACCAATCTGTTCTCTGTATCTGTGAGTTTGTTTTGTTTTATCTTGTTTGTTCACTGATTTTTGGTGTTTTTATTTTTGTTTAGACTCCACATATGAGTGAAATCATATGGTATTGGTCTTTCTCTATCTGACTTATTTCACTTAGCGTAATACCCTCCTGGTCCATTCATGTTGTTGCAAACAGCAGGGTTTCCTTCTTTTTTTTATTTTTATTTTATTTATTTATTTTTTTTTCTTTTTGCGGTATGCGGGCCTCTCACTGTTGTGGCCTCTCCCGTTGCGGAGCACAGGCTCCGGATGCGCAGGCCCAGCGGCCATGGCTCACGGGCCCAGCCGCTCCGCGGCATATGGGATCCTCCCAGACCGGGGCACGAACCCGTATCCCCTGCATCGGCAGGCGGACTCTCAACCACTGCGCCACCAGGGAGGCCCGGTTTCCTTCTTTTTTATGGCTGAGTAGTATTCCATTGTATGTATGTATGTGTGTATGTTTATGCATGTGTACATTTCACAGCTTCATCCATTCATCCACTGATGGACACTTAGGTTGTTTCCATATCTTGGCTATTGTAAATAGTGCTGCAGTGAACATGGGGGTGCAGATATCTTTTCAAATTAGTGTTCTTGTGTTCTTTGGATAAATACCCATAAGTAGACTAGCTGGGTCATATGGCAGTTCTATTCTTATTTTTTTGAGGAATCTGCATACTGTCTTCCATAGTGGCTGCACCAATTTATAATCCCGCCAGCAGTGTGCGAGGGTTCCCTTCTCTCCACATCATGTGCTGCCCATTTCTGAAGACCTAACTCGACAGCCACTGTCTCCTTCAAGCCTTTCCTTACTCCTCTCGTCTCCAAGCCTCACTCGCTACTGTCCTTTCTCTGATTCCGTAGAACCTCACCTGTCCCCCCCGCCTCTGATCACCCTCAGCTTTTCCTGTCTGCATTGTAGTTATTGATGTGCACATCTTAAATTCTATTCTAAACTCCAGGCTTAAGGGGGCAAAGCCCCTATTCCATTCATCTTCACACTCTCTGTTTCCCTGAGAAAATGTCCTGCTTTGAGGAAATTCTCATTAAATGTCTGGTTGGAAAAGGGCCTCATGTCAGCACTTTTCGTATCACAAACTTTTAGTTAATACCTGCTCTGCCAAGACCAGTACAGTGATTTGCACATGTAAACATTTGAGATTTACAGCACATCCCCTTGTTTATCCCAGGAATAATTCTTGACGAAAATGAGAACTAAGAATGTCTATTCTAACAAAATTACCCATCCTATAAATATAATTTTATCACGGTTAATCACCCTATAATTTAAGATGAGAGTAACAGATTTGTCAGATTAAACTAAGTGATTGTCAGAAATGCACACGTACCTGCATTTTATTTTCAAGAGTTAAATTCACCCATGGTAGAAAGTAAGCAAATCTCTGGATAACGAATTAAATAAGACAGATCTTGGTTTACTGTATTTATAACTCAGCAGGACAGATCTTGCTTTTAGACTGAATGGGAATCAGTATTTCAAATACCTCCAAACTTATCAAGTAGGGATAATGATTTTGGAACAGTTAACCTACTTCCGTTATTGTGAAGCTTCGCTAATCCACTCACCCAACTATTATGCATTGAGTTCTTCCAGTGGTTCAGGCTCTTGTACAAGACTCCGAAGATATAACAGTGACCAAGTATGGTAACTGCCCTCACAGATCTTCCACTCTAGTAGAAGATCAGAAAGTCAGTAATCAGTAATGATACAGACATCTGTAATTGTCACATCCATTACAGGCTATGTGCCATCTTGCCTTCATCCTATTATGTGCTGGAGTTAACACTATGGAACTGGCGTTCGAGGGATGCATCTCACTGTGTCCCTTTTATGACGTGTCTTTCTGACAGGCGAAAAGATGTTTCTGTTGCAGTTGGTAAGGAGTTACTCTTACTGAAATGATGAGCTGGGCAAACACATTTTAATACAGTGGCTATCCAGAGGAAGGTATTTTCTTCCTTTCTCCCTGCTTCCAGCTTTATTTTTTAAGACGCAAGAAAGAGTAATATATGCATATCTGATAGGCAGCTTCCAAGTGTTACAAATCTCATCCTTCCTGCTGTGTGGCTGCTTGCTTTTCCTTGCACTTTTTTTTTTTGGTCGTTGAGAGGTTATGACAACATGAGCCATATTGTATTTATAAACATCACGTGTTCCCTTGATATGGCTTGCCGTTTCTGCCAGACGGAACACATGGAAGAAACATTTCTTGTTAACTCAGCATTGGTTTTTAGTTATGCTGATTTCCGGGACAGGAAAAATGCCTTCCTACTCAGATTTAAGTTTTACAGAGGAGAAGCAAAACCTCTGAATGTCCGTGAAATAGTTTTAACAAGGGTGGATACAGCTCCTTTAAACCACATATTTTGACTAAAACTTCCCTCTGTAAAAAACCCAAGCCTGGCATTTAGTTACCATCAAGACAGGCAGAGCTGGAAGCGTTTGAGAGATGGGTGGTTTCAGGGTCTCTGCACGTCTAGAAAGTTTCTTCTAGAAGAGAACGGTTCGTGGAAGATGTAAGGTAAGAACTGTGCCTTTATAACCAAATAGGATTTTCAGAATTTTTTGGACCTGCTGTAGCACACTTACCTCCATTTGAGTTAACTTTTCTGTATTCAAGTTCAATGCAATGTGGAATTTAAATGCTGGGTTTTTATTTTAACTTCTTGCACACTGCTTAGAAGGAAACTTCTTTGTTATTGGCATTAGTCTGTTTTTTAAAATCCACTTAAGTTACATTGGGCTGTCTCCAATCTATAATCTCATGATCTAGTTTCTGTTTAACCTTATAATTTAGAAAAGGACTTCAAGTGTCAACCTTGTTTGCTAGTACAGATCTCATTGATGTATGTGTTTTGTGACAATTTTCAGTGTTTTCACAAAGGTATTTGACTTGCCTTCGGTTTCTGAGACAAATGAACATTTGAAGGCATGGTACAAATTGGGGGGAGCGGAGGGGGGATTAGTATGCTTCTTTCAACATTCAAGGAAAACGTTATTTGTTGTGTTTTCCTTGTGAACATCACTTTACATTTTAAAATATAAAGTGCGGGCTTCCCTGGTGGCACAGTGGTTGAGAGTCCACCTGCCGATGCAGGGGCCACGGGTTCTTGCCGCGGTCCGGGAAGATCCCACATGCCGCGGAGCCTGCGCATCCGGAGCCTGTGCTCCACAACGGGAGAGGTCACAACAGTGAGAGGCCCGCCTACTGCAAAATAAATAAATAAATAAATAAAATATAAAGTGCTTTTTTATCTGGGTTTTAAAAAATTCTTTAAGAAATATCAATTTAAGCTTTATGTATAACATTAAAAATGTCTGCAATTTTTATATAACAGATATAAGCCTGTTATTATCAGGTTTAATGGAAAAACCTGGAAAAAAATCTTCGGCAGAAATTATATTTACTTGAGATAACTATTCTGTCTTATTCTTGTAATAGTTCAGTCACAATGTTTTGTATTTATTTCTTTTAAAGCCATTTAATAAGAGCAATGTCCTCTTAAGGCAGTCTGTTTCCTTTTAAAGGTACATGTGTGTGTGTGGATCTGTTTATCTTTATCTCAATTTATAGATGAGTTAGTATGGATGAGAAGTTGTTATGGATGAGAAGTTGTTAACCAATGTGGTCTCAATTAATGTATATTATTTCATTTAGTCATCATTATAACCCCAAGGCATAGGTACTTTTATACCCATTTTAAGGTTGGAAAACTGAGGCTGAGAGAGATTAAGTGACAAATCACACACTGGTAAGGAGCAAAGCTGGGACTCAGCCCCAGGCTGACTGTGTCTATAGTCCCTGTTTTTAAATCCCACACTGCACACCCTTCCTTACCAGTAGCTAAGAACTCCCAGTCTGCAGTCAGATTCAGATAACTTATCTTGAAAATAATAATTATCAAAGAGCAATGCTTATTCGGCTTCAAGAGAAATTATTTTGTACAGTTTGGGGATGTTTTTGGTTCGATCTGTAGCATCCAAAACCCTAGTATCAGACTGGTTGTTTATCCGGGGACTTGGTTGCAACTTACTTGGAGTAAGAAGAACACAGTGAAAGTCAGATCGTGTGGGGATTGCAAAAAGCACTGTGGGTGAACTACCCTCTCCTCCTTCCTGCTTCCTTCTTTGCTTCATGTGCTGCGTCACTCATAAAAACCGGCTTCCCGGGATAGGGCAGGGAGCTGATTCATGAGCCTGATTTGGAAGTGAGAAAGTGTCTTGGAATGGAGATTTGCCTACATGTGCCTGCCTGCTGCCCTTTCAGGCTCCTGGCAGAGCTGTTAGGAGAAGGACAGCAAGAAAGTTACAGAACATCAGAGGTGGAGGGTTCTGGAGTCAGGGCAGCTAGCCAAGCCACCCCAGAGGCAGGGACTGTTGCTCTCCTCAACACACCTACCCCGCAACTGCCCGAAGATTGAGACATCCACTCAGCTGCAAAAACATCCTGGTGATTTGCAGTGAGAAGTAATTACTGCCGACAGCATCAACAGGGATGCAGCTGATCATCACAGCCCTGAACTTGGGCTGCAGGATCAAGGCAACTTGCTTCCAGCTCCATGGCTGTGTAAAATCCAGGGCTGGCCAACAACCAGCACGTTGGATCAGAACAGGACTTCCCTCTTCCTGCAGCACGGGCTGGGTTGTTAGCCACTGCTGGGGAGATCCGGAGGGGTTTACACCACACCCTCTGCCCTTTGATATCCAAACCGCATCTCTCGGCTTGGCTTTTGTAAATACAGATGTTTGCAGAAATTGCCTCTGACGGGGAGTTTATTAAGTCCTGGTATTTTCAGGTTGTATTCTCTGCACCCACATGTTGCTTTCTTCCTGGGGTTTTGTTTTTCTGTCTTCTCCGTGGGTCCCCATCAGGGAAGCCCAGACTATAGGAGATTGCATCCGGCCACCTCAGCACAGGTTCCCTTGGTCCAAGATCCTAATTTGTAGAGAGCTTCCAGGGGACCATTCTTCTTTTATTTCTTTTTTTAAATTGAAGTATAGTTGATGTACAATATTGTGTTAGTTTTGGGCGTACAGCAAAGTGATTCAGTTACATACATTTTTTTTTCAGGTTCTCTTCCCTTATAGGTTATCATAAGATATTGAATATAGTTCCCTGTTCTATACAGTAAATTCTTGTTGCTTATCTAATTTATGTATAGTAGTGTGTATCTGGGGACCATTCTTTTCTTTACACTTTTTCTTAAATTTCTCAGCATTTTATATAAATGCTTTTATATAAATCGTGTTACTTTTATATATGTATTTGTAGGGGGAAAAGCAAATGTTGATTTTTCTTAAGAGGGAAGAAAAAGTTTTTAAGCTATAAATCACCTGGTGCTAAGCCATTTCCTTTCTGTCCTGCTTTTAACCCATGGGGTCTGCATGTAATTTGCAGGAGCGATACGTCTGCTCCTGAGACCCTTGAACTGCTACTCCAGACTGGTGGCTGGGGAAATACACCTGATCTGTGTCATTGATGTTACCTCAAGAAACAGGCCTGGCTGACTTGGAATCATAGAGTTTCAGAGGTGGAAATAGGGTCTTACACATCATCTTTTATAACCCTTCACCTTTCAGTTGAGACTCCGGAGGCCTGGCATGGATGGAGTGACTTGGTCCAGATCACAAAATTAGGAAGTGACAAAAACCTCAGACCAGCTCTTTCTCCATCTCTAGTGCCCCCCTGCTTTAGTTCTCACCCCGCTGGGTCCCCCAAGGTGTGTTTTCTTGGTTGATTTAGGAAAAGACTCTACGTCTGACTTCCCTGAGCCGTCCATGTTGCAGTTAAGTGTAGCCAGGTCCCCGCTTCCTGTTCAGATAGCAGCCCAGCCCTGCAGTGGGACCAGAGCTCATTAATTGGAAATGCATGGGCCTGGCCCCAAAAATTAAACGGATTTTGAGCTAACCAGATTTAGATTATCCAATATTTTTATTGAAAGAGAATAGGCCATCAAGTCAACTGAAGAAACAGCAGCTGCTTCAAATTATGAGATGCTTTGAATGAAGCAATCTTGGCTTAAAAGAGTTGGGAAGTATTATAGCATTATTTGCAAAAGTCAGCCTCTTTGCTGAAGCAATGGCTCCTATGATAACCCTGTTGGAAACTCCCACATTTCCCTACTCAGAGGACTTTGAAAGTTGTTCTTCACTTGGAACCAGTGATTTTTGACAGCACATAGAAAAACAGATTCCTACATTTTAATGATTATATAATGTTGTTGTATGGAGTATTGGAAAGGTAAGTAGCACAAAGAACCTGAGAGTAAATGAATCTGATCGTTCATCACAACTAGGTAAGAAAGAAAAGGTCAGTTTAACACTGACATCAAGAAAAGCGTTAGGGCTTCCCTGGTGGCGCAGTGGTTGAAAGTCCGCCTGCCAATGCAGGGGACACGGGTTCGTGCCCCGGTCCGGGAAGATCCCACATGCCGCGGAGTGGCTGGGCCCGTGAGCCATGGCCGCTGAGCCTGCGCGTCTGGAGCCTGTGCTCCGCAACGGGAGAGGCCACAACGGTGAGAGGCCCGCGTACCGCAAAAAAAATAAATAAATTAAAAAAATTTTAAAAAGAAAAAAAGAAAAGCGTTAAAGAGTAAATAATACAGCTGGTGTGAGGATGTGGCCAAAATGGTGATAGTGTCTTGTAACTGAGCAAAGTGTAGAAACCAAGGCTTTGAGGTAAAGCCGAAAACACGGAGGGGAGAGAGCAAAACGTCAATAAAGGTTATTCAGTTGACAGCCGTGAGCCGTTGTGATGTCAGAGTAGAATCAAGTCTTGTTGAAGAGTCCGCAGGACCTCCGCTGTCTTGTTACTTGGCCCAAAAGAAAAGCTGTTCAGTACATCATTTTCGTGCAGATTTATTTATTTAAGGCCTGTCCAGATGAAAGGTGTGAACGCCGAGTGCATCGTTCCAGCTGGAGGACCACTGCTCCTTGCTCAGGCTGCACTAACTCACCCCATATTCCTGAAATACGAAGACTGTTTCCCTCAGTTGGTTGATCGCCACACATACTTGATTTCTTTCTTTTTATTATTATTATTATTATTATTATTATTTTGTGTGTGTGTGGTACGCGGTCCTCTCACTGCTGTGGCCTCTCCCGTTGCGGAGCACAGGCTCCGGACGCGCAGGCTCAGCGGCCATGGCTCACGGGCCCAGCCGCTCCGTGGCATGTGGGATCTTCCCGGACCGGGGCACGAACCTGTGTCCCCTGCATCGGCAGGCAGACTCTCAACCACTGCGCCACCAGGGAAGCCCCTATTATTTTTTTCTTTTCCTGTGAAATCAAAGGTCATGCTTTCCCTTGTTCTGATTGAACTCTTTGAACCTGTCCCTTTTCGCTTGCCCTTGATATGGTATCAAGAGCTGCCAAAGGAAAATCGAAACAAGAAATGGTAATGATGTCAATGATGAGGTAGTCAATGATGAGACATAGTGCGGACCTGATCTATAAGGCACTTAAACTTCAAAGCAAACGCCTCTAAGGCATTGGGTGTCACCGTCAGGGTCTGAAGGCTTCATACAGATGAGCGACTGGGGCTGTTCCTTGTGTTCCCTTCCGAGGAGGAAGGCAACTGAATGGAACATTGTGTAGGTGGGTCCCTACTCCCTTGCCAGAGGGACTGAGGGAACATTCTGGTTACATATCCACAAAGTGGGTATCATTTTTGCTTGCCTTGAAAAGCAAATCTAAAAATATATTTCCTAGCAGCTGTGTAACTGCAGAACCAAACAAAAAAAATCTGCTCTACTGCAGCGCAAATTACTCACTAGATATCTCCAGGGTTCAGATGTTAATGCTTCAGAAATTTGCTGCAGATTTTACTGTATATATTTAGACCAAGGAACCTATTAGCTTGTGATCCACTAGAACCTCTACATCCTCATGAAAATGAGAAATGTGCCACTGTTGGCAACTTAAGGCTATAATTATGTTAATCGGACCATTCTAAGACTGAAATACGTTGTTTTAAAATGTTTCTGTATTTTTTATTATTCGTAACAATGATCTGAAGAAACTTGGTGAAATGCTAATAAGTTTCTGTTCAGTATCACTTTGTGACTAGAGCATAAAAATGAGTCAAACGTGGTATTTGGATATTTTTAATTTGGGCAGAGAATTTTTATCTACAGATATGTACTCATATACACAGTGCATCTTAATAATATGAAAACTACCCAAATGTACTTTTATATTTTAAATGTAGAGACAGTGCATATACATGCAAGACCGTCTCCACATATATTCCCAATAACAGAAATTTCAACGTTTGCTTTGAATCACCACACTTTGCTATACCAAAAAAAAGAAAGGTCAAAAATCATTTTTTGAGCAATACCACAAGGTAAATGTTTTTCTATCAAGAGGTACTCTAAAGCACATGGGTCCCTGTTTTTAATGTGGGACCAGACTAAAATGGACTGTATACTTGAAATTCTGAGCATGTCCAAAAGCTTGCCTTTAGCTACTTGGTTCAGCTTCCTCCTCACCAACCAAAGCTTTTATTCCAGCCACAGTCAAGTGATGACATGGATTCTCTTTTCATTCCCAAAGAGAGGTTCTCCCTGCTGATAAAATAGGAAGGGAAGAAGAAGGATCCAAAACAAAGATGTGGGTCATCACCCATCTCACAATTTATTTATTTATATATTTATTTGTTTATTTATTTTGTCGTACATGGGCCTCTCACTGCTGTGGCCTCTCCCGTTGCGGAGCACAGGCTCCGGACACGCAGGCTCAGCAGCCATGGCTCACGGGCCCAGCCGCTCCGCGGCATGTGGGATCTTCCCGGACCAGGGCACGAACCTGTGTCCCCTGCATCGGCAGGCGGACTCTCAACCACTGCGCCACCAGGGAAGCCCTCACAATTTTTATAAATCATTAATACTTGAATCTGCTAGTTGAAACAGTATCAAGTGGATGGAGAGTCTTATGTCTCCTGATCTGGGGTCAGGATCACCAATTCATGTGGGGATGGGAATGAGGAAAAGCGCCTCCTTGAAATGTTATTTGCTTGCATATGAATGGACTTTTTTTGTCTCAAGCATGAGATCTTTGGAGTATAATATAGCATGGTGTTCTTGTGTCGGCTGCTTTCAGAATCTTCTTTCTTTCGTGAGCTCTTGTATCTCAAGAAGAGAGTGTATCATTCTCTTTACCCTCCTGTGCACGGGTTCAAGTGGGGATTAGCCATTCTATTCCTGTTGCTGTCACAGTTCACGGGCTGAGCCCGTGAATGTTCGTCATGCTGTGTGTGGACCACGCTCTTCTGCATGCAAAGTCATATAAGGGTACTTCAGCTCATTTGATGTTCACAGCACCAGCAGGGTAAGTACAGAGGGTGTTCCCGAACTCACTTAGCAGCAGAACCAGTGTCAGGACCACAGTCACCGCCCTGAGACCACAGCCCAAGGAGGTCCTCGGGAACAGAAACCAAGTCTTTTCATTCATAATCCAGCACTCTCTCCACCACACCCTGCTGTCCTTCTGTATCATGGTGAAGAAGGGTACTGATCAAAGAGGGAAGATGATTACATCTTTTTTAAAAAAAACTTTGGAAACTACTTTGTGGGCTTCGGCACATTGAACAAGTTGAGAGTTGAATCAAGACAACGACGTCTTCTAATCTTAAGAAACTCCCTTTGTCTGTTTATCGACCCATATCTTCCTGTCGTCTTTTGGAGAAATTTTGCCCCCATGTTGCTTTTCAGAGAAAGGAAGAAAAGTGAGAGAAAGGCTAATACAAAGAAGAAGAAAAAGAAAGCTGGAGGTTGGCTTGGGCAGTGGGGGAGGATGAGCTACTTTGGGGTCAGCCTGGAGCCTGTTTTTCTTTGAAGGGAGTTGCAAGCTCTCCCTGATAATCATGAACTTCGGAAGGCATCCCGTAGATGACAACACATTTTTGTCACCTGCCTCACCTCCTGTGTCATAGGATTCTTTCCTTTAGGGGGGCAGTGTTTGGAGGTGGGGGGAACACAGCTAGATCGGGGCTGCCCTTTTGCCTGAGGTGGGCATTTTGTCACGTGGCACGCGACTTCCTTACATACGGGGCCGGTAGCTGTCCATTTGGTTCCCCGTGGTTACTACGAGTCAGGAATGCAGGGCATCGCTCAAGGGTAGGAATGCTCAAAGGCTCAGCAGTGTGTCCCTGGATGCAGGGAAGCAGATCTTGTGTCTGGCAGGGAGGCTCCTGGCCTGGTCAGAACCTAGCGGGGAGCAGGGACTGTCAATACAGGGTGAGGCCTGGCAGGGCATGGGCAGAGAAGCACGCCAAGCCCAGCCTCAGGGTGTGCTCGACTCCCAGACTGGTTGTCTTTGAGGCTGTTATTTATCCACATAAGGAGAGGCAGTGGTTTTGCTGACCATCTCAGATTCCAAGCCTTGTCCACTGGCTGGCTGGTTGGCTGACTTGATATTTGAACTGAAAACACAAAGGTATTCCTTTGAAATGGAGCACTCTCTTGGGGCTCCTGGGTGCCCTGGAGTCAATGTTTGGAAGGCAGTTATCTACCCACATTTGTAGATAACAGTAATATGGTCTGATCTGTGTTACTCTCCTCTCATGCCTCTTGCAACATTCAATCCAGATGACTTCGTTCAGGTATTTCTGGACCTGATTTTAGACGGGAATAATACTGACCTTAGTGATTCTTGAACCACTGCCCTCCTTTGAACCTTGAACCATTCAGAGAAAGTCAGGTCTCTACACTGATTTCTTAACCCTAGAGTTTGAGATTGTTCTGGTCCTGGTATTTGACTTTGTTCCTTCATCTGTCAAATGGGGATTATATTGTTTATCTGATGGGAGTGTGCTAGGAATTAAATGGAAATGCATTTGATAAGTAAGAAGTCTCCAAAAATATTAGTTTCCCTTCCCTATCTCCATCTTCTCCTGGCAGATTTAATTGCCAATATTTACAGATGGAGAAACTCTAGGTAATTATGATTGTCACCCAAAGTTGAGTAAGGTCAGCTTTCTGAATTAGGCTTTAACCAAGCCCACAACAGAATGGAGATTTGGATGTGAGCTTGCCTCTCCCCTTTACTCCCTAGAGCGGTTTTTGTCAAAGAGTGGTCCCTGGACCAGCAGGTCAGCATCATCTGGGAACTTGTTAAAAAGGCAAATTCTCAGGCCCCACCCGAGTCCTGTTAAATGGGAAGTGGAACGCATTAATCTGTGTTTCAGCAAGCCCTCTGGGGGATTCTGATGTTGTTGAATTACGTTGAATTTGGAGAACCACTGCCCTAGAATAATTTGCTGGTCGGATCAGAGGTCTAGTCATTTCCGAGGACACTTGACACTTCCCCACCCCTGGTCTAAGACCATGCCTTTCTTCCTGCCTGGAATTCCTAAGAAAGGAAACTCTTTCTTCCCTACTGAAATTCTGCTCATAATTTGTGGACTCACTTAAATCTCACCTCTTCAGGGAAGTGTTCCTCAACTATCCCAGCCAGAAAACTCTTATTCTTCTAGAGATTCCAGAGGGTTTGTCTGTTGCACCTATTTGACACTTGCCACAGTTATTCTTGCTTTTTGTCTTATTTTTATTACTCATGTCCATGCTTCATCTTCTCTACTCTTAAAAGGTAGGAACTGTGGCTTAAAGATTCTTTTTCCTTCCTCAGCCTTAACCCTGGGCTTTGCATAGCTTTACATACATAATGACTACCCACATATTTCACAGACCCACAAAATGTCGCCTTTGGAATGGGCCTGAGAGACAACAAGAGATCAGACTTCTTGCTTACAGGTAAAGAACCGGATCTTAACACCTGGATCAGAAGTCAGGTTCTGGGGCTTCCCTGGTGGCGCAGTGGTTGAGAGTCCACCTGCCGATGCAGGGGACATGAGTTCGTGCCCCGGTCCGGGAAGATCCCACGTGCCGCGGAGCGGCTGGACCCGTGAGCCATGGCTGCTGAGCCTGTGCGTCCGGAGCCTGTGCTCCGCAATGGGAGAGGCCACAACAGTGAGAGGCCCGTGCACTGCAAAAAAAAAAAAGAAGTCAGGTTCCAGGATACCCGGTTTGGTGTTCTTCCTTCTCCACGTACTGCATTGACTTGGTGAGAGACACCTGACTGGGACACTCGGGGCCACTGGCCTGGTCCAGACTAGCAGATGTCCTTGGTTTGCTGCCACAGACTCCAGCTAAACCCAAGGAAAACAGATGGGTCTTCAAACATATATTCATGTAATTTATAAACCTGGAACCTTTTCAGTTCTTTCATAACTAATGAGAACTGGGAAAGTTCACAAGCCTATATAATTATATAACAAATGGCATCTATTCCCAGTCATACATGAGAGAATTTTGCCAGTTCACATACTCAGTATACCTGGGACACCCATGGAGCTTCTTTTAGTTTCGAGTTGCTATTAAGAGTAGAAAGAAAGTGGCTCTTCTGAACCCAGGAAAAATATGCACAAGGGCTATTTTGATCTGGATCACCATCATTGTTTTTTCATGTTTATTTTGAGGGAAAAATTGAAGTTGGTGGGTTTGTTGAATTATTGTCCCTCAGTGTTATCCTCTGGGGCTGTCCGCTCACACAACCCTTTCTTTTCATATAAATTTTGACACTGGCTAATATTGTGCACCCTGAGGATCAAGAATAATGGCACGGCTAAAACACCTTTCATCAGAAGCCATCCATAAAATTCCCTTTAAAATTGGCTCTGCTGACATAGCTCACCTTATATTGTGTTGTTTGTTCTATCACTTGGTAATAGAACCAGCACATATCCTACCCCGATCAGTATGAAAACAGAGCAGAATGCAGGCAGCGGGACGATTCCAATAGGAGGGCCACGGTTATGACCCAGGTGCACAGAGTTGATTCCAGAAAAGTTGTGAGGAAAGAAAGGGGAGAGGGGCAGGGGGACAGGAAGCAGTCCTGAAGGGGTTAAATCTACCAGGGAACCCTTGGTGTTAAGAAGCCGAGGCTGTTTGAAGCCCTGAGAAAGGGGCTGATGGCGATTTGAGTAGCTACATTGTGAGAGGGCAGTGGCAGACGGAGAATAAAAGACCATTTATTTTCCAACTTGGCATCATCCATCCATCAGTTTGTTTACCAGCATTTTCTCCAATGGTCTCTGAAGAATATCTATCCTTTAAGCTGTAGCTGTAGAGTGTAAAAGTCTAGGTAGATTGTTGTCAGTTCGCTGTTTAGGTTTGGATACGGTGATGATATGTTGTATCATCAAACTAAACTTTTAAAAAAAATTCTTACATTGTTGTGAGCATCCTAAAGCTATATAATGTTGTGTCAGCTTTCTTTCACTTACAACATAATCACCTAGATCCGTTTCCTGAATGAAAGGTAAGTGGGACATAGGGCACAGTGACAGAGGTGGAACGCATCTGAGAGATGTGGTCCCAGGAATGTCACCCAGTAGCGGAATCGGGGTCCTAATGGTAAAGAATGTTAATCAGATGAGGCCCAGATATTTTATCCCATAAGCAATCTGGTGTCTGTGATTAATGAAGACATATATATGTGTGTATACATATACGTATATGTGTATATACACGTATTTACACGTATGTAACTGGTGATGTAATGATACCCATATAGTGAGAATTTACTAGTGGTATATAATATATGAGGATATGTAAGTATATATAAGCATAATGTATACTAATATGTATATTAGTTAAATACAATGTATAATTAATTATATAACTAATTTTGAGGCAGGAAGGTAAAAATTAATAGTAAGTCAAGAGAGTACCTGTCTCATTATATCCTAAAGCCACTGAGATGTCCTGTTACTCTTTTCCTTTGCCCTGAAAATCTGGACCTGAAAGGCGAGCAAATGAGGTACTTCTCGAGCGGAGTTCACCAGACTGCCCGCTCATGGTCAAAACTCAAGTGCATTAACCCTCAGTAATTCTGTAGGGAAGACCTTGGGAGCATGAGTCCTTGCACAGCTCCTCAGCGACCTGAAGGACATGAGATTTCACACTTAAACAGAGAAGGAAGTAGTGACAGTGTTGAGGCTGAAGATGGGGATTCTTGCTGCTTTGCTACTTAGTCCTTTGTGAAGCTGGACAAGGTTCTTATCTCCTCACACTTCCATTTTCTCACCATTCACATGTGGAGAGTGACACCAGACCTCCTGACCCATGCATTTCACTTCGTTCTGTGGCTCGTGAAATAAAATCACCATTGAAAGCACTGTCTAAACTGCAAACTGCTGGATGATGATGATGATGATGATGATGGTGTGTGTGTGTAGCCATCTTCCATCGTACCTTCACCCCATGGAGTTATCTAGATTTTTCTTGGGTGTCATCCCAAGATAAGAGAAGTGGAGGAGAGGGGAATTCCCTGGCAGTTAGGACTCCCCGCTTCCACTGCAGGGGGCACAGGTTCAGTCCCTGGTCGGGGAACTAAGATCCCATATGCCTTGCGATGCGGCCAAAAAAAGGGGAAAAAAAGTAAAATCCTTCGTAGAATAAAAAACATTATAAATAAATAAAACAGTATATTATATACTGTAGGATGTTATGTTGACCAGTGAAATAGGAGTTTAGAGACTTGTCCTAAAAAGAAAAACAAAATCTAAGGCACTGAACATTTGTATTTGGGTGATGGAGATGACTTATCTCAGAGCACCAAAAGGGAGTTGTGTATAAAAGTAATTGTCTGTGCAGGAAAGGGGTGGATGTGCAGAGATGAGATAAATAATGGGAGTTCTTTGTACCATCCGTTGCAAGTGGTAGCAAGAAAATATCGTTTTACAAACTGTAACTATTTTAGATATAAAAGGAGGTTGTCCTTGCCTCAGTATCCCAACAGAAGATTGAATGTCGGTATGAGGACATTGTTCTTTTATCTGTGCTGCAGCTCTGCACAGTTACTGATTGTGGCTTGGAAGTTACATGATTTATTTCATGTTACTTGTTATGCATTTCCATCCTGAGATCTTGAGTCACCACTGGGCATGGTATTAAGTCAGCCAGCGGGTCTGGGGCAGGAGGGCTCAGCAGAGTTGGCTGTGTCAAAATATTTGTGGGAATAACACTCATCTTAAATATAGCCAGAAGCTCACCATGTCTTTCCTGAGAATTAAATAATTTTGGCAACAGTCTGTATGTCTCGTGTCTGGGAACCATTCCATTTATGACCAAATGAAACATTAATAGACCTTCCAAAGGACCATCTTTCCAATTTTAACAGTGTAAGAAAGATGAATTTGAAATTTTTCCAGCATCAAAATCACTCCCCTTCACAATAGCATCTTTGTGTTTATAAGAGTGGTTTAGATTTTCTTTTAGCATATGTACTTTTTTAAAAAGCCAATAAAGCAGCGAATGCGAAAGGGGAAATAGGAATAAATTTCACAAGTCCGTTAGCCTTACCAGAGCATAAAAAGTATTTCCCGTTGAGGTAATGCTGACTAGTTATTAGCATGTCTTTTCTTAATACTCACTAGAAATAAATTGCTTCCACTTTGCCTATAGTGCCAGTCAGTGAAAGGAACAGGGAGAATGAATAGTAGGACACTTAACACACTGCTGGGAAGTGCAGGTTCAGAAGGGCTGTAGCATCTGAGCTAGGCAGCTGAGAACTTGGCCAAGTAAGAGAACCAGAGCGTGGGATGTTGGTGATTGGGTTCACCCAGAATAAGCCAAACTTTGCAGTAAGTTGTCCTGTAAGAGCCATTCTCTGGAGGGCATAGGCCACCCAGGTGAAGCCGAGTTCTGTGGCACCAGAATCCTGTTTAGGAAATTACCTTGCCTGATCCCCCAGCCGGCACTGGGTTCCTGAACTCCCCTCTTTCTTGGGTGAGCTGGGCTCTGAATCCTTACTAGAGAGCATTTAACTCATCCCGATTCACCACGGGATGGTGCCAGCTTTCACACTCCTGACGGTGGATTACTGCTCTAGTCCTGACCAAGCCATGCCTCTCCTGCCCAGACGGTGCCCTGAAGCAGTTTGAGTGTAAAAGAAAATTGCCCTGAACATGGCAGGAAGGAAGAGATGGGAGAGGTGACCGGGACCATGTCTCACCTTGCACCCACCGACTCCCAAGGTAGCAGGGTCCACAGAAGCCACCTGCCGCTAAAGCGGCAGACGTGGACTCCCGTGCTGAGCTTGGCGGGGTTCATGTGGCCAACAGCAGTGACAGCTCAGTGCTTCTGGGCCAGGGGGCAGGGCCAGCAGAACCCAGACACTCCACATTCGTTCACCTCCCTAACCGTCCTACACATACGAAGAGCCAGGTGCATTCGTACAAGAATGCTGCTGGGTAGGACATCTTATGCCCTACAACTGGGGCTTTGGGGAGGCAGTCGGGGTGGGACCACAGCTTCACCTCCACCCCCATTCCTGGAAAGCACGCGTTTGACTGAGGGAACAAGACCTGCCAAATGTATACCAGATGTGTCAGGGGCCAAGACAGTGTGCTTCCCATACTCTGGTGAGAAATAACAAACTCTTGCCAATTAGATTAAAAATCAAAACAAGGCTTTTCACATTCCATCTACTCTTCTCCGACCTCTTAGGTGGCATCTGTTACAACAACTTCATCCATATATTGTTTCAAATGAGACATCTTAGAAGGAAAGCAATGTCATGGGCTTCATGTTCTCCTTCCTTTAATCGGAGCTTTTTGATAGCAGTAAACAGTTTTTTTTTAGAGAGAGCCTGCGACACTGACTGGATTTGAACTTAAGAAACATCATGGAATTCTTTTGGTCAGCAAGAACGACCTCTAAAGGCCTTAAAATGTTTGAAAAATGCACGTGGTTGTGGGGTGTGGCGTAAGGCCAGCAGGGCCTCCAGCCCAGCCTTCGGAGCTGTATGTCCCTGGGTTCCCACAGGAATGGCTTTCTGCCCCATTCAGTCCCTGAGGGCTCAGAAAGCATGATGGTGATTAAACAGGGCCTGCCTGGGAGCTAAGGAAATGCTTCCTCGCTCTCACCTTTTGTTGGTGATATGTTAATACCTGTCTCTTCTGAGGGCTGCACAAGCCACTTCTTGTTGGGAACACAGCCCTCCTAGCGCCTTTTCCTCTGGAAGAAAAGAGCTGTGTTGACAGCGGTTGCCCACGGGGGTCTCAGGAGACTGCCCCGGCCTTCCCTTCCTCTGTCTTGTCGAGGGTAAGGCATGAGGACTCGGGCTCCCTTTCCCAGATACCCTCTTTGCTAGGCCTTGGCTGGGCCTCTGTCTCTTTCCCACCCCTTTCAGGTATGTTTTCCAGAATGATTGCACTCGCTTGCCTGGTGCTGCCTAGGTCTGATTCCTGGCTGCTACTCAAAGTTCAGCTTGGTAAAACCTGGTTAATTAATAGACAGCCTCCTCTGTCACCCTCGTGTTTACCCTCCGGTGTTATAAACCAGGGGGAAAGGCTCACGTTTCTTTCGGTTGTCAACCCACGGACTTGAAAAGTCTGGCAGCAGAATGGGCATTGGGTGCTGGCCCATCTGGGTTTTCTCAGGAGCCCCCCGTCTGCAGCAGGACACAGAGAGTTGGACCTGGGGCAACTGAGCATGTTGGGTTTTCTGATGATTTAGTTTGTTGGTGGCTGGTCGTTTGCTTGTGTCCGTGACCCTCTTCGCCTTAGTAAGATCTGTCTTGTAATATTTCCTTCGTTGTTAACCCCATTTACCGAGGCCTCTCTGAGTTCATTTGTTGGTGTGTGTTTTCCGTGCGAGCAGTTGTTAGAGGACTGAGTCACCCGTGCGGTAGCCTGTGGTTGGATGTGGGCTGAGGTTATTCAGTGACTAATATCCAAGGGGAGGAGAAATTGGCTTATCATGAGAAGGACGTCTTTTTATCCATGCCTGTGGCAGCTTCGCTCAGAAGACCGGGGTAAAACAGAATGGTCTTTACTGGTTGTGAACACCAGGGTACATTTTAGGATCTGTGTTTTTGTGTGTGTGATTTCTTCTCTGAAGAGAAAGCTGTCTAAAATATCCACGTGTGGAACCGAGGGTTGAGATGAAGCCAGCAAACAAAGGAATCGCGTGACTGAGAGCTCAGCCAATGTGCTTTTTCCCGGCGTTAGCTGTTCAGGTGATTTCCTTAAGAGAAAGTAAGTGGCTTTAATTCTTTGAGGATGAAAGAGTCTCCTAAGAGCCATTTGCAGTTTTGTCTGGTGACTTCATTGTATGGTCTGAATGAGTGGTGTGCTTACACATTCTAGACTTGGAAGTGTGGGGTTTGAAACACAATAAACTGTACATGATATTCCCTTCCGCAAAGTATATATATATATATATATTTTTTTTTAATGCTCCATAAAGAGACATGATTACATGAGACAGTTTCCCAAATCATTTGAAAGAAACATTTTTCATGCTAGATTTTATTTTTTTTCCCAGAAGCCATTGTAAGTTTTTTCTCCTCCTCTTTTATATTCGAGAAACTTGTAAATGAGTAATATTGGATTTAACTTACGGTGTTTGGGGGGAAACGAAATATAGGTATGTTAGGATTCCTACCTCAGACTTCAGGTAGATTAATTTGAAACTGCCCCAGATTCATTCTGGTCTTTAAGGAGGGTAAGCCAAGCAGTGTATTGAGTCGTGTGCTATGAGCAGGGCAGCGGCCTCTCAGCTGGGGCCACGGTGCAGAGGCTTTGGAAGAAACTATGCTGTTTACAAGAATTGGAAGGACTCACTCAACCAAGAGCTGGCCGTAGCTTGGGCAGTAATGGAAGGAGGGAGACAATGCCCAACAAAACAGATGAACGATGAGGAACAGCCTCATTCATGCGTTGCCAATATATCTAGCGCAAATAAATGAATTTTTTCTTTGTCTGGGCCGAGGTGCAGGGAAATAAGTATCCATATTGTGTCCTGGGGAGGTGTTAAAAGAATCTTTATTTCTGTATTTAGGTCATCTCTTTCTTGCTGTAAAATGAAATTCTTTAAAGCTCACATAAAGACGTTAGGGTTGAAATTTTCTGAGCTAAAAGTGTCAGTGATATAACATATCAGGTATTTTCAACTTTCTAAGAGCGATGAAATGATACAGAAGATTAGTGACCATCAGAAGAACTGGTGGGAGAATAAAGGATTCAGGTATATTAAGGTGAATAGCAACTGTGGGCATGGGTGTGTATGTGTGTGTTTTGCTTATTTATTTTACATTTAAAGTTTAATATAAGTTTCTCCTAAAAGGTCTGACTTTGAGTAATAGTATAGGAAAAACCTAGCATGTATTTAATGTCATTTCTTTACTCATTAGCCAAAACACAGTTAAAATACAAAACAAAACAAGACCATGCAAGTGCCTGATTCTAGGAAGGTACCTCCATAGAAAGAACACTAATACAAAGGGCTGGGATTTTTTTTTAAACTATGAATTATAGAATCTTAACTGTCATCCTGGTTCAGTCAGTCAGGCAATGAGTATATCTCCTATACATAAAGTCCACTTTTTTTTTTTTTTTTTTTTGCGGTACGCGGGCCTCTCACTGCCGTGGCCTCTCCCGTTGTGGAGCACAGGCTCCGGACGCACAGCCTCAGCGGCCATGGCTCATGGGCCCAGCCGCTCCGCGGCATGTGGGATCCTCCCAGACCAGGGCACAAACCCGCGTTCCCTGCATCGGCAGGCGGGACTCAACCACTGCGCCACCAGAGAAGCCCCTAAAGTCCACTTTTTATTGGACTAGCAAGTGGACTCCTTGGAAGATCACACTGAAGACTTCAGAAAGATTCTTTCTTTTTGTCTCCCCATACTTTCTGCCTCATCCTAACAGTGATTTGCCTTTGGTTGCTCTGTATCCTTTAGTGTGTGAACCCAAGTTATCTAATTTTAAGGGTTTATTCAAGCGGCAGGTTTAAAACATTTCCCTTCTATATCATGGGAAGATGATGTCATTCTCTACTTGGGCTCCATGTAGAGCCAAGAATGAAATTATCAAGATTCTTCTCAAAACTCAGTCTTGGAAAGTCAGTCCTGGGTTGGCAAACCAAAAGAAGAATTTTGCCAAAGGCTTCCAACCTCTAGGTCACCCATATTGATGGAGACATTCATCCTTAGATTACCTGTTTTGGCATAGCAGAATGCTTGTATTCACCTCCACTGTGGTTAACTCAGGTGGACAGTGATTCATTCAGTGACCCTGTTGGATAAAGGCAGGATTATTTTGAAGTGGACAAGACAGGGCTGACATACAGCATTACCATCAGGTACGTAATGTTGATTGCTTATGGCTACGATCCATCCTCGTTGGCTGAGGTCCCATTCTGGCTGGTTGGTACTCATGTGATACTGGCTGTTGGATGTTAAATATTTTTACTATCACCTGCATTTCCCATATGAATGCACAGTGTATCTGAATTATTGTTAATTAATTGTTACATTTCTTTCTGAATTCATCTGCACAAGGCGTCCAGAAAGTCTAAGAGATTTTTCTAATGAGTTTTTTTGCATGTGTTTTATTTTAAATTTTATATAACTTCATTTCACTTAGTTATATAATGTGCCTCCTAGCCATTTCTTTTCACATCACCAAACATGTTTTTAAAACACCTATGCAGGCATCTCTGTTGTTTTAAAAGAAATTTACTCAAATTTTTATTAATTAAAATTAACTTTATATTTTTATTTCATTAATACTCTTTATTCTTCTAGACAGTTCTGTATTCCTAGGAATACTGATGTCTCATTTTGCTCTCTTACCAGAAAAGGGGGGGTTCTCTATGTGTTCATTTGGTTCAGGATCCCCCAAATCCAGATGAAGCCGGATGAGGAGGAAAGAGAGGACAGGGAGTAGTGACTAACCCCGTTAGGATTATTGTTCATCCTAAGTGGGTTCTAGACATTTGAAACCCTATTCTTTGTGGGGAGGGGGGATGAATAACAATAATGACAATAGTACCTACTATTTGTTGCACCTGACTGACCTTGAGCACCATGTGACGCTTTATACACAGTGGCATGTTTGAATATATCTTTACGTGTGTTTGGGTTGATTATTGCATTGTGTGGTCTGATTGGGTGGGGAATTTGGCCAAATATGCACTGCCGGCTGAGCCAGTCCCTCTTTTTTTTTTTTTTTTTTTTGCGGTATGCGGGCCTCTCACTGTTGTGGCCTCTCCCATTGCGGAGCACAGGCTCCGGACGCGCAGGCTCAGCGGCCATGGCTCACGGGCCCAGCCGTTCCGCGGCATGTGGGCTCTTCCCAGACTGGGGCACGAACCCGTGTCCCCTGCATCAGCAGGCGGACTCTCAACCACTGCACCACCAGGGAAGCCCTGAGCCAGTCCCTCTTGTATTTTATCACCTGTGAAGCCCTGCCTTGCTTACCACTGAGCCTGACCTTTCTTTTCATTGAGCCCTGCATTGAGGAAGACAGGGTGGGAGAGGTATTTATAGAGGATCCATGTTGATCTAATACAAAACTTTGGTTATATGGTTGCTCCAGCCATTCTGGAATGGGAATCAGGTATATTATCACACAGTGACCTTGGGAATGCCCTCCTGGTCTATGGCCCTGAGCCCCTGAGCCTTGAGAGTGCGTGGGCTGGAGCATCAGGACTGGGCCATGTGGTGGAGCGGACACACCTGGAGGCTGACCTTGACCTCACCCTAGGTGTGACTCCCCAAGGGCTAGGAACTGGGGTGAGGGTCCCAGGGGGTGAGGACAGCCTGAGGATATCCCAAGTCCGGTTTAGAGGAGGAGAGCAGACTTGTCTGCTGTGGTGTGTGTGCGTGTGGTGTGCATGTGGTGTGCGTGCGTGTGTGTGGTTGTGTGTGGTTGTGTGTGTGTGTGTGGGGGGAGGCAGGGGTAGTGGAGATAAAATTGTAATGTCGAGTGAGGAGCCTGCATACTCTGGGATCCCCTAAGGGGGCTCAGGAGCCAATTCAATAGTGCTTGGACAATGTACCCCTCAAAGAGCTCCTTTTGGTTGCTAATATTTGCATTTTGCTTTCATTTTTTTGTCAGTCATTTCTATTATGAAATCCACCATAATGTGTAAAACTCCCCGGGTCAGGGATTCTGCATTGCTGGGTCCTTCCAGTGACAAGATGAGGAAGCTGTAGGAGACCATCCCCTGCATCCTCATGACCAGATGTAGGTAAGAATGTATCCTCTCAAGAGCAGGAAGTTCCCCTCCAGGGCAGGAACTTACGGGCTTGTTTAGAGCTGTGTCCTAGAATCATGCTTGGTTCTTAGCAAGTGCTTGGTAAACATTGTTTACTAAGTGAATGAATTTATAAGGTAAGGAATCAATATGTATTCAGGGCATTGGGCTCTGTTTCCTTTTCAACCTTCTTCTTGTTGCCTCTTCTATGTCTTCTCTCACCCACACTATGGGTCTCTCAGCTGCTCATCTTGATTTTCGTCCATTTGAGTCCATCTCCTCTCTCCTCACGCCCCTACCTCACCCACCCTCCAATCATTTATACCCTCCTTGTCTGTCACTTCTCTGAGAAGTCCAAATGGAAATGTGGCTTCTGTGATAGCACAAATCAAACTAGAAGACAGGGCTTGGGAGGTGCCACTGGCTGTCCGTCCCCTCCCTGTAGCCGTTTGGAGAATCTCAGTGAGCATGACCCTCTTGGACTTCGATCAAAACAAAAAGTACCACCTATTCACATGCTGAATTCATTGGTATTTTTGATTCTGCCCCTTGCTAAATACAATAGTGCACTTGCAAATTAGTTTCCTCTTTTGCCATTAACTTGCTTCCTTTTTTTAAAATTAAGATCTAATTGACATATAACATTGTATTAGTTTCAGAGGTACAACCTAATGGTTCAATAGATGCATATATTGTGAAAAAATGACCACACTAAGTCTAGTTGACATCCATCACCACACACAGTTAACCACTGTTTTCTTGTGATGAGAACTTTTAAAATCTACTCTCATAACTTTCAAATACAATACAGTATTATTAACTACAGTCACCATGCTGGACCTTACATCCGCAGGACTCAAATGTATTTTATAACTGCAAGTTTGTATCTTTTGACCATCTTCACCCATTTCACACACATACCCCCAGCCCCCCAGGCACCCACCTCCTGCGTCTGGCAGCCACTGATCTGTTCTCTGTATCTATGATTCTTGAGTCATTGATTCTTTAGTCGTTGTTTCTTCTAAAGGAGAGCTAGTGGGAGAGTCCTAACTCTCCTGAACTGGGTGGTAATGAAACAGCCCAGAAATCACTGCTGCCTGGGCAAGTACCGCGGGTCTTATGACGACCTCTCCCAGCATGCTCATCATCATCACGTGGCAGCCCCAGAGCGGGTACTGTTAGCATTCTTCCTCCCCGCCATGCCTGGGGTTCCCTTCCCTCTTCTATCTCTTGCCATCCCTACTCTGAATTTGCCTCCAATTGCACTCATCTCCTGAATCATTATTTCCTCCTGACCTCTCAGATCTTGTTTCTCATAGTAAGGCATCAGCAAATGAGTAAAACTTCCCTCCAAACTTTTCCCATGCATCTCCTTTCTCTGGCCATGTCCCTATATTGTATCAGCTTGAAAAGATGGGAAAGATGCTTACTATCTACTTTCCAGGGCTACCACTCAGAAAATGTGCCCAAGATGAGCTTTAGAAGACAGTTTAGCCCTTTTGGTACATGAGACCCACATAGTTTCTTAGTGTCTCTAAGAAGCTATGACCTCAGTATTTAAACCACTGCACTATTTTTTCCCTCAGACTCCATGATGTTGAGCTCTCCCTCAGGTGTATTCATTTCTGGTGATTGCTGTGACAAAATACCACAAACTTAGTAGCTTAAAACACCACAAATTTGTTATTTCCCAGCTGTGGAGATCAGAAATACAGAATGGTTTCACCGGCCAATACCAAGGTATCGGCAGTACCACACTGCCTCCGAAGACTCTAGGGGAGAATCCCGTTCTTTGCCTTTTCCAGCTTCTGGGGGCTGCTGCATTCCTTGGTTCATGGCTCTCTGCTCCATCTTCAGAGTCAGCAGTGTAGCCTTGTAATAGGGAAGAACCTTTTGTGTTCTGTTACAAGCTAGCTAATCACTAAAGGGATGTTGCCTATAAGCTTAAATTGCACATAATGGCCCATCTCTGGGAACCCTGACTCCCAGGTAAGGAGCATTAAGTTAAAATAGTTTTTTTAGCTCACAAGAAACGTCTTGACCAGACCCACCTGTGAATGCCTGCAGGGAGAAAGAAATCAACACCTCCCCTCTGGAGGCTGACCGGAAACAGGAAGTGTTTGACTTTACTCCCTCCCCTTGTAGTATAAAAGGAGCCTGAGTTCTAACTCAGGCAAGACGGCTGTTTGGAGGGTGTGAGTACGTTGTCTTCTCGGTCTGCCGGCTTTCCGAATAAAGTCGCCAGTCCTCACCCCAACACCTCATCTCTTGATTAATTGGCCTGGCCTGGGGAGAGCAGTATGAGCTTGGACTCAGTAACAAATTTGGGGCAGCCAGCCTTGCTGCTCCTGGCCAGCCGGCCCCGGTTGGGGAATTTTCCAGTAAGGCCCTAGCAGCTGCCGGGACCACTTGTCCTGAGGGTCTTCCCTTCAGAGTTCCTCGAAGCAGCACCGGCTGCCCCAGCACTTGGCAGTTGGAGCAAGGAATTGACATCTGGGGGCCGACAGTTTCCATACAGTAGGGTAAGTCGCTCCAGTGTGTACAGCCGGAAACTCTGCGTCCTCTTCATCTGGGGCCTTTTCTCCGGGATAAGCCAACTTGTTCTGCATTTGAGTGGGATACCCTGTTGGAGAGGGGAAAGAGTTGTTGGGCTTCTACCCTATTTGTCACCTGGTTGGTTTGTTTCTTTGGATGCTAGCGTGTGTGTGTGCCATTTGTGTTTTGTTTGTCTTGAATTTCTATCTTTAAAAATGGGGAATGTTTCGGGCTTCCCTGGTGGCGCAGTGGTCGGGAGTCCGCCTGCCGATGCAGGGGACGCGGGTTCGTGCCCCGGTCCGGGAAGATCCCACGTGCCGCGGAGCGGCTGGGCCCGTGAGCCGTGGCCGCTGAGCCTGCGCGTCCGGAGCCTGTGCTCCGCAACAGGAGAGGCCACAGCAGTGAGAGGCCCGCGTACCGGAAAAAAAAAAAAAAAAAGGGGGAATGTTTCAATTATTCCTAAAGAAAGTTCTCTGAGGTGCATTTTGGGTAAGGGATCTGATTACAGCTCTGAACCCATGTGTCAGAGGAAGATGATATTTTGTTATAATAGCATGTGGCCACAGTACCTGTTAGGATCTCTACAGGGGGGTTAGGCAGGGTTATCCTGGGGCCCTGTGCACCATGTACTGTTACCCTTGCTGTGTTAATTGTGTCATTTATGGTCTCCTGTGTCGTTGGTATATGTAAAAACCCAAGACCAAACTTGAGGGTTTATTTAGGATTTTCTGTTTGTTCTTTGGGTTTTTGGTTTCATTTTGTTTGGTACCATTTTTCTCCATTTACAGCCAAATCAGCTTTGTGATACTTGAAACTTTTACTGATGTCAAATGGAGAAAGGGAACAGGGGAAAAAAACCTGTCTGCTCTTGTCCAAGAGTGGGACATTCCGAGGAAGAGAAAGTTTCCACTTGGTTCGTAAAATCACCAAAAGCTACAAACAGAAATAAGTCTTTTCCATAAATATTACTAAAAAGGGTTTAGCCATCTGTACAGGTGACCTTGATTTGTCCCATCTGCCAGAAACCCCATCTGCATCCAATCTTTTGTAACTGATGGGTTTTACATTGTTGTACCTGATTCATGGCTAAAATTTTGGAATGGGAACTGTGACGTCCCTGTGTGTGTTTGTACACATGTTATAGATGTGTGGCACTGCCAGAAATAATTTGTAAAAGAGCTCTATTTAATTGGCTTAAAGGAAATTAAGTGCTTAAGTGAATACTCAAATATAAAAGAAACTGTCCAGAATGAGTTTCAGGCTCACGTCATCTAGGAAATATTCAGTATTGAATTAATATCTGGTGTTAAAGTTAGCTTAAGCTTGTTGGTTTGATACAGGTATGTCATTAGAGCCATCAACATTAGGTATAATACTTTCATTGTACCTGGGTTTACTAGAAATCAAACGAGACCTTATTATTCCTGTTAAAAAGTTTGTCAGCAAGAAAAATAATGTGACAAAGCTTTTAAGTAAATTAAAGGTAAATGAAGTGAAGAGTTTTGGGTAAACTCTCTGGGAATAATGTTCTGGAAATGTCTGTCTGGAATAGTCTCTCCAGATTTTCGTACCTTGAAACTGAACTTAGTTCTAAGATAAGATTGAACTTAATTAAGAAAATAAATCTTGAAGGTAAAGTGGTACAAAATCTGAATTTGGTTCTCTAAGAGGACAAAGTTTTCTTAAAATATTGAACTCCTTTTGGTAATAGATCATGAGTTTTTGTTTAAGTGACCTGTATTTGCCATTGGGATCTTTTATTGCTGGTTAAAACTTTTGATATTTTTGACAAATGTCCCAAAGATCAAGTTCTAAGTGGGATTCATTTGACCTCTGGCTAACGTTGGGGTTTTCTGGAGGGTCTCTGCAACAACTCAAATTACTTGTTTTCTCTCCATCTCAGAGAGGAATAGTAAACTAATTGGGCTTATTTGGTGTGATGAAGTGTGTGGGAGGCATTGTCAAATGGGTGGTGATAAAACTTCTTAGGTTGTACTGTATGGGTAAATGTTATTAACATATATATTCCAGAAATTATATGGAACTCCTAAAATTCTGGCACATCCTGGTAAATGATATCAGTCATAATTTTAGTAATTACCTTATTGTCATAGCCACAGCAGTAGTCAATTTTCTATTCAGTTGCACTGTAATCCCAGGTGGTTGATGCCGAGGCAAAAAGGCATCCTTTTAATGGCTAGATGATCAATTGCTATCTATAGTTTTACAGGGGCTTTTGAATGACACTCTAGCTATTTTGTGAAGAAACAGGCCAGAATAATGACATCCTTTATGTGCAAGCATTTGTACTATTCCCAGGGAAAATAAGGAAGGGAATGAGAGGACATGTTGCTTCAGACCATAACTCCTCTGGCTGAGCTGGCTGTCCCAGCTGCTCTGGCCGTTATGCCAGTATATCCAACCCTTACACCACCTTCCATTCCTATCCAGGCCCAGTTCCTGACACTGGGGCTCAGCACTTACCTCCTTATAGGATCAATTAGAAAATGCTGGGAATTCCCTGGCAGTCCAATGGTTAAGGACTCGGCACTTTCACTGCAGTAGCCTGGGTTCAGTTCTTGGTCGGAGAACTAAGATCCCACAAGCTGTGCAGCGTGGCCAAAAGAACAAAACAAAACAAGAAAATCCTGTGCTAGTTTCTGGGGCACAGGGACTTGGTCTGGAATCGCCATCTAAGACCCAACAGGGCACCCAATTTGGGCCTGGAGCCACTTCTGGGACAGGGCTATTTTCCTTACACCGTTATCTCATGGGGGGCCTAAATGGAAATGACCAGCTGACTGGGTTTCTCAAACTTGTTTACTTGGAAAGATTGCAGCCCTCCTTATAGAGAGGATGCTCTACACCTGAAGCCCACTTGCCAGCACCCACAGCTGAACCAAATGGAGACCCCAGTGAGGGAAGAAGGCCCTTATGAGAGCACTACTCATTAGTGCATCTTGGCAGGGCCTTGAAACGGGAAACCAAGGCAAGAGTTTGAACAAAATTCAAGAAATTCAGCAAAACAAATGAAGACCTCTCTGAATTTTTGAAAAGGATTTATCAGGCCTACACACATCATACTAATGCAGATCCCGAGGCCCCTGCAAATATTAGAATGGTAAATTTGACCTTTTGGGGCAAAGTGCCTCAGATTTCAGGAGAACATTGCAAAAATTGATGGTACATTTGGAATGAACCCTTCTCAGTTGGTAGATGTTGCTTTTAAAGTGTTGAGGGAACAACAACAGAAGAAAGATGCAAAACGAAACGCCACTTTTTTTTTTTTTTTTTTTTTTTTTGCGATACGCGGGCCTCTCACTGCTGTGACCTCTCCCGTTGCGGAGCACAGGCTCCGGACGCGCAGGCTCAGCGGCCATGGCTCACGGGTCCAGCCGCTCCGCGGCATGTGGGATCTTCCTGGACCGGGTCACAGACCCGTGTCCCCTGCATCAGCAGGCGGACTCTCAACCACTGTGCCACCAGGGAAGCCCTGAAACGCCACTTTTTTTTGGCAGTGGCATTGGATTCCCGGAAGGCAAGTAACCCGGAGAGAGGTAGGCCACCACTGGGGAAGGAACAATATGCTTATTGTGCGGGGCAGCAGCAGTGGAAAACAGATTGCCCTCTGCTGAAACAGAAGAACAATAGAAGATGGGAGCCTCTCACGGTAGAGAGGAACGCTCTGAATGAAGAGACCCAGGGACTCCCTTGGCCTTGGGCACCCAACTCCCCACAGGAGCCCAGGGTGAAATTGACAGTGGGGGGATGACCTGATTGACTTTCTGATAGGCCTCACCCTGAAGTTTTTCAGCACAGTAGCGTGACATCTGAGTCCCACCAGAACATGCTTTAAGCCAGCAGATGATGCTCATGAACATCCCGGAAAAGGAGACCAAGCCCTTTCCCCCAGAGTCTTAAACATAACCCAGAGACTGCTGTCAGACCTCCCAGGTGGGGACTCAACACAGAGGAACCTGCCCCACCGAGGACTGACAAATATTTACTCAAAGGCCTCGAGCCTCAGGAAATCTCAGATACCTGCTAGTGTTTGTGTGCACACCTTTTCAGGATCAGTGGAAACATATCCCACCTGGACAGAAACTCTCTGAAGCGGTTAAAGCCCTCCTTAGCGAAATTATCCCCTGATTTGGATGAAGGCATTAAAACTGCATTCATCCTAGAGACCACAATGAACGGGAAAAACCAAGAAAATGAATCATATATCAGAAAGGAACGTTGCTAAAATGTCAGGAGACATTTAACTTGGGATAACCTTGCTAGTTGCCATGCTGCAGATCAGTGGCTCCCAGAAGCAGGCTTAAATTAAACACCTTTAGAATATTGTATGGTACTCCATTCCAGGTGTGTGCCCAGGCAGGAGAATCTATAAACGCTAAAAGACCTAGCGGTTGCCAATTACATTAAAACTTCGGGCTCTATACTGACCTCTGCTCATGAGTTTGACTCCAACAGGTCTGCCCATCCAACTGAAGTAGATGGGAATTCCATTGCAGCTGGAGAAGGGGCAACCAATTTCTTTAATTGTGTCCAAATAAATAGCACAGGAATTTATATGTATTAGGAACTGGAACCAAAACCCCGAGTTCAATTATGAATTAGGCAACAAAGTGCTAATAGGTTTCATCGGGTTCAAATAATTGTAGATAAACAAAGGCTGACAAAAGATTCTAAGGAATATTCGTCACCTCCCTTCAACAGGAAGTAACCAGCCAGAGTGGTCTTCCTCCCTTTTCCCACAAGATTGTGGAATGGACATTGACAATGGGGAATTATTATAGGGAAGAAACTTTTGTGTTCTATTACAAGTTAGTCACTAAAGGGATATTGCCTATAAGCTTAAAATATACATAATGGCCCATCTCTGGGAACCCTGACTCCCAGGTAGTGAGCATTAAGCTAGAAATACCTTTGTTTAGCTCACAGGAAACATCCTGACCAGGCCCACCTGTGATTTCTTTCTGCAGAGAGAAAGAAGTTAACACCTCCCCTCTGGAGGCTGACTGGAAGCAGGAAATGCTTGACTTTACTCCCTCCCCTTTTAGTATAAAAGAAGCCTGAATTCTAACTCAGGCAAGATGGTTCTTTGGGGAATGAGTCCACCATCTTCTCGGTCTGCTGGCTTTCCAAATAAAGTCACTCTTCGTGCCCCAACACCTCATCTCTCGATTCATTGGCCTGTTGTGGGGCGAGCAGTATGAGCTTGGACTCCGTAACAGCATCTTCCCATTCTCTCTCTCTGATTCTGCTTCTGTCATCACATCTCCTTCCATGACGCTGACCCTCCTGCCTCTTTCACATATAAGTGAATGCATTGCATTACCTTCACATAAGTGATTGTGATTGCATTCGGTCCACCTGGATAATCTCCCCAGTTCAACATCCTTAACGGGGAGGTATCTGCAAAGGCCCTTTTGCCCTGTAAGGGGACATGGTTCCAGGTTCCAGGGATTAGGGCGTGGACATCTTGCAGGGGCCACTATTGAGCCTGCTTCATCAGGGAAACCACACTGAGATGTCTCTAAAGACATGAATATCAAAGTAGATTTTCTAATTTCTTGTTTTCTTTTCAGATGCAGAGAGAACTCGTTTATGCAAGAGGAGATGGCCCTGGTGCCTCTCGACCTGGACCCGCAGCTCTCCTACCCCACGCCATCCCAAATTCGCCATCGTCCACTCCTGTGCCACATTCCATGCCTCCCTCTCCATCCAGAATCCCTTACGGAGGCACCCGGCCAATGGTCATTCCTGGTAACGCCACCATCCCCAGGGACAGACTCTCCAGCCTGCCGGTCTCCAGATCCATCTCTCCCAGCCCCAGCGCCATCTTGGAAAGAAGAGACGTGAAGCCGGATGAAGACATGAGTGCCAAGAGCCTCGCGATGTACCGAAACGAGGGTTTCTACGCCGATCCTTACCTTTATCACGAGGGGAGGATGAGCATAGCCTCTTCACACGGCGGGCACCCGCTGGATGTCCCCGATCACGGCATCGGGTATCATCGCGCTGCAGTTCGTTCAGCCAGTGCTTACTGCAGCCCTTCTTTGCAAGCGGAAATGCACATGGAGCAGTCACTGTACAGACAGAAGTCAAGGAAGTATCCGGAGAGCCTCTTGCCTACTCTGGGCTCCAAAACGCCCCCGGCCTCTCCTCACCGAGTCAGTGACCTGAGGATGGTGGAGATGCACGGTCTCCATAACGCCCACGGGCCCTCCCACACCATGCAGTCAGACCGGGTCTCACCCAGCCGCCAGGCCTTCAAAAAGGAGCCTGGCACCTTGGTGTACATTGAGAAGCCACGGACCACTCCAGGATTAGCCGGAATTGTGGACCTCGGCCCTCCTCTAGTTGAGAAGCAAGTGTTTGCTTATAGCACGGCTACGATACCCAAAGACAGAGAGACCAGGTAAGGCGGTGAGGGTGGCCAAGGGTGGTCCATGCCCACGTGCTGGTTTTGAGGGCTGCTTTACAGAAGTCAAACCAAGAGAACAGTGATCAGCTGAGTGCCAGCCTTGAGCACTGTGCCCTGTGGGTACTGGCCGTTGGGGGCGAGGGGGGGAAGAGTAGAACCAGAGGGCTGTTGTCAGCAAAGAGTTTCTAAATCCAGTGGTCGAGTGAGGCTGGGCAGTAGCCAGGCTAAAGGCAGGCAGGCACCCCAGCAAGAGAGGTCAGAACGGGCCTCCTGAGTGTGGATCTAACGGCAGCATCATTAATGTAAATCTGAATAATTCAGAAGAAAATTACGATTTCAGAAACCATTCAGACAAATCATCAAAAGCTGATCATAACTGATCTCCCACTGAAAATGAGTGAGTGGTTCAAGCATTAACTGTTTGAAATGGCAGTGTGTGTTCTTGTGAAGTGCAATTTTGTTTTCTCATCTGGTTATGAGAAATGAAAAGGGTGTGTCACTGTCTGTCATCCCGGGTGATAAAAACATGAATTTGCATAAAAATAGGATGGTGTTAATGTAATACTCATTCAGGAGTGGTACAGAGATGAGCAAAATTTTTCTAGTGGATGTGACACTCCAGATATTTAAATTTCTTTTTAAGTTTACATGTGTTTATAATTTACCAGCCCAGAACCTTCATACTACATCTTGAAAACCCTCAAGTTTGTAGAGTAATAGAAAAGCTAATCTTTTTTTTTTTTTTTTTTTTTTTAATTTTTGGCTGCATTGGGTCTTCGTTGCTGTGCGCGGGCTTTCTCTAGTTGTGGCGAGCGGGGGCTTCTCACTGTGGTGGCTTCTCTTGTTGCAGAGCACGGGCTTTAGGCACGCGGGCTCAGTAGTTGTGGCTTGTGGGCTCTAGAGCGCAGGCTCAGTAGTTGTGGCACATGGGTTTAGTTGCTCCGCGGCATGTGGGATCTTTCCGGGCCAGGGATCGAACCCATGTCCCCTGCATTGGCAGGCGGATTCTTAACCACTACGCCACCTGGGAAGCCCCAGAAAAGCTACTCTTGATAGAGGGAATTTCTCTACCCTGAACGGGTTGACAGAAGGCAACATAATAATTATAATCATAAAAATCTAGTCAAAGAAACTGAGTCCAAAGGAGGTTAAGCATTTGACCTGTTGTCATATGGGAATTCAGAAGGGGCGTGAGAAATAAAATTCCGATATTCAGCCACTCAGTACCTTATTGCAACCACTGTTCCCTCCTCGTTACCAAAACCGATCATGTCACTTTCTACTACATAACTTTGTAAAAAGAAGGCCAAAATTGTGACTGGAATGTGATAGTATATCACTGTCTTAATCACACAAATCGGAAAGCTCTGTCCTCAACTGGCAGAATTTTATCATGAAAGGGCCGTCTCTTATCTGGTTCCAGAAGAAAGATTCCAGGAAGATGGAAAGAGAATAAACCTGGAAGTTGGGGGATCATCAATGTACCAAAAAGCTCTAACCCTCTCTACACAGCTTTAAAAAAAAGAAAAAAAAGGGCTTCCCTGGTGGCACAGTGGTTGGGAGTCTGCCTGCCGATGCAGGGGACACGGGTTCGTGCCCCGGTCCGGGAAGATCCCACATGCCGCGGAGCGGCTGGGCCCGTGAGCCATGGCCACTGAGCCTGCGCGTCCGGAGCCTGTGCTCCGCAACGGGAGGGACCACAACAGTGAGAGGCCCGCGTACCGCAAAAAAAAAAAACCCAGCAACAGTGACTGGCTTGAACTAGAGTGAACTGGTTTATAGACAAGAGCTACCAAATATTCAAGGAACAAGAGGTTACAAATCGTCTTTGCTCTGCTGCTGTAGTCCTGGTTGTAAGGGCTACAGATAACTTGGCTTTTTAGTTAACTGCTTGCAAGGTCACCAGGAGCCACATCTGATACCGATGGAGCAGGTTGCACATTTCCCAGAGATCCTGTACGTGGCGCTGGATTCCATGACAGAATGAGACTGCATTGTCTCCCTTGTGGAGGGAGGGTATATATTCTTTGTGTGGAAAGAGGGATGACGCAGGTCTTTGCTGACAGGAGAGTAGAAGGTGGATGGTGGCAGAGACGAGGCTGTGTGGGTACCAAACCGTGTTTTCTTTTCCTCTGGGGCTCAAAACTATCTGCATCTCCGAGCCTCCTTTGCAGTTAAGTGTGGCCATGCGAGTGAGTTCTGGCCAATGGCAAGTGGGTAGAGTTGATGTAAACTGTCTCCAAGAATAGTTCCTATTAAAAAAATCTGCTGCATGGGAAACAAAACAAAACGGTGACAGGCTTGATTACGCAGGACTAAGAAAAATGAAGACTCAGAAAAAGGTATTTATTCTCTCCTTTCCAAAGTCCTTAGGAAGTTAAATTCTAAGAATCAAAGAAAGGGATGCCTCCCATGACCATAGAAAGCTGAGGGGTGTGAGATAAACACTGAGGCTCTTTGAACAGACCAGTGTCACAACCAGAGGGAAATCTACCAAGACGTGCCTTAAGGCTAGGGAGCTTGCGCCCTGTGCTTCTAAGAAAGGGTAACACATCTGCTCCGGCGGGCTGTGAGTGGCTGGTTGGGAAATGTGTGTCACTGATAGGAAGGGACTTGGAGTCATAAGAATTTAGTCCAGGAAAAAGTAAGAACTATCCATCTCCAGGGCCAGGATCCATCCTCCCCCACCACCCTGCTGACCCACCTTGTGAGAATGAGAGGATTGTGAGCTTGATTCCACATCAAGCCACGTGCACCCTGCTGAGTGCCAGGCACACTTTGGCCAACGATGGCGTCTGGCTTCTCGCTCAGCACCTAGTTCATCGTCATGCATGTGGGTACCACGTGTATATAACTGAACATCACTGAACCCAGTTCCCAGGATTGGGTTATGGTGGGACCAAAGTGAAGGGCCCTCTGCTATGTGGAGTTGCCTCTGTACTGCTCCCTGATCAGAGTCTTGAAGAATTTTAGCCTTCGGTAGCATCAGTATATTTTCAGGGCCTCTGCTTCCTCAGAGGTTTCTGTTTTTTATCGAAGCTCAGAAAATGCTATGGGTTTCTTGTCTTATGTGTTAGCAACTCCTTTTAGAAAATCCAAGTTCTTATTTCTAGAAAAACAAGGATTAGGAAAGTTGACTAAAGATTAATGTTCACCTAAAATACAGCGTCATGATCACTGCCGTATTCTGACATATGGTTGTAATTCAGAATATAATTTTACATTTTTGAATTCATTCCTGTAAATGTGAAATAGCAGAGGAGGAATTTTATCTCACATCTTGCTCAGGTGATTCCTCACCACAGGCTAGATTCCCTTCTCCTGTAGCCCTACACACGCGCGTGTGCGCACGCGTGCGCACACACACCCCGTCTACATTTAGAGTTGGTATTACTGAAACACCTAAGCATTCCCACTAACGCAACCCAGGCACATGACCAAAGTGTGTAAAGAATGATTCTCTCGTAAAAACTTGGGCCTGGACATCGTGCTGCTATATGCTAACACTGCTACCCACCACCCCACTGTTACCTAGACAGGTTGGAATGTGCCGTACTTGCTCTTTTTCAGCTGCAATTCTAAACTCTTGGCAAGCTTGATGTCTAGGCTGAAATGTAGTACTGCTGGGTAATACAAGAACACTGACGATAGCTATCATTTATTTAAGGTCTTTTATGGACCAAGCACGATGTTAAGTAGTTTCCATACATCATATGATGTAATCGTCA
Organism: Mesoplodon mirus; assembly: GCF_964341445.2. Classification (NCBI taxonomy): domain Eukaryota; kingdom Metazoa; phylum Chordata; class Mammalia; order Artiodactyla; family Ziphiidae; genus Mesoplodon; species Mesoplodon mirus. The sequence goes on along the minus strand of NC_138979.1, from coordinate 11,584,653 downwards.
CGATGATCCAGTGCAGTATGTATGTACTATGATCATCCCTATTTTACAGATGCAGAAACAGAGGGTTAAGTAACTTGCCCAAGGTCACAAAGCCAGTAAGTGGCATAGAATGTCCAGGTACATTAAGGAATCCATACTTTTTACCACTGTGCAGTATTCTGCCTGGTGGGTGAGAACTATGAGCCCCACCTTCACCCAGCAGAGAAGTGAATTTGAGAGTGAATTCTAAGCATTTCAACCAGGACAAAATGCTAAGTAGCTGCTCTGAAAGGATATTTACAATCATCAACATGGTAGAATTTGCATAATTATGCTGCTAAATATATACATGTCATTTAAAATATAACTGTCCCAGCTAGTATATTAGCACAATTATGCAGAAATAGGGGAAAAAAGAAGAGAACATTCTTGGTAGATTTTATTTTGAAAGAAATGAATGTGAGTACCATGTCAAAGAAAATCTTAAAAACAAGATCACCAGAAACAATTACTGAAGCACAAGATTATAATCCATTGTTACACCTATACATTGGTGCTATTTTAGATATATTTAGTCTGTGCAAGTATTTGTAAAGAAGCTTCAACCCTTAAAAGTAACTTCATGAGTACAGGGTCCTATAACGTGCCAAACCAATTTCTGTTGCAATTTCATAATATTAAAAAGCAAATCTCTGAGTGTTTTTTATATGAAACTCTCAAGTGAAATTTTACATCTAAGATGTGAAGCTACAAAAACACAGGAGGGGGACTGAGAAATCTGTAGAGATGCTTTCTTTGGGGCACTGCTGGATTCATATACTCTTCAGAAGACCACTTCTATGAAATAGCCCATTAACTGCAGAGTGTTTGAAATCAGAAAAATTTTCTTTCTCAGCTGTACTCAGGAAACTTCCAACAGTAGCTTTTTTTTAACGCAATTTTGTAATAGCTCTGTTGACTTGAAAATGAGTTAAAGACAAAGTAGTTTCACCTTGATCTTGTACTTAGCTCATGTGCTTCGATTTAATGAATTTGGCATCTCTTTTCTTATAAAGATGCTTCCACAAAGCATCTAGCGATGACAAATTATATACAGGAGATCTGGAAAAAATAGAATATATATGGTGGTAGCATCTTCCTCCCAAGACGGCCATGGACTTTGGGGTAGGAAAGCGGATTACAACTGCTTTGACCTTCAGAGTAGTATGGTCGCCTCTTAGTCTCCATGGAGATTGGTTCCGGGAGCCCATGGATACCCAAATCCGCAGATGCTCAAGTCCCTTATTTAAAAGGGCATAGTTCAGTCAGCCCTCCGTATCTGTGGTTCCACATCCACGGATTCAACCAATGTGCAAATTTCAATCTGCGGTTGGTTGAATCTGAAGTCGCAAAACCGGCGAATATCGAGGGCCGACTGTAATTCTCAAGTCTGAGCTTCTAGAAGGAAAATGACCTTGAGTGCTGAGGTGGTTTTACCCAGATGATTTCCTTTCAGCAAGGCCTCCAGGAAGAGAGTGGGTCCATGTGACTAAGAGGCCCTGTGCAAGGGAGACAGTGTGTGACAGGTGACTGCAGGCGTGAGGCTCTGTCTTGCCAGGGTTATAAAAGTACTTCATTAAACAGCATCATCGTCCCTATCCATGACACATAAAACAGCCCTTAAGAATTGTAAAACTCTAGGACATTTATGTTTTGCTATTTTGTATTTATAGCTTGGCTCATATAATGTGAAATATCTCTATCGAAATAACACTCAAACTTCAAGGGTGCTCACTGCAAAGTGACTAATAGCTCTCCTTCCAAATGTATAACAGATTCCCCCTAATAAAGTATTTTTCAAGACATGGTAAACTTGAACTGAGATCATACTTTTTACACTCTTCTGCACCTACAGTAGCTAAATTCAACAAACTAGTCAAGAATTCACTTGGTAGCAAATCCTTGCCTGTCTGGGCACTTGTATGTGGAGGAAAAGAAGCCACATGACATCTGCTATGATTTCTAAGGCATCGCAGATTTAGAGAAGTAGAATCCCACGCCTTAGAATGAAAGGGAAGGAAAATTTCTATGTACAGGAGGAAGCCTGCATGCTAACTGGTAGCTTGGGTCTGTTCTTAATCATGTTACTTCGCTTTCTTATTTTATGAGCATTAAGTATTATTGTGTTGGTAGCTTTGAGGAATAGGATGCATCCTTGGTTTACTAGTTAATTGAAAGTCTGAATTCATATTTGTGTCATTTAAAATGTTCACAGTGCCTGGCATGCCTTTGAAGATTTTCTAAACTATGTTAGATATCCTGTTAGAGAGGTGATTCTGAAAAAGAATGGTTAATTTTTTTTCCTTTTCCTGATTGTATAGTCAAAAGGGAGCCATATCAGACATCTCGTATGTAGTTAGACTTCGGATCTTCCCAGAGCAAGGTTTCTTAACTTCTGCACTCTTGGTATTTGGGGCCTGTCCTGTGCATTCTAGGGTGTTTAGCAGCATCTCCAGCCTCCCCCCATCCCACTAGATGCCAGTAGCAAACTCCCCGGAAATGCTGCCCCAGTCGCAACAACCGAAGATGTGTGTCTCCAGACATTGTCAAATGCTGTCAAATCCAAAACGTGGATCTTGATGATGATTACCTCAGTTTTACCCTTTCCCTCTTGGTAAAGCAGCTTCATTATTGTTAGAACTTGCGTTATCTTTGGTTCAATCAACCTGTAATCAGTCATTCATTGAGAGGCAGTCACGTGCCATGTGTTTGTTTGTTTGTTTTTGCGGTACACGGGCTTCTCACTGCTGTGGCCTCTCCAGTTGCGGAGCACACGCTCCGGACGCGCAGGCTCAGCAGCCATGGCTCACGGGCCCAGCCGCTCTGCGGCATGTGGGATCTTCCTGGACCGGGGCTCGAACTCGTGTCCCCTGCATCGGCAGGCGGACTCTCAACCACTGCACCACCAGGGAAGCCTATGTGCCATGTTTATGAACATGGTCTCCACAGCCAGATAGCCTGGGTTCAAGTGCCTGTTCTAACACTTGTTAGCCGTTGTAAACTCTGACAGATCACTGAGTCTTGTTCTGCCTCAGCTTGCTCGTCTGTAAAATAGAGATAATAATAGCACCTACCTCATAGGATGGAACAACTCATTACAGTTAAGTGTCTTGTGCCATGCCTGGCGTAGCGTAAGTGCTGAGTTCCTACTTTGAACAAAGCACTCCACTAAATGCTACTAAGCCCAGAGATGAATACACAGAAATGGCTAGAACAAGGACTGTGCCAGAGGAAGCAGGGAGACAAATTGTTGACTATAATGCTAGGAAAAATATAAAGCAGGTGGGTGGGGGGTGTGTGGGGGGCGGATACAGGAGAGAGTAAAAGTAAATGTGCACAGAGAATGGAATTAGGTGGGAGGAAAGATCCAAATGAGAATGTTTAGACTATCAAAGCCACTTTTCAGTCCATATCAGGAGAATAGTGGGGTTCTACATTGTCTTGGGACCAGGTGCCAAGAGACAAGCCAGGATTACAGCATCTTCTTAAAATTGTGCCTGAGCTGTATGACGGATGATAAGAACGCCTAACCAGGTAGCGCTGAAATTATTAGGTCATCTGATGCTTGTTTGGATGCCTAACAGTGCCTGACCGATTCAGTTATTGTCTGAATTGCTTTCCTGGGTAGCTCTAATTAGGGATCAATAAACGGTTATTGAGCTCCTCTTTGTGTGCTTAGCTGGGGACTGATTGCTTTGCAGGGTACAAAGAAACTTAGATGTGTCCCCACCTGCAAGGAATACGAACCGGGAAGACAGTCATAAAACATTAAAAGCATAATACGAACGTGTAAGCTATGCCACAGTTAAGTGGAGGAAGCTTCTGAGCTACGAATGCTTATTAAATAACTGGTTTTTAAGAACAACCACAACAATAGGATTTCACTCATAGGTGTTGCCCAGGGATGATCTTCTTGTCACCCTAAGAGTGGCAGTGTCTCCTGGTGAAGTGGAGAGCAGGGAGGAGGCTTTACAGGTCACTAAGGGGGATGGTGCCTTTCCCTGAGGGGGAGATCTGTTCCCAGCATCTCCCAAGTTCAGCTGGAAAGTCAGGACACGTTTTCCTTGAAAACAATGAGGAACAATGAAAGGACTAATAATACACTGTAGGTTAAAGAGGCTTCCATGGGCCAGCTGGAAACCCACCATTTTATTCCAAGTTCTAAACAATGAAAGACGAAAACTTTGCAGTTACAAGCCTACCATAATTTGGGGACGGCTTGTACATAATTAATTCCAAAGGAGTGATACAGAGAGTAATTGCTGTGAGTTCAGAAACGGGAGCACTTTCCTGAACTTAGGCTGGGCTGGAAGCCTTCATGAGAATGCCAAGATGGACTCGCATTTAAGGAATTTACATAATGGAATGAAAAGATACCATTTGGAAAGACAGATTGATCTCTATCCAAAATTTGCTGTATTTCTACCATTATGCTTCCTATAAAAGTGACATCTAGATATGATGTTTTGGCAGTCTCAGAGCACATAGGTGCTGATAAATTGAATTATGATTTCATTCACAGGAATATAACTTTATGGTTAAGTAATATTTGCTAGTCATTCTTTAGGCTGCTGAGTTCATTCAAGAGCTGTCTGATAAACGTGATACTCAACCAACTGACAAATGTCTGAAGATAGCCCTACTCTTATCCAAGGGATATTCTATCAAAAATACCGGTGGAATGACTGCCACAAGCTCTGTGTTAACTTTGAACAAATCAGTTTCTCAAAAGGGAAAGCCATCCTCTGTCACTAATTAGGTGACATTAAAATGCACCCCTGTATCTCCTTTGAATATTCACGAGGTGCTGTCAATCAGACGCCTTAGGTCTGAAACCAGAAACTAAGTCAGAGCAACCTAAATTCTGTGAGATTCAGATAAGCCCCTTTCCTTGCAGACTAAAACGTCTTTCTTCAAAGAGAAGAGGAATAAATGTTTAGGTACAGGTTCAGCCTGGCAAGATCAACTCACTGCCGAATCGGTGTGACTATGACCCAACCTGAGGATGGGGCTCATCTAAATAGCCTGACGGCCCAACAGCTGAATAATCTAGGGCTGCCGTGGTGTCCCAGCCATTTAACCCCTCTTGTGATTAGTTGTCCTGCTCTCTGGTGGAGTTTACAGAGATTACACTTGTCCTTATTTGAGTTTTGGACTTGATTTTTCATGAATGAAGTGATTCAAAAATATAGCCAGGTCTAAGCATTAATTTGAACTTCCAAAAATTGTGGGTCTTAAAAAGTCTGTATTGACTCTTACAGGGCCAACATGTATTGCCAGTAATACCTACTCTTTCTCTCTGTCAATCTTCAGAGCTGAAGGGATGCAATCTCTTTTTTAAGTTTATTTTCTTGAAGTATAGTTATTTACAATGTTGTGTTAATTTCTGCTCTACAGCAAAGTGATTCATATTCTTTTTCATATTCTTTTCCATTATGGTTTAATCACAGGATACCAAATATTAGTTCCCTTGTTGTTTATCCATCCTATATATAATAGTTTGCCTCTGCTAATCCCAAACTCCCAATCCATCCTTCCCCCAACCCCCTTTCCCCTTGGCAACCACAAGTCTGTTCTCTGTGAGTCTATTTCTGTTTCATAGATAAATTCATTTGTGTCATATTTTAGATTCCATATGTAAGTGATATCATATGGTATTTGTCTTTGTCTGACTTACTTCACTTAGTGTGATAATCTCTAGGTCCACCCATGTTGCTGCAAATGGCATTATTTCATTCTTTTTTGTGGCTGAGTAGTATTCCATTGTCTGTATGTAACACATCATCTTTATCCATTCATCTGTCAGTGGACGTTTAGGTTGTTTCCATGTCTTGGCTATTGTGAATAGTACTGCTATGAACGTTGGGGTGCATGTACCTTTTTGAAATAGACTTTTCATCTTTTCTGGATACATGCCCAGGAGTGGGATTGCTGGATCATATGGCAACTCTATTTTTAGTTTTTTAACTGTTTTCCAAAGTGGCTGCACCAATTTACATTCCCACCAACAATGTAGGATGAAGGGATCCGATCTCTCTCTCACTTTTTTTTTTTTTTTTTTTTTGCTGTACGTGGACCTCTCACTGTTGTGGCCTCTCCCGTTGTGGAGCACAGGCTCCAGATGCGCAGGCTCAGCGGCCATGGCTCACGGGCCCAGCCGCTCCGCGGCATGTGGGATCTTCCCGGACCGGGGCACAAACCTGTGTCCCCTGCATCGGCAGGTGGACTCTCAACCACCGCGCCACCAGGGAAGCCCCCGATCTCTTAATTGCAGACTTTTAGAAGGAGAAACAGCACACTTTCCAAAGGGCCGATGATTGCTACTTCTTTGTTCAAATGATATTTTCACTATCATGCAGCCTCAGTTTTTTTTTTGTCTTTTTAATAAAGGCAGTGTGTCCCTACTCCTGGAACAAGCACAGGGATCTAAGAAGACCAAAAAAAAAAGAGAGAGAGAAAGAAAAGAAACCCATGAGAGAGACCAAGTATAGGAAGTGCCTTCCTTCTTTTCCCTAGGAATCATTATCTTATCTCTTTGAAGTCCACCCTGAGAATCTGTGGATCAAAAGCAGGTGGGAAGGGCTTTCCTGGTGGCACAGTGGTTAAGAATCCGCCTGCCAATGCAGGGGACACGGGTTCGAGCCCTGGTCCAGGAAGATCCCACATGCCGCGGAGCAGCTAAGCCCTTGTGCCACAATTACTGAGCCTGCGCTCTAGAGCCTGCGAGCCACAACTACTGAGCCCATGTGCCACAACTACTGAGCCTTTGCTCTAGAGCCCGCAAGCCACAACCACTGAGCCTGCACGCCTAGAGCTCATGCCCCACAACAAAGAGAAGCTACCATAATGAGAAGCCCGCGCGCCGCAACTAGAGAAAGCCTGTGTGCAGCAACGAAGACCCAATGCAGCCAAAAATAAATAAATTTATTTAAAAAAACAAACAAACAGGTGGGAGTGGGGAGCTTCCTTCTGCAGCCCCCGTAGGATCACTCAAGAGACCATCACCCCGTATCCTCTGATACCTTCACTCATTGGAAGGTCAAATACAGGTCTGTATTCAAAGTAGCCAGAACATGAACAAACAGCTATTCATACTGGTTTGTACCTGTACCAAAAAAAAAAAAAAAAAAGCTCTGTCACTTCCAGAGCAGGAATATTAAAAATTGCCCTCAGGGAAGAGGAAGAAAATGCAAAGCAGATGATATCATAAGGCAGGGTGTAGGCTTGCCCTGGGGAGCGAAGGCTCTCATCAGCTGGGAAGTGGAGCCTCACCCCAGATGGTGGGTGAGTCACAGGAGGTGGCCCAGAGCCCTGCTGGGAGCCCTGGATGGGGGAGGGGGTACGCATGACCGGCTGTGTTTCCTTAGACCCTGCCTTGCCAGTAAGCCTCGGTGTCCTTGTTGTGACCAGGGAATGGCAACTAGGACCTCCTGCGGGTTCTGTTGAAATGAAAACGGGTGTAAAATCGCTTTGTGAACTGGAAAGTTCTCCATAAATAAGAGATTTTATGACATAACACCGTGAAGCCATAGCCCCTTTGCATAAAGGAGCAGTAGCGCACGGGCCGTTTGGAGACTGTGTGTCCGAGGCACTGTGTGTCCAGAGGCTGGCTTAGGTCCGTATTCTGGTCTCAGCCAGAACAGCCCGCCCAGACAGTAGGTTGTGAAATACATTAAAGGCGACCTGGAGTTTTTCCAGGTGCAGTTGCTATGCTGCGCAGAAACCTCCCCTCACCGAAGTCAGCCATTGTGCCCGTCAGGAGCACAGGCCCGGGTGTGGCTGAGCTTTGCCCAGCCTGCTGGGCCTGCCACACATTTTTTTTTTTTTTTCTTCAGTCAAGATCACAAGACCAGAATGGAAAGAAAACCCGGGGGGTCTAAAATAAGTTCCCCCTAACTAGACAATTGTGTGAGTCTAGAATTCTGCAGCTGGCAGGATGCGGTTCTCCTTGGGTTATGGGGGTAAAGAGAAGGGGCGCCTCTGTTTAACAAGGGAGCCCCGTGGGGGAAGGTGGTCCCTGTTTCCTCTGTGTGTCAAGTTCATTCAGTTTCTTACGTTTCCTGCCATGACCTCGTTCACTGGCTTCCTGTGTTTGAACTTCCTGGGACTTTTCTTGCCTCTGGCAGTTTGCATTTACTCTTCCTTTGCCTTGTGCTTCCTTCCACCTTCATCTACCTGGATGGCTCCTCCCTGACGTCAGGGCTTCACCCGAAGGCCATCAGCTCAGCAAGGCACACCTACACACGTACCTATGCACATACACATAACTGTCTAATTAGTATATCGATATTACAAATAATATATTATTACATTATAAATAAGTAATATCTGTATATTTATATATATTTATATACATATATATATATAGGCTTGGCTAAAAAGTTCATTCAGGTTTTTCCACAATATTGTATGGAAAACCCGAACGAACTTTTTGGCCAGTGATAGATAGATATATAAATTTTTTTTTTTTTTTTTTTTTTTACTTATTTAGTATGTTGTACCATTACTTTCAACCCCTAGAATGTAAATTCCACTAGGGTAAGCCTTTTGTTTTATTTATTTATTTATTTGTTTGTTTGTTTTATTGGAGTATAATTGCTTTACAGTGCTGTGCTAGTTTCTGCTGTACAATGAAGTGAATCAGCTATATGTATACATATATCCCCTCCCTCCCACCTCCCCCCCATCCCACCCATCTAGGTCATCACAGTGCACCAAGCTGAGCTTCCTGTGCTTCATAACATGTTCCCACTTGTTACCTGTTTTACACACGGTAGTGTATATATGTCGATCCTAATCTCCCAATTCGTCCCACCCTCCCCTTCCCCAAGTGGGTCCACATGTCCCTTCTGTATGCCTGTGTCTCTATACCTGCCCTGCAAATAGGTTCCTCTGTACCATTTTTCTAGATCGCACATAAATGCATTAATATACGATATTTCTTTTTCTCTTTCTGGCTTCACTCAGTATGACAGGCTCAAGGTCCATCCACATCTCTACAAATGACCCAATTTTGTTCCTTTTTATGGCTGAGTAATATTCCATTGTATATATGTACCACATCTTCTTCTTTTTTTTTTTTTTCCCGGTACGCGGGCCTCTCACTGTTGTGGCCTCTCCCGTTGCGGAGCACAGGCTCCGGACACGCAGGCTCAGCGGCCATGGCTCACGGGCCCAGCCGCTCCGCAGCATGTGGGATCTTCCCGGACCGGGGCACGATCCTGTGTCCCCTGCATCGGCAGGCGGACTCTCAACCACTGTGCCACCAGGGAAGCCCTCACACCTTCTTTATCCATTTGTCTGTCGGTGAGCATTTAGGTTGCTTCCATGACTTGGCTATTGTAAATAGTGCTGCAATGAACATTGGGGTGCATGTGTCCTTTTGAATTACGGTTTTTTCAGGGTATATGCTCAGTAGTGGGATTGCTGGGTCATATGATAGTTCAATTTTTAGTTTTTTAAGGACCCTCCATATTGTTCTCCATAGTGGCTGTATCACTTTACATTCCCACCAACAGTGCAAGAGGGTTCCCTTTTCTCCACACCCTCTCCAGCATTTATTGTTCGTAAATTTTTTGATGATGGCCATTCTGACCGGTGTGAGGTGATACCTCATTGTAGTTTTGATTTGCATTTCTCTAATAATTAGTGATGTTGAGCATCTTTTCACGTGACCTTTGGCCATCTGTATGTCTTCTTCGGTGAAATGTCTATTTAGGTTTTCTGCCCATTTTTTAATTGGGTTGTTTGTGTTTTTGATATTGAGCTCCATGAGCTGTTTATATTTTGGAGATTAATCCTTTGTCCGCTGCTTTGTTTGCAAATATTTTCTCCCATTCTGAGGGTTTTCTTTTCGTCTTGTTTATGGTTTCCTTTGCAGTGCAGAAGGTTTTAAGTTTACTTAGGTTCTATTTGTTTATTTTTGGTTTTATTTTCATTACCCTAGGAGGTGGGTCAAAAAGATCTTGCTGTGGTTTATGTCAAAGAGTGTTTTTCCTGTTTTCCTCTAAGAGTTTTACACTGTCCGGTCTTACATTTAGGTCTTTAATCCATTTTAAGTTTATTTTTGTGTATGGTGTTAGGGAATGTTCTAATTTTTATTCTTTTACATATAGCGGCCCAGTTTTCCCAGTACCACTTATTGAAGAGGCTGTCTTTTCTCCATTGTATGTCCTTGGCTCCTTTGTCATAAATTAAGTGACCATATGTGCATGGGTTTATCTTTGGTCGTTCTATATTTCTGGTTTTGTGCCAGTACCATATTGTCTTGATTACTGTAGCTTTGTAGTATAGTTTGAAGTCGGGGAGCCTGATTCTCCCAGCTCTGTTTTTCTTAAGATTGCTTTGTCTGTTCAGGGTCTTTTGTGTTTCCATACAAATTGTAAAATATTTTGTTCTAATTATGTAAAGAATGCTATTGGTAATTTGATAGGGATTGCATTGAATATGTAGATTGCTTTGGGTAGTATAGTCATTTTCACAATATTGATTCTTCCAATCCAAGAACATGGTGTATCTCTCCATCTGTTTGTGTCATCTTTGATTTCTTTCATCAGTATAGTTTTCTGAGTACAGGTCTTTTGCCTCCTTAGGTAGGTTTATTCCTTGGTATTTTATTCTTTTTGTTGCAGTGGTAAATGGGATTGTTTCCTTAATTTCTCTTTCTGATTTTTCATCATTAGTGTATAGGAATGCCAGAGATTTCTGTGCATTAATTTTGTATCCTGCAACCTTACCAAATTCATTGATTATCTCTAGTAGTTTTCTGGTGGCATCTTTAGTATTTTCTATGTATAGTATCATGTCACCTGCGAACAGTGACAGTTTTGCTTTTTCTTTTCCAATTTGGATTCCTTTATTTCTTTTTCTTCTCTGATTCTCGTGGTTAGGACTTCCGAAACTGTGTTGAATAAGAGTGGTGAGAGTGGACATCCTTGTCTTGTTCCTGATCTTAGTGAAAACACTTTCAGGTTTTCACCATTGAGAATGATGTTTGCTTGTGTTTGTCATATATGGCCTTTATGTTGAGGTAGGTTTCCTCTATGCCCATTTTCTGGAGAGTTTTTATCATAAATCGGTGTTGAACTTTGTCAAAAGCGTTTTCTGCATCTGTTGAGATGATCATATGGTTTTTATTCCTTAATTTGTTAATATGGTGTATCACATTGATTGATTTGCGTATATTGAAGAATCCTTGCATTCCTGGGATAAATTCCACTTGATCCTGGTGTATGATCCTTTTAATGTGTTGTTGGATTCTGTTTGCTGGTATTTTGTTGAGGATTTTTGCATCTATGTTCATCAGTGACATTGGTCTGTAATTTTTGTGTGTATGATAACTTCGTCTAGTTTTTGTATCAGGGTGATGGTGGCCTTGTTGAACGAATTTGGGAGTGTTCCTCCCTCTGCAATTTTTTGGAAGAGTTTGAGAAGGATAGGTGTTAACTCTTCTCTAAATGTTTGCTAAAATTTGCCTATGAAGCCATCTGGTCCTGGACTTTTGTTTGTGGAAAAAGATTTTAATTTCAGTCTCAATTTCAGTGCTTGTGATTTGTCTGTTTATATTTTCTAATTCTTCCTGGTTCAGTCTTGGAAAATTGTACCTTTCCAAGAATTTCTCCATTTCTTCCAGGTTGTCCATTTTATTGACATAGTTGTTTTTAGTAGTCTCTGATAATCCTTTGTATTTCTGCAGTGTCAGTTGTGATTGCTCTGTTTTCATTTCTAATTTTATTGATTTGCATCCCCTTCCTTTTTTTCTTGATGATTCTGTCTAAAGGTTAATCAATTTTGTTTATCTTCTCAAAGAACCAACTTTTAGTTTCATTGATCTTTGGTATTGTTTTCTTCATTTCTATTTCATTTATTTCTGCTCTGATCTTTATGATTTATTTCCTTCTACTGACTTTTGGTTTTCTTTGTTCTTTTTTCTATAGTTGCTTTAGGTGTAAGGTTAGATTGTTTGTTTGAGATTTTTCTTGTTTCTTGAGGTGAGATTGAATTGCTATAAACTTCCCTCTTAGAACTGTTTTTGTTGCGTCCCATAGGTTTTGGGTCATCCTGTTTTCATTGTCATTTGTGTCTATGTATGTTTCTATTTCCTCTTTGATTTCTTCAGTGATCTCTTGGTTATTTAGTAGTTTAGCCTCCATGTATTCGTGTTTTTTACAGTTTTTTCCCTGTAATTGATTTCTAATCTCACAGCATTGTGGTCGGAAAAGATGCTTGATATGTTTTCAATTTTCTTAAATTTTCTGAGGCTTGCTTTGTGACCCAAGATGTGATCTATCCTGGAGAATGTTCTGTGTGCATTTGAGAGGAAAGTGTATTATGCCACTTTCGGGTGGAATGTCCTATAAATATCAGTTAAGTCTATCTGGTCTATTGTGTCATTTAAATCTTGTGTTTCCTTATTAATTTTCTGTCTGGATGATCTGTCCATTGGTGTAAGTGGCGTGTTAAAGTCCCCCACTATTACTGTGTTACTGTCAGTTTCCCCTTTTATAGCTGTTAGCATTTGCCTTATGTATTGAGGTGCTCCTATATTGGGTGCATATATATTTACAATTGTTATAGCTTCTTCTTGGATTGATCCCTTGATCATTATGTAGTGTCCTTCCTTGTCTCTTGTTAACATTCTTTAAAGTCTATTTTATCTGATATGAGTATTGCTACTCCAGCTTTCTTTTGATTTCCATTTGCATGGAATGTCTTTTCCCACCCCCTCACTTTCAGTCTGTATGTGTCCCTAGGTCTGAAGTGGATTTCTTGTAGACAGCATACATATGGGTCTTGTTTTTATATCCATTCAGCCAGTCTGTGTCTTTTGGTTGGAGCATTTAATCCATTTACAGTCAAGGTAGTTTTCGATATGTATGTTCCTATTACCATTTTCTTAATTGTTTTGGGTTTGTTTTTGTGGGTCCTTTTCTTCTCTTGTGTTCCTGCCTAGGGAAGTTCCTTTAGCATTTGTTGTAAAGCTGGTTTGGTGGTGCTGAATTCTCTTTAACTTTGCTTGTATGTAAAACTTTTGATTTCTTCATCTGAATGAGATCCTTGCCAGGTAGAGTAATCTTGGTTGTAGGTTTTTCTCTTTCGTTGCTTTAAGTATATCCTGCCACTCCCTTCTGGCCTGCAGAGTTTCTGCTGAAAAATCAGCTGATAACCTTATGGGGAGTCCCATGTATGTTATTTTTTGCTTTTCCCTTGCTGCTTTTAATATTTTTTCTTTGAATTTAATTTTTGTTAGTTTGATTAACATGTGTCTTGGAGTGTTTTTTCTTGGTTTTATCCTGTATGGGACTCTCTGTGCTTCCTGGAGTTGGTTGGGTATTCCCTTTCCCACTTAAGGAAATTTTCGACTATAATCTCTTCAAATATTTTCTCAGACCCTTTCTTTTTCTCTTCTTCTTCTGGGACCCCTAGAATTCAAATGTTGGTATGTCTAATGTTGTCCCAGAGATCTCTGAGATTGTCTTCAATTCTTTTCATTCTTTTTTCTTTATTCTGCTCCTCAGCAGTTATTTCCACCTTACTGTCTTCCAGCTCACTTATCCGTTCTTCTACCTCAGTTATTCTGTTATTGATTCCTTCTAGTGTATTTTTCAGTTCAGCTATTGTATTGTTCATCTCTGTTTGTTTCTTCTTTAGTTCTTCTAGATCTTTGTCAAACATTTCTTGTATTTTCTCGATCTGTGCCTCCATCTTTTTCTAAGATTCTGGATCATCTTTACTATCATTACTTTGAATTCTTTTTCAGGTAGGTTGCCAATTTCCTCTTCATTTATTTGTTCTTGTAGGTTTTCAGCTTGTTCCTTCATCTGTAACATATATTTTTGTCATCTCAATTTTTTTTTTAATGGGTGGGATTGTGTTCTTGTCTTCCTGGTTGTTTGGCCTGAGGCTTCCCACACTAGAGTTTGTAGTCTGTTGGGTAGAGCTGGGTCTTGGTGCTGAGATAAGGACCTACGGGAGATCTCACTCTGATGAATATTCCTTGGGGTCTGAGGTTCTTTGTTAGTCCAGTGGTCCTGACTCAGAGCTCCCACCACAGGAGCTCAGGCCCGACCCCCAGCATGTGAACCAAGATCCTGCAAGCTGCACGGGGTGGCAAAAAAAAAAAAAAAAAAAAAAAAGGAGCAGAATAATAACAAAGAGTAAAAAATAAAATAAGATGAGAAAACTAACAGATATGTTAGAAAAAATAAAAATATAGATGAAAGAACAGCCAGAAGGTAAAACAGAACCACAATAGCAAAAAAAAAAAAAAAAGCTGGAAAAGGCCTTGGCTATGGGGGGCAGGGCTTTGGCAGGGGCGGGGTTTAGGCCGGGGCAGGGTCTAGGTTTAGAACCCGCACGGTTGGGAAAGGCCCTGGGGTTGGGGGGGTGCTTAGGCTTAGCATGGCTGGAGGGGCCCAGGAGCGCCTCTGGCCTCAGAGGCCAGAGGAGCAGGCCCAGGACCCCAGCAGGCTTTCTGGGCCCAAGTGGGTGGGGGAAACACTAGGTGCATTCCCTCCATCCTCTGATTCTGGAGGCTCCTTCCCTGTTCATCTCTCCTCTTCTCACTGCCTGCCACCCCCCAGCTGGCCCCATGACCCATGCAGCTGGAGGGGACCCTGAAAGGCAGGGGACCAGGCCCGGAAGCCCAGCAGGCTTCCCAGGGCCCAGGTGGATTGAGGAAACCAGCCGCATCTCCCCTGACCCTCCGATCCTGGAGGACCCCTCCCTGTCTGCCTCTCCTCCTCTTCTCCCCCTCCCTATGCCCCTAGGACCAGCATGGCTGGAGAGGGCCCCAGAAGGCAGAGAGCCCAGCCCGGGACCCCGCAGGCTTCCCGGGGCCTGATTGGGCAGGGAAATGCTAGCTGCACTCTCCCCTGATCCTCCGAGCCCCTGAGGGTCCCTCCAGGTGTGGGAACCCCTCCCCTCTCCCAGCCACCCCTCAGGGGCACCGGTCCCATCGGCCTCCACTTTTCCTCCCCCCTCAATCCCCGCCATGTCCTACCCAGTCGCTCGGGGGTTCCTCCCGTCTCCTTGAGTGTCGAGGTCCCCCACCAGCATCTGGCAGGTGCCCTAGTTGTGGGGAGACGTGAGCGCTGTGTCCTCCCACTCCACCACCTTGACTCCACCAAGCCCTTTGTTTTATTCACCACTAATGCCCCAGCAGTTAGAATTGTGTCTGGCATAGTTGATGCCAGAAGAATCGTTGCTGAATGAATGAACTTGAAGGGATAAAAGGAAGCCTTACGTACACATAAGGTTTTGCCTGTTATAATGTGCTGGTGCATGTATTTTCTCCTTTGCCCTCCTTCCCCATGTCACTGTAGGAGGACAGCCCTGTGGGACAGCTAAGGCAGTTGTTATCCTAGTTTGATGGTTGAGGAAACTGAGACTCAGAGACATGCAGTGATTTATGAGCACTGATTTGTATCTCCCCTTGAGTGTCTGTTGGTCAACTCAGCATGTCCAAAAACGAACTCCTCTCTTCCCATCTCGGGTATGACTACTTCTTTCATCCATTACTTGGGCCAAAAGCCTTGGTGTCTTATTGACGCTGTCTCTCACATTCCACATGGGACAGCAGAGGATGCTATCCGAGCTGTATCCGAAGATGCCCAGACTCCAGCCCTTGCTCTCGACCTCACTGCCACCACGCCAGTCAATTTCTTCTCATCTGTTCTGCTCCTCAGTCATTCAGGGGCAAAGTCATACCAGCAGAGGGACAGCAAGGCTGAGAAAGAGGTCAGGACAGTGGAGAGTATGTGAGGGGGTCTACCAGGTAAGGAGCAGGAAAATTAAAAGGAATTCCCACACAGTATTTTTTTTTTGCGGTATGCGGGCCTCTCACTGCTGTGGCCTCTCCCATTGCGGAGCACAGGCTCCGGATGCACAGGCTCAGCGGCCATGGCTCACGGGCCCAGCCGCTCCACAGCACGTGGGATCTTCCCTGACCGGGGCACGAACCCGTGTCCCCTGCATCGGCAGGCGGACTCCCAACCACTGTGCCACCAGGGAAGCCCCCCACACAGTATTGATGGCTGGCAATGAAGGAGGTAAGGCCAGCATGCAGGCAAAGAGCTGGTTTGTGTGAATAAGGGAACAGAAGACAACCGAAGATTGCTATTCTTAAAGAGGAGTTTGGAGTTTCAGATCTAGAACGTAAAACTGTATCAAGTAAGAATTTAAGGTCAGAGAACGTCTGAAGAAGAGTTTGGGGACCTTAGTGCCAAATTCCTGAAAGGGTTATTGGTGCGGATGTTGAAGCTGTAAAAGGTCATGGCCTGGGGTGTGGCAGCCAGGAGGCCAACTTCCTGTGCTGAGGTCATCCAAGGATGTGAGGGAATTTCCTGGATGCTGGTAGGGAACTTAAGGATGAGTAATTCAGAACTCAGAAGCAGGGGAGATGCTGAGCGTTTGGACCGATGACGGATTTAAGTGGCAATGGGAAGGCAGAACAGCCCTAGTCTCCTTTCTCCATGAGCAGAGGGCAGGGGGAGAGATAGCAGTCTTCAAGGTCAGGGTTATAGATGATACTTCATGAGCCTCTGTGTGCCCAGTCCTCCTCTAAGGACTGAGGATGCAAGAAAAGGTGCAAGACGTGGCTGTTATCCCTAAGCAGCATGCAGTGGTACCCAGGCAGTACTGTTGCCTACGAATTTTTTTTTTTTTTTTTGCGGTACGTGGGCCTCTCACTGCAGTGGCCTCTCCCGCTGCGGAGCACAGGCTCCGGACGCGCAGGCTCAGCGGCCATGGCTCACGGGCCCAGCCGCTCGGCGGCATGTGGGATCTTCCCGGACCGGGGCACGAACCTGTGTCCCCTGCGTCAGCAGGCGGACTCTCAACCACTGCGCCACCAGGGAAGCCCACTACTAGTTTTTTAATAGCCATTAATTTACCTAGGTACACAATGATAAAGATTTAATTCAGGCGTAAGGAGGCCTCAGTCAGTCCAAAGACAAGTCCCCAGTCAAAAACCATTGAAAGTGAAAACTTAAAGTCATATGAATGGACTCACTGGCTAAAAATATCTCCCCAAACGCAGATTTTTTTTTTCCTTCCCTGGACTCTGCAGACAGAGAGCAGACCACGAGCAGACTGGGTTTAGCTTCATCTTCACAGGCAGACATGGGGCTCACAGGAAAGCTGGTTGTAGCAACAGGAATTTAATACTGGGATCAGCACGTTCTCTGGATTGGATTTGAATTTTTTATTAATATTATGCTTGGACCCCGAGAAAATTCATTCAGCCAGCCTGACTTATGACACTAAATGACTAGTTAACCATACATACTAATCACATAAGTATGGTTTATGGAATGATATAAAATGGTTTATGAAATCACTTTTAAACCATCTTTTTTTTTTTTTTTTTTTTTTTTGCTGTACGCGGGCCTCTCACTGCTGTGGCCTCTCCCGTTGCGGAGCACAGGCTCCGGACACACAGGCTCCGCGGCCATGGCTCGCGGGCCCAACCGCTCCGCGGCATGTGGGATCTTCCGGGATCGGGGCACGAACCCGTGTCCCCTGCATCGGCAGGCGGACTCTCAACCACTGCGCCACCAGGGAAGCCCTAAACCATCTTTTCAACAGTAATTATACCTGCCCCTGGAATACCTTAAACCAAGTGATACTGGCAAGGATTAACTTAAGCATCTTTAGTATTCTGATGATTATCGTACAAAATTGCCACTGCAATAAAATGACAGGGTTGTTTTAATTTCTCTTCTTCCACTGCATTTCTCTTTTTTCTCCTTTTCCATTAAAACATACTTCATAACATTTCATCATGGGAGAAGTCTGCCTAAGTTTCCAGTTGCTGAAATTTAGTTAAACCATAAAATTGTTTCCAGATTACCAACCATGAAATGGAAAGACAATCTTATTTATGAATTTATAAATCAGATAATCTCCCTCAAATGAATCCTGAAACCAGAAACACTTTGATGATTAAACAGGAGGGAAAAAGTTTTCTCATTACCATGTGTCAAAAGAATTGTATTTCTGTGAAGTGGATTTGGCCAAGACGGTGGAACACGCATGTGCCATCTGTGTGCACAGCGCCTGGGGCATGCACTGGTTCCTGAGCAGGGGGAGAGAATCGCTCTCCCTTGCCCATCAAGCTCAAGTGTACTGAACTCTCAAGGTTCTGACAGATCATGTGTCCTTCCTGGTGACCCCACTGGTGACATAGCCTGGAGGAGGCCACCCAAGGAGCATCCAGTCCTGTCCTCACAGATACAAAAAGGAGAAAAAGTGTGTGGATATCTGGACTAAACGTAGGGCTTTTGCTCCACAGCCTCCAGACCCTCATCCTACGTCCACATCATCCCTGGGTAGTCAGGAGAGTGGGGTGCCGTTTGTGGGTTTTCTTTCTCTGCATCCTAAAACCGTTGTCTAGGGGAAGATGGGTGAGAAGCCAAGTACCTGCTGAGCCAAGGAGGATGCCAAAGGCACGTACGAAGCCCTGTGGACACCCCTCTGAGAGGACCCACCTGTGCTGATCCATTCGGCAGTTCTCACCACGGTGATGAATCTGTTGACGGTCAATGTCTTGAATCTGCAATGATTCTCGTGCTTTGTTTCGGTTTTTAATGCTGCTGCTCTCCTTTGTTAGACCAGTTAATGAAAGCTGGTGACCAGAGAGGGAGCAGAGAGTACACTGCTTTAGCCCTAATCGGGACCGTGCCTAGGCCAGCACTGGAATCCATCTGCCGTTTCTCCCCCACCAGACTCTTGCTTATTCTCTGCTTTTGTGGACTTACCTACTGTTTACATTTCTTAATATGATTGTCTCTTGAGTGTAGTTAGTCTGTCTCCGCACCTTTGTATCCGGCACTACAGCTTCACAGAACCCGTTAAGCCTCTTCCTAACCAAAGCTGTCTAGACCCTAAGAATGTCCTGCCATTTTAAAAGAAATGAAATCCTTTGCATTTGCCTAGGATTGAATAAGAACAGTAAACTCGTACATCTCGGGGTAGCTCTCCACCGCTCTTAGGGTCTTGAGTTTGGCTTCCGGCATTACTGTGGGAAGAATGGGGGTTCTGGACAGCTTCTACCTGGAGCTCAGCAGGTCCCTCCAGAAGTGGTCCATTTCCCAAGAGCTCATTTGTGTGAGTCTGTACCCCCGACACATGGAGACCAGCCACCACCCCATCGTTTCCGAGGTGCCATGCAACTTGGGTCTGATAAACTTGGGATCTCCAATGGGTATTTACTAACCTGCTTTCCTGAGTGGAATTTCTTATTTTTCTCTTTGGCCATGCACTGCTTAATGGTAGACAGGCCACCAAGAATACACGTATAACTGAAAACGCTCCGCACCTCAGAGGTTTAGCATTCACAGCTATGCCTGGAAACACTTGGAAAGTCACTCCGAGTAGATGCATATCTCTTCTCGCTGTTTGAGATTTCTTCTTTCCACACTATTAGAACAAAGAGATCATACTATTAATACTTAATTTTCCCCCCAGTGGGTTGACAACCATTAACTCTCCAGACTGCATGACTTACATTCAAGAAACCCAATATTGTGACACAACCATCCATTTTAAACTAAAGAAAATGCATGGAATTCTGAAGTCAGAAGCTTGCAATTGTGAAATGAATCTCAATGTTTTTTTTTACGGCACTAAGAGTTGTATTCCAAAGGCAAAATGCAAGACCAAAAAGTTGTGTATGAACAAAATCACCCTTGAAAGTCCTCTTGATTGCCATGAAGTTCAAGATACAGATACAGCGTCTCTCGTGAAGCCCAGCATAGCCAGTTATTTTGTTCTAGTGAAAGAACAGCCCACCATGACTCTTTCTGTTGGGTACCAGATAAAGTAGTTGGCTTGTATTTAAAAGCCAGTGTCTGAAAGTGCTGTTTGTAGCCCAGGAATCATCACCATTGCTCATACTACAAGAGGCCCATGGGGCTGAGAGCCCCAGTGAAGAATGGGGTCCCTTTTCTGTCTCAGGCTGGGACTAGACACTTGCTGATGGGATATGATGGTAGTCCAGGTGTCCACACTGTTCTAACTCTTCTCCCTTCTCTCTTTTATTGTCTTGAACAACCAAGTAGGTATAACTGAATTCACATGCCATTGTGTGTGTGATAGCTGTCCTTAGCAGAGGTCACTGTGTGGTGGTGATTTGATAATGTGTTGGGAATACTGGTAATAGTTCGATGGCACCGCCATTGTCTGAGGTACAGAAATGTGAGCCAGTTTCAAAAGCTACATGAATCGTGCGTAGCACTGTAGAGCCGTGAACAGAGAGGTGTTGTATCTGTGCATAATATCAAAATTGGGAAGAGTTTTTATTTAGGTCTTGAGTTAACCAAGTTGTTTGTTAGGGGTATTTGTTTTCCTGCTTTTGATCCTGTAAAAGCCCCCAGGTTCCTATGACATTGATTTGAGGACCCTCTACCCTCAAGGAAGACATAGATTTCAAGCACACTTTTCCATGTTCGTAAGAGACATTCACTTTGTGTTGCTTTTGGGCTTTACAACAAATTTTACTCCAAACACACAACGAACATCTCCATCATTTACACCAAAATCAGTCAGCAGCCTTCTAGCTGCGGGGAGGGGCACAGCTCAGAAGTGGCCTAGGGCCCCGCTGGTGCAGAGGTCAAGTAGTAAAAGAAGGGCAGAAAGGCTCAAAAACACAAAGATGTGCAAAGAGAATTATTTCCAAGCTTTTCCATTTTCCATGGGGCCTCTGCTGGTCTGTCCAGTGTCTTTGCAGTAAGGTCATCGGGTTAATACTAAACTCTGACCATCAAATCTTGAGCTCAGTGGGAATTTGCAGGCTCGTTAGCTTCCCCAAGCCAGGTTGGGGTGAACTTTGGAGGCCTGCTAAGTGGAACTTTTATAACCCTCAGATGATCATTCACCTAGACAAACCAGTCTGAAAGTCAACATAAGCTTTAACAAACAATTCTCTTGTTTTACAGAGAGAGGATGCAAGCCATGGAGAAGCAGATTGCCAGTTTAACTGGCCTTGTTCAGTCTGCGCTTTTTAAAGGGCCCCTTACAAGTAATAGCAAAGATGCATCTAGGTAAAAAAAAAAAAAAAAAAAAAAAAAGAAAGCAAACCAATTCAAAGTAATTCAATCTGTTTCTCTTTAATGATTAAGATCATTCATTCATTCCAATCGTTTTCTTGTAATCATTTCAAGGCTGAAAATATCCACATCTCTATGAATCATGGTTTGTTTGTTTGCTTGTCTATTTCTGGTAATTCCTTGGCCCAAAAGGGTAAATGGGCTTCCCAGTGCATGTGGCTTCATGGACCACTGTGCAGTGCCTGCCGCCACCATCCACATGTATCCACATCCTCCGTCATCTGAGAGCCATGAGCGTGCCTCAGCTGCACACCTGGGAAGCCTTTTCCATCGCGGCCAATAGTGGTGCTGATGCTGAAATACCTTCATTGCTTAATACCCTCACTAGCTGCTGCTGATTGCTTAGAATAGTGAATGGAAGGGGGGGAAACACATTTGGGAAACTGTATCGCTGACTCTCTTTTTCTTTCCTTCAGCGAGAAAATGATGAAAACTACAGCCAATAAGAACCACACAGATGGAGCAGGTGAGTGTTCTCCAGACCTGCAGGAGGCCTGGAGGCTGCCTGTGATGAGCCTGGTTTGCGTCCAGATGTATTAACCTCTCCCCAGGTCACCTATTTGGTGCAACTTCAGAGGCTTCTGGGGTAACTCCCTACACCACCCCTTCCCTGCTTAATGCTGAAATTCCAGATGAGTCATTAATTTGCAGGGGGGAGTCTTTAGTCCTCTCCCTTCAGTCTTCATTCTTTTATTCACTTCCTCATTCATTTATTCATTTATGAGGCCATATATCCAACAAATGCTTCTATGCCTGATACTGGACCAGGACAGTGGACATCACTAGGACAGGGCTCCCTACTCCCTAATCCAATGCAGAAAATGCATCTGTGACAGGTCATTATATGTGTGCTGAGTGTTAAGAAAAAGTGCAGGATGAATGTTTACCCAACAGAGCTGGCCTCAGACAGGGCCATTTCCCTGAGGAAGTAAAATATAAACTGAGGCCAAAAGGATGAGGACAGAAGGAAAGAGGCATTCAAGTAGAGAGCAAAGCATGTACAGATGCTATGGTGAGGAATTTAGATACTACTCTAAGTGCAGAGGGAAGGCAGTGGAAGGTTCTACAGTGGGGAAGGGCCTCAGCCCAGCTGCAGGATGTGACCGGATGAGAAAGGGGCACGAGCTGATAGGGAGCCCCCATCGGTCAAGGCAGGAGAAAAAGGCATACTTGGACCAGGGCCTGCTTTCAAATGCCAGCATCCCCTCAAAGAGACCCCAGTTACAGTCCCTGTGCACTTTACTAGTATCCAGGTATATTTGCTGTCCATCTTACCCTGCAGACTCAAGGTGGGCCTCTCTCAAGAATATGAAGTCTTCCCTTCCCTTGGGTTAGAAATAGAAATCGTCACCAGGGACATGCTTGGCTACTGAATTACTCAGTAAGCATGTGGCGAGTTGGGTGAAACCCCTCATTTGGAGGAAGCCACAGAGTGTAGTGCCACGTGGTAGAATAGACAGAACTGGAGACTTAAGTTGAGACGCGTCTACTGGTCCTGGTTCCGCGCCAGCCAAGTTCAGGCCCTTCAGCCGTAAGGCCAGCAGGGCTGCTCTTCCAGCATTCCCAGTCCTCATGGCATTGGTTGGTTTACTTAGAAATCAGTCAGTGACCTTGGTGGCAGCCAGAGAATTGTTTCATGGAAACTGCTGAGCTTGTCTTCATAGCAACTGCCAGTTTGCTTTGGAGATATTTATTCATCTATTTTCTGATCTATTATGAACCTACAGAAAAAAAGGCACTTACTGAACTCGTAGAAACAGCAGAAGGGTGGTTGCCAGGGGTGGGGGACATGGGAGATGTTGGTCAAAAAGTACCAACTTCCAGTTAGAAGATGAATAATTTCTAAGGTACAGCATGGTGATTATAGATAACAGTGTTGAACTATATACTTGAAAGTTGCCAAGAGAATAGATCTTAAATGTTCTCACCCCAAGAAAGACATGGTAATTATGTGACAGGATGGGCGAGTTAGATAATAATCATATGGCAATATGTAAGTGTATCAAATCAACACATTGTACACCTTAAAGTTGTACGGTGTTACATGTCAATTGTAACTAATAAAGTTGGGGGGTTGGGAGGAGGAAGCTACCAAACACTAAAACATTTTACTCCTCTGGATTCTATTCTAGAAATTATTCATATCCAATACCATTGTTCTAATTGATATGTACATGCTGTTTTGTATTCTTCTTTATTCCTTTTCCCTTTTGGTAAAATAATAATTAATAGTAATAATAGGAAGCATTTAGTGAAGTTTCCTATGTACCAGGCACTGTTCTAAGTGCTCTTCTAACCTGAACTTGTTACCCGCTGACGCAGCCTCATGGGATAGGTACACTCACGATTCCCATGTTCCAGATGAGGACACTGAACACACATCCAGACACACATGACGCACATCAACATGCTCCACCAACCTGTCATGATACCGCATCCTTTTGTGTTAAGGTGCCCCAGTCCCTTTAAAGAAGTGTAGGTTGCTTCATTTCTTCATTTTGAAAAAGTTTGCAAATGTCTTTTTTGAAGCATGGGGGAAGGAGCAGGTGTAATTTCTTTGGGATGCATTTCCCAAAGTGGAATTAATAAATCCAAAGGGACAAACAGCTGAGTAGCACTGGTGACACACTGCCAGTTTTCTCTTCTGAAAGGCTGGGCCAATTTTCGATGCCACTGGCAACACACACGTGGGTTTGCTTCCCTGCGTCTCTGCTGAGGTTGGTCTTTCTCATTCTAATCTGTCAGGGCTACATGTGGTCCACAGGGCTTTCGTTGCCATAGCAGCCTTGTACGATGTGCAAAATATATTCTTCCAGAATCCTAGCAAGTTAGCGACGAGAAGTATTATCCCTGTTCTGTAGACAAGTACACGGAATTATGTAGTAAGTCAAGGAAGCTCATTTGGCCAAAGGTACATGAAAAAGGGAAACCCAGACTTCCTGTTACTTGAGGAATATTTGGTTTACTGTGGGTATAAGAGAACAGAAAGAACTTCCCAGTTCACAGTCATAGCATGTGTTTTATAGTGTATTATGTCATTTAAGCACATAACCCTGTAAAGAAGATGTTAGCTGTGGAGCTAGTAAGATTCGCAGCCAGTCTGGCCAACCCCAAACCCATTAAATTCCCATCAAATGTGTACTTAATAAGATTTATATTAAGATATACCTGACTGAAGTAAGTTACCTAAGAGCGGCCTTGGTAGGAGGAAGAAGAGGCCGTTGCCTGGAGAGGGGGAGGTGCAGGGAAGGGAGATTCTGAGGATAAACTGATTGCTGACTCTCCTCCCTGGACTAGAATGTGACCACCCCACATGTGGGTTCGGAGAGCGGGTCCCAGGTCCCGTGACTAATCTGAAGTGGAACTCATTTACCACTCGGGGTCCCCACCCACCAGATCCAGCTCCGTCCATAGATTTTGGGGCACCTGCCTATAGCTCTCAGCCTGTCACCACTGGCACCTGCTGCCACTCCAGGTGGGGCTCCTCCCCCTCACTCTGCTTAGAGAAATAATCACTGCCAGCGCTTCCCTGGTGGCACAGTGGTTAAGAATCCGCCTGCTAGTGCAGGGAACACGGGTTCGAGCCCTGGTCCAGGAAGATCCCACATGCCACGGAGCAACTAAGCCCGTGCGCCACAGCTACTGAGCCTGCACTCTAGAGCCCACGAGCCACAACTACTGAAGCCCATGTGCCTAGAGCCCGTGCCCCGCAACAAGAGAAGCCACCGCAGTGAGACGCCCGCGCACCACAATGAAGAGTAGCCTCCACTCACCGCAACTAGAGAAAGCCCATGTGCAGCAACGAAGACCCAACACAGCCAAAAATAAACAAACTAAATTTTAAAAAATATTAAAAAAATAATAATCACAGCCAACCACAGTGGGGTCCTTCTATGCCAGATGCCAGGCGGAACAGTTTATATGTGTTAATTCCATCATCCTGCACAATCACCCTTACACCCATTTTACAGATGAGGAAACTGAGGGGGGGGGAGAGAGAGAGAGAGAGAGAGAGAGAGAGAGAGTGTCAGTTGCCCAAGGTCACACAACTAGGAAGTGGATGCTGAGAATGACTTCCAGGTTTCTGGTTTAAATACTTGAGTGAATAATAGTGCCATTGGCTAAAATGAATTCAAAAGAGATTTGGGAGAAATGAGTACAAATAATGAATTCAACCTGCTTGTGGAAAAGTCCTGTAGCAACATGAAGGTATGGGGATGGGGATGTAAAGAGAATTGTGTGCTGGAGGCAAAGATGTGGAGGACCTTGGTGGGTGGTGTTGTGGAAGTGACCTCCCTTGAAGTCATGTCCAGTGAGAGAAGAAGCAGGCCAGGATTCAGAAGGTTGGCCGAGGAAGAAATCAGGAACGAGGCTGACCAAGTGGGCTGTGGAGAGGGAAGAAGACGAGGGAAAGGAAAATTTCAGTTACTGAGAAGGAGAGGAGTGACTGACAAAGCCCAGCATCACATCAGGGTGCCATCATGGCAGCCCAGCGTCTGTTGGATTGACAGCTGACCACTGGCCACCTTCTAAAGGGCCAGTGCAGTGAATGATGGAGCTGGAAACCGGATTTAGTGGATTAAGCGGTTATAGATGAGGAACTTTTATACATGAGCATAGATTCCATAAAGAAACTCGGTTGTGAAAGATATATTTTAAACCCGTTATCGGTACTCAGTTCTCGCAGATGGCACATAAACTTGAGCCTCTCCTCCATGGAGGATGTCGGCGAGGTGCAACGGTGACATCAGAATATACGAGGAGAAGCACGATTGTTGAAGGAACATGTGCCTTCATTTGGCTGAGGAATTAGCAGGACAGTTCTCATAACTGAACAGGAGTAGCTGGCTAGCGCAGTGTCACTTTTGTTGGAGAAACACCTCGAGGGTGTCATTATTTGTACAGATGAAGTTGTGTGGTGAGGGTAGGTGGGTGTGCTTGCACACGTGTACACACACACCTATGCCTGAGAATGTGGAGTGATGATAAAGTAACTTGACTGAGTGTTAAAGGAAGACTTCCAATTCATTGTCATCCCCTCAGAATACTTGTTCTCGAAGGTGCTATGTTAACTCGGACAGGCTGCTATTATTGGAAATGTTACTGGATGTTCTTTCACTGAGGACCTTCACAGTTAGAGGACACTCCCTGGAATAATTACAGAGATGGCAAATCTTGCTCTTTCGAGGGTGATTTTGATCTGGGGGATGGTCAGAAGTCGGTCAGAGTCATGACTGGTGATGACGCAAGTGGCCAGTTGGGCTCATAAAGATAACAAAAAGCTCACCGTCTGGTCTGCTGGGTCTCCTCTGTAAATCCTTCACATGCTTTCCCACGTGTTCCCCCGACTCTCCAAGGGGGCCATGAGAGCTGGGAGACCAGTTCTGTTGGGACGGGCACCCAGGGGTGAGGAATTTGGTGCTCCGTCAGCTCTCCGTTGGCATTGCTGAGGCCACGCAAGTAAGAGGACAGTTTCGAGGCACTTGCTTGCTCACTGGCGCACCATCCGTAGCCGTGGCCGCAGCTCTGGGAGGCTTGCGGGGCTGTGCATTCTGGGGAAGGACGGGTTTCCATGGCTGTTGAGCCTAGATGGAAAGAGAGGCCGCTGTGCTCTAAGCACTCCTGGTACACAGAGCAGCGAGAGGGTCCTGCCGTGCAAGGCCGGCCTGGACTAAGCAAACCTTCCACTTTGTCCCTTACAGGAAAGAGAGCTGAACAGCCCCTTCAGGTGTGAGTGAGTGTGTGTGTGTCTGTGTGTTGTGGATTCCTTGTCTACTCTCTACTTGAAGCCTCTTCCACAGAATTGCATTGTCCTAAAAAGGAAATAGCATCTCCTTTTGATTCCCACACCTTGCTGATCCTGTGAGTGCTACTTGGATCCTTTGGGGGACATTTTTAAAACAGACTTGCTCAAATCAGGCCCTTCCCAGGTGGACTTAGGAACTACGTGAGGATGATTTAAGTTGCACTCAGGGAGCAAAAGTTTATGGCAGCAACAAAACTGCTGAGGAAGAGTTTCTCTCTGCTGCTGTTTTTTTTTTTTTTTTTTGATTCTTCTAAAGAATATTCGCATCATGCCTGATTTTCTCACTAAAGGAGATGTATGCAGAGGTCCTGCTTCTTTTGGGCTGGAAACCCGAAGGGAGTAGTACCCAGTTCCTATTAGCTTCCCCTTGGTGATCGGCCAGATCTCTGCCCAGAACTAAGTGGGTGTTCTTGGGATACATCTGCCTGTAGGGAATAGTCACAGTAAGCAGCCTGTGTTAGGGCCCAGTGTTTTAAGTTATTTTTTCTATTATAAAACTATAGGGAATTCCCTGGTGGTCTAGTGGTTAAGACTCTGTGCTACCACTGCAGGGGATGTGGGTTTGATCCCTGGTCTGGGAAATAAGATCCCACAAGCCATGCGATGCAGCCCCCCCCAAAAAATTATAGATGTTCACTATGCAAATTTTAAACTACAAAAAGTAGTGATATCAAAAATAGGAAACTCACAGAATACCAGCAGCTAGAGTTACCATTAACGCTTTGTTGTATGTACCTCTGTCTTTTTTCTGTGCAAACCCGTGTGTTTAAAGAAGACACATGGATAGACAGACAGCTAGGTTCCTTAATGTGGCCTCATGTTGTACATACCG
The DNA here is from genome assembly GCF_964341445.2 of Mesoplodon mirus. Lineage (NCBI taxonomy): Eukaryota > Metazoa > Chordata > Mammalia > Artiodactyla > Ziphiidae > Mesoplodon > Mesoplodon mirus. The sequence goes on along the minus strand of NC_138979.1, from coordinate 11,556,890 downwards.
CTCTGTGACCTCCCTTCCTATAGCACCAAACTTCTAGAACATGACTTCTACAGACTACACGCTATACCATTGCATGCACGTTCCTTCATCTATTTAAATTCGATCCCCTCTTTTTGCCCTTTAGAGAACCAATGTCACTTTTTCATCATGAAGGAAATAGGCATTTCCAGAGTTAGCGGTGGTCTCTTGGGATGGGACTTGCAGCTTAGCCTTTCCTTCCTGCCATTCTCAGGGACTCTGCTGCTCTTTTCTCCTAGGAACTCCCCAGGTTTCCGGCGGGAAGCCTCTTGGCGCCCTGGAGTCCTTGGGGCCACCCAGCCAGCTCCCGCCTGCTGGCACCTCCGCCGCCCACATGAGCCTGCTCGAGATGAAGAGGAGTGTGGCCGAACTCAGGCTGCAGCTCCAGCAGATGCGGCAGCTCCAGGTACAGACCACGTTCCCTATGGATGGTGTCCGCTGACTTAATTGCCCCGCAGTCAGCTTCCTCCTCCTCCCATCCGCCTCCTTCCGCATCCCTGGCCCCATGGCAGCTTCTCGGGGTTCTTTCCAGCATCCTTTCTAGGGATAACTGAGGACCAGGATGCAGGCGCCGTTCCGCAGTGGTCTCCTCTCCCACACCCATAATCTTGGTCTAGAGCCTTCCACTGCAGTGGTAGTCTGCAGCCACTTCTTTAAGCTGTGTGTGCTTTTACACAGGAAAAGAGCATTAAGCCTCTGTTTTCTGGAGGAGCGCTGAAAGCAGAGGAGCCCGTGGGGCATTCTAACAGCCAGTTATGACTTCCTGCTTCACAGCGTTCGGCTCTTTGCTCTTCCCCACTGAGCATGTGCAAAGGTGCTGCGGGCAGCTCAGGTTGTTTGCAAGGAGCTATGATGTACTTAGAAATAGGAGTTCGGACCGGAGGGTGAATTCATAAGGAAAAGGAGCCATCGTGGATGACTTGAGGAAAACACCTGCATTTTATCTGGATAGTGTGTGTGTGCCACAGTATTTTCCTTGCTCATTCGCATTGCTGGAATATATGAACTACACAGGAATCAAAGGGCAGGGAAAAATGATCCTTCGTGTCACGAGTCTTGGTGAACAAACCCCATAAATATGACGAGGCAGGGTGGTGAGGAACTGGGAAGGGTGTATCCTTATGAGATCATCTGTCTGTCCACGGATCAGTCTCACACCTCTCTGCCCTTGGTGGCAGGTTGATGAATGTGGATGTAGCGCTGGCTTAGTCCTGGACTTCGGGAAGCTCACAGTCCAAACGTTAGTAAAAGGCACACGTAGCCAGGGGCAGCCACACAGCTGTGGTGCTCCAGGAAGGAAAGGGCTTCAGAGCACAGCTGCTCTCTCCCTTCAGCTCGCCGATGCATGAGTCCTGCATTTTCCACAGCTTGATTAAAGCTTAGAAGATGATTTCCCCTTGCCCTCTACCTACTGGAGAACAAACACAAGGGGAAGGTAGCTTGAGAGCCTGCCTTGCGGTCCCGTCACCGACCAGGCTGCTCATGCTCAGGTCTCCAAAGGCTACTCTCCCTCTCAGGCAACGTCCCAGCCTCCTGGACAGCCCATGCAAATCCGCTTAAATCCTCTTCTGAATCGCATCACCGGGTGAGTTCCCCATCCTTTACGTTTGCTTCTCCTTGCTTTGTGATTTTAAAGACACTTTGCAGTGAAATGAAGTGTACAGGTTGGGCTGAGCGTGTGTGCAGGGTGCCAAAATCCAGTGCCCACAGTGTCTGGCGGTAACTTAAGTGAGTGGACGAGGGACAGTGACAAGTTGGCCCCTCTAAAGGACAGTCGCCACTTAGCTCCAGGCAGCTCTTGACCTGGTAGAGAATGAGTGTCCATTGTTTCTAGATGTTGCAGTGTTTCAAGAGAATCTGGAGGTTTTATAGGAAATACCTGTACTCGTTCTAAAAATGTTGGAAGGTAATTTAAAAATCAGTTATTTCGTACTCTGCAGGCCAGATGACACATGTGCAGGCCCGAGAGGGTCTGTGGGCTCCCAGGTTCTTACCTGGGGGTTACGGAGGTTAAGTCTCCATCTTGAGCTGCATCTGCCTTTTAGTGCCACCTGCTGGTCATTTGGAAATTGTGCACTCCTAGTTGGACCCTCACAAGAAAAAAATTCCTAAATGCGTCGTGTGTATGGTAGTTCCTACTGCTTTCAAAAGTGAGCATTGGCTGGTTTGGGGCAGAGGTGGAATTGCCCTGACGTGTGGCGAATTTGATACCTCGGCCGTGATGCGTGAAGCTGCGGCATCACCCTGCTGGTGGCCGGCAGTGTTTGGTCCTCTGGCCAGGAGGGAGGGGTCTCCCACAACTTGCCACTCCTTGTAACCCATGAACTGGGGAAGCTCAGTTGCAAAATCACAGCTTCTCAAACAAAGGGGTTCTATAGTCAAGTCCGGGACACTATCTTAACCACGCAGTTTTCTTTATTGCCCCAGAGCTGCTCAGCTTTCCTGGCTTTCTGGGTAAAGGACACAGAGCAGGTGTGCTCTTGAGCTGAGACGTTGGTACAGTTCTAAAGCACAGACACGTGGGGAAAGAGAAGCACTTTGTTTCCTAACCTGGATGCTCTTATTTCTACCTCGGTCTTGGCATCCTCCATGCCCCCATCAGCTTTAAGGGGAGTCTATCTGAGACAAAGCCAGTTTAGAATAATTAAGCTATCTCAGCACCAGTCCCCCCTCAGCACGTGTATTATACACCAAAAGTAAAGCTCAACCCCCCAAAATGATTATAAGCCCAATAATGGAGCTATGATGAGAGAGCTCCGAAACTCCAGAACAGTCTCAAAAGAACAAAAATTGAATTAGAAATTCAAATGTTCTTTGAACTGTGTTATAAAATAGTGAAAACGAATGAAATCTGTTTGTGCTTGGCAGCCGGCTCCGGTAATTAGATAATTAAATCAATGGGAAAATCCCAGACCGTCAAGCATAGTCTATTTGAGTGTTTCATTTGCAGAACTGATGGATTATTCTCCACAGCAGAAATCTGATGCAGGCACTGTGGGGCGTGTAGATTTAAATAGGGCAAAAACAATGTTGAGGGAGGTGAAGGAGCCTGAGGAAATGATCACAGAAAACATGAAAACTTCGCTCCCGTCTTTCTGCTCACTAGTCTCGTGTGAATTACCAGTCTCAGAGAACGGTTTTTTTTTTTTTGGCTGTGTTGGGTCTTCGTTTCTGTGTGAGGGCTTTCTCCAGTTGCAGCGAGCGGGGGCCACTCTTCATCGCGGTGCGCGGGCCTGTCACTGCTGTGGCCTCTCCCGTTGTGGAGCACAGGCTCCGGACGCGCAGGCTCAGTAGTTGTGGCTCATGCTCCGCGGCATGTGGGATCTTCCCACACCAGGGCTTGAACCCGTGTCCCCTGCATTGGCAGGCACGTTCTTAACCACTGCGCCACCAGGGAAGCCCCAGAGAACAGTTCTTAATCCTGGCTACCCATTAGAACCACCTGAGGCCTTTCACAAAAATATTGATACCCAAACACCCCTGCCAGAGTCTGAGTTCATTGGTATGGGTCAAAGGCCAAGCACTGGTGGTTCTTGAACGTTCCAGGGTGAGAACTACTGCTCTCAGATATTATGAACTCTCAGTCCATTGAGATGCCTTTTGGAAATTGAGGTCTCAGCCAGCTATCACAAGGGGTGAAGCAGAAACACCCTGTAAGCATGAAAAACACACCCAGTGGGCCTCCCTGGTGGCGCAGTGGTTGAGAGTCCGCCTGCCGATGCAGGGGATACGGGTTCGTGCCCCGGTCCGGGAAGATCCCACGTGCCGCGGAGTGGCTGGGCCCGTGAGCCATGGCCGCTGGGCCTGCGCATCCGGAGCCTGTGCTCCGCAACGGGAGAGGCCACATCCGCAACGGGAGAGGCCACAACAGTGAGAGGCCCGCATACCGCAAAAAGAAAAAAAAAAAAAAAAAACACACCCAGTGACTTCAAAGCCCTGATTCTAATCAATGCGCCTCATTCCCAGTGGCTAATAAGACATGTTCTCTGCTTAGTCATAAATGATAAGAGCTATATGGAACTTTTATATTGTGATGGTCCCACTCCCAGGTAAAAGCTGCACCTGCAGTTAGCTGGCAACAATGGAAAAAGAGGCAGGGGAAGGTCTGGCACCTCATAAATGTGCCCTGCAAAAGATGATTGTCTTTGTCTATTACCTTTTCTGGTATGATTTAGAAAAAAAAACAAAAAAAGTGATGAGCTACATCTTCTTTCCAAAATGCCACAATACTTGGGTTTTACTAAGGTCATCCAGTATCCACAGGAGTGGCTGCAGTTCTGCTCCTCTTTGTGGGCCTGAGGGGAAAGAGAAATTTCTGGAAGAGCGTGTTCAAGTTCCTTTGGCGGGGGCGCAGATGAGACTTGGCCTCCTTCTCCAGTTCCCACAATTTTTTTCTTTGTCCCTTATCTCTTCCTTGTGCTTCCCGATAAACTAAAAATTAGATTCTGAACTTAGTGTTCCATTTTTAAGACTACTGAGAATTTACTGTGTGTTCCCAAGAGAGGGAAGAGGTAAAACATCAACATAAAAAAGAAACATAGCAGGACACAGAGCCATTGTATTTGAAATGATATAATTCAGCCCAGTTATCTTAAGGTGTCTTTTTAGAAGATAGTGCCTCATAAAAATGTGCCAGAGTCTCATTTATCTTCTGACATTCAAAATAACGGTCATGGGAACGTGTGTCCCTGAGAAAAGCACTCGAGAGGTTGGCCCATGCTGAGCAGGCCTACTTCTCCCCACCGGGCAGAAATAATAAATGGAGCTAGCACAGGAGCTGACAATCAGGCTGCCATACAACGTATCAAGCCCTAGACAGACCTGCACACAGAGGCTGTCTAAGATGGGGCAACATCTCCCAGATAACATGTGCTTGTGACAAGGCATCCTACACCTGGTTCCCTACAGCCTGGGGAGCTAACCTGGGTGGTCAGGAGTCATCCTGGGGTCTGGCTATTAGGAAGCTTCCTGATCTGTTGTACAGCCACTGTTTACTGTCACTGCTGGACAGCAAATCAGTTCAATTAAACTACACTGTTGGCAAGACTGCTGGTCTTATATTTCACCTGAGAAATCATGAGTATGTGAGGTCCATGTCCATTTTGAGGTGGGTGGAATTAGGTTTAGGCAGTTTCCTAGCTTCTCAGTGAAGCTGATATGGATAACTTATTTGGTCCACTTAAATGTTTAATAGCGAAGAGCGTTACTTCTGTCTGAGTATTTTTATAGAAACGTCCAGGCACAGAATACACTGAAGTTTCCAGAGATGAAGGGACAACTACCACTGAACTTGCCTTCCTACTCGTGACAACTAGGACACTGAAACATAGATAGATGGGTGACACAACTCTGTTCAGACGTTGGACAACAGACAACACAGGAGTGTGATCCTTAGGAGGACCGGAAGGAAAGGAGGTGAAACCTATAACTTCCTCAGCTCTCTGTCTGGGGACACTTTGTAGACTGTGACGCAGAGAGGGATAACCCAAACAGAGCACTGACCATCCAGCTGGGTTGAGGGTAAAGAGCTGAAGCAGCTAGAAGTTGTGGAGCAAAGTACCAGATAAAGGGAAGGTCTGTGGAGAAGGAATTACGTAAATCTGTGGATCTGTTGTCTGCTAGTCATCCAAGCCTGTGTATTGTGAAAGGCCACTAAGCCAGACACAGAGTGGGAGGCTGTACGCCAGAAATTTCCCAGAGCTCACACAGGGAGATGTTTATGTCTTAACCAGCAGGCACAAAGAGGTTTTATTAATCACCTGGGGCATTCGGTAGCAATCAGAGAAAGGCCATGCTTCAGTCTTTTTTTTTTTTTTGCGTTACACGGGCCTCTCACTGTTGTGGCCTCTCCTGTTGCGGAGCGCAGGCTCAGCGGCCATGGCTCACGGGCCCAGCTGCTCCACAGTATGTGGGATCTTCCCAGACGGGGGCACGAACCTGTGTCCCCTGCATCGGCAGGCGGACTCTCAACCACTGCGCCACCAGGGAAGCCCATGCTTCAGTCTTAAGACTAAACTAGCTCTAGAGTAAAGGCTACCCTAGATTCACCCTGACAAAGCTTAAACACAAGCTTCTAAAGAACAAAAATGGTCCACAAGGAACTAAACTGTCTGCCAAAGGAAGTCTAACATCTGTAAAGGAAAACAACAAAATCCAGAACTCCATGTCCTGCATTCAGTCAAAAGTTACTAGACAGGTGATGATGCTGAGAAATGTGACCCATAAGCTTAAGAAAAATCAGTCAGTGGAAACCAATCAGAAATGACAGGGATAATGAGGTCATCAGCAAGGACTTTAAAACAGCTATGATAATTATTCTCAAGGATTCAAAGAAAAACATGAACACAATGAGACCAAAAAAATGGAAGATACTTTAAAACTCTAAGTAAAACTTTCAAGAGCTGAAAAACACAATATCTCAACAGACTTAATAGAAGATTAGTCACTGCTGAAACGAAATACCAGTCAGCTTGAAAAGATAGCAATGGAAATGTCCAAACTGAAGGATAGAGAAGAAAAAGTCTGAAGAAAATGAACTGAAACTTAATGGTTCTTGGGACAATATTAAGTGGTCAAGGGGGAAGAGAAAATTACTAGAAGAAACAATGGCTGAAATTTTTCCAAATTTGATGAAAGCTGTAAATCTACAGACCAAAAAACTTAATAAGCTCCTAAAAGGATAAGCACAAATGTAACCACACCAAAAGCAAAAGCAAATTGCTAAAAACCAAGAATAAAGAGAGAAATCTTAAAAGCAGCCAGGGGGAGTTGGAGGACACATTACATACAGGGAAACATAAATAAGAACACTGACTTCTCAGAGACAAAAGTTAAGTCAAAAAACAACGGAATCACATCTTTAAAGCACTGAAAGTAAAAAACTCCTTCAGAAAAGAGAGGACACTTCCCAACTCATTTTACGAAGGCAGAGTTACACTAAGAGCAAAACCAGTCAAAGATATTATAAGAAAAGAAAACCACAGACCAATATGCCTCATGAAAATATATGTAACAAATCCTTAACAAAATATGAGCAATTGAATCCAGCAATATATAAAAAGGATAATACATTATCCTGGATTTTATCCCAGGAGTCCAAGATTGTTTTAATATGAAAAAAATGAGTCAATGTATTTGACCTTTTAGCAGAATAAAGAAGACAATCATATCATTTCAGTAAGTGCAGGAAAAAAACATGTGACAAAATTCAATACCGATGATAAAAGCACTCAGCGCTCTTGGAGTAGAAGGAAACTTTCTTAACCTGATAAAGGATGTCTGAAAATCCTACAGAAAACGTTATAGTTAGTGGTGAAACACTACCACATTCTCCATAAAATCGGGACCAATGCCAAAGAAGCCTCCTCTCACTTCTGTTTAACTCTGTACTGAATATCCTAGCAAGTGCAGTAGGGCTGGAAAAGGGAAAAAAAGGCACGTGGATGGGAAAGTTAAAACTATAATTGGCATTACTCGCAAATCACAATCATGATTGTGTAATATCAAATCAAAAAAGATGTTTCCAGGGGCTTCCCTGGTGGTGCAGTGGTTAAGTATCTGCCTGCCAATGCAGGGGACACGGGTTCGAGCCCTGGTCCGGGAAGATCCCACGTGCCGCGGAGTAACTAAGCCCGTGTGCCACAATTACTGAGCCTGTGCTCTAGAGCCTACGAGCCACAACTACTGAGCCCATGTGCCACAACTACTGAAGCCCGCGTGCCTAGAGCCCGTGCTCCACAATGAGAAGCCACCACAATGAGAAGCCCACACTGCACAGCAATGAAGAGTAGCCCCTGCTCGCCGCAACTAGAGAAAGCCCACGTGCAGCAACGAAGACCCAACGCAGCCAAAAATAAATTTTAGAAAAAGATGCTTCCAGAAATAAGTGAATATAAACAAGATCACCAGAATCAAGTCAATATGTAAAAACATTAAAATGTTAGTGCATGCAACGTACTAAATCCATACAATAGAATGCCACTCAGCATGAAAAATAATGAACTACTAAAACTCTCAGCAGCATGGCTGGATCTCAAAAACAATATCCTGAAGGAAAGAAGCCAGACACAAAAAATTTCATAGTGTACAATTCCATTTGTATGACATTCTAGAACAGGAAAAACTAATCTAGAGGGATAAAACGCATATCGGTGGTTTCCTTGAGCTGGGGGTTAGGAGATTGCGTGCAGAGTGTCATGAAGGAATTTTCTAGGGTGAGAACAAATGTTGTCTCCCTTTTTAGTGATGCTTCCATCAGTGTATACATTTGTCAAAACTCATTGACCTGTGCACTTAAAATGGGTATATTTTCTAGTTTGTAAACTATACCTTAAATAGATTTTTTAAAAGTTAATTGGAATTTAGAATCCCTGCTAAGCAAAACTAAATGTCATGTTTTAAAGTGCTGGTGACTAGTTTATTCGAAGCATTTAGTGAGAGATATAGGCACACTTCCTGCCTTCAGCACTGCTTTTTACACATGCTGGAAGTCCTAGAGACAGTGGTAAGGACTCCAGGCAGGGAGGGCAGGGGACAGTGGAAAAAGCACCTGCGTACGTCTTTATTCCTTCATGATTAACTCATTGTTGCCCATGTGCCAGCCAGTGTGCTACGGGAATTCCCTGTTTAGTCTCTCTCTAGCTGGCTCCAGGAAGCCCCTCTTTCTGGGAAGGAAGATCATACAGCCTGGAACTCGAGGCAAGCCTCTCCTTGCCTCCGCTTTGAGTGGAATAATTTAAGTGTGATCTGACCCTGTTACCAGTTGAATAATTTGAATATTACATGCAGTTGTGTTCTTCTGATATGGCTGTAGGCATCTCAGAAACGTTATACATATGATCCACAGTTGATTGAACCTGCGGATGCAGAAGCGTGACTATGCAGGGTGGGCTATAAAGTTATACCCGGACTGTTGATTGCATGGAGGGTAGGCACCCCACCCCTGCGTTGTTCAAGGGTCAATTGTATTGTCATTCATACCTCAAATATGTGTTGGGTACCTGCTGTGTGCCAGAAACTGCTTGTGGCTGGGAATAAAGCAGACATTGCTATGTAGTACTACTGTGTCTAGCAGATGGCGATTGGAAAATTACTGGGTTGAATTTGAAAGACCCAGTTCTCAGGTTGATTCTGCCCCCCTGCAACTGCTGAGTGACTCTTAACAAGTCTCCTAACTTCTCAGGGCCTCACTTCTCCCATCTTTCAAATTTCAATTTTAAGAATTTGAAATATCCTAGCAATAATTTCTGGCTTCACAGCCACTGTCAATATCCACTGCTGATTGGACCATAACTTCATAGGAGCTTGTCTGTGAGGCTTGGGCAGGAGGGTTCGGTGCAGAGGGCCGTGCCACACAGCGCATGGCACAGTGACGTCATCTGTCCATTCCTGAGCCCTTTTCTTAGACCACAGTGCTCACCCTTGGTGGCACATCAGAATCATCTAAGAGGTTTAAAAAATTCTCGGTGCCAAGGCTGCATCTCAGACCAGTCAGAAGCTTTCAGGGACGGAACTCGGCGTCATTCATTTTTGGACACATTTAATTGTCTTATCTGTGCCTTACGTATCCATTACCATTCACCCTCAACCCCCAAAGGAAATAGGTCTGTGGGATCTGACACATGGCATTGAACTTGAGCGTACCATTTTGATAACAGCTGATGTTACTGTGTGTATTTAACAACTGCAGTCAGAGCAAGTCAGGGCATCAGCAACTGAGCTCAAGGCATAGCTGAGCCCATGGGTCACCCCACATTTCTACCATCCGGGAAAGAATTTTGGATACACATTGTCTGTTATTACCAACATTATTGCTTAACTCAGTTCACGCATTCAACAAATATTTATTGAATGCCTGCCATGTGCCAGGCACTTGTGTCCTGGAGACTCTGTGGAGAGAAATTAACCAGGTAGAGGGAGTAGCACATGCAAAGTCCCTGTGGCAGAAAGGAGGGTGGGCAATCAGAAGAAATGAAAGGATGGCCCTGTGGCTAGAGCAGAGAGAGCGCCAGCTGCACACAGTGCAAGGAGGCTGGCGATGTGGGAAAGTGCCAGCCTGCCCCACACCTTGTGGGCAGAGCTGTAGCTGCAGAGAGCATGGGGGGACGTCACCATCTGTGCATCGTCTCCAAACGTGTTGCCTTTCAGCAGTAGATTGACTGTTTTTAAGACCTTAATAAAAAGATATTATTAGCAAGAACAGTGTGAGACCACGATCATCAGTCATACAGAGGAGGTAACCCAAGGGCAGCACATTTTTATTTGGTTCCCTCCCAGACAGACCAGCAGGTCCTGCCCCCAGGGTGATGCCCCCTGATAACAACAGGTCATCTGCACCGCGAGCTCGGTTTGTGCCAGGCATGACTGCAAGCACTTTATTGCCTCTCGAAGCTCCATTACCAGTCTGTGAGATATGAACTATTACTATCCCTTTTTTTGTTTTGGAGAGACACAGGGAGATTAATACAGTAAGTCCCCTACATACGAACACATTTCGTTCCAAGAGTGCGTTCATAAGTCCAATTTGTTTGTAAGTCCAAGAAAGTTAGCCTAGGTACCCAACTAACACAATTGGCTATATAATACTGTACTGTAATAGGTTTATAATACATTTCACACAAATAATACATAAAAACACACAAAAAATAAAAAAAAACATTTTTAATCTTACCGTACAGTACCTTGAAAAGTACAGTAGTCCAGTACAACAGTTGGCATCCAGGGGCACGTCCGCATCTTTGAAAGTTCACAACTTGAAGATTTGTGTGCAGGGGACTTCCTGTAACATAATGGCACTAATTTCTACTAAGTGGGGAAACTCGGAAATGAACCCGGGCAGTCTCTCTCTGGATGGCCAGTTGATTGTGGTGCCATGTTGATGTTCGAACGTGATGGTGGTTTTGCTTGAGTGGTTCACGTTGAAACGTTTTATTTTTATTCAGAGAAAAGGGAAGCCATGATGAGGTTTCAAGCGGGTGGTAAATAACATGATCAGATGGTATTTCTGCTCTGTTTGCACAGATGATGGACAGTTGACAGAGGCATCATTATTCCTATGAGGTGATACACAGTGCACGATACCAGAAAACGAAGAAAACAATAACAGCTAATTGAAATTTCAGGGGAACTTTAGATAATATAATAGGTATAATATAATTACTGGTTTTGAGGCTGATTGAATGAACTCACTTGATGTATGTGCTGTCAGAAAATTGTCCTGCCCCGGGAAAGCACTTAACGCCTTGTTGGAAACAGGACTCAAGTGTTTGGCTAGATTGTTGTGAAGCCTGGATTCAAACTCACACATCCTATAGTCTGGGGTGAGAAACAAGAGTACTCTGGAAACTACATGGAAAATTATATGGAAATTGTGGGCTTATGTATGCAAGCAAGCTACGTATAATCCAGGGAAATTAGTTAATTGCCAAGAGCCTTGGGCTCGTCTGGAAATTATCATTGCCACCGTCAACATCAAGTTCTGTGTTTTGGGAGTTTTTTATTTTATTTTTTTATTGAAGTATAGTTGATTTACAGTGTTGTGCCCATCTCTGCTGTACAGCGAAGCGACTCAGTAACCCACACACACACACATTCTTTTTTTAATATATTCTTTTCCATTATGGTTTACCACAGGATATTGAATATAGTTCCCTGTGCTATACAGTAGGACCTTGTTGTTTATCCATCCTGTGTATAATATTGAATAGTTTGCATCTACTAATCCCACACTCCCAGTCCTTCCCTCTGCCACATCCTCAAGTACTGTGTTTTGATGGTCTGTGATGACAGGGCATTTGGTCCATGGACCCATTAACAAGAGGGACACAGATTCTCTTCTAACTGATACGCTGAAATAGTCCACACTCCAAACAACTTTCGTTGCGTATCTTTCTGTACCAAACAGTATCTCATTTAATTTTCAGAATAGCCCTGGCAAAGGAAGTGAATCCCCATCCTTCGAGATAAGGAATGTGCCCAAAGTCTCAACAGTGCATCCGGGAGAGGGTTTAGGGTTTGATCCAAAGTCAGCTTGGCTCTAGAGCTGGTACTCTTGGCTCTCCCTAGGAAAACATGTCCGTGAGGCTTCACACCCATTGCCAGGATGCACTACCAGCGTATAGAAAGGACCGTATTTTGTTTGCAGACAGGGACTTGGAAGTCTGGTTGTCAGTTGGCTGCTAACACTCGGACGTTGGCTGAAGCCGCAGTATTCTATACGGTCTGTGCTCCCTTCCCTCTCCCACTGACATAAAGAGAGATTCACCTGTGGGGCTGTTTATCCAAACCCACGCCTGGAGCCTGTCAGGCAGCTCCGGCACCCGTGTCAGCCCTCAGAGCCAACGGAGGGTGGTTTCTTTTGTCCAACAGCTACAGAACCAGGAGCTGCTGAGGGCGATGATGAGGAAGGCTGAGCAGGAAATCAGCAGCAAAGTGATTGAAACGTTGAAGAGACTGGAGGACCCTGTGCAGCGACAGCGGGTCCTGGTGGAACAGGAGAGGCAGAAATACCTGCACGAAGAGGAAAAGGTCGTCCGGAAGTTGTGGTGAGTGTGGTCCCTTGTTGCACGCTTAGCTGTTCAACCTGGAAGGCAAGCCTGTCTTTGCCAAGGAGGAGGCCCTTCCTAGACGGTGTTCTCAGCCTCTTTCTTTATTGAGCACCTACTGTGTACAGTTAGAGTTCTGCTGGTTCTGGGTATCCATGGACACTTAGCTAGTGCCCCTCCATCCAGGCCCAGGAAATTCAACAATCCTTGGGAGTCTGAGCTAGTCTCTGTGAAGCCGGAGCATCACACTGTTCTATAGGGCTTGGCAATGCCGAAAGTTAAAAGGAACCAGTGGCACAATCCAATGATAAATGGGAAGTCTGCATTTAATCTCAATAAAGTAAAACTAATAGCCAAAATAACACAGCGCCAAAATTATCCCCCTATTATTCAACGGCAGTTAAAATCACAAAAGAAGAATTTAAATGTGTAAAGTATGTCTGATCCAGAATGAAAGATGCTTCCTTGAATGTTACCCATCTTCTGTGAGGTTCTTATTGAAAGCATCTATCAAGTCCCACTATTGAAATGAGCAGAGTTTTATTACGCCCCAGTCACTGGGGCAGGCCCATCTTTTATGTTAATGTATGTTTTGTTATGCGATGAAGATTTATCATAGAACAATTTCACCGTTTAGTATACTGAATAATCATTTGCGTGGGTTCTTCTAGTGTTGGGTTTTTTTGAGTTTCTTAAAGGCTTTTTTTAAAATTATTTTTTAAATGTTTTATACAATTTTTAAAGGTTATACTCCATTTATAGTTATTACAAAATATTGGCTTTATTCCCCATGTTGTGCAATACATCCTTGTACCCTGTCTTTCACCCACTAGTTTGTACCTCCCACTCCCCAACCCTCACATTCCCCCCTCCCCACCTCACTGGTAACCACTAGTTTGTTCTCTGTATCTGTGAGTCTGTTTCTTTTCTGTTATATCCACTAGTTCGTTGTATTTTTTAGATTCCACATATAAGTGATATGACTTGTTTCACTTAGCATAATGCCCTCCAAGTCCATCCATGTTGCTGCAAATGGCAAAATTTCATTCTTTTTTATGGCTGAGTAGTATTCCATTGTATATAGGTAATTCTGTTGTTTCTTGGAAAGCTTAAACCTCCCAAAATGGGACTGTAAGGGAGCAGCTTCCAAATTCTTTTCATGACCAGAATCACCAGAAGCCTCCAACATGATGGACAGTACTGTGCTCTATCCGCTATTTGATATTTGAGCTGTAGCTTATGTCACCTCAGATGCCAAGCCAATGTGCCTGATTAAAATTAGAATACCCCTCTCAGTCTAGAGGCAGGAATCAGTTTGAGTTATTATTTTCCTGAAGAAGAAAATTTGACGACTATGCATCATCTCAAGAGTAGCCTCTAAATTTTTATTTAGTTCATGCCTTTATAGACAGACAGTTAATCACCCACCATGAGGTAAAAAGGCTATTATTTGTCTGAAACATTTCTGTGACAGCCCGATTGTCTACAACTACATCTCAAGGTTCTTCTTGAAAAGTTCTTTTAAAAAAACATAGCCTAGGGCTTCCCTGGTGGCACAGTGGTTGAGAGTCCACCTGCCGATGCAGGGGACACGGGTTCGTGCCCCGGTCCGGGAGGATCCCACATGCCGCGGAGTGGCTGGGCCCGTGAGCCATGGCCGCTGAGCCTGCGCGTCCGGAGCCTGTGCTCCTCAACGGGAGAGGCCACGGCAGTGAGAGGCCCGTGTACCGCAAAAAAAAAAAAAAAAACATTGCCTTTTAATATTTTTATGGAATTGCCTATTTTTCCTTCCAGCTTGAGATGTAATTGTCATACATCACTGTAAGAGTTTAAGTACAGCCTAATGATTTGACTTACACACATCTTGAAACTATGGCCACAGTTAGTTTAGTGAACACCCATCATCTCATAAACATACAAAATTAAAGAAATAGAAAAAAAATTTTTTTCCTTCTGATAAGAATTCAGGATTTCCTCTTAACAGCTTTCATATATAACCTACAGCAGTGCTAATTACATTTTTCGTGTTGTACATTACACCCCCGAGTACTTATTTATCTTATAACTGGAAGTTTGTACTTTTCTCAACCTGCTGCCTACCCGAGGACACGCAAGGCTCTGGTAGTGGACTAGATGTTCGCTTACTGCCACCTAGTGGTTCTCCGAATCACAGCTCTTTTCCTGTTTCTTTAAGAGGGGTTTTTCTATTGTTGGATTTACAGGCAAACTGCAAGGATGCAGCCCATCTAGGGTGGGGTTATTAATGGGCCGAGGCGACAGGATGTTATTATTGGTGTGTTTGTCCGAAGTAGGGGACCCTAATTTAGTTCTTTTGGAACTAGCAGTACCCTAAGAGGTGTGTGTAACTGTGTGCGCACACACCCCAGAAATCAGATCTGTGATAATTTCTTCTCTTTGTAGCCTGGAGAGGACGCTCAATCCTTATTGACAGGACAATTGGTATGAACCAGAGGTTCTCGGTCAGGGGCAATTTCGTTCCCCTCCCCTAAGGACATTTAACAGTGCCTGCAGACACAAGTAGGGGAGGTTGCTACTGGCATCTGTCATCAGTGGGTGTTGAATTTTGTCAAAAGCTTTTTCTGCATGTATTGAGATGATCATATGTTTTTCTTCAATTTGTTAGTGTGGTGTATCACACTGATTGATGTGTGGATACTGAAGAATCCTTGCATCCCTGGGATACATTGCACTTGGTCATGGTGTATGATCCTTTTAATGTACTGTTGGATTCGGTTTGCTAGTATTTTGCTGAGGATTTTTATGTATATGTTCATCAGTGCTGTAATTTTCTTTTTTGTGGTATCTTTGCCTGGTTTTGGTAGCAGGGTAATTGGTGGCCTCATAGAATGAGTCTGGGAGTGTTCCTTCCTCTGCAAGTTTTTGGAATAGTTTCAGAAGGATAGGTGTTAACTCTTCTCTAAATGTTTGATAGAATTTGCCTGTGAAGCCCTCTGGTCCTGGACTTTTGTTTGTTGGAAGTTTTTTAATCACAGATTCAATTTCAGTGCTTGTGACTGGTCTGTTCATATTTTCTGTTTCTTCCTGGTTCAGTCTTGGAAGGTTGTACCTTTGTAAGAATTTGTCCACCTCTTCTAGGTTGTCCAATTTGTTGGCATATAGTTGATGCCCCTGGCATCTAGTGTGTCGAGGCCAGGGGTGCTGCTAAACATCCTACAGTGCACAGGACAGCCCCCCCCACACACACACACAGAAAAGGATTACGTGACCCCAAAGGCCAAGTGCCAAGGTTGAGAAGCTGGACCTAAAGCAGTCCAGGCTCCTCCTTTTGCCCCCTCCGTCCCTCTTTCTCCTCTGTCACATCGCAGAGTGCACACACCCTCCCTTAGTTGGCATCGGCAACACTGAAAACGAAGAGTGGGTCCTTGGTCAGCCAGGCAGCCAACCTGAGCCTCCCCGTGGACAGCCCCGGGGAAATGGCCTTGCACCTGCCTCGTACCTCAGCAGAATATCTTAAGCCAAACCAAGCTACTCCCGTACCAGCTGCTTCCATCGCCTCCGTGGGCGTGGAGGCAGCGGCCAGGACGCAGTGCAGGAGGGGAGGCCGGGCTGTGAGGCTCAGGGGTCCCTCTGCTCCAGCACTGTCCTTATGGAAGGCTGCAGCGTTCACTCCATCTGTGGTTTGCACTCCCCGCAGTGACCTGGAAGACTTCGTTGAAGATTTAAAGAAGGACTCTGCCTTGGCCAGCCGCGTGGTTACTCTCAAAGACGTGGAAGACGGGGCTTTCCTCCTGCACCAGGTGGGAGAGGCAGTAGCTTCCCTGAAAGGTGAGTGGCCTCCTCGCGGGGGGGGGGTCTGCAACCTGTTTCCGGGGGTGTTTGAAAATCCATCAGACGGTGAAGGATTCATTCGTGCACATGGGCAGGTACTCATCCAACACCTCCATGTGCCAGGCACTGTTCTGGGCACCTGGGATACATCACTGAACAAAACACGCGAGCATCCCTGTCTCCTGGGAGCTGATATTTCAGTGGTGGCTGTGATACTTAGGACTGAATGACTCTTAAGAATCATCTCTTCTCTGGGCGCTTACAGTGCACCAGGCACCTGTACCAGATTCATTAAACACAACCCAAGGGCCGCGTGAGCTTATCCCAGACATACAGGCAGGAAATGAGGCCTGGGGCTCTGCCTTGGCCCAGGTCACGCTGAGCCCAGCTCGGCCTCGGCACGTGAGCTGCCCTGTGGTGGGTGAACCCCACGCTTCTCAACCCTGTCCAGAGTCGGGGCTCGGGACAGGGGGCTTGCTGCTCTGGCTTTTTCCTGCAGCTCACCGGCTGCTCTTGGCCCACAGGAGAATTTCCAACCTTACAAAACAAGATGCGAGCCATCCTGCGCATAGAAGTGGAGGCCGTGCGTTTTCTGAAGGAGGAGCCGCACAGGCTGGACAGTCTCCTGCAGAGAGTGCGCGGCATGACCGACGCCCTGACCATGCTGCGCAGGTGACCGTGGCTTCCGGGGCGGGCGGGCGGGGGGCGGGGCTGGGGTGAGAACTGATAGTTTGACGCCAGACTTCTTGTTGGTTCTGATCTCACAGCCAGGCAGTCAGCCGTCTGCTCCAGCCCCGGTGGTGTTAGGTGTCAAGAATATAATAATAAGCTGAACAGGACCCCTGCCCTTATCAAACTTCCTTTCCCACGTGGGAAAGACACGACGACCACCCATGAACCACTTCCCAGTAGTGGCAGTCCTGAATTTTCCTTTTATCTTTCTTAAGTAGAACTTGGATATTACAGAGATGTTACCCTTTAGATCTTGGACCAGATTTGAGAGCAGGTCACACGCAGAAGTAACATATAAATTCTTGGGAGAATTTTAATCACTAATAATCTTTAATCACTATAATCTTGTGATCAGGTTTGTAGGAGATGTGCAGTTGACTTTTAGATGAATTATTAACTATAAGGGAGCAAGTGAGATTGTTCTAGTAACAGTGACCTCAAAAAGAACCTCTTTTGAGATGTTAACGCTACAGAGCGCGCTATAATCACCTGTGTAAGTTCCAGGACGCCCCAAATAATCTGAATTAAAACAACAATGGCCTCTTCCTGCAGAGACCTCGTCTGCCTGGGTACAGGAAGAAATTGTACCTGAATTGCATTTTCTCATAGGTTCACTCATTTTAAATTACCAGAGTGAACTTTTTCTTCCAGTAGGATAAAATATGTCAAAGAATTCTTAATTAAGCTCTTACCTAAATGTGGTAACCCACCCACAAAGCCTAAAACAAACCATCCTTATTAAGTGTTTAAAGAGGGAGCAGGCTGGCTGGTAACATTGCCCACCCTCCCTTCTGTTCCCTGAAAAAAAAAATTTTTAGAGCCAGCACAGATGCAGCTAAGTATTTGTCTTATCTCCATCTAAGAAAAAGATGGGATTGGGTGTCTTGAATGTTATAGGACTTTTTGTCCCCTAAATGCTCAGTGGTGGGAATGATAGATAAAGCCAGTTAAGTAACTTTAACAATAAAAACAGAAGAAATATTAGCTGCCATCAAGCTGCTCATCTCAGGCCTTTATACTATTAATCTTTTCTTGGTATCTTTCCTGTGTAACATGCTGTACTCAGCACTGTGGAAGACACAAGAAGGAAGGTAGGAATATGCACGACCCCGAGGACAGGCACACGTCCTGGTGCCTGATAGAGAAGACAGAGCGGGTGACAGTCACAGTTCAGAGCAACTTAGCGGCTTGGGAAGATGCTGAAGGGATTTGGTATGTGTTGAATTTGAGGTGCTGGAAGGATAGCAAAACAGAGCTGCCCATGAGGCACTTAGAATGTGGACCGAAGTTCAACAGGCAGAGTTAAGGTTGAGTCCCTGCCTAACTCGGAGGGAGAGAGGGAGGAGAGATTGAGAGTTGGAAGTTGCCTTCATGAAGATGATTACTGAAAATGGAAGCGATGACTATGATAGAATGAGAAGGAAAGAGACGCTTAGGGATTTGGGATTGAAGGGACGGGGTAGGTAAAGAGCAAAAGAAACAAGTGAATACAAGAGGAGAGTCGTAGAAAGCAAGGTCTTCTTTCAAATTTAAAAAAAAAGAGCATTTTGCTAAGAAGGGAGTGAGGGACTAATTTACCATGTGTGACAAAGTCTTCCATGTAACTACATTGATCGTAGCACCCAGCCCTGAGGAAGGCATTGAACAGCACTGTCCCCATCATTATTATAATCTCCAGAAAAGTACCTGAGGCTCACAAAGGTGAAGTTCCCGGCATTACAGAGCTAGAACGTGGTAGAACTGATACTCAAACACAAGCCTGTCTGACCCCGAAGGTCATGTCTTTTCCACTGGACCGTGGTGGAGGTGGACAGACAGCATCAAATGACCCCGCCCCCCAAAGCAGAGGAGGACTAACCCGGCGGTTAGATTCGAAGTCACTCTTGATGTTGCAGAAACGCTGGTCAAGTCCAGGTGGGGCAGCCAGATGGCACCAGGCTGAGCTGTAGGAAGAGCAAAGCAAAAGGAACTGGCATATAAACCACCCTCCCAAGATGTGTAGCAGTGAAAGGACAGATGGAGGGTTTAGGAAGCTTTGGGTTAGAACCGAGCATTGGTGAGAGCTGCCTGGGCCGGATCGGGTGCAGGAGTTACTGTTAGAATCATGTGTCCACTTGACGTCACCACCCCCCAAACAGTGACAGGACTGCATCAGTCTGGACACAACAGTGCACGTGGAAAGGGAAAGATAGACCATGTCCTGAGGGAAAAAGTAGGAAAGCAGCTGCCGGAGGTAACTAGGAGGCAGTTAGGTTGCTATGGGAACCCTCAACTCTAAGCTGCTACTTCCGGTTTAGAATCTTAACTTTGCAACACCACCTTGCCTGGCTTTGGGGTGACACAGCACTCAAGCATACCATACAACTAAAATGCACGTTACCTAGTTCACCAGTTCATGCTGCTGTGCGTGGTTTCTCCCAGGCATGTCACTGATGGGCTCTTGAAAGGCACAGATGCAGCCCAGGCCGCACAGTATGTCGTGATGGAAAAGGCCACGGCCGCAGAAGTCCTGAGGGCCCAGGAGGAGGCTCCCCGCGCCTCGGGCCAGCCCCTCCCCGGTGTGGGCGTCCCCGGCGACGTGAAGTCGGAAGTGGTGCCCTTGACGGTTCACCACGCCCAGAGCTCTCCTGTGGTCATCCAGCCGTCCCAGCTCTCCTCCGCGCTGCTGAACCCTGCCCAGCACTTGCCAGGCGGGCCTGGGCCTCACCCGGCCAGCCCTCCCGCTGTCACACAGGAGGTGACCTCAGCTCTGCAGTCCCCGCAGATGCCCGGGAATGGTTCCTGCGTGCAGAGCCTGTTCGTGGACGAAATCCACAGTGTGAGTGCCAAGAACAGGGCAGTGTCTATTGAGGTAGAGTCCTATTTCCATTTTTTGTAATTCCATAAAGGAGGAAAGGATGTGGTCCTTTCCTTCCAAGAGTGTACAGTCTGGTTGTGGAGATAATGCATATATGTATCAAAGATATATTTTTATCGAATATATATTTTATCAAAAATGTAATTTTATATTTTTATCAAAAATATATATAACTTTCTATTTTATATACATATCGGCTTTTTAAAACTGTAAATGGGTTTCAATGGCCAGATTGAGAGAGAGGCCATCAGATTTCAGACAAGGCTCAGGCACCCAACCTGTAGGAAGGTGAGGCAGTGGTGTGCTGTTAAGTGTTTAACAACCGGCATTCTGATGGGAGAAGGCTCGTTTGTAGTATCTGCCAGTTTCTGTGGTGGAAAGACTCCCACCATTGCTGACATCAGTGACCGTGCTGGTGGGAAGAAGGGTGACAGTCAGCCCTCCCGAGCCAGTGTGAGCTGGGGAGGGTTTGCCAGTGACCTTGAAAATGAAGTAGAATCTGGGTAAGCAGAGGGTGGTAAGAACAGTCTAGGATAGAGGGATCCTGGGGCAAAGGCTGGACCTTGGATAAACCAGTTGAAGTGGAACAAGAAAGAGGAGATAAGGCTGGCAAAACAGGCTGGAAGCTGGTTTGGGGCAGCTTACTCACCATTCCTGTGGGGCCAAGGTTCATTTCATGGGTATCAGAGAAATGCTGTAGCTTGGACCAGTGATAAAAAATGGCGTCTTCAGAAAATTAATCTGGAAACAATATGCAGAATAGATTAAGGTAGTGGGTCTCGAATTAAGGGTGCAGGATAGGAAGTTGTTACAGAAGTCTCAGAAGGAAAGAGAAAGAAGGTCTCAAGGTCACACGATATAGAGAGAAAACTTGCTGTGTTCTTAAATATTCTTTTCATCAAGAGCTGGTGTAGGTGCTCAAGCAGCACATTGCGTTTCCCTGGCTCTCTCCTTCCTCTTCCCTAAAATGTTTCCTCCACTCCTTACTGTGTCCTTAGCCACCTGGTCCTAAGCATTCCTGCCTCTCTTGCAAGTCAGCAGTGGATAACTCTGGTTTCAGGAGGAGATGACCTCTTAAAACCACTCAGGCCACAGTCACGGCCACCAGGCCTCTGAACACTAGGGAGCTCCCCTCTGCTCCAGAGTCAGTGGCTGTGCCCCCTACTCCAAGTCAGCTGCTTACAAAATGCATACGGTGGGGTGGAATGTGATTGGCTGATGATGATTCTGCTTGTCAGAGTCAGGGAGGGGACCAAAAACACATTTCCTCCTGAAAATTAGTGGATCTGCCACCTCAAACATCTCTACATTTAAAGGATGTCAGTAGGGTGATTCTTTTATTTAAAAATGTCTATTGAGAACCCACTAGGCATAGTTACCATTGTTACGTGTATATTTTAAGTAAGTTTTGACGGCACACTTACAAGTCATCTCTGAAATGCTCTAATCCACAATAAGGAGGCCTGAGTCTTCCTGACAGCCCTGCTACGGAGCTTCATTCACTCAAAAGATGTTACTGAGTCCTAGTATGTGCCAGGCCTTCATAGGCTCTGGGGTTGGCAGTGAACAGAAGGGACCAAGCCCAGGCTCTGGTGATAATAAATGCTACGAAGGAAAAATAGAGGAGGATAAGGATGGTGACGGTGGTGGCTGTTACTCAGAGAGAGTGAATCTCGGGCAGATCCTTCATCTCACTGGGCCCCAGTGTTCTCGTGTGTGAAATACATTGATTCTGTGATCTCCTGGGTCTTCTCCAATTCTGACATTATGGGGTTCCACTAATCCTGGTGCTCATTTCCACTCTGTCCTCCTGGAATGATTAATGTGGCATCTCAAAATCACAGGAAAATGCTCTTTAAAAAACTGTATGGGTATTTAAAAATGCATTTTATATATTTCTTCCTCCTGTAGAACCTGATGGAGCTTAGAGATCATCTCAATAGCCCCTCATTTTGTAAACAGGAGAATGTGACCTAGAAGATCATATAGCAATTCTTTGACAGCAGTGGAACTAAGACATAGGATTAGTGAGTGTTTTGGTGTTTGTTTCTGTTTCTTTGAACATCTCCTCTACAACAAAAACTCAGTGTAGAAAAACAAAACCTTAGTTATGGGATACATGCCTTTGATATCCCTGTGTCCCTGCCATGAGTGTTGGCAGAGTATGTAGTAAGTGCTCAGTAATAATTGAATGAATGAATGATTGGGTTTCTGAGCTTGCTTCTCTGTGAATAAATACCACTTGGGCTTCAGTGGCAGCCTGTTTAAAACATGTAGCAGACAGCACAAGGGTCAGGTTTGTCTGATGTGCAGAAGTGTCCCTGGACACAGAAACCAGAGCATCACTTTACCAACACTTTAACTGTGTTATACTTCCTCCCACCCCGACATGAAATCTCAAAACTTTCTTTACTTGCTGTTGTCCTTCAGAAAGCAGAAAGGAAATGGGAAGAGAAAAGGCAAAATCTGGACCACTATAACGGAAAAGAATTTGAGAAGCTCCTAGAAGAAGCCCAGGCCAATATTATGAAGTCAATTCCAAACCTGGAGATGCCACCAGCCTCGGGCCCACAGCCAAAGGGTGATGCTCTAGTGGACAAGCTAGAACCTTCAGGTAAGGCGCTACCAGAGCTTTGTGGGCTGCTCACCCTCGGGTCAGTGTGGTGCCACCCACATAGGCACATGCTGGCCAGTGGGACCAATCTCTCACTTCCTAAAAACCTTATAAATTAAAAGAAAAAAACTAATTGGAAAAACAAGCCCCAGGTGTCCCTAGAGCCTCCCTACTAGTTTTTGTTGTTGTTTTTCTATTGACTACTACTTTTTAGTTATAAACGTAGTAGGGAAACTGTGTTCTGCGTTAGGAATCTAGAACAATGCTCACTAACGAAAAATGTAGCTCCCCAGTTTCTGCCTTTCATATGAATTTATGACCCTTCACGGCACCAGCTGGGAGAATATGAGACCTGCATTTAAATTGAGAGGTTTTCTTAGAAAACGTCAGCTTTTATGAGCTCCCAGAGGGATATTAGATCACAAGGAGAAATCGCATTTTTAAAAATTATTAGATGGTATATTTAACCAACCGAAACTATGGAAATTAAGCATCAGTGTGTCAATAATAATATAAAAAAGCTGTTAAAAATCTCAACCTGCTAAATCTTCAACCAATTACAAACTGTGTGCCTTATTCTCATCTTAAAATTATGGACAAAGACATTGTTTTACTTGCAGCCCAGTGTATCTCAAAGAGGGAGCCTTTGTCATTACACGAGAGGGAGACCAGAGCCCACCTCCAGGGCCCATCAGCCTGTGCCCGTCCCCAGAGGCAGCCATCCCGAGGCCAAGCTGCTGGCCTAGGACAAGACACATGTCCCAGTGGTGTTGGTGGCCTGTAACCTGGCACCCTCTGCATAAGACAGGAACCGCCCACTACAAATAATCACTGGCTTGTCACCCTGATGACTTAGCCAAATCTTCATTACAACTTCAGTAGGAAGTCCTCAAGCACCTCCTCTAAACAACTCTATTTCAGTTGCTCAGAAAAGACACACACACTCCTGGGAGGCCAGGCAGGCCTGTGTGTCCCCAGAGTTGGGACAAAGGCCAGCTGGAAGCTCTGATCCCGAATTTCTTGTTTTACTACTTTTGTGAGCTCTTAGATAGAGTGCTGGTAAAAGGCTGAAGTGAAGAATGTTGGTAAAGGGCAGGAGTGAAGCTCTGCATTTTGAGAAAGAAATGCCTTTTGGGGGGCATTTTTCTGGGAAAAGCTCAGCAGACAGCTTCATCTCCCAACCTTTGGTGTCAATACTGATTTATAATTCTCTCATTTCTGCATTTGCTGCCTCCTTTTCTTAGCAGAGAACCTTTTCTAACCACATAACCGTGACCAAAAAAAGATCCACTTTCTCCCTGACTTTGTCCTCTGACCCCATCTGCCTCTGGCTCTTCCTGGGCCAGATTCTACTGTAACCTCCTCTACATGAATCCTTCTGCCAACACTGCTTTCCAGACTCAGGGATGAAGGTTCTGGAAGCCATGCAGGGAGCTCTGACCCTTCATCTCTCCAAGTAACACTCAACTTTTTGGGGTAACAAGAGATTTAATAATAATAAGTAATACTTGCATAGCATTTACTATATATAAGCCAAGCACTCTTCTAAATGCTTTATGTATATCAAGCCCATTTGATCTTCACAACACCCTGGTGGAGATGATATTATTAGAATACCCGTTTAACAGATGGGAAAACTGAGGCAGAGAGAGGTTAATTAACTTGTGCAGGGCCTTTCTGGGACTTGGAGCCAGTCAGGCTTCAGGGCCTGTATTTTCAGTTGTTGCACTATGGAGATAATAGAGAAATTTTTAAGTCAGATTGCATCGAGTTTCTAGAAATACATTGGACTTTCTGGATGTTATCTCGAAAGATGATTTTGCAATGACACACTGTTTTCCAGAAGACTCTCCAAATTCAGAACAGGACTTGGACAAGCTGGGGGCTAAGTCCCCGCCTCGTCCTCCCCCACCTCCACGGAGGAGCTACCTGCCAGGATCGGGGCTCACCACCACGAGGTCCGGCGATGTGGTCTACACCAGCAGGAAGGAGAATGCCACCACAAAGGTCTGATGGGTGAAGCCCTGGTAAAGTGGTCTCTGGGTTCAGATGCTGCCCTTAGACAAAGTCTTCTCTGCTCTCATTTAGAACATAAAATGTAGTCAGGCAGAGAAGAGAAGTAGAGAATAAACTAGGTCTCCAAGGAAGTGCCACTGAACTAGGCTCTCAGGCACCTTTAAGACATGTGTAAGGAATGACCATTGCACAAAATTGCCCAGATGGGAAAATGTCAGCCAGTGCTACAGGACTCAGCACCAGGAGTTTTATCCTTGACTTTTAGCTGTAACTATGTGAAATGCAAATCACCAGCTACTTCTCCAGCAAAGCACACTAAGATTGAAAACGGGGGCCCAAGGAGCAAGCAAAAGAAAGATCATCTTACAAAGGTAACTGAGATTAGCTAACATAGTTGTGGGAGCCTTCAGAAAGAGGTTCAGAGAGCTTTAACTTCCACTTAACCTGGCAAGTTTTGTCATGTATGTTAAATGTAAAATACAATTTCCAAGGAGGGCCTTTCTTAAAGGCACTGAAGTTAAGTTACAATCTTATTATAATTCTTAAATCCATTTGCCAAAATGACACCTTGAGCAAAGAAAAACCCAAACTAAGTACAAGTAGACAAAGCAGCCTTTCAGCTTGATTTGAAGAGCTAGGAAGCCAGTGCACCAGGCAGTGAGAGAACGTGTGTTCTTTTGCGATCTGCCCCTCTTTTGCCAGCACCTGGGGGTGTTAAGCCAGTATCTGTGGTTTGAATCTTTCTCAGGCAAGCAGTGAAGATGCTGGACCAAGCCTGCAGGCTAGAGCCACAAAGTGTCCAGCAGAGGAGCCTGCTTCAGCCTGGGCCCCATCACCACCACCTGTCACGACTTCCTCCTCAAAGGATGAGGAGGAAGAAGAAGGAGACAAAATCATGGCAGAACTCCAGGTATGTGGATGAGGTAACTGACGTGGCTGCCTGCCCTTCCCATCTGGGACTCTGGCTGCATCTGTCACCAATTCATTAGCTAGAGAGGGCTGGGGAAGAGCCCCATGGCCCTGGGCCATGTAAGCTGCATCTCTGGCCTTGGCCTCCACTTTTCCAAGGTGGCACTGAACTAGGCCCTCAGGCACCTTGAAGACATGTGTAAGGAATGACCATTGCACAAAACAACTCAGAAAGTTTATACCAAAAAATCAATTCCAAGCTTTCCTAGCTCTGGCTGCTAGGATTGCCTTTCCTTTCTTTCAGTGTGAAAATAGTCTCTGCTTCATTTTAAAAGCACTTAAGATGGGGATTAGAAATACCAGCCATTGTCCTGTCTTCCCAAGGACTGATTAAAGCCCCCTTCAAGTGGTGTCCCCTTCTTTGGCTTTAATTCTTAGAATGACAGGCCTGGAATCATGTGGCCGTCTGTCCTCCATACCAAGTTTCCAGTCAGTGTCAATGTCATCTTTTCAGGTATTCCAAAAAGCTTAATAATTTTGTTTCCCATCCTCTTTGTTCTATTTGAGAAATACTTTATTTTTAGATTCTTATGTGTTAACTAATTGCCACAGTCTACTCCTAGGACTAAGGAGGGGGTACAGGGCTACACCCAAAGCCGATCCCACATTCAGATCATGGTGTGAATCTGCCCTAGGTGTACATTCTAAGAACTTGTCTAGTCAGTCATAAAACACAATTCCTAGACCACAGTCTGTTCATAAAGTATTTCATTTTGATCCATGAATTAACGTAGGGTTTTTTTTGCCCATTTGATGGTCAGGTCACAACCTCCTTTGGGCTCCAGAACATGCTCACTAAGGTACCGATGATTTTGTGCAGGCCCAGGGATCTGCCTGCTTCACTGGGAGGAGGGAGAACATTCTGACCGTGTCACTTCCACCTCAGCTCTTCTGCTGCCCATGGAAGTAATTGCCAACATTAGGCACCTTGGGTTTTCCAGGGAAAACAGGGCTGCTGGTTTACTTGTCACATGCGTGAGCCCTGTCCAGCCCCATTAAAACTCAGACTGGCCTGAGACATCCCCTCCAACAGTTTGCTTACAGGTTTTTAGATTGGTCAGAGAATTTCATTCATAGGAACCATAGATTTATAAAGTTACTGACTCATGAAACAGTTGAGAGTGTGGAGGCCTCCATCAGTTATCCACTGAGGGCCTCTGACTAAGGCACTGGTATGTCAAGGCTACGTGTTGCTGGGCATTGGTGCTTCTCCTAAGATGTGTAGGCAGATGCTGGGGCCATTCACTGTAGCATTTGCCCCCAGATTATGGTATAAATAACAAATATGGAGGGAGAAAGGACAAGGTAGTGGGGTAGAAGGAGGTCGGCTCACCTCTCACAGAAACACCAAAATCACAACTGACTGCTGACCAACCACCAACAAAAAAGACTGGAACCTGCCAAAAAAAGATACACTACATCCAGAGATAAAGAAGAAGCCACAACGAGATGGTAGGAGGGGCGCAATCACGACAAAGTCAAGTCCCATACCCACTGGGTAGGCGACACACACTGGAAAATAATTATAGTGCAGAGGGTCTCCCACAAAAGTGAGAGTTCTGAGCCCCACATCAGGCTCCCCAGCCTGGGGGTCTAGAATTGGGAGGAGGAGACCCCAGAGCATTTGGCTTGGAAGGCCAGTGGGGCTTGGTCGCAGGAACGCCACAGGACTGGGGGAAATGGAAGCTTCATTCTTGGAGGGCGCACACAAGGTCTTGTGCCCTCTGGAACCCAGGGAGAAAGCAGTGACTTCATAGGAGCCTGGGCCAGACCTACCTGCTGGTCTTGGAGGGTCTCCTGGAGAGGTTGGGGGGCGGCTGTGGCTCACTGTGCGGTCAAAGACACTGGTGGGGGCATACTGGGAAGTACTCGTTGGTGTGAGCTCCCCGGGAGGCTTCCATTTTTACCTGCCCCACCTGACAGCCTGTAGGCTCCAGTGCTGGGACGCCTCAGGCCAAACAACCAACAGGGTGGGAACACAGCGCTAGCCCAAAGCCACCTCTAAACACACCCCTTGACACGGCCCTGCCCACCAGAGAGACAAGATGCAGCTCCACCTACCAGTGGGCAGGAAGCAGCCCCTCCCACCAGGAAGCCTGCACAAGCCTCTTAGGCCTCATCCACCAGGGGGCAGAGACCAGAAGCAATGGGAAGTACAACCCTGCAGCCTGTGGAACAGAAACCACAGTCACAGAAAGTTAGACAAAATGAGGCAGCAGAGGAGTATGTTCCAGATGAAGGAACAAGATAAAAGCCCAGAAGAACAGCTAAGTGAGGCGGAGACAGGCAACCTACCCGAAAAAGAATGTGGAGTAAAGATGATCCAAGATCTTGGAAAAAGAACGGAGGCACAGACTGAGAAGATGCAAGAAATGTGTAACAAAGAGCTGGAAGATACAAAGAAGAAACAGAGATGAACAATACAATAACTGAAATGAAAACTACACTAGAAAGAATCAATAGCAGAATAAATGAGAAGAGCGGATAAGTGAGCTGGAAGACAGAATGGTGGAAATCAGTGCTGCAGAATAGAATGAAGAATGAAAAGAAATGAAGACAGTTTCAGAGACCTCTGGGACAACGTTAGGTGCACCAACATTTGCATTATAGGGGTCCCCGAAGGAGAAGAGAGAGAAAGGGCCTGAGAAAATATTTGTAGAGATAATAGCTAAAAACCTCCCTAACATGGGAAAGGAAACAGTCACCCAAGTCCAGGAAGCACAGAGCCTCAGGCAGGATAAACCCAAGGAGGAGCACACCAAGACGCATATTAATCAAACTGACAAAAAGACAGAAAATATTAAAAGCAACAAGGAAAAAAGCAACAAGTAACATACGATGGAATCCCCGTAACATACAATGGAATCCCCATAAGGTTATAAACTGATTTTTCAGCAGAAGCTCTGCAGGCTATAAAGAAGTGGCATGATATATCAATATTTAAAGTAATGAAAGGGAAAAACCTACAACCAAGATTACTCTACCCAGCAAGGCTCTCAGTCAGATTTGACAGAGAAATCAAAAACTTTACAGACAAGCAAAAGCTAAGAGAATTCACCACCACCAGACCAGCTTTGTAACAAAAGCTAAATGAACTTCTCTAGGTGAAAAAGAAAAGGCCACAACTAGAAACAAGAATATTACGAATGGGAAAGCTCACCAGTAAAGGCAGGAAATCATTCACACACAAATGTGATATCAAAACCAGCGGTCATGAGGAGAGGAGAGTACAAGTGCAGGATACTAGAAATACATTTGAAATTAAAAGACCAGCAACTTAAAAACGCTCATATATATTATACAGACTGCTACATCAAAACCTCATAGTAACCGCAAACTGAAAATCTACAATACACACACACACACAAAAGGAATCGAAACACAACACTAAAGTTAGTCATCAAATCACAAGAGAACAAAAGGAAGGGAAGAAAAAAGACCTACAAAAACAAATCCAAAACAATTAACAAAATGACAGTAAGAATATACATATCTATAATTACCTTAAATGTAAACAAATTAAATGCTCCAAACAAAAGATATAGACTGGCTGAATGGATACAAAAACAAGACCCTTAAAAATGTTGTCTGGGGGGCTTCCCTGGTGGCGCAGTGGTTGAGAGTCCACCTGCCGATGCAGGGGACGCAGGTTCGTGCCCCGGTCCGGGAAGATCCCACATGCCGCGGAGCGACTAGGCCTGTGAGCCATGGCTGCTGAGCCTGCGCGTCCGGAGCCTGTGCTCCGCAACGGGAGAGGCCACAACAGTGAGAGGCCCCAGTACCGCAAAAAAAAAAAAAAAAAAAAAAAAAATGTTGTCTGCAAGAGACCCACTTCAGATCTAGGGACACATACAGACTGAGAGTGAGGGGATGGAAAAAGGTATTCCATGGAAATCAAAAGATATCTGGAGTAGCAATACTCATATCAGACAAAATAGACTTTAAAGACTGTTATAAGAGACAAAGAAGGACACTACATAATGATCAAGGGATCAATCCAAGAAGAAAATATAACAATTGTAAATATATATGCACCCAACATAGGAGCATCTCAATATATAAGGCAAATGCTAACAGCCATAAAAGGAGAATTCAGCAGTAACACAATAATAGTGGGGGACTTTAACACCCTACTTACAGCAATGGACATATCATCCAGACAGAAAATCAATAATGACACACAAGCCTTAATTGACACATTAGAGGAGATGGGCTTAATTGGTATTATAGAGCATTCCATTCAAAAGCAGCAGAATACATTCTTTTCAAGTGTATGCAGAACATTTTCCAGGATCACACACTGGACCATAAAGCGAGCCTCAGTAAATTTAAGAAAATTGAAATCGTATCAAGCATCTTTTCTGACCACAGTGCTATGAGATTAGAAATTAACTACAAGGAAAAGAAAAAAAAAACACAAACATGCGGAGGCCAAACAATATGCTACTAAACAACCGATGGATCACTGAAGAATTCAGAGGAAATCAAAAAATACCTAGAAAAAACAACCCAATCCAAAAATGGGCAGAAGACCTAAATAGACATTTCTCCAAAGAAGATATACAGACTGCCAACAGACACATGAAAGAATGCTCAACATCATTAATCATTAGAGAAATGCAAATCAAAACTACAATGAGATATCATCTCACACCAGTCAGAATGGCCATCATCAAAAAATCTACAAACAGTAAGTGCTGGAGAGGGTGTGGAGAAAAGGGAACCCTCTTGCACTGTTGGTGGGAATGTAAATTGATACAGCCACTATGGAGAACAGTATGGAGGTTCCTTAAAAAGCTGAAAATAGAACTACCATATGACCCAGCAATCCCACTACTGGGCATGTACCCTGAGAAAACCATAATTCAAAAAGAGTCATGTACCACAATGTTCACTGCAGCTCTATTTACAATAGCCAGGACATGGAAGCAACCTAAGTGTCCATCAACAGATGACTGGATAAAGAAGATGTGGCACATATATACAATGGAGTATTACTCAGCCATAAAAAGAAACGAAATTGAGTTATTTGTAGTGAGGTGGATGGACCTAGAGTCTGTCATACAGAGTGAAGTAAGTCAGAAAGAGAAAAACAAATACCATATGCTAACACATATATATGGAATCTAAAAAAAAAAAAAAAAAAAGGCATGAAGAACCTAGGGGCAGGAAGGGAATAAAGACACAGACCTATTAGAGAATGGACTTGAGGACACGGAGGGGGAAGGGTAAGCTGGGACAAAGTGAGAGAGTGGCATGGACATATATACAGTACCAAATGTAAAACCAATAGCTAGTGGGAAGCAGCCGCATAGCACAGGGAGATCAGCTAGGTGCTTTGTGACCACCTAGAGGGGTGGGATAGGGAGGGTGGGAGGGAGGGAGATGCAAGAGGGAAGAGATAAGGGGATATATGTATATGTATAGCTGATTCACTTTGTTATAAAGCAGAAACTAACACACCATTGTAAAGCAATTACACTCCAATAAAGATGTTTAAAAAAAATACCTACAGACATGAAAATGAAAACATGACAATGCAAAACCTATGAGACATGGCAAAAGCAGTTCAAAGGGGAAGTATAGAGCAACATAATCTTATCTCAGGAAACAAAACTCTCAAACAACATAACCTTACACCTAAAACAACTAGAGAAAGAACAGACAAAACCCAAAGTTAGTAGAAGGAAAAATAAAAAGATCAGAGCAGAAATAAATGAAATAGAGACAAAGAAAGCAATAGAAAAGATCAATGAAACTAAAATTTGGTTCTCTGAAAAGATAAACAAAATTGATAAACCTTTAGCCAGACTCATCAAGAAAAACAGGGAGCGGGCTCAAACCAACAAAATTAGAAGTGAAAAAGAAGTTACAACGGACACCACAGAAATACAAAGGATCATAAGAGATTACTACAAGCAACTACATGCCAATAAAATGGACAACCTAGAAGAAATGGACAAATTCTTAGAAAGGTACAATCTCCCAAGACTGAACCAGGAAGAAATAGAAAATATGAACAGACCAGTCACAAGTACTGAAATTGAAACTGTGATTTAAAAACTCCCAACACACAAAAATCCAAGACCAGATGGCTTCACAGGCAAATTTTAGAGAAGAGTTAACACCTGTCCTTCTCAAACTATTCCAAAAGATTGCAGAGGAAGGAACGCTCCCAAACTCATTCTTTGTGGCCACTATCACTCTGATACCGAAACCAGACAAAGAGATCACAAAAAAAGAAAATTACAGGCCAATATCACTGATGAACATAGACGCAAAAATCCTCAACAGAATACTAGCAAACCAAATACGACAGTGCATTAAAAGGATCATACACCATGATCAAGGGGAATTTATCCCAGGGATGCAAGAATTTTTCAATATCTGCAGATCAATCACTGTGATACACCACATTAACAAACTGAAGAATAAAAACCATGTGATCATCTCAGTAGATGCAGAAAAAGCTTTCAACAAAATTCAACACCGATTTATGATAAAAACTCTCCAGAAAGTGGGCATAGAGGGAACCTATCTCAGCATAATAAAGGCCATATATGACAAACCCACAGCTAACATACTCAACAGTGAAAAGCTGAAAGCATTTCCTCTAAGATCAGGAACAAGACATGGATGTTCACTCTCACCACTTTTATTCATCATAGTCTTAGAAGTCCTAGCCATGGCAATCACAGAAGAAAAAGAAACGAAAGGAATCCAAATGGGAAAAGAAGAAGTAATACTGTCACTGTCTGTAGATGACATGACACTATACACTGAAAATCCTAAAGATGCTGCCTGAAAACTATCAGAACTCATTGATGAATTCAGTAAAGTTGCAGGACGTAAAATTAATACACAGAAATCTGTTGCATTCCTATACACTAACAATGAAAGATCAGAAAAAGAAATGAAGGAAACAATCCCATTTACGATCGCATCAAAAAGAATTAAATACCTAGAAATAAACCTACCCAAGGAGGCAAAAGCCCTGTACTCTGAAAACTATAAGATACTGATGAAAGAAATCGAAGATGATACAGATGGAAGGATATACCATGTTCTTGGATTGGAAGAATCAGTATTCTCAAAATGACTATACTACCCAAGCCAATCTCCAGATTCAATGCAATCCCTATCAAACTACCAATAGCATTTTTCACAGAACAAAAAAAAATTTTTTTTAATTTATATGGAAACACAAAAGACCCTGAATAGTCAAGGCAATCTTGAGAAAGAAAAATGGAGCTGGAGGCATCAGGCTCCCTGACTTCAGACAATACTACAAAGCTACAGTAATCAAAACAGTATTGTACTGGCACAAAATGAGAAATATATTCAGTAGATCAATGGAACAGGATAGAAAGCCCAGAAATAAACCCATGCACCTATGGTCAGTTAATCTTCGACCAAGGAGGGAAGAATATACAATGGAGAAAAGACAGCCTCTTCAATTAAGTGGGAAAACTGGACAGCTACATGTAAGAAAATGAAATTAGAACATTCTCTTACCCACACACAAAAATAAATTTAAAATGGATTAAAGACCTAAATGTAACACTGGATTCTATAAAACCCTTAGAGGAGAACATAGGCAGAACACTCTGACACACACTGTAGCAAGATCTTTTTGGATCCACCTCCTCGAGTAATGAAAATAGAAACAAGAATAAACAAATGTTATCTAATTTAACTTAAAAGCTTTTGCACAGCAAAGGAAACCATAAACAAAATGAAAAGACAACCTACAGAATGGGAGAAAATATTTGCAAATGAAGCAACCAACAAGGGATTAATCTCCAAAATATACAAACAGCTCATGCAGCTCACTATCAAAAAAAAAAAAACAAAAACCCAGCTCAATCAAAAAATGGGCAGAAACATTAAAAAGAATGAAATCATGCCTTTTGCAGCAACATGGATGGACATAGAGATTATCATATTAAGTGAAGTGAGTCAGACAGAGAAAGACAAATATCCTGATATGACACACAGACAAAAAAATTCCAAAATCCCACCAGGGTATTTACTGTTGCTTTCATTCTCCAACAAGTAGTTATTTTCTTTAATTGATTAATTATTAGTGATGTCTTAATAAAGATTAATCAACACATGATAGTATTTATTGTAAACTCTACATTTATTTTTTTTAAATGGGCAGAAGATCTAAATAGACATATAGATGGCCAAAAGCACATGAAAAGATGCTCAACATTCCTAATTATTAGAGAAATGCAAATCAGAATTACAATAAGGTATCTATCACCTCACACCAGTCAGAATGGCCATCATCAAAAAGTCTACAAAACAATAAGTGCTGGAGATGGTGTGGAGAAAAGGGAACCCTCCTACACTGTTGGTGAGAATGTAAATTAGTACAGCCACTATGGAGAACAGTATGGAGGTCCTTAAAAAACTAAAAATAGAACTACCATACTACCCAGCAGTCCCACTACTGGGCATATATCTGGAGAAAACCATAATTCAAAAAGACACATGCATCCCAATGTTCATAGCAACACTATTTACAATAGCCAAGTCATGGAAGCAACCTAAATGTCCATGGACAGATGAATGGATAAAGAAGATGTGGTACCTATATACAATGGAATATTACTCAGCCATTAAAAAAAGAATGAAATAATGCCACTTGCAGAACATGAATGGACCTAGAGATTATCATACTAAGTGAAGTAACTCAGACGGAGAAAGACAAATACCATGTGATACCACTTATATATGGAATCAAAAAAAAAGATTCAAATGAACTTACTTACAAAACAGCAACAGACCCAGAGACTAAAAAAACAAATTTACGGCTGCCAAAGGGAAAAGGTGGCGGCAGGGGAGGGATTAATTAGGAGATTTGGATTAACATATACACACTACTATATATAAAATAATCAACAAGGACCTACTATATAGCATAGGGAACTCTACTCAATATTCTGTAATAACTTAAATGGGAAAAGAATTTGAAAAATAGGTATACGTGTAACTGAGTCACTTTGCTGTACACCTGAAACTAACACAACATTGTAAATCAATTATACTCCAATATTAAATAAAGTATAAATAAATCATGGTATAAATAAATCATGACGTGGTTTGTTTCAAATGGATGACTAAGCACTAGAAAACTTCTAATTTGTGAAAGGTGAACAACAGGCACTAATAATCAAAGAAGTGAGGCTTTTAAGCTTGTGAATAATCCTGCACTAGCCCCCGAGAGAAGTAATTTTTGTTCTAGCCACTTAGAGCCCATCACTTGAGGATATTTCCCTCCACTGAAATCTAAATATCTTTGACGCTTTCTTTGACTGAAAGCTTTACAAAGGCAGTCTCTGGCTTCTTGTTATATTATTGGTGGTCAGGTAACAGTGGTGAGTGAAGTACTCTGACCCTAAGGTAACCAAACCTCATTAGCCAGCCTGCTGCATCAAAGAGTCGGCCAGCGGCCATGCTGGAGCCTTTGCAGGCTCTCGAGCTAGGCGCCTCCCCCACCCGCCAGCCCCTCTGAGGCAGGAAGGAGCAGCTGCAGCGCCCCCCACCCCAGTGTAATCACGGAACAGCTTTCCTGCTCTGCGTCACCAGGCATCAGAAGAAACCACAGGCTCCCGAGTCCAGGGTCTACCAGCCCAACGGAAATGCCGAGTGGCCTTAGCAAGCAGAGCCCCGGGCACCTCCAGGGCCCGCGAGGACCGGGTGGGTGTCTAAGGAGGGACCTTGAGCCAGCAGAGCGATGGAAGAGCAGGCCGGGGAAGGTCCCAGGCATCCGCTCCGCTAGTATTTTAAAACCTGTGCTGGAATGTTCACCTGGGGAAGGTGTGGGGTGTTCTATGTGCCTGCAGTTATTTCCAAATGACAGTGTTTGACATTAAGGAAATACGAGGCGATCAGTTGAAATTATTCACTTCAATAACTGCTCTTTAATCCTGCCTGCACATTAGAATACTTTGAGGAGTTAAAAAAAAAAAATCCTACAGCCCAGAGAGCCTGATTTAATTATGCTCTGGGTGAGGCCTGGGTAACAGTATTTTTTTTCAACTGGAAGTCACGTAGCCTGATGGAGAACCACCGATTTCAGGACATTTCGCTGCTTGGGTTACCGTCTCTCCTGCTCTCGTGATCATATATATTGTCACTTCTTTTCTGCCCTATAGACACAGCAGATGCTTTCTCTCTGAGAACCGACCTCCCTCACTCAGTGTTCACAGGAGTGGCCCTGGGCTCCTATAACTACGATCCATCATTAGTTTGCAGAGACAAGTCTTTGGGGGTCAGGCAGCTCCCAGGCCACTCAGAATCACTTGCGTGCTAAAGAGCTTGCTTTATTCTACGTGAGTCAGAACTACCCAGGGCACAGGAGTCTGTTGCTACTGCAGACAACGAATTGTTAAGGATTACTTTCCTTTCAAGGTTTAATGGTTTGCAATATCTTGTGCCCTTTTATAATGAAGAGGAAAAAAAGATAGCTTCTTCTTAAGTCATTTACATATTCAGCATTTTTTAAAGGTCAAAGCCCTTTAAAAGAAGCCCTACTAAATGCAAATCAGGTTCACCCCGGACAGGCAGAAGGGGCCTTCTTTTCAAAGGCTCTATCCATTTAACCTTAGCCTGGACCAGAAAGTAAGGAAGCCTTTGGCCCGGGCTTTGCTGACCTGAGGTCAGACGGGGAGCCGGTTTTCAGGGCGCTGACGCCCCGGCGTGACCCGCCTGTAGGACCGGGCCGGGGTCTCGGCCGGGAGATCCGCTGGATTCCCTGCCTGTTCCCTCTGACCTCCTTGCTGCACTCGGATCCCTGTTAACTCAGTGTTTTAATTCCTTAGGCATTCCAGAAGTGTTCCTTTATGGATGTAAATTCAAACAGTCACGCTGAGCAGTCCCGGGCTGACAGTCACGTTAAAGACACTAGGCCGGGGGCCACAGCCCTGCCCAAGGAGAAGAAGGTAACGTGGCAGTTACACGTTGGCCACCCGGTGGGCCATCCTTCTTTCCTTGCTCTGACACTAATACCGCTCTGTGCTCGAGCTCCTGTACCTTCTTGTTTCCTCACCCTTCTTTTTTTTTTTTTTTAAACTAATGGAGACACAGCTTGGGGTTTCACCAGAGATCTCTGGCTCAGGTTTCCTGAGCGGACGCTGTGTTCCTGTGCACAGCACACAACAGTATATGCAGAATTCAGGCATTATCTTCCCAAACCAAAGATATACATACACCTTTCAAGATTTTCTAGAACAATGTTGGTGGGACAAATGGAAACATCAACCAAGTAGGTAGCACTTTGTCTAACTTATATCATGTCTTCTGGACCAAAGACATCTACGTTAAAAGTAGGTGAAAGCTTTAGATTCCAGGAAGAGAACGCATAGCAGAGCTGTCTACCTGCCATCCACAGGTGTATCCATGGAAACATACACACATGTATTTGCACACATGTTCGAGGACGCCAAACAGAGTTTCTGTTACTCTTAGAAATTCTCAAAGTGTACCTTCCAAGACAGTAAGTTCAGTATCGTCTTAGTGCTACTGAACTTTGTGGCATTCTCATGGCTTCCAAACAGACGTCCAGGCTCTGAAACAAAGGTCACTATTCATGACATAGAACTTTAAGGAGAGGAGATTAACCTGCATATTTGAACTTCAACTTTGTAAGTTGAATCTGGAGCTTTTGTGATTTTGGGAAATAGAGCCATCTTATTTAAATGAAGCCTCTGTCTAAATTTCAGGGTAAAAAGCTTATCATGACCAACTCAAGTCTTAACATTTTTTGCCAGGAACTTGTATCTTAGAATTCAAAGTTCTAGTGGCCTTTAAATAAAGTCAAACAAATCAGCCATAATATATAGCCCAGTAGTCACTCCGCATAGGTACCTCAGTCCAGGAATAAGTAAGCTCAGTGAAAGAGATACAGGATCACACAATCGGAGGGCTATTCCTTCAAGAGATGCAGTCCTGGGGCTTACGGCTCTAAGCCGTGACTGCTCCGCCCTGGCTCCCGGCCATCCCAGAGCCCTCGTGTAAACTCCACCTGCCACGGATCTGGCAAGTGAAGCTTTTAACCAGATGATGGGGATGGGGGCTCTCTAGGCACGGGGGCGATTAGGAGATTGTCTTCATAAATCTTTCTTGTGAGGGAAACCTCCTATTAATGGGAATTGAACCCATAATTATCACACTGGAAATACGTTGCTTCTTCAGTCTGTGGACTTTCCTTCTGTGGCCTTATTATTAAAGCCAATTCACAGAAGGTCCTGGCGGGTCCTGAGTTATGTGCTATACTTGGGCCAGTATGACCATTTCTTTTAAACACTGACCCGGAGCTTCTCGAAAGTCCCTCTGGAGACAATCATCATCTCGTTGTAGAATTCTGCTAATGTGCTAAAAATCTGCGTGGGATTTCTTGCCCTGCAGTTAGAAATCCATATTCCATCGATCACACGATCTCAGTCAAGGTCCATCACATACTAAGCAGGTCTGTACTGAATGCCCAACACCAGGGCATTAAACACTAGGTTTAATTACAGATGCTTTTTCTGGATAATTATACTCAGTAGACTGATCTACTCCATAATAACCGTGACTATCAGACCTGTCCCCAAATTACTGTCATTATTAACCTCTTCCTGGGCTGTTCATCTACCCTTCTATAACTCAAATGTTTCTTAAAGCTTTTTTCCTCTTATTATGAAGTGCTAGTCTAGTACTTTTATGCAATTTTTCTATAACTTATGTTTCTAATTTTGGTTTCTTGCCCAAATGCATATGGTCCCTGCTTCACCAGTTGTCTGAACAACCCAAATCTCGGGGCCCCAAAACAGATATTAATGAGGCTTAACTACCTTTCCTGCAGAGTCTTGACTATCTAAGACTACCTAAGATATCGTTGTGAGATTACATGACGACCGTGAACAAGTTACCCTGGACAAAGTTGATGCACTTACTTTGATCCATGCCTTCATTTTCTAGCCCAGTGCCAAAAATGCTAGGTCATGTGAAACCTACACTTGACATCTTTATCTTAGTGACTTTCCACTGGAGGATTCCTGATGCTAGATCTGTTTTAAAATACATATATTGCTGGGTGGCATTTGAAATATTTAACGATGGGTATGACATGGGCCCTGACCAATCAGAACAGATGCCAGCCCTAACCCCCCAGTAAATGAGGCCAGTAGAACAGCAGCCCTGCAGATGCCAATTCCTCCTTTGACTCAAGGGTAAAGTCGCACTCAGGTCCTAGCATGATATGCTGACTCCCTGTTTGGAGCTGAAACCTTAAGCTGAAACCTCATTTATTTTTCTTCTTGCAGCGTTACTTGATGCATTAGTTGTTGATTCTAAGTTTAAAATCTCACCAAAGAGATTATATCATTCCACTGTAGCAGCTGAATCTCGTTGCTCTTGTTTGGGGCCTGATGCGGCTGAGGGGAAGTCAAACAGGAGGTGTTTGTTGGCTAATGCACCTTGGATCCCGTGTCATATTTCCATGTGATTAATACTTTGTTGTCTCTGTGCGTTATTGCTTGAATGTGTACAGACGTTCTTTCTGGTTTTAACCAGGCAGTAGGATCGTTCTAGGTTGTCTTTGGTGGGGCCTGGGTTCTTGCACTTCGTTGTCATTGCTTTAACCCAACAGGCTTCTTGGGATCGTGTCCCATCCTGTTCTAATCACCTCTTCCTCTTGGGCTTCTACAGCCAGAAGAAAGGACAGCAGTGCCTTGGAAGTGACAAGGCATGGCTAGTGGTAGCATAGTGGCAGGGCCCGAGGCTACCGATACACCCATGCCTGGTGGAGCGTTCTCCATACCCGGTTCTCACTGCTGGGTTCTTACCTTCTGAATCTTGGTGAGAACCTCAGAAGTGCATCTTTCCTCTGCATCAGAGCATACAGAGAATCAAAGCTGAATCATGTAGTTAAAATATTGTACCTGATTACCTATTTGGTAATAAATACGCAGAAATGAGAATTGAAATTTCTAGGTCAAACAGAAACAATTTTAAAGGGTTTTGATTTGTTTGTACCACCAAAGGGCCAAGCAGAAAAATTGTAGAGTACCCAGATCTTCATGGATGAAAGCTAGAGTCTTTGTTAATGGGTATTATATTAAAAATTCTTGTCTCTTCAAGAAAAAGCTGAATCATGATGTCATGGTCACCACTTGAGCCTCAAATATCTGTTTTGTAAATGTTTAGATGACATCTTGGCAGCATTGGCAGCACTGTCACTCTGAACTAGGATTTGATCATCTTGGCTACGATTAGTTTGAAGGTTATTTTGACACTTTACTTGGCAAGTTTAAGTACAAACTGCAAGTATGTTTTCAAATCTGTGATTTGACCAGGGAAAAATGGTTTTTTTCCATCTCAAAGTACCATACCCAAGCAATGCAGAGTCGTTATAGGACAATCCCCAAACAAGAAGCAGGGATGAGACTGAAATATGAAATAACTAGTTGGCAGAGACGTGAAAACTTTCCTGGTCTAGTTCCTTGGTTTATAAGCAAGAAAACTGAGGCCCACGGAAGTGAAATGACTTGCCTAAAATAACACAGTTAAGTGGCAGATCTGGGTTAGAATCAAAATCTGCCTGCTCATGTATTGTGCTTTCTATGATGCCATGCCACTCTTCTGGTTTGAGAGTCGGCTAAGCTCAGAATCAGGTGTTGAAAAGAGGAGGTGTTGGTCCAGAACTGGTCCCTTTATTCTCTTAACTGCTCCTCCCACCAAAATTTGAACTCCTTGAAATATTTTGCTAATTGAGATTTTCATCTTGTGCAAACACAGGGCATTTTTGGAAGTTGGAGAACCAAGCCACCCAAGGTAAACAGAGCTGTAGGCTTTGGACTGGTGTGTAACGAATGTGCTTGGCCCGCATGGTTTGGAAGTGTAATTAAAGAAACGAACTAGTTGTAGTCCACTTTGGGGGGGTGTGGTTTTGTGGAGTAACATGTCCTACACTATTCTACCAGAATTTGGAATTTTTCCATGAAGACGTACGGAAATCTGATGTTGAATATGAAAATGGCCCCCAAATGGAATCCTGGAAGGTGAGTCCACCAGATCTGTGTTCCAACTGATACCATGCAGATTAATTCCCTTCCTTTGCAGATCCATTTCTGATCACTCTGTGTGGTTTCCCTCCTCCGCTCTCCCTCCCAGGTTACCGCAGGGGCTTCCATACCTAATGACCATCCTAAGTGGGAAAGAGGAATGGAGAATAGTATTTCTGATGCAGCAAGAACATCAGAATACAAAACTGACATCTTCATGAAGGAAAGTTCCATATCCACTAAGAGTTTACTTAGAGACGGTAGAAATTATTCCCAGAAAAATGTGTCTAGGGTCAATTCTAGTTTCTCTGGCGTTAGTTCATTAGAAGATGAAATCAACAAAGGACCTAAAATCTCAGGGCTGCCGTACACTGTATCTGACACTGAGAATCAGAAGATGAATTATGGGAAGACAAAGGGGGTGAGTCAGCAAGGACAAGAAAATACAGATAAGTGTCACCTTCCCTCTCCCACTAGATCAACCGAATCGACTGTTCGTGATGTCAAAACTCAAGACCAAGAGGTTCCCGTGACAGAGTTTGACCAAGTTGTCCTAAGACCGAAGGGAGCTAGGCACACTAACGTGACGCCTGATGAGGACGGGGAGTCAACACCAGGTTCTCCCACTGAGGACAATGCAACCACCGACAACATTGCCTTCATGATCACCAGAACCGCGGTCCAAGTTCTCTCCAGCGGGGAGGTCCGCGATATAGTGAGCAAACAGGGGGAAGATGTACAGACGGTCAACATTGACGCCAAAAAAGAAACAACTTCCCAGCAAGAAGGCACTGACAGTGAAGAGCCGGTCGTGTGCCTGGACAAGAAACCCGTGATCATCATTTTTGATGAACCCATGGACATCCGGTCCGCATACAAGAGACTTTCAACCATATTTGAGGAGTGCGATGAGGAACTGGAGAGAATGATGACAGAGGAAAAGATAGAGGAAGAGGAGGAGAACGGAGACACTGTGGTCCAGAATCACACTTCCCAGAAGTTTCCCAAGGAGGGGGCCTCGGGCAACCTCGGAGCAGGGCGGGAGGCTGAGAGTAAACTCCAGCCACACTTCCTTTCAGCGGAGACCAGAATGTCAGGAGGACAGAAAGTGAATAAAACCGAGCAGAGCAAGTTCAACCGAGCCGATTCTCCAAGTTCAGAAAGCCAGGGTGACACAACCGATGACCAGTTTGAAAGCCCCAAGAAAAAGTTCAAATTCAAATTCCCGAAAAAGCAGCTCGCCGCTCTCACACAGGCCATTCGCACGGGAACCAAGACGGGGAAGAAGACGTTGCAGGTGGTGGTCTATGAAGAGGAGGAAGAGGATGGCACTTTGAAGCAGCACAGAGAAGCCAAGCGATTCGAGATCAGTGGGTCTCAATCCGAAGACACCCCTAAAAGTATGCTCAGGAGACTAGAGCAGCCCAGTCTGGAGAGCACAGCTCCGATTTCGAGAACTGATGAAATCAGAAAAAATACCTACAGAACGTTGGACAGCCTGGAGCAGACCATCAAACAGCTGGAAAATACCATCAGTGAGATGAGTCCCAAAGCCCTAGTTGATACCTCCTGTTCCTCCAACAGAGAGTCTGTTGCAAGCTCATCCCACATGGCCCAGGAGGTCTGTCCCCAGTCCTTCCTAGTCCTGGATGAAGCTCCCACTGCCCTAGAGCCCCCCTCGTCTGTACCTTCAGCTTCACGTAAGGTATCTTGGTCTGACGGAAAACGAAAAGAGCCAGCTGCTTTCTTAAATCTGCCATAATCACCATTAGCGAAAGGTGTCTTGTGATTTACTTGCTTCCTTTCAGGTGGCTCGTTTCGTTTTGTTTCGTTTCGTTGTCTGTTCGCAATGATCCTCTCTCTCACACTTTCTCCCTCGCCTTCAGAACAACAACAACTAGGTGTCTAACAGCTAATTGATTCTGTTTTTACCTCTGTTGCTGACTGGTGTTGGGAAAACCGCAAGGACGCTGGGTCGGCCATTTGCCGTTGGAGTGATTGCTCTGATACTCACATTAAAGTCCGTTTGATCAGTAGTGGAGCAGTGTTATTCTGTTTGATTCTTCGAATTAACCCCAGTGGTGTCTCCTGATGTCCGTCTCCTAGATCTGTCCTGCATGTAGGGCTGTGGCTTCTCACGTTGAGCTTCTCTGCGCACAGTGGGGCGGCCTCGGGGGTGAGCCGCTCACACGCGTCCCTTCTCTGCCCCCCCTTGCTGTTCCTCCCCTC
This sequence comes from Mesoplodon mirus, assembly GCF_964341445.2. Taxonomy (NCBI): domain Eukaryota; kingdom Metazoa; phylum Chordata; class Mammalia; order Artiodactyla; family Ziphiidae; genus Mesoplodon; species Mesoplodon mirus. Next base: position 11,514,047 of record NC_138979.1, on the reverse strand, counting down.
AGGGCTCCACGGGAACCCCTCAGACGAGCAGGATGCCGATTCCCATGAGTTCCAAGAACAGACCCGGAAGCCTGGACAAACCTGGCAAGCAGTCCAAACTGCAGGATCCACGCCAATATCGTCAGGTAGTTTTACCTTAAACCCAATATTGGATGGACACTCTTGCACTTAAGAAGCAAGTCACTGACTTAGTTTATACCAAATATTGCATTTTTCTTTGTAAGATACGGTTTACGTAGACATCCTGGATCTGGGGGCATGAAGAGAGTCTAAAAGCCTCTGTTGAATTTCTCACCACTCTTTTGCATGCTTGCAATAAAACATCTTTTACTTTGTGACTCCAAAGTTGACCTGTTAACACAAGGTGGCGGGCCAGGTGGCTTTCCTTGGGGGAGCGTAGTGGTTCATCAGAACACCTTGGGAAACCGAGACAGACAAAGCTGCCCCGAAAGTCACCAGCACTAACGTGTACGTGGACGGCATTGCACTAGAGGCCCATTAACACTCCATCACGATGCCTCAGCCCCGCCCCAATAACAGCCCTCACGCCACCCTCACGTCTCCACCCAGCACCCGGAGACGGTAGGAGAATGATGTGCCTGTTCTCACAAACACTCTTCTTCCTTCTTCCCTGTTTTGTACATCCTCTGCTCTGCACTTTGGGGGTTTCTCCCAGGTCCAGTACAGCACAACAAGACTTAGCTCAGGCCTTGAACTGGTTTGGTTTGGTGTCTTTGATTTAATGATTCTCAGAAGGGCTGTGTTGCCAGACCCTGTGGATTGATGGTGTTACCAGCTTTCTGACAAACTGTCTCCCGCCATCTTTATTTGCAGGCTAATGGAAGTGCTAAGAAAGCTGGTGGGGACTGTAAGCCTACTTTCCCCTCCTTACCTGCTTCTAAGATTCCAGCCCTTTCTCCCAGCTCTGGGAAAAGCAGTTCCCTGCCTTCTTCTAGTGGTGACAGCTCTAACTTCCCTAATGCACCTGCTACTAAACCATCGGTTCCTTCTAACCCTCTCAGCCCCCAAACAGGACGATCTGCTCCCTCTGCCTCCCTCATCCCCTCTGTCTCTAATGGCTCCTTGAAGTTTCAGAGCCCCGCTCACACAGGTAAAGGTCACCATCTCTCATTCTCACTGCAGACTCAGAATGGCCGAGCAGCCCCTCCTTCCTTCTCCTCCTCCCCGCCCCCCCCTGCCTCCCCAGCTTCACTGAATCAAGGTACCAAGAGCATCAGGACCATCCATACTCCTAGCCTCACCAGCTACAAGGCACAGAGCGGAAGTTCAAGCAAAGCCACCCAGTCCACAGCAAAGGAAACCTCTTAAAGGCCAAATACTATTAGGCACGAGTCGGAGTTGCATTTAAGAAAAAAAAATTTTTTTAACAGTCTTCGACAAGTGTTTTCACAAGAGAATGTAACATATTGCTGTACTGTTTGAGGTTTAATGCTAAGTATGTGCTAAATACTGGATTAACAGATTTCAGTAAAACTTGTTTGTTTTTTTACTTTGTTGCTGTTATAATTACATAGTGTTTACTGTCTCTATTCAATACCTGTTAAATGAAGTAAGCATGTGTTACCAAAAGAGAGTATGGCAGGAGAGAAGGGTGTGGTGAGAGAAGAAAAAAATGTATTAAGCATGTAAAACATGTATGATTGCAGAATTTTAGTATGTTTTGTATAAAAATATTTTTCATTACGGAGACTAGATGTGAACAGAGAAATACACAAGTGTGACTATACAAATTGTAAAACAGATACTATAATATTTCCTTTTATTTTAGTGTTATTTAGCTTTATTACAGATTTCTATTTTTGTCAAAACTTCATGGTTCCTTTCGAGATCTTTTTTGCCAAAACATTTTGATACTGTAGCATTGTACATTTGAAAGTAGTGTGCTAGACAAATAAGCCAATGAACTTCTACACAAGCCAACACAGAGGCACATGTAGAAGGCAGCTATCAACCCTACTGCACTGCCATGAAAATTATGTATAATAATTTGCCGGCCCAAGCAAGCTAGTTTTGTTCCGTTTCTTTCTTTTTTCTCTTTTCTAACATATTGGGATTCTCTAGTTGTTTTCTTTGCAGTATCTAAATCCTTCCTTCGTTTTCTGAGACCTGGTAACCCACACTATTGCATTGTGGATTTTAGAGTGTACACTTCTGTACGGTTGTGTAAACTGATCAATTTTTGTAAATATATAAATAGACACCAAAAATACTGTATGTGACAGCACATAGAGTAGTTTTCCCACACCAAAGTTAATTTTTATGCATGCTTTAAAAATACATCTTGGGATGGGCAGAAATGGAACTTCCTGGACATTTTTAAAAAGCAACAAGTTTGCACAGCTAGAGTGTTTTTGTAAATAAATGTATTTGTACAACACAGTTATGTAATATACAGAACTATAAGCAGAGACTTTGCAAAACTAAATAAAGGGCTGCATGCTTATTATTTTTTGTACCTTGTCCCTGTAACTACTTCCTAGTCAAAGAACAACCGTAACCGTTACCAAGTTGAAAGCTTTTGGCTTTGAGGGCATGGTAAGTGAACATGTAACCAGATGCAAACTGCTTTTCTAAAAGTTGTGCTTTTCTTTTCTTTTTTTTTTTTTTAACATCTTTATTGGAGTATAATTGCTTTATAATGGTGTGTTAGTTTCTGCTTTATAACAAAGTGAATCAGTTATACATATACATACGCCCCCATATCTCTTCCCTCTTGCGTCTCCCTCCCTCCAACCCTCCCTATCCCACCCCTCTAGGTGGTCACAAAGCACTGAGCTGATCTCCCTGTGCTATGCGGCTGCTTCCCACTAGCTATCTGTTTTACGTTTGGTAGTGTATATATGTCCATGCCACTCTCTCACTTCGTTCCAGCTTACCCTTCCCCCTCCCCGTATCCTCAAGTCCATTCTCTAGTAGGTCTGCATCTTTATTCCTGTCTTGCCCCTAGGTTCTTCATGACCATTTTTTTCTTTTAGATTCCATATATATGTTAGCATATGGTATTTGTTTTTCTCTTTCTGACTTACTTCACTCTGTATGACAGACTCTAGGTCCATCCACCTCACTACCAATAACTCAGTTTCATTCCTTTTTATGGCTGAGTAATATTCCATTGTATATATGTGCCACATCTTCTTTATCCATTCATCTGTTGATGGAAACCCATGCACATATGGTCACCTTATCTTTGATAAAGGAGGCAAGAATATACAGTGGAGAAAAGACAGCCTCTTCAATAAGTGGTGCTGGGAAAACTGGACAGCTACATGTAAAAGGATGAAATTAGAACACTCCCTAACACCATACACAAAAATAAACTCAAAATGGATTAAAGACCTAAATGTAAGGCCAGATACCATCAAACTCTTAAAGGAAAACATAGGCAGAACACTGTATGACATAAATCACAGCAAGATCCTTTTTGACCCAACTCCTAGAGAAATGGAAATAAAAACAAAAATAAACAAATGGGACCTAATGAAACTTAAAAGCTTTTGCACAGCAAAGGAAACCATAAACAAGACAAAAAGACAACCCTCAGAATGGGAGAAAATATTTGCAAATGAAGCAACTGACAAAGGATTAACCTCCAAAATTTACAAGCAACCCATGCAGCTCAATATCAAAAACCAAACAACCCAATCTAAAAATGGGCAGAAGACCTAAGTAGACATTTCTCCAAAGAAGATATACAGATTGCCAACAGACACATGAAAGAATGCTCACATCATTAATCATTAGAGAAATGTAGATCAAAACTACAATGAGGTATCATCTCACACCAGTCAGAATGGCCATCATCAAAAAATCTACAAACAGTAAATGCTGGAGAGGGTGTGGAGAAGAGGGAACCCTCTTGCACTGTTGGTGGGAATGTAAATTGATACAGCCACTATGGAGAACAGTATGGAGGTTCCTTAAAAAACTAACTATAGGGGCTTCCCTGGTGGCACAGTGGTTGAGAATCTGCCTGCCAATGCAGGGGACACAGGTTCGAGCCCTGATCTGGGAAGACCCCACATGCCTCAGAGCAACTAGGCCCGTGAGCCATAACTACTGAGCCTGCGCGTCTGGAGCCTGTGCTCCCAACAAGAGAGGCCGCGATAGTGAGAGGCCTATGCACCGTGATGAAGAGTGGCCCCAGCTTGCCACAACTAGAGAAAGCCCTCGCACAGAAACGAAGACCCAACACAGCCAAAAATAAATTAATTAATTAAAAAAAAAAACTAAATATAGAACTACCATACGACCCAGCAATCCCACTACTGGGCATATACCCTGAGAAAACCATAATTCAAAAAGAGTCATGTACCAAAATGTTCATTGCAGCTCTATTTATAATTGCCAGGACATGGAAACAACCTAAGCTCTGCTTTTCTGAAAGCTCTGGGATGATGCATGGTGAGTTCCTGATAAATTCATCACAAGTATGGTGCCTTCCCATGTAACCTGCTGACCCTCTTCTCCATGGCTGACAGCAAGCAAACCAGATACAGTTTCCACCACCCTCATTTACCAGACAGGCTCTTATTACTTTCTTTCTTAAATTTCCAGTATTAGTAAAATAGAAATAAAATGCCTTTATCACTAGGTTTTTTTGTTTTTGTTTTTTTGAGTTCTCAATTTAAAAAAAATATTGTTGGTCTAGAGGGAAATATGCTAGCTAACATTATACCATATGTATTCATTTTAAAAATCAGGAGAAAAGCTAGTGAAAATAATACCAAGATTATGAATTGACTGTAAGAAATCTCAGGAACCTGCTTATCATTATTTTTTGCCCCCTCCCAATATTTAACTTGACTTCATGAAAAGTACAAATATTACTATTACCTTAGCACCTGATTTTTTTAAAATTTATTTAGTTAGTTAATTTATTTTTTGGCTGCACTGGGTCTTTGTTGCTGCATGTGGGCTTTCTCTAGTTATGGCGAGCAGGGGCTACTCTTCGTTGTGGTGCGCAGGCTTCTCATTGCGGTGGCTTTTCTTTGTTTCAGAGCATAGGCTCTAGGCACTCAGGCTCAGTAGTTGTGGCACGCGGGCTTTAGAGCACAGGCTCAGTAGTTGAGGCGCATGGGCTTAGTTACTCCGCAGCATGTGGGATCTTCCCAGACCAGGGCTTGAACCCGTGTCCCCTGCACTGGCAGGTGGATTCTTAACCACTGCACCACCAGGGAAGCCCAGCACCTGATTGTTAATGTTCTCAAACTTCAGGTTTACTGAGCTGGGATGCCTTCACTAGTAATATGTTAGTATGTCTCTACTCATTATATTAATTGTAATCACATATTTCAGGGCACACTCAGGAAAGTCATTATCTTTTTTGCCCCCCTTTTTGTCCAGTTTTATTGTGGTATAATTGACATATAGTGCTGTATAAGTTTAAGGTGTACAGCATAATGATCTGACTTACATACGTCATGAAATGATGAGCACAATAAGTTTAGTGTCCAAAGAAGACATACAGATGGCCAACAGGCACATGGAAAGATGCTCAACATCACTAAAAGAGAAATGCAAATCAAAACTACAATGATGTACCACCTCACACCAGTCAGAATGGCCATGATGAAAAAGTCTACAAGTAACAAATGCTGGAGGGGGTGTGGAAAAAAGGGAACTCTCTTACACTGTTGGTGGGAATGAAAATTGGTGTAGCCACTATGGAAAACAGTATGGAGGTTCCTCAAAAAAACTAAAAATAGAGTTGCCATATGATCCAGCAGTCCCACTCCTGGGCATATACCCAGACAAAACTATAATCTGAAAAGATACGTGCACCCCACATTCATAGCAACACTATTTACAATAGGCAAGACATCGAAACAACCTAAATGTCCATTGACAGATGTTTGATAAAGAAAATGTGGTACATACATATCATGGAGTATTACTCAGCCATCAAAAAAGGATGAAATGATGCCATTTGCAGCAACATGGATAGGCCTAGAGATTATCATACTAAGTGAAGTAAGCCAGAAAGAGAAAAACAAATACCTTATGATATCACTTATATGTGGAATCTAAAATATGACACAAACCAACATATCTATGAAACAAAAACAGACTCACATACATAGAGAACAGATTTGTGGTTGCCAAGGGGGTGGGCAGGATTGGGAGTTTGGGATTATTAGAGGCAAACTATTATACAGACGATGGATAAACAACAAGGCCCTAATGTATAGCACAGGGAACTATATTCAATATCCTATGACAAACCATAATGGAAAAGAATACATATATATGTATGTATAACTGAGTCACTTTGCTGTACAGAAGAAATTAACACAACACTGTAAATCAGCTATACTTCAATAAAATTTTTTAAAACTTAAAAAATAAGTTTAGTGAAAATCCATCATCCTATATAGATACAAAATTAAAGCAATAGGAAGCCATTATCTTATACTTTTTAGTTATAAAAGGTTCCAACATTTCAATCATGTCCCATAATCTCAACTATATTATATAAATTATAATGTATATATTACAATGTATACATAAAATATAATATAGCTAAAATATATACACAAGCTAGCTGTTCATGTCAGTTTATTTGCTCCTGTGTGTGGACAAACTGAGAATTCTTTGTGAGCAGCTATACAAAGTTTTCACTTGACCTGCAGACTTACCAGAGCTCTGGCCAGGATGATGGTCAGTTTCAGCCAGTGGAATAAAGACTGGAGCATGTTCGCCAGGTAAGGAAAAGCTCAGCATGGCTCCAGCATTACCTTGCCCAAGACCCAGCCAAGCGCTGCCTGCCTCCAGCACCATACACAAAAGTAAACTCCAAATGGATTAGAGACCTAAATGTAAGACCAGACACTATAAAACCCTTAGAGGAAAACATAGGCAGAACATTCTTTGACGTGAATCGCAGCACGAACTTTGTTGACCCACCTTCTAGAGAAATGGAAATAAAAACAAAAATAAACAAGTGGGACCTAATGAAACTTAAAAGCTTTTGCACAGCAAAGGAAACCTAAACAAGACAAAAAGACAACCCTCAGAATGGGAGAAAATATTTGCAAATGAAGCAATGGACAAAGGATTCATCTCCAAAATATACAAACAGCTCATGCAGCTCAATATCAAACAACCCAATCAAAAAATGGGGGGAAGACCTACACAGACATTTCTCCAAAGAAGACATACAGATGACCAACAAACACATGAAAAGATGCTCAACATCACTAATTATTAGAGAAATGCAAATCAAAACTACAATGAGGTATCACCTCACACCAGTCAGAATGGCCAGAATCAAAAAATCTACAAACAATAAATGCTGGAGAGGGTGTGGAGGAAAGGGAACCCTCCTACACTGTTGGTGGGAATGTAAAGTGATACAGCCACTATGGAGAACAGTAGGGAGGTTCCTTAAAAAACGAAAAATAGAATTACCATATGACCCAGCAATCCCACTACTGGGCATATACCCTGAGAAAACCAGAAGACACATGCACCCCAATATTCATTGCAGCACTATTTACAATAGCCAGGTCATGGAAGCAACCTAAATGCCCATCAACAGACGAATGGATAAAGAAGACGTGGTACATGTATACAATGGAATATTACTCACCCATAAAAAGCAATGAAATTGGGTCATTTGTAGAGACATGGATGGACCTAGAGACTGTCATACAGAGTTAGGTAAGTCAGAAAGAGAAAAATATATATTAACGCATATATGTGGAATCTAAGAAAAATGGTACAGATGATCTTATTTGCAAAGCAGAAATAGAGACAGACGTAGAGAACAAACATATGGCTACCAAAGGGGAAGGGTGGGGTGGATGAATTGGGAGATGGGGACTGAAATATATCCACTACTGATCCTATGTATAAAATAGATAACTAATGAGAACCTACTGTATAGCACAGGGAACTCTACTCAATGCTCTGTGGTGACCTAAATGGGAAGGAAATCCAAAAACAAGGGGATATATGTATATGTATAGCTGGTTCACTTTGCTGTACAGTAGAAACTAATACAACATTATAAAGCAGCTATACTGCAATAAAAATTTAAAAAGTAAAGTGGGTGATGTTAGGTTGGGTGAGCTCCTGGATTCTCAGATTTTATTAAACCACTATTAATGGACTCTCGCTACATATTATTTGAAGCTCGTCATTCAACCAACAGATGGTTGCACCTGAAAAAAGATTCTTAGAAATAAACCATGGGGGCTTCTCAGATTCATTCACCAATCAATCCATCAACCAGCGCCACTTACTGGCTGTTCAACCTTGGAGTTGTCTTGGTTTCCTCATCTATTACTAGAAAATAGTATTGGAACCTCCCTCACAGGATTGTTGAGAAGATTAAATGTGACATAGTACAGAAAACTCTTAAGACAGAACCTGACATGTAGCATACTCAATAAAGGTTAGTTAGGGTGGTGGTTGTCACTGCTGCAATTAGGACTGGACACTGTCCCTGCCCTTAAAAGGCTTCTGGTCTGGCAGAGGAGGGGGTGGCACAAACACGGACACCCAGGGAGTAAGACAAGTCGAACTGTGGCCGGAGGAGTCCAGAAGAGCGATGTCATTGGCAGTGAGGGCATTTGGCCCTCGCAGGTACAATACAGAACTTTTAATAGTGTCACAGCACTAAAGAGGCTGCTTTTATTTTAATGCTGCTTGAGACTGAATTCTTTCCAATGTAAACAAATATGTACACAGACTAGAAGCCAAGCCAAGACCCTGGAATTGTGGTTACAGAAAAGGGGTCCTTTGGTGAGATCTATTTTCCATTTTCAGGCATGGGAGAAGGTGCCCTCAAATCATCCCACCCAGATGCCTTGGTTGGTGACAGGTGCTGGTGGCCATCCCTGAGCTAAGTCCCATGAGAAAAAGTGGACACATCCACTGGGGACCGAGAGCAGGTTTGGCCATGCCCCTCCTCCAGCCAGATTCACGGCAAACCCAGACCGCCTCCACCAACCGCCTTGTAATTAGAACTAACTTCCCTCTCCGTGGTTCTGTAAATGCAAACGCATTTGAGAGCAACCAGGAAGCTTTTGTGGAGGGAGTCAAGGAATCAAAACAGCTTCAACTCCAAATTCAAAAGTTAATTTTGCAGAAGTAACCAGGTGACATCATCCAGGAAAACACACCACTGACCACAGGCAGCCACGCACTCTCTGATCTCTGCTCCTGACGGGAGGCTGTCCAAAAGCAAGAAAGTGATCGCAAGAGTGCTTCTGAGGAGAGAACCCCAGACTCTTCCCGGGCTCCTGGCCCTCCAGCTCCAGAGCCAAGCTCACCCAGGAGGCAGGAAGATCAAGTTATACTCCACACACCCCACCAAGAAGGCGGGGGAGCTTACAGTGCAGACAAAATGCTTTACTCGTTTAATGGCCTTGAATACATGGGGGAGTCTTTAATCCTCATGTCTGTGGACACATCAACAATAACTGCCATCTGTCGCCTATCATCATGGGCTGCGTTGTGGGCTAAAGTGTTCTGCATATATTGCCTTTTTTTTTTTTTTTTTTCGGTACGCAGACCTCTCACTGTTGTGGCCTCTCCCGTTGCGGAGCACAGGCTCCGGACGCGCAGGCTCAGCGGCCATGGCTCACGGGCCCAGACGCTCCGCGGCATGTGGGATCTTCCCGGACCGGGGCATGAACCCGCGTCCCCTGCATCGGCAGGCGGACTCTCAACCACTGCGCCACCAGGGAAGCCTTATATTGCCTTTTAATCCTCACAAAAGCCCTGTGAGAAAGTTCCTGCCGTTATCCTCCCCATCCCGCTGCGGAACACACAGGCTGGAGTAAAAGACGTAAAGTGCAGGACGGCCATCGGGGATGAGGCTTGACCATTTTGCTCAGAGTGGACGGTTTTTCATTCCTGAACCAAACGAATGAGCTTCATTCAGAAAGTCGTCCATTTAGGGACTGTTGGACGGCAAATTTCGGCTGCCTCACCTTCAAAAGAAGGGGTAGGCAGGAAGGCGCTCAGCTCAGGGGACTAATAGTCCCATCCTGCATCCTTGGAAGGCAAGTGAAGCTGGGTCGGTAACTCAGATCGTGACTCCTTTCTCCCTGAGCCCAAGGAGGGCTGAAACCCGAAGGGCAAGGGGCAAAGCGCAGAAATCCAGCCCCCTGACACCAAAGGCCCCGCCCTTCCCGACCAGGCCACGCCCCCTGTTCCCACACTCTGCCCAACCCCTGCGGCCGTGCCCTCTAGGCCACGCCTCTCCCGCGGCCCTCGATCCTCCTGGTACCTGGTTGAACTGCCCCTTCTCCAGCCCTGAGGGTAAGAGGCTCCCAAGTGGCCCCTAAAAGACGTTTCTCAGGCATTTGTTTCCTGAGGCTTCCCAGGCACAGACGTGAGTGGGCAGTTCAGCCCCGGTGAGAGCCTTTGAAATGCGAGGACGAGGGTCTCAATCCTATCAGATCCTGAGCTTGCTTTTAAATTACAGATGTTTTGCGAGAGATAAAATGCTGATGGCATATCCTACCTACTCTCCTAGTTTCCAAAGCAAAACGTAATATAATGCCCTAACTAAGGGTTATGTAGGAAGCCGTCACACGCCCGCACAGATAAGCAGAATTCAGCAACAAATGCTTTTGCTGCATTTGGAGACAAACCCCATGTTTGCTGATATGACTTTTCCAAAATAGTGAACGACACTGTTTAAAGCTTCAAACAAAGCAAAGTATGATTCTTCCTCGTATTACACATTCCTGGAAATTTTACTGCCTATTTTAAGAATGCAAAGAAAAAAAAAGCTTTTTATTTGTAAAACAGAACTGACCTCTAGACTCAGATCATTATAAACAGGTTTTTCGCTATGTAAATGTCCAGTGGGACATCACACGGTCCTGCTGGAGGGGACAGTTCTTCCTCAGCAGCTCACTGTAGGACATCGAGCATCCCTGGCCTGCCTCCATGAAATGCCAGTTTTGCCTCCATCACTGTGACAAGTGAAAAAAAAAAAAAAACAAACCTCTCACAAATACCCCAAATTTCCTCTAAAGGGCGCTGCTGCTTTGGCTGAGAACCACTGGCATAGAATAAGGAACAGACTCCACTACTGAAAAAGGCAGGGCCAACCCCAAAGGCACAAGCATCCAGCAGTGAGGATCCAGCCCGAGACACCTCCCCCACAAAATAACAGCACTTAGGGACCACGCGCAGAGCTCGGGCCCACTTGAATGTCCTTCCGCCTTTTCTGGACCTTTCCCATGATGCTTCCACCCATATTAGCATTTATGCTCTTTCATTCATGCCTGGAAGAGCAAGTGATTAACAACAAAAGAAACCCAACCTGAAAGCAACCATAAGGAGGAGAGGGATAGGAAATCTCGGGAAGGTGGGTGGGAACAGATTTTTCTTTTCTAAGTGCTGAGCCTCTGGGTTTAGAAATGGGCTCTGTCATTTAGAATGAGGGCCCTACCCTGCTACAGATACTATCTCCTCTCTGACTTAATGTGAGAAGATAGGGAACCAGGTGGTGGCCCGTGGACTACACCCCAGCAGCCTAGTCTTGCATTTGGGATAACTCTGACTCAGGTTCTCAAACATGGCTGCAACCTGGGATCACATGGGAGACTTTAAAAATGCTGAGGCCGGGATTCCCCTGGTGGTGCACTGGTTAGGACTCCGCCTGCCAATGCGGGGGGCACGGGTTCGAGCCCTGGTCCGGGAAGATCCCACATGCCGCGGAGCAACTAAGCCCGTGAGCCACAACTACTGAGCCCACGTGCCTAGAGCCCGTGCTCCGCAACAAAGAGAAGCCACCGCAATCAGAAGCCCACACACCGCAGCAAAGAGTAGCCCCCGCTCGCCTCAACTAGAGAAAGCCCGTGCGCAGCAACAAAGACCCAATGCAGCCAAAAAAGTAATTCATTAATTATTTTAAAAAATGCTGAGGGGGGCTTCCCTGGTGGCGCAGTGGCTGAGAATCTGCCTGCCAATGCAGGGGACACGGGTTCGAGCCCAGGTCTGGGAGGATCCCACATGCCGCGGAGCAGCTAGCCCCGTGAGCCACAACTACTGAGCCTGTGTGTCTGGAGCCTGTGCCCCGCAGCAAGAGAGGCCGCGACAGTGAAAGGCCCGTGCACCGCGATGAAGAGTGGCCCCTGCTTGCCACAACTAGAGAAGGCCTTGCACAGAAGTGAAAACCCAACACAACCAAAAATAAACAAATAAACAAATAAAAAGCAGTTTCTTTAAAAAAAAAAATGCTGAGGCCTGGGTCCTACCTGCAAAGATTCTAAGTCAGGGATCTGAGGTGTTGCCTGTGCATGGGGATTGTCAAATCTTCCCAGGTGATTCTAAGGGGAAGCCAGGGCTGAGAATCACAGTCTTACACTAGGAAAGCAGTGGCCCCAGGAGTAATGAGAAGGTGCTGTCTCTTAAAAATAAAAGGTGACCATGACCACAGGACAGCAGAGTCACCCCTGGGAAGTATGATGTTTTTCAAGCTTTCCAACTGTTTAAAAAGAAATAACAATTTGAACTTATAGACTTTTTTCCCCCCTTCTGGCAGATATTGTCTTCTGGTGCTTTTTAGAGTTTTTCTTATGTTCTGATGCTTCCAGTGCAGTCAGGGTCTGTCAACACTGGCTGAACTTACAGCTTGTTTGGTTTGCAGGTAGCTAACATGTACAGTATTCAAGTGCCTTTGGAGCTGGAGTCATTTCAGGATCTGACTTAAAGAAAATCCAGATGTAGCTCCCCTGCTTAGCTTCTGGAAACCCTGGAAGTCCCCAAAATGGTTCCCTGGGTTTGGTTAAATAAGACATTTCAAGTGCATTTGTTACAGAGGCCCCACTTGATGGTGAATATCTTTTTAGTGATTATTTCAAATGTTGCATCTGGGTCTCTGTTGGACATATTATGAATGTAGAAAGCCAAAAAGCAGAAGTGGGGAACTTCTCCTAGGGAGGGGGCCAGTGGGAGAGTGGCTCATGTAGACGTGAAAACTATTCAGGTGACGTGGAGTCTGGGGACAGGAGAGTTCAGAAACAAAGACGTGCACAGTAAGCAGAGGAAGACGGGGCGGGAGAAAGCCTCTCTCCGACCTCACCCTTACAGAGTAAGAAGGTGGGGAGGGTGGGATCGAGACTCTTCCAAGAGCCCCTCCTCCTCCCCTTAGTCCTCAGAGGATCAGCTCTTCCAGCTGGCCACTGCCCGCCTCTCCCACATCCTCCTCACCCGGAGTCCTTTCCTTCAGCACGTAGAGGGGTTGGCCAGTTCCTTGCTCAGCCCCCAATTTCTCTCTTTCCTTCAGAGAAGACCTCCTGCGGAGCCCTGTCTGGGCCTCCAGCGCCCTGTCCTCGCTCCCACAACGCTGCGCCGTGGAATGGATCCTTGCAGTGGTACCCAAGCCTCCATATTGCCACACCCAGTGCACATCCTTCAGTCCCCATCTGTGGCTTTATTTAAAGGCTTTACTGGGCTTCCCTGGTGGCTCAGTGGTTGAGAGTCCGCCTGCCGATGCAGGGGACATGGGTTTGTGCCCCGGTTTGGGAGGATCCCACATGCCGCGGACCGGCTGGGCCTGTGAGCCATGGCCGCTGAGCTTGAGCGTCCAGAACAGGTGCTCTGCAACGGGAGAGGCCACGGCAGTCAGAGGCCCGCGTATTGCACGCCAAAAAAAAGAAAAAAAAAGGCTTTACCTACTAATATTCCATATTAAACAAAGAGATGAAGTCCCTTTTCTATGATGAAGGGCAACAGGAACCAATTTGCACCTTTACCAACCCATACAGGGCAGTAGGAACACAGACTAAAAACTGAGCTACCACATGATCCAGCAATCCCACTCCTGGGCATATATCCAGAAAAAAACATAATTTGAAAAGATGCACGCACCCTTATGTTCATTGCAGCACTGTTTCACAATAGCCAAGACATGGAAACAACCTAAATGTCCACTGATAGATGAATGGATAAAGAAGATGTGGGATATATGTATACAATGGAATACTACTCAGCCATAAAAAAGAATAAAAATAATGCCATTTGCAGTAACATGGATGGACCTAGAGATTATCATACTAAGTCAGAGAAAGACAAATACCGTATGATACCACTTGTATGTTGAATCTAAAAATACGATGCAAATGAACTTATTTACAAAACAGAAATGGACTCACAGACTTCAAAAACAAACTTATGGTTACCAAAGGGGGAAAGGTGAGGGGGCGGGATAAATTAGGAGTTTGGGATTAACATATACACACTACTATATATGACAAATACATATACATACATACAATATAACACATACATACTATATATAACATATACATATACTATGTATAACATATACACACTACTACTATATATGACATATACACACATACATACAATATAACACAGACATGCTATATATAACATATACTATGTATAACATATACATACTACTACTATATATAAAATAGATAGTCAACAAGGACCTAGTGTCTAGCACAGGGAACTCTACTCAATATTCTGTAATAAGCTGTGGGAAAAGAATCTGAAAAAGAATGGCTATATGTGTATGTATAACTGAATCACTTTGTTGTATACTTGAAACTAACACAACATTGTAAATCAACTATACTCCTATATAAAATAAAAATTAAAACAAAATGTTGGCCAACACAGTCCTGCATTAGTTAAGTGCTTCTCCATAGCAGTTACTTAATCATATTCTGTTTGAGCCACCTCTTAAAGTGGTTTTCAGTGCTGCCTCTTAAGGCAGATTAGATCTAAGATTATAGGCAGATTAGAGGGCTAAGCTTCCTTAGATCTGTAAGGAAGATGCAGTCTGTCTTTGAGCTGTTCAGTCTCCTTGCTTGAGTGTCTTTCCCCCTTTCTGATTTTGCGATCACTGGACCACACACACCACTGCCAGGGTCTGGGGCCTCGGTGCCGCTCGCCTCCACACCCCGGGCCTCCTCTAAGCCAGAAAAGAGCCGTACGGGCCTGCTCTTTCTGAAACAGAGGGCCCTGAACACCTCCTGTATCTCGAGAAGGGTTTTTTTTTTTTTTTTTTACCCCTGCCATCAGCTCGGGTAAACCAAGTCAAGAGAGAATATTTTGCACGCAAGAAAGAGTTCACCCCCCTGAAGACGGAGTCAGGGAATGAGACTTTCAGGAATAAATAGGTCACTGTATGGTGGCTGCAATCAGACATCTTCATTTCCGCAAATGAATAGAATCACACAGCGGAAGGGGTCTGGCCAGGGCTGACACACCTTCCAGGTCCCAGAGAAAGGGTGTCCTTTCATGGAGTGACCCCAGAGAAAGGGGCGATGCCCTCCTGCTGCCCCGTCTGTCCAGAATTCCTCCAGGGACACGCCCAGGACATTCCTGCCCCAGGGCATCTGGCCGTTACCTGCCCCTCATCTCAGCTCAGAGTATCTGCCGCATCGCTCCCTCTGCTCCAGCTGCCCTGCCGTAGGTTGTGTCCATCAGACAAGCCTGAGCCACAAGCTGCTCTCTCTGCCTGGAATATTCTCTCCAGGAAGCCTGGATCAGGACCCCTGCTATGAGCACCCTCTCCTGCATAATCCTTGGGAGAGCTGACAATCCCCCAAGTGGTAGGAAGTAGTCAGTAAAACTTTAAGAAGTACAGGGATTAAGGTCCATCCATACACACAGAGAGGCCCATAGCAGTGAGGCAGGAGATAGAGGGGCCCCACGCTAAACAGATAAAAGACAGAGACCACATATTTCTCATTCTTGAGGTCAAGGAGACCTTCCCGACTATACATGCACAGAAAAGCTCCTCAGAAGTCAAAAGGGGAGTGATATCAACCTACCCATAGGCCTCTTTGCTGGAGTCCATCTTGGCTAAGAAATGCACGCACACACGGGAGGGTCCCGAGATATTCCGAGTACAGACTCAGATCCAGGCAAAGCAAGATGACTGGCCAAGGAAACCTGAAAGAAATGCCCCGTAGAAGGGATTTAAACTACCACGAGGACACGACTCTCTCTGAGTCCGCCCGTGTGTCTATCCTCCTAATAAACACTTTACTTGTTTCACTACTTTCTGTCTTTGTGGGAATTCATTTCTGCAAAGCTGGAGGGCCAGGGCCTTGTCACTGGTCATTAGTCTAGTGGCTACGATTCAGCGCTCTCACCATTATGGCCTGACCTCAATCTCTGGCCGGGAACCAAAATCCTGCTTCAAACCACTGCAGGCCAAGGCCACCCAAGATCAGCAGGACCTGCTAAAAACCATGAAGGCCGATGCTCTTCTGTGGAACCTGGTGGAAGGGGGCTGGGAGGCTCATACAGTTTCCCCCCTCCATGTCATCCAGAGCTTAAAGATTCCCTCCGAGTTCAGCAGCGTTGCTGCCACCTGGTGGTCATTTCTGGAACTTCCTCCAAGAGACTTCCAAGCCCTGCTCCTCACTAAATCCAACTTCCTTCATCTCAGTTTTGGCCACGGGTGTACAAACGTACAACCCACCAGTGGTACGCAGACACGGCCCTGGATGAATGTGTGAGGCAGGTGGCATCTGTACTCATTTCAGGGGCTCCCTTTCAGAACTACTCAGTACCTCTCATCATTCCTATTTGGGGGAAAGTGATAAACTAAAGCACTAGAAAACTCATGTTTCCCTCTTATCACCTTAGAGCTATAGGAAGAGGGAAATGTTTAATCAAAGGGTAGAGCATCCAGTGGTGGAATTCCAAGTATCAGAGGCCGGAACTGTTATGGACTGAATACTGGTTTCCCTCCTAAATCCATGTGTTGAAGGGCAAATGCCTAACATGATGGTACACGATGGGGGGAGGGCGCCTTTGGAAGGTAATGAAGGTTAAATGAGGTCATGAGGGTGAGGCCCTCCTGTTAGGATTAATGCCCTTCTATGAAAAGACACCTGAACCTGAGAAAATATTTGAAGAGATTATAGTTGAAAACTTCCCTAACATGGGTAAGGAAATAGGCAATCAAGTCCAGGAAGCATAGAGAATCCTATACAGGAAAAACCCAAGGAGAAACATGCCGAAACACATATTAATCAAACTATCAAAAATTAAATACAGGGACTGCCCTGGTGGCGCAGTGGTTAAGAATCCACCTGGCAGTGCAGGGGACATGGGTTCAAGCCCTGGTCCGGGAAGATCCCACATGCCGCAGAGCAACTAAGCCCATGAGCCACAACTACTGAGCCACAACACTCTAGAGCCTGTGAACCACAACTACTGCAGCCTGCATGCCACAACTACTGAAGCCTGCGCACCTAGAGCCTGTGCTCTGCAACAAAGAGAAGCCACCACGATGAGAAGCCCACACACCGCAACAAAGAGTAGCCCCCACTCGCCACAACTAGGGAAAGCCTGCATGCAGCAACGAAGACGCAACACAGCCAAAACATAAATAAATAAATTTATTTTAAAAAATTAAATACAAAGAAAAAATATTAAAAATCAGTAAGGGAAAAGCAACCAATAACATACAAGGGAATCCCCATAATGTTATCAGCTGATTTTTTCAGCAGAAACTCTGCAGGCCAGAAGGGAATGGCAGGATACATTTAAAGTGATGAAAGGGAAAAACCTACAACCAAGATTACTCTACCCAGCAAGGATCTCATACAGATTCAACAGAGAAATCAAAAGCTTTACAGACAAGCAAAAGCTAAGAGAATTCAACACCACCAAACCAGCTCCACAGCAAATGCTAAAGGAACTTCTCTAAGTGGGAAACACAAAAGAAGAAAAGCACCTACAAAAACAAACCCAAAACAATTAAGAAAACGGTAATAGGATCACACATATCCATAATTACCCTAAATGTGAATGGATTAAATGCTCCAACCAAGATACACACTGGCTGAATGGATACAAAAACAAGACCCATATATATGCTGTCTACAAGTGATCCACTTCAGACCTAGGGACACATACAGACTGAAAGTGAGGGGATGGAAAAAGATATTCCATGCCAATGGAAATCAAAAGAAAGCTGGAGTAGCCATACTCATATCAGACAAAATAGACTTTAAAATAAAAACTATCATAAGAGACAAAGAAAGACACTACATAATGATCAAGGGATCAATCCAAGAAGATATAACAATTATAAGTATATATGCACCCAACATAGGAGCACCTCAATACATAAGGCAAATGCTAACAACTGCAGAAGAGGAAATTGACAGTAACATGATAATACTGGGGGACTTTAACACCCCACTACACCAATGCACAGATCTTCCAGACAGAAAATTAATAAGGAAACACAAGAATTAAATGATACAATAGGCCAGATAGATTTAATTGATATTTATAGAACATTCCATCCAAAAACAGCAGAATACACTTTCTTCTCAAGAGCACATGGAACATTCTCCAGGATAGATAAAATCTTGCGACACAAAGCAAGCCTTGGAAAATTTAAGAAAACTGAAATCATATCAAGCATCTTTTCTGACCACAACACTGTGAGACTAGAAATCAATTACAGGAAAAAAATGTAAAAAACACAAACACATGGAGGTTAAACAGTGTACTACTAAATAACCAAGAGATCACTGAAGAAATCAAAGAGGAAATCAAAAAATACCTAGGGACAAATGACAACAAAAACACCACGACCCAAAACCTATGGGACGCAGCAAAAGCAGTTCTAAGAGGGAAGTTTAGAGCAATACAGTCCTACCTCAAGAAACAAGAAACATCTCAAATAAACTATCTACCCTTACACCTAATGAACTAGAGAAAACATAACAAACAAACAAACAAAACCCAGTTAGTAGAAGGAAAGAAATCATAAAGATAAGAGCAGAAATAAATGAAATAGAAACAAAGAAAACCATAGCAAAGATCAATAAAACTAAAAGCTGGTTCTTTGAGAAGAGAAACAAAATTGATAAACCTTTAGCCAGACTCATCAAGAGTGAGAGGACTCAAATCAATAAAATTAGAAATGAAAAAGGAAAAGTTACAACAGACACCGCAGAAATACAAAGCATCAACTCTACACCAATAAAATGGACAACCTGGAAGAGATGGACAAATTCTTAGAAAGGTACAATCTCCCAAGACTGAACCAGGAAGAAATAGAAAACATGAACAGACCAATCACAAGTAATGAAATTGAAACCGTGATTAAAAATCTTCCAACAAAAGGCCAGGACCAGAGGGCTTCACAGGTGAATTCTATCAAACATTTAGAGAAAAGCTAACACCCAACCCCCTCAAACTATTCCAAAAAATTACAGAGGAAGGAGGCTTCCCTGGTGGTGCAGTGGTTAAGAATCCACCTGCCAATGCAGGAGACATGGGTTTGATCCCTGGTCCGGGAAGATACCACATGCCGCAGAGCAATTAAACCTGTGCGCCACAACTACTGAGCCCGCGCTCTAGAGCCCAAAAGACACAACTACTGAGCCCGCGTGCCACAACTACTGAAGCCCGTACACTGCAATGAAGAGTAGCCCCCACTCGCGCAACTAGAGAAAAGTCTGTGTGCAGCAACGAAGACCCAGTGCAGCCAAAAATTAATTAATTAATTTTTTTTAATTGCAGAGGAAGGATCACTCCCAAACTCATTCTATGAGACCATGATCACCCTGACACCAAAACCAGACAAAGATATCACAAAAAAAGAAAATTACAAACCAATGTCACTGATGAACATAGACACAAAAATCCTCAACAGAATACTAGCAAACCAAATACAACAATGCATTAAAAGGATCATACACCAAAATCAAGTGGAATTTATCCCACTTGACAGTGGAATTCAGGGATACAAGAATTTTTCAGTATCTGCAAATCAAATCTCAATAGATGCAGAAAAAGCTTTTGACAAAATTCAATACACATTTATGATAAAAACTCTCCAGAAAGTGGACATAGAGGCAATCTACCTCAACATAATAAAGGCCATATACAGCAAATCCACAACAAATATCATTCTCAATGGTGAAAAACAAAGCATTTCCTCTAATATCAGGAGCAAGACAAGGATGTCCACTCTTGCCACTCTTATTCAACATAGTTTTGGAGGTCCTAGCCACGGTAATCAGAGAAGAAATCTGATTTATAAAAGGAATACAAATTGGAAAAGAAGAAGTAAAACTGTCACTGTTTGCAGATGACATGATACTATACATAGAAAATCCTAAAAGTGCCACCAGAAAACTACTAGACTAATCAATGAATTTGGTAAAGTTGCAGGATACAAAATTAATGCACAGAAATCTCTTGCATTCCTATAAACTAACAACAAAAGATCAGAAAGAGAAATTAAGGAAGCAATCACATTCACCACTGCAACAAAAAGAATAAAATACCTAGGAATAAACCTACCCAAGGAGGTAAAACACCTGTACTCAGAAAACTATAAGACACTGATGAAAGAAATCAAAGATGACAGAAACAGATGGAGAGATATACCATGTTCTTGGATTGGAAGAATCAATATTCTTAAAATGACTATACTATCCAAGACAATCTACAGATTCAATGCAATCCCTACCAAACTACCTGTGGCATTATTCACAAAACTAGAAAAAAAAAGTCACAATTTGTATGGAAATACAAAAGACCCCGAATAGCCAAAGCAATTGTGAGGGGAAAAAAATGGAGCTGGAGGAATCAGGCTCCCTGACCTCAGACTATACTATAAAGCTACAGTAATCAAGACAGTTTGGTACTGGCACAAAAACAGAAATATAGAACAATGGAACAGGATAGAAAGCCCAGAGATAAACTCGTACACCTATGGACATCTAATCTATGACAAAGGAGGCAAGAACACACAATGGAGTAAAGACAGTCTCTTCAATAAGTGGTGCCGGGAAAACTGGACAGCTACATGTAAAAGAATTGAAATTAAAATACTCCCTAACACCATACACAAAAGTAAACTCAAAATGGATTAAAGGCCTAAATGTAAGACCAGACACTATAAAACTCTTAGAGGACATTCTTTGACATAAATCACACCAAGATCTTTTTTGACCCACCTTCTAGAGTAATGGAAATAAAAACAAAAATAAACAAATGGGACCTAATGAAACTTAAAAGCTTTCACACAGCAAAAGAAACCATAAACAAGATGAAAAGACAACCCTCAGAATGGGAGAAAATATTTGCAAACGAATCAATGGACAAAGGATTAATCTCCAAAGTATACAAACAGCTCATGCAGCTCAATATCAGAAAAACAAACAACCCAATCAAAAACTGGGTGGAAGACCTAAACAGACATTTCTCCAAAGCAGAAGACATACAGATGGCCAAGAGGCACATGAAAAGATGCTCAACATCACTAATTATTAGAGAAATGCACATCAAAACTTCAATGAGGTATATCACCTCACGCCAGTCAGAATGGCCAGAATCAAAAAATTTACAAACAATAAATGCTGGAGAGGGTGTGGAGAAAAGGGAACCCTCCTACACTGTTGGTGGGAATGTAAATTGATACAGCTGCTATGGAGAACAGTAGGGAGGTTCCTTAAGAAACTAAAAATAGAATTACCATATGACCCAGCAATCCCACTACTGGGCATATACCCTGAGAAAACCATAAGACACATGCACCCCAATGTTCATTGCAGCATTATTTACAATAGCCAGGTCATGGAAGCAACCTAAATGCCCATCAACAGACGAATGGATAAAGAAGATGTGGTACATATATACAATGGAGTATTAATCGGCCATAAAAAGCAATGAAATTGGGTCATTTGTAGAGACGTGGATGGACCTAGAGCCTGTCATAGAGAGTGAAGTAAGTCAGAAAGAGAAAAACAAATATCGTATATTAACGCATATAGGAGGAATCTAAAAAAGTGGTACAGATGAACCTGTTTGCAAGGCAGAAATAGAGACACAGGCATAGAGAACAAACGTATGGACACCAAGAGGGAAAAAGGGGTGGGGTGGGATGAATGGGGAGATTTGGATTGACATATATACACTAATATGCATAAAATAGGTAACTGAGAACCTGCTGTATAGCACAGGGAACTCTACCTACTTCACTGTACAGTAGAAACCAACACAACATTGTAAAACAACGATATCCCAATTAAAAGACACCTGGACTTCCCTGGTGGCGCAGTGGTTGAGAGTCCCCCTGCCAATTCAGGGGACACGGGTTCGTGCCCCGGTCCGGGAAGATCCCACATGCCGCGGCGTGGCTGGGCCCGTGAGCCATGGCCGCTGAGCCTGCGCGTCGGAGCCTGTGCTCCGCAACGGGAGAGGCCGCGACAGTGAGAGGCCCGCGTACCGCAAAAAAAAAAAAAAAAAAAAAAGACACCTGAGAAGATGGCCATCTGCAAGCCAGGAGGAGAGCCTTCACCAGAACCCAACCACCCTGATCTCCAACTTCCAGCCTCTAGAAATGTGAGGAAATAAATGTCTGCTGTTTAAGGCACCCCGTCTGTGGTATTTGTTGGTGGAATCCCCTGGGAACTCAAACCCCACCAGCGGGGGTGTGAATCTGTGCAAGGCAGCCCTGTCTCCCACCTCTGCTCACCAGGAACTTGCTGCCCTTTCATTTTTAGTTGTGGGACTTCTGGAAGAAGTTGTGCTGCCCACAGCAGGGATGAAGGAGCCAGAAGCTGCAGACACGTGGGTGAGGAAGGAAGCCCGGGAAACCGAGGGCCTGACTCAGGTGTGCTCACCAGAACAACAGTTCAACCCGATAAAGGTAGTTAGCAGGTGACGATGGTGTATTTTAATTGAAATCTGAACAAAAGGCTCCAGGCAGAGCCTAGTGAGAAGGTTCCCGCTCTTAGCCTGAAGATCCGGTTTCTATTCGAGCTCCCCAGGACTGCATTAGATTCTGAGCAACAGGACCTCACAGTTCATTCTCGGGTGTCAGCAAAAGACAAACGTGTGCAAATGCCAAGCCACGCAGCCCCGTTCTAGATTGTGCGATTGATACTTTGTACTCAAGGACGAATTTACATGTATCCCTGTTGCATTTCCACCTGTTAAGAGTCAACAGATCATTCCAGGTGCATTAAATAAAACGCAAACCCTTTACCGGGGGCCACGGGGCTCTGCTATGCAGCTCCTACCAACATCTCCAACCTGCTCTGCAGACGCTGGTGCTTGAATGCAAGGAATGCAAAGATATTACCTCTGTCTTTCAGTAGCTCTTAGCTGGTGGGAAACCCTTACTGTGCCCCAGGGCCCTATCAGGATGGCGGGGGAGGTGTGTGGAATTTTCATCTGCAACAAAAGGCCACGTGCTACCAAAAGAGGAGGAGAAATTCTGCCCTGGCGTCTTTTTGAAGTGCCGCTGCCAGCACCTCCCGCGTCCAGGCTCTCGGGTGTCAGCGCACCTGGAGGCCTGATCACGCGGAGTCGGGGTGGCGCGGGGGCGGCGTTCTCACTGCGCATGCGCTGAGTCCCCGCTCGCCCCCTTGATTCCCCCTCCCCCAGTCCCTCCCCCCCGCCGGCAGAGAGGATCCCCCATATCCCGGCGACCAATAACTCTGTCTCCCGGCTTCCCAACCAGAGGGGATTTGCCCTCAGGAGACAGCTGGGAATGTCTGGAGACAATTTGGGGGTCTCACCACTTTGGGTCCTGGGGGGTGCCACTGGTGTCTAGTGGGTGGGCGCCAGGGTGCTGCCGACCACCCTACGACGCACAGGACAGGCCCCCAGAATCAAGAGTGACAAGGCTTGTCAACACTCACCTGGGCCGGCCTTCCAGTCTCTTCACAGCGGAGGACCCAGGGAGCAAGGCGTCTGGCTTGGACGGATCCGGTTCTCGGCCCTCGGAAGATGCCAGGGAGGGAGTGGGCTGTATCCCACTTTCCAGCCCCAAACCACCTCTTTTCGGGGCAGCCCCTTCACGGGCAGCTGACCGTGACATTGTGGCCCCCCGTGGGGAAGAAGGAAGAGGGCCTCCGGCTCCCCGGGGCACAGGCCTCCTTCCTCTGGCCTCCGCACTCCCGGCTCCCGCTTCTTCGCCACCACCATTTAGGCTTTTCTAACTTTGGCCCTTCCGTGCTGGTTTTAAGCTACGTCCGCCGTCACACGTAGGGCTTGGGAGGGAGGAGCCAGGGGGCGTCCCAGGCTGCAGAGCCCACTCCCCGCAGCCCAGCCCGAGTGGGCGCAGCTGGGCGCGCTGAGCCGTAACTACGGGGCGTGGAAAGCCCACCGGCCGGGAATTTGCTGGAGAAGAGGATCAGCTGGAAGCCCAACGCGGAGGAAAGGGCTGAGGACCTGGGGGTGGCTCCGCGGAGCTGCAGAGGCAGGACCCACCCGGGAAGCCGGGCCCGGACACCCGCTGTGGGGCTGGGCCGGTGCCTGAGGGACGGCGCAGAGGCGATGTAGTAAATGTAGGTCGCAGCCAGGATCAGAAAGGCCTTGCACGCGAAGCCACAAAGGCAGTGCTTTTCCTCGTGGGCGAAAGGGAAGAACCAGTGGATTTTAAGCAGAAAAGGGACGCGGTTTGCACCTTGACGAGCATTTTGGAAGAGATGTGGAGACAGATGAGAGGGAAGCAGAGGCTCAGAGGTGGGAAGGGCCCGTGAGCGTGCATGGTGCCCGCGCAGAAGCTAAGGGGACAGATCACGAAGAAGTGACTCCACGTTGTCCTAACTGGAGGTGTGGGTCTGTGTATTTCCACTCGGCCCAGAGTCTCACTTCTCTTGCTCCTTCCATCCACCTCTGCCTTCTGCAAAACTAAAGCATACTGCTCGCCCACGGATGACATTCACAAGAGGGAAATCTCTGAATTCCATCAACATTAGCCATTGCTTGTGCGGCCAAGCACGCGGCCTGCATTCTGTTGCCATAGCAATACCAGATGCTTCTGGGAAGATGGCGGTACTGAGAAGAACTGACAATATTTAAAAAAATAGTTTGTTTTTTTTTTAACTGGAGACCAAAGTTTTGAAAAATTAGCTCAATTACTGTGTCAGGTTCAGTCACACCAAAGCCTAAGGAAGGACAGCCCTCCCGGCAAACATCTTGACGCTTCCGAAGCTTTCTCAAGGAACCAGTATGATGGGGGCAGCCACACAGTCCACCTACCACCCTGGGCTCTAAGCACCCGCTTCTCGGTCAGGGCACAACTGTCCTGCCCTAGTTGCTTCCAAAGAGGACACCACCCACTTCTGGTTGCCCCTGCAGTGTGAAAGCTGCCAGTTCTGGGAAGAAGAGCACAGGCCCTTCAGGTGAAGACCCGTGTGGCCTGCAGCCTGGCTGACAGGCATGCCCACAGGTGACACAGGTCAGCTCCAGGCCGCCCTGGAGCTCAGGCTGCCCTCCTCTCACGAGAGCACCAGTCGCTGCACCAGGGCATGGAAGTGGCTTTCTGCCACACTGTCTTCCTGCCTCGGAATTAGAAAAGACAGGGCGTTGCTTTGAGTAAGTGACCCCATCCGCTGACCTCTCCCAAGACCTTTCCTCACATCTTTCCCAGTGGGAACCAGGGCTGGAAAATGGCACCTGAGGGGAGATGGCCTATTCCAGGGATAAGGGGGAGGAGGGAGGTGACTGAGGGGACAGGCACTCTGGGGTGATGTGATGGGGGCGATTGTGGCTCTGAAGTCAGGAAGAGTGGCACTGACGTCAGCAGGCAGCTTCCAGAAGTTGAGAAGCACCAAAGAGACAAAGAGAGGTTGAGTCAAGGAAGATTCAGGTGACGTCTGCAGAGCCAGAGGGTTTGCTGTCCATGAGAAACGAAGAGGAGCTGCCCTAGAATGTGGCAACGGAACGCACGCCCAGGGCTCAGTTCCAGTCCGTACAGAGCTGGTATGTTCTGTCTGTTTTGTTTTTGAGAAAAGAAATTGCATATACCAAGCTACTGTTTGAATTTCAAATGGGAATTGAGGTTGGCGGTATGGCTCGGTTTGAAAATATATATTTTATCTAAGAAATGATTTTTGTTCCCAGAAAATAAAAATATTTAAACAAATCAAAGCTTTTTTCTTGAGGGAGTTTTGTTTCTCAGAATTTGGCTTTCCTACGGGAAGCTGAGATTGCTTATGGAAATGGCCCAGAGGTAGTAACTGAAAGCAAGTTTAAGTTATGTATGTAAGAGAAATTAAAAGTGCTTAAATCATCTAAGGTCGTGTTCTGATGTCCTCTATTTCTTCCGCATACACCTCCTGAAGTAAATTCTCTCATTTTAGAAAAACCTCTGATAGATCAGTCTAAAATCCTCAAGTGACTAGTAGGTTTTATTCAGATACATAATACTAACCCTATGTTTTTACTTTTGTGTTCTTAGCATATTATAAAGAGAGAGAAATCTCTACATTAAGTTCTAAAATTCTGCTTTACTAAAACAAAAACTGGAACGACTGGAGTCAATTTAATGAATCCTAATGCCACTGCTAGGTATGGGACCACACGTGGTACATCTGACCTGGGTGGAAAACCATTTGGCATTCTTAGCTGCAAAATCTTGGACCAGTGGCTGAAACTCTCTGCCTCAGTTTCCTCATCTGGAAGAGAGGGATATCATAGGATATTATACTTCTGGAACATCTAGGACTAGGTTCAGCTACGCATGCCAGAAAACTCCAAATAATAATGGCCTAGGGCTTCCCTGGTGGCACAGTGGTTAGGAATCCGCCTGCCAATGCGGGGGACACGGGTTCGAGCCCTAGTCCAGGAAGATCCCACATGCTGCGGAGCACCTAAGCCCATGAGCCACAACTACTGAGCGCTCTAGAGCCTGCGAACCACAACTCCTGAGCCCACGTGCCTAGAGCCTGTGCTCCGCAACAAAGAGAAACCACCGCAATGAGAAGCCCACACACCACAGCAAAGAGTAGCCCCCACTCACCTCAACTAGAGAAAGCCCGTGTGCAGCAACAAAGACCCAACGCAGCCAAAAATTAATTAATTAATTATTTTTAAAAATGCTGAGGCCTGGGTCCTACCTGCAAAGATTCTAAGTCAGGGATCTGAGGTGTTGCCTGTGCATGGGGATTGTCAAATCTTCCCAGGTGATTCTAAGGGGAAGCCAGGGCTGAGAATCACAGTCTTACACTAGGAAAGCAGTGGCCCCAGGAGTAATGAGAAGGTGCTGTGTCTTAAAAATAAAAGGTGACCATGACCACAGGACAGCAGATTCACCCCTGGGAAGTATGATGTTTTTCAAGCTTTCCAACTGCTTAAAAAGAAATAACAATTTGAACTTATAGACTTTTTTCCCCCCACTTCCGGCAGATATTGTCTTCTGGTGCTTTTTAGAGTTTTTCTTATGTTTTGATGCTTCCAGTGTAGTCAGGGTCTGTCAACACTGGCTGAACTTACAGCTTGTTTGGTTTGCAGGTAGCTAACATGTACAGTATTCAAGTGCCTTTGGAGCTGGAGTCATTTCAGGATCTGACTTAAAGAAAATCCAGATGTAGCTCCCCTGCTTAGCTTCTGGAAATCCTGGAAGTCCCCAAAATGGTTCCCTGGGTTTGGTTAAATAAGACATTTCAAGTGTATTTGTTACAGAGGCCCCACTTGATGGTGAATATCTTTTTAGTGATTATTTCAAATGTTGCATCTGGGTCTCTGTTGGACATATTATGAATGTAGAAAGCCAAAAAGCAGAAGTGGGGAACTTCTCCTAGGGAGGGGGCCAGTGGGAGAGTGGCTCATGTAGACGTGAAAACTATTCAGGTGACGTGGAGTCTGGGGACAGGAGAGTTCAGAAACAAAGACGTGCACAGTAAGCAGAGGAAGACGGGGCGGGAGAAAGCCTCTCTCCGACCTCACCCTTACAGAGTAAGAAGGTGGGGAGGGTGGGATCGAGACTCTTCCAAGAGCCCCTCCTCCTCCCCTTAGTCCTCAGAGGATCAGCTCTTCCAGCTGGCCACTGCCCGCCTCTCCCACATCCTCCTCACCCGGAGTCCTTTCCTTCAGCACGTAGAGGGGTTGGCCAGTTCCTTGCTCAGCCCCCAATTTCTCTCTTTCCTTCAGAGAAGACCTCCTGCGGAGCCCTGTCTGGGCCTCCAGCGCCCTGTCCTCGCTCCCACAACGCTGCGCCCTGGAATGGATACCCCCAGTGGTACCCAAGCCTCCATATTGCCACACCCAGTGCACATCCTTCAGTCCCCATCTGTGGCTTTATTTAAAGGCTTTACTGGGCTTCCCTGGTGGCTCAGTGGTTGAGAGTCCGCCTGCCGATGCAGGGGACATGGGTTTGTGCCCCGGTTTGGGAGGATCCCACATGCCGCGGACCGGCTGGGCCTGTGAGCCATGGCCGCTGAGCTTGAGCGTCCAGAACAGGTGCTCTGCAACGGGAGAGGCCACGGCAGTCAGAGGCCCGCGTATTGCACGCCAAAAAAAAAAAAAAAAAAAAAAAAAAGGCTTTACCTACTAATATTCCATATTAAACAAAGAGATGAAGTCCCTTTTCTATGATGAAGGGCAACAGGAACCAATTTGCACCTTTACCAACCCATACAGGGCAGTAGGAACACAGACTAAAAACTGAGCTACCACATGATCCAGCAAT
The DNA here is from genome assembly GCF_964341445.2 of Mesoplodon mirus. Taxonomy (NCBI): domain Eukaryota; kingdom Metazoa; phylum Chordata; class Mammalia; order Artiodactyla; family Ziphiidae; genus Mesoplodon; species Mesoplodon mirus. The sequence goes on along the minus strand of NC_138979.1, from coordinate 11,485,618 downwards.
CCCACTCCTGGGCATATATCCAGAAAAAAACATAATTTGAAAAGATGCACGCACCCTTATGTTCATTGCAGCACTGTTTCACAATAGCCAAGACATGGAAACAACCTAAATGTCCACTGATAGATGAATGGATAAAGAAGATGTGGGATATATGTATACAATGGAATACTACTCAGCCATAAAAAAGAATAAAAATAATGCCATTTGCAGTAACATGGATGGACCTAGAGATTATCATACTAAGTCAGAGAAAGACAAATACCGTATGATACCACTTGTATGTGGAATCTAAAAATACGATGCAAATGAACTTATTTACAAAACAGAAATGGACTCACAGACTTCAAAAACAAACTTATGGTTACCAAAGGGGGAAAGGTGAGGGGGCGGGATAAATTAGGAGTTTGGGATTAACATATACACACTACTATATATGACAAATACATATACATACATACAATATAACACATACATACTATATATAACATATACATATACTATGTATAACATATACACACTACTACTATATATGACATATACACACATACATACAATATAACACAGACATGCTATATATAACATATACTATGTATAACATATACATACTACTACTATATATAAAATAGATAGTCAACAAGGACCTAGTGTCTAGCACAGGGAACTCTACTCAATATTCTGTAATAAGCTGTGGGAAAAGAATCTGAAAAAGAATGGCTATATGTGTATGTATAACTGAATCACTTTGTTGTATACTTGAAACTAACACAACATTGTAAATCAACTATACTCCTATATAAAATAAAAATTAAAACAAAATGTTGGCCAACACAGTCCTGCATTAGTTAAGTGCTTCTCCATAGCAGTTACTTAATCATATTCTGTTTGAGCCACCTCTTAAAGTGGTTTTCAGTGCTGCCTCTTAAGGCAGATTAGATCTAAGATTATAGGCAGATTAGAGGGCTAAGCTTCCTTAGATCTGTAAGGAAGATGCAGTCTGTCTTTGAGCTGTTCAGTCTCCTTGCTTGAGTGTCTTTCCCCCTTTCTGATTTTGCGATCACTGGACCACACACACCACTGCCAGGGTCTGGGGCCTCGGTGCCGCTCGCCTCCACACCCCGGGCCTCCTCTAAGCCAGAAAAGAGCCGTACGGGCCTGCTCTTTCTGAAACAGAGGGCCCTGAACACCTCCTGTATCTCGAGAAGGGTTTTTTTTTTTTTTTTTTACCCCTGCCATCAGCTCGGGTAAACCAAGTCAAGAGAGAATATTTTGCACGCAAGAAAGAGTTCACCCCCCTGAAGACGGAGTCAGGGAATGAGACTTTCAGGAATAAATAGGTCACTGTATGGTGGCTGCAATCAGACATCTTCATTTCCGCAAATGAATAGAATCACACAGCGGAAGGGGTCTGGCCAGGGCTGACACACCTTCCAGGTCCCAGAGAAAGGGTGTCCTTTCATGGAGTGACCCCAGAGAAAGGGGCGATGCCCTCCTGCTGCCCCGTCTGTCCAGAATTCCTCCAGGGACACGCCCAGGACATTCCTGCCCCAGGGCATCTGGCCGTTACCTGCCCCTCATCTCAGCTCAGAGTATCTGCCGCATCGCTCCCTCTGCTCCAGCTGCCCTGCCGTAGGTTGTGTCCATCAGACAAGCCTGAGCCACAAGCTGCTCTCTCTGCCTGGAATATTCTCTCCAGGAAGCCTGGATCAGGACCCCTGCTATGAGCACCCTCTCCTGCATAATCCTTGGGAGAGCTGACAATCCCCCAAGTGGTAGGAAGTAGTCAGTAAAACTTTAAGAAGTACAGGGATTAAGGTCCATCCATACACACAGAGAGGCCCATAGCAGTGAGGCAGGAGATAGAGGGGCCCCACGCTAAACAGATAAAAGACAGAGACCACATATTTCTCATTCTTGAGGTCAAGGAGACCTTCCCGACTATACATGCACAGAAAAGCTCCTCAGAAGTCAAAAGGGGAGTGATATCAACCTACCCATAGGCCTCTTTGCTGGAGTCCATCTTGGCTAAGAAATGCACGCACACACGGGAGGGTCCCGAGATATTCCGAGTACAGACTCAGATCCAGGCAAAGCAAGATGACTGGCCAAGGAAACCTGAAAGAAATGCCCCGTAGAAGGGGTTTAAACTACCACGAGGACACGACTCTCTCTGAGTCCGCCCGTGTGTCTATCCTCCTAATAAACACTTTACTTGTTTCACTACTTTCTGTCTTTGTGGGAATTCATTTCTGCAAAGCTGGAGGGCCAGGGCCTTGTCACTGGTCATTAGTCTAGTGGCTACGATTCAGCGCTCTCACCATTACGGCCTGACCTCAATCTCTGGCCAGGAACCAAAATCCTGCTTCAAACCACTGCAGGCCAATGCCACCCAAGATCAGCAGGACCTGCTAAAAACCATGAAGGCCGATGCTCTTCTGTGGAACCTGGTGGAAGGGGGCTGGGAGGCTCATACAGTTTCCCCCCTCCATGTCATCCAGAGCTTAAAGACTCCCTCCGAGTTCAGCAGCGTTGCTGCCACCTGGTGGTCATTTCTGGAACTTCCTCCAAGAGACTTCCAAGCCCTGCTCCTCACTAAATCCAACTTCCTTCATCTCAGTTTTGGCCACGGGTGCACAAACGTACAACCCACCAGTGGTACGCAGACACGGCCCTGGATGAATGTGTGAGGTAGGTGGCCTTTGTACTCATTTCAGGGGCTCCCTTTCAGAACTACTCAGTACCTCTCATCATTCCTATTTGGGGGAAAGTGATAAACTAAAGCACTAGAAAACTCATGTTTCCCTCTTATCACCTTAGAGCTATAGGAAGAGGGAAATGTTTAATCAAAGGGTAGAGCATCCAGTGGTGGAATTCCAAGTATCAGAGGCCGGAACTGTTATGGACTGAATACTGGTTTCCCTCCTAAATCCATGTGTTGAAGGGCAAATGCCTAACATGATGGTACACGATGGGGGGAGGGCGCCTTTGGAAGGTAATGAAGGTTAAATGAGGTCATGAGGGTGAGGCCCTCCTGTTAGGATTAATGCCCTTCTATGAAAAGACACCTGAACCTGAGAAAATATTTGAAGAGATTATAGTTGAAAACTTCCCTAACATGGGTAAGGAAATAGGCAATCAAGTCCAGGAAGCATAGAGAATCCTATACAGGAAAAACCCAAGGAGAAACATGCCGAAACACATATTAATCAAACTATCAAAAATTAAATACAGGGACTGCCCTGGTGGCGCAGTGGTTAAGAATCCACCTGGCAGTGCAGGGGACATGGGTTCAAGCCCTGGTCCGGGAAGATCCCACATGCCGCAGAGCAACTAAGCCCATGAGCCACAACTACTGAGCCACAACACTCTAGAGCCTGTGAACCACAACTACTGCAGCCTGCATGCCACAACTACTGAAGCCTGCGCACCTAGAGCCTGTGCTCTGCAACAAAGAGAAGCCACCACGATGAGAAGCCCACACACCGCAACAAAGAGTAGCCCCCACTCGCCACAACTAGGGAAAGCCTGCATGCAGCAACGAAGACGCAACACAGCCAAAACATAAATAAATAAATTTATTTTAAAAAATTAAATACAAAGAAAAAATATTAAAAATCAGTAAGGGAAAAGCAACCAATAACATACAAGGGAATCCCCATAATGTTATCAGCTGATTTTTTCAGCAGAAACTCTGCAGGCCAGAAGGGAATGGCAGGATACATTTAAAGTGATGAAAGGGAAAAACCTACAACCAAGATTACTCTACCCAGCAAGGATCTCATACAGATTCAACAGAGAAATCAAAAGCTTTACAGACAAGCAAAAGCTAAGAGAATTCAACACCACCAAACCAGCTCCACAGCAAATGCTAAAGGAACTTCTCTAAGTGGGAAACACAAAAGAAGAAAAGCACCTACAAAAACAAACCCAAAACAATTAAGAAAACGGTAATAGGATCACACATATCCATAATTACCCTAAATGTGAATGGATTAAATGCTCCAACCAAGATACACACTGGCTGAATGGATACAAAAACAAGACCCATATATATGCTGTCTACAAGTGATCCACTTCAGACCTAGGGACACATACAGACTGAAAGTGAGGGGATGGAAAAAGATATTCCATGCCAATGGAAATCAAAAGAAAGCTGGAGTAGCCATACTCATATCAGACAAAATAGACTTTAAAATAAAAACTATCATAAGAGACAAAGAAAGACACTACATAATGATCAAGGGATCAATCCAAGAAGATATAACAATTATAAGTATATATGCACCCAACATAGGAGCACCTCAATACATAAGGCAAATGCTAACAACTGCAGAAGAGGAAATTGACAGTAACATGATAATACTGGGGGACTTTAACACCCCACTACACCAATGCACAGATCTTCCAGACAGAAAATTAATAAGGAAACACAAGAATTAAATGATACAATAGGCCAGATAGATTTAATTGATATTTATAGAACATTCCATCCAAAAACAGCAGAATACACTTTCTTCTCAAGAGCACATGGAACATTCTCCAGGATAGATAAAATCTTGCGACACAAAGCAAGCCTTGGAAAATTTAAGAAAACTGAAATCATATCAAGCATCTTTTCTGACCACAACACTGTGAGACTAGAAATCAATTACAGGAAAAAAATGTAAAAAACACAAACACATGGAGGTTAAACAGTGTACTACTAAATAACCAAGAGATCACTGAAGAAATCAAAGAGGAAATCAAAAAATACCTAGGGACAAATGAAAACAAAAACACCACGACCCAAAACCTATGGGACGCAGCAAAAGCAGTTCTAAGAGGGAAGTTTAGAGCAATACAGTCCTACCTCAAGAAACAAGAAACATCTCAAATAAACTATCTACCCTTACACCTAATGAACTAGAGAAAACATAACAAACAAACAAACAAAACCCAGTTAGTAGAAGGAAAGAAATCATAAAGATAAGAGCAGAAATAAATGAAATAGAAACAAAGAAAACCATAGCAAAGATCAATAAAACTAAAAGCTGGTTCTTTGAGAAGAGAAACAAAATTGATAAACCTTTAGCCAGACTCATCAAGAGTGAGAGGACTCAAATCAATAAAATTAGAAATGAAAAAGGAAAAGTTACAACAGACACCGCAGAAATACAAAGCATCAACTCTACACCAATAAAATGGACAACCTGGAAGAGATGGACAAATTCTTAGAAAGGTACAATCTCCCAAGACTGAACCAGGAAGAAATAGAAAACATGAACAGACCAATCACAAGTAATGAAATTGAAACCGTGATTAAAAATCTTCCAACAAAAGGCCAGGACCAGAGGGCTTCACAGGTGAATTCTATCAAACATTTAGAGAAAAGCTAACACCCAACCCCCTCAAACTATTCCAAAAAATTACAGAGGAAGGAGGCTTCCCTGGTGGTGCAGTGGTTAAGAATCCACCTGCCAATGCAGGAGACATGGGTTTGATCCCTGGTCCGGGAAGATACCACATGCCGCAGAGCAATTAAACCTGTGCGCCACAACTACTGAGCCCGCGCTCTAGAGCCCAAAAGACACAACTACTGAGCCCGCGTGCCACAACTACTGAAGCCCGTACACTGCAATGAAGAGTAGCCCCCACTCGCGCAACTAGAGAAAAGTCTGTGTGCAGCAACGAAGACCCAGTGCAGCCAAAAATTAATTAATTAATTTTTTTTAATTGCAGAGGAAGGATCACTCCCAAACTCATTCTATGAGACCATGATCACCCTGACACCAAAACCAGACAAAGATATCACAAAAAAAGAAAATTACAAACCAATGTCACTGATGAACATAGACACAAAAATCCTCAACAGAATACTAGCAAACCAAATACAACAATGCATTAAAAGGATCATACACCAAAATCAAGTGGAATTTATCCCACTTGACAGTGGAATTCAGGGATACAAGAATTTTTCAGTATCTGCAAATCAAATCTCAATAGATGCAGAAAAAGCTTTTGACAAAATTCAATACACATTTATGATAAAAACTCTCCAGAAAGTGGACATAGAGGCAATCTACCTCAACATAATAAAGGCCATATACAGCAAATCCACAACAAATATCATTCTCAATGGTGAAAAACAAAGCATTTCCTCTAATATCAGGAGCAAGACAAGGATGTCCACTCTTGCCACTCTTATTCAACATAGTTTTGGAGGTCCTAGCCACGGTAATCAGAGAAGAAATCTGATTTATAAAAGGAATACAAATTGGAAAAGAAGAAGTAAAACTGTCACTGTTTGCAGATGACATGATACTATACATAGAAAATCCTAAAAGTGCCACCAGAAAACTACTAGACTAATCAATGAATTTGGTAAAGTTGCAGGATACAAAATTAATGCACAGAAATCTCTTGCATCCCTATAAACTAACAACAAAAGATCAGAAAGAGAAATTAAGGAAGCAATCACATTCACCACTGCAACAAAAAGAATAAAATACCTAGGAATAAACCTACCCAAGGAGGTAAAACACCTGTACTCAGAAAACTATAAGACACTGATGAAAGAAATCAAAGATGACAGAAACAGATGGAGAGATATACCATGTTCTTGGATTGGAAGAATCAATATTCTTAAAATGACTATACTATCCAAGACAATCTACAGATTCAATGCAATCCCTACCAAACTACCTGTGGCATTATTCACAAAACTAGAAAAAAAAAGTCACAATTTGTATGGAAATACAAAAGACCCCGAATAGCCAAAGCAATTGTGAGGGGAAAAAAATGGAGCTGGAGGAATCAGGCTCCCTGACCTCAGACTATACTATAAAGCTACAGTAATCAAGACAGTTTGGTACTGGCACAAAAACAGAAATATAGAACAATGGAACAGGATAGAAAGCCCAGAGATAAACTCGTACACCTATGGACATCTAATCTATGACAAAGGAGGCAAGAACACACAATGGAGTAAAGACAGTCTCTTCAATAAGTGGTGCCGGGAAAACTGGACAGCTACATGTAAAAGAATTGAAATTAAAATACTCCCTAACACCATACACAAAAGTAAACTCAAAATGGATTAAAGGCCTAAATGTAAGACCAGACACTATAAAACTCTTAGAGGACATTCTTTGACATAAATCACACCAAGATCTTTTTTGACCCACCTTCTAGAGTAATGGAAATAAAAACAAAAATAAACAAATGGGACCTAATGAAACTTAAAAGCTTTCACACAGCAAAAGAAACCATAAACAAGATGAAAAGACAACCCTCAGAATGGGAGAAAATATTTGCAAACGAATCAATGGACAAAGGATTAATCTCCAAAGTATACAAACAGCTCATGCAGCTCAATATCAGAAAAACAAACAACCCAATCAAAAACTGGGTGGAAGACCTAAACAGACATTTCTCCAAAGCAGAAGACATACAGATGGCCAAGAGGCACATGAAAAGATGCTCAACATCACTAATTATTAGAGAAATGCACATCAAAACTTCAATGAGGTATATCACCTCACGCCAGTCAGAATGGCCAGAATCAAAAAATTTACAAACAATAAATGCTGGAGAGGGTGTGGAGAAAAGGGAACCCTCCTACACTGTTGGTGGGAATGTAAATTGATACAGCTGCTATGGAGAACAGTAGGGAGGTTCCTTAAGAAACTAAAAATAGAATTACCATATGACCCAGCAATCCCACTACTGGGCATATACCCTGAGAAAACCATAAGACACATGCACCCCAATGTTCATTGCAGCATTATTTACAATAGCCAGGTCATGGAAGCAACCTAAATGCCCATCAACAGACGAATGGATAAAGAAGATGTGGTACATATATACAATGGAGTATTAATCGGCCATAAAAAGCAATGAAATTGGGTCATTTGTAGAGACGTGGATGGACCTAGAGCCTGTCATAGAGAGTGAAGTAAGTCAGAAAGAGAAAAACAAATATCGTATATTAACGCATATAGGAGGAATCTAAAAAAGTGGTACAGATGAACCTGTTTGCAAGGCAGAAATAGAGACACAGGCATAGAGAACAAACGTATGGACACCAAGAGGGAAAAAGGGGTGGGGTGGGATGAATGGGGAGATTTGGATTGACATATATACACTAATATGCATAAAATAGGTAACTGAGAACCTGCTGTATAGCACAGGGAACTCTACCTACTTCACTGTACAGTAGAAACCAACACAACATTGTAAAACAACGATATCCCAATTAAAAGACACCTGGACTTCCCTGGTGGCGCAGTGGTTGAGAGTCCCCCTGCCAATTCAGGGGACACGGGTTCGTGCCCCGGTCCGGGAAGATCCCACATGCCGCGGCGTGGCTGGGCCCGTGAGCCATGGCCGCTGAGCCTGCGCGTCGGAGCCTGTGCTCCGCAACGGGAGAGGCCGCGACAGTGAGAGGCCCGCGTACCGCAAAAAAAAAAAAAAAAAAAAAAGACACCTGAGAAGATGGCCATCTGCAAGCCAGGAGGAGAGCCTTCACCAGAACCCAACCACCCTGATCTCCAACTTCCAGCCTCTAGAAATGTGAGGAAATAAATGTCTGCTGTTTAAGGCACCCCGTCTGTGGTATTTGTTGGTGGAATCCCCTGGGAACTCAAACCCCACCAGCGGGGGTGTGAATCTGTGCAAGGCAGCCCTGTCTCCCACCTCTGCTCACCAGGAACTTGCTGCCCTTTCATTTTTAGTTGTGGGACTTCTGGAAGAAGTTGTGCTGCCCACAGCAGGGATGAAGGAGCCAGAAGCTGCAGACACGTGGGTGAGGAAGGAAGCCCGGGAAACCGAGGGCCTGACTCAGGTGTGCTCACCAGAACAACAGTTCAACCCGATAAAGGTAGTTAGCAGGTGACGATGGTGTATTTTAATTGAAATCTGAACAAAAGGCTCCAGGCAGAGCCTAGTGAGAAGGTTCCCGCTCTTAGCCTGAAGATCCGGTTTCTATTCGAGCTCCCCAGGACTGCATTAGATTCTGAGCAACAGGACCTCACAGTTCATTCTCGGGTGTCAGCAAAAGACAAACGTGTGCAAATGCCAAGCCACGCAGCCCCGTTCTAGATTGTGCGATTGATACTTTGTACTCAAGGACGAATTTACATGTATCCCTGTTGCATTTCCACCTGTTAAGAGTCAACAGATCATTCCAGGTGCATTAAATAAAACGCAAACCCTTTACCGGGGGCCACGGGGCTCTGCTATGCAGCTCCTACCAACATCTCCAACCTGCTCTGCAGACGCTGGTGCTTGAATGCAAGGAATGCAAAGATATTACCTCTGTCTTTCAGTAGCTCTTAGCTGGTGGGAAACCCTTACTGTGCCCCAGGGCCCTATCAGGATGGCGGGGGAGGTGTGTGGAATTTTCATCTGCAACAAAAGGCCACGTGCTACCAAAAGAGGAGGAGAAATTCTGCCCTGGCGTCTTTTTGAAGTGCCGCTGCCAGCACCTCCCGCGTCCAGGCTCTCGGGTGTCAGCGCACCTGGAGGCCTGATCACGCGGAGTCGGGGTGGCGCGGGGGCGGCGTTCTCACTGCGCATGCGCTGAGTCCCCGCTCGCCCCCTTGATTCCCCCTCCCCCAGTCCCTCCCCCCCGCCGGCAGAGAGGATCCCCCATATCCCGGCGACCAATAACTCTGTCTCCCGGCTTCCCAACCAGAGGGGATTTGCCCTCAGGAGACAGCTGGGAATGTCTGGAGACAATTTGGGGGTCTCACCACTTTGGGTCCTGGGGGGTGCCACTGGTGTCTAGTGGGTGGGCGCCAGGGTGCTGCCGACCACCCTACGACGCACAGGACAGGCCCCCAGAATCAAGAGTGACAAGGCTTGTCAACACTCACCTGGGCCGGCCTTCCAGTCTCTTCACAGCGGAGGACCCAGGGAGCAAGGCGTCTGGCTTGGACGGATCCGGTTCTCGGCCCTCGGAAGATGCCAGGGAGGGAGTGGGCTGTATCCCACTTTCCAGCCCCAAACCACCTCTTTTCGGGGCAGCCCCTTCACGGGCAGCTGACCGTGACATTGTGGCCCCCCGTGGGGAAGAAGGAAGAGGGCCTCCGGCTCCCCGGGGCACAGGCCTCCTTCCTCTGGCCTCCGCACTCCCGGCTCCCGCTTCTTCGCCACCACCATTTAGGCTTTTCTAACTTTGGCCCTTCCGTGCTGGTTTTAAGCTACGTCCGCCGTCACACGTAGGGCTTGGGAGGGAGGAGCCAGGGGGCGTCCCAGGCTGCAGAGCCCACTCCCCGCAGCCCAGCCCGAGTGGGCGCAGCTGGGCGCGCTGAGCCGTAACTACGGGGCGTGGAAAGCCCACCGGCCGGGAATTTGCTGGAGAAGAGGATCAGCTGGAAGCCCAACGCGGAGGAAAGGGCTGAGGACCTGGGGGTGGCTCCGCGGAGCTGCAGAGGCAGGACCCACCCGGGAAGCCGGGCCCGGACACCCGCTGTGGGGCTGGGCCGGTGCCTGAGGGACGGCGCAGAGGCGATGTAGTAAATGTAGGTCGCAGCCAGGATCAGAAAGGCCTTGCACGCGAAGCCACAAAGGCAGTGCTTTTCCTCGTGGGCGAAAGGGAAGAACCAGTGGATTTTAAGCAGAAAAGGGACGCGGTTTGCACCTTGACGAGCATTTTGGAAGAGATGTGGAGACAGATGAGAGGGAAGCAGAGGCTCAGAGGTGGGAAGGGCCCGTGAGCGTGCATGGTGCCCGCGCAGAAGCTAAGGGGACAGATCACGAAGAAGTGACTCCACGTTGTCCTAACTGGAGGTGTGGGTCTGTGTATTTCCACTCGGCCCAGAGTCTCACTTCTCTTGCTCCTTCCATCCACCTCTGCCTTCTGCAAAACTAAAGCATACTGCTCGCCCACGGATGACATTCACAAGAGGGAAATCTCTGAATTCCATCAACATTAGCCATTGCTTGTGCGGCCAAGCACGCGGCCTGCATTCTGTTGCCATAGCAATACCAGATGCTTCTGGGAAGATGGCGGTACTGAGAAGAACTGACAATATTTAAAAAAATAGTTTGTTTTTTTTTTAACTGGAGACCAAAGTTTTGAAAAATTAGCTCAATTACTGTGTCAGGTTCAGTCACACCAAAGCCTAAGGAAGGACAGCCCTCCCGGCAAACATCTTGACGCTTCCGAAGCTTTCTCAAGGAACCAGTATGATGGGGGCAGCCACACAGTCCACCTACCACCCTGGGCTCTAAGCACCCGCTTCTCGGTCAGGGCACAACTGTCCTGCCCTAGTTGCTTCCAAAGAGGACACCACCCACTTCTGGTTGCCCCTGCAGTGTGAAAGCTGCCAGTTCTGGGAAGAAGAGCACAGGCCCTTCAGGTGAAGACCCGTGTGGCCTGCAGCCTGGCTGACAGGCATGCCCACAGGTGACACAGGTCAGCTCCAGGCCGCCCTGGAGCTCAGGCTGCCCTCCTCTCACGAGAGCACCAGTCGCTGCACCAGGGCATGGAAGTGGCTTTCTGCCACACTGTCTTCCTGCCTCGGAATTAGAAAAGACAGGGCGTTGCTTTGAGTAAGTGACCCCATCCGCTGACCTCTCCCAAGACCTTTCCTCACATCTTTCCCAGTGGGAACCAGGGCTGGAAAATGGCACCTGAGGGGAGATGGCCTATTCCAGGGATAAGGGGGAGGAGGGAGGTGACTGAGGGGACAGGCACTCTGGGGTGATGTGATGGGGGCGATTGTGGCTCTGAAGTCAGGAAGAGTGGCACTGACGTCAGCAGGCAGCTTCCAGAAGTTGAGAAGCACCAAAGAGACAAAGAGAGGTTGAGTCAAGGAAGATTCAGGTGACGTCTGCAGAGCCAGAGGGTTTGCTGTCCATGAGAAACGAAGAGGAGCTGCCCTAGAATGTGGCAACGGAACGCACGCCCAGGGCTCAGTTCCAGTCCGTACAGAGCTGGTATGTTCTGTCTGTTTTGTTTTTGAGAAAAGAAATTGCATATACCAAGCTACTGTTTGAATTTCAAATGGGAATTGAGGTTGGCGGTATGGCTCGGTTTGAAAATATATATTTTATCTAAGAAATGATTTTTGTTCCCAGAAAATAAAAATATTTAAACAAATCAAAGCTTTTTTCTTGAGGGAGTTTTGTTTCTCAGAATTTGGCTTTCCTACGGGAAGCTGAGATTGCTTATGGAAATGGCCCAGAGGTAGTAACTGAAAGCAAGTTTAAGTTATGTATGTAAGAGAAATTAAAAGTGCTTAAATCATCTAAGGTCGTGTTCTGATGTCCTCTATTTCTTCCGCATACACCTCCTGAAGTAAATTCTCTCATTTTAGAAAAACCTCTGATAGATCAGACTAAAATCCTCAAGTGACTAGTAGGTTTTATTCAGATACATAATACTAACCCTATGTTTTTACTTTTGTGTTCTTAGCATATTATAAAGAGAGAGAAATCTCTACATTAAGTTCTAAAATTCTGCTTTACTAAAACAAAAACTGGAACGACTGGAGTCAATTTAATGAATCCTAATGCCACTGCTAGGTATGGGACCACACGTGGTACATCTGACCTGGGTGGAAAACCATTTGGCATTCTTAGCTGCAAAATCTTGGACCAGTGGCTGAAACTCTCTGCCTCAGTTTCCTCATCTGGAAGAGAGGGATATCATAGGATATTATACTTCTGGAACATCTAGGACTAGGTTCAGCTACGCATGCCAGAAAACTCCAAATAATAATGGCCTAGGGCTTCCCTGGTGGCACAGTGGTTAGGAATCCGCCTGCCAATGCGGGGGACACGGGTTCGAGCCCTAGTCCAGGAAGATCCCACATGCTGCGGAGCACCTAAGCCCATGAGCCACAACTACTGAGCGCTCTAGAGCCTGCGAACCACAACTCCTGAGCCCACGTGCCTAGAGCCTGTGCTCCGCAACAAAGAGAAACCACCGCAATGAGAAGCCCACACACCACAGCAAAGAGTAGCCCCCACTCACCTCAACTAGAGAAAGCCCGTGTGCAGCAACAAAGACCCAACGCAGCCAAAAATTAATTAATTAATTATTTTTAAAAATGCTGAGGCCTGGGTCCTACCTGCAAAGATTCTAAGTCAGGGATCTGAGGTGTTGCCTGTGCATGGGGATTGTCAAATCTTCCCAGGTGATTCTAAGGGGAAGCCAGGGCTGAGAATCACAGTCTTACACTAGGAAAGCAGTGGCCCCAGGAGTAATGAGAAGGTGCTGTGTCTTAAAAATAAAAGGTGACCATGACCACAGGACAGCAGATTCACCCCTGGGAAGTATGATGTTTTTCAAGCTTTCCAACTGCTTAAAAAGAAATAACAATTTGAACTTATAGACTTTTTTTCCCCCACTTCCGGCAGATATTGTCTTCTGGTGCTTTTTAGAGTTTTTCTTATGTTTTGATGCTTCCAGTGTAGTCAGGGTCTGTCAACACTGGCTGAACTTACAGCTTGTTTGGTTTGCAGGTAGCTAACATGTACAGTATTCAAGTGCCTTTGGAGCTGGAGTCATTTCAGGATCTGACTTAAAGAAAATCCAGATGTAGCTCCCCTGCTTAGCTTCTGGAAATCCTGGAAGTCCCCAAAATGGTTCCCTGGGTTTGGTTAAATAAGACATTTCAAGTGCATTTGTTACAGAGGCCCCACTTGATGGTGAATATCTTTTTAGTGATTATTTCAAATGTTGCATCTGGGTCTCTGTTGGACATATTATGAATGTAGAAAGCCAAAAAGCAGAAGTGGGGAACTTCTCCTAGGGAGGGGGCCAGTGGGAGAGTGGCTCATGTAGACGTGAAAACTATTCAGGTGACGTGGAGTCTGGGGACAGGAGAGTTCAGAAACAAAGACGTGCACAGTAAGCAGAGGAAGACGGGGCGGGAGAAAGCCTCTCTCCGACCTCACCCTTACAGAGTAAGAAGGTGGGGAGGGTGGGATCGAGACTCTTCCAAGAGCCCCTCCTCCTCCCCTTAGTCCTCAGAGGATCAGCTCTTCCAGCTGGCCACTGCCCGCCTCTCCCACATCCTCCTCACCCGGAGTCCTTTCCTTCAGCACGTAGAGGGGTTGGCCAGTTCCTTGCTCAGCCCCCAATTTCTCTCTTTCCTTCAGAGAAGACCTCCTGCGGAGCCCTGTCTGGGCCTCCAGCGCCCTGTCCTCGCTCCCACAACGCTGCGCCGTGGAATGGATCCTTGCAGTGGTACCCAAGCCTCCATATTGCCACGCCCAGTGCACATCCTTCAGTCCCCATCTGTGGCTTTATTTAAAGGCTTTACCAGGCTGCCCTGGTGGCTCAGTGGTTGAGAGTCCGCCTGCCGATGCAGGGGACACGGGTTTGTGCCCTGGTTTGGGAGGATTCCACATGCTGTGGATCGGCTGGGCCCGTGAGTTATGGCAGCTGAGCCTGCGCGTCCAGAGCCTGTGCTCCGCAATGGGAGAGGCCACGGCAGTGAGAGGCCCAGTACCGCAAAAAACAAACAAACAAACAAACAAACAAAAAAAGGCTTTACCTACTAATATTCCATATTAAACAAAGAGATGAAGTCCCTTTTCTATGATGAAGGGCAACAGGAACCAATTTGCACCTTTACCAACCCATATAGAGAAGGAGGAACACAGGCTAAAAACAGAGCTACCACATGATCCAGCAATCCCACTCCTGGGCATATATCCAGAGAAAACCATAATTTGAAAAGATACATGCACCCTTATGTTCATTGCAGCACTGTTTCACAATAGCCAAGACATGGAAACAACCTAAATGTCCACTGATAGATGAATGGATAAAGAAGATGTGGGATATATGTATACAATGGAATACTACTCAGCCATAAAAAAGAATAAAAATAATGCCATTTGCAGCAACATGGATGGACCTAGAGATTATCATACTAAGTCAGAGAAAGACAAATACCGTATGATACCACTTGTATGTGGAATCTAAAAATACGATGCAAATGAACTTATTTACAAAACAGAAATGGACTCACAGACTTCAAAAACAAACTTATGGTTACCAAAGGGGGAAAGGTGAGGGGGCGGGATAAATTAGGAGTTTGGGATTAACATATACACACTACTATATATGACAAATACATATACATACATACAATATAACACATACATACTATATATAACATATACATATACTATGTATAACATATACACACTACTACTATATATGACATATACACACATACATACAATATAACACAGACATGCTATATATAACATATACTATGTATAACATATACATACTACTACTATATATAAAATAGATAGTCAACAAGGACCTAGTGTCTAGCACAGGGAACTCTACTCAATATTCTGTAATAAGCTGTGGGAAAAGAATCTGAAAAAGAATGGCTATATGTGTATGTATAACTGAATCACTTTGTTGTATACTTGAAACTAACACAACATTGTAAATCAACTATACTCCTATATAAAATAAAAATTAAAACAAAATGTTGGCCAACACAGTCCTGCATTAGTTAAGTGCTTCTCCATAGCAGTTACTTAATCATATTCTGTTTGAGCCACCTCTTAAAGTGGTTTTCAGTGCTGCCTCTTAAGGCAGATTAGATCTAAGATTATAGGCAGATTAGAGGGCTAAGCTTCCTTAGATCTGTAAGGAAGATGCAGTCTGTCTTTGAGCTGTTCAGTCTCCTTGCTTGAGTGTCTTTCCCCCTTTCTGATTTTGCGATCACTGGACCACACACACCACTGCCAGGGTCTGGGGCCTCGGTGCCGCTCGCCTCCACACCCCGGGCCTCCTCTAAGCCAGAAAAGAGCCGTACGGGCCTGCTCTTTCTGAAACAGAGGGCCCTGAACACCTCCTGTATCTCGAGAAGGGTTTTTTTTTTTTTTTTTACCCCTGCCATCAGCTCGGGTAAACCAAGTCAACAGAGAATATTTTGCACGCAAGAAAGAGTTCACCCCCCTGAAGACGGAGTCAGGGAATGAGACTTTCAGGAATAAATAGGTCACTGTATGGTGGCTGCAATCAGACATCTTCATTTCCGCAAATGAATAGAATCACACAGCGGAAGGGGTCTGGCCAGGGCTGACACACCTTCCAGGTCCCAGAGAAAGGGTGTCCTTTCATGGAGTGACCCCAGAGAAAGGGGCGATGCCCTCCTGCTGCCCCGTCTGTCCAGAATTCCTCCAGGGACACGCCCAGGACATTCCTGCCCCAGGGCATCTGGCTGTTACCTGCCCCTCATCTCAGCTCAGAGTATCTGCCGCATCGCTCCCTCTGCTCCAGCTGCCCTGCCGTAGGTTGTGTCCATCAGACGAGCCTGAGCCACAAGCTGCTCTCTCTGCCTGGAATATTCTCTCCAGGAAGCCTGGATCAGGACCCCTGCTATGAGCACCCTCTCCTGCATAATCCTTGGGAGAGCTGACAATCCCCCAAGTGGTAGGAAGTAGTCAGTAAAACTTTAAGAAGTACAGGGATTAAGGTCCATCCATACACACAGAGAGGCCCATAGCAGTGAGGCAGGAGATAGAGGGGCCCCACGCTAAACAGATAAAAGACAGAGACCACATATTTCTCATTCTTGAGGTCAAGGAGACCTTCCCGACTATACATGCACAGAAAAGCTCCTCAGAAGTCAAAAGGGGAGTGATATCAACCTACCCATAGGCCTCTTTGCTGGAGTCCATCTTGGCTAAGAAATGCACGCACACACGGGAGGGTCCCGAGATATTCCGAGTACAGAGTCAGATCCAGGCAAAGCAAGATGACTGGCCAAGGAAACCTGAAAGAAATGCCCCGTAGAAGGGATTTAAACTACCACGAGGACACGACTCTCTCTGAGTCCGCCCGTGTGTCTATCCTCCTAATAAACACTTTACTTGTTTCACTACTTTCTGTCTTTGTGGGAATTCATTTCTGCAAAGCTGGAGGGCCAGGGCCTTGTCACTGGTCATTAGTCTAGTGGCTACGATTCAGCGCTCTCACCATTACGGCCTGACCTCAATCTCTGGCCGGGAACCAAAATCCTGCTTCAAACCACTGCAGGCCAAGGCCACCCAAGATCAGCAGGACCTGCTAAAAACCATGAAGGCCGATGCTCTTCTGTGGAACCTGGTGGAAGGGGGCTGGGAGGCTCATACAGTTTCCCCCCTCCATGTCATCCAGAGCTTAAAGACTCCCTCCGAGTTCAGCAGCGTTGCTGCCACCTGGTGGTCATTTCTGGAACTTCCTCCAAGAGACTTCCAAGCCCTGCTCCTCACTAAATCCAACTTCCTTCATCTCAGTTTTGGCCACGGGTGTACAAACGTACAACCCACCAGTGGTACGCAGACACGGCCCTGGATGAATGTGTGAGGCAGGTGGCATTTGTACTCATTTCAGGACCTCCCTTTCAGAAGTACTCAGTACCTCTCATCATTCCTATTTGGGGGAAAGTGATAAACTAAAGCACTAGAAAACTCATGTTTCCCTCTTATCACCTTAGAACTATAGGAAGACGGCGATGTTTAATCAAAGGGTCGAGCATCCAGTGGTGGAATTCCAAGTATCAGAGGCCGGAACTGTTATGGACTGAATACTGGTTTCCCTCCTAAGTCCATGTGTTGAAGGCCAAATGCCTAACATGATGGTACACGATGGGGGGAGGGCGCCTTTGGAAGGTAATGAAGGTTAAATGAGGTCATGAGGGTGAGGCCCTCCTGTTAGGATTAATGCCCTTCTATGAAAAGACACCTGAACCTGAGAAAATATTTGAAGAGATTATAGCTGAAAACTTCCCTAACATGGGTAAGGAAATAGGCAATCAAGTCCAGGAAGCATAGAGAATCCTATACAGGAAAAACCCAAGGAGAAACATGCCGAAACACATATTAATCAAACTATCAAAAATTAAATACAGGGACTGCCCTGGTGGCGCAGTGGTTAAGAATCCACCTGGCAGTGCAGGGGACACAGGTTCAAGCCCTGGTCCAGGAAGATCCCACATGCCGCAGAGCAACTAAGCCCATGAGCCACAACTACTGAGCCCGCACTCTAGAGCCCACACGCCACAACTACTGCAGCCCGCATGCCACAACTACTGAAAGCTATGCACCTAGAGCCTGTGCTCCGCAACGAAGAGAAGCCACCATGATGAGAAGCCCACACACCGCAACAAAGAGTAGCCCCCACTCGCCACAACTAGAGAAAGCCCACATGCAGTAACGAAGACCCAACACAGCCAAAACATAAATAAATAAATTTATTTTAAAAAATTAAATACAAAGAAAAAATATTAAAAATCAGCAAGGGAAAAGCAACCAATAACATACAAGGGAATCCCCATAATGTTATCAGCTGATTTTTTCAGCAGAAACTCTGCATGCCAGAAGGGAATGGCAGGATATATTTAAAGTGATGAAAGGGAAAAACCTACAACTAAGATTACTCTACACAGCAAGGATCTCATAGAGATTCAACAGAGAAATCAAAAGCTTTACAGACAAGCAAAAGCTAAGAGAATTCAACACCACCAAACCAGCTCCACAGCAAATGCTAAAGGAACTTCTCTAAGTGGGAAACACAAAAGAAGAAAAAGACCTACAAAAACAAACCCCAAACAATTAAGAAAACGGTAATAGGATCACACATATCCATAATTACCCTAAATGTGAATGGATTAAATGCTCCAACCAAGACACACACTGGCTGAATGGATACAAAAACAAGACCCATATATATGTTGTCTACAAGAGATCCACTTCAGACCTAGGGACACATACAGACTGAAAGTGAGGGGATGGAAAAAGATATTCCATGCCAATGGAAATCAAAAGAAAGCTGGAGTAGCCATACTCATATCAGACAAAATAGACTTTAAAATAAAAACTATCATAAGAGACAAAGAAAGACACTACATAATGATCAAGGGATCAATCCAAGAAGATATAACAATTATAAGTATATATGCACCCAACATAGGAGCACCTCAATACATAAGGCAAATGCTAACAACTGCAGAAGAGGAAATTGACAGTAACATGATAATACTGGGGGACTTTAACACCCCACTACACCAATGCACAGATCTTCCAGACAGAAAATTAATAAGGAAACACAAGAATTAAATGATACAATAGGCCAGATAGATTTAATTGATATTTATAGAACATTCCATCCAAAAACAGCAGAATACACTTTCTTCTCAAGAGCACATGGAACATTCTCCAGGATAGATAAAATCTTGCGACACAAAGCAAGCCTTGGAAAATTTAAGAAAACTGAAATCATATCAAGCATCTTTTCTGACCACAACACTGTGAGACTAGAAATCAATTACAGGAAAAAAATGTAAAAAACACAAACACATGGAGGTTAAACAGTGTACTACTAAATAACCAAGAGATCACTGAAGAAATCAAAGAGGAAATCAAAAAATACCTAGGGACAAATGACAACAAAAACACCACGACCCAAAACCTATGGGACGCAGCAAAAGCAGTTCTAAGAGGGAAGTTTAGAGCAATACAGTCCTACCTCAAGAAACAAGAAACATCTCAAATAAACTATCTACCCTTACACCTAATGAACTAGAGAAAACATAACAAACAAACAAACAAAACCCAGTTAGTAGAAGGAAAGAAATCATAAAGATGAGAGCAGAAATAAATGAAATAGAAACAAAGAAAACCATAGCAAAGATCAATAAAACTAAAAGCTGGTTCTTTGAGAAGAGAAACAAAATTGATAAACCTTTAGCCAGACTCATCAAGAGTGAGAGGACTCAAATCAATAAAATTAGAAATGAAAAAGGAAAAGTTACAACAGACACCGCAGAAATACAAAGCATCAACTCTACACCAATAAAATGGACAACCTGGAAGAGATGGACAAATTCTTAGAAAGGTACAATCTCCCAAGACTGAACCAGGAAGAAATAGAAAACATGAACAGACCAATCACAAGTAATGAAATTGAAACCGTGATTAAAAATCTTCCAACAAAAGGCCAGGACCAGAGGGCTTCACAGGTGAATTCTATCAAACATTTAGAGAAAAGCTAACACCCAACCCCCTCAAACTATTCCAAAAAATTACAGAGGAAGGAGGCTTCCCTGGTGGTGCAGTGGTTAAGAATCCACCTGCCAATGCAGGAGACATGGGTTTGATCCCTGGTCCGGGAAGATACCACATGCCGCAGAGCAATTAAACCTGTGCGCCACAACTACTGAGCCCGCGCTCTAGAGCCCAAAAGACACAACTACTGAGCCCGCGTGCCACAACTACTGAAGCCCGTACACTGCAATGAAGAGTAGCCCCCACTCGCGCAACTAGAGAAAAGTCTGTGTGCAGCAACGAAGACCCAGTGCAGCCAAAAATTAATTAATTAATTTTTTTTAATTGCAGAGGAAGGATCACTCCCAAACTCATTCTATGAGACCATGATCACCCTGACACCAAAACCAGACAAAGATATCACAAAAAAAGAAAATTACAAACCAATGTCACTGATGAACATAGACACAAAAATCCTCAACAGAATACTAGCAAACCAAATACAACAATGCATTAAAAGGATCATACACCAAAATCAAGTGGAATTTATCCCACTTGACAGTGGAATTCAGGGATACAAGAATTTTTCAGTATCTGCAAATCAAATCTCAATAGATGCAGAAAAAGCTTTTGACAAAATTCAATACACATTTATGATAAAAACTCTCCAGAAAGTGGACATAGAGGCAATCTACCTCAACATAATAAAGGCCATATACAGCAAATCCACAACAAATATCATTCTCAATGGTGAAAAACAAAGCATTTCCTCTAATATCAGGAGCAAGACAAGGATGTCCACTCTTGCCACTCTTATTCAACATAGTTTTGGAGGTCCTAGCCACGGTAATCAGAGAAGAAATCTGATTTATAAAAGGAATACAAATTGGAAAAGAAGAAGTAAAACTGTCACTGTTTGCAGATGACATGATACTATACATAGAAAATCCTAAAAGTGCCACCAGAAAACTACTAGACTAATCAATGAATTTGGTAAAGTTGCAGGATACAAAATTAATGCACAGAAATCTCTTGCATTCCTATAAACTAACAACAAAAGATCAGAAAGAGAAATTAAGGAAGCAATCACATTCACCACTGCAACAAAAAGAATAAAATACCTAGGAATAAACCTACCCAAGGAGGTAAAACACCTGTACTCAGAAAACTATAAGACACTGATGAAAGAAATCAAAGATGACAGAAACAGATGGAGAGATATACCATGTTCTTGGATTGGAAGAATCAATATTCTTAAAATGACTATACTATCCAAGACAATCTACAGATTCAATGCAATCCCTACCAAACTACCAATGGCATTATTCACAAAACTAGAAAAAAAAAGTCACAATTTGTATGGAAATACAAAAGACCCCGAATAGCCAAAGCAATTGTGAGGGGAAAAAAATGGAGCTGGAGGAATCAGGCTCCCTGACCTCAGACTATACTATAAAGCTACAGTAATCAAGACAGTTTGGTACTGGCACAAAAACAGAAATATAGAACAATGGAACAGGATAGAAAGCCCAGAGATAAACTCGTACACCTATGGACATCTAATCTATGACAAAGGAGGCAAGAACACACAATGGAGTAAAGACAGTCTCTTCAATAAGTGGTGCCGGGAAAACTGGACAGCTACATGTAAAAGAATTGAAATTAAAATACTCCCTAACACCATACACAAAAGTAAACTCAAAATGGATTAAAGGCCTAAATGTAAGACCAGACACTATAAAACTCTTAGAGGACATTCTTTGACATAAATCACACCAAGATCTTTTTTGACCCACCTTCTAGAGTAATGGAAATAAAAACAAAAATAAACAAATGGGACCTAATGAAACTTAAAAGCTTTCACACAGCAAAAGAAACCATAAACAAGATGAAAAGACAACCCTCAGAATGGGAGAAAATATTTGCAAAAGAATCAATGGACAAAGGATTAATCTCCAAAGTATACAAACAGCTCATGCAGCTCAATATCAGAAAAACAAACAACCCAATCAAAAACTGGGTGGAAGACCTAAACAGACATTTCTCCAAAGCAGAAGACATACAGATGGCCAAGAGGCACATGAAAAGATGCTCAACATCACTAATTATTAGAGAAATGCACATCAAAACTTCAATGAGGTATATCACCTCACGCCAGTCAGAATGGCCAGAATCAAAAAATTTACAAACAATAAATGCTGGAGAGGGTGTGGAGAAAAGGGAACCCTCCTACACTGTTGGTGGGAATGTAAATTGATACAGCTGCTATGGAGAACAGTAGGGAGGTTCCTTAAGAAACGAAAAATAGAATTACCATATGACCCAGCAATCCCACTACTGGGCATATACCCTGAGAAAACCATAAGACACATGCACCCCAATGTTCATTGCAGCATTATTTACAATAGCCAGGTCATGGAAGCAACCTAAATGCCCATCAACAGACGAATGGATAAAGAAGATGTGGTACATATATACAATGGAGTATTAATCGGCCATAAAAAGCAATGAAATTGGGTCATTTGTAGAGACGTGGATGGACCTAGAGCCTGTCATAGAGAGTGAAGTAAGTCAGAAAGAGAAAAACAAATATCGTATATTAACGCATATAGGAGGAATCTAAAAAAGTGGTACAGATGAACCTGTTTGCAAGGCAGAAATAGAGACACAGGCATAGAGAACAAACGTATGGACACCAAGAGGGAAAAAGGGGTGGGGTGGGATGAATGGGGAGATTTGGATTGACATATATACACTAATATGCATAAAATAGGTAACTGAGAACCTGCTGTATAGCACAGGGAACTCTATCTACTTCACTGTACAGTAGAAACCAACACAACATTGTAAAACAACTATATCCCAATTAAAAGACACCTGGACTTCCCTGGTGGCGCAGTGGTTGAGAGTCCCCCTGCCAATGCAGGGGACACGGGTTCATGCCCAGGTCCGGGAAGATCCCACATGCCGCAGAGCGGCTGGGCCCGTGAGCCATGGCCGCTGAGCCTGCGCGTCGGAGCCTGTGCTCTGCAATGGGAGAGGTCACGACAGTGAGAGGCCCGTGTACCGCAAAAAAAAAAAAAAAGACACCTGAGAAGATGGCCATCTGCAAGCCAGGAGGAGAGCCTTCACCAGAACCCAACCACCCTGATCTCCAACTTCCAGCCTCTAGAAATGTGAGGAAATAAATGTCTGCTGTTTAAGGCACCCCGTCTGTGGTATTTGTTGGTGGAATCCCCTGGGAACTCAAACCCCACCAGCGGGGGTGTGAATCTGTGCAAGGCAGCCCTGTCTCCCACCTCTGCTCACCAGGAACTTGCTGCCCTTTCATTTTTAGTTGTGGGACTTCTGGAAGAAGTTGTGCTGCCCACAGCAGGGATGAAGGAGCCAGAAGCTGCAGACACGTGGGTGAGGAAGGAAGCCCGGGAAACCGAGGGCCTGACTCAGATGTGCTCACCAGAACAACAGTTCAACCCGATAAAGGTAGTTAGCAGGTGACGATGGTGTATTTTAATTGAAATCTGAACAAAAGGCTCCAGGCAGAGCCTAGTGAGAAGGTTCCCGCTCTTAGCCTGAAGATCCGGTTTCTATTCGAGCTCCCCAGGACTGCATTAGATTCTGAGCAACAGGACCTCACAGTTCATTCTCGGGTGTCAGCAAAAGACAAACGTGTGCAAATGCCAAGCCACGCAGCCCCGTTCTAGATTGTGCGATTGATACTTTGTACTCAAGGACGAATTTACATGTATCCCTGTTGCATTTCCACCTGTTAAGAGTCAACAGATCATTCCAGGTGCATTAAATAAAACGCAAACCCTTTACCGGGGGCCACGGGGCTCTGCTATGCAGCTCCTACCAACATCTCCAACCTGCTCTGCAGACGCTGGTGCTTGAATGCAAGGAATGCAAAGATATTACCTCTGTCTTTCAGTAGCTCTTAGCTGGTGGGAAACCCTTACTGTGCCCCAGGGCCCTATCAGGATGGCGGGGGAGGTGTGTGGAATTTTCATCTGCAACAAAAGGCCACGTGCTACCAAAAGAGGAGGAGAAATTCTGCCCTGGCGTCTTTTTGAAGTGCCGCTGCCAGCACCTCCCGCGTCCAGGCTCTCGGGTGTCAGCGCACCTGGAGGCCTGATCACGCGGAGTCGGGGTGGCGCGGGGGCGGCGTTCTCACTGCGCATGCGCTGAGTCCCCGCTCGCCCCCTTGATTCCCCCTCCCCCAGTCCCTCCCCCCCGCCGGCAGAGAGGATCCCCCATATCCCGGCGACCAATAACTCTGTCTCCCGGCTTCCCAACCAGAGGGGATTTGCCCTCAGGAGACAGCTGGGAATGTCTGGAGACAATTTGGGGGTCTCACCACTTTGGGTCCTGGGGGGTGCCACTGGTGTCTAGTGGGTGGGCGCCAGGGTGCTGCCGACCACCCTACGACGCACAGGACAGGCCCCCAGAATCAAGAGTGACAAGGCTTGTCAACACTCACCTGGGCCGGCCTTCCAGTCTCTTCACAGCGGAGGACCCAGGGAGCAAGGCGTCTGGCTTGGACGGATCCGGTTCTCGGCCCTCGGAAGATGCCAGGGAGGGAGTGGGCTGTATCCCACTTTCCAGCCCCAAACCACCTCTTTCCGGGGCAGCCCCTTCACGGGCAGCTGACCGTAACATTGTGGCCCCCAGTGGGAAGAAGGAAGAGGGCCTCCGGCTCCCCGGGGCACAGGCCTCCTTCCTCTGGCCTCCGCACTCCCGGCTCCCGCTTCTTCGCCACCACCATTTAGGCTTTTCTAACTTTGGCCCTTCCGTGCTGGTTTTAAGCTACGTCCGCCGTCACACGTAGGGCTTGGGAGGGAGGAGCCAGGGGGCGTCCCAGGCTGCAGAGCCCACTCCCCGCAGCCCAGCCCGAGTGGGCGCAGCTGGGCGCGCTGAGCCGTAACTACGGGGCGTGGAAAGCCCACCGGCCGGGAATTTGCTGGAGAAGAGGATCAGCTGGAAGCCCAACGCGGAGGAAAGGGCTGAGGACCTGGGGGTGGCTCCGCGGAGCTGCAGAGGCAGGACCCACCCGGGAAGCCGGGCCCGGACACCCGCTGTGGGGCTGGGCCGGTGCCTGAGGGACGGCGCAGAGGCGATGTAGTAAATGTAGGTCGCAGCCAGGATCAGAAAGGCCTTGCACGCGAAGCCACAAAGGCAGTGCTTTTCCTCGTGGGCGAAAGGGAAGAACCAGTGGATTTTAAGCAGAAAAGGGACGCGGTTTGCACCTTGACGAGCATTTTGGAAGAGATGTGGAGACAGATGAGAGGGAAGCAGAGGCTCAGAGGTGGGAAGGGCCCGTGAGCGTGCATGGTGCCCGCGCAGAAGCTAAGGGGACAGATCACGAAGAAGTGACTCCACGTTGTCCTAACTGGAGGTGTGGGTCTGTGTATTTCCACTCGGCCCAGAGTCTCACTTCTCTTGCTCCTTCCATCCACCTCTGCCTTCTGCAAAACTAAAGCATACTGCTCGCCCACGGATGACATTCACAAGAGGGAAATCTCTGAATTCCATCAACATTAGCCATTGCTTGTGCGGCCAAGCACGCGGCCTGCATTCTGTTGCCATAGCAATACCAGATGCTTCTGGGAAGATGGCGGTACTGAGAAGAACTGACAATATTTAAAAAAATAGTTTGTTTTTTTTTTAACTGGAGACCAAAGTTTTGAAAAATTAGCTCAATTACTGTGTCAGGTTCAGTCACACCAAAGCCTAAGGAAGGACAGCCCTCCCGGCAAACATCTTGACGCTTCCGAAGCTTTCTCAAGGAACCAGTATGATGGGGGCAGCCACACAGTCCACCTACCACCCTGGGCTCTAAGCACCCGCTTCTCGGTCAGGGCACAACTGTCCTGCCCTAGTTGCTTCCAAAGAGGACACCACCCACTTCTGGTTGCCCCTGCAGTGTGAAAGCTGCCAGTTCTGGGAAGAAGAGCACAGGCCCTTCAGGTGAAGACCCGTGTGGCCTGCAGCCTGGCTGACAGGCATGCCCACAGGTGACACAGGTCAGCTCCAGGCCGCCCTGGAGCTCAGGCTGCCCTCCTCTCACGAGAGCACCAGTCGCTGCACCAGGGCATGGAAGTGGCTTTCTGCCACACTGTCTTCCTGCCTCGGAATTAGAAAAGACAGGGCGTTGCTTTGAGTAAGTGACCCCATCCGCTGACCTCTCCCAAGACCTTTCCTCACATCTTTCCCAGTGGGAACCAGGGCTGGAAAATGGCACCTGAGGGGAGATGGCCTATTCCAGGGATAAGGGGGAGGAGGGAGGTGACTGAGGGGACAGGCACTCTGGGGTGATGTGATGGGGGCGATTGTGGCTCTGAAGTCAGGAAGAGTGGCACTGACGTCAGCAGGCAGCTTCCAGAAGTTGAGAAGCACCAAAGAGACAAAGAGAGGTTGAGTCAAGGAAGATTCAGGTGACGTCTGCAGAGCCAGAGGGTTTGCTGTCCATGAGAAACGAAGAGGAGCTGCCCTAGAATGTGGCAACGGAACGCACGCCCAGGGCTCAGTTCCAGTCCGTACAGAGCTGGTATGTTCTGTCTGTTTTGTTTTTGAGAAAAGAAATTGCATGTACCAAGCTACTGTTTGAATTTCAAATGGGAATTGAGGTTGGCGGTATGGCTCGGTTTGAAAATATATATTTTATCTAAGAAATGATTTTTGTTCCCAGAAAATAAAAATATTTAAACAAATCAAAGCTTTTTTCTTGAGGGAGTTTTGTTTCTCAGAATTTGGCTTTCCTACGGGAAGCTGAGATTGCTTATGGAAATGGCCCAGAGGTAGTAACTGAAAGCAAGTTTAAGTTATGTATGTAAGAGAAATTAAAAGTGCTTAAAGCATCGAAAGTCGTGTTCTGATGTCCTCTATTTCTTCCGCATACACCTCCTGAAGTAAATTCTCTCATTTTAGAAAAACCTCTGATAGATCAGACTAAAATCCTCAAGTGACTAGTAGGTTTTATTCAGATACATAATACTAACCCTATGTTTTTACTTTTGTGTTCTTAGCATATTATAAAGAGAGAGAAATCTCTACATTAAGTTCTAAAATTCTTCCTTACTAAAACAAAAACTGGAACGACTGGAGTCAATTTAATGAATCCTAATGCCACTGCTAGGTATGGGACCACACGTGGTACATCTGACCTGGGTGGAAAACCATTTGGCATTCTTAGCTGCAAAATCTTGGACCAGTGGCTGAAACTCTCTGCCTCAGTTTCCTCATCTGGAAGAGAGGGATATCATAGGATATTATACTTCTGGAACATCTAGGACTAGGTTCAGCTACGCATGCCAGAAAACTCCAAATAATAATGGCCTAGGGCTTCCCTGGTGGCACAGTGGTTAGGAATCCGCCTGCCAATGCGGGGGACACGGGTTCGAGCCCTAGTCCAGGAAGATCCCACATGCTGCGGAGCACCTAAGCCCATGAGCCACAACTACTGAGCGCTCTAGAGCCTGCGAACCACAACTCCTGAGCCCACGTGCCTAGAGCCTGTGCTCCGCAACAAAGAGAAACCACCGCAATGAGAAGCCCACACACCACAGCAAAGAGTAGCCCCCACTCACCTCAACTAGAGAAAGCCCGTGTGCAGCAACAAAGACCCAACGCAGCCAAAAATTAATTAATTAATTATTTTTAAAAATGCTGAGGCCTGGGTCCTACCTGCAAAGATTCTAAGTCAGGGATCTGAGGTGTTGCCTGTGCATGGGGATTGTCAAATCTTCCCAGGTGATTCTAAGGGGAAGCCAGGGCTGAGAATCACAGTCTTACACTAGGAAAGCAGTGGCCCCAGGAGTAATGAGAAGGTGCTGTGTCTTAAAAATAAAAGGTGACCATGACCACAGGACAGCAGATTCACCCCTGGGAAGTATGATGTTTTTCAAGCTTTCCAACTGCTTAAAAAGAAATAACAATTTGAACTTATAGACTTTTTTTCCCCCACTTCCGGCAGATATTGTCTTCTGGTGCTTTTTAGAGTTTTTCTTATGTTTTGATGCTTCCAGTGTAGTCAGGGTCTGTCAACACTGGCTGAACTTACAGCTTGTTTGGTTTGCAGGTAGCTAACATGTACAGTATTCAAGTGCCTTTGGAGCTGGAGTCATTTCAGGATCTGACTTAAAGAAAATCCAGATGTAGCTCCCCTGCTTAGCTTCTGGAAATCCTGGAAGTCCCCAAAATGGTTCCCTGGGTTTGGTTAAATAAGACATTTCAAGTGCATTTGTTACAGAGGCCCCACTTGATGGTGAATATCTTTTTAGTGATTATTTCAAATGTTGCATCTGGGTCTCTGTTGGACATATTATGAATGTAGAAAGCCAAAAAGCAGAAGTGGGGAACTTCTCCTAGGGAGGGGGCCAGTGGGAGAGTGGCTCATGTAGACGTGAAAACTATTCAGGTGACGTGGAGTCTGGGGACAGGAGAGTTCAGAAACAAAGACGTGCACAGTAAGCAGAGGAAGACGGGGCGGGAGAAAGCCTCTCTCCGACCTCACCCTTACAGAGTAAGAAGGTGGGGAGGGTGGGATCGAGACTCTTCCAAGAGCCCCTCCTCCTCCCCTTAGTCCTCAGAGGATCAGCTCTTCCAGCTGGCCACTGCCCGCCTCTCCCACATCCTCCTCACCCGGAGTCCTTTCCTTCAGCACGTAGAGGGGTTGGCCAGTTCCTTGCTCAGCCCCCAATTTCTCTCTTTCCTTCAGAGAAGACCTCCTGCGGAGCCCTGTCTGGGCCTCCAGCGCCCTGTCCTCGCTCCCACAACGCTGCGCCGTGGAATGGATCCTTGCAGTGGTACCCAAGCCTCCATATTGCCACGCCCAGTGCACATCCTTCAGTCCCCATCTGTGGCTTTATTTAAAGGCTTTACCAGGCTGCCCTGGTGGCTCAGTGGTTGAGAGTCCGCCTGCCGATGCAGGGGACACGGGTTTGTGCCCTGGTTTGGGAGGATTCCACATGCTGTGGATCGGCTGGGCCCGTGAGTTATGGCAGCTGAGCCTGCGCGTCCAGAGCCTGTGCTCCGCAATGGGAGAGGCCACGGCAGTGAGAGGCCCAGTACCGCAAAAAAAAAAACAAACAAACAAACAAACAAAAAAAGGCTTTACCTACTAATATTCCATATTAAACAAAGAGATGAAGTCCCTTTTCTATGATGAAGGGCAACAGGAACCAATTTGCACCTTTACCAACCCATATAGAGAAGGAGGAACACAGGCTAAAAACAGAGCTACCACATGATCCAGCAATCCCACTCCTGGGCATATATCCAGAGAAAACCATAATTTGAAAAGATACATGCACCCTTATGTTCATTGCAGCACTGTTTCACAATAGCCAAGACATGGAAACAACCTAAATGTCCACTGATAGATGAATGGATAAAGAAGATGTGGGATATATGTATACAATGGAATACTACTCAGCCATAAAAAAGAATAAAAATAATGCCATTTGCAGCAACATGGATGGACCTAGAGATTATCATACTAAGTCAGAGAAAGACAAATACCGTATGATACCACTTGTATGTGGAATCTAAAAATACGATGCAAATGAACTTATTTACAAAACAGAAATGGACTCACAGACTTCAAAAACAAACTTATGGTTACCAAAGGGGGAAAGGTGAGGGGGCGGGATAAATTAGGAGTTTGGGATTAACATATACACACTACTATATATGACAAATACATATACATACATACAATATAACACATACATACTATATATAACATATACATATACTATGTATAACATATACACACTACTACTATATATGACATATACACACATACATACAATATAACACAGACATGCTATATATAACATATACTATGTATAACATATACATACTACTACTATATATAAAATAGATAGTCAACAAGGACCTAGTGTCTAGCACAGGGAACTCTACTCAATATTCTGTAATAAGCTGTGGGAAAAGAATCTGAAAAAGAATGGCTATATGTGTATGTATAACTGAATCACTTTGTTGTATACTTGAAACTAACACAACATTGTAAATCAACTATACTCCTATATAAAATAAAAATTAAAACAAAATGTTGGCCAACACAGTCCTGCATTAGTTAAGTGCTTCTCCATAGCAGTTACTTAATCATATTCTGTTTGAGCCACCTCTTAAAGTGGTTTTCAGTGCTGCCTCTTAAGGCAGATTAGATCTAAGATTATAGGCAGATTAGAGGGCTAAGCTTCCTTAGATCTGTAAGGAAGATGCAGTCTGTCTTTGAGCTGTTCAGTCTCCTTGCTTGAGTGTCTTTCCCCCTTTCTGATTTTGCGATCACTGGACCACACACACCACTGCCAGGGTCTGGGGCCTCGGTGCCGCTCGCCTCCACACCCCGGGCCTCCTCTAAGCCAGAAAAGAGCCGTACGGGCCTGCTCTTTCTGAAACAGAGGGCCCTGAACACCTCCTGTATCTCGAGAAGGGTTTTTTTTTTTTTTTTTACCCCTGCCATCAGCTCGGGTAAACCAAGTCAACAGAGAATATTTTGCACGCAAGAAAGAGTTCACCCCCCTGAAGACGGAGTCAGGGAATGAGACTTTCAGGAATAAATAGGTCACTGTATGGTGGCTGCAATCAGACATCTTCATTTCCGCAAATGAATAGAATCACACAGCGGAAGGGGTCTGGCCAGGGCTGACACACCTTCCAGGTCCCAGAGAAAGGGTGTCCTTTCATGGAGTGACCCCAGAGAAAGGGGCGATGCCCTCCTGCTGCCCCGTCTGTCCAGAATTCCTCCAGGGACACGCCCAGGACATTCCTGCCCCAGGGCATCTGGCTGTTACCTGCCCCTCATCTCAGCTCAGAGTATCTGCCGCATCGCTCCCTCTGCTCCAGCTGCCCTGCCGTAGGTTGTGTCCATCAGACGAGCCTGAGCCACAAGCTGCTCTCTCTGCCTGGAATATTCTCTCCAGGAAGCCTGGATCAGGACCCCTGCTATGAGCACCCTCTCCTGCATAATCCTTGGGAGAGCTGACAATCCCCCAAGTGGTAGGAAGTAGTCAGTAAAACTTTAAGAAGTACAGGGATTAAGGTCCATCCATACACACAGAGAGGCCCATAGCAGTGAGGCAGGAGATAGAGGGGCCCCACGCTAAACAGATAAAAGACAGAGACCACATATTTCTCATTCTTGAGGTCAAGGAGACCTTCCCGACTATACATGCACAGAAAAGCTCCTCAGAGGTCAAAAGGGGAGTGATATCAACCTACCCATAGGCCTCTTTGCTGGAGTCCATCTTGGCTAAGAAATGCACGCACACACGGGAGGGTCCCGAGATATTCCGAGTACAGAGTCAGATCCAGGCAAAGCAAGATGACTGGCCAAGGAAACCTGAAAGAAATGCCCCGTAGAAGGGATTTAAACTACCACGAGGACACGACTCTCTCTGAGTCCGCCCGTGTGTCTATTCTCCTAATAAACACTTTACTTGTTTCACTACTTTCTGTCTTTGTGGGAATTCATTTCTGCAAAGCTGGAGGGCCAGGGCCTTGTCACTGGTCATTAGTCTAGTGGCTACGATTCAGCGCTCTCACCATTACGGCCTGACCTCAATCTCTGGCCGGGAACCAAAATCCTGCTTCAAACCACTGCAGGCCAAGGCCACCCAAGATCAGCAGGACCTGCTAAAAACCATGAAGGCCGATGCTCTTCTGTGGAACCTGGTGGAAGGGGGCTGGGAGGCTCATACAGTTTCCCCCCTCCATGTCATCCAGAGCTTAAAGACTCCCTCCGAGTTCAGCAGCGTTGCTGCCACCTGGTGGTCATTTCTGGAACTTCCTCCAAGAGACTTGCAAGCCCTGCTCCTCACTAAATCCAACTTCCTTCATCTCAGTTTTGGCCACGGGTGTACAAACGTACAACCCACCAGTGGTACGCAGACACGGCCCTGGATGAATGTGTGAGGCAGGTGGCATTTGTACTCATTTCAGGACCTCCCTTTCAGAAGTACTCAGTACCTCTCATCATTCCTATTTGGGGGAAAGTGATAAACTAAAGCACTAGAAAACTCATGTTTCCCTCTTATCACCTTAGAACTATAGGAAGACGGCGATGTTTAATCAAAGGGTCGAGCATCCAGTGGTGGAATTCCAAGTATCAGAGGCCGGAACTGTTATGGACTGAATACTGGTTTCCCTCCTAAGTCCATGTGTTGAAGGCCAAATGCCTAACATGATGGTACACGATGGGGGGAGGGCGCCTTTGGAAGGTAATGAAGGTTAAATGAGGTCATGAGGGTGAGGCCCTCCTGTTAGGATTAATGCCCTTCTATGAAAAGACACCTGAACCTGAGAAAATATTTGAAGAGATTATAGTTGAAAACTTCCCTAACATGGGTAAGGAAATAGGCAATCAAGTCCAGGAAGCATAGAGAATCCTATACAGGAAAAACCCAAGGAGAAACATGCCGAAACACATATTAATCAAACTATCAAAAATTAAATACAGGGACTGCCCTGGTGGCGCAGTGGTTAAGAATCCACCTGGCAGTGCAGGGGACACAGGTTCAAGCCCTGGTCCAGGAAGATCCCACATGCCGCAGAGCAACTAAGCCCATGAGCCACAACTACTGAGCCCGCACTCTAGAGCCCATGAGCCACAACTATTGCAGCCCGCATGCCACAACTACTGAAAGCTATGCACCTAGAGCCTGTGCTCCGCAACGAAGAGAAGCCACCATGATGAGAAGCCCACACACCGCAACAAAGAGTAGCCCCCACTCGCCACAACTAGAGAAAGCCCACATGCAGTAACGAAGACCCAACACAGCCAAAACATAAATAAATAAATTTATTTTAAAAAATTAAATACAAAGAAAAAATATTAAAAATCAGCAAGGGAAAAGCAACCAATAACATACAAGGGAATCCCCATAATGTTATCAGCTGATTTTTTCAGCAGAAACTCTGCATGCCAGAAGGGAATGGCAGGATATATTTAAAGTGATGAAAGGGAAAAACCTACAACTAAGATTACTCTACCCAGCAAGGATCTCATAGAGATTCAACAGAGAAATCAAAAGCTTTACAGACAAGCAAAAGCTAAGAGAATTCAACACCACCAAACCAGCTCCACAGCAAATGCTAAAGGAACTTCTCTAAGTGGGAAACACAAAAGAAGAAAAAGACCTACAAAAACAAACCCCAAACAATTAAGAAAACGGTAATAGGATCACACATATCCATAATTACCCTAAATGTGAATGGATTAAATGCTCCAACCAAGACACACACTGGCTGAATGGATACAAAAACAAGACCCATATATATGTTGTCTACAAGAGATCCACTTCAGACCTAGGGACACATACAGACTGAAAGTGAGGGGATGGAAAAAGATATTCCATGCCAATGGAAATCAAAAGAAAGCTGGAGTAGCCATACTCATATCAGACAAAATAGACTTTAAAATAAAAACTATCATAAGAGACAAAGAAAGACACTACATAATGATCAAGGGATCAATCCAAGAAGATATAACAATTATAAGTATATATGCACCCAACATAGGAGCACCTCAATACATAAGGCAAATGCTAACAACTGCAGAAGAGGAAATTGACAGTAACATGATAATACTGGGGGACTTTAACACCCCACTACACCAATGCACAGATCTTCCAGACAGAAAATTAATAAGGAAACACAAGAATTAAATGATACAATAGGCCAGATAGATTTAATTGATATTTATAGAACATTCCATCCAAAAACAGCAGAATACACTTTCTTCTCAAGAGCACATGGAACATTCTCCAGGATAGATAAAATCTTGCGACACAAAGCAAGCCTTGGAAAATTTAAGAAAACTGAAATCATATCAAGCATCTTTTCTGACCACAACACTGTGAGACTAGAAATCAATTACAGGAAAAAAATGTAAAAAACACAAACACATGGAGGTTAAACAGTGTACTACTAAATAACCAAGAGATCACTGAAGAAATCAAAGAGGAAATCAAAAAATACCTAGGGACAAATGACAACAAAAACACCACGACCCAAAACCTATGGGACGCAGCAAAAGCAGTTCTAAGAGGGAAGTTTAGAGCAATACAGTCCTACCTCAAGAAACAAGAAACATCTCAAATAAACTATCTACCCTTACACCTAATGAACTAGAGAAAACATAACAAACAAACAAACAAAACCCAGTTAGTAGAAGGAAAGAAATCATAAAGATGAGAGCAGAAATAAATGAAATAGAAACAAAGAAAACCATAGCAAAGATCAATAAAACTAAAAGCTGGTTCTTTGAGAAGAGAAACAAAATTGATAAACCTTTAGCCAGACTCATCAAGAGTGAGAGGACTCAAATCAATAAAATTAGAAATGAAAAAGGAAAAGTTACAACAGACACCGCAGAAATACAAAGCATCAACTCTACACCAATAAAATGGACAACCTGGAAGAGATGGACAAATTCTTAGAAAGGTACAATCTCCCAAGACTGAACCAGGAAGAAATAGAAAACATGAACAGACCAATCACAAGTAATGAAATTGAAACCGTGATTAAAAATCTTCCAACAAAAGGCCAGGACCAGAGGGCTTCACAGGTGAATTCTATCAAACATTTAGAGAAAAGCTAACACCCAACCCCCTCAAACTATTCCAAAAAATTACAGAGGAAGGAGGCTTCCCTGGTGGTGCAGTGGTTAAGAATCCACCTGCCAATGCAGGAGACATGGGTTTGATCCCTGGTCCGGGAAGATACCACATGCCGCAGAGCAATTAAACCTGTGCGCCACAACTACTGAGCCCGCGCTCTAGAGCCCAAAAGACACAACTACTGAGCCCGCGTGCCACAACTACTGAAGCCCGTACACTGCAATGAAGAGTAGCCCCCACTCGCGCAACTAGAGAAAAGTCTGTGTGCAGCAACGAAGACCCAGTGCAGCCAAAAATTAATTAATTAATTTTTTTTAATTGCAGAGGAAGGATCACTCCCAAACTCATTCTATGAGACCATGATCACCCTGACACCAAAACCAGACAAAGATATCACAAAAAAAGAAAATTACAAACCAATGTCACTGATGAACATAGACACAAAAATCCTCAACAGAATACTAGCAAACCAAATACAACAATGCATTAAAAGGATCATACACCAAAATCAAGTGGAATTTATCCCACTTGACAGTGGAATTCAGGGATACAAGAATTTTTCAGTATCTGCAAATCAAATCTCAATAGATGCAGAAAAAGCTTTTGACAAAATTCAATACACATTTATGATAAAAACTCTCCAGAAAGTGGACATAGAGGCAATCTACCTCAACATAATAAAGGCCATATACAGCAAATCCACAACAAATATCATTCTCAATGGTGAAAAACAAAGCATTTCCTCTAATATCAGGAGCAAGACAAGGATGTCCACTCTTGCCACTCTTATTCAACATAGTTTTGGAGGTCCTAGCCACGGTAATCAGAGAAGAAATCTGATTTATAAAAGGAATACAAATTGGAAAAGAAGAAGTAAAACTGTCACTGTTTGCAGATGACATGATACTATACATAGAAAATCCTAAAAGTGCCACCAGAAAACTACTAGACTAATCAATGAATTTGGTAAAGTTGCAGGATACAAAATTAATGCACAGAAATCTCTTGCATTCCTATAAACTAACAACAAAAGATCAGAAAGAGAAATTAAGGAAGCAATCACATTCACCACTGCAACAAAAAGAATAAAATACCTAGGAATAAACCTACCCAAGGAGGTAAAACACCTGTACTCAGAAAACTATAAGACACTGATGAAAGAAATCAAAGATGACAGAAACAGATGGAGAGATATACCATGTTCTTGGATTGGAAGAATCAATATTCTTAAAATGACTATACTATCCAAGACAATCTACAGATTCAATGCAATCCCTACCAAACTACCAATGGCATTATTCACAAAACTAGAAAAAAAAAGTCACAATTTGTATGGAAATACAAAAGACCCCGAATAGCCAAAGCAATTGTGAGGGGAAAAAAATGGAGCTGGAGGAATCAGGCTCCCTGACCTCAGACTATACTATAAAGCTACAGTAATCAAGACAGTTTGGTACTGGCACAAAAACAGAAATATAGAACAATGGAACAGGATAGAAAGCCCAGAGATAAACTCGTACACCTATGGACATCTAATCTATGACAAAGGAGGCAAGAACACACAATGGAGTAAAGACAGTCTCTTCAATAAGTGGTGCCGGGAAAACTGGACAGCTACATGTAAAAGAATTGAAATTAAAATACTCCCTAACACCATACACAAAAGTAAACTCAAAATGGATTAAAGGCCTAAATGTAAGACCAGACACTATAAAACTCTTAGAGGACATTCTTTGACATAAATCACACCAAGATCTTTTTTGACCCACCTTCTAGAGTAATGGAAATAAAAACAAAAATAAACAAATGGGACCTAATGAAACTTAAAAGCTTTCACACAGCAAAAGAAACCATAAACAAGATGAAAAGACAACCCTCAGAATGGGAGAAAATATTTGCAAAAGAATCAATGGACAAAGGATTAATCTCCAAAGTATACAAACAGCTCATGCAGCTCAATATCAGAAAAACAAACAACCCAATCAAAAACTGGGTGGAAGACCTAAACAGACATTTCTCCAAAGCAGAAGACATACAGATGGCCAAGAGGCACATGAAAAGATGCTCAACATCACTAATTATTAGAGAAATGCACATCAAAACTTCAATGAGGTATATCACCTCACGCCAGTCAGAATGGCCAGAATCAAAAAATTTACAAACAATAAATGCTGGAGAGGGTGTGGAGAAAAGGGAACCCTCCTACACTGTTGGTGGGAATGTAAATTGATACAGCTGCTATGGAGAACAGTAGGGAGGTTCCTTAAGAAACGAAAAATAGAATTACCATATGACCCAGCAATCCCACTACTGGGCATATACCCTGAGAAAACCATAAGACACATGCACCCCAATGTTCATTGCAGCATTATTTACAATAGCCAGGTCATGGAAGCAACCTAAATGCCCATCAACAGACGAATGGATAAAGAAGATGTGGTACATATATACAATGGAGTATTAATCGGCCATAAAAAGCAATGAAATTGGGTCATTTGTAGAGACGTGGATGGACCTAGAGCCTGTCATAGAGAGTGAAGTAAGTCAGAAAGAGAAAAACAAATATCGTATATTAACGCATATAGGAGGAATCTAAAAAAGTGGTACAGATGAACCTGTTTGCAAGGCAGAAATAGAGACACAGGCATAGAGAACAAACGTATGGACACCAAGAGGGAAAAAGGGGTGGGGTGGGATGAATGGGGAGATTTGGATTGACATATATACACTAATATGCATAAAATAGGTAACTGAGAACCTGCTGTATAGCACAGGGAACTCTATCTACTTCACTGTACAGTAGAAACCAACACAACATTGTAAAACAACTATATCCCAATTAAAAGACACCTGGACTTCCCTGGTGGCGCAGTGGTTGAGAGTCCCCCTGCCAATGCAGGGGACACGGGTTCATGCCCAGGTCCGGGAAGATCCCACATGCCGCAGAGCGGCTGGGCCCGTGAGCCATGGCCGCTGAGCCTGCGCGTCGGAGCCTGTGCTCTGCAATGGGAGAGGTCACGACAGTGAGAGGCCCGTGTACCGCAAAAAAAAAAAAAAAGACACCTGAGAAGATGGCCATCTGCAAGCCAGGAGGAGAGCCTTCACCAGAACCCAACCACCCTGATCTCCAACTTCCAGCCTCTAGAAATGTGAGGAAATAAATGTCTGCTGTTTAAGGCACCCCGTCTGTGGTATTTGTTGGTGGAATCCCCTGGGAACTCAAACCCCACCAGCGGGGGTGTGAATCTGTGCAAGGCAGCCCTGTCTCCCACCTCTGCTCACCAGGAACTTGCTGCCCTTTCATTTTTAGTTGTGGGACTTCTGGAAGAAGTTGTGCTGCCCACAGCAGGGATGAAGGAGCCAGAAGCTGCAGACACGTGGGTGAGGAAGGAAGCCCGGGAAACCGAGGGCCTGACTCAGATGTGCTCACCAGAACAACAGTTCAACCCGATAAAGGTAGTTAGCAGGTGACGATGGTGTATTTTAATTGAAATCTGAACAAAAGGCTCCAGGCAGAGCCTAGTGAGAAGGTTCCCGCTCTTAGCCTGAAGATCCGGTTTCTATTCGAGCTCCCCAGGACTGCATTAGATTCTGAGCAACAGGACCTCACAGTTCATTCTCGGGTGTCAGCAAAAGACAAACGTGTGCAAATGCCAAGCCACGCAGCCCCGTTCTAGATTGTGCGATTGATACTTTGTACTCAAGGATGAATTTACATGTATCCCTGTTGCATTTCCACCTGTTAAGAGTCAACAGATCATTCCAGGTGCATTAAATAAAACGCAAACCCTTTACCGGGGGCCACGGGGCTCTGCTATGCAGCTCCTACCAACATCTCCAACCTGCTCTGCAGACGCTGGTGCTTGAATGCAAGGAATGCAAAGATATTACCTCTGTCTTTCAGTAGCTCTTAGCTGGTGGGAAACCCTTACTGTGCCCCAGGGCCCTATCAGGATGGCGGGGGAGGTGTGTGGAATTTTCATCTGCAACAAAAGGCCACGTGCTACCAAAAGAGGAGGAGAAATTCTGCCCTGGCGTCTTTTTGAAGTGCCGCTGCCAGCACCTCCCGCGTCCAGGCTCTCGGGTGTCAGCGCACCTGGAGGCCTGATCACGCGGAGTCGGGGTGGCGCGGGGGCGGCGTTCTCACTGCGCATGCGCTGAGTCCCCGCTCGCCCCCTTGATTCCCCCTCCCCCAGTCCCTCCCCCCCGCCGGCAGAGAGGATCCCCCATATCCCGGCGACCAATAACTCTGTCTCCCGGCTTCCCAACCAGAGGGGATTTGCCCTCAGGAGACAGCTGGGAATGTCTGGAGACAATTTGGGGGTCTCACCACTTTGGGTCCTGGGGGGTGCCACTGGTGTCTAGTGGGTGGGCGCCAGGGTGCTGCCGACCACCCTACGACGCACAGGACAGGCCCCCAGAATCAAGAGTGACAAGGCTTGTCAACACTCACCTGGGCCGGCCTTCCAGTCTCTTCACAGCGGAGGACCCAGGGAGCAAGGCGTCTGGCTTGGACGGATCCGGTTCTCGGCCCTCGGAAGATGCCAGGGAGGGAGTGGGCTGTATCCCACTTTCCAGCCCCAAACCACCTCTTTCCGGGGCAGCCCCTTCACGGGCAGCTGACCATGACATTGTGGCCCCCCGTGGGGAAGAAGGAAGAGGGCCTCCGGCTCCCCGGGGCACAGGCCTCCTTCCTCTGGCCTCCGCACTCCCGGCTCCCGCTTCTTCGCCACCACCATTTAGGCTTTTCTAACTTTGGCCCTTCCGTGCTGGTTTTAAGCTACGTCCGCCGTCACACGTAGGGCTTGGGAGGGAGGAGCCAGGGGGCGTCCCAGGCTGCAGAGCCCACTCCCCGCAGCCCAGCCCGAGTGGGCGCAGCTGGGCGCGCTGAGCCGTAACTACGGGGCGTGGAAAGCCCACCGGCCGGGAATTTGCTGGAGAAGAGGATCAGCTGGAAGCCCAACGCGGAGGAAAGGGCTGAGGACCTGGGGGTGGCTCCGCGGAGCTGCAGAGGCAGGACCCACCCGGGAAGCCGGGCCCGGACACCCGCTGTGGGGCTGGGCCGGTGCCTGAGGGACGGCGCAGAGGCGATGTAGTAAATGTAGGTCGCAGCCAGGATCAGAAAGGCCTTGCACGCGAAGCCACAAAGGCAGTGCTTTTCCTCGTGGGCGAAAGGGAAGAACCAGTGGATTTTAAGCAGAAAAGGGACGCGGTTTGCACCTTGACGAGCATTTTGGAAGAGATGTGGAGACAGATGAGAGGGAAGCAGAGGCTCAGAGGTGGGAAGGGCCCGTGAGCGTGCATGGTGCCCGCGCAGAAGCTAAGGGGACAGATCACGAAGAAGTGACTCCACGTTGTCCTAACTGGAGGTGTGGGTCTGTGTATTTCCACTCGGCCCAGAGTCTCACTTCTCTTGCTCCTTCCATCCACCTCTGCCTTCTGCAAAACTAAAGCATACTGCTCGCCCACGGATGACATTCACAAGAGGGAAATCTCTGAATTCCATCAACATTAGCCATTGCTTGTGCGGCCAAGCACGCGGCCTGCATTCTGTTGCCATAGCAATACCAGATGCTTCTGGGAAGATGGCCGTACTGAGAAGAACTGACAATATTAAAAAAAAATAGTTTTGTTTTTTTTTTAACTGGAGACCAAAGTTTTGAAAAATTAGCTCAATTACTGTGTCAGGTTCAGTCACACCAAAGCCTAAGGAAGGACAGCCCTCCCGGCAAACATCTTGACGCTTCCGAAGCTTTCTCAAGGAACCAGTATGATGGGGGCAGCCACACAGTCCACCTACCACCCTGGGCTCTAAGCACCCGCTTCTCGGTCAGGGCACAACTGTCCTGCCCTAGTTGCTTCCAAAGAGGACACCACCCACTTCTGGTTGCCCCTGCAGTGTGAAAGCTGCCAGTTCTGGGAAGAAGAGCACAGGCCCTTCAGGTGAAGACCCGTGTGGCCTGCAGCCTGGCTGACAGGCATGCCCACAGGTGACACAGGTCAGCTCCAGGCCGCCCTGGAGCTCAGGCTGCCCTCCTCTCACGAGAGCACCAGTCGCTGCACCAGGGCATGGAAGTGGCTTTCTGCCACACTGTCTTCCTGCCTCGGAATTAGAAAAGACAGGGCGTTGCTTTGAGTAAGTGACCCCATCCGCTGACCTCTCCCAAGACCTTTCCTCACATCTTTCCCAGTGGGAACCAGGGCTGGAAAATGGCACCTGAGGGGAGATGGCCTATTCCAGGGATAAGGGGGAGGAGGGAGGTGACTGAGGGGACAGGCACTCTGGGGTGATGTGATGGGGGCGATTGTGGCTCTGAAGTCAGGAAGAGTGGCACTGACGTCAGCAGGCAGCTTCCAGAAGTTGAGAAGCACCAAAGAGACAAAGAGAGGTTGAGTCAAGGAAGATTCAGGTGACGTCTGCAGAGCCAGAGGGTTTGCTGTCCATGAGAAACGAAGAGGAGCTGCCCTAGAATGTGGCAACGGAACGCACGCCCAGGGCTCAGTTCCAGTCCGTACAGAGCTGGTATGTTCTGTCTGTTTTGTTTTTGAGAAAAGAAATTGCATGTACCAAGCTACTGTTTGAATTTCAAATGGGAATTGAGGTTGGCGGTATGGCTCGGTTTGAAAATATATATTTTATCTAAGAAATGATTTTTGTTCCCAGAAAATAAAAATATTTAAACAAATCAAAGCTTTTTTCTTGAGGGAGTTTTGTTTCTCAGAATTTGGCTTTCCTACGGGAAGCTGAGATTGCTTATGGAAATGGCCCAGAGGTAGTAACTGAAAGCAAGTTTAAGTTATGTATGTAAGAGAAATTAAAAGTGCTTAAAGCATCGAAAGTCGTGTTCTGATGTCCTCTATTTCTTCCGCATACACCTCCTGAAGTAAATTCTCTCATTTTAGAAAAACCTCTGATAGATCAGACTAAAATCCTCAAGTGACTAGTAGGTTTTATTCAGATACATAATACTAACCCTATGTTTTTACTTTTGTGTTCTTAGCATATTATAAAGAGAGAGAAATCTCTACATTAAGTTCTAAAATTCTTCCTTACTAAAACAAAAACTGGAACGACTGGAGTCAATTTAATGAATCCTAATGCCACTGCTAGGTAT
This sequence comes from Mesoplodon mirus, assembly GCF_964341445.2. NCBI lineage: Eukaryota > Metazoa > Chordata > Mammalia > Artiodactyla > Ziphiidae > Mesoplodon > Mesoplodon mirus. Next base: position 11,443,869 of record NC_138979.1, on the reverse strand, counting down.
GGGACCACACGTGGTACATCTGACCTGGGTGGAAAACCATTTGGCATTCTTAGCTGCAAAATCTTGGACCAGTGGCTGAAACTCTCTGCCTCAGTTTCCTCATCTGGAAGAGAGGGATATCATAGGATATTATACTTCTGGAACATCTAGGACTAGGTTCAGCTACGCATGCCAGAAAACTCCAAATAATAATGGCCTAGGGCTTCCCTGGTGGCGCAGTGGTTGAGAGTCCGCCTGCCGATGCAGGGGACATGGTCCGGGAGGATCCCACATGCTGTGGAGCAGCTGGGCCCGTGAGCCATGGCCGCTGAGCCTGCACGTCTGGAGCCTGGGCTCCGCAACGGGAGAGGCTGCAATAGTGAGAGGCCCGCGTACTGCAAAAAAAAAAAAATAATAATAACATAAAATAAATAATAATGGCCTAAACCGGAGAGAAGTCTATCCCTCTGTCATGCCCAGGCCACCTAGAGGGGGGGGTCCACAGCTGGTGTGGCAGGTGGTCCACAGCGTCAGATGTGTAGGCTCCCCCTCGAGGCTCTCTCCTGTTCCCGGTTACCTCATGGTTCAAAAGGGCTGCTGAAGCTCCAGGATCCATTGGTGAAAACAGGAAAGCAGGGAGAACCACACGTCCCTCCCGTTAAGGACACTTGCTGGAAGTTGCATAAACCACTCCTTTTAGCTGGTGGGCACATGGCCACACCTGGCTGGGAGAGAGGCTGAGAAGTGTGATCTTTACGCTGGTGAAGAAGCAGGACTCTGCACCACATCTGTTGCACGGTACATCTGTGCAGTGTTGTTGCCTAGAAAACACTTAGAACGCTGTGTGCCTGGCAGTCGCTGCACCTCGTGTGAGCTGCTGTCAGCACACATGCAGTGGTGGAGGCGCTGAGGAAACATCCCTGTCGAGGAATTCCCTCCTCGGCTGTCCTCTTCTGTTCTTTCTTACTCCTGATTTTAGACACTGGGATTGGGGTTGGCGAGAGGCCACAGTTGTACTTTCTTTCATCAAGGATGGCTTATCCACTCTAGGCATCAGGGTGGTAATTTAGGGCTTAAAGCAGAGACTGCAATGCTCTGTGCAGTGGCCCCAGGCTGGTGGAGGCAGGGGTGGGGGGCCTGGGGGAGCCAGAAAGCTGAAAGGAGTGGCAGCTACCCAGTTCCTGTGGGAATGTGGGTCTAGAGGAACCAGAGCTGCCGGATCTTCCAGTTTTAAGAGAATCTGGATTCTTACGTGACATCTCTTTTTGTTCACTGTGAACACTTTTCTTATTATGGCCACAGGCACGCAATCCGTCCACTAAGACCCCATGAGATGAAAATAATTAGGTAAGGGGCAGGCTGGATGAAGCGATCAGGAGCCGTAGCTGGAGGGCGCGCTCGTGAAAAGCGCATGTGGAGAGACATGGGGGGAGGTGGGCCTGAGGTCCTTGAGTCCGCAGCCCCTCCCTTCTTAGCAGGATGAGGAACCCAAGGAAGGAAGTTTGAATGCTTAAGCTATAATTTTATGATTTAAGAGCTTTGTTTGCATGATTTCTATTCCAAGGGGCTGGAGGAATGGGAAGATTACTGTTTCCTAATATTTACAATGGTATCAGGGCTTCCCTGGTGGCACAGTTGTTAAGAATCTGCCTGCCAATGCAGGAGACATGGATTCCAGCCCTGGTCTGGGAAGATCCCATATGCCATGGAGCAACTAAGCCACAACTACTGAGCCTGCGCTCTAGAGCCCGTGCGCCCTAGAGCCCATGCTCCACAACGAGAAGCCACTGCAGTGAGAAGCCCCCGCCACAACTAGAGAAACCCTGTGCACGGCAACGAAGACCCAACGCAGCCAAAAACAATAAATTAATTAATTAAAAAAAATAAACTGTCCACTTTGTAGTTTTAAAATGGTATCCTAGAAATACAGTGGTCACTTAAAAAAGAACAAAGTCATATTTCTGCTTTTGTGTTTGATTCACTAGGAAGCTAGAGACATTATTCTCTGAATCTTAAGGGCTCCTCTAAGAAAACTCTCCAGAGGTTCCTGTGTGACTCTATGAGCTACTAGGAATTTTATGTTGACTTTCAAAGCCACAGAGGAGGTGGCATGAAGATGCTTGATTCTTCCTCTCACTTTCTCTTCAAAAAGCAACCTTCCGGTATTCTCAAAAATAGAAAAGGGGAAAATTATCATTTAGGTACATTGAACTATGTACACCGTGACCAAGGTATACTTTCTTGGCACAAAGATGATAATGATAAAATTATAAATCTCTTATTCTGACTTGTATGAGTAAACACTATAAATATATGAGAAAACAAAATCACCATAGGCGAGGGTCAGTAGAAATATCAGATTAAAGAATGAGGTTAAAGATGAAAGAAACAGACCTGATAAAACTGAAGCTATGGCAAGCATCAGATCTAAAATATAACAATAACAGCAAACACATATAACAGTAACTATGAGACTTCTCTGTGCCTTTTCTTCTTTCCACATGTGAGGAAAGGCACAGAGAAGTTACGTAGCTATCAAACTCATCCAGTTTGTAAACGGCAGAGCCTAGATTTGAAGCCAGGCTGTCTGGTTCTAGAATTCATGCTAACATCAATGGGTTTAATATTTTATAGACATAAAAGAAGGCTTAAAATGTGATGCAAACAAAAGGGATCTCAAAATTGACTAGGCTGTTTTGAATCAACTAAACAACTTTTAGAAATGAGACATGAAATTTATTTAAAACTGGACAGATTTTTTAAATTTAATAATCTTTAAGTACCCATTATTTCTAAGAGTATCTTTGATATACATTTTGCAAGTAATGTGTAGCAGGCACTATATTTGGAAGAGTATCTCATTTAAATCTAATAACCCTTATAGTAGATACTATTACCATCATCATTTATACAAAGGGAATAAATTAAGAAATGTTAAATAATTTGTCCAAGTTTATGTATCTAGGAAGTATAGAGTTGGTTTGACTTCCAAATGCATGTTCCTTTCACTCATAATCTCCAGAAAAAGGTAAACAGCATATATGACTTCAGCTAGAAAAGTTAAATATTATCTGTGTACACGAGTGAAGTTAGGCCAATGGAAACATTTACAAGAGATCCCTGCCAGACACGGCCAAAAAGAGAGGGGGAATGTATAGAGTAGGCAATTTTTTTTTTTTTTTTTTTTTTGCGGTACGCGGGCCTCTCACTGTTGTGGCCTTTCCCGTTGCAGAGCACAGGCTCCGGACGCGCAGACTCAGCGGCCATGGCTCACGGGCCCAGCTGCTCCGTGGCATGTGGGATCTTCCCGGACCGGGGCACGAACCCGTGTCCCCTGCATCGGCAGGCGGACTCTCAACCACTGCGCCGCCAGGGAAGCCCTAGAGTAGGTAAATTTTTAAAAGTCAGAACCAGGGACTTCCCTGGCCGTCCAGTGGTTAGAATTCCACGCTTCCACCGCAGGGGGCACAGGTTCAATCCCTGGTCAGGTAACTAAGAGCCTGCGTGCTGCACGGCAGCAAAAAATTAAATAAATACATAAATAAATAAATGTCAGAACCAATTAAGGCAGTTATAAATGGATGGCATTTAAATATATATATATTAGAATAAGTTTCAAGCCATGCAAAGTTCACCAAAACAATTTTTATTTCCAGTGTTTAATTGGGTATGCACACAGGCATGACACAGGTTTGGATCCATTAAGTCCTCATGCAGAATTATATTCTTCTCCATAAAGAAGCCAGTTCCATCCAGGTCACTATCTACACACCTATGTTACAACATTTATATCAAATCTGGTATCTGAAGAAAAGATACACATATAATATGTTCATTTAAGTTACGTATTTTACAGAAAGATTAAAAATTCAAGTCACACAAAACTCAAAAACTGTATTAAAAGTTTGAATAGAAAACTCAGAGATCCACCTGGAATGACTAGAGAATGGAAGTTCTGTATCTACCTGTGTTAAAACTGGTAAATGTGATGAAATTTGTTACCAATAAAACGCATTTGTTTACTCGTGTAAGTTATCTAATTTTAACAATATGGCACCCTAAAAACCAAATGTATTTTTATGATGAGGCACTTTTGTTAGTGATGAAACCAAAAGAACACATTTGCTGCATACTAATGCCAGCTATTTTCTTCAGTAATCTTGGGTGTATGCACTACGCGGTGAGTCGCAACAAATAACCTTGCTCATTTGTATACAACTATCCAATATATTTTTAAATATATATATATGTTCTTCTGGCTGTAGTAATGCACTGTAAAGCTATTTCACAGTGCAAAATGATGAAACCAGCCCAAATGAAGGCTGCATAATAACAATTCTGGTACAAGAAAATATTTACAGAGTTATGGAACGTGTAACAGTAGCTTTTATTCGCTGGAGTGGACGTACCCCCAGTTTAAAGACAGGGATGGAACTGTGCTTTGTTGCCTGGGGTTTCGGACAGTTGATGAGGTTGGGCCGTCGCTGCAGAACTGGCGTTTTGGCTCGTGTTCTGGAAGCTTTCTCCATTGATTTGGTCAGATGACTGTGGTGGTGTGGAAAGAGGGGGCCTGTTAGTTGAAGCCAAGGTGCTGGGAGAACTGTCTGCATCGGACTGAGAAGACAGGGCTGGGTCCGTGGTGGGTATTTCTAATGTGCTCAGGCTCTGGGGCTGGGGGTCCCCCACGTCCCCTCTGCTCAGGTCGGCCGTACTGGTGCGTAGCCGCTCCCTGGCCAGCCAGTCTGAGATGGACAGGTCCTGGGCTGAGCATTTGGGCTTCAACCGAGTCACAGCTGAAAGTTCGGATTCTCTGTCCCCACTCTGCTCCTGCGCTTTCCAGAAATTCAAAACACTGATTTCAGTAGCATCCCTGTGCCCTCCCAGCGTGTGTCTGCGTTTGATGTTTTTCCTTTTGGCAGGATCGGCGTTGGTTTTTTGATTTCCTACTCCAAACATGTCATCTGCCGGCGCTTTGGGCCTCAGTTTTAACCGATCAGCTATTTTCGTTTTCCAGGTGGGTTCCTGTTTCTCGGATTCGCTTCTGGCTGGTGGTGTCAGTAAACTCCCCGTTGATTTTCCTTTTTTCATCACCTCGAACACTTTCGTGATGGAAGGGGCTTCTTTCTCATTCTTGGCATCTCCTAGAGTCGCGCTGTCTGACTTGAATCTGGCGGATTTTTTCCTGGACAGAGTGTCACACTCAATCAGCTTATGGGAACTGAAGAGCTGTCTCCGGCTCTCCAGACTCGGTGTTAAACTCCCCTCCGTACAGCTGACTTCACTGCCTTCGGAGTCCCGCCGGCTCGCCTTCGTGGCCTCGTGCAGTTTTCCGCGGAGGAACCTCTCGGAGGCCAGCGCGGCGGGGAAGACGGGGAAGTCGCTCTCGCTGTCCGTCTCCACCGGCCGCCCCTCGCTGACCAGCTCGCTCCTCTCGTCGTCGGCGTCGTCACCCCTGCTCTCGGCCACCGACTGCACTTCGGGGCTCAGCCGGCTGGAGTCGAGGCCGGTCACGGAGGGGGCGGGCGACGTCGCCGAGCAGTCGGCGGTGATGGTGCCGACACTGACCAGAAACTCACCGACTCTGGGTTCGGGGCTGGTGGATTTCTTGGTGGAAAACCTCGCCAGGGCGCCAGAGTCGGGCCCCGTCTCGTCCGGGTGGGAGGCCTTCTGGGCCGCGAGGGCTCTGGGGCCCTCCTTCAGGATGGCCAGGCGACAGCTCGGGGTGGGCGACCTGCTCTGCTTGGCGCCCTGGGGGGCCGGGGGCTCCGCGCTCTCCCCTCGCAGGGCTCGCTGATCAGCTCTGGCCGCGCTGCCGTCTTTCGTCGCGTGATTTTCTTTGCAAGCCACGGTCCTTTGTTTCCTGCCCGGTGTCTCGCTCTCTTTTTTGGACTCTTCTCTAATATCGTTGTGACCCTGCTCTGCGGTTTCTTTCTTAAAAAACACATTGTCCAGTTCGTCTTCCGAGCTGCTGGGCTGTGCTTTTTCTTTTGGTTTTTTCCTCTTGCGACTGGCGGCCGCGAAGATGGACGACACAAGCAGGTCCCTGCTGTACTGATCTTTTCCGGATCCCCAAGAACCCTGGGGAGCAGAGACACGAGACTTTGAACATAAGAACGTTATTGAGTTCATTTTCTGAAAAGGTACCCCCCACCAGCACCAATATTTCTTTTCTTTTTTTCTTTTTTTTTTTGTGATTTCCATTGCTTTGGTGATTATTTTTTATTTTTTAACCGATATATAGTTGATTTACAATGTTGTGCCCATCTCAGCTGTACAGCAAAGTGACTCAGTTATACACATATAGACATTCTTTTTTTTCATATTCTTTTCCATTATGGTTTAGCACAGGAGATTGAATATAGTTCCCTGTGCTGTACAGCAGAACCTTGTTGTTTATGCATCCTGTATATAACACTGAATAGTTTGCATCTGCTCATCCCAAACTCCCAGCCCTTCCCTCCCCCTCCCCCAAGTATTTCTTAACCACAAAAGCTAAGCAATAACAGGGTGCAGTTTTTTTTACACCCCCTTTTAACTTGTACCTAAGACAACTTCTTATTTTTATTTAATCTGTCCCATTTCTTGCCTGGTGGTATTTATCTGCCATGTCACAGCTGACATACACCTGTCTTCCAGGGACACCTTCTGTGCTTGGGGCCCTCTCACACTCCTATTCTTCTTGACTTCCCTCCATCTACAGACCGTCCCTGCTTCTGCTACCCTCAGAGGGTCCTCAGGTTCCTTCCTCTGGAACACGGGTCTCATAAAGAGTCAATATTCCGACAGAGTTGAATATAATATTCTGACATTGGTTAAAATTTTATGACTGACTTCAATCTTCCAATTACAGCTGTCACATGATACAGATACTGTATCAGATAAGCTGATTAAGATAAGGGAGCTCCTGGGTTCTCATTAGTTCAGGCAGGCTGGATCTGCAGAGACTGGCCTTAGGTAAATCAAGTTGGCACTGTCTTCACTGATCTCAAGTAACAACCAAATCATGAAGTTCAAAAAACATAAGGTCAATTAAGACCTTAAATCCTTACCATAGAAACACTGCAGTGCCCTGTAATGAGAAAGTGGCAGTGCGGCCAATTGGCTTTGTCAGCTACGCCTAACAGGTTCTTGATGATGACTGTTTAAGTGTTCATAATGCCTACAGGCTAAGTAAATTCGGGTGTGGGGGGGTGTCAATAAGCACTAGCTGGTGTAACACACACGATTTAAGTCAAGCAGGCAGGCAGGAAGTATGCAGAGTAACAGAAACTGAGTAATAGTTTCTCTGTTGTCATAAAAATCTTAGACAAGCTAGAACTACTATACTGAAGTCTTGAAAATTACAGTAAAAATTCAGGCTTTTGTATTAGAAAGGATTCACCAAAGTGAAATCACAGATTGATGGAACTTTGTTTTTATAAGTTATAAAGGATTGTATAATTATACAGGACCTAAGGGTTATTCACATTTAACACATTCTGTTGAAGACCGCAGGGGATGATGGCTGTGACTGAGCCCTGAATTAGAAGACCTGGTGTTCCTTCCCTAGCTTGCTGTGTATGACACTGAGCAAGTGATTCACTTTTAAACACCTCAACTTCATTGTTGATTTAAGTGAGAAGAAATTAGATTAGATTATACTATCTTTAGGATTCCCAACGGTTCCCTTTAAAATTCGATGTTTCTGTGATCACTCTGAAGAAAACTGTTACAAAAAATTATATCATTTGGACATCCATTATATTATAGGTATAATACAAACACCACCATAATTTACTTAAGATGAAGAGGCTGCTATAACCACAGGTTAAGAACTATGCATCCAGTAAGAGGAAAGGAGGGAATTTCAAACAGGTCTGAAATCTAAAACCTAAAAATTGAAATCTAAAATCTTATATTCTGGCAAAAAGAGGTGGGAAACTGTTCCAAAAGTAAAGAAGTCTAAGGAGACATGACAACATAACGCAAGGGGCGATCCTTGATTGCATCCTATATACAGGAAAAGAAAAAACAACACACATTATTGGGACAACTGGCGAAATTTGTGTAAAAACTGTACATTAGAAATAATAATGTATTGTACTCATGTGAACTACCAGAATACAATAATTATGCTGTAATTACATAGAAGAATCCCCTTGTTCTTCAGAGATGCACACTGAAGCATTTAGGGGTAAAGTTATCATGTCTATAAGTCAACTCTCAAATGACTCAGAAAAAAACAATTACATACATATCAAGATTTACCAACTGATAAATCTAGGGCAAAAGGTTTGGGTGCTATTATTCCAATAACTTTCTTCTTGGCTTAAAATTTTTCAAAATAAAAAGTTGGGGTAAAAAGATGGTAAAATCACAATATAAGTGATAGCAAAATGATATATCATTAAATATTTTATGATATTTTCTGCAAGAAATTCAATTCTAATTTAGTCATATGTGATCCCGTTATGTTTAGAAATGATATGTAATGATATGTATGTCTCATTTCCAAATAGGACATTTGAACAAATTTATTGACAATTCTACTTGCTACAGTCTCAGAAGAGCAAAGCTGGTACAAAATGAATTAATGAAAAACTTTCTAACTGAATGTCTTAAAAACTACTCAAGAAGTGTACTTTGGTGGTGGTGTCAACAGAACACAAATTATGTAAACAAAAATTGATTATAAAAACAAAATTAGGGACTTCCCTGGTAGTGCGGTGGTTAAGAATCCGCCTGCCAATGCAGGGGACACGGGTTCGAGCCCTGGTCCAGGAAAATCCCACATGCCGCAGTGCAACTAAGCTCGTGCGCCACAACTACTGAGCCTGCACTCTAGAGCCTGTGAGCCACAACTACTGAGGCTCGTGTGCCTAGAGGCCGTGCTCTGCAACAAGAGAAGCCACTGCAATGAGAAGCCCGCGCACCGCAACGGAGAGTAGTCCCCGCTCGCCACAACTAGAGAAAGCCCGCAAGCAGCAACGAAGACCCAATGCAGCCATAAATAAATAAATAAATAAATTAAAAACAAAACAAACAAAAAAAACCAAAACAAAATTAGTGATCTTGTTGAAAAGAAGGCAAGAATATATATTTTCATAAAAAATGTATAATAATAATAAAGTCTATATTACTACTGAAATGTTTACAGAATGAAATAAAATGTTTGGGATTTGCTTCCAAATAGTCCCGAGGGACTTCCCTGGTGGTCCAGTAGTTAAGACTCTGAGCTTCTACTGTAGGGGACACGGGTTCCATCCCTGGTAGGGGAACTAATATCCCACCTGCTGCGAGGCCAAAAAAAAAAAGTCACGAGGAGGAGGAAAGTGGGCGGGTGCAGATGAGAGAATCTTGGCCATGTGTTAATTGTTGAGGGTGGATAATAAGGGCTCATTATATTATTCTCTCTACTTTTGCATATGTTAGAACATTTTCACATTAAGAATGAGGAGGTAAATGCCTACTTCTTTGAATTATGCTAAACTACACTGAGATAAATCCAACACCCCACCTCACAATCCAGTATTCCTCTATCATATTCTATTTTAAGCATTCATTTTTCCCTTTATAAGACTCTGCTGGTCTGTCATCAGACACAGACAGGGGTGCATCTGCATACGAATCATAACAATCAGCCACAGAGCAATTCCCCTCTAAAATATTCCAAACTGTACAAAACAATTTACCTTAGATTTTGTTGAGTCACTAGTAGCTGAATCTGTGAGAAGTTAAAGAAAACATGGTCAGTATTGGTCAGATTCTTTACTGCTTTCAACAAACAATGCAAAACTTATGGAAAAGACAGGCACAGAACAAAATGTGAAAGCAAAACTCAAAAACAATAGAACACAGTGGATAGTCAGAGCTCACAAAGATGCAAGCTGCACCACAGAAAGCCACCGCCATGAAAGGATGCTGTGAATTGTAGGCAGAATCAGCTCAATGATAGGGATGGCAAAGGAGCCCTGTACTAAACAAAACAGAAACACTAGTGTTTATTAAATTTGCTAAGCATTAAATCTAGCAATAAAGCAGCTCGAAGACCTTTTGAAGAATTGCACTATGTACCACATCCTGTATCTGAAACTGATACACAATGTAGAACGTTTAGGATTGTTGGCTGCCCTCGCTACAAATTGAGATGCTCAGACTCAGTGTATTTATGTTGATTTTTGTCAGACTGTCAATGTTAAATTTTAGAAGCATATACTGTGTGCGTAAGGATGCATTAGGATAACCCTGCTTCTAGGTCACTTTGATGTTACGTTAAATCATGCTGACCTCTGTGCTCTGGACCCTGGTTTCACATCTGTGCAGTCAGGGATCCTTTTGACTAGTTAAACTGCTACCAGTTTTCCAATTATTTATTAACAAATGCTATTATGGAAATGGAAAAATGGAGAGCATCATTTTACTGTCTGGCAAAAACTCAGATTATACAAGTATAAAGAGGGTAGGAAGGGGCTAGCACTCTTCAGGACAACACCAATTTGGAAATTTTCTCTTTCAACTTCAGGGAAATGGATTTTTCAGAATTAATGAGCTGAGCCCCATGCCACGCCCCTTTCAACACATGGCTCAATGCTTTATGACTTTAAGAACTGGTAGACCATACCATGCTATTTCTCCTCACGGTCTGCTTCAGAAATAACAAGAAACAGCAGAAAAACTTTTAAGAAAGTAGTAGTGATCTGTTTACAATAATCGTAAGAGAAAATGTACACCACAGATCAACTCGGTTTGCATTTACAGGAATCGGGGGTTTCTGCAGACAAGGCAGCTACAGTGTGGACAGCAGTCCTCCTTCTTCCTACAGTTCCAGCTGTCCATCAGGGACACCACGGAATCCACTAGCGACATGACCGTGTGATAGACTCCTCCCATCTCGCCTGTGCAACATCAGTATAGATTTGCCTGTGTCAGTAAGTGCTGGAAAGAAAACCCTTTAGGACTAAAACAAGAACTAGAGACAAAGGGAGAACATGGTGTAAAACATGCTAGGTTAGTGCAACAGTTTGGCAGGAGAAAATTTGCATCGAAAGAGCCTATCAGAACTGATACTTCACCGAACATTAGGGTGGCAATAGAAGACAGAAGAAAATGTCAAAGAAATTGACTTTTACGGTGACCTCTGTAGTGACGAGATAATATACTGCATTTATGGGAATGGTGCCCATGAGCATTTTACATATTTAACTGGCTGCTTTTTCAACAGAACGTCCAGCTCAAGAGTAAGAACTACTCATACGGTCTAGACCATACTTTCTGCCATCACAGCAACCACATACTCAGTAGCGTGTATCTGTTTTACCTTGTGATGACTATTACATGGAAACTGTGAATTAAAAAAAAAAAAAGAACAAAACAGTGGTTTGCATGCTCATTTTCCCTCATATTTCCTTTCTGACAAGCATTACAACTCCATGCACTGCCAATGGCATTACAGTCACTGGAAGATAATTCAGATCAATCAGAAAAGGAAGATTACATTTTTTTTATTAGTGGAAAGGGAAAAAAAGAAGAAGAAAAGGAAAAAAAATCATAGTGAATTGTTACTTATGATTGATTTGCTCTTTCATGTTATAAGAATTTAGCTTTTAACCTAGAGATCAATACTGCCCAGGCAAGAGTTACCTGATACATCTCCAGGGGAGACGCCTGTCCTTCCAATGTTGGTGAGTAAATGATCTATGTTTGGCACTGGCTGGGAGTCTACTGTGTTTTCCTCCTGCACTGTTGTCTATGGTTAATAAACAAAGATCTCTTCATCATCTCTTCAAAGATACTTTCTTTAAAATTCAAACAACATTTAGTAAAAGACACATTACTAAGTGGAGGACATATGCTTCATTTTTTACATTATTTGCACATAATTAATTACCAAATAAGTATCATACTTGGATTTTCATTAGATCAGAAACTGAGGCGCTATAGACCTGCTTTCGGGGTGCAAAGCAGACAATAGCATACAAAGCAGGAAGGTGACACAGTTGTAGGATCAGGATCTTGTGTGTCCCAAATGAGAAGAACAGAGTACAAATGCTGACGGACAATACTTACAAGAGGTTCTTCAGCACCTTCTTCTGTGAAAAACCAGTCATGCTAAAATTTAAAATAAAAAAGGTGAAAAAGAGAAATTAAATAACCCCCTACAGAGATCTATATTTTGGAGGATAGCACAGAAAAAAAGGTAATTCTCTTAGGAAAAAAAAAAAAAAAAAAAATATATATATATATATATATAACCAAATTCTGCCCTACCAACTATCAGCTGCTCATGAAAAAGAATTTTCTCGATGAGCCGAAGCCTGGACTTACGTGCTGGATAAGTGTCTCTACGATCTTGTACTGGTCTGGCATGTGAGTGACCATGTGCGTCATGTTATCTTCAGAGGTTCTCACGAGAGTGGGACCAAACACTATGGCTAGGTTTCTTGGTTCCATCTGCAACAGAGGATGATATTAGAAAATATCACAACTCTTCTTAAGAAAGTAGGCTTAAATTCCCAGTGCATGTTTGGCATTTTACTTCTGAAAGACTCTTTTGATGAAAAAGAATTCAAAGGATGGTTGACTGATGTGTGTAAAAAAAAATAATGCTTCAGGGTTAGAGTTTCCATAAACTGATCTATATGTAAATTTTTTTTCTTGCTTTAATGACAACATACAATACTTAATTGGCATTCGTTTTTTCCAGGGAGTCTTTAATTGAAAACAATTGATCTGGTTCAAAACTAGTATTACAGGGAATTCCCTGGCAGTCCAATGGTTAGGGCTCCGCGCTTCCACTGCAGGGGGCACAGGTTCGATCCCTGGTCAGGGAACTAAGATCCCACAAGCCGTGCACCTTGACCAAAAATAAGTATTAATAAAGCTGGATCAACTGACAAAAATATTAAAATCAAAGGGAATAAAACTTGGAAAAGAATAGGGAAAACCTCTCCCCTCAAAAACTAAGCAAACAGAAAGAGATACATAAAAATTTCCAAATTTGCCTGAGTAGTACATTAAGATCATGAATATGTAAAAACTAATGTCTGAAAATATTCTTTTGACAAAATTTTTACTTCAACCAAGACTTCCAAAGCTTGTTGCTTATCCTTGTACCAGTGAACACCTCAGTATTACATGCCTGTATGTTTGTATGTTTCCTTCCATGATAAGTTTGTACTCCTGTTTTAAGTACCTGATTGTCAAAGGTGCGAATCTTTTGTTTTTCTTTGTTATATCTTATAAGTGTCTGGTGTAATTTTTTGACCTTAGGATTTGATTAAAATATTAAATAACCAATCCCAAAAACATACTAGAGGGTAAAAAACCATTGTGGAACTCAAAAAAAAAAAAAAAAATCAAACTGGTCTTGGGATCCACACCAAAAATTTAGTTTCCATCCATCACCAGACAGTTGACCCCCCCATTACCCTTTCACCCTCCCCTGCACCCCTGCCCCTTCCCCTCTGGTAACCACTACTCTGTTCTCTGTATCTATGTGTTGTTTTTGTTTGGTTTGTTCATTTATTTTGTGTGTGGTTTTTTTTTTTATTCCATGTGAGTAAAATCATACAATAGTCATCCAAAAGATATTTCTTTAAGCCAATCAGGAAAAGCTACACGTGAACAGACTACTAGATAATACGAAGGAATAATAAATTTTGTCGTGTTTGATAAAGGTAATATGGCGGTATGAAAACAAAACCAAACAAACTTATCTGCTAAATCTAAATGAGATAAAACAAAACAGAAAGTGTCTGTTGGTTTTCACTCTACACCATGTGATACATTTTGACTGCTGTTTGTGCAAATATTGCCCATTCAAAATATTAATATACAGTTGAAAAATAAGAGAAGTAAAATTTCTGACTTTTTCATTTTTCTTGCTGGATAAACGTAAAAGAAAATGTCTTGAAAAAACAACAGTTCATATTTTGGGGATCTTTAAGAGTGATCTTTAGAGGGACGTGATCACCAGTATGATGTATTTTAGAGCTTTTATTTAATTATAACCTATTTTTGACTATTTCGCATGAAGCAGTGAAATACATCTTTTCAACTAAAGCCACTGAAAGTACGTCTCTTCAATAAACAGTTTACACACCTTATTTTTTTCTGAGTTTTCTGCCACTGTCTTCAGATGAGCCGAAAGAAACTTGAGTGTTTCATAATGATGTTCGGGCAAATCATGAATCTGAAACATATTATTTTCATGATGGATTTAAATGCTGAACTTTTGTTGTACCTTCAAAAATATAAAATAATACCTACTAGTCTTTTTAATGTTTTCAGACGATCTAGAGGATCTTCCTTACGATTGGCTTCAATAAAGTCGGCATATTTATCTGACAACAGTAAGAACAAAAAAAAACCAAATTCATCTTAAATTGTTGAGGTGAGCTGTAATCTAGTTTCCCTTTAAGGTTCAATTTCAAACCACAATTAAAAAGAAAAAAATAGTAGGGAAGACCCCAAATAGCCTTTGAAATGTTGTCCTAAAACTATTATAGGGGCTTCCCTGGTGGCACAGTGGTTAAGAATCCACCTGCCAATGCAGGGGACACGGGTTCGAGCCCTGGTCCAGGAAGATCCCAGAGGCCACGGAGCCACCAAGCCCGTGGGCCACAGCTACTGAGCCTGCACTCTAGAGCCCATGAGCCACAACTACTAAGCCCGTGTGCCACAACTACTGAAGCCCGCGTGCCTAGAGCCCGTGCTCTGCAACAAGAGAAGCCACCGCAATGAGAAGCCCGCGCACCGCAACGAAGAGTAGCCCCCGCTTGCCGCAACTAGAGAAAGCCCGCACAGCAACGAAGACCCAACGCAGCCATAAATAAATGTATAAAAATAAAATAAAATAAAATAAAACTACTATAGCTTTTAATGATGCCCCTAGGCCTTATCAAACAAAGGAAATTCCCTAAAATGTGAGTTCTCTGAGGGGGCCTCCTGTGTTTACTCAGTGTGTCCACTTTCTCTCCCCGCACTGCAACACCTACTACAAGGTCTTATCTAAGTCAAATAGTTGGCTTGGCTGAAAAAATGCTTTTCTACCAATTGTACCTTATTATGCCTGAAGGCTTTTCACTGAGAACAATAATAACATATTTTCAACTCAGCTGTAAACATGAGTGAACAGGATAATATATATTTTTACTGAACTTTAACAACATTTTATAAACTGTTTTTCACTGAAATGTATCAGGAGGAAACAACAATCCAAATGACAAAAAATAGGACATGATTATGCTTTGTATACAAGTAAGAACTAAACAAAACCTCCTGTTTCTTTTGACAAAAATATTTTCCCCTGGCTCAATTTAATATGCTGTGGTTTCCCAACAATGTAATGTTCAACTCTTGCATCGGTGTCTTTGGTGGGGTTAACTCACCATTTGTGAAAAGTGGTTCAGGGAGTTTTCTGAAGAAGGATTTTAGTAAACTGCTTATCACATTCAAATCTCGCCATTTCTAGGTATGTAAAATAAAAATACAGTATTTTTGTAGTCAGTACCACAAAGGAAAAAAACACAGACCAGTTATTCAAATAGAAATACACAAACTTACATCGTCTTGTATATCAATATCAGCCATTCCCTTGTTGAGTTCCTCTTGCATACTTGAGATGGCGGCATTGTTTCCAGGAACTCTATAAATACCTGTATATTCAAGACCTCTTTCTTCAACTAATTTGCAACATATGTCAACTATTAATGGAATATACTGCAAAACAAGAAATAAACATTTTATTTAACACAGCACGAATGTTTATCTTCAGTTGGTAGATACATATCGTAGCTACAAGTCCCTTTTCATCCAAAAGGAAACAGTATATAAATTGCTGTTATTTGGTATAGAGAAAATAAAGAATATAAACATTGGAGAACTGGGAAGAGATAAAACCAGCAAGAGATAGTTGAGTCAGTGGAAAGAGAATGAACAGGTCAAGACTGAAAGAGGAGGACCCACAGGGAGATAATAGTCTAAAGAAGAAACAAGAGCAAGTAGGGAGAATATGGAAACAGTTCAGTTGAATAAAAGAAGGGGGGCAGGGGGAGAGGAGGGGGAAAGAATAACATCCATCCACTCATGATATGAATCCTAACGTGGGCACTGTAAATACACACACACACACACACACACACACACACACGCACATTTACATTTATCACACTTTCTTAATCAGATTCTTGTTCCCATCCTTCTTTTAAAATGCTGAAAGCAGAAACACACATGACTTGAAAATGACTTCTTACCGATAGTTTCAGATACATTCTTAGCAGTTGGATAATTATTCTATTTCAGAGTCAACACATTAGAAAAAAGCATTATAGATAAAATTACTCCATACACCCATACAGGTCAGACATGCTTAGAGGAACTAAGGTCTGTTAAGAAGAGGAAAATAATCAACAGATGGACAGATATCCCCTGTGATCTGCACAGCTGTGTACTCGGGTCCTGTTATGACTACGGCTGAATTAATGGCTTTAGGAAATCTGGCTGGCTGGTGTCTCTTACCCGATTAGTATGAGCTGGCGGGCAATCATCCAGTCTGACCCCGAACGTTCCTGTAGCAGTAGGCTTTTTTTCAAATGTCTTTCTCATAATACTTGGAATGCCTTTCCTCCATGTACCTTTGTCTTTTGGGGGACTAGTGTCATCTTTTGATCGTTATTCAAAAGAAAATGATATAAAGAAAAGAAAATAGAAACAAGGGTGTTTAAATCATGACTTTAAAGATCCTTTATCAATATTTATATAAATCAGAGTCCTGTACTATAAATAACATATCCTTTATGTATCAAACATATTCTATTCTGTTCTCTTCCTGATATAGCACTCCTTTCAACCCTCCATATAATTTAGTACGAATCAATTATGCTTCTTCACCCTTTGACAATCTGTACCATGATTTTCTTTAAAACAGTCAAGACAATAGAATTAATGTGACATCTTTATAGTGAGATTTTAGCAAAAGGAAACATAATGGTTTTATTTCAAAACGAAAACACCTGGATCCTCTGCATTTATCAAATTGGTAGTTTATGACATAGATCTATGTGTTGTATTTTCCTTCACTTGATCTTTATTATAAGAACTGGTGTGTTGGGCTTCCCTGGTGGCGGTGGTTGAGAGTCCGCCTGCCGATGCAGGGGACACAGGTTCGTGTCCTGGTCTGGGAAGATCCCACATGCTGCGAAGCGGCTGGGCCCGTGAGCCATGGCCGCTGAGCCCGCACGTCCGGAGCCTGTGCTCCGCAACGGGAGAGGCCACAACAGTGAGAGGCCCGCATACGGCAAAAAAAAACAAAAAAAACAAAAAAAAACAACTGGTGTCTTGGACCCCAGCTCAAGGGAAAGGCCCCACCAGCCTGGACCAGGCCCCCAGTGATCTCTGGGTTAGCTCACCCTGAGCTGAGGTCCGCAGAAAAGGCACAGAAAAACATGAAAACACCTTTAAAATCCCAATTTTATTAAAAAAAAAATTTTTTTTTTTTTTACTTAAGTATAGTTGATTTACTACAAACTCAGTTTTAAATCCTAAATTTATCTAGGAATGCTGATATCAGTACCTTTAGTGAGAAGCTTCCTTTCTGACTCTTCCTTGGGGGAGTGTGGACTTTGAGTCCGAGGCTCTGCTTTAGCACCAAGTAGAGTCTGCCGGATGCTGAGACTCTGGCGAGGGGTCTTTGGCAACTGCTCTGCTTTGCTGCTGAAAGAAAGGAACATTTCTGACAATGTACGTATTTTACATCCCAATTAACCTGCAGGCATGGTGGGATTCTCACCTCATCAGACTGTTGTATTCTTTTATTCTTCGACTAATCAGATCCCTGTTAGTAACTCCAGTGTCCTACAGAATAAATAGAAGGTAAAATTAGAAAGTCAATTCTAAACTCCCTAAATAGGGATCCTACTCTTTTTGGGGGGCAGGGGGGAGCTCTATACTGTACTACTTTGCTTATTCAATACAGACTCCATGGAGTTGTTTTAAAAGCTCTATTCAAATCATGACCTAACATCACTAAGTGACAAATGTTCAAGTGCCTCCGCCACTGCCAAGAGTTTTCTGTTTATTTTCTGTACCCCAGCAACACCTAGACTAGTACCAGCAAGTAGCCAGTGTTCAAACCTACTGAATTGATCTGGCGTTTTTAATAAATGACTGGGAAGCAGTGAGCCAGTTTTTTCTCTAATACCAGAAAGAATGATCAGCGTTTCAAAATAATACAGTTGGATATAAGATGGAATACTGCCAAAATGTGTTAATGATTAATTGATAGGAAGAGTGAGATTGAGGGTCAATTAGTATCAGAAGTGACAGTTATATTATCAGAAGAGAAAAGCTCAAAACTGGTTTTTTAAACCTCAACAGGTTAACCTCAATAATATGCTACATGGGGCTTCCCTGGTGGTGCAGTGGTTGGGAGTCCGCCTGCTGATGCAGGGGACACGGGTTCGTGCCCCGGTCCGGGAAGATCCCACATGCCGCGGAGCGGCTGGGCCCGTGAGCCATGGCCGCTGAGCCTGCGCGTCCAGAGCCTGTGCTCTGCAACGGGAGAGGCCACAACAGTGAGAGGCCCGCATAGGGCAAAAAAATAAAAAATAAAAAAAAAATAATATGCTACATGGAAAACTCAGAGTTGATCATAAGGAAATGATTTTTTTTTCCCTATTGGTTCCAATTATAAATTGACATGTGTCCGCAAGTATTTTTTTTACTTGTCTCGTTTTGGTCATAGTGAACGTTACAATTTACAAAGAATACAGGCTTTGTAAATTCTCAAAGTCAAATCGATTCTTCTCATTTACCAACTGAAAGAGGATATGGTTAAGAGCTAGAATAAGACTGCTTGACAATTCTGCGCTATGTGACCCTGGGGAGATTACTTAACTTCTCTTTGCCACAAAGTTTCCTTGTTTGAAACATGGTGAGGATAATAAGAAGACATTCATATGGTTGCTGAGATTAACTGATGTAAAATGCTTAAAAGAGTGACAGCCATATGGTATACGCTGGGTGAATTATTACTTTCTTAGCTATAAAACTCGATGAAAATACCCGTGTCTTAGAATCAGATGATAGTGATGATGCTATAATGGCTGACATGAAGTACATGTTCATGACCTACCAGGCACTGGGCTGCATTCTTCATAAGCATCACTTCATTCAGTTCCTAAAGAAGCCCTATGTCTCAAAGACGAAGTCATCTACTGCCCAGCAGGACGCCTGGCATAGAGCAGGGGCTGACCAAACAGGAACTCCTTTGAACTGCTACTTAAAGCTAAAATCTACACCCACATTGTGATTCTCCCTGTTTACTTTGCCAAAACTCAGGTTTGATGTCTCTTTATAGCAGTGGTTGTAGAAAAAGGGCTGTATTGATAGGGATCTGGTATGCGTTGTTCACGACAAACAAGGTAGAGTGTAAACTGTCAGAGGAGAAAAAGTACAGGCATTTTCCTATGGTCTAAGTTTTCATGACTTGAATTGGATATAATGGAAATGACAGAATTCGAGAACATAATTTGCGTAACTCCATGGTTAATGTAGGTGTTGCTGCATACTGTAATGGCACAGTAGGGGGAAAGAACCTTGTGGCGGTTTTTCTGTCATAACAACAGGCACGCAAAGGAGAATAACATCTAAGAAAAACTGTGTTGATGATATGAAAAAGGCACCCTTGAGCAAAATCCAGACTTAATCATTGCTGAATCTGCTCTGTAAAGTTTACAGTTATGTACACTTAAAAAAAAATCACTTAAAAAAAAACTTCACTACTGAAACTTCTGCTGTAAAAAATAACTTGATGGTTGTGAGTCAGAAACTCTCCTTATTAAAAAGAAAAAGTGGCTTATAACGTGATTCCTGATACTACAAGTTTTCTTAGAAACCAATGACTGTATTACAGTAGGCTATATTATATTCTTTCCTGCATAATTTCATTAACAAGAATCATGCTATCAGTGTCTCTGCATTTACACAGCAATTTGTTTGGAGAAGCATTTTTACTGTAACTTAAGCCCACAACAACCCTGGTTTTGACACAAAGAAACAGATCTGGAATTATTCAGTCATAAAGGTAATGACCAGGACTAGGAACCTAGGTCTCTGCTCAGTGCTTCACTGCTTCTGAGAAAGTATGCAGAATATATGAATAATCTGTTTTTCTAGGTCAGTAATGGTGATTTTCCCAATAAGTGAAAATAATATAAAATAGGTACACTTGAGTTTTCCTTTTTCTTTGGCTGCGCTGTGTGGCTGGTGGAATCTTAGTTCCTCAAACAGGGATCGAACCTGTGCCCTTGGCAGTGAAAGCACGGAGTCCTAACCACTGAATGCCAGGGAAGTCCCTGAATTTTCCTTCTGATCAACTTTTTCTTTTCTTTAACTTATTTATTTCATTTATTTATTTTTGGCCGAGTTGGGTCTTTGTTGCTGTGTGCGGGCTTTCTCTAGTTGCTGTGAACAGGGGCTACTCTTCGTTGTGGTGCAGACGCTTCTCATTGCAGTGGCTTCTCTTGTCGTGGAGCACAGGCTCTAGGCACACGGGCTCAGTAGTTGGGGCTCATGGGCTCTAGAGCGCAGGCTCAGTAGCTGTGGTGCACGGGCTGAGCTGCTCCACGGCATGTGGGATCCTCCCGGACCAGGGCTCGAACCCGTGTGCCCTGCATTGGCAGGCAGATTCTTAACCACTGAGCCACCAGGGAAGCCCTGATCAACTATTTTTAAGTGAAGATAGCACATTATAATTTTTTTAAAATGATGTATCAGATTCTTTCAGTCTTCTTTAAAAAGAAAATGTTGTGACAGCGTCAGTTTTATCAACGTCATTTTGGACACTAACCTCCTCATTTAAGTTGCTGCTCTCCTGGATGCTCTTGATCCAGGCTAGCATGTCGTCCCTGTCTTCAGCCTGAAACAGGCACTCACAGTCGGATGTGGTGAGTCGAAAGACATTCTTCCTCTTGGTCTCGCTGTAAGAGATGTCTATTAAGCAAGCGTTAACACTGATGGGCTGTTCCTCTTCAGACGGAGTCGTCTGTTCTCGTTTATCTTTGTACAGGTACAGCGAATGGCCCCGAAGTACAACATACATCTGCTTCCATGGTCGAATACTTCCACCAACTCGCTGGAGAACATGAGACAGATCAGGCATACTCAACACTTGGCTAAATCTTAGTGACAGGACAGATGCATCTAGCAACACTGTTAACACGCTTAAATGTATACCCAATGTGGCAGGTGCCTGCTTTACGTCAATATATATTTGTTAGGGCAGGAAAGACAAAAAGTGTGGAACGTAAACCAAGTTGGGTAATGTATTCCTATCACAATCAAGGGCAATGAAATCTCAACTTTAATTGGGTTGAGAAAATAAAATGAACAAAGTTAATTAGGATAAGGCGAGTGTAGCAAAATACATACAAAATGCTAAGGGAATAGAAATTAAGGAAAAAGGTCAGTCAGAAAAATCCTTTGAGTGAAAGCGAGGCTTAAGACAAGTCTTAGATCACGCAAATGACAAACACTGAAAAAAGTAATCCCCAAAGGATATGTACACGTAATGAATTTAGTTAACAAAATTTATCAACTTTACGGTCAAGCAACAACATGCAAGATGGGTTTTCTAAAAAAAAAAATTTGATACTCTTTTGACAGTATTAAAGTTTTCTTATAAATTTAGCTGCACAAATATTGTAGAAAATTTTCTGGTGAAGTTTTTCTTACATTGTTATCTACTTAATGAAGCATATATTGATAATGATATTCATTTAAATACCTCTATATTTATAAAATAAGGGGAAACAATAAAATTATTATAAAGGCAACTTGAAACTCTGCATGCCAGAAGGGAGTGGCAGGACATGTTTAAAGTGATGAAAGGGAAAAACCTACAACCAAGATTACTCTACTCAGCAAGGATCTCATTCAGATTCGACGGAAAAATTAAAATCTTTACAGACGAGCAGAAGTTAAGAGAATTCGGCACCACCAAACCATCTCTACAACAAATGCTAAAGGAACTTCTCTAGGCAGGAAACAAGAGAAGGAAAAGACTTACAATAACAAACCCAAAACAATTAAGAAAATGGTAATAGGAACATACATATTGATAACTACGTTAAATGTAAGTGGATTAAATGCTCCCACCAAAAGACATAGACTGGCTGAATGGATACAAAAACAATATCCATATATATGTTGTGTACAAGAGACCCACTTCAGACCTAGGTACACATACAGACTGAAAGTGAGGGGGTGGAAAAAGACATTCCATGCAAATGTAAATCAAAAGAAAGCTGGAGTAGCAACTCTCATATCAGACAAAATAGACTTTAAAATAAAGACTATTACAAGAGACAAAGAAGGATACTACATGCTGATCAGGGGATCAATCCAAGAAAAAGATATAACAATTGTAAACATTTATGCACCCAAATAGGAGCACCTCAATACATAAGGCAAATGCTAACAGCCATAAAAGGGGAAATCGACAGTAACACATTCATAGTAGGTGACTTTAACACCCCACTTTCACCAATGGACAGATCATCCAAAATGAAAAAAAATTAAGGAAACAAAGCTTTAAATGATACATTAAACAAGATGGACTTAATTGATATTTACAGGACATTCCATCCAAAAAGAGCAGATTATACTTTTTTCTCCAGAGCTCATTGAAGATTCTCCAGGATAGATCATATCTTGGGTCACAAATCAAGCCTTGGTAAAGTTAAGAAAATTGAAATTGTACCAAGAATCTGTTCCGACCACAACGCTATGAGACTAGGTATCAATTATAGGAAAAAATTTGTAAAAAATAAAAACACATGGAGGCTAAACAATACACTACTAAATAACCAAGAGATCACTGAAGAAATCAAAGAGGAAATCAAAAAATACCTAGACACAAATGACAATGAAAACACGATGACCCAAAACCTATGGGACACAGCAAAAGCAGTCCTAAGAGGGAAGTTTATAGCAATACAATCTTACCTCAAGAAACAAGAAACAATACAAATAAAAAACCTAACCTTACACCTAAAGGAATTAGAGAAAGAAGAACAAAAAAACTGCAAAGTTAGCAGAAGAGAAGAAATCATAAAGATCAGATCAGAAATAAAAAGAAATGAAGGAAACAATAGCAAATATCAATAAAACTAAAAGCTGGTTCTTTGAGAAGATAAACAAAACTGATAAACCATTAGCCAGACTCATCAAGAAAAAAAGGGAGAAGACTCAAATCAACAGAATTAGAAATGATAAAGCAGAATTAACAACTGACACTGCAGAAATACAAAGGAGCATGAGAGATTACTACAAACAACTATATGCCAATAAAATGGACAACCTGGAAGAAATGGACAAATTCTTAAAAAAGCACAACCTTCTGAGACTGAACCAGGAAGAAATAGAAAATACGAACAGACAAGCACTGAACACAAGCACTGAAATTGAAACTGTGATTAAAAATCTTCCAACAAACAAAAGCCCAGGACCAGATGGCTTCACAGGCAAATTCTATCAAAGATTTAGAGAAGAGCTAACACCTATCCTTCTCAGACTATTCCAAAATATAGCAGAGGGAGGAACACTGCCAAACTCATTCTACGAGGCCACCATCACCCTGATACCAAAACCAAAGATGTCACAAAAAAAGAAAACTACAGGCCAATATCACCCATGAAAATAGATGCAAAAATCCTCAGCAAAATACTAGCAAACAGAATCCAACAGCACATTAAAAGGATCATACACCATGATCAAGTGGGGTTTATTCCAGGGATGCAAGAATTCAGTATATGCAAATCAATCAATGGGATAAACAATATTAACAGACTGAAGGAGAAGAACCATATGATCATCTCAATAGATGCAGAAAAAACTTTTGACAAAATTCAACATCCATTTATGATAAAAACTCTCCAGAAAGTAGGCACAGAGGGAACTTACCTCAACATAATAAAGGCTATATATGACAAATCCACAGCCAACATCATTCTCAATGGTGAAAAACTGAAACCATTTCCACTAAGATCAGGAACAAGACAAGGTTGCTCACTCTCACCACTATTATTCAACATAGTTTTGGAAGTTTTAGCCACAGCCATCAGAGAAGAAAAAGAAATAAAAGGAATCCAAATCGGAAAAGAAGAAGTAAAACTGTCACTGTTTGCAGATGACATGATACTATACATAGAGAATCCTAAAGACGCTACCAGAAAACTACTAGAGCTAATCAATGAATTTGGTAAAGTAGCAGGACACAAAATTAATGCACAGAAATCTCTTGCATTTCTATATGCTACTGATGAAAAATCTGAAAGGGAAATTAAGGAAACACTCCCATTTACCATTGAAAAAAAAGAATAAAATACCTAGGAATAAACCTACCTAAGGAGACAAAAGACCTGTATGCAGAAAACTGTAAGACACTGATGAAAGAAATTAAGATGATACAAACAGATGGAGAGATATACCATATTCTTGGATTGGAAGAACCAACATTGTGAAAATGACTACAGTACCCAAAGCAATCTACAGATTCAATGCAATCCCTATCAAACTACCACTGGCATTTTTCACAGAACTAGAACAAAAAATTTCACAATATGTATGGAAACACAAAAGACCCCGAATAGCCAAAGCAATCTTGTGAAGGAAAAACGGAGCTGCAGGAATCAGGCTCCCTGACTTCAGACTATACTACAAAGCTACAGTAATCAACACAGTATGGTACTGGCAAAAAAATAGAAATATAGATCAATGGAACAGGATAGAAAGCCCAGAGATAAACCCACGCCCATATGGTCACCTTATCTTTGATAAACGATGCAAGAATATACAATGGAGAAAAGACAGCCTCTTCAATAAGTGGTGCTGGGAAAACTGGACAGCTACATGTAAAAGAATGAAATTAAAACACTCCCTAACACCATACACAAAAATAAACTCAAAATGTATTAAAGACCTAAATGTAGGGCCAGACACTATAAAATTCTTAGAGGAAAACATAGGCAGAACACTCCATGACATAAATCACAGCAAGATCCTTTTTGACCCACCTCCTAGAGAAATGGAAATAAAAACAAAAATAAACAAATGGGACGTAATGAAACTTAAAAGCTTTTGCATAGCAAAGGGAACCATAAACAAGATGAAAAGACAATCCTCAGAATGGGAGAAAATATTTGCAAACGAAGCAACTGACAAAGGATTCATCTCCAAAATATATAAGCAGCTCAATATCAAAAAAACCAAACAACCCAATCCAAAAATGGGCATAAGACCTAAATAGACATTTCTCCAGAGAAGATATACAGATTGTCAACAAACACATGAAAGGATGCTCAACATCACTAATCATTAGAGAAATGCAAATCAAAACTACAATGAGGGCCTCCCTGGTGGCGCAGTGGTTGAGAGTCCGCCTGCCGATGCAGGGGATACGGGTTCGTGCCCCGGTCTGGGAGGATCCCATATGCCGCGGAGCGGCTGGGCCCGTGAGCCATGGCCGCTGAGCCTGCGCCTCCGGAGCCTGTGCTCCGCAACGGGAGAGGCCACAACAGTGAGAGGCCCGCGTACAGCAAAAAAAAAAAAAAAAACTACAATGAGGTATCACCTCACACCAGTCAGAATGGCAATCATCAAAAAATCTACAAACAAGAAATGCTGGAGAGGGTGTGGAGAAAAGGGAACCCTCTTGCAGTGTTAGTGGGAATGTAAATTGATACAGCCACTATGGAGAACAGTATGGAGTTTCCTCAAAAATCTAAAAATAGAACTAGCATACGATCCAGCAATCCCACTACGGGGCATATACCCTGAGGAAACCATAATTCAAAAAGAGTCATGTACCACAATGTTCATCGTAGCTCTATTTACAATAGCCAGGACATGGAAGCAACCTAAGTGTCCACTGACAGATGAATGGATGAAGAAGATGTGGCACATATATACAATGGAATAATACTCAGCCATAAAAAGAAATGAAACTGAGTTATTTGTAGTGAGGTGGATGGACCTAGAGACTATCATACAGAGTGAAGCAAGTCATGAAGAGAAAAACAAATACCATATGCTAACACATATATATGGAATCTTAAAAAAAAAAAAAGTGGTTCTGAAGAACCTAGGGACAGGACAGGAATAAAGACACAGAAGTAGACAATGGACTTGAGGATACGGGGAGCGGGAAGGGTAAGCTGTGACAAAGCGAGAGAGAGGCATGGACATATATACACTACCAAATGTAAAACAGATAGCTAGTGGGAAGCAGCCGCATAGCACAAGGACATCAGCTCGGTGCTTTGTGACCACCTGGAGGGGGGATAGGGAGGGTGAGAGGGAGACGCAAGAGAGAGGAGATATGGGGATATATGTATATGTATAGCTGATTCACTTTGTTCTACAGCAGAAACTAACACACCATTGTAAAGGAATTATACTCCAATAAAGATGTTGAAAAAAAAAACTCAAAAAAAAAAAAAAGGCAACTTGAGTAAACTGGGAGATACTGAATAAAAATTTTAAAATTATTAATATGGAGAACTGCCGGTCCCTAAAGTACTACTCTGTAATAATCCATTCGTAATAAACTACTTAATAAGAAAAGCAGAGTTCCTTCTTAAATACTCCGATGTCTCTTTTACATTGACAAGATGTAAGACAACATATTCCACATGTAATTGATATAAAGGATGAAAAAGGTATAAAATTAAAGCTCTGCTTAGAATTAGTAAAAATGATTTTTCCTTTATGTAGAAAAAGATATTATAAATGTTTTCCACTCTTTATTCTGGATATTTTGCCATTTTATGTATAGAGACTTAATGCTTTATTTTTCAGGGCCTGCATTTCACACGCTCACAATAGCTGAGAAAACACACTACCTTGCCCCTATCGGTGATAAGTGGCCTGAAATGAAGCCACCCTTCCTTGGCAGCATCGCTGAAAACCTCTGAGGAAGAATCTTTCCGGGATCCAGAATCTTCTGATGACTTTTGGCTGTCTGTGATCTATAGAAAAGGCCAAAGAAAACATAGCAAAATGTCAGCTTTTTTCTTTATAAGTATTTGCATGTTGAAATTGTTTTGCTGAAAAAGTCTTTTACTAAATCTTCCAAACGAAAGGCTATTTTTGAAAAACCCTAACTTTATCAATTACATTAGAAAAATTTCTGGTTTTGCTTTTTAAAAAAATGGGTATTGACCACCATCATTTTAAAAGTCACCTGAAGGAATTTTTTTAACCACTAAAAAATAATAGAAATAGTATAATTTACCTACTCTCAAGAGCTCACATTTTAGTAGGAAAAGGCAAAGAAGAAAGAAAAATAAAACAAGAAAATGATCAGACTGTGATTCGTGTCATTCGGAGAATGAAACAGGGAGATGCAGTAAGGAACAACAGAGCAGCAGCTATAAACTGGTGGTGCTGAGGTGAGACCTCTCTGCAGAAAGAACATGTGAGATGAAATTTGGAGAAAACATTTTAAAAAGAGGCAACCACAAAAGATCAGGGGAAAGAAAAATTCAACGAGAATATATAGCTACTGAATGTACATTCATTGTTATCATTTTTTTTTTGGCCACATCGAGGCATGTGGGATCTTAGCTCCCCGACCAGGGATGGAACCCAGGGTCCAGAGTCCTAACCACTGGACCCCGAGGGCATTCCCTCACTGTTATCATTTTAAATGTTCACTTTTCCACAGGAGTAAGAGAAACAGCTAGTTATAGATTGTTCAGGGTACTTCAGGCTGTGGCAGGAGTGTGCGGGAGGCCATGAAGTGATGAATCAGAGGAGTAACATCATCTGATCATACAGCTGAAAGGTCGCTCTGCTTGCTACCTGGAGAACGAATTTGAAAGGGAAACCATGAAAGGAGGTGGTACTGTGGGAATCCAGGTGAGGGACGGTGGCAGCTGGGACTAAAGTTGCGAAAGTGAAGACAGAGAGGAAGGTAAACGTTCAGGGTATGTTCTGGAGGTAGAGTGGACACCATTTGAAAGGGAAAATAAGAAACAAGCTTCATTCCTAGACCTGGCGATTGAACAAGTGGGTAAATTGAAGTGGACTTAGACAGATGGGGGAAAAGGAGGGATACACATGTCTGGGGGGTCACTGAGGTCTACTTAGTCATGGAAACCTTGAATTGCTTGTAAAACACCCAAATGGAGATGGTGCAGGGCAGGAGCCCACATGAGCCTCGGTTTGGGGAAGAGGTCAAGGCTGGCAATGTACACGCGGGGAGATCTCTGGGTAGGAGCATCGAGGAAATGAGGGTAGGTGGAGAGGAAAGGGGAGTCAGAACCAGCTCTAGACTCTCCAACATTTTAAATATTATGCAGAGGCAGAAATGGAAACCAGCAGAAGAAAGTGTTTCAGAAAATAAGTGGGAAATTACGTTGGATACTCCTGAAAGGTCAAATAAGTGAAAAATCCAAGCAGCCAGTTGTTCTGCAACCTGAGTGTCACTGGTAACCTTGGCCTGAACAGTGTCATTCTGATGCGTGTGGGGTGAGAAAGATGTGACGTGGGAAAGTAGAAACTACCGACAATTTTCTTCCCAAAGAATTTTGCTATGAAAAATGGAAGAGTAAATCGGAGCAGTAAATAGAGGGGGACGTGGACTCGAGGAAGGTTTTTCTTTTAAATACAGGAAATCATAGAACATGCTTCTATATGATGGTGACTGAGCCAATGGAAAGAGTGATTATGCGGAAGAGAGAGGGGTCTTGAGAAAGTGAAAAGTGATGGAATCCAAAGCAGAAACGTGGGTGTTTGTGCTTAATAGGATAATGTGCCACGTAAAAAAATACTTATTAAGATAAGGGTAAGGAAGGCAGAAAGTGTGGGTATAAATGACGGTCCTGGTATTTTTGGAGAAGGTAAAATAAGGAAATTCCTGTCTAACAGCTTTTATTGTTTCATTGAGGGAAAGGCATGAGGGAAGGATAAACAAGAGAGGACAGGGCGGATTGTATTGGGGGGAACTGGGGGGAGGCAGGAAATAATAATGTTGAGGATAGAAAAAAAACATACTGCTGGGCAGTTAAATATTTGTCCATAAACTTACAAAATAAGAAAAATCAGCACAATGTATGTAAACTGCTATATATTTGATGAATATGTTTCGAAATCACAACTTAGAGTGATATTTTCCAAATGCACTTGAAAGTTATAGAATAGGAGGTTATGATATTTAAATATGAAATACCTAATGGATAAAAGAAATAATTCTCTATGAAGAGCCAAAGTAAATTCAGGTAAATAGAAACATTTATCATTTACCGAAATTTTAAAAATAATGAATACCTACCTTGATTCCCTTCAGGCTAGATACATGCTTAAAGGACCTGTTGGAAAAGAAGTATTTGCAGTAAATGCATAAAAAATACCTTAAAGATGTAAAAGTAATTTGACTATTACAACTACCCTTTCATTAATAAGCTGACATTTCATCGTCACCATGTTAAATGATCAGAGTTTGATGCAAATGAGGAAAAACAGCTAGTTTTATAAGTACTTAAACTTTCGATTCCATGATAGAAGTTTTCTTAAACTGTAACTTAAAACCATCTCTGAATAAAAGGTGAGATTTTCTTATCCTTTTTTTTTATATCAAGGAAAAAGCTACTCAGACTAGACATTAGGCTTTACGTTATTATTTACCCACAGGTGTAATGCTCTATTAAGGATTTTCACACTGTCAATAATGACTGGTCAGTGGTCACCATCAGCGGTCAGATAGAGACAGGCACTTCCACACTTGTCCAGCTTGTGGACACGGCGGCAGCAAGTGCATTATCAGGGCTGGTCATGGCCGCCACTCTTCCCTCTGACCATATTCTGGATGTTTCAGTACAGAGAACAGCAGCTGCCACTGAATAAGCTTAGGGCTTCGGAGGACAGGTTCACATTAATTATTCAAAAACAATTTAAACTTATGGGACAAACTTGTTTTGTTGTTGTTTTAATTCAAAGTTCATTAAGGAACTTAGGATTTTAAGGTGTGATCGAAGATGGCGCTGTCCTCTCCTCTCAGAGCCCCCCAACCCCCAACAAGGCAACCAGAAATAGATATGCAAACTCATCTTCGACAACATCAGGAGACGCCTGTAATCTGAACTACAGCATATGAAGAAGTGGGGTTAAATGCAGTGAAGTAAAAAGTGGATACGGGGAGAGAGGGCGCCAGTGCTTACACGTCTCAAACAAAACTGCAGAGCGCTGTTCTCTGAGAGATCAAAACCGAGCTTCCCTTGTTGGAACAACAGGAAAGGGGGTACCAGTGACAGGAGCCTCACTGATCACCAAGGAGCGTCAGGGGAGGTGAGGATGAAGGAGGAAACACACGGTCCTGCCATCTTTGCAGGAAGCACTGTGTAGCTGGGGTAAGGTGAAGGCAACTCCGAAATGTGGCTGTTTACTGATACCTTTTAATGAGGGAGAGTAAAGGCTAAAATGGCTCACACATCCCACCCTGCATCATTAGAAAAATCCCTGCTAGCCATTGCCACTGCCCTTGGCCACACCTCACAGACTCCCCTTAGGCAGCTGGTTCAGGAGGAATAAATTGGAGAGCAACTGACAATAGATATTAAAGTAAAAAATACACATACCCTTTGATGTAACAATCCTTTTTCCAACTGTACTCACTCACATATATGCTAAATGGACTATGTACAAATATAGGCACCGAAGGATTATTTGTTGTAGCGTAAGATTTGATCAATCTAAATGTCTGTTAGAATACAGAATACCAGTTAAATATATTATGATATAACTACTCAGTGGAAAATTAAACAATCATGAAAAGGAATAAGCCAGGCATACATGCACTGAATGCTCTCCAAGGTAAGTGTGTACAGCACCTATCATTTGTTTATAAACACAATTAGAGCACACACAAACGTATACAAGCGTATGTAAATGTGTGCATGATTTTATGCACAGAATAGCTCTGGAATTATACAAAATGATAGCATAGTTACATCTGAGAGTAGAACTGGGTGACTGAAGGTCTAAAGCAGAAGTAATTATTTAATATATATATTTTTATATGTATTTTTGTATTATGTTTGTGTATTACTGATTTTTAAACATTAATTTTTTTAAAAATTCAATTGAATGTATTATCATGTCACAACTTCGATTTTTTTTTCTTTTTTTTTTTTTTTTTTTGCGGTACGTGGGCCTCTCACTGCCGTGGTCTCTCCCGTTGTGGAGCACAGGCTCCAGACGTGCAGGCCCAGCGGCCACGGCTCACGGGCCCAGCCGCTCCGCGGTATGTGGGATCCTCCCGGACCGGGGCACGAACCCGTGTCCCCTGCATCGGCAGGCAGACTCTCAACCACTGTGCCACCAGGAAAGCCCGCAACTTTGATTTTTTATTTGCATAATGTCATAAAGTTAGAAAATATAAAAGGCATCAGTAAATTCAGTATTTACATGTCAAGGTCATACTGAGCACCCACTAACAAGTATTTAAGATAACACGCTTGAGACTTACAGTTTTGCATCTTCTCTGTAATCATCCAGGCCCTCATCGTATGATTTTGATCGTTCTGTCTTTGAGCTGGGCTGGGCATCCAGGCTAGGAGGTCCAACAGATTCTGCAATCAAAACCTAACATTTAGACATGCGCAAGTGGTTTCCAGATTCTTTTTAAATGGCGAGGAGATCACGGGGTGTCACAGTATTC
Source organism: Mesoplodon mirus (assembly GCF_964341445.2). Taxonomy (NCBI): domain Eukaryota; kingdom Metazoa; phylum Chordata; class Mammalia; order Artiodactyla; family Ziphiidae; genus Mesoplodon; species Mesoplodon mirus. The sequence continues at coordinate 11,412,194 of NC_138979.1, read as the reverse complement.
TAAATGGAAAACTGAGAACGTAAGACAGTTCACATAACTGCTCCTTGAAACGTACCCTGGTCATGGGAGAGCTGACGTCGAATTAAAGGAGCTGAAGTTGTGAGGCTGGGAGGGGCCGCTGCTATGGAGGGTACCTGGGAGGTGGAAGCAGAGATGACGGCAGAGGCGGGGATGTGTGGGATATCGTGATCGATGCTGGGGCTAGTGGGCTCATCTGTAAGGTGAGAGGAAATAGGTATCATCAGTAATGATAAAATAATACAACAGTAATCAGTATTCATTATTGAAAGAACCACCGGGAATGTGTCACAGTTACTTGGCTGCATTTCTGCAGGTTCATGGGTCAGACAAGTTAACTAGAGGTTGTAAGATTTCATGGGTTTGTGTGTATGTGAGGGGCGCATGTGTATGAAAGATGACCCAGCTTGCCAGCTGACAAATGCTGGAAGTACTAATTTCAAGGAATCCAACATTTACCTTAAAAGAAATTAATAAATATTAGGCACCGATGGTCACAAATCCATCTTCAGAACGATTTATTTTAGCACACAGAATAAGCCAGCTGTTAGGAATGGGAAGACTGAGCAGGGGAGAGGTCAAAGGACTTGCCTTGTTGGACTTTGTGAAAGCCACTTAATTCCTCTGGGTATTAAATTCATTCCCTATAAAGAAATTGGACTAGGATTATCAGGAAGGGTCACTTCTAGCTCAAGGGGACTACAACAATAAATCCACAAAAGGGATAAAAGTATCTGTTTAATTTATGTAAGAATATGAAATACTTTTGGGCTTTCATAAGCCAAGGATTTTTTAGGGGGCTTTTGAGGTTTGCATTTATTTTAAAAACTGACAGATCTGGCTGAGAGTGTAGTTACTTTTGGATCTCTTTTCAACATTAAAGGAACTAGCTGAAAATCCAGAAAGTCTGCTTTAGGGAGACAATTCTATAATTTTTATAAGTGCGAAGTTTAAAAAAATTTTATTTCCCTAAGGAAATAAGCATAGTATTCTATAAGGTGTGCTACAGATCAATTTGAAATATTTTGGGATAAAAGCCAACTACCAAAAGGAAGATAAATGAACATCTAAAATTATTCTGTGGTGAGCAGTTTTGTTAAACTTGGAACACAGAAATTTATCTAGTAAGAAGATGCCAATTCAAACTTGGGGAATCTGAGCTAAGAAAAGGGAATATTAAATGCAGAATTATTATTTAGTCACCCAATCACCCAGTCCCAGTTATCTGAAAGGGTAACTTTCAGATAGCTAAATTTACCTATAGAGACACTGTAATCCAGCTATATCCTACAAAACTTCTAAATTGGTTTAAAATGCCAGGGCCAGCACAGCTACACCAATCAAATTCAATTTTATTTAGGCTAATCCTAATTAAGTACACACATACTGACCAACTTTGGGGTGAGAAGAACAAGAAGTATTAAAAGTACGGCAAAAAAGAGGGGAGAACGAATTTGAGAGGAACTCGATGTGGGTAATACAGCTGGTTTCTTTATATTAATAGTTATGAGTAGTAAAAAGAAACATAGAAAATCAGGATTGGAGAATATACCTTAATACCTGCTACTATAGAACAAATTACTTAGGAACTCATTACTTGTTTTGTGTTTACTTGTGAAAGACACTGAAATTTATTTTCAGGACTTACTATGAAGCTTTACAAGAGCACGATGTGTGGGAGTGGGCATAAACAAATTACTGCTAATGACTGATATTCCTAATTTAAAAACAAAGTCGTTTATTTTCTTCATTTTTCTAAGTCTATGTGACCCCAAAGGAATATTAGATATTAAATGTGTAACAAAATGTTGGAAAATTTTCCTTCTGCAAGATGTTTCATTAGCTCTGTATTACACAGATAACTAAGTAAATAAATTGGCTCCATTCTGTGATTTTGGGAGTAAAGCCAAGGCACCTATTTATTTATTTATTTATTTATTTTGCATTGGTTATAATGTTTTCAAGTAAGAAAAATAACTATTAAATTCACAGACTATTAAAGACCCTGTAGTGTGACGATACAACAGCAAGCCTTAATTCTTTTCTTTTCTTTCTTTTAATTTAAATGTTCCATAAAATAGCATAGAGTATAGACCAACATTCTCCAAAGTGTGTTTTATGGTATACTAAACTGAAATACTCTAAATGAAAGAAAGGATTCATGGTCAAATACTTCTGAGACAAATTGTACTATATCCTGTCTAGAAAATTCACGATATATAGGAGCATGTTAATGACGCTGCGAGTTCTATGGTGAAGACAGACAAAACTTCTTTAACTTTCAAAACCCAGCATTTCTCAATTTATTTCATCACTAACCTTTTTTGTTTTTCCCCCTTTATCAAATGGAATTAGTGTTCCTAGAAAATACTTTGAGAAACATTGCAAATAGTCTCTTTTAGTCCGTTTCAATGCTGAAGTCTATCCCAGTAAAACACATATTTTAAAAAATAGCTAGATTGGGGCTTCCCTGGTGGCGCAGTGGTTGAGAGTCCGCCTGCCAATGCAGGGGACACGGGTTCGTGCCCCGGTCCGGGAAGATCCCACATGCCACGGAGCGGCTGGGCCCGTGAGCCATGGCCGCTGAGCCTGCGCGTCCGGAGCCTGTGCTCCACGACGGGAGAGGCCGCAACAGTGAGAGGCCCACGTACCGCAAAAAAAAAAAAAAAAAAAAAGCTAGATTGGAAAGACAAATACCCATTGGTCAGATAAAACTTTGAAGCTCAATAATAAAAGGATTTCAATATTAAATTTTGGAACTTAAGAACACTTACATCCATAGACAGCCATTTACATCTGAAACAGTAAAATCAATTCTGTGTTCATATCTCAGTTCTGTATTCTACCCTATTCCACTGGTGCTGTTCAAATGATATACCAGAGTAATCATATGCAATATATTAAAGTCCTGGGAGGCATACAGGAAATAAATGGATTATAAAGACATTTCTATGCTGGGGGACTTTTAAGTCATGATTCATAAAACAGAAGATGTCCTTCAGTAGGAACTAAGGAGACTCTAATAAGTACTTAAAGTAGAATGTGATCAGAACAAATTAGTGAGCATTTTTATTTTTAATAAACAAAATGGTCTATTTTAATAATTATTCTAAATCTTTATGTATATAGAATTAAATAAATTTGTTTTATATTTTAGCCAAACTTCTCTTTAAAAGCATAATTAACCTTTTGATTTATTCCTGTACCTAGAAATATTAACAGATAGAACTAGTGAACTTACTATTACTCCAATATAACTTCATTATATTATTCTTACTAAGTAGGAAGAAAGTATAATGCCATTATTCTGGTAACATCTCACAGGCCTGGGAAATACAGCCATGGGTTGTAGGGCTTTTTATGTTTAAAAAAATCATAAAATAATCATTTCTATAAAATATCTATCATTTCCATCTACAATAGAATTCTACTATTCTTTGAGGCTGGCCTTAAGGGTACAGATACAAATATGAGCACAATTTAGGTTGAGAGTCCCTACAATGTTTACAACTTGAATATGTCATATTTATAAAAAATATAAGTTATGTGGAACTTTTTAAAAAAAACTGATTCTGACAGTGTCACCTGACAGTCCAAGAGCTCAACAGCTTTAATAAGTTTCTCTAGAAGAGAAAAAGTCTGAAACAGTACTGAAAGAGAATACAATATATTACAAAATTATGGCAAACTCTTCCTGAACCCATGGGGTAACAGGTTGAGTGAGAGTATGGCCTTGGCCTCAAAGCAAGCCTTGCATCACACACCTCCAGAGGGCGCTGTTCACAACGCATTTTGTATAAATGGTGCCCTCTGGAGTTGTGCTCTGCAATGAGGCTGAATCAGGGAAGTCTCTATTGCATATTGACTGTGTGACTTTGGGGAAGTTATTTAACCTCTCAATAGCTTAAATTTCTCATTTATTAAATGAAGATAATACGAAGGACATATATGATAATCCTGTTAGCATATGATATCTTAGAGCTGCATAGTAATTATGATGAAAATTTGTTTTGTTTTGCTACACATTTAACCATCAAATCAAAATTATCATTCACCTATTATTTTGACAAATATCGAGTGCCTTCTCCTTGCCAGGCATTAAGGACACAGAAGTGAACAAAAGATCTAAAATCCTGGCTCTGGCATAGCTCGTGTTTTAGCTCTGCAGAGCAACATGTAATAAACAAAAAATACAAATGCCAAGTGGAAACAAGTGGTATAAAGATAAATAAAGTAGCTTAAGGAGATAGAGAATGTCAGGTTCTGTGTGTATTTTAGATAGGCTGGTCTGGAAAGGCTGCTTTGATAAGGCAGTATCTGAGCAGAGGCCCAAATGTACTGAGAGCGCGCGAGTCTTGTGAATATCTCTGGAATGCACTCCAAGGCTTGGAACTGGTGCCAGGGCGCTGAAGCAGGGTGTGCTTGGCGCGTTTCAGGACTGCTAGGAGGCTGGCGTGTGTGAAGATGGCATGCACAGGAAGACGGGAGGTAGGGGTGAGAGGTGGAGTAGGGTTGTGACTCAGATCACAGAGGGCCTTGTCCACCGCAGTCGGGTTCTGGGTTCTATTCTGAGTAACACGGGAAGTAAAAAAGGGTTCTGATCAGGAGTGAAATGATCCTATTTATCTTTTTAAAAACATATTGGCTGCTTTGTGGATAATATACCTGGGGCATGTGAGCAGACTAAAGCCTGGGAGCAGACTAAAGCCTCAGTCGACATGATAGGTGTTCTAGATCAGGGCACATGCTTGTAATTTAAGTAATTTCCCCCCATCTAGTCCAGGATTGATTCTAAGACAAAGTAATGTGACAACAAAGAGGTCTTTTCAGTTGGCCCACAAGTAAAAATTTACAAAGAAATAAGCTTTAGAAAGTAAAAAGCACTGTTTAAATGAAAGGTTGATTACTAGAGACCAAAGCTGTTCCACTTGGCTTTTGTTTCAGCTGAATCAACAACTAAGCACAATTTGGTTTGCTGACGGGTCTCCTGACCCCACCCCAGATGGTGGGGATTTGTCTCATTAAAATCAAAATTAAAGGCCTTCCCTGGTGGCACAGTGGTTGAGAGTCCGCCTGCCGATGCAGGGACACGGGTTCGTGCCCTGGTCCGGGAAGATCCCACATGCCGCGGAGCGGCTGGGCCCGTGAGCCATGGCCGCTGAGCCTGCGCGTCCAGAGCCTGTGCTCCACAACGGGAGAGGCCACAACAGTGAGAGGCCCGCATACCGCAAAAAAAAAAAAAAAAAAAAAAAAAAATCAAAATTAAAAATGGGTACTGAGTATGTAAAGTTTAAAAAAGGAAAATGGATACTAGAAATAATTTTTGAGAGTAAAAGCTTATGGCTCTGGTTTTAGCAGAGTGTAGAAGATGTGGAACAAGTGTTTTAAGATCACAGTGTAAAATTCCTGTACCTGTTGAACTAGAAATACTTTGCTGAAAAGATGTGTTAAGTATTTGACGTACTAGCCAATGACCATTAAGTGAGCTCACCTATAAATGGGATGGAAGCCAAGGAATCACCGGGTGGACTGGTACTTGAGGCCTTCCTCTCCTCCATCCTTTTTATATGGACCTCTCGGCGAGCATCATTAGGTAGCCAGCAAGTGGTGTCTGACCCTGGCTCTTGGTCATTCACTGCCAAGATGTAAGACTGATGCCTTAAAGGCTGCGGCGTTTGGCGACCAGATGGAGGTTTTTCTCTTAGGATGACAGTTTCTTTAGTATCTACAGCATTTGATTGCTGAATTTCAGCCTCTTGTAAATTTAAATCTTGATCCCTTTGAGTGACGGATAATTCCAAATCTGGAGTGCCAGCGTTCTCACTCCTCGGAGGGGTGGGCTTAACAGGAGCTCCGGATAGAGAGGGGGGTTTCCCAGTGTCCACGTGGTGATCGGGGGTAGTTTCAGTCCTTAACCATGTCTGCTGATTCAAAAGACTGTTTTGATGCAAGTGATTTACTGGTCTTTGGTCTTTGATGGAAACAAACGAGTTCTGGCTGGAGGGTGGTTTTGTGACGTGCGTAGGTGCTTTCAGAGAATTGTTTCGGACTTTCACAAGAGGTGACCTGTCTTGTGAAATACCTCGAGGCTGGGACATTCCGCAGGTAGTTTGAAAATTCCTGTTGGGCTGCAGTGGTTTCAGATCTGCTGGAATTCTTTTAAACTGAGTCACCAGTTCCACCCCTCTGCCACTCACTCGCCTGTTGTCAGAATTCACAACACTCGGAGCCACTGTAAAATTGGAACCTCGGAAAGCTTTGTGAATCTCTTGCTGCCTATGCCTTTCATAAATACCTCGCCGATCATCCTGCTCGGTAAATCCACTCCACTTGTAAGTCTGCTTTCCTTCTCCCTTTGCATCGGGTGGTGGACATTCAGAATGGACGTTTTCTAAGGTTTCACCCTGTCCCTGGATAAAATCCCACGAGCGAGTTCTATGGTTACTGAAACTAATAGAAGGAGATGTCAGCGCTCCTTGAGATGCGCTCCTTGGACAGTACTTCATCAACACAGAGTCCTCCAGCCTCTCCTGAGACACGCTGCGTTGCCGGATCTGAACGGACTGGGGCACTCGGTCCTGAGAGGTGCTCCGACGTCGTATCTGCAAGGCAGCGCGGTTCAGTACCACCTGATTATAATCTGTTGTGCTCTGCGAGGCTGCTCGTAAACTATCTAACCTTTCTTGAATTGTCCGACAACCCATGTGCAACCGCCGGTTATCAATATACTCTTTGTAAGTTTTATAGTTTTTCCAGTCTATGTGCTGATGGGAGTTTGGAGAATAGTGATTGACAGATACGGGAGGAGAATCCACAGCTGGAGACCTGCCGCTTGCCAGTCCTTCTGAGTGTCCACTGTAATGGCCTGATTTAAGTAAGATGCCAGAAGTTTCCAACGACCTGGAGCTGGTCTGATGGATGAGATGGGACGTGGGAATCGAGGATGGTGGCGATGTGGTTCTTGATGCTGTTTTGAAAGAGGTCTGCTCGTTCCTGCCATACCTCACTTCCTCAGTTCTGTGGGAGGGAACCGTGTGGTTGCTTCTATTAGGTAACAAATCTATAACCTTCTCAGAAGGTACAATGACGGTCCTTACGCTTTCACTGCAGACACACACTGCCGTGTTGGACTTGGCCACCTCTGGTGGTGACGGAGGCACTTGTATTTCCATCCTGTAGGCCCTGCCGGGCTGCGTCAATACTGGGGGACTGGTCTGCGGTTTGCTCGTGGAGGAGTCTGGAGGGGCTGTTTCAGGGGGCTGCACCGGGGCGGGAGGGGCGGGTGGCAGCCAGGGGTAGCAGACCGGTGGAGGTTCAGGTATGTTGCGGGCATTGCCGCTGTAGGCTTCGTTGCCCTTCAGGTAGGCATCTTGAGAATACGCCTACATGAAGATGAGAGAAAGGGGTCACTTCAGAGTCATCAAAGGAACACTTGTTTCCATTCTTGCGATGCACTATGTTATTTTACAGTGCCCTGCTCTGGGGTGGCATTCACTAAAGCATGCAGGCAAACACAGTGTAAGGGTACTCCACAAATTCAGAAAAGGGCTAGTCTCTCAGAAATCAAATAAATTGTAGAATTTGCAAAAAAATATAAATTACAATTGCCTATTTTCTCAAAAGACCTGAAACGCACCAAACTCCACCCCGCCCTCACCACCATTAATTAGATACGGATGTCTTGCTTCTAAGAATTTCCCCTTTCAAGTTTTATGATTTTTTTCCCCCAGCAGTTGGCAGGTTAAATGGCTGCCTAATAAATCTCAGCAAAACAAGACTCTGATCTTTTGCCAGAATGAAGGTGAAAATATTTAAAATCTTCACCAAATACATCTTCACTTTAGGCACTACTGCTATCAAAAATAATGCACTGAACACTGTCTTGCCAATTAATGATTACTGAGTCGCTAAAAATAATCCATTTTGATAAATTAAATCCTCCAACAGCCAGGAGAAATAGAGAATATGCACATTTAAGAAATTAAGTACATATTAAAGGCGTAAAATATGAAAAAAGGTAATTCATCTTCCTGTATATAATTTATATTTTTTATTTTACAGTAATGCAAAATTGTATTATACAGATTTATTTGGTCTCTTTTACCTGTTATAAGGAGACATTTCTCTATTACTAACAGGCAGGCATGCAGCTCCAATTATTTTTTATCAATTATTCATGAAATTATCTAGCAATGTTTTTTAAAACTTAAAAATAACAAATTAAGTAACAAGACTCTATAAAACAGAGCTAACTGATATAATTCAGGACGATGTTCAACAGCTGAGACAGTTAGGTGTGGTGTCATATTACATACCGTCCCCTAATCAAAACAAGCTTAATTCAAGACTATCATCACATCCTCTCTTTGCATTAGACAGCTTGCAAAGCTCAAGTGCAGCCACAAACATAACATAACAGCAAAGTACTAGGAGAAGAGAGAGTGTGAGATGCTTAAAAAAATACAGATGCAGAAAGATGTTATGTTTTAACACCAGTTATGCACAGGACACAAAAGAAAACCAAACATAAAAATAAAAAAATAATATATCACAAACACATTCTGCAAATTAGTAAGATTAACACCATGGAGAGATTCCTCTAAGCGAACTTACAGTTTTAATAGATTGGCTTATTACAAATCTCTACAAAACATGATTTGTAAAGCAAGGAAATGGCTTCTGTGCAGTTCTTACCAGAGCTGTGACATCCTTTGTAAATTGTAGCTAGCAGAAAATAGGAAAACATAGTAGAAGCTGCTTACTGATATAAAGACAGAATCATGTTGTCATATTGATGCTGGAAAACAGCAACCTAAAAATACATCTATACTGATTCCTCTGGAAGGTACCAAGAGAAGTAAAGGGCAGTGAGGCATAAAGAATAACTTCAGTATCCTTCTGAGCATCTTTTTCTCAGGCTTTTATCTGGTTCTTATTTGATTTGTCTACCATTCTTGAAAGCAAAATACATCTGGTGACATGCATTCCTAACAGATATTTTCTTCAATATGCACTGCTGTCTGATAATGTGCCACAAAGCTTCCCTTCCACAACAGCAACATTGATGCCTCTCATTTCCCCTGAGTTTCTTCCATCTCTGCTTCCAGATGACAAAATGAATGCTCTATTATGCATTTAAAATAGTACAACCTCCTCCTTCCCCTGTAAATCAGAGCATAACCACAAGCTGTCAGCTGACTGCAGCTGCCTTTACACTAGGATTTGGAACGAAAGAATGACTGTTTTATCAAATGGGTTTCCCTCAAAAATTAAGATCTTCCAATGCTGTACCTTTTGTCCTATTTTATTAAGCTTATGAAAATAACTCCTGGATGGACATAAAAAATATTACTTCCAGAGTAATTCTTTTTAACTTATAAAGAATATTATAGAAACTAAACCAGGATGCAGTGAGAAATGAAAGCCCAGTAGCTAAAAGAAAACATGCATGCCATAATATTTCTAAGGTATGAATACAGTCAGTCAAAATATACATTTTGGCTATGTGCCACTGACATCATAAGCTTATCTTTTTATTGCTCATTGTAGTATAGCACCGGCACTGTTCCACGACAGGAAAACTGTGTGTGGATGAGTGGACTCGCTGGTACAGTATTTTTAGAGCGTGTTTGTGCAATTTTATTAAGCATCACCTGAAAGGGGTGATGTATTCCTTATGCTTGATGATGTAGGGGAAGTTTGGCTGGTGGGCTTCATGACTTCTCAAGACCTCTACTACGTTAATGTACATTGTAAAACTTGACGTGAAATTACAAACTTATTTGGCCACGGAACTTTTTTTTTTTTCCTCGGGGTTTTAACACAATTAGAACTTCTGCTGGGAAATGCTGTTCTAGAATTAATAATTTGGAGATACCTCCTTTATTCAAATTTGGGGAGGAATATTATCTTTTAATAATAAAAGTATATGACCAGAACTATTAAATACTTGAAAAGGTATTTGACATACTTTAGATATTGCTAAGATTCCTAAATAGTCTATATTCATGGGTTCCCACTTCTGGGTATAATTATGGCAAAGGGGTCCTTAAATATACACACGTGGACCATGCATCAACAGTGGACTGACTAAACAGAAGACCTTACACATACAGGACTACTGTCTAATGCAAGCAGATATGGTTGAGATAAAGTATGAATTCATTCAGTAGTAGTACTGAATTTCCTCACATATCCTCTCAGTTCATGGATACTAAAAAAGCTTGTTTGTTTATCTATCTATTTAAAAGTTTCTCATTCTCATAAAGTTTGAGAACCAATACCATTCAATTAACATCCATGGGGAAATCAGCAGTGCTCCAAAGGCCACTGTCGCTTGGTATGTGTTCCAGGTAAGTCGTGGGAATAAACTTCTACGGCTATGCTGAGAGGCGCAGTACAGACACAAATTATCTCCAGAATAAGAGTAGGGATGTAAATTAGGAATAGACAGTATGACAATTTTAAGGAGTCCCCCTTCTCCCAGGATGCTTTTAACTGTTCCTCTAGAAAACAAACTGCCTACAGAGGAAAGCTTTAGACGGGGCTTGCACAAACACTGGGGCGGATTACAGCATTCAACTCTTTGAGGAGAACATGGAACCCATTAATAAGGTTTTACACTCTGAAAACAGGATTTTAAACTCCATAACTTGCTCATAGCTGTGACTGTGGTGTGCTTTCTCTTGAGTCAGAAAGTACTCAATCTTTCACTGAGACACCATGGTCAGACATTTCAATGTTTTAATTACCCCCTGGGAATCTCTGAATTGTCAATAGGCACCAATTAAACAGTACAAAATATCACTTAAAGTAGTTTTTATTTAATGATGTCAATTTATATTCTTTTATAATGACATCAAAATCATCCTGTATTAATAAGTTTGCCTGAAATGGCATGGCCCAGAAATTTTTGAAACCAATGTCATAAGAATTGCATATTTGGCTCATAATAATTTTTATTTTTACATTTAAGTCCAAATGGATACTTCATAGTATTGAGTTGGCCAAAAAGTTCATTTGGTTAATGAATACGCTGTTGAATAAAGTTCTTGGTGAAAATGAAAAATGTGTCATTTTTACTTAAAACCGAACGAACTTTTTGGCCAATCCAATATATATATCCAGAAGTTTTGATGGAATTAGACAACACTCAGATTTTTTCTGACTGACTAGCACTTGGGAATTCAATAGGATATGACAAAAAAATCTTTAGCCAATTTTTTTTCATTAGGCCTTTTATATATCACTCTACATTTCTTGAATTTCCTTTACCCTTGTATTAAAGTTTTATATCTTATAGTAGCTTAGTAGTTTAAAAGTTAATATTTTAAAATTCAAGCCACACCTAGTGAAAACGGAATAGTAGCAGCCCTGTCATGCCTACAGATCCAAAATGTTCTTTAAAGGGGGAGGCGGGTGAGGGGAGGTGAGTAAGGAAAGATGCCTCATGGAAGTCTTCATTTGGAATTAGAATTGTAAAGAGTATTTAAATAAAATGTAATGTTAACAGTCTGGATCTTGACTATATGTATAGTGCCTAACAGTAGCTAAATAGTCCTAAAATAATCTTTCAGTTCAGTTTTAGTAGACTTGCATCAAAATCACTATTACCATACCTATTACTATTGCGATAGTTACTATTACTGTACCATATTTACTGTTTAGTAAACAGGAAAAACAAACAAAAAAGTGCAGAATAAATAAGCCAGTAAGATGAAAATTCCTGCCTACCAGTTTGAGTTAACAGGCTGACCTGTTAATTTTATACCATTACTTATGTTTTTTTTTGTTTGTTTGTTTGTTTGTTTGTTTTTGCGGTATGCGGGCCTCTCACTGTTGTGGCCTCTCCCGTTGCGGAGCACAGGCTCCGGACGCGCAGGCTCAGCGGCCATGGCTCACGGGCCTAGCCGATCTGCCGCATGTGGGGATCTTCCCGGACCGGGGCACGAACCCGTGTCCCCTGCATCGGCAGGCAGACTCCCAACCACTGCGCCACCAGGGAAGCCCCACCATTACTTATGATAAAAGCAAAAGTAACTACATATCTGTTTGGATAATTGTAAAATACATGTCAGACATGCCACAGTGGGACATGGGAGAAGCGGATGGTGTGGATATTTTATACCTTTCTAAATTATTTGAAACTTTTCTAACACGCAAGTACTATTCTTATAATTATTTAAAATACTTTTTTAAAAAATAGAAGAAAGTAACTGCTTCATACTTGCAAAATATGAAAGAACCCTCCAGAATTCCTGTTCTTGCTTCCCTACTCTAAAGCAAGATTACCTTGATCCACACGTGACAAATGGATATCTGATTTTAAATAGAACAGTATACTGATTGTGGAACATAATAAATAATTATTTTGAAAGTAATTCTAATAAATCTAAAGGAAAATTTGGGTTAAATTACATTTTTCAATTTATATCACACAGTCATGGAGTGGTAGCTAGGGCAATGGACGCAGATCCCAGAGATGAGTTTGCCTAGCAGCTCTGACCGTGACCGGCAGTGTGAATGTAACAGCCACTGACACTCTTCATCTGGACCCAACGACAGTGTGGGACTGTGGTTTAGTTTCAAGTACAGGCTACGTACAGTCTCAGGCCTACCTGGGTTCAAGTCCTAGTGCCATCACTTTCTTCCCTGTTACACTAGAAAAGCTGTTTAACCTGGCTGTTAAAACACAAAGTAGGCTCCAAATACCCTCGACAAACATCAGACACACCCGAGAATCTCCACAGCCATCAGAACTGATCTACTTAGAACTGAATTTTGAGTCCATGGAGCTAAAGGCTTAATGAAGTATCTTGAAGTCTGCACAGAAAAGAACACCCAGATCTAGCACTGAGAGCTACCATGGGTCCACTGAAGACATATTTTTTTTTCAGTCAGCATCACTGTTTAGGTGACTTGACGGGTGGTGGCTATTTCATTCACCCTCAGTGTCTGAGAGGGCAACAAAATCGTTTTGTCTTTTTACAAAAGGCAACAGGAAGTGCTTTTTATTTTGTAGTATCACCTTAAAAATATGAACTTGTCAGGGCCTCCCTGGTGGCGCAGTGGTTGAGAGTCCGCCTGCCGATGCAGGGGATACGGGTTCGTGCCCCGGTCTGGGAGGATCCCATATGCCGCGGAGCGGCTGGGCCCGTGAGCCATGGCCGCTGGGCCTGCGCATCCGGAGCCTGTGCTCCGCAACGGGGGAGGCCACAACAGTGAGAGGCCCGCATACCGCAAAAAAAAAAAAAAAAAAAAAAAAAAAAAAAATGAACTTGTCTAAGACTATGATCATGGTCTAAAATATTATAAGACCACCAAATGACTCAAATGAATACAATACTATTGTATTGTTAGTTTAAAATGTATGTCACTGTACATACATTTTACAATGTATGAAAATGTATGTTAGTTTAAAAAATGAGGTTGCCAAGTACAGGAGTACTGTTACCAGCACCAGTTTAATAACATAATAAATAATTCTTAATTTTACTTCATGTTTTTCAACATCATGTCACTGTCTTCTGTGAATTATGAGATTTATTACTATATACCTGTCCTTACATGAGGTAAGTTTTAAACCAAATTAAAATATCTATGCCACCTCTCAAAGATGAGCTGAATGAGCTTCCCTGGTGGCGCAGTGGTTGAGAGTCCACCTGCCAATGCAGGGGACACGGGTTCGTGCCCCGGTCTGGGAAGATCCCACATGCCGCGGAGCGGCTGGGCCCGTGAGCCATGGCTGCTGAGCCTGAGCGTCCGGAGCCTGTGCTCCACAACAGGAGAGGCCACAGCAGTGAGAGGCCCGCGTACCGCAAAAAAAAAAAAAGATTAGCTGAATACCTCTAGAACAACTTGATCTATACATCACTTGAGGAGCAAACGCTCATGGACACCCAATCCTGCCATGACCCAGGCAAATATATAAAAACTGAGACAGGCTTTCTCTTGGGTAAATGATGTTTATAGTAGCTGTAAAAATGTTCATGTTTATGTTTTCTTTACAATGAATATTCAACCTCACAGGGACAAATACATCTTCAAAAGCGTATATTTTAAGTAACAGGTTTAAGACCAACATAAATACTTCTGAAGGCCCCTTACAGAACATTTTCATTCTAGAATCTGTTAGAGAGAAGTATTTCCACATATGGTTTTTTAAATCCCAGATTCTCTTTGTGTTTTATAATAGATTTTTTAAAATGCCACTTGTAGATATCCCACCTAAAAGCATTTATGTGGAAAAGAAGTTGCTACATTTCAGTGTCCTTCAGGGAACAACGGAGAGTCTGCATTAACTATATATACTCCTTCAACGCAAATGTGAATGAAGACTGGGTTTAAAAGTGAGGTTTTCTTTTACCATCAAGGATATGGGCTTTTAATTTCTTATGATTAAAATAACTCAACAAGTTTTAAAAATGAATTTTCTGTTACAATATATCAGGACCCTGAGGAACCTTGAAGATCTGTGTTCTCAGGTCACCCCAGTGAACCAACTTCTCCCTGTGTTGCAACGCTTTGTATTTTCCCTTTATCTTAAATAAAACACAAGGAAATTAATTAACCTAATTCCCCATTGATCGCGTCCTTAGACCATGATTCCTTGCACTATTGCTCCCCTGCATCAACCACACAGCAGGCTAGGATGGTAATTCTGTGCTTGATTCCTGGGAGTTTATACAATGCCGGGCATTCTGTGACATGAGCTGTTCGTTTCACTGTTCTAAACAGTGTCCAACCAGTGCCTTCACCTTGGCAAGCAAAGAGACTACTGAAGATGAGATATCAGTTCTGTTTTGGAGGTGCCCTCTGTCTCTGAGTCAGGAGAATGCAAGGGTTCAAGGTAAAGTTTGCCCTACCGTGTGGGCATCACCTCCTGGTCCTCTGCATAAGTGGGGCCCTACAGGAGGACCCCCCTATTTAGTTTCAGTCTAGTGACTTCACTGCCTTCCGTGGTTGTCTGTTGTTCTCTCACTGTGCTGAATGGTCAGGGGAGGGCTCTACAACTAGTGCTCCTTGACTAAGGAAACCACCACAGATGGTTACAACTGCCTTGTTGAGACACTCAACCCCAAAAGAACTGTGCACTTAAGAAGGGTAATAACCTGTTGTCGGTAAACATGCCATTTTGAAATAAAATCAGTATGTCTTAAAAACACAAGGCTGATCTCCATGGATTTCGGTTAATTATATTTTATGTGTAAGTGAATAAACTGAATCATTAGGATTGGCTTTAGTGATTTTTCTGTAAAAAAAAATGTTTACAGAAGTTTATTTATGACTTTTGTTGAGCTAAGTTCAAATGAACACCTTACAAATGAAAAACATTCTGATTTCCATTCCTACCACAAGGATTCCATCAGTTCTGAGTAAGAAAACAACAGCGACAACAGCTATTCACTAAAAGGAATTTAAAAAAACAAACAAACAACAAACTTCAGCAGCCACTGCTATTTCCTAGCTCTAATTGTTTTATTCTGCTGAACTACAAAATCAATTGAGGAAAAGTATTATTTTCCTGAATGAAATTTTATTTATTTATTTATTTTAACATCTCTTTACCCTCAGCAATATCTAAGCTTAATAAAGGAGTTAAGTACTCCAGTTAATTTGTTTTCTTTCTCAAGAGGAGAAAGATATTTTAAGATAAACGCTAAAGATTTTCAACTATATAGTTTCACTCCCTCTCTAAGATGCTAACATATTTTTCCCTTTGAACACTACTTCTAATGGAATGAATGGAACATTCATTCATTGTGAACATTACTTCTAATGGAATGAATGGATACTGTTAAGAAAACTGCTCGGTAAGTTAATTTACAGACAGTAACGCTTATTGGAAAACTAATAAATGGCTTTCATAAAATTTCTGACCTCATAGTTTAAAAAAAAATAGAATCTAATTCCTGGGGATACGTACTTCCACCCTGAGGTTTGGTTTTGGTTGAAGGAGTATCTAGAATGCAACATTTGGGCAAACAAACTCTTGAGGAATCTCATTCCAAATGACAACAATAAGAGTTTACTGTGGAATCAATAAAATATTCTCATGTTGCTTAATTGTAAAAAATGGACAATAGTCTCTCTCTCCCTTTGTTTTGTTTTTTTGGTAAAATGTAGAGAAAAACAGAGCGTTTGAGGTTTTTTTTCCCTAGAATCTTTTAAAAAAAAGTTCAATCCACCTCCATCTTTAAAGAATTTTTATTAACATTCATGACTATAAAACAATCCATATATTTGAATAAATAAAACTCACCACTTGGAGAATGTCTTCATCTTTTGGCATAACACTAAGTTCCAATGTGGTATCGCTGAAATTGAATAGACACATACTATTTTAGGGGAGGCAGAAGTATACAAGAAAGACATAAAGGAAAAAGAGTTAACTCACAAGTATTTTTTAAATTGCCTATGAGTTTAATATGGGAGTTTTAAAAATCTTTACATTTCAAATCCGAATCATTAAAAGAAAAGAAGTCATTTATATATATAGACTAATTATGTACAAAAGAGGGCACCCTGCCGTATGTTTGAGCTATTCATAATCAGTCATGTGTTCTTTATAACATGTTTCTAATTTAGAAACATGAAGTATATTACTTATATTGAATACTCCTGGAACAAAACTCATCAATATATAATTGTGTATTATTTTCTTTCAGGTCACAGAACAAATTACAAATTTTTACCACCAATTCTCTGTTTATCAAGTTAAAAATACATTAACATAAAAATAATCAGAGAACCCTCAAATTTAACATTTTAAGCAATATTAAACATCCTAATTTTGAAATATTCCCTCTTGGCCTCAAAGGGGAAGGAAATCAGAGTTCACCATCACAACCATCAAAATGACTCCTTATTTTTTTAAAACCATATAGCATCTCAACAATTTACTTTCTTCTCCGTGATTTAATTTTAGAGCCTTTACAGGAATAGCTCAAAGTCTCACTTTATTTTGGTACTGTAAGTGTCCTGTTAAAAATAATAGAGAAGTTTCTCTAGGTTTAAAACAGTTCAAAGGGATAAATTATACCGAGTCCTGTGATCTGGAATTACACTTAGATACGGCAAGGAGAATAGTGCTATCCCCAGCAAGTGCTTCAGTGTCTACCCTAACAATATCAGATAGATTTTCCCCCAATACAGTCAAGAGATTAAGAAACAAACAACAACAAAAACAAAAAACCCCAAATCTAATAATTTACTGGTGTCTCTATTTGAACCCTTATTTTTAGGTTCATAAATGCTGAGAGAATAGTAAAACAATTAGAACCACAGGTTCAAATAAATTCTACGAAGAAAATACGTAGGTACTTGTATTTCAACATTTAGAGTTGGTAGAAAATACATACTGATGCTTAGATAAATTCTTCTGCAAGGATACATTTTTACATTAATACACTGCAGAATCTCAATGGCTTTGTGCTGCATTAATCCATTTGCTACCAACTGCAGACAAAAGGAACACAATTTTTTAAAAGAAAAATAAGATCATGAAAAAAACAGTATTTATTTTTCAAATTGCTTTATTGGTTGAAAAATTAAGACTGTCATTCCAAAGTGTTATTATTATTCTGAAAGATGAACTGCACCAGTAACAGAAAAAACAAACAAACAAAAAAAATTAATGTGGATTTTGAGGAAAACAAAGATTAAGTTATGGTTGTTTGGAAAAATAGTACTTTTAAAGAAGAAATGTTAACAAATACACTAAAAAACCGTTAAATTACAGGCTGACAAAACATACTGGTATATTTATGATCTAAATTATTTGCAGTAAAAGAAAATTTGGGTGGATCTCCCCACTGCCTCCGGGGAGGCTTTCAATTCTTCACCAGTGCCCAGGTCTCCTCAATATTTAAGATCAAATAGGGCTCACTGTCAGGAACACCTAGAATCCAACAGTAAGGAGAATACTCTGAGATCAATAAATCATGATCACATCACCTAACTGTAAAAGTGACAACATATTAGGGCATTCATGTACATAAGTTAGATTATAGCATGAACAGCTTTAGACATAGTTAGAGGAGCTTGATAGAATTCTTCAGAAAATAATGAACCTCAATTTAATTACAGACAGGTGAGTATGGCTAATATAAAGCAACAGATCATCCAAAAGTTACTGTATTTGAATCTGGGAAGAACCTCTTGTGGTGATGAGCTGGAAATCGGATCCCAGAGTCATGGCTTATTCTTGACAGAAATTTAATACAGCAACCTCTTTGGCTTTCGATTTCTTTTCGATTTCTTTATTTATTTGTAATTAAAACAAAATTCTAGGTGTGTGATAGAAAGAGTAGGACTAAATTATCTTTGCAATCAGTTGCTCTATAAATATTTATTTACCTTTAGAACTCAAAATCCTATTCTGTAGAATGTAGGCAAACAAACAGATTAAAAGATGATTTCTTGCTGTCTTTGTTAAAACAAATGAATTTGAGCCAAGAATATCATTCAGTAAGCTATTTAAGATAAGTTATCCTTAGTGGTTTTAAAATAAATTATATATGCATTTATATATATATTTATTATAAGCAAATTAGAAATTTGATTATCATTTCAAATAAAAGTAGGAAACTTAATGGTAAATCTAAAACATATGCCTCTCAGGCTCTAAAGGATTTTAATTACAAATCTGATAAATTTGCCAAAACAAAGCCACCAAATAAGCCATCCTCAGATAGTTTGTTCTTGGCAACTTTCAAATGCATTTTCCACTTTAAGGGGTAGTTTCATATTTCCACATCACATCAATTTCTTATAAGAATACAATACTGCATTAAATCTACTAGCTTCAGTGATTTATAAGACCCATCTTTGGCCAAAATTAATCCTATTTCAAGACTCTTACCTGTTCTGGATTAAAGCAATTACTTGGGAATAGGTCTTTCCAATAACACTTTCTCCATTGACTTTTATAATTCGATCACCTTCAAAGAGAAATTAAATAACACATGAGGAATTCCTTTAAAAAGTCACTTGTGAGTACTTTTGAAATATCTCTTGAGTAATATACTTATTTTTAATATATCCTTGCTCGTTTTTCAAAGTGTCTTTTTACAAAAATGAACCTAAACTTTAATATATCCAGCTACTTATGAAATATAACTATATTTTAAATAAGAGTCCAGCCATCGATGAATTTAGAAACCTCAAAAAGTATAATCACCAAGTGACCACAATTATACTATTTATGCTCCTATCATCTGTTTTCTGAGTTGTAAAACTATTTATTCCTCCGTTTACCCTGTCATTTCTAATAGAGAAACACTGTTTAACAGCCTTAGACAATTATTTTTGTTATCTCAGTGGTCTCTAATTTTAGTCCAACTGATTTTCTTTGTCGTATTCTCTCAGTCTATTTAGTTTATTGATTAGTGCTACATTGCAGAACTTAAGCATGGGTATGGACATTGTTTTGACTTTATATATATTAACTTGTTCTTCATTTTAATGGGGAAAAGGATGTTTGGTTACTCAGAAAAATTCAGTGGGAGAAAGGACAGAGGAAAGAGGAAAACAAGAAAAAACGTATTTTTTGTGGGCTTGGCATAGTCCCTCAACTTCATCTTCCCAACCTTGGGAAGCTTAGAATATGAGAGATGATACATTCTAGGTAATAGAATCCTACATGTTCACTGATGTACATATTATATATACTAATGATATTGAAATTAGGCTTACTTTAACTATTACAAAAAAGATAATTAGTAAGTTAACAATGCATCCTAATAAATCTTACCAGTGACACCCACTATTTATATTTGTAGCTGCAAAGATAACATTTTATTCAAAAGGTGGTAAAAGATGTTTTTCACTAATTCCCATTTTAAATTATTTCATGTTTAGAAACAAGAGAAAAGGGTAACTATTTTAGTGTGTGCATTAATCTAAACTAAATCCTACTTAGTTTTTTTAATTAAAATCACAAGTCACAAAATATTTCAGAACAAACAGCTACCACATCCACTGACAGCTGCAGATGAAGCTGGGCTTGCACTGCGCTGGAGACTTAAACTACTCTTTGTGGTGGACAAATTCATTCACCTCTAGCAGGTCAGGCTCTTCCAGAACTTGGAGCTCCAAGATTATTTCATTTACTTCAACGAATATCTCCTTCATTTGCTATTTTATTAAACTTTGTCAAAATTAAATGTACGCAAAATAGGTTAAGAGGGCCTCTGAGGGTCCATTATCTGAGGTGTAACTAAAAGTGTCCACAATATATCAGTTATGGTATTTCTGCCCACCCATCCATTTGGGTATCAAAAAACATATAACTAACTAGGTCTCAAAAACAGTAATAACTGATATGAAGAAAAAGGAAGAAACATACAGTAGGAGACAGAAGGAAAAATATGGAAAAAATGCAGTAGAAAAGAAATTCAAAGGTAGGTTTGAGTAAGAATATCATCAAGCACCTGTGCACAATCCGGCTTCAAAAGCAGGTCCTCCCTCTTTAACCTGTTTGACAAAGATGGTATCCATGGGTTCCAAGCGGTTTCTTTGTTTTCCTGTGGGAAAGAAAAGATCCAAGGCATAATTTTACCTCACAATATTTTCTTAAAATAGCAAAATAAAAAAATGATATTTAATTGAGACAGTGAAGCAAAGATGTTTTAAATGAAGTATTAAACACATATCTTAAATCTGGATGCTAAAGTCATCATTAAGAGGCTTTCAAGAACTCAAACATTTATTTTTCTTCTTCCATAACACAACCACCACAATTTTCCATTTACTGGGAACATTCTGTATGTAAATTATTACACTAAATATTACACATACCTTAGAGCTAATTTCCATAACAAGTAAGTATTTCTACCACCATCGAATAAAAGAGGACACCGAAGCTCAGAGAGACTAAGTAAATTCTCTTAAGGTCACACAGCTACATTACACAGGCGGTATTCAACTCTACTGCTTTTTAACACTGCATGGTGTTAAGCACTAAGTCATAATCCTAAATAAGACAGTTCTTTCCCTTCAGGGACTCTGGAGGGAGAAAGACATATGAACAAAGAATGGTACTACAGTATTAAAAAACAGAGACAGCGGGCCTCCCTGGTGGCGCAGTGGCTGAGAGTCCACCTGCCGATGCAGGGGACGCGGGTTCGTGCCCCGGTCCGGGAGGATCCCATATGCCGCGGAGCGGCTGGGCCCGTGAGCCATGGCCGCTGAGCCTGCGCATCCGGAGCCTGTGCTCCACAACGGGAGAGGCCACAACAGTGAGAGGCCCGCGTACCGCAAAAAAAAAAAACAGAGACAGGGGCTTCCCTGGTGGCGCAATGGTTGAGAGTCTGTCTGCTGATGCAGGGGACATGGATTCGTGCCCTCCGCGGCTGGGTCCGTAAGCCATGGCCGCTGAGCCTGCGCGTCTGGGGCCTATACTCCGCAACGGGAGAAGCCACAGCGGTGAGAGGCCCGTGTACCGCAAAAAAAACAAAACAAAAACAGAGACAGATACAACATACAGTCATGGCGATGAGGAGCACGTGATCAAATCTGAAAGTCAGTACTTCACAAACTGCTATCCATGGATCGTCTGCATTAACAGCTCAGGGGTTTGACAAAAATCAATGTTTCGGGGTCCAATCAGAAATCTGCTTTCTCAAGAAGTTTCCCAGATGATCCTTCTACACACTAACATTGGAGAACAACTGACAGTTTCAATACACAGAAGTCAAAGAAAGAGTCACAGGTGAGAGGACATTTAAACTAAGTGACAAGCACCAAGGTAAGTACCGAGAGGGCATAAACAGGTAGACACTGGTTCTCAGAGTGTGATCCCCAGACCAGCAGCATTAATACAACCAGGGAATGTGCTGGAAATGCAAATTCACGGACCCCCACACCCCAGATCTACTGAAGCAGAAACCCTCATGTGACCGTGATGCATACTCAAGATGGAAAATCAATGAACCAGAAGACACAGCCCTGACCCTTAAAGAAGAATAAAACTGAGAAAATAAGGCATATATATGTATGGAGTACTTTAATTATACTTGTTAGACTGTGGCACTGGGCAGAATATGACTGTCAAATATAAAGAATCCAGGGCTTCCCTGGTGGCGCAGCGGTTGAGAGTCCGCCTGCCGATACAGGGGACGAGGGATCGTTCCCCGGTCCGGGAAGATCCCACATGCTGCGGAGCGGCTGGGCGCGTGAGCCATGGCCGCTGAGCCTGCGGGTTCAGAGCCTGTGCTCCGCAACGGGAGAGGCCACAACAGTGAGAGGCCCGCGTACCGAAAAAAAAAAAAATATATATATATATAAAGAATCCATAATTATTGTCACATAATACCGAATTTTTATCCAGATCTGTCACAAAGGTGGCTCAAAAGAAGTAGAAACCAATAAAGGAACATCTATCAGCAACTCCCCTTATATATTTAGCTATTTACTCTGAAAGAAATCCTCTAAAAGTAGTGAATGGCTAACTCTCCTTAAAATGCAACAGGGCACAGAGGAAAACTGCTTATGTTTTAGACACCAGGAGATAGGGATCCAATCCTTGCTTTGCCACTGGATAGTCCAGCTGCAGGTAAGTAAACGTTTTTACTTAAAAGAAAGTATTGCTTTTCTTTTACAGTACAGAGACATGTTTTTGCATTCTTGAAGGGTTTCTATGAAGACTCAATAAGACAACATGTAAAAGCACTCAGCATAGCTTGTAATTGGAGCAATTCCTTGGTAAATGTGTATTTCCACTCTCCATGGTGCTTAGATGAAGACTAGTCTCATATTCTTACGTTTTCGAGAATGAAAAATTTGAAAGGTTATAAAAATATACTGCAAAGTATCTATCATCCAATTTTTAAAAATATAAATATATATCAGATCTCTTCCCAAGGAAACTCTATACAGCTCTCTAAGTTCAGAAGATGTGAAAATATTATAAATCCTTTGGTCACTTCTGATTGGCTATGACAGACAGCCCTGATTGCTTTCTCCATGAGGTTTTGGAGGAAACAGAGAACTAATGCTAGTTAATTCCCTACTGTAAGGAAGAATGTCCTCATTCTTAAGAGATGTTTGCCGAAATACTTAGGGACTAATTGTAATCTTATATCATCATATTTTATAATTATATTATTACATTTCCAGTATTATGATAATGATATCTGCAACTTAATTTTCAAATGGCTTGAGAGAAAAAAATAAGCCAAGATAGCCAAACACCCAGACACATGTATGGATGGACAGATAAAGCAAATATATATTCAACATTAAGTTATTTATTGAATCCAGATAGACAAGGTATTTGCTGTACTTTGAAAATTATAATACAAAGTTTGGGAAAACTTTCTGTATGTGCCAGGTTTTATATTTCTTCACAGAACTTGTCATCCACTACTTAAAGTTACATGTTTATTTGCTTTCATGCTGGTTGTTTGTCTCTTCCACTAAAATGAAGAGCAGGAATTTTTGTCACATTCACTGATGCTCACAGCACCCAGAACAATGCCTGGCACAGAACAGGCATTCGATAAAGCATTATTCAATAAATGAACAAATTTATTATTTAATTCTTACATCAAGCTTTCAAGAAAGTCATTATGATTTTAACACTGTCACTATACTGAGGAGGAACCAGACTAAGTGACTTACGAAGAGGCAGAGTAGGGATTTGAATCTAGATCCAAACCAAACATGACGTTCCCTCCTGCTTCACATGTAACTGCACTACTTATTCAGTTGTCAAGCTTTACCAAATACAAGTAGACAGTCCACTTACAACTAGTTTGAAAGGGAAAAGAAGGTTTCTTGCAATGTAAGTCACTTAAAATGCAAACACTTAATGCCAATCCAGCTGGTAATCAGGCTAGGTCCTTATGTAGCCAACTCAACATTTACAACAGTTGGTATTTAAGGAAAAACCATCTATTTTTTCTAGGCTAGAGATCTGAAGGTTTAATAAGTTTTGCTGTGCCAAGTCACTGCTTTCATGGAAAGATTTATATAATTAAAGAGAGGACGCATTTTTTAAAATTAATGTCTTCTAGTCCACTATGTCCCAAAGGTGATTATACCATACTTATATTTAAAAATACAAAATGTAAATGAGCATTAATGAATTCTACAAAATAATAAAAAGCTGGCTGGGTAGCAATGTAGTGACTTCTGAAAGTTCTGATAGGCACTTTCACTCACACGGAATAAATGTAGTCCAAAATAATTTGGTTTTGATTTCTATAAAGGAAATACTAACTTTGCAATGACTACCATTATAAAATCAGAGAGACTTTGCCACAGATTGACAAATCCTTCAATACACTATGCCTGAAAATACATGAAGATGGAATAGACTAAAAGAAGGGCCAGTCTTGGGCTTCCCTTGTGGCGCAGTGGTTGAGAGTCCACCTGCCGATTCAGGGGATGCGGGTTCGTGCCCTGGTCCGGGAAGATCCCACATGCCGCGGAGTGGCTGGGCCCGTGAGCCATGGTGGCTGAGCCTGCGCGTCCGGAGCCTGTGCTCCGCGACGGGAGAGGCCACAACAGTGAGAGGCCCGCGTACCGCAAAAAAAAAAAAAAAAAAAAAAAAAAAAAAGAAGGGCCAGTCTTACAGCAAGCACTACCACATCTGCTGAGAGCTGTACTTTGATTCTTCTTGTTCACTTTCCTTTCTGGACTGTCTCCAAAATTCTGACTTGCTATTACTACTGTAGATTTTTTTTTTTTTTCTTTTTGCGGTATGCGGGCCTCTCACTGTTGTGGCCTCTCCCGTTGCGGAGCACAGGCTCCGGATGCGCAGGCCCAGCGGCCATGGCTCACGGGCCCAGCCGCTCCGCGGCATATGGGATCCTCCCAGACCGGGGCACGAACCCGTGTCCCCTGCATCGGCAGGCGGACTCTCAACCACTGCGCCACCAGGGAGGCCCGACTACTGTAGATTTTAACCAATCCCTTCTGGACAACAGAAAAATTTCCCATAGGCATCCCTTAATTATAGGCAGGTTTAACTAAGAAATATCCCTCTTTTCAATTTCTATATTCCTTGACTCTAAGTCTTGTGTTAAACACGTGATTCAATAATTTTAAGAGTGTCCTCTCTTTAATATATGTTCTTTGCAATTCCACTGGAACTGGAAATCACAAGCATCAAATTTAAAGTGTGTGTTATTCAATCTCTTACGTCTTTAGTTTTTTAAAGTCGGTTTCTAGATATGCAAAACAAAAAGTCCGATCCCGAATTGTAATTAATCAGGAAAAAGTATTCTTGCTTCCCTGTAGGATCATTTGGCAGAGCCAGGTGGCTTCCCTGGCAATTCTTAGTAAAAAGCCTCTTTCAATTCTACATGTGTATTTTATACTTTCTCAATTTTTTGAGAACACATAGGATGTGTTTCAAAGAACTGCTAAAGACCTTATTTCAAGTATTATTTCCTTGACCTTATCAAGAGAAAAGGGAAATGTGTCTTTCTAGCACACACATGTAATTAAATCTTTCTGTATTTGAGAAAAGGAAGAAGACAATGACCTTACATGAATGAGAATGGCTAAAATGAGTAGGTACTGAAAAAGTCCCACTTTATGCTATTTAACATACAATTAGTAAAGACTTAAATAAGAAGCTATAAAAAACATACATGAATTTGCCTGAAGCTGAATGTTACACTTTGAAATCAGAGAGAATGCACATACTTTTACATTATAGTAAATATAATCAGTTGGGGAAAAATAACTCAACTAAAAGAAATAATAATATATAGGTAGTAGCTGCCATCCAAATACTGGATGAACATCCAGGTGGATATGATTTTTATTCTCCATACCTAGTATAAGGCAGTGGCTAACAGCTTGAGCCCTACGACCAGATTACCTGGTTTAAAATCCCAGCTCTACCACTTACTTTCCAAGTAGGGTGACTGGATTTTGCAAAAATGACTGTCTGTGAGAAATTTAAATTTAATTGGGCATCCTGTAGTTTATCTGGCAACCCTATCCCCAAGTGATGTTAGACAAATGATTTATTTGTACCCCAGTTAACTCATCTGAAAAATGAGGATCGTGACAATTTATTTTTACCTGGCAAGGCTACTGTGAGGATTAGAAGAGAGAATCCATTGAAATACTTATATGATGCCTAATACAAGTAGGTACTTAATCAATGTTATTACTATGCTAATCTGATGATAAAGCTTTAGAAAGTTTACATAGAGATCAGGGGTGAATGAGGCCAGGGGACATGGCGCTTGTCACGCTGCTCGTGCTTGATTAAATACTGGTCCAAAGAGTAACAATACAGACTCAACTGGCATGTTGGGGGCAGTTGAAGAGTACAAACCGAAGAACACCAAAGAAAAGAAGGAAGAAGGAAGAGAGACTATACTAACAAATTTCCAGTAACTGACACAAACTACTCATCTGTCTTCAAAGAGACTGGCGTCTAAAAGCCAGAGTGCTCTAATGACCCTCTTCTTTGGAGAATGCTAAAATCCAAATCACTTGCAACATTTAAATTGTTTCAAAATTTGAAATATGAAGTATACAAAGCAAGCAGCCTAAAGCAAATAGATTATTTTCAGAAGTAATATTCTTAGAACTATACCAGTTAGAAACGAGACACAGAGAATGAAGATACCCAGAGAAATAATAGGTATAGATCAGGGAATCCTATAGTTAGTTCTAGGGACAAGAGAAATGTATTTATCAGAGTTAAAAAAAATTATACTCTAAACAAAGAAATACCATCTTACATTTTAACCAAAAGCAAAGCATCAGAAAATAATGGTTATCACTCAGATTGAGATTTAAAAAAATTTTTCCTTCTCTCTCGTAGTTCTCATAGATGCTACCGAACAATTTTTTAAATGGAACCAAATCTCTGTTTTTATAATGACAGTTTTTTTAAGTATTCTTTTTACTGATTTCTTTGTTGTAAAAAAAGAAAAAAGACAAAAACAAAGAAACCCTCTATCTATCTCTACACTAGAAAAGGCTGTTGAAGTTAAACTGTGCTTCATATGAAAGTTAAAGTTAGATAAGCCTTGGAAGACGTGTGCTCTCCACAAAGGCGGAAAGCTATAGAGGTTACATAATGGAGTATTAAAGCTCTAGGCATCAATTATTTAAAGAAAATCAATTAAATAGCTTATTGAAATTAATATCTATTTTTCAGACCCAGAATAACTGAAACCACAGTGTAGATTGAGACAGACAGGTATCAAAGTTAAATCTGAATAATAAAAAATGATCTTTGTTTCTCTTTGCTGGGTCACAGATTGACACAGAAACAACAGGGCATGGAGAAGCATTTATTGAGCAAAAGTTAGGAATTATGGATCTATTAAGGCAAAAAACAGACAGAGGGAGTGATAAATAGCAAATTCAGGCTAGTAGTTACCTCTGGGGGAAGAGAATAGAAAAGGTGTGGTATGGAAGGGTCTTGAACATATTTATAATCATTTATGTCTTAGTGAGCGAGAAAGAGAGAGAGAAATGGAGGAGGGGGGTGTTAAAATGCTAAGATCACAAGGACAGATGGCCAGCATTTGGAAGTCACATTTCTTCCCTTCACTTTCTGTTTGCCTGAAATATTTCATAGCTGATTTTTTTTCATTGTTGAAAACAGGCTTCTAAAAAAAAAGAAAGAAAAGAAAACAGGCTTCTAATTTTTACTTTAGGGGTTTGGTTTGCTAACGGCATACAAAACTATCTTTAGAGCCTAAGAGAGACATTGTCTCACATCAAAAACCCGTATGTATCATATGATAAATACTGATACATCCTGTATGAAAATTAAGTACAATCCAATTTAAGGAGACTGCCAGGGCAGATTATTGGGTCCCTTTCCCCTTTGGTACGGGCAGAAACACTAAGGAAAAAAAAAATGCATTCCAGCTTTTTAAACCTAGGTGCTCCCAAACTTCCACTTACGATGCTCTCATTTCCAGTGATGGCTAGTACTGTGAAATTATACCTCCCAAGCCTCCAATCTGTAGCTCCAACAATTTTTATGAGCCCCAAACCCCAAATTCCAATAGTCTTTAGACAATGTCAGTAGAATGTCACCTGTCAGGTCTCAATCACATTTCATCCATTATAAGCAAACACACACTCACTACTCAGCCTCATCTTTAAGTAACATCAAATGGAACAAAGTGAAGTTAAGAAAATCTGCTAAGTATTAAAAAGCAGATCATGTTCTAACTTAATCATGACAAACTTTCCACACCTGTCTAATTTTTTTGGTTTACTTTTTAGTGTGGTAAATGCCCGGCATATACAAAAATAGAGAAAAAAAGTAGAATAACCCCCCCCATGAACATAATGTAACTAACTATTAAAAATCTGTCATCTTGTTTCATTTACACTCACATTTTTTTCCTCAAGTATTTTAGTGTAAATCCCAGGTATCATGTCAATTCATTCACAAATACTTCAAATACTTCAGTATGCATCACTAACAAATCAGAACTTTACTTCTTCTTAAAGGAAAGAA
This sequence comes from Mesoplodon mirus, assembly GCF_964341445.2. NCBI lineage: Eukaryota > Metazoa > Chordata > Mammalia > Artiodactyla > Ziphiidae > Mesoplodon > Mesoplodon mirus. Next base: position 11,383,720 of record NC_138979.1, on the reverse strand, counting down.
AACAAAATCTGTTCACAGTTCTCCATATTATGTAGTATTTTGCACAATCTGGATGATATAAACTAACAACAAACCCAAGCCTTCCTTCTACTTTCTTCTATCTTCCTAAAAGCCTACCTAACATTAATGAAAAGCAGTATTTCATGACATAGGAACGGTATCACCAAAAGCTATGAAATAAATTTAGAAAAGGTCTCACATGTAAAACCACAATAGAATCCTAAAATTAAGTTCCGGAACAAGTTTCCCACCCCTAATGGAATGCTCTGCGTATCTATTCAAATCCAGTGAGGTCACATATGCAAGAGAACACACACTACATGAAAACCTCTGGCACACAGAACAGTGTCTGGCATATAGTGGATGCTCTGTAAATATTACTGCTGATTGATTCAAATTAAAGTCCTAGTAAATGCCAATAGCAGGACTGCCCAAAACCAACTTGGAGGCATGTTTCAGGAACAAAGCTATTATTGTACTGCAACTGATCTTTAGGATTTCCCGGAAATAGAAGGAAAATGCTGCCACTTAACAGTAATTTGAGTACAATACCACTAGGTGTCAGACATGAACCAAAATTTTCTGGCGTTATGAACCACCTAGGCAAGAAAGACTCTGGAGGATGTTATTCATTCAACAAATATTTAGTGAGCTTGGACAACGTGCCAGGAGCCGATCACTCTACAACGAACAAAACAGTCCTGGGATCTGTCTTCTGGAGTATTTGAAGTTTATGCAGCATCATTTTTTTCTCTCTCTAAAAGTTTCAGGAATTTCACCAAGTATGTATCACGTGTGGATTCAGAGCCGTTATTCCAGTTGCTCTAGATTTTAAGTTCTCCGCAAACCCGGAAAAATGTGTTGCAGTGTGCTAACCACGGGCAACTATCTTTCCATGTCTGACCTTACCACTGCCCGACCCCATAACTGATTAAACCTGCCCCGCATCTTTCTCCAAACCCTTTAGTCCCTCTGGTCTTCAAGACTATCGATAAGTCCCCCTCAGAAATCATTCTTTCTTATAAGTTTACCCACAGATCAATATTACAACCAAATTCACCAGCAACCTCAACTTCCTTTCCCCCTTGACCTTTCAAAGCATTCCACTTGCCAATGTCCAGCTATGGACAATTCCAACCAGACCCTCCCTCTGCTCTTGTTCTTGGCCTGCAATGTCAACTGAGTAAAACTGCAGGACCCACTGGTTTAGAGTTTCCAAGTTCAGCTAAGGGCTTGACATTACTCACTAAAGTCTCTTGCTTGTATTTTAATCCCCGTTCCCTCAAGGCTGCTGTTTCAAACTTCTAATACCCTTCTTGGACTTGTTCTGGCATCTTGATCTGCTCACACTATTTGGATAACCTTATTTCTTACTTTACTGTCTTTCATCTGCTGAATCCTCACTTTTTTCTTTTTTAAATCTTTGTCTATCCTTACTTCCCTTTGTTCTTTCTCAGGTGAGGATTTAGTTACCAGCTTTCTTCAGGACCCTGTTCCCCAAATGGTCTCTTCTCAAGTGTAAAACCAATCTCTCTTCTTCTCTCCAGATCTCACAACACACAAAAGCTTCCCAAACTTAAGAGAACAACAAAACTTCTCCCTACCCTGCCACACAGCTTTCACCTCTCATTCCCCATCCTTTCATTTTCATACTTCTTGAAGAATACTCTATACTCACCTACTCTCATTTCTTTGCTTCTAATTCAGGGTTTCTCAGATGTTGACAAGTATCCCCTGGGGGACAGCATGCATCCCCCCTCCCCACTGTTCCCTGTTCTAATTTATGTCACAGCCCACTGATGCACCGGATCCACTCTGCCCACCACACTGAAACTATTCTTGGTAACTTTACCAGTTTGCTACTTGTCAGGTCAGGTCCAACAGTATCTTTTTTTTTTTTTTTTTAATATTTATTTATTTATTTGGCCATGCTGGGTCTTAGCTGTACATTGAGGGATCTAGTTCCCAGAGCAGGGATCGAATCCAGGACCCCTGCATTGGGAGTGCAGGGTCTTAACCACTGGACCACCAGGGAATTCCCCCAATAGTATCTTTTTAGTCTCCACCCTAATGAATTCTCTAGGACAAATGCAAGTTATCCACCCTCCCCTAAAAATGATCGCCTCTTAAGTAGCAAGCCATCAACTCCTCCTGGCTGTCCTTATACCTTCCAAAACTTATTTTCAGATTTCCTTTCTGATTCTCCTTTCTCTGACCAGCTCTTAGATGTTGTCTTTCCTAGGGTTCTATCTTTACGCTGTGTGTCTTCATGCTCTCTGTGTATGATTTTATTGATGCCTAGGGCTTAGTTATAGCATATATAATGATGACTTCCAAATTTATTTTCAACCCTACCTCTCCCTATGAGCTCCATACCCAAATTTTCAACTAGGTACTCAACATTCTACCAGCATCAGAAATGTAACTTATCCCAAACTGAACTCATTTCCCCGGGGGAATGAGGTGGGTGTGTTTTGCTTCCGTATCCCTCAGTCAATGGTACTTCCATCCATCCACTCATTCATGCCAGAAAAGCCAAGCATAATCCTCCACAAGTCATCTTTAACTGGTGACATACAATCTACCCCATGTCCTACTACCAAATCTGGGCAAATACAACTTCTAAATACCTCCGAAATCTGTTCTCGAATGCTGTTTTTTCCTTTGTCCTGATAAAATCCTATTCAGCACAAAGCACACCCCATCTGAGAAACCCTTCCCTGGTGGTTAGATGACTTGCCATGCTGTGACCCTGCCACAGTTGTGCAGACCTGTTTCTGCACTTACGTAATTATTTTACACCTTCATCTTCTACCATCCTATATAAAGATTCATTAAATGTATACAGGCTAGGAACTGTTCTGGGTTTAAAGAAAAAAAAGTAATAAAATAAAGTTGGGAATTTCCTGGTGGTCCAGGGGTTAGGACTCTGCGCTCCCACTGCAGGGGGCACGGGTTCAATCCCTGGTCGGGGACTAAGATCCCGCATGCCGCGTGGCCATGAATACATACTTACAAATTATTTTTTAAATTAAAAAAAATAAAAATAAGGTTCCTGCTCTACAATCCAACTGAGGCAGAAAAATGTTCAATGAGAAAAAAGTAGCATGAGAGATGGTGAAAAGTGTGACAGAGAATAATAAGCAGAGTGAGAAGGAAAGGGAGAGGGAGAGGCAGGGATGTGATACTATTTTTAGGAAATGGTCAGGGAAGTCCTCTCTAGCAGGTGACATCTGTATCACTATCTAAAGGAAATGAGATTAGAGGCTATATTGCTCCCTTCCCAGCAATTAGTTTAGTGACTGGCTCTTGGAAGTGACTCAACAAATGTCTGCTAAGAGAATGAATAAACAACAGGAAATATATTTCTAGACTTAACGCATTTAGCATTCATACGCAAATACTTCTATTGCAGTTCTACACCAGAGATGAAAAATTATCTGTTAAATTTTGAAAGCAGGGACCATCACAATTAAATTCACTTTTTATTAACTGGATCTACGAATCATGTATTTTGAGTATAGACTAACTGGAGAGCAATCAGGAAAAAAATGGGCCTATTCAGCTAAGTGGTGTCTGTGATCAAGGTCTTAAGTTACGGAGCAGCTAAGAAAAGACAGCTCAAAGTCACGTAATTACAGGTCATCTCTGGAGCAACAGTTTCTATAGAGCAGTGATTTCTAGGACAGTCTAGAACATTAATACTCCAACTAGGTACTTTCCTGGACTTTCACCTTTACAGCCCTATTGTTCAGTATCCCAATTAGTTCTCTAAAATCCTAGATCGCCTATTTCCTAAAGGTTTTAGAACCATTAAAGAGATTTTTAAATCGCCTTTACCCTCTTGACTGCCAAAACTACCTTCATGCAATGTCTCACAAAGCCTGAAAATCTACTCCAAAAATTGGATTTCTGACAATACCTACTTTAGTGCAATCAAATTCCCTTCATTTTAGATTACTGTAAGTATGATTTCCTGGGACCTTTAGAGTGAAGTTAGATTTTTTTTTTTAAACCTCTCATCTAACTTTACCAGTATACCAGTTTATTTTACAAATTCCTACTAAGGTCCAGGATTATTGTGTTTTTGTTATTAGTGTTCCAGCTTACACACTTAGCAACTGTGTGAAATAAGATTTCTAAATTTAAAAAGTGTCACCAAGACTTTGTGTTAAAGGGGGACTGATGGGAGAAAGGTGAAAGAAAAATAGGAAGGAAGTAGAGAGACAATAATTCCTCAACAGCTGAGGTCAGATACTAACATGCTGACTTTTGCAGCTTTGGGAACAGTCATTTGGGAATAGTATCAAGTGAAGGTGGTACTAGGGTGGTACCCGCCCTTTATTCAATACATTTACTCATCAAACATTTGTGCTCCTACTATGTACCATGCACTTAGTAGGCACTGAAAATTCAACAATGAAAGACATTGTCCACCCTTAATGATCTTTGTTCTTAAAGTAACACATAAAAACATTTTTTAATAAACATAATGACTAGTTTGGGTATGTAGGAAAATTTTACTTTGAACATTCTAATGACCAATTCTTGATAAAAGATAGAATCCCCCTTCTTATTTTTCTATTTTCCGTTACCAGATCTGTATTACTATCATCACCTCCCAGGAACAGGTATATTAGGAAGTAGAAAGTTTTCACTTGTTTACTACAATCACTCAGATTAACTGTGTCCAAAATATGAGTAGGGATTTTCCAGGAGAAAATCAGGGAAAGAGTCTACCTGCTTCTTTCACTAGTTGTGAAACAGCAATCTACTCCATCTTGTACAAAATATCCTTTCAAACATTTGGAAACTATTGAACATATTGAAAGCTATCACTTTCTCCCCCCTGTGTATCTATATCTATACCTATATCTATATCTATATCTATATATATACATGTCCTTGTCATCACTGTCCTTTACACCTGGCGCTCCACAGTGTTTTGCTTTGTCCTATTTACTCAGAAGACCCTGAAGCCCTCCCTTCCCGTGTTTCCTACCTGTCAAATGAAGAGAAACAAAATAAATATATTGAGTTAACCTGTTGCTAGCAACATATAATATAAAAATCACTTATTATCTTTGTGTGTGTACACGTGTATGCAAGTTTATACGTGTGTATATATTTTTACAGAAGGAAACATTGCCCATAATAGCAAACTACAAATAAATTAGTAATTTTATTATAACTATGTTGATAGAATAAAGTTATTTTAACAAGACAAATACATGGGCAGCAAACCATTCACTGAAGTATCCATATATTAGCAAAGTGAGTGAGTACAGGGAATACATCACTTATATTTGCGCCATAGTGTATATGCATCCAAAGTGTAGCTACTAGAAAACTACCTCCCGGGACTTCCCTGGCTGTCCAGTGGTTAAGACTCCACGCTTCCACTGCAGGGGGCGTGGGTTCAATCCCCGGTAGGGGAACTAAGATCCCACATGCCACACGGTGTGGCCAAAAAAAAAAAAAAAAAAAAAAAAAGAAAATTACCTCCCAAAAGACTACTAATATCATAATATATGTCCAGGTTAGAACTTCCATCTTAAGGGCATCTGCACTCAGCAGGCAGAGGAAAAAGCCCAAGTCTTGTCCAGTTAGGAATCTGTTAGGAGACTTTCCCCACACTGAAGAGTAAGGGTAACTGGAAAGAATGTTCCCACCAGCCCAGAGGCTACCTCAGTGCTAACTAAGCAGAGTAGGGGGTAAGGGAAGGGAAACCGATCTCTAAGAAGTAGCTAGAGGCCAAACTTCACAGATTTATAGGCTAAATCAAGTAATAGCCAGGATCTGGACAAAGCAAACAACAATCTTTTATCCTAGGTCTCAAAAAATCTTCAGTAATGATATTTGAAGGTCAATAAACACAAAATAGTCAAACATCCACAAAAAACACAAACTACTCAAACATCCACAAATAATAATAATAACAGCAACAACAACAACAAAAAACTCCAAACACACAACACCCTCTGAGATAGAACCACCAGGAAAAAAAGAGAGAAGGAGACCCACCGAGGCTTCTGATAAGGGAGTCGCTAGACAGAGAGCATAAAACAACTTTGCTTATCACGTCTGAAGAAGTTTTTAAAATGAGCCTAAAAATGGTAAAGAGGAAACTATAGGAAGTGATCAAGCGTATTCGGTGCACTACCCTAAAGAACTTCTAACAATTAAAATTTAAAATGCAAACAGCTAAAAAGAAAATTATCGAATATACACAGGGAGAAATTACCTGGAATGCAGACACACACACACAGAAGAAACAGAAAATTTAGGAGCCATGGGGGCTAGGGTAAGAAAATCTAACATATGTTTAATTGGAGCCCCAGAAGAAGAGAGCATTGGGGGTTACAGGAGGACACAGGTAATATGTGATGAGATGCTGGCTGAAAATTTCCTAGACTGATGATAGACATCCATCTACAGACACAAGAAGCTCAATGAATCCCAAACAAGAAAAATAAAAATATATCCTCACCTAGACTTATCATTACAAAATGGCTAAGCATCAAAGATATAGAGAAAAATCTTATTTATTTATTTAGGCTGCACTGGGTCTTAGTTGTGGCACATGGGATCTTTGTTGTGGCATATTTAGTTGCGGCAATGCGGGATCTTTAGTTGTGGCATGCTGACTCTTAATTGCGGCACGCATGTGGGAACTTAGTTCCCCGACCAGGGATTAAACCCGGGCCCCCTGCATTGGGAGTGTGGATTCTTACCCACTGGACCACCAGGGAAGTCCCTATAGAGAAAATCTTAAAAGCAGATATAAAAAAAGCTTGCCTTCAAAAAATCGATAAACCAAAATAGGAGAATGAAGTCCAGGGAGCCCATGTTTTGCACTGCTTTTCGCCTTGAGGCAAATTCTGCTTCCAAAGTAAAGTCTGAGACTGAGAAGCTGTTCACGGCCTCCCTCGGTCTCAAAGCATCAGGGACACAAACATGGACGTTGCGGTCCAGCAAGGAAGAGGGCCCTGGAAAACACCATATGCTTTCAGTTGGACCTCCCAAGGAGTACAACACGTGAGTAGGGCTGCAAAGGTAGAAGCCCAGCCCTGTCCTGCCAAAGAGAACACAGCTGACTGCCAGCCCCAGCCTGGACCCACCATCACGTTCACCCTTGCCACTCCCCTGCCCCCCGAAGCAGGACTCCTCTAAGGGACAGTGTTAGTTTGGGGACTCCTCTCTGGCCCAGCACAGGCCTTCTGAGAACTGTGCTGCAGTCAGGGCCTTCCTACCAAATCCTTCTTTTTCTCTCTTCTTTCACAGGCATCAGACCTGTATCACAGTCTTAAGTCTTCCCCGTCCTTTCCTGCTCCTTTCTACAGGCATTTCCCCCAATAAATCTCTGCCATGTCTAATCATGTCTTGCCACCATTTCTGTCTTTGTGTCTGCTTCTCAGGGAACCCAAACTGATACTCCAAATATCAAAAGGACCAAAGTCCACCTTTATGTGAAGCAATCCTTGAACAGAGATGCAAAAATTCTAAATAAAACAGAAAGCCAAAACTGGTCATATATAAAAAGTACATACATTAGGAACAATCTTGGTTTAGTTCTGTAATGCAAAGTTGGTTTAACATTTAAAAAATAAATCAATATAATTCACTATATTGAGACTAAAGGAAAAAAAATCAAATGTTTATCCTAAAAGATGCAGAAAAATTCAAAACTCATTCATGGGAGAGATACACCACATTCATAGATTGAAAGAGTCAATACCTCAAATATTTTCAAATATTCAACATTGTAAATAATATAAAACCAATCAAAATTCCAGAAGAATTTGTTTGTGTGTGTGTGTGTGTTACTGTAAATGGACAAGAACAGCCAATCCAATCTTGAAGACAAAATTGGAAGACTTACTCTACCTAACAGCAACACTTACTATATAGCTACAGTAATTAAGATCACAGTCTTGCAGCAAAGAAAGTGACCAATGGAATAGAACGGAGTTCAGCAAACTTTTCTGTAAAGGGCCAGATGGTAAATATTTTAGCCTTTGCAGGACTCATACAGTCTCTGTCGCATATTCTTTTTTTAAAACAACGCTTTAAAAATATAGAACTATTCTTAGTTTGGAAGCTGTACAAAAATGAGCCACATGCCAACCCCTGGAATAGAATATGGTCCAGAAACAGACCAAAACATATATAAACACTGTATGATCAAGGTGGTATTACAGAGCAGTAGAAAAAATAGACTTTTCACTAAATAGTGCCAGGTCAAATGCATATCAATATGGGGAAAAATTAACCTTGATCCCATACCACATGTGAAAAATAATCAATTACAAGTGAATTGTAGATTTAACTGTGAATGACAAAACAATAAAGCATCTCGGAAGATAACACAGGAGAATATCTTCATGACCATGGAGTAGAAAAAAATTTCTTCAATAGCACTCAAAGTTTTAACCATAAAAGAAAAGATTGATAATTTGGACTATATTAAAATTAGGAACTTCCCTTTATCAAAATTACTAATAAGAAATTGAAAGGCAAGTCACAGCTGAATATCTGCTAAATATATAACTAACAAAATCTTCATCAAAAATATTTAGACTCCTACATATGAATTATTTTAAAAAGCACTGATAGCTAATAACCAAATAAAAGGTAATCGACTTCATCAGTGTCAAGAAAGTTTAAATTAACCCAAATGCCACTCCACTACACACTCACTAGAATGGATAAAATTAAAAAGACTGACAAATGCCAAGTGTTAGTGATGATATGGAACAAGTGGAATTCTCATACCCTGTTGGTAGCTGTGTAAATCGGTATAATCACTTTGGAAAACTTTTTAGCAGTATCTACTAAATGTGATTGTATGCATACCTATGAGTCAGTAATGCCATCCCTAGATATATATACCCACCAGAAATGAGGACATTTGTGCACAAAGTACGTGTAATAAGATGGCTCACAGCTGCACTGTTTGAAATAGGTAAACACTGGAAAAAATCTAAACGTCCATCAACAGTAGACTGAATAAATAAATTGCATATGTTCTTTTTGTTTTAAATCAACTTTATTATAACTTACCTAAGATAAAATGTACCCATTTAAGTACACAGTTCCTAAGTTTTGACAAATGTACACACCCATGCAACCACCACCACAATCAAGATATAGAAGATTTCCATCAAGCCCAAAACTTCCCTTGTGCCTCTTCCTAGTCAATTCAGGCAACCACAGATTTGTTTAGATTTGTCTTTCCTGGAGTTTCACATAAATGGAATCAGAGGATATGTACTCTTTTTGCACTTGGCTTCTTCACTAATCAAAATGAGTTTGACAGGAAACGTGTGAGCAATAAACGTAGATAAATTAGATTTCATCAAAAGTTAAAATTTTGTGCATCAAAGGACATTATCAAGAAAATAAAAAGACAACCTACAGAATGAGAGAAGATCTATGCAAATCATGTATCTGATAAGGGCCTAGTATCTAGAATATATAAAGAACACTTCCAACTCAAAAAGAAAAAGACAAACAGCCCAATTAAAAAAATGGGCAATAGATTTGAACAGACATCTCTCCAAAGAAGATATAAAAATGGCCACCAAGCCCATGAAAATGCTCAACATCATTAGTTATTAAGGCAATGCAAAGCAAACCAAAATGAGACACCACTTCATACTCAATAGGTTGGTTATAGTAACAAAACTGGAAAATAACACGTGTTGGTGAGGATGTAGAGAAACTGGGGTCCTCCTATATTGCTGATGGGAATGTAAAAATGGTGCAGGTACTACGGAAAACCGTTTAGCAGTTCCCCAAAATGTTAAACATAGAATCACCATATGACCCAGCAATTCCACTCCTAGATATATACCTCAAAGAATTTAAGATAGGAATGCAAACAAACACTTGTACATGCATGTTCATAGCAGCGCTAATCACAACGGTCAAAAGGTGGAAACAGCCCAAATGGCCATCAATGGATGAATGGATAAACAAACTGTGATATATACCTACAATGTAATATTATTCAGCCATAAAGAGGAATGAAGTACTGATATATGTGACACACAGACAAAACCTCAAAAACATTACACTAAGTGGAAGAAGCCATATGAAAAAGGTTGCATATTGTATGATTCCATTTATATGAAATATCTAGAATAGGTTAAATCCATGGGGACAGAAAACAGACTGGTGGTTGCCAGGGACCTGGGGGAGGGGAGAACAGTGAATGACTGCTTACTGGACATGGGTTTCCTTTTGGGGTGACGGAATGTTTTGGAACTAGATAGAGGTGGCAGATGCACACTGCATACATCTCCTTTAATTCTCTACTAAATGTCACTGAATTGATCACTTTAAAAGGGTGAATTTTATGTTAGGTGAATTCCACCTCAAGAAAATAAATGTTTTTGAGATTGATCCAAGAGGCCCTGTGTAGTCCATTATATGGATATACCACAATTTGGTCATCAATTCATATGTTGATTAATATTTAGGTCGACTCAATCCAGTGCTTATTTAATATGAATAATTTGAACATTTCTGTACAAATATTCTTGCAGGCATGTTTCATTTATCTTGGGTAAATACCTATAAGTGCCCTTATCATTTCACAAAAATAAGTAAAAAAAACCAAAACAAAACAAAAACAAAAAAAGTGTTATCAGTCATAATATAACTGAATCAAAGATGAAAACCAACTGCAGACATTAAAGCAATGATGCTTTATCCTTAAGCCCAGCAGATTTAAGCCAATAGTACATATTCAATTATGAAGATAAAGAAGAAAACTAAACAAGTATGATATACTAATTCTATGTTAACAAAATTATACCTGAATTTTGAATCAGTGAATTTTTTACTTTTTTTTTTTTTTTGGCTGCATTGGGTCTTCATTGTTGTGCACGGCCTTTCTCTAGTTGCAGCGAGCAGGGGCTACTCTTCGTTGTGGTGCACAGGCTTCTCATTGCAGTGGCTTCTCTTGTTGTGGAGCACGGGCTCTAGGTGCATGGGCTTCAGTAGTTTTGGCTCACGGGCTCTAGAGCACAGGCTCAGTAGTTGCGGCACACGGGCTTAGTTGCTCTGTGGCATGTGGGATCTTCCTGGACCAGGGCTCGAATCCGTGTCCCCTGCATTGGCAGGCGGATTCTTAACCACTGCATCACCAAGAAGTCCCTCAGTGATTTTTTTAATACTGCTTGACTTTCAAGGGAACAGAACCCTCTTTCCTTCACATTTTCAAGAATGAATTATGTGAGAGTAAAGTTCTTTCTGAGAAGCTGGGGTGGGAATTGAGAGAAAACTCTAGAATCAAACTGTCCAACTCTACCACTTGCTAGTTACTTAGACACTTTGTGCCTCAATTTCCTCATCTTAAAAATGGAGATGAGGGGGCTTCCCTGGTGGCGCAGTGGTTGGGAGTCCACCTGCCGATGCAGGGGACACGGGTTCACGCCCCGGTCCGGGAAGATCCCACATGCCGCGGAGTGGCTGGGTCCATGAGCCATGGCCGCTGAGCCTGCGTGTCCGGAGCCTGTGCTCCACAACAGGAGAGGCCACAACAGTGAGAGGCCCGCGTAACACACACACACACACACACAGAAAATGGAGATGATAATAATATCCACCCCAGAAAGTTGTTGTGATGATTAAATGAGTTAATCCATGCAGAGTCTTAGAACAGCACCTGGCACACTGTAAGTTAGCTGCTTCCGCCACCCAGTCACTACCACCATCATCACCATCACCATCATCATCACCCTGTCACCATCATCATCGCCCCATCACCAGCATCATCACCACCACCACATCATCTTCATCATCATCATCATCACTACCACCATAATTTCTACTTTGTAAAATATCTTCAAGACAGTTTAAGACACCTGTGGTTGTTCAATTGAACAGCACTAGAAGTTAATAAAAATATGCAGCTAATTAGTATATTTACCTAACTACCAGAGAAACTCAAAACTCAAATAATTTACCTGTCAATACAGTTAAAAATGGATCCTAAGGGGTTCAGTTAATGTGCCTTCCCAAAGATATCGTGAGATCTGTGAAGCCCACTCGGTTAGTATTGCTACATTTCAAAAGTAACATGAACACAATTCTGACACCCTACCACCACACCATAGACCACAGACCTAACCATAATAAGAATTTCTTCTTCCAACCAATTTTCGGGTCCATAATTTAGTGTTATATTATCCTGAGGGAATAGGTTTTCAATCTATTAATGGAAATCAACGGCATAAAATATACTCAATTTTCTCAGCCCTACAGAATTTAGATCTTCATTAAACTGAAGAACATTTGATCTCTAAACATAGTGAGTGCTGTTCATTAAATGATGAACTAGGCCAATTACATTTCTCTCTTGGGGAATTTGGAATTATTATGAGAGAGGAGGGAAGGAAGAAGATACAGTTAGGGTTGTTCCTTCTACAGAGGTCAGCATATGAGACAATCATGTATAATCAAAACTATCTGTGAACATCATTTAAACCATCCTGTAAGTAGCAGAGTTTAGGCCTTTGGAGGATCATATGCCAAGATTTTGTTGCTGTTGTTACTCTGCATTAATTACTTTCCAAGTCCTAATTCTGGTGTCTGGGGCACCCTGGGTATCCTACAGCACTTGACTTTGAATTTGGAGATGTCTTATTTGTTTCTTAGAATTAACACATCTTTCCTAAGGTGGCCTGGCGGGGGTGGGGGGGTTCTATGTCTTGCCACTAAACTATCCTTCATTAGAAAACTCTAACACGGACTACAGAGCTGTTTGTCAGAAATGACTGCAATCACAAAATACAAATTTTTACTACTGAGAAAGTATATAGAATTCCCAGATACTTTTTTTTCTACTATTAACATGCTTGAATATAAAGTTTAATGCCAAAGTAGAAATCCACCAGTTATTGAGCATAACAAAATGACATACACATTTTAGAATATTGGAAGTGTCCCTACAACTAAGCTGAGGTAGAGTTTTTCTCATAGAATAAGGAGAAATAAGGGTAATTACAAACCTTCTATTATTCTTATTTTGATTATTTATGCATTTATGATTTAAGGGACAACAGGACGTCAGCAAGATAGCAATTATCCGCCAGCATTATTATCACCAAAAAATATTTTTCTACCTTAATGGCCTTTCTCTTGTAAACAGTATTTGCATTATAGCACAGAAAACTAACAAGAAAGAAAAATAACTTTTAAAACACAAGAGAGGACACATATATACAAGATATGAGAAATAATATATAACAGAATGGAAAAGTTGGGTAAAGAGAATAATCAGAAAAGTAACTGGCAAAAGAGACTCCACTGAGGTACCAAAAGGAAAGAACACCAAACAAAACCTTTCAACCGTTTCACAGAATTCTGGCAACATAGCAGGATCTCTTAGGAGCTTGAATAAAATTCTGGGAATTCTTTTCTCTCCAGTGATTCTAGGCTCTGACTCGGATCATTATACCGGAGGTTGGGATTCTATTTCATTAAACAAAATTCATATAAAAGGATTTTGTAATCTCAGTACGCTTGAAAATAAGTCTGAAAAGGAAATGAGACTATAAAATAAATATCGAAACATTCAGCTGAGTCAAAATAATAGATTACATGTCATTTGTCTCTAAATAGGTTGTATTTTTTAAACGGATCTATAAACAATTGTTCACAAGTCAGAAGATATTTTTCACATAGAATATGTTCTGACAGATGATCTGATCAGTTTATCTGAAATGGTATTATGAGTACTAAACGTAAGCTAAGTAGGCCTCTGTAGACCAGCCTGTGACCCCCACTGCCAACTGGGATGATGAAAGCAAGCCTGGCCCAGGGAGGCAAAAGGACACAGAGAACTAGGAACTCTTTAAACTCATTTAACTTTCTAGGTCCACTGCCAGCCAGCTATTCAGAGTCCAGTAACAAGTGGTGGGTGCTCCTACAAGATGTCTGGGGCCTCTGAACTTGGTGTTTCCCTGACCTTGTTGTGAATTCTTTGTCTTTAAGTGTTCACAAATATGGAACAGGTTTCCTTGTTTTTTGGGTTTTTTTTTTTCGTTTTTTAGCCTCGCCATGCAGCATGTGGGATCTTAGTTCCCCGACCAGGGATCGAACCTGCACTCCCTGCACTGGGAGTCCTAACCACTGGACTGCTAGGGAAGTCCTCCATGTTTCTTTGTTTTTAACTTTCTCAATGAGGAGACATTTCACAGAGTTAATTTCCTAACATAGTAAATATACCCTATATTTATCTACTAATTCTTGACCCTATGTAAGTCAAACTATTTTTTAAAGTCAACAGATATAAAATCGCACAGTTTAAAGAAGATGGGCTTCAGAGTTACACATGCCTGATTTGGAAGTCCAGCTCTGTCACTTAGCTGTGTGATCTTGGACAAGTTACTTTATGTCTTTTTCAGCCTCAGTTTCCTCATCCACAAAATGGGAATACTGTCTCACACCTCACAGCATTACAGTGAGGATTAAACAGCATAATAACATATACTATGATTCCTACTATAGATTAAGTCCTCAATCAGATATTAATTTCTACCACCCTCCAAAAAATAAAAATTCAAGTAGTTCTCCTTTCAGGTATATTACAAACATATCATAAAATAATTTCTTTAGGTATTCTCATATCTTTTTATAGTGTTCTTCTTAGGAAGAAAACATACAGATGTTCTGGACTTTATAAATAATCTTACTTTGATGGACCTTGCTTCGTAGGAGGTAAGGTGCTTGAATTTGTATTTTTCTTATTTTAAAACCTTAGTTATGTTGTGTTTATTTTAATTCTTCTATTGGCCTTTTAAATTAAATTGTTTTCCTAGCTTATAATTATTTTTTCCCTCGATCTGTTGGATTCCTGGTGATGAGATTATTACATTTCAATTATTTACATTCTTTGATTTTTTTCTTTTAGCTATTTTATCTTCTAGTTATTAATATATTGATTGACTCTGTATTTTCTTAAACTAACATTTTTCTTACTCATGATTATTCCTTCATTGACAACATGCAATGCCAGTAGAATGGCCAGATAATTTAACCTCAAACTATAGCGGTAACTCAATTCAGATCAAAATTCAGTTGTGAGGTATAATAATCATTAAAGATCACTGGATATGTAGTCCTGAATATCCATTCTTCTAAATGGTCTGAGTATTGTCACCAGATCAAGCCAGACTCTTGGGGACCTGTACAGTTGGGCCATTGTTTTGGTATCCATCACTATAACCCAAGGTTTCTCAACACTGGCACTATTAACATTTGGGCCGGATAATTCTTTGGGGTGGCGGGGGTGGGAAGGGGGGTGTCCTGTGCATTGTAGGATTCTTACCAGCATCTCTGGCCTCTCCCTGCTAGATGCCAGCAGCACACCCTCCCCCCACCCTAACTGCGACAACCGACACTGCCATGTGTTCCCTGGGGAGCAAATCTGTCCCCAGTTGAGAAGTTCTTTACACTAAATTGGACCGTGGGGTTTTGAAGTCAGCTTACATTGAGGAATCTCTTAAAAAATAGTCATATAAAGGGATGGGACTGAGGATGTTACCTACTATATTATTCTTTGTTTCCATTAGGAGGAACCATAGGAGAAACGTGTCTCAGACTTCAGTGCAAACCAGACGTTGTTTTCTTATGGATAATGTGAATCCTTGGCTAATCCTTAAATAATAATCCATCCTTCCTTCCTCCTTCCCTCCCTTCCTCCCTCCCCCCCCCTTCCTTCCTTCTCTCCTTCTTTCTTTCTCTCGCTCTCTCTCCCTTTTTTTTTTTCTTGCCACTGGGAAAAGCTCAGAAGCAAATTTATAGCCCATCTTTGATAACAGTGTAGGATCTACAGCATGCATTTACGTGTACTAAACCTCTCAAATGTCAGTTTAATTCATTTTTCCCCCATGAACGTTTTAATCTTATTTTTATCTTACTATAATACCTGCATGTGGACACAAACACTTTTTTGAATGAGATTAAGTATAAATTAATAAATAAAATGGTATTTAAACTGTAATTTTTCCCAGCAGATCACACCCTTTAGTCTCACTTTATCATGCCTCTCCAAATCTCCTTCTGTTAGATCTAGATCTTCCAAGTTTTCCCTTACAAATGTTTAAGTCTATTATCTCCAGTCAAAGCATATAATGAAATGTCACTTCAGTGAATGGATATGTCAGAAATATAATCATCTGCAGAATAAAGTTTTATAACTAAGTCCCTCTACATTTATTAGCAGTATATCTCTCCCAGTAGAAACTAGAACATGACAGGCATGAAATTCTAGGTGCTGTGTGTCTGGTAGCTAGTCCAGGCATCAGTACATCACTCCGTAGGATGATGGGGAGACAGAGGACCCACGTCTTCTTTTCTCTTGCCTCTCGTGGTTTTGTCAGTCTTCCCTTTCCCCACTAAGGCCAAGTAACATTTGGAATCCATCCTGAGCCCTGGTGCACGACAGATGGTGACCTTGTGCAAGGAGTGGCCCATCTTGCACAACGGTGACAACTGTGAAGGGTCCTACCTCACCCTACACACTCATTACTTTTGATAGTGCTGAAAGAAGCCATTTTCCTCTCAGTGTAACCCTTAACATAACCATTCCAAGACCTCAAATCAGATGTGGGTGTTATAAAGGTCCATCAGCAGGTGAGTGCATAAACAGTTTATGGTCTATTCAAGCAAGGGAAAAACCACTCAGCAAAAAAAAACGTGGTACTATTAGTACCTACACTTACCAAGTGGTGAATCTCAAAACTACTATGCCAAGGAAGATGGGCTGAGAAGATGTATCTTTGAAAGATACAAAGAGTACACATTGTATTATTCCGTTTATAAGAAATTCTAGAAGAGGCAAAACTCATCTATAGTGACAGAAAGCAGATCAGTGATTGTCTAGGGCCAGCGGAGTGTTGACAGCAAAGCCATACAAGGCAACTTTACGGAATGACGGAAAGGTTCTTTTTGATATCACATCTTGATTGGAATGGCGGTTTCCCGTCACATATTTATCACAACAAAACCTTAAGTATAGCAGTACACTTAAATTACGTGCAAATGGGTATTCTTGCTAAAAATGCATCACTTCAAACTAATAATAAGAAAACATCAAGACAAAACCAAATTGAAAGACATTCAAAATAACTGACCAGTGCTACTCAAAATTACCAAGCCCGTGAATTGCAAGGAAAGACTGAGGCACTGTCACAGACTAGAAGAACCAAGGGGGTGTGACAAGTGAATGCAATGTGCACTCCGGGAACAGAAAAGGGGAAAAATCCAAATAAGTCCTGCAGTTTAGATAGGAGTGCCTTAATTTTGTTAAGTGTACCATAGTTATGTTTTTAACACGAGGGGAAGTTGAATGAAAGATATATGGATACTTTTCACTATTTTTACAACTTTTTAAACATCTAAAATTATATAGAAATAAGTTTACTAGATGGGTGCTTTTTATTGTGTATAAATTTTAATTCATTAAAGTTCATATAAGATTGAAACAAAGATAAATGGCAGTTTTTAAGAAATAACCCCATCACCAGCCTTTTAAGTTCATTAAATATGTTTAAATCAAGAGTAAGACTAACTACAAGAACCAAAATACTCTACTTCTCAATATTTGAACCAATAAATCTAGCAGATAAAACACACACTAAAAGAATCACTAAATTTAAAAGATTACTAATTGAATTTAAAAATCTTAGAATTACTTCCCTCAGAATCATGATACATTCCCCCACATAAACACTAATATATAAATGACAATAAAATCATCACACAAATTATGGTGACACAATGGAATCCATAAAATTTTGAAGTCTACGGTAAAAACGTTTAATTTCTATGACTCTCACATCTAAAGACTCTTGTTATATATTTGGACTCCAAAAACTATATCATCTCATTGAATATTACTTAAAGACTGGAAGGGCATGGGTAAAAAAACATTCAGAGAAAAATTAAACCTTTTATAACATACCTCCTCTGTTGCCATTTTCTTCATCCTACAAAATAAAAATATATATATTCATATATGAATAATGTTTATAACTGGTAAAATCACAGTGAGGCTCAATTCAAGTCAAATTGCCCTCCCCAAAATGTGCCAATTACGGTCTCACTAACAGTACCTCTTGCCAGAAGGAGGAAGCTGTCACACACAGAGATGGGAAGGCTATAGGTAAAGCCAATTTATGAGGAGGACAACAGAAGTTTCTGACATACTGAGTGTAAGATGTCTAAAATGGACATCCAAGGAGAGTTGTCAGGAGTAAACAGCTGTACAGAGAGGGCCAGGCTGGTCATCACTTATGTGCTATACATTGAAAAATGGGCCTTTAAAGGCTATTACAGGACCCAGAACTGTCTTTGGATACATTGGCTCCAAATTGGTATATATTTAAAACCTTGAGCTTTATCTATTTGGTTGCTTTCATTGCTACCAGGCTGTCTCGCTGCCATGTTATCTACCTCTAGTTGGGAAATTAGAAAAGCAACTTCAAAAAACTAGCATAAAAATACATTTATTCAAATATTTGTTGAGCCTCTACCATACAAAAACTAAAATGTACTGTAGAAAGAAAAACAGAGATTTAGTGAAGGGCTGATAATTTGTTATACAATTTTTGACCTTTATTTTGGCTGCCCAAATACATAGTTTTTTCCTGGTTATATGCTCTGTTCTGAGACTGCCAAGGTTGCCAGATACATAACATAATAAAGACGTTGTATTAACTGCACATTTTCTGAAAGCTCTACAATATTAATTTTTATATACTCCTTTGAAGTGAATGAACAAATTTTTATAACTGAAAAGATTTCAATAAATGTTTTCCATGTAAAAGGTGTAAGACAGACCTATTTGCAAGAACATCTGTGTTAAATAACAGCATTAATGGCTGAGGTTTAATGAGCAATTACTGTCTGCCAATTCCTGTACTAACTGTTTTATATGTATTACATCACTTACTCAACACAGCCACAGTGAGGAAAGTGCTGTCACTGTCTATTAGGAGACTAACCCAAGGTCACAAAGCTAACAAGGGCAGAGATGGGACTCAAACCCAGGCCCTTTTGACTCCAAAGATTGTGTTAGCAGCTACACTGTGCCTCTAAAATTTCTAGAAATATTTTCCGATTACATTATAACAATAATAATAATGCATTTGAAATTCGTGTTTAGCAAAATTATCTTACAAAAACTGTACTATCTATATCATCATGATCCAAAGCTCTTCTTCACAACAAAACCAAAAGACAAAAAATAAAATTCAGTCTTAATATGTAATTAACGCAAGGGACTCTTAAATTTTCAACTACTCTCACATGTGACC
Source organism: Mesoplodon mirus (assembly GCF_964341445.2). Lineage (NCBI taxonomy): Eukaryota > Metazoa > Chordata > Mammalia > Artiodactyla > Ziphiidae > Mesoplodon > Mesoplodon mirus. The sequence continues at coordinate 11,364,389 of NC_138979.1, read as the reverse complement.
TAATACCTAAGTTATACTATTTAAGACATTTAAAGATAAAGTAGATTCTTAGGGAATCCAGTTCAACTGTTTTATACATTTCAGGAACACCGAACTGGTCAATTTTAATTCTAAAGATAGCAATTATTCATAATCCTTAAAAACTCTTTAGTACTTTTAAAAGCTTATCTTATAAGACATTTTCCTAGATAGAAATATTTAAGAAAGATATAATAAAAAAAAAGTGTGGCCTCCAGAAGCAATTTGACACTATGTTTTACAAGACAGCCCAAGATTCATAGATATTTAGAATTAGAAAGGACTTTCTAATCTTCTAGTACAATCCCCTCGAATTAGAATGGAAGTCTAGAAGCCAAAAGAAGTTAAGTGGCTTGGCCAACGTCTTCCAAGTCTTCTGAATGTCATTATTTCCATTACACTGTTGAACAACAGTTAAGCATCAGGCATTCATGTTGGCCAAGTTCAAATCCTAGGTCCACCATTTACTCATTATATGACTCAGACCAGTTTCCACATCTGTTATATGAGGTTAATAATAAACTGATATAATGCTCATAAAGAATACAGAACAAGTACTCAGGATGTCAGCTGCCATTATAATGATTCCATCCGCTGCTTATGAGACCATGTTCCTATACGTTGAAGCATATTAGTGTAATGCACTCTAGTGAGAAGCTGTGTTTTTAAATTCTGACTTGCCATCATATTACTTATCTGAAAATTAAGTATCATTCCAATTCTAATAACTTTTTATAACTGTCCAAATATTTTAATGAACTATATTTCCTCTGCATGCTCAGCCTAGAAAACTCACCACCTTTCTAGATATTAGAAAAACAGCTACATATTAGAAAAAGTAGAGTGAAGTTTAGAATTAGAAGTTCTAGTAAAAAAGATTTGGAGTTCATAATCACTATGACCTTTCAGAGGAGATTAAAGTGTTTGTTCTAGAAGGTAAAAAATATCTAAAAGATGGAAAAGAATATAATAAAAATGCAGATATAACACAATTCTTTTAAGATAGAAAGAAGGCAGGATGAGAGGAAGACAAGAAGGAGACAGGAAATGCCTTGTGTTCTACTTTAATTACTTCTCTTACCTTATATGAAAATTGAATTGCCGACTCTGGGGGATAAACAATAAAATGCCTTAATGTAAAACCAAAGCCTTGGGATGTTCTTTTCAACATAACTGTTTTGGGACCTGGCCAGGAGAATGTTTCATCTTCGGATGGTGATACAGTTTCACTTTGTTCTTTTCCATCTTTACTTTTTGATACCTAAAATGAAAAGACGTTTAAAAGTTAACTATGTAACACAATATACTTCATCATTTGGGGAAAAAATTTATGTGTAAAAATATAATACCTGAGTGCAGAAAGGAACATACTGGAGAACAAGAACCATATTCTGATGCATGAACTACATGTGGTACAACAAATCATGCGGATTATCAAAAACTGAATTTTTTTCCTAGAGAGGGATGCTCTGAAAAGTTAATCAGAAGCAAGAAAGAACTCTGGGAAATGAGAAATATAATGGCTAAAATTTTAAATGCAATAGATGGAATGAAAGACAACACAAAGAAAATCTCACCGAGCACTAAGGACTAAGAAACAGAAACTATGAAAGAAGAGACATGAAACTGTTGCGAGTAAGAACACTAAACATGTTATCAGTCCAACGGCAGCAAAGGATATTAGAAAGTCAGAGCTAAGGCTTCAGGTTCTGAGCGCAAATTCAGTATCCACATAGATAATCCTTCCAATATCCTGGCTTTCCAGTTCTCTGCTATCTCTCTCCAACTCTTGGCTTTTATCTGCTCATGAGTAAAAACCCTCTGCAACCTCAGATCAAGGAGCCCACCCTGCATCCCTCTCACAGGCCAACCCTTACGATTCTTCCATCTGAGACTGACCCTATCCCTGTCCCTCACTGCCCCACGTCCTCTGCTCTCTCTTAAACCAGCTTCAGTTCATTCCTTTGCCTTCTCTCACTTCCTCAAAGTCACCTGAGAAGACCTCACCCTGGATAAATCAACATGACCTACTCTGGACCTGCACGCACGTGGCCAAACATGGGTAGAGAAAAACAAAAAAATTAAGCCGAAGGCTTTCCCTCTAAGTTCATGACTGCTAACCTCAAGCGAGCCTTCAGTGTTGTCCATCCATTTCTCTCCAGTCCATTCACCCAAGACGACCATTTCATCCCTTCTCCCCAGACCCTCACTTGGAGCTGATGACCTTGCTTTTATTACACCGAAAACACACAAGCAGGACAGTGAGAGCTTAGTCGCCGGCCACATCTCCCCACCTACCTGCAACTGTGCCACTTTCCTGTTTCCCTCCTGTGACAATGGCTGCCCTGCCCATTGTTCTAAGGCCCCAGCACTTATGTAGATCCTATTCTCTCTTCCTAGACAAAGACATGGTCCCAGCGATTCTCCCCTCGCTCTTTTACATCATGTTTTCTCTTTACATCATTCCCATTGGCGCGTGTGTACATTTTCTAAGTTCTTTAATCTTAAAACAACAACACAAATCCTCTCTTGACCACAGCCCTCGCCAGCTTCCACTTTGTTTTCCTGCCTATCTTTACAGGAAAACCTCTTGAAAGTTATCTATGCTGCTATCTCCAATTATTTTTCTCCCATTTGTCTCTTAAATCCCCTTAAATCAGGCTGTTGCCTCCCTAATTCCCAGAAACTGCTCTTGTCAAGGTCCCCAAAGACTTCTACATCTCTGAATTGAATGATCAATTCTCAGCCCTCATCTTCTGTGACCTATCAATTGGTGCAGAGGATCACTTCCTGCCTCAAAAACTTCTCCACATGACTTCCCACACCGAATTTCCTCCTAACCACCGGGCTTCTGCTCAGTCTCCTTCGCCACCTCATCAACTGCTCCACTTCTGAATTTAGGAATACCTAGGACTCAGCCCATGGACCTTTCTACCTCTACTCTGGCTTTCGGTGATTTCCCCAATTTTTATCTCTAGCCCAGACATCTCCCCAATCTAACAGGTATCTCAAACTTAACATGTCTACCTTGCTGCTAAGATTTTGTATGAAATTACAATTCCAAGTTCATCTCAGCAGTTTTGAAATGTCACCTTTATCAAACGACAAATACTTGAATATGCTTGATTCCATTACATTTTTTATTATGCTCCACTAGTGAATCTTATCTATTCTTCCACAGTGATTTGCTTAACATGAAGGTATTTAAACTTAAAAAATGCTCCTGGGGCTTCCCTGGTGGCGCAGTGGTTGAGAGTCCGCCTGCCGATGCAGGGGACACGGGTTCGTGCCCCCGTCTGGGAAGATCCCACATGCTGCGGAGCGGCTGGGCCCATGAGCCATGGCCACTGAGCCTGCGTGTCCAGAGCCTGTGCTCCACAACGGGAGAGGCCACAACAGTGAGAGGCCCGTGTACCACAAAAAAAAAAAAAAAAAAAAAAAAAAAAAATTCCTGGAAGCAATTTTTCAAGAGACTTCTAAATCCTGAACATTTTCATCATTAGTCAATATATGGGTTGTTACTAGTTAGCTATTTTATCAATTTCATGTTCTTTTCCATTTGGGAAGACACTAGATAGTAACATTTCCCAGCCAAACCTGCAATAGGGGAGGCTGTGACCAAGTGCTATCCAACAGAATGGAAGTATTATAAATACACAAAAATGAACAGTATTTCTACACACTGACAATAGGCACTTGGAAATTGAGACGTTTAAAATATACCATTTAAAATGTGAAAAACTAGGACTTCCCTGGTGGTCCAGTGGTAAAAAATCTGCCTTATAATGCAGGGGATGCGGGTTCGATCCCTGATCAGGGAACTAAGATTCCACATGCCGCAGGGCAACTAAGCCCGCATGCCACAACTACTGAGCCCACGTGCTCTGGACCCCACGTGCCACAACTAGAGAGAGAAAACCCAGACGCCACAACTAGAGAGAAGCCCGGGCACCGCAACAAAGAGCCCACGTGCCGCAATTAAAGACACGATGCAGGGCTTCCCTGGTGGCGCAGTGGTTGAGAGTCCGCCTGCCGATGCAGGGGATATGGGTTCGTGCCCCGGTCCGGGAAGATCCCACATGCCGCGGAGTGGCTGGGCCCGTGAGCCATGGTCGCTGGGCCTGCGTGTCCGGAGCCTGTGCTCCACAACGGGAGAGGCCACAACAGTGAGAGGCCCGTGTACCGCAAAAAAAAAAAAAAAAAAAAAAAAAGACACGATGCAGCCAAAAATAAATAAATAAAATAAATAAATAATCTTTTTAAAAATAAATAAATAAATAAAAGTGAAATACTTAGGTATAAATATGACAAAAAATTTGCCAGACCTGTACATTATAACTCCAAAACACTGCTGAGAGATTTAAAGAAAATCTAAATAAACGGAGAGATACACCATGTTCATGGTTCAGAAGACTCAGTATTGTTACAATATCAACCCTCCCCAAACTGATCTATAGATTCAATGAAATCCCAATCAAAATCCCAGGAGATTTTTGTGTAGAGTTGATAAGCTGTTTCTAAAATTCACTTTGAAATGAAAAGGACCTAAACAACCAAAACAACTTTGAAAAAGCAGAATAAAATTGGAGGACTTACAAGACTTCATATAAAGCTACAGTAATCAAGACTCTGAGCCACCGATGGAGACTCTGTACATTTGAAACTCATTTATCATAAATGCATTTTAGTTTATTCCCCCTTCTAAAACTTGGGGATTTTAAGGGGGAGGGGAAGTAACACCAAACATCAACATGGCGGACTCAAGCCGAGTCTCAAATAACTGCAAAAGCGATCACATAATCAGGTAGAATTTGTAGCATGAAAGTTGTTATTCTAGGCTTAACTATCCAAGTAGTTTAGCTAAGCTTTAGGCAGTGACTGGATCGTCCTTTTGAGATCCAAATGAGAGAATTATTTTATATATACACACAAGTTCATTCTGTGTGTGTGTGTGTGTGTGTGTGTCTCTCTAAGTTTCTCTGCATCCTCGAGGGCATTTGGTATTGTCATTATTTTTTCTCTTAGCCACTGTGATAGATGTGTTGTGATATCTTGTTGTGGTAATATCTGCATTCCCCTACTGGCCAATGATAAACATCTTTTCCTGTGCTCAGCTGCCATCTCCTTGTGTAATTTTAAAGCACAAAAGAATCTAAGCTATGAGCAATATAAGTGAACCTTTTCCTGTTACATATGAGGAAACTGAGGCCTGGATTATTTAAGTGATTTGTCTAAGATTATTGTTGGCTAGTATCAGGGCAAGAATTAAAATCATGGTTAAATTAAAATCATGGTTTCCTGAATCTGAGGCTAGAATATTTCCCTTGTGTCATATTACTTTTCATCATCTCTTCTACTGTGCAGTCTGCATAGACTTTTCCCTCCAATAGGTCTTTGATCTAATCTATTTTTTTTTCTTTTTTTTTTTTTTTTTGCGGTACGCAGGCTTCTCACTGTTGTGGCCTCTCCCGTTGCGGAGCACAGGCTCCGGACGCGCAGGCTCAGCGGCCATGGCTCACGGGCCCAGCCACTCCGCGGCATGTGGGATCTTCCCGGACCGGGGCACAAACCCGTGTCCCCTGCATCGGCAGGCAGACCCTCGACCACTGCACCACCAGGGAAGCCCTAATCTATTATTTTTAAATTTTATTTTTCTGTACGACTCTAATTTTACTTTATAAATACTTTACATGTATTAAATTTATTTCTAATGTATTATTATGACTTGGCCTCACAGCTCCCAAATATATTCAACTTTTCTTTCCTTTTCCTTTGAACCATATAGATAAGGCTCTTGGATCCTGGTGTCAGGCTTCAAGTTTCTGTGTTGAGCCTGTTCTGTCTTGTTCTACTGAGTTCTTTACAAAAATGGAGAAAATGGGATGAAGAGTAAGCAATTTCTTTTTCGTTCCCTGCAAACTAAGATTTTTTGATGCAACAAAGCTTCGTTGTCTCAATTATTTCAGCCTCCCAAGAACATCACATTGAATCCTCTTTAGTCTCCTTACCTTTTCCCTACAGGAAAGAAGGGTTACAATTCTTTCTACATAAACAGAAAAGATGAAAAGAAATACACATATGTGCCTTTCTCCCTCCTTCTCTTCCTTACCCGCAGAGGCTTTTGATCTGTTGGATTTTATAACAAGGGCAAACGGCAGGCACACAGTGAAGGACACAGCAGTCAGATTTCTCCACTTGAGAAGACCCTTAATACGTTATCTCTACACGTGTCTCACCTTCCCACCATGAGCACCAATTCATGTACCAACAGCCTCAGCGTGCAAGAAGCCAAGAAGTGGCTGGGACCTTAGCAGTCACATTCCTGTGCACTAAGAACTGACATTTGATTCCCTGAAAAGACTTCATAACAAGGTCACCTGCTTGAGTAATAACTGAAGGTTAAAAGAAACCGAAATAAAGATAAAAACTAGATATAACAACAAGACAAAGCAAAGAGGACAAAAGTGTAGGGGAAAATGCTAATCATATAACAATAAAGGTAATAAAAACCTCACAGAAGGGAATGCACACTGGCATGACAGAACCCTTTGGGATAATGGAAATGTTCTAAACGTGGATTGTAATGAAAGTTTCACCACTGTATAAATTTACTACAAGCCACTGAAATGTCACTTAACAACCGGTGATTTTTATGGTTTGTAAATTACACTTCAACAAAAATGCTTTAAAAAAAAAAGTGGCACAGGTAAAAAGTACAAAGTCTAAATGTTTGCCAAGGTGAAAGACGCAGGGCTGTCATGAAAGCAAACACGAGAGAGTTAAGAAACAATCCCCTTATACACAGTAACTATATAACCCCTAAGCTACCTTTTGTAATTATTTGTACTTTAAATAGAATGGGGATGGCTTCCTAGTATATTCCAGGAATCATTCACGATAAAGCATAAGAAAGTATTATGTTCATCCTAAAAGATCGTAACATTGACTTCATCATATTCCTAAGTTTATAAGCCCTACTCCTATGGATTACTTGAAAATGTTTTTGTTATTTTTTTTAATCTTACCACTGATAATATTAGTAGTACCAGTTGCTTAAAGTAAGATTTTTCTGCCTTATTTTAGGGCCACGCTTTCTTGCGGTGATGATTTGAATATGTGAGTCCTTTTCCTTTTTTATAGTTGAATTACTGAACTCTTCTAGTTATGACTGCTATCTGGGCTTGATGTTTTTTCTTTCATTACATGGGGAGATGGCACACACAGGGCGGAAGAGCATGGACTCTGAGCCGGATTCCCTGGGCCTGGGTCCTCGATTCATCACCAGCTGTGTGCCTTGGGCATTTGGACCTTGGTTACTCGTCTTCCATACGAGGGTGGTAATAATAGTGCCTACTTCATAAGCTTCTCACGAAGATTAAATGAGTTAAAGTTTGTAAAGTGTTTAAAACAGTACGTCACACATAGCAAGTACTCTTTTAACTGTTTTTCTAAAACCACAGGGGTTACCAATACATAAAGGCTTATTTCAGGGCTTCCCTGGTGGCGCAGTGGTTGAGAGTCTGCCTGCCGATGCAGGGGACACGGGTTTGTGCCCCGGTCCGGGAGGATCCTACATGTCGCGGAGCGGCTGGGCCCGTGAGCCATGGCCGCTGAGCCTGCGCGTCCGGAGCCTGTGCTCCGCAACGGGAGAGGCCACAACAGTGAGAGGCCCACATACCGCAAAGAAAAAAAGGCTTATTTCAAAAGTGTATTACACAATAACACTTTTCACATACTCAGGAGAATAGTGTGTAAAACACAGTTTTGTCTGAAGGGGAAAACAAAATCTTGGATATCCATAAAACTTCCTAGATTTTTATGTACCACAAGAAGTCAGATGGAAATATGGGTTCACTGTGGTTGAGTAACTTGTCCAAACAGTTAGTAAGTGATAGAGCCAAGCTACTCTTTCCATTCTATGCCATGAGTGGAGAGGAAGTACCACGTGGTTTACACATTTGGACGCTGCCTGTCTTTAAGCTTCTGTCTCCACAGTCCTAATGCCACAGAGAGTTAATCTCACAGCAAATTATTCCTCACATGTTGACTTTCTGTCATGAGGCATTTCTCTACAAATTTTCAACATGAGGAGATCTTGTGTGTTTAATTAAATAGCTTATTTGTTTAATTCCAATTGAGTTAAAAGAATCTTGAATAAAGCTTCTTTATATGCTACATATACCTGGCAACTCTTGATTTGGAGCTTCTGTTGACAGGGAGTCTCTTTCTTAAAAATTTTAAAAAAAAAAGATTTTTTTTTTTTTTTTGCCAATCCAGGTTGATAACAATTGAAACTACTTTGATGTTGAATATCTAGATGTATCTAGATGTACTTTTCCAAGAATTAGTTCTAGTTCTCAGTAGATATTTTAATATTTAAGAGATGAAAGATGATGGCCAAAGAAATTCTAACACTTTCATGACTTGAAGTTAAAAGATCTAGATGATATTGTCCAAAATATTTCAATTAAAAGCTTGGGCTTAATTTTTAAAAATATAACTCTTAATTTTTAAGTTTACTATTTACTTAGACATTCATTTATAATATCTTTCATATAAGTTGACTGGTGATATGGGTCCTTTCTGCTGCTGTGTCTTCTGTAGGTTTCATTTATGGATTGTTTTGAAACAGCTGGTATTTTCCTATGTGATTTCCTTCCCTATTCAGGGTTCTGGTTTTTAATGTAATTTTTATCTAGACAGTACTGTTCTCTCTTCTCTCTCTCTCTCTGATTTACTTTCAGATCCCACCATGGCAAAGATGAGGTCTTAATTCCACAATTTTAGAACTTCTCTCTCATACAACATAGGTATTTTAAAATCTGAAGTAAATGAAAAAAATTGGAAAGAATGGTGTGAACTTTCTAGAAATGTTTTTTAAATAGCTTAGTTTTGACTACTACTATGACTTTGGAAAGTCATCTCTAATTTTCTTCTGACACATTATAATCTGTCAATATTATCAGTCTCACAAAATGGTAAAAATCAGAACGTACTTCTCTTCATAACTTATCCATTCAGACCCATTTTCTGGGCATATTCTTGCAGTTGTCTTCCTAGGAGTGATGATGGGATTAGATTATACTTAATTCTGTCCCTTGGACCTCCTGTGACTAACAATAAATGTCTTCAGGATATTAGAGGAAAGCCTGAGCTTGTTTCCTAAAATAGAGAAATCACTTTCCAGATGACACATTAATGAGAACCCTCACTTGTCATTTCTATAACTTTCCATATAATTTGAAAGAATTCATTTTTATTACTGATTCCAGAAGTAAATATGACTGAATCTCACTGGCATATTGTCTGCATTCATTCTTTCATCTTTAATAGCTTCTGACATTACTTCCTAATTCTGTTCTCAAAAATATTCACTAAAGGGCTTCCCTGGTGGCGCAGTGGTTGAGCGTCCGCCTGCCGATGCAGGGGACGCGGGTTCGTGCCCCGATCCCGGAAGATCCCACATGCCGCGGAGCGGCTGGGCCCGTGAGCCATGGCCGCTGAGCCTGCGCGTCCGGAGCCTGTGCTCCGCAACGGGAGAGGCCACAACAGTGAGAGGCCCGCGTACCGCAAAAAAAAAAAAAAAAAAAAAAAAATAATTCACTAAAGTAAGGGAATCTGGGAATGTGATTAGCTGTTTACCAGAAAGAGGAGGAAAAGGGTTGATGAACAGCTAGCCAATCTCTGCTGTGGTTCATTGATGTTCACTGGTGTATAAAATTTCATTGTGAATATACCACATTTTATTTATTATATTATCCTCTAAAAGGAAATAGGGTTTTCCCCAGTTATTCTGCTATTACAAAAAAAAAAAAAATGTTGCTAAGAGCATCTCCTGTTTATAAAGACATCCTTCACACCATAGTTTCTTAAGGTATTTACACAGTAGTCACATGGTTTCTTTATGGTATTTACATATGTCTACGTAGCATTTAGATGGTTTAAGGTGTTTACCTGGTACAGGATAGATGTTTACAGTATAATGACAGATGGTGGCTTAACATAGTTAAGTGTCAAACGTCTAATTCAGAAACCTGACCTGCACCATCACCACAAGCGGCCACTACGCATCACCTATCCCATCATCCTTCTCCAACAAAAGGGGCACGTGGTTAGGAGACCACCCGCCTTCACACGTGCAGAGACTGTCAATGTCCCACTCTCAAAGTCTCACGAGTACTCCCCTAGTGCTATCCTTGGGGATAACAAAAAAGAATCTTTCATTTTTTTTAAATGGTTTATACATTGCAGGGTTGTTTCCTAAAGGAGAGGGAGCCTACATTCTACTTTATGTAAGGGGAATATTTCCACTTCAAAATACATTGCTATACCCAAACCTCTCTAATTATTAACCATAATTAAATATGAGGATAAAAGTTTAGCTAGCATCCAGCGAGCGTCTACTGAGTGTGACACATGTGTTCCATCAGTATTGCCGTATTGAACTATTGTGACATCTCTGACAGGCATCTATTTACATTTTTTTTAAATGAGGCTCAAAAAAGTGAAGTGACTTTCCCATAGTCATAAAACATATAGCTCCAATTCTAGAGATCTTTTATCTAAAAAACAGCTCTTTACCCAAAAATGTACAAGAACTCAGTCTGATTCTTATATATTCCAATGAAATTTTAACTTACTTTTCTGGGACTATGTTTTTCAGAAAAAAGAATGTTTTCTAAGCCTTTTAATACTAATGACTTCTAAACAATATTTTGTTTTTTAAACAATGTTCATCAGTCCATTTATTATTAGCAAATAAAACTAAGTACACACGAAACTTACTCAAGTACTTATTTCAATAAAGTACTCTTAACATTATGTGGCAGACTTAACTCCACACAGAAGAAACTGTACAGAAGAATGATCTGCTGTATATCTCAAGCATTTTTTTAATGAAGTCTTAAATAACTTAGATTTTGCAGAAACAACAATTCCAAACTAAATTCCTATCAAAAAACAAAACTCCCAGAAGTCTATCAGTTTGTTGAACATCTGAGCATATTAGAAATGGGTCTGTAACAAATAGTGACTGATATCTGGATGGCCAAAACTATTTAAATCTGCTTTACCTAAACTTTTATTTACCTTTTTTCTTTCCTTTTTTTCCTTCTTTTTTTGTAAAGGAGCATAGAATAGAATGACTAAATGAAATACACATCTAAAATGAAAAAAAAATTTTTAAATGTAACTTTAGCCATTCAAGTACTTCCCCCAACAAACCATGTAACAGCACTATATTAATGAGTTTTAACGTTTCTGCTTAATTGCTTTTTTCTTGCCTATATTTTAATAAATATGAAACTTCCTACAGGCAGGAAGAGAACCAAATAACAGAAAGAAATAAAGAAGCTATTAAATACACATTTAAGAGTACAGCTGTGGCCAACGACATTCAGCACACACCCAAAACAACAACTGAGCATTACATCACTATAGACCCTTGCAGCCTAACACGATTTATACTAGCACAAGCATCTTGTCCCTACGCTCAAAGCCTAACTAGCTATACTGAGCATTTATAACCCATTTCTTTTTTTTTTTTTTTTTTGCGGTACGCGGGCCTCTCACTGTTGTGGCCTCTCCCATTGCGGAGCACAGGCTCCGGACGCGCAGGCTCAGCGGCCATGGCTCACGGGCCCAGCCGCTCCGCGGCACGTGGGATCCTCCCACACCGGGGCACGAACCCGTATCCTCTGCATCAGCAGGCGGACCCTCAACCACTGCGCCACCAGGGAAGCCCTTTATAACCTATTTCTAAGCATGTCTACTAGAATCAGGGAACACAGTTTTAGTTACTTTCCTCATTCGCTGCTAACGAGCCAGAAAGTATCTGCTAATCACAAAAATGCAGTGACAGAACGACCGTGTAGCGCAACAAGAACAAAACTTCTTCTGAAAATTTAATACTATATGATAGAAGAGTCTTCTTAAATATAAAGTTCCTAAAACCTCATTCCATGCCAAAGATCTTCAAATTATAAAGGCAAGCTATTAAGTTTCCAAAATAGTTTTCTGCAAAGGATCTCTGAAGAAATTACTTTACTAACCTAAAGTTAAGTCTCTCATTAACAAATATTCTCTACTAGCAGAGAAGGACAATGAAGAAAAGATATTATTCTAAAATCAATCAGGAAAACCCGTGAGAATCCTCATACCCTCTACTGGGAGTACAATCTTTCTGTAAACCCTGTCGGTAACATTTATCAGTTTATCAATTTTATACCTTTTAACCTAGTAACTAATGAAATAATAAGAGATATGGTGAAGATTCATTTTACAAAATGTTCATTCCAAGGTATAATAAACTCAACTTGGAAACTATATCAAAGTCCAACGAGAGCAACAAAAAGGAAGAGTTAAGTAGATTATGATACAGCTGAAATATGAAAAAATTTTAATGACATGGGGAAATGCCCAAAATATAATATTGAGGGAAAAAATAAGATTAAAATGTCACAGTATGACTAAAGTTATTTTAATCACACACGCATACACACACACACACAAACACACACACACACAGTTTGGAATAAGGGGCCAGGTTTTTTTCCCTAAACAATTCATTGATTTTCTGTAAGGAACATGAATGGATGCTAATTTTTCACATCAGCCTGCAATGCTGTGCAGCCCATCCCTTGCTGACAAGCTGTGCTTTGAAAACTTCATCTGTGCTAACGGAATAATCCACTCCTTTCTTGGTGCCAAAGTGCCTTATGGCAGAAGTCCCCAACCCGTGCACTGCAATACTCAGAGGCACTCTCCCAGGCCCTGCATCTCACAGAGCACCTTTCGTGTAGGGCGTACCCTACCACATTACAATTACTTGTTTATACATCTATCTTTTCAATCTTAGAGCAGCTTCCTGGGGAGAGAGGAGAATAATGGCTTCAGTGCCCACCACAAATCCTGACAGAAAGTAGGACACAAAAAAGAAATTAAATTTAAACGAATTAAATGAGTAAAGTTTACATAAAACAAGGATAACAGAAAACAAAACGATGACTTTAAAACTTTGTTGGGGAATTACTCCTGTTTACCTACTTCCCCATTCTTCCCATTTGAGACAGTAAGTACATGCAGGTCTAACAGACATAAACTCAAATATAGATGTCTATGTTTACACATACTTTCTTGTAAAGAGGCTCTATGACCAGATAACAGAGCTGATTCAGAAGCTACTTATTTTCTGATATGAAGAAAATTTTGTTTACTCTGACTCAGAGAACAGATCGTATTTTTAGGTTAAAAACAATCACCTCCCTATCCTTTGGGCAGACAGGAATCTCCAAATTAAGAGGCAAGCTTAAATTTCAGTTCGCCCTAGCTACCAATGAAATAATGCAGTCCCCTCTGAGCAGACACAGCGACACTGAGCATGTCTAGAGGCTGGAGAAGATATGGGTACAGAAGGTCAGACCCATATCATGTGGTTTCACTATTTTGTTTGAAGCACTGTAATGACCTAGAGTATCATCTTGCTAAGTGTACATACAAATAAGTTTTCTGAATCTATGTTGATTTTAGATTATCAAAGACACTACATTGGCAACCACTGTTAATAGCTGCCTCAATGTCACTAGACTGAACTATGGAAAAATTTCACACAATTTTACATAGCTAAGATGGAAACGTGCAGATAATGTAATCCAACTTAATCATTCACCATTTTATAGAACACTGAGTCTCCAAGAGGTTAAGTAACTTGCCAAAAGTTACAAATGATTGGCGATCCAAACTATTCATTAGGGTCCAATTGAAGGACAGAGCAGGCAGGGAGTATTACTCCAATGGATCAGGAGCAAATGGGAGAATAATTCATAAAAGATGCTGAAATGGTTTTTTAAATGTGTAAAAAATAGGTCTCTCTATGTCAGCTAGGGTGAAGGCACCACCCCATACCACATGATTTATTCATTTACCCACAAGCTCTTGATGAATTAGAGAGCTAGTGAGTAAATGAATCATAGTCTGATATTTCCAGGAGAGCAAGGGCATCCTCAGTCCTACTGGAAACTTGCCCTAGTGAATAGGAAGAAGGTGGGAACCTAAAAGGGAGTCACATAGACCGTACTTAGAATTACTACATCTCGGAAATAGGATATTCTCCCCCCACCTTTTCCTTACTTTTTGCTGAAAGATAGCTTAAAACAGAAACTCCATATACAGAATATCAAATATACAGAGTTGCTCTGTCTGGGGACAGGGGCAGGAGAGTTTGTACAGAAACCTGCTCCATTTTGCTAGTTTCCCAGAAACCCTAACAGTCTGTTAAGGAGTTTAAAAATCAGAGATGTCGTTCAACCAACTCACTTTACAAATACAAAAACGGAGGTCCAGAGAGACTTGCTGATGGTCTCATAGCTAATTAGTGACACAGCTTAGGCTAGAACCTAAGTTTCCAATCTCCTGATCCTGGAACTTTCTCACTATATTACACCAAGAACAGACTGTTTCAGCAATTTGAGGATCATAGCTTCTGGGTCATGTACCCTTAGTTTTTTCCTTTATAATTGATATTTATCAGATACATAATATATTTTCATTAAAGACAAATTAGAAACTAAAGCTAAGCAAAAAAAAAAAAAAAACAATAATAAGGGCTTCCTTGGTGGCGCAGTGGTTGAGAGCCCGCCTGCCGATTCAGGGGACACGGGTTCGTGCCTCGGCCCGGGAAGATCCCACATGCCGCGGAGCGGCTGGGCCCGTGAGCCATGGCCGCTGAGCCTGCGCGTCCGGAGCCTGCGCTGCACAACGGGAGAGGCCACAACAGTGAGAGGCCCGTGTACCGCAAAAAAAACAAAATAATAATAATAGTTTAACTTACCTACCATTACCCCTCTAAAGAAAAGTGATGCCAATATTTTGGTGTATATATATCTTTTCAGAATATATGAAATATATGTGAATATATACAAATACACACTTTAGAAAAATGTTCTTCTATTTAGTTTTATTTAATACGTTACGAATGTCTTTCCGTGTTAATATAACATATCTACACATTATTTTTAAAGACTGCATGGTACTTCACCATATGAATAAATCACATTTTATTTACTCATTTTTGTCTTTGTCATTTAGGAGTGCACACTGTTTATGAAGATTGTTTTATACGACGGTTATTATTGTTATTACTGTTACTACAACTACCTGTACACCGATCTCCAAGAAAAACCATGAATAGGTCATGAGGACAAATTCCTGAGAATGGAGTTGCTGGATCAAATCATCATGTTCTGTTTCTTTGTCTTAGAGTTTTATATGCAAAGTGTCAAAGGGCCATCTGTAAAATGGGGAACCCAGTCACAAACCTACGGACAGCACAGCAGACGACTTAACTATGGATATATATTCTAGCCAACACTGGGTATTTTTTAATCTTTTCCAATATGCTAAGATGAAAATAGTTCTTATTGTGTTTTTTCTTTCATTAGTAATGAAGCTAAACATCTTTGCATGTAACCTCCAATTCTTAAAGACCTATAATATAAGTAATATAGAAAAGAATATACAGATATTCAGCTTAGTCTCCAGCTTGAGAATGATAGTCTCCAGCTGAAGAGTGAATTACAAAAGAACATGTCACTGGAGTTCAGAACACAGTTCTCGTACAAAATGAGGGTTGACAGCAATGCCTTGAAACACAGCAGTAGAAACCAGAGCAAAATCCCTGGGAACTCGAGACGGAGCTTAACATACACAGGAACCCAGGGATGATGACCCAGGGAAGCAGACCCCAGATCTCAGAGAGGAGAAAAGTTCCCCAAGGAAGGAGGGTCAAACCAGCTCATGTTCAGATTATTGTGAGCACTGAGATGCACCTTAACTTCAGGACACCAGATACCAGGGCAGGTCCGACTTTGAGTTGCGAGGTCCAGCCAAGGCAGATGACATGAAGTGAGCTAACTGCATCCACGGTCCTTGGGGGGAGACTGGGCTTGGAAATGGAGCGACTTGGCTGCCATCCAACTCCTAATGTGGTAATGTACCGCCTGCTTGTGCCCTTTCAGGTGCATCGCAGTTTCTAGGTCGAACTCAATTGTGTCTTCTTTATTTCAAAAACCCTGCTAAGTAAAATTTTCAAAATGCAGGAGGTACTTGTTTCATAATTTGTTCATGAAAAGTTATGATTAAATATCAAGAAGTATCCTGTGCACATTTTATAGGCACCGGTGGAGCTTACTATTTAAAAGAACACTGGGATAAAGCCTTTTGGAAGGCTTTAAATTGTTTAAATTGGAGGCAATAAATTGTTTTAATCACTCCATAATTTATGTCCCATAAATACAATTGCCTTTCAACGTAACATTTTTCTGGCAACTACATTATAAAATGAATCATTTGAATAGATAATATTTTTACATAGAAGAAAATGCTTTAATTGGCTAAAACACAGAAATGATTTAACAATACATCAGAAAAGCGAAGATATAACAATTAGAAACCTCTAAAATCATTTACAAATGCAAACTGTCACAATTTTTAAATAAGCATAATTATACCAGCTGGATATTATATAAGGGGGAGCTTAAAGTATTATAAAGTACATACAGCACTCATAAAAATACAAATCCAATATACCATAAATTTTACTAAAAGTTTATAAGGCAGAAATAAGAACCATTAATCATTCAGGTCAGCCTGAACAGCCCAAAGGGAATTCTATCTTAAAAGAAGGGCTTTTTACACTCCTTTACATTCTTTTGCTTTGGCTACAGCGCAAGTAGTTTATGGTTGAGTTGGATGCCACGGGGCATTTCTTTAAATACTAGCTGGCTGGACCATCTCCCAAATCAATTTCCAGATTTTTGTTAGTGACGCTGATATTATTGTTGTTGCTGAATTAATTCAAATTTGATTAAATAATTATAATTTCCATAGGAAGAAACAAGAGTCTGTCTTCCTATAAAATTATCTTATTTTTAGGGCTTCCCTGGTGGCGCAGTGGTTGAGGGTCCGCCTGCCGATGCAGGGGACGCGGGTTCGTGCCCCTGTCGGGGAAGATCCCACATGCCGTGGAGCGGCTGGGCCCGTGAGCCATGGCCGCTGAGCCTGCGCGTCCGGAGCCTGCGCGTCCGGAGCCTGTGCTCCACAACGGGAGAGGCCACAAGAGTGAGAGACCCGCGTACCGCAAAAGATAAGTAAATAAATAAATAAAATAAAATAAAATAAAATCATCTTATTTTTGGAAAATTTCTTTCCCTGTAACCATTTTAGCTAGGCTAAAATGGTAATGCCGCTCACTCCCTGGACCTTACATCTTTAAAAATCTTTATATTCAAGTAGATATTGTCATTGCAGAAAGTATTTAATAAGTAGTTCTTAAGGACATGTGGAAGATGAAGTTGCATGAAGGACACTAACTTGCTCTGGTCACTCAAATAGACGATTCAAAGAAACTGAAAATTAGATGACATTATTCCTCTTTTAATGTATTGCTAACACTATACTCAAAGAAATTAGGTAACTTACCCAAGTTCTTACAACTAGTGAACGATGGGCAAAAGATCTGAACACTTTACAAAAGAAGAAATTCAAGGGGCCAATAAGTTTAAGAAAAGATGCTCAAACTCATTACTCATGAGGCAAATGCAAACCCAAACCATAATAAGATACTATGACACATACACCAAAATGGCTAAAAGAAATATTTTTTAACTGGCAAACAAGGACCGGCAAGGATGTGGAGTAACAAGAGTTCTCAAATACTGCTGATGAGAATACAAATTGGCATAACCACTTTGAAAAGCTGCTTGGTAGCGTCTGTCGAAGTTGGGCCATAAAACGTACACATCCCTTGTCCCAGTAACTCCACTCCTAGTTAAACGCTCAGCAGAAATCCATACATATAAAGCCATGTGCAAAAATGTCCATAGCAGCACCATGTGTAGTGGCCGAAATTGGAAACAAGACAAATGCCATCAAAAGTAGAATGGATAGGGCCTCCCTGGTGGCGCAGTGGTTGAGAGTCCGCCTGCCGATGCAGGGGACACGGGTTCGTGCCCCGGTCTGGGAGGATCCCATATGCCGCGGAGCGGCTGGGCCCGTGAGCCATGGCCGCTGGGCCTGCGCATCCGGAGCCTGTGCTCCGCAACGGGAGAGGCCACAGCAGTGAGAGGCCCGCGTACGGAAAAAAAAAAAAAAAAGTAGAATGGATAAACTATGTTATATGCATATAGTGAACTACTATAAATAAAATTCTTTAAGTTTACAGCTAATGCAACAACATGGATGAATTTGAAAGCTAGTCCTAAGTGAAAAAAAGTCAAACATAGAAGGGTACTTACGGTGCAATCATATTCATAATAAAATTGAAAACAGGCAAACCAATACATAGTGATGGACGCCCAGATAGTTATCATCTTTGGAGGAGGGGAGAATACTGCAAAGGGCATAACAGAGGCTGAGGGGCTGTTCATGCTCTGTAGCTTTATCAGAGTAATGATTCCACAGGTGCATTCACTTTGTAAAATTCATCAAGCTATGTATTTATGATTTAAAGATATTTTAGGTATTGCTATATTTCTAGTTACAGTGTTTACATGTTTGTTAAAATGTGTTCATGTCTAATTAAACATGAATCTGGCTGTCACTGTCATACTAAACACCCTACAACAGGCTTCCCATCACCCTGGGAAGACACTCCAAAGCCCTCCTCTTACAGACCCTCCTAGGACCTGGTCCTGGATATGCCTGATTCCCTTATCCTCTCCCTCCGTTCACGATTCCTGCCACACCAGTCTCCCGGTTGCCTCAAACACACCAAGCTCCTTCCCATCTCGGGGACCTTACCTGTGCAATCCCTCTCCTGAAGTGCTGATATTTGTTTTGCATGGCTTTGGGATTCTGCTGACACACCATCGACTCACAGAAGTGACGTCAGAGGGATTTTTCCTGACCACCTTTATCTAAACTAGTCTCCCCATCGCTTCATCCTACTTTATTTTTCCTCATAGCACTTGTCAATTCTGTATCAAATATTGTATATTTGATTATTGATTGTCTGTGCCCCTCCCCTCCCCCATTAAAATGTAAGGTCCATAAGAGCAGGGACTGTGTTTTGTTCACACCAGAACAGCAGCACAAAGCAGGGGCATAAGATATTGTAGCGAATGAATAGAAATTGAGTCTCTTCTCCCGTAAGGGAAAGTTTGCACTTGTAACTATATATTTATTTCTGTGCATTTGTTTCCTATCTGTCTCTCCCACTCTGTTAACAGTCACCATCTTACAGACAAGGCCTAGCAGAGCAGCCATACGCACTGAATCAGCATGTCTGCAAGCAAAAGATATAGTGCATTAACGCACCACTGAAACTTCATTTTCTCTAAGCTCACTACAAATATGCATTGTAACAGCCCACTCAGGACCTAAACACTGTGATTACTGCCTGAGTTAAGCTCCTTTAATCTCCAGGCCCTAAAAAGCACCATTTCACCCTCCCCACCAAGCGTAGGTCCAGAATCATCAATGTAACAGAATATTTTGACTGATTGCCATTATTTATGGTAAACCTAACCTGTTCCCTCCCGGGCAGAAAAGAGTTACCACAGCAGGCCTGAGATTGCTAACCTCAGAAAGGCCTGCTTATGAGGTTGGCCCTTGGTTAGCATCTGGGAATCTGGACTTCAGGAGGGTTCCCCCCATTCCCTAACAGAGAAGACTGGCCCACTGGGCCTCAACGGTTAGTACAAACAATGTGGATTACGCTGACCGCCTGCCTTCCTTCTGGGAGTCTGGAATTTTGGCATATGCTAGTCACATGACCAGCCCCCAATGAAAACCTTGTCTCGAACAAGCGTCCCTCAAAGATGACATTTTACATGTGTTGTC
Source organism: Mesoplodon mirus (assembly GCF_964341445.2). NCBI lineage: Eukaryota > Metazoa > Chordata > Mammalia > Artiodactyla > Ziphiidae > Mesoplodon > Mesoplodon mirus. The sequence continues at coordinate 11,344,535 of NC_138979.1, read as the reverse complement.
TCAGTTTGTTGCTAAAGGAATTAAGTGCATCTCGTGTGACTCCACTGGGAAAGGACCCCTGGAAGCTTGTGCGTGGTTTTCTCTGCGCTTTATCTCATTTTGCTAATTCTGCTTCGTATCTTTTGGCTGTAATGAATCATAGTTCTGAGTACCACTGTGTCGTGAATTCTGTAAGTCACTGAACCATGAGGTGACCTGGGGGACTCCACCCCACATCTCCCAGTTCTGAAATGGATGATGATCAGTCACGACTGTAGAAAAACAAAGAGGGGCTTCCCTGGTGGCACAGTGGTTAAGAATCCGCCTGCCAATGCAGGGGACACGGGTTCGAGCCCTGGTCCTGGAAGATCCCACATGCCACAGAGCAACTAAGCCCGTGCGCCACAACTACTGAGCCCGCATGCCGCAACTACTGAAGCCTAGAGCCTGTGCTCTGCAACAAGAGAAGCCACCACAATAAGAAGCCCACGCACTGCAACCAAGAGTAGCCCAACTCGCCTCAACTAGAGAAAGCCCACGTACAGCAACGAAGACCCAACACAGCCAAAAATAAAATAAATAAATTTTTTTAAAAAAGAAGAGAACGGTGACCCCCCCACTCCACCCCCCCACCCCCCAACCCCAACCCCCCACCCCCGCCTTCTAGCATTCCTGCCTCTGTGCACTCCCCTCCCCTTGAGTGTGGGCTGGACCCAATGATTTGCTTCTAATGAATGGAATTTGGCAAATGTGATGGGTGTCACTTCCAAGATCAGATTACAAAAGGCTGCGACCTGGGCCTTGCCCACACTCTCTCTCTCTCTCTGGCTGTCCTCCTTTGCTGCTTATGATGTAAGAAATACTTTTTGTTACGACTGGAAGAAGGAAGCCCTGAAAATCCTCTAATCAGATTATAGATGAGAACACTAAAATCCAGAGAATTGACAGAATTGTTCAGAATCACACAACCAAGAGGTGGAAGAGCAGACAAATATGCAGGAGCTTCTACTCACAGTCCAAGGCTCTTTCTTTCCACCAGACCATCTGACTTGCCAAGCAGCTTTCCCCAAAGGTGGGGAGGAGGGAACATCAAAAGCTGATGTTTGTAAGTGCTTTTCTCTTTGCAATCAAGTCCAACTATCATCAAGACAGACGAATCTGCCATTCCATTCATCCACAGACCATTTGGTCTGTCCTTCTGGAATCTGCATTTTCCTTCGGAAATTTCCATTTTGTCTTTCCCATTCATTTAAACCTGATTTCACCCATCAAAAGCTCCCAGGCAGTATACCTAGGCCAAGACAGAGTCAGCCTCTGGGCCCTCTAAGCAACAGATCCAGAGGCAGCCGGCTTGACGTTCACCATCAATATAATCTAGATATTTAAACTAATAGGTCACTATTCTAACTTAACCACTTTGCAGCTCAAGAGCAATTATGAATATCGCTAAAGGACATTAACAACACTACTTTTTAAAACTTTTATTTCAACATTAAACTCTGCTTACATAGACTGTGTTTATCATGAATTGCTTATATTTACCAACTCATAATATACTTATGTTTATATTTATATGTATTAATAATGCTAAAGTTTCAGTATCAGAAGGGCTAAGAAAGTGACTTATCAACTAACCATCATTACAAAAGGCACCTAAACCTCACAGCTACCACTAGTTAAGGCAAAACCAAATTCTCCCTTTTTGTTTCCTTATCTTTCTTTTAACCTTTTCTCTCTTCTTCAATCCTGTGTATCCATCATTCCAGACATTCCTATCCCCTTTCCCCCCTTCCCTTCTCCCTTTTTTTTTTTTTTTTTTGAGGTTGAGTAGTCTTTCTTCTGGGTGTGGCCAAAGGCCCGATTCCTTCTCCTTTTTCCTTCTGTTGTTCTCTATTGCGCCCTATATTGGTCATCAGTTGGAAATATATATATATTTATATTCCAACATACATACAAAAATTCTTTATCATTTACTCTACATTCTTTTTTTTTTTTTTTTTGCGGTACATGGGCCTCTCACTGTTGTGTTTTTTTGGGGTGTTTTTTTGGGGTTTTGGGGTTTTTTTTTTTTTCCGGTACACAGGCCTCTCACTGTTGTGGCCTCTCCCGTTATGGAGCACAGGCTCCGGACGCGCAGGCTCATCGGCCATGGCTCACGGGCCCAGCCGCTCCGCAGTATGTGGGATCCTCCCAGACCGGGGCACGAACCTGCGTCCCCTGCATCGGCAGGCGGACTCTCAACCACTGCGCCACCAGGGAAGCCCTCTACATTCTTAATACAGCTTTAGAATTACTAGTTTTTAAAAAGCTGATGAGTTGCTATTATCAGTATATCAACTCCTTCAGTGCAGAGTGAGAGGTAAGGGCAGGGACACCATAGCTTGACCCACCCCCACCCCCACCCCCCCACCCCCGAGGTTTACATCCTATCCTGCTCTGCAGCTTCTAGGCTGTGTGGCCCTGGGCAAGTAACTTAAGCCCTGTTTCATCTGTTTCCTCACTTGTAAAATGAGAATATGAAAATAATATCATCTCTGTAGCGTTGTTATAAAAATTAAAGGAGGTCAACTACGTAAAGTGTCTGACATACATACTAAGTGCTCGCTAAATGTTACTATTTTTACCTCTCACAAAATATTGAACTAAAAAGCTCCTTGTGACATTTTTTCAGCATTTTAGAGCCTTGGTATTATAAGGCTAGTCACAGGGGCATGGGGATGGTTTTTATCTCTCCTGTCTTAGACCAGTAATTCTGAGAGTTACAATTTTAGGTGAATGGTTCTCAAACACCACTGGTGAAATGTAGAAATCATCTGCTTGGATTTCTCCTAACAATGATTAAGAGGCCTCTCTCCTTGAATCCTCAGACCCCCCAGGTTTCACGTGCAAGCTCTACCTGTGGAAAATTAGCCATCTGTGTGTCTCGGCAATGTCAGTGGTATCCCGGAAAATGTAAGTGTTTCTGCTAATCCCATATTCACCCGGCCCAGCAGCAAGCTTCTTCCAGCTGGTATCACCTACACACCTCCAGGCCCAGGCCACGTACGTGGAAGTGGCCCGTGCACATAAGTGAGAGAGAAGATGACAAAAACAGCACACCACAGGCTACACAGATGGTTGAACTGGAAGTCAAGCCAAGAGAAAAGGCCAGTTACACTATTATGCCTCGCAAGGCAAAATCCTCAGGGTCCTTAACCTGAAGTCCTCCTTTTCAGGCTACCTGAATTAAAATAATAAAAGTTAATGGTGGTTCCAGTTTTTCCCATCTATGTCAATAATGAAGCATAAAACAAGAAAAGTTGAGTTCTTGTTCTTTAGGTTCAGGTATTCTGGATTAACTCGTCTCTTATCCAGTGATTAAAAAAGAAGCACTTAACCCCTTAGAATTTTTTTTTGCCTTAATTTTTAACGGAAGAGACAATGTGAAGTAATATTCAAAGAAAAACAGTTCAATTAAGCACAGTATGGAGGTTCCTTAAAAAACTACAAATAGAACTACCATATGACCCAGCAATCCCACTACTGGGCATATACCCTGAGAAAACCATAATTCAAAAAGAGTCATGTACCAAAATGTTCATTGCAGCTCTATTTACAATAGCCCGGAGATGGAAACAACCTAAGTGTCCATCATTGGATGAATGGATAAAGAAGATGTGGCACATATATACAATGGAATATTACTCAGCCATAAAAAGAAACAAAATTGAGCTATTTGTAATGAGGTGGATAGACCTAGATTCTGTCATACAGAGTGAAGTAAGTCAGAAAGACAACTACCGTATGCTAACACATATATATGGAATTTAAGAAAAAAAATGTCATGAAGAACTTAGTGGTAAGACGGGAATAAAGACACAGAACTACTAGAGAATGGACTTGAGGATATGGGGAGCGGGAAGGGTAAGCTGTGACAAAGCGAGAGAGAGGCATGGACATATACACACTACCAAATGTAAAATAGATAGCTAGTGGGAAGCAGCCACATAGCACAGGGAGATCAGCTTGGTGCTTTGTGACCACCTAGAGGGGTGGGATAGGGAGGGTGGGAGGGAGGGAGACACAAGAGGGAAGAGATATGGGAACATATGTATAACTGATTCACTTTGTTATAAAGCAGAAACTAACACACCATTGTAAAGCAATTATACTCCAATAAAGATGTAAAAACGAAACAAAAACAAACAAACAAACAAAAAAACAAGCAAACAAAAACCAGCTTTAACTCTTTCCAGGAGCCTTAAAGTGCAGAAGAATCACCGGAGGATCTTGTTAAAATGCTAATTCTTACGTCTGGGCTGGGACCTCAAAGTCTGCATTTCTTACAAACTTCCCGGGAGCACAGACACTACTGGTCTGTGGACCACAGAGTAGCGAGAATTTAAGATACCTTACGTGTCAAAAGGGCTATTCCCAATTCCCTAGGTTATCAAGTGAAAGCCTCCTTCGACTGGTGTGAGAAGCAATAGCTTGTCCTAACAGCTCTAAGGAACAGAGGGAGCCCTAGGCTACCAACTGCTTCTTAATAAAGGAGAGGAGCTTCAAGGGGGAGGGGGAAGCAATGTAAAAAAAAAGTTCTCCACCGTGCAAGAGAGGAAGAATTTAAGCCTGGGTCCTCAGGGTGGCTCTCTCCTGGTTTCCAATTCAAGGAAACAATCCAGCATTCCTCTCTGGCTCTCCTTCCCTGAAATGGACTTATAGACAGAATGACTATTTCTGTGAAATAATAAAGTTGCTAATCATTTTTATAATCTTCTTTCAGAGAAAACAAATGGATCTTCTTTAATGGTACGATTATTTTTCCCTTCGTAACATTTTGTAACACATTTGAATAGAACACTTCATTGGGAAGGGGACGAGTAAGAACCTAAAGAAAGTGACGCGGTGAGCCATGCGGAGATCTGCGAGAGGAGCACTTCAGGAAGAGGGAACAGACAGCAAGAGCAAAGGCCCTGGGGTTGAACAGCAAGGAGACCGGTGTGGTTAGAGAAGAGTGAATAGGGAAAGATCTAAGTGGAAACAAGGTCATGGTGATGATGGAGGGAGGGGGACAAATCACATAAGGCCTTGGGCTTTCATGCTGAGTGAGCCAGGCAGTCTGGGGGCTTTGAGTAGAGTAACTACTTTCTGATGTTGAACAGGATCAGACTGGCTGCTGAGCTAAAAAGAGACTGTAGGCTCTATACAAACACAAAGAGAGAATGACAATGCCAGGACCTCCCTTGCTTGGTGCTTCTCAGTTTTCCTTCTGAGTTGTGCAGTATCAGTTGCACTGGATTTCTGGGAAAACCGAGAACTGGATGATGGGCTCTGTCATCGACATGAAGCTTTAATGCCCAACTCCTTGGATCTGACTCTGCTGCCTGCAAACAGTCAGCCCCTAGTTCTAAATGTTGATTAGAACATTTGAAATTTCTCACATACCAACATGGAAAACAGGGAGAGAGAAACACAGGGTTCTTCTCTTCCTAATGCTGTTGTGGGAATTAACAATATTACTTACTATCTATCAAATTTAAAACTTCACTCATCTCTCAAAGTCCAAGAATACTCTCTTCTCAAAGATTGTCTTAATTAATATAAGATGTATTTTGTTAAAGTTATGCATCACTGAGCCAGTAATTTCGCTTCTGAGATTGTATCCAATGAAAATAATCCTAAACAGGAAAACAATTTTAATAACAGAGGTATTCACCATACTTTATTTCTAATAGCAAAAATCTAGAAGCAATTTAAATGTTCAACAACAGTTAATTATATTTATAATATACATAAAATATTAAATATGTTATATATGCGTGTGTATATCCTCTAGCTAGAATATTATGCAGCCGTTAAAAATCATGTCACAACACGGTAAAATGTGCATAATATGATTACAACTCATAAAATACACTCTCCCGCCCACCACACCACACACACACACACACATAGAGGGAAAAAACACTGTGCACAGGAAAAAGAAACCTGGCAGTATATGTATCAAAATATTAGCAGGAGTTGTACTGAACTAGGTAAATCAACTTTATATTTTCCAATTTTTACATGTGACCATACATTTTATTTACAGGTTTTTTTTTCTTTTTCTTTTTTTTTTTTTACAACTTTAGAAATTAAATTAATGGAACCACGTTACTCCCATCTTTTTTATTTCCAATATAAATGTCACAGAGCATCGCCTCTAGGTCTACTGTATTAACCTGATACATAAATAATAGCAAGCATGTATTAAGCACTTATCATGCCAGGCACTGTGTGTAACGCCGTATCCAGGTGGTCTCACTGAATCGTCACAACACGGCATGACGCAGGTACCGTTAGAAGTGAGGAAGCAGAGGTGAGTAATGCTAGAGTCGTCACAGAGCCAGCTCCTTCCTCATCCTGCCTTTTCACCTACTCCTTTTCTTGCTTTCCCATGCTCCCCTACCAATACCATAAGCCTTCCAAAGGTGTCCAGCAACATCCCTGGGCACTGCTTAGCTTCAATAATAAAACTCAAATAAATCCAGCTGCTGCCCTAAGTCTTTCTATAAATCAGAAGTTACACACTGGAAGCCAGGAGCCATATCTGGCCAAAAAGATGTGTTTTGCTTAGATCTCAGTATTTTGAAAAACTTGAATTAGTCACATCCTGAAGCTGAATCCCCAGTTAGCCACAGTCTTCACCAGCCCCTGTTGTCCTATACTTGACCCTTCCCAGCTCCCTTTACACTTTTATGGAACATGCCTAGTCCCAAAAGCATTGAGTCGGTGACTTCCACCAAATACTTTAAGTGGTGACATAAAAGCCACAGGAGATGTGGTCACTTGCCATTTTTACTTCATGCTAAGTTCTGCAAACTCTTCTTCTGAGAGATGCTAGCAACTAAATGGCCTACTGTCAGATCTAAACCACAGGGTAAGTAGCAACAGCAATCCTGCAAAACCCCAGGCCAAGGCATGTCCAAAGGCACTTTCTATTGCTGGCTTACTGGATCAACTCATCCCTAGATTCTGTTGCAACCACAAAATTCCTTTGGGATTAGCTAGAATGAAGAAGTCTTGACAAGGTCCCGGATCTTAAAGTAGAAAGTTTTCTGATGATACCAGTAAGTTTAGTAATAGGGTCAAACTAAACACTATTTTTTTTACATGCTAAGATAATTGTAGTATCTATCTTCTTTTATTCTCTAAGTAGCCATTCGAAATCCATATTTTTATGGTAATGTAAATCCATTAGGGAAAGAACTAGAAAGTGCATTGAGGGATCAATCTCTTGCTGGAAAAAATATAGATGAAATGACCTTCTCCATCTCTAATTTCTCTGATAAATTAGTCTATTGTGCCCAACAGAAACTATGAAAACACCTTGTCACCATTCCAGAATAAAGAGAATATGGCATAAAGAAAGGTATTAGGGACCCAAAAGTCCTACTTGGAACTAACTTCATGTCTCGTAACGTTCTGTTTATGCCATGGCTATGGGGGAACCGAGAAATGGCAGGGTGTGTATGTGTGTGTGTGTGTGTATGTACACTGGGTGGGGTACATTTCACTTATCATTCACTGCTTTCAATATTTTAAATTTAGTTTTTCTTCTAAATTTCAAACAATACTAAAGCACTTTTTAAAATAATGAAGACAGAAATCCACAAAGTGATTAATAACCCTACAAGGTAAATAATTCATAAGATTCACTGATAACTGGAACAAAAGACATCAATCAGGTTTCTTTCTATTTTCTAACAGAAGCTATTATGCTAAATATGTACAATATTATTTATGAATTACAAAAGCAGACTGTACTTGATAATAACAATGCTGATTGAAGGTTGAAGGGAGAAATAAGAGTTTTTGCTTCTTAGGGGAGAAAACTCAAAAGCATATAATAACTGTCATTAAAAAAAATACCCAGCAAAGTTTCTCTATCGCAAAATAACTATTTTCTCAAAAGGCTGTCCAGTAGTCGAATATCAGATTCTAAACAAGAACTTACATTTATTTAATCCCATAGTGAAAGAAATCAAGAACTTTATTTCATTAAAAATGAAAAACTAGTTAAAAAGCAACTCATTCCAAATCTTGCCTACCTTCTTATAAATATAATATTAAATGTCTCTAAAAATGTATAACATTTGCCGAGTCTCAATTTATTGCTTTAATTTTTCCTAGTTTTATTTTTTAAGTAATTTGTTCTAACTTCCCCTCCCCCCCACCACTTAAAGCTCTACAAATAAAGTCTCATCTGTGCAACTTCAGAGTTAAGTCTTTTAGAGGAATTCAGATGATGAGATTTGAGATACGCCATGCTAAACAAGTATTTCAAAAAAGAGCCATAGTCTAAAGATTACTTTTTCACTGTTATCGGAAGACAGTGACTTCAAAGCCAGCATTTTCACCGATTTTTTTTTTTTGCTTTATACATTACAGTAGTTTTGAATTAAAAAGCAAATATAGATATTTATCCAACAAACCTGACCACTCCATGCACAATACAGATTGCACAGTAAACTCCAATTGTGGTTGATCATGCAGTCTAAAATCCTGAACTGGGCCATGACTGCCTAGAGCGCAGCCTGCGCGTCTTCTCTGACTCAGCCCTCGTCAGCACCGGGGGCTGTTACAGGAGCTCTGCAGTGATGCGATGGGCAAATAGGATCTTCCCCTCCTTTTCCTGTCCGAGCAGCAATAGCTCACTGGCAGAACAACATCATCCTTCCAAACGCTGGTACGTTCACACTGTTACATCATGAAGGAAAGTCTTCCTAAAAGTCTTATTCTATATTTATGATTATTTGCTTTTTAAAAAGATTATTGCTTTTTCCTTCTTTCTGGGTATCACAGGCTAGCCGTTATACATTCAATGAAATCACAGCTTAGGGAGGTGGTATAATAAATCAACCATGCCGACTGCATCCCACAAGCCAGCTCCCGACGACTTGAGGCTTAGGCAGCACCAGTGACCCTGACGCTGTGCTCAATCCAGAGGGGACCTCTTGGTCCTCTCTTCATCTCTCAGGACGTCTTACACTGTAACAACCCCTTAGATGTCTCTCATCCTGGGTACCGTATTACCACTCTTGGTTTTCTTCCTATTCTCTAACCATTCCTTCCTTGTAAGAAAGCAGATTTCAACTGCCACCTACAAATGTATGACCGGGAGCCAATGGCTTAACTTTTGAGCCTCAACTCATTCAGCTGTAAGATGGAGACAATTTTAACGCCTGCTCTCATGGAGTTTTTAGTATGAAATAGAATAACATCTGTAACGCACTTGAAACAGTATCTAACAGACACCTAATAAATAATTATTACTATTCTTAAGATGGGCTTCCTTCCTGTCTAAATTAGAATTCTACCTCATGTCTCACACTATCCCTAGATGATGTCATCCTCCAGACCCACAATTTTAATTATGAATTACTTCCAAACCTCTCTTCAGCTCCACCCTTTTTCCCAAGCTCCAAATCTGCATGTCTGAATTCTCGCTAAGCACACGCACCTAGAAACCTTAGACCACGTGTCCAAAATGGAATGGGTCTTCCCTTTCACAACCTGCCCCAGCTCTGTACCATCTCATTTGCATAACGGCAGCACCATTTTGTCCCCTTGGTCAGGCAAACAGAAACCAGAGTCCTCCAGCCTCCCTCTTCCTTACCTCTCACATCCGGTTACCAACGCCTGGCACTTCAACTAAGATCTGTAGTAAATCTGTCCCTTTTCCATTCCCACTGTCACTGCCTATATGGAGACCCCCATCAGCGTGCTCCTGGACTCTAGCTGGTCTCCCAAACCCTCTGCTTCACTGCTTCTGCGACCTCGCCCACAGAGGGCCACCTAAAGGATCTCTGAGAAACACTGCGATGGCAAATACGTTCAAAAAGACCGCTCGGAGTCTAAGCACAAAGGTCAGATTCAAAGGCCTCAAAATCTAAAAAGTGAGCCTCCTGGAAAGCTTGTTTTTAACCAGTTCTTCTTAAAAATCTTTAGCTGGTTTGTCTGCCTCTCTCTTTCCTTAATTGGCGGTGGTCCCTAACGTTTTACCCTTGGTCCTCTTCTCTCTCCTCATCCCTCTCAATGAGCTCATCTTATTCCCCAAACTATAAGTATAGTCGATGTTGGTTTAATTGACCTCTGCCTAACATACCTGCCAGACAAACCAGAATCCTCAGTTCCCGCTGTATGAATAAATGCTGGCTGGTCCCACGGCAAGCTCACCTCTTATGTTTGCGAAGATTTTCTCCAGCCTCTTATTTCTCCTCCCGCCAAGTGAGACGCACGCTCAACACAGCTTGTTTTTGCACAAATCTCTTTAAGTCAGTTTTACTTCTGGTGTTGTTATTATGTAGCTTGTATGATATGGAAACTGATAAAATATGAGTAAAAATGAGAGCTGCTATTTCTATGAAAACGTGAACGCTTTGAAAAGACCCAGTAAAGGGTAGTGTTCACTTCAACATTTTTCTCTTCCTTGGTCTTGTACCCATTGTTCCAGTAAGATATCAGAACTTCTCCCTAGCTGGAGCCATGGGGCATATTCAGAAACTAAGGCTGTTCCCAGAACATTCTTCTCTTCTTCCTACGTAGCTAACTCCTACCTGACTTGGCGCGAACACAATCTCCCCAGGAAGGTTTTCCCTGATCCCTACACTCGGGGAGGCCTGCCTGCTGTGTATAGTCATAGCTCCCTGATCCTCTCCACTCACTGCACTCTATTATAACTGCTTGGTTCAACTGTTCCCACTTCCCACCATCCAGGTACATCCACGAATGCAGGGGGCAGATCGTGTCTGTAATTTTTTCACTGCTGTATCCCCAGTGCCTGGTACTTAGAAGGTGCTCACTAATATTTGTTGAATGAGTTAATAAATGTGGAAGCACAGTTCTAAGTATAATAGGAAGCTTTGGCACTAGAAGCAGCAAACTCGAATCACTTTAAGACAGAATAATGCTTACCTTGGGGTCTACGAGGGTCATTAACACCACTCAAGGGCAAAACACAAATTGCGTCTTTCCTCAAATGATCTCACTAAGCTCTTGGAGCGGATGGGATTCTAGCAAAATCCCTAAATACCTACACTGACACCGTATATTCTATCCCCATCCTGAGATTCTGAAAAATTCTAGAAGATGGGGAAAAGGGGGTTTCAGGCACCTGATTTTCAGAAGTTCTCAGGGGATTCTGACACACCTTAATAGTTAAGAACCACTAAACAGGGCTTCCCTGGTGGTGCAGTGGTTGAGAGTCCACCTGCCGATGCAGGGGACACGGGTTCGTGCCCCGGTCCGGGAAGATCCCACATGCCACGGAGCGGCTGGGCCCGTGAGCCATGGCCGCTGAGCCTGCGCGTCCGGAGCCTGTGCTCCGCAACGGGAGAGGCCACAACAGTGAGAGGCCCGCGTACCGCAAAAAGAAAAAAAGAACCACTACACAAAAGTTCGGACCCACAAAAAGGACTTGGAGACTAAACACACAGCTGAGATCAAGCTTTTACAAATCATTCCTAAACACAGTGTGTAATTTAATAATAACAGTGCAGCAATACTAACTTCCCCATTTTGATTATTGTACTGTGGTTATTTAAGATGTTTACAGTAGGGAAATCTGGATGAAGGATATAAAGGAACTCTCTGTACTATTTTGCAACTTTTCTGTGGGTCTAAGATTATTTCAAAATAAAATGTTAGTACGAAAAGGACCATGCACAGTGCAACCCAGTAGCAATGAACATCTCTAACTTGCAGACATGATCTTGGATATCATCTACCACTAAAGAAAAGCAGGGCTCTTTGGAGGAATGGCTGATTCCAGGTCTTGAGCAGGAAATACACATAAAAGATATGCTGGAAAATCACACTGGACAGTAAGAAAGTTACCAAAAACAATTAGGTTCATGTGTAAAGGACCCAGGAGAAAGCCTGAAGAGGCTACCACTATTCAAAACTGGGAGAACTGGAGCTACAATAAGAAATGAAATGTCTACCAGTTAATACTAGATAGACACATACATACATACACATAGGTACACACATAATACACACAAAGGTCACCTTTGGAAGTTGATCAGGGTACTGATTCATTTCTATAAGTAAAGAGAAAGAATGAAAAAAAAATCATAGTGTCATATTTTCCCAATACACACAGTTTATACTTCTAAAAAATTAGGTAATACATATCTATAATCTTATATTGACACTACTGAAATTCAAAGAGCTCTGAAAGTCAAAACGTTTTTGAAACTCATCAATTGCGAAACCTGCCCTGCCCTGACCTGACACAATGTGCTTTCTACCTGCCCTGCCCTGACCTGACACAATGTGCTTTCTACCTGTCCTGCCCTGACCTGACACAATGTTCTTTCTAAGTCTTTATGTGTTAGTATGAATATTCATACATTTTACAGCAGAAATTACTACTCTGATAGCTGCGGGCTATCCCACAATCTGCATCATCTTACATTTCTAAAACCTGAAAACTTCTGATTTCTGAAAAACCCAAGGATTTTGGATAGTGGATTATCTGCACAAACAGCAGAGGAAATAAGGGTAACGGGACAGCAGGAGTCCAGAAGAAACAAACAACAAGGGAAGAAGATTACAGAGAGCAAGACCATCTCCCCCAGGACTGGGAACATCTTCTCCACCTATGATCACTACGGCCAGAGGAGCTTTCTTCTTCCCTTTTTTTTTTTCTTTTTTTGGACTCGTGAATTTGTTTTTATTTTTATTGGGCTATAGGGGATGGGTTGGGAAATATCTCTGTAAGTTATGCCCTACTAGGGAAATGTCCATTCTAATTTTCCTGGGATAGCTTTCGGAGCTTTTTCTTTCGTTGGAGCTACTGCTCTTGCTGGCAGCAGCCTCTTCAGGTCCACTCCTGAGAGGCTCCTCCTTGGAAGAGAATTTCCCTTTTTCTTGGGGACCCGCTTGTTTCCTGACTCTTCAGGGTCACTATCTGGTTCCAGAGGGAGCTTTCTAAGCAGGTAAAATGTGAGCCAGACTTTGAAGAAAGTATGGGATTTACATAAATGACAAGACATGGGAAAAGCATTTCAGGCAAAATGAACATGAACAAACATGAAAACACTTCAGACTGCATGTACATTTAGGGGACAATGGACCTGCCATTTGCTCTGAACAAATGTTTCATGTGGGACAGTAAGACATCACGTGGAGAAACACCTGTACCTTCAATCCTGTTACAGCCTCTCAACTTTAAATGAACTGCAGGCTCTCTTCAGAAAACTATATTTATATATGACCAGCTTACCACTCTAGAGAAAGGATAAGCAGAAACTTAAAACACCTCTAGAAAACGTGCCTCTAAACCTTAGTCTTAAAAGACCATCCCTGAGGCTCAATAAATTCGGCACATGGCTTTAGCTCAGTAATTTAACACACTGAAGCAACAGAAGATGCCAGTCATCTGTGTACCATAAGCTGACACTTTAAAGATATCAAGTCATCAAGTTCCCTGGTTGCCAAGAGACAAAAAAGAGGGTTGACAAAATTTTCAAGCTGTCTATTAATCTGCCACTGAACTGTTTACCACTTAGCTAAATGAACACAAACTATTTCCATCTAGGTGAAACCAGTAACTCTAGATCAAAGTAGAGACTTTCTCCCTGAAATTTTTTTCTTCCTTCTACTAAAGCTGCTATGGTCATGTTAACACTCTATCCGTTAAATTTCCGTCTTCCCCTTCTGGCTGTGTAACCTTGGTTAAGTTAATTAAGCTCTCTGTACCTCAGTTTCCACATCTTTAAAATGAATATAATAATAGTACACACCTCATGGAGTTGTTTTGAGGATTAAACAAGGTAAATAATCAGTGTCACGGTACTTAGTAAGGGTTCAGTGTTCTCTCTGAAAACCCTAAAAAATTATCTAAAGTCTACTTTGCTTCACTGTATGTTTCTAGGAAACAGACATTACAGCCTAGCACTTACAAACGGTATATTAAGATTAAATAGGGACTTTTCTGGTGGCGCAGTGGTTAAGAATCCGCCTGCCAATGCAGGGGACACGGGTTCAAGCTCTAGTCCGGAAGATCCCACATGCCGCAGAGCAACTAAGCCTGAGAGCCACAACTACTAAGCCCGCATGCCACAACTACTGAAGCCTGTGCACCTAGAGCCCATGCTCCACAACAAGAGAAGCTACTGCAATGAGAAGCCCGCGCACCGCAACAAAGAGTAGCCCCCGCTCTCCGCGACTAGAGAAAGTCCACTCCACGCGCAGCAAAGAAGACCCAATGCAGCCAAAAATAAATTTTAAAAAAAGATTAAATAAATATTAAGGCTAGTAAATGTCAAGAGCATAAATACCTAAATTATAACAGGAATAAAAAACATTAAAAGGATGTGACACTCAAAACTGAAGACAAATAGATACATATTGTATGCCGGAAATCAAATGATTACTAACTTTTTATCCTAATTTACATATTTTAGGCAAAATAAAGTATAAACTATACAACCTCATCACCCTTTGCAAAGGTTTAATGACTCTCTTATATCCAGCTATTGGGAATCTATTCTGATGGCCTGTATTTTCAGTCTAAGACCAAAAATACCCAACTAGCCTCTTTCCCTACAAGGAGTCTGAGACCATCTTGGCAGCCAAATTGAAATATATGTAGCTAATCTAACAAAAACAAATTCTCTTTTCCTGACCTTGCCTGTTCGGATTATCTATGGGAAAGCAAAACCGGGACTTCCCTGGTGGCGTAGTGGTTGAGAATCTGCCTGCCAATGCAGGGGACATGGGTTCGAGCCCTGGGAAGATCCCATATAACAGGAGTAACTAAGCGCGTGCATCACAATTATTGAGCCTGCGCTCTAGAGCCCATGAGCCACAACTACTGAAGCCCGTGCACCACAACGAAGAGTAGCCCGCCGCAACTAGAGAAAGCCCTGACACAGCAACGAAGACCCAACAACGAAGACCCAATGCAGCCATAAATAAATAAATAAATTTATTTTAAAAAAAGAAATGAAAAGCAAAACCACACTATAAGACCCCAGAAGTTTCACAGGTTATAAAATAGTAGAGGAAGGAAATTAGCAGAAGCAAAGATTAAATAAATGAAGGCAGCTACAAAACCAGAATACATTAAGATATTTAAAAAGGAGAAGAACTATCTGATTTAACTCTTTAAAAAGGAAAGCTTGGAATTCCCTGGTGGCGCAGTGGTTAAGAATCCACCTGCCAATGCAGGGGACACAGGTTCGAGCCCTGGTCCGGGAAGATCCCACATGCTGCGGAGCAACTAAGCCCGTGCGCCACAACTACTGAGCTTGTGCTCTAGAGCCCGCGAGTCACAACTATCGAGCCCATGTGCCACAACTACTGAAGCCCGGGCGCCTAGAGCCCGTGCTCTGCAACAAGAGAAGCCACCGCAATGAGATGCCTGCGCACCGCAATGAAGAGTAGCCCCTGCTCGCCGCAACTAGAGAAAGCCCGTGCACAGCAACAAAGGCCCAATGCAGCCAAAAATAAATAATAAAATTTAAAAAATAAATTAAAAAAATTTTTAAATAAAAAGGAAAGTTCAAAAAAATACTATCACCAATATCACTGTTTCTCAGGGTCCTCAGGCCAATTTGCCTGTGAGAATTAACAGATTATACAGGTTGACTTTGTAAAAAAATTACTCGCTTACAGCTAGCTAGATCTAGCTTTTATAAAAAATCAGATTCTTGTCACAAAATATACTAGAGGTCCCCTATGTAGAACTTTAATCTATCAAAAACAGTTTGAACCAGAAAGAAAAGAGGCAAAAATAAGTTCCGGACTCCAAGCTGTGTGTTTTACTCATACTATATATACTCCTTACTCAGAGGCAATGGCAGAGAAAAGTCTTATATGGAAATTGATGTACAGACTATCAGATGTTTATTTTAATATGACTTATTCTTCCTTAATTTTTTGGTGGATTTCCTCCTTAATCATTCTCTCACACTTTGTCTTTGCCATACTGTTCTCTCTGCCTGTAACATTCTGCCACCACCTGCTTCAGAAATTTCTACATGTCCTTTAAGACTCCACTCAAGGGCCACCATCTTCCCTCTCCTCTTCCAGGCTGTTAGACCCTCCTGTCTCATGCTCACATGGCCACACGTGTATCCGTAGTTGTCGCACAATACCCTAACTGCAGCTTCCTAATCTGTCTCTTCCTCCTTAACAGTGAGCTCCATAAGGGCAGAGGCTACTGTTTTTTTCTATCTCTGTTCCCCTAGGGGGAACTCCCTCGCAGTCCAGTGATTAGGACGCCGCGTTTCCACTGCGGAGGGCCTGGGTTCGATCCCTGGCCGGGGAACTAAAATCCCACAAGCCACGCAGCAAGGCCAAAATAAATATTAAAAGTTCCCCTAGGAACTTCCTGGCATAGTCATAAACCTTCAATAACTTTTTGTTGAATAAATGAATGGATGCAAATGAGGCAGCAAAATAGAACAGAATGAACAGTTCAATGAATTCTAACCAATGTATACATCCATAAAATCACCATCACACAATCAAGGTACAGAACATTTCTATCACCCCAAGCCCCTTGATGCTTCTTTGCAATCGATCAAAGCCCTGCCCAGGCCCAGGCAACCACTGATGTGCTCTCTATCACTATAGGTTAGTTTACTCAGTTCTGGAATTTTAAAAAAGTAGAATCATACATTACGTACTCTGCCAAGTCTGGATTCTTTTCCTCAACGTTCTGAGATTCATTCATACTGTTGAGTACATCAATAATTCATTCTTTTTAAATGTGAGTAGTATTCCATTACATGGACATACCATAATTTGTTTTCCATTCATCTCTTAATGGGTATTTGGGTTGTTTCAAATTTGGGGATATTATGAATAGAGCTGTTATGAACATTCACATACAAGTCTTTTTGTGGACACAGTTTTCATGTCCTTTGGGTAAATACCTAGGAGTGGGTCACACGATAAACGTATGCTTAACTTTCTGAAAACCGCCAACATGTTTTCTTAAGTGGCTGTGTCATTTTACATCCCTATCAGGATTTTTGAGTAAGAGGTCATTTGTACCACATAGTCAACAACCCTTGGTATTTTTTATCTTCTTAATTTTAGCCATTCCAATGGGGGCATTGCAGTAGCTCACTGTACTGATAGTTTTAATTTGCATTTTTTTCCCTGATGATTGGTGCTAGTGAATATCTTTTCATGTGCTTATATGTAATTCATATATCTTCTTTTTTTTTTGAGGTACGTGGGCCTCTCATTGTTGTGGCCTATTCTGCTGCGGAGCAGAGGCTCCGGACGCGCAGGCTCAGCGGCCATGGCTCACGGGCCCAGCCGCTCCGCGGCATGTGGGATCTTCCCGGACCGGGGCACAAACCCGTGTCCCCTGCATTGGCAGGTGGACTCTCAACCACTGCGCCACCAGGGAAGCCCCATATATCTTCTTTTATGGAGTTCACTTCTGCCCATATTTAAAGTTAGGTTGTCTTATTATTATTGAGTTTGAAGACTTCTTTATAATATATTCTGGAAGCAAGTCCTTGATCAGATACATATTTTGCAAATATTTTCTCCCCATCTGTGGTTTAACTTTTCATTTTCTTAATGGTATTTTACAAAGAGCAGAAGTTTTTAATTTGGATGAAGTCCGACTTATAATTCTTTTTCCTTCTCCAGTTAGTGATTTTTGTGTCCTGTCTCAGAAATATTTGTTTACCCCTCAAAGCCATGTATATTTTGCTCTTGGCTAGAAGTTTTATTGTCTTAGCATTTACATTTATATCAGTGATCTATTTGGGGTTAACTTTTCCGTGTGATGTAAAGATGGAAGTTCATTTTTGTTCCAGCACCACTTGAACTCACCCCACTGAATTCAAATGATCATATAGATACGGGTCTCCAAACTCTCCATTCTTTCACTGTTCTATATATCTATCATTACCCCATTCTACTCTGTCTTGATTTTTGTAGCTTTGAGTCAGTATTATAAAATACTACTGTAAGTCCTCCAAACTTGGTTCTTTTTCATTACTGTTTTGGCTACTCTTTGTCTTTTGCATTTCCATATAAATCTTAGAAGCAGCTTGTCTATTTCTAACAAAAAATTTTTTTTAACTCTGCTAGAATAATTTTAAATGGGATTGAATTGGACTTACACGGCAATCTGTGGTGAAGTCCCATCTTAATAATATTGAGTCTTCCAATCCATAAATACAGCATATCTCTCAATTTATTCAGGTTGTCTTTAAAATATTAAAATCATAATGCTATTATTTTCTATTTCATTTCCCAACTGTTTGTTGTTAGTATACAGAAATGCACTGATTTTGTATATCAACCTTGTATTCTTGTCTGTAGTCTTCTAACCCACAACCTTGCAAAATTTACTTATTAGTTCTAGGATGTTTTCTTGGTAGATTCCTTATAATTTTCTGTGTGCACAATCATGTTGTCTGCAAAAAAAAGAGTTTTATTTCTTCCTTCTCTTTTTCTTTTTTTTTAGGTAATTTATTTTATTTTATGTTTTTAAAATTTTATTTATTTTATTTATTTATTTTTGGCTGCACTGGGTTTTTGTTGCTGCACGCGAGCTTTCTCTAGTTGCGGCGGGCAGGGGCTACTCTTTGTTGTGGTGCGCGGGCTTCTCATTGAGGTGGCTTCTCTTGTTGTGGAGCATGGGCTCTAGGGACGCAGGCTTCAGTAGTTGTGGCACGTGGGCTCAGCAGTTGTGGCTCACGGGCTCTAGAGCGCAGGCTCAGTAGTTGTGGTGCACGGGCTTAGTTGCTCCACGGCATGTGGGATCTTCCCAGACCGGGGCTCGAACCCGTGTCCCCTGCATTGGCAGGCAGACTCTCAACCACTGCGCCACCAGGGAAGCCCTTCCTTCTCTTTTTTCCTTCCTCCTTTTATTTATTTTCTTGACTTACCACACATGGTAGGGCCTCCAGTATGAGGCTGAATAGAGTGGTGAGAGCAGACATCCTTACCCTGTTCCTGCTCTTGGTAGTGAAGTGCTCAGTGTTTCCCCAAGCATGAGAGCTGTAGGCTTTTTCATAGGTCCCCTTGATCAAACTGGGTAAGTTTCCTTATATTCCCACTTTTCTGAGAGCCTTTATGATGAACATTATAAAGTTTATCAAATGCTTTTTCTGCATCTATTGAGATGATCATACAAATTTTCTCCTTTATTCCATTAATATATTAAATGGTTAACATGTTGTTGATATGTTAAAATGATAAATTAATCTTTCATTCCTGGGATAACTCCAACTTAATCATGATGTATTATCTTTTTCATATATTTCTAGATTTGATTTGTTGATATTCTGTTAAGGATTTTTACATCTACAATCATGAGGGTTATTGGTCTGAATTCCTGTTCTTATACTGGTTTTGCCTGGTTGTTACTAGGCTTATGCTGGCATCATAAAAAGAAGATGGTAAGTGTTCCCTCCACCTCTATTTTCTGAGCTTGTATAGAACTGGTATGACTTCTTCCTTAAGCATGTGATAGAATATGTCAATGCAGCCATCTGGATCTGAAGTTTTCTTGGTGGGGAGGTTTTTAATTCTAAATTCAATTTCTTTAACACATATGGCAACAGTCAGATTTTTTTTTTTACATCTCTCCTTGTGGCAGTTTTGGTAATTTGTATCTTTCAAGGTGTGATAGTGTGATTTATAATAAGAAATACATATTTGGGCTTCATCCCCATTTCTGGCACAGAGCCCCTAAAACCCCTGGAATTTCCTAAGTGAAGAGAGCAACCGTGGTGTCTTTTGTTATGATAATGAGGTGACATCAGGAACACACCTGAGGACGGGCTGATTGCCAGGAGAACCAACCAACCAAGTGATGAGAGGGTCAGAACACTGAATCTCATCCCAACCTCAGGGGAGGGGAGAGGGGCTGGAGGTTGATTCCACCTCCAATGGCCAATGATTTAATCAATCATGCTGATGTAATGAAGCCTACACAAAAACTCAAAAGGATGAGGTTCGAAAAGCTTCCAGGCTGGTGAACACATGGGGATTTGGGAAGAGTGGAGTACCTGGAGAGGGCGCGGAAGCTCCACACCTTTTCCCCACACCCTGCCCTACGCACCCCTCCTATCTGGCTGTTCCTGTGTTATACTCTTTATTATAGAACCCGTGATCTAGTTAAGTAATGTTTCTCTGAGTTCTGTGAACCACTCTAGCAAATTAGTTGAACCCAAGGAAGGGGTTGTTGGAACCTCCAATCTACAGTCAGTAGGTTAGAAGCTCAGGTGACAACCTAAACTTGCAACTGGACTCTGAAGTTGCGGGTGGTAGGGGGCTGGGGGGGAGGGCAATCTTGTGGAACTGAGCCCTTAACCTGTGGGATCTGACTCTATATTCGGGTAGACAGCATCAGAAGTAAGTTGAACTGTAGGACACCCAGCTGGTATCGGAGAATTGTCTGGTGAGGAAAAACCCCACCACCACCGCCCCTACCTAACATACACACACACAACTCTGAACTGGTATCAGAATCCTTATGCAGAATTTGCCCATTTCACCTAAGTTGTCACATTTACTGGCATAGAGTTGTTCAGATATTCCCTTTTTATCTTGTTAATGTCTGTAGGCTCTGAATGGTGCTCCCCTCTTTTACTCCTGATATGGGCATTTTATGTTTTCCCTCTTCATTAATCCTACAGACTGATTTCTGATGTTCAAAATCCTTCTCATAGACTAGCAAAAGATCCCTGTCTTGTCTGCTGTCAATTCAAAGCCAACTGGAAAAGACATACTTTTTTCCTGTCAAATATATGCTAAACACTTCACCGTAGTTTGTAGAAATCAAGCAGTATTCACTTTCTAAGCCATGCGTTTTGGGGTATCCTTATGCTTCCTGAATATATGTATATTTTAGGCTTTATACATCTGCCTTTTTCCTAGAGATCCCACTTGATCCAAAAACAATGTTTCAGTAACTTATTTGAAAGTGAGAGTTAGATAAAAAGATTATGGTGGTCAAATAAAAAGACAGCCAAGAATGGCAGCAGTGGGGCTTCCCTGGTGACGCAGTGGTTGAGAGTCCGCCTGCCGATGCAGGGGACACGGGTTCGTGCCCCGGTCCGGGAAGATCCCACATGCCGCGGAGCGGCTGGGCCCGTGAGCCATGGCCACTGAGCCTGCGCGTCCGGAGCCTGTGCTCCGCAACGGGAGAGGCCACAACGGTGAGAGGCCCGCGTACCGCAAAAACAAACAAACAAACAAACAAACAAACAAAAAGAATGGCAGCAGTAGCCAAGGATTAAACAGGGAAAAGTGACTCTTCTTCCAGGGTCCTCTTCTCAACTGAAGAGAATTTGCATTCGCCCTTGGTCTAGAGCAGATGCAGTTCTAGTAGCCATAAACTGTGAAGCTCTGTCAATATCCTAAGGTAGGGATTGTAGAGCGGCTCATACACCCCCTACACCCCCAAGGAAGACGTCAGTGGTACTTAGTCTCTCCCACTAAGTCTACAGTGTAACTGTTCCTACTAAGATGATTTTTAATCAATTGCCCATTTTGCTAAGGCATCATCATGCTTTTAGGTAGCACAGACTAGTGAGAGTCAGAAATCAACACAGCTAAACAAACAAACAAATAACCCAATTTAAAAATGGGCAAAAGACGGGAACAGGCATTTCTACAAAGACTTAGGACGGCCAATAGGTCTACGAAAAGGTGCTCAACCTCACTAATCAACAGAAAAATGCAAACCAAAACTGGCTACTGTTAATACCAAAGATAACAAGCCGTTAGTGAGGATGTGGAGAAAGGAAACCCCCTGTACACACTGTGGGTGGGAATGTAAATTGGTACAGCCATTATACGAGGTTCCTCAAAAACTACCATATGATCCTCCTATCCCACTTTTGGGTGCTTATCCAAAGGAATTCGAATCAGGATCTTGAAGAGAACATTATTCAGCCTTAAAAAAAAGAAGAGGGCTTCCCTGGTGGCACTTTGTTTGAGACTCCGCCTGCCGATGCAGGGGACACGGGTTTGTGCCCCAGTCCGGGAAGATCCCACGTGCCGCGGAGCGGCTGGGCCCGTGAGCCATGGCCGCTGAGCCTGCGCGTCCGGAGCCTGTGCTCCGCAACGGGAGAGGCCACAACAGTGAGAGGCCCGCGTACCGCAAAAAAAAAAAAAAAAAAAAAAAAACCAAAGAAGAACATCCTGCCATTTGCAACAACATGGATGGATCTTGAGGGCTTTATGCTAAGTGAAATAAGCCAGATACAGAAAGACAAATACTGTATGATCTCACTTATATGTGGAATTTAAAATAGTCAAACTCATAGAAGCAGAGAGTACATTGCCAGCGGTTGGGAAGTGGGGGAAATGGAGAGGTGATGGTCAAAGGGTACAAAGTTTCAGTTATGCAAGATAAATAAATTCTGGAAATTTACACTACAGCACAGTGCCTGTAGCTGACAATACTGTATAGTATACGCAAAATTTGCTAAGGGGGCAGATTATGTTAAGTAGGTTTTATATATGTTACAATAATAATAACAACAACAATAATAATAAAAAGAGTGGGAGGAAATTTGGGGAGGTAGTGAATCTGTTTATGGCCTTGATGGTGGAGACAGTTTCATGGGTGTATACTTACCCACAAGTTCACTGAGTTGTATATGTTAAATATAGACAGCTTTTTACATGTCCATCGTACCTCAATAAAGAAATTTTAAAAAAAAGAAATGGGGCTTCCCTGGTGGCGCAGTGGTTAAGAATCTGCCTGCCAATGCAGGGGACACGGGTTCGTGCCCTGGTCTGGGAAGATGCCACATGCCACGGAGCAACTAAGCCCATGAGCCACAACTACTGAACCTGCGCGTTGGGAGCTTGTGCTCCACGGTAGAAGAGGCCGCGACAGTCAGAGGCCCGCGCACCGTGATGAAGAGCGGCCCCCGCTCACCACAACTAGAGAAAGCCCTCGTACAGCAACGAAGACCCAACACAGACAAAAATAAATAAATTAATTAATTAAAAGAAAAAAAGAAATGAAGGCATCTAAAATAGTCAAACTCTGAAGTATCTTTGCATCTAAGAACTATTACAACAGCAGTCCCTTTCGAGACACTCCTCCTGGACCTCCGTTGTAACAACTTTATATCTAAGTCAGTTAAAGAAGCTAGGATTTTCTATTCACTCTCAGCTGCACTGTCTCTACTTAGAAAAAGAAAACAACAGAAATCTGTTCACTGCTGTTATTCCTGCTAGATTCACACCCACCTTTTAAGGTCTCTTGGCAAACAGAGCTTAAGGCATGGGGTCCAAACTAAACATCACTTTCGAGAAGAAAATGTCACTTCCCCATACTTGCAATTGCCCTCAAGGACACCAGTTTTCTCAAAAGCTTCTCTTAATCCCTAGAATTCAAATCATTCCCTTCTGAGATACCTATCACCCTTGATGGTGCTTTCTGCATCTGTTCACTGGTCTCACTCAGCCTCTTTGTCAGTGACTTTGCTCCTTCCGCAACATCACTTTAAGAAACCCTGCTTCTTTTGCAGAATTGGCAGTTGGACACTGTAATTAGTTTACACTGTCCTTGCAGCACAGTATCCAATGTATCTCACAATCAGTGAGATTAAAAGACAAGATGGACTCAGTGAACAGATAGAGTAGCTGTTGCTGTTAAATGAAGAAGGATGTGTAAAGAGAAATTATTTTGTTAATGATTAGTTTATTATTATTTACGTTAGAATGATTTTTGAAACCCTTCACAATGTATACTTAGGTAAAGATAGAATATATCTTTTTCTTTCACTGTAACTTTTCCTATTCTTGATAAAAGAGTTGGTATGAACAAATGATTACAAGATGCAAAAGAAATCATCCTAACAGTTATTTGCTTAAAGAAAATATGCCCTGAAAAAAGAAAAGAAAAAAAAAAGAAAGAAAATATGCCCTTCTAGAAATGACATGAAACAAATTACTTTTATGATAAATCTAAAAAGTAACAATAGTTTTGATATAACCAAAGTCAGAGTTCTATCACTTTAAAATATTTAACTTTTGATTAAAGTAAAACATACATACAAAAAAGTGTAACACCTATTACTGTAGAATTTTAAAGCGCTCTTTCGACATAACATTTACTTTATTTGAAAAGAATATTATTTTGTTATATTAATGACATGTAGAGGGACTTCCCTGGTGGCGCAGTGGTTAAGAATCTGCCTGCCAATGCAGGGGACGCGGGTTCGAGCCCTGGTCCGGGAAGATCCCACATGCCACGGAGCAACTAAGCCCGTGTACCACAACTACTGAAGCCCGCATGCCACAACTACTGAAGCCGCACACCTCGAGCCTGTGCTCCACAACAAGAGAAGCCACCGCAATGAGAAGCCTGTGCACCACAACAAAGAGCAGCCCCAGCTCACCGTAACTAGAGAAAGCCTGAGCACAACAACGAAGACCCAATGCAGCCAAAAATTAATTAATTAATTAATTTTTAAAAAGAAATACATTTAATTAAAATTGGAAGAAAATAATTATAATTTTAAGCTTGAAAATTTCACTGATTTACAGTCATTTAAATTTTTTCCCCATATTTTTGCTTTTTCTTTACATTGATTTCAATTTGGTCAGAATAATTCTGAAACCAGGCTGCCATAAGAACCTAGACCTTGAATATCATTTTATTCTGCTGTTCTCAAATTCAGAAGATCACCAGGGGACTTTTTTAAAAGCTAAGGTTTTAGGGTCTCATCCCCAACGATTCTGATTGGTTAACTTAATGGTGGGGACACGAATCTGTAGTTTGAAAGACAGTCCAAGTGATTCTTAATGATCGTCCAGATTTGCCTGATTTAAATTCCTACCAGGGCTTCCCTGGTCGCACAGTGGTTAAGAAGCCGCCTGCCAATGCAGGGGACACGGGTTCGAGCCCTGGTCTGGGAAGATCCCACATGCCACGGAGCAACTAAGCCCGTGCACCACAACTACTGAGCCTGCGCTCTAGAGCCCACGAGCCACAACTACTGAGCCCACGTGCCTAGAGCCTGTGCTCTGCAACAAGAGAGGCCACCGCAATGAGAAGCCCGCGCACTGCAACGAAGAGTAGCCCCCGCTCGCCACAACTAGAGAAAGCCTACGTGCGGCAACGAAGACCCAACGCAGCCAAAAATAAATTAATTAATTAAAAAAAAATAAATTAAATTAAATTAAATAATAAATTCCTACCAAAGCAGGAATCCTCTCTGGAGTCCCCTAACTGAAGGTCATCCCGCCTGTGCAAAGAACACATTCTATTCCAATTAACTTTTAATTTAACAAAAAATTTTCTTCTGAATTCTGGAAATTGGCCCATCTGTCTATCTGCTGATCCTAGTTCTGCCTTTTACAGCCACACAAAATAAATCTAATCTCTCTTCCATATTACAATCCCTGAAGATATCTTTGCATAGTGCTTTTTAAGAGTTTCTTTTCCTCCGTTTATAAAATTGACATATATGTGTCTGGGTATATATGTGTATATATATATACATATATATGTGTGTGTATATATATATACATATATATATGTGTGTGTATATATATACACACACATATATATATCTCCCTTATGAGCAGAGAAGGGTGCTGCTCCCTTATGAGCAGGGAAGGGTGTCTATAATATAGTATTAAATGAAAAATAAGTAAACCAAAATGTTTTTAGTTTCCTAAAAGCGTTATAATAAAGATCTGATTTAAACTGGGCACCCAGGGCTTCCCTGGTGGTGCAGTGGTTGAGAGTCCGCCTGCCAATGCAGGGGACACGGGTTCGTGCCCCGGTCCGGGAAGATCCCACATGCCACGGAGCGGCTGGGCCCGTGAGCCATGGCCGCTGAGCCTGCGCGTCCGGAGCCTGTGCTCCGCAACGGGAGAGGCCACAACAGTGAGAGGCCCACATACACCAGAAAAAAATAAAAATAAAATAAAAAAAAAAATAAACTGGGCACCCAGAGGACTTTCTCCCCCTCACATTCACTAGGTATATAATGTTTCCAGAAGCCAATATGTAGAACCCAAAGGAGAGAGTAGGTCTCACTGATCTAGCTGACACAAATTCTCTTAAATACAGAATCTGTGTTTATTAGGAAAATACTGGGGATTAAAGATATCTAGATATCTTAAGGTTAAGAAAAAAAAAAAAGATGCCTGTTAATCCCCAAGATCACAGTAGCTAAGACATATCCAGAAGAAATGTAATCATAAATCCAGCTTTCTAGCTTCTGATATTTAAGGATATTCTCCATTCTAAGGAGGGAGAAAAATCAAAAGGTTCTCAAGAAAATAAGTCCTGTCAAGATCTATTAAAGATGAATGCAGTGAACCAGAGTCCAATTCGAGAGGCTATGTCTTCATTAGGTTATAAGAAGGAAAAAGAACTTGTGGGATTATAAACAGACTACTGCTCATAACTATGCCAGGTGTCTATTCAGAACAGAGGTAAGCAACAAGGGGAAAAGGCAATAAGTAACCAAGTCTGAATCAAGAACACACCCAGTATCCAACAGAAGGAAGGTTCAAGAGGAGCTGGTCTAAGGAAAAATAAATAAATTCTTTAACTCGCCATTTGTTGATAATAACAGTCTTTCTGGTCTGCCTAAAAACTTTCCCTAAAATAGATGAATATTTCAGAAATATCAAATTTGGGTTTTAAATCTATTCTCTTATTCACAAATCTACATGGTAGAATTTTTTCCGTATTAATAAATAACTAGAAAACAGAGGACTTATAAAAAAACAATTTCCATCACACTAAGTATCTTAAACCTATAGTACAGTATATCCATTTGTCTTCAGATTATCTTCGAGCTACAAAAGGCCATCTTCCAGATTTTGTTGTGAAATAAACTATCTGCACAATACTCAGTTTTTTAAAAAAATACGACAAATTAAACTAAAAAACCATTTTGGTAGAAGCAATCCAAAACTGAGCTTTTGAGTGAAGACATCTTCCTACTTCAAACCAACAGAATATATCGACGGCTCGTAATATTTTTAACATACTTAATTCCTTATGGTCAATTAAAATTAAATAAATACTAGGACAATCTAAGTCCAATAACCTTTCATTTTACTAATCTAATCACATCAACCAGAAAGAAAAACAAGTGCCTACCATATGGTCTTTCTGTAATAGAAAATAGCTGCATTCGATAACAGCATCTGTGCATCTACATCCAGCACTGCCCATACTTAAATCATCATGTTGTTAAATATAATAAGATGACGGGTCCCGTCACAAGGCAAAGAACAAAAGAAACGGAGTTCACGTTTGTACCAGATTATGTGATCTGGTAATCACTAAAGAAATGAGGAAGGGATTAGAGATTCTGTAAGCAAGGCACAAGGACTTCATAAAATGTTTCACTTGGAAGAGATGAATGCTACAAAACACTAACAATGTGTGGAGAACTCTTCCTAGACCTGGGTACTCATTCTGTTGATGGCTCTTATCTTGAGATGGGTTCCACTCAATACCCCCAAATCCAGGGTTCCGCTGCTGCTGCTCTTCTTCATTCCAACAGGCTGTACTTTTAACCCTAATTTGCAGTGTAAAGCTTTTGACATACCATGGTATTCTGCCATTTAGATTCAAGTATATGAAGGAACACACATTTCAAGTTAAATAACAGTGTTACGTTATACTGTACTATCGCTAGCCTGCAATGAGCCCT
The DNA here is from genome assembly GCF_964341445.2 of Mesoplodon mirus. Lineage (NCBI taxonomy): Eukaryota > Metazoa > Chordata > Mammalia > Artiodactyla > Ziphiidae > Mesoplodon > Mesoplodon mirus. Next base: position 11,316,897 of record NC_138979.1, on the reverse strand, counting down.
CCAATGAAGAAAACACGTTTTTTAAAAAATGTTTAAGTATTGTTTTGAGTAACGTGTATCCTTTTCAAAGAGTGCCTAAGTATTATTTTAAGCAGCGTAGGTAGGTTCGCTAGAAACCTGATTTTCACCAGACTGGTAACATATTACCTATTTTTTAAACCTGTAAATGCTGTCTTTTTATTGTAACTTTGGAATTAAACAAAAAAAGAGAAAATACAAAAGTAATATAATTCTGGTATTCTCCCCATCCAGAATTAACAACTGTTAACATTTTGCCATAGTCAATGTTGTGATCATTTTTTAACTTACAGTGAAATATTCATGACATTAAAAAAATTAAAAACGTAAGGAAGATTCCTATACTGGCCAATTGTTTTAAGAAAGAAAACATCAGATGTACAGTTGGCCCACTGTATCTAAAGGTACTGCACCTGTGCATCCAACCAATGAAGGATCAAAAATATGTGGAAAAAAGTTTTCCAGAAAGTTCCAAAAAGCAAAACTTGAATTTGCTGCACACTAGCATACCACTTACATTGTATTAGGTGTTATAAGTAATCTAGAGATGATTTAAAGTATAAGGGAGGATGTGTAAGGGTATATGCAAATACTACCCTATTTTATATAAGGGACTTGAGCATCTGAGGATTCTGGCATCCATTGGGTGGGAGTTCCTGGAACCAATGCCCTGTGGATCCTGAGGGATGACCCTATTACCTTCCCATAGTTTCGCCACCAGTTTGATTCCCCTCCCCTAGTCTGTTCATTACCATTATCTCACCTTAGCACAAAGTATTTCATACATTTGTACTACACACTGCCTTGGTTACTGTTACTTGGTTACCAGCTTCCCAAAAGGTAAGAAGGATGCAAAGAAAAATGTGAACAGCCATCCCAATGGAAATGGAGGTCTAAAGAAGAACCTACAGTTCACACTACACATCGTTATATAATCTAAACTACCTAGATGCAAACTCAAGAACATTTTGGAAATTTTCCTTAGGTCTTCCTTCCTTCATTCATTCATTCGAAAAAAATATCTGAGGGCCTACCATGTGCTAGACTCCCTTCCAGACACAAGAAATACCAGGTGAACAAAACAAACTGTACTCTTAACACTTAGGTACATCATCTGTCCAAATCAATAAGCAAAATCAAATGGAGGAGCACGTCAGATGGAGAGTAAGTGACAGGGAAAAAATGAAGTGAGGAAGGAGGGCAGGTTGTGTCCTGGGGAGCAGGGGAGGGAAGATCCTCCCAGAAGGTGACTTCTAAGAAAATCTGGAGGAGACAAGAAGCGGGCCCTGCAGACACCTGGGGGACAGTGTCCCAAGGAGATGGTACGCAGTGGGAAGGCTCTGGGGCATGCTGTGTCCGCAGGAGGGGGGAGCGCCCGGGAGGCTGTCCAGGGGTCTGCAGGCACTCTGAGAACTTTGGCCTTTCATCCTGAAGGAGAGGAAAAGCCAGTAGAGGAGCCGAAGCAAAAGCAGTGCCAGGACCTGACTTCTAAAAGGTCCACCGGGATGACTGTGGGGACAGACTGCAGGCTGGCAAGGGCTAAGCTGAGAGGCTGGTGGCCAGATTTGCAGGTGATGCACGAGAGAGAGAAAAAGAGGGATCAAAGATCACTCCCAAGACGCGAGTGGAGGTTCTGAGCGGGCAGGTCAGCTAGATGTGGGCAACTGAATTCAAGGGAGAGGTCAGAGTGGAGAGAGACACACACACACAAATACATGTGTACATGTGCATATATATGAATGATCCGTTTATACCTGATATTTAAAACCATGAAACTGAGTCTGGAGAGAAGAAAAGAGGGTCAAATGGAGCCCTGAGGTACAGGAAGACTTCGTAGGTCAAGAGGCTGAGGAAACTTCCAAGGCTGAGAAGGAGGGGACAGTGCGGCAGGAGGACCATCAAGACGGTACAGTGTGCTGGGATCTAAATGAATGGATAACAGAAAACTAAAGCCTTTCCGCTATGTTTACTGGCTATTTTGACATATATTTATTGAGCACCTACTATGCACCACTCACTGTAGAGACAAACATGGTCCCCGTTTTCATGGGACTTGCAATCCAGGGGAATACAGATAAATAAACTAGTAAGTGCTCTTCCTGATAAAGTACAGGGAGGGTGTCTGAGGATAAGGCAGCAAGGCCAGTGAATCCAGTCTTGGAAGGTCAGGGAACGCTTTCCTGAGTGATGTGGAAGAAAAGACCAGAATGATAGTAAAAGTCAGCCAGGGAGGGGTGGAAGTGGAGGAGGGGAGAATGGAAGGAAGGCTGGGAGAAAACAGGGTTTATAAGGACCTGAAGTAAAGAGAGAGACATTGTGATGCCCTCGGGTTGGGGGGGGGGGTTGGTAGTGACAGTACAGGAAGTACAGAGAGAGGTCACAGATGCGATAGGAGAAGGGCGGGCCAGAAGTCCTCTCAGGCTTCTCTCAGGAGTTTGAGCCTTATTCCAAAGGCAATGGGAAGCCAGAAAACTGTTTTAGGCCAGGGAATGCAATGATCAGCTTTCTATTTCAGGAGGAGCGCTCTGGTTACGGCAGATCGGAGAGCCGGAAGGGGGCAAGGCTGGGAGCCTGGGACGCTACTTAGGAAGCCTGGTCCGTGATTCATCGCTGAGATGCAGCTAATCTGAACTCAGGGAGTGGCAGTGGGGTTCAGAATGTAGGACTCTGACAAGAGGAAGAAGGACAGAGAGGGGTCAAGGATTGTAGCCTGGTTTTTGACTTGGACAGATAGGTACCTAGCAGTTTTACTCACTAAAAGAAGGAAGTGTCGGGGGAGCGCAGGTTGGTGGTCAGGGCAGAGAATCTGCTGAGTTTGAAGAGCCTGCAGACTATCCAAAAAAAAAAACCTGTATGGTAAATAGGCGATTGGCTATCCAGGTCTAGAGAGCGGCCATAAAATCTGAGATACAGTTGTAAATTAGGAATCACGGGCACGTAGATTAAAGCCCTGGGAGGGTGTAAAATGAAACCTAGGGAGTGAGAAAAGAGTAGAGGAATGGAAAGGCCTGGCTCCTTAAAAACCAAAAAGAAAGAGGCAGCAGAGGAATAAGACGCCTAAAGAGAGAGAGAGAAAGAGAGACAGATGGAGGGAGAGAGAGCCTGAGAAGGAACAAGGAAGTCTGGGATAAAAGCAAAGTGTACAGTATTCCAGAAAGAAGAGCAAAAGTATGAATTTTTACGTGAATGAATTCACGCACAGAAAATGTCTTATTTTATTATTTACACTGTTCCAAAATCAACTAACAAATATTTTTCATCAGCTTATAATACGTTTTAGTCACAGCATCATTTTAGCCTCGGTGAAGAAGCAAAACATAAAATGAACTAAGTTAATTAGCATGAGTAAATAGGTTTGTTCTAATAGTAGACAGTGAAAGTGCTAAACACGTGTACAATCCTGTGGACTAGAGGGTAAAAATGAAATAAATGTTAGAAGTGGGAAAAATAATGTGGCCTAGAAAGCTTTGAAGAGAGAGAGAAAGAGCGAGCAAGTAGAACCATAAAGAAGAAACACTATATGATGTGAAAAGGGGTGAAAATACCACAGAGGACTCAGAGTCTATACAAAGTGATTTTGTGAGCAAAGTTATGCAAGGCTAGGTGTCACAGATCAGCCTGTACACATGCATGCATAACACACACACACACACCCCAAAAAAACACTTATCTGGCTTAGTGAGTGAAACCACTTTTCAAAAATACATATTTAGATGTGAAAAATATATCATTTTGTGTGAACACAACTATGCTATCCTTACTGTATAATGTCAAGATATATTTTACTAAAGTGTCACAATTCTTTATTTGAAGAGGATTGTTTGTTATTTGTTAGTTTTTGACCCTTCCAATATAGTCTTGGGAGGTGGTGCCTACATTTATTCATATAGCAACACAATTAGATTCTAACACTTAATATAAACAAGAAATTTCTGATTGTTTTCAACAAAACAATAGACCTTATTCACAGCAGGTGGAATTAGCCAATTAGATAAGGCATAAAACAGGGACTCCTTTAATTCACTACATTGATTTCTTCTGTGCTACAAAGTTAGTTTTGGCTAATACCATTAATATTAAGATATGTACTATCGTTTCTTGGGTAGGTAAAAGCACACACAAATTTATTATTCAAATACAGATTTAGGAACATAGCAATCGGTTTTTTGTTTGTTAGTTTTTTAGCTATTGGTTTTTAAAATTTTTTAAAGAATGTCAGTGTTACTCTAGAATATAATTCTTCTAATAAAATTAAGCACAAAAATTGAGTGCAGTATTCAAAGACTTAAATATCTGTCAACCCAAAATTGATACCCGAAGTATTCCAGTGGCAACTCCTTTTATCACTAATAAATATTCACAAGATTTAATGTGCATCAGAAGCATCAATACGAGACAACTAAACAGAGCCAGTAAATACAAGTTCCCCTCACTCTTCACCCTGAGATTTTTAAATGTTTTCTGACAGCATATAGCCCCTTTATTTCTACTTCCACATAGAATCTAAGCAAACTATCTGCCTATTTTTTAAAAAGCCAAGCAACACCACAGTTTATTACCAAACCCAACTACTGTATATAGTCTCTAAATGAGCAAAATACAGACAATACAGTGTTTCCTTGGCTCCCAAACTAGAAATACTACAGCTATGAAAGCAGTAAGGTCCAAATGAAAGCAAATTTCACGGCCCTTAAAAAAAAATACATCATTGTCATTGTTAATAAAAGCCAAGTTTGCAACTGGAAACACGGCCTTCTAGCCAAGGACAAGATGTGTCTATTATAAATTCTTGGTTTCCGGGATATCCCTTAAATGACCCCCCCCCAAAAAAAAAAGTCAAATAACATTAGTTCTTGCAAATACAATGCAAATAGCATGTTAATTAAGGTATTCACAAGTCAATGACAAATAAGGCTTTAAGACCACAGTACCTATCATTATGGAACTACAGTACACATTAAGCAATCACTAAGTTGTAGGTAGGCCTTCCAAAAGGAGTTATTATGGTTCACCATGATCAGAGAATTGTGGTGTTATGCTTAATCACGTTTTTACCTGCAAGCAGGTGTTCATAGGTGTCAAAAAGTAAAACACTGTTTCTAACTGTAAACCTATAGTTCTAATAAACTGTATAGTAATGGCACACTGTACCTACCTCACTGATTTCTGCATCAACTTTCTAATGCAGTATGAAGTAAGCTGCATGAAGCAAGTTCCTCTGCCTGCTTTATGAACAAAAACTTAACTTCTGACTCATTTTCATTAAGACGCCAAAAATCACACACTGAGAACTAGACCCTGTTTCAATGACCATTAAGTTAAAATGTAACACAAGCACAAAATAAACAATGAGAGAGACGGCTCATTGGGGGATGTTACTGTTATCTAAAGTAATCTTCAACCTTTCCTTACAAATATAGGCAGCTCAAAAGCAAAATTTAAGGAAAAGAGTATTCAGCATGTTTAGCAAGCAAATTACAGAAACCATCCATAACAAAGTAAACACAAAGGAGCCATTATAGAATTAAACTCCAAATATAAGGAGGAAAAAAGACAGAAGAGGCGACAGGGCATAGGGGTGCCACAGATCAATGGAGTTTCTATTTCTCTCCTGCTCGCTCAAACAATTTCAGAAAGCCTGGCGGAAAATCTTCTGGGCCCTTCCAAAGATGCTGGTCTGAAGGCAGAGTCACCCACCTGACAGTTCAGGCTGACACTCACCAGACTTTTGAGCAGTGAAAGGAAGGGAATAAATAAAAGAAAAGGAAAGGCAAGACATTTTTAAGGGAGTTGGAATTACAGCTCCATTAAGCAGTCTTCCAAGGCTGTGCCTAAACTAAACTGTCCACGGGAAAAGACTTGTTTCTCTACCCAAAGCAGACATCCACAGCAACAGCACCAGTGTCGGAGAGAGATGGTGGTCCAGGAGCAGCAAGCATTCCAGACAGATGCCCTCTCTCCACCTCCAGAGCAAACCTTGGATACACACACGAAAGGTACAAAGCACCCCCTAACCAGCCCAGCTCCAAAAATACCAGAGAATGGGAACTGTAGGAAAACAGAAGCTTGCAGTATTGCCAGCCACCTAAAAAGGGAGAATTCCGTGCCCTGAGATGACCAAGATGGGGACATTTCAAAGTAAGTAAGGAAAACATCCTTGCAGAAGATCACTGGAAGTTCCTCGAAACAAAAATGGGCAAGGCTTCATCTCCCTACCGGTCAAGCTGGGGCACTCCCACCATTCAGTCCAAAGCCCCAAAAACCTCTTCTTAGGCCCGGTGGCAACTGACCCCCCACTGGCAGGACACCTCACAGACACAGGTCACTGCGGGCTACACGGGGACGCTGCCGCTGCGCTTACCTCACAGGCGGGGGACCCGCAGGCCTTGAGCTTGTTGTCACCATCTCCCTCCGGCAGACCAGTCCGACGTGTGGCCATCATTTCATTTCAAATTACAAAGAAGGGACCAACCCATGGGAGTCCACATTGGGGGGGAAATGCCACCAGACACCCAAAGGGTAAGAATTCCACACGAGGCTCCTAGAAGGTGCAGTGCCGGTGAGACAATTAAAGCGCCAGGGAATGAAGGTTTTGATGAAGCGCCTTCGAAATGCCCTGATGATTATTTCTTCGGACTTCAACTGATTTCACCGTCTTCGTCCATTTCTCCAGACATAAAAAACAAAGAAGAGAGGTCTCCTCGGCGGCTAGAAAGCGGTCCCCTTCTTCCTAGCGCTCCTCCCAAGTCCAAGAGCAAGGCGAGCGCGTCGTGAAGGCTCTCCCAAGTAGATCTTTCCTAGAAGAGGGAAAAGTTAAAGAGCATGAACTTTCTCCATACACTGACCTTAGGCTTGTTCACATGCCTACCCCAAGCTCGCCTTTCCAACACATGGAAAGATAATTCGGTCCATGCTGATGAAGTATGAAAGATGAAAGAATCTTCCCATACAAAAAGAGAAAGAAAAAGGGGGAAAAATTCTATAAATCTGTGTGTGTGTGGGGGGGAAGCGAAACATCAGAACTGCACGGTGGTTGCCTCAAACATGCCCGGCCGTTGTGCAGCCGTCAAGAAAAACCTTTCCCTTTTCAAGTGCATTTTAATTCATGTATTTTCTGGGCAGAGGAGAGGGAGTCTATGTTCTTCTCCATCACCCGGATAAGCAGACTTAAGGGAAGTTTGCTCCCCGCGGGACTAAAATGGGATAATCCTTTTTCAAAAGCCCTCCTTGCTCCCCGCCATCTCCCCAGCTCCCCAAAATAAAAACAAAAAGCCCTGCTCGGACGCGACCGGCGGCTCGGCCGGCGTCTCCAGGCGGCCTGGGGCACCCGGGGCGCCCGCCCTCCGCCCCGGCCCGCCGGTGTCCCCGAGGAGGCGGCTGTTTTCCTTGGCCCGCGGCGGGGCTGGGCGGCGACGGCGCGGGGTCGGGCGGGGAGGTGCGCGCGGCGGCAGGAGGGACTCCCTCTCCGGGGCATTATTCCGGAGTTACAGAAATGAAGCCGCAGCCCCGGCCACTTCTATTTAGTTGCCGCGCCCCAAACTACGCCTCGACACGGTCCTCCCCGTTCCCTGTGGCCACCTAGGGGGAAAAAAAATAGGAAAAAGAAAACCACCACCCACCGACCACTATTTCCTACGCCCCTTCCAGAGGCGGGTCGGGGATCTCGATCTCCCGGGAAGGGCGGCCCAAATATGTACTTTCCAAAACGAACGGGGACACCCGGGGGAAAGGCCCAAAGCGAGGAGGCTCACCCTGCGCGCCCCGCCTGGCCCGGCTTCCGAGGCGCGGCGGCGAGCGGCGGCGGGGACGCGGGCCGGGCGCCGGGCCCAGCCGGTACGCGCTAGGCCGCAGGCTCGGTTAATATTCATGAGCGGACGGGAGCCGCCCCTCCTCCACGGCCGGCCGGCGGGACCCCGGCGCCCGCCGCCGGCCTTTGTGCCCTTCCCTCCTCCCGCCGGCCTTCCCTCGCTCCGCACACGCGGGCGCGGCCCCTCCGCCCCCGCCGGGCGCCCGCCGCCGCTCCCTCCGGCCCCGCGCCAGCGCCGGGGCGGGCTGGCCCGGGGTGGCGGGAAGGGAGGGAGCCAGCGGCGAGCCCGGCTCTCCCTCTCCACCCGCCCGCCGGCCCTGCGCCCCGTCGGCCGAGGCGGAAAATAAAGCAGACACGCACCGGAGAAAGCGCGGCGAGTAGATCCGCACCGAGCCGACGGGCCCCCGGACGGCGCGCCCCTCACGCCCGGCGCGCACCGGACCGAGCGGGAGGACGAGCCGGCGCTGTCCTCCGCCGCCGCCGCGCTCCGAGGCCGCCGCCGCCCCCGGCCGGCCGCTCCCAGGCACCGCCGCGACCTGCCCCGGCCGGCCCCGGGCTCTCGGCCGCCGCGGGAGGGCGTGGGGCGGGGCGGCGGCCGCCGGACTCTCCCCTCGCCTCGCCGGGCCGGGCCGGGGCCGCGCTCGGGCGCCCGCGACCGCCAAGTGACAGAAGTGCCTCGTTCCGCTGCCGCGCCGAGCTGTTTCCCGGGGGCGGATTTCTCGCTTCTTCCTCCCTGGATCCACCTCCTCCCACTCCACCTCCTTCCCCTCCCCTCCCCAGGGGAGGCTCTGGGGCTGAATGTTTTCTGTCTTGAATAATATGGTCCCGGGAACCGACGCTGGAGAAGGGGGATTAGCCTGGGGCGGGGACGGGGGGGTGCTCGCCAACCCCCCCCAATGTGTGTCGGGACCTACAAGCCCTCACCAACCCCCCCAACACCTCCCCAAAAACCAGACACACAAAACCCTCCCCGCCTTCTCCAGTCTCCCGAGCGCAGAGCGGGAGCGGCCAGGAACCCGGGCTTCCACTGGGGAAGGGACTAGGTACTCAGCGTCAGGGCCGGGGAGGGGGGTCGATCATACGGCTAGACTCGCAGAATTGGGTCCCAGACTGCGGGGGACACGCCCGGGTGAGTTTTTGACCCTTTTTGCAGCGGGAGGGGTGCGATGTGGGACTTCAAGGTAAGGGAGTGTCCTCTCACGCCCGACAGTAAGACAGCTTCTCATTTGGGGTGGGTGGGTGGGGGGGGGGTTGGGGAGAGGTCGCAGCCAAGCGCTGTTCATTCAATTCTTTGCCCTTTTTACATCTTCAGGGCAGCTGAACAATTCGGCGGGCTAGCGGAACTGAGGAAAAGTGGCGGCGCTTCTCTACACAGCAGGTCGCAGCAGCGCGGGGTCCTGGGCACAACCGCTGCCCCTCCCCGCCCGATTCCGGGGCTTCGCCCCAGACCCCCGGCGGCTCGCTCCACCCCGCCGCGCCTCACAACATCTCCCGCTGCAAATGGCCCAATCGGAAGACGCGACGAGAGAACTCCAGCCAATCAGGGGCTGCTGACTCAGGCGTCCCTCCACCCTTGCCCGCCCCCAGTAGGAAAGCCACCGCCCCTCGGGCTCCCCTTCCCACCCCGCCCCCCTCCGGGGAGGTGTCTCACAGCTCCTGTCCTCACCGGGCTGGAGTGGAGGACCCCGCCGCGGTGGCGGGGTTTGTCACCTAGTCACCCTCATCCTCGCCTCCTCCCAGACACACCCCTCCTCCCTTTCCCAGTCCTCCTGCTGGTGCTGTTGAGGGTCATTTTTATCTTCGTGCCGGCGGGGGACTGCCAGCTATTGTGTCGGATCAGCTGCCACCGCCCTCCTAAGGGGAAAAATAAAAGAACAAACCCGAGAAGCTTTGGGGTCTGCGTACCTTTTTCCTTCCTTTCTTACCGCACTCTCCCCAGAAGATTTAGAGACACCTCCCTGCTCCACCCACCCCGGCCTCCACACCCAGCTCTCCGTCCGCTGCCTCGGGTCCTGTTTTTCGGTTGTTGTTGAGAAAAAAAAAAAAAAAAAACACCACTCCCTGGAGCCTGAATACCTGTGCTGTCGTTTTTAGATCTGCCTAGGAGTGGAAGGTGCCGAACATCTAGAATATACAACTAAATCCTCCGCCTCGATTAGGGGAACGACTCTGACTAGATCATTTTTATGTGGCCACGAAATTTGCATGTTCTTGACAGCCCCTGACAAAACTAGTCAGCCAATAACAAAGGGGAAAAAAAAAGAATAAAACAGAAGGAATTCCTGCCAGTCAGTCGGTAATTTACTGAATAGACCACTAGGCTATCCAGTTCTGGATGCGATAGGGTAAATGAACTAGAAGTGAATAGAAATGCAGGGTTCAAGTAGTGTACCTCTAGTGGGCTTATAGAATATGTCCAGAAAGGAAAAACAATTTTAAGCACAAAACAGCTCCTTACAAATGCAAATGCACGTGCATGGCATAAACTGAGTACCTCAGCTGAGGACGTGTAGGGTTAAGGTTTTTGTCATGGAAATTTTTAGAATGTTGATTTTGAAAAAGGCTTTCAGTTTGGTAAAGGAGACTAAATGTTGGCCATGGAAGGAGATATGAAAAGGAGGTAAAACACATTTTAGGAATTGTGGGAAACTAATGTAACCTAGAAAGACATTTCTGTAAGAGGTAAAAGCAGAAGGACCAGGATTACAGTCTAGCTTCAACATTTACCGGGTGACCTAGGGTAAATTTTTACTTCTGTGTATAAGTACTAGAGCTATCAAGTAATAGTAGAGACTACAGTCTATAACAGCACTGCCTGCCTGCTGAGTATTGCAGAGCTTTACACACAATTTAATGAGACAGGTACACTGCACAGCCAGGATTCAAGCGCAGGGGGTAGGGTCCAGAGTCCATACTTCCCTCCACAACACTATCCTACCTCTAACACAGTTTTTAATCATAACAACAACAAAAGCTAACATTTACTTAGCTTTTCCTGGCTTTTCCTCTACTGATGATTGTGCTTTGTGGGTAACTGATTTAATCCTACCTCTGGGATCGGTAAGATTATGGTGTTCGAAAACTTAGGATTGTTTTTAAGAACCATTATAACTTGCTACCATATGTATCTTATGTGTATTAGGCTATCTGGATGCAGAAGAGCAAAAGCACATAACTAAGATTTAGGAAACCTGAATCCTAGTCCTCTCCTGGGACCTCCAAGTATGACAGAACCTTCCCTCTCTTGCTGGGATGTTGAGAGCATCAAATAAGACAATAGATGTAAATATTATTCCTATTAAAGTATTATTATGAAGGAGAGGTTTGTCCTGTTTTTCCAACAGGAGCCCTATGCTTCTATAACATTTCATTGGTATTTATTAGGAACATATTAACCCAGTATAAAAAATTATGTCTATTCCTTTCTAAGGCATGAGCAGTAACAATACTTTAATAGCTGCTTGAGCTCTCATTTAGATGCATTCTGAGTAGACCCAAGTGGAAGCCCTCTAGGCATCTGGGAAGTGGCAGCCATCCCTCCTCATTCTCCGTTCCAAAGGCTGACGTTATAATTGGTGGAGGATGCAAATCAAACCTTTGGCGTTGTCTTCAGCTGCCCGTCTTGGGTGTTTCACTCATTAACACCTCCACCAGAGGGAGGGCAGGAGAAAGGAAAACCAGCCAAACCTAACTCCTGTGGCTACTTATTAACCATTCCAGTGAGAAATCTGGTGAAACAGTAGGTTTGGGGATCACTGTAAATGAACACATATGGAATTAACCATGGGTTTCGCAGTTGATATCTTGGTAGTATTCTTTATCCCAAATATCGTGGATAAGCAAGAGCTCACAGTAATTCTAGCTTTGTTTACTTTGAAAGGCTGATATTGTCCTCTTTTGAGCATAGGTAATAAATGTATGGATTTCTTAGAATCTAACTTCTGAGAGTTTTCCTTGAAACAGTCTCAGAAATTACTACAGCTATATTAGTAACAACTATAAGACAACCTTGCCCACTATAATTCTTGCAATGTAGGTGAGACATTCTTAAAGATGGGAACTATAACCTTAAAATGTTCAGTTTTGACTTTGTTAATGACACAGTAATATTGTTTTGGTGAACCATTATCAAGGAAACATGTCAAAGCCAGAAATAGAACCAAAATGCCCTAGTCCCTGGTCTCATGTCATTCTGTAATAATCTATGGATGATTTCTACTCTCAATATAGAAGTTGGCAATTCTAAGAGGCACAAGTGTTTGCCAGCGAATTCCACAGATGAAATGTGTAATTTGCGATGGAGCATTAGCCAAACTATATGTCTGAGGCAGTTAAGACCAATGGCCCTCAGAGGAGTAAGGCTTTTCTTGGTTTTAGGACTCTACTGTAGATTTCATTTCTTATTCATACAAGAGTAAAAAGACACATTATCTACTAATATTTCTTTGAAAAAGACTTTCTTGTTGAATTGAATAACTACAGAAATCTCATCTCTCTGGCAAGGCATTAAACTATTGTAATCAAGTGAAACGAGTGATTTTCTACAATAAATAATTTCTAGGGAAGTCCCTGGTGGTCCAGTGGTTAGGACTTGGCGCTTTCACTGTCAGGGGCCCAGATTCAATCCCTGGTCCAGGAACTAAGATCCTGCAAGATGCGCCATGGCCAATAATAATAATAATTTCTAAGATTCTTCTTCCTTCATCACCTCTTTTTAATTAATAATGTAAACGATTTACTAATTTAATTCTCTGCATCTGCCAAATATATGATTTAATATTTCTGTCCACATGATTACTATCTTCGATTATTAATTTCTAATCTACAGGGTATTGATGCTGTTTTATTCCAAGTCTATAGTGCCTAGCAAGTACCACACACAATAGATACACTTGAATAATTTCTCTGCCCTCCACTTAACCTGGTCTTTCCTTTCTCTGGACTAGTACTCTGCTTGAATGTTTCTTTTTAGTTTGTTTGTTTGTTGCTATTAATTGGTTACTTGATCAAAAACAATTTTATATTATTATTTACCTGATTATCATCTCCTTTTCTATCTAGATTAGAAACTTCTCTAGGGCAGATTCCTAGGGCATTTAGTTCTTTTTCAGACCTCCATAATACCTACCACAGCTTTTACACATTTCACTGGAAAATTATTCAAGAAAAGAATGATGATTATATCACTATTACTGATAAATATTTATACCTCAAGAAATTCCTGGCTGTCCGACAGCTCTCTGGGTTGCTGGAAGATATATGTATATGTCTGTGTGCATATGCCTAAAAGGGAAAGTGTAAACTACAAGAGGTGTCCACACAGAGGACACTTGATGTGGGCCTCAATTTCCAGAAATGCCACATTTTATCTCTTTACCTACCTCCATCTCTGGTGACTGAGCTGTTTTTTGGCCACACTACCATGCCAAAAACATAGCAATTGAATTTTGACTATAATTACAAAGCCCATAGTTTAACCATAATCATGTAGCAAACATTTTCTTCTGGATTCAAATTGTCTTTCAGCACCAGCACCTCCATAATTAAAATTGAGTGGTATGGTGTTCATATTCATCAGCATTATTAAGAGTTTATTTATATATTTTGAGAAAAAGAAAGAATAAAAATGTACACATTTTTCTTTTATCATAAGAATCGTGACTTCCATTTATAAGCATTCCAATTTTCCTTAAAAATATGAGGCCAGTTTTTTAAAGGTTTCCACCCACCCAACTAAATATGAGCTGGAACATCCTGTGAAAATACTGTGCAATCTGGGTAGAAACCCAGATTCAAACTGGAGAACTGAAATGTCTTCATCATCTTGGAATAGAACACTAAATTCCAACCATTCCAACTAGGAAATTGTGCTAGCAATTGATTTTGATATTACAGGCCTAATCCAGAGCAACCAAATCTTTTTCATCAGAATGAAAAAAATATCTTAGCCTTCCCTTTCATCTTTCAAGGCAGAAGTAGGAGAGACATCAAAAGACCTCTCCACTCCTTGATTCATTGCCTGCATTCTCTTCTTTTTTTATTTATTTATTTTCTTTATTTTTTTGGCTGTGTCAGGTCTTAGTTGCAGCATGCGGGATCTTTCATTGCAGCGCGTGGGCTTCTCTCTAGTTGTGTCCTGAGGGTTTTCTCTCTCTAGTTGTGTCACATGGGCTCTGTAGTTTGTGGCATGCGGGCTCCCTCACTGAGGCGCACGGGCTTAGTTGCCCTGTGGCATGTGGGATGCGGGATGTTAGTTCCCCGACCAGGGATCGAATCCATGTCCCCTGCATTGGAAGGTGGATTCTTTACCACTGGACCACCAGGGAAATCCCGACTGCATACTCTTCTAATCCAAAAGTCAACTAACCAAGGGTTCTACCTTCAGATAGGAAAGGTTTGCAGGATAATATGTGGCAGTTCACATCTGGGCTTCAGTAGGATAGATGCAGGCTTGCATAACTTTTCTCCCAAAAGATTTTTTCAATTACGTTTTAACTTTTAAAAATTGCAACACAGAAAGAAAAAAGTAGATATTGCAACTAGGAGAGAGCCCAATCTTGTGTCACATCCTATGAACCCACCCTCTCACCCTCTTCCAGCCTCCTACTGTGGCTCTTTGTTGGCTGGATCCACTCAAAGATAATTCATTAGCTGTGTCTTTATATACATAGAAAATCTAGATAGCAAATCTGATCACAGATGGATGGAAAGAAAATAAAAAGATTGATGTAAATGTTTTAATTTGGAGAGGAAAAGGGGAAGATGAAATAAAGAAGCATATTATTCTAAAGTGAAAGAAAAGATGTATTATAGAAGACAACTCACCACAGTAAACAGAAGAAAAATAGAGACAAATGTTTTCCACCCAGTAAACAGAAGAAAAATAGAGACAAATGTTTTCCACCCTGAAGGAAATCAAATACGTCAAAAGTGAAATGATAAGACGGGACGCCCCTGGTGGCGTAGTGATTAAGAACCCGTCTGCCAATGCAGGAGACATGAGCTCGATCCCTGGTCCGGGAAGATCCCACATGCCACGGAGCAACTAAGCCCATGCACCACAACTACTCAGCCTGCGTGCCACAGCTACTGAAGCCCGTGTGCCTGGAGCCCATGCTCCACAACAAGAGAAGCCGCCGTGATGAGAAGTCCGCGCAGCACAACGAAGAGTAGCCCCCACTCACCACAACTAGAGAAAGGCCATGTGCAGCAACAAAGATCCAATGCAGCCAAAAATAAATAAATAAATAAATACATTTATTTAAAAAAAGAAGTGAAATGATATGACAATGAATGAGATCTAAAGGGAGACGGAAGAGCTAAGGGAAAATACTGAGAGGGGGAAAAAATCATACCACTGCAGAAGTAATAACTGAATTATAAGGAATAAGAAGAAACATCTGGCAGAAAATAGTGGGGTAGATGACAGACTTTTAAAAAGCATTTCAAATACAAAGGAAAAGGACAAAGAGGTTAAAGTGATTAGACAGGAGATGAAAAATATGGAGGACAAGTAACCAAAATCCAATTTAGAGAAATTGATGCCTCTGACATATTTAGACTTAATGAAACTAGAAAAATTATTAAAAGATGTAAAATGTCCTCCTATATCTGTTCTCTCCTTCCATAAAAATAGCGTTTGAGCTGGCCACATGGTGAATAAGCTAGACTTGATTTCACAGCCTTTCTTCTAACTAGGTGTGGCCCTAAGACTAAATTTTAGGCAATGAAATGTGAGCAGGAATGGGTGTCTGCCACGCTGGAGGTCTTCCTTAAAAGACTGAGCCTGTGCCTTCCTAACCCTTTTTCCCCTTCATGATGGCTGGAAAAAAGGATTCCCAGATTTAGCAAATAAAAATAAAGAATGCCCAGTTCAGTTTGAATGTCAGATAAACAAAGAACACATTTTCAGTATATCTCAATTATTGTGTGTGATATACTTGTCCTAAAAAATTATTCATTGTTTATCCACAATTCAAAGTGAACTGGGTGTCCTATATTTTATCTGGGAATCTTCCTTTAGATACTGAGAATGGGAGCATCTCCTTTGACCCAGAGATGGAAGTCACCTGTGGAAGATGCCAGAGACATTGCCACAGGCCTGAATTGCTTACTTCTGGCTTGTTACCAGAAACAGACATAACCTTCCATGTAACCACTTCTATATATAAGAACCACTGTATTTTTAAGATCTTTTTGGTATAGGAGCTTAGCTTTTGTCTAAACTATATGTGAACACTATTTTGCAATGCCAAAGATGAAAAAGACTTACCATGTTTCAGGAATTATTAAAAGAGAATAATTACTTGGGGGAAGTTGTTAAAATTTGATTATTAAAGAAAAAAAGGAATTCTAAAAGTAAATCAAAGTGAATCACTTAAAGCAGGGGATGACAAACCATGGCCCACAGACCAAATCCAGTCTGCTGCCTGTTTTTCTAAACAAAGTTTTATGGGAATACAACCATGGTTATCTGTTTACTTGTCTACGGCTGCTTCAGCACTGTAATAACAGAGGCAGGACACAGCAACAGAGACCATACTGCCTGCAAAGCCTAAAATATTTCCTATCTGGCTCTCTCCAGTAATAGTGTGCTGACCTCTGGCCCAAAGGAAAAACATTATTAACCGCAGAACTCTTCTCAGTATGAACTGATATAAAAGAGTTTTGAAGAAAAAAAGGTGCCTTAAAGATGACACTATGTAGTCATCCACATCTAAAAGCCGCAGAAAGACACTCTCAACTATGTAGGTATTAGGGAAATGTATCACCTTTCCTCAAAACAATTATATGATATGACCATATAATCCACTAAAACAGGGTTCAGAGTAAATATAAAAGGACTGAAACAACTGATTATATAGAATGTACACATTATACATCTTGAAAGAAAGGTCCTACAATGAAAAGTAATAATGCTGTCAGTATAATATATGAGAATCAAAATGAGGGTACAAAAAATTGAGAGGTGGAAGGACAAAGAAAGGTGAAAAAGTGTTAATTGCAGTAATTTCCTCAGTGGTTATAGGGAGTTAGTATTCTCTAATAGTATTCTTCTGGTATCTAAGGCAGAAGTGTTGAGTGACTAAATAATTAGAAATAATGTGAAAAGACAAGCCACAGACTAGCAGAAGATATATGTCATTGATATAACCCACCAAGGATTTATATCGACAGTTTATAAAGAGCCCCTATAAACCAATAAATACAATAGAAAAGATAAATATGGGGCTTCCCTGGTGGCGCGGTGGTTGAGAGTCCGCCTGCCGATGCAGTGGACATAGGTTCGTGCCCCAGTCCGGGAGGATCCCACATGCCGTAGAGCGGCTGGGCCCGTGAGCCATGGCCGCTGAGCCTGTGCGTCTCCCGGAGCCTGTGCTCCGCAACGGGAGAGGCCACAACAGTGAGAGGCCCACATACCGGAAAAAAAAAAAAAAAAAAAAACAGTACCATATCTGCCCACCCCACCCCAAGCCAAGTGCTCTCTCCCCACCGCTTACACTTTATTTAATTTTTCAAAGCACTAATCCAAACCCTAATTGCCACCTGGTGTTTAATATTGTTATTTATTGCCTCTCTTCCCAGATTAGAATGTAAACCTCAGAAGAACAGGAAATAAGTCTCTTGTTTATTGCTAAATCCCTGTGCCTAGAACAGGCCTGGCATATACTAGACACCCAATAAAATATGTGCTGAAGAGTAAATGAAAACCACTTTGGCAGGAACATTTTAAAATATAATAGTGAGGAAAATTGAGGATGTACATACTCTATTCCAGACAAAATCTACTTCTGGATATCCACCCAGAGGAACTGTCCCTTTTATATCTAAGCAGAAAGTATAAGTAACTCTTTCTAGAAAAGCAGAAATAATATGCTCTTCAGTAGGTAAACAAAAATCAGTTTTGTTTACGTGATCCAAATCTATTTAGCAGGTAAAATGAAAATATCAACAAATATCAATTTATATCAAAAGAATTACGTTGAGTGAAAAGGCGAATTGTGATAAGATGATCAGTTTGTTGATGTAAATATTATATACATATGTATCCATATATGCAACATATATTGTTTATAATATACACATGTGATGAAAAGTATAAAAATCATGGAATGATACACATCAGCTTCAGGAGGGAAGGAGGAAGGAAAGAAAAGAGGGATGGGGAAAGGGTTTAGCTGCAACATTTTGGGTCTTTAAAATAAAAAGCTCTGAAGACATATCATAAACATATTTTATCCCACGCACCTATGGTCACCTAGTCTATGACAAAGGAGGCAAGAATATACAATGGAGAAAAGGCAGCCTCTTCAATAAGTGGTGCTGGGAAAACTGGACAGCTACATGTAAAAGAATGAAATTAGAACACTCCCTAACACCATACACAAAAATAAACTCAAAATGGATTAAAGGCCTAAATGTCAGGCCAGACACTATAAAAACCCTTAGAGGAAAACATAGGAAGCACACTCTTTGACATAAATCACAGCAAGATCTTTTTTGACCCACCTCCTAGAACAATAAAAATAAAAACAAAAATAGACAAATGGGACCTAATTAAACTTCAAAGCTTTTGCACAGCAAAGGAAACCATAAACAAGATGAAAAGACAACCCTCAGAATGGGAGAAAATATTTGCAAATGAAGCAACTGACAAAGGATTAATCTCCAAAATATATAAACAGTTCATGCAGCTCAATATCAAAGAAACAAACAACCCAATCAAAAAATGGGTGGAAGACCTAAATAGACATTTCTCCAAAGAAGACATATAGATGGCCAAGAGGCACATGAAAAGATGCTCAACATCACTAATTATTAGAGAAATGCAAATCAAAACTACCATGAGGTATCACCATACACTGGTCATCATCAAAAAATCTGCAAACAACAAATGCTGGAGAGGGTGTGGTGAAAAGGGAACCCTCTTGCATTGTTGGTGGGAATGTAAATTGATACAGCCACTATGGAGAACAGTAGGGAGGTTCCTTAAAAAACTAAAAATAGAATTACCATATGACCCAGCAATCCCACTACTGGGAATATACCCTGAGAAACATAAGACACATGCACCCCAGTGTTCATTGCAGCACTATTTACAATAGCCAGGACATGGAAACAACCTAAATGTCCATCAACAGATGAATGGATAAAGAAGACGTGGTACATATATACAATGGAATATAACTCAGCCATAAAAAGGAACAAAACTGGGTCATTTGTAGAGATGTGGATGGACCTGGAGTCTGTCATACAGAGTGATGTAAGTCAGAAAGAGAAAAACAAATATCGTATACTAACGCATATATGTGGAATCTAGAAAAATGGTACAGATGAACCTATTTGCAGGGCAGGAATAGAGACACAGACATAGAGAACAGACATGTGGATACAGGAAAGGATGGGGAGGGCGGGATGAACTGGGAGATTAGGATTGACAAATATACACTACCATGTGTAAAATAGATAGCTAGTGGGAACCTGCTGTATAGCACAGGGCACTCAGCTTGGTGCTCTGCGATGACCTAGATGGTTGGGATGGCAGGGTGGGGGTGGGAGGGAGGTCCAAGAGGGAGGGGATATATGTATACATATAGATGATTCACTTCGTTGTACAGCACAAACTAGCACAACATTGTAAAGCAACTATACTCCAATAAAAAAAATAAAGTTGGGCCTCCCTGGTGGCGCAGTGGTTGAGAGTCCGCCTGCCGATGCAGGGGATACGGGTTCGTGCCCCGGTCTGGGAGGATCCCATATGCCGCGGAGCAGCTGGGCCCGTGAGCCATGGCCGCTGGGCCTGCGCGTCCAGAGCCTGTGCTCCGCAACGGGAGAGGCCACAACAGTGAGAGGCCCGCATACTGAAAAAAAAAAAATAATAAAATAAAAAATAAAATAAAATAAAATAAAGTTAAAAAAATAGCACATATATTTAGACATAATATAGTATGTAATACAATCTATCTATTTCCACTACATATATTAAAACCAGAAAATCTGAACAGCATTTGTCTTTGGGGTGAGGAACTGAGAATGGTAAAGGAGAGGAAAAAGCACCTTGATCACCATTTGGAGTTTTTTTCCTAAAATTATTTATGAGAAAGCATTACTTCCATTTTTTAAATGACAAATTTAAAATGCCTTTCTTCAGTCCTTGTTGGGGCAAACAGATAGGAAAATAAAAACACTGAGGACCTGAATAACATAATTAACAAGCTTGAAATTATACGTATCTATCAAAATCTCTCTCTAAAAGTAAAAGACTACCTTCTCTCAAGGCTCCCATAAACCACGATAAGAATTGACCATATGTCAAGCCATAGAAAAGATTTTGGTACATACTACAAGGCAGAAATAGCATAAAATAGTTTTACCACATACAACACGAAATTGCTTTTTTTTAAGTGGAGGCAAAGCCTTCAACCCTTGGGAATTATTCATGTGCTCCCCTAGACAACTCTTGTATTAATTACACAGGTGACCAAAATCCAAATGTCAGAGTACCAACAAAAGAAGGAAAATGAGAACAGTAGTTATCAAAGCCTGAGGAATGTGAGCAAAGGTGTACTTATAAGAACATTCATAACCTCATATATTTTCACTACCAAAATAGAAACAATGAAAATGATTTTTAGAAATCAAGAAATTAGAAGAAAAGTTAAACCTAAGGAAAGCAGAATGAGAGAATTAATAAAAGTAAAACACTGAATCAAATAACTGAAAAGCAGTGCAAATTACAAATAAAACTTTTGTAATAAAAGCAATAACACAAAAAATCATTTGATTATTTAATAAGAAAAAAAGAGAAGAAAACATGAATACCTGGAAATAAGAATAAGAAAATAACCACAGAAATGGAGGAAATATAACAGAAGTAAAAGCAAGAGCTTGATAATATATCTGAAAACAGGGAAAATATAAAATTCCAAAAGTTAACTGAAGACAAAGCCTACGTGGACTTCCTTCATGGCACAGTGGTTAAGAATCCGCCTGCCAATGCAGGGGACACGGGTTCGAGCCCTGGTCCTGGAAGATCCCACATGACGTGGGGCAACTAAGCCCGTGTGCCACAACTACTGAGCCCGCATGCAACAACTACTGAAGCCCGCGTGCCTAGAGCCTATGCTCTGCAGCAAGAGAAGCCACCACAATGAGAAGGCCGTGCACCACAACGAAGAGTAGCCCCCGCTCACTGCAACTAGAGAAAGCCCGCACGCAGCAACAAAGACCCAACGCAGCCAAAAAAAAAAAAAAGACAAAGCCTATGTAAAGAAGACAATAACAATGGAAGATATTAAGAAAGTTCTCAAAGAAATACCTTTTTAAAAAGTGCCATTGGGGCTTCCCTGTTGGCACAGTGGTTGAGAGTCCGCCTGCTGATGCAGGGGACACGGGTTCGTGCCCTGGTCCAGGAAGATCCCACATACCGCGGAGCGGCTAGGCCCGTGAGCCATGGCCGCTGAGCCTGCACGTCCGGAGCCTGTGCTCCGCAACGGGAGAGGCCACAACAGTGAGAGGTCCGCGTACCGCAAAAAAAAAAAAAAAAAAAAAAAGTGCCATAAATAAAATGTTTTCCGGGATACAGAAATTTCTTGTACAGCTCTTTAAGGAACAGATAATTTCTATGCAATTTAAATGGCTCTAGGGCATAAATAAAGAAGCAAAAAATTTTAAACAATTTTCTAAAGCCTGAATGATAAATATATGCTGGAAGAAGAAAGCCATGAGCCAATTTCAGATGCAAATAGTGATTTTTAAAATTTTTCTTAAAATACTGGTATTAACTTTAAGCAAAATATTAAATAATATCCCATGATGGGTGGCAGGAGGGAGAGGTTCATTGAAAAAATGGAAATATTGTTAAAAATTAGGACATCTCCCCATTTTAATACATCAGGTTAGTTACAGTTGAACCATTCTGTACTCACTCGATAAAATTCCTTAAACTTCAGTTTCCAGGAAGATGGAGTAGACATACTTTTCCTTATTCCTCTTACTAAGTATAGTTAAAAACCTAGATATCTTATACCCCAAAGGTTTTTTTCTTTGCTCACTTCACATATCCATCATTAATCAGTTCTACATCATTTTCTCTACATCTTCTTTTTTTTGTTTTTTTGGGGTTTTTTTGCAGTATGCAGGCCTATCACTGTTGTGGCCTCTCCTGTTGTGGAGCACAGGCTCCAGACGCGCAGGCCCAGCGGCCATGGCTCACGGGCCCAGCCGCTCCACGGCATGTGGGATCCTTCCAGACCGGGGCATGAACCCGTGTCCCCTGCATCGTCAGGCAGACTCTCAACCACTGCACCACCAGGGAAGCCCTCTCTACTACATCTTGTTAACTCGAGAACGCAGTTTGATGGAACAGCCTTTACCTAAAATTTTCTGGTCTCATGGAAGAGGATGAAGCAAAATAAATTAGAGTGTTGGGAAGAATATTCACTATAAACTTTGATATATTTTCTTTTGGTAGTGTAGGTAGGATTAAAGGACAACATGGCTACTATCTTCTGCTTTTCATATTTTTGTAACATTACAGGATTTTGCAACAAATATGTATTAATTTTAAACTAATATTTGAGTTAAAAAGTGAAAAAGGAAAAAATCTGATTTCAATCTCTCTGCTTTAATTGAAACACATGCATTTTCCCCCCAGTCACTAGTGGACATGGAAAATAATGTGTGATCATTCATGTAACAATGCTTGAAAACATTTACTAAATAAATTTCTAGTTTTTAAAAACTAATCTTGCTTGAATCAAAAACACACCATTGAGTGAGAGGTTCTGTATATACTGCATCAAGCTATAAGAAAATTCAAAGCCTAGTCAGAAAAGCAAGTACCCATGCATCAAACAACTTCAGAGCATGACCATATATGTGATACACTGCAGAATTTTATTAACCAGAACTGAAAACACAGAGACAGAAAAATGGTATTTCCTAGGGGATGTTATGACTTTTCCTCTGTGTGAAGAAAGGGAAGAGAGCCGGGGTGGTGGTCATAGAGCCGCCAGTTCCTCTGGCCATCGTAGAGTGGCTTGGCTCTGCCATCGGGCGAGAGTAAAATCCCAGTGGACCATTTTCAGTTTGGAGGATGTATGCTATGAGGCAATGGAAGACAGTGAAGTCACAGGAAAGAGAGTGAAGTCATGGGAAAAACAGAATGGTGATGAGGATGTGTATGGCTGAGAAAGACGAGACACTTTTAGCATATTTCCGTAAAAGTGAAGGAGGACTGTCTACAGAGGACAGCGGTGTTCCTTCTGTGTGGTGTTCTGTGTGAGACCCCATACTGTCCCCGTGAAGAAAGTCTTCTATAAAGAGTTATAGGTGCTTGTCCCAGAGATAAGGATCCTCCCTACTCCCATGCGATATCAATGCAGCAAGCCCTTGGCATCTTCAAGAGACACCTACTAATAGGTTAGCCAACCCCCAAATTCTCAGGAGTAACTCAAGGAACCACATGCACATACTGCCCTGACCTCTAGGGACTGACCGCAGATGGAGATGAGGGAAGGAGAATATATTTCTCTACAGCTCCCCTTCTCCTGAGACACTTAGAGAGAGCTTGTGCGTAGTTTAAAACAAAAACGAAAATGAAAACCGGTCATTTCAAAATCCAGGCAGTTGTCCTTTTAGCCAAGGGGTTGAGGACTGTATTGTTTGGAAAGACGTCGTAAGGGACCTCATGTCCTACTGGCATGGCTGGGAGGGAGAGAAAGAAAATAAGAGTATTGAACTTGCCCGGCAATATAATGTAGAATATGGTCTCTACTGTGAACAGGGCAGCTGTGCAGATTTTGTTGCTTCTAGGAAACTCTTTCTTTCCTTTAATGTGGACGTAGACAAGTCTGTCCCTGAGAATTGCTTGTCCTCGGGAGAAGAAAGTGTGAATGTGTGTGAGGGGGTGGAAGTGGGTGTGCCTGTGTAGGAGTGTGTTTGAGTCTGTTTCCTCAGAGTTACTCACAAAGACTGGGAGCCTCGGAAGGAATAGGGACTTTCCCCTTATTTTGATGCAAAGGTCTCAAACACCAGGGGCCCTGGACTGCCACAACCCCAACCGTGGACAGTTCACCTGCCAGAACTCACCTGGATGATTCTGCTGAGGCCTCCAAGTAGCCTCTTATGTGAGGGATTGTCTAAAGCAGGGGTTGGCAAGCTAGGACCCAGGGGCCAGGTCTGGCCCACTGCCTGTTTGTGTAAATAAAATTTTATTGGAACAGCCCCGCCCATTTGTCTACATATTGTCTACTAGGGCTGCTTTCACATTACAGCAGCAGGGTTGAGTAATAGTGACAGAGACCACACAGCCCACAAAGCCTAACATACTGACTACATAAACTTTTGCAGAAAAAGTTTGCTGACCCCTGGTCAAATGTCAACACTTCCAAAGGGAAAGTTCCATATAAACATTATCCTTGAAAATCCTTTAGGAAGTAAAGACAGATACATTGTCAGCCAGTAAGTCCCAACCAGTGTTTCCTCCAGCAACAGAGGACGTCATTGTTGCTTCAACTGGATGCCTAATTAAGTGGTTGGCATATGTTTAGGGACTGTGTTGTGTGAAAAATGCATGTACCTAATATCAGAATTGCACTTAGCACAGCAAAATGAGAAGCTCAGAGAAATGCTACCAACAGAGGGCACGCAGACTCATGGCTCCCAACTCATTTTCCCTTTTGGTCAAAAGCTTTTTAAGAAGAAGGTAGGCAGCGTCATCTGCACTCTACAAATTGTCACTCCTCACTTTTTTTTAATATATAAATTTATTTATCATATTTATTTATTGTTGGATGTGTAGTGTCTTTGTTGCTGTGTACGGGCTTCTCATTGCAGTGGCTTCTCTTGTTGCGGAGCACGGGCTCTAGGCACACGGGCTTCAGTAGTTGTGGCTCGCAGGCTTCAGTAGTTGTGGCTCCTGGGCTCTAGAGCACAGGCTCAGTAATTGTGGTGCACAGGCTTAGTTGCTCCGCGGCATGTGAGATCTTCTCGGACCAGGGATCGAACCCATGTCCCCTGCATTGGCAGGTGGATTCTTAACCACTGCACCACCAGGGAAGTCCCTGGTCACTGTTTTTAAAGGAGGATTGTAGAGTTGATTTGAAGTAGGTGGATGCATGCCGCAACCCCCTTTTGGGAAATGGACTGAGAGTTTTGGATGCTATGGATTGCCCTGGTTACGGAGGCGTTATTTCAGAGGGAGGGAAGGATTTTTCCAGTACTGTAAAGAATTGGAGAAGGGCCTTTCTACAGAGAGAGAGAGGGAGAGAGGGAGAGAGGAAAGCAGATCTTGAAACAGGGAAGATTGGCTAAGCACTGCAATGTGCCAGGACAGGGCCCTGTAAGGAGTGTTGTTTCTTTTCCTTTTGTCTTAGACTGAGAACAGCTATATTTTGCCTCCTGTTTAAGTTCCTTTGCCTACATTGTCCTCTCTCCAGTGAGTTGCAAACTTTCAGTAAATCTTCTCACGGACTCAGTGTCATGGTATCATGGTACTAGGGGGAAGCAAAGGATGGGGCGGAATACGGCATCTGCCCTTCCCCACGTCACCCCTCCACCTAGCATGGCACGACAGCGTTTTATTAAGGAAGGCTGGGAGTGCCAAGGTTTGGGGCAGCAACCAGCCCCACATTGGACAGAGGCTCAACACAAAAGCTGGAAGCCTTGGGAGGGAACAGAGGGGAGCGGAGGTGCAGCTACATGGTTACATGATTCCGGGACAAACAGGAGATAAACGTGCTCCTCCTTTCCCGGCAAATATACTATCGAAACATGAGTGGCCCTTGAAAATGATGGAAAATATGACTGTGTGTGTTGGGGGGCTGGGGGTAGGGGGAGAGGAAGGTAAATACATGAATTACAGAAACGTGGGAACGTTTCACAGTGGAATGTTTCTGATGGATATCTTCACAGCAAAAATGAACTGCTCTTTTCACGTTCACCAGCATCTTCCTTCGCACCTATAGGCCATTTTTAAAGGTGCACATAAAGATGTTATACAGTGAGTCCAGCCATGACAAGGGGAAAACTGCAAGACTGAGTTGAGAGGTACCTGCCCCTGTTCTCCAGCCTGCAGCGCATCTTATTCAAATTTGTGCTGCAGCCCAATTACAACCTGCTACATGTCAGAGACCTCCGGTTTGTTCATGAATACCCAAACTGCAAAATCTAACTTACTAGATTTTTTTTACTAGTAAAATTTAGGAGCATTTAAAAAAATTTTTATTGAGGAATAATTAACGAATAGAGCTGTATGTATTTAAAGGGTATAACGTGATGATTTTATACACATAGACATGGAATGATTACCAAGATCAAGATAACTAATTTATTAATTTAAAATTGAGCTAATGGGTTTCTCTGGTGGTGCAGTGGCTAAGAATCCGTCTGCCAATGCAGGGGACATGGGTTCAAGCCCTGGTCCGGGAAGATCCCACATGCCGCGGAGCAATTAAGCCCGTGAGCCACAACTACTGAGCCTGCGCTCTAGAGCTCACAAGCCACAACTACTGAGCCTGCGCTCTAGAGCCCGTGAGTCACAACTACTGAGCCCACGCGCCACAACTACTGAGCTTGCGCGCCTAGAGCCCGTGCTCCACGACAAAGAGAAGCCACCGCAATGAGAAGCCCGCGCACCACAACGAAGAGTAGCCCCCTCTCGCCACAACTAGAGAAAGCCCGCGCACAGCAACAAAGACCCAACGCAGCCAAAAATAAATAAATAAAACAAATAAATTTATTTTAAAAAAGGAAATAAAAATTAACAAAATAAAATAAAATAAAATCGAGCTAATTACTGAAGCGGGAACTTAAATCCTTGATGTAAAGTCTGATTTAGAATTCCAGTTACATTTTTGAAAAATGCAGCTTCATCAGGCTAGGAATTGAGCTGATAAAAACAGCAAATTAAATGGCACCTGGATTTGATCAAACACATAAAGATTTGATCAACCCGGGCTGTATATTTGAAATTTCTGGGAGCTCTAAGAACTCCTGAGACTCAGGCCACACTGGAAACCTGTCAATTCAGCTCTCTGGGGGTGGGGCCCGGGCACCAGTGTTTTTGAAAACTCCTCAGGTGATCCCATCCTGCAGTCAAGACTGGACATTGCTCTGAATGCAAGTAGAGGAAAAGGGAATGGTTACATCACAGAAGCCTGCAGAGGCTTGACACTTCAAGAAGTGCGTAAAGCTTTGCATCTCTGCTTTCTTTTATTCTAGAGCAGAAGGCGTTTTAGGAGTTCTGATTGAGCCCAGAAATGTGAACTGTTCTATTTAGACTTCATGAAAGCACATGTGGGCGACGTTGCCATGAAATCACTCTAACCATCTGGCAATGCAACAGGAAGTTATTCTGGTATCGAATAAAGTGAAACAAGTAGGGTGAGGCAGCAATTCAAACTTATCAAAATAGCTTTGATCTTCCGAGTGGTAGAGAAGAGTATTCGTCCTTTCCAAGGGGATTTTTTTCCTTCTTCCTTATTTACATAGAAAAGATTTCTTAAGCTAAGATTTAATTTGGGTCTATTATTTTAAGAAATAAAATAAACCCTAATACTTCAAAGGTTTTAATAAAAACATAAAGCTCTACTTCTTAGTCTCATGGAGGAGAATGTATAAATCCAATTAATGGGCATTTGAAGTGAATATTGGAGCCCTATTAAAACTGAAACAGCTTTAAAATGTATGAAAGACTTGACAGGTACACGGCCAACTTGGGAACAGGAAGCCTTATTGTAGGTGGGGGATGAGGGGAAAACGGTCTCTATATTATGCGTTTACCATCACTTAGGGGATAAGGCGTCTCGAGGTAATCACCATAACATCAACTGTTCTGTCTTAACACTG
This sequence comes from Mesoplodon mirus, assembly GCF_964341445.2. NCBI lineage: Eukaryota > Metazoa > Chordata > Mammalia > Artiodactyla > Ziphiidae > Mesoplodon > Mesoplodon mirus. The sequence goes on along the minus strand of NC_138979.1, from coordinate 11,289,221 downwards.
TTTTATTTATTTTATTGGTCATGCTGTGTCTTTTCATAGATTTTTCATGTGCTCTCATGAGTTCTATTTTCTTAACCTCTCCATTTGAAGACTTTCTCTAAGCCCTGCCATCACCCTACCCCGCCCTAACCATGCCACCCCCTCAGCCATAAAGGATGCTAGAGTGGTAAGTCTGAGTGTGCCTTTTTGTTGCCCTTGAACATAGAAATATGGTTTTCCAGATTTAGGAACATTATCCATTTCTTAATTAAACTTTTTATTTTGGGGAAATTGTGGCTTCACATGCAATTGTGAGAAATGATGCAAAGAGGGACTGTGTTCCCGTTACCTAGTTTCTCCCAATGGTAACATCTTGCAGAACTATAGTAAAGGGACTTCTCTGGTGGCGCAGTGGTTAAGAATCCGCCTGCCAATTCAGGGGACATGGGTTCGAGCCCTGGTCTGGGAAGATCCCACATGCCGCAGAGCAACTAAGCCCATGAGCCACAACTACTGAGCCTGCGCTCTAGAGCCCGCAAGCCACAACTACTGAGCCCACGTGCCTAGAGTCCATGCTCTGCAACAAGAGAAGCCACTGCAATGAGAAGCCTGGGCACCGCAACGAAGAGTAGCCCCCACTCACCACAACTAGAGAAAGCCCGCGCACAGCAACAAAGACCCAACGCAGCCAAAAATAAATAAATTAAATAAATAAATTTAAAAAAACAAAAACAAAAAAAACTATAGTAGAACTTGGTACATATATACAATGGAATATTACTCAGCCATAAAAAAGAGTGAAATAATGCCATTTGCAGGAACATGGATGGACCTAGAGATTAACATACTAAGTGAAGTAAGTCACACAGAGAAAGACAAATATCATATGAGATCACTTATATGTGGAATCCAAAAAAACAATACAAATGAACTTATTTACAAAACAGAAACAGACTCACAGACTTCAAAAACAAACCTATGGTTACCAAAGAGGAAAGGTGTGGGGAGGGATAAATTAGGAGTTTGGGATTAACATATACACAGTACTATGTAGAAAGCAGATAATCAACAAGGACCTACTGTATAGCACAGGGAACTCTACTCAATATTCTCTAATAACCTAAATGGGAAACGAATTTGAAAAAGAATAGATACATGTATAGGTATAACTAAATCACTTTACTGTACACCTGAAACTAACACAACATTGTAAATCAACTATACTCCAATATAAAACAAAAATATTTTTTAAAATGACTTAGGAAAAAAAATTGTGAATCACTATATTGTACACCAGTAACATACAATATTGTACAGCAACTATACTTCAATTAAAATAAATTAATTAAAAAAAACTATAGTAGGGCTTCCCTGATGGTGCCGTGGTTGAGAGTCCGCCTGCTGATGCAGGGGACACAGGTTCGTGCCCCGGTCCCGGAGGATACCACATGCCGCGGAGCGGCGGGGCCCGTGAGCCATGGCCACTGAGCCTGCGCGTCCGGAGCCTGTGCTCCGCAACGGGAGAGGCCACAACAGTGAGGGGCCCGCGTACCGCAAAACAAAACAAAAGAAACAAACAAACAAAAAAACTATAGTAGAACCAGGATATAGACATTGGTACAGCCAAGATCAAGGACACTTCATAGACGCAACCAAGAATCACTCAGGTTGTCCCTTTTTGTGACCCACATGTCTCTCCCACTCCACACCCCTGCTTAACTCTTGGCAACTATAATGTCCTCCATTTCTATAATTTTGTCATTTCAAGAATGTTATATAAATGGAATCATACAGTCTGTCACCTATCGGGATCACCTTTTTTCACTCACTCAACATAATTCTCTGGTGATTCATCCAGGTTGTCGTGTGTATCGACAGTTTGTTCCTTTTGATTACTAAGTAGTCCTCCACGATGTGGCCATCTCACAGTTTGTTTTACTATGCACCCGAGGAAGGACATCTGGGTTCTTTCCAGTTTGGGGCTGTTACGAATCAAGTGGCAATAAAAATATTTGTGTACAGGTTTTTGCATGAACATACGTTTTCATTTCTCTGGGATAGATACCCAGGTCTGCAATTGTTGGGTCATATGCTAATTACAGGCTTTTTAAGAAACTGCCGAAGTGTTTTCCAGGGTGACTCTACCTCTACATTCCCTCCAGCAATGTGTGAGGGATCGAGTTTCTCCACATCCTTGCCAGCATTTGGTGTTATTATTTTTTATTGTAGCCATTCTGATAAGTGTGTAGTAATAGCTCATTGTGGTTTTAATTTACATTTCCCTAATGGCTATTGACATAGAACACCTTTTCATGTACTCTTCTTATGTTTGTTTTATATATACTGTCCAGGTTTTCAGTTGTATTTAGCAGCAACGAGAAGGAAAGTACCACATTATCTTTTACGGTGAGTTAAAGTAGAATAGCAGTTATAAGGGGGCAGGTTCTGCTCTCACATGGCCAAGGTTCAAATCTTAGCTTAATCAAATCCTGGCTTTGCAAACTTGGTTAACCACTCTTTCCTCGGTTTTCCACTCTGCAAAATTGGAAGAACACCTATCTTGTTTTGAGGATTTAATGAACTACTGCAAAACACTTCAAGTAAAATGTTCAATCATTTCTAGTTATTATATAGAATTCATATGCCTTGTATAAAATTGATTATATGATTTGATAAAATTTTAATATTTGCTTCACACTCATCTAGTTTTTAATATTACAGAAAACTATTTTGATGCCAACCTATTTTTCCTTTTTTAAGTCACCTTTTCTGGGTGTGTCAAGACTGCCTGACATGAAGACTAATGGATAGTGAAATCTTTGTTGAATCACCTTCATAAATATCTGCTTAATTTATCTCCTCATCTATACTAATGGAATGAAATGGCTGAATGAGGTTTCTTTCTATTCATTCTGAAAAGTCAAGAAATGAAAAAATAAGAGAGTTAAGGTTAAAAACATAAAGACTGATACTGTATAATAAAAACATTTCTGGAAAACCATACAACAAAGTTCTCTAATCAAATTCTATTAGTAGTTTAAAGTTCTATTTCTGGTCTTTTTTAATGGATAGCTCAGTATATGTCAGTTTCCTCTAACTAAATATTTGTTAAGCTTTCAGTTATTTGGATCTATTGTATGCATGTCTATTAATTAATGAGTTCAACATATAAAATGATCATTTACTCTTTGTCGGGCACCGTGATGGAAGCTATGAACACCTACAGATGAATAAGCAAAGTCCTGAAGGGAATTTATATTCTGGTAGAATAGACTAAAATTTGTCTAGAAATGATCATGCTCTGAGGTAGAACATGAGGTACCAAAGGATCCACAGAGGAAAACCTCTAGGTATAGGAATCAGTTAGAGGTGAAATGAGGTTAAAAGGTAGGGTAGACTTGGGATATGCAGAATTGGAGGAAAGGGCATTCTAGAGTTAGTAAAGTAAAATCACATAAGTAGCAAAGTGGGATGCATCCCTAGGGCCCTGTGAGCAGCTCAGGTTGACTGGACCATAGTTTGCAGGAAGGAGTTTAATGAGAGAGAAAGCTGAGAAGACAGGTAGGGACTAAAAAGTGCAGGACCTGGGCTTCCCTGGTGGCACAGTGGTTAAGAATCCACCTGCCAATGAAGGGGACACGGGTTCAATCCCTGGTCTGAGAAGGTCCCACATGCCACAGAGTAACTAAGCCTGTGCACCACAACTACTGACACTGCGCTCTAGAGCCTGTGTACCACAACTACGGAGCCCACACACCACAACTACTGGAGCCCACGCACCTAGAGCCCGTGATCCTCAACAAGAGAAGCCACTGCAATGAGAAGCCTGTGCACCGCAATGAAGAGTAGCCCCTGCTCACCATAACTAAAGCCCATGTGCAGCAACAAAGACCCAATGCAGCCAAAAATAAAGTAAATAAATAAATAAATTTATCTTTAAAAAGTGCAGGACCTTTTAACAATATAATCTAACAAGCTTAGAGTCTATTTAGTAGACAGTTGGGGGGGAGGGGGTCACTAAAAGTTTTGAGGCATGTGACTGAGTGACACGACCAGAGTCCCTTCACGGTGGTTAGCCAAGTAGTAGTATGGTTGGCAGAGGAACTGCTGGATGGAGCCCATGTATAGGGAAGAGACTACAGTCAGAAATCTGAGCAAGGACCATGGCAATAGCTTGGGGATAGGGAAGTAAGAGCCTGATTAGGACAGTTGTAATGGAAATAGAAGTATTGGGCAGTTTGAATTCATCTGACGTGTGACTTAATTGATTTTATGAGAGCTATTTTGGGAAGGAGAGCTTTGGGCGTGTTGACTTCAAAGTTCTGGCTGGACTTCATGTCCACCAGCAGGTGGAAAGCTGAGTCTGGACGTCAGAACAAGATCAGAGCTGCAAATACATTTTTTACCTTGTATCCGTCATGAGTAATAATCTGGTAAAGTAAGCCTCCGTCTTTAGTAACATTTTTCTAATTTGTTTTTTGGTTATTCTTGTTCGATGAGTCATCTCAAAAAATCTCATTAAGATTTTAATCAGGGCTTCCCTGGTGGCGCAGTGGTTGAGAGTCCGCCTGCCGATGCAGGGGACACAGGTTCGTGCCCCGGTCCGGGAAGATCCCACATGCCGCAGAGCGGCTGGGCCCGTGAGCCATGGCCGCTGAGCCTGTGCGTCCGGAGCCTGTGCTTCGCAACGGGAGAGGCCACGGCAGTGAGAGGCCCGCGTACCGCAAAAAAAAAAAAAAAAAAAAAAAAAAAAAAGATTTTAATCAAATAGTATTAAATGGATAAATTAACTTGGAAAGAATTAACTTTCAGTATATGAGAATAGAATATTGTGTTGTCCTATTAATGAACATAGATTTTTCTCTTCAGTTATTTGTCTTCTTTCATCACCCTTTTATCATTTTTACAATGTCATTCCTACCTATTTCTTTTTTTTAAAAAATAAATTTATTTATTTATTTATTTTTGGCTGTATTGGGTCTTCATTGCTTCGCATGGACTTTCTCTAGTTGCAGCAAGCAGGGGCTACTCTTAGTTGCGGTGTGTGGGCTTCTCATTGCGGTGGCTTGTTGTGGAACACAGGCTCTAGGTGTGCAGGCTACAGTAATTGTGGCACACGGGCTCAGTAGTTGTGGCTCACAGGCTTAGTTGCTCCGCGGCATGTGGGATCTTCCCAGACCAGGGCTCAAACCTGTGTCCCCAGCATTGGCAGGCGGATTCTTAACCACTGCGCCACCAGGGAAGTCCCCCTACCTACTTCTTTTTGCACTTATCTTAGGTATTTTATACTTTATAATGATTTGTGATTATATATTTTCAAACCATTTACTGGCATACAGAAAAATAATCAATTTTGCATATTTATTTTATAATCAACCCACTTACTGAACTCTCTCCTCAGTTCTAAGAGCTTCTGTTGCCTCTTCTTTCTGACATTTGTATCTATTTATTTTTCTTATTTTATCAATACTTGGTGACTAGAACAATCAGAGCAATTCCGGAAAATAGCAATTACTAAGTGAAGAACTTCTAGATATTTCCTTACCCTTTGCATATTCAGAAAAGTCCCTATGTTTTCTTCATAAATGAAAAAATGACTTTATTTTACCTGTGCTATTTGTTTTTCCTTTTTAAAGTTCTCCTCATTTTACTCATTTTCCTTTTTAAATCTCGCTTTGCCTTTTTATCCCATCCTGTCATCTTTTGGGGTTTTTTCTTCCTTCTTCGTCTTTCTCCTTTAATTCATTGAGACAGCATTTTCCTGCGCTTTGTGGAGGAAGGCAAAGAGATTCCTGAAATTCTTCAAGACTTTGTGGAGATTATTCTTTTCCTCTAGTCTTATACCACATTTTATAGACCCTTACTTTTCTTCTGTTTCTCATTCTTCAATCAGTTGAGATCTGGTCATACTTTTTTATCAACAGGTAGAAGCGTGGACTGTCCTGACCCCACTCCGCAGATTTGTGGGAAGATGGCGGTCCCTTCCTGAACATACAGGTTAAAGTGCTACTTGTCCACTTGCTGGTTTTTAGGGTTTTTTTTTGCGGTACGCGGGCCTCTCACTGTTGTGGCCTCTCCCGTTGCGGAGCACAGGCTCCGGACGCGCAGGCTCAGCGGCCATGGCTCACGGGCCCAGCCGCTCCGCAGCATGTGGGATCTTCCCGGACCGGGGCACGAACCCGTGTCCCCTGCATCGGCAGGTGGACTCTCAACCACTGCATCACCAGGGAAGCCCTAGGGTATTTTTAATTGTTGTGATTCTCCTCATGACATCTTATCTCACCCCTTGCACTTTGAAACTATGGAATGGTTGAAAAATTAATATCCTCACTAGGTACCTGTAATGGTTAATTTTTGTGTCAATTTGACTGGGGCATGGGGTGCCCAGATGTTTGATCAAACATTATTCTGGATGTGTCTTTGAGAATGTTTCTGGATGAGATTAATATTCAAATGAGTAGACTGAGTAAAGCAGATTACCTGCCCCAGTGTGGGTGGGCCTCATCCAATCAGTTGAAGGCCTGAATAGAAGAAAAAGGCTGAGGGAGAAGGAACTCCTTTTGCCTGACTGCCTTCCAGCTGGGGCATTGTTTTTTGTTTTTTTGTTTTTTTTTTCTGTGCCTCTGAACTCAATCTGAAACACTGGCTCTTGGAGCCTGCCAGCTTTTACACTTGAACTACATGATCAGTCCTCCTGAGTCTTCAGCTTGCCAACTGAAGCTCTTGGGACTTCTCAGCCTTCAACACTGGGTGAGTCAACTCCTTATAAAAAATATCTTTCTATATACATTCCATTGGTTCTGTTTCTCTGGAGAACCCTGACTAATATAGTACTCCTACCGGCATTCTCCGATCCTGGCCCTCTCTGCCTTTGGAGCATGACACATGGAGTCTACACTGGCCATATACTGATACTGCCAGCAGTTTTCCTGAGCCCTACTTTCTGTGCCATCACTCTCTGGAATCATAATCACCTCTGAATTAGAAAAATAAAAATGATAATGTAAATGTCTAACATTAATGGGAACTTACTAGGGCTCAAGGGCTATGCTAAGAACTGTATACCTATTTTCCAGCTAATGCAAAAATATAGCAAGATGTGGGGCAAGGAGGAATGGAGAGTGAGATGAAGAGCAAGAAGAAAGTATCAGTGCTCTGGCTGCCAGATAAGGATCTACAGACTAAGTACCACCTGCCCAATATTCCAGCTGGTACACATACAGGGCCTCTGAGCGCAAGAATCACTGTGATGGTAAAAGTCATACTCCTGCCTCTTTCCGGGTGGTTTAGGTACACTATGAAGCAGTGTCTGGGAGATTATAGCAAGCTGAGCTAGACTGTGAACTCTGTGAGGCTGATTACAGTTGTATTTATTGACAATATATTCCCAGTACCTTGCACTGTGGCTGGCACAAGATAAGTGCTTAGTATTTCCCATTAATGTTTGCCAAATCTACTTTTCCATTGGTCAAGATTTACCCCAAATTCTAATAAGTTGTATAACTGTCTTAATTTTCCTTGAGATAACTTTTCTTCTTTATTCTGTAGTTTCCTAGCTATTTTAATGGGCAATTGGGAGAAATTTTATATTTTTTTAAACCAGAAGTCACCTTAATGAATTTTAAATGATATTGTATCAAAGCTGAGGAATGCCTTTACTACAGATCAATAAGACTACACATGTCATAAATGGAATTAGTTGGTTAATGCATACGAGTCAGAAATATGAAGGAGGGAGGGGCTGCCCTGGTGGCACAGTGGTTAAGAATCCAGCTGTCAATGCAGGGGACACGGGTTCGAGCCCTGGTCCAGGAAGATCCCACATGCCGTGGAGCAACTAAGCCTGTGAGCCACAACTACTGAGCCTGCATGCCACAACTACTGAAGCCGGCGCGCCTAGAGCCTGTGCTCCGCAACAAGAGAAGCTACTGCAGTGAGAAGCCCGCGCACCGTAATGAAGAGCAGCCCCCGCTGGCCGCAGCTAGAGAAAGCCCGCACGCAGCAACAAAGACCCAATGCAGCCAAAAATAAATAAATTTAAAGAAAGAAAAAGAAATATGAAGGAGGAACATGGTTTTGTGACTGAGTAAATACCTCCATTGGTCAGAGTTCATTTCTCATCTGTGCAATGAACAAAATTACAGCCACCCCCTTGGTGTGGTGTGTGCATGTGTGTGTGTATTGGGGGAAGAGGGGCTACAATATGTCTATTGTATGGCTACAAAACTGCTTTGCAAACTGCCTATCCTGTATATATGTTAGATGTTTTGCCTGCTATCACTATGATCATTTTCTGTCTCGTGTGCTAATCTATGGACAACATCTTTCTGTGACCAAGATTCCAACCACATATTTTATCCTGTCGTTCCCAGAAGCAACAGTACAGTATTATACTCAATTTCTCTACCAGATTCAAGGGTCATGATCCCTTTGGCAGGGAGAGAGTTACTGTCAGGAATATCCTGTTGGATCCAGGACAAACCATTAAAAAGTTGCGTAAGTCTTTGTCAGCTTTGAGTTGTTATCCTGCAGGTGTTTTGCTATGTTGACACAGCTCATGTTTGCCCTGCTTTATTTATTGCTCTTTCTTTTGGAGGAAATCATAGAGAAAACAGGACTCATCCCACGGATGGAAACAGTTTCTCTATTTAGCTGCTGAACTCCTCGGGAAAGAGGGAAGAAATCAGTAAGAGGCGCTCGAATGAATAAAAAATATTCACCTTCAAAACACACTAAAAAGAGCAATGAAGGATCCAGATTAGAAGAACCTGTGCCTAGTGGGAAGCAGCTGCATAGCATAGGGAGCTCAGCTCCGTGCTTTGTGACCACCTAGAGGGGTGGGATAGGGAAGGTGGGAGGGAGACGCAAGAGGGAGGGAATACGTATACATATAGCTGATTCACTTTGTTGTACAGCGGAAACTAACACAACATTGTAAAGCAATTATACTCCAATAAAGATATTAAAAAAAAAAAAGGAGAAGAACTTGTTCCAGAGGGACTCTTGAGCACCTGGAAATGCAGAGGAAAAAGTAAAAGCCAATTTGATTAATTTTAATTGAGTAAGTAATGCTTAATCTCCAGTCATGTTCAAGGCTCTGACAGAGATACATAAAGGAGGTAAGATGCAGTTCCTGCCCTCACGTTGTTTATAGCTGAACAGAGACAATGGAGTGAACAAATGATTCTAATATAAAGCAAACCATGAGAAAGTGGCTGTCGCCAACGTGACACCCCCATTCTAGTAGGTCTTTATTAATTATATGAACATATTTCTCAAATTATGTATTTTCTTGAAAATCATGTTAAAATCTTGTTCTCAAATACAGCACTTAATGAGTCCACTGAATAAACTTTCAGAGAATAAGATATGTGTTTGGGAAGAAATAGAGGTTTTAGAAAACCTAAGTAGCTTCTGTCCAGATGTCTGTCCCTGTGCTTCTTGATGGCCACTGGAAAGGCCGAGCATATAGGAAATAGTCTTCTTTCTAATATGAAAGGCATATTTGTGTCCCGTGGAATGAGAGGTATGTGTGGTATGAGAACAGGACCCAAGGTCACTGCAGGGCTCCCAGTTCTAACGCATATTTCCTGACTTAGGTTCCTCTGCATGGATCATGGCTTGTTGGTTATTCACACTCACAACTTCTATTGCATTCGTCCTAGGATGCTTAATTATTCTTGTAACTTTTAATTGTTCTCCCCTTTCTTCATAGTTCTCTGTCTCTGTTATGGTGGAGTTTCATTTCAGTCTTGAAACCCTTTCCCTCTCATCTCCGTTTCAGTAGCATGTTTTACAGACATGGTTCAGCAATTTTTTATTTCTTAACACTTTTAACTCTTCGATGAAGTAGAGGCTCAGAATTTTCACACAATTTTTATAAACAGATGCATTTTAAGTCTGAAGAGATGTCATATATTTAATGACTTAACGGAGTAGAAATGTAAAGCCTACTTAAAAAATTAAATATTCAGAAACACAAGCTTTATAAACTGTCACTCATCATCTGTTACCCGACAAGATTAATATTTGTCTAATTTTTATAGCAACGTGTATGTAAGAATAAAATGCACAAATCGAAAGCATACATCTTGACCAAGTTTGATAAATGTATAATAAACCCATGAAACCACCACCCCAGTCAAGACAACAAACATGTCCATCACTCCAGAAAGTTCTCTCATCTCTCTGCCAGTTAATCCTCAACGCCCGGGAGCAACACTGATCTGAATCCTATCACCATGGATCCATTTTGCCTGTTCTTTCACTTCCTGTATGAAGAGACAGTTTTTACACTTTTGTGACTGTCTTCTTTCCACATTCTGTTTCTTGAGATTGGTCAATATGGTTGAGTATGAATATACTGCATTATAGGAATATACCACAATCTGTCCACTCAACTGTTGACGGATATTTGGGTTATTTCCAGTTTTCGACTATGACTAATAAACATTTACAACTAATCCAAGTCCACTTTCAAGTAGTTTCCTCACATACCTCCACTGATCGATTCTCTGCTGCATACCGGAGGCGGACCTTCTGCAGATATCCGGATTTCTCTTTTTGTGCAAAACTCTCCCCCTTATTACTCTGTCCTGAATACTCCAGCTCCCACAGTCTCTCTGGACTCGCAGTGCCATCTCCTCAATCCAAGAAGTCACTGGGTTTTGCCTGGTTTTCTCTCTCTGTGCTGAAACCTAGAAGCTCCCAAACTCTCTCAAGCTCATAAGCTTAGGCAATCATAGAGCTCCCTTTTCTTACCTGCTGTTTTTCAGGGATCACTGTCCTTCATTGCCTGATACTCAGTGTCTTCAAAGTCATTGTTTCATATATTTTGTGTCAGTTGATTTACTGATTTATTTATCGATTTTTGGTTGTTGCTTGGTTGTTTCAGGTGGGAGAGTAGAACTGAGTTGGTAGCAGAGGTTCGTATTTCATAATTTTATTTTTTTATAAATTTATTTTATTTATTTTTGGCTGTGTTGGGTCTTTGTTGCTGTGCGCGGGTTTTCTCTAGTTGCAGCAAGCTGGGGCTACTCTTTGTTGCGGTGCGCGGGCTTCTCATTGCGGTGGCTTCTCTTGTTGCAGAGCACGGGCTCTAGGCGCATGGGCTTCAGTAGTTGTGGCACGGGGGCTCAGTAGTTGTGGCTCACAGGCTCTAGAGCGCAGGCTCAGTAGTTGTGGTGCACAGGCTTAGTTGCTCTGCGGCACGTGGGATCTTCCCAGACCAGGGCTCATACCCGTCTCCCTTGCATTGGCAGGTGGATTCTCAACCACTGCACCACCGGGGAAGCCCTTCATAATTTTTGATGCTGTTTCAAATGGATTGTTAAGTATTCTTTTTTTTTTTGCGGTACGCGGGCCTCTCACTGTTGTGGCCTCTCCCGTTGCGGAGCACAGGCTCCGGACGTGCAGGCTCAGCGGCCATGGCTTACGGGCCCAGCCGCTCTGTGGCATGTGGGATCTTCCCGGACCGGGGCACGAACCCATGTCCCCTGCATCGGCAGGCAGACTCTCAACCACTGCACCACCAGGGAAGCCCTGTTAAGTATTCTTTTTCCATTTGCTTGTTTCTAGTACTTAGAAATACAACTGATTTTTTTTTTCCATCTTAACCTCCAAACAAGTATGGTTTTAACAAGATCATTGGATCCCTGGACCACTGGATTAGGGAGGAAGAACTCACAGCTGAATGGAGAAATTACTAACAAGGCTACATGGAGGAGGTGGGACTTGAAAGATATGTAGAATATAGCATAGATAAAAGCTTCAGCGTGAACAAAGCACAGAAGAAGGCATAACCAAGGATTCCAAGTTGTTCAATTTGAATGAAAGATCGACTGTGAGTAGGGGATTTGAGAAAAGGGAAGTCTCTACATGTATGATATATAAACACAAAACTTCTGTGGGAAAGCCTTCTCTGATCCTCCAGATCAGGGGACGTCATTTGAAGTAACCTAATTTCTCATTCATAAAGTGCTGACAATTCGAATTAACTTTTTGTTTGCCCATTCATGCAATGTTTGTCTGCCATACTAGACTGAAAATTCAGTGAGGGCATGAATCAGGCCTGTTTTTCTCATCACGGTATTTCCAGCACTTAACAATGAATATTCATGGAAGGAATGAATAAATGGAACCAGGATAAGAAGTCTGAATTTGATTTCATATGCAATCAGAGTCTTTAAAAGTATGTGCTGTAGGAGAATGATTTGTCCAGTGTTGCGCATTAGGAAGATTTTTCTGGCAGCATGTAGTGAATGAAATAGAGAGAGGCGAGGATGAAGAGAGGCTACGGGAATAGTTTAGACAGGAGGCAAGGGAAGCCTGAGCCATAGAAATTGGAAGGAAACAGATACAAAGGATTCTGTAGAGGGCAAACCAACAAAATATGAAAATTGTGGAGGAGAAGGAAGAGAGAAGTCACATATACCTGACATTTTGAGAGTGGGGAGTTAGGAGGAAGACGGTGCCATTTATAGAAATAGCAGTCTATTAGGAAGAGCTGGTTTTGGGGAGGGAGCTGTCAATCTTGAGTGTTAATTACCTATGAGCTTTCTAAGTGGCAATTGGAAAGAGTGTGGATCTCGAAACAGAGCTGTGGATTAGGAATGTAGACGTGAGAATCGTCCAGCTAAAGGGGTTACTTAGCCAGGTGAGATTGGTGAGAGACACAGAGAGAGAGAGGGAGAGGGAAAGGAGAAGGAGAAACCCAAAGACGCAATTTCAGGGGTATTAACTTTAGGAGGCAGGAGAAAGTCTACAGAAGACAGGAATGAAGAAACTTTTCTAAAGTAGGGAATAGAACCCATAGAGTGCTACATTATGAAAGGAGAGAGTTTGAGGCTACTTAACTAAATATATAGAAAGCTTGAGTAACACAAAGACAGAAAGGGCCACTGGCTTTGATCATTAGATTACGAACAAACTTCAAGATAATAACACATGTATTCTAAGAATCACTTGGCTCTTAGAATAATCCATTAAGGCAAAGGGCGGGGGGCATTATTACCCCCACTGTGTAGATGAAGCAGGAGAATCTCAGAGAGTTCCAGTGGCTTCCTCAAGGCCACACGGACATGAAGCATCAGAACTGGATTTTACCCCAGTGTCATCCTTGATATCGTCCTCTAATACCATACTGCATCCGATTCTTTCTAAGGTTCTTCAGAAAAATGTGTTTGTTCTCAGACCTATACTCTGTTTTAATTAATCTCATTATTGTCTATTTCCCTAGGAAACTTATAAAAACACTTGGATCCTGCTGATATAAAGATTGATATCAGTAGCTATTGTCAATAACTTAGAAGGAGTAAAGGCTCAGAATCCTTGTTTACCATCAGAGGGTGTCATTTCTTGAAATAACACAGGTAAATAAATATTAGGGGATTTCTTTTTCTGTTACAGCAGCAAACACCAACTAAGGAGAAGGTCAAGTTTTCCTCATCAATTCTATAAGTTTCCTTAGGTTCAAACTTGATTAAGGACTCAGGTATTCACTTACTTCATCTAATTAGTGACTTACAGTTATTATCCGAAAGTCATATAAGAACATCAGTAGCATTTTAAATATCAGTAACACTTTATTATAGTACTATAAGGCCCAGAACAACACGCTTATAGTACCAATGTTATCAAATATTCATCCTGAAAGGCACAGGTGTGTGGTGAGGGGTGGAGAAAAGGCTCAGAGGATTCTGGTTTACTAATGTACTTTTTTTTAAAATACAGATTTGTTATTTATTTATTTATTATTATTGTTATTTGGCTGCGTCAGTTGCGGCATGCAGGATCTTTATTGTGGTACGCAGGCTTCTCTCTAGTTGTGGTGCGCGTGTTTTCTCTCTCTAGTTGTGGTGCACATTTTCTCTCTCTAGTTGTGGTGCACAGGCACCAGGACACGTGGGCTCTGTAGTTTGCGGCACGCAGTCTCTCTAGCTGAGGCGCGAGGGCTCAGTAGTTGTGGCTCGCGGGCTTAGTTGCCCCACGGCATGTGGGATCTTACTTCCCTGACTAGGGATCGAACCCACATCCCCTGCATTAGAAGGTGGATTGTTTACCACTGGACCACCAGGGAAGTCCCCTACTTTTCTTCATTTTTTTTTAATCTTAAGAAAGAAGAAAGACATCAGAGAGAGTTAAGCTGATAGGCTTAGTTGCTGTCTTAAATAAGAAGCTAATATGAGATGATAATATGAACAATATGTGCTCTTGTCATCTTCCAAAACTTCTATAAAAAGTAAACAAACAAGAAAATAACGGGTCTACCTGTACAATCTGTTGTTAGGATCTGGGAGTAGAATCTTGGGTCTGCTGATTTCTGTGATGGGCATTTATATGCAGGAAGAACTGACCCCATCGTGATCAGTGGTCATTAAAATGCTTCCTATGAGTCCAAAGAGGGTGGTTCATTTAGTTCAGAGAAAAGTTGCAGTTACTGTCCTGAAAGGCTTAATGTCAAGGCCTCACAGAAGGAGGGCAGCCCCTCTGAGCAAGAGAGAGCTCTTTATCATGAGCAAATACAGGTGTGAGCATGCTCTGAAAGGTACGCGTAGCTGTCTCACTAGTGCCTCAGAATGTAAAGTTTGGGTAGTTTGATCCTTCTTTGAGAGTCTCCATTTGGTGGGTATGCTGACCCCTCTGACTAGGACTACAATTTCTTTATGAATTGGTATGATTTTTCAGAAGAAAATGAGGGCAATTTTAAGAGCATCTCCATGGATATTCATTTTTCCCTTTTCCAAAAAGTAATGAGACAAGCCTACAGGCTTGGTTCCATTTTGGTCAAATTGCAAATATGTGACATTTTAGGAATCTTGGGCTGCTTTATTCTTCACACCCATTTAACCACAGTTTGGTGACTGGGGTATGATGGAATAAAGCAGTTCTGTAGATTCAGTGCAGTTCTGTTTCTGGGATTTTGTAGCAACTATGGTTTCAGGAGAGAATGGAAAAAATAAACACACTTAGCAACTCAAAGGCCAGCTGCTTTAAAACTGGCTTGGACATTCTGGACTCATCACCATGACTTTTTCTTTTTTGTTGCTGTTGTTCTAAATTGTAAACAGACTTGTGTGGATTCTTCTTTTGTATATTTATATTTGGGGAAGGAGCAGACGGGGGCATTCTTCTTTTCTACACTTAAATAAACTTCAGAAATCTAAAAACATAAGGCCCAGATTTCATAGTTTTTGAAAACTAAGAGAAAAGACTTGAAAGAAATGTAACTGATGACTATTGGTACCACTTCCTTCCACTTTAAGTGAAACTGGATAACAGCATCCTCCCCCTAAATAATACTCTCTAGCCTAGAGTGTCAAAGAGCTTTAGAAAACATTAATTTAGACTCAGAGACCTCAACTGTACTGACTTGCATTATAAGGAATGCAAGAGAAATGTGATATAGAAGCTTAATTAGTAGAGGTTAACTGAATTACCCAAGTTTATACAGTAGCATACCTGGAGGTTACCCATTCACTGAGTATCCCCTCTGTAGGTCTGGGCAAAGCTCTTGAAATTGAATTCCCATTACTATGGTACATCCAATAATTTTCTACCTTCTATGATACCCAAAGATATATATCTTTTATATATACACCATGATGGGGCACCCTCACAATATGGTAGAAAGTGTGCTGCCTGGGAATACAGAACCTAATCCCAGCTACACCATTGCCTGAGTTCCGTGACCTCCAGTATGGCATTTTAACAGAATCCTAGACATCATTTTGGAGAAACAGTAAAAATAAAGGGTGCAGGGCTTCCCTGGTGGCGCAGTGGTTGGGAGTCCACCTGCCGATGCAGGGGACGCGGGTTCCAGCCCCAGTCCAGGAAGATCCCACATGCCGCAGAGCGGCTGGGCCCGTGGGCCATGGCCGCTGAGCCTGTGCGTCCGGAGCCTGTGCTCCGCAACGGGAGAGGCCACAACGGTGAGAGGCCTGCGTACTGCAAGAAAAAAAAAAAAAGGGTACAGTGGATATTTGGGAGGTAACTCACCAAAATTTATTCTTTTCTTCTGCTTAAAGTACTCTGAGGTTTTTTTGTTTTTTTGGGGGGGGGGGCGGCGGGATCTCTTTGTGAATCTATTATATATTAGTCATGAAATTATAGTAATTACAGTGGGATTGACCCAGGCATGGGCCTGATTGGCTTAAACCCAGAACGTTCTATCTCTCTCGCCATAGGATTACTGAGAGATAAACATCATTAAATTTGGGTCAGTGAGACATGTCCATACAGAGGGTAAGACTTCTGAGAAGTTACTTCCCTCACTCTTCTAAGTACTCCCCCCACTCAAGTTCTTCTTCCTCTGTTGGGAAGGTCTGGAACTCCTAGCTATTGTCACCATGAATGGATCTGACCTTAAGACCAGCTGAGGCACTGGGGGGAGGGGAGGAAGTGAGGGGAGGGTAGACATGAGAGATAAACAGGAGGAGGAACCCACATGGCTTGAAGAACCCTGAGGAAGTCCTGGATTATCCAACTATGTGAACCAATAAATTCCCCACTCTTTCATTCTTTGGTTAAGTCATTTGGGGCCAGGTTTTCTTCTACCTGCAACCAAAAGCATCCTAATTGCTACAAAGGGGTTGAATTAGAATGTAGTCACTAGAACCACACTGGCCATTCGAAATTTCTGTGATGATGAAAATATTCTGTAAAGGCACTGACCAATATGGTAGCTACATGTGTCTGTTGAGTTGTAGCTGGTGAATGAGAAAAGAAGTTTTTGATCTAACTAGTTAAAATTAAACTTTCAATAGTCACATACAGCTAGTGGCTCCTATTTTGGACAGCACATCACTGGATAGTCTGTAAGAGCTCTGAGAGTTCTAACATTGTTTGATTTTATGAGTGTACTCAGTGCACGTAACACCCACGAATAGATCCAAATGTGACCAAAACTAAAATCTTTTGCCAACACACACAAGACATCTGATTTCCAGTAAGAAGGGAGACATGAGATTTATGTTTTCATTTAAAGCTCCTATGGCAGCTAATTTATGAGCAGATGATAAAAAGATCAATACCCACTACTTCTTTCCACATTAGGCATTTTATAGCTGGGAGCACTTGGACAAAATACATGATATCTCTAACGATATTTTGAGGATTAACTGAGATAATGCATGTAAAGGATTCAGCACAGAATCTTGCCCAGAATGAATTTCAGTGAATGGCGGTCGTGCCTGCTGCCACTACTGTTACTCAAGACAGACACTGATGACCAAATGTCACCACCCCTTAGTATCTAGAAACGCCTCTATCTGACTGAGTAGACCAGTGAGAGGTCACTGACATATTGAAGTTGGAAAAGGCTTAGAGAGCAAGTAATCCAATGAGATACAGTTGCAGAGGGTTAAGCTAAGTCTCAGTCATCCAAGTGACCAGGAAGGTAGTACAGGAGAGAAATTAAAACCAAGACCTCCTGGTTCAAAATTCAGGGACCTGTGTATTTTCTTTTACTGTACTTTATTTTGCTTCACATTTCCCCAGATTTTTCAAACTTCCTGGCATTTTCTATTCAACTTAGCAAACAAGTTAATACTGGTGACTTATAGAAAATTCCATTTGCATTCTAGGCAGTTTTACAATAAGATAATCTTTTCAAGATCACTTAACCTCATGGTTAACTCTAGCTTCACACTTTTTTTTTTTTGTGGTACGCGGGCCTCTCATCGTTGTGGCCTCTCCCGTTGCGGAGCACAGGCTCTGGACGCGCAGGCTCAGAGGCCATGGCTCACGGGCCCAGCCGCTCCGCGGCACGTGGGATCTTCCCAGACTGGGGCACGAACCCGTGTTCCCTGAATCGGCAGGCGGACTCTCACCCACTGTGCCACCAGGGAAGCCCCTCTAGCTTCACTCTTCAAGAAGTGATGGGAAGGGCTTCCCTGGTGTTGCAGTGGTTGAGAATCTGCCTGCTAATGCAGGGGACATGGGTTCAAGCCCTGGTCTGGGAAGATCCCACATGCCGCGGAGCAACTAGGCCCATGAGCCACAACTACTGAGCCTGCGCGTCTGGAGCCTGCGCTCCGCAACAAGAGAGGCCGCGATAGTGAGAGGCCCGCGCACCGCGATGAAGAGTGGCCCCCGCTTGCCACAACTAGAGAAAGCCCTCGTACAGAAACGAAGACTCAACACAGCCAAAAATAAATAAATAAACAAATGTGGGTTTTTAAAAAAAAAAACCACTTCTCTAATAAAAACTACAGACGAACAGAAAACCCACAAAACCCTGATTTATAGCACTTGTCCATTCTGTGGTAGCATTTGCATAAAGATGTGTACCATTAAAAAAAAAAAAAAGAAGTGATGGGACAACTTTGGTTGTCAATGTTATTCAATGTCTGGGGCATAGCTGTTTAAAATATTTCAAAAATTCAACACTGTTTGGATCTGTTTCTCTATTTCCTTCTTTTTTTTTCTTAGCAGAGCAAAAAAATCTTTTTCTTGAGTTTCTAGTATTGTATTATTATGGTCAAAGGTGGAATCGTGGTATAAATTCCTTACTGGATCACAGATTCTCCTCTTTACTTCCTTCTCTTATTCATGGGCTGCCATTTTATCGCTTTCAAAATGGAGCAAACAAGGCTTAAAAACAAAATCCCTGATGATTCAACACTGAGTTAGCTCATCTATGGGTCAAGGTGACAGGACAGAGCTCACTGACAATTTATCACTAAATAAGCGGATACCGTTTGTTCCACACCTCCAAATCAGGAGTTTCAAAGTCATCTCAATTCTCCCCATGGCACTAGAGGGATGAACTGGTTAGAGTTTGAATTTTGCAGCTGCACTACCTCATTAAAAAGTTATTATTAGGGCTTCCCTGGTGGCGCAGTGGTTGGGAGTCCGCCTGCCGGTGCAGGGGACACGGGTTTGTGCCCCGGTCCGGGAAGATCCCACGTGCCGCGGAGCGGCTGGGCCCGTAAGCCATGGCCGCTGAGCCTGCACGTCCGGAGCCTGTGCTCCGCAACGGGAGAGGCCACAACGATGAGAGGCCCGCGTACCACAAAAAAAAAAAAAAAAAAAAGTTATTATTAGATTGATATTCTTTTTAGTGATCAACACATTATGGTGGAAAGTCAGAATGAGGAGGTGAGACCCCATATGAGTTAATTTTGCATTATATTGCTTCTACATGGATCTATATCTTTTAAGCTACTGTATGAAATTAACTACAAGTATTTTGAAGGAAATATCTGATTTACAGAGACTTTTTTGTCTTACCATCCATCTCAGGCCATACCAGATGTTCTAGGAGGATCACGTCAACTACCTGAAGAGGGAGAAAGAGTCCTATACTTCCATACTCTTAAAAAATAAATTATATATATATATATATATATATATATATATATATATATAATATCAGTAGACCATTCTTTCCATGGCTGTAAGAAAGAGAAAAAAGGTGTTCCTAGGGCTGCGACATTTTTTTCCTTTCTCATAAGAAAGTTTAGGGGAACAAACATTTTCTCCAAATAAATGTGTGCCTTTTTTGATGCCAAAGAATTGGTTTTCCCAAACATTGTTACATATTAGACTTCTAAGATGACACACACAGACTATATATATATATATATATATATATATATATATATATATATATATATATTTCAACTACTTTAGGGTTTAAATTGGCTTTGGGTGGCTAGGGTGGAAACTAATGATGGATTTCAGAATTATTTTTGGGAAATATCACCCAAGCTCCAAAAAGGAGACTACAAATTTTCAGAACAAACTCCACTGGGAAAGCTGGGAACTTGCTATATTTCAATCAGGTTTAAAGTCTGAATAATATTAGCTCTAACATTTTTTTTAACAATATAATTAAATTTATGAGCAACAGCACAAAATAAAATAATAGGTTCTAAAAATATAATAACGAAGGTTATATGAAAAACTTTAAAATGTAAAGCATTAATGCACACGAAAGGCTACCAGGCCTCTTCAGGAAGGCATTTGAACACTGGTAACCAAAAAAATGTCCTACTGGAAAAATAAATGTTATGGTTGATATATACATACAAAAGATGCAATAGGTCAATGTTAATCATATCATCCATTGCATTTTCTTCACTTTGAAAGCACTGAGAGATCCAGTAGTGAGTCATAACTGTTATTTCCAAACTAGATCAATTCTGAAGGAAACCTATTCCTGAGACTAACTGATAAATGTCATTTGTAATGGGAAACATTTGCTTTCTGGCTAGTTAAGTGCATTTAGGTAGACAGTAATGAGTTGCAGCTGAAGGGTGGAGCTCCTCTAAAAGGAAGTATACTTTTTCTTGGCCAAATATAATGAAAAAAGTATGACTTCCAACTGCCCCACTATTGATATTCATTCAAGAAAGATTCTTGCAATATGACTCTTTCACAGGAAAAAAAAAAACACTGGAAAATCAGAAGAGTGGATTCTTACAGTTCAATAAACAGTGAGGAGATGTAAGAAGAATAATCCCGATTTATCACCATAGAAACGAAGACACAGATGAAAACAAAAAATAGACACGGCTTAAAGTACAGGAAAATAAGTGTATGATAAATCACATATTAGAATGGGCTAATTTTTGCTTTAGCTACAAACAAATCCAAAATCTCAGGTGCTCAAGACAGTAACGGTTTATTTTTCACTCTGCTCCCTGTCTGGCATGGGTTTGCAAGGGGGGTTTGCTCATCCTTAAAAACACTGACTTGAGGGAAGTTTCTAGTTGGTATGCCGCAGGGATCTAGCCTGTTAAACATTTCTCCTGGTGATTTGATTTAGGACACTGACTGAACTCCAATTATGTTTGCAGACAAACGATAGCAGACTGGAAGATGTAGCTAATATGGCCTTAATAGGCTGTAACAATGGGTCCAAGAAAACAAGTTGAGGTTCCAAAGAGTTAAAAGTATAACCCTACACTTGAGTCTAAACGATGTAAACCATATATCCCAAAGAGAGGACATATTAAAAAAAATTTTTTTTCTCGTAGAAGGAGGTATGGTTTAAAAATAGAACGTATGGGAAAGATTTCAGGATTTCAATTTACTATAAGCACAATCCGAGTCACCAGGGTTAAGTGATTGTGAAAATAACCAGGTGAAACTGAGTTGAAAAGCAATCACACGAAGAGTCCCTGAAAGCCTTTCTTGAGGCCAGAGTTTACCTGGGGATTTGCATTTACTTCTTAGGACCATATTTTAATCAGGGGGCAATGACAGATGAGAACAGGGTCAATCAGGATGGCGGGAAAGAATCACATCACATGAAGGATAGTTGAAGGATCTAAGGGTGTGGAACCTGAAAATATAAGACTAAAGAAAAGGTGGTCTTCAAGTATCAGAAAGTCTGGTATGAAATCCCATGAAAGAAAGATGACACTTGCTCCCTCTTCTCCCAGAGGGCAGAATCATTCATTCATTCATTCATTCATTCATCATTCAACAAACATGTATTGAGCACCTATTACTTTTTACTAAGCAAGATTTTAGAGGTACAGGAATAAAAGCAAACCCAAAAACACACAGTCTAGTGCAGATGAAGGACAAGTTCCAGCTTTCTGAAACTTGCATTTATGTCTCTCATGGCAGCACTGTTCCTTGGGCTGGCATAGCCCCCTGGCAATGTGCTGTCTTCTGTGTGGGACTGTTTTATTGTTCAGACTCATGGTCTGTATGGTGTACCTGACCATGTCACCATCCAGCAAAAATCTTTCAAAAGCTCCTAGTTACCTTTACAATAAAATCTAAAATCCCAAGGGCACCCAACGCTTGTTTTCAAAATCTGTTTTCATCAATATCTCCTGCCACCCCTAACTCCAGCTATTTTACTTTTTTTTTTTTTTTTTTTTTTTGCGGTACGCGGAGCCTCTCACTGTTGCGGCCTCTCCCGTTGCGGAGCACAGGCTCCGGACGCGCAGGCTCAGCGGCCATGGCTCACGGGCCCAGCTGCTCCGCGGCATGTGGGATCTTCCTGGACCGGAGCACGAACCCATGTCCCCTGCATCGGCAGGCGGACTCTCAACCATTGCGCCACCAGGGAAGCCCTCCTGCTATTTTAAATTAATTTCAGTTCCCTAAATGTGCCGTGCTTTCTCGCTGCCTTCACAACGCTGTGTGCCCTTCCTCATCGCCAGCCCCCAGCTGACTTCTGTTTTCCAACATGACAACTCAGCCACTGCCTGCATCGGGAAGCCTCCATGACTCCCACTGGCGGTGTTCCACGACCCTTCCTCTGGGCTCCGTGGCACACAGTGCCCCTTTGTTACTTATCCTAGTGAACTGTCCATTACCTAGAAACTCCCTGAAGACAGGAGTGTTTCCTCTTGGTACCTCAGCACCAGCTGCAGTGGGTGGCACAGAGCTGGTCCTCAGAAATGCCTGTGAAACGTATCAACGAGTGAAGGGTTCCGATTGAGTCAACAGATAACTATTCCCTGTAACAACGTTCAATGGACTATAATCTATAAAAATATTGAATCACTATGTTGTACACCTGAATCTAATACGGTACATCAACTATCCTTCAGTTAAAAATAAACAGATCAGTATTCCCAAAGATTGAGCTGTTCATTGACTTTCAACTTTTGAAAATGAATCTAAATAAAGGAAATGTGAGAGCGATCTATAGAAACTCACTTCTAAGGTGAAGACCACCGTTGACTTCTAGGCAACAGGCATCCTGAATCGGTCAGGTAACAGGAAGCCGTCCCCGAAACTTGCTTCCCAGGGACGCAAGGAGAGGATGAGGAGGGATTATGGACAGTCGTCATCAAAAGGTGATGTCCACCTGCTGCTCTGAGTGGTGCTGGCGTCGCAGGGGCACCCAGCATTCCTCTCCCTCGTGAAGGCTGGCACCAGGCAGTCCATGCGTCGGGGCAGTAAGGCAATCTCGCATGCAGGGCAGCACGTTGTCCGTGGGCAGTGCCAGCCCAAGGAAACAGGGCTGCCTTTGAGAGACACAAAGAGCCACTGTCCTCGCCTCTTTTTTTCTTCTTCGAAAACTGTAAGAGTCCAAAATTCGCTGTGGAGATAACAAAGGCTCCTCGCAGGCTGAGCAGGAGGCTGTAGTCATTTCACCTGTAGAGTCCCAGCCAAAACGAGCCCACGGGCCACAGCCCACAAGATTAAGGTAGTCAAGCATCCTTTTCACCTGGACTGTAATCGGAAAGAAAAATAAGCTTTGCAGAAAAAAAAAAGAATGTCCCTTTTTTTCTCTGCCTCTATCGGTTCTGGACTGCCCTGTTCTCACCAACAGAGAGAACTGGCTCCCACAAGCCAGGATGTATTCTTGGTAATGTTTACCGCACACGCTGGTATCTTCCACGATGCTTCCATTATATTCACTTACTATAAAAAGACTTAGGAGTTATTTCAGCAGAGACTGAGGGACCATCCATAGAACAGGTCCTGCACTAAATGGGAGGTTGGACTGACTGACCACTGAGATCCCTTCCTGGTTCTGTAATTAGAAGGCTGGGAGAGGGAACTTGTAATTCATTCAAACCTGTGGTCACCCGGTAGTCACATTAATAGCCAAATGGCTCAACTGTGGAGAGTGCCGCCAAGAATTCAAGTGCAGAGGGCAAGAGAGGTTAGGAGAGAACAGAGGGAAGGGGAAGGCTAAGAGACAGGGCTGAAGCTAAGAGGAAAACTGACTTCAGTCTACACTGGGCACTCGCTATGTTTCAGGCAGGAGCTCGCAACACAGAGATGAAATTCAGATTGCTTTGAGGCAAGCAGTGAACAGAGACCTGTACCCAGGCCACTCCAACGCACTGGAATGGGTGCCACGGTACTTCTGTGCCGTGCAGGTAGCACAGAGTGTCTGCAGGCAGCATAAAACAAGACTTCTTCAATGAGGTGACGAGTGAGCTTAAGCTTAAGAATGAAAAACAGCTGATTTAACTTGGAAGGAGAGGGTGGGAAGATAGCCTACATAGAAAGGATTGCAAAGGCAAAGCAGTAAAGCATGAGAGAACGTGGCAGGCATGATGAGCTGCAGGTGGTTCCTTGGCATGGTTGGTGTAGAGGACACCTGTGAAAAGATGGCAGAAATACTGGGGAATAGGTGGTCACCAGACTGTGAAGCTCTTTCTTGCTATGTGTAGCAGTGGGGAACTTACTGTCAGTGTTGAGAAGATGTGGGTCCCAGATCCACGGGGAAGAAGAATTGCTTCCTGGCAGTGACCTGGGGAGCAAGTGGGCAAGACTTCAGACTGGGAAAGAGACTACAGGCACTGGACTTCTCAGCCTGAGACAGGAGGGAAGGGGGCAGGGCACGAGCTTTAGAGAATGACAAAGCTGTTAGGGATACAGCAGAAACTGGTCAGAACCGACGAGGTCTAAGATGGTAGAAGATTCAACTTCTAGTGGACCTGGAGCCTCATTATTCACTCACTGTAATACATTAGCATATGCTAAATGACATACCCACAGGCACCGCTACAGTTCCAAGCCCCACCATAAAAGGCCAAAAAGTGGGTGGTGGCCCAATTCCTAGAAATCCTCACCCCTTTTCCAAAATAGTTGGAATAATCCTCCCACTCGTGAGCCTATGAAATTACCCAGGGACTTTCCTGGTGGCGCAGTGGTTAAGAATCCACCTGCCAACGCAGGGGACATGGTTCGAGCCCTGGTCCGGGAAGATGCCACATGCTGTAGAGCAACTGGGCCCGTGTGCCACAACTACTGAGCCGGTGCTCTAGAGCCCATGCTCTGCAACAAGAGAAGCCATTGCAGTGAGAAGCCCGTGCACCGCAACGAAGAGTAGCCCCCGCTCACTGCAACTAGAGAAAGCCTGTGCACAGCAACGAAGACCCAACACAGCCAAAAATAAATAAATAAATAAAACTTATGAAAAGAAAGAAAGAAAGAAAAGAGCAATTACCCAGCCAGTAAGAACTAACCACTCCGTATTTCGGGGCCTCTTGCCTTCTGAGATGGCCCACACTGTGGAGTGTGCTTCTCCCAGGGCCGTTCTTGCCTTTTGAGAGGAACCGCATGCTTTCTATGGATGTGTATCTCTCTAAATAAATCCACTTCTTACCTATCCCTTTGTCTCTCACTGAATTCTCTCTGTGCTGAGACATAAAGAACCTGAGCTTCATTTAAGCCCTGAGACCAGGTGTGTGATTTCAATTAAAAGATAGTGGGTTCGGGCTTCCCTGGTGGCGCAGTGGTTGAGAGTCCACCTGCCGATGCAGGGGACACGGGTTCGTGCCCCGGTCCCGGAGGATCCCACATGAGGCGGAGCGGCTGGGCCCGTGAGCCATGGTCGCTGAGCCTGTGCGTCCGGAGCCTGTGCTCTGCAATGGGAGAGGTCACAACAGTGAGAGGCCCGCGTACCGCAAAAAAAAAAAAAAAAAAAAAAAGACAGTGGGTTCAAGTCCCAGTCTGGGTTTTGGCTGGGTCCGAGCCCAGGCCCATGGGTTCAGAATAGTCCCAGTCTGAGGTGTGCGACTGCATACTCACAGGTGGACGAAGAATGTCATCTTGCCATATCAGCAAACAAAGGCCACTGCAGCCTCTCCAACTGTGCACCCTGAGGGGATTCAGGATGGAGAAACATAGGTGGCTGGCCCTAGACGGCTAAGGTGCCTATCAAAGGAATGATTTCAGTGAGCCCAGATTCTTGCATCTTCCCATAGCACAAAATTCATTAACTTGAGGTGTCAGGGTTTTCCTTAATTAACAGTAATCCTGTGATGTTTCCACTACCTGGTTTTTTGTTGCAAAAACTCCTGTATCTCCCGGCGTCCCCATTTTCTCTTTGGAACAGTCCCTCAGAGCGATCTGAGAGGCTGTCTCCTGGGCTTTCGTCCTTAGTCATTCTGCCAAATAAAACATAATTCTCAACTTTTAAGTTGTGCATTTTTTTTTTCCAGTCCATAGGAGCATGCCAGGAGAGTGACTGAAAGGCCCATGTGGGCAAGGGCAATAGACTTCTTAAAGATAGACTAGAATCCCTCACCCACAACTATATCCTGGTGCTGTGTAAGGCCCTGGAACTCTGTCTGGGGATGTGGGGAGAAAGATCCAAGAAGATCTGAAGTTAAATTTCTAGTAACCCAGAGGCTTAGGGCTCGGAGAGCATGTGAGTTTTAGAAAGTTATATATGTAGTTCTTTCATATCAGAATTTGTGGATTGAGGTTTACACTTCCTACCTGTGTCTTCTCGTTTAAGCCCCACAGTAACTTATATGTGAGGCATTATTCTCCCAAGTTTATAGTAATTAAACCTGGAGGCTACATAAAGAATGAGAACATAAAAAGAACATGTTCTCATTCAAGCACCTCACTTTCCAACTGAGGTTTTGGAAAAGCTAAATGGGTCTTCAAGTTCAAAGACCAAACCCAGAGGAAATGCCGGTTATACCAATGTGCATTTTTTAAAACTTGAACCCTGCCATTGTTGCTTCTCCATTTGTAAGGCAGCCATGTTTGAAAGACAAATTTCCTGGAGATGTTCTACTTTTGAAACATTAATTGCAGCCTAGGATAATAGGAGCATGCTGTAAGGCGGCGCTGGGTCACAGTGGGTTAACCTCTTCCCCAAATTCCTCCCATCCCAAGTTTCCATGAGAGAGGCAGCAAGTATAGTGAAGGAGAGAGAGGGAAACTTCTGGAAGGGCTCCTGCTGCTGGAGCAGGTAGGGAGCCCATGGGTGTCCAGCCTATAGAGCAAAACCGGCAAGGCCAGTTGGCCCCCAGGGTCAGTGGAGCTTGCTCAGGGGTCCAGGGCATCCTGCTTGGAGGCAGAAGTTCCCTTTCTGCAGTCAATGTGCTGTTGGCTTAAGGAAGAAACTGCTATTTCTAAGAGTCCACTGTGTGCCAGGAACTCTTCCCTGTGTTACCTGACTTTATAATTGTCGTGAGATTACTGTCAGAAAGGAATTATTTCCATTTAGAAGGAGAGAAAACTGATGATCAGAGAGTTGAGGAATCTTGCCAAAATCAGAGCGCTAGAAATCAGAATGGTGAGATTCAAAACCAGACCTTTCCCATCCCCCAAACCATTTGTTTCTGTTTTTGTTCCGCTACCCCAACCTCTCATTATTTTCTATATCACCCTCCCTTACTGTTTTTTTTTCCCCATTTGTAAAAAGAACCTAGGAAAGGGCTAGTAAAATATCCCTCACCTTCATTAAAATTGAGTGAACAAATGAGAAAGTATTTGTAATGAATAATATGCAAAATATATTTAAAGGATACTTGCAGTAAAAAGAAACGTGGCTTCCATTACCAGGGAGCCTCAGCTTAAGTCCTGACACTTAGCATCAACATACAAAATCATTTTGAGTCCATTAATGGTACAGGAGGGGCAGGGAGTGGGGGAAACACACTGTATTTCCACGTGACTGTTTTTGGGAAAAAAAAAAAAAGCTTTGGTGAGCTAATCTTGAACTTGAGGCACTGTTCCTTTGTTGTCCAGCTGCTGCCTTCGAATCCTGTGTTTGTGTTACCGACAATTGCCACGGAAGCGTTTCATTTCATTTATTTATTATTCATATCCCTCCAACCTCCAAAGATAAATGCAAAGCAGGGAAGGGAAGCTTTTTCATTCTCGTACACCAGGTTCACATCTCAGCTGCCTTGTTTTGCTGATATGTCAGCGTAAAAATTACGGCGCTCCTACAACCACCAGTCCAGAGGGCTAGGTGACAGTGGTTACTCTAAAATTCAAATATTTGGATTTGATGCAGAGGTCCAATGCCAAGGACACGCTGATCTGCGATTGAAGAGCTAAAACATGAAAGTCCCAAATCTTACTCTCCCCTGACTGTGTCGGTGGGATGCACTTTGGATTTAATCTCTTTAATCTGCCTTGCTGCTTCCAAAGCCACAATTATTCTGAAATCAGGCAAGGGCCAGCAGTGGTGCCGGCCCGCCCCTGAATGCAGGGCGAGGCTGGGACCACAGATCCCCACGGACTCTTTGTTCCATAGCAGAGGATTCTCTCGGTGACCAGCTGAAGGCCTTTTCTTTGTGTTGTGATTGACAGACATGAATTAAATATCACCCCACTGGGCTTTCTGATTGGTGAATGGCCATGGATTACAAGAATGTCTTGGGAAAACGGCGTTTCACGATAGGGAGACAAGACCAGAAAGGCAGGGCTTTTCCAGCTAATCCTGACCTTGACAACAGCAGAGACCTTGATTCTGGGCTCTGCTGTTTTTTTTCTTTCTTTTTTTTTTTTTTTTTAGCTTGATATGCCTTGTTCAGGTCTGGGAATGATCGAGCCTAGTATGGTCAAAGAGAACAGGATGAAGCCAAAGGAAGTAAAAAATTGGGGAAGAGAAAAAAGACTGTTTTCTTTAAAAGACTGAAGTTTCTGGAGATGTGCTTTAAGGAATCTATCCTTCAATGGGTCTGGCATTGTCCCTGAGGCATTTCTTATTTCTCAGTTTATCAGCGTGGCAATTAGTGTTCCTTAGGGCAACGCTCTGTGGCTGCAGCATCCACGCTATTCCCAGCATACAGTGCACAGCCTTGGGCATAAACAGATCTGCACACACAAGCCTCTGGTTTTGAATAAGCAGAAATGGTGCAATCAGAAAGCACTAAAGTGCGGGGAAATGGAGAAGCAGAGAAAAGCATCCCAGAATTCTAGGTGGCACAGCACGTACGTGGCCAACTGGAAGAGGAAGGAGGAAATGAGAACAAAAAGGACAAAATGACAGAAGCAAACCTATCATCTAGTCTAGGAGCTGGTGAGGGGTTTAGCTGAGTGTTGATTTCAAAGAAAGGAGGTTACGCTGTTTCGATTGATGACCCTCAGAAACAGAAAGGGGTGATTCCCAACAGAGGTTGGGGGCAGCATTCTTTTTTTTTTTTTTTTAACATTACTCAGCCATAAAAAGGAACGAAACTGGGTCATTTGCAGAGACGTGGATGGACCTAGAGACTGTAAGGCAGAGCGAAGTAAGTCAGATGGAGAAAAACAAATATCATATATTAACGCATGTATGTGGAATCTGAAAAAATTGGTATAGACAATCTTATTTGCAAAGCAGAAATAGAGACACAGACGTAGAGAACAAACGTATGGATACCAAGGAGGAAAAGGGGGAGGGTGGGATGAATTGGGAGATTGGGATTGATATATATACACTGCTGATACTATGTATAAAACAGATAACTAACGAGAACCTATTGTGTAGCCCAGGGAACTGTACTCAGTGCTCTGGGGTGACCTAAATAGGAAGGAAATCCAAAAAACAGGGCATATATGTATACGTGTAGCTGATTCACTTTGCTGTACAGTAGTAGAAACTAACACAACATTGTAAAGCAACTATTCTTCAATAAAAATTTTTTAAAAAAGGAGTTCTGGACACAGACACACACAGAGGGAAGACCACACAGGACACAGGGACAAGATGGCCGTCCACAAGCCAGGGAGAGAGGCCTGCAGGTCCTTCCCTCCTGGCCCTCAGAAGGGCCCTGCCGACATCTTGATCTCACCCTGATCTAGTCTTCAGAATTGTGAGAAAATAAACTTCAATACTTCAGTCAAAAACAGAAAAAAAAGGGAGCAGCATTCTTAGTCTTAGTTTATATTTTGTGAATGATGCTTTCTGATGCCTCTAACATACATTCCAGTGTGAGAGTACGCTGGATTCTTAGGTCTTCTATCAGTAATACTGTGGGAAGACAGCATTAGGGAAGAATCTTTTGCCCGGCTTTCAATAAATATCAAAGTTGTTTTGCCATTGAGTTGAGCACAAAGATTCCTTCTACAGGGACTTCCCTGGTGGTCCAGTGGTTAAGAATCTGCCTTCCGGGACATCCCTGGTGGCACAGTGGTTAAGAATCCACCTGCCAGTGCAGGGGACACAGGTTCGAGCCCTGGTCCAGGAAGATCCCACATGCCGCGGAGCAACTAAGCCCGTGTGCCACAACTACCGAGCCTGCGCTCTAGAGCCCACGAGCCACAACTATTGAAGCCTGCTGCCTAGAGCCTGTGCTCCGCAACAAGAGAAGCCACCAAAATGAGAAGCCCGTGCACCGCAACGAGGAGTAGCCCCTGCTCACCACAACTAGAGAGAGCCCGCGCACAGCAACGAAGACCCAACACAGACAAAAAACAAAACAAAACAAGAATCCACCTTCCAATGCAGGGGACGCGGGTTTGATACCTGGTCGGGGAACTAAGATCCCCCATGCCGCAGGGCAGCTAATTCTGCACGCTGCAACTACTGAGCACACGGGCCACAACTAGAGAGAAGCCCATGCACCACAACGGGGAGCCCACATGCTGCAGCGGAGAATCCAGCGTGCTGCAACAAAGATTCCACATGCCGAAACTGAGACCCGATGCAGCCAAAAAAAAAAAGATTCCTTATACAAGATGAGAAGGGAGAAGTATTTAAATGTTGGCCAGATTTGGGGCAGTTAAATAGCTCTAAAAAAAGGTGGGGGCAAAGAGTTTGTTTGGCCTGGGGAGTTCTTACTAGGTCTAGAAAGGTAGTCAGTATTAACCAGGGCACCAGTGACAGGCTTGTAACCCTCAAATAGGAAAACTCATGGGCACTGTCCAGGTGAGCAGATGAGAATTGGAAGCTAATATCCAAGTGTCAGGAGAGCAGCCATGGGCATACCCGGAGCGGAGGGGCGGTTATAGATGCACACAGGGCATAGGGCTCAAGAAATTAGGGAAAAGCTGAGAAAACAGTTCCAAATCCTGCCAAATTTGGGCGATAGGTAGAGTCCATAGCACCAGAATCATGCTTGAGCCAAAGAATCATGCTCTAGGCATCTCAGCCTGGAGGCTGTAATGTTCCCCAAAGAAGCAAAAGTGAATCCTGGCACGGCCAGGCCGAGTGGGTGGCGTGGCCATATGGCTCCTCCTGTGGGGTGTGTTGTTGGATGGGGTTGTGAACGAGAAGAAATACAAGGCAGACGTTTTAGGAGTGCAAAACCCAGGAGCTACCCACCTACATTCTCTGGCTGCTGGAAATGGCATCCTTCTTTGGGGATGAAAGTTTAGGAATTTTCATGTTCATTTAAATCCTAATTAAAGTGAGGTCCTTATTTAGAGGACACTGTCCTTATTTAGATTGTTCACTGCACAATCTCAGTGAATTGCTTGCAACAGGGGCGAACAGATGCCTGGCTGTTCAGCTTTTAGTGCAGCAATGCCAGCTCCGGGAAGCCTTCCTAAGCTGGAAAAGTCCTACTCTGGGAGGAAATGTGAGTAATAACAAATATGCTTTTTCAGTGGATCCACAGCTTGCTGAGCTGTAACATGGTACCTCCCCAGCCCCTTCCACCATGTTTTTTTCTTCCTCAGGCACACTGTGTTGCTAAGGAAGATTTATGAGCTGTGTGTTCCTTTGGCTCCTTCATGAATCCAAGCAGCTCCATCCTAATGTCTTGGATATGATGTCACTGAAGGCAGTGGGATTATTAAGGCGTCAGAGAAGTGGACTGGGCAACGATGGAGTGTGTTACTGCTAGGGCTGCCATAACGACATACACAGACTGGGTGGCTTAAGCAACAGAAATTTAATTCTTCATAATTCTGGAGGCTAGAAGTCTAAGTGAGGACAGGGTTGGTTTCTCTGGAGGCCTCTCTCCTTAGACGGCCGTCTTCTCCCTGTATCCTTACATGGTCTTTCCTCTGTGTGTCTGCATCCTAATCTCATAAGGACACTAGCCATATTGGATTAAGCCCATCTTTTTTTTTTTTTTTTTTTTGCGGTACGCGGGCCTCTCACTGTCGTGGCCTCTCCCGTTGCGGAGCACAGGCTCCGGACACGCAGGCTCAGCGGCCATGGCTCACGGGCCCAGCCGCTCCGCGGCATGTGGGATCTTCCCGGACCGGGGCACGAACCCGCGTCCCCTGCATCGGCAGGTGGACTCTCAACCACTGCGCCACCAGGGAAGCCCTGGATTAAGCCCATCTTAATGACCACACTTGAAGTTAATTATCTCCTTAAAGACCTTATCTCTAAATATATTCTGAGGTGCTGGGGGTAAGGATTCCAACATATGAATTTGAGGGGAGGGGACACAATGCAGCCCATAAGATGCCACTAATTGCCCCCTGAATACCTCGGAGATGCAATTGCTTTGGGGTCTATAAGACTGTGGTGAAATAGTCTTTGTATAAAAGCGGAATGTTTATGGACCTATAACCAGTGGATTTTCACTTGATCAGACTCATTTATTATCATAACCCTTTTATTACCACACACCATGTAACTATCCTACCAATCTCAATAAATATTTATTGAATTAATGAATAATAATTCTTTCTTGAAAAGACTCACCCTTCCTAGTAAGAAGGATTTGACAGTTGAGAGGTATGCCAAGGTCTCAGGTTATTCTGCCGAGGGCCTCCTATTGCGTGAATTGTGGGCAGTCTCTAGCGAACTGTAAACCATCATAAATAATTCAAATTAAACCCTTGTCAAAATGCATTAATAGCCTGTTCTTTATGACACCGTCACTTCCATTTCTGCAAGTCTGTTGGCTGGTTTACCGACTTGAAAACTCTGAGGGTGAGGTCCTCTCCTGGGAGCGGAGGATGGAATGCTGGGCAAATAGCCTCTTTCAAAATGAGTTTCTCTGAAAAATGTCAGATTGGCAGGAATGGGGACAGGGGCCGTTCACTTCAGGCTCAGTCCAGACTACAGCCAAACATGCTATTGGCTAACTGATGGGCCTGTGCCCTGCACGTTTATGGGCAAATGAGACCATGAGTGGCATGTGAGTCTCGCCCTAGAAGATTCTAGCATTAGTTAGTTGGCTGTGGTCCCTGAAGACAAGTCTCTGCTCTGGGAACACACTGGTTAATGTTTGTCACTGGTCATGGCAGCCCCGAGACAGCCCTGTGTCAGGAGTATCTCTAAGTCAAAACAGGCCTTAAAAGGAATGGCAAAATTGTGGATCAGAGCCAGGAAAAGGGGTGAAGAATTGAATGCTGTACTATCTAAGGGCCGAGGATAAGCTGATGCTTTTTTTATTGTAGTACAATACACATAACATAAAACTTACCATTTTAAACATTTTTTTAAAAAACAAATAATTTATTTAGTTAGTTTTGGCTGCACTGGGTCTTCGTTGCTGTGCACGGGCTTTCTCTAGTTGCGGTGAGCAGGGGCTACTCTTCGTTGTGGTGCACGGGCTTCTCATTGCGGAGGTTTCTCTTGCTGCGGAGCACAGACTCTAGGCAGCAGCCTTCACTAGTTGTGGCATGTGGGCTCAGTAGCTGTGGCTCGTGGGCTCAGTAGTTGTGGCTCACAGGCTCTAGAGCGTAGGCGCAGTAGTTGTGGCGCACAGGCTCAGTTCCTCCGCAGCATGTGGGATCTTCCCGGACCAGGGCTCAAACCCGTGTCCCCTGCATTGGCAGGCGGATTCTTAACCAATGCGCCACCAGAGAAGCCCAATTTTAATCAGTTTTTAAATGCCCAGTTCAATAGCGTCAAATATACTCTGATTGTTGTACAACCAACACCCATCTCCAGAACTTTTTTCATCTTGCAATATGAAAACTCAGTGCCCATTAAATACCAACTCCCCATTGCCCTCTTGCTCCATCCCCTGGCAACCACCATTCTGCTTTATGTTTCAATGAATTGACTACTATACGTACCTTATTTAGGTGGAATCATACAGTATTTGTTCTTTTGTAACTGGTTCATTTCACTTAGCATAATGTATTCAAGGTTCACCCATGTTGTAGCATGTGTCAGAATTACTTTCCTTTCTAAGGCTGAAAAACATTCCATTGTACGTATAGATCACATTTTGTTTATCCATTTATTCATTGATGGACACTTGGGTTGCCTGTACCTTTTGACCATTATGAATAATGCTGCAATGAACATGGTTGTACAAATATCTATTCGAGTTCCTGCTTTAAATATTTTTGGACATTTACCCAGAAGTGAGCTCGCTGGAAGGGCTGATTCTTAAAGCCAGGCGTCTCAGGCTATTTTCAAGCTCAGGAGGGAATGATAAGGAAGAACACGGACCCATACTGAGCACTGGAACTGAGTTGGTACCTGGAAGAGACTGCTGGGCAAAGTCTGGTCAAGGAACCTGGACAATAAGAACTCTGCCCTCAGCCTCTTAAGATAGTGTTTATTGGAAGGATTTCTGTTTTTAGATTTTGTATCTCCTTTGGATCCCCTAGCTCCATATCTGTCCTGTTCCATCATCTCTTACACTTTCTACGTTGGAGGTTATTTATACATGTATCTTAAGTTTCCTACTAAACTGTAAGCTCCTGAGGGCAGCAACTATGTGGCATTCATCCTCGAAGCCCCAGCAGCATCCAGTATGGTCTCTGGAGCACAACTTGTGGTTATTAAATATTTACTAGAGAGATGAACCTAATAGTAAACATTAGAGAAACAGACCTACTTACTCATTTCCTGGAATTCTTCAAGGAAAGCACCATACTCATGTCAGCTTAGATGTTATTAATAGCAGTTGAGTAACCAGAGGAAGTAATAATATTGCTGTGGGAAAATTAGGCCACATCTGAAATCTCATGTGCAATTTCAGGCTTGATTTACGTAGCCTCTATCCTAGGTATTAAGAATAATCAAGAAAGAGCAGAAGAATAAAGAGTCTGGAAGCTGTCAGATAAAAACAATTGAGTGAATTGATTGTTTAGCTTGGAGACAAGGAGACTGAAGAGAGAGACATAATAAGTGCTTGCAAATATTTGAAAGGTTTTCTTGTAGAAGAGGAAGCCAACTTAGTTTTGCTTCAGCGCGAGACCCAGGACCAATGGGTTTGAGAGCAAAGAGACAAGATTCAATTTAAGAGAGAACTGTTCAACTTTTAAATTCGTGCTCGCCTACAATGGAATAGAGTGCTTGACAAGATAGTTCCCTGTCCGTGCAGAGATGGTCAGGAAAGCAGTAGAAAGGGAAATACAGACTCGATCCTGCAGATTCTTGTTTTGACCATCAGAGTTTTTATGTCCAAGCTTCTAGTAATTTTCTTTAAAAAAAAAAAAAAAGGGCCGTCAGTTTCAGGGATGCTATATCCCCTGTAATCTCTCACAAGGTCACCCTAGGTCCTCGGAAGAAATACTTCTACTTATTGAGTTTGGTACCACTATTCAGGATACTGTATTTTTTTTTTTTTTTCCCAAATGACTGACGATTCTGAGCTGGGAGCTCATCACTGTAGCTGGAATCTCCTTGGAACCTACCTATGAATGCTTTCTCTGCTTCCTAGTATTCTCAAGCAGGAATGGGACTTACTGTCAGGAGGGGTGTGCCAGTAGTTAGTGTTCTGGGTACAGGGATTCCCCATTCTTTCTGGATCTTTCCGAAGCATTCTTCCAAAGCTCTCATTCATTTCTCCTGCCTGAAGGCAGAAATCTCTCTTTGGCAAGGAGGGGTCAGAGCTTGTCCCATCTGACTGCTCCTACTGTATTTCTCTAACAGTCACGCCTACGTTAGCCTCTGGGCTCCCCTCTTGCTTCTCATAACTGCCATCTCCAAGCTTGGGGTTAGAGGCTTGGAGCATTCCAGAACAACTTGTTCCTTCTATAACAGCCTTTTGCTTTTTGAGAAACATCTTCCTCTATTATCCCAATCCTGCTTGCCTTCTCTCATTCAGGAATTCCTTCTTATTTCTAGTCCACCAAGAATATCTCTGCTAGCTTTTCCAGTTATATTGTGGGTTTGTTATTTTATTTTATTTTTTAATTTTTAAAATATTTATTTATTTATTTGGTTGCTCCAGGTCTTAGTTGAGGCAGGTGGGCTCCTTAGTTGCAGCTTGCGGGCTCCTTAGTTGCAGCACGTGGCCTCCTTTGAGGCAGGCGGGCTCTTTAGTTGTGGCACATGAACTCTTAGTTGTGGCATGCATGTGGGATCTAGTTCCCTGACCAGGGATTGAACCTGAGTCCCCTGCATTAGGAGTGCGGAGTCTTATCCACTGCGCCATCAGGAAAGTCCCCATGAGTTTGTAATTTTAAACACATCATCTCTTTTCTGTCATTTTTAGGTATCTGTGCTCAGTTCACCATCTTAATTTAATCTCCTGTCCCTTCCAATTCTAAAAAGTTATAATTTTATAAAAGCAAAAGGGAGAGTAAACAGAAAACACAGTTTTTATAAAAAGAACTCATTTTAAAACTGTGTTTTTTCTAACTATAACAATAATGGCACATAGATGAAATTCAAGATCATTCACAATATCAGTGTCAACACCATAATACCCATCACTGCTAACATTTTGGAATATATGTAGAATATACATATATACACACATATATATAACTTACTATAAATATATATGCATATATAATGTTATTTTTATATACATAGATACATTTATATGGAATGAGAATAAACTCTCCAAATTACCTTAACTATCTTTTTTTTTTTTTTTTTTGCGGTACGCGGGCCTCTCACTGCCATGGCCTCTCCCGTTGCGGAGCACAGGCTCAGCGGCCATGGCTCACGGGCCCAGCCGCTCCGCGGCACGTGGGATCCTCCTGGACCGGGGCACAAACCTGCATCCCCTGAATCGGCAGGCGGACTCCCAACCACTGCGCCAACAGGGAAGCCCCCACCTTAACGATCTCTTGAAATCCCTTGTAAACTTTTATGTGATTATTTCAGTAATTAAGCCAAGTATAAACTGCTGGTTACCTTTTCTCTTCTTCCAACTTTTTATTTTTTCTCATTTTTGTGCGTTTTGTCTTATAATTGTTACTCTTTCACTTTGTTCATTTCACTCAGTGTAGCAAACTCTGCAAGGCTTAACAAACACAAAAACATGGCATCTGCCATCTTAGATGCCTGGAATGGCACATCCACACTGCCTTTTTTTTTTGGCCGTGGTAGGTAATCTTTCTGGCTATACAGAGAAAATGAGAGCAGCCACACTGTGTACACAGTCTTTGATCCACATTTTCAGTTCCATGCCTCACCAACCTTCCATGTTACTTGACTTCAAGACCAGGCTTTCTAGGGCTCCAGGGAGCAAACTGATGCTCTGTTCTTTGTTGTTTACTCTTGCAGGGGTTTAGGTGGCTGAGTCTCCATTCTGCATCATATCTTACCCATTCTTTTTTTTTTTTTTTTTAATCTAAAGAGATGTTATATCATTCATTTGGTCTTTTGGACTATTGACTTATTTATTCCTGACATTCTAGTACTGACGTTTTATTAGATGTATTAGGCTTGTGTTAAACCCATCATATCTCGCCAGAAATCTAAAGAGCTTCTAGAGTGAGTCTTTGAAGCAAAAATGGCCATAGTCTGCTGTGAAAGCAGTTATTGGGGAAATGTTTCTCAACAGAACAAAGAATTAGGAATATCCTGTTTCTCCTGCAGCAAGTGATATAAATGACAACAATCAATTCCAGCCTTTCCCTCTTACCTGAAGTCTTATCTATTGCTGTCTTCACCAATCCCTCCTTGGTTGCTGACAATGAAAGGATCTACTGTTTTACACACTTGGACTGATCAAGGACCAGGAGTCACTCTGAGCGCCAGTCTACAAATCTGACCTAAATACAGAGATTATTAGAGTAGTTAACCTTAGGGACCAGATGTTACTTCATCTTAAGGGCACTACACTCTGAATTCCTTCCTTCCTTTTTTTTTTTTTTTAAACAATTTCAGCAAAGGCGAGAAGAAAGATGCTGACACAATGATGCCACCACAGCTGTGTTGTATTTCTGATGATGCATTTGATATTCTTTCTATAATATCCTTCTAACTCAGAGAACTATTGACCCTCCCAGGTTCTGTATCTGTGGATTCAACCAAACGCAGATCAAAAATATTCAGAAAAAAAATTCAAAAAAGCAAATGTTTGCCACACACTGGCAACTATTTACATAGCATTTGCATTGTATTTACAACTATTTACATTGTATTAGGTATTGCAAGGATGTGTGTAGGTTATATGCAAATACTAAGCCATTTTATATAAGGGACTTGAGCATCCATAAATTTTGCTATCTGGAGGGGAGGAGGGGAGGGGAGTGGGGGGATGGGTGTGTCCTGGAACCAATCCCCGTGCATACTGAGGGACAACTGTAGTAAATCTCTCCTAGACCTGTTAGGTGCCCACACTGGGGTCAAATTGCCTAGGTTTGAATCCTGGCTCTACCACTTATTTGTCCTGTGACTTTGGGCAAGATACTCATGCCTCAGTTTCCTCATCTATGAAATGGGGATACAATAGTAGCCAGCTCATGGGGTAACTGTGAGAATAAAATCAAAACAATGCCTCATGCATTATAAGGACTATATAATTGTCAGCTATGATTCTGGCTGTTGTTATTTCAAATGGCAGGATGTCGGGATTGTTACTTTGGTTTTAAAGAAACTCACTGGAGGAAAAACAAAACTGAATGGTCTGGAGTCGCAGCTGTTGATCAAATACAAGATTTGGAGCTGATTCCTTAGCAACCACGCCTCAAATGACATATGAGAGACTCCTTTTTGAAGACCCACCTTGTTCCTTTTCTATATTAATTGTTTTCAATATTCCCAAGGTGAAAGTTCAAGTTTGCCTGATGAAGCCAGTATTGCACATGTGAACAGAGTGAGTCCAGGGGACATCCCTAGATTTCCTTTTTCCTTCTCTTCAGGAAATCCCCTTCCTTATCAGATTCTTTTTCTATAAATAGATGCAATATGTTTGGAAGGCCATGACTAGCTCCAGATTTGGATGCGAAGCTTTTGTGAGAAATGAGAGTCTTTGCCGGGGCTTTTCTGCTGCACTGAACCCTTGCCCAAGGCTGAGGGAAGGTGAGGGGCTGGCAGGTAGGGGGACCTGTATGCAGGAGCCAGAGGCCAGGGCACGGAGCAGGACTGAAGATGCCCTCCCCTTGACTCCTCTCCCTAAGGAGGATTGTGCTGCGCCGGAGAGAGCCCAGGATCCAGAGTCTGTCAGATCCAAGTTCCAATTTTACTCCGATTTAATTCCTCACGGCTTTATAAACTTTGGTTTCTTCCTCTGTAAACTCAACAGTGCTCAGTGTTGTAATGCAGAGCAGATGAGTAAGTTAGCACAAACAAAATTATTTTGCAGATCACAGAACCTCCCATTCTTCTCTCCTTTTTCTGCTACACACAATTATCAGTCCAAAAGCACATCTCCCAGATTCCCCATGCAAGGCAGGCTCTGTCCAGGCAACACCAGGATGCACGAGGCCCTGGTGATTATCCTGTAGAATATTCACTTAAAGGATGTGCAGAGGTCAGGTTTTCAGGGCTAACCTAAACGACCTCCAGCAGTGGAATCACGTGTATCTAATCAATTTAACTATTCACTAAGACCTGTCCTGTGCCCTCGGTGCTACAGAGGACATAATGAAGAAAAGAGCTTATAATTTAGCAGAAGAAACCCAACAACTGGATAAGTAATCTAGGACTAACCCAAGTAACGGGCTGTGGACAAAAGTCTGCAGGACTTGTTGAAGTTCAAGGTGGGAGAGATTTGGCTTTGATGCATATTTGCTGCTCCCATGCCAGAGTCAAGCATCACCTCATCCCGGCTAAGTGGGGTTTAGGGAGTTACATGCCAATGCGGGTCAGGGTCTGGGGCTTCTCGGCACGTGTACACGTGCTGACTTGTCTTCAGGAGCCAGAATGTTTTCCCAGCCCAGAGCTGTTCCAGTCCAAGGTTTTCTCAGCTTTTTGGGAAAAAACCAAAGGGAGCCTGCGAGTGGATACAGCAAGTT
The DNA here is from genome assembly GCF_964341445.2 of Mesoplodon mirus. Taxonomy (NCBI): domain Eukaryota; kingdom Metazoa; phylum Chordata; class Mammalia; order Artiodactyla; family Ziphiidae; genus Mesoplodon; species Mesoplodon mirus. The sequence goes on along the minus strand of NC_138979.1, from coordinate 11,249,573 downwards.
CTTTTCAGAACATGTTCTTGGCCAGGCTCAGCTGCCTACTGATTTTTAATTTTTGGTGATTTGCTAGAAGCAGGGCCTCAGTCTTAGAGCGTGAAATCTTTCCCAGAGCACAGATCCTCTTCCTGCCCACCTCCCCTCCCTCTATTTGGTACAGAGAAGATGGAGACTTGTCCTGTGCATCAGTAAAATACTCGGCACACCTATATGACTTCTCATTCAGAGAACATCAGACTCTCTGAAAATACAGCCAAGCTCAGCTCAGTGTCCTTCAGTTAAGGTCATGGCTATTTTCTAGGCAGGAACTCTCTAGTTCTAGTTGCTTAGCAGCAAATGCCCCTTTATTTCTCCTCTTGTGTAAGAACTGGAAGGGAGGCCTCGACAGGCTAACTTCTGCTTTTCTTTACTACTTTGTACTGATCTGACCTACACTAATATCATTTCTCCTTAATTAAGCTGGGTCATCTCCCACATTGGAGAATTCCCAGTTTGTGTCTTACAGAATAAGTAAAGGCAAACAAACCCGCAGAGCTTGGAGGGCACTTTGGGTTAAACTCAGGTGCCATCCTGACACCCTAAGGCTCAGACTCTTGTATTTCCTGGCTGCTGCCTATCTCACAATGATGGACTGGCCTGTTGGAAGTTTTGGAGAGATTCTGTCGGACCTCAAGCTTGCCCAGGCCACAAACATTTGAGGCCACAAACATCAGGGCTGCATTGAGTGAAAAGCAGTACTTCTTGGTTCTGGCTTCCCTCTGCTATTGCATACCTCTGGGACTCTTGAAAAGTTCATACCAATGTTTTCGAGGGGGGCCCAGCTGGTATTTCATATGGGTTTGCAAATAAGTCTTCCCCGTGTTGGCCATTGGGCTCCTTCAGGGGGATGCTGCCCTGGAAGTTGCAGCCAAGCCCCTCAGCCGAGCAGAAGACCTGATACTTGATTGCTCTCATTAGCTGCCACTGAAGCCATGGCCACCACTCAAGGCACTGCTGCTCCGGGGGCGCTGTGCCTGATGGCGGGGTGTGTCTGCCCAGCCAGGGCCATCATCGTGGGCCTGCCCGTGGGGCTGCTGCCCACAGCAGCTGTTGCCCTAGTGCCGGTTCGGGGCTGGGTTCTGCCACCCGCCGTGGGGCAGCCACCACCAGAATCAGGCTACGGAGGCTGATGTGCACGCTGCTTCCCAGGGCTACAGTCTCACTGTGTCCATGACGTCCAGAAATGGCCTCACTGAAGTAGGGACAGACCTTTCCTCCCACTTTCAGGCCACACTCTCACACTTCAGGCCAAAGTAGGGCTGCTTTATGCTCCCAAAGTCTTACAGAGAGTTTCACACGATAACGGCACTTTCAGTTCTTACTGGCCTCCTCCTCTCACCCCGAGACCTCACAGCTTATTCACTGGGGATGAACCAGAGGAAACATCTAGGTCCCGGCACCATGTTATTTGCTCCTCCCTTGAGCATGACCTCGAACCAAGCTGGTGAGCGCTTTCCTAGGGGTGTTTCATTCCCTTGGACCATAAATCTATCTCCAACCCTCCTTCCAAATTCCAGCCAGAAGCACAGTTCGTAAACCTATTTTGTTGCAGAGAAGCCTAACAGCATGATTAATTATTTTTGTTATAAAAATAAAGGACATAGCATTTCCAGATATTAAATAAGAGTTTTCATGTATTTTTTTTTTAGGGGATGAAAATGAGTATCAAATTGTCTAGATGTTTAGATTCCAGCAGACACATTTCAAAGTGATGTGTACTTTTCGTTTGAAACGACATTTACAATATGCTGGGAGTTACACCCTTGGCAACTATTGAAACTTACATTGAAAAGTTTTGGAAGTTATCTTTAAAACAGGAGAGAAGTGCAGAGTTTTTCAAAATTCTTTCTTTGGAGGGGCAGGTGAGCTGTGAGCAAAACTGTCTGAAGACCTTCACTTTAGAGCGTTTTGCAAAGATGCTCTTGACAAGTGACTGACGCCTATGAATTTTATTTCACAGATGGTTTTCTCATGGAAGTATTTTATGCTGTGTTTGTTTAAATTTGTTTTTCACTGGAAACCCTAAAGAACAGCCATTGTGTTAGAGAATTAATGTTCGTTTGGGGCATTCTCCATCCTTGAGGGGCTGCTCCATCTACTGCTATGAGATACTGGCCTGAAGCAAGTAGACCTCAGGTTGCCAATCACTAGATGAAGGAACACACCTTGCAGGGAACCACGATAACACTTCTATTTTAAAGCCTCATCTGTTTCCATTCTCTGCTGCCTTCTCCTTCTTCTGTTTTTTTTTTTTTTTTTTTGCAGTACGCGGGCCTCTCACTGTTGCGGCCTCTCCCGTTGTGGAGCACAGGCTCCGGACGCGCAGGCTCAGCAGCCATGGCTCACGGGCCCAGCCGCTCCGCGGCACGTGGGATCTTCCTGGACCGGAGCACGAACCCATGTCCCCTGCATCGGCAGGCGGACTCTCAACCACTGCGCCACCAGGGAAGCCCCTTCTTCTGCTTTTTAATGTGTAAAAAAAAAAAAAAAAAAAAGCTGGCGAAACTCGAGATTGGCAAGAAGGGTGAGTGGGAAGGACACGTAATTAGTGAGGAATCCTCCGTCTTCTCTGTGAAGTTATTTTTATTGCTCTTCCAACCTTCAAATAACAGTGGAGAGGGAAGAGTTGAGAAGAAATGCGTAACTTGATTATCAAGAGAACCTTTTCCTGATTGGAAAAATTAAGTGTCCCAGGAAAAACTGGCTCCCAGGGACGCACTTTCCTTGAACACCTTTACACGCTTTTCTGTTGGTTACAGGAGAGGCAGCGTTCAGAGGCTGGAAGTGGGAAAGTTCACTTCCTCCTTGGTCCTGGGAATGAACAGCAGGGTCACATGGAACAGTGAACACTGGAAATGTAACCAGAGAGGAACTGAACTGACATCTATGTATTTGTATTTATTTAACTCACGTTCTAAATTACATCCACTCTGAAATTTGTTGGCCACCATTGAGAAATGGTGTTTGTTAGAGATTTAAACTGATAAGTCTATACACTCTGTTTTACATCCATATCTGCACACTTACATTTTATGGGAATGTTTACCTTCTGGTTCCTTCTGTTAGATGTTCTGATGATCAGCACTGCAGTCCCAAGAACAGCCCAGATGGTTGTTTCGCATTATACAACCAAGCCTTCAAGCACCATCGTTTATCCACCAAAATCGTAGGCACTGTGCCTCAGAGGAAATGATCAAGGCCTCCAGGGCTGCCCTTGTTGACCCGAGGTTCAAGGTGAGGGCGAGTGCACTGTCACTCTAAACACACAGAGGGGGCGCCTGCAATGGCTGGGCCTTGAGTAAATGTCTGTCTGTGAACTCACTGCCCCAGTCTTCCTGGACGCCCATGTCTAGCCTGGGAGCCAGTATTTCTCGTTCCGATGACCCAAATGTGTGTCCTCTGGTAGGTGGGCCAAAGGAAACCTGAAATAACCACGGAGTTTTCATCGAGTCACATGGCAGGCTCATCTCACAGCTATCGTGGTGCAAATGAGCAGGTTGACACCCCTCCACCGCTGACGCGGAGCTTCGTAGTGATTAGACCGTCGCCTTGGGGGAAAGGAACATCCGGCAACCGGGCATCACTGTTCCTGCCCTGGGTCAGAAAGTTGTGAATGGAGATTCCACATGGAGACTGGAACTTATGACCCCAAAGCCCCACCTCTGAAGAGCCCAGAGGTACGTACATCAAAGCAGGCCTCTATCTGCTTGTTGTTCTTGGCCAAGTGGGAGGAGGAACGTGGGAGAGCCCAGGATGTTCCCATAGAGAAGCAGGGCCCTGACTCGGTGCGTTGTTCACCATTGCTTTCTGAGCTCATTCCGCGGCAGCTCTGCTGGCGTGGGCACAAGCGTTCACAGCTGCATGAAGAGTGTTGCAGGGGACATAATGGCTGCTGTGTGTGCTGCAGCACAAACTGTCCCACGCAGGCCTGGGCCGGAGAAACAGTGCGGCAACAAACAGCCTTCAAAACAATGCATTCATTTCCTGTCTTAACACTGGACTGAACGAGGCCCAGTAGGCTGGTTCCACCTCACCCAGAGACCTCCACTGACGCCATCATTTTAGAAGCCCGCTGTTCATCAGGAATGAAAGACACACATACAGAGAAGAGAGGTGGCAAGCATTTGGGGTTTCTTCCCTTCAGAGCAAGATGTAATTAAAACTTTTTTTTTTAATGTCCTTATCTGGGCATAAAAAATACAGTGTGGTAAAAATACTGGAGAGGTGTTAGAAGCTATTTCAGTTTTAAGTCTTTCTGATGTCAAATGCTTGTGATTCACTATCTCTGCTAAAAATACTGGCATGAGGCTCCCTGGGCTTCTCTGCTTCTCAGCAAGCCAGCTGGCTCTGCCGTGAGCTCACCTGTCCACCCCACCTGAGCTTCCACCCTCCTGCAGGGAAAGTCCTGCTGGGAGTTGGTTTCAGATAGCTCTCTACTAACGATCATGGTAATAATAATAACAGCCAACAGCTACTAAGTACCTACTAAGTAGCAGACCCAGTTCTAATTCCCTGAATCCTCACTAGAACCCTATGAGGCAGGTTCTATCATTAGTCCCATTTTACAGATGATGAAACTGAGGTATGGAGAGGTTGAGCAACTTGCCCAAGCTCCTAACTTGTAAGTCTTTCCAAATACATACCCAGAGTCTCCCATGAACCCACCTGTGCAGGTAATTGCCTCACTCCCTATTTGTGATGGAATGCATCCATAGCTCTTGCATGAGACAGGCACATCTTGAGGGGGCATTGGGAGGGCTTCTAGGGTAGGAAGTGCTCTGAGGAGATACAAGAGAGGAATGGGAACGAAGCCTTGTTAGTCTGAGAAGGGAATGCATTTGGAGCGGCAACCACAAGGATGCTTACTTCCACGGCTGCCAATTATTCGAACACGAGGAGACCCTCCGCGGATCTGTTCAGAAAGCCATGACCCACGCACAGGGCGCTCCTGACTGTTGAGGCTGGCTGGGCTGAACTTGTGCATCAAACATGCCTCAAGACTGTTAGTGATGTTGGGAGGGTCTCAGAGGGGTCAAACAGTGGCAGCGGGAAAGGACAGGGCAGGCTGGGGAACATCATTAAGACGGAAACATACACATGGGACTTAGGAACCGAAAGAGCCTTTAGAGATGGTCCAGCCACCTCCTCATTTTATAATCGAGGGGCTGAGGGGCAGGAGGGTGAAGCCCCAGTGGATACCACTCAGGTGGTTCAAGGCAGAGCCAGGAGTAAAACCAAGGTCTGCTCTCTCTACCTGCAGAAAAGAACGAACCTGTTAGGGAAACGTTGACCGAAACCACCTGCCTTGGCCAGGTACAATAATAACACCTTGCATGAGTTGTCTCACAACAGGAGGTCCCACTAAGGAACATGGTGCGGCCGCTGAAAACTAACCGGGAGAATTCGGGAGGGGCCGCAAGGAGGGAGGAGACACCAGCCTGTGATATCGATGTTATGGAAAAAACCCGAAGAAACTTTTTGGCCAGCCCAATATAGCCTACCAACCTCCCAGAATCCTTTGCGCTGGAATCTGTCTTGGCTGAGCGATGCGTGTACCACCAGGAAGGGCCCGGAGTCAGACTACGGGTTAAGCAAGGCGACTGGCCAGAGACAACTTGGAAACTAACCCCATCACCATAAAACCCGAGACCGCGAGCCCCGTGGCAGAGCCGTCCTCCTGGGTTCCCTCACCCTCCTGCTCTCCACCCGGGCGCCCCTTCCCAATAAGGTCTCTTGCTTTGTCAGCACGTGTGTCTCCTCGGACAATTCACTTCCGAGCATTAGACAAGAGCCCACTCTCGGGCCCTGGGAGGGGTCCCCCTTCCTGCAACAAATCCAGTTAGAACCATTTGTTATTTACTGAAGACCAAAGGCTGTGCTAGTTAATGTCTTGGCAGAGATGTAACAGGAAAGAGATAGAAGATGCGATTCCTCCTCTCCCGAGGCTTACCATGTCTCTGGGGATACACATGATACATAAAAGCGAGCACTGGTGGGCTGACCTCGCCTCTTCCCTCGTGAATCCAGCCACAGTTAAGAACAGAGGAGACACGAGTTCACGGGAGAATCAGGTTAGGGCAGTAGAACCCGGGAAGGGGTCCTAGAAGCGCACCCTGTTCCATACTGAGGTAGACGAAAGGGGTGTCAATTGGTAGAGAGAAAGCAAAAAACATGCAACGTGGAAATAAATACCTCTTGTGCCAAAGGACAAAGGAGCAATGAGTGAGAACCATCCACACGGGCTGCAAACAGGCTCGTCTGATGGGCATGGAGAGTGTGTGTCCACAAGTGGCGAGAAATGATGCCGTGAAGTGAAACGGGCATTAAAAACGTTCCTGTCACACCGTGAGCAGCTGGCCCTCTGAGGAATCTGCCCTGGTTTGATGGCTAAGGAACAAACCAGGTGGTGTAGGCAACACCACAAGACGAGTACATGCGATGTTTCCCAGCACATCGTCACCTTGACAACCAGGAAGCCACCTAATGGTGTCAAGAAGGGTGATGGGGTTTCTCACTGTCATCTAGGTGTGACGCTGGGCTCAGATGATAAACTGAGCAAGAGAGACTCAGCCCTGGTTGGGCTTTTCACAGGTGCGTTGGGTCACAAGCGTTCCGGCAGAAAGTTAGCACTTTTTCGTCATTCAAAAGTAAGGAGGCCTAGCAATTCTCAGGAGCAGTAAACACTCAATATATTCCGTGGATGTTTACGTGACTGAATAAAATCCTGGGCTTACTCTGCCCTGACACCGACTCAAGTGGAGAGACAGGCGTCCATGCATCCCTCTTCCTGCTCTGCTGGCTGGGAGCCACGGCAGCATGTGGCTGCTTTCCTAGGTGGTACCCCCCGTTTCTAGGTGAGCTGCCTCCCCGTAGAGACTGTGGAAGAAAAATGTCTCTTGCCATATGGCACTGGTATACAGGAGGTGTATTAGTTTCTGGTCGCTGCTGTAACAAATTGTCACACATTCAGTGATGTAAAACAATACAAACATATTATTTTGCAGTTCTGGAAGCCAGAAGTCCAAAACAACTTTCACCAGGCTAAATCAAGGTGTCCCTTTTAGAAGCTCTGGGAGAGAATCCATTTCCTTGCCTGTGTGAGTTTCTAGAGACCTCCTGCGTACCTTGGCTCATGGCCTCTTCCGCCATCTTCAGAGCCAGCAGTGGAGCGTCTCCAAATTTCTGTCTCTGACCCCTTCTTCTGCCATCACATCCTTCTCTGAGTCTGACTCTCCTGGTCCTCTCTTATGAAGACCCTTACGATGACAATGACCCCACCTGGACAATCCAGGATAAGTTCCCCGTCTTATCAACCTTCATTTAATCAGCTGCAAAGTCCCTTTTGCCATGTACGGCAACGTATTCACACGCTGTGGGCATGAAGGCGTGGGTATCTTTGGGGAACCGTCGTTCGGCTGACTGCAGTAGTAGGAGTGAACGAACAGCACGTTGCATGCACGTCAGCACTTCCTTCTAGAGCCTCTGCTCACCATGTGACCTTGCCCGGTGTGTCTCATGCTGAACAGCTTGGCCCTGGACCTTCTATACATTCAAGGACATTTGACTTCATAAGAGGACTTTCTAGACGCAAGCTGTTTAGCAGTCTGGCCTCAGAGAGAAGCGCAGTGTCTGATGGAGGTAAACAGCACAGGGTATCTCTTTTTCCCAAGCTAACTGTAAGCATCTTAACGTTTGCTATTGCCGATAGGTTTACTTGTCTTTTATTAACGAATTTTTCCTCATAGCTACACAATGAGGAGGCCTGTCTGTCTCTCCTGGGCTTATAGATGAGTAAAAGCAAGGCCTGGAGAGGACCAGCTGGGGCCTGGAACTAGAGCTCAGTGCTGCGGAAGTCACAGTTATTGGGGTTCTGAGTTTTGGCTTCCGCATTTCACGTCTTTGTCTCTAACTGGAAGAGTGGAACCTCTTGGGTCTTACTTGTTTAAGTTACAGCTTAGAGTTATGATGAGATCAAAATTCTCTTTCTTCCTCTCTCTGTTGGCACACTTTCTTTTTTTCAGTGCCTGACTTGAAGGTTGCTGTAAGAAGAACCTTGATGAACTTGTGACACTAAACTAGCAGGGACAAAGCACCTCTCGGGCGATTTCTCCCCAGCGTGGAAATGATTTACCAAGTCCTTCTGGCTTCCTGATTCAAAACTGGAACTTATTTTCAAAGTTTTAATGACAGCCAGTTCAAAGTTGGTTGCCAAAATAAGTTGTACTTAAAAAACAAAAACAAGCCATCTGTTCAAGTTAGAGCAGCACCACAATTATTTTACCATTGTTTTGATAAGGATAAGTTCAAAAACTAAGATTTTGTACCCTTGTAACAAAATCAAGGTTCAGGCAACTATTACTTGGCCATAGAAATGTTGAGTAATTATTTAAAATATGTTGTAAAGTACAAGGACTGAGATGAAGTGGAAGGGACTGCATGAAGATGAAGGACAAGAAAAATGCCAGCATTAAGTATCTATAGATGATCATATGTTTGTATATTGCATATGATTCTTGATTAATGCTAAGTGCAAAGAACTGTACATATGTTATCTTATTTAAGCCTTACAACAATACTAGGAGATAAGCATCATTTCCAGCCAACACTCATGGAATCTGGAGGATGGATACAGCCTGGAAAAAAGGCTCCACTAGAAGATTAACAAAACTAAAGTGGTTTCTTTGGTGGAGAAAAAAAAAAAGGTATTAGAAGCAAATAAAATATGGAACAAAAAGAAGAAATGACTACATACACAGTGAAATTTTTTAAAGTAGTACAAATGTCAACATATGGAGAATCCCTATCTTATACAAGTTGTTCCAGAAAACAGAAAAAAAGTAAAGGCTGATGTCTTTTTTTTTCTTTTCTTTTGGCCATGCTGCAAGGCATGCAGGATCTTAGTTCCCCAATCAGGGGTCGAACCTATGCACCCTACAGTGGAAGCATGGAGTCCTAACCACTGGACTGTCAGGGAATTCCCGATGTCATTTTTTAAAAATTAAATTTATTTATTTATTTATGGCTGCAATGGGTCTTTGTTGCTGCACCTGGGCTTTCTCTAGTTGCGGAGAGTGGGGGTCACTCTTTGTTGCAGTGCCCATGCTCTAGGCACACGGGCTTCAGTAGTTGTGGCTCAGGCTCTAGAGCACAGGCTCAGTAGTTGCAGCGCATGGGCTTAGTTGCTCCACCGTATGTGGGATCTTCCTGGACCAGGGATCGAACCCGTGTCCCCTGCATTGGTAGGCGGATTCTTTTTTTAAAAAAATTAATTAATTTATTTATTTTTGGCTGTGTTGGGTCTTCGTTTCTGTGTGAGGGCTTTCTCTAGTTGTGGCAAGCGGGGATCACTCTTCATCGCGGTGTGCGGGCCTCTCACTGTCGCGGCCTCTCTTGTTGTGGAGCACAGGCTCCAGATGCACAGGCTCAATAGTTGTGGCTCACGAGCCCAGTTGCTCCGCGGCATGTGGGATCTTCCCAGACCAGGGCTCGAACCCGTATCCCCTGCATTGGCAGGCGGATTCTCAACCACTGCCCCACCAGGGAAATCGTACCTGATGTCATTTTTGAGGCTAGAATAATCATGATTCCAAAACCAAACAAGGATAACAGAAGAAGAGAAAATTATAGGACCATTTCTTCTTTGAATGTATTGTAGATGCACAAAAATAGTAGCTAATGAAATGCAGTTGTATGATTACCCAGAGGTCAGTGGGCAGGGCTGAAAATTCCAACCCTCTGATCACTGTTCTTCGAGGCCGTCTAGGGTTCCCACTCCAAGTCACCTCATTAACATAAAGCCAGGTGTGATCAAGAGGCTTGTTAGGAATAACAAAAGACACTCCTATCACTTTGGAAATTCCAAGGGTTTTAGGAGCTCTGAGCCAGGAACCAGTGGGAAAAAACAAATAGATTTCCTATACCACACCATCCTTTCTTATACTCATCTAATGGTAATCCATAAGTCTGCAGACACACTTTCTAGTGTCCATGAACTTAGTCCTGTGCATTGAGTACTGACTCAGGAGTCCCATAGCACTGCTTCAATTTTTGGCTTTGAACAAAGCTGTGTGACCCTGGGTAAGCGATTTATTCTCTCTGATACTCACTTCCTTATCTCTAAAATGGAAATGCCGATTCCTACCTCTGAGTTTTGTGCTAAATATTACATTGAGTTATCCTCAAGTTTTTGCATAGTGCATGATCCACAGCAGTTTCAGCCAAATCTTTCATGAAATGCCAACACACCCAATGCCTGGGCTTGAATCTTGCACAAGATGCTTTGTTACGCTCATGACATGTCTCTTTTGAATACAACTATACGGATTTGTGCCATTACCCAGTAGCTGTGTAGTATAAGTCATTTTCTCAGGCTATTGATGAATATTCTTCACATGGCAGAACCAAAACCCTTACTAAAGAGAAGACAAGTTACGTTGATTTCTTTTTCCAGTCAACAAATTCTGTCATTCAGTATTAGGAGATTAGATAAATCAGAGCAGTTTTCATTGTAAAATCCTGTAGGTTAGTACTGAGTAATCTGTTGTTTTTAAAATTGACTTGATGAGTATTGTCTCTAGGATAATGTATGTAACATATATATGTAATTGTTCACCTAGTTACATTCATTGTGTTTTAAGGGCCCTTATCCTGAATCACTTTCTTGGCCAAATTATTATGCAACTTTTTTCATATAAAAATGGAACTACCAAAATTTCAGTATGAACTTACATCTATAGGGCATTTGCCAAGCAAAAACTATTCTACTGTTTTTTATATTTCAAACTTAAGCAGCTTAATAGAAATAAAGCTGCTCTTTCAAAGTCTTCTAATTTATTCCAAATACTCTCAGTGGGAAGACGTGTATTTCTATCTTTATAATCAAGATGTGCTACTGCCTGGTGTTCTTTTCATCATCTCATATTTTCCCACGTGGCTAGGTAGTATTTTGTAGTCTTTAAAAATCTGTGCAAGCAGGCTTGTTTTCAATTATGCATTATGACCAGTGGATAATCAACTCCTTCACTAACCTTACTAGTAGGGAAATGTGCAGGGCACATCGCTTTTCTGTGGCAGATTTCATCTGCAGGTTTCTGAAGATGGCCACAGAAATATATATGCCATACCGCTTGACCATCTTACAATATGATGATTATGCTAATCTACCACTGAGTGGTGGCAGTCTATGTTCCTTCCCCTTGAACTCAGACAAATCCCTGTATCTGCTTTGACTCACAGAACATGGTGGAAGTGAGTCTGTCAGATAAGAGGCAATATGGCTTCCACCTACTTCTGTCTCTGTCTGCACTTGCCTTGGGAACCCAGCCACCATGTTGTGAGGAAGCCCAAACCACATGGAGAAACCACACAGAAGAATTTCAGCCTCAGCTAGGGTTCAGGCTAACGGCCAACATCATCCACTCGACAGGCCTTCAGATCAGAGCTACCCATAGAACGTTCTGCAATTATGGAAAACTTCCGTTTCTGTTTGTGCTAATATGGTAACTTACTACCACATGAAGCTATTGAGCAATTGTAATGTAGCTAGTGTGAATGAAAAAGTGAATTTTAAATTTCATTTAACTTTATTTCATTTAAATTTAAATAACTGCATGTGGCTAATGGCTGCCACACTAGACAGTTTAGCCCTCAGCCTTTGAATCTTCCTGCAGAAGCAACAAACATCACGGAGCTGAAACAAGCCATCCCCACTGTGCTCTCTCCATATTCCTAACTCTTGGAAGCATGAGAGATAATAAAATTATTGTTGGTTTAAGCCACTCAGTATTGGGGTGATTTGTTACACAGCGGTCAACAATGAATACATTCTACTATTCTGTTTGATTTTTTTTGTGCTCTACGGCGAATGAAGATGCACAAGCCTCTTCCATCTTTTAAAAGGCCTCTAGCTATGGTTTTGTGTCTCTGCTTCTCTTCATGGCCAGGTTTCTTGAACAAATCATCTAAACTTTAACATCCTCACACACAGCTTATTCACTAGTCAACACCCACTAGGATCTGGATACGGATGAGGTCACAGTAACATTAGTTCAGGCTTATTCCTATCACTTGGAAATTGCAGGACTTCAGAACCCACACCCTGTCTCCGTGTTCTCCCCTACCTATTTCCGAGCAAAGCTCACCCTGGCAGAAAAAGCCACCCTCTTGTGGATGAGAAATTGCAAAAACATAACCTTTTCTGGTGGCCTAGAAAAAGAAACCCCTTTAAGAAAAGGACATGCCTACCTGAAGGCTGATGCAGTCCATGGCTTGACAAGTGGCACGTGGGCTGGATTTTAGCTCCTCCTTGCTCCCCTGAGCCAGGCATCCTTGCCTAGGGTGCCAGCAGCACGGACGGTATGACCCATGCAGTAGTTGTGTGTCCAGGATGCTCAGAGCTTTCTCACATGTGGCCATCAACATTCCTCCCATGGGCTGCTCTGGTCCCCTGTGGAAGCCTGTGGCCTGTGAAGTCTCTGGAGAGGGCATCTTGTGAAGCGCCCTGGATGTGGACACCCTTCCCAGCCCAAGAACTCCCCTAACTGCAGAATCCTTGGGATCCTCAAACGGAGCTGCTTTCCCAGGACTTCTCCCCACTCTAAAGCTGCACCAAGATCCCCAGTGAGATGTGGAGACCAGCCTGGCGGCTTCACTGTGTGGCATGAAGGCCAACAAGGAAACAGCTCTTTCTGCTGACGTCTTTGCCTACTTCTCTCCACAGGGCTCAGAACCACTCACGGGGTACGGCTGGGGCCATGGAGCCTCACGGCCTCTCCACGTGCATCCTCTTTCCTTACCCCGCACACCTCCCACATCAAATCCCAGATGTCCCTCCGTGATCCTCTCCCCCCTTCGTGAAACTCGCCGGCCCCGTGGTCCTCGGATGTCATCGGGGCATCCAAAGGAAATTTACGATGGTAAACTAAGTAAAACTCCCAAATGCTATTTTTTGCCCAAATGAGCCAGACATCTGGGTCGAGAGTGTGGTTTTAGGGTTTCAATTTCCTAGAACACAGTAACTCTGTTACAGAAGTGGGTAAATATTTCCACGACAGCAGGTCTTTAGAAGGGGGATGGGTTACCTTCTGTCTCCATTGGGAAAATCCAAGTTCACCGCACAGGAGGCTGAGGAAGTGGCTGCTGGTGCTCTGCAAGGCTGTTTTCAGTCTCCGGAGGCCTGAGACATGGCAAAACAAGTGATAGCCAAAGACATCCAAAGGTTAAACAAGGCACATCAGGATCTGACCTTCACGCAGCTCACCTTGGGGGTAGTACATGGTTCAATATGCGATATATTTCAGTCCAATAAGAAAGGGCCAGTTTGTAATGAGGGATTCTGATTTGTTTGAAAGATGCCAAAGTATTATTGAGTATGTTGATTATAACTGAATACAAATTTTTTCAGGGACACATGCCACACTTTTTTTTCCTCCCCTATTAATCAGCTTTGGAACACTAAATTAATAAATGCACTGGTTGTTAACCAGATGATAAGCTTTTACATTTTTGGTCTAGGTTGAATAAACTCAGTGATACTAAAGATTAGAGTGTTCAAGAGAAAAGGAAATACTATTCTTCCCAAGATGATATTCTTGGATATCACTGTCAAAATATGGTCTGACAGGAAAACATTTCAGGAATGATTAAACTTCTTGTGTGTTTAATGAATTTTTCTTTTTCAGCATTAACTCCCACAAATCCTTCTCAAAATCTTGTGAAGTAGATCAATTTCCTTTCTAATCTGAATAAACCTACAGTCCTCAAAAATGATACTGATGGGGCCTCCCTGGTGGCGCAGTGGTTGAGAGTCCGCCTGCCGATGCAGGGGACACGGGTTCGTGCCCCGGTCCGGGAAGATCCCACATGCCGCGGAGCGGCTGGGCCCGTGAGCCATGGCCGCTGGGCCTGCGCGTCCGGAGCCTGTGCTCCGCAACGGGAGGGGCCACGACAGTGAGAGGCCCGCGTACAGCAAAAAAAAAAAAAAAAATGATACTGATGCTTACTAAAATTCAACATTTTAAAGAAAACCTTTCAATAATACATACTTTATGGCTAATTTTATATTTAAAATCAAATGTCCTTGGATTTTTCTAGGTCCTCTGATATAAATGTGGCATAGTGGAAAATTACATTTAGAAGATTAATTTTGATAGAAATTGGCCAGTTAGACCAAATTATCAACCTATAACTTGGATACAGATTTGTCTGTGGAACAAAGCCAGAAGGAATTCCCTTTGCTGGTTTGCCCCTTGGGATAGCTGGGTGTGGTTTATTTTCTTCTCTGACTGGAACAAAGATATGCAGGAAAATCTTCTTTTACAACTAAAATTCCTCATTTTTACAAACAAGCTTAAGGAGAAAAAAAAAAAAAATGCAGGGGATCAAGCCTGGCTTAATCGTTTGCTTATACTGGTGCATATACTGGATTTTTTCCAGGTTAACAAAACTAAAGCCACAGGGAAGATGTATGCAGTCGTATATTTAAGCTACTGGCTCACACAGTTTAATGGCTGAAAGTATATAAAAAAATATGAAGGCGGAAGAACAACGGTAAGCAGTTATGAGACATAACAAGTTTTCTTATTCTTTATTAGTTTAAAGGAAGCCGGAACCCGATAACAATATACCACATACGGTTCAGAACCAAACAAAGGCTGCTTAGTTATTTATTTTGCAGTTGCTCCTTTTAGGAAGTGAGAAAAAACAGCTCTATTGGCACTCAAGTTTATTTTCTATTAAAATCCCCATAAATTAGAAAACCTCTCATAAAACAGTGGAAATGGAAAAAACTGTTATTCAGAAAAAACTTTAAGTATCCTAGTTTTCTATAGCACGTTGGGTCGTGTGATCAGTCTCATAAGGCCACTTAAAAAAATAATTCAACCTCTGTATTCTTCTTTAGGATAATACATAATAGTGTCTTGCCCTCTGATGGAAATACATGAAAAATTTATACTTGCTCAGTTTTGAGCACTGAAAACACTTCTCCCTCCACTCCCGATTTGCTGTTTCTCATATCCTGCATGAATAAAAGGATGCCGCTTAGAAACCAGGGCCTTGCTGCCATTGTATTTTTTCTAATTAAAATTCAGAGTATTAAACACAGTTGAGTACATCCAAGCATACATGACATACCGTTATCACATACCGGAAGCTCCAATCAAGAGCACTGGGCAAAGGCCCATTTCATAACATCATTAAGATTCATTGTACGCTGCTGTTCAGAAAGACTTTGTCAAAGCAGATAATAATGGCCTGTCAGAAGTGCACAAACAGAAATTTATATTAAATTGTCCTTTCCCTCCTTTATTAGGATGGGAATCTACTTGCAGTTCCAGTACATGGGCTCAGAGGTTCAATAAAAAGGCTTCCAGGTTTTAAGACTGCAAAATATTACCAAAGTAAAGTATTAAAAAAAAAAGTTAAGTGAAAAATATTTGAGTAACTAGGTGGCGGTATAGTAATCAAGCATAACGACTTTATCAGAACAAAAGAAGGTGTATCTCAGGGGTGTGAAGGCAGTTTGAGTCGCAAGGCAGAGTGTTTAATTTGGAACAAATCAAATAAAAGAATTGCTTTCTTTTCCTTAAGAACCTTTGGGACTCTTCATGTTATGTTATAATCTCAGAAAAGAAAGCTCGCTCATTACATTTTTTTTTCCTTTTACATCCTGCTGAGTGAACATGCCTGGGAGACAAACGTTACATGCTGGCTTCCTGAGTGTAGTCGTAAGTAGGATGTTATCTGTAGATTCGATGATGAAAATTACTTCTTTAGACTCGATACTTTTCTTTGCCGTGTTCATTGATCACACATATGTGCTGAAACAATAAAGGATTTAAATGCATCAGCCTCTTAACAAAATATAATAAGTCCCCTACATATGAACGAGTTCCATTCCGAGGGCGTTCGTAAGTCCAATCTGTTCGTAAGTCCAACAAAGTTAGCCTAGGTACCCAACTAACACAATCGGCTATATTGTACTGTATTGTGATAGGTTTATAATATGTTTGCATCTTTGGGCTTCCCTGGTGGCGCAGTGGTTGAGAGTCCGCCTGCCGATGCAGGGGACATGGGTTCGTGCCCCGGTCCGGGAAGATCCCACATGCCACAGAGCGGCTAGGCCCGTGAGCCATGGCCGCTGAGCCTGCACGTCCAGAGCCTGTGCTCCACAACGGGAGAGGCCACAACAGTGAGAGGCCCGCGTACCGCCAAAAAAAAAAAAAAAAAAAAAAAAATGTTTGCATCTTCGAAAGTTCGCAACTTGAAGGTTCATATTTAGGGGACTTACTGTATAAACTGCAGAAAATGGGATTCAGTAAGAACAGAATGTCATATCCTACCTGCTTATTGCTCATTTAAATACATACCTATGTATTTATATGTTTATGTACATACATATATGTATAAGCACACACACGCACACATATATGTATACGTGCACATATACATAAAATCTAAAGAGACCCACTAAAATGCTTGACAAAAGTTTCTTCATTGTTTTAGGGCCTCCCTGGTGGCGCAGTGGTTGGGAGTCCGCCTGCCGATGCAGGGGATGCGGGTTCGTGCCCCGGTCCGGGAGGATCCCATATGCCGCGGAGCGGCTGGGCCCGTGGGCCATGGCCGCTGGGCCTGCACGTCCGGAGCCTGTGCTCCGCAGCGGGAGAGGCCACAACAGTGAGAGGCCCACGTACTGCAAAAAAAAAAAAAAAAAAAAAGTTTCTTCATTGTTTTAGTTTTGAGCTCTTTTCTGAATCTGGCTCTGTAGGTCTGTAACAACCAGAAATGCTGAGGATGGTGGAGTACAGTTAGCAGTGGTGGAGATAGATGTGTCCGGCTGGTGAAGTTACTTACACCTTCTAGGGTGAATAGAGAAAGAGCTGTGCTAAACACAGTACTGACTCTCCTCTGACCCTTTTTGGGTAGCAAGAAATGTGTCAGAAATATTTTGATGGCACGCAACACAAATGGTGTTGGGTGAATGTAAGCAAAAGGGGGGGTGTTATTGGTAGGGTACTGGGGTAGCTCGCAGAGGTAGAGGAAGAGCAGAGCAATGAAGCAACTGGAAGGCAGGAACCGGGGTAGCTCCAGACCTCAGCCCACGGCTTAAGTCCAAAATCCCTTGGTCTCCGTGGCGTTGGCTTAGGTTTCTAAATCCTAGGAGAGAGACACGGACTGGTCCACTTTGGGTAAGATGTTTACCTCCAGATCATTCAGCAATGATAGGGTCATACACTTGGGGGTCCGTGTCTACATGTTAAAATGATTTCTCCCAAAGGGGGGAATAGTTACGAGCTACATGCTGCTGTAATTGGAACCTTCTAGATTTCAAGCACTGACACTAAACAGTTTATTGAACATTGACTGTTAGTATGGTTGAGAGGAGACACAGTCGATGACGATGGAGAAGAATCAGTAACAAGCTATCTTTCTGCTTTTAACTTCCTTATTTCCTTCATACAAAATAGAGACAATCATAATTGCTTCCATCAACCTAATACCTACCTTGCTGGGCCATGGTGGAAATTCACTGGGATTACGAATGCCAAGTGCCCAGGATATTCCTGACACAGAAGACACTCGATAAATGGCAGCCATCATTACGGCTATCGCAAAACTTTGTTAAATTGATGTCATTGTTAAGTTCTTGTGAAAAGGGGGCTAGGGATTTGCATGCAAGACTTACGTTCAGATCTCTGAAGTATTCATTGTAATCTAAGGCATAACCCACCACAAATAAGTTTGGGATCTCAAATTCAGCATCTGAGCAGAGAGAGGGAGGAAAAAAATCAAAGGAACACAATTTAAAGAACATAAGTGTAAAGCCACCATATGCTACTGTTGGCACTTAACCTATGACGACTTTCCATTAGGCAGAAGTAAGTGAGAAAAGTGACAGACAATGCATAGGATGAGCCCAGTAGGACCTGGACCGGAGTGACTCTACTCAGGGAGACAGAACGACCAGCAAACAGACGGTGAAAAATGACTGCAGTCCCGGTAGACAGAGCTGAGCAAGGGCTCAGGCAGCCCCGTGGATATCAAGAAGTGTGCATGCGTCAGGCATGCAGCCCTGCTGTTCCAAAGCAAGCAGTATCCAATGATATCATATGCCAAAGGAAACACTGCAAAGCATGAAGTGCAGTTCAAACAGAAGGTATTCCAATGCTGTAATACATGAATAGGGGCACAGGCTGTTGCAATAGGAAGCCATCCTCCCACGGCACTCAGTGTCCTCAGCCGGATAAAGGGCTGGAAAGAAAACCCGGGAGACAAGATGAGAGGAAAAGGGACTGTCCAGCCTGAGGAAGACAATGCTAAGGGTTACTCTAATGCTAGTCTTTGAGTCCATAATGCAGATGATAGTAATTAGCTCTCTGTCTCCACTCAGGGCAGGATGGGAGTAAATGGATTGAAATGCAGTAGGAGACACTTAGGTTAAGCAGAGGATGAATATATTGAAAGAAAGATGATTTTTATTGAAAAGAATTCTTAAGGAACATATAATAGCTCTTCTTCTTTAGGTCTTGAAACTATAGCCCAATGATTTTTCAAATTCTTTCCAGTATTGGGGAAATCTTATGTTTATCACGGTATTGCAAACGAGAGATGTACTCGCTTACTTTTATGAAACAGTACTTTGGCATAGCCAGTGGACTTACAGCCCAGAGAAATGTATCTCCATCATTGACCATTCACCACCATTTTGGTCCTTCTGACCAAGGATGCTTCCACATGGAAGATGCTTCCACTGGTTCTTGCTCGCAGAAAGTGCTAGAGGTGAGGGACTTATTTTTCTAAGGATTCCATTATGGGTCACTGTTAGGAAGCCTATTTGACCCCTCCAAACTGTAGGTTTCTTGAGAAAAAATAATCAAAGAGAAGAAGCAGAGCAGAAGAAAAGATGTCAGAGGATATAAAAGGTGTCATTGAGCATGAAGGAAAAAGTCAATTACGAGAAAGGACCAAAAAGTACAAAGCCTCAGAAATCCGGGAAGAAAGAGAGAACAGAGATTCTGAGCTAGCTAAAAGAATATTAGCAAATCCCAGGAACCCCAGGTTGTAAGGATAATGATGACTTTACAGCGAGCAATGCAATCCTTAAAACAGGCATGGCAACTCAGACTGGGAAAAGTCAATTCACAAGGCCAAACCTTCTGAGAAAAAGAATGTTGGGGCTTCCCTGGTGGCTCAGTGGTTAAGAATCTGCCTGCCAATGCAGGGGACACGGGTTCAAGCCCTGGTCCAGGAAGATCCCACATGCCACGGAGCAACTAAGCCGTGTGCCACAACCACTGAGCCTGCGCTCTAGAGCCCACAGGCCACAACTACTGAGCCTGCATGCTGAAACTACTAAAGCCCACGTGCCTAGAGCCTGTGCTCCACAACAAGAGAAGCCACCGTGATGAGAAGCCTGCACACAGCAACGAAGAGTAGCCCCCGCTCACCGCAACTAGAGAAAGCCGGCGCAGCAATGAAGACCCAACGCAGCCATTAAAAACAAAACAAAACAAAACAAAACAATGGATCAGGGACTTCCCTGGTTGCGCAGTGGTTAAGAATCCACCTGCCAATGCAGGGGACACAGGTTCGAGCCCTGGTCGGGGGAGATCCCACATGCCACAGAACAACTAAGCCCGTGCGCCACAACTACTGAGCCTGTGCTCTAGAGCCCGCGAGCCACAACTACTGAGCCCGCAAGCCACAACTACTGAAGCCCATGCACCTAGAGCCCATGCTCCACAACAAGAGGAGCCACCACAATGAGAAGCCTGCACACCGCAACGAAGAGTAGCCCCCGCTCGCTGCAACTAGAGAAGCCCCGCATGCAGCAATGAAGACCCAACGCAGCCAAAAATAAATAAATAAAAATTAATTAAAAAAAAAAAAAAGAAGAACACTGGATCAGTAGGACAGAACAGCCAGGAATCAGAGTGACCTATGTCTAGCTGGTAAATGGCTGCAGTTCCTACCCTTATATTTGCAATGGCAGATGCTACTTACAGATGCAGGGCAAGAGTAAAAGCCACGATTGCAACCAGACTGCCTGGGTTCAATACTGACTCTACACTTACAGCTTTGTGACCTTGGCAAACTCTTTAACCTGGTTGTGTTCAATTTCCTCATCTGTAAAATGGGCACAGCAATAGCACCTACTTTAGAGGAATGTTGCAAGGATTAAATGTGTTAATCTCTGTGTAGCCCTTAGAACAGAGTCAGGCTCATCATAATCTCTTACTATGTGAGAATCTTTCTGTTTTGTAAATAAATTCATTTGCATCTTTTTTTTTTTAGATTCCACATATAAGCGATGTCATATTTGTTTTTGTCTAGCTTACTTCACTCAGTATGATGATCTCTAGGTCCATCATGTTGCTGCAAATGGCATTATTTCATTCTTTTTTTATGGCTGAGTAATATTCCATTGTATATATGTACCACATCTTCTTTATCCATTCATCTGTCGATGGACATTTAGGTTGCTTCCATGTCTTGGCTATTGTAAATAGTGCTGCAATGAACATTGGGCATGTATATTTTCAAATTATAGTTTTCTCTGGATATATGCCCAAGAGCAGGATTGCAGGATCATATGGTAACTCAAACTCACAGACATAGAAAACAAACTTATGGTTACCAAAACGGAAAGGGGAGGGGAGAGATGAATTAGGAGGTTGGGATTAACAGATACACACTACTATATATAAAAGAGAGACCCAACAAGGACCTACTGTATAGCACAGGGAACTATACTCAATACTTCATAATAACCCCTATAAGGAGGAAGAATCTAAAAAAGAATATATATATACACACATACACATATATATGTATAACTGAATCACTGTGCTGTACACCTGAAACTAAGACATTGTAAATCAACTATACTTCAATTTTAAAAAAATTTTTAAAATTAAAAAAATAAATCTCTTACTACTGTTAGCTGCTGTTATTTTATTCATGCTGCTGCTGTGACACAAGACATTTGTAACTAGTTGGATATGTCTGAAGTGCATGTCTTTCAACTTCAGTTGAAATCTTCTCTACACAGTATCTTACATTATTTCCTTAGAAGATTTCTGTTTATTAACCTTGTTGGACCTTAACTATATCCAGATTACATTCCCCAAGCCAGTAACTGGATAGGGACATGCTATCGGGTCTATCTGGCCAGAACTGACATTGTCTAGATTTAATACACCCCGCCTAGGAATGAAACTTGTTTTTAGAATAAAGAATCACTGGTTCAATGTCACTGGCACATTACCCATCCATAGTGTGCTTCTTGTGCTTATGTTTGTTCAGCTTGCTGATGAGAACTGCAGCCAAATTATCCCAGAGGCTTGAGTGCAAATGGAAGTCATAAAAATCAAGCTGAAGTCTGCCTATGCAAGTGAAAAAAAAAATCGCCTCTAGTGTTAGAATAATAAATAATCAAGCAGCTTGTTTATCCTCTCTGGCATTAGAACTATTCGTATCCTGGGGAGGAGGGAGGAAAGTGCCTTAGATGAAGAAAGTCCTTCAGAACATGTGTCTGAACTCAAGTGTGAAGATGGTATCTAGAGATATTTGCTCTGTTAATTCTCTGTGTTATTATACTTGTGTTTGAAGGTGGTGGAGAGGTGTCTCCTATTTCCCCTTCTGCGCTAAACTTCAGGCTTGCTGGAGGTCAGCACTGTGCACTGTCCGCTCACAGTTCCTGGAGCCAGTAGAACACCTCTCAACCTGCCCAGTGCCTCTCGGTGTCCAACTGGTGGGGACAGAGGCCAAGGCAGGAATCCCGTGCAGCCAAGTCAGCCCAGGAGGGGGTCACGTCTCCCTCTACCCCCGAAACCAATTTAGCTGAGTTCTTAGGAGTGAAGGTACTACGGAAAACCTAAAAATAAAAACATTCCATGTACACAACACAGTTCCTGGGAAAGATGCAAAATCAGAAAATGAAAACCTCTGGTTGTAGAGGGTTCTATTGCTGGGGAGACCACAGACATTTTATGGGACCATCAAATCTTTATAGCTTCCGTTTCACAAGAATGCCAACAACGAGGAAACCAAAGATTCTGAAATACAAAACACTACCACCAGCCAACAAACAACCGACAAAAACCCAAAAAACACTTACAGTCAGGTCTAAAGCCATCACTTCTAGGTGTTCTCTTCACCAACAAACTACCATTAAAAGAAAAAAAAAAAAAAGCTTTAGTGATCCAGATGAAACGTTTGTGAATTGCAAATAGAATTGAACATCATTAAAATATATATTTGAAACGTGCATTTTTTTTTCCCTCGGGCACATGGGGCACGAGCACAGCCCTCAAATTCCCTCCTGCGGCACCTCATCAGTGAGATTCTGGATAAAAGGGAGAGGGGCGCGGGCATTGGGGCTCTGCCAGCTGCTCCTGGAAACAACTAACAGAGGCATCGGAAAGAGGGGCTCAGACACACAGCAAAGCATGTCCTCTTCCCTTTCCTCTCTGTCAGGCTAGCGGTCAAATGGGCTGTTTGTTCAGTATGGTCGAACCACAACACTCCAGGGCAAAGGGTCAGTGGTTTGGAATTGACTGCACTCATTGGAAACAGCTTCCTGTGTCAGCATCCCTCTCGTGCTGGTCTGGAAAGACAGAAACAGCGAAGATGTGAACGTGGCACTCACCTGGCTACCTTAATCCTCTTGGGCTTGTATCTCTCTATGCTACCAAGCAACGCTTTCATGGTTCTCCCGGTTCCGACAACATCCTTTGCAAAGAGGACAGACAAATTCAACCAAATGCCTTCGGGCTGCAGTAAAAGGCATCTCATCCAGACAGATGATTCTAGTCCTTATTAACAATGCATCATAATTAGAACTGCCACCAAATTAGAGTAAAAGTAGGAGGCGGAGCCGGTTATATTTTTTAGACAGGTGCTTCTTTCTGGAAGCTGGGTTTGGGGGGAATATATTGGTGACTATTTCCTCCTAGAATCCTTGAGCTGTGTTGAAAGGCTACGTTCAGCCTCTGGAAAGCACGCGGGGCTCTTTATCGAGTGCATTTGGATTCGTGCACGCGCATTCAAGGACTAAATTTGGCCCTGAGGTTATGTAACACAAGACAGGACGCATGAATTTTCATGGACTTGGGGTGTACATCTGAATACGCTGAATGGATAAACGCCTCCCCCCTTGCTCTCCTCACTTAATAGGAGATTCTATGGCTGGGAAGTGAGATGTGTCTGGACAGCAGCTGGTGACAGCCTGTGAGTTCTGAGGGTGCAAGGCTGCTGTGAGCTGGGGCTCATCCCCGCTGATGAGCTGCTGCATAATTAGAGTAGAATGGGCAGCCGAAATTGACTGTACGTGGGACAGAAATCAGCTGTCAGGAGCTGATTATCAAAACAACGGGTCTGAATTTAGCCAGGGTTGGGCAATGCATTTGGCTAGAGGGTCTACTTCATGGGTTACGTCTGAGGCAGAACTGCAGATACATGTGGCACACTTAGGCAATTGTAACCAAAGCTTGAAAACAACTTCCCTGAATTTTTGCCAGCTGATAAGACAGGCCTGCTGGGCTACAGGACCCGTTCTTTCTTTCTTTTCTTTCTTCTTTTTATTTTTTAAACAGAAAAACAAATTAAATTAAGTTATAGATTTCCCCTGGATAGCAAATTTTTAGATTAATTCTATTTATGATTTGGATGCCGAGGGGAGAATTATTCCAAGTCATTAGAGGACATTAGCAAGAACACTGAATTAAGGGTGAAGAGAATTCTAACCTTGGTTTTACTATTAAAAACATTTGGTTCTGTGGGCTAGTTTTCTCTTCTGTGAAAATGTCTGATTCACAAACAGGTATAAGAACCAATTTAGACATGGGTGGCATTAGATATAAAACCGGATGAAGTACCATGCAACTATTATTGCAAAGCTTCCATTCTCAGTTATTTCAAGCCAGTGATTCTAGTTGACTCCTATTCTGTAAAATTTGAAGAGCCCTAAACACAGTGGGAATTCAATAAATCCTTGGCCAGTTTGATAACAGGTTCTATATTTCGAAACTCACCATTAGATTCTTTCAGCTTCCAAGTATGGATAAAGAAAAGTCAGCTTACCTCCACAATGAGGACATTCTGAAATAAAAAAAACAAGACAAAACAAAAAACACAACTATTTAGGATATGAGGCAAATATGGCTCATAAGATAAACACACAGTTTGCTGAGAGTTAGAATTTCACAATCAGCTTAGCTGGTCCTGCACCGTCCATCTAACCCAAATGTTTGGAGGTAACCTAGGCTTCCAGATTCATTTTAACAGTCTTTCTGGAATTACTGAGTGCTGCAATATTGGTGTCTGTACAGGTACAGTCTTTGTATTCATTAAATCCATTAAAGAATCTTAATTTTATCATTAAAATATAAGATTATTTTGTTCATTTTTAAAATAGGTCATGCCCACGGTATCCCCCGTGGATCACACTGACAGAGAAGTCCCCTTGGTATCCTGAACGCATTTGCTATATTCTTAACCATCAACCCATCACAGCTAGTCAGGGTGTGCATTTTTAGTTTGACTGAGGCTTATCAACCATGCCTATTAGCCAACCAGAATACTGGGAGAATACTTGGTTAATTTAATGTCCTAGTTCACAATCTCTTTTTGTTTCAATCTTATAATGAAAACGCTTTTTAAACTGTTAGTCTGCATTCTTGCCTAATTAAATAAAGTGCACTGAACATAATTAAATCTGTTTTTTTGAAAGCTCAGAGCCTTGCAAAACAAGAGTCGTCCTTGAAGTGATTAGTTTCAACTAACTACAAGATATAGTGGTGGCTAGGAAGTGGGATTTGTATAGGCACAAATCCAGAGATACAGTGTCAAAATTAATTAAATACATTTAAAAAATCAAGGTAATGCATACACATGATGAAAATCAAATAGAAAAGTCTAAAGATTTTCTAGATGTTGATGTGTTTCCAACTGTTAAAAGTATTTAAAAATGCTTATGTATTTTATATTAAAGTTATCATGACATTGCACATTACGCATAGCCAAAGTATTAGCGCCTCTAACAAAAATGGCAATAATTTATTTCTTTTTCATTTTTTCCATTTGATCGAGATATAATTGACATACTCGACTATGTTAGTTTAAGGTGTACAGCACAATGGTTTGACTTAGGTATATTGTGAAATGATTACTGCAATAAATTTAGTCGGCAGCCATCCTCTCACGTAGATACGATATAAAGAAAAAGCAAAAGAAGCAAAACCATCTTTTCTTTGTGATGAGAAGTCTTAGGGTTTACTCTTTTAATAACTTTTACATATATCGCTCAGTAGTGTTAACTCTAGAGTTACCATGCTGTACGCTACATCTCTAGACTTATCTGACTTACAGCTGGAAGTCCATGCTTTTTGACCAGGTTCCTCCAACTCCCCGGGCCCACACCCTGCCTCTGGTAACCACAGATCTGACCTTTCTTCCTGTGAGTTTGGCTTTTGTTTTGTTTTATTTTGTTTTAGATTCCACATATAGGTAAGATGACACAGTATTTCTTTTTCTCTGTCCAACCTATTTCACTTAGCATAATGTCTTCAAGGTCCATCCGCGTTGTTGAAAATGGCAGGATTTCCTTCGTTTTTTTTAATGGCTTAATAACATTCCACTGTATATATATACCACGCTTCTTTATTCGACAATAATTTCTTTTTTTAAATCAATTATTTACTATTATTATTTTTAAATTATTTATTTTTGGCTGCATTGGGTCTTCGTTGCTGCGTGCAGGCTTTCTCTAGTTGCGGCGAGCAGGGGTTACTCTTCATTGCGGTGCGCGGGCCTCTCATTGCGGTGGCTTCTCTTGTTGTGGAGCACGGGCTCTAGGTGCATGGGCTTCAGTAGTTGTGGCACGTGGACTCAGCAATTGTGGCTCGTGGGCTCTAGAGCGCAGGCTCAGTAGTTGTGGCGCGTGGGCTTAGTTGCTCCGCGGCATGTGGGATCTTCCCAGACTAGGGCTTGAACCCATGTCCCCTGCATAGGCAGGCAGATTCTTAAGCTCTGCATCACCAGGGAAGCCCCTCGACAATAATTTCTTAATATCATGTAAGCCTAGTACATATTTAAATTTTCCCAGTTGTCCTTCAGATGGCTTTTGTTGTAGTTGGTTTGTCTAATCTAAGACCGTGCACTGGATCTTTAATCTCTTTTAATTTAGAATAGTCTGTAACAATACAAAGGACTTTCTGAGTTCTGCAGAGTACTAAAAAAGTTAAATTATTTAGCAGGCTCCTAAATGATGGGCATGGGAATACGAGTATAGAAAAACCACCTGCTCTTGAAAGGGAACTTTGCAGAAAACTGGAGTTCTTTAATGAGCTCTACAGAGCAGTCATTACATATATATTTATTTTCCTTTATAGAACATCAACAGTGTTTTCAAACTCTTTCATTAGTGGTATATGGATTGACTCCTGGATTTTTAGTGGCCTGCCTGTTGTGTGAAAAGCTCACCTCCAAAAACAGCAATGCTTTTAGTACCTTTGGAAGGTTGGCTCTGCCTTGCAAAACCCTCCTTGAGTAGAGAGAAAGTGACTACCCCAACTTTGGAAGCATTTTCAGTATTGTCCAAGAGAACTAATCTCTTTATACTTTAATGGACCAAGATTAGCTCCACAAGCTAAGAGACAAAGACTAACTCATCTTTATATGGTCAGCATGTAACATGGAGACTGGTATGTAGCCGGGGCTCAGAAAACTGCCCGTGGAACAAATCAACAATTCTGACCTTCTTTCTTTCTCTAGTTCATTATACTTTTGACACATCCCCTCCAATTTTCTCCTTAAAGATGTATAATCCCTCCTTAACTGAGCTATTATTAATTGTTATTGCTTTTAATTTTGCTTTAAGAAATCTTCTAAAATTCCCATTTTCTTGACTGGGCAACCTTGGGAATTTTTCAGAATATGCTGTGCTTCCCTTAAACACTTCCAATGTGCTAACTCCAGTCACTGAATCTGAGATGTTCACCAGCCCCCATCTTAGTCATCTCATCAGACCGAGCTCACTTCCTCCCAGAAAGCCAGTAAAATCTGTAGCTTGGGAACCGCAGGCAAAAATCCTATGGGGACTCTCCAGAGTGCATCCTTTCTTTGCTATTGCATGATCCTGATCAAAGCTAATCCCATCGGGTTTCCTAAAGAAAAAGAAAGGAAGGAAGAAAGAGAAGAAAAGAAAGAAGGAAAGAGTTATGCAAATCTAAATGGTTTTCTTAAATAGGTTATTCCGTTCAGTCTTTCAAAATGCAAAATGAACAGCACACCACAGTCTAATCTGCAGTAATGTATTTTTGCGGCTGTGGTCACACCCAGCAGAGGGATGATGGCAGGAAGGATGGTGAGCTGAGCGTGGATGCTGAGTGTGCACAGGAGTGTGAATATAAACCCCATGGAGAAAGGCATGCAGTCCAGCATTTCACTTTATGTGATAATTCACAAAATTGCCAGAATCATCAGTCGGTGGGCATTTCCGTTATTGTTCTCAGCCTAGTCAGATGCAATTTAAAAGGAATGATTTAAACAGTTAAGGCAGCCAAGGAGGAAATGTTGGCAGGTTCCGATGCTTCACTCTGGCATTTGATTAGAAACTTATTTGGGGTGGGGTGGCACGTCTCCTGAAATCTTGCACTTAACCTACACATCTGTGTTTTTCCATTGCTGGATTTGGGCCTGTTTCCATGAGTTTGGTTTTATTCCACCCTTTCAGAGATTTCTCTTGAACATGAATAAAATCGTCTTGCTTTGATGGATACACACATTTTATGAAGTGCCAGGATTAAATCAACTTTGAAAAAAATCAGCCAGAGAGCGCATTGTGCAGACAGCTTAAACACACCAAGTGAAATGCTTTTAATGCTGTGAGCTGAAGGGGCCACTGAACTGAATCATTGAGGGCTCCCTGTATTCAACTGCCGTGACCTACTTAGAACCATGACGCAGCCAGCCTTTCTTGGGAGTTTTCTTCCTTTTGCTTTAAAAAGAAGAAAGGAGGAAGGAAGGAAGGGAGAGAGGGAGGGAGGAAGGAAGGAGAGAGAAGGGAAGGAAGGAAGGAAGGGAGGGAGGGAAGGAGGGAGGGAGGGAGGGAGTGAGGGAGGAAAGAAGGAAGGAAGGAAGGAAGGAGAGAGAAGGGAAGGAAGGAAGGAAGGGAGGGAGGAAGGAAGAGAGAGAGGGAGGAAGGAAGGAAGAAGAGGTAATAAAAGAAGCCAAGAAACAGAAAGGAGCACAGGGGCTGTCTAGAATCTCCCTTTCCTAAACACTTTTTTTTTTTTTTTGCGGTACACGGGCCTCTCACGGTTGTGGCCTCTCCCGTTGCGGAGCACAGGCTCCGGACGTGCAGGCTCAGCGGCCATGGCTCACGGGCCCAGGCGTTCCACGGCATGTGGTATCTTCCCGGACTGGGGCACGAACCCACGTCCCCTGCATCGGCAGGCGGACTCTCAACCACTGTGCCACCAGGGAAGCCCTCCCTTTCCTAAACATTTAAACTTTCACATCTATAGAGGACTTAAGAAGTTACATAGTACAGTTACGGGGTTTACAATGCATGGAAAATTATACAGGTGATTTTCCCATGTTTTTAAAAGTCCTTCTATAAACAAATTTGATTTTAAAAAATCCTTTCTAACCCTCCCTCTTTCAGGAATCATTGAGCTCCTTCCTGCCCCTTTGGAGAGGGCTATTCCTTCTGTTTCACCCCCTACTTCGTTCCTGTAGTTCAAGTGCTCCAATCAGCCAATCAATCAAGTGGACAATCAAGTGGTCTCTTAACTGGTTTCTCTACCTGGAATCTCTCCTTTCTCTCAGTTAATTCTACCCTCCCGTCAGGTGCATTTTCCCCAAAACACAGCTTCATGATGTCACCACGGCTCAGCAACTTTTGCGGCTCTTTGCTTTTCCGAGCAAGTTACACTAGTTATTCAACATATTCTATAAACCAAATTCAGTCGACATTTTCAGTTTTTCAAATTATCGTTTTCCTATTTTTGACTAATTTCCTTCAGTCACACTGGGCCACTCCTGTCCTCTGGCTCTGCTATTCCCTCCCTTTCCTCCCCCTTTCCACATGCTAATCTCTCTCCCTCTTCGGTGCTATTCCCAGATGTTCTGGTCCCAAGTAAAACCTCACCCTCTTCTCTTTAAGACAATTACAGTCCCAAGGAATCATTCCTTCTTTGGATTTCTTTAAGCTCAAGGAAACAGTCTTGTGTGGAAAGAATCCCTAAAGTTCTTCTCTGGGTACCGAGCATTAAAAAAAAGAAGGCCTGAGTAAGTTCATGGCAGAGTAATAATATAATGATAAGTATAACTTCAATGTAAATTTGTTGATTGAGAAATTGTGATTACTCTGTGAGAAGGGATAAGTTAGTTGATGGCTTGTAACAACCCTTCCAACGCAGATATTCACCCAAAGCATCTTCCATCCCAGGCAGATACTTACTGCAGTTTCAGACTTTCTTCTACCACCATTAATAAAAGGACCCACTCATTGTTGGGTGCCTTGTCCTTGTAAGTTTTTTTCCCAGCTGGTGTACATTCTGCATGATGGAAAAACTCTGAAGGGCCTCTGAATTTTTTTTTCTTTTTCTTTTTTCAGCCACTCTGCGTGGCCGGCGGGATCTTAGTTCCCCAACCAGGGATCCAACCCGCGCCCCCTGCATGGGAAGCGTAGAGTCTTAACCACTGGACCACCAGGGAAATCCCTGAAATTTATTTTTAAAGTTCTCTCAAACTCTTAATGGATAGTCCTTTCTGAAAGGCTGAAGAAGGGATGAGCAGAGCAGGCCATATGAATGCCTTTATCCTTTGAAGGAAAAGGAAATTCCAAAGGTTAAGTGAAATTTCTTTCATCCTCCACTCTCAGGTATGTAGCACTCACCAGCTCCATCTAGCCTGGACTCTCTTGGGACACTGAAGCCCTTCTGCTTCTACAGAGAGAATGTCCCCTCACTCGACATCACTCATCCAATTCCCAACCAAACCAGCTGGTTGATCGTCCTTCCGTGTGACCAGGTGGGCTTCTATTTACCCTTTCCTTCTGCCGTGTCCGCCCGTTCCCAAACTTAATTGAAGAGGTCTTTCTGATTTCTATCTAAGAGAAAGAGGAACCTGCACTCACTCGATCACCAAATACTTATTCCGACCTGTTGCAGACTAGGTACCATGCACAATGCTGGGATAGAATGGTCCCTGCCGCCATCACACTGACATCCTGGTGGGGGAAATAGGCAAAAAAAAAAAAAAAAAAAAAAAAGCCCCAAATAAACACCAGAAATTATGGAAAGCGCTTCAGTGGAAACAGGGTGGTTATAGAGACTTAATGAAGAATGTGGGGCGGGGGGACGGCTAGAGGGGAAGAGCTTGTGGTCATTTCAGACCGAGAGTTGGGGAAGGCCTCCCTTACACGGGAGCCTTTAGGCTGAGATCTGATGGATAGGAGGAAGGTGGATTCCAGGTGGAGGCCACGGCTTGTCTGAGGTCTTGGCAGGAAGGAGCTTAGCCAGCGTGCTTACAGCACTGCGAGGTGGAGGTGAACACTGTACCGCTTTGTTGGGAGGGAGACAGGGCCAGATCACACGGGTCTTTGAGGCTGTGATAAGGAGGTCGGACTGTAATCTCAGAGCACTGGGTTGCCAGGTAAAATACAGAACATCCAGATACATCTGAATTTCAGATAAAGAACAACTTTTTAGTTTACATGTGTTCCAAATATTGCATGGGACATACTTATGCTGAAAATTTATTCACTGTTTATTTGAAATTCAAATTTAACTTGGCATGCTGTGTTTTGCTTTGTTTTTTTTTTTTTTTTTTTTACTAAGTCTGACAACCGTAATTGACAGGCTGCTGAAAGGTTTTCAGGAGGCAAGTGATGTGATCCAATTTGTATTTTAAGAAGATCCCTTTGAGTGCTTCTTGGAGAATGGTTTGCAGGGTGGCCGAGTGAAGTGAAGGTGAGCTCAGGGAGACTGGGGAGGCTTTCACAGCAGCTCAGAAGAGGGACAGAGCTAGTCTCGCCCTAGAGACTAGTCTTCTCAAACTTCAGTGTGGATAGAAATCATGTCCGGGATCTTGTTAAAATGAAGATTTAATTCAGTAGATCTGGGGTGGGATCTGAGATACTACATTTCTAATAAGCCTCCAGGTGGTGCTGACCTTGCTGGTTTCTAGGCCAAGGGTCAGCAAACTATGGCCCATTGGCCAAATCTGGCCTGCCGCCTGTTTTTGTAAATAAAGTTTTATTGAAACACAGCCATGTCCATTGGTTTCCATTTCATCTATGGCAGCTTTCTGCTTTCATGCTTGACGGCAGAGTGAAGTCATTGAACAGGAGACTGTATGGGCCACAAAACCGAAAAATATTTACTATTTGGCCCTTACCTAGAAAGTTTATCTGATGCCTGCCCTAGACCACACTTTGAGTAGCAAGGTCTAGATCTGGATGGTTACCATGGAGATGGAGAGACATAGGCAGATTCAAGATATATTTGAAGTACAGAGTGTGGTCTACACTGGTTCATTAAACATTCCCTTCTGACATGAGCCTAGGGACCTCGAGCTGCATGTCGAGACAGCTGAGAACCTGGTTATCAATGGTGATTCATCTTGAAAACATTTACCCAAGAAGCCCAAGGGGTTCTACTCGGCACACCTTTGAATGTATATAGAAACGCATCTATGCACACACGGAGAGTGGAAAGACACCACATAACAGCACGTGGTAACCTGGACGAATCATTTGTCATGCTAGCAAAAAACTGAAGCCCACTCCTGCTCGGACTTACTGCTGGCTGGTTTCCATTTTTCCTGCCTCAACTTCCATGACCTCTACTTTCTCATGATGGGGGTGGTCTTTGCAGTAATTGTAGGTGGGGAAACTGAGGCACAGCCTTGTTACCTCCTCTGCTCACTCCACCCCCAGTAAGAAACTACCCTTTCCTCAATCTCTCCTCTCTCTCTCTTTTAAAAAAATTATAACCTTTATCCTATGTCTTAAAGGAAGGGAATATCCAGTGCTCACTTAA
Source organism: Mesoplodon mirus (assembly GCF_964341445.2). NCBI lineage: Eukaryota > Metazoa > Chordata > Mammalia > Artiodactyla > Ziphiidae > Mesoplodon > Mesoplodon mirus. The sequence goes on along the minus strand of NC_138979.1, from coordinate 11,217,492 downwards.
GAGGGAAAATCACTTTAAAACAAAACAGAAGATGATTTTAGAAGGCAGGAGAGAAAGACTACACTTTTTCTGCGCACATTTTTTCTTGGCATTCCTTTGGGATTCTTAGAGTTGCCACGTTGACATCTTCCATGGTAAATGCACAAGGTACAATAATTGTCTTGTGTAATAAACTTACAAGGCAGCGTCAGACATCAAAGTACTAAAATGACTTATCATTTAAAGACCACTCCAGGGTTGTTAGGAGTTATGAATTTCTGGAAATTGCTTTGAGTATTTTATCTTTCTAGGATAAAATACTCAAATATCAAATAATATTTTATGCACTGATGTAGTAACATTAAATGGTGGCCATGTGACACCAACAAGTTAATTCCAATTTCTGTGGGGTCCAATTTCCTACTGGATAGCAATTTAACGCTCAGATGCTATGCTATCTTCCGAGGAGAGGGAAGTAAGCGGTTCTGTAGTTTGTCCTTGTGGCTCTGCAGTGTTCCTAGTGTTATTATACCTTTTTTAAAAATTAAATGTGGCTGCTCTTTCTTTCTCCATGTGGGCATCGCAAAACAACAGCAACCGCAAATGTGAGAGATTAAGCTTGTATAATAGACTGATCCGTTTTACTTAGAAAGCTGAAGTTGCTCAGGGATAATGAATACAAGATACGTCAGCAGAGGTGAACAAAAACAAATTCTGTGTCGCTTTCATTCACGGCAAAACTTGCATTTCTGATCACATTTGCACAAAGACCATCTGCTTGATGAAACAACTCCTCCTTCCCAAATGCGAGGATTTAGGTCAGAATCCAAACAGTTTTTCACTTTATGATTAAGCACGGGCAGGTCTGGAACTCCAAGTTAACATCGGAGGCATCTGCCTCATAATCTCCTGGGCTACATTCTTTTTAATGGGGGGAAAAAAGGCAAAGTGCTGAAAAATGAAAAAAATCTCCAGATATCCTTTTTTTATTCCCTGCCTAAATTTTAAAATCTCAACAAACCTGTTCTGATGTCTTACTGAAGTGCTTAGGTGCTGAGGCACAGATGAGAGGAGAAAAGCAGACAAATAAAGGAAAAGTGAGTAGGAAAAGAAAGGGAAAGAGAAGAAGGAACCCGAAGGGCTTTTGTAATGTGAGGTTGTCTGAAACAAAATGGAAGGAAGCTTGGAGACGAAAGATTCGGTTCGCCTCAGGTCTTGGAAGCATGATAGAAGGAGTGTTTTATAAAAGAAGAAATCATTAAAAGGATTCACACATCCGTTTGCATGAATTAGCAAACCTGGGAGAGTGCCTAAAATGGACTCCAGTGCTGACCTGAAATGAAGGTCACGGATTTCCCCACAACCTCAATGCCTCAGTGTACACAGAGCATAGTTACATGAACGAACCTTTCCAGCCAGTGTTGAGAGATCATCACCTCCAATTATCTGCATCTCGCCCATGGACTGGTCGTTCTAAAAGAAAAAGGGGAGACAACATTTTAGTGCACAAGAAAACCTTTCAAGCACGTTTCCCTGTCTACCCGGCCAGTGGCGAGACTGCGCCTTATAAATATAGCACAAACAACTGGTACAGACTCATGGTTGCCTATGGTTACCGAGAGCCACTCTCCTGCCACTGTGCTTGAGACAAAGCGCTCTAATGGCTGGCGGGCAAGTCTGTGCGGAGAGGAGTGGAAGGAGTAGAGAGAGGACAAGCAAACCTAATTTGGGGACAAAGAAACCACGGAAGGTGCCTGAACCTATTCTGAGACAGATGGAACTGGAGGAGACAGTCATGCTCCTGGACTTCCCTGGGGTGAGGGGGTGGCTACGGGAGCCCCAGGAGGGGCCTAGCATTTGTCAGCTGTGCCAACGGGCCTCAGTTACAGCCCTGCAGTGGGGAACAGTTAGACTGGTTCCCAGAGAGGTTAGAGACCCCCTCTACTCCCTACCAGCGCTGGTCCAATCCCTCATCTGGTGTTGAGGGCAGTTCTAACAGGCCAAGGCTCAAGAACTATTACAGTCCGACCTTCAGACACGGATGATGAAGCCTTAGGAACTTCCTGCAGTTCCAGGAATATGAGACCCAGAACCCCATTCAGAAGACGTTATCACAGTACCTTGTAATAACATATAATGGAAAAGAATCTGAAAGAGAATATATATATATCTGAATCACTGCTGTACACCAGAAACTAACACAACACTGTAAATCAACTATACTACAATTAAAAAAAAAAACTTTTCACTCAAATCCTATTAGGGGTTAGGAGCATTCTTTTTCACAATATTTATATACAGGACATTATCCTGTCCCAATTAAACCTCATACACACACACACACACACACACAATGAACAAAATATGGATTGTTCCTTAGTATAAATATCACAATAGAATAACATGGGGGCAGAATGGGAAACAGAGAGCAGGCGGCTTGTTTTCTGGCCTCCCTGCAAAGAGGCATTACAGGAACCGAAGCAGATATCCTACAGGCAACTGGTTTCATGACCAAGCAAGACTGCTGCGATGTTGCGGTCCCTTCATCCAAACAATAACCTAAGTGAGAAGACACCAATAGAGGGACCAGACGTACACTGTGCTGAACCAGGAAACATCTTTGGTTACTGCTGCGGACAGCTGTGGCTTTGGCTAGTTCACTGCTTTTCTCCCTTATCCTGGCAAGAAGGTCCTGCTTCTTTCCCGGGAGAGTTCATTCCATTTGGATCAGGTGGAGCCAGGCCTTACCTGTATACATCAGCTATGCCCGAAGCTATAACCAACCCTGAACTTTCCAGCTACTTAAGCCAATTCATTCCCTCAAAGAAATTTTCCCTTGGGTTGATTTGAATTGGATTCTGTCACTTGCAACTGAGAGTCTAGACCTAGAGTTACTTTGTCATAGCACTGGTCATCCGGAAAGGGAAAAAAAAAGCCAACCAACCAATATAACAGTTTTACCAAGGAAGCAGCCTTTTATTTTTTCACCTTCCTGCTCAAGAGAAAAAAAAAAAGACCTTAAAACATTCTTACTTCCACTTTGAAAGCATTCATTCCTTACTGCAAAGGAGTGGAGACAATGTTTGAAGTGGCCCATAAGTTAGATAAAACCAATAATTTTCTTCTTATGGGAACTGATCTTAAAAGGAGAAAATCAAAGACTATCCAGAATTCGCTGATCTTTTGCTGTTTTTGCACAGGCGTCTATAATCATATATTCACAAGCAGTCATGTCAGCAGGTTGAGAACTTGTCAAAAATGTCAAAGGAGAAAATTTTCTTGTCACTTCTAGAGGCGCTGAGATAAGAGGAGTTGATATAGGGAGAATTTCTGGGTATTAGACTCACACATGGTAATAGCAGCAAGAAAAGTAAAATTTCAGTGTCTCCAGAGGACTGAGGTATGCAGAATTGGATGGAACAACTAAACCACAAAGTTTGATGTAAAAACTGAGATTTATACTCTGCTAGATCAGAGTAAATTTCATAATAATTCTACTATTATCATCTCTATTCAGAAACAAAAACACAATACATCAGAAAGCTGAATACAATGCTCTAAGTCACACATTTAGTGTGTTTTCAAGCAAGTCTTATTTCAGAAGGCCTCACTTAGTCCAAGCTTATAACGTATTTTTAATATTAGATTTGCCCTTAATTCATCTGGAATTTATATCTTCCAAGTGTGTATACAGTCAATTGTCCTAATACCATTTACTGAATTGTTTATTTTTTTCCCTACTGGTTTGAAATGTCATTTTTATCATATCCTTCATTCTAATATGCAAGGATCAATTTCTATATACTTCTGTTTCATTAACCGAAAATGTCTATTTCAGCATCAAAACCATACTGTTAAATTATTATAGCTTTTTAGTATGTTTTAGGGTCTGGTAGAGCAAGTCCTCATTTTTTGTTCTTCTAAAAAACTGTCTTGGCTACTTTTGCACATTTATTCTCCTATCTGGTGGGTTGTTAAGAAGATCAAATGAATTAATACACACAGAACATTTAGAACAGAGCCTGGCATATGGTAAGCACTCAGTAGATGCTAGCTGTGACTGATTTCTTCCCTTTCCTCCCTCCCTCCCTCCCTCCCTTTCTTTCTTCCTTCCCTCTCTCCCTGGAAGCAATCACCCCTCAATCCTCCCTAGTACACTGGAGTCTGGAGTTCCCTGGTTTAATGACTCCGGAAAATATGTCTGGGATGGAGAAGGGCAATTAGAGGTCCAACTTCTCCATTCATATGCTTCCCATTGCCTTGCTGCGTCCAGACCATTCCTCACTCTACCTTCTAAGAACCTGGTGACAAACTAGTAAGCCTTTCAGGAATCCTGTGGCCTGATGACTCCTCTCTACTCTTTGAAATCAGCCTCCATAGACATTCAGATTTTCACTTTCTCTATTTTGCTGAGTCAATGCCCTTCCTTAATCAGTTTTATCACCTAAAAAACAACACTGACATCTCTTGCCCACTGAGGTCTTCTCCCTTTCCTCTCATCCTTGTGGGTATATATGTATCTTGTTTATTTCTTTACTGTCATTTCGCTGGGGTTTCAGGAAAAAAAGGAGTTAACTGAATGCATTCAATTCACTGTGTTTAACCATAACATTTTTCTAGTGGTTCAAAAACATCCTATATTCCTAGGATTGATTTTTTTTTACACCACTGGTTTTGATTTGAAACTATTTTCTTTGGGATTGTTCACCTGATCTTCGTAAGTAAGAATGACCTACAATTTTCCTCTCTTTTGCTACCTTTGTGGATTTTTAAAGCCAGTTATACAAGCCACATATGAGTTGGGTGACTCTTTGTCTTTTTTTCTATATGCTAGAAAGGTCTGTATATGGGTGAATTTATCTATTTTGCTAAGGTTCAGTAGAGCTCAGAATAGGTATTATTTAATCCCCAATTTACAAACAAGGAACTGGACGCAGCAAGAGTCTGAGTAACTTGCCCAAAGAGGTACTACTAGTAAGTGAAGGAATCCAGTTCAATTCTAGAATTGCCTGAATTGACATTATTCTTGTGTTAATCACCCCCGTCCTCCACAATATTCCTAGAAGGTAGAAGTAATAGTACATCTCTGAGAGTAACATGGAGAAGAAATTGGGTCCTGGTTGTACTAATGTAGTAAAATATATAAGCTGAAATGGCTAGGAGAAATCTACGTCTTGAAAGAAATATTGGTAGGTGTTGTGTGGATTTATTTAAATAGCAAAGGAAGTATCTGATGTATAGTTCAGGCATCCTCAGAAAGAAATATATTGGAAATTTCTAGTTTAGGTGATCTGATCTCCAGGTGCAAAAAAGAGCTCAGCAGGTATGGTGACTACTCAAGCAAGAGAATGTGGACTGTTTAGATAATGTTTAGGAAAAAACATAACCGAGGAAGAATAAATATCCTGAATTCGTTTTGAGGAACCGGAAGGGGAAAAGTAAAGAAAACAAATAAACAAAAGAAGCACTCTCTCAGCCATTCATTTCCAAAGTCAGAGCAACTTGCTTCATTCAGAATCTATACACGCAAAGGCTTTCTCAACATGCTCCGCCTCCACAGATGCCCTAACTTTGCTTTTTCCCTCTTCTTTTCAGCCTCATCCTCCCTCTCAGCTCTTCTCCTGTGTTCAGTAAGGTCATCAGTACTATATCAAATGGATAGAGAGGCAAACCCCAAACCAAAACAGTTCATTATAAGAAGCTTTTAATGATCAAACTGGAGAGCTTCTAATGAAAATATTGCAAACTGTTGAAAAAATTTTCAAAAACTCTAACATTGATACCAAGTCAGATAACAAGGACAGGTGAATCAGTTCCAGTGTTTTCTTTTTAACCAGCTGTTGATGTAGGGTGTGGGTCCCTGAGTACTTTAAGCAGCCTGGGGTCAAAGTAGAGGTCACAGGGCAGGCAGAGCTGGTGGCTTGTGTGCCTGTCCCTTGCTTCACCCAGAGCAGCTCCTCTTATCTCTGTTACATTAACTGGGTTCAAGGTAAGATGGTGGTGGCCAAAAAGTTTGAAAACTCTCATGTCAATACTTTATTCCTTTGAGGGGCTTCCCTGGTGGCGCAGTGGTTGGGGGTCCGCCTGCCGATGCAGGGGACACGGGTTCGTGCCCCGGTCCCGGAGGATCCCACATGCCGCGGAGCGGCTGGGCCCGCGAGCCATGGCCGCGGAGCCTGTGTGTCCGGAGCCTGTGCTCCGCAACGGGAGAGGCCACAGCAGTGAGAGGCCCGCGTACAGCAAAAAAAAAAAAAAAAAAAAAAAAATACTTTATTCCTTTGAAATGGACTTGCCTTCTTTTCAGTTCTTGTTCATTTAAATATCCATTTGTTTCTGGGATCATTTTTGTTTAGAAACTCATTCTTACAACCTATGTGGGTGAATTGTGAGAAAGGAACATGGTGACTGGTGAACAGGCAGCCGGTGTCCCCAGGTCCCCTGGGGACCAGACTTCCTGGGTTCCAGTCCCAGCCCCACCTTCTCTTAGTTGTATGACTTTGAGGAAGCTACTTAACCCCTCAGTGCTCCACTGTCCCTGTCTATAAAAAGAGTATGTCAATAGTTCCCACCTCCTAGGATTATTGAGAGGAGTAAATGAACTAATATGAATTCAGCACTTAGGAAAGTGCCTGGCATGTAATAAGCAGTTCCTAAAGTAAGACTTGTCTTCTCATCATCTACTTTTAGTCTAAGAAACTTGCACATCTACCTGAATTTCCTAACATTGACTTTGTGACGATTCTTCGTTCAGTTCAATGAGCACACGACTGCTATGTGAATGCCTCGTGCTCTGAGGTTAGGGTTTCTGAGGCTGACAGCCACCCATGAGGCATGTGGTTAAGAAGGACTCATGGCCTTCTGTTGCCACTTTGCATCATGGCTACAGTCTTGATTAAAAACAAGCTCAGTTGTATGGTCCTTTGGGGTTTCTCAGTGACCTCTCCCCAGTTCCCAAGCTCTGATGTCTGAATCTTTAAAGTAGACCATTTTATGGGTATAGTAAGCATCATTCCACTCTACTGTTTTCATCTTTCTTCTCAATAGACAGAAGCCACCTGGAGATGATGCTCAGACCCACTTTTGTCCTTATCGGCTCTCGTCTGTTGGAGCCATTTATAGTCAGTAAAGAGTTACCCTTGAAATTGCTTTACAAGATGGCAGCAGAAGATCTGTAGTAGAACATGAGAATGGGGCTTCCCTGGTGGCGCAGTGGCTGAGAGTCTGCCTGCCGATGCAGGGGACACGGGTTCGTGCCCCGGTCCGGGAAGATCCCACATGCCGTGGAGCGGCTGGGCCCGTGAGCCATAGCCGCTGAGCCTGCGCGTCCGGAGCCTGTGCTCCGCAATGGGAGAGGCCACAGCCGTGAGAGGCCCGCGTACTGAAAAAAAAAAAAAAAAGAGAGAGAATGGATGGCTGGTTTCCTGATAATTTTCCCAGGCCTGGCTCCATTTTTGCCTTGGGGATCATGAGATACCCCAATTCTTTCCTTTAATCCACCACCTCAGCTTAAGGTAATTTAAAATAGATTTACACTACTTGTCAATAACAGAACCTTGACTAAGGTTTCACACCAACTTACAGGAGAAGTCAATATTTGCAAATTATGATAAATATTATTAGTGACAGCTTATTGGTGACACATCATCACTCATCACTGAGGGACACTCATCACTGTGCTGCATGAGACCCTAGAGCTCCCGGCATACAACGTACTGCCTCCTCCTCCATGTCTTAGCTCGTGGCTGCTCCTGCCACACCTCCCCATCTGTCTTCACAGGACTAATTCCTACTCTTTCTTCAAGACTCAGTTCAGGCATCATCTCTTCTAGGAAGCTTTCCAGGAGTCCCCTGGATGTGATGTGTCCCCGTAACACTCTATGCATATCTGCATGTCAATAGGCCACGTCCAACAGGAATTTCCTGTGAATGCAGCAATTGCCAATGGCATGAGAACTTCAGCACAAACAGCTTTATTTTCATCCTAACTGCACCCCCAGTGGCTGGCACACTGTGGCATCCAGTGTTTGTTGAGCTATACTGAAGCATCTGCATACATGTGTTTGCTATATTTTTAATACTTCTTCCTCTACCCATGGGAGACACTAAGTGTTCTCAGGCAGCACTTGGTTTCTCTTGCTTTAAGTTCTTTCTCCAGCTGTCCAGGAGACGGAAGGAGCTTACTGCCCATTAGAGACGGAGAAAAAATAAAAACTATAAACAAACACATATGAGAAAATATCTGTAACGCTCAATTGAAAGGGGCACAAATGAAACTGACTTGAGTAACTTGCAAGGTGGGAAGACTGACAGAATACAGAACCTCCTCTGTGATGTCTGAATGATTCCCACCCAAACTATGTTTCTTTCTTCTTATTACTAGTATTTTATTGTCTCAGTTATCAAGGAGCCTTCTCAGTACTTTGAAAAATCTAAATGTGAAAATCCATGTGAATTTTGAACATGAAACATATGAAAATATGAATTAGTAAGGTAGGTTAATATCAGTCTTTCATTTCATGATTAGTAAAGGATACATTTTAAAGCCAAACTAGCATTTTAGCCCAGAAAAAAATATGTATATGTTAGCATGTACAATTTAGCTCATTTGAAAGAACACATACGTTTTGCATTTCCTGAATTTGGTGTGTAACTTTGCAAGCAGGATGAGACTTTATTCAAGGACAAAATGGCCTTCTGTGTAATGACAATGATTTATTGCTCTATTGTGATTGGTATTCCACACCACCCAGTCTCTAAGAGGGGTACTGGTTAGCTCAGAGTAATCCCCACCCAACAGAGAAAAGCTCTTTTCTTTATGAGAAATAAAGCAATCTTGGGTCAGAAGAAGCGACCACAATGATGAGAAGCTACAGGCTGGTAGGAATAATAAAGGGTCACCAAGAAAAAGGAAAAAGGGAGAAGAAAGAAGAAAATGGACCTTTACTTCAATTTATTTATAAAAGACCCCAGGAAAGAGGAAACTCAGTTTAAAAACAAATTCGGTGACTTTGCTTTACATGGACCCTGAAACCTTGAAGCAGGATATCCTTCTGTTTTAAACCTCGGTATGGATTTGTTGTTTTGGTTTAAATTATGTTTTTAAATTATGAGTCAGAAAGAAAAACAAGTTGAACCTTTGACACAACTCAATGACCCCAAAGGACTTCAGTAAAATCTATGTTTTCAAATGTGGATGACCATATCCCAGTGGTGACTATTTCTTGAAAGGTCATTTTCTCCACACAATTTTTTTTTCCCTAGATAACCCAGGGAAGATTCATAATTGTAACTTTTAAAAAAAGAACCAAATGGAAATTGTTTTTCAACAGTAAAGAAATCTTAAGCCAGCTCTCACAGACCTGTTTTAAGATTGCCAGGGGATGGGATGGTGAACAGGAAGGGCCAAGGGAGAGGACGGGTAGCACATCCCGCGCCAGGGAGACCTCCAAAACACACATTGCTTTCTGGCATTAGACTGGATCTGCCTTTGCTCCCACCCAATTGTACTCTGGGTCCAAAGGGTCCTGCTTCCTTGTGTGACCTCTCAGCTCAAAATATTTCTGCAGTTGCCCATGCCTGCAGAATGAAGTCTCATTGTGTCATCGCGATGGGCAGGGCCATCCTTAGAGCCAGGCAACAGAGGTCTTGCACATCACAAATACCAAAACACAAAGACATTTGCTTTTTTCTTTTTGGTCTTAAAAGGAAGTTTTGGGGGAAAATTCTGGAATAGTTTGAGCTAATGAGAATTATGCAATAGGGACATGTGTGCTGAACTGGGCTTTTCCTCCCACCCCTGACCCTCACAGGGCCAAATTTGTGGTGGGGCAGGTGGTGGTGGCCTCCCTTGGGAAGCCAGACAAAGAGGCACTGGTCTATTTTCCAGTTGGCTGCCCTAAATCACCCAAAGCAGATGCCTCAGAGACTGGACTCCCCAGATAACTGGGCTCCCTCCCGCCTCTCTGCTCAGGAAGTAGGGTCTCAGAGGCATCTGAGTTGGAAAAGAGAGGCATGAAGAATCTAGCTGCCCCAACTCCCTGGAAAGCTTAACCCGGCCAGTCCCATGAGGGGTTCAGGCAGACTCAGTCACCATCCAGGAGCTGGTCCTGGGCCCAGCTGGTGCCCCACCCTGCCTAGCAGGTACACGGCTCTGCTTGGGCTTGTAGGCTGCAGGGATGAACGCTGCTCCTGCAGCCTCCAGCTCAGGTGATCTGGGTAGAAACATGAGCCTGCCATGGACAAAGCTGTAAAAATTTTCAAAACCTTAACTATTTAGGTATATGCTATGTGAATCTCCATTTGTTCTCTTGCCTTGGGCCTCATACACAGTAGGGGCAAAATGAACTTTGAGAACCACTTACCAAGTGCCAGGCACTACGCTAAGGCCATTGCTTACATGAATCCTAACAAAGTCCCATGAGGTGTGATCCAGCCATTGTGCTATTTGATATTTACCTGCAGAATCGAACACTTAGGTGCATACAAAAACTTGCACCCTAGCCCCTGTGGAAAACAGTATGGAGGTTCCTCAGAAAACTAAAAATAGAATCACCATATGATAAAGCAATCCCACTCCTGGGCATATATCCAGAGAAAACTATAATTCAAAAAGATGCATGCACCCCTATGTTCATAGCAGCAATATTCACAATAGCCAAGACATGGAAACAACCTAAATGTCCACTGACAGAGGAAGGATAAAGAAGATCTACATACACACAAACACACACACACACACACACACACACACACACAAGGGAATACTACTCAGCCATAAAAAAGAGTGAAATAATGCCATTTGCAGCAACATGGATGCAACTAGAGATTATGATATTAAGTGAAGTAAGTTAGAGAAGAACAAATATTATATGATATCACTTACATGCAGAATCTAAAATACAACACAAATGAACCTATCTATGAAACAGAAACAGAATCACGGACAGAGAATAGACTGGTGGTTGCCAAGGGGTTGTGGGAGGGATGGAGTGGGAGAATGCGGTCCGCAGATGTAAGCCTTTATATATGGAATGGATAAACAACAAGGACTTACTGTACAGCACAGAGAACTACAGTCAATATCCTATGATAAACCATAATGGAAGAGAATATTTTAAAAAGAATGTATATATGTGTATAACTGAATCACTTTGCTGTACAGCAGAAATTAATGTAACACTGTAAATCAACTATACTTCAATAAAAAATATTAAAACTGAAAAAAAAAATAAGGAAAAACTCGCACCTGGATGTTTAGAGCAGTTTTACTCACAATTGACAAACATGGAAGCAACCAAGATATCCTTCAGTGGGTGAAGAGATAAATAGACTGTGATACATCCAGACAATGGAATATTATTCAGCACTAAAAAGAAATGAGCTATCAAGCCATGAAAAGAAGCTTAAATGCATATTACTAAGTGAAAGAAGTCAGTCTGACAAGGGTATATATTGTATGATTCCAACTAAACGACTTTCTTAAAAAGGCGAAACTACGGAGACAGTAAAAAGATTGGTAGTTGCCAGGGATTCGGGGGGAGGAAGAGATGAAAAGGCAGAGCACATTTTTTAGGTGATTTTTAGGGTCGTGAAAATACTCTATGATACCACAGTGATGGATACATATTATTACACATTTATCTAAACCCATTAGAATGCACAACACCAGGAGTGGACCCGGTGAGAGCTGCCATTTCTTCTCCTCCAGGTCTGTTTTTGATTGACATCCTTTAACAAGTGTGGTCCTTGTCATCAAGGTGGTCAAGACCAGTGCCCATCACTGATCCGGTAGTAGTTTCAACAGGTGAAGAAATCAGCCTGGCTGGCATCATACGCAGTCTTCACCATGGGCTTCATCACGTGCCAAGCTTGAGGAATCTTGGTTCCCAGGCCAGAGGTTGGGCCCGAGCTCCTGCGATGGAGCTCCGAGTCCAAACTGCTGGACTAACAGAGAACCTCACACCCCAGGGAATATCAATAGGAGTGAGGCCTCCTGGAGGTCCTCATCTCAGCACCAGGACCCAGCTCTATTCAACTGCCCGCAAACTCCAGTGCTGGACGTCTCAGGCCAAACAACCAGTAAGACAGGACTACAGCACCACCCATTTAAAAAAAAAAAAAGAAACGACAAAAAAATATGTTACAGATGAAGGAGCAAGGTAGAAACCTACAAGACCAAATAAATGAACAAAAAATAGGTAACCTACTTGAAAAAGAATTCAGAGTAAGGATAGTAAAGATGATCCAAAATCTGGGAAACAGAATGAAGAAAATACAAGAAACATTTAACACGGATCCAGAAGAACTAAAGAGCAAACAAACAGTGATGATCAACACAATTAGTGAAATTAAAAATACTCTAGAAGGAATCAATAACAGAATAACTGAGGCAGAAGAATGGATAAGTGAGCTGGAAGATAAAATGATGGAAATAACTGCCAGGGAGCAGAATAAAGAAAAAAGAATTAAAACAATTGAGGACAGTCTCAGACACTTCTGAACAACATTAAATGCACCAACACTGGAAATATAGGGGTCCCAGAAGAAGAAAAAAAGAAAGGGTCTGAGAAAATATCTGAAGACATTATAGTCGAAAACTTCCCTAACATGGGAAAGGAAGTAGTCAAACAAGTCCAGGAAGCACAGAGAGTACCATACAGGATAAACCTAAAGAGAAACATGCCGAGACATGTATTAATAAAACTATCAAAAATTAAGCACAAAGAAAAAATATTAAAAGCAGCAAAGGAAAAGCAACAAATAACATACAAGGGAATCCCCACAAGGTTAACACCTGATTTTTCAGCAGAGACTCTGAAAGCCAGAAGGGAGTGGCAGGACATATTTAAAATGATGAAAGGGAAAAACCTACAACCAAGATTACTCTACCCAGCAAGGATCTCATTCAGACTCGATGGAGAAATTAAAACCTTTACAGATAAGCAAAAGTTAAGAGAATTTGGCACCACCAAACCAGCTCTACAACAAATGCTAAAGGAACTTCTCTAGGCAGGATACACAAGAGAGGGAAAAGACCTAAAAAACAAACACAAAACAATTAAGAAAATGGTAATAGGAACATACACAGAAATAATTACCTTAAATGTAAATGGACTAAATGCTCCCACCAAAAGACATAGACTGGCTGAATGAATACAAAAACAAGACCCATACATATGCTGCTTACAAGACACCCACTTCAGACCTAGGGACACATACAGACTGAAAGTGAGGGGATGGAAAAAGATATTCCATGCAAATGGAAATCAAAAAAAAGCTGGAGTAGCAATTCTCATATCAGACAAAATAGACTTTAAAATAAAGACTATTACAAGAGACAAAGAAGGACACTACATAATGATCAAGGGATCAATCCAAGAAGACATAACAATTGTAAATATTTATACACCCAACATAGGAGCACCTCAATACATAAGGCAAATGCTAACAGCCATAAAAGGGGAAATCGACAGTAACACAATGATAGTAGGGGACTTTAACACCCCACTTTCACCAATGGACTGATCATCCACAATGAAAATAAGTAAGGAAAAAGAAGCTTTAAATGACACATTAAGCAAGATGGACTTAATTGATATTTATAGGACATTACATCCTAAAACAACAGAATACATTTTCTTCTCAAGTGCTCATGGAACATTCTCCAGGACAGACCATATCTTGGGTCACAGATCAAGCCTTGGTAAATTTACGAAAATTGAAATTGTATCAAGAATCTTTTCAGACCACAACCCTATGAGACTAGATATCAATTCCAGGAAAAAAACTGTAAAAAATACAAACACGTGGAGGCTAAACAATATACAACTAAATAACCAAGAGATCACTGAAGAAATCAAAGAGGAAATCAAAGAATACCTAGAAACAAATGACAATGAAAACATGATGACCCAAAACCTATGGGATGCAGCAAAGGAGTTCTATGAGGGAAGTTTATAGCAATACAATCCTACCTCAAGAAACAAGAAACATCGCAAATAAACAATGTAAACTTACACCCAAAGCAATTAGAGAAAGAAGAACAAAAAACCCCCAAAGTTAGCAGAAGGAAAGAAATCATAAAAATCAGATCAGAAATAAATGAAAAAGAAATGAAGGAAATGATAGCAAAGATCAATAAAATTAAAAGCTGGTTCTTTGAGAAGATAAACAAAATTGATACACCATTAGCCAGACTCATGAAGAAAAAAACAGAGAAGACTCAAATCAACAGAATTAGAAATGGAAAAGGAGAAGTAACAACTGACACTGCAGAAATACAAAGGATCATGAGAGATTACTACAAGCAACTATATGCCAATAAAATGGACAACCTGGAAGAAGTGGCAAAATTCTTAGAAAAGCACAACCTTCTGAGACTGAACCAGGAGGAAATAGAAAATATAAACAGACCAATCACAAGCACTGAAATTGATACTGTGATTAAAAATCTTCCAATAACAAAAGCCCAGGACCAGATGGCTTCACAGGCGAATTCTTTCAAACATTTAGAGAAGAGCTAACACCTATCCTTCTCAAACTCTTCCAAAATATAGCAGAGGGAGGAACACTCCCAAACTCATTCTATGAGGCCACTATCACCCTGATACCAAAACCAAAGTTGTCACAAAGAAAGAAAACGACAGGCCAATATCTCTGATGAACATAGATGCAAAAATCCTCAACAAAATACTAGCAAACAAAATCCAACAGCATGTTAAAAGGATCATACACCATGATCGAGTGGGGTTTATCTCAGGAATGCAAGGATTCTTCAATATATACAAATCAATCAATGTGATACACCATATTAACAAACTGAAGGATAAAAACCATGTGATAATCTCAATAGATATAGAAAAAAGCTTTCGACAAAATTGAACACCCATTTATGATAAAAACTCTCCAGAAAGTAGGCATAGAGGGAACTTACCTCAACATAACAAAGGCCATATATGACAAACCCACAGCCAACACCGTTCTCAATGGTGAAAAACTGAAACCATTTCCTCTAAGATCAGGAACAAGAAAAGGTTGCCCACTCTCGCCACTATTGCTCAGCATAGTTTCAGAAGTTTTAGCCACAGCAATCAGAGAAGAAAAGGAAATAAAAGGAATCCAAATCGGAAAAGAAGTTAAACTGTCACTTTTTGCAGATGACGTGATACTATACATAGAGAATCCTAAAGACGCTACCAGAAAACTGCTAGAGCTAATCAATGAATGTGGTAGAGTAGCAGGATACAAAATTAATGCACAGAAATCCCTTGAATTCCTATACACTAATGATGAAAAATCTGAAAGAGAAATTAAGCAAATTTATCATTGCAACAAAAAGAATAAAATACCTAGGAATAAACCTACCTAAGGAGACAAATGACCTGTATGCAGAAAACTATAAGACACTGATGAGACAAATTAGAGATGATACAAACAGATGGAGAGATATACTATGTTCTTGGATTGGAAGAATCAACATTGTGAAAATGACTGTACTACCCAAAGCAATGTACGGATTCAATGCAATCCCTATCAAACTACCACTGGCATTTTTCACAGAACTAGAACAAAAAATTTCACAATTTGTATGGAAACACAAAAGACCCTGAATAGCCAAAGCTGTCTTGAGAAAGAAAAACGGAGCTGGAAGAATCAGGCTCCCTCACTTCAGACTATACTACAAAGCTACAGTAATCAACACAGCATGGTACTGGCACAAAGACAGAAATATAGATCAATGGAACAGGATAGAAAGCCCAGAGATAAACCCATGCACATATGGTCACCTTATCTTTGATAAAGGAGGCAAGAATATGCAATAGAGAAAAGACAGCCTCTTCAATAAGTGGTGCTGGGAAACTTGGACAGCTACATGTAAAAGAATGAAATTAGCACACTCCCTAACACCATACACAAAAATAAACTCAAAATGGATAAAAGACCTAGATGTAAGGCCAGACACTATAAAACTCTTCGAGGAAAACATAGGCAGAACACACTATGACATAAATCACAATAAGATCCTTTTTGACCCACCTCCTAGAGAAATGGAAATAAAAACAAAAATAAAAAAATGGCACCTAATGAAACCTAAAAACTTTTGCACAGCAAAGGAAACTGTAAACAAGATGAAAAGACAACCCTCAGAATGGGAGAAAATATTTGCAAACGAAGCAACTGACAAAGGATTAATCTCCAAAATTTATAAGCAACTCATGCAGCTCAATATAAAAAAAAAAAAAAACCCAATACAAAAATGAGCAGAAGACCTAAATAGATATTTCTCCAAAGAAGATATACAGATTGCTAACAAACACATGAAAGGATGCTCAACGTCACTAATCATTAGAGAAATGCAAATCAAAACTACAGTGAGGTATCACCTCACACCAGTCAGAATAGCCACCACCAAAAAATCTGCAAAGAATAAATGCTGAAGTGGGTGTGGAGAAAAGGGAACCCTCTTGCACTGTTGGTGGGAATGTAAAATTGATACAGCCACTATGGAGAACAGTATGGAGGTTCCTCAAAAAACTAAAAATAGAACTAGCATACGACACAGCAATCCCACTACTGGGATTCCCTTTTTTTTTTTTTCTTTAGAAAATAAATGTATTGCTTAGCCAGAACCAACACGTTGAATATGTGAGTATAGTTTTGAGTATTTGTGACGTTCTTGAGTCCCATACAGTCAAACCAGAAGGCTACCCGTCTAGGTCAATGGTAGCTTATCACTTGGCATCTGTAAACTTCTTTTATTTTGCTGGATCTGACCCAAAAGTATGGGTGGAGACACAGGGCAGCACCCAATAACCCTATTTATATGACTTACTGACTTGTGTAAGAAAAAAATGAGTTCATTCATTCATATTGTCTGGTGGACTCATTCTAAAGTCTGAGAATTCTCTTTATTAGACCTGCTAAATTTGGGAGTAGGTTGGGAACATAATTTCCAAAGGAGAAACTCTTATTGGAGAGAAACCATCATGTTGACTTGTTCTATTGTGTTGACATATTTCACAGTAAAATTGAGTCTCATCAGGCTCCACATTAAGAGGATCAGAACCATCGCCTAATGTATAATTTTCTTTCCTCTGTTTTACAGTATTTATCAAGTTAATTCATGGACTCATGAACTTCCTCCATGCCATGACTTCAAGTGTTTTTGTGGGGACACTTGAGAAAAAATGGTAACTTTCAGTGACATAAAAAAGGAATAGACCATGACTCTGGAAACCCGAGTTCTCTTTTATGTTCAGCCAGTTTAGTCATTTGTTTGTGACTCTTGAGTCACTGAAATGTGATAACTAATGACATTACACTTATGAAGAGCTGAGTACCTTGATATTTTTATCTTTTTCAGCAGGTAATTTTAGGTAGAAATTATCTATCTTATCCTTTGTTAGGCCTCACTGCAAAGGGAAAAGACTACCCACAAGAACCTTGACTGCTACAACACCAAGAGTCTCTACTTATATAAACTGCATGGTCTCTTTTCTGGTTGTTGGGTCACAGGTGGCTCGCATTCTGAATTTGCAAGTAAAGTGCATCTTGGTAAATGAGGTTAAAAGTGGCAGAACGGTCACAGGCGGAGAACATCAATTCAGCTCTCAGCAGGTGCAAGCCGGAAGAGCCTTTTTGCAGGAGAAAGCTTCCCCCAGCTCTGCATCTGCTCCAGCCAAGCAGGGCTTTCTGGAGAGCCGGTTACATCCGCCAGTCCCTTCCACAGCATGGAGAAACACACGCGCAGAGAAGGAGCCGTGGGCAGGCAGCAACTCACCAGCGGCGCCAAGGATCCCAGCCGCTGACCCCGGGGCCGGGCGCCGCAGTTCCCGAAGGCGCACGCAGTCCCTGCCCGCCACGCGCAAATCCAGCCGGGTCGGCCGGCGCGGCGCCTGCTCACAGCATTATGCGCTCGGAGACGGCGTGAAGGCGCCCAAGGCCGGGGTCTCCGGACTCGCCCCCAGCTCGGGCCCCACCGCTGCGCTCTCCGCCGTCTCGGGCCGCGGCCGGGAGAGAAGGTGCAAGCTAGACTGAACGTTCCGCAGCCGCACTCCCTGGGATTCCCTTTTTGAATTATGATTTTCCCTGAGAAAATCATAATTCAAAAAGAGTCATGTACCACAATGTTCATTGCAGCACTATTTACAATAGCCAGGACGTGGAAGTAACCTAAGTGTCCATCAACAGATGATTGGATAAAGAAGATGTGGTACACATATACAGTGGAATACTACTCAGCCATAAAAAGTAAGGAAATTGAGTTATTTGTTGTGAGGTGGATGGACCTAGAGTCTGTCATACAGAGTGAAGTAAGTCAGAAAGAGAAAAACAAATACCGTATGCTAACACATATATATGGAATCTAAAAAGAAAATGGTTCTGATGAACCTAGGGGCAGGACAGGAATAAAGATACAGACTTAGAGAATGGACTTGAGGACATGGGGAGGGGAAGGGTAAGCTGGGACGAAGTGAGAGAGTAGCATTGATACGTATACACTACCAAATGTAAAACAGATAGCGAGTGGGAAGCAGCTGCACAACATAGGGAGATCAGTTTGGTGCTTTTTGACCACCTAGAGGGGTGGGATAAGGAGGGTGGGAGGGAGACGCAAGAGGGAGGGGATATGGGGATATACGTATGCATATAGCTGATTTACTTTGTTATACAGCAGAAACTAACACAACACTGTAAAGCAATTATACTCCAATAAAGATGTTAAAAAAAAATTGAAAGGCAAATCATTATGATATGGAGTGAAGAAAGCATTTCTTAAATAAAACACCATAAAGAAAAAAAAAAGAGTGAACAGTACTGTAAGCTATGGACTTTGGGTGATGATGATGAATCAATGTAGGTTCATCAGCTGTAACCCAGGTGCCACTCTGGTCAGGGATGTTGAAAACGGGAGAGGCTAAGTGTGTGTAGAGGTGGTGGGTATACAGGAACTCTCTCTCCTTTCCCTGGATTTTGCTGTGAACCTGAAACTGCTCTAAAATATTAAAAAATCTTTTTTTTTTTTTTTTTTGGGCGGTACGCGGGCCTCTCACTGCCGTGGCCTCTCCCGTTGCTGAGCACAGGCTCCGGATGCGCAGGCTCAGCGGCCATGGCTCTCAGCCCAGCTGCTCCGCGGCATGTGGGATCCTCCCGGACCGGGGCACGAACCCACGTCCCCTGCATTGGCAGGTGGACTCTCAACCACTGAGCCACCAGGGAAGCCCTAAAAAAAAATCTTAAAAAAAAAAAAATCTTATGAGGCAACAGGTAACAAATAAAGTGTAAGTAATTTTTCCAAAGGTCCCACAGCTGGAAAGTGATGGAGCTGAAGACAGAGCAGAGATTGACCCTGTGTCTTGCTCCAAGGCCTCCATCTAACCAATAGAGAAGCGACCTCTCTGTGTGACTTGCTCCTTTACTCCTTCTGCACATGAATCACCTGGGCAGGTTGTGATCCCGTCTGGGGTAGGGCCTGACAGCTTGCATTTCTAACGAGCTCCCTGGCAACAGGGATGGGGCAGGTCCAGAGGGGACACTGAGTTGCCAGGGTCTGTGTTCCACCCACACCAACCTGCTGCCTGAGTCCAGTGCACACCCTGCGTTTTATCATCACCAGTGTCTTACTGATGCTCCCTCCACCAAGAATGTCTTTCTGCCACATCTCTGCTTGTCAAAGATCATAATCTCCTTTAGATATACAAATTAAAGTCTACTCTCATGATGAATCATCACCTGACCCTCACCCACCCCCGCCAACAGCCAGAGTCAATTTCTCCCTCTGATGTGCTTCCCTTGCCTTCAGCACCATTTCATGCAGCACTTGCTTCTTCCTTGTTAACTGGCGTCTCCTTGCTCATTGGCTGGCTGTGCATCTGTTCACTTCTGCTGTTTTGAAAGCATCTTGAGGAGAGGGACTCTCTTTCATCTTCATAGGTTCCTTAACACTGAGCAGGGCTTTGTATGCAGAAAGGAACATGACCCTCCCTTGCCCCCTTCCTTGTCTTCCTGATATTCGACCTCTCTTCTATCAAATAGGACAATAACACCCACACATTTGGATTGTTGTGAGGTTTAAATTAAATGTCATACGTAAAATGCCTCACCCACAGTAAGCTCCTGATAAGTATTTATTGAACTGGATTTTCCTCTTTTATTATCTGAATAAGGAAAGGACGTGGGCGTGGAGGTGAGTTAATGACAGAGCCAGGCCTGATACCAGGTATCTTAACCTTTATTCTAGTCTAGTCATTTTTCCACTGTATCAAGCTCTATTTTGGTTATGTGAGTAACTCCCAGTCATTCGTGTGACTAAAATTTATTGCTATTTACAGAAGAAACCTAGAATATTGTTTCCTGGTTCACATTTTCTGTACGATTTCACTGGCTAGAGTTCAGACAGAGCTTACAAATAAAAGGCATTGATGTATCCTCACATCCTGGTAAACGATAAAGTAACATAATATATTTAATATCCATCTATAATGTAATGGTATGTCTATGTAACTCAAAACAACCAAATTTAGCAATAGGAAATGGTTCCAGATTAAACATGATCATACAAGAGAAAATGAATGATTATGATCAACCAGAGTGATTACCTTCACCAATTACTCACTGGGACACCTTGGCAAACTCACTTGATTTCTCAGTTACTTCATCTGGAAAACGCACACACTACCAACCGCCTCACTCACTTCTCAGGGTTCATGTGATGAGCAAAAAATTGCCAATTTATGCAAATGCTATGAAAAATAGAGCAAACTTTCTATGTGCAAAAAATCATTTACAGTATCTTTGGGCATAATCCTGAGCTGAGGGGAAAGGCAACATATAGAGAGTGGAAGGCTTGGGGAGGACCACGTATTAGGTATTTCATCCACTATTAGTACTTTTTAGATCGATGGTCTTTGCTCCAAGTATCTAAATGAGACATGAGTCATATGTGAGGAGGCTGGAGAGCAGAATGCTTCCAGAGCCACCTTCCCCTTTTCAGAATAAGAAAAGATGGTTTATTTGATGTAGGCATGTTGATTGGCAGTGCAGGCTTGCAAATTCCTTCGGTATTAAGTCATGTCTTCAAAACTGGGTGGGGCGCTGAGTTATGAAGTTTTTTTCTTTTCCTCTGGAAGCCAGGGCTTGGAAGTAGCTGAAGAGGTCATGTGAACTAAATTGGGTGGTCTCGGGAAAATTCCGTATAAACAGCATTGCTCATCTAAAAGTAGCCCAAAATGCTGCACATCTGCCTGTCCATATAAACCAAACAGAATCTGGACTCCATTAATGTGCCTGAGGAATAAATTATTCTCTAATAAATGTTCTTATAATCACAGTGGAGAGGAAGGTCGAGGACACCAAAGGAAATGAGACTCCGCTGCACCGATCTGTTGGTGGAAGCCTGGAGGAGGAGTGACAGGAGGAAGAAGTCCACAGCTGTGTCTGATGCAAGAGAGGCCGTGCCTTCTCTAAAGATGGGGAGTGTAGAGGCTCCGGGAGGGTACCTTATTCTAGACTGCCAAGGAGAATGCCAAATCAACCCGGGAGGGGGCCTTTGCTCTTCGCTTTTGCCAGATGATCCAAGAACAACTCAATGAGACATTCAACTGAGCACCAGACCCAATGACCTCTGTGCCCTGAAGGTCACAATGTCCCCATGACATGGGCTACTGAGCTCCAGCAACGATGGAACAGGGCACTTGGGCTGTCGGGTTTTTGCATCCAGATATTGCTAATGCACGAAACACCTACTTTTCTCTACCTTTGCCCTGTCGAATATTTGCTGTCACTGGCTGATGAGCACAAGGGCCCTTGTTTTGTAAGGGGAGACAGAGAAGTCTGATTGACTCAGAGGTGGTGGGGAAGAGAGAAAGGAGGCTGAAGGGTGATGTGGCCTCTGTTCCCTGTCTGGCTCCCTGGACTGCATTTGAGCCCTGCTGCTGAAGGACTGAACTGCTTTCATTATAGACTGTAAGATTCTTGCAGGGGTGAGAGGTCTGAGGCACGGTAGGCTCAGAATTGTCTGGGGCGCCCTGCCTCTGTGAGAAACCTGGCCCGGCCCTGGGACCCAGAGGGCTGGCACTCTCACAACAGGGCCCATTAGCGAAGGCTTCACTAATGATGCTAGAAGAGGCTTCTCAGGCACAGACTGAGCAGGGGCTGACCGAGGAGGTGGCAGATGCGTTGTGGTAAGTGCAGCTGACAGACTGATTTGTGTACCCATGTGAGGACCCATTTGGGGACCCTCAGAAATCACTGAAGATTACATTCTTGATTGGGCAGATGGGAAACGTTCAACCCCAATTCAATGAACTTTGGGCGTACTCATAAGTGGATCCAATTTTGTATTTACCGACTGGTAATGCCCAAGGTCAAAGCTACATAGAAAATGACATTTGGGTTTTGGAAATTTCAGGTATTTATTTGGCATTTATATAATCTTCCTCTGGCTATGCCACACTCATTTGCTGTAAAAGTCACGATGTCTTTAACATAATGGAGTTCGTGAAACGATTTCCTAATACATCTTGCTTTCCTAATTTTAAAAAACGTTAAGGCAATGATTTTTATTACTGTTGTAGCTTCAAAATTTCATTATACTTTGGATAAGGCTCTGTGACTTCTGTTTCTTGTCAAGACAGAATAAAAAAGACCAGATTTACTCTCTTGCAAGTCACACAAAATTTATGGTTTCCGAGTGCATATAAAAGCTATGTTTATACTATATTGTACTCTATTAAGTGTGCAATAGCATTATGTCAAAAAAAAAACTATGTACATACCTCAATTTAAAAATACTTTGTTCCTAAAAATTGTTAACCACCATCTGAACCTTCAGTGAGTTGTAATATTTTTGCTGGTGGAGGGTCTTATTTCAACATTAATGGCGGCTGACCTATCAGGGTGACGGTGGCTGAAGGCTGGAGAGGCCGTGGCAACTTCTTAAAATGAGACCACAGTGACGTCTGCCGCATCGACTGACTCTTCCTTTCAAGCACAATTTCTCTGGAGCGTGCAATGCTGATTGATAGCATCTTACCCACAGTAGAACTTCTTTCTAAACTGGTGACAATCCTCTCAAACCTTGCTGCTGCTTTATCAAGTAACTTTATGTAATATTCTAAATCCTGTGCTATCATTTCAACAATTAAGTTTGCCATCTTATATGGGTTCAGTTCACGGTGCTTCAAAATAATTCAGTAGTAACATCAAAGACCACTGATCACAGATCACCATAACAAGTATAATGATATGAAAAAGTTTGAAAAATTATGAGACTTAGCAAAATGTGACACAGAGACACAAAGGGAGCAAATGCTGTTGGAAAAATGGTGCTAGCAGGCTTACTTGACACAGGGTTGCCACAAACTTCAATTTTCAAAAAGTGTACTATCTGCAAAACTAAATAAAGTGAAACAATAAAACGAGCTTATGCCTGTATGTTGTTTTAAGCTGTTAAATCTGTAGTAATTTGTCATGCAGCAATAGAGAGGCCATACAACTGAATAGGATTAATGTCAGTTGGGACATTGCAGAAGAAATGATTAGTGAACTTGATGACAACAACAGAGTATCCAAAATGGAACAGAAAAAAAAGAATTAAACAAAACAAAACAAATAGATCATCAAAGAGATGTGGAACAATTTTAGGATATGGCTTAATAGACATGTAATTAGAGTCCCTGAAAACGAGGATTGGGGAAAAAACCATTAGAAGAAATAATGGCTAAATAACTTCCATGTTTGATGAAAAGTGTAAGTCCACAGATCTAAGAAGCTCAATGCAATCCAAGTACAAGCAACATGAAGAAAACTACACCAAAGCATAAAAATACTAATGACAATATATTTCTGATTAGAAACAAATCAAGTGAGAAAATAATGGAAAAACACATTTAAAGTACTGAAAAAAGACTGTCAACCTAGCACACTATACCCCCCAAAATTATCATTCAAAAACTGAGGGTGGAATAAAGATGGTTTCAGACAAACAAAAGCTGAAATAATTCATCACCAGCAGAGCTGTACTACGAAAACTGTTAAAGGAAGAACTTCAGACAGGAGGAAAATGATTATGAGAAGGGAATGTGGATCTGCACAAAGAAATGAAAAGCACTGGAAATGGTAACTACATGAGTAAATATAAAAGATTTTTTTCTCTTAGTATTTAAGTCTTTTTAAAAACATAAACTTTTAATTTTGGAGTAATTTCAGACTTACAGAAAAGTTGCAAAGTTAGTAGAAGATATTTGGATATATGCTGCCTTCACAACCAACTTCACATATTAAGAAACAAAGTGGTTAAAAGCAAAAGGAAAGAGAAACATATAACATCAGTATTCATTAAAGAAATACAGGGGCTTCCCTGGTGGCGCAGTGGTTGAGAGTCCGCCTGCCGATGCAGGGGACACGGGTTCGTGCCCCGGTCCAGGAAGATCCCACATGCTGCAGAGCGACTGGGCCCGTGAGCCATGGCCGCTGAGCCTGCGCGTCGGGAGCCCGTGCTCCGCAGCGGGAGGGGCCACAGCGGTGAGAGTCCCGCGTACCGCAAAAAAAAAAAAAAAAAAAAAGAAGAAATACAAACTAAAATACAATGAGATACCTTTATTCCTTTGAATGGCTAAAATGAAAACCATACCAAATGTTGGTTAGAATGTAGAGCAACTGGAACTCTCACATACTGCTGAAGGGGACATAAAACGGTGCAGCCACTCTGAAAAACAGTTGAGCAGTTTTTAAGAAAGTTAAATATGCGTCTGCTATAAAGTCCAGGCATTCACCACTAGGTATTTACCCAGGAGAAAAGAAAGCTCATGTCCACACAAGGGCTGTTACAGACTTTCATAGCAGCTGTGTCTGTAACAGCCCCACCAAAGTAAAAACTGCCGTCATGTCCATCAACAACAGGTGCCAAGGAGGCGGGCTCAAAGGGGGTGTTGTGCACTAGGAAACGGAAATGCCTCACCCTGGCAAGTGGATGAGTGGATGTGCAAACAGGATCCTGTGCTAAGTCTGCTGTGCCCATGTGTGCCTGTAACAGTGCTTGCTGACTGGCCATTTTCAAAGAGGACTTCACATCTGGTTGTAGTATTAGAAAATGTAAAAAAAAACAAAAACAAAACAAAAAACCAAAATGAAAAACTCAGTTAAAAAAATCAATCAGGGACTTCCGGGGAAGATGGCGGAAGAATAAGACGTGGAGATCACCTTCCTCCCCACAGATACACCAGAAATACAGCTACACGTGGAACAACTCCTACAGAACACCTACTGAACGCTGGCAGAAGACCTCAGACCTCCCAAAAGGCAAGAAACTCCCCACGTACCTGGGTAGGGCAAAGTGGAGAGATTCCTGCACAGAGGATCGGTGCCGACTGGCACTCACCAGCCCGAGAGGCTTGTCTGCTCGCCCGCCGGGGCGGGCGGCGCTGGAAGCTGAGGCTCGGGCTTCGGTCAGAGCGCAGGGAGAGGACTGGGGCTGGCGGCGAGAACTCAGCCTGAAGGGGGCTAATGCGCCACAGCTAGCCGGGAGGGAGTCTGGGAAATCTCTGGAGCTGCCGAAGAGGCAAGAGACTTTGTCTTCCCTCTTGGTTTCCTGGTGTGCGAGGAGAGGGGATTAAGAGCGCTGCTTAAAGGAGCTCCACAGACGGGCACGAGCTGCGGCTGAAAGCGCGGAGCCCACAGACGGGCGTGGGACACTGGGGCTGCTGCTGCCGCCGCCAAGAGGCCTCTGTGCGAGCGCAGGTCACTGTCCACGCCCCCTTTCCGGGGAGCCTGTGCAGCCTGTCACTGCCGGGGTCCCGGGATCCAGGGACAGCTTCCCTGGGAGAACGCACGGCGCACCTCGGGCTGGTGCAACGCCAGACCGGCCTCTGCCGCTGCAGGCTCACCCCGCACTCCGTGCCCCTCCCTCCCGCCCGGCCTGAGTGAGCCAGAGTCCCCGAAACGGCTGCTCCTTTAACCCTGTCCTGTCTGAGGGAAGAACAGACGCCCTCCGGTGACCTACACGCAGAGGCGGGGCCAAATCCAAAGCTGAGACCCGGGAGCTGTGAGAACAAAGAAGAGAAAGGGAAATCTCTCCCAGCAGCCTCAGAAGCAGCGGATTAAAGCTCCACAATCAACTTGATGTACCCTGCATCTGTGGAATACATGAATAGACAACACATCATCCCAAATTGAGGAGCCAGGAGTCAGTGCTGTGCCTCTGAGGTGGGAGAGCCAACTTCAGGACACTGGTCCACAAGAGACCTCCCAGCTCCACATAATATCAAACGGCGAAAATCTCCCAGAGATCTCCATCTCAACACCAGCATCCAGCTTCACTCAACGACCAGCAAGCTACAGTGCTGGACACCCTATGCCAAACAACTAGCAAGACAGGAACACAACGCCACCCATTAGCAGAGAGGCTGCCTAAAATCATAAAAAGTCTGCAGACACCCCAAAACACACCACCAGATGTGGACCTGCCCACCAGAAAGACAAGATCCAGCCTCATCCACCAGAACACAGGCACTAGTCCCCTCCACCAGGAAGCCTACACAACCCACTAAACCAACCTTAGCCACTGGGGACAGACACCAAAAACAACGGGAACTACGAACCTGCAGCCTGCAAAAAGGAGACCCCAAACACAGTAACATAAGCAAAATGAGAAGACAGAAAAACACACAGCAGAAGGAGCAAGATAAAAACCCACCAGACCTAACAAATGAAGAGGTAATAGGCAGTCTACCTGAAAAAGAATTCAGAATAATGATAGTAAAGATGATCCAAGATTCTATTTCCAAGATCCAAAATCTTGGAAATAGAATAGACAAAATGCAAGAAACAGTTAACAAGGACCTAGAAGAGCTAAAGATGAATCAAGCATCGATTAAAAACACAATAAATGAAATGTAAAATACTCTAGATGGGATCAATAGCAGAATAACTGAGGCAGAAGAACGGATAAGTGAGGTGGAAGATAAAATAGTGGAAATAACTGATGCAGAGCAAAATAAAGAAAAAAGAATGAAAAGAACAGAGGACAGTCTCAGAGATCTCTGGGACAAGATTAAACACAACAATGTTCGAATTATAGGGGTTCCAGAAGAAGAGGAGAAAAAGAAAGGGACTGAGAAAATATTTGAAGAGATTATAGTTGAAAACTTCCCTAATATGGGAAAGGAAATAGTTAATCAAGTCCAGGAGGCACAGAGAGTCCCATACAGAATAAATCCAAGGAGAAATACGCCAAGACACGTATTAATCAAACTGTCAAAAATTAAACACAAAGAAATCATATTAAAAGCAGCAAGGGAAAAACAACAAATAACACACAAGGGAATCCCCATCAGGTTAACAGCTGATCTCTCAGCAGAAACTCTACAAGCCAGAAGGGAGTGGCAGGACATAATTAAAGTGATGAAGGAGAAAAACCTGCAACCAAGATTACTCTACCCGGCAAAGATCTCATTCAGATTTGATGGAGAAATTAAAACCTTTACAGACAAGCAAAAGCTGAGAGAGTTCAGCACCACCAAACCAGCTCTACAACAAATGCTAAAGGAACTTCTCTAGGCAAGAAGCACAACAGAAGGAATATACCTACAATAACAACCCAAAGCAATTAAGAAAATGGGAATAGGAACATACATATCAATAATTACCTTAAATGTAAATGGACTAAATGCTCCTACCAAAACACACAGATTGGCTGAATGGATACAAAAACAAGACCCATATATATGCTGTCTACAAGAGACCCACTTCAGACCTAGAGACACATACAGACTGAAAGTAAGGGGATGGAAAAAGATATTCCATGCAAATGGAAACCAAAAGAAAGCTGGAGTAGCAATTCTCATATCAGACAAAATAGACTTTAAAATAAAGACTACTAGAAGAGACAAAGAAGGACACTACATAATGATAAAGGGATCGATCCAAGAAGAAGATATAACAATTGTAAATATTTATGCACCCAACATAGGAGCACCTCAATACATAAGGCAAATACTAACAGCCATAAAAGGAGAAATCGACAGTAACACACTCATAGTAGGGGACTTTAACACCCCACTTTCACCAATGGACAGATCATCCAAAATGAAAATCAATAAGGAAACACAAGCTTTAAATGATACATTAAACAAGATGGACTTAATTGATATTTATAGGACATTCCATCCAAAAACAACAGAATACACATTTTTCTCAAGTGCTCATGGAACATTCTCCAGGATAGATCATATCTTGGGTCACAAATCAAGCCTTGGTAAATTTAAGAAAATTGAAATTGTATCAAGTATCTTTTCCGACCACAATGCTATGAGACTAGATATCAATTACAGGAAAAGAGCTGTAAAAAATACAAACACATGGAGGCTAAACAATACACTACTTAATAACGAAGTGATCACTGAAGAAATCAAAAAGGAAACTAAAAAATACCTAGAAACAAATGACAATGGAGACACGACGACCCAAAACCTATGGGATGCAGCAAAAGCAGTTCTAAGAGGGAAGTTTATAGCAATACAATCCTACCTTAAGAAACAGGAAACATCTCGAATAAACAACCTAACCTTGCACCTAAAGCAATTAGAGAAAGAAGAACAAAAACATCCCAAAGTTAGCAGAAGGAAAGAAATAATAAAGATCAGATCAGAAATAAATGAAAAAGAAATGAAGGAAATGATAGCAAAGATCAATAAAACTAAAAGCTGGTTCTTAGAGAAGATAAACAAAATTGATAAACCATTAGCCAGACTCATCAAGAAAAAAAGGGAGAAGACTCAAATCAATAGAAATGAAAAGGGAGAAGTAACAACTGACACTGCAGGAATACAAAGGATCATGAGAGATTGCTACAAGCAACTCTATGCCAATAAAATGGACAACCTGGAAGAAATGGACAAATTCTTAGAAATGCACAACCTGCCAAGACTGAATCAGGAAGAAACAGAAAATATGAACAGACCAATCACAAGCACTGAAATTGAAACTGTGATAAAAAATCTTCCAACAAACAAAAGCCCAGGACCAGATGGCTTCACAGGCGAATTCTATCAAGCATTTAGAGAAGAGCTAACACCTATCCTTCTCAAACTCTACCAAAATATAGCAGAGGGAGGAACACTCCCAAACTCATTCTTCGAGGCCACCATCACCTTGATACCAAAACCAGACAAGGATGTCACAAAGAAAACTACAGGCCAATATCACTGATGAACATAGATGCAAAAATCCTCAACAAAATACTAGCAAACAGAATCCAACAGCACATTAAAAGGATCATACACCATGATCACGTGGGGTTTATTCCAGGAATGCAAGGATTCTTCAATATACGCAAATCAATCAACATGATACACCATATTAACAAATTGAAGGAGAAAAACCATATGATCATCTCAATAGATGCAGAGAAAGCTTTCGACAAAATTCAACACCCATTTATGATAAAAACCCTGCAGAAAGTAGGCATAGAGGGAACTTTCCTCAACATAATAAAGGCCATATATATGACAAACCCACAGCCAGCATTGTCCTCAATGGTGAAAAACTGAAACCATTTCCATTAAGATCAGGAACAAGACAAGGTTGCCCACTCTCACCACTCTTATTCAACATAGTTTTGGAAGTTTTAGCCACAGCAATCAGAGAAGAAAAGGAAATAAAAGGAATCCAAATCGGAAAAGAAGTAAAGCTGTCACTGTTTGCAGATGACATGATACTATACATAGAGAATCCTAAAGATGCTACCAGAAAACTACTAGAGCTAATCAATGAATTTGGTAAAGTAGCAGGATACAAAATTAATGCACAGAAATCTCTGGCATTCCTATATACTAATGATGAAAAATCTGAAAGTGAAATCAAGGAAACACTCCCATTTACCATTGCAACAAAAAGAATAAAATATCTAGGAATAAACCTACCTAAGGAGACAAAAGACCTGTATGCAGAAAATTACAAGACACTGATGAAAGAAATTAAAGATGATACAAATAGATGGAGAGATGTACCATGTTCTTGGATTGGAAGAATCAACATTGTAAAAATGAGTGTACTACCCAAAGCAATCTACAGATTCAATGCAATCCCTATCAAACTACCACTGGCATTTTTCACAGAACTAGAACAAAAAATTTCACAATTTGTATGGAAACACAAAAGACCCCGAATAGCCAAAGCAATCTTGAGAACGAAAAATGGAGCTGGAGGAATCAGGCTCCCTGACTTCAGACTATACTACAAAGCTACAGTAATCAAGACAGTATGGGACTGGCACAAAAACAGAAATATAGATCAATGGAACAGGATAGAAAGCCCAGAGATAAACCCACGCACATATGGTCACCTTATCTTTGATAAAGGAGGCAGGAACGTACAGTGGAGAAAGGACAGTCTCTTCAATAAGTGGTGCTGGGAAAGCTGGACAGGGACATGTAAAGGTATGAGATTAGATCACTCCCTAACACCATACACAAAAATAAACTCAAAATGGATTCAAGACCTAAATGTAAGGCCAGACACTATCAAACTCTTAGAGGAAAACATAGGCAGAACACTCTATGACATAAATCACAGCAAGATCCTTTTTGACCCACCTCCTAGAGAAATGGAAATAAAGACAAAAATAAACACATGGGACCTAATGAAACTTCAAAGCTTTTGCACAGCAAAGGAAACCATAAACAAGACCAAAAGACAACCCTCGGAATGGGAGAAAATATTTGCAAATGAAGCAACTGACAAAGGATTAATCTCCAAAATTTATAAGCAGCTCATGCAGCTCAATAACAAAGAAACAAACAACCCAATCCAAAAATGGGCAGAAGACCTAAATAGACATTTCTCCACAGAAGATATACAGACTGCCAACAAACACATGAAAGGATGCTCAACATCTTTACTCATTAGAGAAATGCAAATCAAAACTACAATGAGATATCATCTCACACCAGTCAGAATGGTCATCATCAAAAAATCTAGAAACAATAAATGCTGGAGAGGGTGTGGAAAAAAGGGAACACTCTTGCACTGCTGGTGGGAATGTGAATTGGTACAGCCACTATGGAGAACGGTATGGAGGTTCCTTAAAAACTACAAATAGAACTACCATATGACCCAGCAATCCCACTACTGGGCATATACCCTGAGAAAACCAGAATTCAAAAAGAGTCATGTACCAAAATGTTCATAGCAGCCCTATTTACAATAGCCCAGAGATGGAAACAACCTAAGTGTCCATCATCGGATGAATGGATAAAGAAGATGTGGCACATGTATACAATGGAATATTACTCAGCCATAAAAAGAAACGAAACTGAGCTATTTGTAATGAGGTGGATGGACCTAGAGTCTGTCATACAGAGTGAAGTAAGTCAGAAAGAGAAAGACAAATACTGTATGCTGACACATATATATGGAATTTAAGAAAAAAAATGTCATGAAGAACATAGGGGTAAGACAGGAATAAAGACACAGACCTACTAGAGAATGGACTTGAGGATATGGGGAGGGGGAAGGGTAAGCTGTGACAAAGCAAAAGAGCGGCATGGACATATATACACTACCAAACGCAAGGTAGATAGCTAGTGGGAAGCAGCCGCATAGCACAGGGAGATCAGCTCGGTGCTTTGTGACTGCCTGGAGGGGTGGTATAGGGAGGGTGGGAGGGAGATGCAAAAGGGAGGGGATATGGGAACATATGTATATGTATAACTGATTAAATTTGTTATAAAGCAGAAAAATAAATAAATAAAAATAAATAAATAAATAAAGTGCACAGAACCTTAGGGGGGAAAAAAAAAAAGAAAATCAATCAGGGACTTCCTTGGTGGCGCAGTGGTTAAGAATCCGCCTGCCAATGCAGGGGACACGGGTTCGAGCCCTGGGCCGGGAAGATCCCACATGCCGCGGAGCAACTAAGCCCGTGTGCCAAAACTACTAAGCCTGTGCTCTAGAGCCCGCAAGCCACAGCTACTGAGCCCACATGCCACAACTACTGAAGCCCGTGCACCTAGAGCCCGTGCTCCACAACAAGAGAAGCCACTGCAATGAGAAGCCCGTGCACCGCAACAAAGAGTAGCCCCCGCTCACCGCAACTAGAGAAAGCCTGCGCACAGCAATGAAGGCCCAACACAGCCAAAAATAAATAAATTAATAAATTTAAAAATATAAAATTAAAAATCAATCAACAGTTTTGATTAATGTTACATAATTTACACCCTACTGTGGCCAAAAGTTCTAGGAAGCTGCTCCAAGTGCTCTAACTCCGCTTCCACCATAGAGACCAACAAGGCCAACTTCTTTCAGATGTGCTTTTAAATCCCATTCAAGTTGCCAGGGCTCTGATTAAGTCACACATTTTATGTAAAACTTTTGGCCTCCTCCTCTTGACTCACCACCATCTGTTTCTTCTGCATGTTCACCCGATTCTCATCTGCTCACATTGGCTGTGCACTATGGTTTTTACCCCTACAGTCAAAATAAATTCTCTTCTCCTCCCATTTATCTAATGATTAATGCCGCCAGGGCCAATTAGGTAGTGTAGCTGTGGTTCTGTGCTCACAGGCCCTTCCAGCACACCTAACTCAACAGCTGAAATTTAATAACAAATTGTGGGTGTTATAAATACACTGGTCCACACTGGAAAGGGACTGAGGTATTTCAGGAGGCAAGAGGCAATGAAAGCAATATTCTTCTTCACTAGAAAACTGACATTTCAGATTCTATTAAAGCACTAGTTATTTCTGGAGCATTAAAGACCTAAAAGCAGATTTTGCTACCACTGGCAGACATGGCTAGACATTAAGGATGCATTAATGATTCCCAAACCTGCCACATAGGATGTTCAATTTTTATAACTCTGGTTTTTATTTGGCTAAGAAGAACAGGAAGGAGGAGTTTCCAAAGTCTCTTAAAACCCTGGGATTTAGCTTATCAATAGATAATAAAATCCACCCAAACTCTGATCATATAGCATCCCTCTTCATAACGGCACTTCTGACTGAAGTGCCACGAAATAGAAGTAGCACATCCTATATTACATAATGAGAGAAAACTCACTTAAAATTCAAATGCAACTTTCAAATATACAATACTATTACTAGTATTATTATTAACTATAGTCAACAGGCTGTACGTTACGTCATGCTAAGAGAGTACATCTTAGAAGTTCTCATAAGAAGAAAACAAATTTGTAACTGTGTGGCAATGGATATTAACTGGACTTATTGTGGAGATCACTAAAAAAAATGCAAATGCAATTTAGAAGGAAAGTATCCAAACTAAAAAAAAAAAAAAAAAGTTTTCATGGGTCCATCTCTTAATAATTAAATAACCATATATATTAATAGAGTTTTTGGATTCTTATTTTCTTATAACTAGAAACATGTTTTGTTAACTTATAATATTATTAATAGCTACCGTTTATTGTGATAGATGCTGTGCTGTGTTTTACTTGCTTTATGTCATTTTCTAGACGAGAAAATGGCATCTTAGTTAAATAGCTGGTCCAAGCTCACTTACTTATCGGCAGGGCCAGAATGGGAACCCAGGCCTGCCCACGGCAGAGTTCTCACACTTGACCATTATGGTGAACTTCATGAAAATGATACAAATTTGGGAATTCCCTGGTGGTCCAGTGATTAGGGCTCAGCACTTCCACTCCGGGGCCCAGGTTTGATCCCTGGTTGGGGAACTAAGATCCTGCAAGACATGCGGCGTGGCCAAAAGTAAACATTTTAAAAAGATACAAATTCACACTAATGAAGCTGACAATGCTAGTGGCAGCGGTGCTCCTAAATGAAGGCCTGAGGGCTCCCTCCTCATCATGTCCACTGCAGATGTGAGGGTCAAGGCGGAGGAAGCGCAGACGCTGCTTGTCTCCTGATAACATTTCTGCGGCCCTCAAAGGAAGCATCAAAATACGGCAGCTCTGATGGCCCTTTGGCTCTTGGCACTGCTGCTTAAGCTGTGAGTCATGCTCTTGGGCCTCTGCCTCTGTGGACCCTGACTGCTTGTTCTTCACCCAGAGTCTCTGGGGAGGAGGGAAGGTGAGTTTTGCTCCATCACGGTCGCGTGTAGTCACGGGAATACGGTGGTTTCTTTTCCCACCTCCTGCAGCTCGGGGCTCTGTGAAAGCACCGTGGTGCCAACCTAGGCTTGTAGATGAGACAAAGCTGCTGAGACCTGGGTTCCCACTTACCCAGAGCAGCTCCACTGTTGAGGTTTTAGGGAAGATATCACTTAAAAAGTTTCAGTGCTGAAAAAAAAGTTTGAGAACCACCAGGCTGCTGGGAGACGGCACAGTTCAGTGGTTGAGGTCATGGCTTTGTAGCTTGATAACATGGGTTCAAGTCCAGGTTCAACCACTCTTGGACTACGTGCCCCCCGGAGCAAGTTCATCCACTCTCTGAACCTCAAACCTCTTCTGGCTCCAGAACTGGAATCAGTGGTTGTTATTAACTCTACCGTCTGGCCCTATTAGTAGGTGAAGAACTAGAGGCCAGTGGGTTAAAACTCAGGAGAAGGGGAAATAGTTCCTGGTTTGTGAAAGAGTTGGGGCCTGGCTCCCCAGACAGGTCTGAAGCTAAAAGTTTACCTGTGTTGTGTCTTCTAATGATAAAACTCTCCTGTTATAATTATAAAATCTGAGGTCTAGAGAAGTTGTGACTTATACCAAGATTAAATTAGAAACATATATTCTATAAACTATTCTGTTTCTATGTCCATGAACCTTTTTTCCTTTCTTCTGGAAATCTCTAACCTTTCTTATTCAAATAAATAAAGTAGTTTTCTACATATGAGGGGACCTGATGTAAGCTTAGGGGAAAGCTGTAGTTCTGGAATACAAGTGAAAGAAAGCCTGAAAATCTACGAGGGATAGAGTTGAAGCTGGCCAAAATATATATATACACATATATATTTAAATATAGAAATATGTATTGAATATTTAATATATAGATATATATTAGTTATAATAGACTGGTTAAAAATGAAAATCAACATGGCTTAATGCAATCTTTTTAACCCATTACATTAATAATAATGATATAATAGTACAGACTTTATTAAAAAAATTTTCATACAGTAATTCTCAGACCCATGGACGCTAGGACAACACACACTTAATCTAAAAGTAAAATGAAAATAGTGCCTCCCCTTTCTTTCTTATTCTGTGCTGTCACGGTGAAAAAGCTCAAGCATCAGCTCTCTTTGGCCACATCACACTCACACTGCAATATGCAGAGAAGGGGCTTTGGCTGGACAAAAAGGCACAGAAGCCAATGGCACGTGCCCTGAAGGATGCTTCCTGAAGCCTTTAATTACGAGACCTGGCCTTTCTTCGCTCGAGCCCCTTCATGAGAATCCCGGAGTTCACTAAGCTCAACTTCTGACACTGTAATGCTAGATTTAGTCTGTTCCTAATGCAAGGGAGGGAAAAACGTGAGAGCAAACGCACCCTATTTGGAACCGTGACAGAGGAAGGACAGACGTGAGTCATTCCACCTGCATGGAGGGGCCCTGTGCCTCTGTGAAATCCAAGGTCATTCCAACTCCATATGAGAAGGAGAAACTACTGTGAATGCGTTAAAAAATCGGGAGCATTCTGGGGCAAAAGAAAGTCTCCTTAGGGTCGGTTTCCCTGCCGGAGAAAGGGCGTTCCCATCTGTCCCTCAGTCACCACGTCTCAACTTAACAAATCCAGACAAATGAAAGCAGAAATGCTCCTGCTACCTTCTGTGTTTGCTTGATGCCTTTTCTCTTCCCCTCAGAATCAAGAAGGTTGTTGGCATTTTGGATCAAAATTAGGCAAGTGATGTTCTGACAGAACCCTCTGACAGCAGGAAACTCTGTTAGCACTTTGATAGCGTGAGTCAGTCAGCCACGGAGGCCCAGTGGAGTGATAACAGGGCCACCAGCATGAGGCTCTACAACGTGAGGGAAATCCAGGACTTCTTTGTAAGAATGACCTGTTTTTACCAAGAAGTACAAACTGAAAAACCAGTGAGTTGGCACTTTTTGCCCATGAAATTGAGAAACATATTAAATAGAATGACAATATCCCGAGGTGGTGACGCTGTGAAAACAACAGACACTTTCGTGAACCGCCGTTGGGAATACACATTAAATGCAACTGTTTGACAGGGAAATCGGGCGATAAGGTATCAAAAGCTTTCAAAGGGCACACGGTTTCAGTAGCTAGCCGACTGAAAGGATCAGAGATGCGCCCAACATTTTGTGAATAAGGATGTGTATCACAGCCTTAGTTACCATGCAGGAGCACTTTAAGCCAGGGGTCCCCAACCCCTGGGCCGCGGACCAGTACCGCTCCGCTGCCTATTAGGAAACGAGCCGCGCAGCTGGGGGCAAGCAGCGGGCAGGTGAGCGAAGGTGCTGCTCCGCATCGCTCGCGTCACCACCTGAATGAACCATCCTCCGCCCGCACCGCCCTCCGTGGAAACACTGTCTTCCCCAGAACCGGTCCCCGCTGCCAAAAATGTTGGGGAGCGCTGCTTTAAGGGATCTAAGTGTCTAATAATAGTGGGCTACCTGAAAAATCTGTAAATATACGCATATGATGGGATGCTTACCAGCCACTGAAGGTGGTATCATAAATTACTCTTCTAAAAAAATATTATTTTTATTTTTTCTTCCATTCTTATTGAGATATAATTGACATACAGCACTGGCGCACTGCATACACGGCGCACCGCATACAAGGTTACCGCGTAATGGTCTGACTCCCACATAACATCATGAAGGGATGATCACAGTAAGTTTAGTGAACATCCAACATCTCATAGAGACACAACATTAAAGAAATAGGAAAAACATATTTTTCTTGTGACGAGAACTCTTAGGATTTCCTCTCTTAACAGCTTTCCCATATAACAGAAAGCAGCGTCAATTATTTTCATCATGTTGTTCATTACTAGTACTTTTTTTATCTTGTAACAGGAAGTTTGTACCTTTTCACCACCTTCATCCAGTTCCCCCTCCCCCTCCCCCACCCCCCAACCCCTGCCTCTGGAAACCACAAATCTGACCTCTCTTTCTGTGAGTTTGCAATTATTCTTTTCTTTTTAAATTTTTATTTATTTATTTATTTTATTGTTGGGTCTTCATTGCTGCACGTGGGCTTTTTTTTACTGTTGGGTCTTCATTGCTGCGTGTGGGCTTTCTCTAGTTGCAGTGAGCGGGGGCTACTCTTCCTTGCGGTGCATGGGCTTCTCATTACGGTGACTTCTCTTGTTGCGGAGCATGGGCTCTAGGCACGTGGGCTTCAGTAGTTGTGGCACGCGGGCACAGTAGTTGTGGCTTGTGGGCTCTAGAGCACAGGCTCAGTAGTTGTGGCGCATGGGCTTAGTTGCTCCGCGGCATGCGGGATCTTCCCGGCCCAGGGCTCGAACCCGTGTCCCCTGCATTGGCAGGCGGATTCTTAACCAGTGCACCACCAGGGAAGTCCGAAATTTTTCTCTTTGATACGTGTGCAACTCAGGCTTTTCTCAAGTGCAGGTGATAGAAACCTCATTTGAATTAATTTAAACAGAAAGGCGATCGATTAAAGGAAGACTAAGCTTATAGGAAGGCGGGATGGATACAGGGCATCTTGAACCAGGGACTCAGGTAGCCTCAGGGCCTCTCCTTCTCACGTGTCTGCTTCCACTCCATCTCTGGGCTCAACCTAACAACCTCATCACCCAAGAGAAAACAATGTCCCCCTGTAATAAATTCCAAGGAAGACTTGATTGGTTTGGTTTGGATCACATGTCTATTCCAATCATTGTATAGGTGACCTGGAAGGACTAGCCTGCCTTGTCTCAGATAACCGCTCTGAAATCAACCGCTGTGATCGAGGGGGCGATTTGGAGCCCCTGGGAGAGGCGTGGAGAGGATGGGACAGCGCCGTCAGGGCCACCTGGCCAGCTGCTAGGACCTGGGGAGCCACTCCCATGTGTGTCTGCCACGAATTCAGTTGGTGATTATTATTTGTCAGTGCTTCCTCTCCACAGTAGCTGGGCCTGGGCGTTTTACGAGGTTAGAGAGGAACTTTGTCTTCCTTTATTTCATGTAAAGGGATTCCTCTGGTGGTTGGGAAGTGCTCTGGGATAAAGGGCACTGGATAGGGGTTACCCTGTGCATGACTCCCCCGGCCACATTGTTTGAATGGGACCAGACAGATGAACTGATGAAAGGCTTCATATCTTCCACAAAACACAGTGGGTAAGAGCTGGTTATGGGAACCAGCAACTTACCTACTACATTGAAATCTAGCATTTCTAAAACATACTGATTTCTAACTAACCAGCAAGTGGACTCTATCATGCTATCATTAGAGATGCCGTGTTTGAACCACATACTTTAGAGAGAAAAAGAGAGAGAAATCTGACATGAGTCTTTAAAAAACCAAGATTTCAAGGCAGTAGAGACAAATCACATGACAAATGATGGTCATTTAAACATGTTACCACAACAGTGAAATGCTCTAATTCCATTAGAGAACAGCCAACGATGTTGCAGGAAGTATTCCAAATTAAACAATATTGCTGCTTTTACAGATTTTCTTTATTGTTCAGACGTGGATATCTGTGGACGCTTACCTACTAAAATTGGGGGATTTAGGAAGTAGGTTGAAGATGAATTGGAAATGAATGCACAGATTTTATTTATGAAAAGAACGGATCTGTAGAGATTGCTAGCTGGTGAAGGTTTGAAAATCAATTAAAAAAAAAACAATTTTAGTCATTGCTTACTGCTCATCAGTAGGCAGAATTCCACAGCTCACCTAATTACCGGATGCAACCTAATTCTCTCTTTTGAAAAACACGCCATTTATTTTATTTCTTA
The DNA here is from genome assembly GCF_964341445.2 of Mesoplodon mirus. Lineage (NCBI taxonomy): Eukaryota > Metazoa > Chordata > Mammalia > Artiodactyla > Ziphiidae > Mesoplodon > Mesoplodon mirus. The sequence continues at coordinate 11,178,672 of NC_138979.1, read as the reverse complement.
TGTTGCTAAGTTGAGAGAACTTAAATATTTGCCTCTTCAGAGTTTCTTTCCAAATACGAATTCTTGCGACAACCTAAACCAATATCAAGGGGACATGAGAAAAAGACCATGGCAGTAGAGTTGGTCCAAATGGAAACCAAAAAAATCAGAAACTCTGAAATTGCTTCTCTGCAGCTGACTTTTTATATAACCTTAGGTAACAGTATTTTTGCATCTGAATTTTTCCCATTAACTTCTGCAGCTCCTGAGAAGTTGCCCTCTTACTCTGGCTAATTAACAGACAGGCAATTCCTCAGACCCTTCTAGAATCTTGAGTGGATGTAAAGAAAGAAGAATGTGCTGATCTGGTGACCAAAAAAAATGGTCTTTGGGGTACATAGCTCTTTATTTTAAATTGTCTCCTCAAATTCATTCATTGAATTTTTTTAAAAAAAATCAGTCATTTCTCCTACAAACCAAATCAACAGATCTATATAACATTGCTTGCAAGCCCAGTGAGTTTGGATTTTAGTTGCTAAATTTTGTACATGTTTATTTTCAGAATTATAAAAAAACAAAATAACTGGGCTGAGTGCTATTTACAAAGACTTAGGATGCACATTTTATATAAATAAAATCTATGCATAAAGGCTGCATTTAAAAAGGAAGAACTTTGCTTCCTGTGCATGTCCTTAAGAAAGGAAATTACCTCATGGCCACCTGTCATGAATTGGTGTTTGAAATGAGAATTTGAAATTTCTAGTCTGAAAGTTGAACCTCAAACTATCATAGTACAAAGTAATTAAAACCTGGAAATCATAATTTATCATCAGAAATGTATCTAGTCTTCTAAAATTCTTCAGAATCATATGCCTCAGACATCATCACACAAGTTAATAGGAAATTGTATCTTGGTTCCTTTACATATGTGTAGTGGATTGCAAAGCCACAGTTAAAAGCTCTCAATTGTCAGGCTCCTGTTTCTTGAATGGCCGAGCAGGGTAACATCAAGTCACTATGAAAAAAGGAACCTGCAACTGTGTGAGAAAGAAACCATCTTTTCTGGCAGAATGTCAGCAATTAGAAGAGGAAGGAAACTGGCAAGGGTGAGAGCGTGTGCATGGTGTCACACTAAGACAAAAACAGAAGTTACCGATGGAAGAGAGATGACTACCACTGCCTAACCTCACTAATACACACTAAAGTGTGTTTGAAAAAAGGCTGAAACAGAACATTTCTAACCTTCCCCATGTCGTGGTGTCATGGTTCTAGTCACACCCAGAATGTCCTACTGTATTAGATCAATGCGCTTGCAGTGAATTTCTCTTCTTGAGCATCTATGAATATCCAATGCCCCCAAATGAGGTGGTCTAAGGGCATGACGACTTGTCACAGGAGGTATCCATCCACAAGGTCCAAAGCCCCAGAGTCCCCACCATGGACATCGCTGCATTTCCTGCACCATTAATCTGAGGGGAGCCTACACAGTCGGAGGTGCTTTTGGCAGTGAAAATTCGGCACCAGCAAATCCGGATGGAAGAAGAAGGCTGATGGCTTGGAGCCATGGATGGATTACTCATCAAAGCTGCCCATTTAGCTGGATGGTAGAGGGATGTGACTGCCCAGGATTTTTTTTTTTTTTTCACCCTTAATCTTCAAATTGCTCTTTTGCAAAGCAACAACTCACATTCTAGTCAGGCATGAATCTCTGCCTGGTTAGTAGGATTGGCCAACTCACAGAGCTGTGGACCCGTGCCAACGGCTTTCTACAGTGGGGCCCAGGTCATTTTTATCTGCTCTATGGCCACAGGCTGCACCCTGAGCTACAGCCAGTCATTGCGAAAGAGTGGGTGTTGGAACCTTAGAGCAGGAGTAATTTCTAGCAATTGTCTACTTCTGTCCTTTCACAGATGAGAGACCCAGTCAACTTCTGTCTGAGACCTTGTGATTCACAAGGTCACATCAGAACCAGGACTAGAATCTAGTCCTCGTAAACCCAATCCAGTGCAAACAGCCTCTCTGGCTCTTTCTAGAAGCCCTAGAGGAAGTTGCCTTTCACATTTTTCTTCATACTTGGAACCAAAGAGAGTGACAATAAAGCTTAGAGAGCTTTCTCCTCTCACCACCCAGTGATATGGTCTTAGGAATAGGAGCTAGGAGAGAAAGTAAGCAAATGTCGTCTAACAAGATTATAGTTAGATTGTTTCCTCCCTCATTTTCTTGCTGCTCCACCATAATTGTTGGCTTGGGTAGTCATTCATTTAGTCTTTCAACAAATATCTACTGATTCCCCTAAGACCATAAAAGACTGAGTAGATTATGTGGCACGAGTTTCCCACTATGAATGGAATAACACGGTATAGAGACTTCCGTGAGAAATGACTGGATCATCTTCACAGACTAGGTAAATTGTTATTTATTGAGCATCTCTTAAAAGTTGAAAACTAAAACAACAAGGGCCTACTGTATAGCACAGGGAACTATATTCAATATCCTGTAATAATCTGTAATGGAAAAGAATCTGAAAAAACATATCTAGCTATATCTATCTATCTAGAAATGAACTATACTCTAATAAAAAAGTTGAAAACTAACAAAGAACCCATTGGTAATGTTCTGTTTGTAGTTAACTGGTAATGATTACACAAGTGTATTTATATTCACTTGGTGAAAAATTCAGTGAGCTGTACACTCACAATTTGAGCACTTTTCTGAATGTAATTACACTTCGATAAAAGATTTTCATTAAATTCAAACTTTTTTTCCATTTTTAAGTTGTGGTATAGTTGATTTATAATATTATATAAATTTCAGATGTACAACAGAGTGATGCAAAATTTTTAAAGGTTATACTCCATTTATAGTTATTACAAAATCTTGGCTATATTCCTTGTGCTGTACACTATACCCTTGTAGCTTATGTATTTTATATATAGTAGTCTGTATAGTTTGTACCTCTTAATCCCCTACCCTTATCTTGCCCTCCCCCCTCCCTCTCCCCACGGGTAACCACTAGTTTGCTCTCTGTATCTGTGAGTTTGTTTCTTTTTGTTACATTCACTAGCTTTTGTTTTTTAGACTCCACATACAAGTGATATCACACAGTATTTGTCTTTCTCTGCCCAACTTAGTTCACTACACATAACACTCATCCTCTAGGCCCAGAGCAACAGGGCTAACTCCTCAGAGGCTGCCCAGGCCCATCTTTGCAGGCCTGTTTCCTAGCATGCCCCATGTGCCTGGTCCTCCATCCATCCATCCCAGACCAGGCTTCCTCCTGCCCCTGTGCAGCGGTAGATGCTGCTTTCTCAGCCTAACTGCTGTCTCCTCTTGTCTGCAAAGAGAACCCTACTCTGCCTTCATAACTCAGCAGAGAAAGCCTCCCCAACCTTCTCTCTGCTCTCCATGCTTTGTGTATATGCCTGATGACAGCGTGGCTGCCAGGTCCTCTCCAAAGTCAAGGGAGGCCTGGGTCGCCTATCACATGAGGATCCTTATATGTTGGATATGAAGAAATACTAAGAATTACAAAAACGTGGTATAATTTGGATGCCAACAGAACACTAGCATGCATGCGTGCGCGTGTGTGCGCGCACACACGCACACACACACCAACAAACTCCTAGACGCAGATGGGCCTCGCTGATACCTGGAACTAATGACTCGGATGAGTGAATGAATGAGTTTGTCTTACCATGTGAAACAAACAGAATAATATCTCCCTTGGTAAATGGCCAGAATATAGACCACACAGAAGGAGCACAAAAGGCTCTCTTTAATTCTTTGATATCCTTGGCATTTCTGCTAAGAGGCCAGTGAACTGGAACAGTTTTATTTATCAAGGAAATAAAAGTGAGATTGCTACAAGACTTCATTTCATGGGAGCCACACATATAAGAGCTTTGCCCCTGCTGCTCCTCAGAGCTGTCCTGAGGGCCCCTGGCTGCATGCTCCCATTTAAGAATCACAGGCCCTGGTTCTGAAAGGCATGAGGTCAGAGGAATAGAGAAATGGACAAGATGTCAGGCGACCTTGGCACTTTTCCTGGTTTTGCTGCTAGTGTACCTTTCCTTAAATGGATTTCTTTGGAACATGAGCATATACTTATGTCATAGTTATATCCACTCAGCGTATAAAGCAGCTTATGTCTTACTTTCTTGAATACAAAAGTCACATGAACACATTAGGGAAAAATGGGATAGTGTAGATAAGTATAAAAATGGAAAATGACCCAAGAAATGGAGAGAGAGAGACAGTGAGTTTATGAGTTAGAATTCCCACAGGATAAAAGTATCTGACTTGAATCACTTCAAGGCAAATTCTTCAGAAAAAAAATCATTTCTATGAAAATAGAAACATAATCATTTTTGGAGCTATTACACTTTCACTTGAGCTCTGAAAATCCATAAAAGCTTCAACAACACCACTGAAGAAGTTATAGTCTTTCAAATGTAATGTTTAACAATAAAAAAAATATTTGGAATGATTGTTTTCTTTCTTTCTCTTTCTGTCCTTTTTCATTTTAAAACTGCATCCAAATACATTTCAAAGTGAAGTATTCTAACCCAGTATAAGTAGAGAATACAGAATAAAAGACTATTTCATTCTGGAGCCAGGCAACAAAATGTCATGACCTTTGCCCTCAGAGTTTGATTTTCAGTAAAATTTCTTTACAGAGTTTTCTAGCCACCAAGTGTTTTGAGCATTAAATGTGGGAAAATTTTACTTGAGGGTAACACTGCTTTCTAGGATATGGTCCAAGACATTTAACATGAATGTTGAACAGGGCCTTTTAGAATAAAGTTTCACTGACTGTGGCTCCATCTATAACAAAGTCCCCCAAGGCCCAGGGCTACATCACATGCTTGTATGCCCACCCCTGTGGTACAGAAGACCCTCAATACATTTTTGATGAACTGAATTTAATTGAACATGCCTTCTATCCTTCATCAAATAAAGGACTGGAAGACTCCATGCTGTATTTCAAGGCAATATTTTTAATGCCTAAACAGTGTTTCTTTACATATTTTGATATTTTTCACAGTCTCAGGCAGGAAGAAATATACCAAGTGACAAAGTGTCCAGTTTATCCCCTAAGGAATGACGGCACAGCCAGGGCTGGAAGGGGCTGGGAAGGGCTGAGTGCCAGAACTTTCCACGTGCAACCGTGCCCTTCACTGGATCTGAGACCTATTTCCACTCGGGAGGCAACAGACGAACGTCAGGAGTTACCCCCTTTCCAAACAGCCCTTCAAATCCAGCTACGCCCGAGGAAAACAGACCTCTGGCTGGAGTGAGGATGCAGGAGAGAGGGCATCCGTTTGAAACACCAACTCCCACCCTGGGGCGATCGACCTTAAACAGGGTGTCTAACCTTCCTGGGCCTCGGTCACCTCGTAAGTTAAGTTAGCGATAAGCACATCTACCTCAAAGATTAGAGAGAGATTGCAGGACTTTTAGTAAGTAGCTGGGATCATATATCCATTACCTGTGATCTCACTGCTCAGCGTTCACTGTTAGCACTGTCTCCATTACTAGGCTGTGGGTCCCTTTAGGGACAGGGATTGTGTAGGGCTTGTGTTTTCGCAGGATCTAGCAGAATCACTGATGCACGGACTTTCAGCAAATGCCAGTCGAATGGATGAATTTTTAAATACTGTGTATATTTCTTCTTAATTTTTACCGCTTTGTGAAGCAGGGGGGTGATACGTCCCTTTCTTCCAATAGTGAAAGTCTAGTATGCTCTTCCTGGTACTAAATTTAGGTTTCAAAGGTTCTTATTCCACATTTACCCTCTATATGGAAAAATGACACTTTGTTTCATCTTGCCTCCTACTGAAAGTCCATGAAACACTTACACTTCAATGAAATTAGGCAGGGGGCTAATTTAGCTGTGCAAGGACCTTTCTCAATGCTATGGCCAGATTCTATCAACATTGCTGGGTTCCCACGCAGATTCAGTCCAACAAAATGAAAAAAAAATCTGTCTAATGAGCTGAACCATGGCAGAAGATGGGGTCTCAGCAAATTAAGAACCATTATTAGCGTGACAACTTACATATATTTTAAGGACTAGGGGAAGAATACACCTTTGGTCGAGGAAAGGGCATAAAGCCCAAAAAACTAAGATTTAATTCTGGTTTTACCAATCACAAGCTGGGTGACCACGAGCAAGTCATCTAACAACTCATATATTTTTATCTCGTTATGTATATGATGGGGACGATGATAGCCGTCTCAAAGGCTGTGGAAGATTAAGATAATGTATGTGAAAATGCAGTGTATGATCACAGTCAATCTTGTAATCTATGTTAGCCCTGTGAGAGTCAACTAAAAACCTAGAATTTCTGGTTGTTTGTATGACAGCAAAAGCCTTTTTCTCCCCTCAGGAATATCTGATTATAGATCTATTCAGCCTCAATAAAATAGAGTATTCAAAAATGCAAGTCTACAAAATAATTCAAGCCCACTTATTTCACTGCAAAAGGATACCAACCCTATGAATCACTACTGGATCCATTAAATAAAAACTGAACTTGAGACAATTAAAATTCAAAACCATTTACAAAAATAGTTATTATACATGACTTTTCAGATTAAAAAACCCCCACTAAATCAGGAACAATGGTCTTCATTTTACAGGTAAGGAGACAGATGGCCAGAGAGTTTAGTAGCTTTTTTTTTTTGGTACGTGGGCCTCTCACTGCTGTGGCCTCTCCCGTTGCGGGGCACAGGCTCCGGACACGCAGGCCCAGCTGCTCCGCGGCATGTGGGATCTTCCCGGACCGGGGCACGAATCCGTGTCCCTGCATTGGCAGGCGGACTCTCTACCACTGCGCCACCAGGGAAGCCCTTTAGTAGCTTTTTTCAAGATTGTTTATGCACTGTACACCTGTGCATTTATTTATTGAATCTCAAACAATTAAAATATACTAACCTCAAAAATAAAGACAGTGATATTTAAAGCTACTTTTTAAAAAATTTTCTCTTTTAAGGTTTCAGTTACATATACCAATTTTGAGCATATAATTCAATGAGTTTTGACAAATGTATGCAGCTATGTCTCCATCATGACAATCATGATATAGGATACTTCTATCACCCTGAAAGCTCCCTGTGCCCCGTTTTTTCCCCTCCCCTCTACCTGCAGCCTTTGGCAAACGTTGTTCTGCTTGCTGTTATGATAGTTTTGGGTATTTTTAGAATTTCACTGAAATGGAATCATGCAGTATGTAACTTTTCTAGTCTGGCTCTTTTACTTAGCATAATGCATTTGAGATTCATCCAGGTTGCTGTGTGTATTATTCTTTGCACGTAGTTCATTCTTTTTAATTGCTGAGTAGTATTCTATTCATGGAAGTACCACAGTTTATCCCTTCTCTGGTTCATGGACACTTAGATTATTTCTAGCTTTAGTTATTATAAATAAAGTTGCTATGATTATTTGTATACAAGTCTCTGTGTAAAACACGTTTTTATTTCACTTGAATAAGTGCTTAGGAGCAGAACTGTTGTGTCATATGGCAAGTGTATATAAGAAACTACCAGAGTTTTTAAAAGCGGTTATACCATTTTACATTCCTACCAGCAGTGTATGAGGGTTCCAATTTCTCGACATCATCTTCTGACTCTGATTATAGGTATCCTAGTGGGTGTGAAGTGGTATCTCGTGGGTTTTTTTTTTTTTTTGCGGTACGCGGGCCTCTCACTGTAGTGGCCTCTCCCGTTGCGGAGCACAGGCTCCGGACGTGCAGGCTCAGCGGCCATGGCTCATGGGCCCAGCTGCTCCGCGGCATGTGGGATCTTCCCGGACCGGGGCACGAACCCGCGTCCCCTACATCGGCAGGCGGACTCTCATCACTGCGCCACCAGGGAAGCCCGTATCTCGTGGTTTTGATGTGCATTTCTCTGATGGCTAATGATGCTGGGAATCTTCCTGTGTTCTCATTTGCCACTCGTTTATCTTTTCTGGTGGACGGCCTATTCAATCCTTTTGCCTATTTTTAAAAATTGGGCTATGTGTCCTCTTATTAATGAGTTATAAGAATTCTTCATATGTTTGCATACAAGACCTTTATCAGATATGCTTTGCAAATGTTTTCCTCCCACTGGTGCCCAAGTCCCAAACCTGAGAGTCCGCCTTGACACCTCTCATACTCGTTCCTTTCACAATGCAATCCTCCTGGCTCTACCTTAAAATGTATCTAGGGGGCCTCCCTGGTGGCGCAGTGGTTGAGAGTCCGCCTGCCGATGCAGGGGATGCGGGTTCGTGCCCCGGTCTGGGAGGATCCCATATGCCGCGGAGCGGCTGGGCCCATGAGCCATGGCCGCTGAGCCTGTGCGTCCAGAGCCTGTGCTCCGCAACGGGAGAGGCCACAAGAGTGAGAGGCCCGCGTACAGCAAAAAAAAAAAAAAAAAAAAAAAAAATGTATCTAGGATCTGACACTTCTCACCACCTCCACTGCTCCCACTCTGCTCCGCCATCTCTCACTGGGATTCCTGCAGTAACCTCTGAACTGGTCTCCCTTGCCCCTTCATTCTATTCTAAGCATAGCATCCTGAGTGATCCTTTTTTTTTTAATTTTATTAATTTTATTTTTGGCTGCGTTGGGTCTTCATTGCTGCACGTGGGTTTTTCTCTAGTTGCGGCGAGCGGGGGCTACTCTTCGTTGCGGTGTGCGGGCTTCTCGTTGCAGTGGCTCCTCTTGTTGCGGAGCTCGGGCTCTAGGCGTGCTGGCTTCAGTGGTTGTGGCACACAAGCTCAGTAGTTGTGGCTCACAGGCTCTAGAGCACAGGCTCAGTAGTTGTGGCACACGGGCTTAGTTACTCCGCGGCACGTGGGATCTTCCCAGACCAGGGCTCGAACCCGTGTCCGCTGAATTGGCAGGCGGATTCTTTTTTTTTTTTTTTTTAATAAAGGACTGTTATTATTTCCAGTTTTTTTTTTTTTTTAACCCACATTTGTTTATTTATTTATTTTTGGCTATGTTGGTTCTTCACTTCTGTGCGAGGGCTTTCTCTAGTTGTGGCAAGCGGGGGGTCACTCTTCATCGCGGTGCGCGGGCCTCTCACTATCGAGGCCTCTTTTGTTGCTGGAGCACAGGCTCCAGATGCGCAGGCTCAGTAGCTGTGGCTCACAGGCCCAGTTGTTCCGCGGCATGTGGGATCTTCCCAGACCAGGGCTCAAACCCGTGTCCCCCGCATTAGCAGGCAGATTCTCAACCACTGCGCCACCAGGGAAGCCCGGCAGGCGGATTCTTAAGCACTGCGCCACCAGGGAAGCCCCTAAGTGACCTTTTTAAACCAAAAGTCAGATCCTGTCACTTTCCACTCAAAACCCTCCAAAGTCTTCCCTTTACTAAGTCAAAAACTACAGTTGTAAAAACAGAGAAAATGTTTACATTTTCATTTCAGAAAATATTACCCATTTACTTTTTTTAAAATTAGGCTTGACAATACAGTATGATAAAATCTTTTCACTAAATCAAATAGGAAAGATTTCAAGTATGGCCTCTTGAATGGTTCTAATACGATTTGCCATTGAAATTTCAGCTACTTTATGGAGAAAACACTATCTTTTTTAGGGCTGCCCAATTTCCAAGGCAGAGTCACCCAGTAGAGGAACGCTATGCTGAAAAAGAGATAACCTTGTAATTGTCTTCCTCTTGTTAGTTCCAAGTTAGGTTAGCAAAGAGAGAGGAGTGTAAAGCTGTCAGGGAATAACATCAAGCAATCTTAAAGTTCCTTTAAGCTTGACCCATTAAATAACTTCGTGTGTATGTTAGGTTTGTGAGATGCTTAATGCAATTTTTAATTATAATAAACTTGTGTCATTTCAGCCAGAAATGACCCTTTTGAGTTAACTTAAATGATTTCCAATGCCCCTATTAGAATGTATTTTCATTCAGATTATAGTCAGATGCTACTAAGGGTAAAGGTCACTCGGGCAGTGATTTTAAAGAGATTTTTAGAATCTATTTGCCTCTCATATAGGGACTAGAATGCATGTAAGTGAAGGTCAGGAAACATACAAAGCAGCTGTGCATTCAAGATGCACAAACACATCTTTCTCTGAGTCACATGTGAAGAAATAGGATTTCCATGGTTATTATTAAAGAGAGTTAGGAGATTTTAAACTTTAGGAATTAATGGTATTTTATTTTCCCTCTGGGGAAATTACTTGACTTCTGGGAATATTCATTTGTTTGAATTTTTTTATGTTGATAAATGAAACGACCATGAACTGTAATACAAAAACAAAATCCAAAACCAACACAGCCTTACGAACCTGTTGGCTCAAGTGTTTCAATGCCATAAAGTTTCAGAGTCAAGTCAGTTAGAAAAAACAAATCGTAGAGCCAGGACTCAAAATTACATATTTAAATAAGAAAATGAAGTCAATAATAGCTACAAGTAAACATTGTTTTAGGACATAGAACCCATCTGCTAAATTTCTAAATATTTTACTCAAGTGTGAGGAATGTGACACTTTCTACTATAAAGATTCCAGCTTGGTCTGAGTTACTGTGAAAATAAAAAGAAAGCCATAATGTACTTCCACAGAATTATTTCTTAGGCAATTTGCTATCTGCCTTCTATTTTGTGAACCAGTGAGAATAGAACCAACACCCATGTATACACAGTGTTCTAAAGTAAAAATGCATAAGGGTGAGAGGAAAACATAGAATGGAGGTTTACAGCCATTGAGTGCTTCACAAAGATGTACTTCTTGGCCTGGCAACATCCTTAGGCAGCAAGGTGTTCTCTCCTGCTCAAGGTCTCTGCCCTCAGCATCCCAGGGGTGTGGTATTATCTTAACGTCAACACAGGCTATGACCTGGTTTAAAGAGGAGAGTTTAAGAGAAGTCAGGGAAATTTGTCTTGGAAAATATCGAGAAGATATGGCCCTCAGCCCTGCTCCGCTTCTTACAAGGTCTGGGCCATGAGAAATGCCTGTCAAAGAATTCTACTGAAACTGCAGGCACAGCCAACTCCTTCTCCAACTAGGTTCATGTCAACAAATGCTTCATCTTTTCCACGTCAAAGCAAGTGGCCTCTACCTCAGACCCTAACTAGGATATAATAATAATAATAATAATAATAATAATGATAATAATAAATCGTAGTTGTTATTTATTGATCATCCATTTGCATGAATCTGTACTAGGGGTCTTCTACAGGCTATCTAATTTATTGCTCATAAAGTCCTCTCATGAGATGGGCATGAACAGCCTGAGATGAGAATACTCAGATTCAGAAAGGTTTAGTAACTTGGTACCAAAAATTAGTATGGGATACTGGAATTTGCATCAGATGCATCCTTATTCTAAAGTTTATGCTTATGGTTTCCACATTCTTCTTTATTACGCTTGCCTTTTTCAAAGACCTCTGACATCTGGACAGGGAAATGGGTTTTCTAGCTTCCTTAGCCATGCTTCCAAATAAATACGAGCTTCAGAGAGAATTACTACTCAACTTAAAGGTAAAACCATTACTATTTACCATTATTTTCCTCTTAATGACCCTGTCCTACATTTGGCTTCTACTTCCCCGAAGGCAATGTTAGAATTGCACACACCTCCTAGGCAAGCAGTCATTTCCAATGTTGTGCCCCACTTCCGATGACTGGCTGTCTAGGTTAGCTGCTATTGCTGACAGCATCGTTTGCTGAACCTGTCCTTCTCTCTTTGTTCCTTAAGACACCTGGGCTCGGGGCTTCCCTGGTGGCGCAGTGGTTGAGAGTCTGCCTGCTAATGCAGGGGACACGGGTTCGAGCCCTGGTCTGGGAAGATCCCACATGCCGCGGAGCAGCTGGGCCCGTGAGCCACGGCTACTGAGCCTGTGCATCTGGAGCCTGTCTCCAGCAACAAGAGAGGCCTCGATAGTGGGAGGCCCGCGCACCGCGATGAAGAGTGACCCCCCGCTTGCCACAGCTGGGGAAAGCCCTAGCACAGAAGTGAAGAACCAACATAGCCAAAAATAAATAAATAAACAAATGTGGGTTTAAAAAAAAATAAAATAAATAAAAAATGGAATCCTTTAAAAAAAAAAAAAAAGACACTTGGGCTCTTGTCAAGGCCAATAACAAGTTCCATCTTGCTAAATCTGGAGGTGAATTTTCAATCTTTTTACTCATCGATCAGCTGCATTTTTTTTTTTGCGGTACGCGGGCCTCTCACTGTTGTGGCCTCTCCCGTTGCGGAGCACAGGCTCCAGACGCGCAGGCTCAGCGGCCACGGCTCACGGGCCCAGCCGCCCCGCGGCACGTGGGATCTTCCCAGACTGGGGCACGAACCCGTGTCCCCTGCATTGGCAGGCGGACTCTCAACCACTGCGCCACCAGGGAAGCCCCATCAGCTGCATTTTTGATCAGCCCCACCTTCACTCGGCTTCCAGGACATGACTCCCTGGCTGCTTCTCCTCCGACTCCTGTGCTAGTTTTTTCTTGCCCTCCTAGTTTCTAAATATTAGGATGTCCCGGGGCTCAGTCCTTGGATCTCTTCTCCACCTACTCCCTGGGTGACCTCATCCTTTATCATGGCTTTAAATTCCTTCTATACATTGACCTCTTCATCCTCAACCTTTCCCTGAACTCCAGACTGGCATATCCAGCTGCTGCTCGTCTCAAATGTGCAAGAGGAAAAACAGCTTGAAACCAAACTCCTGGTTTCCTTTGCAAACCTCCTCTTTTCACACTCTTCCTCATTTTAGGCAAATGGCAGCCCAGTTCTTACTGTTGCTCAGGCCCCAAACCTGGGAGTCGCTCTTGAAACGCAACATCAAATCCATCACAGCAGCAAATCTGGCTGATGGTTTTGGCTTTACTCTAAGACGTACACAGAATCCAAACACTTCTCCCCACGTTTTCTGAAACCAGTATGATTCAAGCTATTATTATCTTTCAAATTACTGTAATGGCTTTCCAGATGTCTCCCTGCTTCAACCTTTACCCCATTCTTTCTATTCTCAACACAACAGACAGACTTAACCTTTAAAATATAAGTAAGATCGTGTCTGCTCAAAACCCAACAAAGTCTTCTCACTTGCTCAAAGCAAGAGGCAAAGTCCATACAATGGCCTGCCAGACTCTAGTTCTGTTACTTCTTTGACTTCATCTGTCAATCTCCCCTCACTTACACTTCTCTGGCCCCCTTTGCTTTTCTCCAAAGGTGCCAAGCACATTCTCACCTAAGAGTTATTACACTTGCTGTTCCTTTGCTGGGGGCTTACCTCCCTTATCCATATGGTTTGCTCTCTGTTTTTTTCCAGTCTCTGCTTCAAATGACCCTCAATTAAAGTCCGCCTTCCCTGACTACTCCCATGACCCTCTTTAGCTCACCCTATCTTTCTGATTCAGCTTTATTTTTCCCTAAAGTATTTTTCACTACTTGACACATTTCACATTTTCTTGTTTTTGTCTTATTTTAAATTTCCTGTCTGTTTTACCTAGAATGTTAGCTGCAGAATGGCAAGAAATTTGTTTTGTTCACACCTGTCTCCCTAGTACCTAGAACAGGGCTTGACCCATAGTATAATCATTTGTTGAATGACTAGCCTATGGCAATCTTGTGCTCAAAGAACCCCCAAAAGCATCATCTCCCACTTCCTGACAAGGCCGTCTCCTCCACCTAAACTTCAGACCTTCCCTCTTATGGCCCAATTGCCGCATCGTCCTGTCTTGCTGTTGCCCTAGAGATCAGGGTTAGCTCCTTGGCTCAGTGGCGCCATGGAGGACGCAGGCCCTATCCCTCTTTCCTTCCCACCATCCTCAGTGATTAGATGAGTCCTTACACTTCTTGTGGTCCCGAGAAGACTGCTGCAGTTCCACGAGTCACTCTGTGACAAAATCCCACCTTGCTAAAGAGAGAGAGTTTCCTCCCATGGTTTGTCTTTCATTAGGGAAACAAACTATTCCCCCTGAGAAGACTCACAATGGGCTTCCTTTTACTGTGTCAAATGCCCACTTCTTAAGTGCAAAGAAGGCTAAGAAAGAGAGATGCCGGCACCAGCAGCCTCTGCAGTGGGAGGTGGAGAAGTTATGGTCGGGGTAGGAATGGTTTCTGGACAGGCAAACAAGAGTATCTGCTACCATGCAAATAGTTTTGACTTCCAAGAATTTTTCTTCCCCTTTTATTTGTCTTCTCTTTTTCTGTTACAGAGTCTTGTTCTTGCTTTGGAGATACAGTATCTCATTTTTGACCTATGTTCAATATTATTAAACATAATATTTTGAAATTTTCTTCTATTCCCTGCTTTACTTTTATTTTCTTGGAGTTCCCTTTATATGTTTTTTTGCTTTTATTTTGTTTCGTGTTGTGTAGTCTTTCTCTTTCATGTTAGAGACTGTTTTGCTTGTTTGTTTTTAAAAGTGCATTTAAAAGTGAGACACACGAAAAGTCCACTGTAAGGAGTTATGTGTCCATTGGGGGCAGAGAGTGACGACAGGTGGATTTACTAGATGGAGGTGGGAGCAGTAATACGCCTGACTGCCAAGGAAGGGAGTGATGGTCCCCAAATCTTATATAGAAATTTTAGCTGAATTCCCCCAGGCCTCTGCTTTACTTGATGTCCACACTTTTGACACCTTTTGGTTCATTTTTTCTGAAAATTTAATCCTCAATTTTCTGCAACAGTGGAAGAGGCAGATGAGGGTGGGTTGGAAGGGGAAGAGAGCAGTCACATGACTTCAAACTATGGAGGTGGTGTAGTGCAACCAGGAAGTCCAAATGGTCTGTTCAGATATGAGCCCACTGTCTGCTGCACTGACACCTTTGGAGCCCTAAGTCTCTCAAGGCTCTCCGTGTCATTCCTGTGGGCATTTGGGGCCTGTTCACCCCGTACCATTAGGTCCATTATCCCTGGCACTATTATCTTGTCTCCTGTTCAGTGTGCCATGTGAGGTTTTATATATAGTGTATATAAAATATATTACTGTCATTTCAGGGGAGAATGTAAATCAAATACGTGTGGTCAATCTGTCATTTTAATGCAGACATCCCAGGATTTTAAAGATTCTATAAATTCAAATCTGTCAGGAACCCTACCGATCTCGAAAGCTGACCTTGTCATTTTACAAAAGAAGACAGGAAAGCTCAGAGAGATGAGGTCCTTGCCACAGTGATCTGTAGTGACGGGGTCCTCCTGGGAGCAGCAAGAGACGTGGTCCAGCCTCCATGCTGTTGAGCAGGCTGCCTAGTTTTGCATCTCAGCCCCATTCTCTACCAGCTCCATGATCTGGGACAGTTTCTTGAACTCTCTGTGGCACGTGTTCTTCAAATGTAAAATGGGGATAATTATACCTAACTCAGCAGGCTGTGGTTGGCATTAATGCATTAATATTTGTAAAGCACTTAAAATAGTACTTTTACACTGTAGTCAATTATTCAAGATTACTATTATTAGTTTGGATAAATCTAACTCAACTTTCAAAAAAACCCAGGCATAGTGCTATTACAATACTATTATAACAGAAAGAGATCTTAATTTAAGAATTTGTACAAATAATATTAGGGCTAATTTATTCTAGTATACGTGTTCTGTATGGAGAGATTAGCTTAACAATACTGCTGACAGAAAAACCATTATCCCTGAAAAAGTCTGCATTAACCCATCCTTTCGAAATATGTTTAAAGTTATCCAATAAAAGAAACAAGCTGAATTACATAATGGTTTTCAAATTAAAACATACTCAGTAATCATCTAAAATGACTAACAATTCTAATTCTTACATGAACACTACCTTTAAAACATCAGAAAAAAATATCCTTTTTTGCTGATCCAAACTGATCTGCATTAAAAGTGAGTGGATTTTGCTTCAAATAAAGAAATAAAGCCAGGCTATGTTTCTTTCATAGTTAATTATTTCCCCGCCTACAATTCAACAACAGTTAGAAGTGATTTAAAGAACTGAACAATAGAGGCATAATTAATATCTTCCTGAGTGACTTGGGCTCAGAAAGCAGTGGAATAAGGGGAAAATCCTATTTTCATCTTTAAGAAGTTATCTTCAGGGAGAGGGGCAATATAGGGGTAGGAGATGTAGAGGTACAAACTACTAGGTATAAAATAAGCTACAAGGATAGGACTTCCCTGGTGGCGCAGTGGGTAAGAATCT
This sequence comes from Mesoplodon mirus, assembly GCF_964341445.2. Classification (NCBI taxonomy): domain Eukaryota; kingdom Metazoa; phylum Chordata; class Mammalia; order Artiodactyla; family Ziphiidae; genus Mesoplodon; species Mesoplodon mirus. Next base: position 11,162,579 of record NC_138979.1, on the reverse strand, counting down.
GCCTGCCAATGTAGGTGACACGGGTTCAATCTCTGGTCTGGGAAGATCCCACACGCCACAGAGCAACTAAGCCCGTGCGCCACAACTACTGAGCCTGTGCTCTAAAGTCGGCGAGCCACAACTACTGAGCCTGTGTAACACAACTACTGAAGCCCACGCGCCTAGAGCCCGTTCTCTGCAACAAGAGAAGCCACCGCGATGAGAAGCCTGCGCACCACAACAAAGAGTAGCCCCCGATCACCGCAACTAGAGAAAAGCCCGCGCGCAGCAAGGAAGACCCAATGCAGCCAAAAATAAATAAATTTTTTTAAAAAGCTACAAGAATATATTGTATGATACAGGAAATACAGCTAATATTTTACAGTAACTGTAAATGGAGTATAACCTTTAAAAAATGTGAATCACTATATTGTATACCTGTAACATATAATATTGCATACCTGTAACGTATAATATTGCACAGCAACTATACTTCAATTAAGATAATTTTTTAAAATAAATTATCTTCATAGGAAGAGGGCTAACACTGTACATTTTCACTTCTCAGATTTCTTAAACACAGGCCAAGATGAACTTCAGATGTGCACCCTTACCAGAATTCTAATTGGGGCAGCTTCTGGAAGCCATCTCTTCCAGCTGCCTTTCCTAATTAGAAGAGGCTCTACAACCAAAACAACCCACAGAGGTTAGTAGGGCACTAAGCCCACGCCGGCACTTCTGCAGGGGCTCATGAGAAAGGAAGGAGTAATTCCTGGCTTCCAAGTGTCACATGCCTACCCATACTTCCCACTACTGTATTAGATTAGCATTTGTAGCCAAAGCATTGCTGATTCATCACGACTACTGCTCTAGAGTGACTGCTGAGTCTCTTCCGGAGGCGTTTCTGACCAGTCATTTCTGTCTCTGGCGTGAGTTTCAGGGCCCTTGACGTACTGCTGTACCCTTTCCCTCCCTGAGAGTCATCCTGTTTTCATGGAAGACTCTCATTTGTCAATGTCTGTTTGAATTCCATTTCTATTCTCCAGGAGAAAATAATGTTAGGCAAACAAAAAAAGAAGTATTTTCAAAACTATCCTCTAAATGAATGCCAAATTAACAAAAAGAAAGTGAAATCATTCTTGTCCTTGAAAGCTATGAATCTCAAGCATTTTAATATGTGTTGAAACTACCTAAGTTGTTAATCATCTTGTGTTTAATAATGGCAAACTCATGCCATAAAGTAACCCATATTATAATCTAAAATGGAATCAAAACATTAAATTCAAACTGTGTTATAGCACAATGACCATCATAAAGGATTTTTTAAAAAATAAATTTATTTATTTTACTTATTTTATTTTTGGCTGCATTGGGTCTTCGTTGCTGCGCGAGGTCTTTCTCTAGTTGCAGCGAGTGGGGGCTACTCTTCATTGTGGTGTGCGGGCTTCTCATTGAGGTGGCTTCTCTTGTTGTGGAGCACGGGCTCTAGGCGTGTGGGCTTCAGCAGTTGTGGCACATGGGCTCAGGAGTTGTGGCGCATGGGCTTAGTTGCTCTGCGGCATGTGGGATTTTCCTGGACCAGGGCTCGAACCCGTGTCCCCTGCATTGGCAGGTGGATTCTTAACCACTGTGCCACCAGGGAGGCCCCAAGGCTTTATGGTCTTGATGCTAGGTTTCATATTCTATATCAGTAACAAAATGTTGATTAAGATAACGTAACTGAAAAATAAGGGCAAGGATTTTTGCTGCCAGCAATTATTTTTGTGCCAAAAATTAGAAACTGTCCGGACATAATTAATAAAACACCACGTTGTATCTTTTTGGGGAAAGGTCAGGTACAAATGGATTTAAATGGTTTTCAGCATTTTTACTGTATACAGGCAGGACACCCGAGTTTCACGGGTCCAGCATGCCTGTGTATGATATATGGGGCAAGGCAGGGACATGAAATATAACTGGAACCCTGGGGCATGTGATGCCATCAATACTCCTAGTACATACGCCTTCTGTGGGCCAGGCCCTGCCCCGTTGGCAGGTGCTGCAGCCTTCTCTTCTAATAGCTAAGTCACTTGACTCCCGCCCACACCTCACCTACTGGCTCAACCTCATCAAATCTCTAGGAACAAACCCAACCTCAGATGGGGACTGGAACTCTTTGGAACTGTTGAGCAGGCATCTGGAACCTAATGCCCCATGACTCAGTAGTACATTTCCTGCTGGCTTTGGCATTCTGCCTTGTTCTCAAGATTCAACACCCACTGTACTCTGGATCTGTGGCTTGTCCTGTTTGAAACTTGCCCAGCACTCTTAAGGAATTGGGGGTGCTCCCTTCTCCTACCTGTCTACCTCCTAGGCCCTGGGGTCCTTTGCCTCCTCCACAGCTCCAAAGGCAGCCGTGGTGCCCTAGTTCAGGAGTCTGACAGACCTCCACTTCCTGGCCATGTGTCCTTGGGGTTCCAACTAACCTCTCTGGCCTCAGTGTCCTTACTTGTGAAAAAGGGGTATTAGGAGCACCCACTTCATAGGGGTCTTGTGAGGGTTTAAAGAGTTCATACATATAAAGCACTTAGAACAATAGTTTGCCGTAATATATAAGTACTCAGCGACTATCCAGCTTTATTAATAGTAGAACCAACAGTAGGGTATGAGCTGGCGGATACTACCAGCCTCGTGCTTGGAGCTCTAAAGGCTGTGGTCCTTCAGCCCATCCTTCTGCTACCTGTTACACCTGCGGCACTGGACTTCACCTTGCACTGGCAGCAAAGTCCGCTCCCCAGCACGCCCCACTCCAGACTGGGTCTGGTTTCTTGTCCCGGACCCAACCCCAGCCTGAGGCAGATACAGAGTTAAGCCCAGCTTTGTCCCCAGCGTTCTCTGAAAACTTGGTTGCCTCTACAATTTAATCATTGCTTCTGCATTACTCTCCTATTTGCCCTCTCAGTTTTTGCTCTTCCTAAGGAAAGACAAATCCTAATAAGCATCTCTATAGAAAATTAAATTTGAATACAAAGAATGTACACTAAGAAAATGCATAGATATTTACAAAATAAAGACTAGGAATGATAACTAAAGATGTTGCTATAATCCCTACCATTTTATTACACAGTTTGGTTTCACTTTTTTTTTAATATATTTTACTTGATAGAATTAGAAATCTCCAAGTAAACTTCCCTAGAGCAACAGAAGATGATCTCTTTTAAGATCAAACTAGATATTTGCTTCATGCCAAGTTTCTTCATCCACGCATCCTGAAAGCCAGCAGTAAATATATCTTAAGAACCAAAGGTCAAAGACAAAACAAGTAATGTCAACGCCCTTTGTTTCAGTAAACATATAAACAAGACAGATGTTTCAGCATCTCTATCCCGAGGTCACAGAGAAATTATGTTCTGGTTTTCATACGTGCTTTTGATGACGCGTAAGGATTTATGTGGATTGAATCAAACCACCCAGGCCTTCCCTGGTCTAATTCTTTACTAAATAACTCTCCCTTTGAAGTCTGCCTAAATGTTTTGAGGATATTAAAAATATTTTAGATACTAAGGTGGAAGAAATCTGTAGTCTCAAAGAAATATCCTACCATTTGCAAAAGAATATTGGAATAACATTACAGGACCTGAGGTTTAAGAATAACCAAAGGGTAAGGACAATGTTTTCTGCCACATGTCAGCTATTGAAACATTTGGTACTGCCCAGAAGGGGGGAACTACCAATTCATCAATTCCAAGTTGTACATTTTCCTTAAATTTTAATATACCCAAAATCAAGATGCATCTTACAATCATGTCACGTCATGGCTTAATTTATAGCATTTTTTTTCTTTCTTAGTAGTACGTAAAGTAACGGTGTTCTTTACCATCAATGATGTCTCAGATTTAACAAAATGTAACTTTTGGAGTTTCTTTTCTCTTACCTTCCCTCTTTCATTCCTTTATTTTCTTCTACTTTTCTATTCCTTTAGTTTTCCTCCCTTTCTTGCTTAAAAAGGCATGTGTACATATATGTACATAATATATACACATATATATGTAAAATATATATACATATATACAAATTACATATACATACATACTATAGATACACACACACGTACACACACATATACTCTCCTCTCTGTCTTGGACCCATCCAGCACCCCCAAGAACTGAGGACCTCTTTTCTCCACCTGTCCCTCTCTACAGAATCGAACTGGGGTCCTTTTCTTCACCTAAAGCCTGATATGGGACACTGCTAAAGGTGGACTGTCTGTCTCCAAAAGAAAAGGGGAATTCACCAGTGAAGCTGTCCAATCTTGGACTTTTGGTTTTTGGGAGGATTTTGATTACTGATTCAATCTTCTTAATAGTAACTGGTCTGTTCATATTTTCTATTTCAAATAACAAGTGTTGGTGAGGGTGTGGAGAAGAGGTAACCCTTGTGCACTGTTGGTGGGAATGTAAATTGATGAAGCCACTACGGAAAACAGTATGGAGGTTCCCCAACAAATTAAAAATAGAACTTCCCTATGATTCAGCAATTCTACTTCTGGGCATTTATCTGAAGAAAATGAAAACACCAATTTGAAAAGATTTCTGCACCCCCATGTTTACTGCAGCATTATTCACAATAGTCAATATGGAAACAACCTAAGTGTGCATTTATAAATAAATGGATAAAGAAGATATAGTATACACACACAGTGGAATATTATTCAGCCATAAAAAAGAATGAAATTTTGCCATTTGCGACAACGTGGATGGACCATGAGGGCTTTATGCTAAGTGAACTAAGTCAGACAGAGAAAGAGAAATATTATATGACCACTTACATGTGGAATCTAAAAAAAAAAAACCCTCATTGATACAAAGAACAGACTGGTGGTTATTAGCGGCAGTGGGGCTAGGGTGGTGAGAGGTAGAAGAAACGGGTGAACAGTTCTTGTTTTTGTTTTTGTTTAAATAAACTGAAAAAAAAACAAAAGAAAGGGGCATTCAACATGATGCCCCCTTACTATGTGGAAAACTTTCAGTGAAAGGCTGTTGCAGGGTGAAGTGAAAAGTACTCACTAACACTCAGGATGCTGGATCTGGTTTATCTAACGGGTCCCCATTCCTCACTAGCATGGATGATAAAGGACTGACTTAAAGCCTTTGTTCTGAACTCTGGGAATGAGAGAGAAGAAACATACTTTAGCTTTCCCCTTCCTTCATGGGAATAGGTCTGTGGCCAACCCTTGGCTCTAATGAGACTCTTTAATAAAGGTTCCAGCTTCCCCAGGGGCCCACATGCCCTGCATGGCAAATGTTTCAGTCCCACTGCAGCCACACTCTGGATTCCATTTTATCTCTAGAAAGCTTTCCCTTGGCGCTGCCAACACACAGGAATTATTAATGAATACAAGCAGGGCATGTGCAAGCAGCATGGGGGAGGGATCCAGGACAACAACAACTTGCCTAAAATTAAAGTCTCAGTTTGTAAAGACTTGAAGTTTGATGAAGATTTCACTTTGCTCACAGGTTAGTTAACCAAATTGGTGGAAAACAAAGAAATCAGGGTATAGCTCCCTGAAATACACTTTATCTTAACATGGGCTTGTACACAAATTAACGAAGCTTTAAATCAAGGCAACATTTTCAGAGGGAATAAAGGAAAAACATTTGGCAAACAATACATCCATGTACAAAAAACTGGCTGAGAAGTAACTTGCTGGCACCTACTAATACTCCATCCCACTTCTCTCAAATCCTCTCATTTCTCTATTCCCAAGCCCCTTAGAACAGATATTCCAAAAGTCTTCCCACCCCTACCCTTACAGAGCTTTCTCAGAACACACTAAACTGGGGAGCTCAACTGGTAGCTGAATGATGCCTGTTTCTTTTTGCTTCAAGTCTCTATACCCACCAGAGTTGGTAGGGAGCTTGGTGCTCAAGGTTCCTTTGAAATTCTGCTAGATCTGGCTTCCCAAGAGCAACAGCTCTAAGTGAATCCAGAGAGAGAGCATGTGTAGGGAATGTTCTTATCTTTTGGAAAATCTCCATAGTGTAGGGGGAAAAGGGGAAAAGAAAATCATAGCTTCCCATCATTTACAAGAAAACCAGCTGTGAATACTTATTATCCATTTTTTTGGAGGGTATGTCTTCATAGTTTATTAATATCAAATATAAGACATTTCAGAAAAATAAGCAGTTAATTGTCTACGGATACTGTCATTCTTCTAGCAATTACAGGAGCTGGCTTAACCTAGTAAGGTAAATATTAAAATAAACCTCGGGAAAAAATTATGCTGATATGTTTGGTGAAATTTTCCTCCTTTTAGCCTAATATATCTCAACACATCAACACATCTCTAGATTGACAGTATGTTTTAGTGGTCACAATCTTGGGCTCTGGAGTTGAACTTGGGTTTGACTATTAGTCCTCCACTTACAAGCTGTTTGACCTTGGACACATTACTTAACAGCTCAGGTCTCAGTTTCCTCATCTGTAAAATGGGTATAACAATGTTACCTAATTGTTTCTCATTTTCTGTCTACTATTGAATCAATCAAGTTTGGAGTTTTCTTTATTCTTTCTCGTCCTTTCTATTTGCTGGAAAGTTATACATAATATACATAATATTCTTATTCTTTCAGTGTTACACTTAAACTTTTAACAGGCATACCTAACTGAAATTTTGTAAATCATCAACCTCTCGATGCTTCTCCTAAACCATACACAACCTTAGAATGCTATTATTCTGGTCTTTTTAAATTCCACTTTGTTTTACCACCAAAATGAGTTATAGTGTTATTGTTTCATCAATTATTTGAACCAATCAAAACTTTGTTGATTTACCTACATGCTTGTCAATCTCTTTGCATCACATTTATTCATTTGGGTTCAATTTCCTTTTTACTAAAATATACCCTAAATATACTAAAATAAATTAGGAGATGTTTTCAGTCAGCATCTGTTATCAGGAAACTCTTCTAGAATATGACTACTGAAGTCTTTATCTGGCACTCACGCTTGAGTTCAAGATCAGCTGGGAATGAAAATCTAAGTTAACAGTTATTTTCTCTCAAAATAATGATACTACTCCACATCTTCTGACTTCTGCTGTTGCCTTTGAGAAGTCTGTTGACAGGATAGTGGTAATTCCTTTAAAGGCAATTTTCCTTTTCTCCCCAGTTACTTTTACAATCCATTCTTTGACTCTGGGGTTTTGCCTTTCAGTTTCACCAGGATGTGTCTATGTGTGGTGTCACTGTGCTTCCTGAATCTGAATATTCGCATCTCCTATCAGCTCTAGAATATGATTAGGCATTATCTTATCAAAAATTGCCTCTCCTCAATTCTCTCTAGTCTTTCCATATGGAATTCCTAGGTGACACATTTTTGATCTTCTCACTCAATTTTTCATGTCTCCCATCCTCTCTTTCTTATATTCCACCTCTATCCATGCTACCTTCTAGTTTTTTCAGATCTATCTTCCAGTTCAAAATTCATACCCATGTTACTTTCAAGTTACTTTCTTATTCATTCAATTAGTATCTTTTTCCTTGCTAGACATTCTATAATTTCCCTTCCAAAAGTTCTCATTTATTTTTTCTTCTCATGTTGTCTTATCTTTCCTTTAAATCTTTTAATTTATGTCTTTAGTCATGTTAAGTATAATTATGTTATATTCTCTTTCACACAGCTTGTTTACCTATTTTTGTTATTTACTTTGCCAGCCGGTCTGGCCTATGGTAGATTGTTTCTACTCATCTGTTGTGCTTTGGGTGTGTGAGCTCAGGTTAAGTGAGGCTTATCCGTGGAATCCTGCCGAGGTTGAGATATTCCCTCCAGAGAGGTTTTCCACTTGCTTCTACCAGGGAATTTGGGAGTATTGTGGTCTGAGACCAATTTTAATATTAAATTCTCTGGTTGGAATTTCCCAGATGATGCAGGTAAAGTAAACGAAAGCCTCAAACTCACATGTGGTACAGACTCCTGTTTAAAAGTTCTCACAGGATATTTCACTTTCCCACCCCAGCCCAGGCCAAGAAGGACAAGCTAGTTTGTTAGGGTCTCCCATTACTAAAGGATGGATTTTTTTTCAGCAAGGGCATATACCTTTGAAGGCACTGGCTTTGCATGAGGGTCTCATCTAACTTCCCATTTTATATGGGTCCAAGGCTTTACCATCTGCCTCTCCATGGGGGTTAAAGTCAGATTACTGAGACAACTCCCAACCCTGCCTCCTGGGAGCCCCCAGTTCACACTTATGTGCTGATTTTCAGATCTTCATTTCTGCCCCTTGGATATTCCCTACCTTCTTGTGAGCTCCAAAAAGCATTTAAGAGGCTTTTTAAAAGTTATTACATTCACCTAGCATTTTTAGATGTCTGTAGCAAGAGGATTTTCAGGTTGTTTATTCTATAAAACTACCACAATCAAATTCTTTGTTTAGGTTGTTAACCTACTTGAATGTATTACTTTGAGAAAAAGAAAATATTTTTTAAATGTGTAACATAATGGTGTAACACAAATAAGTGCTCATGTAGTAGTGTTATCTTTGGATTATTAGATCAGCTGAAAAACTAGGCCCCATAGACAAAAAAATTTTTATGAGAAATAATTGATATTTGATTCTTTGTTAAATAAAATAAACACTGGATACTTTCACTAGTTTTGTTGATCTTATAAGACAAGCTACAAAGTATAGCCATTTGTGGGCATATGGGGTGTATTACATGTAATAAGTTCTTTCTTCATGCAACTTCCAGATTTTCTCAAGTAAGGTCACCGTTTCTTAAAGGCAAATTATTACATAATGATAATAATTGTATATATGAACTTATTATTTGTCTTACATATATTTTAGGAAAAAAACCAACTCCTTTATAAATGTTAGCAAACATATTAATATCTTGTGAAACAGTAAAATTTTGTGGAAAACCTTAGAAAAAACTGTGGGAAATGTGTTATGTTGCAAAGGGCACAGGCTTGAGAGACAGATGGGTCTGGGCTCTGGTGCCATCTCTACTATTTATTGGCTGTGTGACCTTAGGTGAGTTAATTAACCTCTCTAAGCCTCTTTTTCTTCATCAATAAGAGAAGAGATGAGAGATACCTGGCAGAGTTACACTCAGGATTAACTGAGATAATGAATTCATCTAGCAAATGCTAAATGAACGCTAGTGAAAAGACAGAAAGAAGGATGGAAGGAAAAAAGAACTAATGCTTTTAGTTTCGGCAAGATAGACGAATTCTGGACCATAAAACAAGACTCAAAGACTTTAAAAGAATTGAAATCATACAAAGTATCCTTTCTGCAACAGAATTAAACTAGAAATCATATAGAACTATCTCTGGAAAAATCCCCAAATATTTGGAAATTAAACAACAAGAAATAATCCATGAGTGAAAGAGGAAGTCACAAAGGAAATTTGAAAATAGTTTGAGTTGAATGAAAATGAAAACAATACATCAAAAATTTGAGGATGCAACAGTTAATATCATACTGACTAAGAGCAAGGCAAGAATGTTTTCCTTCACTATTTCTATTCAGAATTATACAGGAAGTTCAAGCCAGTGCAATAAAGCAATAAAAAGAAATAAATACACAAATTAGAAAGAAAGAAGGAAAACCATCTCTATTCACAGAAGAAATGATTGTGTTCATAGAAAAATCCAAAAGCATCTACAAAAAAGCTATTCAAACTAATAAGAGAGTTTTGAAAAGTCATAGTATTTGATGCACAAAATCAGTAGTACTTCTATATACTGGCAATAGGCAACTGGAAATTGAAATTCAAAGAAAAACTTACCATATATAATAGTGAAACCAAGGGCAGTCATCAGTTAGATCCCTTAAACTATAATTTGCTTAATAAATAACATCCTGTAACTTGCCTTCACTGACGAAGCTTGCTTTCTTTTCAAAAACTGCATACACTCCAAGCTTCACGTAGCTTAGACAATATATCACAAGATGCCTTTCATCACCCCCTATAGATAACACCGATGACATATGGATTGCTATAGTACAGTTGTTTTTTCAGGAACACGGAGTTAGTCTTGCCCAGGTCAAAGCAGTCAAGACCCCCAACCATTAAACTGGTCCTGTGCAAATATCTGATGGATGACCATTTGACATCATAGGACCAAAAATTCCACCCTCAGATCATCCTAACGTTGTCATTTTCTGAACATGTGTCCCAGGAAGAAGCATGTAACTCAGATACACCTGTGCAGAACACAGGTTATGCTGCAGAAATCAACAACATGATTTTTAAACTTATATGGAAACACAAATAACTAGAATAGCTAAAACAGTTATGAAGAAGAACAAAGTTGGAGGACACATACTACTTGATTTCCAGACTTCTGTACAGATAGAGTAATCAAAACAGTGTGGTATTAACCAAAGAATAAGCGTGTAGATGAACAGAACTGAACAGAGTGCTCAGAAATAGACCCATGCATATACAGTCAATTGATTTTCAGTCAAAGATCAAAGGCAATTCAATGGAAAAGAACAGTCTTTTCGTCAAATGATCTTGGAACAAGTGGACATTCACTTGCCAAAAAAAAAAAAAAAAAAAAAGAAACCTTGATCCATACCATATTAATAAGTTAACACAACATGGATCATACACCTAGATCTAAATTTAAAACTAGGAAACTTTGTGAAGAAAATAGAGAATAAAATCTTCATGACCTTGAATTAAGCAAAGATTACTCAATGAAAGGATGCTCAACATCATTATTCACTGGGGAAATGCAAATTAAAACCACAGTGAGATACTATCAGCTGGCTGAATGGGTAAAAAACAGAGAAAATAAAGAAATCCTGACAATACCTAGTGTTGCCAAAAATGTGAAGCAACTGGAACTCTCATACACACTGGTGGGGATGCAAAATTATTCAATCACTTTGGAAAACAGTTTGGCAATTTCTTATGTATACTCCCCGTATGACCTAGGAATCTCAAGACAAACTTACTCAAGAGAAACAAAGACATAAGTACATACAAAAACATGCAGGTGAATATTTATAGCAGCCTTATTCATAATCACCCCAAAAAGGGAACAAACCAAATATCCTTCAGCTGATGAATGATTTTAAAACTGGCATATCCATACAATGAAATCCTACTTGACAATAAGAAATGAACCACTGGGACACGTAACAATATGGATGAAATCAAATGAATGATGCTAAGTTTTACAGATTTACTAAGGCCACATGATATTTGATTACATTATATGACATTCTGCAAAGAGCAAAACTCTAGGGACAGAAAATATATCAGTGGTTGCCAGAGCCTGGGGCCTGGGGAAAGGATTAACTACCAAGGGATACAAGGGCATTTTTTTGTGGTAAGGGCTCTTCTATGTCTTGATTGTGGTGACTTACATGACCGTATGCATTTGTCAAAACTCACAGAACTGCAAACTAAAAGAGGTAAATTCTATTGCACATAAATTATGCTTCAATAAACCTCTCTTTAATTTTTTAAAGATTTTTTTTTAAAAAGCTATTTGCTGGGGAAAAATACAGTAAGAATCAGAGTCAAAGAAAAAAGAAAAAAAAGTCTTCTAAGAAGGAAGCACAGCTACTTAAATCAGGATGAAAGACACCTCAAGAGAGAAAAGATTTTTAAGAGAAGATGAAACCAATAAATTAGGCTTAAGATGTCTGCAAAAACAAACAAACAAAAAACAAAAAGAAAAAAACCCCAGCTTCATCCTGCCCTGAGAGGTCATCAGGAAAATACAGTATCTTAAGAAATAAGAACTAATTTGCCAGATACTCAAAAGCTGAGGCAACTGAGTCAAAGAAAGAGAATGGTAGGCAGAATTCTAAGATGCCCTCCCATCCCTATCCCCCGTGTACACACCTTTTGTGTATAATCTCCTCCACTTACGTGTGGGTGTGACTTGTAGATATAATAGGAATTCACTCCCATGTTTAGGCGATTAGTCAATCGACTCTGAGTTCATAAAAAAGAACTTATCTGGGTCCCCTGGTGGTGCAGTGGTTAAGAATCCGCCTGCCAATGCAGGGGACATGGGTTCGAGCCCTGGTCTGGGAAGATTCCACATGCCGCGGAGCAACTTAGCCCGTGCGCCACAACTACTGAGCCTGCGCTCTAGAGCCCGTGAGCCACAACTACTGACACGGCGTGCCTTAGAGCCTGTGCTCTGCAACGAGAAGCCACTGCAATGAGAAGCCCGCACACTGCAATGAAGAGTAGCCGCCACTCGCCACAACTAGAGAAAGCCTGTGCACAGCAACAAAGACCCAGCGCAGCCATAAATGAATAAATAAATAAATAGTTTATTTATTTATTTATTATTTATTTTCTTTAAAGCATCACAAAAGGCAACAGCATAGAGAAAAGAGGGGAAGGCTAAGGGCAGATGTCTTTGGAGAATAATCTCTCTCAATTCCATCCAGTGGTGGCTAAGGAAACCCAGCACAGACTGGGGGAGGTTCCCTGGTCCTGTCTCATTGCTCTTGATGACTCACTGTCCCTACAGGTTTTACTTCTCTACCTCTGGGTCCTGACTGCAGTCACCCAAGTACTAACACTCCTCTCTGGGCGGGGGGACACCTTCCCACGGGTCTCCAGGGCCAACAGTGGACATCCAGAGCAGAAACACGTCTGTATTCACTGGACTTCCTTAACACTCATTCTCAACACGGTCATCGGTGAGACTAGGCACCAGGAAATAACCACTCAACTTTATAACCATAAAAAAAGCATGAATCATTCCTGAACCATCTTTCCCTGTATGGGAAATATAATAGGAGGGTTCCCCCTGCCCCAAGAATATGATCTGAATTACAGGTTGTAGTATCTTGCAAATTAAAATAAAATACATGCTTCATCTTCATAATATTATTAGTTCGTTGATTTATAGCACTGTTCATTCTGAACATCATAGAATGAAAATGGAGTAAATCATAACTTACCCTGTAACTCTTTAGTCTGATGAAATCAACCTTCATAGAGACAAATCTATCGGAATTTCGACTGATGTTCTTAAGGTGTTCTACCAGATCTGCACAGAACTTGTAGCCTCCTTTAAGTACACATAGGACCATAATGTCACAATATCCTATGTCTTTCATAATATCCTTAGCCAGCCGTTCAATTCTGAAAGAAGGGATTAAAAGATATATTAAAGCATGACTACTTCTGAGCATTTTTGTTCCTTTCCCAAAAAATGCATGATGTACTCTACATATTAGATTACGCAGGAGAATGTGGAGAAGGGCTTGGGAGACAGAAGCTTACAGATAAGAAGCTTTGTTAAAGTTGGACAAAGACAAAGTGCTCAAAACATACTTCTGATATAACCACATCGTCAATCATACATTGTTGCTCCTCTGCATCACAAAAAATGATTAAGGTGTAAAATATGATGTCAAAGATCACGAAGGCTATTATTGGATCACTACAGAGCCTGGTTGTCAGCTTTAACGAGGCTATGATGGTATGTGGTGATATTACGTTCCCTTTAAAGCAGAGAAGAAGGAAATGGAGAATGACTCACCCACCTGACCATGTTAGACGAGACTGGAGGAAAAGTCAAGACCATAATAACTATCGAAAGAATAATATTGGACTTATATTAGATGAAGATAACACGTTACCTCTATGAGAGGTGCTCCGGACAATCTCAGTGGACACCATCTCCACAGATCACAGTTTGAATGGTGTCTCCTGAAGTTCTACCATGATGCAGCCTTCGGCTGGCATCCCACACCTAATGTGGAACTGTCACTGTATTTTTTCTCATTGTTTCTTATGTGTAAGTCCATTGCCCATACACCCATACAACAGTAAAACCTTGAATGGATGTAGGATCTAAGGTGCACACTTTTTAAAATATTCCCACTGGCACCTCAAACTGAATTAGATTTAAAACAGATGAAGTGAATGATGTGAAAAAAAATATTATATCACATATGTTCTAAATGTATAATATATATACTTTATGTATTTTTATAGGTTTTTTATTTGTGTGTGTATATGTGCATACATATACATATAAAATGACAACCACGGTTTCAGGTAATGTGTCTCAAAATATGATGAACAAAACATGTACATCAGCATGCCAAATATTCCTTTTTTAAAGATTTTTTTTGATGTGGACCATTTTTAAAGTCTTTATTGAATTTGTTACAATACTGCTTCTGTTTTATGTTTTGGGTTTTTTGGCCACGAGGCATGTGGAACATTAGCTCCCCAACCAGGGATCGAACCTGAACCCCCTGCACTGGAAGGTGAAGTCTTAACCACTGGACCGCCAGGAAGTCCCCAGCATGCCAGATATTCTATAAAAAGGGACACTTGTTTCCAGCATGATGCAGTGAGGAGGTCAACACATCCTCTTCACAAAAAGAAGGTAGAAAGTTGGACAAAACTGTCAAAAGCAACCATTTCAGCACTCTGGAAATCAACCAAAGGCACGCACCAAACTGAGAATCATTTATTCATGAAAACACTGAACACTGGCTAGAAACAGCACAGATCTGTGGTATTCTTGTCTGAGAATGGTCCCCTCTCCCTGGCCCCCAACCTGCTCTACTGTTCAACCAGGTAGTCAAGCAGGGTGGGGCACTGCTCACCCGATGGGGAGCACCGTCAGTTAACACGGCCATCTTGGTAGCATGAGAACAGGGAGGGCCAGGGGCCCCGTTATCCTAAAGTTGCAGTCCTGTTTGAGCAACTACCTGGCAGACTAGTCACAGATTTAATAGAGAGTTCCGGGAGGTTACAGTCACGGGAGAGGGGCACATAATAAACTCTCCACATATCCCAAGTTGACCAGAAGCTGTGCATATGCACTGCAGACACTAGTGTGGGCTCAGGCCACCACACATCCCTGGACGGTGGAGCCTGTAAACCCGTGCGGCAGAGACACAGGAAAGCTCAGTGGAAAGTAAAAGCCAGGGAAGGCTTGACAAAGGCTGGAAATCTGAATATGCTTGCCAGGCTCCCACACACATTCATCAGCAAAAAGTGGAGGCCTCCCTGGCTCAAGGTGTTTGAGTACAATCTCTACCCAATCTTAGGCTGAAGATTAAGCTGTTCAGACACAAGCATGAACTCTGGTGAGAAAAACTTAAAAGGAAAAACAAGAAAAATAAACTGCACATCATCAGAGGCTACACACTGTAGGGGAGACAGTTTTCACAGACTGGCAGACAAAAAAAGAAACAAAGAACAAGGACAGGGGCTTCCCTGGTGGCGCAGCAGTTAAGAACCCGCCTGCCAATGCCGGGGACACGGGTTCGAACCCTGGTCCGGGAAGATCCCACATGCCATGGAGCAACTAAGCCCGTGCGCCACAACTACTGAGCCCACTTGCCACAACTACTGAAGCCCGCATGCCTAGAGCCCGTGGTCTGCAACAAGAGAAGCCACCGCAATGAGAAGCCCGCGCACTGCAACAAAGAATAGCCCCTGCTCGCCTCCACTAGAGAAAGCCCGCGCACAGCAACGAAGACCCAACACAGCCATAAATAAATAAATATATAAATAAACTTATTTAAAAAAAAAAGAAGAAGGGCAATGAATAGGAAATAGTTACAAATATGGTAGAGATTAAACCAAGTATATCAGTCATCATCACTTTAAACGTGAATTGTCAAAATACACCAATTAAAGGCAGAGACTGTCAGAGTGGATCAAAAAAACACCCTAGGGCTTCCCTGGTGGCGCAGTGGTTGAGAGACCGCCTGCCGATGCAGGGGACATGGGTTCGTGCCCCAGTCTGGGAAGATCCCACATGCCGCAGAGCGGCTGGGCCCGTGAGCCATGGCTGCTGAGCCTGTGCGTCTGGAGCCTGTGCTCCACAACGGGAGAGGCCACAACAGTGAGAGGCCCGCATACTGCAAAAAAAAAAAAAAAAAAAAAACCACCCTAATATATGTTGTCCACAAGAAATCCATTTTAAATATAAAGACACAGATAGATTAAAGGGGTTGAGAAAGATGTACCATGCTAACATAATCAAAAGAAAGCTGGAGTAGCTGTATCAATTACAGACAAAACAGACCTCAGAGCAAAGAAATTGTCAGGAATAAAGACTGACGTTAGTGTATTAAAAAGAGGTCAATTCTCCAGGAAGACGTAACAGTCCTTCATGCGTCTGCACCCAACAACAGAGTATCAAAAAACTTATAGAACTGTAAGAAGTAGATGAATCCACTATTGCAGTTAGAGACTTCAACACCCCTCTCTCAGTACTTGACAGATCCAACAAGGCAGAAAACCAGTAAGGATACAGTTGAAAGGAACAGTACCATATACCAACTGGACCTGGCTGACATTTGTAGAATACTTCACCCAACATTCTCCTTAAAAGATATCAATAATAAAATGAAAAGACAAGCCACATACTAGTGGGAAATATTTGCAAATCATATGTCTGATAAAGGACTTGTGTCCAGAATATATAAAGAACTCTTACAACTCAATAAGGAGAGAAACAACCCAACTGCAAAATTAGCAAAAGACTTAAATAGGCATCTGTCCAAAGAAGATGTATGAGTACCTAACAAGCACACTAATCATTAGGAAAATGCAAATTTAAACCACAATGAAATACCTTTATATATCCACTAGAATGGCTATAATTAAAAGGACAAACAATACTCAATGTTGGCAAGTATGTGGAGACACTGGAACCCTCAAACACTGCTGGTGGGAAATGTAAGATGGAGGAGCCACTTTGGAAAACAATTGGCAGTTTCTTAAACTTACCATGAAACTCAGAATTCCTCTCCAAGAGAAATGAAAAGATATGCCTACACAAAGACTTATACGTGAATGTTCAGGGAAGCATTATTCACAATAGCCAAAAACTAGAAATCTAAACGTCCATCAACTGATGAATCAATAATCAGATATTGTATGATTTAATTTATATGAAGTGCTCAGAAAAGACAAATTTATAGAGAAAGAAATCAGATTAGTGATTGCCTGATGGTGGGGGTAGGAGCAGAAACTGACAACAAACTTTCGGTGATGATAGAAATATTGTAAAACGATGGTGGTGATGGTTGCCTAACCATAAAAATGCACCAAAAATCATTGAGTCATTTACCTACAATGGGTGAGTTTTGTAGTATGTAAATTATATCTTAATAAATTCATTTTAAAGGTGGGAAAGGGCATACTTGGGATGCCACTCCAGACCACTGAATCAGAATTTCTAGACATAAAGTTTAAGATTATGCATTTTTACAAGTTCACTGGGTAAGTCTCCTGTAGAGGGAACTGGTACCCTTACCAGGATTCAATCGTGTACTAAATCAGGATGCAATTAACTTAAGTCATAAATTAATTTTCAGATGAGAAAAGCAGGAATTTGTTTAAACCAGGGGTTCCCAAACTCGTGTGAAGAGAAAACGCTTCTGAGAGTTATTAAGAAGTGAATTGAGTACAAAGACACCCACTACACAAAAAAGGTGCTTTAACTGCTAAAGTCAAGCAGATTTCTTCCCTACCCCTCCCTTTTTCTTTGCAGGAATCTGTATCTTTAATATGAATTGCCAACAGGGAGGCTTATCAAGTTGGGAGATGCCAAATTTCTTACATTTATTTCATCACAGAACCTTTTTTCCCTTCAAGGATCAAAACTTGTATACCATGGAAGGCCACCTGAGGCTGTGAGAAACCACAAACTAGACCTTATTTTAATAATATACTATAGTTTGAAAGAATACACAATGTGCAGATCTTATCCAGTGGAAAATCTTAGAATGTGAGTGAGAGAATGACATTTCCTTTTGCTTACAGACAGGCACTGATGGAAAGATAATATCCTGGGAATAGTGACCATCCAGTGCTTTTCAAACTTTCCTTTGGCTGAGGATCTATTTTACAAGTTAAATTTTAACACAGAAGAATATAACGGCTTAAAAAAATAGAGGCAGGAATACAACGGCTAAAGGAAAAGGGTAGAGCGGGGAGCCCGAAGTCTCAGTTTCTCCTGCTTCTCAGAGCCTCTCCTGCCCCAATTTCTGAGTCTGAAATCCAGGAAGCTTGTGAAGGCTTAAGTACTTGATCTCTGTACAAGAAATCAGAGGTCCATGGAAAGGCAAGCATCAGGGCATTAAGGAAGCTTTGTTAAAGGGATAGGACCTATCTGTCCTGAAGCCTGTGGTAGGCTGAACTGGAGGGGGCTCTCTGAAAACCAAAAAACAAGTGAGGGTGACTTAGGGGCTTAGAACAGGAGAGAAAATGTTGGCTTTCGAAAAGCCAGTCGGCTAGGAAGGAGCCAGAGGATATCTATGTCGACGGGTCCAAAAGAACTAGAAACACTACTTGAGAAACAGTTCTGTGCTGCTATTTTTAAGCTGCAAATATTCCTATTTCTAAAACATCACCACTGAAAACGTAATTGTGCACAGACTGACCGACCTGTGAGAAAAGACTTATTTGAGATAAATACAAGTCGCAGGAAAAGCCTTCAGGGGTGTGGCCTGTGAAAGCAAAGGTCACCTCTTAACTGTCCCTGGTTAAGAGTCTGTGAAAAACGTGAGACAAACACTTTCCCAACCCTCATTTTCATCAGTTTGTACAGGACATTGTTATTTTGAGGCTGTTACGTGTGATGTAACACCTTCCGTATGCATAGCCTTCTCACCATTTCCCTTGCACAAATATCCCAGGAAATAGTTCATGTAAAGCACAGATTTATTTTATTCCACATTCTCTGTAGTATAAAAGTTCTGTGTACCATTATATAGAAGAGACTCCGGATAGGGTCCCCAAGTGTACCGTCTGATTCACACAAGAGAGGGCTAGACAAAACTTACATGGCAAAGACCACTCACCTGTCCACAACAATGCTGTGAGGGATGAGGACAGAGTCCAAATCTCCGTAATAGTGCTGTGGGTACGTGAACAAATTCAAGTCGTAGCCTGGCCAGTCGTCCATAATCTGTAAATCAAATTATCTTGGTTACAATATTTTTCATTGGAAATTTATTTTAAGAAACATAAATAAACAAGAGCATCCTTTGAAAAAAAGAATAATATTGAAAACAGACTAGGTCTGATAATCCATATGGCATTAAATTATATTTCATAGGACTTCCCTGGTGGTCCAGCAGTTAAGACTCCACGGTCCCAACACAGGGGACCTGGGTTCGATCCCTGGTCAGGGAACTAGTTCCCGCAAGCCGCAACTAAGACCTGGTACAGTCAAATAAATTTTTTTAAAAGTTATATTCTGTCAACCTACGAGAAGCCAGGTGGGACAAGGTAATTTGTTTCACGTAACCTGACGAAGGACCTACTGAAGTGAACAGGGAACTCCATTTCTGACTTTTGGCATCACAAGATAAAATACCAATTTAATGCCATACAGCTAACCTGATAGCATTGTTTGTAAGAGTGCACATATGTAAATATACAATTTATATCTAAATTACAAATACTATCATGAATATATTATAAGTAAAATTATGTTTGTAATTACAGGCACACCTTTTATTGCGCTTTGCAGATAGTATGCTTTTTACAAATTGAAGGTTTATGGCAACCTTGTGTTGTCAGATGATGCTCAGCATTTTTTAGGAATAAAGTATTTTTAAATTAAGGTATGTACATTGTTTTTTTAGACAATGCTATTGTACACTTAATAGACCATGGTATAGTGTAAACATAACTTTTATATGCACTGGGAAACCAAAATAATTTGTGACTCATTATTGTGATATTTGCTTTATTTTGGTGGCCTGGAACCGAACCCACCGTATCTCCAAGGTCTGGCTGTCTACTGATAGAGACAGGATCATCCCACCTTATTACAATATATTATTATATATACTACTACATGTCTGTGCACTGTAATCACCTCATCTGCCTGGGAAAGATTACTTACTAAAAGTACATGTGTCCTGGGATTATTGTGGACCCAAACTTCTGAGTGGTCGGGTCATTACAGTAAAGACTTCAAAAGGCTGTGCTATGGTGGAAACCTAAGTCAGTCCTGTTGGGAGCTGACTGTTCCAGAAAATTGGTATATTCAGAGAGCGGACAGACTGCTAGCAAGTCTTCCTCTTGCTTAGGACTGGATGTGCAAGTCTGATGGTTAGACAGCAAAGAGGCAGGAGAGGAAATGACGGTGAAGACCAAGTTACGTTTACTCTCAGGTCCTCCAGAAAGGCTGTGACACGGAGGTGTTAGACACTCAAGACAAGCCACAGCTGAATGGGCTCTGGATTTCTGGTTACTCCCGTACACTTCCACCAGACTCCTCCACGCAGCTGTAAGCTTCCGGGGCCTTTCATAATGCAGACCTATCCTAATTTCCCAGCCCAGTTGCCTATAGCAGCCCCTCCTGCCCTCAGATTGGTCTCCAGTCAAATCAGGATCCTTCCCAGCTCTGTGTTCTGCTCGTTTGTCTTGCACCTATGCCCTCTCCCTCTCTGTCCCCCCTACCTCTGCATCCCAAACTCAGCGTCTTCCACAGAAGCTCAGGTCAGGCCCCAGTTCTTTCTGGAGGCCTTGCTGACTGTTCCTGCTCTGATCACGGCTCCCAAACTCCTGGTGCCCCTCAGAGCTCAGTGTGTTCCCACTGCTTGTGACATATGTACGTCTGCATGTGTGTTTTGCCTTGTCTCCTCCCACTGGAATGTTAGCTCCTTTTGGTAGAGACTTTGTCTATCTCATTCATTGTTGAAACGCCAGTGCTCAGAACCCTGACCTGGAATATGGTAGGAGCTCAAAAATGTTAAGTGAGTGAATAAATGACACAGTCTACATCCACACGTTACCAAACCCTCAGTTTATCTCCTTGTGATAAAGAGCACCACCGTTCATGGCTCTAGAAATTCCTATCTGCCGTTGGCCGACTGACAGTCAAATGATGTGTCATCTGCGTATCTGAAGAGCATCACATCTGCTCTGCCTTGACCAGCAAATCAGCTGGTGGCAACTGTTGAATCCGCAGAGTAACTCTGGCTTCTACCCTGAGAACTCCTGGGGTCTGCGGTCACCATCAACACCACAACGGCTGGTCAGAGCCTGAACCGCCAGCTGAACACGAGGAGATTCCAGAAGATGCACTGGCAGACCACACAAAGACCACACGAGAAGCCTGACCAGCACCAGGCCCCAGGGAGATCACCCAAGGGCACAGCACTTTCTGGCTCCCCTGCCAGACCACACACACTACCCACCCTACCTCTTGCAGCCCTCCCAGAGGTAGCGGCATGAACTAGTGGCCACTCCTCCCACGACGGAAATCCTGTAGTACCCCCTGCCTGGCTGAATCTCAGAGACCATTCTCTAGTCCATGTTCTAGGGCTCAGCTCTGACACTTACTATGATGTTAGGAAAATTACACCTGAGACTCATTTCCCCCTCCTTTAAATAAGACACAATAAAACACACAGACAGGGTTGTTTTGAGGATAAAAAGATAGAGCAGATAACGTACTTAGAGTTCCTAGCGAATCTCCAGGTATATAATAAATGCTTAATAATTGATGCCCCCAAAAAGAAAAGAATGATAAAATGACAAAACAAACCTACATATAAAAACTGTACTGGTTATCTGTAGCTCAGAGGCAGCACGGAGTAATGATTAAGAGCATGGATTAGAAGTCTAACACACCCAGGGGTGAATTTACTAGCTGTTGGACCTTGGGCATTTTAACCTCTCTGGGTCACAGTGTTTTCATCTATAAAATGGAGCCTATGACTACCTCATATGGCTATTTCAAGGATTAAAGAAGATAGATAATGGATATAAAACTCTTACATCAGTATCTGGTCTACAGAACGCTGCAGTAAATGTTAACCAGTTAGATGTACTGAAACATCAATAGTTTACTTACAAATTACATGTGTTAATTAATTTAAAGAAGTGCTTTAAACCTATCTGCCAAAGTCTTATTACCCTAGTTAAAGCTGTAAATTTCAAAGTAGAAGAAACGTGTTTCTCTAAAACTATCCTATAAGCCAAACCAGCCTATTTCCCAATGAGTCTGAAATAGTGAGTTTTCACTGTACAGATAAAAGACAATTAGAAATGAGGGAACCACTGGTTTATCCTTAATAGTGCATACAAATTGCACTGTAAATGTGTCCTAGACCTGAAGGAATGGAGGCTGCTAGGAACTGCAGATAATTATGTTATTCATCTGCTTTTTGAAAAATCAAAACAAGAAGTCTTTAAATAGTTTCAGTATCACGATAATATGCTCTAAGTTTATTCAGAACAATGCCTTCTCTGTTCAAAGACGCAAAATATGGCCAAGCTGGGGAAGTGACAAACACACTGAGCCATTTTATACCACATCCAAACCCCGGAACTCCTTCGGACTCTCTTTTCCCCATTGGAAGATATACTGAAGACCTTCTTTCTAAGTCATCAGAAATAAATTTTTTTGCTTAGAATATTTCTTGCCTTATTTTTCAAGTTTTATCCCCTAGGGAGAAAAATAGTTCGGAAACACATACAAAAAGCTAATTTTGGGGGACTTCCCTGGTGGCGCAGCGGTTAAGAATCCGCCTGCCAATGCAGGGAACATGGGTTCGAGCCCTGGTCCGGGGAGATCCCACGTGCCGCGGAGCAACTAAGCCTGTGCGCCCCAACTAGTGAGCCTGTGCTCTAGAGCCCACGAGCCACAACTACTGAGCCCACGTGCCACAACTACTGAAGCCTGCATGCCTAGATCCCGTGCTCCTCAACGAGAGAAGCCACCGCAATGAGAAGCCTGCGCACCCCAACAAAGGGTAGCCCCCGCTCGCCACAACTAGAGAAAGCCCACGCGCAGCAACGAAGACCCAAAGCAACCAAAAAATTTTTTTTAATTTTTTAAAAAGTATTTGCATCAACATCTTAAAAAAAAAAAAAAAAAAAAAAAAGCTAACCTCAGCTCCTCTCTGCTGCTAAGCCCCAAAGCCTGGGCCCTACTCTCTCCTTCAGGCAGTGACCATGGCGGCCGCCAATTTCAGGTTCACATCCACCCATCCACTGTTAGAGAGGAAGGGAGTCTCGTCCCACAGCTCTGCTTCTGGGAATCCCAGACAAGAACGTCAACTGGCCCAGCTGGGGTCACTGGTCCAGCCCCAGAGCCAGGGAAGGGGGTGCACTGTGAGGGATGCCTCAGAGCCACACGTTGAGAAACTGAGTCGAAGCTGTGTCCTCAAAGAAGGGTCCCAGGTTCTGCTTCATTCCCAGGGGAATGAAGGGGGGGCTCCACAGACCAAATAACACCCTGTATCCTGCAGGCCTTCCTCTTCTGTGGGGGGTTCTGTACCCAGAAGGGGAAACTCATCACATCTAGTAAAGTCGTTTCCATGGGGGGAGGGGGAGGGAGATGCCATAACAGAAGCACAATCATTTCAGATTCTCTCTTCTCCTTACTCCTGCCAAACTCGCATGTGTAGGCACTAACTATGCTTCTTTGATGATGGTTCTGTAAAAGTAAACCATATCTAATAACCTGATCCCCAAAGACCAGAGAGGTAGAGAAATCTTTTCTCTCCGTGAGAAGCAACAAAGATATACCAACTGAGGTGTGTGTGTGCAGCTGGTAGGGGGGACACTGGCAGCCAGTCTACCCTGAGCAAAGTTTCCGAACTCAGGGTCTACACCTCCAATTTGGTAATTAGCACTTGCTCCCATTTACTTTTAATAATCTACTAATGTCCTACCTCCCCGAGTATGCTGAAAGCCATTTGTAGGCAAGAGCCATCTTCAGTCTCTTCATTTTCCCTTCTCTTGCACGAACTGTATTTCTCGTTTTAGGCTCAAGTCATCTGGCTCTATGTCCCCTGCCATGTTTATCACCAAGTTTCTACCAACTCAGACTTCTCTTCTCCACCTCATTTCTGGACACTCCAATACACGCCTTCATGATCCTTCTAGCTACTTCATCTTGTAGTAACTTCACCTACCTTAGCTCAAACGACTTCGCCTCTAGTCCACCTTAGCCATATCCTGTCCATCACAGCAGCCTCCCCAACTTTGACATTCTTCTCCAGAAGCACAGCTTCCCACGTAGCACAGTGCTGGAAAGCTGGCTTCAACTCCTGCTTCTGCCATTTGCTAATCATGTGACCTGGGCGATTGCTTATCATTGCCTCAGTTTCCTCCTCTGTAAAATGGGGATTATAATATCCCTACCTCAAAGATTTGGAGGATTAAATGAATCATACAGGAAAACCACATAGTAAGTGCTCAATAAATGCTTGCCATTACTACCTGCCCCCTTATCCATTGGTACTAAAATTTCCCTTTGATTTTTTCCAACCCATCCTTAAGCACTCTCTGCTCTCCCAGTATATCTACCCTCCTGAGCTTTCCTTTTCCTCTCGACCCTTCCATCAGCACTTTGAATTCATTCTGCATTTCCCTTGCCTGCCCATATCCAACTTGATATTAATGTAATTAATTCTACTGGAGAGAATGACATAAATGCAGGGATGATCTCCATTATACCTTGGTTATTCCCAACCTTGGTGGACCCTCTCACTACCTTCCTGCATCTTTCACCAAATTACCTTGCTTTTGAGAAAGCTTCTTTTAGCAGTGATAGATCGGGCTACTTACTGTTCCATCATTTGCTTTTTAGACTTTAAAAATCTACCGTTCCTATTAGTCATATCGACTGACCTCATTCATTTTTAAGACTATCTATTATTAGATACTAGTACTATATTTTAACCGTTCTACTGATGGAATAGTTGTTTAAAAGATTCTCACTTCTGGGCTTCCCTGGTGGCGCAGTGGTTGAGAGTCCGCCTGCCGATGCAGGGGATACGGGTTCGTGCGCGGTCCGGGAAGATCCCACATGCCGCGGAGCGGCTGGGCGCGTGAGCCATGGCCGCTGAGCCTGCGCGTCTGGAGCCTGTGCTCCACAATGGGAGAGGCCACAACAGTGAGAGGCCCGCATACCGTAAAAAAAAAAAAAAAAAAAAAAAGATTCTCACTTCCGATGGCTTCGTCTTTTCCATCTCGATGTCACTTGCTCTTCCTGAGGCATCTGCCCCTCCTGCTGACCTCTTATCCTCACCTCCACAAAACTCTGTCCCCTAGGCACCTACCACCCCGTCTGCTCTCTCCTACTTTGCTACTCATTCTTGGTCTCCTTATCTGGCTTCTCCCAGACACTCGGCCTGTTACATTTGGGGCTTTCTACCCTTAACAATAGTTTCACATTTCTTCTCCATGTTCAATTGGGCATCCCTATCCACTGCCAAGCATCAGATATTTTTCTATTTGCTGACAATTTCCAAATCTAACCAATCACCTTCCTGAATTCCAAACAGGAGTTTCAAATTGCCTCCGGTGCATACTGACCCATAGGCTTTACAGGCACTAGAGACTCAACTTGTCCAGAACTGAACTTAGTGATGTCCCCTTTTACATTTTCATCCCCCTCCAACTCACCCCAAATCTAGGCCTGACCATCCTCTCCATGGAAACTGGAATGACCTTTTTTTTTTTTTTTAAAGCATAAACTGGATGTCATGATTCCTTCTCAGAATGTAATGATTTCTTTGCCCTTGTAAGGTGCTGTCTTGAAGACCCTTCTTCAGAGTCTTCACGTGGCTACCTCCTGCTTAGCCTTCAGGTCTTGGCTCTGATGTCACAGAGGGGCTGCTCTGCCTGAGCTAAAGCAGCATCCCCAGGCCTCCGCCAACCACTCTCTATCTCACTGCTCTTGTCTTTTCACTGCACATATCACTCTCTGAAAGTATCTTCTTTGTGTATTTGCTTTCTTACTGCTTGCCTGTGTTCTGCTCTAGAATGTAAGCTCCACCAACACAGGGCTTTTTGTTTCCCCAGAGCCTAGAACACGGTCTGGAACACAGCAAGACAGTCAACATGAGTGGAATGAATAAATAAATGAACTCCTCCTTTAAGAAGGAAAGACCCAGCTTTGAAATTAATACTGGGCAACACGGTTCAACCTGAACAGATCGGTTAGGCTGTGAGGTGTTTCCTAGCATAACGTTCCTACTTCTGTAGTCTCTTCCCGGTCACACACAGATTATCTGGGCATTACAGGCTGATCCCTGAACAAAGACTCTTAATGTAGCAAGTTAGCCCACACCGCACCCGCAGGTCACTTTAAACCTGCCACGTTAAAACTACCACCCTTCAGGCTTCCCTGGTGGCGCAGTGGTTAAGAATCTGCCTGCCAATGCAGGGAACACGGGTTCGAGCCCTGATCTGGGAGGATCCCACGTGCCGCGCAGCAGCTGGGCCCGTGAGCCACAATTACTGAGCATGCACGTCTGGAGCCTGTGCTCCTCAACAAGAGAGACCGTGATAGTGAGAGGCCCACGCACCGCAATGAAGAGTGGCTCCCGCTTGCCACAACTAGAGAAAGCTCTCACAGAGAAACGAAGACCCAACACAGCCATAAATAAATAAATAAATAAATAATTTTAAAAACCAAAAAACTACCACCTTTCATAGAGACCATTCTAAACCAAGACGAAGCCGGCGGCCATTCCAGAACACCGAGCGATGGGTACCCACCGGGCACTGGCTGACTTCGAGGGATCCCCAGGGATAAAGAGGCTCTGGCCTGGGACCCCATCCTCCCCCACCTTCTCATTCGGACACACTACTAGCTACTCTGTACACACCCTCTAGTTGGCTCAGCGGGCCCATCGTGCTGTTTCCCTTCTGCCGAACCGGAGGCTCGCTCCACGGCGCTAGCGTGTCCCGAGCTCGCGCAGGGGCCCCACAGAAAGAGCCGTCGCCCGGGTTTCCAAGCTCAAGCTCCGTCCACTAGAGCTCCTTTACTTCCTGGCTGCCCCGGAGCGACCTCAGTACCCTTTCTGAAAACAGCACGTGAAGCCCGCGCTGGAGGAGTCAGGAGGGAGCGCGAGAGGAAGGAGGCCCACAAGACCGGCTCGCGGGGGTCCTCGCAGGCCCGCCCGGCGCCCGGGGGTGACTCCCGGTGGCCAGAGAGAGTGGGGAGCCGGCGCCACCCAGACTTAACGCGGGAGTAGCGGATTCCTGGTGGGGGAGCGGGGGGGACACTGAGGACACGGGGTGAAGGGATGTTAAGCGCGGGGTCAAACTGGGGGAGGGGGAGGATGGAAGCGATCCCGTCGGGAGGGAAGAACAAAGCCGTGGCCCGCTCTCTCCCGAATGCATTTCGAGCTTTTAATCTAAAAGGCGGGGGTGCCAACAAGGGAGGGGCGGGGAGCGCGCGACTCGGCCCCGAAACCGGAGTTTGCATTTACCACGACGCCTCGCCCGTAGTCTGGCGCCTCCTCACGGCTCCCGGCCATGTTTCTCCGGGGTAGGCGGCAAGGAAAGAAGCGCGCGGGAAGAAGCCGGGACGGTGACGGGCCGGGAGAGGGTGGGGGGAGGGCGTGGGAGGGGGCCTGCCCCGGGCCGCCGGGCGACCAAGCCGCGGCGCGCCGACGACCCCACGCCTGGCGCGGCTCCAGCGCCTCGGCCCGCGCCCCCAACCCGGGCGGCTCCTCGGGCGCGGGGCGGGGCGCTGGGGCCGGGGGCGGGGGCGCGGGACGCAGCTGCGGAGCGGCGTCTTCTCCACCTGAGCGCCGTCCCCCGGGCGTCCGCGCGGGTCCCCCTGCGGCCACCGCCCGTCTGCGAGCCCCCAGCCCGAGCCCCGCGGGGACCCGCGAGACCCGGGCTGCCCGTGGCTCGGTTTTTACAGGAACATAAGGCGTGCCCAGGTCCCCCGCCTCCCTAGGTCTGTCGTCCCAGCTTTCAGGCTGACAAGGTCCTTGAATCCTTCCTGCTTTTAGGCGCTGTTTATCCCAAGTAAATCCGCGAAAGAGTCTGCGGTAGAGGATGTTCTCGAAGTACGGCTGTGGGCGAAGCTATGATGTGTTTTTAAAATCCTCGAACTGCCCAGCCAGGAGGAGTTTGAAAGAGCCGTGCGGTGGCTTATCCCTGAACCATGCCCGCAGTTACAGGATGTGGACTGGGAAATAGGGCCTTTCCTTTACCCCTTTCAGGGCGAAAAAAAGAGAGAAGTTTTGACACATCATCTACTTTCCCACTTTTGTAGGAACGTATGGTCAGATTTTAACTGTTTCAGGTTGCAGCTTAAAGCCATCGCTCTTCTCAGATTCAGAAGCCTTCTTTTATGAATCTTTTGTTAATTCATCCCCTGATCCCAGCCTTCCCCGGAATGAGGGTCCCGGTTCTTTGTCTGTTCCTCAAGGGCCCTGCTCTCCCTTTATATGCATTCATTGCCCTGGTCTTTTCCCTCCCGCCTCATCCTTTGCAGCCCCGCTCAGGTTTGAAGCCCCGAGCTGAACTCGGGCCCCTCCGAAAGACTATCTTGTTCATCTTCGGGTTCTGGCACAAGGGAGGGAGAGGAATGCTGATTTTGCTTGGTTTGAGGGGAAAATGGTTATCAATCAGTAATGTCACTCTGGGTTGGAAAAATGTTAGTCATTCCGACATGGCCGTGCTCAGCCCTGTTTGTCCTCTCCTAAGTGCCAGCACGTGGAAGGAAGGCAGCCTCGTGGATTGCTGAAATTAGGTGCTGTGCTTGTGGACTGGCTCCCATAAACTGGGTGACAGTGTTTCTTGCACAGGTAAACATTTTCTCTCAGTAAGTGTCAGACGTCCTTGTTTCGGGCCATTTTTATAGTCTGACCTCTTTTCTCAAAGGTGAGGGACCATCTTCTATTTTCATTGTCAAAGACCAGGCCCAGGAAGCATCTTCACAACCAAAGTCATTAAAACTTCCAGAAACTGAAAAGTGGTGATCCAACTTTAGAGTTCAGAAGACTCTTCTGGGGAGGCAGCCACCCGCCTACTCGGTAGGTTTTGGTGGAGAAGCTCTGTGTTCAGACTCAGACATCTGCACCAAGACACTCAGGTGAATGTGATGCAATGGTTCACCAACCATGCCTTAAGGAATCCCACTGTCTTACTACTGCAAAATCAAATTTACCCATAGGAAGCTCAGTGTTGGTACATGGGCCTTAGGGACAAGAAACTTCAAACTAGGTTACAGATGTAGCTGCTCTACTGAAATCAAAAAGCTACTACTGGGCTTCCCTGGTGGCACAGTGGTTGAGAGTCTGCCTGCCGATGCAGGGGACACGGGTTCGTGCCCCAGTCCGGGAAGATCCCACATGCCGTGGAGCGGCTGGGCCCGTAAGCCATGGCCGCTGAGCCTGCGCGTCCGGAGCCTGTGCTCCGCAACGGAAGAGGCCACAACAGTGAGAGGCCTGCGTACCGCAAAAACAAAAAAAAGCTACTACTGTGTGCCCAGCCCAGGCACTGTGGAAGATGTAAAGGATATGGTAGATAAATCTTTTCTTAGAAAGGCCATTAATTAAATGTAAAATCCAATAGTTTCACAAGAAAAAAAAAAAAGTCACTTACTTGAATGACAACAGGAATCTTAAGAATGCACACTCAAGAACATCCCGTAGAGACCCATAGGACATCCTGTGAAGGATACAGAATGACGCACAAATCGTTTTTTAAAATTCAATTCATTTTATTTATTATCTTTTTATATTTTGGTAACATTTTGTGTGATCTAGTTATACTTCTATACTTTGGACAGCATTAATGTAATACAATATACATTTGATATCACAAATAGCATTTGCAAGAACGGATGATACCCAAGAATAACAAATCATTTGTCCAGACTTTACTCTTAATCTTGCATATGAGGACTCAGAGGCAAAAATTCTTTTTAAATCTCAAATTTCTGTTATGTGTCTAGTGCAATGGCTTCAGACCAGGATTCTGATTTTTCTAGCATTAATCCATATGACGTGAGCCACTGAGGCTAAGCCAATTACATCCATCAATATGCCTCAATTTTCTCATTGGTAAGAGGGGCAATACATTTCTGCTCTACTGCATATGAAGATGAGATTAACATGAGCTAACATGCAAGAGAATCCTTTGAAGAGTGCTATAAAACTGTAAGGTGTTATTAATTGGAGATGCTGTGACAATGTGTGACCAAATGTTTATAAAGTTATTTGATGGGAAAATGACAGGGTAATTGCCTTTTTAAGATGGGTGTAGGGTGACCAACCACGGACAGTTATAATCTAGGGACAAGATGGGACTGGTATGAGAATGGATACAGTAGAAAGAGAAAATTATTAAAATAATGGAATTTTCCATAAAAAAGGATATTTTAGCTCAGATTGTCCATTTTCTGATACTCCCTTGAAGAAGCTGTAAGCATAAAGATGTAGATCTTTACAGAGTTAATAACCAGTAAATATACTTGCATTTTTTTGTCCTTCTCTTAATCCCCTTTTAGTTGGAGCTTCCTGCATTTTCAATTCCGAAACTGTCTAGTACCATTACCATGGTGTAAACACAAATATTTATGTTTACCTGAATTCTCCACCAGGCTAAAGACTTTGCCCTAAAAGTATATACTAACCTTTTGCCAGTTTGGTCAGTTCTTGACCTTTTGCCAATGTTAATCTGTTGTTGAAGGAGTGATTCAGTCTATGTGCTGAGTTGTTCAGAGCCAGTCACTCAGTGACACCAGATTTGAAATCCGGAAGGGCATTTAGTTTTTTGAGTCCTGAAACATGAAAATAAACAAAAAAATGCTCAGCCTGGGAATTGTGTTGAAATCCATAAACATGTGAAACTTAGTGACTCAGATTGTTAGTCACAGAGTAACTGATTAGAGTCTGGATGAAATCCATTGTGAACAAAGGCCAATAATAATGATGATGATATTTTGCTTTTTCTTAGTGCAGAACAAAACCCTTTACAAATGTTACAAGTACAAAAAAAAAAAGTGGCAAGATACTTTCTTCCAGATATTCAGGCTAAGTAAGAATCTTGCTACCTTTCAGGTACTTTTTTTCCCCCTCAACATAAATACAGAAAAAATATAGTTGCAAATAATTGTAACACACAATAACTTAAGCAAAAGCCTAATTAATATTCAATTAGCATAGCAAGCCCTTTTTCCTGGCTTCTTGTTTGAAGCAGACTGGATCCCATGCATAGTCTTAGAGTAAAAAAAATAATGGCTCCATAACGGTTCTTACAAAGAAACCCAGGAGCTACATTCAGAATTATGTTTTGCATTATTACACTTTCACTGGTAATTAACCACTGAAGAACAAGGAGGATAAATTTGCCTGTTCTTCTGCAGTAATGTCAGGCATGAGTAGTATCATCAACAGTAAGTGCTGGGCTGCTTCAGAAATATCCTCCCACTATCTCCCCATCTGACCGGAACAGGAATTGGATAGCTTCAGAGTAGAGGAATAATGTGTCCATGTGTTCCTCCAGATCTCAGAGTCCTGGCAGGCGACCTCAACTCTCTTGGCCACCATAAAGCAGTCATTGAAAGGACACAGCTGCAGGAACTAGAGGCTAAGGACTAAATAAATCCATAGTGCTGGAGGCACAAGTCATGTACATGACCCTAACACAATACCTTGTGGTTATGAATGAACGGATTAGCCTCTAATGGTGCAGTGGCAGCTTATGCAAAATTAATTGGTGCCTCAGCCAGTGCCAAGTTTCTAATGGAAAGATGTCCACTTCACACACACACACACACACACACACACACACACGCACATACACACACAAAACAAGGAGACCTTAGTTGATGAAAACTTTTGCTGGTGTGGGGAGACTAAGGACCAAGTGGAATGGGAACTGAATGTTCTCTTGGCTGAACATGGATTCTCTTCAGGTCAGAGTTGATATACGAAACCCACCAGCAATATCCCAGGAACTGATCCAGTTCTTGCCAGGTTCTGGGTGGTATTTTAGGGTCGAGGTGGGGGGAGCTTGAGAAAGAGGCTGGGGAGAAGTAGTTTGAGGTCTGATGTTGTCTCACATGGGAAAAGAGACTGGGAAAGAAAAAGAGATTTGGACACGGACATACCTAGAGAAACACTTCCCAAAGTGTGTTTCAAGTCACTTCTCTTTTTTTAAAATAAATTTATTTATTTATTTTTGGCTGCGCTGGGTCTTCGTTGCTGCGCGCGGGCTTTCTCTAGCTGCAGTGAGCGGGTGCTACTCTTCGTTGTGGTGCGCGGGCTTCTCATCGTGGTAGCTTCTCCTGTTGGGGAGCGCGGGCTCTAGGTGCGTGGGCTTCAATAGTTGTGGCACATGGGCTCAATAGTTGTGGCACGTGGGCTCAGTAGTTGTGGCACACGGGCTTAGTTGCTCCACAGCATGTGGGATCTTCCCGGACCAGGGTTCGAACCCATGTCCCCTGCATTGGCAGGCAGATTCTTAACCATTGCGCCACCAGAGAAGTCCTTGATTCACTTTTCTTTATGCTTGAAAAAGATGTTGTGACTCATTAGGTTTGAGAAACAATGAGATAAGCAAAGCTAAACCCTTCTATCTTGTGGAATGCCTGGGAGCCTTTAATATGCCAACATGCACTGTCAATATCCAAGAAGACTGTAGCAAAATGGAGTGTTTCCCAAACTTTTTGTACCATGCAAACCTTTTTAGAGGGTGTTTTATAAAAGTTTTAAAAAATTACATTATTATAAATTATTTAAATTTATACTTGTTATCTTGAAGTAAGCAATTTATATGGTCTTAAAGATACATCTGAGAGGACTAAATATTTAAAATATTGTTTTCCAACTATGCACTGGGGTTTTTTTTCTCTTTAAAAATATGCAAAAAGAACTTAAATGGACACGGCTAAGGCCTTTCTCAACCTCTGAAAGGCCATGACTTTGCAATTTATGCCATCCTTCCAGTTGACATGGAACTTGTCCTAAAAGACAAGGAACTTACCCCCATGCCCACCCCCATTCCCTCTGCCATGCATACTTTCTTTTTCCCACCAGCTATGAACAAGATCAGCCTTCAGAGTAGCAAGAAAGAGGCAAGGTATCTCACTGTGGCAATTCCCTTTGGTCTCTTTCAGTGATAGTGCGGTGGCTTCCAAAGGCCATTGCTTTGAGACACTGCCAGCATATAGGGTATCCAGATGAACCAAGTGGCAAAGTTGGGATGTGATATAGCAAGTCATACAAGGGCCTGGGCATACTGGGCTCGTGGTTGCTTCTAAGGAGCTATCACATCCAGGACAATGGGAATCTATTGCCGTGCCCACGTTAATAGTCCTGTGGTTTGTACTTGAAGGAGCTGAGTTCTCTCTGTGTTTTCTACCTCGGGATCTCTAACTACACTCACTACCTCAGCTGCACCAGTGGGATTCATGGCAAGTTGAACTTGACTCACAGACGGTCGAATTTGCTAAGTTTTAGTTACTCTTGTTCATAACTTTTAATTTTAATTTTTTGTTTTTGTTCCAGCTTTATTGAGTATAATTGACAAATAAAAATTGTGTATATTTAAGGTGTAAAACGTGGTAACTTGAGATATACATTGTGAAATGATTACCATAGTCATGCTAATTAGCACATCCACATAGTTATCACATAGTTATCTTCGTGTGTGTGTATGTGCGTGTGTGTGTGTGTGTGGTGAGAACACTTAAGATCTGTTCTCTCAGCAAATGTAAAGTGTACAAGATAGTATTATTAACTGTAGTCACTGTGCTGTATATTAGATGGCCAGAACTTATTTGTCTTATAACTGAGAGTTGTACATTTTGATCATTTCCCAATTTCCACCTCCACACCTTCAGTCCTTAGAAACTACCACTCTATTCTCTGCTTCTGTGAGTTTACTTTTTTAGATTTTATATGTAAGTGAGAGTATACAGTATTTGTCTTGTCTGTCTTATTTCATTTAGCATACTGTCCTCCGGATGCATCCATGTTGTCAGAAAAGGGAGGATTTCCTTCTCTTTTATGGCTGAATAATATTCTACTATATGTATATAGTGGAATATTATACATATATATGAAATAAAATATAATTTATATATAAAACAGGATATGTTGTATATTATAATGGAATACATAACATAAATATAATCGATAACATATAATATTACATTATATTCCGTTAGATATAGGTAAAGGTATTTCACATTTTGATGAAGATTGCATTGAGTCTGTAGATTGCCTTGGGTAGAATGGACATTTTAACAATATTAATTCTACCAATCCATGAACAAGGGATATCTTTCCATTTACTTGTGTCTTCTTCAATTTCTTTCATCAATGTCTTATAGTTTTCAGTGTACATATTTCTTTCACCTCTTTGGTTAAATTTATTCCTAAGTATTTTATTCTTTTTGATGTTATTGTAAATGGGATTGTTTTCTTCATTTCTTTTTCACATAGTCCATTGCTGGTGCATAGAAACACAACTGATTTTTGTATGTTGATTTTGTATCCTGCAATTTTACTGAATCTGTTTATTAGCTCTTAACAGTTTCTTGGTGGAATCTTTAGGGTTTCCTATATATAAGATCATGTCATCTGCAAAGAGAGACAGTTTTACTTCTTTCTTTCTGAGTTAGGTGCCTGTTATTTCTTTTTCTTGCCTACTCTGGTTAAGATGTCCAGTACTATCTTGAATAGAAGTGGTGAGAGTGGGAACGTTTTTCTTGTTCTTGATCTTGGAGAAGCTTTCAGTTTTTCACCACTGAGTATGATGTTAGCTGTGGGCTTATCATATATGGTCTTTATTATGTTGAAGTACATTCTTTCTATACTTAATTTGTTGAGAGTTTTTATCAGGAAAGGATGTTGAATTTTGTTGAACGCTTTTTCTCCAACTATTGAGATGATCATATTATTTTTATCCTTTACCTTGCTAATGTGGTATATCATATTTATTAATTTGTGTATGTTGAACCATCCTTGCAACTCAGGCATAGAATTCACTTGATCATGGTGTATGATACTTTTCATGTGCTGTTGAATTTTATTTGCTAGTATTTTGTTGAAGATTTTTGCATCTATGTTTATCAGGGATATTGGTTTGTAATTTCCTTTTCTTGTACTGTCCTTATCTAGCTTTGATGTGAGGGTAACGCTAGTCTCATAACCAGAGTTTGGAAGTGTTTCCATCTCTTTAATTTTTTAGAAGAGTCTGAAAAGGATTAGCATTGATTCTTCAGTAAAAGTTTGGTAGAATTCACTAGAGAAACCTTCTGGTCGTGGGCTTTTCTTTGTTTGGAGATTTTTGATTACTGCTTCCATCTCTTTACTCATTACTGGACTCTTCAGATTTTCTATTTCTTTATGATCCAGTCTTGAGAGGTGTATGTTTCTAGGGACTTATCCATTTTTTCTATGTTATCTCATTTGTTGGCATATAATTATTCATAGTAGTCTCCTATGATCCTTTATATTTCTGTGGTATCAGTTATGTTCCCTCTTCCATTTATAATTTTATTTATAATTTTGTTAAATTATTGTATTATAAAATTATTATTTTATTTATGTTATGTATTTATTCTTTTTTCTTGGTTAGTCTCACTAAAGGTTTGCCAGTTTTGTTCACCTTTTCAAAAAGCCAACTCTTAGCTTTATAGATCTGCTCTAAAGTTTTTCTGGTCTCTGTTTTATTTATTTATGCTCTTCCTTGCTATTTCCTTTCTTGTGCTAACTGACGGCTTAGTTTGTTCTTCTTTTTCTAGTTCCTATAGGTATAAATTTAGGTGTAAATTTGAGATCTTTCTTTTTTCTTAATGTAGATATTTATCACTGAAAAATTCCCTCTTAGAACTGCTTTTGCTGCATCTCATAAGCTTTGGTATGTGTTTCCATTTTCATTTCCATTTCATTTGTCTCAAGATCTGTTTGATTTCTTCTTTGATCCATTGGTTGTTCAGGGGTGTGGGTCCGCAGTGGTGTTTCATGATTTTGGTGGGCCTGTTACCAGGCGCTCAGGTGGGCATGGATCCTGTTTGGTCTCTGGGTGGATGGCTCCAGGACCTTGGTCAGTAGGGCTGGTGCTGGGACAAGTGTCCACTTCAGGGTCTGCAGTTGGGTCTGCAGATAGCTGGCCTGTTGTCATGTACACAGACAGGTGTGTCTCCCACCAGGTTCCTGGGAGAGATCCTGCTGGGTCACTGGTCAGATCCCTGCGCATGCAGGACTGCCCTGGACCATGGCTGAGAGGGACTGAGCTGAGATGAGAGGCTGCTTTATGATCCACAGCTGGAATTGAGGTCTGCAGGCCTGCTTCCAGGGGCTTGGGGAGGCATGTCTCCTGCTGGGTTCTTGGGTGACCCGAACTGCCTCTGGACCATGGCTAAGTAGGGCTGGAGCAAGGTCACAGGGCTGCTTCAGGATATGTAAACAAAGCAAGGTCAGCAGGCCCACCATCAGGAATGTGAAGGACCACGTCTCCCATCATGTCCCTGGGTTGTCAAGACTCCTCTCAGACCACGGTTGAGAAGGGTTGGAGCCAAGCTGTAGGGCCACTTCAGGCTCCACCATCAGACCAAGGTTGGTGGGCCTTCCTCCAGGGTCACTGACGGGCATGGGTCCCTGGGTGCGCAGGACTACTTCTCGATTGTGGCCCAGAGGGACTGGAGCTGGGTCACAGGCCACTTCAGGGTCCACAACTGGGACTGAGGTTGGCAGGCCAGTTATCCTCCCGAGTCCCTTGGGGAATGGTGCTGTTGGCAGGCCCAAGGCCCAATGGGGCTGTAGCAAGTCCACAGGGAGAAGAGGCTGTTTCTGGGCCTGTCACTGGGACCTCAGTCCGTGGGCCTGCCACCTGGGTGTGGGCGTGCCTTCTTAACACGGCCCTCGACAATCTTGGGCCCCATCAGGCTTTCACAACCTCTTACCTGGATCCAAAGCTCCCACAAAGGCACTTTTGTCTGAGGATGACCAAATTACTGTTGTTGTGGGGGACACAAGCGGGGGAGCTCTCATTCTGCCATCTTACTGGCCTATAACTTTTTTAAAAGAAAATTAAAATGTGTTTTTTCATTTGAAAATTAGTATGTGCAGATTATTTTAAACTGGAAAATACAGAAAAATAAGAGTACAATATAAAGGCATTTTAGGGCTTCCCTGGTGGCGCAGTGGTTGAGGGTCCGCCTGCCGGTGCAGGGGACACGGGTTCGTGCCCCGGTCCGGGAGGATCCCACGTGCCGCGGAGCGGCTGGGCCCGTGAGCCATGGCCGCTGAGCCTGCACGTCTGGAGCCTCTGCTCCGCAATGGGAGAGGCCACGGCAGTGAGAGGCCCGCATACCGCAAAAAAAAATAATAATAAAAAAAAAATAAAGGCATTTTAAACATGTTTGGTATCTTCTAATTTTGCGATTCTGGGAAGTTTATCTTACACGGTTGTGACTAAATGCTTACTCTATAATGCCCTGCTTCTCTGCTTCACACACTAAGTAAAATAAACATATAACTCAAGTGTTTTTCCATGGTATAGTAAGCTCTTTATAAATATCACTTGAAATGGCAATGCCATCATTTATTTAACCATTCCTCAATATATTTTTATTACTTCCAAATTTTGATTTTATAAAAACATATAAATAACTATGTTTGTAATAAAATATTTATATGTATTTTAACTATTTCTGGAGGATAAGTTCTCTAGAAATTGAATTCCTAAGTTATAGGATGTAAATATTTTAAGGCTCTTCATATATGGTTCTAAATTTAGCTTGCAATATTAATGTCTTTCTTCAATGGAAAAATTAGTAAATCCCATGGGATTTTTAACTGAACATGAATAAAATTTTATTGCAAAAATACTTTGAGGTTTGAGGGAAGAGTATTAGCTAACATATGTTAAAAGCTTAGTAATTGGAACTAATAAGAAAAGTCTGTTTGAATTTGTGATTAATTCTTAACTATAGACTACTATAAAAACAATGTGCTTTTATTGTTGTAGTCCATAAAGTAATACCTAGACTAATGAAAAGTTTATGGTACTCTGTTTTAGGCTTTTGGCTCCAAGTCAGGCAGACTCAGCTTTAAAATCAGACTCCACCACCTACCACCTGACCTTGGGCAAGTTTCTTAACGTCTTTGCCTTATTTTCTGCACCTGTTCAGTGAAGATAATGTTAGTTCCTGCTTCTTAGGGTTATTGTGAGTCTTAAATAAAATAATGTATTCAGAGTATCAAATACTTAAGGAGTGCACAATACATTTTATCTATTATTAAAAAAGAATAATTTTAAATGGAATTCCTGGTCAGTTAGAATTTCTGCATTAATAAACAGATCAGTCGAAAAGTTTTAAATAAATAAACCTACACTCTATATCATTTATAGTTTCTTTATGTAAATGAGCTAATATTTTCCATAAAATTATAATTCTTGTGTTATCAACTTTATATATATATATGTCATCTATGTAAAACAAAAGTAAGCTACAAGAAAAGCCTCTGTATAATTAGCACAAATAGTAATGGAATCCAAATTAATTAAGAGGTCTATTTTTTAATTTATTGCTTTATTATTTTTTATTTTATATTAGAAAGAAAAAAATTAGCTTGACTTAATGCTCTTCATGTTTGGAATATGAAGGACAACAATAAAAGTTAACTTCAAAATTAATGAATATACTTCAGATAAGTTTCCATCAAACATAAATACATTGATAATCTCAATATTTATAACTTACATCTAAGGAACAAGTATAAATGGATCAAATTTTAAAATCACTTAACATTTTTCTAATTTTCTCTGTAAGGAGCAATTGGGGAAAGTCTTTTAGTAGAAAGTTGCCCCCCTCAATGCAGGACTGGGCATTGCATTAGTATTTGGGTGAAGCCATGCTCTGTTTCTACAGGCCATTTTTAGATGCTATTTGGTTGCTGTGGTCAGTGGTTTTCTTGCTTTAGCACTCACTTTACCTCAAATTCTCCACTATTTCTGAGCTCAGCAAAACTATCATGATCCTTTTGAACTCAAAGCTCAGGCCAACTTTGTCATTATCTGAGTTTGTCTCTTGGCTTGAGAAATAACCTTCAGATTTTTGTTGGTTCATACCAAACCCACACATAGCAACAACCCTAAAAGTCGCACAGGTGAGATATTTTCAACACATCTTTAAGTTAAGATCATTTAAAGAAACAGGCGGCCAGAAAAATCTAGTTTGTATGATAAGGCCAAACGCGTAACCAGGAAATAATTTCTTTCTCACTTTACAACTGATGTCAATGGCTTTTTATTCTCAGATTTTCAGCATGTTCAGCACAGTCAGTCACAGAATATACACCCAGGTCACCTTTTTTACAGAAAATAAAGGAATGAGGGATGACTCAGTCTTCTCTATGAGTCTGGGGATTTTGCCAAAGCTTAAGTGATATAGACAGACTGTCTCAAAAATCATAAATGTCATACCTGGACTTTGTACTCTTTACCTTTTCACCTTGATAGTCAAGTTCTATCACCTTTTGTATTATGTTTTCTTTTTTTCTTACCTGTGAACTTTCTGCATTCTTTATCAACATTTCTTTTTTAAGTTTTAAAACTAGTTTGTGTTTCTGAGTTCTTGCTTTCAGCATACTTCTTGGATTCAGGCCAGTTGTCTAATCAGATTGAATTTTTTAAAATAGCAGACTTTTAAAAATTATAAATATTGAAGGGCTTCCCTGGTTGTGCAGTGGTTGAGAGTCCACCTGCCGATGCAGGGGACACGGGTTCGTGCCCCGGTCTGGGAGGATCCCACATGCCGCGGAGTGGCTGGGCCCGTGAGCCATGGCCGCCGGGCCTGCGCGTCCAGAGCCTGTGCTCCACAACGGGAGAGACCACAACAGTGAGAGGTCCGCGTACCGCAAAAAAAAAAAAAAAAAAAATTATAAATATTGAAAATGGTTACTGAAATTGTCATTTGAGTAGTTGTTCAGAAACCATTTTGTGTTAATTCAGAAAACTTGGAACATAAATTTCCAATGATTGTTCTTATTCTTAGAGAGATCAGACATTTAAAAGTCTGTTTTCCAAATCTTCTTCCACATTTTCTTCCCTTTGTAAAAAAAAATTAAATTAACGAAAAGGAAAAATCTGGCCTAAAAATCAAACCATGAAAAATGATGTAAAATAACAGACAAGCAAAAATCTCAAAATCTGGTTTGCCTTTGCATAATGAGAAAAAATAGAGAAAGAAGACAGTGGAAATAATTATCTAAGCCCAGTTTATGAACCTGTGAAAATTAACAGAGAATACAGGGAAAATGTTCTCTTCCCACAAAGCTCTAGGCAATTCCACTGTGCTGAGATTCCCTAGGTTTGGAGGCCTAGAAGATTTTGCCAGGGGTGTGCCCAGGTACGTAACTCCCAAGCATTTTACCAGGTCTTAGACCAGGGTTTCTCAACCTTAGCAATATTGACATTTGGGGCCAAATAAGTCTTTGTTGTTGGGCTGTTCAGTGTATTGTAGGATGTTTAGCAGCATCCTTGACTTTTACCTACTAGAAGCCAGTACCACTCCCAGTTGTGGTAATAAAAATATCTCTAGAAAGTGTCAAATGTCCTCCTGGAGGGGAGGAAAGGACAAAATCATTTCTAGTTAGGAATCACTGTCCTAGAGTAATAGATCTTATGCTGGTCTCAACTGTTTCTACTCTATTTTGAAGAGATAAAGGAAAAGGTTTGTTTGATAGCCAGTAGACCCACAGCTAATTAGTCTGCAGCCCTCTCTCAATGGAATAATGTAAGAAAAGTTTGTGGGAGGGTTTTCTTTCTTTCATGCTTTCTGGAATAGAGAAACATAACCAAACACAAAGAAAACATTGATTATGTTTCAGACATAGAGAAATATAAATCAAAGCTTGGGTCAAAAAGCAAAATCAAAACTTGGTTTCTACACTTTCTCTTTATTATGGACTCAATCATTTTCCATTTTTTCTTAGTCCTTCAAAATGGAAATTTGAGTTTATAATATTAATAGACTTAGGGAGCTCCCTGGCAGTCCAGGGGTTAGGACTTGGCACTTTCACTGCTGTGGCCTGGGTTCAATCCCTGGTCGGGGAACTAAGATCCCACAAGGCACATGGCATGGCAAAAAAAATTAATAGACTTATAGGATTCATTAATATTATTTCCATCTCATGTAAAGAAAGGTGAGTTTCAGGTGAGGCTGAGCAACATAAAGACTTCCCAAAGTACTGCTATTTTAAATTCATGAGGCTTACGGCAGGATACGGAAATAAGCTTCTCTTCTTCTCTTCTTTTTAAAAATTTATTTATTTATCTGGCTGCCCTGGGTCTTAGTTGTAGCACATGGGATCTTCGTTGCCATGTGCGGGATC
This sequence comes from Mesoplodon mirus, assembly GCF_964341445.2. Lineage (NCBI taxonomy): Eukaryota > Metazoa > Chordata > Mammalia > Artiodactyla > Ziphiidae > Mesoplodon > Mesoplodon mirus. Next base: position 11,121,520 of record NC_138979.1, on the reverse strand, counting down.
TTTTAGTTGTGGCATGCGGGATCTAGTTCCCTGACCAGGGATCAAACCCAGGCCCCCTGCACTGAGAGTGCAGAGTCTTAACCACTTGACCACCAGGGAAGTCCCAGGCCTGTCTTTAATACAGAGCCACCCATGCTAGGCTGAGCAAGCTACTGCACAGGTGAGTCACAGCACTGCAGTCTGTGCCCTGCCTCTGCCACTTACCGCATGGCCTTGGGACTCACGACCTTGAGATTCAGTTCCTCCACGTGAAAGATGAGAACAGCCATGATTCTCTGATGTGACTGTTGGAATGATTACATTCGTATCAGGATCACTATCACTTGTATTATCCTTCTTTTCCTCCATCCCCTTCCTTCCTCTCCGCTGTATCTATTCCTTGCACTCAGGCCCTCAGGGACCACAGCCCTCACATACTTGGTCAGCCCCGATTCTGAGCCCCAGCACTGCAGAGGGCTTGCCAACTTATCCAGGGTATTTAGAAAACGAAGACTGCATGCTTCATAAAATTAACTGAGAGCTCTGTCTTTCAATTTCTTACTACTTAAAATGGTTTCATTAAATTTCCAAATGTTTAGATGTCCATGAATATAAAAAATCAAGTTCTCTGTGAAAATAATCACCAAAGTCTTAGCACTGGGGCAGGAGGAATATTAGAAGTCATCTGGTCCAGCAGGGATTCCTGGCCTATGGTCAGGATGCTTTTACTGATGGCTACTCAGCCCTTTGCAGGCACCCCATCTCATTTTTGAGAAGTTTTAATTACTGGAAAGTTCTGATCTTGCCTGAACCTGTCTCTTTTGGGTTTTCTTCTGAAAAACATCGAGTGCATCTCCTTCTTTATCCACTAATGAGCTACACAGCCCTCAGCAAGTCATACATTTGCTACATTTAAAGACTTGATATGTGAATTTATCAAATACAAAGCAATGAAACTAATTCTATAGGTGCACAACCACCTTTGTAATTAGAGAAGAAAAATGAAACATGCAAAATCCTTAATACTTAACTGGCTAATAAAGGAGAGACCCCATTGCGTGTGGTATATGCAACTTTCTCATTAATTTTGAAAGCAGTACCGACTTTCTCGTAGGCTGTAATGCCCTCCAGTTTCCTTCCTTTTTTCTCCCAGTGCCTTGGGGCTTTTTCTGGACACTTTCTTCTGAGACACTTTCCAGCACCCACTGAGCAGCCTATGCTGCCAGCCTGGTTCCTGGGTGCCTTCTCCATATGGTGCAATCTCGCTCTGTTAGAATGTGCCACTTCACTTACACTGGCATTCAAGTGGATGGACTATGGTTCAAGAAAGATGCTGGAGTTGAAGTGGAATCTTGGCGAGGTGTACGTCATTTACCCTTCAGGTGCCTGAGGGGATGCCTCTATTAATGGGCATCCACACTCTCCCCTGTCAACACTTCCACTGCCAATCGGTAATGGTGCATTCTTGGACAATTACCTAACCTCTCTGTGCCTCAGTTTTCCAGTTACTTGAAGAGGAGGAAAATCATACTTAACCATAATCATAAGGTTATTATGAGCATTAAGTGAATTTATTTAAGCACTTAACTAGTAACTGCTATATATGTTTGCTATCATTACTACTTTAGAGAAGCAAATGTGGCAATATCTGTTTCTCATTTTACTGGCTATTCATGGCTTTGAAAAGTCATGTAATAATTTAGCTTTTGGGGGGGGCTAATTTAATAAACAAATTTACTCTTTACTGTGAGCAAGACCTGCTGCTTTGCCCACCATAACAGACCCAGAAGATTTAAGATTTAAGACTCCTTGGGTACTGCGTTCAATTCCTGCCTCCACAAATTCAGAGTCTTCTTTTTCTGCTCTGTGTGTGTGTGCACATGTGCATGCTTGAAAAAGTGGCAGAAATGGATCCAGTTGGTCTGAACTGCCCATTCCTGTCATTACTCTACACAATGAAATCCTGTGATTTCTTTCATCATGTGCAGCTGGTACCACCTTGTCTGCCTCTGAGGTATGCCATGCCCAGATATGATGAAAGGCTTTGGCTCTTACAAAGGAGAATAAACCTCCAAATGAACTGAATACTTATCATGGAGGTAGGGCATGAAAGATCATGAATTCTGTCTTTTCTTTCAGTTAAGCCCTAGTATTTCTCATTGCATTACTCTTTGCTTAATTCTACATTTAGATCCTTGAACAAAAATTTTACAAGAGACTTTTCAGCAGTCTATGATCCTGACCCTTCTTTATGCCCTAGAGTAATGACGTCTGTATACCTTTGTGTAAATATCTATATATGTATATATGTGTGTTATATATATCTCAGCTGACTGAATAATTATGGCTTCACACACCCAAGACTGAAAGAAATTAGCTGCAGCCTAAAAATATAAGAAAATGTAGTAAAGTAATATATAGTCTTCTAAAAAAGATTTTAACCAGAGATCAGGCTTCTAGTATTTCTGGCCATCAGCTACATCATCACTGGGACACTGAAAGAGTGGAAAATATTGGTGGAAAATGTTTTTACCTGGTAGATTTTTAAACCCACATGCTGTTAAGATCCTGGGCTCCCATTCCTTCTTCCTTCTTATCCGGATATAGGGAGCAGGGTGTTCCCAGGCCCAAGAGGAAGAACTCCGTTTTCTTTCTCTCTGACAACAATCCTTTTCCGGGGCTGACGAACAAGGAAAACAAAGCATAAGCTGAGCCGTTCTGAGGTGATCCTGCCTGTGAGGTCTGAGACTGCACAAAACTGAGGTCTTGCAGAGCCAACACGGCAAACTTAGAAAGCAGGAAATGCTTTCTATGTCTTCCGCCAACCTCTTTACACAGATGCTGACACGCTGTCACTCATCAAGCAGCTAATATCCTCTGCCGTCCACGCTTCCCCTGGACCTGCCCTGTATGGTATAACTGCGCACCCGCGCTTTTTTTCAGTCCCCTATGCTGCCCTACTCTCTTACGTGCCTTCTGACTCCTTCTATTGGGTCCCTCCTCCCTGTTTGGATAATCTAATTCTGAAGTACCCGATAAAACATGATGGTGGAATTTCAGACAGTCACATGTTGATGAGAGGGCAGGATGTTTGGAAACCCATAATATCACCTAGGAATCCTGCACCTTCCACAGGGTTGACCTGTACTCAGGGACTGCTACCTTCATCATTACTGTCTATAAGTCATGTTTGCTGAGGATGGGGTTATGTGCTTAAGATATTATGAACATTTTTCCTAATTCCTCTTCTATCACAGAACTATAGAATCCACAGATCTCTAAGTAAGCTCTGGACCAAAATTCACACACACAAAAGGAAAGATAAAACAAAAAGGAGACCATAATGCAAAATCTTCTAGCGAATACTAAAAAATGTAGTTCTGATGTATTTGTTTCTTTGCTTTAATAAGATTGTAGCATATAATTTTTTAAATAAATTATGTATTTATTTTTGGCTGCATTGGGCCTTCGTTGCTGCACGTGGGCTTTCTCTAGTTGTGGCAAGCGGGAGCTACTCCTCATTGCGGTGGCTTCTCTTGTTGCAGAGCACGGGCTCTAGGTGTGCGGGCTTCAGTAGTTGTGGAGTTGTGGCTCGCGGGCTCTAGAGCACAGCCTCAGTAGTTGTGGCGCACGGGCTTAGTTGCTCCACGGCAGGTGGGATCTTCCCAGACCAGGGCTCAAACCCGTATCCCTTGCACTGGCAGGCCGATTCCTAACTACTGCGCCACCAGGGAAGTCCCTGTAGCATATAATTTTTAAAGGGAAAAAACTCATAGAGGGTAATTAATTTGAAGAAAAAAGAAGGAGAAAGTCTCGTTTGCAAAAATACAAATAAGAACTGGGGTTTAAGTGATATCAATACTTACAAAAACCCTGGAACTGATTAATTTTCTCATGTGGAAGGACATTTTAGGCCATTATTGACATTTATCCTTTCTTATCATGAGCATTCTTAAATCATTCCCCAAGGAACGCTATAATTTTTCTGAGAAACTTTTGCATCATCCTAAACTTGCATTTTCTAAGCTTGATTGCCTTAGGAAAAAACCCCACTCTTTTATATCATTTTTGCATAGCAACATCCCAAACACAGCAAACATGATGAGACATGGAAAACAGAAAGAGTCTGGGAGGAATACAGCCATAGAGGGATTGGACATGTATTCCCAGAAATCACTTGAGGACTGTGTTGTTCTCCCGTTGACAGCTGCAGGGGCAAGACCCATCCATGCTTCTCATTTCTTCAAGCTCTTCCTTAGCAATTCTTACAAAGTTTTATTTTATTCTGAAATCAGGTGAAAATGGGGGAAAATATCAATCTTTATTGAAGGGAGAAAATTCTTTCAAGATGATGTGTATTCCCACAAGGTTGGGCTGCATATTTTAGAAGTATAGTAAGTATGCACTGTTCTACAACAGTTACCATAGGAACAAAACTTTCCCCCCCATTAGATGGTAGAGTAATCATGGTAGTAAATTTTCACAGAAATATCTAAGCTACACAAATTAAGCATCGGTTAGGAGTCAAATCCAACAGATTGTGGATTTAATAGGCAGGTGTTACAGAGGGAGGATAAGAGCTCTAAATATAAGGGGAAATGTTTGCACATCGAATGATCAAACTGTAAGTTTGCTAAACTAACCATCAAAGTGGGCACTTTGATGCCCACTGCTTTTTATTCTGCTCTAGTTTCCCAGGAGGGCATCACCCCAGCTCTCAGCTGAAAGCCATGCTAAGCAATATCAAAGAGGATTCTTACAGCCTGGTTCCTAAGAATTATTCTGAAAAAGGGAGCAAATGTGACATACCACTGCGTAAGTGGATACTCGGGGTTTTGTGAGCAATGGGATGTGTTGAGTGGTGTAATAATCGTGGATGCTTCCACAAAGAGCTGGGTTTGAGCTGGGTTTTATTTTTATTTTTAATTTTTTTGCGGTATGCAGGCCTCTCACTGTTGTGGCCTCTCCCGTCGCGGAGCACAGGCTCCAGACGCGCAGGCTCAGCGGCCATGGCTCATGGGCCCAGCCCCTCCACAGCATGTGGGATCTTCCCGGGCTGGGGCACGAACCCGTGTCCCCTGCATCGGCAGGCGGACTCTCAACCACTGCACCACCAGGGAAGCCCTGAGCCGGGTTTTAAAAGAAAGGTAACATCTAGGAGGTGGTGTGATGTTTTAGAAGAAGGGCTACTACTATATTACATCTACTTTAAGATGCATATTTTTCACATCAAAACATCTCTGAAATGAGGCTGCCTTAGAATTCATGGTATCTCATAGTCACTATCGACTAGGTGCAGTTGTGATGTTTCATTATACACACATGAGCAAACTGAGTCATTGTCACTTCAGCTGAGTTTTGTCCATTGTTGGCTCTCTATATATGTCCATTGTTGGCTCTCTATATATGTTGAGTTTAACTGACATTTATAAATGATTATACTACTATTTGTCCTGGAAATGAAAAGTTTTTGTGTCTACAGAAAAGCATGGAAACAAAGCAGAGATATGGGCATGAGAAGGATGAATAAGCAAAATATGATCTTAAGAACATGCAATAGTAAAGTTCAATGTGTAAGGTGGAAGAGGGGATAAAAAAATCACACTACATAAGACCCGCATAAGAATACTGGATAGCAAGTGTAATAATTTTAGAATTAGTTTTCTCTTAAACATTTGAATAAAATATCTTGAACACATGACTTCTGATGTGACTTTTAAAAGAATCTAACCATTTAGTTTTTTAAAAATCTCTTTTAAGATAATTAGCCTCAATGTGTGTATTAAAGGGATTGTAATAATAAAATATCAATCTGAACACTCACTATAATTAAGCTCCATTTACATGAAAAATACGTGAGTCCTAAAACAATACCCAAAGTGCCATATGATGAATCAATGTCAGATAACTGCTTAAAATATACTTAAACTTATGAGATATTACTAGAAACACAAGACTAAATGATGCTAGAATAATGCATTTTTTACAAAGAGGATTATTCTCTTTAAGGCCTGTGGCTTACATTTTTACTGTATGAAAAGTTTCCATTTTATTTAATTTTCAAAAAGTGTATGGGTCAACTGTCATTAACTTGTTTGGCTAATTCTGAAATAACTAGAAATTTTGAAAACTTGGAACCTTGGCACATTATTTTTTACGTTATAAAATACACTTAGAAGAAATAGAGTCTTTTAAGCTTTACTACTGTATTTTAAATCCCCAAAGGGTGTGTCACAGTGATTTTTGGAAAAGCTATGGGTGCACTGAAAAAGAACTACAGCAGTTTAATGATATAGCAAGATGATGTTCCAAATTCTAAGATAATTTTATAATTTGAAGCCTAACTCACCAGTCTCACTGTCTACCACCCACATACTATAAGGCCTTCATGTTAGTGCTGGACACCATCTTACCACGTGGGTGGCAGCTGCCTGTCATCTCCATAATTCTGAAGAAAAGCCAGGGAATTTGTTTTAAAGTGTTTGTCCAGATGGAACCACATGTGACCTCCAGGGTGCTGGGCCTGAATCCTAGCCTGCTGGCTGTGTACAGCCATAGAGCTTACCCAGGAGAAAATTTCACTGTCTCCTCAAAGCCAATGAAGATAAAAGAAACCTGTGTTAGTCCAAAAAGCACAGCTCATACATGTGGGAATTGCACAAGATTAAGGCTTGTCCTTTGTGTTGTCCTCAAAAAGGCCAGGAGATAGAAAGGAAACCAGACAGCTGCTGGGTCCCTCTGTTTTGTTGCTTTCCTTGCTTAAAAGAAACTTTGAATCCTATTGGTGAATAGGGGGCCTTGAGCCTGTAATAGCAAACTCTGGTTATTATGTCCACTTAGGTGATACAAGAACCACATCATTGGAACAGGATCCTATGAAAGGTAAGACTTGACAGACTTCTGAGCCATGAAAGGTCCAATTCCTTTTAATAGTCATGAACAGGGTGGCATAGGCATGATAGGAAAGATTCTTGGGCAGGCTGGGAAGCTGTTGACCCTTGTTATTCCATGGCAAAATATTTGGTAAAATTGTCTCTTGTACTGTCAGAAGAGAAACCACATGACTTAGCTACACTCTCAAGGGGGACTGTTTGTAAAAACTTAGGATATTGTGGTGGGTCGACTACTCCTTGTTTTTAACAAGATACTAAGGAAGAGGAGAACTCAGGCCAGTTTGCACAGAAAGATGGGAGTGAATAGAGTTAAGGGAAGTTCTCTGAATGTGGCCTGAAATCTAAAGTTAATAAATGTGTAGGCTTCCAGTGTTTCTAAGAAAGAGAAGAACACCAAACACAGGAATCAGTCGACTCAGTGCACACCCCACCACTAGGAAGATGAAAGCAGATCTCAGATGGCTGCAATGAACCCAGATTGGAAATTCAACATGGTGTGGCCAAGGACAGGGCAAGGTCCCATATCCATGGCCTCTCTTCCATCCAGAATGAACACACAGGCATAGTGAAAGTCAATAAAACCTCTGCTTTCTTGATGGAACCTACAGATAATGGCTGATAATGAATGATGGGACAATAGAAAAGCTATTCCTTGCCTGAGTGCTTACACTGACTATATGATACCTCTCTTGGCAAGAGTCTTCTGATCTCCACCGACATAACAGAAGAAAACCACGTATCTGTTGAATTGGAGTAATTCTCCTATAGACACATATATCATTACTTTTATCTTACACACATATGCCTAGAGTATTATTTGGAAAGTACACAGAGGCTGGTCACAGTGGCTGCTTCTGGGCAGGGAGATTCAGTGGCTACAGGAAAGAAGCATGAGGGAGACTTACTTCTCCTTACTCACCTTTGGGTAGTTATGAATTTTGAATTTTTGACCATGTATATACATCACCTATTCACTCACACACACACACACACAGAGCAAAATTTAAAAGAGTTTCTAATAAAATTACAAGTGTACATACCTTTTGACCTAGTTATTTTACTCCTGGGAATGATTTTCTACAAATATAGCCAAATGCATAAAATGAGGTAGGTTCAAGGTCAGTTACTTCAGCATTGCTTTTAATAGGAAGTACTGAAAAAACTTAAATAACTTAAATGTCCATCAATAGGGTGCTGGTAAAATATATTATATACACCCATACAACTTAATACCATACATCTACAAAAAGGAATGAAGAACATTATGTATTGATAAAAAACGAGCTTACTAACTGAAAAGGCAAGTGTTATTGTGTGCTCTTAGTTGAGTTTTTAAAAAGTGAGAGAAATATGTATGTATATATAATATACATAATTAGGTGTATTTCATGATATATATGTATATATCCATCCATGTATATATGTATATATATCATATATATACACACCCATATAGGTATATATACATTTATACATCCATATATATACATACATATATTCATTTGCTTTTTTTTTTAATTTGATTTTTTCTTTTTCTTTTTTTGACCACGCTGCGAGGCTTGCAGGATCTTTTATATATATATATATATATATATATATATATATATATATATATATATATATATATATATATATATAAATTTATTTACTTATTTTATTTTTGACTGTGTTGGGTCTTGTTGCTGCACGCAGGCTTTCTCTGTTTGCGGCGAGTGGGGGCTACTCTTCGTTGTGGTGTGCAGGCTTCTCACTGCGGTGGCTTCTCTTGTTGTGGAGCACGGGCTCTAGGCTCGCGGGCTTCAGTAGTTGCAGCACGTGGGCTCAGTAGTTGTGGCTCGTGGGGTCTAGAGCGCAGGCTCAGTAGTCGTGGCGTCCAGGCTTAGTTGCTCTGTGGCATGTGGGATCTTCTTGGACTAGGACTCGAACCCGTGTTCCCTGCATTGGCAGGCAGATTCTTAACCATTGTACCACGAGGGAAGTCCATTCATTTGCTTTTATATTTCTGAAAAAGTCCATAAAAAATTGAAGCATTGGCTGTCTCAGGAAAGGAGAACTTGGTGGTAGAGGTTCAGGGGTGGGAGGAATGCTTTTTATTCCAAAAGAATTTCACAGATGTTTCCCACATCAGCAGCATCATTTAGGTAAGTGTATACCCTAACTTCACAGACAACACTCATCTGAGTGCCTAAGTGAAGGCAGGTAAACAAACAAACAAACACCCATCCAGTCTCATTTCCTATAGAGGCAGCATCTTTTAGAATAAAAAGTCTGTATCTAAAGGCCATATCTGCATGTGCAGTTTAAACAAATTATTATGTGCATGGTCTTTTTACACCAATCCTGTGAAACATTATCTTTAGTTTTCAGGGATAATTAGCCTTAACTTAGTCTGTTGCTAATTTCAGTTCTTTCTCATCAAGCACATTATGTGTGAAGAAAAAAATGACCTCATTCAGTTTTTTTTTATTATGAAGACAAGTTTTTTGTTTTTTGTTTTGTTTTGTTTTGTCCCAGATACCGTCTAAAAGCATAGAGGCTCTGGCACGGTCAGAGAGAATCTTCTTCTGTAACTGGAACCACTCTTTCTAGCTAAAGGGATATTATCCCATTTCTTTTTAAACTCCTCCTCCCCTCCCTCTCCCTGTCCCTTTCCCTCTCTCCTGTTCTCCCTTCCTTCCTTTTTCCTTTCAGCACTAGTTTTCTAGAGAGACCATCTACTTAAAATCCTTAGAGCGAAGACACACTGTGATTGAAAACCTCAAATGACTATTATTAAGAAAATTTTCATCTAAAAAGATCGGAAAACAAGTGATGGTTTTCACTTAACATTTTTTCCAGTTTGTCAAATGGTGGGTTGAGCTGAAGAGGGCTGGTGAAAATCATTGGCTCTGGATCCTCTAACGATTTTCTGCATTCTGATCAGTCTAAAGACCAAACTTTTGCTTAAGCCAGGTTGAAAATAGTCATATAGTTTTATCGTGATAGGTCATTAGAACTGGAAGGAGGGTGAGACAGAATCTAGTTCAGTTTGCTTTATAGATGGAACTAAGGTTAAGGAACACTAAGTGATTGCCCAAAAGGTCACACACCTTACTGCCAGAGTCAGACCTGCTGATTTTTTTCACCATAGCACATCAGAGCAGGAAGAAAGAAATGCTCCAAAAAAACTACCTTGCTCTTTTTGTCCCTTATAAATGTTTGTCTCCAACTTGGAGTAATCAGTATTTATGAATAGACCACCTTCTGTGAAATTAGATTGCCCTCTTAAGAGTTAATTATGATATTAAGCAGCATTGGCTTCCTTAACTGTTGAAAAATGTCCTTGAGCTGCTGAAAAGTTTCCTTCACTTTGGTAGTCGAATTGTGTTCATGTGGGCTGTATTAATGGGCACCTTAAGTCACATGCTCATTTTGGGACATCGATCAATGAGACTAACATACCTAGAGAGATAAAAGATTTCAACATAAGAGTTTGGACTGCAAATAGAAAACAGGAGCAGAGGACCCCATATAGAAGGTGACCTGTATCCTGCTCAGAGCAGGGAAGAGGAAGGTGTGGCCAGGACTTGAGAATTTCATTCCCATTGTCAAAGTTCTACCTTAGGAAAAGGGTACTCCTTTCTTGAATTTTCTTGGCTTCCTGGTTTTCTTCTGACCTCTTGGGTCGCTCAATCTTTCGTCTCCTTGCTCCTTCCTGCTCTCCCATCTGACTTCTAAACACAAGAGTTGATGGGAGCTCATTCACTGTCTCCTCACTCAATTCTTTGTCCCAAGGTGATCTCATTCATGCTGCTGAATTTCAAAATTTATCATTCTACCCCAGATCTCTTTTCTGACTCAAATATCTACCTACCTATCTAAATTTCCAACTAGATGTCACAAGATTATCATAAATACAACATGTCAAAAATCGTATTCGTGGGACTTCCCTGGCCCAGTGGTTAAGACTCCATGCTCCCAATACAGGGGACATGGGTTCAATCCCTGGTTGGGGAACTAAGATCCTGCATGCCGCATGATGTGGCCAAAAAAGAAAGAAAAAGAAAGAAAGAACACTAGCTTAAAAAAAATTGTATTTTTCATTCTTCACCATAACCTCCTCCAATCTGCTCCTCCTTTAGATTTTTCCACCTCAGAAAATGGCGCCCTCACTGCCCAGTTGCTCAAATCAGAAATGTAGCTGTCGTCCTTGAAACCACTCTCTTCTTCTCCTTTCAATCCATCACCAAGTTACATTTTTATTTCTTAAATATTTCTGGAAGCCAACAGCTACTCTTTGCCTTCACTACCACAGCCTTGGTCTATACCACTATCTTCTTTACCTGGAGGACTATGATGGTCTCCTAATTAGTCTCCCCACATTCATTCATTCTTCCACTTTAACCCATATAGCAAGTGATCATTTAAAAATACTCTTTGGGGGCTTCCCTGGTGGCGCAGTGGTTGAGAATCCGCCTGCCGATGCAGGGGACATGGGTTCGTGCCCCGGTCCGGGAAGATCCCACATGCCGCGGAGCGGCTGGGCCCATGAGCCATGGCCGCTGAGCCTGCGCGTCCGGAGCCTGTGCTCCACAACGGGAGAGGCCACAACAGTGAGAGGCCTGCGTATCGCCAAAAAAAAAAAAAAAAAAAAAAAAAAAATACTCTTTGGGACTTCCCTGGTGGTCCAGCAGTTAAGACTCCGCAGTCCCAATGCAGGGGGCCTGGGTTCGATCCCTGGTCAGGGACTTAGATCCTGTATGCTGCAACTAAAGATCCCACATGTGGCAACGAAGATCCTGCATGCTGCAACTAAGACCTGGTGCAGCCAAATAAATATTTAAAAAATAAAAAAGTAAAAATATTTTTCGCATCGTGCCACCTCCCTGCTTAAAACACACCAATGGCCCCTGCTTCCCTCTTCATCTTCACCTTGCACCTTTCTCCCTTCTCTAAGTACTATCCAGCCCTAATAGCTGCCTTCCTCCTATGGGTTCAGGGTTTCCTGCCCCAGATCCTTTACACATTTTATTCTCTCTACTTGGATTCTTTTTCCCTCCACAATATTTCTCTTCCCCATCTCTCCTAACTTTTACTCATTTAGTCTATTAAGACTCACTTTAGTCTATTTTTAAATGTCAGATCCTCAGAAATACATCCCCTTAACTATAAAATCTGATTTAGGACTCACTTTATATTCCCTTGCAAAATAGCCTTCTATTTTTTTTTCTTACCAATCACTAATTTCAATTTCTAATTATAGATGCATTTGTCTGATTACTTCTGTCTTCCAACATAGTTATTTTGTTCACTTTTCTACCCAGCAATCAGAACAGTTCCTGGCGCGTTATAGACAGTTAGTATTTGTTGAATGACAATGAATGAGCTTTGTTAGCTGAAGAGATTTTTATAATCTATATTACTATATTTTTACTCTGTTCTAGCCCAGATACCCTTTTGATTATGATTTTTCTTCCCACATAGCTTGATAACTAGGAGAGAACACACTGATCATTTAAGAGATAGCTCTTAGTTTAAAAAGTGACGTTCACAACACCCTTTCATGATAAAAACACGAAAAAAAATACCAACAACTAGGAATAAAAGGAACTTATCTCGGGCTTCCCTGGTGGCGCAGTGGTTGAGAGTCTACCTGCCGATGCAGGGGACACGGGTTCGTGCCCCGGTCCGAGAAGATCCCACATGCAGCGGAGCGGCTGGGCCCGTGAGCCATGGCTGCTAAGCCTGCACGTCCGGTGCCTGTGCTCCACAACGGGAGAGGCCACAGCAGTGAGGGGCCCGCGTACCGCAAAAAAAAAAAAAGGAACTTATCTCAACATAATAAAAGCTATATACTAAAAACCTACAGTGAACATCATGGTGAAAGACTGAAAGCTTTTCCTCTAACATCAGCAACAAGGCAGGGATGCTTGCTTTCCCCACTTCTATTCAACGTAGTACTGGAAGTTCTAGTCAGAGCAACTGGCAAGAAAAAGACATAAAGGCATCCAAGTTGGAAAGGAAAAAGTAAAATTATCTGTAGATTATTTGATATTCCATGTAGAAATCTCTAAAGATTTCACACACAAATAAAACTGTTAGAATTAATGACTGAGCTCAGCAAAGTAGCAAGATATAAGGTCAACACACAAAGGTCTGTTGTATTTCTATAAACAATGAATGACCTAAAAAGGAAATTACAAAAACAATTCCATTCACAATAGCATCAAATATACTTAAGAATGAACTTAACCAAGGAGGTGAAAGACTTGTATAATGAAAATTATAATACATTGCTGAAAGAAATTAAAGAAGACAAAAATAGATGGAAACACATCCCATGTTCATAGATTTGAAGACTTAATATAGTTAAAATGTCAGTACTACTCAAACCAATCTACAGATTCAATGCAATCACTAGCAAAATCCCAATGACCTTTTTTTGCAGAAATAGAAGAACCTATCCTAAATTCATGTGGAATCTCAAGGGACTCCGAATAGCCAAAACAATCTTGAAAAAGAAGAAGAAGACTGAGGATTCAACACTTTCTGATTTTAAAACTTACTAACATCATGTATAAACATTAACTCAAAATGGATCAAAGACCTAAATTTAAGACCTAAAACAATAAAACTCTTGCAAGAAAAAACAGGATAAAACCTTTACAACATTGGATTTGGCAGTGATTTCTTGGATATGACACCAAAGGCACAGGTAACAAAAGAAAAAATAGACACACTGGACACTTCATGAAAATTGAAAAATTTTGTATATCAAAAGGCACTATCAGTAAAGTAAAAAGGCAACCCATAGAAGAAAATATCTGTGAATCCTATATCTGACACAGGATTAATATCCAGAATATATAGGAAATTCCTAAAACTCAACAACAAAATCAAACAATCCAATTAAAAAATGGGCAAAGGGCATTTCTCCACAGAAGATATACAAATGGCTAATAAGCACAAGAAAAGATACTTAACATCACTAATCAGTAGGGAAATGCAAACCAAACTAAAATGAGGTGCCACCTCACACCTATTAGTATGACTACTACCAAAAAACGGAAAACAACAAGTGTTGGCAAGGATGTGGAGAAATTGGGACACTTGTACAGCATTGGTGGGAATGTAAAATAGTATAGCTGCTGTGGAAAAGAGTATGACAGTTCCTCAAAAACTTAAAAATAGAATTACCATATGATTCAGCAAATCTACTTTTGGATATATACTCAAAAGAATTGGAGGCAGGGTCTCTAAGAGATATTTGTATACCTATGTTCATAGCAGCCGTATTCACAACATCTAAAACGTGGAAGCAACCCAAGTGTCCATCAACAGAAGAAAGGATAAGCAAAATGTGGTATATACAGACAGTGGAGTATTATTCAGCCTTAAAAAGGAAGGAAATTCTGCATAAATGAGAATTTATCATATACAGTTGACCCTTGAACAACATGGGTTTGAACTGTGTGGGTGTACTTACACGTGGATTCTTTTCAATAATAAACACTGTGGTACTACACGATCTGTGGTTGGTTGACTATGAGGATATGGAACCATGGATATGGAGGAACCAAACAGACAGAGGACTAACTATAAGGTATATGCAGATTTTCAACTGTGTGGAGGATCAGCACCTTTAGCCCCTTCATGGTTCAAGGGTCAACTGTACTATTCTTTATTTTATATCTGTCCTAAGGTAATAAAGGAATAAAGAAATGACACCTAGACAGATATGTGAAAAAAAGTTTAAAGTGAGTTTTCAAAAATATTTGTATATAAAAATTTTTCTTTAATGAAAGTTAGCTTTTCTACAATGCTCCCAAATTCCGTGTTTGTGAAAAAGCTTGAAAAAATTATCATTTTTTTCTGTGTTGCCAACAGGATAAAAATCAGTGTAAGCAGTAAAAATTGTTATTGCTCTGATATTTTATAGTTTCACATATTTTACCAAATTTCTCTAATTTAAAATTTCATAAAAGAATCTTCTCCTTCTTGGACATTTATAGGCTCATTTATTTTGAGTTGAAGACAGCTCTACTTACATAAACTTATTGCTTAATAAATTATGTAACCTTACAAATAGAAACATTAGAATTCACGAAATAGAGAAAGCCAAAAAGAGAAAGTAATATCCATTTTAGTGAAATACACATAGTAAATTATGGAATAAAGCACCTAGAATAGCAGTTTTTAGAAGCTGGATGTCAGGAAGAAGGCTATTCTCTTCAACAATCCTTAGTGACACAATTTATAAGTTGTCTCCTTGATTTTATGTTATCTTCTTAATTTTTCTTCCTCCAAATGTAAACCTCTCAGCCTATATATAACATTATGGATATTGAAAATATTTATAGCTGTGAATAGCTACAAATGACATAGGCTACCAGAAAATATATGTAATTTTTGGATCTCTGGAATAATATGTAGAAAATACTTCAGAGTAGTAAAAAAGCTTACACGACTATTTCCAATTCAAAATACTTCACAGTTTTTTAACCTTGTATTCCTTGTATTACGCAGTGTAGAAAAAAATGTGAAGTTCTGAGTGTTGACTTTATTTTTCAGGGCCCAGAAATGAATGTTTATGTGAAACAAGTACATAATAATAATGAATTATGCCATCAAACTGGAAAACCTAACATCAAATTTTAATCAGGTTATACATGGAAACCCTGATGCTGGTGAAAAAAAATTTTTTTTTCTCTATGTAAGTAAATAATACAACTATTCTTTAAACATTGCCTAAGCGTTTTGGTAAAGATTATTTTTATACTTTTCATGGTATTTTACTTTTTGAAAAAAACTTATGATTTAATTTCGATGTTTTCCGTGTGTTTTTTCTACGTTAAAATGACTATATTTTTAAAAATCCACTATTACTTATTAGCAATATAAATAATTTTGTGCTTTTCGAAGACACCAATGTCGTGTTCCAGCTGCTTCATCTCTTCTTCCAGCTTCTGCTTGCGAATCTTCTTTGATATGGAGTCGATGAAGACCGGGAGGGACTGAAACTCCTTATGTACTTCTTCCCAGTTCTTTTTCAGCCCCTGCAAATGGTAAAGAAAACTGTACATAGCAAAGTAAACTGCAGAAGCAGAGTAAATAGCAAAGAAAATTGCACTGGGAAGGAAAAATGTAAACAGGTAAAGAAAGCTGACAAAAATAACTAAAAAATGATATGTGTTTATCAAGTTCTTGGCCACAGTAACAAAAAATACTGTACAGAGGCCAAACCCTGTCCTTGATTGTGTGCTCAATTCCCACTGGGAATATTTATTTTCTTTGTTTTTAGTGTTACTGTACTTGTTTTTACCATCAAATACGTGTATGCAGAGTTATGAGTAGTATGAAACTAAGCTCATAGCAAATGCTTTGGTAAAAACAACTTAGAGTTGATGTCCCAAGCAAAAAAAACAATTTTGAACAGGAAATTATTTCTTATAAAAATTTTCATTTTTTTCTTTAGAAAAAAAAATATTATCCTCATTCTTCAACAGAGAAATCACATCAAAACACTTGATTCTGACTTACATGGCCATGTTTTCTTATATCTGACTAAATGGAATTGTATAAAATGCCAAAATTCAATTTTTTTTTTTTTGCGTTACGTGGGCCTCTCACTGTTGTGGCCTCTCCCATTGTGGAGCACAGGCTCCGGACGTGCAGGCTCAGCGGCCATGGCTCAGGGGCCTAGCCACTCCGCGGCATGTGGGATCCTCCCGGACTGGGGCACGAACCCGTGTCCCCTGCATCAGCAGGCGGACTCTCAACCACTGCGCCACCAGGGAAGCCCCAAAATTCAATTTAACAAAAGATGATCTTTTATGTGTTTTCAGTATTAGAAAGAATTCTTCCTCCATATAGTTAATGGATCTATACTTTCCATTAATTTATTCTAGAAATGACTGAAATATCATTACATGTAACACATATGCTAATTCAATAATGTAAGTTAACGTTTTATGTTCTCAGAAACCAACAAATTCAAAATTAGGAATCTCTTAGGAGCAATAAAGCTTATTTCCATCTCTGCACAGTTATCATTTCTTATCACAAGGCACTAGAGGCTCCATTGACAAAATGGTCTTAAACTAATTGAACTCATGCAATGAAATTTTATAAATTGACACTTTCTGTTATTCACTATGGGTGCACAAATCATTTTATTTACACAAAAATGAAAAGTAAAACTGAAAGTAAAATTTAAAATATTGCCTGGGGCTTCCCTGGTGGCGCAGTGGTTAAGAGTCCACCTGCCGATGCAGGGGACACGGGTTTGTACCCCAGTCTGGGAAGATCCCACATGCCGCAGAGTGGCTGGGCCCCGTGAGCCATGGCCGTTGAGCCTGCGCGTCCAGAGCCTGTGCTCCGCAACGGGAGAGGCCACAGCAGTGAGAGGCCCGCATACCGCAAAAAAAAATATATTAATAATAAAAAAATAAAATAAAATATTGCCTGGAAATTATGATCCCTGACACACAGATGGAAAAACATATCCCATGCAAATGAAGACCAAAAGAAAGCTGGGGTAGCTATACTTATGACAGAAAAAACTGACTTTGAAACAAAGACTGTAATAAGGGACAAAGGGCGTGACATAATGATAAAGGGGTTGGTACAACATGAGGATATAACATTTATAAATATTTACGTACCCAACATAGGAGCATCAAAATATGAATGCAAATATTAACAAATTGAAAGAAAAAACCAGACAGCAATACTATAATAGTAGGGAACTTTAATATTCCACTTACATCAATGGATAGATCATCCAGACAGAAAATCAGTAGGGAAACATCAACTTTAAATGACAGGTTAGATCAGATGGACTTCACAGATATATATAAAATTTTCCATCCAAAAGCAACAAATACACATTCTTCTCAAGTGTACACAGAACATTCTCCAGCACAGATCATACGTTAGGCTACAAATCAAGTCTTAATAAATTTAAGAGGATTGAAATCATATCAAACATATTTTCTGACCACAATGCTATGAAACTAGAAATAGATCATAGTCTATTAAGTATGCAATAGCATTATGTTTAAAAAAACAAATACCTTAATAAAAAAAATACTTTACTGCTAAAAAATGCTAACCATCATCTGGCAGTGCAGGGTTTCCACAAATCCTCAATTTGTAAAAATCTCAGTCTGTGAAGCACAGTAAAATGAAGTGCAATAAAACAAGGTATGCCTGTACCCTAATCAAGTGGGATTTATTCCAGGGAGGCAAGGCTGGTTCAATATTCACAAATCAGTCAATGTGATACACTACATTAATAAAATAAAGGATAAAAATCATATGATCACCTCAACTGATACAAAAAAGCATGATAAAATTCAACCTCCATTTATGATAAAAAAAAAACTTTCAACAAAGTGCATACAGAGGGAACATACCTCAACATAATGAAGGCCAAATACAACAAGCTCACAGCTAACATCATACTCAATGGTGAAAAGCTAAAAGCTTTTCCTCTAAGATGAGGAACAAGACAAAGATGCCCACTTTTGCCACTTTTATTCAACATAGTATTAGAAGTCCTAGCCAGAGCTCAGGAGTAGCATAATTTAAAATTATTGATTAAAAAAAAAAGAAAGAAGATATGGTCCTTGAAAATCATGGCCATACATTTAGATTTATGAGAGAATTAGAAGTGTCTCATATAACAATACCTTCATAATAAGCCCTCACAGTACAAATTTAATCTTGTAAACTTTTCGGGGAGAAAATGGTTTATTTCCACCCTCAGGTAAAAATGACTACAAGTTTGGACACACTTTATAGAAAAGATTTGTTGAGAAAAAAGGCCACAATGTTGAACATTTCTTGAGTGAGATTATATCAAGGATTTGGGAAAGGGAAAAGGTAGAAGCGTCTTCTACATTTTAAAAAGAGGGGGATGGGTTAACACAGTTCTTAATAGTGTATGAGAAGTATTCCAATAAGAAGTCCTCAAAAGAATTCTGTTTTTCTATAGCCTTTCATTATGAAATGGGAATATGTTTCCACAGTGCTCCACAGGGTTGCCTATTGCAGAGAAGAAATCTATGTATTTATACACTTTGAAATATCAAAGGTTTTTCATAGCTCCTTGGGTGATCTTTCCCTATTCCTTGTGGTCACAGCAGCTACACGTTTTGCAGTATTTCTTTTTAAAGTATAGTTTTCTTTATCTTCCAGTGTGTACAATAACATTTGGATCAAGGTCCACCTCTAGGGATGGGAACTAAATGTGATTGATATTTCATATTATACCCAAATAGCCTCTTAGCGGTTTTGTGGTTATTTCATCTAAAAAAAATCTTTTATCCACTGCAGCGATACTGATTTCCCCGTATCTTTATTTCTTCATTTTTCTCTCTTCTAGTTTAATACTGAAATAATACTGTTAATTTTGGAAAAATGTCACATAGGGAGAAGCGGTCATAACATAATAGGAAGTGTGTTCAGGTCCACGCTCCTCTGCTGCCACCCCCATCCATTCTCCACCTCTGGTTCTGCGCTGTGGCTAGGGGCTGGGCGGGGCTGGGGCTGAGGTATTTATTCCTATGGGCTGCTCCTCCCCCAGCGCTGCTCCCTCCAGCCTCTGCCTGAATTCAGCCAAGGAAGGCACCGGTGGGAGGAGAGCGAGCTTGGGGCATTTCTTCCCCCACCCTGGACATCATCTGGATACGACTGGCCCTTGCATCTGTGACTACAGTGCCTGTCAGGGCCCCTCTTCCAGGCTCCAGCTCCCACCCGGCTCTGGTAATGCTGTTTCCTGCCCCTGCCCTTCCAGCCCAGGGTGGTGGTGATTCCCACTGTCCCTAGTCCTCAGTGTTCCCTGTTGGTCCCCTTAGCCCTGCTTCACCTCTGTAAATAGTTCCTTTGTAAATTCTCTTCAGAATCCCAGCCTAGTAGGTCTTCTATCCCCTGCTGGATCCCGGGTGGGAAGAGCTTCCTTCTGTCACCTCTGATGCACGTGCTTATCATGTGGTAGGAAAACACGGGCCTGGGAACTGGTCGATGTCAGTTTTAGTTCCTCTTCAGCTACTTGATAATGTTGTGACCAGGGGCAAATGTAAACCAACCTCCAAGTTCACTGACAGGAAGGACCACGTCTGTTTTGCTCACAACAGTATATCCCCCAGGCTGGGTACAGTGAGTGGAACATGGTAGATTAGATGTTCAGTAGATGAATGAAGGGATGAATGAACAAATGTGCCCACTTAATACTGATATATTTGCATTTTATATGCTCATCTGTGAAATGAGAAGTCTGGAATAATTAGACCAGATGATCCCTTCCTGGATAATGAGACTGTTATTTTATGAAGAATGAGCAGAATGTGCCCTACTCAAGGACATATGACCATACTGTCATAGAACTACATGCAACTCTTTACCAGGGAAGGGAGCAGGGCTCAGGGCTTGTCAGGAACAGAGCTCGTGGCTTCGTTACCATGGCAGCTACACTACCCAGCTAATAAGGCATCCAAGGGAGGGTCAGCTATTGTCTATCAAAGTGTCTACAAAGAAACTCTGTAGTGACCACATCAGGAAGCTGAGGGCTGCTGACCCACTAAGGACGTGCCCGAGGGAAGAGCCTTTGCCTTCCCAGGGAAGTTCTTCCTTTCTTTTCCTATTTTTCTTAGATATAAAAACCTGGCTTTCACAAAAGCATGTATGTTTTAAGAACGGCAGAATCTGATGGAGGGAGGGAAGGAGGGAGGGAGAGAAGGAGGGAGGGAACCAAAGAGCAGTGCTTTTCCTGAAAATGACGGGCCGAGTCCCACTTCCACGTGGGCCAGCCTTCTTGCCTGTCTGTCTTCCTTCCTTCTCTCCAGCGCACCATTATTAATCACCTGTGTTTACACTGGGCACTAGGTTAGGCATTGCAGAGATTGCTGGCAACAAAGAGACAGGGTCCCTGCCCTCGGGCCACTCCTGCTGTCTGGGATATCCTCTTACTCTGCAGTTTAAGGCACAGCTAAAGACCTACCTACATCCTGCACTGGATGTTCATGCCTGAGAACCTTATAAAACATATGATCTGTACACACACACCTTTCTATATGTACATATATACACAGCACCTCTCATCAATTAAATTACAATATTATTCCATAGCAGAAATTTCATTTTATGCCCCTTGGGGCTTAGCATGATACTCTATGCAGAACAGACATTTAATAAATGTTTATTGATGATTGGGATGACACTGATAAAATGCTAGGATTTTATAACAGCATATGAATCCATTTTTCAATAGAAATTAATGTTGTAAAAATAGGTTTTTTTCTGTTTTGAAAAGGTCACTAGAAATGACTTTGTAGAAAGCTTTCAAAGTAACAAAACAAAGAATAAAGTACTATTTTTACCTCTATAAGAGAACACAACTATAGAACAGTGTCAGTAGGTGCTAATAAATACTCTCTAAAGATGATGGAGCAACGGTGCTCACATCCCCCAATATTTTAAATGTTTCAGATAGAAGTCTTGCATTAAAAACTCCAGTGTAAGTGTCTTTAAGTCTGTTTTACTCCAAATAAAGAAAACATATGTAAAGCCTAACACCTGGTTATTTTAAAATCTGGACACTTGCTTATAAGAAAAAAAAAGTTGGTCTAGGGACAGTTTCAATTATTCTAGAGCTCCACCTAGTGAAAAATATCTACCTTATGGATATTATTTTTGAAAAATTCAGGGGCATGGGGATGAAAATCAAAATGCTTTTTTACTTTATTTATGCACGTTCGTTGAAGGAGAAACTTAGCTTGCTTATGACACTACTTCAGGAAGAAACAGAAGCTCACTTAGCTGGAAACAAATTATTATTCAACAACCCCTATATCACAACTTTTTGCTCTCCCCAGAGAGCCAGCTTTGTTGCATGCAGTTGTCACTATAAGCAAAAGAGAGTGTTCTGATTTCAAAATCAAAGTGCTGGCCTTAATAATCACTGATGGTGGACCTTTCTTTCAGAGATGTTTTAAAAAGTTACACATGAAGGTAAACTACAGACGCTTACCTGCAGAACTGCCTCCCTTTCTTCATCAGATAGCCTCTTCATAGCTGCTTCCCTGAGGTTTTCCTGGATATAGTTATATTCTTCCTGGGCTTTCTTCACTTCTTCATTTCGCTTACGTATATATTCAGGCGTGACACCATAACCCTGGTAAGGATTTTTCAGGAAAAAAAAATCAACATCCTGAAAGTAATCTTATATATGTGTACATACCAACCAATGATTAGGAGCAAAAGAAAAGTGACAGACTTAAAGCCTTTGCGCAAAACACTGCAAGTTAACAAAAGTCAGTGATTTTTTTTTTCCTATTTGGAACTAGTTGATTCTGGTCATTTAAAACCATCTGTGCTGTTATCATGGCTGTTTGTTTTCCCTCTTTTGAATGTTCCCAGTGCCTGTTCTTGGCTGATGACTTGGCCCTTACTTTACCCCGAAGAACTGGATTTTCTTTATTTCTTTTAGGTGCTTCAGATTTTACCTTGAAATATCTCAAATATCTTAAGGTCTCTTGTGCATGATCTCGTTAAAAAAAAAAAAAAAAAAGGAAGATAAATGCTTCCAATGCATTGTAAGAACAAACTCTTAAAGATGCTAGGCACATCTGCTTTAAGAAAAAATTGACGTGGGCCCCTAAGGTTGTTTTTGGAACTACAAAATACAATCTTAGGCTCCTGGGCTGCTTACAAGGACTGACAGTGAGGCAATCAGCTATGATTCTTTCAAGTTAGTAAATGTGTCGATACCACTGTGTAGAGAAACAGACCTACTCCCTGTTCATTCTTCAAATAATTATTTGAGGATGTACTTGGTGCTAGCTACACTAGTGAATAAGAAAGGCAAAGTTTCTGTCCTCATGGAATGTGCATTCTGTAGTGAGAGGAAACTCACCAAAAATAAAGTATAAAATAATATATATAAGTGCTCCACAGTAAATACAGTAAGAAAAAAGAAAGTCATGAGAGCTATTTGAGATAAATAAAGATGTCAGAGAAGACCAGAGGGCAGACAGCAGAAGCAAGAAGAACTACAATCCTGCAGTCTGTGGAACAAAACCCACATTCACAGAAAGATAGACAAGATGAAAAGGCAGAGAGCTATGTACCAGATGAAGGAACAAGATAAAACCCCAGAAAAACAACTAAATGAAGTGGAGATAGGCAACCTTCCAGGAAAAAGAATTCAGAATAATGATAGTGAAGATGATCCAGGACCTTGGAAAAAGAATGGAGGCAAAGATCAAGAAGATGCAAGAAATGTTTAACAAAGACCTAGAAGAATTAAAGAACAAACAAACAGAGATGAACAGAACAATACAATAACTGAAATGAAAAATACACCAGAAGGAATCAATAGCAGAAGAACTGTGGCAGAAGAACAGATAAGTGACCTGGAAGACAGAAGGGTGGAATTCACTGCCACAGAACAGAATAAAGAAAAAGGAATGAAAAGAAATGAAGACAGCCTAAGAGACCTCTGGGACAACATTAAACCCAACAACATTTGCATTATAGGGGTCCCAGAAGGAGAAGAGAGAGAGAAAGGACCCGAGAAAATATCTGAACAGATTATAGTCGAAAAATTCCCTAACATGGGAAAGGAAATAGCCACCCAAGTCTAGGAAGTGCAGAGAGTCCCAGACAAGATAAACCCAAGGAGAAACATGCCGAGACACATAGTAATCAAATTGACAAAAATTAAAGACAAAGAAAAGTTACTGAAAGCAGCAAAGGAAAAATGACAAATAATATACAAAGGAACTCCCACCAGGTTAACAACTGATTTCTCAGCAGAAACTCTATAAGCCAGAAGGGAGTGGCATGATATATTTAAAGTGATGAAAGGGAAGAACCTACAACCAAGATTAGTCTACCCAGCAAGGATCTCATTCAGATTTGATGGAGAAATCAAAAGCTTTACAGACAAGCAAAAGCTAAGAGAATTCAGCACCACCAAACCAGCCCTACAACAAATGCTAAAGGAGCTTTTCTAAGTGGGAAACACAAGAGAAGAAAAGGACCTACAAAAGCAAATGCATCACAGTTAAGAAAATGGTAATAGGAACATACATATGGATAATTACCTTAAACATGAGTGGATTAAATCCTCCAACCAAAAGACACGGGCTTGCTGAATGGATACAAAAACAAGACCCATATATATGCTGTCTACAAGAGACCCACTTCAGACCTAGGGACACATAAAGACTGAAAATGAGGGGATGGAAAAAGATATTCCATGCAAATGTAAATCAAAAGAAAGCTGGAGTAACAATATTCATATCAGATAAAATAGACTTTAAAATAAAGAATGTTACAAGAGACAAGGAAGGACACTAAATAATGATCAAGGGATCATTCCAAGAAAAAGATATAACAATTATAAATATATATGCACCCAACGTAGGAGCACCTCAATACATAAGGCAACCGCTAACAGCTATAAAAGAGGAAATCGACAGTAACACAATAATAGTGGGAGACTTTAACACCTCACTTACACCAATGGACAGATCATCCAAAGAGAAAATTAATAAGGAAACACAGCTTTAAATGACACAATAGACCAGATAGATTTAATTGATATTTATAGGACATTCCATCCAAAAACAGAAGATTACACTTTCTTTTCAAGTGCATATAGAACATTCTCCAGGATAGATCACATCCTGGGTCACAAATCAAGCCTCAGTAAAGTTAAGAAGATTGAAATCATATCAAGCATCTTTTCTGACCACAACGCTATGAGATTAGAAATCAATTACAGGGAAAAAACCCATAAAAAACACAAACACATGGAGGATAAACAATACATTACTAAATAACCAAGAAATCAAAGAGGAAATCAAAAAATACGTAAAAACAAATGACAATGAAAACACGACGATCCAAAACCTATGGGATGCAGCAAAAGCAGTTCTAAGAGGGAAGTTTACAGCAATACAAGTCTACCTCAAGAAACAAGAAAAATCTCAAATAAACAATCTAACCTTACACCTAAAGGAAATACAGAAAGAAGAACAAACAAAACCCAAAGTTAGTAGAAGGAAAGAAATCATAAAGAGCAGAAATAAATGAAATAGAAACAAAGAAAACAACAGCAAAGGTCAATAAAAATAAAAGCTGGTTCTTTGAGAAGATAAACAAAATCGACAAACCATTGGCCAGACTCATCAAGAAAAAGACGGGGAGGACTCAAATCAATAAAATTAGAAATGAAAAAGGAGAAGTTACAACAGACACCGCAGAAATACAAAGCATCCTAAGAGACTACTACAAGCAACTCTATGCCAATAAAATGGACAGCCTGGAAGAAATGGACAAAGTCTTAGAAAGGTATAACCTTCCAAGACTGAACCAGGAAGAAATAGAAATTATGAACAGACCAATCACAAGTAATGAAATTGAAACTGTGATTAAAAATCTTCCAACAAACAAAAGTCCAGGACCAGTTGGCTTCACAGGTGAATTCTATCAAATATTTAGAGAAGAGCTAACACCCATGCTTCTCAAACTCTTCCAAAAAATTGCAGAGGAAGGAACACCCCCAAACTCATTCTACGAGGCCACCATCACCCTGATACCAAAACCAGACAAAGATACTACAAAGAAAGAAAACTACAGACCAATATCACTGACGAATATAGTCAAGAAAATACTAGCAAACAAAATCCGACAACACATTAAAAGGCTCATACACCATGATCAAGTAGGGTTTATCCAGGGATGCAATGATTCTTCAATATATGCAAATCAATCAATGTGATACACCATATTAACAAATTGAAGAATAAAAACCATATGATCATCTCAATAGATGCAGAAAAAGCTTCTGACAAATTCAACACCCATTTATGATAAAAACTCTCCAGAAAGTGGGCATAGAGGGAACCTACCTCAACACAGTAAAGGCCATATAAGACAAACCCACAGCAAATATCAGTCTCAATGGTGAAAAACTGAAAGCATTTCCTCTAAGATCAGGAACAAGACAAGGATGTCCACTCTCGCCACTATTACTCAACACAGTTTTGGAATTCCTAGCCATGGCAATCAGAGAAGAAAAATAAAAGGAATACAAATTGGAAAAGAAGAAGTAAAACTGTCACTGTTTGCAGATGTCATGACACTATACATAGAGGATCCTAAAGATGCCACCAGAAAACTACTAGAGCTAATCAACGAATTTGGTAAAGTTGTAAATAATTACATAATTAATGCACAGAAATCTCTTGCATTCTTATACACTAATGATGAAAAATCTGAAAGAGAAATTAAGGAAACACTCCCATTTACCACTGCAACAAAAAGAATAAAATACCTAGGAATAAACCTACCAAGGGAGACAAAAGACCTGTATGCAGAAAACTGTAAGACACTGATGAAAGAAATTAAAGATGATGCAAACAGATGGAGAGATATACCATGTTCTTGGATTGGAAGAATCAATATTGTGAAAATGACTATACTACACAAAGCAATCTACAGATTCAACGCAATCCCTATCAAATTACTAATGGCATTTTTTACGGAACTAGAACAAAAAATCTTAAAATTTGTATGGAGACACAAAAGACCCCGAATAGCCAAAGCAGTCTTGAGGGAAAAAAACAGAGCTGGAGGAATCAGACTCCTTGACTTCAGACTATACTACAAAGCTACAGTAATCAAGACAATATGGTACTGGCACAAAAACAGAAATATAGATCAATGGAACAGGATAGAAAGCCCAGAGATAAAGCCACGCACATATGGTCACCTTATCTTTGATAAAGGAGGCAAGAATATACAGTGGAGAAAAGACAGCCTCTTCAATAAGTCGTGCTGGGAAAACTGCACAGCTACATGTAAAAGAATGAAATTAAAACACTCCCTAACACCATACACAAAAATAAACTCAAAATGGATTAGAGACCTAAATGTAACACTGGACACTATAAAACTCTTAGAGGACATTCTTTGACATAAATCACACCAAGATCTTTTTTGACCCACCTTCTAGAGTAATGGAAATAAAAACAAAAATACACAAATGGGACCTAATGAAACTTCAAAGCTTTTGCACAGCAAAGGAAACCATAAACAAGACGAAAAGACAACCCTCAGAATGGGAGAAAATATTTGCAAACAAATCAATGGACAAAGGATTAATCTCCAAAATATATAAACAGCTCGTGCAGCTCAATATTAATGAAACAAACAACCCAATCAAGAAATGGGCAGAAGACCTAAATAGACATTTCTCCAAAGAAGACATTCAGATGGCCAAGAAGCACATTAAAAAACTGCTCAACATCACTAATTATTAGAAGAATGCAAATCAAAATTACAATGAGGTATCACCTCACACCAGTTGGAATGAGCATCATCAGAAAATCTGCAAATAACAAATGCTGGAGAGGGTGTGGAGAAAAGGGAACCCTCTTGCACTGTTGGTGGGAATGTAAGTTGATACAGCCACTATGGAGAACAGTATGGAGGTTCCTTAAAAAACTAAAAATAGAATTAACATATGACCCAGCAATCCCACTACTGGCATATACCCAGAGAAAACCATAATTCAAAAGGACCAATGCACCCCAATGTTCATTGCAGCACTATTTACAATAGCCAGGACAAGGAAGCAACCTAAATGCCCATTGACAGACAAATGGATAAAGAAGATGTGGTACATATATGCAGTGGAATATTACTCAGCCATAAAAAGGAACGATATTAGGTCATTTGTAGAGACGTGGATGGATCTAGAGACTGTCATACAGAGTGAAGTAAGTCAGAAAGAGAAAAACAAATATCGTATATTTCCATATAGGTGGAACCTAGAAAAATGGTACAGATGAACCAGTTTTCAGGGCAGAAACAGAGACAGAGATGTAGAGAACAAACATATGGACACCAAGGGGGGAAAGTGGCAGGAGGGTGGTGGTGGCGGGGTGAACTGGGAGATTGGGATTGACATGTATACACTAATATGTATTAAATGGATGACTAATAAGGACCTGATGTATAAAAAAATAAAATTAAGTTAAAAAAGAAAAAGATGTCAGGGAAGACCTCTCTGAGGAAGTAGCTGTTGCAAGATATGAGTCATTAAAACTATACACAAATATTCTGGTTCTTCTCCTTCTAGGCACTTGGTATGACAATATTTTCCTGCTCCCCTTCAAGTAAGATGCAGCCATGTGACCTGAATTTCCCTGTGTGAGTAGATGAAATGTCCTTTTTGGGTAGAAGGCTCATGAACTAATGGTTGACTTGTCGTGTTCTTTTTCTCTCTGGTATGGTGATGGGTGATGTTTTGCGTTGCCTGGGTCCTGGAATGAGGACAAGAAGCAGAGCTCCCAGCAATCCTCAATGGACAGGTAGCACAAGCAAGCAATAAAACTTAGTTGCTTTTAGCTACTAAAATTTGGGGGTTGTTAACCACAGCACAACCTAACCTAATCCTGACAACAAGGGATAGAAATCCTAGCTACAAATGTGTTCTGGAAAGTTGCAAAGCACTATACAAATAGACTCTAAGAGTTCAGTATTCTGGTAAGTTAGTTTCATGGTAACCAGTTCAATCCATTTCAGGAAACACCGAGGGCAACACCTCATTTCAGCTCAGTACAATCACTGAGGTTCCCAATGATGACTGTGTAATCACAAGTGATTAAATTATATTTGGCATACTCTGCTTAGGAAAAAGAACTACCTCACAAATGGGTAAAAGCTGCAGTGATCTGAAATATTCCCATGTGCTGGATCATTGAGGGCTAATGCATACTATTAATATTAATAATTGCATATATTATAATATCTGCTCTTTACTGAACTTCTATTAGGTACCAGGTATTGTGTCAAGTGCTTAGTATATTTCATATCATTTAATCCTCACCATGCTGTGATAAATCTAATAACTTGTTAAAAATCACAGAGTTAAGTAGTGGCAGAGTTAGAATTTGAAATGCTTGTCTTCCTATTATTGCTATGTAACTTAGGCAAACATCCATGCTTCAGTTTGCTTACACAAAATATTCTCATGGCACAAATGGACATGTAATACTTTATTTGGAACTAAAACATGAAGTTCATTCACTTTTAAAAAATGGCCTTGCCTTTAAAAGGACTTACTATCTCACTTACCAATAATAGATTTTAAAGCTTAACTCAGATAAGTAGAAAGTAAGTTGAGTTAGTCCTTCGTAAGCCCTGACTGGTTAGCCATCGAGAGTACACTAGGAGCAGAGAATTTGCGTGGCTTCGTAGACAAGCACAGGTAGACTAACCTCGTATTTTTCTGTCTCTGTGATAGAGACTCTCAATTTCCTGTTCAAGGCAGAAGATGTATTGAAGTGGACAGCTTAGGTGGAAGGCAGCCAGTGTGGCGGTTTGTGGCATGACCATCAAAGGAGAAGGGTTTTTACGTGATGGTAGAGAAATGATGGATTGGAAATGGCTTTAAAGAGCCAGGAGAATGAAATTTCTGCTTTTCCACACCCTATGGGACAAGGACCCTGAAGAGCCTCCAGGGGCCATAGAAGGAGGACGTATCCAGAGAAACTTGAAATCTTTCTAAGCATGAGCTGTCAGCTCCCAGATTCCTACTAAGGTCTTCCAAAGGTGTCTCAGCCAGCTGAGGGACAAGGGTTTCTCAGGGAATAAGTAGTGTTCTCTGACAACAGCCTTGAGGTTCCTGTTTTGATGGTGAACAGTCATTGGATTCACCATGGTAGATCATTGGATGACCTCAGTACAAGCCCCTCTTTCATCAATGTTACAATTTCCTCTTTTTCTCTTCTTTTCTTCCTTATTTCCTTCCCAAGTTATTATTATGCATTATTATTCTTTAGAATTTTGTACTCATATTATACTATGTGTGTTTCCAGCACTTTTGTGCTCTATAAGTATGCAAAGTAAAATAGGTCTTATATAAGGTATCTTTCAAAAGCTTTTTAAATTTTAAAGTTCTATATTTAAACTGCGAAACCCAAGCTTCTATAATTTTCAACAATGAAATTATATGCCTATCTGATAAGCACCTTTTCAGACAGAAATGAAGGTCCTGAAAAGACTAAATATTGTACAGTACTTTCAAGGTCTGCTTTACTCCAAACCAAACACAAATGAGTTCAAACTGAAATCGTCCTGTGAATTATTTACAGTACACTGATAGGACGGAAGGTTCTAAAGTTGTTTTCCTCTTCATTTCTCTCATTCTGTTAACAAGATAATGTAAACTAATGACTAAATCTTAGGATCTTCTGAAAGGTCATTCCTTCTAGATTTATAGTGACAACTGTGCTTCCAGTGACAATTCCGCCTCACCGAAAATGAGTACCTTTTAGAGAATGTTTGCTATAACTGTTAAATATATTAATAATTGAAATTACGAAAAACAATTATAGTTTCCCTCTACTGAACTATATGTTGTTGTTCATTCCAAATTCTCTGTAATTTCATCACACTAGATTTGGACCAAACACAGACTTCAGAGGAATGAGAACTGGCAATCTAGATAATTTGTCCAGTGAGAGCACTATTTTTTTAAATTGAAGTACAGCTGATTTACAATATTATATTAGTTTTAGGTGTACAACGTAGTGGTTCAAAATTTTTATAGATATAAACTCCATTTCAAGTTATTATAAAATGTTAGCTATATTTCCCTTGTATCTTATTTATTTTATCCGTAGTACTCTGTACCTCTTAATCCCCTACCCCTTTCCAAACCCTTCCCCTTTCCCTCTCCCCACTGGTAACCCACTGGTTTGTCAGTGAGGGCATTATTAGTGATAATACAGACAATCATTATAATACCATATTTAAATTATCTGACTGTCGGACCTTATTAACATATCACAAGGCTACCTTTTTATTGATGTACTTTGGAACTAGTCCTGAAGTTTCAAGGTCATGCTTGTCTCCAGTTCTTTTGTCAACATAGATTGGTTTAGGTTTTTTAGCCACTCCCATAATGACATCGGCTGCATTTGTACTTATAAAATTTTTTTCACTCTGTATTCCCATGACTGGATGGTCCATCCTCAGCGGCACAGGAGGCTTTCTGGGCTCATTCCGTTCAAACTTTTTTTCTGTTAAACATAATATTTCCTGGTTAATATTAAACTATAAATGTGGCTACTCAGTACTACTTATAGCATCCAGATATTTTACCACTAGTATATTAGAGTTTTATTAATAATATATTCAAATATTTAAGGTAAAAATCAGTAATCATACATGCAAAAAATTAAACGTGACATAATCAATTAATATGTTGATTATATGTCTCTTGTATATAAAAATCTAAGGGAAGAAAATAAACACCCCAAATCATATGCTAGCTAAAACATTTTTATTAGCTATAATACAAATATTTTCTTATAAAGATTTCAATGACAAATGTTCAGTATGCCCATTGAAAAAAGTCCAAAGAAACATTAAAACTTTTTTCTGAGTACCTTCGATATTATGAATAATTGCCTCTTCAGAGGAAAGTTACTGTAAAATCACCAAGTAAATAAATCAAACTTGATGTATCTGATGTATCCAAGAATCTGTGGATGTTTTTCACTAAAACTATTATTATTATAAGGTATAAAAATCATGTAATAGCCATATACCTAACATGCAGCTTAAGAAATTATAAATGACCAATACTACTGAGGTTTCCTATTCACTCCTCCCTGATTACAGCTCACCTCCTAAAATAACTGCTATCCAAAGTTACTTATCTCTACCACATTCTCTTCATTAGCAGTAGATGAAACTGGCCATTTTTACACAGTCTCTTTGACTTGACTGTTCCAACTTATCTATTTTGATACAGCCACATCAAAGTGGTTTGTCAAAATGTTAAAATGTAAAAGAATTACACTTTATTTCCAAGAACCGAAGGCAACAACTATCTTGACAAAACCTTACTCAAAGGCTTCCCTGGTGGTGCAGTGGTTAAGAATCTGCCTACCAATGCAGGGGACAAGGGTTCCAGCCCTGGTCCTGGAAGATCCCACATGTCGCAGAGCAACTAAGCCCGTGAGCCACAACTACTGAGCCCACGTGCCACAAGGACTGAAGCCCACCTGCCTAAAGCCCACCTGCCTAGAGCCCATGCTCCGCAATAAGAGAAGCCACCGCAATGAGAAGCCCACGCACCACAACAAAGAGTAGCCCCCGCTCGCCACAACTAGAGAAAGCCTGTGCGCAGCAACGAAGACCCAATGCAGCCGAAAACAAGTAAATTAAATAAATAAAAAACAACAATAAAAAACCCCACTGTACTCAAATCTTAACCCCATCACAATTACTATGGACTTTGACTTTATTCATTTCTGTACTGTTTGAACTTTTAAATCATTTTATATAACTTTTATTATCAGAAAAAAACAATATTATTAAAAGTTTATGAACTGGATTAATCTCTTATTATAGGCTGAATTGTGTCCCCCCCGCCATAATCATACGTTGAAGCCCTAAATGCCAGTACCTCAGAATGGGACTGTAGTTGTACATGCTTTTAAAGAGGGACTTAAGTTAAAATGAGGTCATTAGGGTGAACCCTAATCCAATATGACTGATGTCCTTGTAAAAGGAGGAAATTTGGACACAAACACACACAGAAGGAAGCCATGTGAAGACACAGGGAGAAGACAGTGATCTATAAGTCAAGGAGAGATGTCTCATAAGAAATGAATCTTGGAAACATCCTGATCTTGTTTTTTTGTTCGTTTGTTTTGTTGTGTTATTGGTTTTGTTTTGGGGTTTTTTTGGCCATTCCGTGTGGCATGTGGGATCTTAGTTCCCCAACCAGGGATCAAACCCATACCCCCTGCAGTGGAAGCTCAGGGACCACCAGGGAATTCCCAGTTAGACCCTGATTTTGGACTCTAGCTCTCAGAATTGTCACAAAATAAATTTCTGTTTAAGCTACCCCATACCTGTTATGGTAGCAGCCCCAGCAAACCAATATACCCCCTGATAATTCTACACCCCCCCAGGGAACATTATAAAGGAGGTTTTGAATGTTCACTTATTCATTAATTCATGCAATATATTTTTGTTGAGCAATTACTATGTCCCCAGGTAATGCTCTAGGAACTGCGGGTACAGGAGTGAACAGAAGAGACCAAGTCCCCTTTCTCATGGAGTTTACATTATAGTGGGGGATGAAAAAATAAAATATAATATGCAGACTATAATGTATATATTAGCTGAACTATATGTAAAATTGTTTACTGTTTTTGACCTACAAAAATGGTTACCTTCTTCCTATTTAACATACGACTGAGATGTTGTAAGCATTGTCAGAAATTGAATTAGGGAGTTCTTCCAAAGCCCGGAGCAGAGAATAAGCCTGTTACAACCCAAATAGCTCCCTTCTACCAGATACACCCAAGTCAGGTTAGGTATATCAAGTAAGGTTGACATAATCCGTTTGCCTAAAAAACCAGAGGCATACATCTTACAGATGTTCACATGGGAAACATTTAGATTCCAGATTTAATTATGAGTTGAAAGCGCATGCAAAGGACTCCCGTAACGATAGCTTTAGAAATGCACTTAAGAGGCAAAACTGAATTCTCAGACAATGAGGTAACAGTTTAGAAGGACTGATAATTCGTTCTTAGTTGAGTAAGTGTATTATAAATCCTGGTTGGTTGTGTTTATGCACCGGATGGAGCCTAAAGCCCACACCCATCTTACCCTTGTATTATATCTATCAATATCTAAACATCATATTTTTTTCATCCGAGGAGTAGGGGTTGGCAATGTGGGGTGGCTCGGAAAAAGGGGCGAGGATGTCTCTTTACAAATTATTCGGTGGTAATGTTAATAAGTCTGAAAACCAAATGACTGGGTTTCTTTTTAGGCTATAATAAAATGGCAATATCAACACGGTCTGTAGTCATGCAGATGTTCTACTACTTAAATTTAGAGAAATCTTCTTGTACCTGTTAGGTATTTTTCAGTGTGTCTAGCAAATTATTGTGTTCAGAATGGCAGAATATTCACCAAGAGACTGGCAGTAGCCTTGGCCTATACTACCTTTAACTTTGTCTCATTGGACGGGGCTTTTAAAGCTCTTGCAATGCCCTGAATTTCTTAATTATTCTTAAGGCCAATGAAATTTTGTGTTTGTTTTGCCTTATAATGTTTATAAGAAAAGAGACAGAATTCTTCCCTTTCTCCTTATTTGAAACTTAGGATTTATACAGTTAGGTTATGTAATATGCTTAACCTTGGAGAGGATTCATGAGGACCTAAGTAATATCATTGGTTCTAAGGCACTTAAAGTCTTAAATTCCATATTAAGACTTTCCAGTGTTCTCAAGTGCTTTTGGGTCACAAAATAACAAGACTCCACTGAAGGGAGCTACAAGAGAGGCTTCTGAAGACATGAATTTCAGCATGAATGTTGTATTTTCAGACTTGCTTCTTTCACCTTTCCCAATAATGCCCTCATCCTCTGTCACGGCATGAGGGTTATGAGAGAGGGTTGTGTGACACATAATATTGTCATAGGGAGAAGTAGTTTCATTTTTGTCAAAAGGCACACCCGAGTTGGGCTTGAGATATTGCATTATTTCCCTGATGCCAGAAGATGGGAAGAGGCTTTTTTTGGGCTGTTGGGTCTTCATTGCTGCGTGCGTGCGTTCTCTAGGTGCGGCGAGCGGGGGCTACTCTTTGTTGCAGTGCGCGGGCTTCTCATTGCGGTGGCTTCTCTCGTTGCGGAGCTCGGGCTCTAGGCGTGCGGGCTTCAGTAGTTGTGGCTCACGGGCTTAGCTGCTCCATGGCATGTGGGATCTTCCCCAACCAGGGCTCAAACCCGTGTCCCTGCATTGGCAGGCAGATTCTTAACCACTGCACCACCATGGAAGTCACCGAGGCTAACTTTTTAAAATAGATAGACTCATTGCCCTCTTCTCTTTATTATCTGAAAACATCAGGGAAGACATACCCAAGATGGGAAGAAGTTGCTTCCATGAATACCAATAACAATTCCTTTTTCATCCACTCTCCACTTACCTGATGGCCTTTTCCCTTGATATCCATATTCTCTATGACCACAATTGACTACATAATTTGTGAGGCCCAGTACAAAATGAAAATGTGGGGTTCCTTGATAAAAAATTATTAGGCATTTCAAGATGGCAAAAGCAGAGCATTAAACCAAGTGTGGGATCCTCTGAAGCACAGGGCCCTTTGTGCCTGTACAGGTAGCATGCCCAGGAAACTGGCTCTCATTCATGAAGGCTCCTCCATTACATCTAACCCTTTCATTGTCCTAATGGTCTTAGAGATCGGAGAGAGTTAAAGCCCATACTCAAGGCTAAAGTGAGCCTGATAGTTGCTTCGACAACTGACAGTAATGGTTGTAGTTGTCATCTCTTTCAGAAAAGACCAGACAGGGCTTAGATGCTGAGCTATCTTGCCCACTGAGGTTTAGAACTCTTCTTATGGTCATTGTTATTGAAGTCATATAGCTAGTTATGAAGATGGTGGGGCATGTGGTGCTGGAGGTGGGGTTTTATCAGATAGTCCAAGATGTAGCTCAAGATGCTTGCACCATCAAAGGAAAGTCTATTTAGGGGGCAACTTGGCATTCTCCACTCTCTTTTTCTACTACATTGTGGGGTTTTTTGAGAACTTTTATTTAAAATATTTTTTCACTGAAGTATAGTTGATGTATAATACTGATATTATATAAGTTACAGGTGTACAATATAGTGATTTTTAAAGGTCATACTCCATTTATAGTTATTATAAAATATTGGCTATATCCCCTGTGTTGTACGATATATCCTTGTATCTTATTTTATACATAACATTGTACCTCTTAACGCCCTGCTTCTGTTTTGCTCCCTCCCTCTTCCCTCTCATCACTGATAACCACTGGTTTGTTCTGTGAGTCTGCTTCTTTTCTGTTATATTCACAAGTTTGTTGTATTTTTTAGATTCCACACATACGTGATGTCATACATTTCCCTGGCTGACTTATTTCACTTAGCATAATACCCTCCAAGTCCACCCACGTTGCTGCAAATGGCAGTATTTCATTCTTCATTATGGTTGAGTAGTATTCCATTGTATACATATACCACATCTTCTTTATCTATTAATCTGCTGATGGGCATTTAGGTTGCTTCTATGTCTTGGCAACTGTAAATAATACTGCTATGAACACTGGGGTGCATCTACTATGTTCTTGATTTCTGCTTTCTCCTAGACTCTCAAATTCTGTTTAATATGAGGTAAAGTTGTTATCACTGTAAACATTTAATATTCACAGACAAAATAATTTTAAATTATCTGCTAACACTTTTAATATTAAAAAGAGTGATAAAACCTACTGGGTGGTAGAGTTTTTTCCTTTGAATGTTTCTTCAGGAAATCCTTTGGAGAAGGTACTTCAAGTTTTGCTGGTCCCATAGTTTTCATTGCAGTTTTAAATTTTTGCTTGTCATCTTTTACAGCTGCCTTAAAAACTGATACATACCTAAAATTAAAAGAAAAAGTTGTAGCATTTACATTTCTAGTAAAAATTATTTAAAGTTTAAAAAAAGGATATACATTTCTAATTTATATATATCTATATTCATTTGGAGATAGCCATAAAGCATAATTACCTGAATTATCTGAGCCCTGTCCATCAGGCTTAAGCAAGCTACATGGAACCTTTGCCCTAAGAAAAACGTGCCAGGATAAAGATGGTCATAGTATTTCCTTATTATCCTTTGAATATCTGTAGCATCTACAGTGATGTCCCCTCTCCCATTCCTTATATTGGTAATTTATGTCTTCTCTCTTTTTTTTTTTTTTTTTTGCTGATAAGTCTAGCTAAGGGCTTATTAATTTTATTGATTTCTTAAAAAACCAGCTTTTCATTGATTTTCTTTAATGTTCACGTTTTCCATTTCAATGATTTCTGCACTGATCTTTACTATTTATTTGGAGTTTAATTTGCTTTTCTTTTTCAATTTTTTTTTTAGTTTCTTAAGGTACAAGTTTAGATATTTGACTTTAAACCTTTATACTTATCTAATAGAAGCTATAAAATTAAAAAAAATACCTTTTTAATTCCCTTCTGATATCTTCTTTGGCTTAGGAGTTTGTTTAGATGTGTTTTGCTTAATCTCCAAATATTGGGGGATTTTCCAGATACCTCTTTGATTTCTAATTAATTTCTACTGTGGTTAAAGAATATAATTGTAAAATTTCAATCCTTTAAGATTTTCTGGCACTTGTTTTATGGCACAAAGCATAGTCTATCTTGGTAAATGTTCTACATACACTGGAAAAGAAAGTGCACACTGCTGCTGTTGGCTGGAGTGTTCTATAAATGACAATTAGGTCAAACTGGTTGGAAGTATTTTCAAGTGTTCTAATAATCATTGAAAGAGAGATGAAATCTCTGACTATAATTGTGGATTTGTCTATTTCTTCTTTTAGTTCTATCGGGTTTTGCTTCATGTATTTTGAAGCTCTATTAGTAGGTGCATAGCATTTAGAATACCTTCTTGAAATACTAATCTCTTCAATATTATGAAATAATATTCTATATCCCTTTTAAAACTCTGTACTCTAAAAATCTACCCTGTCTGATATTAATATAACCATTCCACATTCCTTTGATTTATGGTAACAGTATTTTTCCATTCTTTGACTTTTTACTTACTTGTGTCTTTATTTTTAAGGGGATTTTCTTATGGAAAGTGTAGAATTTTTATCCTTTCAAAGGGCTTCATTTCTTTGGTGTATTTAGACCATTCACATTTAATGTGATTTTAAAAATATGCTTGTGTTTAAATTTTCCATCTTGCTATTTGTTTTCTACATACCCCATTGCTGGTTCTTCCTTATTTTATTCTGCCTTATTTTTTTGTTTTTGTTTTATTTTGTGGAAGTTCTAAGGTTTAAAATATACATGTTTAACTGATCACAGCCTACCTTCAAGTATTATTATGTCACTTCACATAGGACATGAGAACCTTACAAAAGAATACTTGCATTTACCTCTCCCCCACCTTTATCCTAATGTTATATGCGTGTTATGAAACCCGTAATTCATTGTGATTACTTTCCCTTTAAAAAGCCAAATAAATTAAAAAGAAATTCAGAAATAAATTTAAAAAGAAGAAACTTTAATATTTACCCATATGTTTACCATTTTATGTGTTCTTTATTTCATTGTGTAAATCCAAATTTCCAACTCATACCCTTTTCTTATGCATTATGGACTTTTAAATTTCTGGCTTCCACTGTTTCTGATATTTGCTGACCTTCTTTCTTCCTCTGTATGTAATGTTTCTTTTTTCCTTGGCTGTTTTTAGGATTTTTCTCTTTATTACTGGTTTTAAGAAATTTTATGTTAATGGCCCTTGGTATGGTTTCCTCCCTCTCCTCCTTCTCCTTTTCCTGCTTGGGGTTCATTATGATTCTTGGATTTGTGGATTTAGAGATTTCATTAATTTTGTCAAAATTTTGACCATTATTCAAATATTTCTTCTGTATCTCTCTACTCTCCTTCTGGGATTCTAATTACACTTGTGTTAGGTTGCTTGATGTTGTCCATAGCTCACTGATTCTGTTTTCCTTTTCAGTTTTTTTTCCTCTCATTTCCATTTTGTATTGTTCTAGTATTACTATGTCTTCAAATTCAACAATATTTTCTTCTTCAGTGTCTTAGCTGCTGTTATTCCCATTAAGTATACTATTTTCATTTTAGACATGGTATTACTTATGTCTTCAAGTTAGATTTGGGGTTTTATTTACCCTTCAATTTCTCTCCATATCTTGCTCATGTTTTCCTTTGCCTTTTTGAACACATGGAGAATATTTAAAATAGTGGTTTTAATCTCCTTGTCTACTAATTCTCTCATTGATGTCATTTCTTTGTCTGTTTGTACTGACTGATTTTTCTCTTGGTTATACATTGTATTTCTGGGTCCAGGAGCTTTTAGTCTATTTCTGATTTGGCCCTACTACTAAGGCAATATATTTCTGAGGGCACTACTCAATCCCTTGCATCTTAGGAGGAGTTTCCACTCTGGTTGGTGGGAATATAAACTTTATCTGGCTCTGCTGCCTTCTGTTGGTTATTTCCCTGGCCTTGGTAGTTTCAACATATGAAAGTACTGTCAACCAAAGACTTCAGGGAAATTCACCTGCATACTTCTATAGTTCTCTATATATGTAGTTCTTTCCTCTCTAGCACTCTTGTGCTGTGAACGCTACCTGCCTTGACCACCTCAGACTCTGAACTCTGCTTCTTTAACTCAAGGAAACTGCTGGATTTTGTTTTAATTTCTCTTTCCTGGACTTTTGTCTGGAGATTCTCTCCATAGAGTATGTTGGGACAATTGTAGGGCTTGTTTCCTTTCTCTTAGGGATGACTGCTCTGTGTTGCTTGTCCAGTGCCTGAAAAACCATTGTTTTACATATATTTTTCTGGTGTTTTAGTTGTTTAAGGTTAGAGGGTAAATTCCACTCTTGATTGGAAGCTATACCACTTTAATACTTTGTAATACTTTGTATTCTCATCTTACTATGTAGGTAAGTTTGGGTGGAGAAACATTAAATTGTTTCTTGCTTTTAGAAGACTTTCCTTAATCATGAACTAAATGGCTGGGAATTAATTATGGTCCAAACTGAATGAGCTCACTAGATACCATCAGGAAATAATGTTCAATCCAAATCTGTGCCTTGAAATTCCCACGGAAGTTAGAAATGGCAGATATGATCCCTTAATAAAATAACTTCCTCTGCAGTAAAAAGGAGTGCGTATACTCTCACCTTTTTAAAATTTGCAATCTTGCGATTCATTACACTATTTTGTGTGAGTTGAAAGCTTACCATCCGTTATAGAAAACAAGATATTCTATTCTATATGAATAATAATTTTTTAATTTTTCCAAATTACAAAAATTTTTTTAAATGATGAAACTAATATAATGGTATATGTCAATTATACCTCAACAACAGCAAAAAGGAATAAAGATCTAGGTTCCCTCCATCTCCTCAATTCATTTTCCAGAAAATATTATGTTTTCTATATCTCTATTTATGTATGAATTGTAACTTGATTTTTAAAACCTAATATAGGGGCTTCCCTGGTGGCTCAGTGGTTAAAAATCCGCCTACCAATGCAGCGGACACGCGTTCAAGCCCTGGTCTGGGAAGATCCCACATGCCACGGAGCAACTAAGCCCGTGTGCCACAACTACTGAGCCTCTGCTCTAGAGCCCGCGAGCCACAACTACTGAGCCCGTGTGCCACAACTACTGAAGCCCGTGCACCACAACGAAGAGTAGTCCCTGCCCACTACAACTAGAGAAAGCCCACGCACAGCAACGAAGACCCAACACAGCCAAAAATAAATAAATAAATTTATTTTTAAAAATACTTAATATAATGTGATACCTTTCCATGTTAGTACACATAAAGTTTACTTTCTTTTCTTTTTTTTATTGCATGAAAGAGTCTTTAAATTCTATAGCACTTTACAATTTTCAAAAGTTTCACCCACATTGTTTCATATAATCCCATAATAATCCTTTTTTCCCCCCACCCTCTATATTACCCCTCCCCCCTTCCCTCTCCCCACTGGTAACCACTAGTTTGTTCTCTATATCTGTGAGTCTGCTTCTTTTTTGTTTTATTCACTAATTTGTTGTATTTTTTAGACTCCACATATGAGTGATATCATACAGTATTTGTCCTTCTCTGTCAGACTTATTACACTTAGTGTAATGCCCTCCAAGTCCATGCATGTTGCTGCAAATGGCAAAATTTCATTCTTTTTTTTATGGTGGAGCAGTATTCCATTGTATATATATACCACATCCTCTTTATCCATCCATTTATTGATGGACACTTAGCTTGCTTCCATTATACTTTCTTTTCAATAGCTGCATTTTATACTATTTTCTGGATAGTGTGGTTTTATTATAAAGATCCAGAGGGTGACTTTATTAGACAACTGGCCTTACTTTCTACTTTTTATTAGATGTGGGCTATAGATTAATTATTCTAAAGTTAAAGTTATCTTTAATAGACGTATCGTACTTGCACTTATTTTCTTGCCAAGAGTCACCACATAGTCATATTAAATCTGTAGATACACAGTTCTAAAGCAGTTTATCTTAAAGAGCACACAGAGAAATACAGACCAAGAGTTGGTACAGTCTGATAATGCTTGTTTGAGATTTTTTTTATCCTAATGGGTTAGATGAACATCTGGTTAACTACTGTTTTTTGTTTGTTTTGTTTTGTTTATTTATTTATTTTTTGCGGAACGCGGGCCTCTCACTGTTGTGGCCTCTCCCATCGCGGAGCACAGGCTCCGGACGTGCAGGCTCAGTGGCCATGGCTCATGGGCCCAGCCGCTCTGCAGCATGTGGGATCTTCCTGGACCGGGGCACGAACCCGCATCCCCTGCATCAGCAGGCAGACTCTCAACCACTGCGCCACCAGGGAAGCCCCTGTTTGTTTTGTTTTAAATGT
Organism: Mesoplodon mirus; assembly: GCF_964341445.2. Lineage (NCBI taxonomy): Eukaryota > Metazoa > Chordata > Mammalia > Artiodactyla > Ziphiidae > Mesoplodon > Mesoplodon mirus. Next base: position 11,080,157 of record NC_138979.1, on the reverse strand, counting down.
CAGGCCAATATTATTGCAGCACTGGTCAATTGTGTAGAATTTTGGGACCTAGACTGCTCATAGCTCATTGTTCAACTGGAAGAGGGTGCCCTTCATCCCACTTTGATTACATATATCCATTTTCTAAATTCTCATTTAGCATCTGCATCTCTCATTAGGGTTTTCAACAATATATGGTTTTATTGTTAACCAACATTTTAATCTTTATCTTTCAGTTCCCCAAGGAGCCTGTAACCTCTGAGGTAAGGGAGATCACAGTGCTGTCAATTGTTGGTTTCCCCAAGGAATCCACCTCTTTGTGAAAGCTGGACGATCATCTTGCCAGTCTTGCAAAGAGCTGCAGTGAGCTTTACTGAAGCTGGGTTTATAACTCAGTGATGCAAACAAGGCTCACAGCTCAATATATTTCTTTCTTAGCATGAATTTGTACTGCAGTAAGGGGATTGGGTAAGGGCAAGTTTGTGTTACTGTGGTGAGAAAGAATTGGTTAAGTGTTTTATTATGCTCGGTTTTTTATAAATTAGTGTTTTGCGTGCATGACATCTTGTCAAATTAAAAATTCATGGTTGGGGCTTCCCTGGTGGCGCAGTGGTTGAGAGTCCGCCTGCTGATGCAGGGGACACGGGTTCATGCCCCGGTCCGGGGAGATCCCACATGCCACGGAGTGGCTGGGCCCGTGAGCCATGGCCACTGAGCCTGCGCGTCCGGAACCTGTGCTCCGCAACGGGAGAGGCCACAACAGTAAGAGGCCCGTGTACTGCAAAAAAATAAATTAAATAAACAAACAAATAAATAAAAACTCATGGTTGTGCTGACAGTGTAGGCTAACTTCACCCTAATGCAATGAGTTCTTTGCCATCACATGTGGATGCCTTCTATTCCTTTCACCGTAGGTTAGTTTTTTCTCCTTACTCCTTCAGAGTAAACCAAGGAGTTCGTGCTGTCACTCCAACATTGCCCAAGGGCAATGTTATACACTAATAGGGGTTCAGTAAGTGCTTGCCAAATGAAAAAGATTTTTCCTATAAAATTTCTTGAAAAAGTCACCTACATGCAGTAAAGCTTTTAAATTTACGAAAAAACAAAACACCTATTTAATAAACTATCTTAACATTCAAATACAGTATTCAGTGGAAAATATAACCTGCCAGTGAGTTATACAGAGAAGCTTTATCTTCTACAATATACAGGAATTTTCGACCAAAAGTCCATTCAGCAATAGTTAATTTGAACACTTCTTATAAACTCTGCAACTGTACCATATCTTACTTTGAATTCCTATTTCTAATTTCTACTAGATTTTGAGACGCTAATGAAAAACAAAATAGGTATTGGTTTGGTTAAAAACAGATACTCAGGCTTAAAAATGGAAGAATCTGCCCTCTTGTTGAAGATGTTATGCACCCCAAGTAATTACTAGTAAAGATAATTGATAATTAGATGTGAAAGACCTTAAAGATTATCTAGTTCATTTAGTTTGTTTTACAGATCAGAAAACAAATGAAAATGTATTCATGATCACAAAACCAATTAGTTGCAGAGCCTGTTTTTTTTTTTTTTTTTTTTAGCCCAGTGCTCTTGCAATGCGGTTTTGACTTGGATCAGGAAAAAGAGAAAGGTAAAAGCTGCAAAAATCCTACGAGGAATGAGATTTTCTCTATCAGTTACCTTCTTTTCTCCTCATAGATTTAAGTAAGTGCTAAGTCCCAGGAGACTAACTGGGGTATTTACTGTGTGGTTACCTTTTCAAAATTTCGGGAATTAAAGGGGGTCCTAAACCTACATGAAAGTCTTAACTCAATTACGTATTTTTGGGTCTCTATCAATCCACTCTTCCTTCCATCAACTATCAGATCAAGAAAAGACCTTAGAGGGACTTCCCTGGTGGCACAGTGGTTAAGAATCCACCTGCCAATGCAGGGGACACGGGTTCGAGCCCTGGTCCAGGAAGATTCCACATGCTGTGGAGCAACTAAGCCCGTGTGCCACGACTACTGAGTCTGCGCTCTAGAGCCCGCGAGCCACAACTACTGAAGCCCGCGAGCCACAACTACTGAAGCCCGTGTGCTACAACTACTGAAGCCCACGCGCCTAGAGCCTGTGCTCCGCAACAAGAGAAGCCACCGCAGTGAGAAGCCTGCGCACAGCAACAAAGAGTAGCCCCCACTCGCCGCAACTAGAGAAACCCTGCATGCAGTAATGAAGACCCAATGAACCAAAAATAATAAATAATTTTTTTAAAAAATAAAGAAAATGACAACTTGGTTTAAAAAAAAAAAACCTTAGAAACGATCTCATGCATTTATTTTGTTTCACCAATCAAAAAACTGAGGCTCAGAAACAAACAGGAATTTATATTTGACAATACTCTTGGGGAAAAAAAATAAGTATTAGCCCTTTATAGAGGGAGCAGCAGTGTAGTCAGGAACAAAACAACGAACTCCTGAAACCAAGTTTCAAGTATCCTAACACAGGATAATAAAATTGTGATTTTCTCTTTTCAACCATAAGAAATTTCAGGCTATGTTGTATGCCACATCATACACGAACAATTAAATTACAAACAATCACACACGTATTAAAAGGAGGCTAACATAAGAAAACGGCCCTCTCACAGCACCAGGCCGCCCTCTCTGTGAATTGTGAGATGCTAAATACTTATATTTTGCAAACTCTTCTTTAAGAAGTTGTCATCCAAGGCTACTTCATTGAGACAAAAACACGTTATCTCGTTTTGAAAGTGGTATGATGCTTATTTAATCCTGAAATGGAACAGTAATTCCCCACTCTTGTTTCAAGCGGTAATCTTTGCTTACCCACGTACCTAGGAGGCCGGGGAGGTTCCTTCCAGTCACTGGGTATGAGGTTATAAATGCTCTCAGAAGAGCACATTGGATCCATGGCCACCAAATGAGTCCTTAAAACTACTCAGCTTTTTTCTCATTATACCAATATCTCCATCCCTTTCTTCATCGCTTCCCCTTTCCTCTCCTAATCTCTTGCCTTCTCAAGGAACTAAGGCTTCTCTCTTTCACACAATTCCCCTTTGACGTCTACTTAGCTGTCCTCTCTTGGGAAGAAAATAAAATATCTCTTCTATTACTCTTGGGATCACTTAGCGTTGTTGACGGCGCGACTGCCCTGGAAACAGTTACTAGGCAACGGGGAAGTGGAAGGTGGCCCTGCAAACTACCTTTCCTCTCTTCCCTCTCTCTGCAGCTCCTTTTCTCTCAGAGAAGTTCAACCTAAAAACCACTGTTTATATGTACCTTTGGGAGTAAAGGGGTGAAGAGTGGCGTCCCCTTAAAAATGTTGCTCTTTCCTGTTTCTGTATATTTGGAGAAAAAGATAAACTCTAGCAGAGACACGTGCTGCATCGAAGCTGGCGTGCCGGCGTCGCACAATAACATTCTTGTGCGCAGGTGCCAACCCGGTGGGGGCGGGGCGAGCGGCTGAGGGCACGCTGACGCACGTCCGACGTCGGGAGCGGGACGAGGGAGGGAGGAGCCCTAGGAGCGGAGCCGGCTCAGGTGGGTGGAGCGCGGGACGAGTCACTTACCCGGTGCTGGGCTGCTGCGGCCGTGGGCGTGGCACGAGGACGCGGAGGCCGACCTCGGCGCAGGCGCAAAGGCCGCTGTGCAGGAGCCGAGTGGGCCTAGCGAGACCTGGGCTCAAAGCTGTGGGCCGTCCTGGGCGGGCGCCTGAGGTGTGGGGTTGCGGCCCGAGGCGGCACTGGCGGCTCCCGGACGCTCCTTCCCATTTCCTTTCCTTTTCCCCGTCTTCTCAGTGTGATTTTCTTGGTGAGTTATTTGAGGAGAAAGGGAAACTGTAGAAACCAGTCCGTTCCCATCGCATGCCTTTCCCGCTCCGTGCCTTCCCCTTTGCGCTGCTCGGCGGTGACCCCAGCGCTCTGTCCGCGCCCGCCTTCCCGGCTGCTTACGTCCCGGGCTCAGCCCTGCCGCCACCTGCGCGGGCGCGCCCACGCCCTGCCGTCCTCCCGGTTCACCTGTCACGGCCCGTCCTCCCCTGGGCCACCTGCCTCTCTTTCTCCTGCACCTCGCCCCTTCTCCGCCAGTTTACCTCTTGATCGGGCCCCTCCGCTTAGGTCTTTGTTTTTTAAACGAGAAGCCTAAACCTGACGGAGAAGCCTTTTAAACGGGCCCTTGAGTTGTTGCCTTTTTTTTTTTTTTTTTGGTGTCCCTTTTTGAAAACGATCTTAGAAGAGGTTTTATTCCGTTTGAACCATTTGGTCTTCCGTGAACCTACTTATTCGCATATGACTGCTGAAGGAAGCTCACCATCCCGAGGCTTTGAAAGACATTTTGGCAATATGGTTTTGAACCAACCTTATAGAGGCCACTCTGCCCGAAGGGACTAAGGATGCTCCAAGATAAGAGAAGGCCAGTTTTGGTCATCTCACTGCCAGGGTGCTCGGTGGAGGGATTAAAACAGCCTGGTGGGGCTTCCCTGGTGGCGCAGTGGTTGAGAGTCCGCCTGCCGATTCAGGGGACACGGGTTCGTGCCCAAGTCCGGGAAGATCCCACATGCGGCGGAGCGGCTGGTCCCGTGAGCCATGGCCGCTGAGCCTGCGCGTCCGGAGCCTGTGCTCCGCAACGGGAGAGGCCACAACAGTGAGAGGCCCGCGTACCGCAAAAAACAAACAAAAACAGCTTGGTGGCTTGGTTACCTTAAAAAGGTTTGCTGAATGTGTGGGTCCTTATCATCTTGGGCTCTTAGTGAATTTCATTAGCCAAGAATAAATTTAGTTTTTTCTTATCCAGTTGGTCAGGTTTTTATTTTTTATCCCAGGCGTTTAACAAACATTTTACTTCAGATGATCGGCAGCTTGTGGGTGATGCTCCTGTTCTTCACATCGGATTTTCTGTTTTGAAACAAAACAGTTTATATGTATATGCCACTTTGACCTTTTCCTTTCCACTTTTGAGTATTTTACGTTTTTGGGTTTTTTGCTTAGCATGTATAGCGAAGAATAATGTTCTCTATATATGCTAAGATTTGAACTAAGGACTCAGAATGATAATACCGTTAAGCCAAGTGGACAGTCGTTGGCCAAAGTTTATAAATTTTCTAACTAGAAGGAACGCTTTGGGACTGTTTATGTGAATCAGTTCCTAAAAGAGCCAATAAAGGCAAAGCATGATTTCTCCAGTTAGTAAGCACCCACTGGCTTTAGCTAGTCTTGACTTTCTGCTGTTACTGAATACAGTAATTTCACTGATGTCAGTATATTTATTATGGTTTTAAAAATACTAAACAGAATTTAAGGTCTCAGTGTAGTGTATTCAGTGCACCGTCTTAATGAAGTTGTTAAATCAGTTGGAAAGGAACTTTTTTTCCTTTAGATACTTGGTCTGTAATTCTTCTTGCATTTTTTTTTTTTTCCCCGTACGCGGGCCTCTCACTGTTGTGGCCTCTCCCGTTGCGGAGCACAGGCTCCGGATGCGCAGGCTCAGCGGCCATGGCTCACGGGCCCAGCCGCTCCGCGGCATATGGGATCCTCCCAGACCGGGGCACGAACCCGTATCCCCTGCATCGGCAGGCGGACTCTCAACCACTGCGCCACCAGGGAGGCCCTCTTCTTGCATTTTGAAAGTATGTTTACAAAGAATGCATTTCTAATTTTTATAATTCCCTCAAAATGGCAGTCCTGTTCAGGGAAATGCCTATGTTCAGTATGTCCACAGAGAATTAGTATTGGTGTGCCATCAGAGGTTGTGAACTTTTTCTGTAAAGGGCTAGATAATAAATATTTTAGGCCTTTGCAGCCCAGATGGATCCTTTCGAAACTACTCAGCTCTACCATTATAGCTCAAAAGCAGCCAAAGACAATACTTAACAAATGAAAAAAAAATGAATGAGCAAAGTTTTGTTCCCATGAAACTTAATTTACAAACATAGGGGTGGGCCAAATTTGGCCTGTGGGTTGTAGTTTGCACAGACCCCTTATATGAATGAATGGTTGTACATACAAATTAGGTTTTTTCTCTAAGTATTATTTTAATCTACTTAAATGAATAAAATGGGCAGAGGTGGGAATATAAATAGGACAATTGGGAGGAAAATAAACCCTTTCTAAAGACATATTCTTTACAATATTTTTCTAAGTTATAGAATTGCAAAGGGTACTTAAAGAGGCTTTTGAATTAGATACGCAAGACCTTAAAAGATATCTAAAAGCGTAAGACTACCAACAGGAAAGCCTTAGTCATCTTGATTCTAAGATAAAGGCAAAGATGGGTGGTGAACTTGGAAAATGCTTTGATTGTAAGACCCCTGTGATTACCACATGGCACTGAAGTGTGGTCCTTCCTCCTCGCTGTTTCAGTCAGCTGACTGACTGAAGCCTTGTTAAGAGGATTTTTACTTAGTAGTCAGAAGCAGCAAAGCTTCTAACCTTCTGCTGGTTAGTTTATATCCTAATATATTTGCATTTTTTCGTATTATGGGAAAACAATTTATTGTAAAAATGCAGTAATTTTTAAGGAATTTTTAAAAAACCTTAGAATGTCTTTCTTCATAAAATAGTGGACTAGATTTAGTCATCTTAGAAGTGTAAATAGAGATTGTATTAAAACAGGATGACAAGTATAATCATGGCATATTTTCAAAAGTTCATTGAACTGCAGCCAGTTCTCATCATGAAATAATTTTTGAAGTGCTATGTCTTATGTTTTATTTTGGGAGAGTAATAGCAAATATTTTAAATGGGTAACAAATGCTAAATCATTTTCACTAAATAGATTTTGACAATTTCCCAGAAGTATTCTAGGTAATTTTATAATGGAATTGAAATTTTCTGGACTATTTTGGAAGTAAAAATTGATAATGGGTTTAATATGATTTGGGCTGATTATCAATCATCTAGTGGTAAATGTAGAAAAATATCACTGTAGTTTCCTGAAAATTAATATGTATTTCTGTTTTAAAAGTATATAACTTTGGGGCCTCCCTGGTGGCGCAGTGGTTGAGAGTCCGCCTGCCGATGCAGGGGATACGGGTTCGTGCCCCGGTCTGGGAGGATCCCATATGCCGCGGAGCGGCTGGGCCCGTGAGCCATGGCCGCTGGGCCTGCGCATCCGGAGCCTGTGCTCCGCAACGGGAGAGGCCACAACAGTGAGAGGCCCGCGTACAGCAAAAAGAAAAAAAAAAAAAAAAAAAAAAAAAGTATATAACTTTGTTATCATTCTTAGGAAATAATTTAAAAACCTTTTAAAAAGTGGTTTCTGTACTTCTTTTCCTTGAATTCTTCAGTTTTGATCAGCTTGCCACATTAAAATTGTTAAATTTCATACTTCGAGGTCACACAGTACTTAAATTAATATGTACATGTGGACATTCTGTTTTTGTTTTTTAAAGTTCTTGCTGTGATACTGACACATCACTGCCTGTCCATTTATCTATTTGAATGGCAAGTGTCTTTCATGTCAAAAAAGTGTCCATTGGAACTAGTGGATCAAAAAACTCCACTGTAAGTGATAAAACCTATTTAAAAATTATTAATGTATAATGGAGTGGTATATATCTTCTATCCCCTGAGAAATTAGAGAGTTTACTAAAATATTTTTGTGTAGAACTTGGCTCTACAAAAAATATTTGAGAACATCAATGATTCAGTAAAACCTGAGTACTTAATGATCAAGAGATTTAGTCTTTAAGTACTGTTTTTGTTTCTTGACTCTTATGTGATTGACTTGCATTTAATTTGAAATAGTTTTGTTCTTGGGCTGAAGAAAAATTGCCTATTCATAACCCCTGTACTGAAAAACGTATTAAAATATAAGTAAATGAAAAGGTCTAATAGCATGGCTTTGAATCATAAAGGAAAATGATATGCAGTTGGTCCTCACTTTTCACAAGTTCTATATTTGTGAATTCTGCTAGCTAAAATTTATTTATAACCCAAAATTAATACTTGTAGCACTTTTGCAATCATTAATGGTCACGTGCACAGTGGTGAAAAATTTGAGTCATGAGATATACATTCCAAGCTGGAGTTAAACAAGGTGATGCTCTGCCTTCTTGTTTCAGCTCCTACTATAAACAAGTGTCTTTTTTGAATTCTATTTAAGTGCCACATTTTTTGCATTTTTGTGCTTCTAGCTGGTGATTTTGCTGGTTAAAATGGCCCCCAAGCAGAGCGCTGAAGTGCTGCTCGTGTTCCTAAGGCACTAAGGCCATGATGTCCCTTACAGAGAAAATGTGTGTGTTAGATAAGTTTCCTTCAGGTGTGTGTTAAAGGCTGAGTTCAATGGTAATGAATCACTATGTATATATATTAAATAAGATGTCTTTAAGCAGAAGCACACATAAAACATTACGTATTGATCGGCTGTCAAAAATGTTGTGACCAGAGGCTCACAGGAACCTAACCCTGTACTTCCCCTAGGAGCAATGGTTCAGTATTCACTAATTCATATTCATGGGGACGTGACAGAACATAACTACCATGAATAATGAAAATTGACTATATTACCTCTTAAGTAAAAATGCAGTTTCCAGATAAAAGTTACATGCTGTGGGCATTATTCCATCTTCTCTTGTCTTTTGGTTTGCTTACAGTGGATGTTGAAACCCTAAAATGAGTTAGTGGCTAAATGTTACAAAATTTAGTATGTAGCTTCTTTAATTTTCTTTAAAACTGATAATGTTAGAGCACTTAATACCTGCCTTCTGCTAGTTTCAGGAAGATTTTTATGGTGAAGTAATATTGATACAGAATTAATAAGTTGAACTGTCACAATTTTCTACTTTGAATTCATATAAAACAAAGGAAGAATAAGGTTACAAAAGATAAGGTGAAAGATAAGGTGAAGTTAACATGCATAATGTTTGTGTTACAGTCTTCTGCTTTTAATGGAGTTGATGTTAAGCATTGTAGCAACCAACATAAAGTGGAAAAGATCAGATAAAAGATTTAATGTCCATAAAAACAAACCAGCTACTCAGGTAATACACAATTATTACCAATATAGACCTCAGAAAGTTATGCATTGGGAACTGAAAAAGAAGACACTCTGTGATGTTATAAGCAAAAGCCACCTGAATAGGAGGTTAATCAGGCTGTTGTATACAGTGTCCTCAAAATCATGTGTTAAAGAAGAGTTCCAGAATAAAAGTAGTTTAATACAAGAAATTGCTGATAGGGTTCAAGTGTACAGTTCTCTGATCCTTGGTTTGTTTCAGGGAAAGGATTAGACTGCTTGACAAAACAGTTCTTGATTCATGGATGAGTACCCCTGTTTTCTCTGAAGGTTTATAAACAAACCAAACCATAAAAAAAATGCCTAGCTTTGTGCCTTGATATTTTGATTCAATTTATATGTTTTTAGTCTATTGTCATTGAGTGACAGTGGTTAATATTACTATATAAATGGTCTTATGTGCCAGCCACCATGCTATGTGCTTTGAATTTATTATAAAATCATTTAAATAGCCAAGAGGTACCCATGTGTGGCAGACACTTTGCACTTTTTACAGGAGATATTATTGCATCTAAATCATGTAGTGATTCAGATGGATAAAACAACCTAAAAGAGTAATTCAGATACTCATTTCATAGCTTCAGTCCACTGATCACTAAACATACAGTTAAATCATTGAAAGTTTTAGGTGTCATGTGAAAGATTTATATTTATCATTTGGTTATGTTGTCTTATATATTGCTTTGTGGCAGAAATTCGGTACTGTCTAGTAAAACTTTTTTTTTAGTAAAATTATTTTTTATCATAAGATGCACATATTGGAAAAAAAGACAGTATTTTAATCTTTTAATAATAGTTTTAGGGAACCATGAAAAGGGTCAGTTTATTATTTTTCTGTACTTAAAAAATTTCAGATGGACATTTTAACAATAGACTGTGTGGAATTTTATGATACTGTTATGATTAACTTGAAATTTTTTCCCTTATAGATTCCACTTTTTGCAAAGATGGCTTTGCCTCAGCATCCACAAACTCTTCACCTAAGATTGGTCCCTGTGTGTCATATGTTTACAAGTCAGTGGGAGTTTAGCACATACAAGCTGAAAAGCCAAATAAGGAAATGTATTCCTTCTCTTAAAAGTTCTAATTTAAGTTAAATTCAGTGTTAGCTTAAAATAGTTTAAATGTTTTATTAGAGAACAGTTTGAGTAGCATAGATGATCAGAGTGGTAAATGATTGAAAGTTTTCAGAATATGTCTAAACGTATGATCTGACATTTAATGTGGCTTAGTTGCATATTGGTTCTACCACAGAACACGTGAAAAGCTCCACTACATGTCTGTAAAGTTACTTTAGTCAATTTAAATAAACATTGCAGCAGTTATTAAATGGTACTTTACATATGACTAAAACTTTGACTTGTCTTGCATACATTTGTGTTTTAATGGTGAGTATATTTCCAAAGACAGGGATTTGACCAGTATGGGGAATTACAGAGCTTCTCTGGATGCCAGAATAGTTTGTCCTTTTATCATTGGAAACATTCCTGAGTTTCTTTGCTATCACTCTGGAGTCTGGAATTTGAGTAGTCTCTCCATTGATGATGTTTATAGGACAGAAATTAAAGTGATGGTCCCATGCAGAGAAGGTTATAGATATGGAGCCTTTGACTTTGCTGCTGATTATCAATCTTTCTTAAGTATTTGCATAATGTTATATCTTTCACTGGCTTTTTTTAAGGCCTTCAACATGAAAAATATGTAAGAATGATTCTTAACAGTGTGCATGTAAAAGGCATATAAGAAAGAAAATGTCATACCTTTGCCCTATAGTTTGGAAAATTATTTAAGCATCTGATTTATTTATTTTATAAGCAAATATTTTATTCTGGCTTCTTGTGAATTCTTTGACTAAGAAATTTATGAGTAACATGATAATCTATCAATATTTTCAAATAACTAAAGAGAAATTAAATATAAAGAGTATTGTTCAGCTTTTTGAATTGTAAGTAAATAGCATTCCAACTCCAAATAATCCTTATTTACATGGGTTATAAACCATGAGACAATTTTCATTATAGGAAAATACTAATTTGATTTAGTATCTTTTTGAAAAAGCATCTATGATACGGCACTTTCTGAATAAAGTGTTGCTCACAGTTACAAATTGTTAAAGTTTTGATTACTCAATGTCTTGAGACTTGAAAAGATTGTTAAAAGGATAATATGAAATAAATGAGAATTTGGGTTCGAATACTTTTTTAAATATCCCATAAATTTGGAAGAATTTTAAACAGTGTATGTACTGTGGGCATGGTTATACTTAATGCTATTGGGATAGTCTTTTGAAATTAGTAACCAAATGTCTTTTTTGTTGTTTTTATGTTTGAAAGGGCCAAAGCCAGTTTTTAGGTTGGCTTGCGCAGAAAAGTGAAAAGAGAATGCTCCACTTTAACCGATGTCAGCATCTGAAACAAATAACTCAGAAATGCTTTTCTAGTACACATGTGAAAACGGATAAACATGCACAGCTATTTCTTTCAAGAACCTTTGCACTTGCAGAAATAAGGAAGTCATGGCACTCAATCTACTCTCTTGTTGGAGACAAAAATATTATCCTGATGGGACCACCCGGTGCTGGGAAAACAACAGTAGGCAGAATAATAGGTCAGAAACTAGGTTGTTGTGTCATAGATGTGGATGATGATATCCTTGAAAAAACCTGGAATATGAGTGTGTCTGAAAAATTGCAGGATGTTGGTAATGAGCAATTTTTAGAAGAGGAAGGAAAAGCTGTGTTAAACTTCTCTGCATCTGGAAGTGTGATTTCCCTTACTGGGTCCAACCCAATGCATGATGCTAGCATGTGGCATCTGAAGAAAAATGGAATAATTGTTTATCTGGATGTACCGCCAATAGATATAGTTAGTCGTCTAAAATTAATGAAAATAGATAGGATTGTAGGTCAGAGTTCTGGAACATCTCTGAAAGACTTACTTAAGTTTAGAAGACAGTATTATAAGAAGTGGTACGATGCTCGTGTTTTATGTGAAAATGGGGCTTCCCCGGAGGAGGTAGCTGACAAAGTGCTGAATGCAGTTAAAAGATACCAAGATGTGGACTCAGAAACATTCATTTCCACAAGACATATTTGGCCTAAAGACTGTGAACAGAAGGTCCCAACAAAATTCTTCAGTGAAGCTGTGACTGAGGGGTTAGCTCCTGATGGTGGACTTTTTGTTCCTGAGAAGGAGTTTCCAAAATTAAACTGTGGGGAGTGGAAAAGCCTCGTAGGAGCAACGTACATAGAAAGAGCACAAATACTCTTGGAAAAATGTATACATCCTGCTGACATACCTGCTTCCAGGTTGGGAGAAATGATTGAAACTGCTTATGGGGAAAACTTTGCCTGCTCAAAAATTGCCCCTGTCAGGCACCTGTCAGGTAACCAGTTCATCCTGGAGTTGTTCCATGGACCAACGGGATCATTTAAAGATTTGTCTTTACAGCTCATGCCCCATCTTTTTGCACACTGTATTCCACCAAGTTGTAATTACATGATACTTGTAGCCACCTCAGGAGACACTGGGAGTGCAGTCTTAAATGGCTTTAGTCGTCTTAGTAAGAATGACAAGCAAAGAATAGCTGTGACCACATTTTTTCCTGAGGATGGAGTAAGTGATTTTCAAAAAGTGCAAATAATTGGCAGTCAGAACGAAAATGGATGGGCAGTAGGTGTCAAGTCAGATTTTGATTTTTGCCAGACATCTATAAAAAGGATTTTTCAAGATTCTGATTTTACTGGCTTTCTTACTGTGGAATATGGAACAGTCTTAAGTTCAGCTAATTCCATAAACTGGGGCCGACTGCTTCCCCAAGTAGTTTATCATGCTTCTGCATACCTTGATCTCGTTAGCCAAGGATTTATTTCTTTTGGAAGCCCAGTCGATGTGTGTATTCCCACAGGAAACTTTGGTAACATTTTAGCAGCAGTGTATGCCAAAACCATGGGAATCCCTATTCGAAAATTTATTTGTGCTTCTAATCAGAACCATGTTTTGACTGATTTTATAAAAACAGGACATTATGATCTAAGGGAAAGAAAATTAGCACATACCTTTTCACCAGCAATTGATATTCTCAAATCTTCAAACCTGGAGCGACATTTACACTTGATGGCTAATAAAGATGGACAATTAATGACAAGATTATTTAATCAATTAGAAGAGCAGCATCACTTCCAGATAGAAAAGACTCTAGTTGAGAAAGTTCAGCAGGATTTTGTAGCTGACTGGTGCTCTGAGGGAGAGTGCCTAGCAGCTATTCACTCTACCTACAATACTTCCGGGTATATTTTGGATCCACACACTGCTGTTGCAAAAGTAGTTGCAGACAGAATGCAAGATAAAACCTGCCCAGTGATCGTCTCATCTACAGCTCATTACTCAAAGTTTGCACCTGCTATCATGCAGGCTTTAAAGATCAAAGAAATCAGTCAGACTTCATCAAGTCAGGTTTATTTACTGAGTTCATACAATGCATTACCTCCACCTCATGAGGCTTTATTAGAGAGAACAAAACAGCAAGAGAAGATGGAGTGCCAGGTCTGTGCAGCTGATGTGAATGTCCTGAAGAGTCACGTGGAAAAACTAGCACAAAATCACTTCATATAGAAGTTTTCTGAGTAAAAAAAATGTTCTGGTGATAAGCATACAATAATAGATCACAAAAGTTGATTTGGAATACAAATAACATTTTGTTTTTTATGTAAATATGTATGTCTATATGTAGATCTGTTATCTTTCGGAATTTCAATAGCCTAATCTCTAGATCTGAACATTATACCACATGCTCCTTGGATCCTTAATCTGGAAGTGACAGAAAGGTAGCATAGTGCACAGACCCTTGTGCTGTGCTTTGCACTCATGAGGGATACATCAGTTTCTACTCCCTCACCCCCACTTTTAAGCAGACCAAAATGTCTGGTATTCAATCTGGCAATTAAAATATTTAAGCATAGTTGTTATGTAGTACATCTGTAACCATTACCAGTTCTCTATTGAATAGAAAGATAATTTACCACTCTAATGGTTAACTTCTGTGGAGGAAGTAGTAAGCTCATCTATTAAGAAAGGGCTAGTAGTGTTTTTGACTCTCCATTTCGGACTTGTAATTAATTATGTGTATTCTACGCCACCCAGATTAGATAAGTGCTCTGGCCTTCACTCCCCTTTGGATACGTATAGTTAAGGTGATGTAGTTTGAAAACCAAGGCACAAGATTTAAATCCACGATGTAATAATCAACAGAACTACTTAGTAGTGGATACGGAAATAAAATTATGTATCTATTTCAAGAGAAAAGCTTTCCAACATTCAGAGTATTTGAATAGTCTTCATGGAAGTATGTTTCTAGTTCTACCAGTTTTCCTGTATTATTTGGACTCCATTCCTATATAATTTGTCTATTGTCTCTCTTTTCAATGAACATTGTCTTTTTTGATAACTAAAATCACATACAGTTGATGCACATATTTAGTTTTTCCTTGTTTGTAGTAACAATACATTATAAACGTGATTTACATTTGTGAATTTCCTGGATGTTTTATTTCTGAATTAAAGATTATCAGTGAAAGGACCTGTTAGTGTAATGGACTACTCTCAACCACAAGATGGCATTCCTAACATAATTTGTCTTTGCTGATAACATTCTGCTTCATTTTCTGGGAGAACTACCTCCATAAAGAAACATATTACAAGTTGTCAAGAAAAAAATGTAATTGTTCAATGAGCAGAAACAATCTGTTTAAAAAATTAAACTAATTATGTTAACTTTGGATCTATGGCTTCTAAAATGTATATTTTAAAACCAAAACTTGAAAACCAAGAGCCTTTACAAGAAAATAATGGAAGATTCAAAGTTTACTTATTCACATAGGTCTTAGTTATTTTATCATTTGCTTTTAAGGATATTTGTTTCAGTAAATGATATGTTTAGAAAACGCATGTAAATTTTCCTGTGTGTATGAGAATGCACTATTTTTCTGAAAGTGGGAGGGACAGTGTTTAAAAAAAATGACATGGGGCTTCCCTGGTGGTGCAGTGGTTAAGAATCCACCCACCAATGCAGGGGACGTGGGTTCGAGCCCTGTTCTGGGAAGATCCCACATGCTGCGGAGCAACTAAGCCCATATGCCACAACTACTGAGCCTGCGTTCTAGAGCCCACGAGCCACAACTACTGAGCCCGCGAGCCACAACTGCTGAAGCCCGTGGGCCTAGAACCCGTGCTCCACAAGAGAAGCCACTGCAATGAAAAGCCTGTGCACCGCAACAAAGAGTAGCCTCCACTCGCCGCAACTAGAGAGAGCCCGTGCAACAAAGACCTAACGCAGCCAAAAATAAATAAACAAAATAAACTTATTTTAAAAAATGACATGATTTTTGCCCACAAGAACTGTAATTAAGGAGACAACATGTAAAATTAAATCATGTATTGATACAACACAGAAGAGTTATTGCAAGATAGGTCATGAGTAAGTGAAAAATGATACAGTCAAGAGCTGTAGGATTACCATGGACCAGTCAGAAAAGGCTTCACAGAGGACATAGAAACAGAGGTAAGTCCTGAAGGATGGCAAGGTTTTCTAGGTGAAAAGGAAGGGGAAATACATTTTAGGCAGACAAAGGAAATAGGTATGGTGAGTTGTTCAAGAGGGCACCTGCCTTTATCTGTGGTTGGTTTGTTCTCTGTCCAAAACTTATTTCATGCCTTCACTTTTTCTTAAAACCAACACTAGCTCTTCCCTCTCAGCTAAAAACCTTGCCTCAGTCAAGAAGAACAAGCCAGCAGTGAAGACATGGTTTCCCACCACCAAATGTCTGAATCTGCTGTACCTGTTTCTCTCCTCGCCTGCCTCCCGCTGGGTTGAATTGGGTGGTATTCCTTCAGGTGTGTCTTGGCTTCTGTTCCCGTCAGGGCACTCACATCACTTGCTTCATCAGTTCTCTCCTCTGCTGTTTCTTCAACCTCTCCCCTCTGATGGAACCTTTCTTTGTATGCCATTCAGATGCTCTATTTTCATATAAAGCATAAGAGCAAAACAAAACTCTAAACATCCACATTTCCCCCCATCTACTCTTTTATTTCTTTATGTTCCATTCAAGACCAAGCCTCTTCAAAAAGAGTTGTCTGCATATATGGTCTCCACTTTCTTACCTCTCATTTTCTCCAGAGTATGTAAAGTACACTTACAGTTTAAGGAGGAATAATAAACAACCATGTGCCCCACCCCTTGCTTTATGAAGAGACCATTCCTCATCTCTGACACCCACTGTGGCTCCTCTTTGATTATATTTACTTCTCTCCCTCAGAGGTAACCACTATCCTAAATTTTCTCTTCATCATTCCCTTGTTTGTATTACAATTTTGCACTGTTTAGTTTTGCCTCTTTTTAAATTTATGTAAATGGAATCATACTATATATATTCTTCCATGACCTTTTATTTAAAAACTTTAAAATTCATCCATGCAGATGAGTGAAACCATAGTTCATTAATTTTTATTACTGTATAATATTCTATAGTATGAATACCATAATCTATCCATTTGCCAGTTAGTGGACATTTAGATTGTCTAATATTTATATGTTCTTGTATCCAATAGGTATACTGTTTTGTAAAATTGTGTTGAAGGCTAGTGAAAATGGACTTCCAAACATTTGTGATTCTTTCTAATGATGTAAAAATAGATTTCATATCTTGGCTGTATTAAAATAAAAATGTATGGTCTGTTTATGATATGAAAAATTATTATCAGTTCTTAGGCTATGGTTATAATTTCTACCTTATCTTTGAAATTATTTTACCATGTCAAAAACATAGTGAACTTGTAAGATTTTTGATAAAAAAGGAGATTTTTAAATTACATATTAATGAAAATTGTAAAATATTTTTTCATCAAAATAGAGTTTAGAAGGTAATAAATTGTTCTCTTTGAAGTTTTTGTTAGATTTTAATAGCAACTCACTTTCAAAAACAATCACGGCAAATACTGTTTCTCTCAATCCATTAAAAATTGCCATTTTTCAAAATGGAAACTTTAAGATAGATATTCCAGAGCTCATAAGAAATGCTAAAATAAGAAAAAAATGCTAGGAATCATTTTGACCAGAAGTTAAAAACATTTTTAAACAACAACAAAAACTCTTCTTGGCACTCTTTAAGGCACAAATATCAATGCACGTTGATGTTTAAATCACTCAATTTTATTTCAGATTAAATTAGGCTTGCTTGTATTCATGGCAACATTAAACTTTAATTTATAACTATATGCCCAGCAATAGGTTTTCTTTTGAAGCCACATAAAAAAATACTGTTTGGGGCCTCCCTGGTGGCGCAGTGGTTGAGAGTCCGCCTGCCGATGCAGGGGATACGGGTTCGTGCCCCGGTCTGGGAGGATCCCATATGCCGCGGAGCGGCTGGGCCCGTGAGCCATGGCCGCTGGGCCTGCGCATCCGGAGCCTGTGCTCCGCAACGGGAGAGGCCACAACAGTGAGAGGCCCGCATACCGCAAAAAGAAAAAAAAAAAAAAAAAAATACTGTTTGGGGGCTTCCCTGGTGGCGCAGTGGTTGAGAATCTGCCTGCTAATGCAGGGGACACGGGTTCAAGCCCTGGTCTGGGAGGATCCCACATGCCACAGAGCAACTAGGCCTGTGAGTCACAACTACTGAGCCTGCGCATCTGGAGCCTGTGCTCCACAACAAGAGAGGCCACAATAGTGAGAGGCCTGCGCACGGCGATCAAGAGTGGCCCCCGCTCACCGCAACTAGAGAAAGCCCTCGCACAGAAACGAAGACCCAACACAGCCAAAAAAAAAAAAAAAAAAAAAAATACTGTTTGGGGTATACTTGACAGCACACGCCCCAGATTTGCAATCCATGTTGTAGTATATCATTTTCTTTAAAATTAGAGAACTTCTAGGTTTTCAATATTTTTTAAAAACATTTATTTATTTATTTAGGCTGTGCCAGCTCTTAGTTGCAGCACGTGGGACCTAGTTCCCCAACCAGGTATCCAACCCAGGCCCCCTGCACTGGGAGCGCGAAGTCTCACCCACTGGCATGCCAGGGAAGTCCCTCAATATGTTTTGTTTGCAGCACTTACTATCTCATGTTCTCACTGAGTCATTCACTTGCTTTCTGTGCTGCTGCTGGTCTTTTCATCTGACATTTTTGTCCATTTATGCCTTACTTTTTAAATGACTTTCCTGCCATTTTAGTGGTCCCCAAAAGCAATTCAATGATGTGACCTGGGTATTGTTTCTGGTGCCAACCTCTAAAGTTGATTCTCTGGTTTTCTGGAGATTCTTTGGTCCATTTATTATCTTTTAATGAATTTTTTTAAATTTAAGCTTAAACTTGTTCAGAGTAACTTCTGTTATTTGCAATTAACAACCCTGCTTAATACAGTTCTAAGTGATGATTACAGGTAAAATTAGTGAGATTGGCACCAAGTGATATAGAGTAGTTAAACATTTTGAGCTGGGCAAAAATAACTTAAAGCATTTGGTGGAAATTGACTGGTTATATACAGTTACAGGAAAGAGTATTGTATATTTTATTATTATTTGTAATTTTTGTGTTCTACATTGTTTAATCAATAAAAGTCTTAATAAACTTATGTATACACACACACACTTTTTTCAGAGAGCCATTTATTACTACCACACTGAATATATGGCAAATACATGACATTACCTTTCTAAAATCTTAAAATTTTGGAATTGCAAAACATTTAACCCATGGGTTTTGCATAATGGATTGTTAACTTGTTCATTTTAGCACAACACA
This sequence comes from Mesoplodon mirus, assembly GCF_964341445.2. NCBI lineage: Eukaryota > Metazoa > Chordata > Mammalia > Artiodactyla > Ziphiidae > Mesoplodon > Mesoplodon mirus. Next base: position 11,061,365 of record NC_138979.1, on the reverse strand, counting down.
GTTTCCTAATCTAACAGAAAAGATATGCAAGAAAATAGCATTTCTACTGGATCAAGTGGCCTGGTTAAAATGATTTGACATCCTGGTTTGACAAGATTGGAGATTATTCATATTTGTTTTGAATTTTACAAGGTTCAAATCAAATAGCAGAAGTTTTTAGAAAATAATTTTACTTGCCCTTGATATTACCTTTTTTTTCTGGGACTCTCTCTCCAATCTGTTTGAGATTTTAAATATAATTGGCTGACATAATATTTAAACAACTGCCAAATCAACATGGGTCATTACCAGAAAAAACATCATTTCTTGTAAATTCCACATCTGTTTAGGGTTCTTCTCTATTAAAGTCATGTAACTTAATCCTAAAAGATCTGAAAAGCTTATTTATTCACAGTATTCTGTATACTTTCCAGAAAAAGAGTCAAGTCAAAAGGTACCCCCTTTTCCCTTCAGTGTTGTAGCCTACTATGAAGAAACAGAACGTCTTTCTCTTGAGAAGTGTTGAGTATAATAATATTTTACTGGCAAAAGAAAGAAGGAAAATATTAGTTTAAATTGGGTCAAGAGCATAAAATGTCTACTGGCCAAAAGTCATACCGAAATGAAATTTTAAGGAGAAAACAATCAAAGCTAAAATATCCTTTGAAATATGCAGGTCATTCTTATCAAAGAGGAAAAAAATACATGTAGGAGCTTTATAACTTTGGAAATGATTACACATAAATTATTTGATTTTCCCAAGACCTCAGAAAGGGACATAGACTGCCTTAATGCAGTCACCAGAGTGAGAAGTGCAGAAATTAAATTTTGTTCAGGTACACAAAGTTTATCAGATTTAGAGATTTTTATCTTCCGCTAATCACACTTATAGAAGAATTAACATAAACTAAAATGTACATTTATTGATTTATAATGGTTGATATATCTTTCCAGTGACCACATATTTGGTTTTCTCCATCTAAGACTCTCCATCCCTTTTAAGAAGATACCCTGGAAATAGTAGTTTATTTGGTAAATATGAAGTCAAACCAAAGAGAGAAGGATAGTTTTCAGGGATGTTTCACTCACAATTAACTGTAGTTATCCCACAATATAGAATACCTCTTGAGTGAACAGAATATTCTTACCCGTTTGACTCAAGGTCATTCTTCTCTGGACGGTGCTAAATATACACTGCTAACTCTTGATCTTTGTATCATCATCCTTCCAGATCACACACTTTGAGTGAACATGTACCTTTTTCAGATTTGTAACAAAACAAAAAATCATAGTCTCAGTCCTTGGGAAGCTTATGGAGAACTTAGGCAAGTAATTCAACTTATTACAAGATCATATGATATATATTATGATCAGAACCAGCCAGAAACATGGTGTACCCTGAGAAAGCTAGTTAGATATTTGGTTCCCCTTCAAACTGATGTTCTTTAAGCATTTGTTCCACTTTCCTTTTGGGGAAAGACCACAGTTTTTGCACAGACCCCCCCCGCCACCACCACCACAAGCACAGTGCAGGGAAGGACAGAGAAGGACACCTATTGGCAGAGGTTCCCTCTCCTGGGCTGTCCTAAGCAGCTCAGCTTGGACTCCTAACTTGCATACCTTACTAGCAAAACAAAAACATGGAAACTAACCAAACTCACCCTCTTTGAAAGGCAGTTTAGAAATCCTTTATTGTTATTCAAGCATATTCTTGGGTCTTCTCACCTTCTGATTCCTAGAGCCTTGTTGAAGTAGTCCTTCTAAGCACCAGTGGTATTGATAAACACTACATCCTCTCTCTGCAATGTTCCTAACGACGTGTAAATCTTTTGAAGACTGGTGCCCTGGACAACTGCCTGGCTGGCTCTTGCCTAGTCTGCTTCAGGCCATGATCATGTTTTAGACCTGGGGCTATGGATGGGAGAGAGTCATCAGACTGAGGGATTAAAGAAGGCATTCTAGAAGAGATGATCACGTGGGAGTCAAAGTTTAAAAGTCAAGTGACAGTTATGTAGGTGGATTGGTGAGCAGAGGAAACAACATGGTGGCAAGTAGGGACGTATCACTCAGCTTGCCTGGAACAAAACATGTATGTATGGGGTTGTGAAGATGAAGCTAGAAAATCAGGCAGGATCCATGAGTTCACACGTTTCTGAAAGCTATGAGATATCACTGAGGAATTTTAAGTAGAATACCATAATTAACTCTTTATTTTAGAAAGATCATGCTAGCAACTGGGTGGGGTGGGGGGGATTAGACTCACAGACCTGAGACCCATTAAGAGGCCAGAGTATAAACTGCAGTAGTGGAACCAGAAGGAGTATTTTCAAGAAATACTTAGGACGTCACTTTATAGGATTTGATGACAGATTAAATGAGAAGGGCATGGAGAAAGATTCAAGTTTGTAAACTAGAAGGATGGTTTTACCATTCACAGAGATCAAGAATATAGTAGGATGAGCAGACTTGGTGATGAATAGAATGGAGAGGAAATGGGGATGGTTTTGCATGCCTAACTCACTAGACACTTAATTTTCACTCTAATTTTCCATCACATCTTGAAATAAATAGTCTCCAAACCCTCTTCAAAGAAGAGAAAGTGACTCACTTACTAATGAAAGCATGTGGGGATTTGGAGAACTTTCACCTCCAATCAAATGCATCTCTGTTTCTCCCCTAACACACACCCAAACCTGTCTTGCTCTTCTTTCCTCCTGTCTTTCCTTATCATGTTCTACTAAAAATGCTTCCTAAATCCTGCCCATCTATTTGTCAACATTTTCAAGTTGCAAATCAGAATTCAGTTCATTTAAATTATTCCCTGAGCAACCACCATTCCTGTTCATTTTAGCTTTAGCATTTATATGCTCTTCCGTAGTTAACTTGCTAAAATCCTGGCTTTCTTTCTTTTTTTTTTTTTTTTTTCGCGGTATGCGGGCCTCTCACTGTTGTGGCCTCTCCTGTTGCGGAGCACAGGCTCCGGATGCGCAGGCCCAGCGGCCATGGCTCACGGGCCCAGCCGCTCCGCGGCATATGGGATCCTCCCAGACCGGGGCACGAACCCGTATCCCCTGCATTGGCAGGCGGACTCTCAACCACTGCGCCACCAGGGAGGCCCCTGGCTTTCTTTCTTATAAATATGTATCATTTAAAAAATTTATTATAAAATTCTTTACAAGTTCAAATTCTTTGATATCAGCCAAAGTACCAGTGTATTATTGTCTAAAAGATAAAGTCTTAGTTAATTGACTTCTTGGTACACTTCATTCTGATAACTGACAAAACAGATAACACAATAAATTATTGAATTTTAAGCTTGTTGGGCAGCCTTCTTTATGTAATGGAACATTTTGACTTGCAGTCACTTTCTAAGGTACAGAGTATTATAGGATATTTCAGATTATTTGTGGGTACCTTTTTTTTTTTAATCGCTAATTTTTTTTTTGGCTGCGCCTCTCAGCATGTGGGATCTTAGTTCCCCAACCAGGGATCAACCTGTGCCCCCTACAGTGGAAGCACCGGGTCTTAACCACTGGACCGCCAGGGAAGTCCCTGTGGGTACCGTTGTTGTTCAATATCTACTCACAATTTTTTGGTTTGTTTTCTAGGGTAAGGTGTCACAGGAAATGGTTTCCCTTTAAAAGGAGTTGTTTTACTTTTTTGGTTATCAGGAAAGATAGAAGTCTGATAGCTGTCTGAAGGTTTCCCATGAAATTTACACTTTAAACAGACATGGAACAGCGCTGTGTCCCCACTTCCCCATGTTATATTGCTGCTAGCACATGTTGGAGCTCCACTTTTAACAGTAAGGGAATTAGACATTAGACATTTGTTTAACTCTTAAGGAACTTAGGTTTACATTTAAAAGATACTCTTATTACAGTATCAGTGAGTACCTTTCTGATCTGTACAGGCCTCTATTTTTTCATCTGTTTCTTAATCTTAATCTCTTAATCTTAAAATTGGTATATACTTGTTATGGGGATCTGGTAAATTGATGTATGTGAGAAGATTTTTAAGGAATACATCATATTATTCTTAGGGTGCCGTAAAAAAAAAAAAAGTACATCGAAAAACAGGGACTTCCCTGATGGTCCGGTGATTAGGACTCTGCACTTTCACTGCCATGGGCCTGGGTTCAACCCCTTGTCGGGGAATGAAGATTCCACAAGCCACAAGTGGTGTGGCAAAAAAAAAAAAAAGATATTCTTAGGGTGCCATTATGAATACTGCCTTAAATTTTGAGAGAACTGAGAAGCACATTGATTTTTTTTAAATTTTTTTAGTAGTAGTTTTCTTTTCTGAGAACGATTTAATACATTCAAGAAAAATCCCTGCAATCCTATTAGGTTGATTTCTGAAATGAATGCCAGTTTTTGACACTGGAATAGAATGGGACAATATGATCTTAAATGCACACTTTTGTTTCAAACTGTTTTTTTTTTCTTTCAGTAGTTCATGAATGGTATCTGTTTCTCATAATGTCAGTGATGTGGAATGACCTGGACATTATTTCCAGAAATTGTTTAAATCAGTCTTTGGTTTGATTTAGCACTGATGAAAGCTTTGCTCATCTTCTCAGCATCCTTTTTTATCAAGAGTAAAAGGATAAAAAAAAAAAAAACTGCAAGAGGATGTGGAGCAGTGCTTAACCAATGCTATGGAGGGGTGTTTATTAATTATTAGGATTCAATCTGGCTGTTTTCTCTTCTTCACAGGGGAAATGAGAAATCTCCTGGTGGTACAATCAAAATGATACTAGAAGCCATATCTTTGCAAAGCCAAAGTGATCTATTTAAAACTTAGATACATTGTATCAAGTCCAGAATTAATCTCACTGACACAAAAGAGGAATTCACCATCAATAGTATCATGGGCTTTTTTTTTTTTTAATAGATCTTCATTGGAGTATAACTGCTTCACAATACTGTGTTAGTTCCCATTGCACAACAAAGCAAAACAGCCATATGCATACACATGTCCCCATATCCCCTCCCTCTTGAGCCTCCCTACCACCCTCCCTATCCCACCCCTCTAGGTCATCACAAAGCACCTAGCTGATCTCCCTGTGCTACGCTGCTGCTTCCCACCAGCCAACTAGTTTACATTTGGTAGTGTATGTATGTATCATGGACTTTTGATGAGAGCGTTATTTCAATCATTAGAACTACCACCTCCATTTTCTTGTGTGGGTGGTAAGCTCTAATTCCATAATTTAAAGGTTTTCTTGCATCTTACCATCTTTATAATATCCCAGAGGTGAAAAACTTTTCCCGTATGCATTATAGAGGCAGTTCTGAAGCTGGATCACCTGTATCCAGGCCCTGGTTCCAAAACCAGTTTTAAGACCCTGGGAAAGTTACTAAATCTTCCTGTGCCTCGGCTGCTCATCTAGAACATATGGATAAAAATACCTGCCTGGTTGGGTTGTGAGAACAACATGAGATAGTACATATGAAGCACCACAATCCTTTGCTTTCTCCAAAAACATAACCCTTCCAAAGGCTGAGCCTAAAATAATTTTGTTCCGTAAAATACTGAAATACCTTTCCTTAAACAGATTGACTTTTTTTTTTAACCAAATTGCTGTGTCGTATTCCAGCCAAAACATTTATTTACTGAAGTGCCCAAAGGTCTTTAAATTAAGTCATATATGTTAGTTTCAATATCCTAGAAATTCACAGTGTTTCAGTAGAAGCTATTTTATTTAGGTGGAGAAAAAAATGACAATTTGTCATTTTCAAGTTTCAGCCAAATCAGTAGACTCTCACTTTGCTTTCTGCCAACTAAAATTAGTTTTTGGCAACAAGATTCAGGGTTATTAACTCTGAAGCTACTGGCGGTTTAAGTTTTTATCTATCCAAATTCTTATAGTTCAGGGAACAGAAAAACCCAATTTTTCCTCTTATAAATTTAATCCAATGTGAACACAAAATTTCAAGTTTCGTTCAGGGATGCCAATTCTTTTCGTGTTCAGTTTTTCCATGACGAAGCTCCTCTTGGATGCTAGTGAACAGGATTAAACCTCAGGAGCATGTGAGGCCACCTGAAAGTGCCGCATTGTCTTGTAGTCTTTCTGGGTCACTCAGTATTTGATTGTCCAGACTAATTGTGGGCAAGGAAAGCATGAATAATCAAATTGTACAGATAAGCTCTTGTATCTTATTTTGGCTGACGGCTTCATCCTTCTTCTCAAACCTTTTTTCCAGAAGAGCTAACAAGGAAAGTAGAAGCTTTGTTTCCTGTCTTTGCTTGACTTCCTCTGTCCTTTCAAAGAAATATTTACAAATGACATGATGTCTTCCTCCTAAGTGTCCCCTTCCCAACCATAAAGAAGTGGCATCAACAATATGCCTAGGTAGTAATTCCCTGAAAAGGTGGACTTGCGTGTTCTAGAACTTTCTGGTATAAAAAGGAAGACAGAACTTAAGCCTGAACTTGGCTTCTGGCTTTTTCTTTTCTTGATCATTTTCCAACAGTCTTAAAGACTATTTTCTTCTTTCTTCCCATTACAGGATTTTTGGCACCTCAGAAGTAATAATGGAAATAAACATTTAACAGATGGTCCCAGCAGTTTCCCTGACATACACGCATAGTACAAAAGGAAAGCATGTATAATGGAGTTGATTAGATCTTATTTTAATTTATTTTATTTCTCACAGAATATTTTCCTGGTCACATTTTTCATTTTTTTGTTTATGCTTTTTATTTCCGTGGTCCCTTACACACAGTTTCTGAATCATTTCTCGAGGTCAAGACCCTGTTCATCCCTTTGCCCCCTCTCTGCACCACAGAGAAAGTGTATCATAGTATCAGCACAAATGGCTTTGCCACAGCAGCTCTGCAGAGGTTAGGGAGTGTTCCCACATCTGCCTCTGGTTCTCTCGTGAAACCAGAGGTCATAGGGTGGAAGTAAGCCAAGGAAATATTAGCAACAGGGGGAAGAAAGGAAAGAATTGAGAGAATATACTAAGGGGTTTTCACTGATAAGTGGGAAAAAAAAAATCCTAGGGTAAAAATGTCAGCCCCAGGTAAGAGGGACAACAAATACTCCTGGGTGAAGCAGTCTGTGTGTTCATATTCCCACAGAACTCTGTTGGGTCCCTTCCTGAAAGTTTGAGAGAGGTCACTAAACTGTTGAAGCGAACAGGGCAGAAGCAAGGGTCTTGAGGGGCTGAGGACAAATCCAGCTCACCTTTCTACATTAAGACCTATCCTGGTGATCCTCTGAAATGAGACTGTAATTCGCCATTGTGACACCTAGTGGCTGGAAGCTGTATCTGCATCAGCAATGTACACGTTTATAAAATAATGTTTTTTGTTTTTTTGTTTTTTTGCGGTATGCGGGCCTCCCACTGTTGTGCCCTTTCCTGTTGCAGAGCACAGGCTCCAGACGCGCAGGCTCAGCGGCCATGGCTCACGGGCCCAGCCGCTCCGCGGCATGTAGTATCTTCCCAGACTGGGACACGAACCCGTGTCCCCTGCATTGGCAGGTGGACTCTCAACCACTGCGCCACCAGGGAAACCCTAATGTTATTTTTGATTTATAGAAATGGAAAAAACTTACCTTAAGCTGCAAGATCACAGTGTAATCACCCGAGAACAGAGCAGAAAGCCAGTTGTCTTTAATCACTGATTTGAAAGCTACATTTCTTAGAATTCTTAGATAGAATGTGCAGAAGCAGGTGGACAGAAATGTCAAGTCCTTGGCAAGGTCCATTACTATTTAATATCTGTCGTAGAGGCTAATGAAATAAGTGAGAAAACATTCCCTTAGTTTAACAACTTGATAAGAGGAAGGAGACAAAAAGTCAACCTCAATCAAGCCTTCTCACCTGGAAAGTAACGCCGCAAGTATGCTAATAAAGGCTAACTTTTGTAGGTCCTGATAGCAGGTGGCCTCGCTTGAGCCTTTCAAACTTTTCCTTCTTCATATCTCCTTGTTTAAGTATTAAATATTCTTATATGTGTGGGATGGTGCACAATACTGACTGAACATTTCTAAATCCTCAGGAATACCCACCTAAGTGGATACATTTAGACTGATAATGGGCTTAATAAAGTACTGGAGAAAATGAAGTGGGAGGAATCAAATTTTCAATTAGGTGCCAATTTTCTGTCATCTTCCACTCTCAGTGGTAGAGGCAGTGGCTAGCTCAGTGAAACGAGGTGACTTAAGGTTCACAGGACAGTCATAATAATATTAACAATATTATCTTCCTTTTTTTTTACTGTGCCAAAATTTAACCAATTTTCTATTGTTGGACAGTTTAAAATATTTTGATTGTTGCAAATTAATAAGCATCCTTGCACATAATGCTTTGTACCCAGCACTGATACTTTATTTTAAAAATTATAATGAAATATTTAAAACACATACAATACAGAAATCATTAAAAAAACACTTGCGTACCCAGGACTCTACTCAAGAATTTTTTAAAAACTCTAATGGCTTTTTTAAAAATTATTTATTTATTTATTTTGCTTATATTTTTTGGCTGCGTCAGGTCTTAGTTGTGGCACATGAGATCTTTTTCATTACGGCCCGTGGTCTACTCGGGCTTCTCTCTAGTTGTGGCATGCCGGTTTTCTCTCTCTAGTTGTGGCGTATGGGCTCCAGAGCGAGTGGGCTCTGTAGTTTGTGGCACACAGGCTCTCTAGTTGAGGCATGTAAGCTCAATAGTTGTGGCATGCAGGCTTAGTTGCCCCGTGGCACATGGGATCTTAATTCCCTGACCAGGGATTGAACCCTCATCCCCTGCATTGGAAGGCGTATTCTTTACCTCTGGACCACCACGGGAGTCCCTACTTAAGAATTTGACCTTTACCACTACAGTTGGAGCCTTCACGCATTCTTCTCCATCCCATCTCCTTTCTTATCCCAATGGTAACTTTATCCTGAAGTCAGTGTGTAACATTCTCCCACATTCCTTTATACTTTCACTACATGGTGTGTATCTCTAAGCCACACATATATTAACTGGTTAATGTAACTTTCTTGATTGCAAATGTAATGCATGCTCATTGTGGAAAGGTTGGCAAGATAATGAGGTACAAACAGAAGTATAAATAAAAATACAAACAAAATTGTTGCCCCAAACACATTATGAAATAGTAACCATCGTTAGTATTTTAATCTATTTTGCTCCTCTTATTACACACTTTACAAAATCAATTGGGTTTAAAACAATTGCTTTAAAATGAATGGGGCTGGGACTTCACTGGTGGCGCAGTGGTTAAGAATCTGCCTGCCAAAGCAGGGGACGCAGGTTCAATCCCTCGTCGGGGAAGGTCCCACATGCCGCAGAGCAACTAAGCCCGTGCACCACAACTACTGAGCCTGCACTCTAGAGTCCGTGAGCCACAACTACTGAGCCCACGTGCCACAACTACTGAAGCCAACGCGCCTAGAGCCCATGCTCTGCAACAAGAGAACCCACCGCAATGAGAAGCCCGCGCACCGCAACAAAGAGTAGCCCCCGCTCGCCTCATCTAGAGAAAGCGCACACAGCAACGAAGACCCAACAGAGCTAAAAATAAATAAGTAAATTAAAAAAAAAATGAATGGGGCTGTTGCATTTACAAGGTGCTGCTTTTGTTTCCTACCTCACTCAGTTCCCCCGCATCCCTGTGAAGTCGGTGATGTACTTTTATCTCCATTTTAGAGATGAGGAACAGAGGTCCTGAGAGATGAGTCAATATCTGAAGTTCTCTCAGCTCTCTCAAGTGAAGGAGCCAGAACTCACATCTGGATCTTTGGATTCGGAGTCCGGTGGTTTTTCTGTTATCCTAGTATCACCACCATTCTCCCTCACTGAGATCCCTAAGAATCAGTGATGGCCCTTCCTTCTCACTCTGTCTCCCTGCCCTCTCGTGACCTCTTTTTAGTTTAAGTGCCATCTTTATTTTAAATCAATTTTGCCTGTGTTCAAAAGTTGAGTGGGGAGAAGAAATACAGTGTAATTTACCTTAGAGGCCACATCTCAAAGAAATGGTCCTGGTTTTCAACTGTTACTGCTGTTACCCAGCTTTCTTCCCAGCTTGCATTCCAAGTAGAGGCACAGCTTTTACACGATGTTATCAGAAAGGCCCACGCTTCCAAAATATGCTTCAATTACTCCTATGTAGTAGAATCTCTCTCCGTGGACATGAGCTCCAGGGAGCAAATAAATTGGCAAAAAAAAAAGTGGGGGGGATTTCCATTAAGATGGCTCTAGATTTGGTCTAAGTTGGAATGTTAACAAACAGAAGATTCCACAGAAATACTGATGATCAAAAAGTTATCTTTTTTTTTTGCAGGGGGGGAGATTTTATTATATTCCTTTTTGCCTGGTTGATAAAAGGACACGTGGTTGATAAAAGGCTCTTTTATGTATCTTTTCAGCTGCTCTTTTTTTACTTTCATTGAAGACATCTCCAAACATTATGATTCATCTGTCTATTCCTGCAGCACTGCCAACCTTCTTTTCTATTAGAGAAATTCCAGTCACCAACTAAAGCATCTTTAGCATGGCAGGTGTGAGAAAGACTCTGGAAATTCTTACGGAATAGTTGTTTTCTGGTGGCGTCAGTTTTATTATATTGCTCATACACAGAAGTTGAGGATGTTACATCTTTATCCACCATCATCATTATAACATGTGTCAGACAGTACAGCATAACCACCACATTCCTGGTACTGTCTTTAGACTCCTTTGAGGTAATTGTTATCTCCATTTTTCAATTGAGGAAACTGAGGCTCAGGGTGGTTAATCAACTAGTCTGAGTTCACCTTGTTAGTAACAGTCAGAGTCAGAATTTGAATGCAGGTCTGTCTGCAAAGAGTGGTCCATTTGTGAAGCGCTTCTGTCACGTGCCATGTACTATAAGCTATACAGAGGTGACAACACCTGCCGTTACCCCAGGAGATCCCAGTTCAATGGGAAGAAAAAGACACACAGAGAAACAATTGCAGTGCAGACCCAGTGTGTGAATTGTTTTAAAGAAGGACTAGAAACATACCGTGTGAGCCCAGGGGAAGATTAACTCATATTTGGGGGAGGGTTAACCCATTTGGGGAAAATTAGGGATTGGAGGAGGGCCTTGAAAAGATCAAACTTCATCAGGTATCACTATGGAGTAGTTCCCATAAAGAGAACATTATAAATGTAAGTCTGGAGTTGGGAGAGTACGTCGTTGGTATTTAGATAATTGTAAGTGGCTACTCCCAGCCCCTCTGCCTGTCCTCTGTCATTCAAGTTTTTAAAAATTTGTTTTTTAAATTAATTTTTATTGGAGTATAGCTGCTTTACAATGTTGCATTAGTTTCTGCTGCACAGCAAAGTGAATCAGCTGTATGTATACATATATCCCCTCTTTTTTGGATTTCCTTCCCATTTAGGTCACCACAGAGCACTGAGTAGAGTTCCCCGTGCTATACAGTAGGGTCTCATTAGTTATCTATTTTATACATAGTAGTGTATATATCTATCATCCAGTTTTAAATAGAGCAGGGATTGGTTCTCACCTTTGACCTAATCCCACCCTGATTAGAAATGACAGAGCCGACCAATGACATCGAAGGCAGGCGGCAGGGAAGAAAGCTGTGGCCGGCAGATTGGGGGAGGGGGGCACGTGGCAGTGACCACTAAGGCTCAGAGACCAACCAGCTGCTCTGAGAAGCCCCTGCCCACTCCCTCCCCACGGCCCAGGCTTCCATTGCCAGTTTCCCCTTTGTAACTTATTTTTCTATTTAAAAGGACACTTGATTGATGTTCATTTTGTCCTTGTGTCTGTACAAAGTATAAAGAAAAATGTGTATAGCAAATATCATGGCAGCTTTCAACCCCTCCATGAGGGAGGAGCCTTGTCTGTTCTGTTCACTGCCACACCTCCAGGGCCTAGACCAGAGCCTGGCACACACTGCTTGGCCAAATGAATGTGAACACACACTTACCGTATGAAGCTCTGTCTGGTGGGAATGGAAGAATGTGCCGGCTAGTGTTGACATAAGGAGAGATGGGAAAAAAGTCCTGGATGAACTGGACATGTTTCACCATTTTGCCTAGGGCAGCCTGGTGCGAGTTTTGTAGGGCTGGAGGTGATAAAACCCTGTTACCAAAACCTGGCTGTCCCAGGTGAGTGGGCATCTAATATATGCAACCCTTTCATCTGCCCAGGCCTCTCTGCTTCCTGAAAGGAGAAGCCAAGGTACGAGAACGCTGCTGAGTTTAATGCAAAGTGATGCCAAGAAGAGGGCTCCCCTGGTGGCGCAGTGGTTGAGAGTCCGCCTGCCGATGCAGGGGACACGGGTTCGTGCCCCGGTCCAGGAAGATCCCACGTGCCGCGGAGCGCCTGGGCCCGTGAGCCATGGCCGCTGAGCCTGCACGTCCGGAGCCTGTGCTCCGCAACGGGAGAGGCCACAACAGTGAGAGGCCCGCGTACCGCAAAAAAACAAAACAAAACAAACAAAAAAAAGTGATACCAAGAAGAGAACGCAAGGTGACTCGGAGTCTAAAACTGTATTGTGCAAACAGACAGGGTGCCAGTCTCCTGGGTAAGAAAGACTCCAGAGAAGGAACACTGGTCTCTGCTCTCAACATGCTCTCCAAGGCCAAAGCAAACCTCCACCAGAATTCAGTCCAGGCGGCCCTGATTTCTCAGATAGATCACCAGCAGAAACACAGCGCTCACGCTCAGCAAGTAAGGCCTACTGAGGACAAAGCACTTGCAAGCTTCTTAGCACTGAATGAGCTGAAGAAGCCATTAGCCCCGCCCACGTGCTCCCCAACCAAGTACACAGACTCACCACACCAAAGCCACGGCGCCCTTTTCCCAGGAGGAACGTCTCCAACTTCTGTGGTCTTAAGTCACAAAGCTTGAGTGGTGGTTGAACTTGAACCGAATGGTAGGCAGTTCACTGTGTTGGCAAAGTAGACAGCACCCCAGGGGTGTGAGGATGTAATGCAATGATTCTGTCAACCTTTCATGTTTCTTTCAATGAGACAAGAGGTCTCTCAGGTCCCGTAATGGGCTGGCTGCCCAGATGCAAGATCTTCGAGAATGTCAGTCTTTGCTGGGGAGCCACCTCCAGGCACCTGCTCTGTCTTCATGCTCCATGGCAACTGAGCACCACGGGAAGCTCCCAGGCGCCTGGCCTGTCTGTGGCTGCCAGATGCGCCCAGCTGACGAAGAGAAACCTCATCCCAGGCGCGGCGCTGAGAGAGACGTCAGGGCGCCCCACCCTCCAGCCACCTTCCCTGCTGGGGGCGGCGCCCCCTCCGTACCCGGGCTCTGGGGGGAGAAGCAACAGGGCAGCGGGCGGCAAGGCAGACCCTCCCAGCAGGAGCGAGCTCTCTTCTGTTCCTGCCAGGCCAGTCTCGTGTTCCCCACGCATTTCCAGTTTCACCGAGAAGAGGAACTAGCCTCAGCGAACTACGAGCTTTGGGCGAGCTCTCCTTCGGCCTTTTTGCTTTTTCCTCACATTCCTGCTGAGGGGACAGGAGAGGTAACTCAGCCTGGTTTTTTCATAGCTGTTCTGGAACGTTTGAGGAAAACCTTGGGCTTTGCACAGCCGCTCCCTGTGTGGGAAGTCTCTTGCACTTTTCTTCCTTCTATCTTTCCTCTTTGTGTTCCCCCCGCCCCCGTATGCTGTCCTGTTTTCTGAGGCAGGAATCTGTCTGCAGGCAAGGAGGCAAGGTCAGGGAGTTGATCGCACCTCTGGCAGCTGATGACGCAGCGGGCCTGGCCTCATCGGTTAGTAATTGTCGACACTTGGTCCAGAGGAATGCGTTAGGAGTCGTACTCACCTCCATCAGGTCGCTCTCAGGCCTGGTCAGAGAAGGCAGGCCGTGACTCACATCATGGCGGGAGAGACCCAGCCACTTGGGCTGCAGGGAAACGACAGGAAAGGAAGGGCCGGGAGAGGAGGACGTCTCTCTCCGCATCCCCCCGCCTCCTGCCCCACCTCAGTCTATTCCATAGCCCGCATCCCCCCAGGCACTCTGTGCTGAAGCCAGGCCCCTACTCGGCGTCCTCAAAGGCTCCGCCCATGGGGGGATGTGTCTTCCTCTATATGTACCTCCCTCCTCACGCCTCTGTGCTTTTGCATGCCATTTCCTCTGCCTCCAGTGCTCTTCCTTCAAGTCTACATTGGTTTGGTCTTGTGCTTCAAAGCCCAATTCAAAAGTTTTCTCTCTTTGGAAACTTTCCTCTGTTCCCCTTTGCAACCGGGAAGCCCCTTGGGCAAATCCACGTTCTGTAAGGCAATTATTAGATTGTCACAGCTTTTGTATCACAATTTCAGCAGACTTGGATTACCTGAGGGCAGGGACTGCTCCTGGTTCATCTTCGGATCCACTTTACCAACCAGGGGCTGGCACATAGCAGACACTCACTAAGTGTCCATGGGTTGATTGTGGATCGAAGCAGACATACTGTGCCAGGGACACAGGACGCTGGCTTAATAGATGGATGATTTGAGTCCAAAGTCTGAAACTCTAAAGAGTTTGCCATCCTCAGGCCCTTATAAATCTGTTCACTCTTCCCAGAAAGATCCTCGCACATATGTAGTGGTAGGAGGGGTCCTCTCACGGGTCTCCAAGCGCAGGGACTGCCAGTTGCAGGGTACAGCATTAGCGGATTTCCTTGGCCATCATGTCTGCGCCGTGTCAATAAGAACTTATAAACTACCTACTCAGCGCTCAGCTTTACAATAAATGAAGTGGAGGATCCAAAAGAGGTAAAAGATATAATCTCTACTCCTATTGACCATAAGGACAGTGTGGCTGAAATGAGAACATATCAGTCAACATTGGCCCACCCATGGATGCTCGGGAGAATCACTAAATGTTTTTAAATAAAGAAAATCCTGCTTCTAATTTCCCTGGATCTTCCTATATACTCATGTTAGAAACAGCTGGACTGAAAATCAGCGCTTGCATTTACGAGCACCTGCTCTTGAATTTGAGCTCAATGTGTTGATTCACCAGGCAAGGTGGAATCACAGGATGGAAACTCTGGTTTTGGCAGGAGGGAGGGATGAAATGGAGTCAGAGAATTGTCAAGAGATTCTTGGAGTAGTTCCCGCAGGAGATGGCCAAGGCTAGAGGAGGCTGCCACGAAGAGAATAAAATAGAAGTGGGGGACAACACGGCTTTTGTCAACCTCTCCTAAGACTACACACAGCTCTTGAAGGAGGAGGGAGGCTGGAATTGTGCCAGGATAAAGAGAGGGTAGCACAGAAATGGAACCCCAAGCAAAACAGGGATTCTTCTATCGCTGAAGGCTGACGTTACATTTTAAAGTATATGCGCTCAGGTTGTGTTTAGACTCTATTTGGCAATATTCAGTTTGTTGGATGCTCATTTGCTTTGATGTATTGCCTATGCTTCCTGGCATTGGTGATTAGCTCCAAGCATCCAAAGAAACCAAGAGCCACTATTTCCCAGAATTACTTCATCATTAATATTAATTGGTATTAATTAGTTCATATTTATTATCATTAATTTAATTATTATCATGTCTGGTCTTGAGTTATCCTACTGGGCCTGCATCCAACAACAACGATGGGTTGTATTTCTAAATAAGAACTTGCATTTTAAAATATTGTTATTGGGACTTCCCTGGTGGCGCAGTGGTTAAGAATCCGCCTGCCAAGGCAGGGGACGTGGGTTCGAGCCCTGGTCCAGGAAGATCCCACACGCTGCGGAGCAACTAAGCCAGGGCACCACAACTACTGAGCCTGTGCTCTAGAGCCTGCGAGCCACAACTACTGAGCCCACGTACTGCAACTACTGAAGCCTGTGTGCCTAGAGCCCGTGCTCCGCAACAAGAGAAGCCGCCACAATGAGAAGCCCACGCACTGCAAGGAAGAGCAGCCCCTGCTCGCCGCAACTAGAAAAAGCCCGCGTGTAGCAACAATGACCCAATGCAGCCAAAAATAAATAAATTTATTTTTTTTTTAAAGTACATTAAAAAAATATTGTTATTGGGCTTCCCTGGTGGCGCAGTGGTTGAGAGTCCACCTGCCGATGCAGGGGACACGGGTTCGTGCCCTGGTCCGGGAAGATCCCACATGCTGCGGGGCGGCTGGGCCCGTGAGCCATGGCCACTGAGCCTGCACGTCCGGAGCCTATGCTCCGCAACGGGAGAGGCCACAACAGTGAGAGGCCCGTGTACCGCAAAAAATATATATATATATATTGTTATTGCTTTAAAAAAAATATCAAATCGTTGCAGAAAACACAGGCAATCCATATAAAGATATGTATAAATACATGTACCAAAATTACTTATAAGCTCATAACTCCAAAGTAATTATTATTAACATTTTATTGTCCCCTTTTGGTGTTGTCTTAATGTTTGTGTGTATGTTTTACTTATTTATTCTTGGCATATGCATTCTTTTTTTCTTCAAATAAGAATCTTTCTACCCTCTCTTTTTGCCTGGGACTGGGAGTATATGTAGGAGGGGGTGAGGAGGAAACAAATTCCACCAGAAAACTGAACTTTGACCCCCCTAGGACTAGACCTCTAGCCCTCAAATACTCCTAATTGCTCATCTCTGTCTTCTTAGTCCTGGAGGAAGTTTGATTCCTAGGCTTGCTTTTCCTGCCCCCGGTCCCATCCCCCAGTCCCCACTCTGTGGGCCTAAGGGAGTTGGGAGTGAGTAGACTTGGTAGGTAGGGGCTACTGACCTCATGGATGTTAGAACTGATCCTGATGGAGACCTAAACCTCAGACGACCTTTGACCTGCACGTGGGGAGATGAATTCTCCATGACTCCTGAAGATCCTTCAGCATCTCCTTCCTTGGGGTCATACGGGTGTGTTGGAGCTCAGGGTGGACCAACCCAAAACATGCCACAATGGCATATTGACTATCCTGAAATGAAGTCGCTTGAGAAGCAGCCGATGCAAGAAGGAGAACTGACCTTCCTCTGTCCCTCTGAAAGCAGGACATCAATCTCTCATGAGAAAGGTGCCCTCACTGCATCTGGAAGTAGAAGGACACCCTTCCTGTCGGAGACAGGGAAAATCGGCGGAGAAGCCAATACAGACAGACGTGGTTACTTTTTTTTTTAAAGGGAACTTTATTTTTATTTATTTATTTATTATTTTGGGGGGCTGCGTTGGGCCTTCGTTGCTGCACGCAGGGTTTCTCTAGTTGCGGCGAGCGGGGGCCACTCTTCATTGCGCTGTGTGGGCTTCTCATTGCCGTGGATTCTCTTGCTGCAGAGCAGGGGCTCTAGGCACGCGGGCTTCAGTAGTTGTGGCACGAGGGCTCCGTAGTTGTGGCACGAGGGCTCCGCAGTTGTGGCTCGTGGGCTCTAGAGCACAGGCTCAGTAGTTGTGGCGCACAGGCTTATTAGTTGCTCCGCGGCATGTGGGAATTTCCCAGACCAGGGCTCAAACCTTTGTCTCCTGCACTGGCAGGCGGATTCTTAACCACTGTACCACCAGGGAAGCCCAAACGTGGTTACTTTTTAAATTGACTACCCCAAGCCCAAACTCTGTTTAGATTTTTCACTAATCAGGCAGCCAAAACCCGAGTTTCTTTGTCCTGTGAATTCCTCACAAACTTATTGTTCCTTTGTCTAAAAAGTACAAAAACTGTCTGCTTTGGCCACTTCTAAGGTCCTGTTTCTATGAGACAGCCATGTACATGAATTAACATTTGTTTCTTTTTCCCTGTTAGTCTGTCTTTGACGTGTCAATTTCATTATTAGTCCAGACACAAGAACTCAAGAGGAGTAGAGGGGGGAACTCCCTCCTCCCCAACAGGTAGTTCAAATGGAGGCTCAGAGGCTCTTAGGGGTTGAAAGGCCTATGTGTAAGGCGTCTTGCCCAATCTGCCATCCAGTATAGGAATCCCCTCTCTAGCATCCTTGCCAGCCAAACATTACCAAGAATAAGGAAATCAGCGTTGTTTATGCCACCACCGGACACTCCAAAGACCAGACAATTCTGTTGTTATTTTGAGCTAAATTTGATTTGAAATGAGATGAAATTATAGAAAAGGTATTTACTTTATTGTGATTTTTTTTTTTTTTTTTTTTTTGGCTGTGCCACATGGCATGTGGGATCTTAGTTCCCCGACCAGGGATTGAACCCATGCCCCCTGCAGTGGAAGCGCAGAGTCTTAACTACTGGATCGCCAGGGAAGTCTCTTTACCGTGACATATTTGCTGTCCCAAGATATTTCTATCTTAGGCTGCACTGAAAGATACATAGTTTTTTAGGGAAGGGGAAGGTCCATGTTCCTCCTGAAATTATATACAAAACCATGTATGTGCCTATGTGGTCTTTCATTGTTTTTCTGGGAATGGGGGCCAGAGCTTTCATGGGATTCTCTCAGCCCAAGGGTCCCACAGGGCTCTGTGCCATCTCTGAAGTGCTGTGTTAAGTTGATTTTGTCACATGTAAAAGAAAGACAGATGGGATCTTGCTCAGATCTCGCTCAGAGGAAGACATACTGACACCCCTGCCTGGCCTGCTTGTTGCAGGGGTGCCAGAGCTTCGTCTGTTTTTAGCCCAGAATAAGCTCCCCTTCCCCAAGCAGAGCCCAGAGACCGTGCCTCTCTCTCAAGGCCAGCCACGTGGAGACATGATGCCGTCAGAGCCTTGGTTTCAGATCCTGTTCTCATTTCTCAGATGTGTCAGCCTGTCTGCCTTGAATTCACGTCCGTACTTTGGAGCTATGGGGAAGGCGTGAGGGATAGTGGTCGTGTTTGTAGAGCCCAAGTGTGTCACGAGGGTTTTCACACAAAGGGGTACAGAGGCTCACGCATTCCTAAGTCATCCACACACCTGGTCAGGAAAAGGAAATGACTAGGCCACATCACTCAGAGCATGTCTCTGCTCGTCCTCCAACACACACACACACACACACAAAGGGACACTTTTCTCTCCTGTCTTTAGTAGCAAGCCCTATCTAAGGGCTACGTCGTCTCTATGTCGATTTAGTTTGAAATATTTTGGTATAATCTACATCCTGCAAGTAGTGAGGAAGCATCTGAAGTGTCTGAATCAGGCACCGACATTCCAAAGGTGGTTAGTTAGCATCTGAAATGCCCTAATTAGGGATTGACACTTCAGAGGGGGGTGACTTAGCACTTCAAATGTTATTACTGAAATCTACACCACAAAGGGTATGTTCATAAGCATAATGGATGTTAGGAGTAAACTTTTCATTGGTGGAATGGATGGTATTCAAGTCATACAAACTGGCAGCACCAGGTCGCAAATAAAATAAAGGTAAACAAACTAAAGCCTCCATATGTAAATATACTCTTTTTTTTCCTGTCCTGTGTGGGATCCTTCAAGAGGTTTCATAGCTATGGGATTAAATGCAAAATACTTAACTTAGCAACTCTGCAAGGCTTGGCTACAGCCCGTCTACGCATGTCAGCGACCCTCACTTCTGCACATACTGGTTTTGCTTCAGATGCACAGTCCCACCTGTGTGGCTCACACGGGCAGTCTACTTCCCTTCTTAAGACCTCCTCATATGCTGTTTTCTTGGCGGGAGGCTCTCTCCTAGATAGAGCTCCGCTACTTGCTGTGTGAACTTGCTTAAGGCACTGACATTTCTAAGCCTCCACTTTCTCATCTATAAAATGGACGGGGAGGAAATCACTCTCTACAGTATTGCTAAGGATTAATGAGATTATGTCTATAACAGGTTTAGCTCAGTGCCTGGCGTATGTTAAATGGGATCATTGTGGTTTTTTATTAATCACCTAGCTAACTCCAAGTTGATCATTAAAACTCATCTCAAGTGTCTTTTTTTCTAGGGGGTTTCTCTAGTCACCCACCCCCAAACCAAGATAATGTGTCCGTGCTCTAGGCTTTCACAAAGTCTGGCCAACCTCTGTGGAAGTACATACCATACGGTATAGTAAATTTATTTTTATGCGTTTATCTCTACCTAAAACCATTAGTTCTATAAGGGCAGGAAGTGTGTCCCCCTCCCCGTTTTTTTTAATGTCCCCAGTGCCTAGTATATAATAGATACTCAATAAATATTTAATCAGTGAATGAACAAGTGCATGAATGAACTAATTAGGGATGTGTGGCTCTCTGCAGAGACACCTGGGAGGGGCTTTGAGAATTACCGTCCAATGGTGGAATCCGCATCATGCAGAAGAGGAGTAAACCAAGTTGATTTGCTCAATACATGCAAGCCCTTCTGTGACTTGAAAAAATGGAAGGAGCCGCCTCAGTGGTATTTCTTTCTCCAAAGTGATTTCAACAGAGGTTAATAACAAGGTAAACTGGATTTACCCACAGGATAACGCTATCTGACATTATCTGACATTCTATGAAAATTCCACTCGAGAAATAAAGTTTTGTGAAACATTTTCAAATGACTATTTAGGCTTTATTGCATATTGATTCTATATCTTAATATCCTTAACTCTTCTCCTAAGTATACGTTTTAGTTTTCAAATGATCTGTATCTCTTTTTGATCAGTTCTATTACTTATCCTATATGGAGCTAATATCAAAGCCAGTCTTATTGATAGGATGACACATTCTGTGAGACTTTTGCTTGGCTTTTGGGAAATGGAGGTAGAGTTGTAAATTATTTGCATCACACTGTTGGGTTTTAGGTCCATTTACTGAAAGCATAGGGATGGCAGAGGAGGCCATATTGGCTTTAAGGCCAGAATGACTTTAAACCAACAAGGGCTTTAAAACCAAAAATCAAGTATCTTGAGCTGAACTAAACCTCTAAATTCAGTGTTATTGAATGTTGAAAAAAATGTTAAATTTCCAGAGAATAGCCAAACCCCAAATAAATCCAAAGCCAGAGATACTTTTTCCAATTTGCAGTAGCCATATTAATCATTGAATGGGGAATATTTTCAAGCTATAGCTTGTGTACAAGCTTCATGTAACTGGGAAATTCCCATGTTCCCTCTGGGGCAAGTCTTGCTTTCTTTAGGGGCTTTCCACTAAGTAGACAGTTTGTGAATACGTAAAAAAAAAAATAGATCTAATCTACTCATCAAGAATGGTCTTGTCTTTTTATTGGCAACACTGGATTAAACATTTAGCAATTTTTCCTGAGGCTTTTTTTGGAAAAGTGAAGAGACTCATATTACCTTATGAAAGAACCAGATCACTCTAAGTATTTATATCTTACAAGCATTTTTCTTCATTACTTTATACATTTTTCTCTGCACCCATTGGGCAAGTGTCTAGAATAGGATAAAAGCTATGCCTTAAGACTAAGGTGGCTCTTTTCAGCACCAAGTAGAATGAAGACCAAAATAAGCAGCTGAAATGTGATGCTTTCTGTAGAATAGGTTTGAATAGATTTGAGAATTATTTGGCTCCCTGTTTTGGTCAGATGAACAGAACATTGGCTATATCTTGACTCCACTTGTGGCCATGTAGGTCGGGTTTATTGATGTTCATTCCTAAGAATTTTCCTCGGCTTTAATGAAATATAAGTATGCTATTGTTCTTATGATGTATGTGACAACTGGTCACACCTTGTAGATTGCATTAGGAAGACCAAAATTCCTGTCAAAAGCCCACGAATTACTAAGAGGCATCACAGCCACAGACAAAAATAAGTCATTATAAGTTTTCTGTAGGTATTTCATTATCTGAAAATAGGTACCATACGGTGCTTAGGACAGGCTCATGATAAAGTTTACTAAATTTCTTAAAAGATTTCATGTTGCATAAAGTTGATAAAAGACTAACAGTCTCAATCTCATTATACCAAGATTCCATTTGTATTTTCTTTTCTAATTTTCCATGTCAAAAATAGAGTGAATAAAATGATAGCAAGCATCTCAACAGCTGGATAGTGAAATTAATCTTATAAGGGTGCCTCACTCACACCTATATGTCACTATGATTGTTTAATGGAATAATTTTAAGGAATACCAAGGGAATATCAGGCTCACAGTATTTTTAACCAGGGAAATAGCATGGACTTTAAAAAAATTCTCACAACTGTATTTTACAAATTCTCACCTTTTTTGGCCTTGGATACACTTAGAATTTCATTTCTTGTTTAAAAGATTCCACACTTACAAAGCAGGAGGAGGAGGAGAATGTCAATAGTCAAAGTCTGGCTGAAAAATAACCTTAAAATCCTATAAGTCTATAGGAGGAATAATGTCATGTCTCTGAATTTACAACAAGTGCCCTGGAGGTAGTGCTTAAGAGGTTAGAATTTTCTTAGATTAAGCAATCCTGTGAGAATTCTAAGATACTGGCAGATGTGAGAAAGTCAAGTATCTGAATTACTTACCACTTCTCTTAAATATTGAAATCAACATAGCCTTGAGCTTTAAGAAGATATTCTGAAACCATGACCCATAGGATTAACAGAGGCTGGTGACTAGCAAAAATTCTTGAGCCTGTTTTACAGAACAGATAAAGCAACAGCTTGTTAAAAACCCCTCTGCTTGTAAACTGCCTTCACTGATTAAGCCCCCTTTAGTTATTTCTTTCTTTTCTATTTTCCTCTCTTTAACTGCATACCCTCCAAGCTTCACATAGCCTGTGGAATGGATCACAGGACTCCTTAACCACCTCTATGGATAACACCTCTGACATATGGGTTGCTATAGTAACAAGACTTACATTGTTTTTTAGGAACTTGGAGTCAGCTTTGTACAGGTCAGGCTAGCTAAGACGAGTTGGGACCACCAACCTTAAAACTGGGTCTTCAATAAATGACCTTCTGACATCAGAGGGCCAAAAACTCCACTGTCAGGTCATGTTAAGTGCCTCCATTTTCAAATATGCATCCCATGAAGAAGCACGTAACCCAGGTACACCTCCGTAGAACACCGATTACCTCACTTTTTCCCTACTTCCAACGACCTTTCCCCATGCCTAAGACCAAAGCACGTAACCCAGGTACACCTGCGTAGAACACCGATTACCTCACTTCTTCCCTACCTCCAACGACCTTTCCCCATGCCTAAGACCAAAGCACGTAACCCAGGTACACCTGCGTAGAACATCGATTACCTCACTTTTCCCCTACCTCCAACGACCTTTCCCCATGCCTAAAACCACCTTGCTTCTTTATCCCACAAATACCTCCAGCACCTCACCTTCAGGGAGGCAGATCTGAGACTTGTTCTCCCATCTCCTTGTTTGGTTGCCTTGTAAATAAGCTCCTTCTCTGCTGCAAACCTCAGTATGTCAGCGCCTGGCTTGCTGTGCGTCTGGCAAACACACCTGGTTCGGTAACAATTCTGCATAATGCAACGTTTGGGGAAAAAATACATCAGTGTATCAGTGTATCTCTAAGCAGATACATATGCAAAATGAATCAGCTCAGGCACCATTCTATAGGGTATGAATTAAATACTCTGCTCATTCAGGGCACTATGAGAGTAACCACATATGCCATCTAGGTCCTCCCCATTTATTTACTGTTTCTCAAAAATATCTTAAGTTGAATACTAAATAAGCAACCTCACCCCACTACTGAGAAGCACTTTACTCTGTGGTGGTTCTTTGTGTTCTTCTACCATGTCCACTACGGCTATGGTAGTATTTCCTTTACATTTCATTGTTCCTTAAATATGTTTATTTATCTTGATGTAGTGCCATAATATTTAAAGTAGAAACGTCAATAATTTCCTTCCCTGGAATGATTTTCCCCGTAAAACCAGAAACAGTTTTCAAGCTCAGGAACGTACAAACTAAATTGTCTCTGTAAATGTAGAAGACCATAATGACCTCTTAAGTTACTTGCGCAGCTGTATGCTTTAAATAGGGCTGGGAAGAGGGATGTTGGAATGGGGAATCTTTGAAAACAGCATGGCAACCTCCACTGATTTGGGGACCTCTGGGCATACCCGAGCAAGCTACTGTTCCATATATGCCACAATACATATAAAGTTAGCTTAGAATGGCAATATTCAGTGCACTCTATTGTATTTTTTGGCCCCAGAGAGCTGAGATCTCTTACCCAGTTTTGCTGGGTAAGAAAGCAAAAAGAATATGGGGGAAAACCGCTCTAGGCTCTTGGCTACAAAACAGTGGCTGAGGTGAGGTTAAAGTGTGTGTGTGTGTGTATAATCAGATTTTTAATAACCCTTTCTTTAATTACAATGGTACTCACAGTGATACACACAAGGTAATTTTTTCCATTTTAATGAAAGAACTGGGGATATTTACTTTGAAAAAAAATGGAGAAATGAAGGATGGTAAGGATGGTGTAGAAGGGACCAGATGGATGTGTTCAAGAGGAGAGATCTGTCCCATGGCAGAGGGATTTGACTCACCTTCAAGGATATAGGGATGCTAAGGGCAGAGTGAGAACCAGTGAGTAGATGTCATCATAGTGGAGAATATTTTAGCTCAAAATATGGACGAACTTTCTACCAAGTCAAGCTGTCTGAAGCTGATTGACTGAATGGTTACTTTTCAAGGACTCTGTAAGGAAAATTTACGCATCAGGTGGAAACGGCCTCTAAGATTTCTTCCAACAATGATGTTGGGGGAACCTATTATTCTAAATCTAAATGATACTTGCTCTCTGCTGAATTTCCCTCTGAACTAAGTTCTTTCAAAACCTGGGACAGAGATCAATTACATGGCTCTTAGAAGAGTGGCTTCCTAGAAGACTTACTTTTTCTTCAGCACATCCTAAAGCCTTGAGTGTGCTACTCAGTTGACTAGAGTAATCCAGACTAAGTATGACTTAGCCAGAAGCTTCTCTCAATGTCTCAAGGGAGACAAGATGTATCTTTGGCCCAGGAAGGTCAATGACATTCATTACATTAACACATTCAAAAGGGAAAATTAAAGATGAGGAAGAAATATGTGTGAACTCAACATCTTATATTGTTTCATCCACCAGTAGAACTCAGGCAAGTGGCAGATGAGCACATAATGTAATAAGAACTAAAGTTTGTTCTAATAATCTCTAATATTGCTGGAATGTCTATCATTTCACAGTATTGTTTCATTTTATCTTCAAAAAACTTTTATGAAATAGGTAGCTATTAGGCTCAGTTCTTAAGCACAGAGATGTTAATTATTACCCAAGCATGAACAACCAGTAAATGCCATAGCCGCGATCAAAACTCAGGTGTGCCTCCACTCCGACCGTCTTAACCACTATCTCAGAGGAGACTGGGGCCTCCCAAATATCTTGGATGCCTGCAGCCCAGGTATCCCTGAATCAGGTTCTCTGCAAAACATCTTCAACCAAGACCTTGAAAGGACAGCATCAATCCTGGATCACACAATCCCAGAACTATTTTGAACTTTGGAAACAATGGGTACCACCTATGTATAAATAATCATGTATAAGGAGGAATTGAAGAAATTAGTAATCTGTGATTATTTGAATTGCATGGGAGAAATTTGAAGGAGTAGACCAGTATCACACATAGGTGAAGGTGTACTATTTTTTTTTTTTTTTTAATTTTTTTTTTTTTTTTGCTGTACGCGGGCCTCTCACTGCCGTGGCCTCTCCCGCTGCGGAGCACAGGCTCCGGACACACAGGCTCCGCGGCCATGGCTCACGGGCCCAGCCGCTCCGCGGCACGTGGGATCCTCCCAGACCGGGGCACGAACCCGTGTCCCCTGCATCGGCAGGCGGACTCTCAACCACTGCGCCACCAGGGAAGCCCGAAGGTGTACTATTGAATTGTATTCGGTAATATAATGTTCTTTATTTTTTCTGAGGACAAAATAAAGACAATTTTGTGAGAAATGGCCTAGATCCAATACGAAGAATTAAATTCCCAGAAGAGAAAAATTGTAAAACTTAGGAATAGATTACCAAGGAAAGTTGCAACTTAAAAAATTATTCACCTCTATGGACTAATTTGTGCTTTGACTACTGGAATGACTACATGATACTCAAAAATATTCAGGGGCTTCCCTGGTGGCGCAGTGGTTGAGAGTCCACCTGCCGATGCAGGGGACACGGGTTCGTGCCCCGGTCCGGGAAGATCCCACATGCCGCGGAACGGCTAGGCCCATGAGCCATGGCCTCTGAGCCTGCGTGTCCGGAGCCTGTGCTCCACAACGGGAGAGGCCACAACAGTGAGAGGCCCGCGTAGCACAAAAAAACAAAAAAAAACCCATTCAGTAGGGGGAAAAAGTCAGCTAAATTGTTGTTTACTATCACGTAGTCTTAACAATCAAAATTATATATAATTTTTTCTTTT
The DNA here is from genome assembly GCF_964341445.2 of Mesoplodon mirus. Classification (NCBI taxonomy): domain Eukaryota; kingdom Metazoa; phylum Chordata; class Mammalia; order Artiodactyla; family Ziphiidae; genus Mesoplodon; species Mesoplodon mirus. The sequence goes on along the minus strand of NC_138979.1, from coordinate 11,035,237 downwards.
GAACTAGTTATTGAAGAGAAAACTAGGGCCCATCTCACTTGTCCCAAATGACCGTGCTGTGACATCAATGGCACATTGCAGAGCAATGCGTGCTCACAGTTTAGGTCTTTACACTTCGGGTGGCCAGTTTCTGAGGCGGAAGATTAAGTAGAGGCTGTTTGGGTTGAGCCTCCTGCTGCCTCTTGCTGCTTTTGGATTATGGATCCTGGTGCTCAGATAAAAGGTATGATTCTCTCCAGTCCATGTGCTAAGCCTTTGTGGGTGAGCAACACGTCTGGCTCTGCCAGCAACACAGATAAATCAACACTTAAACCTTCGGGAAGCCATCGAATACATAATGTTCCCTTGTTGATTCAATGATTCTTTCATTCCAGGACGGATAAAACACTAAGTAGTACTTTCCAACATGAAATTTGGATGTCACCCAACCCCTTGGAAAAGCTGACAATCTGCCCCCGGGAGTTGGTACAACTTTGCCAACACAAAGAAAGCGAGATCTACAGGGGACTTCCAGCTTGTGGCAGTGTGTCCAGAGGCTTTTCCTGACATGCGCTCTGAGTTGAGTCTTTGTTTCTCTTCCTGTAAAACAGGGTCAGTGAGACCACACGTACGAAAGCGCCAGTAACCAGCTTGGCTTGGTAACCAGCCAAGTCCAAGAGACATGTTATGTTAGGTATTGGTACAATTATTGGATTTCCCATTGATGGGGCATCATTTTACAATTCTGATCAGATATACACTGTTGAAAAATTGCCTTCCAAATTAATAATAATCCCCAATTATCTAGCCTTTACTATGTGCCAGGTACTGGGCTAACCTTATTAAAATACAAGATATTGTTTAATAAAGATCTTGTTTAATACTTATCCCATAGCTAAGGTAATATTATTATCTCTAATAATAAATGTATTTATATTTATTATTAATTTATAAATGAGAAAACTGAGGTTTAGAGAAAGTGAATAATTTGCTCCATGTTATAAAGCTTGAAAGAGTAGGCATCTGGTCCACATTTGTCTGATGTGTTATGTGAGAGTTCTACTATTGATTTAACTTTATCTCCTGCACTTCCAAAAAGGAAGGACTTTCATTCTGGTGAGGTGGGAATGGATCTGAGTGAATGTCCATAGTAGCTTCCTATCATGTTCAGCCCAGCATCTCCCCTACTCTGTGCATCAGGTCATGGCCTGATACTTGCTTGGTACTGTGGATGCCATGGGCGGCCCCATCCAGACCCTCTTTCCCAGCCAGTGCACCCATCCTGTAGCTGCTGTGACCCACAGCTGCCCCCATGCTGGGGGCCGCTCCATGCCTTCTGCTCCAGCCAATGCGGCACCCTTGTGTAGCCCCCACACACACCCTAGACCTTGGCAGCAGATGGTGGATGGGCACAAACCAGCCCCCTCACTAAAGATGGGGCCTAATTCAGGTGCGACTTGTGCTCCACAGTGTCCCAGTGGCAGCCATACTGAAGCTGGCCTCCAGCTAAGACTAGATTCTTGCTTAGCTTCCCCCTCCACCCGCAGACGAACTCTTTCCCCTTCTTCCCCTGTCCTGAGAGCAAGAGGCAAGAAGTCACTGGAGCAAGAATCCCCATTTTAGGCTCTGCTTCTAGGAAACCTGAGCTAAGACGGCTGGGCATTGTTGAGTTTTTCTATGCCTTGTTCCTTACTTCTTACTCAAAGAATTCCATGCCTTTAAAGCCTTCATCTAAATACATTTTCTCCCTGAGCTTATTTAGGTTATTTTTGTTGTTGTCTGGAACTAATCCTGGTTTCTTTGTTTTCATATGGGGGGAAACAAACCATCTTACAGCGAGTGAAGGTGTGATGTCACGAACACTTGTGATGGAGGAGTTGCTGGGATGCAGTTGTTTCTGTGATCTAATTACTGACATAAGAAATGGCTTAATACCGTTTATTTGCATCCCTGATTCTTGTCCTATGTTTACACACTTGCTGAGATTCCTTCTCAGACAACCTACCAGATAGTTCCTACTTGGTGTATGTGGTCACTAGAGCACTAAGTCCCTGTGACTGCCAGGCATAGAAAGGACAGTTGTCTTTTTCCTTCTCACAGTGTCTGAAATGTCTTTTTCTTCCCTCGGGGACAGCACCTTCACCTTCTCATGGCTTTCTCTCTTCCTTCCCTGCAGGCTTGCTCCTCAGGCTCCAAGGGAGGCTGTGGCGACTGCACTGAGGCATGACGACCAGGCTCTTATGTGTTACCCTGAAGCAACAACACAGCACTTCTTTGAGCTGAAGAAATAACTAAAATAAAAATGCACTCTCCAAGGGGGCCAATCTTACAATGTGAAGGAGAAGTTTCTCTGATAAACAGGCACAGTATTGACTGTGGAGGGAAAGTATCTGCGGAAACCGCCAAAAGGATTAGGCATTTCATTTCTACTAGTTAATCATTTATAATTGTAAGCCTAGGCAGATCAGTAAGATCCACCACAAAGAGATAAGAAAGTTGGAAAGCAGCAGAGGAACACTTACAAGTTCAAAGTCTCGAGGTTAGTCTCTGTGGCCAATGCAGTCATTTCATGGTTCTGGTTCCCACCCCCCAACCCCATTTTGGGCTACGGGTTGAAGGCAGGGTGACGACGACAGGGAAGATGATTTCAGGTTCAAAATGGATGGCGCCAAGTTCTTAAACATGTTGCCGTGCCTCCTGACACTTAGGACAGAACTCTTTGTCTTCCACAACTTTCCCTGTGTTTTTAAAATAAATTTATTTATTTATTTTTATTTTTGGCTGCACTTGGTCTTCGTTGCTGCGCGCGGGCTTTCTCTAGTTTCGGTGAGCGGGGGCTGCTCTTCGTTGCGGTGCGAGGGCTTCTCATTGTGATGGCTTCTCTTGTTGCAGAGCACGGGGTCTAGGCGTGGGGCTTCAGTAGTTGTGGCACGTGGGCTCAGTAGTTGTGGTGCATGGGCTCTAGAGCGCAGGCTCAGTAGTTGTGGTGCACGGACTTAGTTGCTCCCTGGCATGTGGGATTTTCCCGGACCAGGGCTCAAACATGCGTCCCCTGCATTGACAGGTGGATTCTTAACCACTGCGCCACCAGGGAAGTCCCACAATTGTTGTTTAGATTCCCACAGATAAATAGAAAAATCCTAGGTACTTATTCACATGTTTACAGATATACTAGTCAGCCATTCTAGTTTTCTCACCTCTTTCTTCCCATTTTCCTTCGATACGCTGTCTCTCTGGGTTGCCCATAGTCTGCAAAAATCTTGGAAGGAAATTAGCTCTAAGAGAGACTTTCTGTGCCTGGAAGAGATACCTCTAAGCTTTCTTTCAAATTGTAACATATGCTTGAAACACCCGCTCATCCAGGTGGTAATTTCCTGCTAACATCACTTTACCAAGTAATGGTCCCTTTCTTCCATGCTAAATATATTCGCTCCATGGTGTATAATGCAAATGTCTTTCTATATATAAAACACCCAATCATAGACACCTGCAAATGACCAAATGAGTTCTATGAAGGACAGAAAGCCATTTAGAGCTTATTAAACATTATTTGGGCCATTCATAATCAATGTGAATTGAGCTGAGCAGAGTAAAAATAAAACTTTAAATGGTAACTAATTTTTCTGTTCTCTCTGCCTTGCAAAGCCATCAAAGCAAAGATCTCAAAGTCCGTGTATTAATCTGTCTCTTATTAAAAGTGCTTGTTTTCATTAGGCAAGGTCTTCAATAATATCATTCTTTTCTTTTTTTTTTTGATTTTTGACCCTGGAGAACAGTGATTGGCTGGGCCCAGTGCTGCCCTCTGACCAGGGAGGGAGGTGAAGCAAGGCCTTATAGTGACAAGGTAGCAGTAGGAAAACAATTGTTTCTCAGTCTTTCCTTCCCATCCCCCTACTCACTCCTCACCCCCTCCCTGCAGACCTGCCCCTCAGTTCTCCTGTCAACCATCCCTAGCTCTTGGTTAGCTGTTAAATCTCCCTTTTTCTTTTGATAATCCCAAAAAGTCAGCTATCACTTTTCCCTGGACTAATAGTATACAAAAAATTCTTTCTGATTATAAAACTAATAAATATTCATTTTAACAGGTTTTGGGGGAAACTACAAAAATTAGGCAAAATGTAAGTCCATCTGTAACTCTACCTTTTAGAGATATTGATCTCAGGATTTTGGTGCCTTTGCTTTTTTCTTTAATTAAAAAATCGAGATCGTTTTTTATATCAGAACTCCAATATGCTGTTTTTCACTTAACACTATTTGGTAATCATTTCTCATGTCATTAAAATTATATTAAAGCATGATTTTAAAGTTGTCATCATATCACATCCTGTGGCTTCATCATAGTTTATTCTGCTGTTCCCTTGGTATGGAGCCTCTAGTCCCTTTCCGATTCTACTATTGTAAATTATACTGTAACATACTCTCCCCCCACATATCGGTAGTGTTTTTTAAAAATTTATTTATTTTATGTATTTATTTTTGGCTGCGCTGGGTCTTCGTTGCTGTGCACAGGCTTTCTCTAGCTGCAGCGAGCAGGGGCTACCGTTGCGGTGTGTGGGCTTCTCATTGTGGTGGCTTCTTTTGTTGCGGAGCACGGCCTCTAGGTGCGTGGGCTTCAGTAGTTGTGGCTCAAGGGCTCTAGAGCTCAGGCTCAGTAGTTGTGGCGCACGGGCTTAGTTGCTCCGTGGCATGTGGGATCTTCCTGGACCAGGGCTCGAACCTGTGTCCCCTGCATTGGCAGGCGGATTCTTAACCACTGCACCACTGGGAAAGTCCTAGGTGGTGTTTTAATAGGGGATTCTTGAAGACTCCAAGGAATGTCTCTTTAACACAAAACTGCAGAAACTGGTTACAGGAAGGAGTTATAATTTTGAAGAGAAAAGAGACTTCATTTTCTTGCTAAAAAGGTTAACTACCTTTGTATGTGGCTGAAGTCGGAGACATGAAGCAACTGCTGGTTTTCACTTAGGTAGGATGAAAGTGGGGTGAAAGTTGACCAGTTTTCAACTAGTAAGTCGAGTTCACAGGCTTCCTAGCTTCTACTTTCCATACAGCGTTTGAAAATGGAAGTGAGGCTGGCCCTTCCGTGTGTGTTGATGTCCACTGTTCCCATTGCCGACTTCAGACACACATGACATAGCCCTTCAGTGATTGTTTGTGGAAGGAAGAGCTAAGTCCATGAATTAAGTGTTCTTCAAAGAGAGGTATGTCCAAGGCAGAAGGGACACCTTCGTCCTCTCCCAGCTTCCATAGTTCTGTTTCTATTTCAAATGACTGCAGTTTGGGAAGTTCTTCCCTGTAGAAATCCACAGAAGGACCCTGACTCCCCCTAGTGGATGTCAGCACTAAGCAAACAGGCTGATTCTCCCCTGCAAGGTCCAGAAGCCAAGAATCTATGTCCTTAGATGCCCTTCTGAAATAATGGCAGCTGTGTTTCTGAAGGAGACTCTTCCCACTCCATGGAAGTTTTTGTCTTTAACAGGCCATCTGTGTCAATTGCTGCCACAAGACAAGACATCGGGGGATGTTTTTTTCCTTCAGGGCAGTATCCTGGCCTCTTTTTTCTTTTAATTAATTCAGCAGTCTACTGGGTTGTGCTTCTTTTTCACCAGTGTTAGAAACTTGTTAGCTCCAGATTCACTTTCTGCTGTGTCATGAGCTAGAGGCATTGCAAATATGAACAGAGCCCAGAATAAAGCAGCTGGGAACGTGAGAAGATTCAGATAAACTATTGGAAAATGTCATAAAATCACATTCTTTTGCTTTCCTGTAAATGTAAAATTTTAGGAATGTTGAGAAAAACAAAAGAGAATATTACAAGGGTTACCAGCAAATCACTTATTGAGGGCCATGTCTAAAGCCTCCATGGTATTATTTTTCAGAATTTAGCCAATCACCTCAGATAGCCATGTTGCTATTTTAAGAATGAACTGAGAAGCTTTCACACATGAATTGTCTAAATCCTATATTGATCTCTTCATGAGCTTATAAAGAAGTCGAGCTATAGCCTGATGAGGTGAACTGGTATCTGGTAAAGAACCTACCTACCTACTTACGGCCTCCCTCCCTCCTTGCATTCCTACCTACCTACCTATCGCCTTCCTTTCTGCCTGCTTACCTACCTACCTACAGCAAACTGCTTAAAAGCTCTGAGTCTAGATTTTATTTGCAAAATTAGAGGATTGAATTAGATGAGATGTAAGCAGCTCTTCCAGTTATCATCGGCATGAAAAAAACAGCACTTAGCTTCTTCTTAGAGAGCAATCTACGAGAAAGTTCCTTTCCTCCCACCACCATTATTATTGTTTGCTTGTGATCTAAGGCAAGTTTGCACAGCAAAGCAGGAACTATTTCTTTTTTCTAATTCCCAGCCCAAGTGTCCCCTGAATAGTTCACTGCTGTTCCGCCCAGGGGGTCTGAGCATCTCAGTCTGCACCCTGACAAGCAGGCAGCCTCTAGCATTCCATGTGTAGTTGCAGTGGGTTAAGAAAACCGTCCCCCATGTCATGGGAATCTCGAGACCGAGCCTGCTGTACTCAAATTCTTTGCCTTTTATTTAAACTGAGATCAGAGTGAACACTATAGCTCTGACCTGTGCAAATACAACAAGCACTTCAGCCCAGAAACAGTTTTACCTCTTTTATTAAATTGGGCTTTCAGTTTGTGTTTGAAGAGGAGCTATTTATGGGCTTGCAAACAAAGTGCTGGAGGAAAGGAATTTAAAGGATGTCCTTGAGCAAATTCAGGGGGTTTTATTTCAAGAGGCTAAGCTTCATATTAACCCTTCATCTCCTGGTGCACATTAACTCCATGCTGCTTCCCTGGATGCCTGGGAGAGATGAGTGGTCCCGCAGCCTTGAGAGAGTCACTTCCTCAGTGTGCTGGCTCGTACCCTGGAAAATGAGAGGGCTGATGGTGACCCCCTGACCACAGGGAAGGAAGAGAAGTTCAAGATGTGCAGGTCTGCTGTGGGGGAGATGGGGCCCGGTGACGGTGACTTGCTGTTTCCAGACCTTAGTCATGGCTATCTCATTGAAAGAATGCATGAACTTAAAAAATAATGATAATAAAGTAGGCTACTACTGCTGCTTCGGTGTGCCCGATGTAAAGTAAGGCTATAGTTGCAGATTTTATAAATCAATCTGTTGGACCAAAGTGCAATTAGCCAGGGTGGAGTTAATTTGATCACCTGCAGATGACTCCTCTGGCTCTTGAGGTGTAGACAATGGGCACTGTGATTTCACCTTTGTTTTTAGTCTTTTTTTTTTTGCGGTACACAGGCCTCTCAGTGTTGTGGCCTCTCCCGTTGTGGAGCACAGGCTCCGGACATGCAGGCTCAGCGGCCATGGCTCACGGGCCCAGCCGCTCCGCGGCATGTGGGATCTTCCCGGACTGGGGCACGAACCCGTGTCCCCTGCATCGGCAGGCAGATTCTCAACCACTGCGCCACCAGGGAAGCCCTAGTCTTTTCTTCTGCTTAGTCATTTGACATCTCTGGGTTAGGGAAAGTAAGAAAATAAATCTTTTATTTGATCACTTGGTTACCTTTTTAAAAGTCGGATGGGGGAGGCAGTTGAATCTCCCATCAGAACAGAGCAGCACCGTAATTCCCCAAATTCTTGCACGTGATGTTAATAGAGTAGACTCCAGAAAAAGGGTTTGTGCTCAAATGAACTGAGTTAGCATTTCTCAGTGTGAACAAAGTAATACCTGTTCTCACTGGAACCTCGGTTGACCCTGCTGCTGTGTCATCCCCTGACTGGTGACAGAAGGAAGGAGAGCATCCTCGTGCCCCCTGGCACTTGGACTTGGTTGGAGTAAAGTGGCAGGTCAGTTGCTAGGGAGTATGTGTCTCCTGATCAAATGACTGGACTCCAGTGCTGAAAAAATGGCTGCATTCAGAGTTGCAGGCACCCCATCAGGCATTATCCCCTGCCATCTCTCAGGCTGCCTGGTATACCTTCTGCCACTGCCAAGTAGCCCTGGACAAGAGAGCCCTGTCCTGGGCCCCGTGTTTAAGAAGACCCTGCTCTGGCTCTCTTCCAAAGGGCCCGTCCAGAGCCCATCTTCTTTCTAGACCTGTGGCTCTCAGAACGCGGTCTCCAGAACAGCAGCATCACATCATCTAGGAATGTGTTAGAAATGCAGATTCTTGGACCCCAATCAGAACTACTCAATCAGAAACTCTGAAGGACGGGGCCAGCAATCAGTGTATTAACAGCCCTCTCGGTGATTCTGTCTGCTCCAGTTTGAGAACTGCTGTGCTAATCTGGATCAGGCTCTGGGGTCCCCTCTCAGGTGGCTCTGGGCCCCCTCCAGGGCTTGCACAGGCCTCTTCCCCTGGTCTGAGGACAGATGTGCCTCCAGAGGCCAAAAGCAGATCTTGGAGGAAGAGTGGGAGACAGAGTTTGAATGTGGTGGGCTGGGTTGTTCACAGTCATACCCCAAGTACCTAAGTCATTATGCAAGTACATGTTTCAAAGTATGAGGATAAAACATACTGTATTTTATTAACATACAGTCTGTTAGTTTGACGTATCTTTTAAATATTTAGATATATAGTAGGCAGGCCTCCATTTTTCACTCTTATCCTAGACTCTGCAAATGTTAGGGTTAGTCCTGCTGCTAAAAGTCTATTCTTTCATTTACCAGTTCATTCATTCATTCATTCATTCATATATTAACTTATTTCTTCATTGATGTTCTTTCTCTGATGTGATGTTATCATCATACCTTTCTTTACTTTAATCATAGCTTCTTTTCCTTCACTGAACAGATTTATAACGGCTACTTTGAAGTCTTTTTTTTGTTAATTGTACCATCTGTTTGCTCTCACAGGCTGTTTCTGTTGCCTGACCAGGATCTGGGTCATAGTTTCCTGTTTCTTTGCCTGTCTTGTAATTTTTTGTTGGAAACTGGACATATTGTAGCAACTCTGGTACTTTCCTCACTCCCCTGCCCAGGGGCTTGTTATTGTTATTTGCCAGTTTCATTTTTTAATGATTGGCTAGATTGTTTTAGTGAAGATTCCTGCCACCCCCCCGGCCCTCCCACACACAGTGTTAAGCCTCTGATACTGCTCCTAGGGAAGCACAGCTTTGGGGGTGCCCAGTCACCCTGGGATGGGATGGGCAGGTCTTCTCTTTCCCTGACCACACCCAGCTATTAGGCTCCACTACAGCTGGCTGATTAATCCTTCTATTATTTTCGACAATACCCTAGAGGCATAAATTGCTCTAGAGACAAATTCAGTTACATTCAGGTTCTCTTGAAGGAAAAGTTCCCAAGGTCACTGGTATTTGTTCTGACCCCAGGAGGGGTCCACCAGCCACCTGCATCCTCAACTCCCTTCTGAGAATTAGCCAACCTCCTCCCAGTTACCCCTACCACAATGTCCACTGTCCTTGAGAGCTCTTAGGCTTGAATTTCTCTATACTGTGGGGCAAAAATAAGTCAATTCCTCTGGAAAGAGGTGAGGATTTATCAGTTTTAGGATCTGTTTCTCCCTCCAGGCAAAATTTCTGAGCCAGGGCTCTGGAGCTGGGAGCAGGGACAATGCACCCCTTCTTCAGCATGACACCCCCATTTTAGTTGTTGACCGCTTGCTACACCTAGCGTGAACCACTGCCTTACAAGCTGGACCCGGAGTGATGGGGGCCCCAGGATTCTCAGCAGTACTGCATGCAGGGTAAAGCCTACCTTCCATCAGTGGGGGCTTGAGGGAGGCCCCACCTCTCCACGGCACTTGCCCACAACTTAGCCTCAGCAATAGGAAGTTGAGGCTGGATGAGAATGCTGATGTCCTGCTCCTCCTAGGAAGACAGGCCGCCAACTGGGAGCTGGGGGGAGGAAGCCCTGCCATCTTGGCTCCACCAGCCTAGAGGAGAGTCTCTTCCTCACTGAACCCAGAGGGCCAGGAAGGGAATGGCTCAAATACCAGTGACTCCTTTTGCTTAATGAATTTTCATAGATTTTCTTGGATAGATGTTTTTTTTCCTTTACTGTATGCCCATTTCTAGGGGTTTTACTTATTTATTTATCTATTTAAATTATTTATTTATTTTTTGGCTGCGTCAGGTCTTAGTTGTGGCCCGCGGCATCTTTCGCTGCGGCGCGTGGGCTCTTCCTTGTGGGGCGCGGGCTCCACAGTGCACAGGCTCAGGAGTTGTGGCGGGCGGGCCCAGACACCCTGCAGCATGTGGGATCTTAGTTCCTCGACCATGGACCGAACCGACGACCCCTGCACTGCAAGACGGATTCTCAACCACTGGACCACTGGGGAAGTCTCTCTAGGGGTTTTAAATGGCTATTTAAAAAAATAATTTTCACCAATTTCACTGGGAAACAAGTCTGCAGAGGTCCTCATGCTGTCATGGTGGAAACTGATCTTTGTCTAAATTTATTGGGACATTTCATATTTAAAGTCTTTTAGCGCACCTTTTTGAGATTGTTTTTGAGTCACATTTATGAGTAATAAAATAATTACCTCATTGTCAGACTTCATACATAATGGAAGTGTAGTTGAAATCATACCCTCTAGTCAAAACAGCACTCTCGTATATTAGTCTGGTAATGTTGGACTGCGTATCAGTTTGAATGAAGAAAATATCAAACACCGAAAAAGAAAAAGGAAAAGTGTTTCATTTCATATACTGAATTAATTTCCCCATCAAATTAAAAAAAATTTTATTTGGACATTCTACTGAGCACCTACTATGTGCCGGGTACTATACTAAGTGTTGGGAGTACAGCAGTGAACCAAAGGGACACAGTCTTTTAAGTTGTGATCTAACCAAATGCTTGGCATATGGAGGAATGTCAATAAATATGTCAAATAAATGTATGGATGACAAAATTGTGTTTTTCTTTGATTTTGGTGCATTGGTTTGTTATTTACAGGAGGTCTGGGAAATCCCTGGAACATCTTGCTAGCTGAGTTTCTGGACATTTAGAGGCACTAGGCATGTTATGAGGACAATAGCCTTGTTCTATCACGGAGTTCGCACAATCTTCTTCTAACCCCAACTTTATGAAAGGAGCACAGCTGGCAGTTGCCATCATTATTCTCTGTTATTTTTTTCCTTTGTCTTTGGGGACCTTCACTAAGGGTTAAATGTGTGCCCTTACCACACGGCCACAGGCTTGGTGACTACAAGGGCATCTTCTTGGCATGGTCCTGGCCAGGAAAAGCCCTATTTGGGGTTGTGCAATCTCAGAAGACCAGCCTGTACTCATTTCCTTGGAATCCTCTAATTCACTTTTTCTTGCAGCATCCGATTATGTCCTTTCCAATGACCCATGAGGCTACATCTTCTTAAAGTTCTCTTAGGGAAACACATCAGAAATGCTGGGGCTGAACTGCGGTAAGAGGAAAAGTGTGGTGTCCAGTCCCAGAAAACCCTTGCTGCCATGCTCTGACCCTTGCATTCCATGAGTGGAGGGGACTCTGATCAGCTGTCCAGGTGGGTTTTGTTTAGCAGAATGAGGCTGAGGACATATTAGAGTAACTGGGGAGCTTTACCAACATATCTGCAGGCTCTGTGTAGGTTGACAAAGCTCTCCCTAGAAACACAGATTTAACTTCAGGGAATTAACTGATGTCTCTAGAAGCTTGCAGGTCAAGACTGATTTCAGTCAATTCCCAAACAAGCATGGCCTGTCTCCAGCTCACTGTGTCTCTATTTCTGCTCTGAAGTGAGGTGCAACTAGACCCAGTGATAAGTAAGTTATTTCAGTGCCATGAGAAGTGCTAAATAAGCAACCCCGGAGAATAATGTCCTCCACGCACAAATGAGGGCGATGAGTCCCTTCCTGGGACTTGAGAAAGCCAGGCTAGGAGCGGTTAAACTGGCCCTTGGGCAAACTTTTCCCAGAGTGACCAGGGTGATCACGTGTTCATATGACTTTGTTTTTACATAAAAGCAGTTCTTCAAATGTTTTGACTTTTCTAAGAATATATACTTAAGTCAAAAAAGCTACTTTGTCATTCAGATACTCACTTAATTCATTCAACAACCACTCATTAAGGGCCAACTATGTGCCAGACACTGTCTAAGCACTAAGTAAACGAATAAGATCCAGTCTCTGACTTCAGGAATTCCTGGCTAATAAGGTTAATGGAACCATATGCATGTAATTACTATTTGAGAACATACAGGGAATGATAGAGGAGTCTCAGGGAATATAGAAGGGATGGACCTAATTCTGACTGGGTGAAGTGTTTCCAGCGAGGCTTCCTGTTGGAGGTGACTCTTAAATTGAGTCTTTAAAGGTGAGTAGGAATTAACCAGAGAATGGAGGGTTGGGTAAGGGATTGGGGTATAAGGTCAACCTATACACAGACACAGAGGTGAGAAGCCTCATAGGGTGTTCAGAGAACTACAAGAGCTGGGTTTGTTAGATCATTAAGAGCAAGAAGAGGGACAAGAAATACATGTGCTATCCTGGAGGGCCTATGTATGGCTCATTAAGGAGCCTGAACCTTTCTTTCTAGGCAAAGAGGAGCTACTGGAGCATTTTACACAGCGAGGCGCATGGTCTGACTACTGGCCTTGGGAAGGATGGGTGGTGGGACTGAGGACAATACTGAAGGCAGGGAAACCAGAAGGCTGTTGATTCACAAATGGATAGGAAGGGTTAGATTTGAGAAACAGTTTGGAGTTACAGTCTGAAAGAACTGGAGACGGACTGCATGTGGGGATGTGGGAGGGAGTAATCAGTGCTGGTCAAACCCAGGGTCCTACCAGCCTCACCTTAGGAGCGTGGTGATCAGCTACCTGTGTTCCCTCCTACTGCCCCAATAACTTGGATTGCAAACCACAGAACTTGGAAACCTACCCCTACCTTTTTATGTCCTCGTGTCTTGAAATTCTTTTCTCCCCACCCCCGAAAACCCCAAAATAAAATGTAAAGGGACTTCCCTTGTGGTCCAGTGGTTAAGAATCCGCCTCCCAATGCAGGGGATGCAGGTTCAATCCCTGGTCGGTGAACTAAGATCCAACATGCCTCGGGGCAACTAAGCCCAGGCGCCGCAACTACCGAGCCTGCACACTCTGGAGCCCGCGTGCTACAGCTAGAGAGAAGCTGGTGCGCCACAACGAAGATCCTGCGTGCTGCAACTGAGACCTGACACAGCCAAATAAATAAATAAATACTTTTTAAAAAGTAAAAAATGGGGGCTTCCCTGGTGGCGCAGTGGTTAAGAATCCGCCTGCCAATGCAGGGGACATGGGTTCAAGCCTTGGTCTGGGAAGATCCCACATGCCATGGAGCAGCTAAGTCCGTGCGCCACAACTACTGAGCCTGTGCTCTAGAGCACGTGAACCACAACTACTGAGCCCACGTGCCACAACTACTGAAACCCGCGTGCCTAGAGCCCGTGCTCCTCAACAAGAGAAACCACCGTAATGAGAAGCCCACGCACCGCAAGGAAGAGTAGCCCCCACTCGCCACAACTAGAGAAAGCCCGCGCACAGCAACGAAGACCCAACGCAGCCAAAAATAAATGAATAAATAAATTAAAAATAAATAAATAAAAAGTAAAAAATGAGTAAGAAGCAAATATCTTTAAACCTGTTAATGTGGTAGCTGAAAAAAATTGTTCAAGTTGATGAACTGAGATCTTTATAATTATGATTGGATTACATAAGAGTATAGTTTGGGGACATTTTTCTTCCTCTGGGGACTTTTCACATCTGAACCTTTTAAAGGAATTTTTTTGTATTTTTTTTGAGGGGAGTAGATGAAGATGGAAAAGCAAAGGTATGTTGCCCTTAGCAACGTGACTTGAGCTAGCACAGCACCACTGAGCAAAAAGAGCGACTTAATTAAAGGATACGGACTTGCAGTTCAAAGTCCACCCACTCTGGCTTCAAGGACCATCCAGAGGTCAGCATTTCAAGACTGGAATAGAAATTTGCCTTAAGTTTAGGTTGTCTAATTAATTAATTAAGCCAATAAATGTTCTTTAAGCACCTTCTACATACAGTACCCAGACAAATACAGTCTCTGTTCTCCTGAGGTCATATTCTAGTTGGAGGCCTGAGGGAGAGAGAGGGAGAGAGAGAGAGAAAGGAGAAGAAGGAGGAGTAATAGGAGGATGGGAGAATTTCAGACAGTGCAAACGCTGTGAAGAAAGGAAAACAAGATTAATGAGTGGAGAAGGACTAGTGAGTGAGTGGCAGGGCAGAGCTGGTCTGTAGTGGGTGCAGTGCTTTCATAGTGTGATTTTAGTGCCCTAGATTTCCCCATGGCATTACTGGCTTGACATCTGAAGTGGATCCCATTTTAACAACCAGCTCCTCTGTGCAACAAAACTATTTTCAGTAATAATTGTAAAATTAAAAGAATAATAATAACGTCCAGGAAACAAACATAGTGGAATTTCTCTTTCCTTGTTATTAATACTCAACAATAAACTGCAGCAATTGCTTACAACTTAGACCAGCTAAAGATTTTTTTGGGGGGAAGAGGTATTTTATCAATGACATTAAAATTGCTGGCTAAGGTTATAATAAAAGTAAACCAATCCTGGTCAGATTTCATATTGTTTTTAAATTCTCTGCCGACAAGGTGCTGCCTTATTGCCTGTATCCTGGGCTCGAAGGGCTCTCTGATTGGCCACTGGATTTTCCCCAAACTCTTCTCCCTCCCAATGACCTGGTGTTTAAAATTCTCCAATTCCTTTCAGGTTGGTGAAACGCTTTCGGGATGCAAATATTCTGGAGTAGTACCGCTTGGTCCTCATGGTAATTTTCACTTTAATCCCAGTTTGTCAGAGCCTATCCTGGGAGTTTAGTCAGTCATTCATTTATGACATGTTTAATCATCCCACAATATAGGCCAGTGACTATGGCTGGGCCATGTCCTCAGGGAGCGCAAGGCCTTGTGGGCAGACGCATGAAGCAGCAATTGACATTCAGCGTGATCATGGCTAGGTGTCTGCCTGGCTCTGCACAGAGAAGCCACTGCTCTGCGAGGGGCTGATGGAGGGGGTGCTAACAGAGGAGGAACACCCCTGGGGAAGTGGGAAGCCCAGGCTGCCAAGCAGCACCCTTAGAGCCTGCGTTTGCAGCCAAAGGCACTGTGACTGCCAGCTGGGCCTCACTGCAGAGGTGGGTTCTGCAGGCGCTGGATATCCTGAAAAGACTCATTTCCGCTGCTGTTGGGAGACAATGGAGAGGAAAGTGTCTCATTAGCATGGGGAGGAGGGACAGAGACTTTGTGCGAGGCGCTGGAGGAAAGGCAGGACCACGCCTTCCTTCACGAACAGCCCCTACCTGCCCAACACGACGCTCTTCAGACTCCGGCCTCCTGAGGGGGGGCTTTGCTCTGATACGTGGCACGAACCTCCTTCACACGAATTTCCCATTAATTAACACATTAACTTCCTCTGCATAGACAGCTGGCGAGAGAGTTCCCATGATCCAAGGTAACTGAACTGCCAAACTGCCCATCTTGTGTCTGCTTTGCATAATGTGCCTCGTCTGAGGTTGGACTTGGGTAGAGAAACGGCTTCTGGGACACCCTCCCCCAGGAGCTGATTTTCTAAGGCGTGGTATGTGAATGGTTGATGTGCGTGAATGGTTGATGTCAGGGAGCCCTACAGGGTGAGGCCCAGAGCTGGAGTGAAGCCAGCTTGCCTTGTTTTATGAATCCTGGAGCTGTTTTCTTTGGGGCAGTTGGGGGAGACGCAGAGGAAGTGGTTTAAATCAGAAAAGCCTAGAGAAGTCCTGAGACCAGTCATTTGAGGTCAGTGCCGGGCTGGACTCTGTGACCAGGAGCGTGGCCAGGAGGGAGTGGGTCAGGCTCACTAGCATCTGAAAGCAGGGGTGGGGAACTCATCAGCAGCCAGGCTCCCCACAGCTCCAGAGCCGGGAAAGAGAAGCAGAGAAAGACAAACCAGACAAACCGTCAGACCTGCTCCCTCCTCCTCACCATCATAAAGCAAAAGGGAGCTGCCTACTTGATGAAGGCCGAGCGGGCCAGTAGAGAGCGATGATGTGGGTGATACGGACAGGGGGCATTTTCTGGGCCTCGGTTTCCCCCTCTGAAATACGGGTTGCTCTTCTGGTGTCCTGAGGTCTCTCCTCCCGTGCTGAGAAGCAGCCTTACAGTTCAGTTCTGCCCCGGGGTGGAGGGCACAAGGGGCTCGTGGCCTAGCTCAAGTCCAGGGCTATCTCATGTCCTTCAGTTCCGATGAGCAGAGAAGCACTGAGGGGACTTGACTGTCATTTTATTCATGAAGGGCTTATTCCTGCACGGAGATGACTGCATCTTGGGGCTTTAAAAACAACAATGCGTAGCCCTGGCTCTCAAGGAGTTCTAACTGTGAAAACAAGACATATACCTGTGACAAATGGAAAACCACTCAAGACTGCAAAGCAGCTTCCGAGTCCTCATAGGGTAGCGTCAAGTGCCAGCTGAGTGTTCAGAGGCACAGCCTCTCAGAATTCACAGAGGGACTGATTACAGTGTGATGATTCACGGCTCAGGAAGCAGCCACCAGGTAACATTAACAGAGCTCTTAGGGGGGAAAACAGAAGTGGCAGAAGCTGGAAACTAAACTAATGAGGTCAAGGTCATTGAAGGGATGTCTTCTAACAAGGATTCAAAACGTGTTCCTCAGCCACACGCTGGGCCCGCTGTGTTGGGCCCGAGGCAGGGTGAGAGAAGGTAGGGGGCCCATCAGGACTGGCTCTTCTGATGAATGGAATGAAACTGAAAGGGCTGTTAGAACAGTGCCAACCTCCTGACCCTACAGGCCTGCTCACAGGACCAGCCTCCCGCCCGCCGCAGCGCTGTCTGCACTGGCTCCTTAAGGGGCCCCAGGCTCACTCAGTCCAGCCCACATCAAAGGACCCTATGGTGGGAAGTACAGCCAGGTTCCACTGGGGCTGAACAAGTCAGGACCTGAAGGTGTTCTCCCATCTCTGCAGGACACTCAGGTGCATCTGGTTGGGAACCAGCTCTCTTGGTCTCTCAGCTACACCGTCTGGGATGATCGTCTCTGGGTTACGATTCTAAGCCTCAAGGCAAAGCACCTCTTAGCTCATCTTGGGTCCCCTATCTAGTTCCGATTCCATCAGCTGTGGTCAGAGGACACCCTGTCCCTTCAGCAGGGCCTGTGGGGAACAGCCAGTTTCCAAAGAAGGGAGTGTGGACAGAGCTTTTTCTCCAAGAAGCAAGATCAGAGCTCGTCTCATCTTCATTTTTTTTTTTTTTTTTTTTTTGCAGTACACAGGCCTCTCACTGTTGTGGCCTCTCCCATTGCAGAGCACAGGCTCCGGACGCGCAGGCTCAGCGGCCATGGCTCACGGGCCCAGCCGCTCCGCGGCATGTGGGATCTTCCCAGACTGGAGCACGAACCCGTGTCCCCTGCATCGGCAGGCGGACTCTCAACCACTGTGCCACCAGGGAAGCCCCTCATCTTCTTAATTACCCACACGCAGAACAGTCTCCTCTCTGGCTAAGCTCTCATAGATGAATTTCTGAGGCCAAAAATCCCATCTGAGAGTCTTTTCTGAAGCCCCAGGGCCTAGGACCAGGCCTGAAACTCAAAATATGGAACATTTTCAATATTCTATAAACTTTGTAAACGGCGGCAGTGAATGAATGGTCACTCAGGGTCACATGGCTAATGAAGAGGGCAAGAAGTCAGCACAGAGGGTGATGCGTGTTTGCGCTTTTTTCCTAATGCCGTGTCCCCCCCCCAGCCCTGGAGAAGATCAAGATCCTCTGGCTTTAGAGCCGAGTGGCATTTGCTGTGATATTTATTTTCTTCACGCACATCTCCTATTAATTAACACAATTCTTCCTCAGCACAGAAGTTGGAAGGGACCTGCAGGGTCAGAGCACTTTGAACGACGCCAAACTGCATCTTGTGCCTCGTTGGCATGATGGTCTGCATGTGAGGGCTGGCCATCCAGCCCGGATGCCAAAGAAGTGACACTTGGCTTCTGCTTTGACGGGAATCTCTCTACCTTGCTGTTCTTTCCCCAACACTAAGTTTACTCTTGGCCCTTCCCGAAGTTCAGGACCAGTTTGCACTCATGAATAAGCCTGTCGTACAGGGAAGGAGTTATCTTTCGGAGCAGGGTCCTGTCACATTCAGCCCCTGCTTTGGGCGGGTCGGGGCAAGTGTTAACCATTGACCATTTAATAGCAACTCCATTTTCGGTTGGTTTCTGTTTCTAGTACACGCCCCCCCACCCCCGAATTTCCTGAGTCTCCATTTACAGAAGGCCGTCTTGTCCTTGTCATGGAGTAGACGTTGGTGCCTGACCTCGGACTAGCCTGAGTACCTTGAGTCCTCCTTCTCATCCTTTTGGGGAGCTGTGCTCTCCAACTTCACAGATCTGTTTTGCTCTGAGTGAAAGCTCATTGTCTTAGGCACACTGCCGTAGTTCACATGATTAAAGTCTGGATTACTTTTAGGGGGAGGGTGGTGACTGGGTAGATTGCAAACTCTTCTAAAAAATCAAAGAAGTCCAGGGCTTCCCTGGTGGTGCAGTGGTTGGGAGTCCGCCTGCCGATGCAGGGGACATGGGTTCGTGCCCCAGTCCGGGAAGATCCCACATGCCGTGGAGCGGCTGGGCCCGTGAGCCATGGCCGCTGAGCCTGCGCGTCCGGAGCCTGTGCTCCGCAGCGGGAGTGGCCACAACAGTGAGAGGCCCGCGTGCCGCAAAAAAAAAGTGTGTTGAGAAGGGTTTATACAGGACACTCAGTTCACCCTTCTGGAGAATGCCCTGAATTGGGGCATTTAAGGGAGGTGAGGTCATGATCAGGTGCAGAGATCCGCAGGGGCTGCGAGGGGAGGCATCTGGTGACTTTTGAGTGTATTTGGCTCCGACTGCAAATGCATTTTAAAAATCTCCTTTTAAAAAACACAACTTTTCATACTTATAATCAATCACAAAATACAAGCTAGTGCTTTTTTGGATGTGTCGTGGATGTTTTAAAACTGTCAGAGTTCTCATAATTGTTGGCTGTACAAATCTGCATGGATGTGTGTTTTTTATTAAGACATAACCTCACACATCGTCCATTCATAACACATTACTGACGCTGCTCCCTCTATGAGCAGCTGGGAAAAGAAATGGAAGGTTGAATTGGAAACAAATTTATACGCTCATTTAGCTTGGTTAATTACCTGCTGAAATAATGTCCCCAGTTCTTAATGGGTGCTCCCCTTGATAGATAAGGCAGCTGCCCGAGAGGAGGTGACGGCTCAAAAAGGCACCTGGCTTATGATAATGTTTGTCAAAAACATGACAGGATAAACCAGGTTGGAATGTTCTATCTGCCAACACACTAGATGCTGCCAAGCTTGGAGGGAGCTGACTGACAGCCTGTTAAAACTGAGACTGCTTACATAATAATAGGACCATTTTGTATTCTTGATAACGCTAATGTAGGCAAAGTTACCAGTAATACATTCCCTTAGAATGCCCTGGACATGAGGGTGGACTGTGAATACCAGAGAAGCTGAGAGCCTTGCAATGGATGGAATCTGAAGCTCTCTGAGGGACTGGGCAGGATGCTTACATGTGATTTTTCAAAATTTTAAATTATCCATGTTGTGCTTTCAGTTCTATTAATTGACACGACCACTGTCAACTTTCTGAGGCCACCTCTAGTTTGCACTGGTCTTTTTTTTTTTCTTTCTTTTTAAAAATATTTATTCCTTTGGCTGCACTGGGTCTTAGTTGCAGCACACGGGATCTTTAGTTGCGGCATGTGGGATCTATTTCCCTGACCAGGGATCGAACCCGGGCCTCCGGCATTGGGAGCACAGAGTCTTAACCACTGGACCACCAGGGAAGTCCCCGCACCCCTTTTTTTCTAATGCAGATCTCATCTAAATGTTATAGTATACATTTCTGGTTTTTAAAAGTCTGCCCCACGTTGATTCAGAGTGTCTGAATTTTCTTTTCTTCAAGCACTCCGAAGTTCCTAAAGTTCCTTTTACTAAGTTTCAATCACTTACATTCCCAAGGTTGCTGGGAAGTATGTTGAAGGTAGACAGTGTCCTTCCTCATTTTGGAGAGGGGATGGATCTTGGGGTACAGAGAACTTGTTACTTCCACCCAGTTGGTATTGGAGCAACAGGTAGAATCTGCTTCTCTGATTTATAGTCAACGCACTTTTCATATTCCCCTCACTAGGTCAATACTCAGTGACGCCTAATTAGACCAGATGAACTCGGGGCACAGAGATGGAGTCATCAGTTGGAGCCAGAGGAGGGATGCTGACATCTGTTTCAGATAAGGTCAGGGAAGGGCTGCGCTCAGCTCCACCGCGCCTCGCAGTGCTGTCGGCTACCTTTTCTTCCAGTTCTTTCTTTTCGTCAGTCGCCAGACAGCAGTATTCACTAAGCTCCTGATGAGAGTTCGATACCCGGCCAGTTGCTGCTCTTCGAATACAACAGAATGTTAGAGTTGACAGTTACCTTAAAGAAGAGCCAGCTCTAAACTTTTCAACGTATGGAAATGTTACGAGGAACTGGACCCAGAGGGTTTAAGCAGCCTGCCTGGAGAGGCTGCGGTTCTCATATCCAGTTAGTAGCAGTGCCTAGGCTGCTACATGTGTTGACTTTTCACCTTGTTTTGTTTCCTAGTGGTAGTTACTATTACTGCTAGCTTGGTTGAGCACCTACTATATAACAAGCACTCCACATGCTTTTAGTCCCCACCACGATCCTCAAAATGGGCCACATTATCCTCAGGACAGTGTAGTCCAAAGAAGGAATCAAAAACTACTCGTCCACATCGGGATTTTTATAAATGACTGTAACAGAGAGCAGACATAATAACTTATACGCCTAACGCACAACAGCAAGAACAACAATAGTAACAGCTAACACACAGCACTCATAACGTGTCAGTTCCGTTCTAAGGGCTTTATACGCGTTAACTCATTTAGTCCTCTGGGTAACCCTATTAGGGAGTTGCTGTTATCCCTGATGTACAGATTAGAAAACAAAAGCACAGAGAGGTGAAGTAATTTTCCCAAGGTCACAGAGCTGGTAACTGATAAAAATAGGATTTCATTCTGGGCTGTCTGGCACCAGAGCCCATACTCCCTCAAGTGATATTTATATGTTAATTACTATTAACTGTAAATAATGAGTAACATCTCTGACTCAGTCTCAGCTCGGAAACCAAGGGCCCGTGCGTCAATCCGCAGGGAAGCCTGCAGGGTCAGCCCTAGAGTCTGAGCTGGCTCTGCAGCTTGACCTCCAGTCCCCTTACCAGCATGCCGACCAGGAGAGGGAAGGAAGCCTCTTTCCGTCTTCAGAGAGGTTCCAGCTTGTTTCCGGACAAACAGGCAAGAAATTGAAAGCTCAGTGTCCACAGAGGTTTTATCTATTAGCCTGCCCCAGAAACTACTTAGGGAGAAGGTCTGATACGGGATAATAAGTTTTCTTGAAAATTCAGTGTGGTCTCTGCCTGGCAAGCATCTCATTCTTCCCGCATACTGTCTGGCAGAGGTGAGGCACGTGGCCTCTGGTACAGCCAGTTTGGCACACCCATTCATACCGGGGAGGGGAGAAAGCACATTTCGAAATAGTCTTCCCATCCCCTTTCAGGATCCTGCCTGCCTTCCAGGTGGTGAGGGGTCTCTGCAGCCATGGCACAAACCTTTACCACTAGGGGGCGCCTAGACAACTCAGCGCGCTCCCTGGAAAGGGGCCCTTTCGGGACGCGAGCAGGGTTCTCTGACAGGATGGATTCCTGGTTAGGAGCTGGAGGTTATGGTTACAGCTATGCTAAGCATAAACATGGGGAAATGCTTCTATAGGATTAAATGAGGGCAGCTTGAGTCATTCCAAGAGACTCAGCAACTCTGGTAGCCAACTCATGCGCTCTCCCTGCCGCCAACCTAGCAGGCCCTCCCAACCCGCAGCCCCAGACTCCCGCTTACACGGGCAGCTCTCTAAGCAGGGGGCGGGGTGGGTGAGGTTGGGCGTCCTGATACAGCACCCCTCCCTCCCCGCCCCCCCCAGTGTTGACTGGATTACTGGTGGAAGCAGCCATGTTGGAGGCAGGCATCACTCTTGGGATCACTCACTGCATGTGGCTTTACAGATGTTTGGTGACTAATTAGTTGGCTAACTTTTCTTTATTTCTCTCACATATTTGTCCGTGTCCTTTCCTGTTCCAGCAAAAACGATGACAATAAACCCAAGGAACCAGCCTTGGGAGGAAACCAGCAGGAATGCTGAGCAGGGCTGGAACTAGGGTGAGGCAAGTGAGGCATTCCGGCAGCCCTTTGATTGCCTGAGCCTGAGAGCAATGCCCCTTTTTGCATTGTGCCCCAGGCAGCTCTCTAGCCTCCCCCCTAGTCCCAGTCCAGAATTGCCATCGTGAGAGGTACCCAGCAGCACTGAAAAACAGCCAGCTATTTGTTTTCTTTTCTTTCTTTCTTTTTTCTTTAAATTTTATTTATTTTTGGCTGCGTTGGGTTTTGGCTTCGTTGCTGTGAGCGGGGGCTACTCTTCGTTGCGGTGTGCGGGCTTCTCACTGCCGCGACTTCTCTTGCAGCGGATCACGGGCTCCAGGGAGCGGGCTCAGTAGTTGCGGTGCGAGGGCTTAGTTGCTCCGCGGCATGTGGGATCTTCCCGGACCGGGGCACGAACCCGTGTCCCCTGCATCGGCAGGCAGACTCTCAACCACTGTGCCACCAGGGAAGCCCTCTGCTACTCTTTTAACCCCCCTTCTCTTCACCTCCAGCCTCCTAAACCTATCGCTCCTCTTGCTCTTTCCTATTTGGGTGTTGGTTGATAAGGATTAGTGAGAACTTCCTAGCCAGGGGCCTCTACAGTAAAAGTTGCTAACATTTATTCAGTGCTAACTATGTGCCAGAAATGCTTCTAAATGCTTTCCAAGTGTTGGGTCACTTAATTCTCTCAACAATATTGTGATGAAGCTATCCATTTTACAGATAAGGTAACTGAGGCACTGACAGGGGAAGACGCTTACTCAAGGACACAGTTAGCAGATGGTGGAGCCATAGTTTGAATCCAGGGAGTCTTTACTCCAGAGCCTGCACTCAGACATCACGACTTGCTCAAGATACTGAAAACCTTCCGCGAGGCTAAACAGTGGATTATGAGTTTCCAGGGGACTAAGAGGGGTTGTGATTTGATGTTTTTAACAGAGAATCCCTAAAATCACAAGTGATGTCTATTTAGCAGACTGGCCAGGCCTTAGAGCTTACTGCCTTTGGCTTACATTTGAACAGACTGCTGTTCTTCTGAACAAACGGTTTGGCATTTTTAAGGTTGGTTTATTACATCTCTAAAGACTGGATTCATTTATATCTTATTCCTGTTCTGATCTGGTTCCCAATACATGGCTGTGAACTTGAGAAGGGAGGAGTCTCTTCTTATTCATCTTTGTGTTTCCACAGTCTCCAGCCCTTGGGCTTAGTAGGTGCTCACTAAATGTTGGTCCATTGGAATTAAACCCCTTTAGTCTGTATCAGCCACCTTGAATTATGGGCCATGGTAAAGGTGCCCCTCTGGGACCACCAGGTAACCCTGTTCTGCTTGCCATTGACCTTTTTTCTTTTTCCCTGCACACAAAAGCAGCATTTTTGTCTTTATTCAGATTTAATGTGTGTGCGGGGGTTGGTTCTCTCTGAAAACTACAACAGAGAACATATCATGCATTTTTGATTTCTCTACATCTTTTGAATGTATGAGTACGAAGGACTAGAAAATTTACCCTTCATTGCTAATTGTTTGCCTTCAATTTAAAGAGTAAACTAAATCCTGTTATTCTAGCTCAGTCTTATTTTATCTATTCTTTCAGATGCTTTCCTCTGTCATATCTTTCCTTTTTCTCCCTGTATCATTTTTCTTTTTTTTTTTTTAAGTTCTCAGCACAACCTCCAGGCTTGATCAGCATTCCTATGTGCTCTCAGACTCCACCAAAGAAGAGGCAGATTGCTCTTCAATGATTTTATTATTTTAAAATTGTTTATTTATTTATTTACCTATTTTTTGGCCATGCCGCCAAAAAATCGGGGATCTTAGTTCCCCGACCAGGGATTGAACCCGGTCCCTCAGCAGTGAAATTGCAGAGTCCTAACCACTGGACTGCCAGGGAATTCCATCTCCCTGTATCTTTTTTTTTTTTTTTTTTTTTTTTTGCTATACGCGGGCCTCTCACTGTTGTGGCCTCTCCCGTTGCGGAGCACAGGCTCCGGACGCGCAGGCTCAGCGGCCATGGCTCATGGGCCTCGTCGCTTCGCAGCATGTGGGATCTTCCCGGACCGGGGCATGAACCCGTGTCCCCTGCATCGGCAGGCGGACTCTCAACCACTGCGCCACCAGGGAAGCCCCTCCCTGTATCTTTTTGTGAGCATTGCAGATCATTCATTTTGTACAACTTCTGACCCCCACCTTTTTGACAAACTTAATATCCATGCAAACATGAGTTTAAAGATTGAGGCACATTGACCAAACTCCCTAATCCCAGGCATCCCCGGGAGGCTACTGTCTCTCTGGAGCAACCTTATCTCTGAGAGACCCTAGGTTCCTGGAATAGGGCAGATTCTGCTTCAGAAAGGAAATTCAGTCGTACTCAGAACATCCTGGGACCATCCCCTAGGCCGACCCAGAGCAGCCAGGGATCTCCATTCCAAGGCTGGCTCTGAGCAGGTCTGCTCCTCTCCAGATCCGCGCATGAAGCGGACTGACCTGCCGCCTGTGGGCATTCCAGCCCGTGCCTGCTGTGGACAGCCTCACTGTCTTCAGACCTCTCTGCTGGTATGTTTCCAACACTTTCACAAGAAAATTCCTAAATCACTTCCTCAATGTGGCCTTCCACCGATCAACCCCAAAGATCTGTGAGTCGTCCTTTATTCTGTATCCCATCATCATCTAAATCCCAAAATTTAATTAAGGATTTTCCAGACTTCTTATTTAGAATCTTTTCTGAAATAAATGGATTTGTGAGGATCTGGAAGTCATATATAAGCTTTCCTACAGTTATAGACTTTAAAATTTAAATTTAAATGAAGTTTGGCTTCTATATTATGTTGATACCTGTGAATCTGTTGCTTAATATCAATAAAAGCTCCCCAGACTCTCTGAGTTTGATGCTTTTCTTTCCAAAGGCACAGACCTAGGCTTCCTGGTGTCGTCCTTCTGTATTAGCTGTGCTCAGGTCAGTGGTGATATCAGCAGCCTGCCCGGGGTGAGAGTCTCCCTAAAAGGGACCCCAGAAATTTATCTACCTTTCAAGAGGCTCCATCAGCACCCAGAAACACTGTACCCTATCTCGAAAGGCATCAGTCCTGCTGCTCTGCAAATTAATGTCCTCCAGGCCTCATTTTGGCAGCGTGGGCCCTGGAAGTCTTTCTGTGCTGTACTTCTGTAGCCTTCTTTGTTGTGCACCCACACTGCAACCTCTGTAACTTCCCCTTACTTGGCGCTGGGATTTCAGGACCTAGGAATTTTCCACGATGTCCTTCTACACGCTTTTCATCGGCAGGCCTGGGCTGGCATGTCACACAAGGCTAGCTCCTTCAGCCAAACCTCTCTCTGTTTCTTAAAGGCTTTGCTTAGTCAGTGGCAACTCCACAAATGCTGGAGGGATGACTCAATGCATGGGAGCGTGTCCTAAATACTGCATTTGAAAGTGATAGTTTTCCTGAGCTTCTCATGACAATGATTAATCTCTTTGAATGTTTCTTTATGCCTGTGAATAGCTTATCGAAACGGATTAAGCATCCTTTTATGCACGTTCTTAGTAATGTTGGCAATATAGTTCTTTTTAGTTTGTTATGGAAATAACCCAAATTGGGAAAGGTAGCTTTAAAAATCCCCCACTAACCAAAGCATGATCAATTGGGAAAAAATTTTTGAATTCTTTTCTTTTTCTTGTGAGAGGCGTGGGAAATAATAGGAAAGGGAAAGTGGGGAGCACCACTCACCAAAAAAATATTTTAAGAAATGTGCTGGCTTCTATTTCAGGAAGGTTTACATCAACACTGTTAACACAGACAAATGAAGGAAAAGGAAATGTGGATCATTGGTATTGGTATTTTTCAGAAAGGCTGATTGATAATATTTTCTTGTATTTGAGATAATCAAGGACAGAAAGCAATGTCACAGGATGTGAATTACTCCTCATGACGGTGAGGAATGAACTTGATATATGGGTGCCTATTTTCTGTCTGTTGTACAGTATGTCTGGGAAGTCCCTCCCATACCGAGTCCTTGGTCTTTCTTCCTCTGACCCTTTGACATGACTTTGACTCCTTATTGGCAGGGCCTTTTCCTAAGATTCTTTTGCTGATAATCCAGTCATGCTGTTCTCACACAAAGGCGAGGGCTAGAAATAGGCACTGTCAGGCTATGACACAGCCTTCCTCCTCCTTTGAAGGGGTAATGACCTTATTCAAGATGCTTTTATTAGGTCTTCTCTGCAAGTTACCGGAGAAAAGTCATTGCATTTCACACAACCATGCTGCCACTTCCAGTCTGGGTGGTTCTTCCAAGTCTCGGTCAACCCCGTTTTACATGGCTGAGGCACGGTAAGAAGTTGGACAATGAATTGTAATAACCTGGCTGATTTCTTACTTTGATTTAAAACAAAACAAAACTAATTATTATTATTTTTTTCTGCCTGTAAAAGTAGTCATTCCGACTGTAGAAAATACAGGGAAAACATAAAGAATAAAATTAAAATCCCACAAAATATCATTGTTATTAAATTTTGGTATTTTTCCTTCTATATCTTATTTTCTGAAGACAAAAATATAAATACTTGACAAAGTTTCAGTATATGTATATATGTGATTTCTACTATAAGATTGGAACCATGTTCTGCATATAATTTTGTATCCTGCTTCTTTTCACTTAGCATTATAAGGTGGCATAGCCTGCTGTCTTTAAATATGCCTCATCAATGTAATTTTTAAAAAAAATTTATTTTATTTATTTATTTTTAGCTGTGTTGAGTGTTCACTGCTATGCGCAGGCTTTCTCTAGTTGCGGTGAGCGGGGGCTACTCTTCGTTGTAGTGCGTGGGCTTCTCATTGCGGTGGCTTCTCTTGTTGCGAAGCACAGGCTCTAGGCACACGGGCTTCAGTAGTTGTGGCTCACAGGTTTAGTTGCTCCGTGGCATGTGGGATCTATCCGGACCAGGGATCGAACTCGTGTCCCCTGCATCGGCAGGCGGATTCTCAACCACTGCGCCACCAGGGAAGCCCAACAATGTAATTTTTAATAGATGTACAATACTCCACCATATATGACTGTACCAAGATTTATTTAACTGCTCTCCTACTCTCAACATTTTAGTTGTTTTTATGGTTTTTACTATGACAAAGCAATGATAAACAGCCTTTAGGTAAACCTTATTGTGAACCTCATTCCCTAGGGTAGATTTTTAGAAGGATAAACACTGGGCCAGGTGGTAGGAGCACTTCTGGATATGTGAAAAAATATATATGCATATATGTATGTCCTGCCCAGTTTCCTTTGAGAAATCTCACCTGCCATGTATGAGCTCCAGTGCCACTGCAACTTCATAGCACTGTTCGTGTGTGTGTATGTTTGTGTGCATGTAAACATACCTCAGCAAACAGATAAAATGATATAGATAAGAAGATATGCTGTCTCACTGTTTCAAATTAACATTTTTAACTTGGCTCTATTGAGATATAATTGACATATAACTGATGGTGTCCTATTTTAACTTGCATATTTTTTAACTAGTAAGGTTGAGTACTTTTTTTTTTTTTGCGGTACGCGGGCCTCTCACTGTTGTGGCCTCTCCCGTTGCATCCGGACGCGCAGGCTCAGCGGCCATGGCTCACGGGCCCAGCTGCTCCGCGGCATGTGGGATCTTCCCGGACCGGGGCACGAACCCGTGTCCCCTGCATCGGCAGGCGGACTCTCAACCATTGTGCCACACCAGGAAAGCCCAAGGTTGAGTACTTTTACTTTGATATTTGCATAGATCAAATGATCAGCCATTGACCTGAATTATATTCATTTGCCCAGCAGGTTTATAAGGATGTTAAAATAAGATTTGTATATATATATATTTGTCTTTATGTTCCTCTTTATAGCAGCTGATACAAAACTCACTTTGCCTATTCAGGAGTGGGTACTCTATATGTATGCTGAGTCATAACCACCTGAGTAGCTCAGAGAACAGTAGTTAAAAGCATCAGCTTTGCATCAGGGTTGGCTTTGGGCCAGGTATTTTCTACTTATTCCCAAGATACCTAACTTCTCTTAGCCTCAATTCCATCAGTGGCTAAGTGGGCACAACAATGCCTACTTCACTGTGTCATGCAGATGAAAGAATTTATGTAGCACAGGGCTGATACATAATAAGAACCTGATAAATAGTAGCTGTCACTGTGATCACTGATGAGCATAAAATGTCATCTGCCGCTAGCATCTAGTACTAAGGTCACTGCATTGTATCTGTCACTCTTGGGCAATAAAATGATGGTGAGATAAGTCTAATTTCTTCTTCTCATTAATGCAGATTTAGCCATGTGGCCTGTTAGCTGCTTTGATTCACAACCCACCTCCATCATGTTTCAAGTGATGCTGTTTTTCTGAACCCAGAAGGCAATGAAAATGATCCAATGAGAGGAAATGCAATAAAAAAGATCAATCACCCAGCAAGATACCAGCAGGCACCTATTAGAATGGCTAAAATTTAAAAAGACTGACCATCCCAAGTGTTGAGGAGGACGTGGAAGAAACGGAACTCACATGTACTCCTGACGGTATAATCATTCTGGAAAGCAATTTCGCAATTTCTTAGAAAGTTACCATACACGTACCATATGGTCCAGTCATTTCACTTCTAGGTTTTTACCCAAGAAAAAAGGAAATATATGCTCACACAAAGACTTGTACACAAATGTTCAGGCAGCTCTGTGGGTAAGAGCCCCAAACTGGATACAACCCAAATGTCCATCAACAGATGAGTGGATAAACAAATTTCAGTATATTCATACAATGGCATACATGCAGCATTAAAAAGGAACGAAGTATTGGTACACAAAACAACATGGATGAATGTCAAGATCATTATACTGAACAAAAGAAATCAGACCCAAAAAAGTACATACTGTCTGATTCTATTCATATAAAACTTTAGAAAATGCAACTGAATCTATACTGACAGAAAGTAAATCAGGGGTTGCTTAGGTGTGGGGGCAGGAAAGGAAAGGAAGAAGAAATGACAAAGGGGCACAAGGAGACTTGAATATATTCACTTGATTGCGCTGATGGTTTCAAGGGGGTGTACACACGTCAGAACTTATCAAATGATACACTTTAAATGTGCTCCACTTATTGTATGTCAATTATACCTCAATACAGCTGTCTCAAAAAAGACCAGTCAATTATATACTGGTGTGTTTTTTTTGTTTTTTTTTTTTGTTTTTTTTTTGCGGTACGCGGGCCTCTCACTGTTGTGGCCTCTCCCGTTGCGGAGCACAGGCTCTGGACGCACAGGCTCAGTGGCCATGGCTCACGGGCCCAGCTGCTCCGCGGCATGTGGGATCTTCCCGGACCAGGGCACGAACCCGTGTCCCCTGCATCAGCAGGCGGACTCTCAACCACTGCGCCACCAGGGAAGTCCTATACTGGTGTGGTTTATTCACTCTTCACTCATTAGTCTCTGGACATGACTAGTAGTTATGATAATAAACCTCAGGTCTCTGACTCCAAAGGCTGTGCTTTAATTGGGTCACATACTTCTTGTTACCAACAGCGTTTGGGATTCTTGAACTCATGCCTTTGGCTCCTAAAACAGCTCTATTTCTATTCATTTTTCAGTTCTTTCATAGTTCAGATGAAATTTTAATCATATAAATCACATACACGTGCGTAACTTGAATTTTAATATTTGAACCTACTGTTCTATACTACAACTACTCCCAGCTCCCAAGAAGCAAAACCCAGCTATCTGAATATTAGATTATAGTTAGTTGAGGGAGGTAACTGAGGAAACTCAAGAACTGAGACAGAAACAAGGAAATTCAGTTCAAATGCTTCCCGATGACTGAGCCACTGCAGAGAGGGACAGCAACTGTCCTCCTGTTTTCTTCAGCTGCTCCTTTCGGTCCTCCTGCTTCATCGGTGCTGTCCTTTCATGGAAAAGAGCCACTACCCAGTTTGTCCTTACAGATACTACAGGAAAGGGCTGGGCTCCCAGGGATGCTTCTGACCTAAGACGGACGCTCCCCATACAGCCAGAGTGGGAGCCCAGAGCTGGACTGGCAGCAGCGGGCTCCTCTGCAGCCCGTCGGCTTTGCTGCTCTCCCTCCTTCATGGTTTGGTGGGCAAGGAATCAGGTTGCCATGGCAACTTCCAGCATCCATTTCAGGCTAGAGGGAACATTCCCTAAGGCTCCTCTCCATCTGTGTGTCCTTGACGATTTCCCTGCCTTGGTGAAGTAGTAGGTGGGGAACCACTTCCTCCAGGGATCTCCCCCAGCTCACCGATGGTATAAATGGGCAGGGGAACTGCATTGCCATGGCAGCAACTCCTCCACTTCCTCCATTCGAAGAAAGTCTGGCTCAAGGGATGTGCCTGGTGCTCCCAATGGCAAAGTCAGCAAGGAAGGAACTGCATTATCTTAATGGTTTCCACACGCTCCTTCCAAGAGAGGGGTTGGCTTTGTGGGGTGGATACTGGGGGATGGGCAGGGAGTTTGGCTGAAGAGCCCTGTTCCCAGGGACCTCACTGCCATGACAACATCCCTAGCGGCAGAGACTGGGCAGGTCTCTCACCAGCTAAGCCCTGAGGTCACCTTTCAAATCTGTTGTTTGTTCTTCTCTGCTCCCTTTTTTCTTTTTCACAACCCCCAGGGATTCTGCTGGCTTCTCCGCTCTGGATTCTTGAGATCACTGATTATGCCTTCCTCGTGCCCAAGACTAGTTTCAGGGTAGGCTGCAGTCTTTGCATACATTCACCTTCCCTGATGTACACCAGAATTCCACAAAAAACCTCCTTTGAAAGAGGCAGGCTTTGTATGCAAGAACATGGGGATAGAGGGAATCACAAGAATAATAACCACGGGAAAGCGGAACTACTTCTGTTCGTTGTAACTGTGTCCAGCCGTGGGAGGGCAACCTTCCCTTCAGCCCTCACACTGTCTTCCTACTCTGGACTTGGAGCCCTTGGTGGGAACAAAACTGGCTTTGGTGTTCAAACATCATGGTTTGAATCTTGTTTCAAGCGATTCCTACCAGCTGAGAAGTCACAGGTGAGTCACATACCCTTTCTGGGTGTCCATTTTCTTATCTGCTGAAGGAGAAAGCAAAATGTCTTCTTTGGAGAATTGTGGTGAGAACCAAGAGAGGCAATCGATACACAGAAGTACTTTGTTCGTGCTCAGGCACTTTACAAATCTTCATAATTTTGGTAATTTTTGTTCTCATGGAGCATTCTTAATTGATTGGCTCAATCAATTATTCATTCAATGAATGGATTAGGGAGCGCATTCTAATACTTCCTTTAAGGCAGGTTACAGTAACCTCCAGGAGGGTCACTGTCCTCATCTGTACAATGGGATAACCACAGTCTCAAAGTATGATTCTGAAAGTTAAATTAAGTACTGACTGATAAATGTATACAGCAGTGCCGAGCAGAGTACCTGCTCAATTCATAATTACTCCTATGGTCTGCCAACTACATACTCTTCTCAGTTTCTCCTTGGAAGTCTTGAGTCATGCTGATGTGACTCGGGTCTGCTTGTGATGCTCTCTACCACTTGGAAAGGCCTAGAATTAGCAAAGAAGGGTTGGGGCCAGGAAGCCCCCACTGCAGATAGTGACACTGCCCAGGACCGGGGGTTATTTGAGATAACCAGAGAAGCTGTAATACTTCTCAACTCCCTTTATATCCCATGGAGGGTTAGCAAATTTGGCCGTGAATGTGCAGCAGGCACGGACTGCTTTGGGGGAACTTCCCTTCGGTTGGTTGCCTCTTCTTCCCTTCCTTGGGGCTTTCTGTCCATGTGGACCAAGGGTCAACCCCTCCTGCTGACACCCCCCAGGACTCTCACCCAGGCCTGCCCTTCCTCACATGGCGCCTCCAGCTCTCAAACCTTCCCTGGGACCACCCTCCCTCCAAGCTTACCTGACCCACTGTCGGCTCTTCCTTTTAAGGACAACTCAGTGTTCAGTGGTCTAATCAGTAATTTATAGATAAGACATTAAAAAGTAATGAACACTTAAAACACTGCCCCTCCCAGAAAGTATTTTTGTAGTTCGACTGGGACTTTCAAAGGCTTCACTCCTAACCCCTTAGTAAAAACGTTCATATCTACATCAGCCTGTGGTTACTGGGCCCTCCCCTCCCTAAACTTCCACTAAATTTAGAGTATTTTAGATTTCATTGTGCTTTAATTAGCTCACGTGCTAGTGTGTTCTCCCCAATGAGATTATAATTTCTCGAGGGCAAGACATTTTTTTTAATACTTCTTGATACACTCTCCTCTGACCAGTACTGTGGAGCATAAAGTAGACTCTCAGTAAAAAATGTGCAATTGAGGGCTTCCCCGGTGGCGCAGTGGTTGAGAATCTGCCTGCCAATGCAGGGGACACGGGTTCGTGCCCTGGTTTGGGAAGATCCCACATGCCTCGGAGCAACTAGGCCCGTGAACCACAACTACTGAGCCTGCGCGTCTGGAGCCTGTGCTCCGCAACGAGAGGCCGTGATAGTGAGAGGCCCGCGCACCGCGATGAAAAGTGGTCCCCACTTGCCGCAACTAGAGAAAGCCCTCGCACAGAAACGAAGACCCAACACAGCCAAAATAAATAAATAAATAAATAATTTAAAAATGTGCAATTGATTTATAATGGTGAGAATTTCCTCAGCCAAAAAAAATGTCTTCTCATACACTGGAGTTACATTTGGAAAGCTGAATTCTCTTAAACTCCTGATTGATTCTAAAAACAGCTATTTTGTGGGTTCTGTCTCTACATTTTTTTCCCTGAACAACCACACTGGGATAATTCTATTTAAGTGAGGACATCATTTCAAGTGGAGTGGTTTTACCAGCGTTCTTTTGATGGCTTTGTACAAATTTATATCCAAAGAGGCAGTTGTGGACGTGCAAATATACTTTATTCAAACTGTCTAATTATTTCTGATAAACGATTGGATATCTTAGTTCCGGAAGCCCAGGTTTAAAATAGGTCCTATTAAAGGACGTGATGCATAATGGAATTGCATCTTCTTTATTGATTAGATATTTTTAAGATGTTTCTTTTGCTCAAAGCCAAAGGACAGAAATATAAGAAAAGCATATTCTAAAACAGTTAAATCAGAGAAAAATAGTGGGTAAAGGAAAAATGAATGTTAAAATTAACTACATTGTTTCAGTTTGTAAAGAAAGCTTTTTTTTCACTCTCAGCAAAAGGCAGGCGAGAGTTCCTCACACATAGGGCCCCTCCAGAAAAAGGCTGTGGGCCTTTGGCTCCCCTAGGTATAAATTAAGAAAATGTTAATAATATCACTCTAGGGGACTGTCATGGGATATGTAAGGGTAGAGCTGTTCTCAAAGGTAACATCCAACATACCAAATTCTTTTTTTCTGAGGGATAAATTAAAACACCCTTTGAAAAGCAGTGCTCACAGGGTCAAAGTAACATCCCCTGTACAGCTAAGGAGCCTGGTTTCCTCTGAGGGCTGTTTGCATAATTAAGTTAGGCTCAGTCACACCACCCATGAAAGCCAGGTGAGGGGGACTCCAGCATTAGTTTTCCTTTCAGAAAATCGCTAGAGGGAAAGTTGGGTACC
Organism: Mesoplodon mirus; assembly: GCF_964341445.2. Taxonomy (NCBI): domain Eukaryota; kingdom Metazoa; phylum Chordata; class Mammalia; order Artiodactyla; family Ziphiidae; genus Mesoplodon; species Mesoplodon mirus. The sequence continues at coordinate 11,001,465 of NC_138979.1, read as the reverse complement.
TTGGGCCATCATACAGGGACAGAGACTAGGAAGGGAAGAGACTTGGCCCCTCCTTGCCCTGGTCCCCATATTCAGAGGACACGGGTGAAGGACCTGCAGTGGGTGCTGTTGTCTGTCACTCAGACCCCCAAACCCCCCTTCAAGACAGAGGCATTCTGTCCCTGGTTTCCAGGGGTGTTGGCTGTTTGAAAGTTCACAACTGAGTCCTTCCCAGGCAACTGCCAACAGCTTAGGAGAACGGCCTTGCCCCAGGTCTGGCGCTCTCTCTGCGGGGAGCTGCATCCTGTGCCTTGTTGATAAGAGACAGCCCCCTCCTCAGTGTGGGCCTTGAAGGTCCATCCAGCTCCACTGTTCCCTGTGTGATGATTGCGAGGCCTGCACTGAGACCGCACTGCAGGTCAACCTGTCCGCCTCCCAACCCTACTTCTTTCCCTTCCTCAGGAGTGTTGATCCTGAGAGCACTCCCCACAAAGTCCCTCACACGGATCTCTTTCCTGGGGCGCCAGAACTAAGATAGAACATCTTTTCAATCTTGAACATCCTAGTTCAAGAGACTCTTCTACCAGGGAAGTTTACCATAAAAACTTAGGCTCTTAAAATGTGATAGGGCAACGTTAGCTAATTTTACAAGAGGAAATGAGACCCAGAGAGACAAAAGGACTGAGGTCCCACACAGACACCGCACTATGGCCAGGTCCTGACCCCAGCTGTGAAGACTCCCAAACTGGGGTTCTTTTTTTTTTTTTGCGGTACGCGGGCCCCTCACTGTTGTGGCCTCTCCCGTTGCGGAACGCAGGCTCCGGACGCGCAGGCTCAGCGGCCATGGCCCACGGGCCCAGCCGCTCCGCGGCATGTGGGATCTTCCCGGACCGGGGCACGAACCCGTGTCCCCTGCATTGGCAGGCGGACTCTCAACCACTGCGCCACCAGGGAAGCACCCGAACTGGGGTTCTTATCCAGATCGTGTGACCACTATGATATCTCCTCTATGCAGGTGGCAACTGACATGCTCCCTTCAGAGAAGAGAGCCACACGAGATACTGAACCACGAAGGGCCCTGCCCCACGCCCAGAAGGTGTTTAGATTTGTGTTGAGAAGGGGCTAGAAGGAGGTGTATTGGTTCCATGACCACTGATCTTCCTCCAATTTTTTCTTTTGATGTTGAGGGGGCTATGTTAGGAAGCAGGTAATAAATGTCGCTGTGATGAATGAGGAGCTAAAGAACCCTCCAGGCTTCTACAGCTCAGCTGGTCCCATAATAACAATCCTGGCAAGGAGGGCTTGCTGCCAGAGTAACAGCAGTAAAATCACCCTGAGCTCAGGCAATCTGCAGAGTCAGTATGTGTACAAAGCATCCCAATGATTACACTCTTATTATTTAGTGGCTCATTCTTACAGAATGCTTTACAGGGACTGATTCATTTCCCCAGAGATCACTTACCAGCTTATTGCCTTCTTTTAGTGAATGAGTCTGAATCTTTCCAGTTTCCAAGGGTCTACCTGTGGTGTATGTCATTGCTTTCTTTTCTGCCCAAATACCCGGGCCCCTCCCCCTCGCTTCCTAACACATTGTTTGTGGGTGGGACTGACTCCTGACCACCTCAACCCTCAACCAAAGTGGGGAGGTCCTGAACCAATCAACATATTCTCATCCCTTTTCCCATGGTGACTGGCCTAGAGATTACCTTCTTATTTCTAAACCTATGTCACTCAGCCCCTGACACACCCCTAATCTAATGATTAGTTCCGAGGGGTATGAGAACTAAGTTGGGTCAAATAGAGCGGAAGACTTTTCGTGGTTGGAGAAATAAAAGGTCCCTTTTCCTCCAAAATGGTGCCATGTGGAAACTGGAGGCCTGGGAATAATGTATCCATCGATCCATCCTGTTTTAAGGAGTCTAGCCTAAGTTGAAGCTAACACACAGAGGAGAGCAGCGTGGAGACAACTACCACGGCTGTGCTGGAGTGATCAAACAGCATCTGAATTTCACTGTATCTCTGGACTTTTCAATGGCACATGCAACTTATGTTCTTGAGTTGGGCTTTCTGCTTCTTGCAACCAAACACATGTCACTGTACATGCTTCCTGTAGAGGCTACTTCCTCTACATTGGCCTCTCTCCTATGCAATCCTAACCTGGACCTTCCTAGGGAAGAGCAATTCCAAATAGGAAATAAAACCCTTGCAAAGAGGAAGTTGAAGGACTAGCTCAAAGAGCATCCATCGATGGATTTTACCCCATAGGTTTGGCTCAGCTTAAGCTGGTGCTCAAGGCCTCAAGCTGTAGGTCATGTATGTTGACCTGTCCAAATATTGGCCTTTCCTAAGTAGTTTGTAGTATCTGTGAGGGCAGGGGCGATGGATTATATGACTTGAATGTAATCCTACAGTGCTGGATAAAATGTTTTGCACCATATAGGTGCTTAGGAAATGAGAGTTGAACTCAAGTAAATTCAGCTCCTGTCACTGCCATCAGCACATCTTCTAGAAGTTGGGGAGTAAGGACACTCCTCACAACACTGTCAAGTTTTGGGGTATAAACTTCCTTGGCCAGACGCCTCCCTGTTAAACCAGCCGCAACTAGCACAGGGTCTGGCCCAGAGTAGGCGGTCGAATATTTGTTGAATAAATTCACTTTGAATCTGTAATCACAGAACTTACCTGGTCACTTAACAGTTTTGAATTGCTTATTTGATATACTTTGAATCAGGCCTCTTTAAAAAGTCTAAATTGTGCTATGTCTGTATTTGACTGACTTCGCTTTCTGTCCACCAGCTGTTACTCTGTCATTTCACTCCAAAGACCAAGATGCAGTACATTGATGGAGGGGCTGATAGACAGGCATTCCTAGAATGAGGGGGGGATGTGCGTGGGGGGGTGAAGGTGACGGTGGTAGGGGGGGCACTGGTGGAGCTATCTACCTGCAAGCAATATTCCATGGAAATGGCCCGCTGCTGACTGGATGACTGTTCTGCTGAAAGAGGAAGCGTGTACAAGGGTGCCTGCTGGGCTGTAGGAGGTGATAGTTCTCTAAGCAGTTGGTAAAATAACTCAGTCATGATTAATACTGAGTTGGGTAAGCTGTTTTATTAGGTGATAATCATCTTCTCCAGTATAATCTTATCTTGGCAGAGAACTGCCATAGCTTAGCGAGAGGAAGAGTGGTCTCTCATGTTTATCAGGCTGAACAGCAGAATAACAAGGGTTCAGGGAAGGCTCCTTGTTCAAGACTTTTTGCAAAAACAAGAAGAGTATTTTCTGGAGAAAAGTGACTATGATTGGCCAGCGGGGAGTGTTCTGAGTCTGATGTTGATGTGCCCTGGCCAGCTGGTCTTCAGGAGACCTGGCATGGAGATGTCTTCGTGTGAATCTTTTCTTTTTTTAAGACTTTTTTTTTTTTTTTTTGATGTGGACCATTTTTGAAGTCCTTATTGAATTTGTTACAATATTGCTTCTGTTTTATGTTTTGGTTTTTTTGGCCACCAGGCATGTGGGATCTTAGCTCCCCAACCAAGGATAGGACCCATTAAGGCGAAGTCTTAACCACTGGATCGCCAGGGAAGTTGCGTGAATCTTTTCAAAACATGCATAAAGCTGCGGCTGCCCCTTGCTGTGACTACATCCCCAATGAGCTAGAGCTGCTAACCAGGTTGGTGCAGAGTTTGTCTAATCTGGTTAAGAGTATCTATCTGAGCTCATTAAAATGTAAACAAGATATACCTTGCTGTTTAAACAACATCAGAATTTGTCTTCCATCTGACACCCAGAAAAGAATCTACCCTGGATGTACCTTGCTTCTTCCTCTGAATTCTCTTAGCTCTCGTGTTTCACCTCTGCTCTTTCCACTGTTACACTCTTTGTCTTGTCTGCTTAATTCCAAGCTCTTGTAGGGCAATTCTTGCCTGATTTACCATCGCATCCTCCATAACGTGTAGTGCAAGGGCTTTTGGATATTAATTAATATTGAATATTAATTAATAGTAATGTTGGCAATAATTAACATTTATCGATCCCATACACTGTGGCCATGTGCCAGTTTCTGTGATTTATCTCTATTAACTGAATTCTTCCAACAACCACTTGAGATATGTATTTAAAATTAAAAGTCCTGTTATCTGATGAATTGACTAAGACACAGAACTGTTCACTAACTTCTCAGTGTTCACACAGCAAGTATTTGACCAGGCCATTGACCCTAGAACCTGTGATCTTAACCTCTATACTATATAATAGTTGATGAATAAATGTATGTTGAGTGATGAGGACTATTTGACTCCAGATCACAACAAACTTGGAGGATTCCTATTGGTTTTTAGCAATTTTGAGCATTATTTAATCTGGAAGATTTCCAGGAGATCAAGTTAGGATGAACCTTTATGCTTATTCATTCACTCATTCAAATATTAATATTCAAATATTCATTCATTTATTCAATAGGTATTTATGGAACACAAAATATGTGCCAGGTATGAGGATATGAGAGTGAACAAAAGAAATATCGTCTGGGTGCTGGTACAGCTTACCTTCAAGTGGGAGTGACGGTGACAAAACAGTTATACTAATAAACATGTGAATTACTATAAATTGAGGAGTTTCTCTGAAGGAAGAAGATACTAGCCCCAGAGAGCACATAACAGAGGAACCAGACAGACCGGGGCCAGGTGTCAGCAAGGCTTCTAGGAAGAACGTATCTTTTACCTGTCTTCTGAAGAATGATTAGAGGGGGAGGACGGGAAGGAGGATAGGATGGGTAGGTAAAGCACTCTAGTAACTAGTCAGAGGAAACAGCACATGCCAAGTTCTGGGCCAAGAGAGATACTGGCACCTTAGGACCTAAACACTAACCCTGGCCACAGTGAGTGTGCTCACTCTTTAAAAAAATTAACTATAAATTTTTATATATATAAACCTTCTCACCTTCTACTATACATATGTAATATGACAAGAGTTGAAATCATATGTAATATTGTTCTATAAAGGGCCTTTCAAATTTAAGTAGAAAGTGAACATTCTTCATGTTTATATATCTTATGATTTTTAATATGCTCCATAATTTATTTAATAAATCCTTTAGGTATATACCCAGAAGTGGAATTGGTAGATCATATGGTAGATCTATTTTTCATTTTTTGAGGAACCTCCATACTTCTTTCCACAGTGGCTGCACCAACTGACATTCCCACCAGCAGTGAACAAGGGCTCCCTTTTCTCCACACCCTCACCAACGCTTATTATCTCCTGTCTTCTTGATGATGGTCATTCTAACAGGTGAGAGGTGATCGCTCACAGCGGTTTTGACTTAATTATTGCTACAATGGCAGTCATATTGCAACATAGAAATGGGTCAAATTAACATGTTTACATTTTAAATTTATACAATGTTATATGTCAGATATACTTCAATAAGAGAAATAAATCCTTTAATGTTGCATATTTTTTTCTATTTTTTCACTATTATACAAACAGTAAATATTTTTGTATAAAACTGTTTTGGCATATTTGTGATTGCTTTCTTTATGCAAACTTTTGTGAGCTCTGGATACATATTGCCCAATCTTCCAAAAATGGTTATACCAACTTATAATTCCACAAATAGTATATGATTATCTATTTTACCCCTTCCTCACAAATCTTGGTGTTTTCTCTTTTTGATTTTAAGTCTTTACTAATACAAAATGAAAAAAATGGCATTTATTTTTATTTTTAAATTTTTTTTTTTGTTCCCTTGATTACAAATGAGATTGAGTTTTTACTCCATAGAATGATCAGCCATGTGTGAATTAGCATTTGAATGTTTTGAGAATAGTCTCTCCAGACTGAAAAAGCCCAACCTCCCAGGACATTCTGTACAGATGACGAACCAGGTTTTGGCCAATTTCTATATGATCCTGAAAAAAGATATAATAATCAAACTTTTCTATTAAAAGAGGAATAAGGTCATATTTGGTACTGAGCTTCTGCTTGCAGCAATTGTCTCCATCATCTGCTCCCCTTTGCCTGAGAGAGTTCAACCTTGCTAGAGGTCACTGCATCGAGTATGGTACCTCCCAAGTTGGTTTGCAGAGTAAGGCACGCCAGTCAAAGGTCCACATCCAAGGTCAGAAGACAGGAAAGGAAGGAAGTGAAGGAGGTGGGGACGGAGACTAGGAAGGACAGGGGAAAGGAGGAAGGAAAGCAGTGAGGAAAGAAAGAAACAGATTGCTGAAAATATATGCCTGTTTGCCTCCACTGTCTATTTCTCCTGCCCCTTTGATGGAAGGGCTCCCATTCTATGTACTTCCTTCCTAGACACAGTCTCAGTGTCCCTTTTAGGGTTCTCCTTCTCAGCCTAGTCTCTGAAATGTCTTTGTTCTCTTGTCTTAACTTTGTAAAGCGTTCCCAAGACAGGATCTATTCTCTCTTCCCATCTCCCTTTCTGAACCCTTTTAAATACTCTCCTGACTAAAGTCAGCTCTTCACTTTTCCATTTGAGACAGTTTCTTCCTGTCTATTTCTCCTGACCAGCGCTGTTCAGGAGGCTTGTGCTAGATCATCCCTCAGTGTCGAGCAGACAAAGGGAAGCTTGTGGGTGTTGGGGGTAGTGCCAGAGAACAGAACCCCTTGTCACCGTATGCATCCTGCCCTGTGCCTGCCTGACTTGGCTTGGCGGGAACCCTGCCAGTGCTTTGTAACAGCTTGTGTATCCTCTACTTCTGACAATTTTTTTCTCGTGTTCAATTTCCAAATACATGCCCAGGGAGTCCCCAGCAGTAATTTCCCTGAGTCATGCCTTTCTTTAATTTTCACATTTCTCTTAGTTTCCAGGATCATTCATTACTATGTGCCCCCCACGCCCCCCTCCCCCATCTCTTTCTCCCTGTCGGTCAGGGGTGTGAGCAATGGCTCACGTCCTCTCCGGTCCCTCAGGCCATCCCTGGCCTCTGATGCGTCACTTGAATGACACTGCTGACACCTACACAGTTCTAAAAGTCCTCCGTTAGTCATTCATTTGGTCAGGGCTCTTAAGGTCCTTTTAAAATTCATAAATTCTCTCTGGAAGGTGGCACATCTAGCTATTAGTTTTTTTCATCAAGTAGGTTCAGAGAATGAGGCCATGAGGTGATTTTTAATAAAGAGGCTTGGGAGGTATGAAGCAATAGCTTGGAAGAGATGCTTCAGCGAGGCCTAAGCAGCCCTGCATTGGTTCCAGGAGGAAGCAGGAGGTGCTGACAGCAGTGAAGAGTGACTCCAAGGCCAAATGCCAAAGAAGACGGGTGGGTGGGGACAATCATTCTGTTGCTGTCCTTCATTTCTTCAGACTGATTTATTTTGGCAAGGTGGCTTCTAGGTGACCACACAACCTATTGCCCAAACTGGGACACTTTTGAGGGTGAAATGGGGGGAGGTTGCTCCTAAAAATTATACAGCATGGACAGTTGTAAAGAAGATTGTCCTGGGAAAATGAGGACACATAATCCCCCTGATTACCGGAGGTACTGGAAAGGAATCTCTCTGTAAGCTCTAATGGGGAATTCTGCATTTTCCCCTAGAAGTCAAATTAACAAACAAACAAACAAACAACTCTGCTTCCTCCTCCCAGGTCCACACAGAGTCACAAGACAATTATTCATCTGAATGTTTAAAATGCACGGATTCCTATTTATGTATTCTTGGTTCAAAGTAAAAGGTGAAATATGAAAACAGAGGCAGATTGGGGGGTGAGTTGTGAAGGGCCTTGAGTGCCGAGCTGAGGAATGTCAACTTAATCCTGTCTGCGAAAAGAAACTGCCAGGGGAAGGGTGCAAAATCCCACCCTGGCGTACAGAATGGATGGATATAGCAAACACATCGTTAGCGGAGATGCTTTTGACAGAAAGTGCCAAGGATGTGAGTGACAGCGGAGTGGAGGACACACAGTGAGGACGCTACATTTGAGAGACTGTGGAGCTTGAATCAATAACACTTGGTGAGTTACTGGATGTGGGGAATGAGGAAGAAGAAATCAAAGGTGACTCAGGTTTCCAGAAAGACTGACTAGACGAAGGGCAAGGCTATATTAGCCCAGATCAAGGACGCAGGAAGACGAACAAGATTGGGGACAAGACATTTCATTTTTTTAATCTAGAATTTAAAGAATGTGTATTATGTGCCAGGGCTTTGCTGATACTTTACATGCCACCTCACTTAATCTTCTCAACAGCCTTCGGAAGGAAGTCTTGTCGTTATTCCCATTTTACAAAGGAGGAAAAGGAAGCGCAGAGAGGTTGAGAGCTTCGCTGTGGGCAGCCAGCCAATGTGAGTGGAGATGGGGGCCACAAGAGCTCTCGCCCTTTAACTGTGCCCACCTCTCTGAGATGCACTTGGAGTATGTTAAGGGGGTGGTGATCTGGGGCTGTCTAACTGTTAGTATAAATTTGGCAGATGAAAATCTATTTCCTTTTATGATTTGTTTTTCTTTTCATTCCATTTAGGTGAGTATTTATGAAGGCTTACCTTTTCTTTCTAGATTATAGCCACTATTATGTCACATCCATGGGATGACTCCAAAGCATTGATCTCAGTCCCTGACAAACAGCTGTATATCTTCAGCTGTCTGTTAAATTGAGGATCTGTAACTAACTAGCTGCATTAACCTGGAACAGTCATATATCTTTTCAGAGCCTCAGATTTTCCTTGGCTGACAAGAGGTGGTTTGAAGTTGAACATCTATAGTACCAGACTTTAAGGCCTAAGAGAAGCCTTAGCTATCTAGTTATTGATAAAACCTCTTTACTCTGCCTAGGGCTCCTATAGTTATAACTTGTGCTATCTAATACAGTTAAAGTATATACAATTAAAAATTCATTTCCTTGGTCTCACTAGCCACACTTAGATGCTCAGTTGTCACATGTGACTAGTAGCTACAATAATGGACAATGCTGATATAGAACATTTTTATCACTGCAGGATGTTTTACTGGATGGTGCTATAGACTAACCAACCATCATGTCTAAAGCCCAAATTATCTTCCTCTCCATCAGCTCAAACTTCGTAGTTCCTTTGTCTCATAGTAGCACATAACACCGTTGTTATGGACTGAATTGTGTCCCTGCCCCATTCCCTACCCCAGGTTCATATGATGAAGCTCTAATCCCCCCTCCCCAGTGTGACAGTATTTGAAGATAGAGCCTTTAGGGAGATAATTACGGTTAAATGAGATCATAGCGTGTGACCCTAATCCAATAGGACTGGTGTCCCTTTAAGAAGAGGAAGAAATCTCTCTCTCAGCATGTGCACATGGGAAGGACCATGTGAGGACTCAGTGAGAAGGCAGCCACCTGTAAGCCAGGAACAAAGGTCTCACCAGAAACCATCTGCGATGGCACCTTGATCATGAATTTTTGCATTTCAGAACTGTGAGAAAATAAGTGTCTGTTGTTTAAGCCAACCAGTCTGGTTTTCTGTTATGGAAGCCCAAGCAGACTAATACAACCATTCTCTAGGAAACCCAACCTCAAAATCCAGGTATGAGGAAAAGGGATGCCTACTTCCAGCCATGCCTTCATCTCTTAACCTAACACCCTTTTCTTCTGTTTTGAATTGATTCTTTTCTTTTGAATATTTCTTCAATGTTCTCCTTCCTTTCAATTTCCACTAACCTAGCATCATCTCATATCTGAGGTACTGAGCTACCTAGCATCATTTTTCCTACTACCGCTCTCAATTTATAAATTAATCTCACTAAAAGATTGTTTTCATTTATGTTATCTTTTTGTCATAAATCTTCAGAGGTTCTGGATAAACTCTGGGTCAAAGCCCAAACTTCCTATGCCAAGATTCACAGTGTGGCCACTATCTACTCCTTTTTAAAAAATTTAGATATAATTGACATATAACATTATATTGGTTTCAGGTGTACAACATGATTCAATGTTTGTCTATATTATGAAATGATCATCACGGTAAGCTTAGTTAACATCTCTCACCAAACACGGTTACAGAAAGCACTTTTTTTACTATCCACTCTTAATGCCTCCCCCTCAAGCTGCACACACTCTGAACAAACTGACCTTCTGACTCATCCCTGCCCTTTTAACAACCACTGCCCCTGCGCCTTGTTCCAGTGTCTTGCCCCAGGATGTAGGCGAATCCTGCTCTACATTCTGACCCTTCCAACTGCTCACTGTCCGTCATCCATCATTCCCAACACGACCCACAAATCCCTCTCTTTCTTCTAAACTTTACTCATCATCATCAGCAACAGCATCACAACAGACATTACAATAAGAACACTTTACGGAGTAGTTACTATGGGCCAGCAACTGCGCTTAGGAGTTTAATTATTTTACACAATTTTTATAAAAACACTATGCAATCAATATCCCTGTTACCATTTATAAATGGAAAAACCGAGGATCACATTGCTCAGGTTATGGCAAGCCTTAGCTTAACCCTCTTTGTTACACTCTCTCCTTAACACTGATTTGGGGCTTGGTGCCAGAATATTTATCTTTTCGAGCACAGATCTTGTTTCCCCTACTAGCCTGGAAGCTTCCCAAAGGCAAGTTCTGTGTCTAACACACTTTATTCAGTCATCAAAGCAGATCTCAAGCTGTGCTGGTTTTTGTTCTACTTACCTTTCTGAATCCCATCCCTGGAAGGTTGGCATTCCGCAAATATCAGCCTGAGGCCCTCTGCTCTTCTTGCTCTATACACTTCGCATTGTAATTTCATGAGCTCTTGGCTCCATCTCCAGCTGTACACGTGGTCAGACCTGCCTGGCCGACTCCTCTGGTAGAGAATACCTGTGTGGAGAGAAAGGCTGAAATCCATCAGGAACACTGGAACTCTCTTGTAACCTCTGGCAGGGCCAAGGCTAGGAGGAGGACACCCTAGGAGACCCCTAGGGTGCAAAATTTAAAGAGGTGCTCACTCAGGATTGTTGACTTGCTGACACTGCACTTTCATGACCCTGAGAATGAGTCCTGGCCATGACCTCTGGGGTAGGCCTAGGGAGTATGCTTGGGACACCAACAGTGTCAGATAGTCCCAGAGCCCTTTAATGTTTTTTCGAAGAGAATACATTTTCCCTTATAGTATCATTAGTGCTATGCTGGGCTTTCCCTTTATTAGATATTAAGTTTCTTGAGAACAGAAACTTATTTATCTCTCTAACCCTTCCCCACCAGTGCTTTATAACACACCAGCCACTCAAAAAGCTGGTTGTGATGTTGAATTGAATTCCCACTATTTTTGGCCGATCTCCACTGTGGAAGCCTGTGTGAGCACTCCCATTCCCTTTCCCCCTCTGAGTTTCATCCTGGACCAGCAGAGATAAAATCTGTAAAAGATTAAGGGGCTAAAGGGAATCAGTGGTGGAACAGGCACAGGAGGTAGCAATTAAGGAACCAGAGCCAGGGCAGTGGTTCTCAAAGGGTGTTCCCTGGATCCACAGTCAGCCTCACCTGAGAACCTGTTAGAAATGCAAATTCCCAGGCCCCACCCCAGACTTACTGAGTCAAAAACGCTGGGAGTGGGGCCCAGAAGACTATGTTTTTATCAGCCCTCGGGTGATTCTAAGCTGAAGAATGATCAGGTAGTGAATCAACCTTAGGGCAGGAAAGGATTTCTTGGAGCTAGCCAGAGGGAAGAAACTGTAACCTTAGAATATTAGTCTCGTTCAGTAGCAGAGCTGAGAAAGCCTAACCTTGGGGAATGTGGTTCTATTAAAGAAAAATATTGAAATCTGAGATGCTTTTGACATTAAAGAGGAGGGTTTAGTTTATAGAGAGTTTCAATCTGTAAAATAAAAACTCAAAGAACGAAAAGGATCCTGAAGAGACTGGAGTGTCAGGGGACACTCAAGATGAGACAAGCCTGGACTTCCCTGGTAGCACAGTGGTTAAGAATCCGCCTGTCAATGCAGGGGACATGGGTTCGAGCCCTGGTCCAGGAGGATCCCACATGCCGCGGAGCAACTAAGCCCGTGCGCCACAACTACTGAGCCTGCACTCTAGAGCCCGCAAGCCACAACTACTGAGTCCCCATGTCACAACTACTGAAGCCTGCGCGCCTAGAGCCCGTGCTCTGCAATGAGAAGCCACGACAATGAGAAGCCCGTGCGCCACAACGAAGAGTAGCCCCCGCTCACTGCAACTAGAGAAAGCCCGTGTGCAGCAACGAAGACCTCACACAGCCAAAAATAAATTAAAAAAGTAAATTAAAAAAAAAAAAGATGAGACAAGCCTGCTCAGAGGAGAACCAGATGTCAGAGCATCACACAAGCATGGCAGGGGACCAGAGCCTGGCACAGATGACTCTCACCCAAAATGCAGACAGTCTTCAGTTTGGTCCCTATAAAGACACAGAAGAAATGGTGGAGCTTGAAAGACTGGGAGGAAAGGATGTGTTTAAGACTGATTTTCAGAGAGAAGAGAGGAACTTACATGGCAGGCTTCACTTAGGACCAGGAATGCAGTGAAGCCAGTACCATTCATGCCAGGCTCATCCAGGTATCCACTTGGGGGAACTGACTCTTCCCAGATATTAGGCTCTGTATTAGTCAGACTTTTCCAGAAAACGAGAGGGTGTGTGTGTGTTTGTGTGTGTGTGGGGGGGGGCGGGCAGGGGGCGCGCATGCACACGAGAGAGAAAGATTGATTTTAGGGAACTTGCTCACATGACTGTAAGAGGCTCTGTGAGGCCAAAATCTGATGGAGTAGGTTGGCAGGCTGGAGACTCAGGGAGGAGATGCAGTTCAAGTCCAAAGGCACTCTGCTGGCAGAATTCCTGCTTGCTGCAGGAGGGAGGCGTGGGGTGGTGGTGGTGGTGTCTGTCCTGGTCCTATTGAGACCTTCAACCGATTGGATGAGGCTCACCCACACTATGGGGTGAGCCTCATCCATTAAATGAATTGATCAATTAAATAGTAATCTTATTCAAAAAAACCCTCATAGGAACATCCATAACAATGTCTGACCAAATATCTGGACACCACGGCCCAGCCAAGTTGACATATACAATTAACTACCATGGGCCTGCACCCAGGAAAGCTGCCTGCTACCAGGCTGGTGGTAGGGGTGCCAGTGGTGTGGTATGCTGCTACTGTGGTGGACAACCCAGAGGGACAGAGACCTGACAGGGAGCTCCACACTAAAGGATACACTACTTTGTGATCAGTCCATTTCTATTTATAAGCTGTGTGTGTATAATACTCTAGTTAGAGGAAAGGAATGAATTATATAAATTTCTACAAATAAATCAAGTAATAATAATTCCTTAATTATTTGGAATTATCCACCATATCTAAAATGTTAAATGTATTTCCCCCTACCATTGTCTTACTCAAGGCTGTCCTAATTTCTAGATCCTCTCCCTCAGCATAATTTGATTGCTTTTTAGGCATTTCCTGATTACTCTTCATCTGTTTTGATTCTATTTTCCTTGCCTTATTTATCTCCTTATTGTCTATAAAAATTAACAGGCGTTTGGATTCTTCCAACTTTTTTGTTATTATGAATAATATTACTATGAACATTTATTCATAAGTGTTTTGGTATATATGCCCACTCATTTCTGCTGGGGATATTCCTAAAAGCGATATACATGCACATGCTCAATTTTATTAGACTATGTAATACCAGTTTCCTCGGGCTGTGTGTCTGAGAATTCCAGATGCTCTACATTTTCACCAACACTTGGTAGTGTGAGTCTCACCACTCCAATGAGTTTAAGATGAGTGTTTTACTGTGGTTTTAATTTGTATTTTCCTGAGTAATAATAAGTTTGAATTCCCTTTCATTTGTTTGCTGGCCATTTTGTCTTTCTTTCGCGCGGGGGGGGGAGTACCTATTCAAGTCTCTTGCCCTTTTTTCTATTGGGTTGTCTAACTTCTTATTGATTTTTTGGTCTTTCTTTATATATTTTGTACACAAGCCTTTGTAGCTTATAGTTATTGTATAGTATTCTCCTACTCTGTGGCTTGCCTTTTTACTCTAAATGGTATCATTTGATAAACAGAAAGTCTAAATTTTAATGTGGTCCAATTTATCAGTCTTTTTCTTTATGGTTAGTCCTGTTTAAGAAATCCTTCCTTAACTCCAAAGTAGTGGAGGCTCTGTTATGTTAGAAACTCTCATAGAAATTTTAGTTTTTACCACTCACATTTAGATATACTCTCACCTGGCATTAATTGTATGTAAGGTATGTGTCAATGTTAATTTTTTCCAATGTGTTCCAGGTTGAGTCCCCTAGGAAACAGAATCTGGGCTATTGAGGTTTGTGTGCAGGAGTTTTGCTGGTGTAAACCTCTCAGGTACAATCTGACAGGGAGCAGAGGAAGCAGGATTGGGTGGAGGGAGACTTAAGCTGTGGGGATACAGTTGCATTAGTGACCTAAGCTGTTCCCAAGGGGCGCTCTTGAACTAGAACGGTCCTTCAGAGACCAATCTAGGCAAGGGCCAGGACTTTGCATCCTTGCGTCGACCAGTCATTGGACGTGGGGTACCCTCAGCGAGAGACAGTAATCTTGGGTGATGCAGCTTTCTTTGGCTAAGGGAAATTCCCAGAGCGAGATGCAGCTGTGAGCCGTGAGCAGACACCTAACTTTCCCAGCGACTGGGAGAATGAGTGCCTCTGTCCTGAAGGTGCATCTGAGTAAGCCAGTTGATTCAGAACAATTTATTGAAAAGATTATCCTATTACACTGTTCTGCAGTGCCGCCTTTGTCATAGATCAAGTGACCACATGTGTGGGTCTGATTTTGAACTCTATTCCGTTCTATTGGTCTCTTTGTCAATCCTTGAGGCAATACCACAGTTGTCTCAATTACCGCAGCTTTATCTTAAGTTTGGATATCTGGGACATTTTGTTTTTCAAGATTGTCTTGGCTATTCTTGGCCCTTTGCATTTATATTGAAGTCCTCAAGCTAGTTCATTAATTATCATACATACAAAATGTCTGCTGGGTTTTTGATTGGGTTTACACCGAATCTATAGGTTCAATTAGAGGAGAACTGACATTTTCAAAACACTGATTCTTGTAATTCACAAACTTGATCTATCTCTTCCCCTATTTTGGTCTTTAATTTCACTAAATAATATTTTGTAGTTTTCTGTGTAGAGTCCTTGAAAATCTTTTCCCTTCCTTTTTTTTTTGACGCTGCTATAAATTTTTTTAAAATTTTCATTTTCAAACTATTTATATTGGTATAAAATTACAACTGACTTTTGTATATTGCCCTTGTATCTGGCAACTTTGTTAAACTTGCTAATTCAAATAATTTGTAGATGATTTTGGATTTTATACATGCATAATTATGCTGTCATTGGAAAATGACAGTTTTATATCTTCTTTTCCACTCCTTATATCTTTTAACTTCTCTTCCTTACTATAGGAGCTCTGATTTAATGATGATTAGACTATCAGGTTTAATAGCCGTAGCAGGTAATTATAGCACAATTTATTTAATCAATATTTGATTAAAGGGCACTTAAATCAGTCCTCTCTTTATCATAAATAATACTGCAATGAGCATTGTTTTACACACGTTTTTGTGCAGTTGTCCCATTCATTCCTTAGAATGTATTCTGGATTTCTTGGAATAGTCAAATCAACAATTAAATTAAACACATAGAAATATATTTAAAATACTTTTAAAACAATATATGTGGTTATCAGACAACCATGCATTTTCTTAGTAACTTCTGTTTTGAGTTACAATGGGATGGGATCACACTTTTACAGAAAAAAGTCTAGGGTCTTGAAATATAAATTTAGAAAAAGTATTTTTGTGAGATGTGAGCATACCTACTCCTTTGTATTTGCGTTCTAAGGTACTCTGACTCCCTGGGCTTCATATAGTCTTACTGTATTTTCATAAATCTCTTTCATAGTGTTAGAACTGCCTGATCTCTTGACCTAAATAAAAATGCATTTTTCGGGCTTCCCTGGTGGCGCAGTGGTTGGGAGTCCGCCTGCCGATGCAGGGGACGCGGGTTCGTGCCCGGGTCCGGGAAGATCCTACATGCCGTGGAGCGGCTGGGCCCGTGAGCCATGGCCGCTGAGCCTGCACGTCCGGAGCCTGTGCTCCGCAACGGGAGAGGCCACAACAGTGAGAGGCCCACGTACCGCAAAAAAAAAAAAAAAAAAAAAAAAAGGATCTCATGGTTATCACAGAGCGTTGGAAAAATAAAAATGAGAAAAAAAATGCATTTTCCCAACATTTTCCTTTGATATTGCAAAAAGAAAGCAGAGAGGAGAGGAAGAGAGAGAGAGAAAGAGAAAGAACAAAAGGGAAAAAAGGAAGTATAGATAAACAACTTGAGACCTTAATTCCTGCCTTGCCACTTCAAGGTAGTAGACTAATTCACTGCCTCAGGGCAGTTATGTGGCAGGTGGAAAGCAGAACCATCTGCAGGATGTTCCCAGCTTTGTTTCAAAACACTTAATCCCACTGAGAACAATAATTCCCCAGAAAAAATGTTCCCCTGGTCTAGTATTAGAAGAGGTTCATAGAGACACAGCGACTCAGGTCCTGTTTATAGAAGATATGTTCCAAATATTGCATGGAGCACACCTACACTAAAAAATTAATTTGTTGTTTATCTGAAATTCAAATTTAACTGGAGGTCCTCTTTTGTGTGTGTGTGTGTGGGGGGTGTATAATTCCCCCTAAATCTGGCAACCCTAGATCGCAGGCACTTCAGAGCTCAGCTTTGCACGGGACAGAGATTCCCGAGGCCCATGTGTGGTCTGGAATGCATCAGAGAGCCGCCAGGTCTGGGTCTATACAACCAGGAACAGCGGCTATCTTGGTAGTAAGTGGAAATAAACAGATGACTGAGGACCAAGCTCCCGCACCCTGTCACTGTGCAAAGCCTTGGAAACCTGGTCCGATCTGGTATGGGAGAGGCAGATCTTTCCAGAATGTCTGAGGCTGAATTTCTGATTTGCTCATTGAGATGAAATATTCAAGTAACAATTTGTTTCCTAGAATATTTAAAAGCCATAATCCATTCACATCTGAATTTGTAAACCACAATTATAACCTTGTGATGATACAAAAACAAGAAACAGAAAAGTCTGTTGCTTCAAAATCTGGGCGATTAGCATCTTGACTCTTGCTTCCCAATGGTCAGAGCTCAAGAAAAGGCTTTGTCTGTGTAGGTCAGGAGCGGAACTAAGGATTCAGGGGGAGGCGTGGTGACAGCTGCCTATTCCTGCATCTAAATACCTCCTCATGGTGCTTCTGTTTTCCCCTCCGAGGTGTCTCTGAGTCGCAGAGTACAGGGCATGAGGCAGAGACCCGTCCAGCTCGGCCCGCAGGACCTGCACCCACTCACCCTGCTTACCCATGGGCGGCACTCCCGCCTCCCACCATTGGTCACAGAGAATGTGGTCGTGACCAGGACCCGCAAACTCAGCCCAAATGAATGAGGTTCCCCAGGGAGCTCTGTGTGGACGTGAAAACCACCCCCAAGTCCTATGTATTGTTTATTACTACAGAACTTTGACTCCAGTTCCCATGCTGTTCTTCTGATCCTGGTGAGTTCAGCTGGACCTGAGCTGTTGGGAGGACTCCCTTTTGTTCTCTGTGACTTAAAAGCCTAGCCTGAAGGCAGCCAGGCTGTTCTCTTGGCCATTTTTCTCCTGGCTCACTGTCTAAACTTTAACGCCTTACCACTCCTACGGTAAGAAAACAAAACGAAAATGAAAACAAAACACAAAAGTCAAATCTAACCAGGAAAAAAGATAGCTTATGAGAGACGTAACCTTGAGATCTTAGAAAGATCCAGTGTGGCCAGGCCGACCTGCTGCTCATTGCTACTCACCCACCCTACCCCCTGCCTTCTGATTTCCTCTTGACCTTTGACTGGAGGCTGTTTTCATTGATTTCTTCTGGTGAGGATGCTGGAGAAGAGGTGCTTCTCTCACTCAGAAGGAGATCCTGGGCCCATATTTTCACTTCAGCTGCTCAAATGACAGGTTTAAATAAGGATAAAGAATCCAAAAGAGGAATTCAGGTGGGTACATCGTACAGAGACAGGATTTTATTTATATCCTCTTCACTCTTCATGCTTCAAAAGTCTACCCATCAGCACTTTGGTTCAGTGTTCTCCTGTTCCTTGTCCCAAACCTGCCCCCATCGTAGGAGGGAGTGGGTGCGAGGGTGGGGAAAACCCAGCTTCTTCGATAGATATTGTAACACAAAGCCAGTGAATTGGAAGCAAAAACCACTTCATCATAATTTGCAGGAAGCTCTGTCCTGGTTTTTAGGAATTCACCAATTCCGAACTCGTTGGCAGCATAGAGACCTATTTCTGGGCTTTTAAAAAAAAATTTTTATTCATTTATTTATTTATTTTTTGGCTGCACTGGGTCTTTGCTGCTGCACGTGGGCTTTCTCTAGTTGTGGTGAGCGGGGCCTACTCTTCATTGTGGTGCACAGACTTCTCATTGCAGTGGCTTCTCTTGTTGTAGAGCACGGGCTCTGGTGTGTGGGCTTCTGTAGTTGTGGCACGTGGACTCAGTAGTTGTGGCTCGTGGGCTCTAGAGCACAGGCTCAGTAGTTGTGGTGCACTGGCTTAGTTGCTCCACGGTATGTGGGATCTTCCCGGACCAGGGCTCGAACCCATGTCTCCTGCATTGACGGGCGGATTCTTAACCACTGAGCCACCAGGGAAGTCCCTAGGCTTTTTATTAGTATTATTATTTTTCCCTGAAGCTACTCTTTCCATAACCTCCAGGTCAATTTTAGAAATGAATTTATTGATGATCAAGGAACTGGTGTATGAAGTCTAAAATCCTCTGCCTGGGGCTTCCCTGGTGGCGCAGTGGTTGAGAATCTGCCTGCAAATGCAGGGGACACGGGTTCGAGCCCTGGTCTGGGAGGATCCCACATGCCGCGGAGCAACTAGGCCCGTGAGCCACAACTACTGCACCTGTGCGTCTGGAGCCTGTGCTCCGCAACAAGAGAGGCCACGATAGTGAGAGGCCCGCGCACCGCGATAAAGAGTGGCCCCTGCTTGCCACAACTAGAGAAAGCCCTCGCACAGAAACGAAGACCCAACACGGCAAAAATAAATAAATTAATAACTCCTACCCCCAACATCTTCTTTAAAAAAAAAAATAAATAAATAAAATAAAAATAAAATAAAATCCTCTGCCTGTATTTAAGAGGTATCCTGATCTGGCCTTTCTCATTTCAATTCCTAATTTAGTTGGAATGTGTTAAGTAGTAAAAAGCTTAGCTTTAAGAAAATACCTGGAAGTAAGAGTTATTATTCTGCTGCACTGAAAATATGGCTATTCTTCCAGCTTGCTTGTCTATCTATCTAGCCGTCTTTCCCACCAGCTCTCACTAAACTGTAGCTGGTTTCCACAGTTTCCTGATATTTGATAAACGCCCCACCCTCGCCTCCCCCTTCCCAGGTAGGGCTTCTCTCTGCTGTTATCAGAGAGAGATCTGACCTGATACCTTTGACTTTTAAATGAACACTGAAATCAGCCTCTCTGGGGCATCTCGCTAGTTTCTTCTTTCAGGTACCATGGGACACCTTCAATCCTTTTTAGAGAAGGAGGACTGGAGCAGTGCCCTGTGCCCTTCTGGCAGGAGAGAAGCTCATACACTTTACCTTTTCTCTCTCCCATCTTTTGTCTGAGGGAATCCCAGAAATAGCTATGATGGTAAAATATGTGAATGGCTTACTATTTATATCTGGTCTTCAGGTGCCATAATAATCATAATACATATAATTAAATATGTCCAATTAAGTTGGTGGTAAGTCTTATCTCATTTCAATGTTACTGTTTGTATTTGAAAATCCAGGATAGTTTCATCTGGAACCGGCTGTTCTGTCATTCATCAGAACTGGCTTTCTGGAGAATTCCGTTGTGCCTCTGTGATCATGCTGTGCACCCCATGCTGGAAGCTTCACTCCCCTCCCAGTGGGAGGGCAGCTTCTCATTTCCTCAGCCTTCTGTTCATGATTTATGGATCAGATGGAGGATGATGTTGGCTCCATCTGGAAAGTGGGTCAGGCAGTCTTTGAGGAGACACATCGGAGGTCTTGAAATAGTGCTCTGGATACAGACTCTGTAAGTAGAGAGACTGATATGGAAGAGAAGAAAGGGCTGGTCTCTCCGGAAGTGAAATCAGATTTCTCCTAGAGTGGACTTCGTCAAAGACAGAGGCTCAGCACAGTTGAAGGCAGGCATTAAAAACCCTTCCTGATCTCAGATACCTCCCTCAGAGCCCTGTCTGAGCACCCAAACTGGCCACAAGTAGATTGTTGGCCATTGGGCTAAGTCAGTCAGAAAAGCTGACTGTGTTACGAGGAGGAGTACTATCTTGGCACCTACTGGAACAGTTACACCATTTCTTTGCCAGACTTGTCAGTCCAATGAGTTGCAAAGGGTGAGGGGTACCCTATCCCATTCTCATACCTCCCCCCAACCCAAGGAGGTCAGCCATCTCCCTGAATCCTGTGTTCATAATCTCCTTGTTTTTATTTTCATCTGTGTGAGGATAACACAGTTCATTCATCTGTTCTCCTGTGGACAGGCATTCAGGATTTCCAGGTTTGTGCTGTTTAAACAGTGATGTTATTAACATTCTTGTATATATTATAGGGTACACATGGGCCAGAGTTTCTTTTGTGTATATATCAAGAGTGGAAGTGCTAGACCATAGAGTAGGCGAATGTTTGGCATTACTAGATAATCCAAAATTATTTTCTAAAACGATCATACTAATTTACATTTCTACCAGCAGAGCATAAGAGGTTTTGTGAATCCGCGTCTCCTCCATCCTTTCCACAACCAGTGCCAACAACTTGGCATTACTGGACTTTTAAATTTTTGCCAATCTATAGATACAACTCATATGTCTCGTGTTTTGATTTGCATTTCCACGCTCACTAATGAGGTTGAACATTTGCTTGATGTGTTTACTGGCCATATATGTTTCTTCTGTTTTGAAATTTCTGTTCATGTCTTCTGCTCATTTTTCAGTTGGGATATAAGTACTTTAAACTGATACATAGGAACAGTGATTTTTCTAAGGAATAGAATGAATTTTTAGTCTAAAATTAGGATTCTACCCCCAAATGAAGTTGGCACACATTATTTTATATATTAGTATTATTCTTACTCTAGGAAAACCTTAATTGCATCTGAAGTTCAGAGGGTATGAATGGGCAGCCACATTCCCGACCTTTGGACAATTACAATCCTGAATTCAACAAGTTTCAACCATCTCAACCATTATCATCCTGCTTTCCCCATCCACTTCTAGTCTAAACCACCCTTGTCTCTCACTTTGACTAATGCAACAGCTTCCTAACTGGTCTCTCTGCTTCTATCCTTGCCCTCCTCAGTCAGTCTATACAGCAGCCCCCATGATTTTGTTACTCCTGTCAAAACCCTCCCATGACTTTCAGTTGCCCTTGTAATAAAACCAAAACTCATTGCCACAGTGCAAGAAGCTCTATGTGATTTGATTGTTGCCTTCTCTCTCTGTCCATCTTTCCTTGACCTCTATCCACACAGAAATTTTTGCTGTTCCTGGAACAGACCAGGCTTGATACTCTTTCAGGGGTTTCATGATCATTATTTTCTGCTGGGAAAGTTGTTCTCCTGAGTCTTCCCATGTATCGGTCTTTCACACCACTCACTCTCCTACTCAATGCTGCTTAACCAGAGGTGCTTTCCCTGACCTCCAATCTCTATATATCTTCTTATCCCACTTTATTTTTCCTCACAGTACATATTACATCTGAATGTAAGTGCCACAATGGCGGAAACTTGACTTGTTTCCTGCTGCATCACTTTTATATAGAATGGTGTCTGGCACATAGTGGACCCCCCAATAGGTATTTGTTAAATAAAATAAAATAATAAATAATATAGATGAGAATGCTACCCAAAACTTCTTCGGTTGTTCACCTAGACGTTCACAGAGAGCATTAAATCAGCAAAGGTAAACCATTATCATACAGATTCGGTTCTAAGAACTAAGATGATTCTAGCTAGAATCAAAGGCTGATTCTAGAAAATCAAGTCAATTTTGGAGAATACCTAGAGTTGGTAGTTCTTCTTATTATTATTATTTTTTTGCGGTACGCGGGCCTCTCACTGCTGTGGCCTCTCCCGTTGCGGAGCACAGGCTCCGGACGTGCAGGCTCAGCAGCCATGGCTCACGGGCCCAGCCGCTCAGCGGCATGTGGGATCTTCCCGGACCGGGGCATGAACCCATGTCCCCTGCATCGGCAGGCGTACTCTCAACCACTGCGCCACCAGGGAAGCCCCTCTTTTTTTTTTTTAAACAAACTTTATTAGGTACATTTTACATATCACCAGTTCCTAGTGTAAAACTCAAATGATTTTAAATAACTTTACTGAGTGGTACAGCTACTATCATCAGCTTTAGAACATTTTCATCCCCCTCAGTAAGATTCCCTTGTGCCCATTTATAGTTGATTCTTTTTTTTTTTTTTTTTTTTTGCTGTACGCGGGCCTCTCACTGTTGTGGCCTCTCCCATTGCGGAGCACAGGCGCGGACGCACAGGCTCAGCGGCCACGGCTCACGGGCCCAGCTGCTCCGCGGCAAGCAGGATCCTCCCAGACCGGGGCATGAACCCACGTCCCCTGCATGGGCAGGCGGACTCTCAACCGCTGCGCCACCAGGGAAGCCCCTACAATTGATTCTTATTCCCATTTCCAGCCCCAAGCAACCACTAATCTACCTTTTGTCTCCATACATTTGCCTTTTCTGGACATTTCATCTAAATACAATACGTAGTCTCTGTGTCCAGCTTCTTTCACTTAGCATAATGTTTTTGAGCTTTATCCGTGACATAGCATGTGATGGCAATTTGTTCATTGCTATGGCTGAATAGGATTCTACCATATGGCTGTACCACACTGTGTCTATCCATTCCGCAGTTGATGGACCTTGTCCATGGTTTCTGGACTTTGGTTATTGTGAATAAAGCTGCTGTGAGCATTCATGTGTGTGTCTTTGTGTGGACATAATGCTTCCATTTCTCTTGGGCAAATACCTAGGAGTAGAGTTGTTGGGTCACATGATAGTTTATATTCAACTCTTTTGAGAAACTGCTAATCTGTTTTCCAAAGTGACTGTGCCACTTTACACTCCCACCAGAAGTATACGAAGGCTCCTGTTTCTCCACATCCTCACCAATATTTGTTCTCATCTGTCTTGTTTATTATAGCCCTTCTAGTGGGTACGTAATGGTATCTTGTGGTTTTGATTTTCATTTCCCTAAAGACGAATGATGTTGAGTATCTTTTCATGCACCTATTAGCCAATCGTATATCTTCTTTGGAGAAATGTCTATTCAGAGTGTTGGTAGTTCTTAAAGGTCTTAAAGGAGAGGAAGTGTATTTGTGGAAGTTTTCTCAATACACAGAATTAACTTCTACAAAGGCAGACATAGGATGGGAGTGTGCAAATTACGTATAAAGGAAGAGTGTAAACAGCATAGCTTTGTTAGAATGGAGTATCTCCAAAATGTAGTGGAGGACTAGTGGGATGGGCAAAAAAAAGTTAGTAAATGGCCTTGAATGTCAGGTTGAGTAATGCAGTGTGAGAGGAGTGGTAGCACAAAGAGATTGGATTTTGATGCCTAAAAGAAGTACTTGGGTTAAATATGCATGCACTAGTTTTCTTGTTTGTGGGGACATAACAGGATATATTCCTCAGTCTATTATAGGACTGTAAGAGAAGAATAGATTCCAATGACCATTTGGTTCATTTGTCTATCCAGGCAGAATTAAATATAACTCATTTCTGATACATGGATATAGTTTCTACTGGAGATCACAAATTATTCTTCAAGGAAAGATATTCTCTTCTGCTCTTGGCTAATCCATTTCAATTAAAAACAACCTTGACATTCAGAAAAGCCTTCTTATTGCTTTCCTATTTTTATTTTCTTTTCTTTAATAAATTTATTTATTTACTTGGCTGTGTTGGGTCTTTGCTGTTGCACGTAGGCTTCCTCTAGTTGCGGTGAGCAGGGGCTACTCTTTGTTGCGGTGTGCAGGCTTCTCATTGTGGTGGCTTCTCTTGTTGCGGAGCATGGGCTCTAGGTGCGTGAGCTTCGGTAGTTACGGCTCGTGGGCTCAGTAGTTGTGGCTCACAGGCTCTAGAGTGCAGGCTCAGTAGTTGTGGTGCACGGGCTTAGTTGCTCTGAGGCATGTGGGATCTTCCCGGACCGGGAAGGGGTCAAACCTGTGTCCCCTGCATTGGCAGGCGGATTCTTAACCACTGTGCCACCAGGGAAGTCCCTCTTACTTCTTTCTTCACTTTTAATTACATTTTAATTTTTTACTCTCAAATATCTGATTTGAGACATAAAAACGAACAGTTGAGACAGTTACTTTTCATCACATTTGGTCTTCATGATACTGCAGATTCTTGAAAACTGTTTCTCTTTTTAGCCTTTGTTCCCTAGTCTGCTTTTTCTATGCTCATGAAGAACCCATCCCTCTGCAGACGCTGTGATAAATGATGGCCATATAGACTGGAAGCCAGCCCCATCACCCAAGAACATTCACTGACACAGTGAACAAAAGGAACTGAAAGCTTCTTGTGCCAAAACTTCTCTAAAATTCTCCTGCATTTGAATAGGGAGCTGTTGGTAAAGACCGGGCAAAATTTTCCCTGAAACTATTGATTCCCAAGGGTACATCAAAAGGACAAGTGGAAATGATTTATATATGCCACAGGATTCAGGCTTCTGCCTCAGACCTACTTAAATGCTAGTACCGAAAGCAATCAAAAGAAGACACTTCTAAGTAAACGTCAGTAACTACCTCACAGGTATGGACGTTCTCTCTTCCCTTTCCCTGGGGACAACCCAGACTTACAGCTAATCTGTCATTGAGCACTTACTGTCTGTAAGAGGAGGAGAAAGAGGAGGAAGAGGAGGAGAGACCAACTGACCACAGATTAGATAGGAAATCTTTTTTTTTTTTTTTTTTTGTACGTGGGCCTCTCACTGTTGTGGCCTCTCTCGTTGCGGACCACAGGCTCCAGACGCACAGGCCCAGCGGCCATGGCTCACGGGCCCAGCCGCTCCGCGGCATGTGGGATCCTCCCGGACCGGGGCACGAACCCACATCCCCTGCATCGGCAGGCAGACTCTCAACCACTGCGCCACCAGGGAAGCCCTAGATAGGAAATCTTCAAGTAAATTTCTTTGCCTCCTTTTTTTTTTTCTTTAGGGATAGCAGAGGTCTGGAGGAAACTTTTTTTTTTTTTTAAGTAGGCAAAGATAATTTTACTGTTAAAATAAAATGATAGATTTGCAGAACTGTTTTGTACCTGGATTCATACTTAGGTTTGTCATTTTCTTAGCCTGCGGATATTCCTGAAACATGTGCAGTGATTGTCTCCTTTCACTACATTTTGTTGGCATATATTTCCATGTTATGTTTCTTTGTTTTCCTTTTCCATACAACCCCGATGTTAAGATGATGTCTGCAATTTCAACAATATCAATGTTACTGGATTAATTTCCTTCAAGTACAGTTTATAAGCAGCTTACTACTCTAAACTTGTTCTTTATAAGTTTGTTTGGATTTACAAGTTTCTGCTCTTCTTCAAGGAGGCACCGTCATTAGTTAATGTATCCTATGTGTGCATGATCCTGGGCACTTGAAGATCCCAACTTTCAGAAGCTCCTGTGTTCAGATGGAGAGACAAGTCCATCATGAAGTAAACTGATCGTGAAGTAAACCCCCATTACGCCCAAGGTAATATGCTGATGAAAGCTACATCATGAATTATAACAACATATGGGTACCTATGGTGTGAGGGGCTTCCCTCCAGCAAGGGAAGCAGACAAAATTGAGCAAAGACCAAAGAATCCATTTCCCATCTTTTGCTATCCATAAAGTCCATATTTTGGTCAACTTTGTTTCAAATTTTTTGGTTGTTCTTATTTCTTAATAAGAAACAGAGATGATCCTTGTATTGAATGGAGTTGAGCTTTGAATAATTAATTTGGTGTGATTTTTTTGTGAAGGTCATATTGGTCCTTTCCTGCACTGGTGAATGTCAGGTCAGTGTCATGGGACATTGTTTGGGGAAATACTTCACCTCAGCATGTTCAGGATTCTCCTAACATAAATGCCATTTCCTGGCATTTTCTTCCCTTGTGGTCAGGAAGTTCTTCAAGTGTCTTTAGTTTACAGAACCATTTTGTGTGCATGGGGGTAAGGAGATTAGGGAAGCTAGCAATTTGGGTCAAAGCCCTAGTGACTCTATAGATGATACTGTGTTTGCACTTCACTGGGAATGCAAGAACAGCCCAAGTCATGACTTCACAGTGAAAAACAGAGGAGACGACTCTGGAAAGAGCAGGAGTGTTGTCAGAAGTGATACTGACAGGGAGTAAGAGTTTTAAGGGTAAACTGGAGGCAGATGAGAATAAACTGCTAAGTAAAAAACATAAACATCTTGAGTAAGCTTTCTAAGTTAGAAATAGAAATAGTTTTTTTTTTCTTGCTAGATTTCAGGCATATTTTCATCCCTTAATTTGACTTTCTCCTCTTTCCACATTAAATAGATGGAAAAGTGTTACCAAAAAGTCAGGGATTATAATGATGAAAAGCACATCTCAGAGCAGTGGTTCTCAAAGTGTGTTCCCTGGACCAGCAGTATTAATATCACAGGGGAATTTGTTAGGAATGCAAATTCTCAGGCCTTATTCTAGACCTACCAAGTCAGCAGTTTTGGGGCTAAGGCCACTAATTTGTGCTTTGACAAAAGTTCTCCAGGTATATCTAGTGTGTATCAACATTTGAGAACCACTGGTGTAGTGATTAAGGGTATGACATCTGGAGCCAGATAGCTGTAGTACTTAGGGCAATTCATTTGTTTGTTTGTTTCCCATCTGTAAAATGGTAGCTGTACCAAACTCACAGTGTGGTAATGAAGACTAAATGAGCTAAAGTGTGTAAAATCCTTAGAGCAATGCCTGGCCACTGTAAGTGCTATATAAATGATTAGGTGATGATGATAATCTCTTTATAGGTGTTATTTTCATTTTTTTCCCCCACAGGGTACATTTCACAATTTACAGCACAGCTTTTTGTTTACCAGGAGAGCTTCTCCCCTATTATCTTAGAGTTATTTTCCATGGCTCAAAGCAGCATTTCTCAGCATGTGCTCCATGGATCATCTGCATCAAAACCACCTGTGGTGCTTATTAAAATGCAGATTCTTAACTTCCTCCCAGACCTAGAGCAGTGATCAGAATTCTCTAGTGATACTTCTTCACCCAGAAATTTCAAAACCACCACCCCTGGATAACAAAGACTATGATCTTCATTTTGCAAATGGGAACATGAGGCACAGGGGGTAGCATAAGCTCAGGGAAATCCAGAATCTCAGTAAGACCAGGAATAAGAACTGGATTTCTGATTTTGTGTTATATTGACAGATTATGCTGCTTCGCCCCTCTTTGTGGCTTTATTTGCTTTATCAAGAATTTGATTCGGGTTGTGCCACTTGTTTACAGAGACCTAGCATTATTTAACCTAAAAATAACATTTACATTATAAATCTAGAACTATCAAAAATGATGAGTTCCTGAAAAATATACCTGGACCATTATCCATCACTCAGCTAAAATTGTTTCAGTTGTGGCTGTATCTAATACATCACTTTTTTTTTTAAGTTTTCTTAAAAATTAATTAATTAATTATTTTTTTGGGCTGTGCTGGGTCTTCGTTGCTGTGCCTGGGCTTTCTCTAGCTGCGGACAGTGGGGGCTACTCTTCGTTGCAGTGTGTGGGCTTCTCATCGGTGGCTTCTCTTGTTGCGGAGCACGGCCTCTAGGTGCACGGGCTTCAGTAGTTGTGGCTCGCGGGCTCTAGAGTGCAGGCTCAGTAGTTGTAGCGCACGGGCTTAGTTGCTCCGCAGCAGATGGGATCTTCCCGGACCAGGGCTCGAACCCATGGGCCCTGCACTGGCAGGTGGATTCTTAACCACTGCGCCACCAGGGAAGTCCCTAATACATCACTCTTATATTAAAGATGAAGCAAAAGGGCTCAGAGAGGTTGAGGAAATTGTCAAAAGTCACATGACTAGATATCAGCAGTGTGGAAATTAGAGCTTGTTTTCCCAACTGCCAATCCAGTGTCCTTTCGCCATATCCCACTGTCCTAATCCTTGCTGATTTAAATGATTTAAAGGAGCACTTAAATTTTAGAAACAACTTTACCTATACTGCTCACATAAAATCTGGTCTCAGCAGTTTTTTTTTAACCTCCTTTAATTTCTTTTACTTAAAGATATGCTAATATCACATCTTCCTTTTTACAGTAATGACAAATCAATAATATACTGACAACTAATAACTCAAAGCTCCACTGCATAATGCTTTTTCATCAGTGCAAATTTGACCGTTCTAAAGCAGTTAGATTGACTTTTCAGGCTGTGATGAAAATGCTTTGGGCCTTTTCACACAGGGCCTATGGGTCTTGTATACACTGATCTATTACAGTCAAGTTCCCACACGGTATTAATATGCATTTAGATTACTTAGTTCTTAACTTGAGGCTACACAGGGATAGTTATCTCCTCTACAAATCACGCTCATGTAATTGGTGGGACAGAGGTGCTATTCATGCCAGGATCACTTGATTATCCTATAAAATGATTTTCTTTTTGTCTCAATTGTTTGTATTTTTTATATTATATATGAACTTCATCTTAATGCAGTCATCCTTTTCCATTTCTCTTTCCTGCTAAGTTTCTTTTCATCTTACCCTTAGCTAGTTCACTACGACCTACTACCTAGTTAACTACTCCTCATTTTTACATCTTAGCTCAACTGTTACCTCCGCATAGAAGTCTTCCTTTTCTTTCTCTCTCTATATAAGAATCTCCCTGCCCCCATACCATGCACTCTTTGTAACTTTACAGCATTTATTTCTTCATGGCACTGATCACAATATGTAATTTTAAAATTTATTTGTTTACTTTTTTATTGTTTCTCTCTCTACACACTTGAGTGTGAGGTCCATGTGTCCATCATGCAGGTGTTTGCCTGAGTACTAACCACGATGCCTGATACACAGCAGAGGCTAAATCAACATTTGTTGAATAAATATGTCTGTGAGTTGCTGTGGAATTTTGTAGTCTGCTTAGAGGGGTATGAGTATGTGTTATATCTTGGTCCCCTATAATAACTTCTTTTGGATGATCTCCTTCAGTGACAGACACTAACATAGACGTAGGGTTGTCTATCTCCTCAGTTAGTTTCCTTGACTCCAGACCTATTAAATGGACAGGCCTCCTAGACCATTTGGACCATGGTACCTTATCGTGAGTAAACCTAGGCTTTCTAGATCATTCTAGACCACAATGTACTATCTTCCAGAGCTTGTATTCTAGGGTAGCCTCTGGTCACAGGTGGTTATTGAGCACTTGAAATGTAGCTAGTATGAAGTGCCATATGCTGTGAGTGTAAAATACACATTGGATTCTGAGGATTTAGTATAAAAATGTAGAATATCTCATTAATAATTGTCATACTGTCTACTTATTGAAATAACATTTTGGATCTATTGAGCTAAATAAAATATATTATTACATTTAATTTCACTTTTTTTCTTTTTACTCTTAAAATGTGCTACTGGAACATTTGAGATTATATATGTGGATCACATTTGTGGCTCACATTATATTTCTATAGGGCACTGTTGTTCTAGACCTAACTAGTTCACCTCTGTTGTTTGGCAATGTAGACTGAAGGTGATCCCCTGAAGGGAATGCCCAAATTGCAAAAGCCTCTCATAGCCTGCTCCATTCTTGTTAGCTGTGCACTAGGGGAAGGACTGGCACTCCAGGAGAGTGGCTCAGGTGTCATTTCAGTACTCCCTCAGTGTCAAATCATGAGGCCCACATACAGTTTGCATCCCGAGACACAGCAACTTTAAATATATTGCTAGTGTCCATATATCTTGCTTAAAATAATGACAGGACCAGAAGCCAGGTCTTTCAATTATGCTAAGTCATTGAATTACTTATAGAAGGACCAACTAATAAAATTATATCTTCCTTTTAAAATGCAATACTAGA
Organism: Mesoplodon mirus; assembly: GCF_964341445.2. Lineage (NCBI taxonomy): Eukaryota > Metazoa > Chordata > Mammalia > Artiodactyla > Ziphiidae > Mesoplodon > Mesoplodon mirus. Next base: position 10,971,389 of record NC_138979.1, on the reverse strand, counting down.
AAATTTTAAAGGATTGTTAATACGTTATACAGGTTTTCTTAAAAAAATCAGTTAATGATGGAATTACACCAGTCTTTAGACAACTAAATAGAAAATCATATTGTATACTCTGATAAATTAAACAAGAGACACTCCTATTATTGCCACATGTACTATAGTAGAGGATTAAACTGGGATAACCTTTATTTAGCAAAAGCGTATACATTGCAAAGCAAAATTTAAACAAGTCAGATATGAACATGAACTCTACTTGTAAATAAATACAAATCTAATAACCATTCTTTGCCAAGCTATAAAAACTCCCCTGGAGACCATACACTGCAGTTTGGAAAACTGGTTCCTATATCTTATTCCAAAAGCCCTCACCACTGACACATCAGGCAGACTTCTCTTCTTAGGTAAGGAGATGGATTCCTAAATAATTAGCTTCATCATCATTATCTTCTGGTTCATTCATTAGTTTAGCAAATATTTAGTGGGAACCAACTATGTGCCAGGCATCTGTGTGTTCTAGATGCTCAAGATACTACAGTGACCAATGCAAACAAACTTTTGCTCTTTGGAGCTTAAATTTTTGTGCTTAGGTATTTTCTCAACAGGAAGAATAAAATGAAATGATAAAGTAAATCTAAGCAGTGCTACCTTAGAATGCCAGAGATAACTTTTTTTTTTTTTAAAGTTGGGAATTGAAGTGAATTTGAGACTTTCTATCCTGTGTCTTTCTTGGGGAATTTGAAAGTGGAGGTGCATATGGAAGGTGGAGGTGCCTAAAACCACACCTATCCAAAGTACTAATTAGTATTTTCAGAATGAAAATGTCAGAAGACCCTCTTAAAGCTTCAAATTAAACCATTAGACTGTGTTAAGGGATTTTCCAATCATTCTGGGGCGTCTTGGCATACTTATTTGGCTCTTCTTTCTTCGGCTGGGACATCCCAACCTATAGTTAACCAGATGTCTTAGTTCTTACATCCATTAATTCTAGGAACTCCCAGTCAGAATGGCTTCCCTTGTCGCTCAACAGACTCATTCTCATTCTCTCACAGTCCGAGTCCTGCCCCGGCACATATTCTCTCCCTTCCACATATTCACTTGCTTACACTTCCACAGGTTCCCCTTCCCTTTCAAGCAGAGAGGTTCCTTTAATATGGCATTTTCCCCTTAAAGTTCAGCCAGTAGATGTCTCCATTACTCCCTTATAGCTAAGACCTCGGCAAGTAGGGTTTAATCATTTCTTTAACCGACAACAAGGAGGAAGATTTGATAATTTGCCTAAAATGAGCAGATGCTCGGGAGGACACGTCTCCATCCTACGTCCCTTCCCTCCGATTTAAGCCACAAATGAAAACTACTTTCCCCCTCTTTTCCAGGCAAAAGGAAAGGCTGATTTAACTAAGCATGCAAGATGCCAACACCCTCCTCCTCGGTACGTCCAAGTTTCCTTCGCTCTGAGCCACCACACCTCTGCTTCTCCCTTCACTCCGCCCACCTCACCTCTCACCCCCTCAGGTTCCCGAGTCATCAGGGAACGCGAGCGGGTGAAAGGACTCAGCGAAGCTGCATCCCGCACCACCGCCTCCTCCTGCGCCTCGGGTTCAGCACTGGACAGCTCCCGCACCAGCCCAACAAACGGCAGTCGGCTGATTGACAGAGGAGCCGGCCAAACAGGGCACAAGACGACTTGAAGCCGCCCTACAAGGGTTTGGTTGCGGCCAAGCTGCCTCTTTAAACCGGCTTTCCTCCTGAGAGCAGGGAGAGGCAGGAGTGTGGTTTGTGGCCAAACTTAAAGACTCCAATTAACCAGCTGCCTAGCCCTCGTGGTTCCGGAAAGACAAACGCCTTAAAAGAAACCCTAGCTGCTGCGCTCGTGGTGCGGGTCTGGGCGCGCGCGCTCCGCGCCTCGGGGCGAAGCGGACGAGGAGGAGCCTGAGCCGGGAGGCGGGAACGACCTGCCACGGGCGAGACGATGGAGCAGCGTCTTTGGCGGCCGCGGCGGCGGCGGCAGCAGCAGCAGCAGCAGCTCCTGAACACACCTCAATGAGAGCGGCGGTGGAAGCTGCTAAGCACAAAGACGTAAGCAGGCCAACCATAGCTGCCGGCGGCGAGAGGGGATGCAGGCTGCCGGGCTCCAAGCTGCGAGGTGCGCAATCCCGAGCCGACCCATGGTGGAGCGGGCGCAGCCGGCGTTGCCACAGGTGATCTGATCTCCTGCGACGGTAGCTCAGTCAGCCGCGCGTATTCCAGAAGATCCCGAATTTAAAGTCCTTTTGGACTAGGTGCCAGCTGAACAGGGGGAAGACTCCTAGTGAAAGTCCTACTGCTGATAGACTGACGACCAAAATTTAAAAAGTGACTCTCTCCGTTACCTCCTCTCCTGGCTGCGAGGCAGATGGGAGCCATGGCTTATCCCTTATTCTGCTGCCTCCTGCTCGTTCACCTGGGATTGGGAGCTGTCGGCGCCAGCCGCGACCCTCCAAGTCGGACGGATTCCCCTCGAGAGAAGACCCTGAGGGCGAAGCAGCACGCCCAGCAGCCGGCTCGAGCCTCTGCCCCGGACCCCTCGGCTCCCTGGAGCCGCTCCACCGACGGCACCATCTTGGCGCAGAAAATCGCCGAGGAGGTGCCCATGGACGTGGCCTCTTACCTCTACACCGGGGACTCCCACCAGCTGAAGCGAGCCAACTGCTCCAGCCGCTACGAGCTGGCGGGCCTGCCGGGGAAGTCGCCTGCCCTAGCCAGCTCCCACCCCTCCTTGCACGGGGCGCTGGACACGCTGACACACGCCACCAACTTCCTCAACATGATGCTGCAGAGCAATAAGTCGCGGGAGCAGAACTCGCAGGACGACCTGGAGTGGTACCGGGCACTGGTGCGGAGCCTCCTGGAGGGTGAGCCCAGCATCTCCCGGGCGGCCATCACCTTCAGCACCGAGTCGCTGTCCACCCCAGCCCCGCAGGTCTTCCTCCAGGCAACGCGCGAGGAGAGTCGCATCCTGCTCCAGGACCTGTCCTCCTCAGCACACCACCTGGCCAACGCCACGCTGGAGACCGAGTGGTTCCACGGCCTCCGGCGCAAGTGGAGGACTCACTTGCACCGCCGCGGCTCCAATCAGGGGCCCCGGGGCCTGGGCCACAGCTGGCGGCGCAGGGACGGTCTTAGCGGGGACAAGAGCCACGTCAAGTGGTCTCCGCCTTATCTGGAGTGCGAGAATGGCAGTTACAAGCCCGGGTGGTTGGTCACTCTCTCCGCTGCTTTCTACGGGTTGCAGCCTAACCTGGTCCCGGAATTCAGGTAGGGAGGGGAAAAAGATAAAAGCAAAGCCTTCCTTCCGGTTTCATGGGTAGGTGCGCGTGTGGGGAAGGAACACTGTGGCTGTGACATTTAGGCCTCCCACCTTCAAAGCAGAGACCCAGGCTGAGGGACACCCCACGCAGCCGCAAGTGCTTAGGGACAAGAAGTGCCCCGCATTTGTCAGCTTCAGACACTCAGCAAAAGCTTTTCTCTCAAATCAGTTCCCCTGCAAGGGGCAAGGAACGGGAGCTCTTGGAGGAGCTGACAGATGCCCTGTGTTTCTCTCTAACCCTCGGGAGAGCAGGGAGGGGAGTTCCCGGTCAGGGGTGATGCACTGCACCCTGGCAAGCTCAGGGCATGCCAGCCAGGCACAGAGTGGCGAGCAACTCACAAGAGTAGAAAAGGGAGTGGGAAGAAGAGTTCGTTATTTCCGCTACTTCGGGAGAGCCTCTACCTACTTCCTCCTACGTGTGTAGTCTGAGGCGCCAGTCTGTCGTTAGTCAGTTACCAGAGCGCATAAGGAAAACTCTGCAATGCCCTGGGCAGTCCTGTCCCTTCAGCAGTGAGTCAGTCCCAGCAGCACAGCTGTCTCTAGGATCCACACTTTGCAGTTGGACAGGTGCGCTCCTTCTACTTGTCTCCCTCCTTCCCTCCACCCATCTCCCATTCCTTGGTCCCCTCTTTCTCCTGTCTTCTGTGTTAGGCACACCTAAGTGTTCTCTGGCCCTTCACATACACACACTTTATAAATGAACCTGGTTGAGTTATCCTAGGGAGGGAGGGAGGGATCAGTTCTTACTGAATTCACTCAAGGAGCTCAGAGAAAATTTAGTAATAGTTCCGTATCTCCTGCCTCAAGGTATAGCATTTGTGGGAAGATGAGAATTTGCAGATTAGCAGGTGGTAACTTGTGCCCTGGGACCTGCCTGAGTTTTGGGGTGAGGGACTTTTAGAAGTAGCCCTGTTGAGTGAACATGAGGAACAGAAAGGAAAGAGTAAAAACTCCAAAGAGGGCCTGGGAGAAGGCCACAGATGGTATCCTCCCCAATTCCCAATGGGAAGAAGGTCTTGGGGGTTGAGGTTGCTTCTGTACTTTTTGGGAAACTGGGCAAAAGTGAGAAACCTGTGTGTGTTTTAATGCCCTTTTGGTACAAGGACAGGTTGATGACCTGGTGAAAGTTACCAGGGGGAGTACTGGGTGGGCAAATGGGAGGAGTCAGAAAGCTTGTTTGTCTTGGCACTGTTATTTACTGCTGAATGACCTCAAGAAAGTCGCTTAATCTCTCTGGGCCTCAACAACTTACCTATCAAGTAAGGGAGTTGAACTAGATGGTCTCTAGGGAGCCATCCAGTTATAAAATTCTGTGGCTTTTAATGCTGGCAACACTTGAGAAGGTATAAATGAAAAGTAACCTCCTTTCTCTAATTCTGTATGACCATATTAAATGTTTTTTGTGTGTGTCTATCTCTTTAAAGGATCTTGTCTTAAACCAGCGTAACTCTTTCCTACTTTAAGGATAATCTTATTTCCTCCCGATTTCTGCAGGATCCTATTAGTAAAAGCTGAGCCCAGCTTTGAGTCTTTGCTATATTATTTGCTCAGAAAAGATCTGCAGATGCCACTCACTGCTAGAAAATTGCTTTTGGCCTTCACATAAGCCTTTTCAGGGAGTCCCAAGTCCCAGGACTGAAAGATTGATCGATCAGTCGATAGATTGATCTATCCATTCATCCATCTTACTAACGTATATTGATACTTTATGTTAGGCTCTGTGCTAACTGCTTTGCATGTATTATCTTGATTAATCCTCACAACAAACCTGAGTTAGGTTTTATTAGTTTCCCTGTTTTACAGAAAAGGAACCTGAAGCACAGAGAGATTAAGCTTCTTTCCTAAGATCACGCAGCAGTTAAGCAGTAGAGTCGGGATTTGAGCTCGGTTCACGCTTTTAACCACTATGCTGAACTCTGTCTCATGAAGGTGTCTTAGGAGTGCTGCATAAAAATATATGTATTTTCAAGGGTCAGATGTGAGACTGGGCAGGAGAACCATTTATTTTCAGAAGTATTTCTCATAAGGCTCAGAAAACATAGGTCACCTAAATGAACTCAGGCCTTCCGCGGGCCAAGATAAAAGGCTGAGACACCAGGGGTCATGTTGTGTAGGCTCACGCGACCCTATCTAATTTTTGGACTATGTTCAGAAAATAGATTGTTTCCTCTGGCTGAGTCTCTTTAAGTGCCTTCATAGTCATCGGTGGTGTTCTTTAGCCAAGGCACGAAGCCAGGCCATTTAGTGTCTGGCTCCCTACAGAATCTGGCTCCTCCTAGCAGCACACATGAAGAGCAGAATAAGTGCTCTCCTGTAAGTACTTCTGCCCCATGTCCCATGCTCCTCGAGTACTGTACTGAGGATTTGCACAGATGTTAATTATAGCAACTGGAAGAAATCTTAGATCAGATGGTTCTTCCTGTTTCATAAAGAAACAGATAAGAAAGGTGAAGTGACTTGTCCAAGAATCACATATCGAGCTTTTAACAACAGCAGAAATAGGATCCAGGCCTTCTGCCTCTGGTTCACACTATGCCATATATATATATATATATATATATATATATATATATATATATATATATATATATATATATATATATATATAAAATAAATTTCAATGGGCCTTTTCTGTCTCTTCATACTCATAAAAGGCAAATGTTTTTGATGTTGTTGATGTTTTATCACCTAAGATGTGTATTCTAAAATTTTATAACATAAGTGAATAATATTGTACAGGTATGGTAACAGGGTAAACCCCAAATGAATTTCTGAGAAACCATGACTAGGCTCTAATCATGATTTTAAATCTATTTTGAATCTATAGAGTATTATTTGCAAAAAGCCTTATCTGTAATAAAAAAAATTTGCTAATGATTTCCTCATGGAAGAGAGGAGGAGGATAAACTTTGTAGTTAAGATTTTCATTTAACTTCAGTCACTATTTCAGCTGATATTTCCCCAGGTCTTACTTACAAGGTTCAAGGTTTAAATTATACTTTATTTTTAGAGAATGCAAATCTGAAATATGAAATTAAAAGTAATGTGGAAAACATGGTCAACTACCTTCTTATATTAATGCTTATCACTGTAAAACACCTCTCAGAATAAATTTTATTCCCCTCTGCTTCAGAATGACACAGGTTTCTTAAATTTTAAGGCCTAGTATGACTCACATGTGAAGAGAAGTTTATTGCTCTTTTTCTCCCCCCAAAATGGCATTACCTAAATGGCTTTACCTAATGGCTTTACCTAAATGGCTCCTGAGTCTTGTTATAGACCTATTGTATAAACACTTAAGTTCTCATCTTCTATCCCAGCGAAAAAAAGAGAGAGGCTAACAATTTAAGGTATACCCTAAATTATTTTTATGTATCATATTAGGTTTGTGATGTCCTTGCAGAGTTTTCTTCAAAGTTAAGTCCTTTGCTTTTGTATACGAATTTTTCTGTGTGGAACTTAAAGCACTACGGAGTTTGAGCCCATTCTAATGAAATCATAGACACATTCCTGGTGGTGGTTGGAACTGTTTAGTGCCTAGGATGAATATAAGGTACCTAAGTGTTTGTTGAATTTAAATTAAGGTAAAGGAACCTTTGGGAATTCTTACTTGATGAGCCGTAAGGGATTTTGGAATTCATTTGGTTTCTTTCCTCTTCTCATTGTACAGTGGAGGAAACTGAGACCCAAAGGGCTAAAGGAATTTGCTAGAGTGGCACAGCTCTTTTGTGGTGGGTTAGAATTAATGGGAACCAATATATATTGAGCATCTACTATGTGTCAGATGTTTTATAAATATCCCACTGCATTTAATTCTTAGTATTCTCAGGTAGTTACAACTTCAGGAAAGTTGAGCAACTTGCCCAGGGCAACACAGCTAGTAAATTAGGGAGCGTGAATTAAATTTAGATCTATCTAGCTATGAGGCTTGTATTGTCTTTCTACTACCCTATGCTGCTATCTCTTAATTACCAATTTTGTTTTCACCTTGTTATTAAAAATGTAACATGGTATTGGCTTGAAATAATTAATATATTTGGCCAAATAAGTGACAGTCACTTGTTTTTTTGGCCAATCATATAATCAAGTATGTTGTATAGAGAGAAGAGTATTAGACTTGAGTCAGAACTTTGCCCTAAGTCCCAGTTTTGTCTCTGACTGGCTGTATTACCTGTCTGAAAATCCGTTTCTGCACAATTAAAACGTGGAAAGAGACTTGGCGATATCCATATACCTTTATAACTCTTTGTTCTATGACTTCTTAAGCAACCTATCCAACGGGCAGCAAGGAGGCTTTGGAAACAGGGCTGATACACATAAATGCAGTACCTTGTGGAAATGATATTGATGGGGGAGTAACGTGCAGAAGAAGAGAACACCAAATGAATGTCAGACCTGCATTTTTCCACAATAGTGTGGAAACGCCTTTTTAGAAACTTACATAATTAACATTGGTGTCACTGAGTCACTGACTCCTGAGGGGTTACTTCTCTCTCCTTCACAAACATGTGCCCACACACCTCCATCAGAGATTCTGGTATAGATCTCTGCAGATGGCAATTTACATAGCATTAGAGAAATGACCATCTTGCTCTAGGCCAAACATATCCTGTCTCTCTTGTGGGTACTGGTAGTGGTGAAGAGGTTACCTATAGGAACAGGACAGAGTTGTCTACCTGGGTAATAGATCAAAGAGTTTTTAGATGGACTTCTGCTATTGAGGCTTTTGAGTCTCAATTATTTATTTCATCTTTAAGCTGTGAATAGTAAAGTGTATCTTTGGGATTTTGTAAAGACTAAATGAAGAACTGTCATCACACAGGAAGTTCAGTAAATATTTTGTGTCACAGCTTCTGTCTTCCTAAATACTGAACACATGATTTGTAGTAATTTATAATTTATATAATGACTTAGTTTCATTCCTATTATTGCGAAGGCTTGTAATTACAGTGGATCATGGCGGAAATACTGGCCTTGGAGACAGGAGACGTTGACCCCAGCCTGCACCACATCCTTGACTATGGTGTTCCCATGGGCAGCAGTTGCCTTTCTAATCCTGTTTCCTCATCTGTAAATTAAAGGGGGTTGGACTAGGTGACCTGTTGGGTTCCTTATAATCTAAAAGTCTATGATTATGTACATAATTAAATGTGTCACTTTAGCTTGTGAAGTTTCGATTGTTATGCTGAAACCAGTTAATGTATCCTCACTTAAATGCAGATCATGTTCATATATGTTCAGTGTTTAACTTTATCATGGTCATTTACTCATAAGATATTTAGAGAAAGCCCTCTTGGTGTACACTGAATTAAGTATATATACTAAGGGAAATGAGAACTCCATTTCAAAATAAGAATAAGCATGATCTGAGTTTCTAGATCTTGAAAGATCACCTGAAATTTACTTAAAGTCAACCAGAAGCTGTTTCACAGATTTCTAAACCAAGGGCCTCAGTACACTTGTGTAATTTCCCCCAAGGTAATCAATGTTTAGGCATCCTGAAGCTCCTACTTACTGTTTAAAAACAACTTGTCTCTGACTTACCTCTGCAGTTGGTGTTAATACTTCAAAGGAGGCTATTTAGTGTGGTGTAGCAGTGGTACAGCATTATCTTGCCACCTTCTAGAACATGCATTTGGAAGCTGAAATGGGATTTCAAGACTGCTAAGTAAATGACAAGAGTTTAGGCCTCCCCTCTGGGGAGAGAACTCATGCCTCACAAGACTGATTTTATGGCCTCAATTGCTGGATAAGTCAAATTTTACTTTCAACTTCATAAAAGCAGCAGTTTGTTGTTCACTGTTCAGGGTTTTAAGGCTAAGTTTTTCCAAGATGCACCGTGTTGTATGATTATATTGTAATATACTGGGATGCCAAGAAGTATGTTCTTGGTGTTATTTGTACTTGGTTGGTACAGAAGCATTAGAGCCTTGTTTGTTTTCTCTATTCAGTTCTGAACTGATGTTCACAGGGTTATTTAAACAGAATCACTGAAACAGTACATTGGAATCTTGATAACTTTGGCAGCTTGACGGCCACTATGTGCAAACAGGCAGTTCAGCGGTCTTGGGGCTGTGTTGGGAGACTTTGCAGACAACAGCACCATTAGGCTCTTGCCCAGCACAGCTATGGCACATACGTACATTGGCTTGTTTTGCTGGTCTTTTAGTACTGTTCGTTTTTCAAGTTTTAGCAAGAAACCTTTTCTGGTGTAATTTCTACTTTGGCTGGGCATTTACTCATCTAACAAGTCTTTCTTCCTAAAATTTGACCTATGAAAAGATTTAGGTGGATAGGCTGTTCTATAAAATACTTCTTCAGTTTAGGAAAAAATTAATGCTCTTGGCTAAAAGTCTTTCTCAGGTACCCACCCCCCCAGCCCCATTTTCTACAATACCAAACTTAGTGTAGGAACCATGACTGACTTTCTCTTTTACAACAAAGGATATTATAGTGCCTCAAAGCAATCACAGGAGTCACCTAGTTTTATTACCTTCATTATAGGTAGAATTTATAGAAAACAGAGATTAGCTTAAATGTGATCTGACCCCAAGATCATTTTCTCCAAAAAAAACTGTTTCCTTCCTTTTTATTAAAGAAGGCAGTCTCTTTCTCTTTTACAGTTAACTGATACTTATAATTAATTGAAATCCAGTTAATTTTTATTCATTATAATATCTCTTGTAACTTTCCCCCATTTAGAATAAGACAAAACAGGATTAAAAAAAAAATCCTGTCCAGTTAGCAAAGTACCCAGTGCACTTATAACCTAAAAGGGAACTTAGAATTACATAAGATGTTGGTTTACTTTCTTAACCTGGTTTTCTCACCACTTATGTGTTTTCCAACGTGTACGCCTTATTACATTATCATGGAAAGATTTTTATAGAATAACAGGACACATGGCTTTTATCTCAGAAAAAGGAAAAGGTATTGTAGTACAAAATAATGTATTTTATCAATTCTAAGATGTACCTTTTCCACATTTTGATGTCTCTCAAACTGAGGTGTGTCTTAATGATTGAGGGCATGTCATTTCCAATTGGCATACTTTTAGTGGTACATTCTTTTAGTGGTACAGAATGTAATAGCATATCTTACAATTAATGGCGTCTTATATTTGATGAACTGTGATATTAGAAAATGGGAAATTAAATTCCAGGGTCTCTCCAGCTATAAAGTTCTACTATCATCTATAAGCTATCAATATGCAGCAAAATATGCCTATATGGAAACAAAAAACCTAGACCTTACTGCTGTATATCAGATTGCTATTTGTCTTCACAATAATTTTTTAGACAAGACAAGCTATACTAAAACATGTAACCACACTGTCTTTTTAATATATGTGAAATACACAAAACATCGGGCCAGAAGCTGCAGAAACTTATTTTCAGGATAGGTGAGGTAAGGATTATCAAAATCTTTCCTACACCATCTGGCAAAGCGTTTCACTCACACTGTGGGGAGATGGATAGGACAGTGGGAATACAAGACCACTTATAAACTAAAAATAGAGGGACTAGATCTGTCTTTCCTTTCTAAAGTGCTTAGAGGTTTCAGGGCGGAAATAACAGCTTTGTGGTGTAGCCATGTAACTAGTTTTGGTTGAAGAGATTTAAATGGAATTGTGGAGGTATGTGTTTTTTCTCTTTCTTTTCTAGTCAGTTGCCGGGAATGGAATGAAGAGTCTGGCTGTCCCCTTATTTGATGCCTTAGACCACTGTGTAGAGCAGGGTGTCTCAACCTCAGAACTACTGACATTTGGGGCCAGATAACCCTTTGCTGTGGGGGCTTTTTCGCTGTAAGATGTTTAGCAGCACCCCTGACTCTACCCACAGGATGCCAGCAGCAACCTCCCTGCCCAGTGTGACAATCAAAAATATCTACAAATATTGCCAAGTATCACCTAAGGGGTAAAGATGTCTCTGGTTGAAAGCAGCTGGTGTAGAGGGAACACATATAAAAATGCTATTCTGTGGCTATCCTATTTCAAGAGTTCTGTATGTATCTGTGTGTGTGTGTGTGTGTGAGTGTGTGTGTATGTGTGTGTGAGTTTGTCAGATCACATTTCTATTTGTTTGTTTGGAACATAAGATCACTGCATATATAGAATCTGACATGAATGAGAACTGGAAAATTTTGATGAATTGATGGAATATTAATTCACATTTAGATGGCGTTAGGCTCAAAAAGAATATCTGGCCAAATTATTTCCAGAACTTGTTGCTAAGCATGGATTTGCTACTTATATAGTTAAATGTCTCATATTTAAGATTTCCCATTAAAGGATGCATTTGGAAAAGAAAATGTGTGTGTGTGTGTGTGTGTGTGTGTGTGTGTGTGTGTGTGAACCTCTGTGGGGACAGAGAGGAGAGAGGGAAAAAGTAGGAGGTAGAGAGGAGTGTGGACAGGGAACAAATGGAGATGAATGAAACGATGAAAAACAGTTAGCAATCTATGATGCTATGGAATAGTGTTTTACTTTTTCATGAAGCTCTGTTTACCACTAAGCACTTTCATAGTTCTGATGAAACTGAATTATTCTTTTCTAGCAAGTAATGAGGAATCAAGTTCCTGAAGATTTACTCATTATAAAGATAGGTTGACTGTGCTTGCAGTTCAGAACTTTATCTCAGGAAGTCAAAGCTATAAACAGGCTGATGCAGAGCTTATCCCATTAAAGGAATATTAATACCTTACAATATATATTCTTAAAATGCTCTGGTTTTTTTAATGATTTTTTTTTTTTTTTTTTTTTTTGGCTGTGCTGCATGGCTTGCAGGATCTTAGTTCCCTGACCAGGGATTCAACCCAGGCCCCCTGCAGTGGAAGCTCGGATCCTAACAACTAGACCACCAGGGAATTCCCTAAAATGCTCTGTTTGCCACTTTACCTTTATTGATTCAACTAGAAGCTGTTCATAATTTGAACATATTATAAATGAAATTTCCTAGAAGAAATAATTAAAATGACATATTATATAGACATTATTTAAGGCTTTAACATGTTTAAAGACAGTTTTTAACATTACTAATGTTTAGAATCCTGTCAGAAGAAACCTTAAAAAATAACAATGGCTACATGATGGAAAAGACTGTTTAGGCTTTACAAATTACCACAGCACAAACTGATGCACGCCTGCTTCCTCCTGTGCCATCCATAAACATGTAGTACATGTGAGCTTCAGGGGCAAGAAACGAGGAGCGTGCTGCTGTATATTGTGTTGATTACAGAGAAATGAGAGATGATGTTGTGAATGTTAAGAGATGAGACCAAAGCTCATGAAGAGAAAGATGAAGATTACTATTTTTCTGGATAAGGCACACTTGAGAAAGTTGTTTCAGGTACTAACTTAATAATTAGATTTGTGGGAAGGCCCTCATATTACAGCCCTCTGAAAGTTATTTAGAAATCTATTTGTCTTTCCACTTTTTTGAGAAAGAAGCAATAATAACTGGGGCATTCTTGAAAGAAACAATGTTCTAGTAAACATCCTGGGGAAGCTCCTTTTTGAAGAATTAGAAGTTTAGAAGTAAAAAGGATTTTAGAGATCATTTAATCCAACTTATTTTTACTTTTACACATGAGGAAATGGAGACCCAGGGAAGTGGTGATCATCACTTGCACTGGCTACAGTGAACTTGTAGTTTAATAACAGGCACAGATAAAAAGACCCTGAGTCATCAAGTGAACGTTAATTTACGGTCATTATTCACTGATTCCAAACTTGGCTGGGTATCAGGATCACCTGAAAAGCCTGATAGTACATTCCTAGGCCCTTCCAGACCCTGTGAAGGAGACATGTGGGGACAGCTTCAGAAGTCTGTATCAAAAACAAAGTCTTGGGGCTTCCCTGGTGGCGCAGTGGTTAAGAATCCATCTGCCAATGCAGGGGACGCGGGTTCAAGCCTTGGTCCGGGAAGATCCCACATGCCACAGGGCAACTAAGCCCGTGTGCCACAACTACTGAGCCTGTGTGCCACAGCTACTGAAGCCAGCGCGCCTAGAGCCCGTGCTCCACAAGAGAAGCCACCGCGATGAGAAGCCCGCGCACCGCAACTAAGAGTAGACCCGCTCGCCGCAACTAGAGGAAGCCCGTGCGCAGCAACGAAGACCCAACGCAGCCAAAAAATAAACAAAAATAAATTTCAAAAAAACAAAACAAAAACCAAAGTCTTCATAATTCAGAAGAAGCTGGTCCTTAAACACAAACTGGGGAAAAAGTAAACCGTATCTGATAAGCTTGAAACACATAAAATTCCTTTTAAACGATTTTAAGAGGAAGAATTAAGAGTTGTAAATACTTGGCAGCTTCAGCTGTAGTCGTCCAAAACCTTTGGCTGCCGGCCATGACCCTACTGGCAGGGGCAGAATGACTAGCAGGTTATGAAGGCAGGCGGATCACAGAGACTGTCATGAGAGCAGCTGCCTCTTGTTGTTACAAGTTGTCTCTTCATGTAAACATCCTATTTCCCCAACCAGTTCTACAGGTCCTTCAAATGTAAGGACCACATTTCATGACTTCCCATATTCACTGCCTCTTGAAAGTGCCTTGCATGTTTCAGGAAGTGTGGAATAGTGTCTAAGAAGAAGGGTTTTAGGATTATAAACCTAGATTTGAATCTATGAGCTTCCACTTTCACTTACTGTGTGATATTGGGTAAGTTATTTCCTTCTGTGACTCAATTTCTTTATCTGCAAAGAGTATAGAGTATACTGTAAAGAGTAAACAATCTTACTCATGTAAAGAGCTTAGCATAATGTATGGAATGTGTTATTTAAAAAAATAACGTGGGCTTCCCTGGTGGCGCAGTGGTTGAGAGTCCGCCTGACAATGCAGGGGACATGGGTTCATGCCCCGGTCGGGGAAGATCCCACATGCTGCGGAGCGGCTGGGCCCGTGGGCCATGGCTGCTGAACCTGCGCGTCCGGAGTCTGTGCTCCGCAACGGGAGAGGCCACAGCAGTGAGAAGCCCGCGTACCCCCCCAAAAATAAATAAATAAAATAAAAATAAAAATAAAATAGAAAAATAACGTATATAACACGCGCCTGGCTAGGAGTATGGGTACTGAGGATTTAATAGTGCAAATGACAGATAAAAATCCCTGTACCTGTGGAGTTTTTTGGTGGGTGGGGGGACATAGATGACAAACAAGCAAGATAAATATAATTCTTGATACAAACAAATGCTATAAGAAAATAAATATGATAATGTGGTAAAGAATGGCTGAGAGGTAAGGCGTGTTGCAGTAAATAGGGTGATTAAGGAAAACCTCTCTGAAGATGTGACTCTGAGTTAAGAAATGAAGGATGAGGAGACAGCCATGAAACAAGCTTAAGCTTAGGAATCATGCTTGAGATAGGGAACAGTGAAGGCCTTGAGATAGGAGTGAGCTTCAAATGCTCTAAGAGCAGAAAGAAAGAAAGTCAATGTTGCTGGAATGTAGTGAAAGGGGGTGGACAGAGAAAATGAGAGTAAGGGATGTAGAAGGTGCTCAGTAAATGGTTAAAATACAGAAACATGTTAAGGGCTTTACAAATTTCTAGCCCTGTAGTACTATGTAGATTGTGGATGTATTTTCGTTTTCTTTACTTTCCATTTTTCTTTCCTCCTTCTTTCAGTCTTGGCCTTCCTGCCCAGTGCCTCCCTTAGCTCTGGGAGCTTGGGCTTTCCAGCTTCTCTGATGAGATTTCAGTCAAAGAAGCTATTTACAGCTGCTCCATTCTTGGCTGTGAATGAATACACTGAAAGAGTTGAGTGGTAAGGGAGGTAGAGACTGAAAATCTAGAATTTCTTGCAAAAATCAGCTAGGTGCTTTTCTTGCTCCCTGGCTTAAACCTGTACGGTGAAACCCTTTCCAAACACAGACAGCAGGAGACTAAAGGCAGAGGCACAACAGGCAAACTCAGGGGCAAAGCACTTTTCTCCCTCACCAGCATGCCTGAGATGAAATGCAGTGGGTCCCCTACCTCTCTCAAGCTTGTGGCTGGCAGGTCTTGTCGTTTGGTGTTTCCCGCCTCACTCTGTTGTCTTTTATGGTGAGGACTAAGATGTCAGGTTAGGGGCTGCCTCAAAAACTGCCAGTGGGAGGCACAAGATACAGAAGTGAGACTGGAAAAGCCAGAAGGGACACCACAAACATTTGGACATGAATTTGGAGGAAGCAGACTTTGCACCATAGGAAAGGAAGTATAGGCAGAAGTACATCTCTAATGAAGAGCATTATCAATGGAAAACTGGGATTATGAATTTTGGGGAGTAAAATCATCACCATTAGCTTCTCTGATACGACAAATGTGAAACTTAGCTTCTTTATATTTCACTTTTCCTTTCTCTACTCTCTCCATTGTTTTATTAATTATATTTAAAATTTTTCTATTGGTTACCTTGACTTTTATATCCATCAATTTTAAATAGTATCTTCTATTCTTTTCTTTCTTTACGCTCCTACTCCTATTCCAATATTTTTAGGTAATTCAGGATGGTAACATTTTCAGTCTGTCACTGCAGTAAAAAAAAAAAACCCCAAACCTACTTCTGTGTTTTGTCCATTAGTTGCTTCTAAAAATTAAAATCTGGGGCTTCCCTGGTGGCGCAGTGGTTGAGAGTCCGCCTGCCGATGCAGGGGACACGGGTTCGTGCCCTGGTCCGGGAAGATCTCACATGCCGCAGAGCGGCTGGGCCCGTGAGCCATGGCCACTGGGCCTGCGCATCCGGAGCCTGTGCTCCGCAACAGGAGAGGCCACAACAGTGAGAGGCCCGCGTACCGCAAAAAAAAAAAAAAAAAAATTAATATCTGAATCTATGCTATTTTTAGAATGTTCCAAATTTCAAGGACCAATGGATTATCTCTCCCTTTTTTTTAGATCAGTTGCACAAAACCATGTTACCTTTAGTTTGTGCATGTCTGCATGGAGACTTTTCACCTATTCCCTCCATGCAGCTGCCAACTGCTTTTCTTTTCACGTTAAAGAAATAAAAAGAAACCCTATGTTTTCTTATTTCTAAGATCATCCAACTTCTTAGTCAATCATTGTTTGTTAAAGAAAATTTACATTTTTGTTGAAGGCATGCTTCTTGGAGTCCCATAATTTGTACAAATTGCTTTAGGTCTTCTGCAGAATAACTATCACGGAAATATTTTCAAATTATTGAAATTTTGGATCCAACTGTGTGTTGGGTGCTGGTCCTCTCATTTCAAGAATTCTTCTTTTTTTCCCACCCCTAAAATGCAATTTCAAATACTTTTTCAGAAAGAATCTGTGGAAGGTAAAATTTCTAAGTCTCCCCATGTCTGAAAATGTCTTTGTCTTCATGCATGATTGATTGTTTGTCTCTATATACAATTATAGGTTCAAAGTCATTTTGCCCTCAGAATTTTAAAGACATTGTTATATTGTTTTTAGCATTCATTGTTGCTGGTGAAAAATTTGATATTAACCTGATTTATTATACCTTTGTAGGTAATCTTTTCTCCTCACGGAAACTCTTAAGATCTTTTCTTTTTCCGTGGGGTTCTGAATGTTCATGATGATGTGCTTAGATGTGATCCTTTTTATTCATCAACCTCATCACTTAGTTGGCCCTTTTAGACTTTTCCACTCAGTAATTTTCTTTTATGATGGCTTAAAACTATGTTCTGCTATGCATTTTCTCTTTCTGGAACTCCTACAGTTAGGTATTCAACTTTCTGGATTGATCCCTGTATTTCTTAGCTCTTCTCTCATTTTTCATCTCTTTTTCTTTTTACTTTGCTTTCTAGAAGATTTTATTTTGTCTACCTTTTTGAAAAATTTAATTAGTTTTCATTTAGCAATCACTTTTACTTTCCATGAACTCTTTCTTGCTCTGATTATTTCTTTTTCATAATGGTATGTTCATTTTCTTAAATCTCTTTGAGAATATTAATTAAAATATCTATTGAATGGTCTTCTGTTCCCTGAATTATTGCTGTTTGTTCCAGGTTCAGTTATTTTGCTTGTTTATACCAGTTCTTCTCCTTTATGCTACCAGTTCACCTCAAATATGATCCTTATTAGCCATCAATTTTATGACTGAAGGGCTAGGTAGACATATATAGCTAGATGGCATGGATTCCTATGGCAGATGAGTAGGCCTAGTTCCTCAGTAGACCTCCCCTTGACTGTCAGGCATTCAACGTTCATTTTAGGATGCCTGAGAAGGAAGCTGGCAGTTTCTGGCTCACCCTAGACGTTTACTCTGGGAGAACTACAACCATTTAGAAGTTTTAGTTCTTTCCAGACATTTCTTTCAATCTCTTTACAGAATAGATCTTGGTTTTTAGCTTGGGAATAAATGTCATCACTGCATGCAAGGAGAGGATGTGCCAACTCATGTAACTGTTTAGAAGGAAATCCTTCAATTCATCCCCTTGATGTCTGCCTCATTTTCTACTTCCACTCTTGATACCTGTTGACTTTGAGCTTAAAATCTTTCTGGAAACTCTGCTTAAAGAATAGTTTCCACCTCTGTTCCAGCCTTCTCCTGAGCATGTCCTGGGCTTAGCTGCCACCACTCTGGCTTATCATCAGTATGATCCTGGAGAATTATGTCAAATCTCTGGTCAACTACTTCTTCTCATTCCCTCTTGTATTTATTTACTGCCATTAAAGTTGAGGGATGAGGTGGAGAAACATAGGCTCAACTCACCAACTTGAACAAGAACTCAAACTTAGGTCTTCTGACCAGTCTCCTTACCCTTATACCTAAGTTATGGACATCATACTCAGTTATTTTACTTATTAGGTGTGTATCCTTAGGTATGCTATTTCACTTCTTTGTGTCCCAAATTTCTCAACTATTATTTAGGAGAATGATATTGACCATATATAGTTGTAATATAAATTGGGGAGAATAATATCAGTCACATAACAGTTCAGTGAGGGTGTTTTAAGGGTGTATAGCATAATGTGTGACACACAATGAGTACCCAATAAATGATAACTTAAAACACAGGGTTCTAAGCATACAAGTACATCCTATATTTAGTTCAAATCTTGGGTATCTAACCAAAGTACTTTAATTTAAATTCCAATGGGAACATTTTAAATTTACTTTATAGCCTTGCTTACTGTTATTATTTCTAAATCAGAATTCATTGGCACAAGCTATATATCTTTCTCTGAAAAGTTGCTATGAATGGCTAACTTGTACCTTTTGTATAAAATATTAGGGTCTACAAAGAAGTCATTTAGAATAAAAAACTGTGCAGATTATCAGATGGGTAATTTGACTTGAAGGGCTATATGAATAAGAACCAACAGAAAAAAGAAATTTAATGATTTTAAAAATTACTAACAAAAAAGATTATTTTCACTTAGCTATTGTAGCCAAGCATAACTGACTTGTTTAATGAAATCACCAGGAAACTCAAGGTAGGAAATCGTTATATTTTAAGACAGGTTAGTGTCCACATTAGACATTTATTTTCTCTGACAGAATATACTTTCTTCTTACTTTTTCTCCCCTAGCAACTAAAAAAAGTATGTCTTTGGACATATTATATAACTTTTCTGAACCTTATTTTCCTCATCTATAAATCAAGAAAAGTACTTGCTCTTTTATAGAAGTGTTATTTGAATAAAACGAGTCAAGACAGGTGATCTCTTTGTAGTGGGTTCCCTGATAAGGGATTTTCCACCCCATTTAGAAATGGTCATATTCAAAGAGGTGATATAAAGAACACTGTGGATGTGTTTGATAAAATAAACTGTCCTCTCTTCATTTAAAATTGAAATAGAATGTAGCTCAAAATTATTGCAGTGAAAGAAAACCATAAAATGAGACATTAGTCAGCTACTTTTGCAAAAGCAGCAAACTCAAAATATATTTTTCAGGGGGACAATCATCTATTATCAGACTTTAAACCCTAGCACTTTTAAGATATGTGCTGCACTTAACTTTGAAAAAGGATCACCTTCAAGAGCCCCAAAGATTGTATACTTGTGGATGGAGAACTGATGTTCTGATTGATCTTACTTCATATTTATTGGTTCTCTCTCTTTTTATAAATCAAACTTGAGTTATTTTCCCCACACAAAATACATAGATCTTCCCAAGGAAGGTGTGACCTGATTGCCAAATGCCTTCCAAGAACAAGAAGCCAGACAGAGGAAGACATTTGTCACTATGTAAAGCTTTGGCAAGCTTCTATGGACATGGCAGCTGCAAAGTAGTGTCGGAGAACATTTTCTTGCTTTAAGACAGACTGTTGTCAAATTCTTCAAGATAATCTAGAGGGAACCAGACTGTGTTCTTGGTTCTCCTGTACTTCTTGTAGTTACGGGTTTGAGCTAAATGATAGAGATGTTTTTGTGAGCAGTGTTTTCTGAGGATGAGAGGCCCCAAGTGAGGAAGTTACCCAAAGATGATTGAAACATGAATCTACAGTCTTCTACAGTTATAAGGAAACAGAAAGGAAATCGCTCTTTGTCCCTTAAAAAAAAAAGTCTCTTTTCCTTGATCCCACCCCACTATGAAACTAACCTGTGAAGTGTGCTCATCTGTTCATGTGCTATTTGTGTGCAAATCATTTCAGTTAAATAATTGCTATATTTCTCATTATTCTGCTTACTTTTTATTTATACAATTCTGTTTTAAGAATCTCTTCCTGCTGCTATGTATACAACCAGTCCATTTCCTTATTGATGCCCAGGACTCTACTGCTAAATAGCATGTAGAAATTGTCCAGTTCTAGGGATAGACACCCAGACTGTCTTCAGTTCCTTGCCATTACAATGACACTGTGGTAAGCTTATATGCCCCTTTATGGACCAGCATGAGAATTTCCTTGAAAGATAAACTGAATTGCAGGATTTCTGGGTCACAGGGAGGGGTAAATGTCATTTTACAAAATATTGCAAGATTGCTCTCTAGACAGGCTGCATCAGTCTACATATCCACCAGCAGGGCATAGGGGCTCCTATAGCCTCACTTTCCTGCCAACACTTGGCATCATACAGCTTTCTAATTTTTTGTCACTTTAAGGAACGTAAAGTGATATCTCACTATTGTTTTACTTTGCATTTCTCTGACTACTAATTAGCTTAAGCATCTCTTCATGTGCGTGTAAGCCTGTTGGGTTTACTTTTCTGTAAACTGCTTGTTTATAGCCTTTGCCCATTTCCTATTGTGATTCCTATATTTCTGTTTTGCTGCAAGAGATCCTGGTGTATTCTAGATATTATTTGCTTGTCAATTTTAGATGCTGCAATATCACCCAATCTGTCATCTTTCAGGTAACTTTGCCCATAATATCTCCCTTTGAATGGAATTTTTAAAAATTTCTGATGCTACTTACTTAGTCAAAATTTTGCCTTACAGTTTATGCTTTTGGGTTTCATTTTAAGAAGTCTTTCAATGCTTTGCCACAAAAATATTCTCTTATAATCAACTACTACCATTAACGTTTTACCTTTCACAGTCAGGTCTTTAACACTGGGAGTTCACCTTGGTATATGGTATGGGGTAGGGATCCAGTTATTATTTTTATCCATTTAGTGAGCCAGGTTCCCAACATTATCAGCCTTTACCATACAAATAAGTGCCTTATATGCATGTGTATGTCTCTGAGCTCTCTGTTTTGTTCCACTGTTTCCCATGTCTGTTTTCTGGTCAATACTATTATGTTTCATTGCTGTGGTTGGGTAGTACGTCTCAATATTTGCTTAGGCAAAGCCTACCTCTTTCCCCTTTTCACAGCTGACTTTTATTCTTCTACTTAAAGTAAGCTATCAAGTTTCTAAAAAAAATCTATATAGAATTTTGATGGGTTCTGCATTAAATTTATAGCTCCATTTGATGAGAACTGACATTTTTAATACAGTAAATTATTCCTTTTCAGAGCATGTGATGTCTCTCCATTTATTCAGATCATCTGTTTTGTCCTTCAGTAGAGCTTCAACATTTCTCCATAAAGGTTTTGTGTATTCTTGATTAAGTTAACTTCTAGAGAATTTATGGGTTCTGTTGCTATTTTAAATGGCATCTTTTTAGTTATAACTTTTGTTGGAGATTGTTGGTGTAGAGAATGCTATTGATTTTTGTACATTGATCTGGTATCCATCAATCCTGCTGAACTTTCTTATTCTCATATTTGTCTGTTGATTTTGTTGCTAAACAGTCATATCATCTACAAATAATGACAGTTTAATCTCTTCTATTCTGATCTTTATATCTCATTTCTTATTTTTTCTTACAGAATTAGTTGTGACTTTCAGTAACTATGTTAAACGGCATCAGTGATAGTAAACATTTTTGACTTAAAGGGAACATCTTAAAGAAAAAGTTCTTCCTTTAAGTATAGGGTTGATAGAGGCAAGTTTTACCAAGTTAAGAGTATCCTTCAATTTCTAGTATACCATTAAAAAAAATTAGGTGTTGGAACTTTGTAAAATGCCTTTTTACATTGATTAAAACAATCATATAATTTTTCTAATTTCTTCTATTATTGCTGTGAATTTCATTGATATACTTTCTGATGTTAAAACATCCTTTTATTCTTGAGATATACTCCAGTGGATCATAATGTATAATTATTTCAATATATTTTAATATTTGCTTAGCCAGGATTTCCTTTAGGATTCTTGGATCTATATGCAGAGTTAAAATGGGACGTTTTTTTTTTATATTGTCCTCATGTGGCTTGGAATCAAAATCATATAAAATAAATTGGATAATTTTGGGTTTTATTGGTTTTAAGAACTTGTAAAAATAAAAGAACTTTTCTTTAAAAGCTTGGTAGAATTCATATACAAAACCATGTTCGTAGGCCTGAAGCTTTTCTGGGAAGTGAATGATTTAAAACTCTCTATGCTTATGGTTGTATTCAAGTTTTATATTCCCTTTGTGGCAAATTTGGCATTGTATATTTTCTATCAATTTATCCATTTTTTTCATTTCCTCTAGTTTTTAAAAGTTTGTTACAAAATAATTAATCATATATATATATTTTGTTTGTTTGTTTGTTTTTTTGCGGTACGCGGGCCTCTCACTGTTGTGGCCTCTCCCGTTGTGGAGCACAGGCTCCGGACGCGCAGGCTCAGCGGCCATGGCCCACGGGCCCAGCCGCTCCGCGGCACGTGGGATCCTCCTGGACTGGGGCATGAACCCGTGTCCCCTGCATTGGCAGGTGGACTCTCAACCACTGCGCCACCAGGGAAGCCCCATATATTGTTTTTTAAATAATAATAGCTTTTAAAACATTCCTTTGTATCTATTCATTCTGTGTATTGTTTATTTGCCTATTTCCTGTTTATTTGCATATTTTCTCTTTAATTCTTGAGTCTCCCTTATTTATCTTTCCAAAGAAATTTAGTTTTTTTATAACTAAAAATTTTTAAACTATTTTGAAATACTTTCAGACTTTCAGAAGATTAGCAAAGACAATACAGAAAGTTCCCATATACCCTTCACCCAGCTTCCTAAAACATTAACATCTTACATAAAATAATTAAAACTAAGAAACTAATATTAGTACAACACTGTTAACTAAGCTACAGATTTTATTCAGATTTCCTCAGTTTTTCCACTAATGCTCTGTTTCTCTTCCAGGACCCAAAATAGGATACCATATCTTATGGGCTGAATTATGTTTCCCCAAAATTCGTATGTGGAAGTCCTAACCCTCAGTACCTCAGAATGTGACAGTATTTTGAGACAGTATCTTTAAAGAGGTAATTAAGTTACAATAAGGTCATTAAGATGGACCCTAATCCAATATGACTTGGGTCTTCATAAGAAGAAATTAGGGCACAGGAACACACAAAGGGAAGACCATGTGAAGACACAGAAAGAAGATGGCCATCTACAAGCCAAGGAGAGAGGTCTCAGAAGAAACCAACCCTACTGACGCCTTGACCTTGGACTTTTAGATTCCAGAATTATGAGAAAATACATTTCTGTTGTTTAAACCTCCCAGTCTGGGTACTTTGTTATGGCAGCCCTAGCAAACTAATATATCATTTGTTCTTCATATTTCCTTAGTCTCCTCCAATCTGTGACAGTCTCTCAGTCTTTCCTTGCCTTTAAACAATACTCTCTTATGTTATCAACTATCAGTTGACACTTTTGAAGAGTGCTGCTAAGATATTTTGTTGAATATCCCTCTATTTGGATTTGTCTGATGCTTTCTCATGATAAGACTGAGGTTATGGACTTTTGAGAAGAATACAATAGAGGGGGAATGCTCTTCTCGTTGCATCATACCACAGAGTACATAGTATCGATATGTCTTATTACTGGTGATGTTAACCTTGGTCACTTGGTTAGTGGGGTGTTTGCCAGGTTTCTCCACTCTAGTTACTATTTTTCCCTTTCCGTATTTTATTCTAAGTGAATCACTAAGTTAAGCTCACACTCAAGGGAAGGTGAATTCACTTCTTCCTGGAGGGAGGAGTATCAAAGAATTCTGGACATATGTTAAAACCACTACAGTAATGAATAAATGTTTTGGGGGAGATGATTTGAGCTTATTCAAATATCCTGTTTCTTCTTAATGTTTTTCCCACTAATTTTAGGATTTATCAGCAGGTCTTGCCTGTAACAATTATTTTTTATTTATTTATTTTTTTTGCGGTATGCAGGCCTCTCACTGTTGTGGCCTCTCCCGTTGCGGAGCACAGGCTCCGGACGCGAGGCTTAGCGGCCATGGCTCATGGGCCCAGCCACTCCGCGGCATGTGGGATCTTCCCGGACCGGGGCATGAACCCGTGTCCCCTGCATCGGCAGGCGGACTCTCAACCACTGCGCCACCAGGGAAGCCCCCTCCCTCATTCCTTCTAAATGTATGAGTTGGAATTCTTTTGTAACAAAGAGTTCTGTCTTCTTCCTCATTTATTAACTTAATCATTTATTCATATGAGTATGGACTTATGGATATTTATTTTTGGGGTTGAATCGATATTATCATTATTTATTTCATTGCTCAAACTACTCCAGCTTCCACAACTGGGAACTCTTTTAAGTTGGCTTGTGTGTCTTTTTGACATGCCCTTGTTCTTATTTTATGAAAATGATGCTTTAAGTGTACCTTGCATTTTCCCTGCCCCAGCCCTAGGTTCAGTCATTTCTCTAACCCTTGTTCCAGAATTTTTTTTTTTACTTGTAGTGTATTCACTGCCATTCAAATCTAAGTATTCATTAATTTTCTTTTTCAACCTAAGGGTTATTTAGGAATTTGTTTTAATTTTCCAAACATGTGAGATGTATTTAAGCTATCCTTTTAAGAAACTTAATTTACAATTTAATGCATTATGACTAAAGGACATAGTGTGTATGACACTGATCCTTTGGAATCTGAGGTTCCCTTTGAAATATTATCTCTGGTTTATTTTTGGTAAATATTCAGTAAATATTCTGTGCATGTTAAAACAAAAAGTGAATTATTTGTCACATGAAGAGCTCTATATATGCCTAAATAGCTTAAGTCTACAGCTTAATTGTACTGTTGAGATATTTGCTAATTGCTTCTTTCTGTTCAATCTATCAGTTTCTCAGAGGTATGTCAGAATTTCCAACAGTTATTTCTTTCTTATGTCAATTGTTGATAAATATACACACATACACACAAGCACATACACGTGCCCTTGGCAGCATATATGCCCTTGGTAGCTATATCCTCTAAATCCACTGTTTCTTTTCCGCGTATACAGTGTCTATATTGGTCAGAGGTTCCAGTTACCTATTTCTGCATAACAAATTACTGAAAAACCTAGGGGCATAAAACAAGCATTTTTCTCACAGTTCTGTGGATCACAGATCTGGGAAGAGCTTGGCTGAGTGGTTTGTTTCTAGTGTATGCAGTGTCAGCTGGCATGGCCGGGGCTGGAAGACCCACTTCTAAGGTGGCTTCTTCATTCATATATCTGGCAACTGGGCTGAGAAGTTTGGAATAGCTGGGGGATGCATGGGCACTGCTCAGTAAACTCTCTTTCCACACTTACTCCGCCTGGCACCTTGCATTTACTTCCAGCAGGGTAATAGGGTGGTAGGGCTTCTTATCTGCAGAATACACTTACTCCTCTCAAGTCTCCCACCCCCAAAGTCTCATCTCACTGTGATATTGTCTTGAAGTCAGGACTCAGCCAACTGAATGAGACCCAGATGAGCATGAGTGCTATGTGTATAGTTCAAGTATAGTACCTCTCAATTTAAAGACCTGTAAAGAAACATTATCTGTCCCCTGCCCCCAGTATCCCTGAAACATCCACATGTGATAAAGAGATAGGACAATTACAATAACACTTCAGTTGAAAAAGCAGGGGAACAGGATACACATAGCAGTTACTAGTCTATGGCAATTCTGAAATTTATTTCAACACATATTGCCAATTTCTTGATTAGGACCAGTCCTGCTCCCTGGGAAAATTCTCTGAAGGTCCTGGCTTTACCCTCTGGCCTCTTGATTCTGTCCTCTGAGCTACCCTTCCTTTTCCCTAAGAAACTGACTATATTTGCAATTGAGTGGCCTTCTCAGCTGGCTTCTTGCCCATAGAAGGGTGGGGGTGGGGAAAGTGTCTTAAAATTTTGCACTATCTCTTTTCTTTTTAATTCAAGATGATAGTGCTCCTACCTATGCTATTCATTGAAAAACATAGGTTTCCTATGAATCTTACTGGATTTCATTCTACTAGACAGAAGTCACATTTACAAATCTTTTTAAGACAGGAAGTTTTCTATGTTGGGTCCTGTGGTTACTGTGCAATAATGCCTTGAGAATCTTAGAATCCCCATTGTTTGACAGTGAGGGTCTATGAGGCATACACATAAGACCATCAGAAGTCATTTAGTCTAGCTGAGAGCCTCTATGAAATACTGCCTTACACCTTTCTTAAGTCTTAACAAAGGATTTTCCAGACCCACCCTGAGATGGTTCTTTGCTCTGAAGCCATTTCATATTCTGAGAATCTTTTGCTAGAATAGACAGGGGATGTACAACAGTTTTATTTCCAAATCCTGACTCTAATATTTCCTCTAAATTTCACCCCAAAACTAAGCAACTCCACAACAGCATTATTCACAATACCCAAAAGATGGAAGCAACTCAGCATCTATCAACAAATGAATGAATAAACAAAATACAGTATATACATACAATGCAATGTTATTCCATTAAAAAGGAAGAAAATTCTGACACATGATACAACATGGATGAAACCTGAGGACATTATACAAAGTGAAATAAGCCAGCCACAAAAAAGACACGTATTGTATGATTCCACTCATGAGATGCCTGAAGCCGTCAAATACTCAGAGATAGAAGTTAGAATTGTGGCTCGAATATAGGGGCTGGGCAGAGGAGGGGGATGGGAAATTTGTTGTTTAATGGGTATAGAGTTGTAGTTTTGCAAGATGAAAAGAAGTCTGGAGACTGCATAACAATATGAAGTACTTAACACTACTAAACTGTACATTTAAAAATGGTTAAGATGGTAAATTTTGTTATATATATTTTACCACAATTAAAAAATTTCAAAAGCCAAAAACAAAACAAGACTAAGCAACTCTTTCTTTAGTTCATGCCTTTCTCTTTGTATTCTATCACAGTCAGCTAGAAAAAGCCAGGTAGTATTCTCTGCATTTTACCTGGAAACTTCCTTAGCCATATCCACAAGTTCATTGGTTTACAGGTGGACAGCGTTGCCAAACTTTCCAACTATTACGTACCAAAGGCTGCTTTTTCTTCTGTCTCCAGTATCATTCCTACACTGTCCTTAAGACTCACCAACATATTCCCACCTTTATTAACCATTTCTTTGAGGCCCTTCTAGCTTCTGCCTCTGCCTGGGCCCAAAGCCAGTGCCATACGTTTTAGGCTTCTGTTATGTAAGCTACCCCCTGCTAGGCACCTGGTCCTGTTCTGGTTATCTATTGTCTGGAGGAAATGACGGATGGCAGCTGCTCTAACAGCATCTTTTTTTATCAACTCTTTATTTTGGCAGAACTTCTGCCCTGATTCCCCATCAAAATTGACTAATGGGTTGTTACTGTCAATTTCTGTAGTGATGAAGAAGGAAAATTATGGCCCAAGATAACGTGGTGAAGAAACAAAAGGAGAATTTCAAAACGTTCCTTCAACATATCCAGTTTTTCTTCCCAGTCATTCACCCATAGCAGTCCATGATAGTTTTGTTTCCTTGGGTTTTCACACGTGCACGTGCTCTCTCTCTCTCTCTGGTCATGGTTATTTTAGCTACTATTCACATCTCTCTAGCATCTGCAATTTTTCAAGGTTAATTTTGGGGGGGTGGGCGCTGATTTAGGAGCTGAGGGAAAATATTACAAAGACATGGGCTATGGAAATTTTAGTCTGGTGGGAAAAACAGATCATTAAAAATCCAATATTATAATAAAAGGTGCTAATGAAATGAAGAAGGTAAGCACAGTGTATTATGGGGAGAACAGAGAAGCAGTTTCTAAATGAGACTTGGAGTTCACAGAAGGCTTTAAAAAGGAGCCAGGTAGGAGCTATGATAGGTAAAGCACAACTGAGGCAAAGGAACTTCAGATATAAAGGTAGCTATAAAAGAATGATTTTTTGAGATAGCATGAATTATTTAGGACCCCACATGTAATTCTGAATTGTCTGGAACAAAAAATATATGCAGGTGAGTGGGTGGAGAAGTTAGAAGTAGGAGGGGCCTGAATATAATGTTATGGCAAGGAGCTTGGATTTCATTCTTCAGGAGAGTGGGAAATATTGATTTTAAGCAGGGAATTGTGAGGATCATATTTACAAATTTCAAAGATTAAACAGACAGCAGTGTTTCATGCTTAAGCTCTACGGCCCCTTGCTTGCATGGGAATTTTCTAAAGCCCTGGAATAGGCACTAACAACGAATTTTGTGGTCAATTGTTTTTTGTAAAATTTGCAAAAGGAAGATACAATTGAATAGTCTCTTTCTACTATAACTTGCCTCCATTACATTTTCCCTAGGCTGTGGGCATTACTGGAAATTGGTTAAGGGGAAGTTCTCGATTATTTAGTAATATATATTAAAGTAGTCTGTAGTCACTTCTGTCTATAGCTAAGTTCTGGTATAGAAATGCCTTCTGGTAATGATCTTACTACCCAGCCAGCACTTGTAACACAAGCATGTAGGGCCAAAGGTCATATTGTGATAAAAATGTATATTCATAGTTTTGTATTTGTTCCTTAAAGAAGGACCCTAAACCGTATAAACGTGAGCGCCTACAAACCGAGATCTTCACCTGGAGCAATGCCAGACAGGACCAAATTAGTAAACTATTATAAAAACTTTTTAGCTCTCTGAGAGATGAAGACCTGAACCAGGCAGAAATAGCAGAAATGGAGAGGAGGGGTCAAGGTGCATGCAGGGAGTAGAATCTATGGAACTTGGCAATTGTTTTGATTTGGGGGGTGAGTTTCAGAACAAACAAGTTATCTACCAGATAACTGTAAGGACGGAAGCCCATTCATGGCGAGAGAACGTCAGGGAAATTCCAAATTTGGTTGGAGGATAAATCCTGTTTGGTGCTTTTGCTGCCTTTCAGGAGTCAGAAAGAGAAGTGGAGGAAAATGCTAGTCTGCGGCTCAGCTAAGCACCGAGAGGTTTGGGGGATGTTATGTGCTCTATTTTCCATTCTCTGGATGCCACTTACCAGGCTCTTCTTGGCCCTCGTCTTCCGGTCCTCAAGCCACCTCACGTCAGCCACTTCCGCGCCCTCAGAGTTTCCCGGCGGCGCCCGCTCACCGGATGTGGGAGCAGCACTTCCGCCCCAGAGGGGGTTGCTCAGGAGACACAGTGCGCAGGCGCGGCGGGGCCTTCCGCGGGCTCAAGTTCTTCCGGCGCGTGTGCGTCCGCGTTTGAGTGTTTGCGTTGCTGTGGCTGAATGCTTTTCCCAAACCGAGAGAGCGTTCTCTTTCTGCTGAATGCCCCAGGCCTCCATTTCCTCACCCCCCACAGAAAGTCACGGCGCCTTCCCAAGGGCTTTGTAGGTCTCCAGGCACCGAGGCCCAGGCGCTAATGAAGAAGAGTCAGCGCTGATTTCCAGCTGCTAAACGCACGGCTCATTACATTTGGTGGGTTAAAAATTTTATTTATTTATTTATTTATTTTTTTTTGTGTTGGGTCTTCGTTGCTGCGCGCGGGCTTTCTCTAGTTGCAGTGAGCGGGGGCTGCTCTTCGTTGCGGTGTGCAGGCCTCTCATTGCGGTGGCCTCTCCTGTTGCGGAGCACGGGCTTTAGGCACATGGGCTTCAGTAGTTGTGGCATGCAGGGTCAGTAGTTGTGGCTCGTGGGCTATAGAGCACGGGGTCAGTAGTTGTGGTGCACGGGCTTAGTTGCTCCGCGGCATGTGGGACTTTCCCGGCCCAGGGCTCGAACCTTTGTTCCCTGCATTGAGCACCACCAGGGAAGCCCACCTTTGTAGGTTTTACTCTGAGCCCAGAGAGCTTCATGAGCTGAGTTTCAAGTCTACGGTGACCTTTTGTTTCCCGTTTAGGAACCTGGAATTAAGGGGGGGAAATTCTCAGCCATTAAGATACCAATTTCTTAAGCCAGGTTTCTCAGGCAGGGGACCAGAGTAATTGCATCCTCCTGGAGTCCCAAATTAACCCGTGTCCCTGAGCTCTGGAGGATTTGGAGATTTCCACTATCTTGCCCTCAAGGGTAGCAAGATAGTGGAGGAAAACTTGACCTTATTATTACTAACGATTGTGGAACAAACAAATACATATTTTTATTAGTTTCCTACTTACATTCTTTTTTTTTTTTAGCAAACCTGTCTTTTTAAAAAAAAATTTACTTGTTTATTTATTTATTTATGGCTGTGTTGGCTCTTCGTTTCTGTGCCAGGGCTTTCTCTAGTTGCCCAAGTTGGGGCCACTCCTCATCGCGGTGCGCGGGCCTCTCACTATCGCGGCCTCTCTTGTTGCGGAGCACAGGCTCCAGACGCGCAGGCTCAGTAATTGTGGCTCACGGGCCTAGCCACTCCGCGGCATGTGGGATCTTCCCAGACCAGGGCTCGAACCCATGTCCCCTGCATTGGCAGGCAGATTCTCCACCACTGCGCCACCAGGGAAGCCCCCTACTTACATTCTTAATAAGCCGTTCAAGTATACCAAAATGTAGTGGATAGTGGTAGTCCAGTGGGAAATTTTATGTTGCTGAGGAAGATGGCTGGTAACTTAGAGTGTGAATACGAATCTGCTGTGATTATACCTTGAACCATTGACTTAGAAGTCTTACTTCAGTGAGGCTTATCCTGACCACCCGTTAGAAGAAGTTTAACCTACCCTCCCTCTACTCCCAGCCGTCCTTCTTACCTCCTTGAAGGTGTTTTTTTGTTTTGTTTCTGTTTTCTCCATTGCACTTTTTAGTCTGTAATACGAAGTGTAATTTACTTATTTATTATAGCCCTGGTTTATTATTTGTCTGTCCCACACTACAGTTAAGCTCCATGAAGGCAGGAACTGTTTTTTTCCTGCTTACTAATGTATTTCAGAGACTTAGAACAGTTTTGGCTCAGAGTAGGTGCTCAATAAGTAATTTATTGAATGAATGAAAAACTGAATATGTTATTTTCCAAAGACCATAAGTAGAGCCCAGAGTGAGCTTGCCCTGATTGCCATGACCTATATGGAACACAGTTTTATGGGAAGTCCTGGTTGGTGAAGACAGCAAGTCAACCAATGTTTATGGAATACCTGGTCTACCCCAAGTGATAACTTTCCACATTCCTCAGAATTTAGCATCCGTTCTCCATGAAATATTCTGATACTTTTTAAGGCATCTTAAATCTTTGGGGTTCCTTGGGCAGGACCTATGTGGTTCATCTCCATAGCATCTGTAATCTTGATATGCACATACCAGACAATAAATATTTGTTGAAAGAGCTAACTGGTTTATGGCATTAGGTCACTTGGGAATTCAGTTAATTATCACATGAATAGTATTTGTTTTATGGAATTATGGTCCACAATAGTAGCATTTTTCAAACTGGGGCTATTTCTCTGAAGGATTTAATGATAAATTTTTGGGTCTTCCTTTCAGTGATCCTCTGAAAAATGAACTTACACATATTCTGGGTTGTCTGGATAACCACATACTGATGGGAGGTTTTGGTGTGCCTGTTTGTTTTTGTGTCTCTTTTGAGCACGTTAGCACTAGGTAACACAGTACATATGTTGTCACAGGTTAATAAGAACAGAGGCAGCCTTAAAAAGTAAATGATTTATTCACTCTAGATGAAGCCCAAATGACATTAAGCCACTTTGTCAGAAGCTTTCACAGTAATTTAAAAGGAGAAAAGAGATGAGAAAAATGAGTCATAACGTGGTAAAACAGGCTTGCTGAACTAGCAGTTGGTACCGTATTTCTTTTCTGAGAGGTAATTTAGTTCAGCAAAACATAATCACTGGTGTTTTAAAAGTAGTTTTTTAAATTTAAAAATTGTTGGCTTTATAGTTTTTCGTTTGTTTTGCTATTGTGTGTGTGTGTGTTTTGTAGCTAGAAAAGCTATAATATAAGGAATTTGAGCCCACCTTTATGTTTGTACGTATTTAATAATGTCATAATGAAAATAGTTTAAGGTGGGGACATGGGACCTTGACAATGTGCTTTTACATTTAGTGAGTTTTAGTGGGGTGTTTATGCTTCACTCACCTGGTGAAAAAAAGTCATTAGAGCTTTGGGCTTCAGGGCCAGTCCCCAGAACACCTATTTCAGGTAAGTCCAGGCGTCATAGCTCAGTGCAGGACAGTTAAGTCTGTTACTGCTGGTGCTGGGCGCGCTGGTGGTGGTGAAAATAGAAGAGAGTGATCTCAGGAAAACATAGGAACATCGATTGGCAAGTATGGAGGAAGTTTAGGTAACGTTGGAGCTTCCTTTGCAATTTTGTGTTTGGCTTTGAATTTGTGAGTTCTCTTTCTTAGTGACCTTTCTCAAATGGGTAAGTGAACTGCAGTGTTTTTATTTCTAGATTTAAAAGAGTAAACACTGAACGGCACTTCTGTGGATGGTGCACGTCTGTTCAGTGTGGAACACTGGAAGACCTAAAGAACTACTTAAAGTCATTGTGATAGAAGATCAGAGGAAAGAGATGCTTATTTTCTTTTTTTTTTTTTTTTTTTTTTTTTTTTGCGGTATGTGGGCCTCTCACTGTTGTGGCCTCTCCCGTTGCGGAGCACAGGCTCTGGACGCGCAGACTCAGCGGCCATGGCTCACGGGCCCAGCCGCTCCGCGGCATGTGGGATCTTCCCAGACCGGGGCACGAACCCGTTTCCCCTGCATCGGCAGGCGGACTCTCAACCACTGCGCCACCAGGGAAGCCCCGATGCTTATTTTCTGATACTGTCTTCCCCTCTTCACTCATTCCCCCGACCCCTTGCCCCAACCTTCCCATCCCAGGCCCTGCATTGGGAAATAGGAGTAGAAAGAAATAAGGGCTTTTTAAAAAATTTTACTTTAATAGAAGGGGTACTGGGAGCAGGTGTTAGTTCAGAGTCGACTTTGCTACCATGTCCAGAGTAATACTGTCTGGAGTTCAGTCAATCAGCAAATATTTATTGAACACCTACTGTGTGCCAGGCATTATCCAGGGAGCTGAAACAGTGAACAATACAGAGTCCCTGCTTTCGGACTTACATAAAACTAATTCTTTATGATTCTGTTCTATTCTGTCTCTGTCTACACTCGGTACACTTTAGATGAATATGAGTGGGCAATGTGAAGAGTTTTAGTGCATTCTTTATGCTGATTTGGCTGATTTCTAGGGTAGAATACAGAGTTAGATATTGTAAAGGCTCAAATTAATTTGTTCTTTTTGTCTTTCTCTGTTTTAAGGGGTGTCATGAAAGTTGACATAAATCTTCAGAAGGTGGACATTGACCAATGTTCAAGTGATGGCTGGTTTTCAGGAACTCACAAATGTCACCTTAACAATTCAGAGGTAAGAACATGGAGATAAAGTTCTCTGAAATCAGAAGCTCAGAAATATAATACTTTTGAATAAACTGTATTTGTGTGGGTAGGTGAACAAGAGGCATCTTACTGGGTAAAAAAATCTCCTATGCAGGTCTGAATGTTGCCAAATGAACTGAAAGAGAAGTAGAAAATGAAATTTGTGCAGAATAACTGTTCATTTGGGGACTAAGAGAAGGCTGAAACTAAAATTACGTCTGAAGTTTGGCTTTAGTCAAAGGCTGACCCTATTGTTCAAAATGGGCTGGAAATTAAACTAGCCCTGAAGTGAGAAACCAGTCCCAAGAGGGGTCAACCAAATTATGCACATTTTTATGGAGTATGATGCTTGTTGAAACATTGATGGTATTCATTCAGACACCCTGCCATCTGCTAGAAAAGCAATAGAGAAAGTATGGCTAGGAGATTTTGTATAAAGGGAGAAAACTGTACACAGGAAACTGAAACAGAAATGTGTGTATTTGGTGTGTTGTTTCCAATTTGCAGTTCCTATCCATACTTGATTTCATGGAACTCTGGTTGGTGAGGGACAGGCAGAGAGATCATACTTCTGGAAGTAAGGCTGTCACTTGTCATTTTTTTAAATTTTTTTTTATTGAATGAAAGATTCTTTAAATTCTGTAGTGCTTTACAGTTTTCAAGTTTCACACAGTTGATTTCATATAATCCCATAATAACCCTTTTTTCCCCTCTACCCCTATATTGCACCTCTCTCCACTGGTAACCACTAGTTTGTTCTCTGTATCTGTGAGTCTGCTTCTTTTTAATTATATTCACTAGTTTGTTGTATTGTTTAGATGCCATATGTAAGTGATATCACACAGTATTTGTCTTTCCCTGCCTGACTTATTACACTTAGCATAATGCCCTCCAGGTTCAAACATGTTGCTGCAAATGGCAACATTTCATTCTTTTTATGGCTATGTAGTATTACATTGTGTGTGTGTGTGTGTGCACACGTGTGTGTGTGTGTATATATATATATATACACATACCACACCATCTTTATTCATTCATCTGTTGATGGACACTTAGGTTGCTTCCATATCTTGGCAATTGTAAATAATGCTGCTATGAGCATTGGGGTGCATGTGTCTTTTCAAGTTAGTGTCACTTGTCTTTTGTAGTTTCAGAGATGACATGTGATGACATCCTCATTTCATTTTCAGTAATCTATCTCTGAGGTCCCAAAATGCTCTGAAACAAATGTACAGTAAAGCTCCTGACCTTCAGTACTTGGGCTATCTCAACTTTCCATGAATTTATGAGGAAAGTCAGCTTGATTTATTTAAAATAGGGAATATTCCCATAAATGTAGTAGTCTACATGTTCAGTTTGAATTTTTGCCACATACTCCCGCAGCCCACCACTACCCAAGTCATCTTCCACAGTTCCCCACATTCCCCTACATTCCACGTACACCTCCACCTGCCCTCCATACTTCCCACCACAATATCCCTCAGTCCTCCCACCCCCGATGAAACCCCCCCAATTCCCCCATCCCTCTAAGCCCATCGCACATCCCCACCGTGTTTCCATGACCCCCTCTTCCTCAGTACCCCACACATCCCCACTCCCACATCTCCATACACCTCCACGTAGCCAACCCTCTGCACAGCCCTGACTTCCTTCACTCCCTGCCCCCAGATTGGGACCCAATTATGTCAATGAAATGTTTCTGTCTTGTCAAGTCACAGAGGTCAAGATCCTCTTTTCATCTCCCTTCACTGTTTGTTCTTATGGTTTTGAACTTTTCTGAGTTCCCACTTCCCTTTGGATGGTTCTGGCATTTCTAAAGATATGAATTTCAGTCACTGATTTGGTAAATATCTTTAGCCTGATTCTTATCTCCATGCCAATGGCATATAGCTACAAAGCTTTGTCTTTTAGCCAGAGTGGAATTTTTTCTGCATGGGTGTCATATTGTGGATATTGATCTGTACATGCTCATTTCTGTATAACCTTGTTTCAGTGGTGCTCCTGGGTGGTTCAGTAAACAGTCTGTCTAGAAACAAGGAGATATTTTTTTTATCAGTCTGTTACAGTTGCTGCTTGCCTCTAATTATCTGGTTGTTTTTTTTCCATATAGCACATCTATGTATTTGACTAGATGGTCTTACTGGGTGGCCTTTTGAAAGATTGATTTATTTTCATTGCATCAGGATTATCAATTTTCTGAGGGTTGTGTCTTTTTAAAGCTTTCAAATACAGCTAAGTTATTTCAAGATAAAATATTATCCTCTATTCTGGTAAACAAAGATTAGGGTGAATGTGTAACTTTTGGCTTTATATATGGGAGCATTGCATTTATTCAATTCCTATAGGAAAAAAACAGAAAAACATACCCTGTAAGACAACCAACAGTTCAGTGAATCTCATTTGAAAATGTTGTACAAAGAGGTTTAATGATCAAAAAATAACATCAACAAACACTGAATCTACAAAATGCATGTTTTGAAAACTCTGGATCCCTTGACCCCTTTACTTGCCCAGGTCCTAGGGTTGGGAGTCGAGATCTTGGTGTCCTAGGCTGGGCCCCTGAGGCCCTTGGTGGGTAGTCTGATTGACACAGGGCTGGCCTGGAACTTCTCTAAGGTTCTGGAGTTGGTTCTGGTCACTCTAGGTACCTGCTGCCGGTCCATACCACATCCTCAGACTTGGGACCAGCAGTGGTCTTTCAGTCCTTCCCTGTAGTGATGTGAATTGGAGACTAGGAACTGGCTTCTACTGATGTCTTTATTGCTTGGGAAACAAAGAAAAGCTCTTGTTCAGGGCGTTTTTCATCTGCACTGGCTCACCTTTGTTCCTTGTCACAGATTTTCTGTCACAGACCCCAAGGATCATTGTGTAAACCAGCTTGTTTTGGGACCTATCTACCACGATTCATATTTGTAAGGTGTAGGGGCCTGTCTATGAAAATCCACATCACTAGAAACAGAGACACTCATCGTGTTTACTGGGTTTTATTTTGCCAATATTTAACGTTCTTCTCTTGTAAATACCACAGGGAGTTACAAATTTCAAAGTTATAATTGAGGCAAACTTTTTTTTTTTTTTTGTGGTATGCGGGCCTCTCACTGTTGTGGCCTCCCCCGTTGCTGAGCACAGGCTCCGGACGCGCAGGCCCAGCGGCCATGGCTCACGGGCCCAGCCGCTCCGCGGCATATGGGATCCTCCCAGACCGGGGCACGAACCCGTATCCCCTGCATCGGCAGGCAGACTCTCAACCACTGCGCCACCAGGGAGGCCCGAGGCAAACTTTTAACTTAAAATTTTTTTTTTCCAGTGTGTTGGCTTTTCAGCCTCCAAGGTATCTTAAACTAGTATAGCGAGTCTGATGTTGGAAACAGATAAGTGGTATGTAACCAATGAGAGAAGCCTCAGGAGCATTTTAGAAAGGCATGGGATAGTTTGTGAGGAGAATAAATTCTCAACAGGTTTGGGTTGTTATCGAGTCTAGGAGGCCAGTAAGTATTTTTTGAAGGGCATAGTAAACTGAGATCTGAGTCGACACCCTGAACTGGATTGCAGGATTTTTCTGGCTGTTTTTATGACTGATTCACATTACTGCTACCTGGACTTGATCATGTTTTCAGTATCCATTTAAATAGTTCTTGACCTATTTCATATCACTGTTTGCTTTGAGTACACAAAATCTTCTCCTACAGAATAGTTTATTAAAAACATTCAAATAAATTGATATTGTTGTTTTAAAGGTTTTCTTTTGCTTTGTTTCCATTAGAAGAATTTTTAAAACACTATTTAAAGTAGGAAACATTAGGACAGTGGCCTTGAAGCTTTTTGATTATATTCTATTAGTAAAAATGCTTTAAGCATTCACCAATGGTATTTGTATATTTTTTATGCTATAAAGTATATGCATCTTTTGTTATATATTCTGTATATTATAAATCAGAAAACTTAATTGGGTTGAGATAAATATGAAATATGGTTTTAATGTAGATTATATTTTATAAAAATAAATATATCTTTAATGAGAGCAATGTAATAGACTGATATAAAGTTTTTGAAAAATTTTCAGTGACAGTGTTATGATTGATTATGCTTCATCATTTAAAAAAAATCTTAGTTTAGTCATTTGCAGAGACGTGGATGGATGTAGAGAGTGTCATACAGAGTGAAGTAAGTCAGAAAGAGAAAAATATCGTATATTAACGCATATATGTGGAATCTGAAATAATTGGTATAGACGATCTTTGTAAATAGACGATTTACAAAGCAGAAATAGAGACACAGATGTAGAGAACAAATGTATGGATACCAAGGGGGAAAAGTGGGG
The DNA here is from genome assembly GCF_964341445.2 of Mesoplodon mirus. Lineage (NCBI taxonomy): Eukaryota > Metazoa > Chordata > Mammalia > Artiodactyla > Ziphiidae > Mesoplodon > Mesoplodon mirus. The sequence continues at coordinate 10,933,779 of NC_138979.1, read as the reverse complement.
GGTGGGATGAATTGGAAGATTGGGATTGACATATATACACTATTGATACTATGTATAAAATAGATAACTAATGAGAACCTACTGTATAGCACAGGGAATGCTGCTCAATGCTCTGTGGTGACCTAAATAGGAAGGAAATCCAAAAAAGAGGGGATATATGTATAGCTGATTCACTTTGCTGTACAGCAGAAACTAACACAACGTTGTAAAGCAACTATACTGCAATAAAAATTAAAAACAAACAAACAAAATCTTAGTTTAATACTTAGTAATGCAATGATTCAGAAGTCTCTAAGTTCAGTTTATTTTTATATTTAGTTTTAATGTCTGTCATAGTTGAAAATATGCCTCACAAGGATATGTCAATCCCAACTGAAGAAATTAATTATTGACTATATTTTCTAAATAACAGTGTTCATTTCTCAGTTCCATCTACCAATTTTGCCAAGGTTTTTTTCAGAAATACAGCTGGCAGTTTTTCATCTTACCTGAAGTCACCTGGTCCCTACTAATTGGAAAGCTGGGCATTTTAATATTTTAAAAGAATAGGTTAAAAATCCACTCAGACTTTCATGGGGAATATTTTGAAACAGATTAGGAAATTTTATTTCCAAGTATTTATAGTTTTTGGCAACAAAACCCACATAACACTGAAAATATTTCCAAATATCCGTTTTCAAAGTGCTCACTTCAGAAGGCTTTCACATGGATTATTGAAGTGTCACATTTACTTTGAAGGAAGAGCTTATATATTAAAAAAAAAAAAAAACCTGCTACGTAGACACTACTGACATCCACTTGTCATAGAGCAGGTCAGCAAATTTAGAACATTTGCCATTTTTGTAAACAGCAGTGCATAACTAATCTTCGAGTTTAGAAGCAAGTAGTTCACTCTGATAATCAGAAAATCTTTGTGTGGGAAAAGGTTTTCCAGGTCACACACCATCTTATTATGAAGAGTTGTAAATATTTTACAATTTAAAATAATATACTCTGTAAATCCATGTAGATGGTCATATATAAAAGGTAATACATTGAAATGTGAAAACAAATATAGGAACCAAGTAACCACTGTCAATATTTCTGTCTTAAAACTCCCAGTTTTACCTCAGGTGCCTTATCAGTATTATGGTCATATGAAATGTGGATTGAGTGAAGGCATTAATGTCAATCCAAGTCTTAAATATTACTAAAGCTAAATTTATTTCTTATTTTTTTATTTAAAAAGTTAAATATAAATAGAACTTTTAGTATTTTTTTCCCACATGTGTCCTCTGCTTTGGAGACCACTTCTTGAGGTTATCAAATTCACTGTTCTATCCAGAATCACGGGAATGGTTTTGTTGTCAGCTCAGCCAGTGATTTTATATAGCGATAAGACAATTTTTGGATATCTCTTCTTTTCTATTGAATGCACTGAACGAGAGCCTATGTATAACTCCTTACTACTTCATTAGATGTAACTCAATGAATCTCTAAAGAAATATTTTTAAAAAGTTAAAATATAGGAAAGGATATAATTTAGTACACAAGAAAAGAAATTTAATGCAAAAATCTAAAGAAAGCAGAACGAATTAATCATTCTCTTTTGAAAGCCCTCTTATATACAGAACATAGCTTAATCATTTGGCTGTGGCAGGATTTAGAGTACTTTCCTAGAGCTCTTTTATCTAATTCAATTTCTGATTGAGTGAAATTGTTTAGAAACCGTTATATATTAGTTTTCATCTTGTGGCTGAAATCTCAACATTGCTCTTCTTATCTTTAGAGAGGTTCTGCATTACAAATGTTATCGTTCACCTATCTCTAGAACTGTGCTGTTCAGTATGAGAACCACAAGCTACATATGGCTACTGAAATGAAAATCAATTAAAATTAACAAAATTAAGAATTCAGGTCCTTAGCCTCATTAACCTGATTTGAAATATATAGTAGCTACATGGAACCATTGGACCCTGGACAATTAGTGGACAAGCTGGGCTCTTGAATATGGCATAGCTTATAGTGTAGTCAAACCACACAAATTATTGAAACCTTTCAAATGCCTGAATTTCCTTATATGGGTGAATCAGTAACATTGCCTTTAAATTCACTAAGGGACATTTAAGGACAAACTTGAAATGAATTTTGGCTTACATAATCATTCTTAAGATCTACTGTGTTAACTCAATTGAAAGTAAGTAATGATAAACCTGCAAGCTATTTTTAATGCCATTATTTTACACTGAAAACTGTAAAAAAATCTTCCAGTAAATGGGGAAAAGTAAATACTGGTAATCTTCTAGACATTTAAATTTCCACTGTGTTTGTAGTAAAACTTCTGTTTTCTCTCATTACCAATACAGAATGTGGTTAATGTGAAATCACACTCTTCTGCTAAGATGTAGGGCAGTGATCAGGTGTTCATTGGTGCCTAGCACAGTGCCTGGTACATATATTGAATTAATGGAGGCAACCTGCTCTGTGGGTAGATGGCCTCCTTATAATAATACAAAGTTACTGCTTTTGATTTCTCCCACTGGAATTGCTCAAAATAAAGTTAAACTTTTTTTTTTTTTTCTTCACAGCAGCCACTCAGATATTTGAAGACTGCTGTCAGCCTGCTTCTAAGTCTTTCTTTTAGGCTAAATATCTTTTGTTTCAGTCAAGTATCGTTTTACTAGGTTTAACCAAAAGAGGCCATACCACTACTGTATGACTCCCCATTTGTTTTTGAACTTGTGAAGACCTAATTGTTTGATTTTGTTACATAGTCCTTTTAAAATTAATGGAAAACTGATGATATTTTCAGAGTTTTCATTGTGCTCCTAAAAGTTATTTGGACTAGATATTCTGGACTTGCTCCAAAACTAGAGTTAGGAAATAGTATTCCAAAATAACTGTACTGGGGTGCCTAATAAGTCAGTTGAGGGAAAGCTGACTCTCTCTCTCTTTTTTTTTTTTTTTTTTTTTTTTGCGGTATGCGGGCCTCTCACTGTTGTGGCCTCTCCCATCGCGGAGCACAGGCTCCGGACGCACAGGCTCAGCGGCCATGGCTTACGGGCCCAGCCGCTCCGCGGCATGTGGGATCTTCCCGGACCGGGGCACGAACCCGTGTCTCCTGCATCGGCAGGCGGACTCTCAACCACTGCGCCACCAGGGAAGCCCTCTCTCTTTTTTTTAATTTTATTTTTTTTAATTTTAATTTTATATTGGAGTATAGTTGATAAACAGTGTTGTGTTAGTTTCAGGTGTACAGCAAAGTGATTCAGTTATACGTATACATGTATCTATCCTTTTTCAAATTCTTGTTCAGAGCTGGCTCTCTTGTTCAGAGAAAGATGTTTCCAGCAACAGAGCAAGGGTTCACCAGTGGCTGTTGCCATCTTGTGGTTGGGGGAAAGGGAGAAAGAGAGAGGGGATTTTGCAGGGCTTATAAAAACTTCATGCAACATTGGCTGTATGGTTGGAGTAGGTGCCTCTTAAGTATCTTTGCAACCCTAAGATTTTATACTTCTAGCAAACTGTAAAGGGAACAACTGAAAGGTGTTTCCATCGAAAGGCAACGCTCTGACTATCCTTGCATTGGCAATACCTTGAATTCTCGCATTGCATGTGACTGTGCCTGCAAAACTTGAGATTTTCTTATTTTGCTCTATGGTAATGCTAAAGCAAACTGCTATTCATCATTGGCGCCTTCATTCAAGCTAGCTTATAGGATTTGATTTCCACTTACTCATTAAGCACTTTGGTGATGGTTATGGACAACTAACACATTCTGACGGAAGTGAGAAGGAAAAGCCAAAACATGTTTAGTTGACTTTAGGTTGCGAATCTGGGATGATGTGAGCCAGAAAGGAGGCGATATAGGGGAGTATCATTATTTTTTTCTCTAATTTGCTTCTTTTGCTTCTGAAGGAATCAGATACCAGATACCTTAGAGTAGAAGATAAATCCATTTTTTCCACTGTGACAAGGTCATGATATTCGGTATCTGCTCCTGAATAGCACTCCTTTGTATACATTCCATGTCACTGGATTGTATCACCAACCTTCTTGAACTTGTTGATCTAATGTTGGGACCTTTGAAGTATTTGCATTAGAATGTACAAAGGGGGAGCACATCCTGTCTATTTAAGGTAAATAGTCTCTTTCTCTAGATCTGTCTGTCTATCTCATGTCTATATCTGTCTATTTGAGACAAAAAAACTATTAAATCTTGATTTATAGCTTTCTACTTTATCAACTTTATGGACTACATAAAATGTTTTTTTTTAAAAAACCCTTACAAGATCTTATTCATAAGATCTCTTACCAGTAGTGTAGGCAAAGGCACTTTTGATAATATTTGCTAGTAATTAAGTTTTCTTTAGCCCAAGCCTGAAAAGTCTCTAAGATGCCAAAAGTGAAGTGTCCCTTTGATACAAGTTTGTTTTTCAATCTGTAAGAAAATAATTATTGTGTAATAAAAAACCAAGGCGTATCCATTTCGTACTTAATTATAGTGTGGGTTAGATATTATTGTTATTCCCATTATCTAGATGAGAAAATTAAGACTTAGAGTGGTTTAAGTAACTTGACTGAGGTCATAAATCTAGTAAATGGTATTTCAGAAATTTAAACTATAGGGAGGTACTATGGGTGACATAGTTGTTTGGAAAGAGAATCACTGACTGGTAATGGCCCATGGGCTGGTACTGTTCGTCTTGTGGTTTTACCCATGTGAGTTCAGCCAAGGGGCACGCTGGAATCTTACTTAACTAATTGGTTAGGAGTATACCAGTCAGGAAGAACTGATCTAGCTCTCAGGTGGCCGAAACAAATTTCCAAGAGGGTATGGCAAGCTCACATAGAAATTTGGATTAGGATCAATATACAAGGGCTTCCATCTTCTAGGTGTGTGAGCGGCAGCAACAGAAGTTTCTTGCCAGTGGTGGTACTCTTGTTTCAACGTATGGCAGTGATTTGGGATGGTAGAAATGTCCAGTTTGAAACTGAACCCAAGGGATAAGATCCATCTCCTTAGACAGAAGTTGTTGAGGGCTGTACACATTGTCTGGGCATCAGTTAAGAGGGCAGGTGTTAAGGAAAGGGACCTATTCCTTGCAGGGAGTTAGAATACAAATCAGAATGTAGGAATAAAGCGAAGGTGAATATGGAGGATTGCAACTCACTGGGTACAGGGATGCCAAGGGGATCTACTGTGTTTATGATAATATATAAATACATTTTAGACTCTAACTATTGCTGAAGATAAACACCTAAAATACTCCCAAACTTCTCTATGATCAGGGGTTAGAATGGGGCTGAGCTTAAAGGTGGGCATATGCATATGCATATGCATATGTAGCATATGCAGCTAGGCTAGGGTAGGCTGGGGCAAGGAGTTTGACTTACATACAACAATGGATATGAACTCAAAGTACTAGATTTCTTGATCTTTTCAATGCGGTGAGAGAACATCTGGTGAAATATGAAGTTAGTGAACAGATTTGGAGTATGTAGCTAAATTTATAATGGAGTCAATCAGGGGAAAAAGCCTCTACCTATTAAACCATTGCTTTTGTCATTTTCAGTAGCAGAAAAATTGCTACTTGTCCAATTCTAGATATGAGAGGCAATCAGAATATACAGTGAGTGCCTGAGGGTGACTTTTTTAGGGGTTAAATATAGCTTTGCATCATTAGCTTATGTGGGAAAAAATCCCATTATGACAGCAAATCAGATCTAATCTGGCACTCCCTCTGCTACAATTATATAAAATATGGTGGAAGCTTGTCAAAGCTTTCAGTGAGAAATGAGGCTACTGATGCTTGGCAGCCCCCTTTTGAGCACAGTGAAGAATCATGTTGCTTAGCTACAGCCCTTGGCTGATTTAGAAAGCTTTAACTGACTGTATTATACAAGAGTTAAACTCTATTCCTTGATTTTTTTTTTCCCTAAGAGAAAAAGCCTTATTTACCACCTTCTTATTTTTGGGGTATCTTTACCAAGTCATTTATGTCTATTCACCCAGGACACGTTTTGATTTATCATTGTTTTTCCCTCCCCAGGGTTTATAGATTGAGAGAGAACAAGTGGGTGGTTGGTGATACAAGGAGAACTTAAAGTATTGAAATAACTTAAATGCTTTTGCCGGCAAAGTAACGTGCAAGTGTCTATTTAAATTTTTTTTTTTCACTCGAAGTCACTGTATGTTTCCCCTCTTTCTGCTTATTCATAGTTTTTTTTTTTTTTTTACTAACATACTATTTATTTTTTTTTAATTTATTGCCTTATAACAAATTTAATCAGTTATACATATACATATGTTTCCATATCCCCTCCCTTTTGTGTCTCCCTCCCACCTTCCCTATCCCACCCCTCCAGGCGGTCACAAAGCACCGAGCTGATCTCCCTGTGCTATGCGGCTGCTTCCCACTAGCTATCTACCTTGCGTTTGGTAGTGTATATATGTCCATGCCGCTCTTTTGCTTTGTCACAGCTTACCCTTCCCCCTCCCCATATCCTCAAGTCCATTCTCTAGTAGGTCTGTGTCTTTATTCCTGTCTTACCCCTATGTTCTTCATGACATTTTTTTTTCTTAAATTCCATATATATGTGTTAGCATACAGTATTTGTCTTTCTCTTTCTGACTTACTTCACTCTGTATGACAGACTCTACGTCTATCCACCTCATTACAAATAGCTCAATTTCATTTCTTTTTATGGCTGAGTAATATTCCATTGTATATATGTGCCACATCTTCTTTATCCATTCATCCGATGATGGACACTTAGGTTGTTTCCATCTCCAGGCTATTGTAAATAGGGCTGCTATGAACATTTTGGTACATGACTCTTTTTGAATTATGGTTTTCTCAGGGTATATGCCCAGTAGTGGGATTGCTGGGTCATATGGTAGTTCTATTTTTAGTTTTTTAAGGAACCTCCATACCGTTCTCCATAGTGGCTGTACCAATTCACATTCCCACCAGCAGTGCAAGAGTGTTCCCTTTTTTCCACACCCTCTCCAGCATTTATTGTTTCTAGATTTTTTGATGATGGCCATTCTGACTGGTGTGAGATGATATCTCATTGTAGTTTTGATTTGCATTTCTCTAATGAGTAAAGATGTTGAGCATCCTTTCATGTGTTTGTTGGCAGTCTGTATATCTTCTGTGGAGAAATGTCTATTTAGGTCTTCTGCCCATTTTTGGATTGGGTTGTTTGTTTTTTTGTTATTGAGCTGCATGAGCTGCTTATAAATTTTGGAGATTAATCCTTTGTCAGTTGCTTCATTTGCAAATATTTTCTCCCATTCTGAGGGTTGTCTTTTGGTCTTGTTTATGGTTTCCTTTGCTGTGCAAAAGCTTTTAAGTTTCATTAGGTCCCATGTGTTTATTTTTGTCTTTATTTCCATTTCTCTAGGAGGTGGGTCAAAAAGGATCTTGCTGTGATTTATGTCATAGAGTGTTCTGCCTATGTTTTCCTCTAAGAGTTTGATAGTGTCTGGCCTTACATTTAGGTCTTTAATCCATTTTGAGCTTATTTTTGTGTATGGTGTTAGGGAATGATCTAATCTCATACTTTTACATGTCCCTATCCAGTTTTCCCAGCACCACTTATTGAAGAGACTGTCCTTTCTCCACTGTACATTCCTGCCTCCTTTATCAAAGATAAGGTGACCATATGTCCGTGGGTTTAACTCTGGGCTTTCTATCCTGTTCCATTGATCTATCTTTCTGTTTTTGTGCCAGTACCATACTGTCTTGATTACTGTAGCTTTGTAGTATAGTCTGAAGTCAGGGAGCCTGATTCCTCCAGCTCCATTTTTCGTTCTCAAGATTGCTTTGGCTATTCGGGGTCTTTTGTGTTTCCATACAAATTGTGAAATTTTTTGTTCTAGTTCTGTGAAAAATGCCAGTGGTAGTTTGATAGGGATTGCATTGAATCTGTAGATTGCTTTGGGTAGTACAGTCATTTTCACAATGTTGATTCTTCCAATCCAAGAACATGGTACATCTCTCCATCTATTTGTATCATCTTTAATTTCTTTCATCAGTGTCTTATAATTTTCTGCAAACAGGTCTTTTGTCTCCTTAGGTAGGTTTATTCCTAGATATTTTATTCTTTTTGTTGCAATGGTAAATGGGAGTGTTTCCTTGATTTCACTTTCAGATTTTTCATCATTAGTATATAGGAATGCCAGAGATTTCTGTGCATTAATTTTGTATCCTGCAACTTGACCAAATTCATTGATTAACTCTAGTAGTTTTCTGGTAGCATCTTTAGGATTCTCTATGTATAGTATCATGTCATCTGCAAACAGTGACAACTTTACTTCTTCTTTTCCAATTTGGATTCCTTTTATTTCCTTTTCCTCTCTGATTGCTGTGGCTAAAACTTCCAAAACTAGGTTGAATAAGAGTGGTGAGAGTGGGCAACCTTGTCTTGTTCCTGATCTTAGTGGAAATGGTTTCAGTTTTTCACCATTGAGGACAATGCTGGCTGTGGGTTTGTCATATATGGCCTTTATTATGTTGAGGAAAGTTCCCTCTATGCCTACTTTCTGCAGGGTTTTTATCATAAATGGGTGTTGAATTTTGTCGAAAGCTTTCTCTGCATCTATTGAGATGATCATATGGTTTTTCTCCTTCAATTTGTTAATATGGTGTATCACGTTGATTGATTTGCGTATATTGAAGAATCCTTGCATTCCTGGAATAAACCCCACGTGATCATGGTGTATGATCCTTTTAATGTGCTGTTGGATTCTGTTTGCTAGTATTTTGTTGAGGATTTTTGCATCTATGTTCATCAGTGATATTGGCCTGTAGTTTTCTTTCTTTGTGACATCCTTGCCTGGTTTTGGTATCAAGGTGATGGTGGCCTCGTAGAATGAGTTTGGGAGTGTTCCTCCCTCTGCTATATTTTGGAAGAGTTTGAGAAGGATAGGTGTTAGCTCTTCTCTAAATGCTTGATAGAATTCGCCTGTGAAGCCATCTGGTCCTGGGCTTTTGTTTGTTGGAAGATTTTTAATCACAGTTTCAATTTCAGTGCTTGTGATTGGTCTGTTCATATTTTCTATTTCTTCCTGATTCAGTCTTGGCAGGTTGTGCATTTCTAAGAATTTGTTCATTTCTTCCAGGTTGTCCATTTTATTGGCATAGAGTTGCTTGTAGCAATCTCTCATGATCCTTTGTATTCCTGCAGTGTCAGTTGTTACTTCTCCCTTTTCATTTCTATTGATTTGAGTCTTCTCCCTTTTTTTCTTGATGAGTCTGGCTAATGGTTTATCAATTTTGTTTATCTTCTCTAAGAACCAGCTTTTAGTTTTATTGATCTTTGCTATCGTTTCCTTCATTTCTTTTTCATTTATTTCTGATCTGATTTTTATGATTTCTTTCCTTCTGCTAACTTTGGGATGTTTTTGTTCTTCTTTCTCTAATTGCTTTAGGTGCAAGGTTAGGTTGTTTATTCGAGATGTTTCCTGTTTCTTAAGGTGGGATTGTATTGCTATAAACTTCCCTCTTAGAACTGCTTTTGCTGCATCCCATAGGTTTTGGGTCGTCATGTCTCCATTGTCATTTGTTTCTAGGTATTTTTTAATTTCCTCTTTGATTTCTTTAGTGATCACTTCGTTATTAAGTAGTGTATTGTTTAGCCTCCATGTGTTTGTATTTTTTACAGCTCTTTTCCTGTAATTGATATCTAGTCTCATAGCATTGTGGTCGGAAAAGATACTTGATACAATTTCAATTTTCTTAAATTTACCAAGGCTTGATTTGTGACCCAAGATATGATCTATCCTGGAGAATGTTCCATGAGCACTTGAGAAAAATGTGTATTCTGTTGTTTTTGGATGGAATGTCCTATAAATATCAATTAAGTCCATCTTGTTTAATGTATCATTTAAAGCTTGTGTTTCCTTATTGATTTTCATTTTGGATGATCTGTCCATTGGTGAAAGTGGGGTGTTAAAGTCCCCTACTATGAGTGTGTTACTGTCGATTTCTCCTTTTATGACTGTTAGTATTTGCCTTATGTATTGAGGTGCTCCTATGTTGGGTGCATAAATATTTACAATTGTTATATCTTCTTCTTGGATCGATCCCTTGATCATTATGTAGTGTCCTTCTTTGTCTCTTCTAGTAGTCTTTATTTTAAAGTCTATTTTGTCTGATATGAGAATTGCTACTCCAGCTTTCTTTTGGTTTCCATTTGCATGGAATATCTTTTTCCATCCCCTTACTTTCAGTCTGTATGTGTCTCTAGGTCTGAAGTGGGTCTCTTGTAGACAGCATATATATGGGTCTTGTTTTTGTATCCATTCAGCCAATCTGTATCTTTTGGTGGGAGCATTTAGTCCATTTACATTTAAGGTAATTATTGATATGTATGTTCCTGTTCCCACTTTCTTAATTGTTTTGGGTTCGTTATTGTAGGTCTTTTACTTCTGTTGTGTTTCTTGCCTAGAGAAGTTCCTTTAGCATTTGTTGTAAAGCTGGTTTGGTGGTGCTGAACTCTCTCAGCTTTTGCTTGTCTGTAAAGGTTTTAATTTCTCCATCAAATCTGAATGAGATCCTTGCTGGGTAGAGTAATCTTGGTTGCAGGTTTTTCTCCTTCATCACTTTAATTATGTCCTGCCACTCCCTTCTGGCTTGTAGAGTTTCTGCTGAGAGATCAGCTGTTATCCTGATGGGGATTCCCTTGTGTGTTATTTGTTGTTTTTGCCTTGCTGCTTTTATTTTTTTATTTTTTTTATTTTTTAATTTATTTTTTTGCTGTACGTGGGCCTCTCACTGTTGTGGCTTCTCCCGTTGCGGAGCACAGGCTCAGCGGCCATGGCTCACGGGCCCAGCCGCTCCGCGGCATATGGGATCCTCCCAGACCGGGGCACGAACCCGTATCCCCTGCATCGGCAGGCGGACTCTCAACCACTGCGCCACCAGGGAGGCCCTGCCTTGCTGCTTTTAATATGATTTCTTTGTGTTTAATTTTTGACAGTTTGATTAATATGTGTCTTGGCGTATTTCTCCTTGGATTTATTCTGTATGGGACTCTCTGTGCCTCCTGGACTTGATTAACTATTTCCTTTCCCATATTAGGGAAGTTTTCAACTATAATCTCTTCAAATATTTTCTCAGTCCCTTTCTTTTTCTCTTCTTCTTCTGGAACCCCTATAATTCGAACGTTGTTGTGTTTAATGTTGTCCCAGAGGTCTCTGAGACTGTCCTCTGTTCTTTTCATTCTTTTTTCTTTATTTTGCTCTGCAGCAGTTATTTCCACTATTTTATCTTCCACCTCACTTATCCGTTCTTCTGCCTCAGTTATTCTGCTATTGATCCCATCTAGAATATTTTACATTTCATTTATTGTGTTTTTAATCAATGCTTGATTCATCTTTAGTTCTTCTAGGTCCTTGTTAACTGTTTCTTGCATTTTGTCTATTCTATTTCCAAGATTTTGGATCTGGGAAATAGAATCTTGGATCATCTTTACCATCATTATTCTGAATTCTTTTTCAGGTAGACTGCCTATTACCTCTTCATTTGTTAGATCTGGTGGGTTTTTATCTTGCTCCTTCTCCTGCTGTGTGTTTTTCTGTCTTCTCATTTTGCTTATGTTACTGTGTTTGGGGTCTCCTTTTTGCAGGCTGCAGGTTCGTAGTTCCCGTTGTTTTTGGTGTCTGTCCCCAGTGGCTAAGGTTGGTTTAGTGGGTTGCGTAGGCTTCCTGGTGGAGGGGACTAGTGCCTGTGTTCTGGTGGATGAGGCTGGATCTTGTCTTTCTGGTGGGCAGGTCCACGTCTGGTGGTGTGTTTTGGGGTGTCTGCGGACTTTTTATGAGTTTAGGCCACCTCTCTGCTAATGGGTGGCGTTGTGTTCCTGTCTTGCTAGTTGTTTGGCTTAGGGTGTCCAGCACTGTAGCTTGCTGGTCGTTGAGTGAAGCTGGGTGTTGGTGTTGAGATGGAGATCTCTGGAAGATTTTTGCCGTTTGATATTATGTGGAGCTGGGAGGTCTCTTGTGGACCAGTGTTCTGAAGTTGGCTCTCCCACCTCAGAGGCACAGCACTGACTCCTGGCTCCTCAATTTGGGATGATGTGTTGTCTATTCATGTATTCCACAGACGCAGGGTACATCAAGTTGATTGTGGAGCTTTAATCCGCTGCTTCTGAGGCTGCTGGGAGAGGTTTCCCTTTCTCTTCTTTGTTCTCACAGCTCCTGGGTCTCAGCTTTGGATTTGGCCCCGCCTCTGCGTGTAGGTCGCCGGAGGGCGTCTGTTCTTCGCTCAGATAGGACAGGGTTAAAGGAGCAGCCTCTTCGGGGACTCTGGCTCACTCAGGCCGGGAGGGAGGGAGGGGCACGGAGTGCGGGGCGAGCCTGCAGCGGCAGAGGTCGGCGTGACGTTGCACCAGCCCGAGGCGCACCGTGCGTTCTCCCAGGGAAGCCGCCCCTGGATCCCGGGACCCCGGCAGTGGCGGGCTGCACAGGCTCCCGGAAGGGCGGTGTGGACAGTGACCTGCGCTCGCACACAGGCTTCCTGGCGGCGGCAGCAGCAGCCCCAGCGTCCCACGCCCGTCACTGGGCTCCGCGCTCTCAGTCGCGACTCGCGCCCGTCTGTGGAGCCCCCCCAAGCAGCGCTCCTAATCCCCTCTCCTCGCGCACCAGGAAACCAAGAGGGAAGAAAAAGTCTCTTGCCTCTTCGGCAGCTCCAGAGTTTTCCCGGACTCCCTCCCGGCTAGCTGCGGCACACTAGCCCCCCTCAGGCTGAGTTCTCGCCGCCAGCCCCAGTCCTCTCCCTGCACTCCGACCGAAGCCCGAGCCTCAGCCTCCAGCGCTGCGCGCCCCGGCGGGCGAGCAGACAAGCCTCTCGGGCTGGTGAGTGCCGCTCGGCACCGATCCTCTGTGTGGGGATCTCTCCGCTTTGCCCTACCCAGGTATGTGGGGGTTTCTTGCCTTTTGGGAGGTCTGGGGTCTTCTGCCAGCGTTCAGTAGGTGTTCTGTAGGAGTTGTTCCACGTGTAGCTGTATTTCTGGTGTATCCGTGGGGAGGAAGGTGATCTCCGCGTCTTACTCTTCCGCCATCTTACCCGGAAGTCCTCTGCTTATTCATAGTTTGAGTTGCTATTGTCTTTATAATGCACAAGAATCTATAACATTTAATTATATTTTTGTATTTCAAAATGTAAACTGACATAGGTGTATGGAGAAGTATAGGGAACAGTGAATGAAACAAGAGTAAGTGTGTGGGTTGGAATTGGAACCAAAACACTGAAAACAGAAGGATTAAGGGGAAAAACAAAGAAGAACTGTAAATGGAGAGGTTTACAGCAATTATTGTACATGAAGTAGAAAAGTGTGTAAAGGGGGAAATGTCAGATGTGTCAGAGACCATTTCAATGGGATAAAAATACTCAAGGACTCTTAAGTCTGGAGGAGATTCTAAAAGGCTTTTGGTACATGCTGTCTCCAGAAGGAATATTTTTTATACTGTTCTAAATATGTACCTATCAACTTATTTTTATAGCTCTTCAGGAAAGAGAGCTGTCCCTAAGCAATGCTTTCTAACATCTTACCATAATTATTGTAATGAAGTAGAGCCATGACCTAACCTCGATTATGTAATTATTCAGTAGATTTTACTATTGACTTGTCAGTACGATCTGTTTTATACGTGCAAAAGAAATTTTTCCTGCTTTACAGTTCCCTGATTACCTGCAGGAAAGCCTATAGAGTTGATTCTATATTTACATTCAGAAATAGGATAGTGGTTAATTGTCGCTACAGGCTTGGCTCCATCATGATTCTAATTCTGTGGAAGCCCAGATTTCATAGACTTAGAAGCTAAACCACTTCGTTTATGGGTTTTGTTTTTATGCTGGTCTGCAAATCACCTTCATTTGCCACCTTTTAAAATACGTTTGTGTAATATCATCATTTTCAAAGTGTGGTCCTGGAACCCTTCAAGTGAGGACCCCTGGGGGTCCTCAAGACCCTATTAAGGAAGTCTGTGAAGTTAAACCTTTTCATAATAATTCAGAGACAGTATTTGCCTTTTGAACTGTATTCTCATGGGTGTACAGAGGCTTCATAAAATTTGATATAGAAACAGGTTGAATGCAGAAAGGAATATGAGAATCTGGTTGTCTTCTAATAAGCCAGACTTTAAGGAGATTTGCAGAAATGTAAAACAATGATACTCTTCTCGCTAAGTTTTTTATTTTTGGAAAATATTGTTATTTTTCATAAATACATTATTTATGTTAACATGTAATGAGCTTATCGCTATTTTTAAATGAATTAATATTTTGGAAGTTTCTCCATTTAATATTTAACATGGTAAATATCAATGGATATAACCAACATAAATAAAAGCTCTTTGATATTCTCAATAATTTTCAAGAGTGTAAAGGGGGGGCCTCCCTGGTGGCGCAGTGGTTGAGAGTCCGCCTGCCGATGCAGGGGATACGGGTTCGTGCCCCGGTCTGGGAGGATCCCATATGCCGCGGAGCGGCTGGGCCCGTGAGCCATGGCCGCTGGGCCTGCGCGTCCGGAGCCTGTGCTCTGCAACGGGAGAGGCCACAGCGGTGAGAGGCCCGCATACCGCAAAAAGAAAAAAAAAAAAAAAAAAAAAAAAAAGAGTGTAAAGGGGTCCCAAGATCAAAAATTTGAGAGGTCCAATCTGGTGTGTTCCTCAGCTCCTGCATGATTCTGACCTTGACTCCACTTCCTGGTTTCTATGCTTTCTCTTCCTTGCTTTGATGATTCTACTGCCAGATTTCTGTATCCCACTTCTCCTCTCCATCTTCTCTCTTGGTAATTTCAGCCTCGGACTCCACTGAACCTTTAGCCTAGTGTCATTAGAATTGGCGGATGACAGAAGGACAGTGAGCACGTTAGTTTAAATGGCAATCTGTCTGAAATAAAATTTCCCATATTAAGTTTGATATGTATTTCTAACTGTAGTGACTGCATTACAGGTAAAAATTTTCATGTATTATTTCACTTATTAGTTTGAATAAAAAAGACACTTTGAGGATTTTGATTTCATTTTTTAACAAATCTGACCAAAACATAAAATAATGGAATATACAGTATTTTATCCTCTGAATTTCGTGTTGAAATTTAAAATGTAAATTAGAAGTCATTTATACACTAAAGCACATAGAACTGTGTAGGATTCTGCAGCCTTAAGTACGTATAAAGGCCAGTGTGGCTGTTTAGTTAGTGCCGTTTATTAATAAATGGCATATTGAAGTTATGCCTGAAAACTTTCTTCTTAAGATTGGTCTGAAATTTAATCGTATCATGTGGTAAGCTGGTCAACAACGATTTAATTTTTGTTTTTAATTAACGAAGAGCAAATTCAGTAAACATCATTTTTTTTTTTTCTGTTCAGTCAAGATCGTCTTTGGACCAAATGAATACCATGCATGTGTAAAATTAAAAGTCAATTTAGTATTTTATTCCTCTGTTGAAATAGAGATCCCAGAATCTTTTTTTTTTTAATGTGAAAGACTTCAAAAAGCTTTCTTTAAACAGGTTAAATATTTGGTTGACAGCTATACAATGTTTTGTTATCCCTGCAACAATGATACGTATGTTGTTGAATGAGGGTGACTGGAAATGAAATTCTGCACCTTTTTTCCTCTGTCAGGATTGATTAGATTTTGAATTACAAAAGTGCTTAGGGAACTCTATTCAATACTCTGTAGTGGCCTATATGGGAAAAGAATCTTAAAAAAAAAAAAAAAAGAGTGGATGTATGTATATGTATAACTGATTCACTTTGCTGTACACCTGAAACTAACACAACATTGTAAATCAACTATACTCCAATAAAAATTGAAAAAAATAAAAAAAGTTTGATAGCCAGGTCTCTCTGGTGGCAATGTGTTGAGCTTTTTCCCTTTTGCTCACTCCCACAACCAGTCACTTGTGAGTTCTTGTCAGTTCTAACTCAGTATCTCATCAATTTGTTTTCTTCCTCATTCTTCTTTTTTTTCTACAAAAGTCCTTATTTATTAATTTTCTGATATTCATATGATATTGCTAAATTTCCAGTTGTTTTCATTCATTTATTTATTTACTTTAACATCTTTATTGGAGTATAATTGCTTTACAATGTTGTGTTAGTTTCTGCTACATAACAAAGTGAATCACCTGTGAGTATACATATATCCTCATATCCCCTCCCTCTTGTGTCTCCCTCCCACCCTTGGTACTAACCCCTCTAGGTGGTCACAGAGCACTGACCTGATCTCCCTGTGCAATGCAGCTGCTTCTCACTAGCTATCTATTTTACATTTGGTAGTGTATATATGTAAGTGCTACTCTCACTTCGTCCCCCCTCGCCATGTCCTCAAGTCCATTTTCTAGGTCTGCGTCTTTATTCCTGTCCTGCCCGTAGGTTCATTAGAACCTTTTTTTTTCCTTTTTTTTTAGATTCCATGTATATGTGTTAGCATACGGTGTTTGTTTTTCTCTTTCTGACTTACTTCACTCTGTATGACAGACTCTTGGTCCATCCATTTCAGTACAAATACCTCAATTTCATTTCTTTTTATGGCTGAGTAATATTCCATTGTATATATGTGCCACATCTTCTTTATCCATTCATCTGTCGATGGACACTTAGGTTGTTTCCATGTCCTGGCTACTGTAAATAGAGCTGCAGTGAACATTGTGGTACATGACTCTTTTTGAATTATGGTTTTCTCAGTGTATATGCCCAGTAGTGGAATTGCTGGGTCGTATGGTAGTTCTACATTTAGTTTTTTAAGGAACCTCCATATTGTTCTCGATACTGGCTGTATCAATTTACATTCCCACCAACAGTGCAAGAGGGTTCCCTTTTCTCCACACCCTCTCCAGCATTTATTGCTTGTAGATTTTTTGATGATGGCCATTCTGACTGGTGTGAGATGATATCTCATTGTAGTTTTGATTTGCATTTCTCTAATGATTAGTGATGTTGAGCATCCTTTCATGTGTTTGTTGGCAGTCTGTGTATATTCTTTGAAGAAATGTCTATTTAGATCTTCTACGTATTTTTATTTATTTATTCATTTATTTATTTTGCGGTACATGGGCCTCTCACTGCTGCGTCCTCTCCCGTTGTGGAGCACAGGCTCTGGATGCGCGGGCTCAGCAGCCATGGCTCACGGGCCCAGCCGCTCCACGGCATGTGGGATCCTCCCGGACCGGGGCACAAACCCGTGTCCTCTGCATCGGCAGGCGGACTCTCAACCACTGCGCCACCAGGGAAGCCCCCTTCTACCTATTTTTAGATTGGGCTGTTTGTTTTTTTGATATTGAGCTGCCTGAGTTACTTGTATATTTTGGAGATTAGTCCTTTGTCAGTTGCTTCGTTTTGCAAATACTTTCTCCCATTCTGAGGGTTGTCTTTTCATCTTGTTTATGGTTTCCTTTGCTGTGCAAAAGCTTTTAAGTTTCATTAGGTCCCATTTGTTTATTTTTGTTTTTATTTCCATTTCTCTAGGAGGTGGGTCAAAAAGGATCTTGCTGTGATTTATGTCATAGAGTGTTCTGCCTATGTTTTCCTCTAAGAGTTTTATAGTGTCTGGCCTTACATTTAGGTCTTGAATCCATTTTGAGTTTATTTTTGTGTATGGTGTTAGGAAGTGTTCTAATTTCATTCTTTTACATGTAGCTGTCCAGTTTCCCAGCGCCACTTATTGAAAAGGCTGTCTTTTCTCCATTGTATATTCTTGCCTCCTTTATCAAAGGTAAGGTGACCATATGTGCGTGGGTTTACCTCTGGGCTTTCTATCCTGTTCCATTGATCTATATTTCTGTTTTTGTGGCGGTACCATACTGTCTTGATTACTGTAGCTCTGTAGTATAGTCTGAAGTGAGGGAGCCTGATTCCTCCAGCTCCGTTTTTCTTTCTCAAGATTGCTTTGGCTATTCAGGGTCTTTTGTGTTTCCATACAAATTATGAAATTCTTTGTTCTAGTTCTGTGAAAAATGCCATTGGTAGTTTGATAGAGATTGCACTGAATTTGTAGGTTGCTTTGGGTTGTGTAGTCATTTTCACAATGTTGATTCTTCCAATCCAAGAACATGGTATATCTCTCCATCTATTTGTATCATCTTTAAGTTCTTTCATCAGAGTCTTATAGTTTTCTGCATACAGGTGTTTTGTCTCCTTAGGTAGGTTTATTCCTAGGTATTTTATTCTTTTTGTTGCAGTGGTAAATGGGAGTGTTTCCTTAAGTTCTCTTTCAGATTTTTCATCGTTAGTGTATAGGAATGCGAGGGATTTCTGTGCATTAGTTTTGTATCCTGCTACTTTACCAAATTCATTGATTAGCTCTAGTAGTTTTCTGGTAGCATCTTTAGGATTCTCTATGTATAGTGTCATGTCATCTGCAAACAGTGACAGCTTTACTTCTTCTTTTCCAATTTGGATTCCTTTTATTTTTTTTTCTTTTCTGATTGCTGTGGCTAAAACTTCTGAAACTATGCTGAATAACAGTGGCGAGATTGGGCAACCTTGTCTTGTTCCTGATCTTAGAGGAAGTGGTTTCAGTTTTTCACCATTGAGAATGATGTTTGCTGTGGGTTTGTCATATATGGCCTTTATTATGTTGAGGTAGGTTCCCTCTATGCCCACTTTCTGGAGAGTTTTTATCAAAAATGGGTGTTGAATTTTGTCAAAAGCTTTTTCTGCATCTATTGAAATGATCATATGGTTTTTATCCTTCAATTTGTTAATATGGTGTATCACATTGATTGATTTGCATATATTGAAGAATCCTTGCATTCCTGGGATGAACCCCACTAGAACATGGTATATAATCCTTTTATTGTGCTGTTGGATTCTGTTTGCTAGTATTTTGTTGAGGAAACTACTACAGTAGTTTCAGAGAATTTTCAAATTTACTTTCTGACTCATCTAGTTCTGCATTTAAAAGTGCACATAAAACTTAAACCAAATCAAGAATAGAATGTATTAGAAAATATGATTTGGTTCCATACGTGCCATGCAAAATAGTAATCCAGCAGCAGATCTTTCTTAAGCCTAGTAATATACCTCCAGAACATGATCCCATTTAGGTCTCTTGTTCAGGACTCCACAATTAGAATATATTCCATTGAATTCCTTCACACATTTAGCTTCACATATTTTGCAGGTGTCGTGGGCATGAAGATCAAGGAAGTTTGATCCTTCTTGAGTTTTACAACTACAAAAGAGCTCAAGGAAAATATTATGAGGTCTGATCATACATGTCAATCACGTATTATAATTCATAACTGGAAAGATTATCCTCTGAGAATGCACGTTTGTCTATGTGTTGCGGAGGTACAAGTCAGTGGTGCAGGGGGGGACGTGGACTATTTATGGAGTTAAGAAACTGGAAGGGAAATTGGAAGGGAAAGCCTGCCTCTGACATGAGCTCCTTTTAATTTTCTTGAACTCTTGCTAATAAAGAGCTAGGTTTGAGCTTGCTTTAGGTGGGAGAGAAAAGATGAGGTGAGCTACTAGGGGTGTTTCTTTTCCTTTATCAAATTCAAGGAGGTATTGAGTGGGAGATAGGGGTAAAAGCACCAGCATCAGTGACCAACCTCAAGATTGACCAGTTATGATTCAAGAAGTATTGTTATCACCAAGTTTGGGTGGCACATATTATGCTATATTTTCTTTTCTAGAGAAGCTGTAAATTGTAAAGCTAATCTTGTTTAAAAGTTTATGCCAGTAAACTTTAAAACATCTTTGTTTGAAACGTTTCCACCAGTAAGATTTAAGACATCTTTCTACAGTCTTAAATATTGGGCGTGTTATGGTCAGTTACACTTAAATTTATTTCTAATTTGGAAAAGAATGTTTGAATTGGTCTTCCTCTTCCAGCTATTTTTGTATTATTACTCCAATGTCAGTGTCTAAAGAAGCAAATGTGATTTGAAAATCAGTCTGTCAATAGGGTGTTACCACTGTTGACTGCATAATTGGACATTTTATTTTTATAAAATTCTTCCAAAATTATAAAAGTAATATTTATTTTATTCATGAAGACAATACAAAGACTAAAAAGGAGAAAAAAATTACCACCTACATTTCCTCTTTTCACCAGCTTCGAACTGCACTCTTTTCCATACTCTTTCCAGTACTAAATGCTAGTTATTTTTTGTCAATTTGATGGGTAAAAAATACATACTTAATTGTTCCTTCAGTTTATATTTCTTTAATAACTAATAAGGTTAAATGTGTGTGTCTATGTATACATGTAAATAAGTAATTCTGTGAATATAATGAAAAATATTACAATGTATATTATGTATCATTTCACATATATCATATATCATATCATATAATATCTGGGTAGTTTGGTCCCGGTAATATATATTTTCCTAAGACTTCCCCATTATGCTATCTATAAGACTAGAAATTAAGCCTGGAAAAACAGAAATGGATATGTGACGTTTCACTAGTAAAATATGAAGTGAGTTGGGCTTCTGTTCATTAGAATTTCACTGTCCTTTTATCTAAAGCTAAAGGAGACTTAGGTTTTTTATTGGTGAACCCCCAAGTTGAGTCTTTTCTGTCAGAGGTGGAAATCAAGAGATTTAAATGTTTTGTATATTCCTTGTACCAGTTATCAACTTATTTCCTCACTCCAAATCCATCCTTTTTTGCCCTGCTTTTGTGATACTGGATCTGAGCCCTGTAAGCATTTCCCTTTTGCCATCTGGGACAGTATTAAGCTTTTCAGTAGTTGGTTGGCATTGGAGAGACACTGTGTGTAGAAGACTTTTCTTTCTGGTTCCAAAATGCTTTTTTCCCTGCTCTGATGGTGAGCTGCAGCCAGTGGAATGCAGGATACCCAGCGTCACATGCATACTCTCCTGTGAGTTTTGATGGCACTCACAGGCATCTGAGGCAGAGGTGACTTGCCCACTCAAATGTGTACATATCAATGCAAAGCCATCAAAACACAAAAAACAAGGAAACATGACAACACCAAAGAAACACAATCATTTCTCAGTAAGTAACACCAAAGAACTGGAGATCTACAAATTACTTGAAAAGGAATTCAAAATAATTATTTTAAGGAAGTTCAGTGAGATTCAAGGGAACACAGAGAGACAATTTGATGATCTCAAGAAAAAAATGCATGAACAAAATGAGAAGTTCCTCAAAGGGATAGAAATCATAAAAAAGAACTAAACAGAAATTCTAGAGCTGATAAATACAACAAATTAAATGAAAAATGCAATAGAGAGCTTCAACATTAGGCTCAATTATTGCAGAACAAAGAATCTGTGAACTTGAAGACAGACCCCTCGATAATATCCAATCATAGGAGAAAAAGGAATAAGAATGAAAAAGCATGAAGAAAGCCCATGTGAATTATGGGATACCATAAGGCAAAACAACATTCTCATTATAGAAGTCCCAGAAGAAGAAGAGAGAAAAAGGGACAGAAAACTTACTTGAAGAAATAGTGGCTGAAAACATCCAAAATCTGGGGAGAAATATGGCCATCCAAGGACCTGAAGCTCATATATGCCCAAACAGATTCAACCCAAAGACATCTTCACTGAGACACATTATAATCAAACTCTTAAAAATCGAAGACAGAATTTTGAAAGTAGCAAGAGAAAAATGAGTCATCACATAAAAGGGGACTCAGCAGATTTCTCAGCAGAAATCTTGCAGGCCAGGAGAGAGTGGGATGATATGTTCAAAATGGTCAAAGAAAAAAACAACCTGCCAAACAAAAGTACTTTACCCAGCAAAGTTGTCTCTTAGAAATTGAGAAAGATTTTTCCAGACAAACAAAAGCTGAGGAAATGTATCACCACTAGACCTGCCTTACAAGAAATGCTAAAGGGAGTTTTCAAGCTGAAAGGGAAGGGCGCTCATTAGTAACATGAAAACATATGAAAGTAGAAAAGTCACTCGTAAAGGTAAATATATAGTCAGTTTCATATTGCAGTGGTGATGTATAAATCACATTAAATTCTAGCATATGAGTTAGAAGACAAACACGTTAAAAATAATTATAGCGGGGCCTCCCTGGTGGCACAGTGGTTGAGAGTCCGCCTGCCGATGCAGGGGATATGGGTTCGTGCCCCGGTCCGGGAGGATCCCATATGCCGCGGAGCAGCTGGGCCCGTGAGCCATGGCCGCTGAGCCTGCGCATCCGGAGCCTGTGCTCCGCAACGGGAGAGGCCACAACAGTGAGAGGCCCGCGTACTGCAAAAAAAATAAAATAAAATAAAATAAATAATTATAGCTGTTTTGTTTATCAGTACACAATATAAAATGATGTAAATTGGGACATCAGCAATACAAAATGTGGAATCATGTAACTGTCTAGAACTTTCTTTTATGCAGTTAAAGTTAACTTGTTATAAACTTAAAACAGACTGTTATGACTGTAAGATGTATTATGAAAGCCTCATGGTAATCACAAAGCAAAGGCCTAAAACAGATAAACAAATGATAAAGAAAAAAGAGTCAAAGCATACCACTACAAAAAAACCATCAATTCACAAGAAAGACAGCAAGAGAGGAAAATGGAGTTTAGTTCTCAGTGAACTTTGAAATAACATTCCATATTTCATGGCTTCTTGGACGTTACCTATCTCAGTCATTGCTTTAGAATTCTTATTCCTAAACTGGTCTTTCATCTTTCAACTACTAATTCTGCAGTTGCTTGTGGATATAAATATAGAAATGTCTTTAAAAGCATCTTTGTCCACCATGATATTCAAGAGAAATGCCAGTTCAACTGAAGGACAAGTAAAGGAGGAGCCCAAGGAGGGAATCAGGGTAGTTGTTAGCCAAACAACCTGTCCCAGGGACACACTGACGAGGCCCATCCTAGGTCAGGTCTTCAAGGGTGGACTCAGCTCAGGCCGTGGCTCCTGTCAGTGAATCCTGTGAGTGAGTCATAGGATCATGGGATTCGATGATTACTTTTTTATTAGCACATAAGGTAGAGTGTTCAGAGAAGAGGCAGAAAGGATTAAAAAAGCCCATAAATAGTCACCTAGAAACTGTTGATCTATTTCTGGAATATGACCCATTCTTCAACTGAAACTGACTTCTAGTTCCATTGTGTACGCAAATGTGTGTGTGGGGTGGGTGGGTGTAAGACTGTGATTCTCAACCTTGGTTTGTGACAACTTTGACAATCTCCAAGATTGTGACAAAATTCTTTTTTTCAAAAAGCCTATAAATTTAAAAAATGTACTTACTAAGTCCCTGTCATGGAACTTTTTTAAAGGGGAATCCTAAATCTGTGATTCTACCTTCAACTTTAAGGAGATTGGAAGGAAGTTCATAATTATGGATAATGTCACTCAGAACCTTTTCTGACACAGGAAGAATATAGTTATAGAAAGCAAATTAATTTTCGCAAGCCTACTGTGGAGAAGATATAAGATGTGATAATTTTTTCCAACGAACGATGCTCTATAAGCGTATGAGCCATGATGAAACCATTGTGTGTGTGTGTGTGTGTGTGTATAATGGTTTCATAGTTTCTGGCGTGTTCTGCAGTTAAAAATGTATAAAGTGGTTCTGATTTGTTGATGGGATAACTATCTGAAAAAAAAGCTATCCTTTTGGAAGAAAATTATAAAATTTGCCTTGGGAAAAAGTCAGTGAACTGAATATTGTCCACTGCTCTTTGCAAGTTTAGTAATCATAAAACCAATAGGTCTGAGTGATACAATTTTAGAAACCATAAAAAAGGTTCTATTCTTGTTATTTCCAAATAGTTGTCTTAAGCTAACTTAATTATCACTTAGCTTGCTTTTTCCGACGGAAGGATAACGTATGTATGAATTCAAGAGCCTTGACTCTTTTGTGCCGTTCACTTATGGATCATTAAAAAGGACTTCTGTGGCCAAGGACTAAGGAACGTAGGGTATTTAAAATGTTCATGCTACTACCTGTACTTTAGGCTTTGGATCTTTCTTTGTAGTATTTATAAAATACTCTTTAAGAAAACCAAGACTGCCTATACGTGTGGGTTATTTCTTTTTTCCGTTGAAACATTCACAAAGGTGCCTTGATAAAAGTGTTTTTCTTCATGGTGAAACAGGAAAAATTGATTACAAAACCACCTGAGCCTATATGAATTCTAAAAACGGATTTACAAAAACAGTGTATGATGTAGCAGATCCTGAAGATAAGCTTCTTATCACATGACAAGAACATAACCTTTAGTTTAAAATTGTTATTGAAGAATTCTGTTTTGCCTATTTTAAAAAATGGCTGGTTAAAGCTTTCTTTACATATTTTAGCATAGTTAATGAATCAGAAAGTTCTGAAAAGCTCATAAGAGTAAGTTCATAGGAGTTCACTAAATTATAAAATAATAAATAATTCAGAGGTGAAAAAATAAGTTCTGCTTACAATACTCATTGCATTGATATCCTCATGTTACAGTATATACAAGAAAACAAAGAAGGTCAAGAAGTGTAATGGGAAAGAAAACAGATTTTAAAGATCCAGTTTCAGAATACCTTGGTATTCTTGTTAGAGAAAAGTTGAAAATGTGATTGTTTGGAGACTAAAAATGCATTTGAAAGCATATTAGAGTTATGTATTTGATTATTTCTGGTTATTGGTTACTGGTTATTTCTAAAGCTGTTTGCAAATTAACTTTCTCCTCTTTTAAAAATATCCAACTACTAGATAAATTCTACATCTACTTTTTCAAGAGAGTTAGCTGATTCGGAGGCTCAATACTTTAATACTCAGTCCTTGAAATAAACATAGGAAGTCTTAGGTCTAGTCGTGCTGAGTCTGTTACTTCCTGGAAATTCTTGCTGTAGCTTTTATAATGACGTCAAGTGTTCTATGGGTTGGACTCCCTGCTCTTCGTGGACACCATTTTCATCAGCCTCTCCAGTTATGTAAATTATTCCTATTCATTCTCTTCCCTGCTCCTCCAGTGTCTCTCTGACCCTCTTTCTGTGTCTTTCTCTCTGCCTCTCTCTGCAAATAACTCTTTTACGGAGAGCAAACCAACACAATACTGCTTCCAGTAGATCATTTTAGTATTGATAGTTTTGTTTTTCTCTCAGGATCCCTTACAGCTTTCAGTATATCTCAATTCAGCTTTGTGCATCAAGTCATCAGGTACTTTGTTTGATGGCAGGACCGGAAAGACTGTCTTATTTCCTGTGTACTGTATTAATTTTGTATTGCTGCATAACACGTTACACAAAGTTAATACTCCATAACAACAAAAATTTATTATCTCATAGATTCTGTAGGTTAAAAGTCTAGGCATAGCCTAACTGGGTCCTCTGCTCAGTTAGGACCCTGGTTCCTCAGGGTCTCACCAGGTCTCAAGGTGTCAGCTAGGACTGTGTTCTTATCTGGAGTGTGGGGTCTTCTTCCAAGCTTCTTCAAGTCATTAGCAGAATTGACTTCCATGTTGTAGGACTGAAATACCTGTTTTCTCGCTGGCTGTCAGCCAGAGATCACCCTCAGCTCTTAGAGGAGCTGTCTCAGATCCTAGCCAAGTAGGTGTCTCACAACATAAAGGCTTAGTTCTCCAAAGCCAGCAGGAGAATCTCTTTTACTTCAAATCTCAGTCCCTTTTGGATAACTCGTGCCAGATTAAAATCAGGCCCATCCAGGATAATCTCCCTTTTGACTCAGTCAAAGTTGCATCCACAAAATTCCTATGTCTTTGTCATGTAAAATAATTTAATCGTAGGAATAAAATCTGATGTATTCGTAGACCTGTCCATACACAAGGTGCAGGGGATTATAAAGAATGTGTGCAAAAGGGAGTGGGAATCTTGGGGACCATCTTAGCACTCTGAGTGCGGCGTATACTATATCTTTTCAGATAGAGTTTCTATTTTCAGCATTGGTTCAGGATCAAAGTGTGCTGAGTTGTAGGTGTATCAGTGAGTGCTGTGACTAAAGACCTTATGGGTCCATAGCTACAATGGCCCTGTGTCTACCATCTGCATTCATTACCCAGTAGCCCTTTCCATACAATTAAATGAGTACTTTTTTTTAACCCTATTTTTAGCAACTAAATAAATATTAAACACCTTCTTTAATTACTATCATAAGCTGAAAATATTATGAAGGTGTTTAGAAAAAGAAGATGTGTTTTTATTTAGAGATGACATTGAAGAATCTGTTGGACTTCAGTGTACCTTATACGTTCCACATGAAGAATCTGGTCTTTAAAAGTAGTGTGCTTTAATTGTCATCCTTGGTTGTCCTCTTTCATGCCCTAGTTAAACATAGATATGCTCAGCAAATCTGCAGATGAAACAAAGCTAACAGCATTAGTAAATGTATTACAGTTACAGAATTGAGATCCAAAAATATTCTAACAGAATAAAAACAGTTGGCTGAAATTAGCAAGATAAATTTTGATGGGGATAAATTTAAAGCCCTGCATTGCTGTTTTTCCTAAACAAAACACATTGTCTCAGGTACAGGTTGGTGAAGAGGCTTAGCATACCTCTTAATAATGTGAAAAAGCCTTGGGGAGTTTGGTTAACATTGAGTTCCTTGTGAGCCAACAATGGTATATGGCTGCCAGATAAAGCTGATTTTCTATTTAGAAATAAGGGAGGTAATAATTATGCTCTGTCTTCTGATCAACAGAGTAAGTAAACTACATCTGCTGTCTTTTTTCCCCTTTTTTATGTATCCAGAATAATTTCTCAAGGTTTGAAAACATTTTTGACACCTATTTATGTGTTCTCATTTTGTTTGTTCTGCTTTTTAAGTGTAAATCACTTTGTATTCACATTGTATCATTAATTTGTATCAGCAGTTATTTTTGAATGACCCTTAATTTTTGGCTAAATTTGGAAGTTTCATAGGTCCATTTTCGTTTATCTACTTACACAATTAAGCTTGTTTTACAAGTTTCTTGTCCTTGAACCAAGCATCATCTCCTGTCCAAGAGAGTTAGGGAAAATGAAGAGGATGAAAAATCCTCCCCTCTGTTGCTCCTCCTTCCTCTCTTATATGCCTTCTGACTCTTCTACAAAATAGGAATAAAATGTGGTTTTACCAGCTGATTCCAAGGTTATATACTATTAAGAAATAAAATTAATCTAGTCTCTTGGAAACTATTTTTACGAGATACTTTTAACTACCAGAGAATTTTACCAGGTGCCTAGAGCCAGATGGAGAGGCCTAAGACATTTAAGATAAAAGACTTCAAGTAGATTTTTAAACTAGGTGTAAGAAACTGCTCATTCAGGTTACTAGAGCACCGCTCCATAAAGCGTGCTTGCATATGTTCACTCATTCACTTTATTCCTTTATTTATGCACTCAAAATATACTTAATATAGAACTTAGTTGCAGTATAGGCCCTATAATAAGTCCTATATCTTAATTTTCCTATCTTAAGAATGCTTCAGTATAGCCAATATCCATTGAACCGGAGGCCTCTTTTAGCCTTTAAACAAGGCTGTTAGACTGGCTGACTTCCTCACTCCCTCCTTCCTTCTTTCCCTCCCTTCCTACCTTTCTTCCTTTTTTTTATTATGAAATATATCGTGCATACAAATGAACGTATATAATGTATATTAACAGGGTTAATAATAATAGTAATAATAATGATAAGATTTATGTAAATACCATTCAGTTTCTAAAATAAATGTTTGAAGCCTCCTGTGGGTTTCTCCGCAAATGCATCTTTCTGCTACTACCTACCAATGAAAGAACTCTTGTTTTTAGACGGTTTTAAAAATCTTTTAAATATCCTTCCTTTGCTGCTTTTCATAGTTTTACTATATGCCTATGTATCTCTAAACAATAACATTTTTAGTTTTGATTTCTGAAATATTTTATGAATGCAATTTGTACTTATTTTGCATCATATAAAGTTATGATGTTCATTCTTATGGATGTGTGTAGCTCTATTCATTCATTCAATTTCAGTGTTGTGTACTATGCTACTATATGAATATATGATTATTTATCAGTTCTATGGTCAGTGAACATTTATGTTGTTTTCAGTTTTTTCTTTTTCTATCAAAACAGTGCTTCAGTAAGCATTCTTAGCCACATCTCGTGGTGCATGTGTGCAAGAGTTCCTCTAAGGAATGGACTTGCTGGGTCATAGACTATACCCATGCTCTACTTTATCTGTAGTGCCAACTTGTTTCTTGAAGTGGCTGTACCAGTTTGTACAAGAGTTCCAGTGTTCTACCACATCCTTGTTTCTTGGTATTGTCTAATTCTTTAATTTTGGTTTATATGGAAAATGTGAAATGGCATCTCATTGTGGTTTCAGTTTTCATTTCTCTGCCTACTAATGAGATAAACTTTTTATTTTTATGTTAATCGAGCATCATGTTTCTACTACATGGTGAAATGACGATTCTGTTTTCTTTGTATTTCTGTCTGTCTTTTAGGTTGCTAGTATTATTGATTTGTAGGATTTGATTATATATTGTATATATTAATCCTTTTGTGGCTTAATGTGATTAAATATCTTACCTCTGGTTGTAGGTTGTTTTTATAGTGTCTTTGAGGAGCCAAAGTTAGTTTTAATTTATTATTTTAAAAAACATCCTGTATAATTGGTGCTTTTTATATCATTTTAAACAAATCCCTCCTTACCCCATAATCATAGGAATATTTTTCTGTAATTTCTTCTATGAATCTTAAAGTTTTGCCTTTCGCATTTACATTCTTTATGTATTTGGACTTGATTTTTGTTATGGTAGAAGGTAGGAATTCATTCTAATTTAAAAAAAATATCAATCAAGGGTCAGCACACTTTCTGTAAAGGATAGGGTAGTAAATATTTTAGGTTTCTCAGGTTGTGTGGTCCCTGTTGTAATACTTAACTTTGTCATTGTACCACAAAAGCAGCCAAAGACAAGTTGTAAATGGATAAGGACGGTTGTGTCCCCATAAAGTTTTATTTACAAAAGCAGGAGACTTGTTGGATCTGGCCTGTGAACTGTAGTTGCCAACCCCTGATATGGACGACTAATTGTCTCAGAAAATTTTTTGTTTTTCTTTTTCCACTGATGCCCAGTGTCTGCTCTGTTGTGTAATGTTTCCATGTATGTATGAGTCTGTTTCTGGGCTTTGTATTTTTTTTAAAAATTGTTTTAGTCGTCTATCCCTGCGCTTACATCCCACTTCTAATTACTGTAGCTTTATTATCAGGTTTGATATCTGGCAGGAAAAACTCCCTCCTGATTCTTCTTTAGATGTGCCTTGGCCTTTCTTGGCTTTCCCTCTTCTACCTAAATCTTAAAAATCAATTTGTCAAGTTCCACAAAAACTCCATTTAGAATTTGGTTGAATTGTATTACATCCATTTGGGGAGAACTGAAATTAGAATATTGTATTTCTGTTTTGGGGCACATTATATCTCTCTTTTTATTTGAGTCATCTTTAGTGTCTTAAAGTTTACAATATTCTCTAAGTCTTGCACATCACTTCTTAGGTTTATTCCTAGCTTCCTTGTTTTTCGTGTTACTATGGTGAATGGCATCTTTCTAAAAATTGCATTTTCTAACTCCTTATTGTTGATGTGTAAAATTTCAATAAAAATTTATATGCTGATCTTATATACATTTACCTGGCTAAACTCTCTTAATAATTTTAATATTTTTCTTTGGGGTTTATTGTCTGTATACAGTGATAGTTTTCCATCTTCTTTTCCATTCCCCATATTTTTTATTTATCTTATTTTACTCCACTGACTGAAACCTCCAGTACAATGTTGAATAGAAGTAACGAGAGTAGGAATCCTTGTATTTTCCCTGCTTTTTAAAGAATGATTTAACTGCATATGATATTTGTAATAGATTTTTTTGTTTGTTGTTTTGGAAGATATATTTTCTTAGGTCAAGGAATTTGCTTTATTTTCCCCTTTATACCTGATAATTACAGTTTTTGGTTTGATTCTTTACCTTTTTTTTCATATGACTTTCTTATTTTTTCCATGTATTACAAGGCCCAATTTCTCAGAACATCATCTGCAGATTTTTTTCAGGCCTGGGTTGACGTGTGTTCTTCAGAGAGGCCTTGTGTCTGCTTCTACTAGTGTGGTCACCGCTGTCTCAGGACCCCTTTAACTAAATTTTTGGCCTGACACTTTTTAGGCCACACAATGAATTCCTAAACGGGGCATACGTCTTCCTCTTCTTCCAAAGAATCCAGAGTTAAGGCTAAGAATGACATGTATTATTCTTTTGGTGAAACAGGTTTTTTTTTTTTTTTTTGGTTGGTTGGTTTGTTTTTCTGGTTTTGTCACCCCCCTTTCATGTTCTGAGGATGTCACTCTTCAAAAGCATCAGGTTTAAGGGAGCGTCTCTAATCTGACCTTGCACTCTAAAAGGGCCCTTGGCTTGGGCTTCTGTTCTCCACATGTAACTGATTAAAACTCAGGGTCTAGGTTAGCAAGAATTGCCATAGACTTCAAAGCAGCTGTCAGTTCCCATGCTACTTATTTCTGAGGATTTGTGCTTTCTTTTCATTCTGGCCTTTGAGAAGTTCTCTTAATTTCTTGTCAGGTGGATAATACATTAGAAAAGATGTTTTAAAATATTTCATCTAGCATTTTAGTTGTGCTATACCACAAGGGGGTTCTCTGAAAATCTCTTCTGCTGTGTTACCAAAACCAGTATTTCCCCTTAACCTTTACCAGCGATGACAGCCTCGTGTCCTGAACTGTATCCCACCTGACCATGACTAACATCTAAATCAGTGGTTCTCAAATTTTGCTGCACATTGAGAAGCTTTTAAAAATCCTGAGGGTCAGGCCACACTCAGATAAATTAGATTAGAATATCTGAGACATCAGTGATTTTTAAAGCTCCCACAGGATTCCATTGTGTAGCCAAGGTTAATAACACCCTTTAAAACCTAGCTGCTCATTTTGATTCATGTCTATTCCTGTTCACCTGCCTTTTCGCTTTCCTCAGCTGAATAGTTTGCTTCGGAGAACAGGTGACCATGTTCACATAAAACACCAACTTTCTAATACTGCCGACCCCCCTCAAACCAATATGCTTTTTGTGTAACTAAATCTACTCTACCTCTGGTCAACTGAATAGGAAGATCTTCAGCTTGTTTTATTTTTCTTTACAACATTCTATTTTTTTACCTCTTTCACAGTATCCTGATGTAATTTTGTTTTCCTCTGCTGAGAAATTTTTAGTGCAATGTCTCTTAATTTGCTAATTAATTCTGATAGACTAGTTTCATAGTCTCAGCAGATCAGTGTGTGATATGCTTGGATTATGAATAGCTTAGCACGGAAAATGACGTAATTTCAATGGAATAAATTAGAGTCAATTAACATAGCAGAGTCAGTTATCTTTTTGAATAATGAAGATTTGTTCAGAAAAGCACTCTGTTTTATCTGTAAAATGATCCATGCTTTTAACCATTATGACTGCCATAACCTTTTTCCCTTTGGAGCTAATAATAAAAAAGGAGAAGATAAATGACAGGAGTAGCAAGGCCAGATGTAGCAAAGCAGAGAGGTAGGTTAGTCACCATACTTTGTTCTAGGTCAAAGTATGTTAATTGACCACAGCATGTTATTAAAATGCTGTATTTTATGGCTGTCTTTAATAAAATACTAGGGCATCTAAAAATGTGATACAATTATAAGCTTATAATTATTTCTTCTGGAGAAGTAATGATGACACTTCCTGCAAGTCAAACAAGTTGGAGCTTTCTTATATATCTTTATTTATATATCTTTAGATTTAGGGCTTGAGACCAAGTTGAGTAAATAGAGATCTAGCTACAATATTAGCAAATGATTAGTTTCACACATTAATTTTAGTGTCTGCAAGATAAAATATATCTTCCCAAGTGAACAGATGGCTTAACCAGGAATGGCAGACTTTGTATGATTTAATAGTGAGAGTTGAGGTTTAAAAAGCTTTAGGGAAAAATCATATTCTTTGGTTATGCACTTGGGCAAGTTGGTCTTTAGAAGCCTGCTATTGCTTTCCATAATAATGGATAATTATCATTATTTTCCTCAGGGGAACATTGTGTGGAATAACTAATTAATGATTGTAATGCACTTTGGAAGACATTCTGAGTAACTTTTAAGTATTTTGCGTTTGAGTATCAGGAGAAATTAAGCATGGATAAAGGAAACCTGGAAGAAAGGTTTTATTTTTAGATTATGAAATAATTTTTTTCTGACATTTTATTATGTTAATAGGTTTATTTTCTTTCCAAAAATGCTATTATAATTTTATTTTATGTTTACAGCCTTTTTTTTTTTTTTTTTGACTGTATGGCTTGCAGAATCTCATTTCCCCGACCATGGATCGAACCCGGGCCATGGCAGTGAAAGCCTGGAATCCTAACCACTAAGCAACCAGGGAACTCCCCTATTTCATGTTTAAAGATGCTGTTTATTACTATTTATTAAAAGATTCTGCTGCTGCGTCATGATTGTATGTGCCTAGAAGTGGCTGTGAGGTCCAGTACATGGCGCAATAAATTTTATAAAATGTTGTCTGTTGGTTAACACCATCTTTTGGTATATGGAGACCTGAATTTTCACCTTATTGCATATATGACAGATATGTGGCTTTCAAGAAAGCCATTCCTAATTGTCACATATCAGGTGTTTTTGACTGTGGCTCTTACTTCTCAAATCAGTTATGTGGCAACTAGTTTCCAAAGATCCCTCCCTCCCAGTGAATCACAGCTCTTGGTGTTTATGCCCTTGTCTATCTTTTACACACTGAATCTGAGCTGGCTTTTTGTAACTAGATTGATGCTTCACGTATACCAAAGACAGGTCATAAAAAGCCCTGTAGCTTCCACCCTGATTTCTTGGAATGCATGCTCTGGGCCAAGCCAGCTGCCATGTAAGAAATCCAATTAACTTTGAGATTTCCATGCTGCACGGTTACTCAAGTGAGGCATTTGAAGAGGTCTTGTGGAAAAAAAAATATGTACTTATTTATATATCAAGATATTGTATATATTTATATATGCATGCATTTGGCCAGTCCACAGCTGTTGCATCCATTCCATCTGAAAGGCCAGGCATGTGAGTGTAGAAGCATCTTAGGTGTCCAGACTAGCCTTCATATGGCTCAGCTGTCATTTGATTGCAACTACATTAAAGAACCTAAGCAAGAGATGCCCAGCTGACCCAACTCCATACACAGAACTGTGAGAGAGAACACAGCTCTCTTGTTTTAAGCCCCTAAGCTTTGGGGTAGTTTGTTAAACAGCAGAGAGAACCAAAACAAAGGGCAATGAAGACCCTGACACTGTTTGCTACACTGGTATCATAGTGTTTCTTCATTTTAATTACCTTTGCTGATAGTATCATGTAGATCCTTCATATGCTAAGAGGATGTTCTTAAAACTTGTCACAACGACATCTAAAAGAGTACCTTTTCCAGTCTCCAGTGCTATCTATGGGTTTCATGCTTGCTTGAAAATAGAATTGGCCCTGTGACCTATTTTTAATATTTCAAGAAGCCTAACCAAAATGGTGCATTTACCCAAGATGAGGCTGTTTGTTTTTGCTTTTGCTTTGGTATTTATCAACCTCTCTGTGTATCTCATTGAAATGAATTATACTTAAATGCAGTGGTTGTTTGTTTTTGTAGGACAAAACACCAAAGCATAAGTTTTTTTTTCTTTTTTTTGCAAGCAGTATGTTCAAGTGGAGTGTATGCAAAAAGTATCTTTTATATGTAATCTGAATATACATTTCAGTATTACATACAATTTTCTAAATACTTTATATATGAGATCAAGTGAATACTTAATCAAGTGAGATAAAAGAATACTCTTTAACTTATGAATAGGATAAAGAGTAAACTGTTCAACTTGAAAAGAATGTTTACTTGAGCGTAATTCCCTTAAGGTGCTATTTCT
This sequence comes from Mesoplodon mirus, assembly GCF_964341445.2. Taxonomy (NCBI): domain Eukaryota; kingdom Metazoa; phylum Chordata; class Mammalia; order Artiodactyla; family Ziphiidae; genus Mesoplodon; species Mesoplodon mirus. The sequence goes on along the minus strand of NC_138979.1, from coordinate 10,899,945 downwards.
TGATCAAGGGTTCTTAACCTAGGATCTAGTATGAGGGTGCATGGATAAGCTTTAGGATACCTGTGTATTATGTATTTTATATTATAATTATATATTTGTTTATGTGATGATTTTACTTGTGTGTCTTTCTTCCAGTAAACTCCAAAGTATGGGTGTCTGTTCTGCTCCTAATTTTATCTTTAATGGTTAGCACAATGCTTAGCATAACAGTGACTCAAATATCAAAGGAATGAGAGAAATGATATTATATGAAACGATCTTATTTACATACTGCCCCATTTTCAGAGAGTTGTCTGCTTTAAGTTGTGTGCCTTGAAGTGGTGGTGAGCATACTCTGATTTGTAATATGGCAGGTGTAGTTAAAGCTTCATAGTGTGGCTACAGAAACCAAGGACTTTTGAATGCTGTCTATACAGAGTTCTAGTCCAGAATAGGTAAGTTAGAAGCATGGTATTTATACTCTCAAGATAAGTTTCATTGTGACCAAAAATGCCCAGTAGTGCCCTCAGTTGGTTTTGGGGATCAGGGATGCCTCCCAGGGCATCTCAAACCAGCTCGCATACATCTTATCTTCAAAGATCGCGGAGGGTAGCTGTCTGATATTCAGGTGAACAATGATGAGTGAGGGCTTCTGATACTCAGAGGGCAAAGAATCACTTCTGAACTACAGAATAACATAGCCACTTAGTCCAGTGGTATTAATGTAATTTGGTGGTATTGCTAAATTTACAGTTAAAGTTATTTAGGCTTAAGCTTTCCAAATTCTTGCTAAACTTCTGAAATGTTATTTTTAGTAATATATTGTTTGCTTATTTGCCTTTTTGATTCTCTGTACCAGGGAAAATTTTGATATGGTGCTTATTCAGGTAATACAGATAGCATTATGTCTCACTGCTCTGGCAGGTGATTTATTTTCTTATTTTCTCTATTTTCTATTTCCTCTCCTTTGCTTTCCTTGGCTTCCTTGGCTCTCCTCTCTCTAGCCCTTTTTTTTTTTTTTTTTGCTGTACGCGGGCCTCTCACTGTTGTGGCCTCTCCCGTTGCGGAGCACAGGCTCCGGACGCACAGGCCCAGCGGCCACGGCTCACGGGCCCAGCCGCTCCGCGGCATATGGGATCCTCCCAGACCGGGGCACGAACCCGTATCCCCTGCATCGGCAGGCGGACTCTCAACCACTGCGCCACCAGGGAGGCCCTCTCTAGCCCTTTTTTGTTTAACCTGTCTCAAGACCCCATCTCTTATTTATGTGCTTTCATGCTCAAGTCAATCCATACGTATAGACAGAAAGATGTACAAATGTCAGCTTTCTATTTTGAGCAGAAATCACCTTCCCAGAATGTTTATAAAAATGGCTTACTTCTCTCAGGAGATTCATTCATCAAGACAGAAGTTGGTCCTCCTGTACAAAATGGAATGGAAATAGAAACAGTCAAAATGTACTACGATAAACACAGCAATCAGAGATAGGATGGGGAAGGGAAGCCTAAATTGGAGGAAAATGTTGGCTGCTTGTGAGGCAAAGAAATAGAACAGCAAATGTTCCTTCAAATTGCAACATGAGGGGAAAGTTATCCAGGGATGTACTAGACTTAAAATTTTATCCAGGACTGCCTTGAACCAAGGCTGAGCTCCTAGAATTATAGGTAAGATCCATGCATATGTCAACATCATAATTTCATGAGATTCTAGAACATAAGAGCTGGAGGACTCTGTAAGACAAGAAAGGCATGTCTTATCCAAAGTCACACAATAGGTCATAACTGGAACTGGAATTCAGATATTCTGATTTCCAAGTCACAATTAAAATTCACTGCTTATAAGCACTATAATTGTTTTCTGGTTCCTGGAGATGCACCCCTTACATCACCTGTGTCTCTAGTTTGCTCTGTGGAATTGATCGTCAGGCACCATTTCAGTCACACTTCGAGCACTAGCCCGCTCATTGTCAATGGCAGTATCTCTTAAGTTAAAAGAGAGTGACATAGCATATAATGCAGTCTAACTAGAGAATCCTCACTTTCACACAGAGAGAAGTAGTTTATTTGACAAATGGGCTGCCGTTGAAATCTGTCCTAAGAATATTCAAGGACTGTCTTAAGGGAATTGATACCTTAACTTTTTTGGTACTAACAAAGATTTCCATTATGTGTGGAAAATAGCATTCCCTTTACTTGAAATATATTTCAGGGATAAAAAGATGAGTTGATCCATACCTACTATGAAGTACTTCAAGAAGTCTAGCTAGGCAGGTCTATTATGAACTTTAGCTATAGAGAGAAAGCATTTATTTGCTTCCCGATTCACTATCTCTTCAGTACCTTCTTTATGCATTGAAGAAAATGGTTTTTACTCAACATGATTTTTCTCTGGTTTATGTGGTTTAGAAAAAGAGGCAAGCTGGTAGTGCACCAGTTCCTCTGTGATTGTCCTTTTACAGTTGGGATGTTTTTCTGTCCACTTAGCCCATGATTATTCTGCCTTTGAAGTCAACATTTTTATTATAGCTATTTACACAACATCCAAGATTGTTTTGATTTCATTGCTCAACCATTTCTAAACCTTTTTTCTTCAGGAGATATTTATTTCCCTTCTATATTCAGAAAGCATATGTACATGCACACACTTCATGTGGTCACACCACGTCCTACATAACCTGTGGATGGTAAAATAGGCTTGCTTCTAAAATAAGCTGTTCACTGTGTCTTCAAATAGTAATGATATAAAGGGAGCATAAAAGAGCTTTATTGAGGAGATAATTTTATGTGAAAATTAACTTATATGCATCCTGCAATAGGTATGCATTAGTTAACAACATCGGTGACTGTGACCCACTTGTAAAACAACTTACTCCTCAGTGTTCACTGCATGTAGACCAGCACAGGGAAATTGGTGACAGCCGAAAAGCAAATTATCAAATTCCAAGCTAGATGAGCATATGTTTCTGGGATCAGAATGTGACCCACTCTTTTTTTTTTTTTTTTCTGTACGCGGGCCTCTCACTGTTGTGGCCTCTCCCGTTGCGGAGCACAGGCTCCGGACGCACAGGCTCAGCGGCCATGGCTCACGGGCCCAGCCGCTCCGCGGCATATGGGATCCTCCCAGACCGGGGCACGAACCCGTATCCCCTGCATCGGCAGGCGGACTCTCAACCACTGCACCACCAGGGAGGCCCCGACCCACTCTTTTGATTTATCTAAAAGCCCATTAATGCAGATGTTTTAAAAATTAATTTTGCTTGATGCCACCAAACCATCAAAGCCATATAACCATTTAGATAGGCACTGCAGAGATATCATGAAGTATTTTAATTCTACCACGTGTTACAGAAATTAACTAAATTACCTTTATTGTGTTTTCTGATGTAGTATAATCAGTTAAGTAAATTCCTAACAGCAAATATAGATTCTTCGTCTTCCATATCCTAAATTCTGATGTTTGTGTGTGCTGAGGAGTGAAGCTTTATAAAAGCTGAGTTATGGAGATGAAGAAAAAGGAATTAAATTGTCAGGAAAACAATATTGCTAGAATTATAGAAATTTATTCTTGTTTGAAAAAGTGGTTGGGGACCATTTGTTTAGGAAAACTATATTAAATTATGCTAATTTAATAACATTTTTAGTTCTAGAATCCTGATTATACCCCCTTGGTATTAAAGGGTTATGTGCTTGGATTTTGTTTAAATCATCTTAAAACATTTCCATAAACTTAAGCTCTGTAGGCACTGTTCCAGAGTTCCATAACAAATTTTATAATTTGAGCTTTGTTGAGAGATATGTTTTTTTTAAAAAATTAATTAATTTATTTATTTTTGGCTGTGTTGGGTCTTCGTTGCTGTGCGCGGGCTTTCTCTAGTTGTGGTGAGCTGGGGCTACTCTTCCTTGTGGTGCACGGGCTTCTCATTGCGGTGGCTTCTCTTGTTGTGGAGCATGGGCTCTAGGTGTGCAGGCTTCAGTAGTTGTGTCACGTGGGCTCAGTAGTTGTGGCTCACGGGCTCTAGAGCACAGGCTCTAGATCGCAGGCTCAGTAGTTGTGGCACAAGGGCTTAGTTGCTCCTTGGCATGTGGGATCTTCCCAGACCAGGGCTCGAACCCGTGTCCCCTGCATTGGCAGGCAGATTCTTAACCGCTGTGCCACCAGGGAAGTCTGAGAGATATGTTTTTAAAATATAGCCCAGGAGTGTCTTCATTAAAATCATCAGGGTTGCCTCTCAAAAACACAGATTTTGAGGCCCTTCTCAAACTGACCAAATTCCTGACTCAATAAGAATCCCAGGTGATTCTAATATACACTAACCATTGAGAACCACTGCTTTATTAAGTAGTAATCTTTTTCCTTTTATAGACCCTCCTCCCCCTGAACTCTTGAAACATCCCCTGTCCTCTACCTTAGCCCCTCATTAGCAATTAAAACAATATCAGAGGAGATAAATGACTTTCATACCAATAACAGTCTTTTCAACACCCTTCCTTCACATGTTGCAGGGAAGAGAGAAACTGGGGAGGTTTTCAAAGGGGAAATCGAGAAGTGGATTCTTCATACTTGAATGCTGGCAGGCCTCTTTATCCATCTTTCATTGCCCCAATCCAGACATGGTATCAAAGAATGGTTATGATAGTGACTTTCATTTATATAGCACTCTTCTATTGAAAAAGAAAGTACACATTAAAAAAAATTCATATAACTTCCAGAAGGAAACCTAGGTCATTTTGCTCTGTCATTTTACAGGTGAAGAAAATGATGCCTAGAGAGGTTATGTGGTTTGTTCAAGGTCAAACTCCTAATTGTTGTCAGAGCTAGAATAGGGACCCAGGTATCCTGACTCCCAGACCATTGATCTTTTTAGGGCATATTATTATAATAATATTGTATATTGCAATTATTTACTTGAAGAGCACATTGTTTTGTGGCTAGAACATCATGATTTATTGTTCTTAATGGCCTCACTGCTTTCCCAGGTCTGTTTCTATTTATTGTATGTTGTGGGAAAACAGCTAAAAATGCATTTCTTCTTGAGTGAGCTTTGGTGCAAATTGTAGCTTTCAAAGGGAATTAGATCCCTTTTGCTTGAGGTTGAATTTGGTAACACTTTATTTTAGGTATCAAGGCATGGTACGTTTAATTAGCATTCACTGTAATAGCACTGATTAGTGTGAATTCTGTTGATTAAAATCTGGATGGTTGTATTACTGTACTTTGAGCAGAATCCACCCACATGCTGTTATATTCACTAGACTCTTCTCTCTCTTGCTCTGTTTTGATTTAGAAAAAAAAAAAAAACATGAGAAACCAAAAAATAAAAACTGCTTCTGTTTCTTCCTTTGGAATGTTTAATCGATGGTTGTTGGATATATTCAAAGTATCTAGTGGTGGGGACACAGTAACGAGGTCTTTTGCCGTTCCTGATTTTGTGACAGTTCAATTGGGTAGTTATTTAAATTTGGATGTAGCCCATTTTGGTAACATATTATGGTGATAAAAATTATCCTGCTCTAAAAATCTAGACAGCTAAGAAACACAGAACATTAGTCCAAACAGATCAGTAGGAATCATTGTAATTGGACCTTGTCTGTAAAGAAATAAGGCAAGAGGAAAAGTTTAACTTGAGTAAGAGAAGTGTCACATTTTTGTGCATGAAAAATGGTAGTCCTGAAGAACAGAATCTGCTGAGCACAGTGACCATTTTGAATCAAGAAAAATGCTTTCTCTATTAAAAGCCTAAGGAAGAAACTCACCTGAATTAATTTCAGATTTTGAATCAAGAAAAGTGAAGGAAAGTAGAATGATTAGGGAACAGGTTTGTCACAGAAGCAGTAAGAGCAGTGAAATATATATCCTAGAGACTTTCCCCCCATACCCAGAGTATTAAAAGCATCCACCTATTAATTTGATTTTAATTGAAGTTTTTCAAAGAAAACTAAAAAGTAACAGGAGTCTTTGAGCAGAGTTATAATGAGTAGAATTGTACTGTCAGCTCCTACAGAGAAAAAAGTCAATAAAAGACTTCTGCTTCTGGCAGAATGATAAATATGGTATTCCAAAAAGCTGGATAAAATAAAATAAACATAGTTTTAATTGAAAAGCTGACTTTGTAAAAAAGTAAGGGAAATCTCCAAATGCCAGAAACAAAATTTTAGAAACAAAACCAAAACAAAATTTGGATCTCAAGCAATTATGAAATTGAAACCAGGGAGTATGATAACCTCTCTAGGCATCATTTTCTTCACCTGTAAAATGACAGAGCAAAATGACCTAGGTTTCCTTCTGGAAGTTATATGAATTTTTTTTAATGTGTACTTTCTTTTTCAATAGAAGAGTGCTATATAGATGAAAGTCACTATCATAACCATTCTTTGATACCATGTCTGGATTGGGGCAATGAAAGATGGATAAAGAGGCCTGCCAGCATTCAACAAGCTTGGGAACTCAGGTTGCTGTGGGAACAAAGACTGCTATGAAGAAACTTGTCTTGGGGATTAATAGCTTTTGGTGGAGAATTCTGTGGAAATCTGACCTGAGGCCATCAAAAAGTGGCTAAACCTGGACCCTAAAAGGGACAGCACTCTTCAGAGAAAGTGGCCTAGAAGATACCCACTTGGCTGGCAGATTTAACAAAATAACCTGACATCTTGGTGACTCTGGTTTGGGGAGTCTTTCTTGAGAATTTGCAACTACAGATCTCAGGCCTGCCCTCATCTGGATCTGGAGCTTGAATTTAAATTATCTGCATAGTAGGACAAATCCAAGCTAAGACATTATTTTAAAGTAATTCTTGTTTGGAGTCCCTCGTATGGTACCTAGCAGAAGCAAGTACCAAGCTTCCCTGATGATCCACCTGCCACCCAAGACTCAGAAATGCCAGACACTGTGTTTAGCCAAATAGCATATGATGAAAAATGACAACGACATTGGGAAACCATGAGAAAGTTAATGAAAATGACAAACAACAGATTTAGATTTCTAAATACTTGAGTTATTGGCATTACCAGCAAAATAATATAATATACTTAATACATAAAATATAAAGAAAGAAAAAAGATCAGTACATGAGAGAGTATCAAATATGGCATACGGATTTAAAGACATACTTCTAGAAATGAAAATATGGTTAATAACTTTAAAATTCATAAATTAAACATATTAGACTCAGGTGAAGAGAGAATTGGTGAACTGGTAGATTGATATAAAATTATCCGGAAAGCAAAGCATAGAGAAATAGGTGGCAAATATGAGAGTTTAAGACAAATGGAGAATTAAATAAGTACTAGTGTATGGCTACCCACATTAGTAGATTGGAAAAATAGAATGAGGAAAAAATAATGCCTTAGAAATTTCCAGGACTGATGAAAGAAAATTCTTAGATTCAGAAAAGCCCAGTGTATCTCACCTACAATAAATAAAAAGAAACCCATACTAAGATACATCATGGTAGAACTGTAGAAAATTTAAAAAAGAAAATACTAAAAGTACACGGTAGTGAAAAAAAACTAGTACAAAGGCATAATAGTTAGAAAATCAGTATCTTCAAAATGCTAAAAGAAAAAATGGTCTATCTAGAACTGAGTGCCCACAAAGTCTATATTTCAAGAATGAGGGTTAAGTGAATAACATGCTGAGAGTATTTACCATTAGCAGACCTTCACTAGAGGAACTTCTAAAGGATGTACTTAAGAAGAAGAAAGATCCGAGAAAGATGACCTGAGATTTAAAAAAAAAAAAAAGAATGGTGAGCAAAGAAAATAGTACATATGTGGGAAATTAGAAATAAACTTTATGTTGAAAACAATAATAATTTGTGATAGAAAATATTACAAGGTTTAATTAAAATGCTGGACACAGATATGTAAGCTAGGAGGGAGTTGGTTAAGTCTGAGCTCATTGTATGGTTTTGGATGATGGTAAATGATAACAGTAACACTCCTACCAGCTTCATGAATTTAGTGCTTGTGAAATATCAGTCATGTTCTGATTGCTCTGTGTATAGTTACCCACATTAGGGTGCACAATAACCCTATGAGGTTAGTGATATTATTTGCGTTTTACGGATGATAAAACTGACAACCTGAAGCCACAGAAGTGAGACAGGATTTGAAGATCCAGGTGATTTGGTTTGCGTCCATGATCCTAACCACTACTGATTAATTTCAAACTTCTATGCATGGTAAAATTTTAAAGGTAACCACTAAAAGAAAATCAGTGCACAACTACTTATGTATTAGAGGAGAAAAATGGAATAAGTGGGGAAGATTGTTAGCAGTTCCACCTAAGCACAGAACAATCAGACCAAATAAAAAGCACAAAATAAGATGGTATAAACAAATCAAAAGTTTTCAGTAATACATAAATGTAAATAGAAGTTTCTTGTTAAAGGAGGTTGAGATTGAATTAAAAACAGAAAATCCAGCTATATTGTGTTTAGACAAAACACAGTCAAAACACAAGGACACAGATAGTTTGACAGAATAAGGATGAAAAAAGATATATCAGGCAAATACTAACTGAAAGAAAGCTGAGATAGCTATCTTAATGTAGGATAATACAGACTTGAAGGCAAAAAACACTATTGGTTATAAAAACAGTCACTATATTATAAGCAAAGATTCACTACACCGAGGAAGAGATAAATAGCATTTTAAAGTTATATGTGCCTAATAAAATAGTTTTAAATTATATTAAAAAATTGATAGAAATGCTTGGAGAAATTGACAAACCTACTATAAGGGTGGGAGATATCAGAAACTTCTGGGTCAAACAGTTAATAAGGAAATAGAAGGTTAATGACACAGTTGGGAACTTTGACTTAATGCACATACACCAAACTCTTCGCTTCCAAACTATGGACCATGTTATTTTTCTCAGTCATTTACAAAGAGACAAAACATTTACAAAAATTGACAATGAAGCTGTAAGTCACCTTCAGTCAACTTTAAAGAGCAGTATTATACTGACTACACCACATGTACTGCCCATGTAGTGAAATTAGTCATCAGTTAAAAACAAACAAACAAACAAAATGAATCCCCTCTCTTGTCTTTTAATTTAAGTCATTCTAAATAACTCATGGGTAGAAGAAGAAATCAAAATGGAAATTTAAGAAAATACTTAAACAATAATGAAAATGATATATATAAAAATATGGGGATATAGTAAAAGTCCACTTGGAAATGACCCCACAGCATTAAGTGCTTGTAATAGGAAAAAGAAAAGCTGAGAATGAGTTAAGTGTCTAACATAAGAAGCTAGGAAAAAGTAGAATAAATTAATAAACACAAAGAAAGTAGAAGGAAGAAAATAGTAAAGAGCAGAAATTAATGAAATAGAAGGCAATATAGAGGACCAATAAAACCTAAAATTAGATGAATAAAATTGCCAAATTTCTGGTGACATTTCTCACCTGAGTATAAAATGTGAAGAGACCCATCACAAGGATACCAGTATAGATATAGAAATATAGTCCAAATAAGGACAAGTTTATTTAATTTTTTCCTTTTATAAATTTAAACTTTATTTAAAATTTTACATATATGAAACAACTGTTTTTAGGATTTATATCTATGAGTTTTGATAAATTCATAGAGTTGAGTATCTATTATCATAATCAAGTTACTGAACAGATCAATCACTCTCCCAAATTTCTTTGTGTTGTGTCTTTTTAGACAGCTACTCACCCAATCCCCCAAACTTCTGGCAACTGGTGATTCTGATATCTGTCCCTAAAATTTTGCCTTTTCCAGAAAGTCATGTAAATGAAATCATGCAATATTTAGCCCTTTGTGTCTGGCTTCTTTCATTTAATGTAATACATTTGATAAACATTCATATAATATGTATCAGTAGTTTGTTTCTTTTCTTTGTTAAGGAGTATTCCCTTGTATGATTATACCACAGTTTGAGTATCCATTCACTAGTTGAAGAACACTTAAGATGTTTCCAGTTTTTAACAATTATGCATAAAGCTGTTATAAATATTCATGTACAGGTTTTTGTGTGAACAGAAGTTTTTATTTCTCTTGGTAAGTACTAGGAGTGAGATTGGCATATGGTAAATGCATTTCAAGTCTTACATATATATATATATATATATATATATATATATATATATATATATATATATATAAGACATACTGTTTTCTAAAGTAGCTATATCATTTTGCATTCCCACTAGCAATATCTGAGGATTCCATTTGTTTTGCATCTTCACCGGCACTTGCAATTTTCAGTTTTTAAAGAAATGTTAGCCATTCTAATAGGTATATATTGGTGTGTACTTGTGGTTTTAATTTGCATTTCTGTAATGACTAATGATGTTGAACATACTTTCATGTGCTTATTTGCCATCTATATATCTTCTTGGTGAAATTTCTGTTTAATTTTTGTTGTTGCTGCTCATTTTCTAATTGGGTGGTTTATTTTTTTAATTTGAATTTTCAGAGTTCTTTATATATTTCGGATATTCTTGTTTGTGATGTATTTTCCTTATTATATATTGCTCAATTTTATATTTAATATTTTGTTGAGAATTTTTGTGTTCATGATAACAAGAGGTATCAGTCTTTAGTTTTGTTGTAATGTTTGGTTTTAGCATCAGAGCAGTACTGACTTCTTAAAATGATTTGGGAAGTGCTTCATTCTCTTGTGTTTTCTGGGAGAGTTACTGTAGAGTTGGTATTATTTCTTCCTTAAATGTTTGATAGAATTCACCAGTAAAATCATCTGGATCTGGAGTCTGCCTCCCTCCCTAATTTCCTCTCTTTTTCCCTCTCTTTCTTTGCAGTGATTTTTGTTTAAAAAATTATTGAAATATATTTAATATATAACATTGTGCCAATTTAAGGTGTACAACGTGTTAACTTGATACATTTATATATTTTTATTTTTAAATTTCTTGTGGAACCTCCATTATTGTTTTCCATAGTGGTTGGACCAATTTAAATTTCCACTAACATTATACAAAGGTTCCCTTTTCTCCACATCCTCACCATCACTTGTGATTTCTTGTATTCTTGATGATAGCCATTGTAATAGGTGTGAGGTGATATCTCATTGTGGTTTTGATTTGCATTTCTCTGATGATTAGTGATATTGAGTATCTTTTCATGCACCTGTTGGCCATTTGGGTGTTTTCTTTGGGAAAATGGCTATTCAGTTTGGCTGCCCATTTAAAAATCAGATTGTTTATTTTCTTGCTATTGAGTTGTATGAGTTTTTTATATACTTTAGATGTTAACCCCTTACCTAATACATGGTTTGTAAAATTTTTTTCCCATTCTGTAGGTTGCCTTTTCTTTTTTTTTTTTTGCGGTACGCGGGCCTCTCACTGTTGTGGCCTCTCTCGTTGAGGAGCACAGGCTCCGGACGCACAGGCTCAGCGGTCATGGCTCACGGGCCCAGCCGCTCCGCGGCACGTGGGATCTTCCCCGACCGGGGCACAAACCCGTGTCCCCTGCATCGGCAGGTGGACTCTCAACCACTGCACCACCAGGGAAGCCCTGCCTTTTCATTTTGATGATTGTTTCTTTCGCTGTGTGAAAGCTTTTAAGTTTGGTTTTGTCCTATTTGTTGAATTTTGCTTTTGTTGTTTGTGTGTTTTGTGTCAATCTAGAAAATCATTGCTAAGACCAGTGCTGAGGAGCTTCTGCCCTAAGCTTTCTTCTGGGACTTATATGGTATTGGAGCTTATTTTTAAATCTTTTATCTATTTTGTGTTAATTTTTGTGAGCAGTGTCAGATAGGGGGCACCTTTCATTATTGTGCATGTGTTTATCTAGTTTTTCCAACACCATTTGTTGAAGAGTGGTTTTCTTTTGGAAGATTTAAACTAAAATTTAATTTCTTTAATACATATAGCATTCTTCAGGTTATTTCCTCTTGAATGTTTTTTGTCTTTTATCTAAGTTGTCAAATTTAGGGGCATTGAATTGTTGATAATATTCTCTTATTATACTTTTAATATCTGTGGGGTTTTTAATAGTGTCCCCTCTTTTATTACTGATATTGATAATTCATGTCTTTTTTCAGTTTGACTAGAAATTTATTAATGTTATGATTTTTTCAAAGAACATCCTTTTGATTTCCTTGATTTTCTATATTTTTGTCTTAAATTTAATGACTTTTGCTTATTTTTTATTTTTTTATTTTTTGAGGTACACGGGTCTCTCACTGTTGTGGCCTCTCCCGTTGCGGAGCACAGGCTCCGGACGCGCAGTCTCAGCGGCCATGGCTAATGGGCCTAGCCACTCCGCGGCATGCAGGATCTTCCCGGACCGGGGCACGAACCCATGTCCCCTGCATTGGCAGGCGGACTCTCAACCACTGCGCCACCAGGGAAGCCCCCTGCTTATATTTTTATTCTCTCTCTCTCCTTGTTTTGGAGTTAATTTGCTTGTATTTTTCTCATTTATTAGGTCAGAAGCTTAGATTATCTAGTTGACACTAAATCATTTAATGTTATTAATTTCCCCCTAAGCATTCATTGCTTTAGCTGAATTTAATAAATTCTGATGTATTGTGTTTTCAGTTTAATTTAGTTCAAAATATTTTCTAATTTCCCTTGAAACTTCCTGTTTGGGCCATAGGTGATTTATAAGTGTATTGTTCAATTTTTAATATTTAGGGATTTCCTTGGTGTTTTTCTACTTTTGATTTCAAGTTTAATTTTTTTGTAGTCGTAGGACTCCTTTGTATGATATATAGTTGACCCTTGAACAACAGTTTTGAGCTGCACAGGCCCGCTTTTATGAGGTTTTTTTCCAATAAATGCATACTGTATTACTACATCATTCATGGTTGGTTGAATTTGCAGATACAGAACTTTGGCTACAGAGAGCTGACTGTGAAGTTAAATGTGGATTTTTGACTGTGTGAGGGGTCAGTGCCCCTAATCTCAATGTTATTTAAGGGTTAACTGTATATTTTTAAAACATTTGTTAAGGAAATTTGTGGCCCAGAATATAGTTTATCTCAGTGAATGTTCCATGACCACTTGAAAATAAGGTATATTCTACTGTTATTGGGTAGAGTGTTCTATAAATGTCAGGTCGATCAAGTTGGTTGACAGAGTTGTTCAGGTCTTCTGTAGCCTTACTGATTTTCTGTGTACTGATTCTGTCAGTTACTGAGTGAGGAGTCTTGAAGTCTCCAGCTATAATTGTGGATTTGTCTATTTCTCCTTTTAATTTCATTGGGGTTTTGCTTAATATATTTTGAAGCTCTGTTGTTAGTTCCATACATTTTTACAATTTTTATGTCTTCTTGGAGAGTGACTTCTTTACCATTAATTATGTGATGTTCATCTTCAGTTCTGTTATTTATTATTCCTTGCTCTGAGGTCTATTTTTTCCTGATGTTAATGTTGCTATCCAGCCTTCTTTTGTTTTTTGTTTTTTTAATTTTTAAATTTTATTTTATTTTTTATAAATCAGGTTCTTATTAGTCATCCACTTTATATACATCAGTGTATACACGTCAATCCCAATCACCCAATTCATCACACACACCCCACCCCACCGCCGCTTTCTCCCCTTGGTGTCCATACGTTTGTTCTCTACATATGTGTCTCAATTTCTGCCCTGCAAACCAGTTCATCTGTACCATTTTTCTAGGGTCCACATATATGAGTTAATATATCATATTTGTTTTTCTCTTTCTGACTTACTTCACTATGTATGACAGTCTCTAGATGCATCCACGTCTCTACAAATGACCCAATTTTGTTCCTTTTTATGGCTGAGTAATATTCCACTGTATATATGTACCACATCTTCTTTATCCATTTGTCTGTCGATGGGCATTTAGGTTGCTTCCATGTCCTGGCTATTGTAAATAGTGCTGCAATGAACATTGGGTTGCATGTGTCTTTTTGAATTATGGTTTTCTCTGGGTATATGCCCAGTAGTGGGATTGCTGGATCATATGGTAATTTTATTTTTAGTGTTTTAAGGAACCTCCATACTGTTCTCCGTAGTGGCCGTTATCAATTTACATTCCCACCAACAGTGCAAGAGGGTTCCCTTTTCTCCACACCCTCTCCAGCATTTGTTGTTTGTAGATTTTCTGATGACGCCCCTTCTAACTGGTGTGAAGTGGTACCTCATTGCAGTTTTGATTTTCATTTCTCTAATAATTAGTGATGTTGAGCAGCTTTTCATGTGCTTCTTGGCCATCTGTATGTCTTCTTTGAAGAAATGTCTATTTAGGTCTTCTGCCCATTTTTGGATTGGGTTGTTTTTTGAATAGTGAGCCCCATGAGCTGTTTATATATTTTGGAGATTAATCCTTTGTCCATTGATTCATTTGCAAATATTTTCTCTCAATCTGAGGGTTGTCTTTTCTCTTGTTTATGGTTTCCTTTGCTGTGCAAAAGCTTTGAAGTTTCATTAGGTCCCATTTGTTTACTTTTGTTTTTATTTCCATTACTCTAGGAAGTGGATCAAAAAAGATCTTGCTGTGATTTATGTCAGAGTGTTCTTCCTATGTTTTCCTCTAAGAGTTTTATAGTGTCTGGTCTTGAATCCATTTTGAGTTTATTTTTGTGTATGGTGTTAGGGAGTGTTCTAATTTCATTCTTTTACATGTAGCTGTCCAGTTTCCCAGCACCACTTATTGAAGAGACTGTCTTTTCTCCATTGTATATTCTTGCCTCCTTTGTCATAGATGAGTTGACCATAGGTGCATGGGCTTATCTCTGGGCTTTCTATCTTGTTCCATTGACCTGTGTTTCTTTTTTTGTGACAGTACCATATTGTCTTGATTACTGTAGCTTTGTAGTATAGTCTGAAGTCAGGGAGTCTGATTCCTCCATCTCCTTTTTTTCCCTCAAGACTGCTTTGGCTATTCGGGGTCTTTTGTGTCTCCATACACATTTTAAGACTTTTTGTTCTAGTTCCATAAAAAATGCCATTGGCAATTTGATAGGGATTGCATTGAATCTGTAGATTGCTTTGGGTAGTATAGTCATTTTCACAATATTGGTTCTTCCAATCCAAGACCATGGTATATCTCTCCATCTGTTGGTATCATCTTTAATTTCTTTCATCAGTATCTTATAGTTTTCTGCATTCAGGTCTTTTGTCTCCCTAGGTAGGTTTATTCCTAGATATTTTATTCTTTTTGTTGTAGTGGCAAATGGGAGTGTTTCCTTAATTTCTCGTTCAGATTTTTCATCATTAGTGTATAGGAATGCAAGAGATTTCTGTGCATTAATTTTGTATCCTGCAACTTCACCAAATTGGTTGATTAGCTCTAGTAGTTTTCTGGTGGCATCTTTAGGATTCTCTATGTATAGTATCATATCATCTGCAAACAGTGACAGTTTTACTTCTTCTTTTCCAATTTGTATTCCTTTTATTGCTTTTTCTTCTCTGATTGCTGTGGCTAGGACTTCCAAAACTATGTTGAATAATAGTCGTTAGAGTGGACATCTTTGTCTTGTTCCTGATCTTAGAGGAAATGCTTTCAGTTTTTCACCATTGAGAATGATGTTTGCTGTGGGTTTGTCATATATGGCCTTTATTATGTTGAGGTAGGTTCCCTCTATGCCCACTTTCTGGAGAGTTTTTATCATAAATTGGTGTTGAATTTTGTTAAAAGCTTTTTCTGCATCTATTGAGATGATCATATGGTTTTTATTCAATTTGTTAATATGGTATATCACATTGATTGATTTGCATATATTGAAGAATCCTTGCATCTCTGGGATAAATCCCACTTGATCATGGTCTTTGATCCTTTTAATGTGTTGTTGGATTCTGTTTGCTATTATTTTGTTGAGGATTTTTGCATCTATATTCATCAGTGATATTGGTCTGTAGTTTTCTTTCTTTGTGACATCTTTGTCTGGTTTTGGTATCAGGGTGATGGTGGCCTCATTGAATGAGTTTGGGAGTGTTCCTTCCATCGCAATCTTTTGGAAGAGTTTGAGAAGCATGGGTGTTAGCTCTTCTCTAAATGTTTGATAGAATTCACCTGTGAAGCCATCTGGTCCTGGACTTTTGTTTGTTGGAAGATTTTTAATCACAGTTTCAATTTCATTACTTGTGATTGGTCTGTTCATATTTTCTATTTCTTCCTGGTTCAGTCTTGGAAGGTTATACCTTTTTAAGAATTTGTCCATTTCTTCCAGGTTGTCCATTTTATTGGCATAGAGTTGCTTGTAGTAGTCTCTTAGGATGCTTTGCATTTCTGCAGTGTCTGTTGTAACTTCTTTTTCATTTCTAATTTTATTGATTTGAGTCCTCTCCCTCTTTTTCTTGATGAGTCTGGCTAATGGTTTATCAATTTTGTTTATCTTCTCAAAGAACCAGCTTTTAGTTTTATTGATCTTTGCTATTGTTTTCTTTGTTTCTATTTCATTTATTTCTGCTCTGATCTTTATGATTTCTTTCCGTCTGCTTACTTTGGGTTTTGTTTGTTCTTCTTTCTCCAGTTCCTTCAGGTGTAAGGTTAGATTGTTTATTTGAAATTTTTCTTGTTTCTTGAGGTAGGCTTGTTTAGGTATAAACTTCCCTCTTAGAACTGCTTTTGCTGCATCCCATAGATTTTGGATCATTGTGTTTTCATTGTAATTTGTCTCTAGGTATTTTTTGATTTCCTCTTTGATTTCTTCAGTGATCTCTTGGGTATTTAGTAACGTATTGTTTAGCCTCCATGTGTTTGTGTTTTTTACGTTTTTTTTCCGTGTAATTCATTTCTAATCTCATAGCGTTGTGGTCAGAAAAGATGCTTGATATGATTTCAATTTTCTTAACTTTACTGAGGCTTGATTTGTGACCCAGGATGTGATCTATCCTGGAGAGTGTTCCATGCGCACTTGAGAAGGAAGTGTAATCTGCTGTTTTTGGATGGAATGTCTTATAAATATCAATTAAATCTAATTGGTCTATTGTGTCATTTCAAGCTTCTGTTTCCTTATTTATTTTCATTTTAGATGATCTGTCCATTGGTGTAAGTGAGGTGTTAAAGTCCCCCACTATTACTGTGTTACTGTTGATTTCCTCCTTTACAGGTGTTAGCAGTTGCCTTATGTATTGAGTTGCTGCTATGTTGGGTGCATATATATTTATAATTGTTATATCTTCTTCTTGGATTGATCCCTTGATCATTATGTAGTGTCCTTCCTTGTCTCTTGTAACATTCTTTATTTTAAAGTCTTTTTTATCTCATATGAGTATTGCTACTCCAGCTTCCTTTTGATTTCCATTTGCATGGAATATCTTTTTCCATCCCCTCACTTTCAGTCTGTATGTGTCCCTAGGTCTGAAGTGGGTCTCTTGTAGACAGCATATATATGGGTCTTGTTTTTGTATCCATTCAGCAAGCCTGTGTTTTTGTTGGAGCATTTAATCCATTCACATTTAAGGTCATTATCGATATGTATGTTCCTATGACCATTTTCTTAATTGTTTTGGGTTTGTGTTTGTAGGTCCTTTTCTTCTCTTGTGTTTCCCATTTACAGAAGTTCCTTTAGCATTTGTTGTAGAGCTGGTTTGGTGGTGCTGAATTCTCTTAGCTTTTGTTTGTCTGTAAAGCTTTTGATTTCTCCATCGAATCTGAATGAGATCCTTGCTGGGTAGAGTCATCTTGGTTGTATGTTCTTCCCTTTCATCACTTTAAGTATATCATGCCACTCCCTTCTGGCTTGTAGAGTTTCTGCTGAGAAATCAGCTGTTAACCTTATGGGAGTTCCCTTGTATGTTATTTGTCATTTTTTCCTTGCTACTTTCCATAATTTTTCTTTGTCTTTAATTTTTGCCAATTTGATTACTGTGTGTCTCGGCGTGTTTCTCCTTGGGTTTATCCTGTATGGGACTCTCTGCACTTCCTGGACTTGGGTGGCTATTTTCTTTCCCATGTCAGGGAAGTTTTCGACTGTAATCTCTTAACATATTTTCTCGGGTCCTTTCTCTCTCTCTTCTGCTTCTGGGACCCCTATAATGTGAATGTTGTTGCATGTAATGTTGTCCCAGGGGTCTCTTAGGCCGTCTTCATTTCTTTTCATTCATTCAAAACAGGTGCCTGTGTTTCCTTAGATTTTAGCTTAGAGTCTGTTGCCCTACCACCTCAGCCTTCTAGTGAGTTGAAGAAAAGTTGGGAGTTTTCAAATTGTCCAGAATGTTCTTTGTTATTTTTATTGTATTAAGGGTGGGAGCAATGCTGTTTCCAACCTTATATGTCTCAAGTAAAAGCTGGCAGTACCTATCTGTTATGTTTTAATGGGAGAATATGAAAATATGGAATTTGTATTCATGCACTGTATTCACAAATTACCCAGGCCTTGGGTTTAAATAGCTCAAGTGTAAACCCCATTATAACATACTTTCTGCATTCCTGTATCCACCTTTTCATCATTGGTAAAGTTGGAGTTGTACAAGACTGGTATAAGATAATAGTCGGTGAAATGTACATAGTGCATATCATATGCCAAACATTATTTCTTTTAATTAATGTATTTATTTGGCTGTGCCGGGTCTTTGTTGTGGCACGCGGGATCTTCGTGGCAGCATGTGGGCTCTTAGTTGTGGCATGCAGGCTCTTAGTTGCAGCATGCGGGCTCTAGTTCCCTGACCAGGGATTGAACCCGGGCCCCCTGTACTGGGAGCATGGAGTCTTAACCATTGGACCACCAGGGAAGTCCCCCAAACACTATTTTAAGCATGTTCTACGTATTAATTCATTTAATCCTCATGACAACTTTTATTTTACTGATAAAGAAATTGAGGCACAATGAGATTAAGTTAGTTGCTTAAGATAGCACACCTTTTAAGTAGTAAATTTGGAGTTTGGATGCATGTCTTCAATCCCTAGGCTCAATTGCTTCTCAAGAAAAAAGTATAAAAGGATAACAAATTAGGGTAATTTAGAATTCTGAAGACCATTTAGTCCTGCTCTTTCACTTTACAAATGAAATCATAAACAGATGAGTTAAAGGACTTACCAAGGGTTAGACACACAGTTTGTGGCTGATTTAATATAGAATCAAGATCTTCTATTTCTCATCCTATTTTTACTTAATAATAACATACGAATACAAATGGGAATACAGTTCCAGTGCTCCTGAAACTTATTTAAATTCACCTATTTGATTTTCCTTTAATTTATTTTATTGGGAAGAAATGTGATCACTTGATTTTCTTCTAATTTATGTTGCTGGGAAGAAATATACTCAAATATAGAAACTTAACCCTTCTAGATTTTCTAGACTTAGAGATTCATTTTTTAGTAATTTCTCATTTAGACTAGAATTTATTTATTTATAGTTTCAGCTCAAATGATGGAGGTGAAGGTAATTTTCAGATTGCCATTTAATTATATCACATTCACTTACACGTGCCAAGAACAGAACACATACAAAGTTAAAATAGCCATCCTTGTTCAGACAGGAAAAAAGTAATTACCCGTAGATTGGAATTTTCTGTCAAAAGGTCTTTCACTCTAGATGTTTGTTAAGTAATATATTTATTATAGAAGCCATTTGTTCCACTCAGGCTTTTTCCATAATAACTAACTCTTATTAGTCTTCTGAATGAGTGAATCTTAAATATATAGTTCATTCATTTTCATAACTCTATTCCTAACTCTTCTATTCTACTTAACATAGTGCTTAGGGAAATTCACATACCATTTAAGGACAGAGTTTCCATCTTATATTCTTCCTTTCTCTTTCTTTTTCACCTTTCTGTGCTTACATATACGTAGGAGAGTATGGTGGCACAGGAGTCAGAAAACTTAGTCATGTTTTGGGACTTACTAGCAACTTGGCCTCTGGCAAATATTTTTGAGCTTCTGTTTTCTCACCTTCACCTCATGGTACATGAGGATCAAATTAGACCATTTATTACCCACAAGCACTTACTGAACTTCTATTATATGCAAGACACAATGGTGGGAACTGGGGACACAAAGTTGAGTAGGAAATAGCTACTGCTTCCCAGTAAGTTTATGTTCTGATCTGGGGATTGACCTGTAAATAATTGTGATATTGTGATATGCAACCAAATGTATGAGTTTAATATAGAAGAGTCATACATGAGAGAATCAGAAGATTCCCAGGGGTCGGGTTTAAAATATGAATAAAAGTCCACCAAGCAGGTGAGGGGAAAGCATTCCAGTCAAAGGGAAGAAGATTTAAATATTTTCTAAGTTTGCATCAAGAACTGGTACAGGCCCACATATGTCTTTATTTTTAAGAAACTATATATAAAGGATTATGAAAAATGTAATTTGAATTTTGAAAACCATCTTGTTATCATTGTTAATAACCTTAGAGAAATGCTAGTTTTAAATGTGTGAATAAAATATGGAGATAGAATGACAAATCAAGACTAATTAATTATAAGAAATTGGATCCTCTGAGTTTTCATTATCATGAGCCATGTTAATTAACATTTCATTAATTACCCTGACAATAAAGTAATCACACAATTAGTGACCCTGTGAGCTCATAAAAACATAACAAACACAGAGTACATTGCTTAGAATGTCAAGGTTAAATAACTTAATTTTGGATTCGCTGGCATTATAGTCAAAACCCACACAACTCAGAAAGGGCAAGAGATAGGAAAACTTACTCAGATTCATCATGGCTCTTTTTATCCAGTATGACAAAGACATTTCATAACATTGACTTCTAGAAAATAATTTCATATACTGCCTCCCTAATTTTCTAACATGACTGAATTCCTATTACTACTACTCTCTTGAATAATATCATTTGTAATACTCTGGGCAAATTTTGTCTTCAGAGGTTAGAATTTAGGAAGAAAAATACAAGGCAAGATAGTTAATAACGTATGTAATCCAATGTTTAAAGGTATACTAACAATCTACAAAATCTACTGGTGAAGCTTAAAAGCACAAGAGGACAATTCATATGACGGTGAACCTTAAAATAGTATGTCAGTGCATGGAAAAAGAAAACGTGATTTCAAAAGGAAAGGAAAGGACAGTAGAAAGCATCCAAGGGAGAAATAGATCAATAGTCAGATAAAATAATAGTCAGAAAATGTAGTTTTTTTGTAAATAGCAACAGAAATATACTAGATAATCAGGTGGTAATGACTTTGTAGCAGGGAGGTGTTCATTTGTATAAGGCAAGGCATTTTATGGAGTATTGTCTTCTATTTATTTGTCTTACTATATATTCTCTCACTTTGAACCTAAGTAGGATAATTTTTATTTAGTTCTTCTAGATAGCTATATGTTATGCAAATAGAATTTTCTTTTGAAATGTTTAATTAAAACCCAATCTTAACTGAACCAAATACACTATGTTTCTTTGGTTGTTTAGGGTCACCAAAGTACTGCCATTAAAGATAAAATTCTACTGCAATAAAAATTTCACCAAAATATGTAAAAATTTAATGAAGAGAATACATCATAATTAGAAAAAAGTAAAACGTTTATAATACTAACACCATCACACAGTTATCTTAATATTTGCACATTGCCTTCTGCATGCAGCCATATCTTTAATATAATTACAGTCATAATATGTATCATTATAATTTTGTATTGTGAATTGCAATCTCTTTCCATCTCATGAAAAAATTCAAGTCAGCTTACATAGAACAAGATAACATTAAATAAAAAACAGTAGGCAAAGAAAAGTTCAGGAGAAAGAGAAGGGTGGGAATAATGAGAAATGTGTGAAGTAACATACAAAACGTATGCCATTAGATTCTAAATGTAGGCCACAGAGTTATCTTTTTTTAAAGATTTATTTATTTATTTATTTATTTATTTATTTATTTATGGCTGTGTTGGGTCTTCGTTGCTGGGCGTGGGCTTTCTCTAGTGGCAGCGAGCGGGGGCTACTCTTCGTTGTGGTGCGCAGGCTTCTCATTGCGGTGGCTTCTCTTGTTGCGGAGCATGGGCTCTAGGCTCACGGGCTTCAGTAGTTGTAGTACGCGGGCTCAGTAGTTGTGGCTCCTGGGCTCTAGAGCGCAGGTCAGTAGTTGTGGTGCACAGGCTTAGTTGCTCCGCGGCATGTGGGACCTTCCCGGACCAGGGCTGGAACCCGTGTGCCCTGAATTGGCAGGCGGATTCTTAACCACTGTGCCACCAGGGAAGTCCCATAGGCCGCAGATTTATCTTTGAGCAGCCACACAAAGAAGGAAATAGGATCAATTCCTGTTTTATAGTGAACTGTAGATTTTAAAAGGCCAGTTGTTTGGAAGTGAGAAATATTCGTAATCCTGAGGCCATATAGAAATTTCTTTTGTTTGTCATCATAAAGAGGATACAATGACTTCAACATCACTCTGGTATCAAATATGCAACTCATCTGTTGCATGGGGCTTTTTTTTTTTTTTTTTCTTTTTTTTGCTGTATGCGGGCCTCTCACTGTTGTGGCCCCTCCCGTTGCGGAGCACAGGCTCCGGACACGCAGGCCCAGCGGCCATGGCTCACGGGCCCAGCCGCTCCGCGGCATATGGGATCCTCCCAGACCGGGGCACGAACCCGTATCCCCTGCATCGGCAGGCGGACTCTCAACCACTGCGCCACCAGGGAGGCCCATGGGGCTTTTTATAACATACATTTTCATATATTTGGTGTTGGTAAATACTATACAACCAAAGTTAACATAAAATAATGCATTTTAAGGAAACATTTAAATTAATAATTCTGTTTGCTTTAGAATTTTGAAAGTCTGTTTGGAATGAGCTGGTTGTTCCTTTTGTCTTAAAAAAATCTTTCAAGGTTACTCTGAAAGGACATTTTTTTCTTTCCTTTTGGATAAATTTTCCCATGATGAGCAGACAATTTAAAGCATTTCATTGACTTTAGATCTAGTTATGCTTTTCAACACAACCTTCCCACACTCCCTTTTCATTGCTAGTTTATTAGCTCCATATAACAGAATCATTGAACGAGGGAGTAAAGGACTTGGAAAAGAGAAATAGACAGAGCTAAGTTGAATGTAATGACTTGTGAAAAGAGCACAGATAATAGATTTGAAAGATGTCAACCTAAATTATACAAATTTGAGCCAAATTTTATACACAGAATTGCTGTTATCTTTCTCCCTACACATACACGCATGCGCGCACACACACATATATGTATGGAAAGAAGAAAATATTTATTTCCTGGACAAAATTCAGTATTTTCCTGGTTAGACTGATTTATTTTCTCCAAGAATTACTGTGTCGTTTGCTGTAAAAGACACTTATCTGTCTAGAATTATGTGGTTCATTAAGAAAGTAAACAATAATGGATGATGATAAAAATAACAGGAGTTTTAAGGAGAAATCAGTCACAGTGAGTTGGATGTGATTTTTCCCATCAGGAAATGGATGAGATATTTGACCAGTTGCAAAGACGGTATGCAAAAGTTATCTTTCGCTATTACTAAAAATAAAATTATGTCTTCTACCATTCCTGACCAAAAATATTGATATAAGCTCATTGATTTCTAAGTGGCCCTTTGAGATTTTGCAGTTTTTCCTTTGTGGATCAACTGTAAAAGATACATCTTTCACACACCACTGCTTCATGAGTGTTCCTTTCCTAATAGAGAACAGAGGGATTTGCACAGTTATTCATTCTCTACTTTTATTTTTTTATTTTATGAAGAAAAATCTATATTATAACTTGGCTGGTGTATGGAGTCAGGGAAGATATCTGACCATGAAACTGAGCCTGGTTCCTGATTCTCCCACTTATGTAGTAGATATAGTCTTCCTAGGATCAGTAAGTTTTAAGTAAATGGGGATAATCTTCACAATGAGTTTAGTCTTTGTTTAAAAGATACAATAAGATATGATGTACCTAATCTGTTTGTAGGACATATATTAAGTTAACCTTAAAAATGCATTCCAATATACAGTAGGTGCAGACAAATACTGTTTGATTCCACTTACACAAGGCACCTAGAATAGTTAAGTTCATAGAATCAGAAAGTACATTGGTCGATGCCAGGTGCCGGGGGGTGGGGGTGGGGTGGGGAGGGGGAATGGGCAGTTAGCGTTTAATGGGGCAGAATTTCAATTTAGGAAGGTGAAAAATTCAGGAGATGGATGATGGTGAGAGTCGCACAACAACGTGAATGTACTTAGTGCCACTGAACTGTACAGTTAAATATGGTTAAACTAGTATGTTTTATATTATGTGACTTTTACCACAATAAAAAAACATTAAAAAAAGGTATTATGTACCTAGTGCAATGACTAGTAAATATTAGTCTCTCAAAAAGTGGTAGCCGGGGCTTCCCTGGTGGCGCAGTGGTTGAGAGTCCGCCTGCTGATGCAGGGGACACGGGTTCGTGCCCCGGTCCGGGAAGATCCCACATGCCGCGGAGCGGCTGGGCCCGTGAGCCATGGCCGCTGAGCCTGCGCGTCCAGAGCCTGTGCTCCGCAACGGGAGGGGCCACAACAGTGAGAGGCCCGCGTACCGCAAGAAAACAAAAAAATTCCAAGCCCTCAGTGAGCTGGAATTTACTAGACAAGCTGCATCCAAAAAGTCCTATACTCAGAGCCTAAGAACCACCTGGGGGCTTCCCTGGTGGCGCAGTGGTGGAGAGTCCGCCTGCCGATGCAGGGGACACGGGTTCGTGCCCCGGTCCGGGAGGATCCCGCATGCCGCGGAGCGGCTGGGCCCGTGAGCCATGGCCGCTGAGCCTGCGCGTCCGGAGCCTGTGCTCCGCAACGGGAGAGGCCCCAACGGTGAGAGGCCCGCGTACCGCAAAAAAAAAAAAAATTCCAAGCCCTCAGTGAGCTGGAATTTACTAGACAAGCTGCATCCAAAAAGTCCTATACTCAGAGCCTAAGAACCACCTGGGGGCTTCCCTGGTGGCGCAGTGGTGGAGAGTCCGCCTGCCGATGCAGTGGACATAGGTTCGTGCCCCGGTCCGGGAGGATCCCGCATGCCGCGGAGCGGCTGGGCCCGTGAGCCATGGCCGCTGAGCCTGCGCGTCCGGAGCCTGTGCTCCGCAACGGGAGAGGCCACAACAGTGAGAGGCCCGCGAACCGCAAAAAAACAAACAAACAAAAAAAAGTGGTAGCCGTACTATTATTGCTGCTGGTGTTATTTTTTGATGGAAATTGGCAAGAATAGTGACCAAATTTCTTGCAAGGTCCATGTAGGTGCCATGTTTTCTAGATAAATGTTAGGATTAGAGGGAGAATATTATACATAATTTTTTCATAGCAGGTTATATTCTTGCTTTTATGGACCATGCTGTCTCCTTGACCCTGGTTTGGGGATTTAAAAATTTTCTTTAAATTTATAACTTCTCACATTTTAAATAATGTAGGTTTACTAACAAATCAGTTAATTTTCTTTTATCTTGTCACTGTTGCATCAACTACCTTGATATTGCTGTTGTGTAATCAATCAACTAATGAAAGATGAATGAGATTCTAGTTATTTGAACCAACGGAAGGACAGCTGACTAAAAGTAAGCAAACAAAACATCTTTAGTGGGAGCACCGTGGGAGAAACTTTGGGAGTCATTATCGTTTAACAAAATTTTTAATCAGTATTAAAATCATGTCTTAATAATCTCTTGTAATTAAAGACAGGAGTGGAAATCCCTCTTTAAATCAGCCTAGTTTGCTCAGCAAGATAATTTCAGTTCATAAAGGCATGTTCTTGCTGAATTTTCTGAGTCGTGCTTCTGACTCACTGGGCTAGCTTTGATGATGGTGAGTCATTTCATATTTTCTGGGAACATGGCTACCTGACTATCATTGGTTTTATCTTTGGTTTGCGTTGAGTTGAGAGAGTGCACCGTCCCAGGTGACAGAATAGATAACAAGAGGAGTATGGAAAGAAAAGCCAACCCCTGTGATTTGGGTATAATCTCATCTGTCGGGTCAAGGGCCAGTGATTTGTGTATTAAAAGAGATAGTCGGGCTTCCCTGGTGGCGCAGTGGTTGAGGGTCCGCCTGCCGATGCAGGGGACACGGGTTCGTGCCCCGATCCCGGAAGATCCCACGTGCCGCGGAGCGGCTGGGCCCGCGAGCCATGGCCGCAGAGCCTGTGTGTCCGGAGCCTGTGCTCCGCAACGGGAGAGGCCACAGCAGTGAGAGGCCCGCGTACAGCAAAAAAAAAAAAAAAAAAAAAAAAAAGAGATAGTCATCCAGCAGGTGAACCAATAGTGCCAAGAATTTCTTTCTTTGCCTCCCAGCTAAGAACGTGGAAGCAAAAATTTCCGTAGGCAATAGCATTCTCTCTGCCTTTTTAAAACAAGTGTGCACTGGGACAAGATATTGGTCCTCTCTGTGAGTCATATGGTGTCAGATTCTTAGGATGTCTAGCTTGTCAGGTGAGCATCTAGATGTATAAAATGCAGAGAAGCCGAAAGTAAAAGTAGAAGACATTAACATCTGATAAAATTCCCACCCCTACTGATTTAATACTTTAAAAAGAAAAGGGCGTAGAAGTTGACTGCTTTGTCATTATTTCATTTGGAGGTTTCCTTTACTATCCCTTTCTCAGCCTCCTCCTTTCCCATCTTCCCCGTGTCAGCACCTCCTCATGTCACCCACCTGTACTCAAAATCCTACGAATCATGCTCAGCTCTTGTTTCTGATTACCTTCATTAATTCTGTTATCGACTTCTCTTTCTTCAAAATACATCCTAAATCCATGTACTTCTCATTATTTTCACTGTTAAAGCCATGGTCCAGACCTCATGATATACAATGTGGTCTTGTCTAGTAGTCTCCTAACTGGCAGTCCTACTTCCTGCTTGGCCTTTCTAAAGTCTGTTCACCCAGCAGCAGGGTAATCAATTTAAAAAACAAACCAGATCGTGTCTCTCAGCTGCTTAAAATCTCCCAGTGGCTTTGCTTCCCTTCCCTTTGCCCTTCAGACAAAACCTGGAAACACTTTTCATGGTCTACTGGGGCCATGAACCTGAACCTGCTAAATTTCTTCCAGACTGAGGTGTTTGCTTTGCCTAACATACTCTTCTTCTTTGTAATATGCTCTTTACAAAGCTCTCTTCTTCTGGTCTCTGCTCAGATATCAAAAGAGCCTTCCGTGACACCCTTTTAAAAAATAACATCTTAGGTCAGTGATGTTAGAAGCAGAACCTGCAATAAATATTCTTGAGAAAGTCATTTATTGAGGGAGTGCTCTCAGGAGAGGGGGAATGAGAGGAATACTGTAGGGCAGGGAGAAAAAAACTAAACGAAGATGTGGCTCAGCTGGGGACTTGCTTTAGTCTGGTTGCATCGGGAGTATTGGAGCACAGATCTTATCAAAACCTTAGTCCTACTTGGAGGCATAGAGACTGGCCATTTGTAGATCATGTCTGTCAGTCACTGGCTGCTCCTGGGATGGTGGTAATGGGATGCAGTCTTCTGCATGAGGCAGCTCCCATTCAGTGGAGGACAGTTATCTAGGGAAGGAGGTAGCTGTGAACCCTTAGCAGCCAACGCTGACTGAAGCTGACAGTGGGTACATCGTGTGGTGAAAGGGGGTCTGGGTGAGTCATCAACAGCATCCCCACCAAGTAGCCTCCCCAGCTGTGTACCCGGCTTAACTTTTCACTACGTTTATTTATCTTAACTTGCTACTGCATTATCTAAGTGTGTGTGTTTGCCGTCTGTCTTCCTTTTTTTAAGATTAAAATGAAAGCTTCACGAGGAAAGGGATTTTGTCTTGCCTATTGCTATTATTTCTAGTGCCCCATACATTAGAAGTATCATCAAATAAAAATAATCATGACTAACATTTATTAAGTGCTTACAACATGCCAGGTATTAACTCATTTAATTATCATAACAATTTTGTAAGAAAGACACTATTATTATCCCCATTTTACAGGTGAGGAAAGTGAGACACAGGGACAGAGTAACTTCCTCACAGTTACGTATGTAGTAAGTGCTGGGTCTAGGATTCAACTCCAGGCTGTCTCCTGACTTTTCAATAAATATTTGTTGAGTGTTGAAGGAATAAGTCAACTGAGTTCAATTCATCAAGCATTTTCTAGGTATTATACCTTTCTGTCATCTTGTTTCAGCACAGTAATGACATGGGAGTTCAGTAAAATCCACCCTTCAGTGTCTTTCTGTGCCTGTGTGCTGCAGCACAGGCTTAGGTAGCAAAAGGCTGGCACGCTACGTACTCTGCTCATTGCTTATGGCCCGTATTTTAATTAGCTCCTTGTGGCTTAGTCACTTGCTTATTGTACTAGGTACTCCGTAGCATAAGAACTTTGCCAGGAGTTTAAAGAACTGGATTCTACTTCTAGATCTGACATTGCTATCTTTGCAGACCAGGGTCACTTTGTCAGTCTCTCTAGCCTCACTTTCTTGATTTGTGAAGTGACAGGTTTTTGCCATATGAATAAATTTATGGGTGTGAGGCACAGTAATGTTTGACAGTGGTCTTGAAGGGGTATTGTATGAATGAATCAGTAGATGAGTGAATGAATGTGTGAGCATCATCTGAGATTCCAGAGAATTGTTTTGTGCTGTTTGAACTGTTTGGGCCAGAAAGCCAGAAAGCATAAGAAGGTACGGCCCTAACCAGAAGCATTTCTCATCTGTTGTCCTCAGTACATGGTACCTATTTCTGTCCTATCACCTGGGTATCATCATTTCAGAAAACAGGAAATAAGTTCTGTTTTACCTCTTAACCCCCATCTTCCCTTCAGGTTAATATTACCAAAGCTCGGATGAAGATACAAGATTTTGAGGGTCAGTATAATGACCAGACAACATAGGTTATCAGTGGCTTGTAGACCATAATCTTAGCAAGAAAACTGGATGTGGGGGCAAGAGACATAGATGTGAATCTCTTTTTCTGTCGGTAGCTGTGTACTTGTGTTTTGAGACCTCTCCTGTTGAGCTGCGGCGTGTACTGTAAGAACAGTGAAATCTGAGGTCATAATACAATACTTGCTGTGTTGTACGCTGGGAAGAGCATACACAGACTTGGGAGCCAGTCATATGTAGGTTAAAATTCCATCCCTGCCCCTTAATAGCCAAGGCGCTTTGACATTTCTGAACCTCAGGTTCCATCTGTAGGAAATGAGTACCTGTGCGGATATTGTAAGGATTATGCCCAGCAGAGTTGCCTATGGAGATTTATGGACACTCCATAAATGCTAGCTTTTATCATTATTATTATTTATAAAAATTTTAATTAATTTATTATTATTGTTGTTAGGATTATGTTCTGTAATATTAATAGGTTACTTCTTCTTGTACACTGTTCCTATAATTTGGCTATGCTCTATACTACGGCTTAACTCCAAGGTTCCAGATAATAGAATTTAGCTGCTGTAATTCTAATTTTCCTGTGTTGTTTTATTACTAAATATTTGTTTAACTTAGCAAACTTTTGACCTTAAATGGTATTACCCAACGAAATAAATAATTCTCAGAGCATGCTTTTAAAACAGGTATTCTTTTTTAAAAGTCTGATTTGAACTGGCATCATTATTCTATAAACAATGGATTTTGCCATTAAATTAAAAAAATGCTTGTTATTAAATTTGTTTTATTAAAACAGAATGATTGAAAATTAACATATCAATATATATTTGGAATCTAAAAATGGAGCTTCTAATTTTCTTAAGGGTACAATACAAGTTTGTTCTCAATCTTAAACAGTTTAAGGTACATTTTTATCTTTCTCATTAATTTTTTACTTTTTCCTTTATCAGCTTAGCCAGAATCCTGGCTTTGAATTAGAAGGTGGGTTGTTCAAGTCTTTGAATGAATCATAATCTCAAACATCCTGGCCTGTGTATTTCACAGCTATTTGGCTTCTTTTTATTTCTTCTTCTTTAAAAAACAATTTTCTCTCTCAATAACAAGTCTTCTGTTTTTCCCTGCCTAGGCATTTGAGCTAATTAAAAGAAATGTTTTAGATGGTTCCATTTCTCTGCTTTTACAGCCCTTAGTAATGTTGCCAAGAAAATGAAATCTTGGGGCTTCCATGGTGGCGCAGTGGTTGAGGGTCCGCCTGCTGATGCAGGGGACACGGGTTCATGCCCCGGTCCGGGAAGATCCCACATGCTGCGGAGCGGCTGGGCCCATGAGCCATGGCCGCTGAGCCTGTGCTCTGTGACAGGAAAGACCACAACAGTGAGAGGCCCGCGTACCGAAAAAAAAAAAAAAAAAAGGAAAAGGAAATCTCCATGTTTATTTATTTACTCCAATCAGAAGGAGCTTTTCACTTTACCTTTAAGTTTCATTTTCAACTTAATTTCTTTAGCTGGAGCTAAATGTAACTTGATGTATATAGAGTACTTGTTTATTTTCTAAACTGTTTTGTCAGCAATGCTTTGAGATTGTAGTTAGCATAATTGAAAAGGTTTCTTTCAAATTTATTTGTAAAAGAGCTATATCCTTCACTTGGAATAGTTTGAACATGTTTTCAGTACAAATTTTGAATGAAGAGTTTAATTTATATTATTACATGTTAGAAGCATTTTGTATCCGTTTTCTATTGCTTCTAGAACAGAGTAGCCACATTTAGTGGCTTAAGATAACACAAATATATTATTTTACACGTCTGTAGATTAGAAGTGTGACACAGGTCTCACTGGGCTAAAGTCAAGGTGTCAGCAGGCCCGAGCCCCTCTCTGGCAGCTGTAGGGGAGCACCTGTTCACTTGCCTCTTCCAGCTTTATGGTTTGCCTGCATTGTTTGGCTTGTGGCCTCCTCCTGTCTCCAGAAGGTGCATCTCTCTGATCGTTCTTCCGTAGCCACATCTCCCTTTGACTTTCTTCCTCTGCCTCCCTCTTTCACATTCAAGGACATTTGTGATTATATGGTGCACCCCACTCCCCAGACAATCAAGATAATCTCTCTGTTCTAAGGTAAACAACCTTAGCTGAATAGCAACCTTAATTCCATCTGTAGCCTAGTTCTCCTGTGCAGAGTAAAATAACATTCACTGGCCCTAGGGATTAGGACATGGGCATCTTTGTAGGGATGGCAGGGGGGATTATTCTGCCTACATACGTTCTTAAATACAGTTTTCTTTGTTCCGTTTGAGTAAAAGTAAGCTAAGAAAATTTTGCCTCATAGAGGTTCTCACGTAATTTTCTTTACTGAATACATAAGAATGATTTTATTTAGTCTAGTAATGTCTGTTTGCACATGTATCCTTTTGGCCTGATTGAGGGTAGAAGAAACCAGTGTATTCGCTTAAATTGGATTAATACCGAAGTAACCCCTTCTGCTCCAAAGAAAGAGAAACGTGGAGGAAAAAGAAACTTCATGGGGGAGAGGCAGAGACAGAGAGAGCGAGACAGACCTTCGACAAGGGTGGGTTGAGTAGCAAAAGTAAAACCAGTGGAGTCCATGTGGTTCTGTATTAGTGAGGTCTTATCAGAGAGGATGGAGTATAGACATTACTACCTCATTAACTGGCATTCTTCGTGCGGAGGCTGAGACTAATGTGGTGGTTTAGTGGCCCCTGAGCTTATCTCATTCAGCTGTTCTTTCCTCGCGTCACCCATTTGTGTGCTATTATTATAAGCTTTATATGGTACCTACTTATGGTTATACCTGCCATTCTTAATGCCTTCAAAATGTATTGTGAGAAGTTAGAAAAAGGTGTGTGAATACTATGAATTGGAACATTAGCAAGGGAAGGAGCTGTTCAGAAATAGTGTTCCTTGATAAAATTTTTCAATTAATAAAAACTATATCACATACCTTAGTCTCTCCATCTCTACAATAAGATGATCTTGACTAGATAACTTTTTAACATCCTCACCTGTAGTTTTAAAAATCTAGTCTTTTGAGCCAACTCTCAATCCTGGCCATTCATTAGAAAAGAAATAGAAAATGTCAGTGTCTGGGCCCCAATGTCAGAGATACTGATTTAATTGGTCAAATTCTTCAAATTTTATTTCTATTCCATATTCTTTTCCAAAATAAAGATCTTCAAACTAAAAGTTAAAGTGAATATTAGCAAGGGAAAAAACATACCCAGAATGAATAAAGAACTTATAAGTGAACACTTATTTGCTTTGGATTACTTCCTGTCCTAGATAAATCATATCCTGTGTGTTGGGGTTTTGAGGGATTTGTGAAGAATTGGAAAGATATTGAAAGTTTGGATGGAGAAATGTGATTTTCAGAAAGGGAAAGTAATTGAATACTATGTATCACAAATGGATACCTTTGACATGGATTTTTAAAAAATGAGATTCTAGAATAGATTTTAAAAATCAACTTTATTGAGGTATAAATTATGTATGATAAAGTACATTGTAAGGTCAACTACTTTTTTTTTTTTTTTTTTTGCTTCATGACATGTTTTATGGTCAGCTACTTTTGACAGAGGTATTCACCTGTGTAATCACCACCCAAGTCAGGGTGTGTAGGATTTTCATCTCTCAAGAAAGTTTGCCAGTGTTTCTTTGCAATCAGTCACTCCCTGCCACCTGTGCCAGGCAACCACTGACCTACTTTTATCACTATAGATTTTCTTGTTCCATAATTTCTTATAAATGGAATAATACAGTGTGTACTCCTCTGTGTATGTTTTTTTTTGTTGTTGTTCAGTGTAGTGTCTGTTAGATTGATCTGTTTATTGCATCCATCAGTAATTGTTCTTTTTTCTTGCTGTGTAGTGTTCCATTGGAAAGCCTAAATATTTCCTGTTACACTGTAATTCGGTAGGACTCAATCTCAAAACTCCCCTGTGGATCTTATTGGGGGCTTGCTTTTAGGCTTTGCTAAGTGGCGTCTAGAATACATCTTACTCTTGGATAGGGGTCGGCAAATGTTTTCCTTAAATGTCTAGGTAATAAATATTTTGGGATTTGTGAGTCACATATGGTCTCTGTCACATATTCTTCTTATTTTTTAAACAACCCTTTAAATATGTAAAAGCAATTCCTAGCTTGTAAGCCATGTAAAACAGGCTGCAGGAAGGATGTGGCCCAGTTTAGGGTGTAGTTTGCCAGTCCCAGCTCTAGGTCAGTGCTGTTCAGTAGAGCTTTCCGTGGTGAGATCTATATCTGAGCTGTCCATTGAGGTAGCCACCAGCCACTTGTGGTTGTTGAGCAAAGAAATCTAGAATGGCTTTTAGGAACTATTTGTGAAAAACTTGAAGAAGAAACAGAAATCAGATGATACCAAAATAAGTTCTGAAAAAATTATGTAGGCTACTCTAATTTATTTCTTTGACTCAGTTCCTAACCTGGTAGATACATAAAATGTAGTAATCATAATACATGCCAGATTATTTCATGATAGCCTCACGTCATTATGGAGAAATTCGATTTGGGGACAGTTAAGTGTTCTTAAATGGAAAGCAGTTGTAGCGATCAGGCCACAGCTTTGGTCCTGTGGACGGCAGTAGTTCATGGTGTGTTGTTAGTTGCCATGTTATCCCATAAGCAACATTTATAGCTATACAAACATAAGTTACAATTAAACTAAAAATTCTACTCCTCAGCTGCACTAGCCATATTTCAGCTGCTCAGTAACTGTACGTGCCTGGTGGTTGCCATATTGGACTGCAAAGATTTAGGACATTTCCATTATCACAGAAAGTTTCACTGGACAGCACTCCCAGAGTGAGGTTGCTAGGGGCATGTAAAAAAAAATTCTGTCCTTAACCTTGTGTCGTCCAATATTTTTACCATACTTTAGATAAAGATTACGCAGATAAAAAAAGGTGATTATCCAGTTTATGTATTTAGAGACAAAGCTGGTAAGGAAAATAAATATGTTAAAATGACTGTATCAGCTTCCTGAAAGATCTTGACAGCATCTTTGGAATAATAGTACCCCAAACTGTTAATTAGTTGGTGTGTTATATGGAGCATCTCTTTCTTGGACCCCCAAATTTGGTAATTAACCCCCTTTTTTTTTTGAGTCAAAAAGCATATTAAAGGCTCTGAGAAATCCTGGATAAAGCAATATGTTTTATTTATTTTTTTTGTTAACCTAGAGAGATGGACTAGATCTAACATGACAAAATTGAAAAAGGATAAAGGGAAAACCCTGCCTTTTGGATCTCTATATTATTTGTATAAAATCAGGAATGAGTGAGATCTGGCCTAAAAGGACCATGCGTGTAAAGGGCTTGGGGATTTTAGCCACTTATAGACTCAGTGCAGTCAGTCATGCAGTTCCCTCCTCTCCTTTCCCTTGGCAAAAAGCTGTTGTGGTTTAGGCTACACCCATGTATGTGTGTAGTGCCTATACATGAAGAGGTGGTAGTGTGTTATTTAATTCAGTTATGGGTGCTATATTGGAGCTTTCTAAGCAGCTTCATGTTTATTCTTTATAGTGGACTTTTCCAGGAGTTTTCATTAAAAGAAAGGGTGTGGCAAAAAATTATTTTGAAAAGTCACCATGTGGCACACAGAGCCTGAGTTTGGAAATATCTGGCTTGAAATCTTAAATTCACAATTTGCTGAAGTTACCTGAGCAGGTGTCCTTGCCCCGTAGGTCTCAGTCTCCTCAACTATAATAATTTTAGATACTGTTTTGTAGTATTATCCCCATGGACCTACACTCAAGCTTACCAAAGGGGATATGTGAGGTATAAATGTTTCTTCTTATAGAAAACTGGGGTGGGCAGATGGGAGAGGTGAAGAGGGATAAGAAGTTTCACCCCTTGTTTACACAGTGTTTCAGATTGCTGGCTCCAGAAGGAGAGGGCCAAGTTCATCTACCACTTTTACCATCTGTGTGGCCTTGAGCAGGCTACTTAATCTCTCTGTGCTCCTGTTTTTACATTTGTAAAAGACGGAGAGTACCTTACCTTATGGGGTTGTTGTGAGGGCTAACATAAGAGTTAACTCCTATGTGGCTCTTGGACAGGGCCTGGCACACAGCTAGTGCCTAAGGGTTTAGCTGGTGTTATTTCACCGTTCAGTAGGTTAGTAGAGGCCTATGCTCACTCTTGTGTGCTCCAATTATTGATATCCCTTCTCTACCAATTTCTTTCAACCGAAAATATATACCTTTTCTCCAAAGCTAGAAATATTTTTTTAAACAGAATTTGTTGACTTAATATAATTTTTCTGTGTATTCCTACTGTCTTCTTTATCTAGAGAAAAAAAAATGTGTCTAGTCTTGAATTGGGAAGTTTGTAGTAATGTCTAACAATAAATAAATAATAAATAAGTGATGCA
Source organism: Mesoplodon mirus (assembly GCF_964341445.2). NCBI lineage: Eukaryota > Metazoa > Chordata > Mammalia > Artiodactyla > Ziphiidae > Mesoplodon > Mesoplodon mirus. The sequence continues at coordinate 10,864,883 of NC_138979.1, read as the reverse complement.
AGGATGAAACCATACATATTCAGAAAAACTTTACCTAAGGCTGAAAATAAAAGAAAAAATTAGTTGAAACCACAGAGCCATTTGAAATTTTCCAAATGACTGTAGATTGAGGGGGGAAATTAGAAGTTTCAAGTGTGATTTTTATAATATCACATTATTTTCTGTTTCAGAATAATAATACATGGTACAGAGGAAGCAATACTACTTATCACTTATAACTATCAGTTTACTTTTGCCTCAAGACTCAATACTTTTCTTTATACAGAAACTAAGTGCACATACAAATGAGAAGAAGAATAATAGCTTGATAACAGTTGCTACAGTTTATTGAATGTGTGTGTGTGTGCCTCCAGTTATGTGATTTTTTTTCCCTTATATTTCTACAAGTCTTCAAAACAACTCTGCAAGTGAGGATCGAGAAACTTAAAGGGTTTTCCCAGAGTCACGCTGGCTAATAGGCTAACAAGTAGTTAAGTGGATTTTAGAGTCACCCACTCTTCTTTGACATTGCTTCTCAAAATATGAGAGAATCGAAGGACTGTCAATTGTCTCATAAGCCTCAAGTTTATGAGGTGTGATGCTGGTAATATAATCCAGCTACCCTCTGATTCCTGGATATGCTCAGTAGCAATTCAACAAGTAGATATGTCGTCTGTGTCTGAAGAGCTCACCCTTTTGGAGGTGACACATTCTACTCTTTTGTAGTCCCTGACTCTTAGAAAGTTTTTCTAAGAACTTATAGCGCTCTACCTGTTCAGATCCTCCTACACCCTTGGTGGTGACATCTTAATACATTCAATCAAGCACAGTTTGAAAACAATCTTCCTATACTTTGTTGTCTCATTGACCCTCTTTCCCTGTAGAATTTGGTAAGGTCAATTAAGATGGAGAGAACCGGTTAACAGAAATCAGTTTGTCATACTGCAGAAGTAGTGTGGTAGCAAATTTGTTCCATTTTGATGGGATGTGTAATCTCTTTCCCTAAAGAATCCCTTCCCAGATTCTTAGCGTTGCATGTTTAGGTCAAGGACATTTAATAGTTCATTCATCAACTATTTATTAAGCTTTTACGCTATGCCAGGGACTGTCCCAAGTGCTAGGGATACTGACAAGAGTAAGATTCAATCACCATTTTCAGGGAACTCAAAGAGGTTATACATATGCCAACATGTATACATATCATAATTATGATCGTTATAAGATAGTGTGATGATGCTGTGAGGCCAGAATCCTCTGGGGCAGAAACAAGGGTTTCATCTCCATTTGGTTGGATCAGAAAGTGTGTCTTAGTGAAGGAGATGCCTGTGTTGTGTTGAGAAGGAGTTGGAGGTAATAGAGTAAAGGAGAGGAGGAGGGTACTCCAGATAGCAGGAAACTGTGTGTGTCTCTGGGAGTCTCTCTTGGCCTTGGTCTTTAACTTTACTTTGGCTTGGTGATTTTGCACAGAGCAAACAAACCAACAACAATTTATAAGGTGCCCTAAGACGTCAGGGAATTGTCATGGTTTGAGGTGGCTCAAATCTTCTTACATTGTAATTGTTAGCGTTCCTAGAGGTAGAAGTAGAGACAAATGAATCATAGGAGAGAAGTGGTGTTTTAGTAGTTAAATCATTACTCGTGGTTTAGTGGTTTAAGTTTATGGCTCAGTCTCCAAAAAGTGAATCTAAGTAATTGCAAGTGATTTTAAAAGTGACACTACTGTTGAATCTGTTTTCGTTCTTCATTTGAAATGCCTCTTTGGGTTTCTGCTTCCTTCCTATTCCTATTATTATGACACTAAATTGGACTCATCACTTGACACTTGGACTACAGTTATTGCCTCCCAACTTACGTTCTCTGTTTTTCTGCTTGTTATCTGTTATATCCCTACCATTTCCCTAAAATGTCATTTTCACAAGGTCATTTTCCTGATCACGGATGTACAATGAATCCTTATTGTCCACTCCATATATTCCTTTCATTTGGTTTCTTAGTTGACTTTTAAGACCCTCCATAATTTGGCTTTACTGGGCTCCTCCTCCCACCTTACTTTTCACTTGGTACTACATATCTCTCATTAAGTTTCAGCTTAGTCAGACTGGTTATTATTATTATCATTCATTGTTCCATAAATACTTGTTGAGGCAACGTGGATACAACTGAGAGCAAAAGAGATGTGGCACCTGTGGCCATGATGCATAGAATCTGGAGGAGAAGACAGATATTAACAGAATAATTAAGAAAAAGTACAGAGACATAGATGAGTCTTCTCCTACTTTTTTTACAGTATGTGTGCGTGCATGTGTGCGTGCACAGACATGTACATGTACACTCTTGTTTTTATATCTTTGTATCTTTACTGTATGCTGTATCTATATGCTCTATGTTACCTGGAATTATTTTCTTCCTTTTTTTTTTTTTTTTTTTTTTTTTTTTTTTTTTTTTTTTTTTTTTTTTTTGCTGTACGCGGGCCTCTCACTGCTGTGGCCTCTCCCGTTGCGGAGCACAGGCTCCGGACACACAGGCTCCGCGGCCATGGCTCGCGGGCCCAGCCGCTCCGCGGCATGTGGGATCTTCCGGGATCGGGGCACGAACCCGTGTCCCCTGCATCGGCAGGCGGACTCTCAACCACTGCGCCACCAGGGAAGCCCTATTTTCTTCCTTTTCTACATCTGTACATACGCTGTAAGTCTTTTGGAACTCTAGTAAATTGTGCATCCTTAGTTAAGCTCATGTTGAGCTGAAGGTATTGCATTGGTCTGCAAACCACAAGTTTGGAAAACTGTTCAGTAGGACTTTAGACTTACTTTCCAGAAGGCTGACATTCAAGACTTTAGACTGAATCACAAATAGCAATGCTCCGCTGACACAACCAGCTCTGGTAATGAGGGGCAGGTTTGAAATATACTTTGTGCCAGAAACATGCAGGCACCTTCTATAAAAGTTTTATCACTGCCTACTTGGGAGAGGTTTCAGTTATGTATTTTGGAATGGTACCAGTTGAAGTTGAACAAAAAGGATTTATATTCTTTTTGACAGTTTCACTTTGAAACCACAGGAATGCATTTTGTCGTTTGAAAAGTTGACAGTATTGGAAAAAAAATAATGTGAAGAATGTATATCTGATCCAGGGTGGCGATGTCAGAGGAAACAGTGGAAAATTGGAATGGTGTTTTCTGAGGTGGCCTTTAGGATTAAACCCATGGCGTTTGAGATGGTGGTCAGCCATTGCTCTTCCTCCAGAGGAAACCAGCCACCAGTACACGTCTGAGATATATGCTGTATGACAAACTCTCATGTAAACCTCTTCCCTCCCTCCCGCCTTCCCTCTTTCAGCCTCTCTCTCTCTCTCTCTCTCTCTGGCTTATGTTGTCCTGTGTCACCATTTTCTGTCAGGGTCACCTATTAGCCTCTAGACTCTAGTTCCTGGATCCATTTTCTGGAGGCTTTCATTTTCTCCCAGTGTTAGTAACTTCTCTGTGATCTTGCCCCCCTACCCAGACCGATCTGTAGAGCTGATTATATGAACTTTATTTTCATGAGTACCCTCATCTTTCTTGCCCTACTGACCTTTCATTGAACCCACAGAGCTCCCTTATACCAACCACATAAGTGAACTTCTCAGTTCATAGAAATTCAACCTAGAAAACTAATGTATAATCCATTACTCTAATTATATATTTTGATGTTCCAGTTGTCCCATATGTGGCCAGAAGGAGTTCCTTCAGTCGATGTTCTGTGTCCTTTTGACTTGTCCCCATTATTCCATGTGCATTTTCTTATTTTCTGACATAAGATGTTACAGGCTCATCTTGTCCTTTTTCTACGTTGGCCCTGGAATCAGCCATTTCTTCATGAAGCCCTGATTCCTCCTAGTGGATAATGGTATTTAGAAAGTGAGATCTGCATGTTATGTGGGTTCACTGCTACTAGGATGGTATTGATTCTGGGGTCTCTCAGGAAATCTATTTGTGGTTTCTCTTCCCACCCTCTTTCTCTGTCTCTGTGTCTACACATGTGCACACATACGTAGCTGAGTTCATGTTTTCACCTCTTCTTCCAAGTCAGCACCTCAGAATTCCCTCTACTCTTCTCGCTCCGCATGTGTAACTTTCTTCTCTGACAATGAGACACTTAACTCTCCTCATTCTCCATCCTAGGACACACCAAAGTAGTTCATAATCACTAAGTCATCCTCTGTGATAAATAAACCTCCTAACTAAAGTTTAATATTTGTTTATAGTTCTTTTTGTCTTTAGTCTGAAAATATATAGTCCAAATATTGTGAGGTGATGTTATTTATTTGAAAATTTGTTTGTATTTCATTTTAGTGATTTTTAAAATCCCCAGTCTCATAGATTTTTTCATTTTTTGAATGTTAAAATATTAATATGGTTCAAAAGTAAAAATTTTATAAAGAGGAATTCTGAGCTAAGTTTAATTCCTACTCTATTCCTTTCAACCCTTTCCCACCTCCTTTTTCCTACCCTATTTCTACCTATTTCCACTTATCCCTGTTGGTAACTAAGTTCATTAGTTTATTTGGTTTATCTGTCATATGGTTCTTTTTTTCACAAATGAATAAATTCTCTCTCTCTCTCATCTCTCTTCCTCTCTCATCTCTCTTTCTCTCTACTCCTCCCCTCTTTTTCTTATGTAAAAGGTACTGTAGTCTCAAGGCTCTTCTGCACTGTGATTTTTCATTTAGCAGTATATTCTGAAAATAATTTCATATCAGTTTTAAGAGTTCTTCATACTTTCAGACAGCTGTATAGTGGTCCATTGTGTGGATGTTCCATGGTTTATTTAACTGTATTTCTATGTTTTACCTTTTATATTATTTCTGATGTTTTACAGTTTCTTAGAGTGTTCTCATAAATTACCTGGTGTGTGTATATGTATTTTTATATTATTGGTAGTGTATCTTTAGGAAATATTCCCTAAAGTGGGATTATTGCATCAAAAGGTAAACACATATATTGTTTTGTTAGATATTGTCCAATTCCACTCCACATAGGTTGTGCCATTTTGCATTTGTACCAGCAAGGTATGAACGCCTGTTTTCCCACAGCCTTGCTAACATAACAAGTTGTCAAACTTTTTAATTTTGGCTAATATGACAGGTGAGAAATATCTCAGCCCAGTATTTATTTGTATTTTTTAATTTTTAGAGCTTGTATGGTTTTATTTTTTTTATCCTGGCTGTCTGATATATATACATGGAATTCTGTATGTCATGAGGTGTGGATCTTATTTTATCTTTTCCCAAATGTCTCTCCAATTTTCCCAGCATCATTTATTAATACATCTCTTTTTTTAGCTCCAGTAATCTGAGATGTTACCTTTATTTGCTAAAATTCCATATTGGGTTTACTTCTATTCTAGTCCCCTCTGTCTATTCATACATCAGTGCCACAGTGTTTGAATTATAGAGAATTTAGAATTTAAATAGTTAGGCTTGCTTCCCACTTGTAACTTTTCTTTTTCAGTTTTTCTTAACTTTCCTTACATGCTCATTTTTCCACATGAACTTTTTTTTTTTTTTTTTTGCAGTACGTGGGCCTCTCACTGCTGTGGCCTCTCCCGTTGCGGAGCCCAGGCTCCGGACGCACAGGCTCAGCAGACATGGCTCACGGGCCCAGCCCCTCCGCGGCATGTGGGATCTTCCCGGACCAGGGCACAAACCCACGTCCCCTGTATCGGCACGCGGACTCTCAACCACTGCGCCACCAGGGAAGCCCTCCACATGAACTTTTGTAGCTCCATTAAAAAAAAAAAAAAGAGGGACTTCCATGGTGGCACAGTGGTTAAGAATCTGTCTGCCAATGCAGGGCATATGGGTTCACTCCTGGTCCAGGATGATCCCATATGTGCCACAACTACTGAGCCTGCGCTCTAGAGCCCATGAGATGCAACTACTGAGCTCACGGGCTGCAAATACTGAAACCTGTGCACCTAGAGCCCAAGCTCCACAACAAGAGGAGCCACCACATTGAGAAGCCGGCGCACCGCAACAAAGAGTAGCCCCTGCTTGCCGCAACTAGAGAAAGCCCGCACCCAGCTTCCCAGTGCAGCCAAAAACAAAACAAAAAAACAAACAAAAAGAAACCTTTTTGGTGTCTTTATTGGAATAGTTTTAAATTTATAAATTAACTTGAGGAGACATTACATCTCTATGATGTTGAGCCATTCTATCCAGGAACAAGGGACATCTTCGCATTTCTTCCAGGCTGTTTTTGTGTCTTTCAGAGGTGTTTTAAAGTTTTTCTCACATTGGCTTTCACTTTTTGTTAAGTTTATTCAAAGTAATATTTTATTTTCTGTTTTACTACTGTAAATGCATTTATTTTACCGTTGTATCCAGTCTACCAGATTATTGCTTGTGTATAAAAAGGGTATTGATTTCTGTATGTTAATTCTGTATTCTGATTCTTTATTGAATTCTTTTATTGCTTAAAGTAGTTTTATCATTGATGCTCTGTGATTTTTCAGTACCTCTGCAAATAGAGGTAGTTTTATTTCTTTTCACACTCTAATGCTATAATTCAGCAGTTCTCAAACTTTTTGGTCTCAGGACCCCTTTTGCTCTTAGATATTTTTGAATATGCGAATTATAGCTATCAATATTTACCGTGTTAGAATTAAGACTTGGGAAATTATATTTGTTAATTCACTTTAAAATAACAGTGATAAATCCATTGCATGTTAGCACAGCTTTTTAAAAATGAGTTACTGGGACTTCCCTGGTGGCGCATTGGTTAAGAATCTGCTTGCCAGTGCAAGGAACATGGGTTTGAGCCCTGGTCCAGGAAGATCCCACATGCTGCGGAGCAACTAAGCCCGTGAGCCACAACTACTCGGCCCACATGCCACAACTACTGAAGCCCGTGTGCTGCAACTACTGAAGCCCGTGCTCCTAGTGCCCATGCTCTGAAACAAGAGAAGCACCGCAATGAGAAGTCCACACACTGCAACAAAGAGTAGCTCCCGCTCGCCGCAACTAGAGAAGGCCTGCACGCAGCAACGAAGACCCAACAGAACCAAAAAGAAAATATTTTTTTAAAAAAGAATATATTCTCTAAAAGAAAAAAAGAAGAGAAATATACAGTTGTTTTAAAAAAATTAAAAGAAAATAAAAATGTGTTACTTTTACGAACTTAGTGACAAGATTGACATTGTTGTGCATTTTTATAAATCACTTTGACATCTGGCTTAATAGAAGACAGGTGAATATTTATATCTGTTTCTATATTCAATCTATTGCACTATTTTTTTCTGGTTGAACTATATGAAAATTATCTGACTTTATACAGATATGTAGCTGGAAAACAAAGGAATATTTTAGTAACATTTTCAGAGAATTATATTCTTCCTTATACTCCAAAACATGACGTGGTAACTTCTTAATGTTATTTGTAACATGGAATCTGAAACCATTTCAGTGTATTTTTTATGCTATGTTACATTAAAACCCCTTAGTGTGTCTTGCAGTTTGAATGGGTCTTTTACCCATGCATGACTTTGTTACATATGTTGTAGAGATACTGTTTCACTGATTTATGCAAATATTCCAAATGTTAACACATTTCATTAGAAAGTATTAAAGAATCACATTTGTTAAAATTGCTACTGATCTCATCAGAAAAGTCTTTAATTATTGGGAACTGTCAAACTCACGGTGGTAAATGTAAGGTTTCTAAAACTTGAATTTTGTCATTGGCAGCAAATCTTGCCAGTTGTTTTCCTTGAAGTTCACTTTATGCATTTTCTAAAAAATGTCTGCCAGATATCCAATCTGAATAACTATAATTTATCTGTCAAATTTTCTTTCAAGGGAAATGGTGTTCCATGAAATAAGTGCTAATTCAGCTCACAACCGAAACAATTGTACAAGTGATTTTACTTGAGACAAACATTATAATTTGGTGTGCAACATACTTTATGCATAGTTTCCTCTTTATCACACTGAATATTAAAAAGAAATGCACTTGAGGATTGAGATTTAATAATATTAATATTTTTTACTGCTTGATTAAGGACATTCTTAAGTGAAATTGCAATTTTTTTCTTCTAGTGCCTGACAGTAAAGAATACAATAGCTGCTAGTCAAGTTTGATGCCACTGCCCTGATTCATGCTAAGATGCCAGCAATTTTAACCCCTGTGCTTTTGCACCATCAGTACCAGTATCAGTACAGTAGAAAAAGCAGGTAATATCTTAGTATTATTGGGGGAAAAGCTCTGACATTGCCAAACCCCTTGAAAGACTCCTGGGAATCACCTGGGGTTTATAGACCACACTGTAAGAACCACTGATCTAATAGATTTTTCTTTTCTAATTGCATTTATTGTTGCCTCCACTGCAACATTAAATAGTAGTGGAGAAAGTGGATACATCTCTATCGTGCTCCTAATCTTAAGAGAAATATCTTTTGTGCTTTCCTATTAAGATAGTGGTTTTAAGACTAAGGTTTACATGTTTTACTATATTAAAAAAGTATATATCAATTCCTGTTTTCCTGAGTGTTTTTTAAATCAGAACCTGATGTTAAATTTTGCCAAAAGTATTTTATTTTTATTTTTTGTAATCTAGAGCAATACTCCAATCATTTTTCTCCTTAGATGTTTTGTCATATTGTATTATATTAATGGGCTCCCTAATTCATTGAATAATATATTTCTTGGAATAAATCTCACTTGGTTATGTTGTATACATATCTTAATGTAGCATTAGATTGTTGGATTTAGTTTGTTAATATTTTTGTAATGCTATTGGTAAGTGATATTGATCTGTAATTTTTTGTATTGTATTTACAGATTCAGATTTTAATGTTATACTTGCTTTACACAAAGATTTGGAAGCCTTATTTCATATTTTGTGCTTTGGAATAATTTATGTGACATGGGGATGATCTGGTCTTTTAAGGTTTGGTAGAATTCTCCAATGAAACTATAAGGGCCTGCAGGTATTTCGTTGGGAATTTTCTTGAAATTTTCTTTATTTATGAGTTATAACTGTCTTAAAGCATTGTAACTGTCTTGTAACATTCTTTATGTTAAAGTTTATTTTATCTGAGTATTGCTACTCCAGGTTTCTTTTGATTTCCATTTGTGTGGAATATCTTTTTCCATACTCTCACTTTCAGTCTGTATGTTTCCCTAGGTCTGAAGTGGGTCTCTTGTAGACAGCATATATATGGGTCTTGTTTTTGTATCCATTCAGTGAACCTGTGTCTTTTGGTTGGAGCATTTAATCCATTCACATTTAAGGTAGTTATCAATATGTATGTTCCTATGACCATTTTCTTAATTGTTTTGGGTTTGTTTTTGTAGGTCCTTTTCTTCTCCTGTGTTTCGCACTTAGAGAAGTTCCTTTAGCGTTTGTTGTAAAGCTGGTTTGGTGGTGCTGAATTCTCTTAGCTTTTGCCTGTCTGTAAAGCTTTTGATTTCTCCGTTGAATCTGAATGAGATCCTTGCCAGGTAGAGTAATCTTGGTTGTAGGGTCTTCCCTTTCATCACTTTAAATATATCATGCCACTCCCTTCTGGCTTGTAGAGTTTCTGCTGAGAAATCAGCTGTTAACCTTATGGGAGTTCCCTTGTATGTTATTTGTCGTTTTTCCCTTTTGCTTTTAATAATTTTGCTTTGTCTTTAATTTTTGTCAGTTTCATTACTGTGTGTCTGAGCATGTTTCTCCTTGGGTTTATCCTGCCTGGGGCTCTGTGCGTTTCCTGGACTTGGGTGGCTATTTCCTTTCCCATGTTAGGGAAGTTTTCGACTATAATCTCTTCGAATATTTTCTCGGCTCCTTTCTCTCTTCTCCTTCTGGGACCCCTATAATGTGAATGTTGGTATGTTTAATGTTGTTCTAGAGGTCTCTTAGGCTGTCTTCATTTCTTTTCATTCTTTTTTCTTTATTCTGTTCCGCAGCAGTGAATTCCACCATTCTGTCTTCCAGGTCACTTATCCCTTCTTCTGCCTCAGTTATTCTGCTATTGGTTCCTTCTAGTGTAGTTTTCATTTCAGTTATTGTATTGTTCATCTCTGTTAGTTTGTTCTTTAATTCTTCTAGTTCTTTGTTAAACATTTCTTGCATCTTCTCGATCTTTGCCTCTATCCTTTTTCTGAGGTCCTGGATCATCTTCACTATCATTATTCTGAATTCTTTTTCTGGAAGGTTGCCTATCTCCACTTCATTTAGTTGTTTTTCTGGGGTTTTATCTTGTTCCTTCATCTGGTACATAGCCCTCTGCCTTTTCATCTTGTCCATCTTTCTGTGACTGTGGTTTTTGTTCCACAGACTGCAGGATTGTAGTTCTTCTTGCTTCTGCTGTCTGCCCTCTGCTGTCATCACATATTATTCTTCTTCTTTATATTATAAATTCTTATATTATTATTATATTATTATTCTTTCTTGTGTCTCTATCATCTCTCCTCCTCTTATAAGGATACCCGTCGTATTGGATAAGGTCTACCTTAATTTTGTATGACCTCATCTTAACTTGATAATGTCAGAAAGACCCTATTTCCAAGTAAGGTCATATTCATAAGAACTGAGGATGAGGACTTCAACACATCTTTCTTGGGGACACAATTCAACCTATAACAGTCTATCTTATGCCCTTCCTAAATTCATATACTTTCTGTGTGTATAATACTTTCACCTAATCACATTGTCCTCAAAAGTCATAGCTCATGCTAGCATTAACTCGAAGTCTAAAATCTCATCTAAATATCATCATCACAAAAAGTCCCAAATATCATCACTTAAATCATCTGAATCAGTTATGGGTGAGACTTAGGGTGTGAATTCCTCTTTGTGGAAAACAAGTTTTCTGCTTCCAAAATACAGTGGTAGAGCATCCATAACATAGACATTTCCACTCCAAAGGGGGGGAATTAGAAGGAATAAAGGGATAACAGGGCCCAAGCAAGATGACAACTCAGTAGGGCAAGTTGAGTTTTAGGGCCATAGAATCATTGTCTATGGCCAGATACTCTGTCCTGTGGGACTGCTGGAATGGCAGCCTTGCTCTTTGGGCCCATCAGGGCGGTGGTCTTATTCTCTTGGCCCACCACTGGCTCAGGCCTCTGCATCCATGGCTCTGCACTCAAAGTTACTCTTCTTTCCTTCACCATGATAGGGCTAGTTTTTATATACCTTTTACATACTTTCTTCCACTCTTCTCTACAATTTCCATAGATAAATCTATACAATAGAGGAAAAGCAAAAGGAAAGGAAATGAGGAAAAACAGAAGGAATTAAGGTATAAAACCTGTGGTTGGAATTTAACATTTGTTTTATTCATTCAAAAGTGTGGGATGGAGAAAACCTTTTCCGAAGTACGTGCAGAGCCATTCTACTTTATGTACCTGGGTGCATTCCTTTAAACCAGTATTCTGAAGCCTTGATTCAGAGTCATGCAGATAACCTGATTTCATTGACTTCTTCAGTTTTTCCATGGCCTTAAGTATTTGCTAACATAATGCCGCACAAATGGCTTATATATTGCTGTGCTAAGCAGCATTTCTGCCGTCAGCAGTGCACCAGCAAATGAAGTGCCTCATAAGGGAACCATTGAATTAAATGGTACACATGGGACTGGCTTTGTACTCTTCCACTTTGGAATGACTTCACCTTCTCAGTTCCCAAGTGAGATAAAACTCCTTCCATCTGTGCTAGACTTGCATTCTGAAGGGTTTTGGGGATTTATGATTCTTAGATGTGGAAGGCAGGAGCAGTGAAGCACTAACCAAATGTAAATTGCTACACTGGCTTTTATAACTGTTTCTGTTGACTGGGGAGTTAATTGCCTGTGTACTTTGTTTTTAACTATTGGGCTTAACTGAAAACTGAGAAGTTGACAAAACTACAAAAAAGTTAGAAGAGAATAAAAGAAAAGGATGAAGAAAACAGGTTGAAATTCAGAATGCATTTTCAGAATTTTCTGAACTGAAGATGAAGATTTAAAAGATGACAGTGTTAATAGTGTGTCTTATAGATAATGGTAAAATGTATATAATTTGTCCCTATAATTTGGTTAGTGCATTGGGTCTGAGAGTTAATCCCTTGAAATGTTTCTGAATGAGGAGGCACTAATTCTTGTCTTGATAATAAAGGAAGAGAAATACATGCAAACAGGTGTTAGACACCAAGGAATCTTCACAATTTTTTATTCTAGAACCCACCTGTGGCAACGTTTGGAACTGTGGTTACAATGGAGGTCTCAGATTCAGACAGACTAGGGCCTGTTAATAAACTTTACTTATTTTAGTAAGAAATTGTTGGGAAATATCAATAATAGTACCTTATTAAATATACACTCCACTTTGTAAATATTTGTTACCTAATGTCTGTTTGTTGGAATATTTTCCTCTGGAAAACCTGAAGAACATATTGATAGCACTACATAATCTTTAATGCCTTAGAAGCCAGTATGTCTAGTAAACCAGTAAAAGCTATTCTTTCTTTTCAGAAATGAAACAGTGTAGCATACTAAAGAAAAATGTAAATGACATTTCATTCATCTTAATTTAGTAATAATGCCGTACATGATTACTTTCCATTTGCCATCCCTAGCTCACTGGAAATGTTAAGATCATTCTGCCTGGTACTTTGATTGAGACGCTTATAAATTAGTTTTGCTTTGTTGTAAATAATGTGGATACTAAGATGCGTTCTGTTTCCATTGCTCATCCTGCTGTACAAATATTCAGTGGTTTTCAGACTTTTTGATTTGGCCTTGCTAATCCAGCTCCTGGATCCCACTGTGTCTCTCCAGGTACAGCCCTGAAGGTCAGGCTGTTACTTCTTAAATATATTATCCAGCCCACTCTTTTTTAACAGGTGTAGGATTGTGTAATATCTGTGTTTATTACCTTTAACTTTTAAAAACTTTTCTCTTCTAGCCAAGCTCTTCTTTTACTTCTCATTTCTATTCCAAGCACTTCCCTTCTTTTTATAGTTGTCCCCTATAGTAATGACTCACATTTATTAAAACTAGAATTTTTATGGTTGCTGAAAAAAACACAGAAGCAAAGCCATGTATACTGAAATTAGCATAAGGGAACTCAAGTTTGGGGAGGCATCTCAGTGTTTCTTTCTGCTCCTTGGACAGTTTAATAAGTAGCTGTAGAACAGAGACAGACAAAAATCAAAGAACACCAGCCTACCCTAGGGATACCATATAGGATTTTTAGTCTAGTGAGATTGATCCTACTGTATCTCTGATAGGATGATGCTTAGAAATTAGAACCTGGGAATGTTTAGGAAACAGTTAACGGTCTGTACTATTGGGTTGAGTGTTACTTTCTGATATCCTTCTTTCCTTCATAGATGAAACCAAGTTGACTCAGTGCTAAGGTGTTTCACTTTGACCAATTGATGTCTGCATGGTTAAGGTCTTAACCTGGCTTTTGGAAAAACATCTTTCTTTTAATTACCAAAGATAATCAAGCAGAATAGAATGGAATGCATCAATCTACACCATATTGGAAGGACACCAGACTGTCACATACCATGTCTGGCATGCCCAAATTATGATAAATGCCCAAATTATGATAAATAATAATATAATAATAAATGCCTGTTTCCATTTTTAAAACAATACATTCTCTCTACTGGGTAAATACTGCTTTAGATCTGCCACAGAAAAGAGAAAGGAAGACCATCTTTTCTTAGGATGTAGTATGACACATTCAGCTGTATTTTCAGTCATTTTTTTTCTTTGCTGACTTGTTTGTCGTCTTCCAGTTAGTTAGACACATGTCGCACTTTTCTACCAACTAGTGTTGTTTTGGTGTGATCTACTGGTTTGGATCTATCTAAGCTTTATCATAATTAGAGATGAAGACGAACAAGATAATTGTCTCTATGAACCTATAGCAGAAAACTAGACTGACGTAAACCGTACTCGAAGAGGTGTGAGAGCACATTAAACTATGTAGGGAATAACATGAACCTTAAGAAGGGCTAAAAGCAATGACTCTGAAGAGCAGTTGCCACCCCTGTCTATGGCTTTTGTTAGTATTTCTGGCCTGTTTCATCCCAGGCTCTGCACTCCAGGTTAGAGACTTGGGTCACGCAGGCTGTGTTCTCCACAGTGTTAGAATGTGACATTATTTTGAGAAGAACCTATTTTTACCCAGGTTCAAAAAAGATCCTTTGCTCTCTCTGGGATTTGGTTCAAAATAATATGTGGGAGTGGTGGTACAGAAAAAATAAGACTGGCAATGAATTGATAATTGTTGAAAGTTAATAGGGGTTTACTCTTTGCTCTACTTTGTGTATGTTTGAAATACTCTCTAATAAAAGGTTAAAACAAAATAACAAAAACAAAAAAATGGAATCAAAAAAATTATTAAAAAAAGAAAAAGTCTTTTTTTTTTTTTTTGGCCACATCATGCAGCTTGTGAGTTCTTAGTTCCCCAACCAGGGATTGAACCCAGACCAGTGGTAGTGAAAGTGCCAAGTCCTAACCCCTGGACCACCAGAGAATTCCCCCCAAAACTCCTTTGTTAACATATGGCATCCAAGAATAGAGTATGTATATATAGTGCTGTGGTTTTAAACTTAGAGATTCATAGAATGCCTTTATCAGAATCACCTGGGGCACTTTTGGCAAATACATTTCTGGGGTCCCATCTCTGGAGATTGTAATTCAGTAGATCTGAGGAGGGAAACAGCTTTCCAGTGATTCTGATCTGCTGACACATTTGGGAACCATTGTTAACTGGCTGGATTGTGTCATTAAACTCATTTGGCAAAAACGGAATTTGGTGAAGATGTAAAAAAGATAGAAAATGGTAAAATTAGTGAAATTGACAGTGTTTCTTAAGGTAGAACTATGACACGTTTTCGCAATTTACAGCCTCTGATGTTGGTTTCCTTGGAATGAGATCTAATGAGAATTCATAGAACATTAAAGCTGAAATTTTACTTAGACATCTCTTGTCCAGTCTCTTCATTTTATAGACAAAAAATTTTTGGCATTCAGTTGATTTTATTTTCTAATGAGTAACAGTGTAGGCAAGCGGGGACACATTAGAAATTCTACTTTTGCCTGTTAGCTAGGGAGTTAATAGTTGTCTTAAAACTGGTTTGAATGCACACACTTCTGCTCTAGTCTTTCTCCAGGTTCGTTTTTTCAGGTATCTCAGTGGTTCTCAAGTTTAATATGTAGAAGAATTACCATGCAAAGTTGTATATACATATCTATATACTGTACTTTAAGGCAGATTGAAGGGATTTTCTTAATTTTAATTATGTAACATTTGACTACAGGTGACCATAGAGCTCATCCCCAACGTAAGATGTGAGTGCTGTAGTAAAATACCTGTCTCACTGTCATTAAGTGATTGGACATGTTACAATGGAGGAGGGAGAATAAGTAACCGGAAATGGATATTCCTTCAAGAAGAAAAGGATAATTACTGACTAGTTCCTAAATTTCCTCTAAAATGAACAGAGGCCAAAGATGTATTAACTAAGCATATAAGCAGAAGTCATATATCAAAATACTTTACTCTCAAAGGACACAGTGGCTGTTCTCTTTTGCTAAGAGGGGGTAGTACCAGGCATCTAGCTGTAGGGCAATTTCCTGGAACTTTGACAGCAAGAAAATGACTGGGCAGAGCTTCTGATTTGACATCATTTGGGTTTAGTGTCGCGTGTTCTGAGCCAATTACAGACAGGCCATAGACAGCCTCCTGCCTGTACTCTGGACCGTGTTGCTAAGGTGTTGCTTTATTTTTTAAACCTATACATGATAGTTCAAATATAATATGGTTCCCATGGAGGAAATGCAGTCGTTCCATGTATAAAAACATTTAAAGAGAGTGGTTTCCTACTAGAAATCAAAGGGCGTATTTTGTCTATAAGAAACTAAAATGGAAATTATTGAAAGGACAGTAGGCCACTTGTATAAAATGACAACTAGAAGTGACAGTAGATTTATTTCAAGGTTTGGCCAATAATAATAATACCCCCAAAGTTTAGGTATTAAACTAGTCACTGTGTGGATAGTTAAACACTTTTATGAATTTAAATAGGGAGTGTGTTATGAGTAGAATTTGGAAGAAGTATTAAAATAAGAACCTAAAATTGAATTAATTGTCAGCTCATTCTGTTATTACCATTTACCCCAGACCTATAATGATCAATTTTCTGCTACTGGAGACATATCCTCTTCTGCTTTGCTCAGTCTTCTGTCATCATGAAGCTTCAATGCATCTGACAATAGAATTGGCAGCAGGAAGTGCAAAAACTGCTGGGACAGGTCAGTTTCAGTTTTTAGATAAGCAGTGCGATTTCTTTCATACTCTGTAACCAGAGCCAGAAGGTACACTGTCTGAAGGAAGCAAGGTCCAAGTGGGAAGAACCTGAGCATTGAGTCAGGCCTGGGTCCAGTTATGATTGTTTCTGAAGAACTGGGTCACCTCAGGCATTCAGCTTCTGTGTGACCAGTTCTCCTTATAAAGTGGTATAAATACTACCTCCTTTACTACTGCATAAAGTTCTTGTGAGAATAAAATGTGATACTACGTGTGAAAAGGGAAGTACAAGAGAAATATGAAGTGACATTTTTTACTCTGCTTTTATGTATTTGACTTTTCCATCCTAAACTTTTTTTGTTTTAATTTTAAATAACTAAAAGAACTAAGAATAGAATTACCATATGATGCAGCAATCCCACTACTGGGCATATACCCTGAGAAAACCATAATTCAAAAAGACACATGCAACCCAATGTTCATTGCAGCACTATTTACAATAGCCAGATCATGGAAGCAACCTAAATGCCCATCGACAGACGAATGGATAAAGAAGATGTGGTACATATATACAATGGAATATTACTCAGCCATAAAAAGAAACGAAATTGGATCATTTGTAGAGACGTGGATGCATCTAGAGACTGTCATACAGAGTGAAGTAAGTCAGAAAGAGAAAAACAAATATCGTATATTAACGCATATATGTGGAACCTAGAAAATGGTACAGATGAACCAGTTTGCAGGACAGAAATAGAGACACAGAAGTAGAGAAAAAACGTATGGACACCAAGGGGGGAAAGCAGCAGGGGGTGGGGGTTGGGGTGGGATGAATTGGGAGATTGGGATTGACATGTATACACTGATGTGTATAAAATGGATGACTAATAAGAAAAATAAATTAATTAATTTAAAAAAAAAGTTATAATCCTGTCGTATGTATCTTCATTCCAGATGTGCAAGTTGGGGAATGGGCAGGAATTGGTGTGAAGTGACAGAGAGGCCAGGACAAAAGGATCTGTCTCATGGTGAAGAGCTGACTAGGTAGAAATGACAATGCAAATCTCTTATTTTTAAAATAGTTTTTCTTCATATTATTTTTAGAGGGAATATTGTACAAATAGGATACTGGGAGATTTGTTCAAGTATTACAAATAATTTACTTATTCAGGATATAAGTGCAGTCTACAGATATTTGCAGTGTTTTGTTTCTAGAATAATCCAACACACGCTTTTGAGTTAATACTGAACAGAGAGAGCAAATGAGTTCTATACTTTTATTTTTTGGCATAAATACATGATTTACTAATGGCTTAAACCTGGTTAGATGCCAGAGAAGCAACTACATTCTTGCTATTAATATTTCATTGCTCACTAATAGCTTTTTGCATAGGAATAGAAATTTCTAGTGTTGTGAGGTGATGTAATAACAGTTCCTTTTGTTGATGTTATAAATGATGGAATATTGTTTTTATAAACAACTTGACTTTTAAATTTTATTCGTGAATCTGACCTAAAATATCTCAACATGGTAAGTAGAATATTTTCTAGCCTATATGTTATATAAAATGTTCCACTGATATTGCTTTACAGTCCTGTGGAATTTTTCTAAACACAGGAGTTTAGCCTTGTTGTGGTGTTTTGTCCAGTAACTAAGACCTTTTCTCTAGATAATTACTTCCTCTCCTTGTCTGGGGAGTTGCAGAGTCTGAAGAAAGGCTATTCTAATAAGCTCGTCTGTTCTTCTCTTGAAGCTTCTTGAACCATGTTATCGTTTTGTTTATAGTCTGTTGGTAACCCAGTACCTTGGCTGTATCAAGTTTGCTTCTCTGAGACTAAGTCATTATATTGTAAAAAACAAAAACAAAAACAAAACTTGATATCCCCAGGAATTAATTTATTATATTGGGTGCCTTCTTAATATTTTAAAATTGCCAATCACAAATATGGCTAAATGACTCCACCATTTACTAGTTATGGACCTTGAGAAATTTAGAGAGCTCTTCTGTGATTCTGTTCCATTGTTGGTAAAAAGGGAGATAACAGTAGTACCTAAAAGATTTGTTATGAAGATTTAACAAGTTCCTTACGTTTAAGTACTGAACATAGAGAGCACATAGTAAGCACCTGATAAAAATTAGCTGTCATTGTTATTATTATCAAGTGTGAAGATAGTACTGTTATTGTAAAAGATATGGATGTTGGAGCAGTATTTGTATTTACTCAAATACTTGAATGGGCAAGTATTTAAAAAAATGAATCATTGTGTTTATATTGTTTACCTGTCTCATAAAAATAAGATACAAAATGTGGATAAGCCAATCTCTACTTGAATTTTTATATTTGAATTCTGTATAATTCTGTATAATTTGTTGTGTAAGACAAAAAAAATACATAGATAATAGAACCAGAGAGAACATTTAAAAATTAATAGCATTACAAACATTTTGAATGATACCAAAGAACCATTTATTTTGTGCTTCCTTAATTGTGATTCAGTTGGCTATTATAGTAGATGATTTTGGTTGTCCCCAAAAACCATTCCCCACCCCCTCTTCCTCTTCCTTGTTAACAGAGTTCTGATTCTATTCGGGTATCTGCTTTTCTCTCAGTGACGCAGAGTTAGATCCTGATAGATCTTATTCAATTTGGTGCACCCTCCTATTCCCCTTGCTGGTAATTGATTTAAGCAAGCGTGTGTTATAAAGCTGTAACAAATGAAAGGGAGGGAAAGTCTGCTGAAGGGATTCTGAGAAATGTTTTATTTGCTCTAAAATGGGAAAGCTCTCCTTTCCTGCTTCTGGGCACTATGATGCTTGGAACTTTTGTAGCCATCCTGTGATCATGAGGTCATAAGCTTCAAGACAAAATTGATACGTGAAGATGGCAAAGCAGTAAGATGAAGCTAAACTTGGGTCCTTGAAGATGATGTTAAAGTATTGAATTAACCAACATTGGAATCACCAAGCACTTGAGATCTTTTGTAAGATAATAAATTCCCTATTACTGTCATTTAGTTGAGTCAGAGTTTTCTGATACAGATAAAAGCATCCTAAAAAATAAAAGCATCCTAAATAACATTAGCTGAAAGCATCCTAAATAATATTACTCATCGTATATTTTTGTTTTCTTGTAATGGCATGTTAAAAATTATATAAATGGAAAATATAAGTAATTTATAACTATGTGGGATTCTGTAGATGCTTAAATACTTATACAGAATATTTTCTGAAAATATAGTAGCATTTGACATCTTAAATAGAAGTAGAACCACTTCCTATAGTGTTATCATAGCAATACTTGACAATATTTTTTAATTTAAAAAAACTGTTAAATTTTTTAACTTTGAAAATTTATTTTTTAACTTTAAAAATTCTTTTACTATATATATGCTATATGTATAGTGAACTGCATAAATCTTAGATTAAACTTTTATCAGTTCTTATAAAGTGAACACACCTGTGTAGACCACCACCCAGTTCAAGATATAGAACATTACTAACTTCCCAGAAGTCTTCTCTGTACTCCCTCATGTCAACATGGTCCCTTCATCCCAGGGTTAACCACTTTTCTAAACAGAAAAATTTTCCTATTTTGAGTGTTATATATTTGAGTCATAATACGAACCCTGACTTCTTTTGCTTAACGATTTGGAATGAGACTTATTTACGTTATGCGTAGCAATAGCAGTTTATTTTAGTTTCTACTTAGTATCCTATTGTGTGGCTATACCACAGTATATCCATTCTATTATGTCAGATGCTGGATTTTTGATTACTATGAATAATGAAGCTATGAACATTCTCATACATGTTTTTCATTGTATATATAGCCATATGTTTCTATTGTATATATTGGATATAATTAGGAGTGGGATTGCTGGGTCATAGTGTAGCAAATGTCCCTCTTTAGTAGATATTGTCAGAGAGTTTTCTTTTTTATATATGAATTTATTAATTTATGTATTTATTTTTGGCTGTGTTGGGTCTTCATTGCTGCGCATGGGTTTTCTCTAGTTGCAGATAGCAGGGCTACTCTTTGTTGCTGTGTGTGGGCTTCTCATTGTGGTGGCTTCTGTTGCAGAGCATGGGCTCTAGGCGCGCGGGCTTCAGTAGTTGTGGCGCACAGGCTCAGTAGTTGTGGCACACGGGCTTAGTTGCTCCACGGCATGTGGGATCCTCCTGGACCAGGGCTTGAACCCGTGTCCCCTGCTTTGGCAGGCGATTCTTAACCACTGCGCCACCAGGGAAGCCCGCCACAGAGAGTTTTCTGAAGTGATTATGTCAATATATAGTTCTGCCAGCCATTTTACACGAATGTAAAATTTGTTCCACGTGCTTGCCAACATATAATATTGTAAATTTTAATTTTAGCCTATCTGATGTTGTATGGTGCTATCTCGTAGTTTTAATTTTCATTTTAATTATCATTTTCCTGATAACTAATGAGGTTGAGTACCTCAATCTTTTAGAGTTCTTATGTACACAATTTTGTGATCTCTGAATAATATGTTTATTTCTTCCTTTCTGATTCTCATCCCTTCAATTTGTTTTTCTTCCTCACTGCACTGGTTAGGAATTCAAGTACAATATTGAATAAAAGTAGTCATACAAAGATAACAGACATTCTTGTTCCCATTTGGGAATATTGGGAAAGCCTTCAATATTTCACCATTAAATATGACATTTGCTGAAGGTTTTTTGTGGATAAATTTATCATATTAAGAAAGTTTCCTTCTCCTCATTTGCTAAGCTTTTTTCCAAGAAGGTGTTGAATTTTATCAAATTCTTTTCTGGATTTGGTGCACTACTAGAATGATCATACAAGTTTTATACTATATTCTGTTAACATGTTGAACTGTATTGAATGGCTTTTAATATTAAACTGATCTTGTATTTCTGGAATAAATCCAATGTTTTCTAATAAATTGTCATTTTATGTATCGCTAGATTCATTTTGCTTCACATGTGTGCAGCTTAGAAATCAGAAGTGCTTTTGGGAAAAGTGTCTACAGAAAGTTAGCTTGCTTCTTTTTCGTTCTTCTACTCTTGGGTCTAAGTCCCTCAAGTTCTGTCTGCTTTAGTAGCATGGAACTCCAGTTTTTGTCACCCTAGGTCAGGAAGACCAGTGTAGCCTCTAGGTTACACATTTTGTTTGAACTCTATGTAGACTTGCAAGTATCTTGAAAGGAAAAAAAATGTAATTAGAGCATTCACCTCAGTGGAGTTTCTTTTATCAGGACCTTGGCCCCTCATGTCCTGGTTGTTTTGGTTACTTTCCTTCAGACAGTTAGGATTTTTGTTGTTTGTTTGTTTGTTTTCTTTTATATAGGTCTTAGAGTTAGCCTCAGCAAGAGGGTTAGTTTGAAACAAGTTATCATTTAATGGCTAGAAGTGGGACTTCCACAGTATGTTTTAAAAGGCTCTGTGCGAATCTCTTGCAGCATTTATCTAAAGTTCAGTCCATCCTTAGTATATATTCTGAAAAAAATACAAACAAATGAAAAGTAAGCATATGAAGAATCCACTTTCTGACCCCCCCTTTCCCTTAGATGCCTCCACTTTTCTCTCCATAACCAGCTGTGATTGTACTGACAGAGTTCCTGGTACTTAGTTGCTCCTGTTTTCTCTCCTAGCATCTTTGATGATAAAAATATACAGTACCTCCATGTCTTCTTGAAAACTGCTAAAATCTAGCATACATATCTGTCTGAGTATAATTTATTTTGTTTCTTGGGTAATAGCCCTCTAAAATAGGGTGCTAAATTACTTATACAGTTCTTATTTCTTGCACTTCATTTTCATTGTTAAGCCTTGAGATATATATCCTGTCTCTGGCCCTTTAAATACCTAAAGGAGCATTTAAAAGTCTAGATGGCAGCAGTGACCCTCCGGATTTGCTATTAGTCCCTCCTGTTTCTTATTGTTGTTTCTTCAGCTCTGTAGTCTCTTGCCTTCTCTGGAGCCTAATACTTACGTGATACTCTTTTTCTTTAATAACTCACAGAGATGTAGACTATTTTTCAGTTTTACTTTTTACAACTGTTTTTTTAATAAGTAATTTAGTTTTTTTTTTTTAATTTTGGAAGGCACAGAAAATTGCAACAAGGAAAATAAAAAGCACCTGAATCTTACCATCCTAAGAGAATCACTGTTAAAATTTTGATATAGTGGGGGGTGGGGGGGTGGGATGAATTGGGAGATTGGGATTGACATATATACACTAAAATGTATAAAATGGATAACTAATAAGAACCTGCTGTATAAAAAAATAAAATTCAAAAATTCAAAAAAAAATTCTGATATATACTCTTCAAGAAAAAAATGTAATCCTTTCTGTTGTTTCAGACAATTGTTCTGTCTCTGGAATCTATCCTTTTTTGCTGATGGTTATATAGGGACAGAGATTAATACCCTTCTTTCCCCCCAGGATTTGTTGTGTATAAATTGTAGTGTAAGGGTGATGTCTAAGTTCTTTCATTTTTCCAAATAACTCATATTATGTGCCACAAGGCTCATAATATTGCATACTTATTGGTATCAATGCAGTCATAGTAGCTCAGTGCCTCTAATGAAGAGAAGTTTTCATTGCCAGTCTCAGCCCTACGGGATAAGTGAGTCTCTACCTTTCTTCACCTAAGGAAGGGACTGCATCTTCTTAGGTCTTCTGCTTGATAGATAAAATACTCATCAGGTCAAGTAAGCATCAATGAAATTCTCTGTTTGAGCAAAATGGGATTTTTTCATATGACTAGCAAACTTTCTGTTTTCTAGGAGAGTGAGATTTAGATCTTGGTCATATGGAGGTAAGTTTCGGATGCCTTAGTAGCCCCTTTTAATCTGCTCAGGTATTAGAAGTGAACATTGTTTGCCTCTTTAAGCAATCACTAAATATCTAGAATTTCTGAAATTTGATGTTCAGGCATTTTAAGAGGTAAAGAAAATCATGACTCCCACTTCTAAATTTTCACTTAATTGGAGGAGAAAGAGAGTAAAGCAGATGACTAAAACCTGATAAGTTTCCTGATTCATTTAATTTTTGTTCAAACCACTTAAAATTGAATATAAAAGACCTGTTTTGACTTTATCTATTACTATCTATATGTTCTCATGAAGATATTAAATTGCCTGAATCTAATCAATACTAGCATAAGTCAGTTATTCTGCTTACAGATATAATATTACTAATTTTACACCACATGACTTATTTAGTGTATGGCTCTATGTCTAGTTTGATCATAAAATCCTAGATTTGGGATTTTTACAAGTCATCCTTGATTTATCAAAATCTTTTTTCAGTAGTTTCTAAACTTTAGAATGCAGAAAGATCATCAAAGGTGCTTTTGAATAGTTCAGACTCCTGGACTTGGTTCACAAAATATTTTGAATAGATCTAAGTGGGTCTCAGAAAGCTTGACAAGTACTCCTGACAGTTCTGAGGGAGGTGTTACATGGACCATTTTTTGTGTAACTTACATGACTCCTAGCAGGTGGTTATTTACCTTGCTAGAAGATACACATGCACTATGGCTTCTGGATCATTGAAAATTGTCAGTACATTTCCAAGAAAGAGAAAAAAAATTCATCATTTCACAAAGAGGGAGGAGCTATTAAATTACATTTTTTACTTAAGATCGTATGCACATCAAAGATAATTAGTAATAGAGGCTAGAGTATAACTCAGACCTCCTACACGAATCTGAAACTACTAGGTCACCTTTGTTTTCATTGGTATCTGAGTTTCTGTTATTGCTTTGTGCTTGGCATTCTTCTCAGAAGAGACATTCATCAAGATTCACTACTTTAAAGGTTCAACCATCTGGAAACACTCTTTATATTGTGCAGCATTAAATTCAAAATAGATCTCAAAATATGGAGATGTGGAGAATTCACTGATGGTATTTTTGAGTTATTTTGTTTGGGGCTGGAGATCAAAATAAGAATTAATTACCTTGATTTTTTTAAAAAAAGAGGTTGCAGAATCTCAGACTCCACCTGCTTTATGGTTTGATTCATTCATGGATAAAATATTCCAAAGGTTTTATATTTTTAAAAAGTGTCTAAACTTGAAGCATTTATACCATGATTAAGCATAGGAATGCTAGTTTTATTCATAGTTATTATATTCAAGTAATGCAGCTGCTTTCTCTGAAATGAATACTATTTGCTATACATGACTTTGTCTTGAGGTAGAGGCCAGTGTCAGTTTGACAGGTAACTATGGATAGACTCCATTTGTCCTGTATTGCCAGAGCAGATATCTAACCTCTCTCAGTGGTCCCATCAGGCAATATTCTGCAGACAGAGACGAAAAGAACCCTCCTGCTAGCTGATCAGTGGGAGTTCTACTAAGCCTCTCTCTGATGAAGGTCTTTCTCTTGCCCATCTTACTGTGTGGCAAGGCTCTTGACAAGATTTCTGACTTCTATCATAGAACAGAAGTTAAAGACATCTTGGTAGTACTTTGATCTCTTGTGAAGTCAGGCAGCAGGAGCACCCCACGTGATTTGCCTGGAAAATATCCATGTTTCTAGTGTGGATTGTAGCCTGTAATGTAGCCATTTGTATTTTTATAAATAACAAATTTAAACAAACCAGATTAAAATATTACAAAGGAAGTAAAAGATTTGTCGATTAAGCATGGAGAGATATCAGCTCTATTTTCATAATTCTTATAATTTATGGCCATTCATAATGCAAATATACTAATGACATGTCTGCTTGTTTTTTGTTTGTTTCTTTTTTGAGGTTATTCATATTAGCTAAATTTCTCTTCTGAAAATTGAAATTTGCTGGCTCATATTGGTTTTTCACCGTAGTTTGTATTTCAGCTATATAAGATACCCTAATAGAGGATTTTCTTATTTTACAGATCGGGAAACCAAGGCAGAGATAGCCCCAATAACTAAGTGTATCCCAGAAAACCCTCAGATGAGGTATTGGGTATTATCATTCATTTTAGCAGCGCTAAGGCATTGGGCAGCAAGATATCTGTATGGAAGTATGTGTAGGGGGGCAAGTGATAGGTTCCTAGAAAAGGAATAACCTTTGCTAGGACTCATCTGCCTTTCTTTCCTCATCCTCCTGTACAAAACAAGAATACATGTTTTCATATACATGTGCTCATCCTGGACTTCAGTTTCTTTCATTCATTCATTTGTTCATTCATTCACTAATTCACATAACAAATATTTGGTTGTCAGGTACTCCCAGTCCAGAAGACTGTAGATAAATGATTTAAAATGAGTATTACAAGACATAATAGAAATACCATCAAAATGCTAAGAAAAAATAGTTCTATCTCCAAGTGAGATGGGGACTCTTACACAGAAGAGTCTACGAGCCTGAACAGGTGTTTGCAGAGAAAGCTGGCATCCTACCTGTGTTCTCACTCTAAATCTCTCCTAAGCAGGAGATACGCCTGTGAAGAGAAGGAATTCTTGGCATTCTATTTAAAACTTGCTTTTCTTTGTTGCAAGTAGGGTATCTAACATTTGAAATTAAAATGTGACCCCTTTCAGAAGTCTCCTACTGAGACAGAATGAGGGAAAATCTGTGTGGCCGCTTCAGCAGAAGGCTGTGGATGGCAGAGGTAGCAAGTAAACAACCTTATTTTCATGTTAAAGTGTCCTGGAGAGCTGGGGTGGGGGGTTCCAATGGCTGTCCTGGGACAAATGGTAAAACCTC
Organism: Mesoplodon mirus; assembly: GCF_964341445.2. Lineage (NCBI taxonomy): Eukaryota > Metazoa > Chordata > Mammalia > Artiodactyla > Ziphiidae > Mesoplodon > Mesoplodon mirus. The sequence continues at coordinate 10,838,947 of NC_138979.1, read as the reverse complement.
AAAGTCAGACAATACAGGATTACGAAGATTTGGGGAGGGGAGGGAGTTGGGGGTGGGTTCAGGCTTCCCGAATTGCGCCAAATAGTGTCAGATAATAAAAGGACAAGGGACAAAGGCGTAAAGGTAGCTACTCTCTCCTTGTATTTGAATTTCCACGTTTCCTTTGAATCAGATGGGGACTTGCTTCTCTTTAGGCTGACACCCAGGTCTGATATAGCAAAGCAGCCATATCCATAGTTTTTTTGTTCGTTGCTTTCGTTGTTGTTGTTTTTTAAACTGTGGATAAATAGCCACTTCTCAGAATCACTCAAATACCTACTTCACTCCTCTCCCGGTCCTGGCCCTTTGGTATGAAACACCTGGACATCCCCAACTAAAAGAGGATCTCTGGATCTGCAGGAGACCCCCCAGGACCATGCTCTAGTACTGTGGCCAGCATTGTTTGGTATCCATGCCATACCGTCATTAAATATTTTGAATATCAGTACAGTGAAACCCATGGTGATAAAGTTAAGGCCATCAGTTTAGTTAATGAAGAACTAACACTACCATCTTCACAGTGAGCTCAGCAGTGTCCTACAACTGTGTAGGGAAGTCCTTGAATTAAGTCTGATAAAAAAGTGAATTTTTGAGGTAGAAATTAAAATTAAGCAGACAAAGAAATTCAGGCAAAATTCTAGGATATTTCTTGGCATTCATTTTGCTTTAATATGGTATCTCAATTTCTAGAACCTTTTTTAAAAGTATATAAGCTTTTTAATATGTTTATGTTAATATAATTTTAATAAGTCTGTAGTATTAAGAATAAAAGGCAAATATGGCTTTGCTGATTGGTTGCTTCTGCCTTTCCAGCCATCAGAACCTGAATATCAAAGGCTCAAATTATATATCCTTATAATCCTTCCCACCATTAAAGAGATGCTTGTCCCAGATTAAAGGCACAGATTCTAGAGATCTCTTTCATTTCTAACAGGATAAAGCTGACTAATGAGATAATTTCACAGTGTGTTACCAGCCATCGAATTTTTTTTATTGGTATCTGATGTATCTGACTCATGTTTTAGATATCTAAGGAAGCAGAATATGTGTTGAACGGCTACTTTGTGTATTACATTCCTGATTCTTTCTGAAGTTTCTTAGTATTGAACATGGCCACTGTAAGAATATAAGAGAATTAAATATATGCTCAAAGAAATAGATAAAAATATAAACCAGATGACATATACAGTGCTAGAAAGAAATCTAGGGTAGTCGTTTCTAAACTAATACTCTGCAGCTTTGCTTGTATTTCTTCCTGTCCTATTACAGTATTGCTGTGACAATACCTATTACATCTCCACTTTTAACAACCCTGTTAAAATTCTGCAGGAGCAGAAATGACTACAACTGTCTCCAGTTTAGGGGAAATAGATTTCTGCCGTTGATTACTTTGTTCTTCAAGAAAATCCAATTTTTTATTGAACAGTTAATTTTTGTAGTACTTAAGCTTATTATTTAACACTTTTGTAGCACTTGCTACTTAAAAAGTGCTTTACAACGATTATTTCCTACACCTCACTTTTCTAAGGTGGATTTAGCCTAATTAGAGCTGTTGAACCTAGTGTATAACTGAGGCCAAGTTTTCTGTTTTAAATCATTAAAGGTTCCCATTACTGATTTTTTTGTAATAAAAGTTGGGACCATAGCCTAAAAATGAAACAGAATTCAGAGCTTTGAATGTCTGCCTCCCTGGGCACATTATGCTTGCTGTGTCTTATCGTGGGATTGGAAGAGGATCTTCCCCTCACTACTGAATCACAGCATTGTCTTCTGCAGGAAGGCTCAAAAGTGATGAAGTGGTGATTTACCAATGTCAAGTAAATCTTTTCAGGTCTAAAACACAGATTTTTAATTCAATAATGAAGTGCTTTCATTTGTGAAATCCTTGAATATCTTGCTTCAATTACCTTGGTGACTTAGGCTCTGTCTAGGAAACTAGGAATATGTTTTCATGTAAATAACTATTTTATTCATCTTGTTATCCTCACGTTAAAATATATAGTGAGTACTTAATTATTTTATTAAAAAGTGATAATCATGATCATCTTTGCTTCCTGTTCCTAAACCTAAATATAAATTTTCTTATTCACGAAAGATTGATGTAATTAACTAACATTTGTGGCTGATCATTTGTTTATTTAATAGGTTTATTTAAAGTACTTCTTTACTCTTGCCAAATGTAGTTCTTACCTGTTATCACTGGAACAATACCAATTTTGTGTTAACATATTGTTAGAAATCACCAATACATTTTCTTCATGAAGTTTAGCATTATTTATAGCAACTTGCAATAAAAATTGGTCAATTATACATTATTTTGGGGATGAAAATCAGGAAATCATTGTCATTTTTCAGATATCAGATCTTCCTCATCTCCCAATAGGAAAACAAATTGTTGACTACAGTTAAATTGAATTATTTGGGTATACTAGGGAAATAACCAATCCAAACTGGTAAAATATTTTGGGTCTTGGATTATTTTCTACATTTTGAAAATTAGGTTGAGGCTGTACCAGCATTCTTCTAGTCCAAACCATTTATCTAGTTTCTGTTTCTTTTTCAGAGAGTCTTGCCCTTCAAAATGTGGGATGTTTGTAAGGGACAGAGAACTCATCACATATTTGTATTAGACCATCTCTTACTATTAGATTTTCATTTATATTGAACCAAAATATGGTTTTAATCAAACGAAGTAACCCCTTTATGGTGAGTTGAAGAATTTGGGGACAGATCAAAGGAAAAACATGGCCATGAGGTGGCAGGAGCACAGAATGGCTTTATTTGGGTGGCTCAGTTGCATGAGAGGGGAAGTCCCAGGTGGCAGACGTTCCAGAGTCAGTGGGGCAATGTCCCCTCTCAAAAGGGAAAGAAGTCAAGAGAACTCCTGGGAGAGTGGGGAAGTGGAGAGAGGCCTTCTTGTCCAGGTGATGCCATGTCGCTCAGTTGCAAGACGGGGAGTCTCTGGGTCAGAGAGCTCTGAAGGGCGGCGGAGGCTTGGGATCTTTTATAGGGCCTGCGTGTGTCTTACCTATGGCTAGCAGGTGTTGGAATGAAGTTTTGCAGAGTGTGCAAAGCAGGTAGGCTCTAAATGGCTAAAAAATGCTTATTGAGGCAGTATTTAAAGTGATTGGGTGTATAATCATTTGAGTTTGGCTCTGGTGGGCTTTGAGCTAATGGTTGAACCGGCTGTGAAGAAGTGTAACATAGGAACAATATCCATGAGCCGTCATTAGCTCATTTACATAACACTCTTAGAGATGATTAGAAGATATATTAATATATCTGTATAATATAGATACTAATATCAATAGCTCTGTCTTTTTTTTTTAACATCTTTATTGGAGTATAATTGCTTTACAATGGTGTGTTAGTTTCTGCTCTGTCTTATTTTAAAGATTTTTTAGGTAGTGTTCATGTCTTCCTTGAGTCTTTACTTTTATCTGGCTTAAATATTTCTGGTTTCTCCAGATTTAACTTATGGTCATTCTTTCTTTTTTTTCTTTAAAGTTTATTTTTTTATTTTCTTAAAATATACAATCCAATGGTTTTTGATATATTCACAGAGTTGTTAAACCATCAGTACTGGCTATTTCTGGAGCATTTTTATCACTCCAGATGGAAAGGTCATACCCATTAGTTAGCAGTCACTCATCATTCCCCCCATCCCTACCCTTTGGAACTACTAATCTACTTTGTTTCTGTGGATTTGCTTTTCTGGATATTTCATATAAATGGAGTCATACAATGTGTGGCCTTTTATGTTTGGCTTCATTGATTTAGAAGCTGTCCATGTTGTAGCAAGTATCAGTGTTTCATTACTTTTTATGGCTGAATAATATTCCACTGCATAGATATGTCCCATTTTGTTTATCTATTCATCAGATGGTGGACATTTGGCTTATTTTTACCTTTGGACCATTATGAAAAATGCTGCTATGAACATTTGAGTACAAGTTTTTGTGTGAATATATGTTTTCAATTCGCTTGGGTATATAGCTAATAGTGGAATTGCTGGATCATATGGTTAACTCTATTTTTAATTTATTGAGACTTTTATTTTCTTTTATTGTTGAGTTGTTACAGTTCTTATATATACTAGAATCCATTCCCTTATCTGATATATGATTTTCAAATATTTTATACCATTCTGTGAGTTGTTTTTTTCACTTTCTTGATAGTATTTTTGGAAGCACAAAATTTTAAATTTTGATGAAGTCCAATTTGTTTTTTTTCTTTTGTTTTTCATCCTTTTGGTGTCATATCTAAAGATAGGTTTCCAAATCCAAGGTCATGAAGATTTATCTCTATACTTTCTTTAAGATTTTTATAGTTTTAGCTATTACATTTAAGTCTTTGGTTCATTTGGGGTTACTTTTTGTATATGGTGTGAGGTAGGAATGTAACTTCATTCTTTTTCATGTAAATATCCAGTTATCACAGTGCAATTTATTGAAAAGACCATTCTTTCTCCCACTGAATTATATTGGCACTCTAATCAAAATTCAGTTGACCATAAATGTAATGCTTTACTTTTTGACTCTTCAATTCTATTCCATTGATCTATATGTCTGTCTATATGTCAGTACCACACTATCTTGATTACTTTAGCTTTGTAGTAAGTTTGAAATCAGGTAGTGTAGGTCTTTCAGCTTTGTTCTTCCTTTTTCAAGATTGTTTTGGCTATTCTGAGTCCCTTGCGTTTCCCTATGAATTTTGGGATCAGCTTGTCTAGTTTAAGTCTTCTCATTCCTTTGTCTTGGTCAGTCTAGCTAATGATTTGTCAACTTGGTTGATCTTTTCAAAGAACCAACTTTTTAGTTTTGTTGATTTTTAAAAATTAAAACTATTTTTGTTTTATTTATTTCCAGTCTGATATTTATTTCATCCCTTCTGTTTTATATTTAATTTCTTCTTCTTTTCTAGTTTCTTAAGTTAGAAGTCTAAGTTAACTTGAAATCTTCATTTTTAAGATGGGCATTTACAGCTATAAATTTTCCTTTTAATACACTGCCCTAGGTATATCCACTTATCTCAGTGTGCTGTGTTTTCATTTTTATTCATCTCAAAGTGTCTATCTATGATACTTTCTTTGACTCATTGGTTAACTGTGTTGTTTATTTCCACATATTTGTGAATTTCCAAATTTTCTTATGTTACTGATTTTTTATTTCATTCCATTTTGGTCAGAGAACATATTTGGTGTAATACAAATCCTTTTAAATTTATTGAAACTTGTTTTTGGTCTGTCCTGGTTATCCTGGACAATGTTCCATGTGTACTTGAAAAGAAGGTATATTCTGCTCTTGTGGGATTGAGTGTTTTCTAGATAGATGTCTGTTAAATCTGGTTGATTTATAATGTGGTTCAAGTCCTTTACTTTCCTATTGATCATCTACTTAGTTATTCTATTCTTTATTGAAAGTAGGGAATTGAAGTGTCCTACTATTGTTGAATTTTCTATTTCTCCCTTCAATTTTGTCAGTTTTTGTTTCGTATATTTTAGTGCTCTGTTTTTAGGTACATACGTGTTGACAATTGTTATGTCTTCTTGATAGATTGACCTTTTCATCCTTAAAAATTTTGTTCTTCTTTGTCTCTAGTACCAACTTCTGTTTTAAATTGTATGGTATTTGGCATTAGTACAGCCACACCAGTTCTCTTTTCTTACTGATTTCATGGTATGTTTTTTTCTGTCCTTTTACTTTCAACCTATTTGTGTTTGAACCTAAAGTGTGCCTCTGGTATACCACAGATAGTTGAATCATAGGTTTTTTGGAGGAAGGGAATCATTCCTTTTTAGATCTCTTCAGTTGGACTATAGTCTCTTTAAACTGAGGTTCTAAATATTGAAATTAATAATCTATCTGTGAATGATTGTTTATTCTATATTATTTTATTGCCTTTAATGCAGTCAACTGTTGTTTTAGTATTTGGGGGGCAGTCATATCATAATTTGGTAACTTATGTGGCTGATTTTTGTGAATCCAGTCACAGGACCCTATATTTTTATATTAAATCTTATTTTGTTCTAATTAACCTATTGTCCTTTCAGTTTCTGCTTTTATCATCTTGTATATTCAGTGTCATTCCAATGATGATGATTGTGATGAGTGCTAACATTTAATGAGTATGATTGGGCATTCTATTTACCTGATATAAACTCCACTCTGTCAGTTGTTAGATGTGTGATCTCAGACAAGTTACTTAACCTCTTTACCTCAGTCTCCTCATCTATAAAGTTGGGATGCTGATAATCAATCACATCTAGCTCACTGGGTTGCTATGAGGATTAAATGAATTAATATATGTAAAGTGTTTTAAAAATAATGACTAGCATATAATAAATACCATGCGAGCATTTGTAAAATAAAATAACTCTATGATGTAAGAAGTATTATTATTCTCATTTTATAGATAAGGAAGATAGGATTTCAGGAGACAGTAATTTGCCCAATGTTCCATTGCTATTAAGTAGTTAATCTGGGACTTGAACTAAAGTGTGTCTCACTCCAAAGTCTGTGTTCTTGACCACTAATTCTTTAATATCATCTGCTCAATGCTTCATTCAAACTGTCATTAAACACATTGAAGAAAAGAGTGCCAAGAGTGGGGGCCTTGGAATTCACTACCACAACTTTCCTTCTATTAATCAGAGCCCTTTTTATGATTATTCAATAATATCTTCAAATCTTTTATCCATTTCTCCATGAGTTTTAGCAACTTCAAATAAAATCATGGAAAATACTTTGGTGAGTCTATATATATGCCTTGTACCTATATATCCCTTATTGGCCATTGCAGACATTCTCAAAAAGAAAATGAAGGTACTTTAAAATTTTCAAACTTTAGTGCTAATGCTTATTACTCCTGTGAACTCCTCAGTGTTCTTGAATATGTTTCTTTTCTGAACTTTGTGTTGCATTGGAGAAATTTTCCTTCTGTTTTGAAAAGTCTATCTTCTTAAAGTGTAGGGTACATGTCAATTTTAGTTGACATTCCCACTCATAGATATCAGGAATGCTAAAATTAAATAGCTATTTTATATTTCCATCCAAATTTTTTTGTTGGTCAAACTAGGTTGAGAGTCTCAGGTAAGGCAAAGCATGCTAAAGTTCTGTGACTTGGAAGAGTGTGTGCAGGGCTTTGAATGTTGTGCCATAGAGATTATTTAGAGGGGCCTGTTTTGATGATAAAATTTATAACCAGTATTTTTACTGTTTATATAAAAATGAATATTCCTAAAGTACTTGGAAACATTTTTTAACATTAAATATTTACTTAAAATTTGTCCTGTTTTTTAAAAAACTGTTTTTGTGGTTCAATGATGAACTAAGGACATTTATGCATCTTGAATTTTTTTCTAGAATAAGATAAATTGTTTAAAAAATCTTGCATGTTTTTCAGCCGAGAATGATAGCAATTATACCAATTAAAATGATTTTCTTTGTGAGTGATAAATAATATTTTATTTTTCTCCATAATAAAAGAAAAGCTCAATGCCATTTGAGAATATAACATTTAGTTTTGATTTAGCATTTAATAAGCAGTATAGTTCCTAGCTTTTGGTTTAGCTCTATGCCCTTTATTCTTTAGCTGATTTGCTAATTACTATTGAATAACCCTCTAAAATTTCACTGGGGAAATGCAAATGTACATTCAGATTCTAAATACTTGAGAGGCAGCCAAGAACTGAGTGCATGCAAACACATTCTGAATTTTACATAATTTTTTGTATAATTACTTTTAATTTCCAGAGACGTCCTCCTTCAGTATCAGTACTTAGATTCCTTCTCTGTCAGCAAAAATGGAATGGATAAAATGTTCCAGTTGTTTCAAATAAATCAGAATACTAAAAAATAGAATTTATATGATAGGTGAAAGAGAAAGGAAATAAAAACTGGGGGCGTGAGAGGCAGAAGTGTGGCATAACATTAATTCTATAATTTTTATTGAAATAAAAAACATTGCATAAAAATATAGAATCATAGGTATACAGCACAATGAATCGTCACAAAAGGAACGCACTTATATAAGTACCACTCAGGTCAAGAGAAAAAACATCACCAGTACGTTAGAAGGCTTTCTTGTGCCCTTACCCATCACCTCCTCCTCACTATTCCCCCAAACTAAAAAATACCCTGATTTTGAACACTACATATTGCAATATCCTGTTTTAAACATTATGTAAATAGAATAATACAGCACATATGACTTATTTTGTTCAACATTGTTTGAGAGATTGAGAAATTCATCCATGTTATTGTATATAGCATTGGTTTATTTTCCTTGCTGTATAGTATTCTATTATATAAATAATATTAGATAAATGCAATTTATTTCTCCATTCTACTTTAGATGAACATCTGGCTTCTTAACAGTTTGGGATTATTGCAAACAGTGCAGCTGTTTTTTCTTGTCTATTAGAGCATGTTTGCATATCTTTCAGTTGTGTATACATCTAGGATTGAAATAGCTAGATAATAGGATATGTTATCTTCATAGTAGTAGATAATGCCAAATTCATTTACAAAGAGATTGTATGTCTTTATATGTCTGTCAGCACTATATGAGGGTTCTACTTATTCCATATCCTCACTAACACTTAAATTGTCAGTTGTTAAAAGTTTTAGCCATTTTAGTAGGTATGTATTGGTTATCTTAAATTTGTTTTTCTTTGATGACTAATGAAGTTGGAAATTTTTTATATGTTTATTGACCATTGTGATACTCTATTTAAACTTTTGCTCATTTTTAAATTGGAATGTTTATTTTTTTCTTACTGATGTATGAGTTCTTTTATATTGGGGTTTTGAACTTTTTTATCATTTCTAGTTGCCTTTCCTCTTCTGTCCTTTCTGTCATTTCTCATCACTACTACCAACTTTGTATCTTACATCCTCTTGGGCTTCTTTTAGGGATGTCCCTAATAATACATACATAATTACATCAGTGATTTAAATAGTAAATATTAATTTAGATGAGCCCAGATTTTACTCTTTCCATGGCTTTTGATTCCTTTCTGCATCTTCAGTCTTTCATTTGAGATCATTTTCTTTCTGTCTAATAAACACTCCCTAGTATTTTATGTATTATTGGTTTGCAGCTGAAAAATTATTTCAGGTTTTGGTTTCCTGAAAATATCTTTATTTCACTTTTTAATTTTGAAGGGTATTTTAATTGTATATAAACTCTAGATTAGCAGTTATTTTCTGTTGCACTTTTATTAGACAAGCCATTGTCACTTTATTTTAATAATATAATAATAAATACCTAATAATATAATATTGAATATATTCAGATTATATAGAATATATATTTTAGTTATATATGAAGCCAGCTTTAAGGATTATCTTTGCATTTGATATATCTAGGTGTTATTTTCCTTGTATTAATCCAATTTAGGGTTTGTAGTGCATCTGGAATGTGAACTTAATTTTTTTGGAAAATTTCCAGCCATTATCTTTTAAAATGGTACTTTTGCTTCTTTGCCAGTCTCTGCCAACATTATCAATCTTCTCTTCTATATTCTTGTACACATTAAATGTATTACGGACTGAATGTTTGTGTCCCCCCAAAGTTCATATGTTGAAGTCCTAACCTGAAATGTGGAATTTGTAGATAGGGCCTTTAGGAGGTAATTAGGTTTAGATGAGGTCATGAGGGTGGTGCCCTGGAATAGGGTTAGTGTCCTTCTAAGAAGAGGAAGAAGGACCAGGGCTCTCCCTCTCTCTCCACCATATGAGGACACAGTAGGAAGGTGGCCATCTGCAAGCCAGGAAAAGGACTTCCCCTTGGAACTGAATCTGTCAGCACCTTGATCTTGGACTCCCCAGCTTCCAGACTGTGAGAAATATCTGTGTTTAAGCCATCATGGTGGTTTGTTATAAATATATAGCAGCCCAAGATGACTAAGACAAAGCATTGCCAAAAGTGTTTGAGTTTTATAGCTCCTTTATCTGCATCCCATCTACATTTGTTTCTATAGGCTGCATTTTCTCAGTTTTCAAGGCAATGTCTTCTCTTTTTACTATAATTCACATACTATAAAATTCACTCTCCTAAAGTGTACAATTCAGTGGTTCTTATTATATTCAGAGTAGTGCAACCATAACAATTGTCTACTTTCAGAGGCTCTGTGTCACCCCAAAAAGAAACGCTGTACTGCTTTGTACCTCTCCCCAACACTTGGCAACCACTGTTCAACTTTCTGTCTCTATGGATTTGCCCATTTTGAACATTTCATATAAATGAATCATATAATATGTGCTCTCTTGTGACTAGCTTCTTTAACTTAGCATACTTTTTCCAAAATTCATTCATGTTGTAGCATGTATCAGTACTTCATTCCTTTTTATTGCTGAATAATAATTTATTATATGAATAGACCACATTTTATTTATCCATTTACTAGCTGATGGAAATTTGCGTTGTGTCCATTTTTTGGCTATTATGAATAAAGCTGCTGTGAACTTTTCTATGCCAGTTCTGTGTGGGTCTGTGTTTTAATTCTCTTGGGTATAAACCCAGGAGTGGAATTGCTGGGTCATATGGGAACTAAGGAACTGATAAACTGTTTTCCAAGGTGACTGTACTGTTTATAATCCCTCCAGCAGTGTACGAGGGCTCAATTTCTCTGCATCCTCACCAACACTTGTTATTGTTTCCCTTTTTAATTTTAGCCACTCTAGTCAGTGTAAAATGGTTTCTCATAGTGCTACTTGATTATTTTTTAAAACTTTTGTGTGCAAAATACATACAAAATAATGCACAAAATGACCATACTTGTTTAACAAGCACTCAGGTGGGAAAGGAGAATATTACCAGCAAAAAAGTCAATTTTTGCTCTCTTCCAATCATTATCCACCCCATTTCAAAGGTAACATCCTGATAAAAAACATTTTTTTTCCTGCTTTTCCTGCTGTCGTTCTTTTATAAAAATGTAAACATACATCATATTAATCTAATGGCCTTACTATACAAATGTAATTGCTTTCTAATTATCACTGGAAAAACCACCTAACAATGTTTTCAAATTTTAAAGAAATCACTGTTAGAAATCAGACAGCTGCTTGTCTTTCTGTTTTCCTTCTTCCCTTCCTTGTTAATTTTATTCACATATATTATCTTAATATCTTTTTCTGTGTGTCCCATTATATTCCTTTCTGTCTCTTTTCTTGCCTTAGTTGGCATTAATCTATTATTTCTTTTTATTAGTATTCCACTTTTTTCTTTGCCTGTTATAAACTATTTTTCTATACTTTTAGTAGTTATTCTATGGATTACAACATATATCCTTAGCTCATTACAAACAAATATGTTATTCCTTTTAGCTTTCCCAGATGAAATAGGGTATCAGCACCTTTTACCTGCATTTACCCTTCCCCCTGCCTTTTGCCTTGCATTTTGATTCAATATATATCTTAAAGCTCATGAGACATTATTATTACTGTTAGTACCTTGTACTGTCTGTTTTAGATTTACCCACATATTTACTTACATTGCTGTTCATTCTGTCCTGCATTTTTGTGCCTCTGTCTGGCATAATTTTCCTTTTGCTTGAAAATTCCTTTAGCATTTCTTTTGTCATAGGTCTGTGATAAGGTTGTTTTTTTTTTTCAGGTTTTGTTTGACTTGAAATACCTTTATGTATTTCACATTTGAAGGGATATTTTCTCTTGGGAAACAATTTTAGGGTTTTCCCTTCTTTTAGCACTTTAATGATGTCATTCCATTATTTTCTGGTTTCTTTTATTTCTGTTTTGAAGACAGTTGTCAAACTTGTTGCTACTTATTTGTAAGTATGGTCTTTTTTTTTCCTCTGGCTATTTTAAGATTTTTGTGTGTGTTTGGCTTTCTAGTTAGGCTATGGTGTGTGTTTATCCACTTTGGGGTGTATAACTAGATATATTTTATCTAATATTGCTTCTGTCCTCTCCCTTTATGTGGCTCTAAGTACAAGTATATTAGATCCCTTTTCTATGATTCGTTATGTCCTTTGTGATCTTTTGTATATTTCTATTCAGTTTAGCTTTCAAGCTTCAGACTGGACATGTTTTGCTCATCTGTCTTCTCTTTGACTTACTCTGTCTCCTCTGGTATCCTATCTTGGTTTTGTTAGTTCTGGACTATTCCAGAATATTTTATTGTTTTTTTAAAAATTAGATTCCAATTTTTCTAAAAGTTGTCCTCCGCTTTCTTGCGTATGTTGATTATAGTTATTTAAAAATCTGTCAGTAGCTTGAGTATCTGGTCATTTGTCGATCTGTTTATACTGTCTGTTTATTTCTTAGTGTTTGGTAATTTAAGAGTGAATGCCACACATAGTTTTGTTTCAGTGGTTCTGGATGCATTACCTTCTTCCAGAGAGGTTTTACCCTGTCTCTCATAAGTAACTAGATAGAGACAGATCATCTTAATCTAACCAGGACTTGATCTGTCCCACAGCTGGACAGAAGTCTATGAAAGTCTCAAACTGCTCCTTATTTACTCTTACTTTAGGATATAGCACTATGGGGAGCTCACTGAGATGTTTACTAGGGCCCTTCGTCCTCAGAAATTCCTGAACTCCAATTTAGGAATTTAACATTGCGATACTACCAAAATCTCAACCCTGTCTCTCTTTAGCATCTGCTTTGCGTCTTTGATTTTCACTGCAGACAGCTTAAGAATTCAACAACAAATTTTGAGTCTCAGTCTTACTTCTTTGTTATTTCATTCTGTCTGAGATTTTGTCCTTAAGGCTTGAGTATTTTTGAAGTGCTCAAATTGATTTTTTTTCTCCTCTGGGCTGTAAGATTACCAAAATTTTGCTGGCTTCTGTACTTCTTACCAGCTTCTGTTTGTCTGGATTCTCATTCTTTCCCCAATGCCTCATCTCATTAAATACTCAGTTTGATACATAAATAAAGAATATAGTATATCTGTGCATTTTTCTTCTTTCTGTGATCTTGGCTTCTCAATTTTGGCTCCATTGGCAGCTTTCTGACGCCTCCTCATAGGTAAGTAGGTGAGTTCAGTCATTTGTTTGTTCCTTCATTTCTTTGTTTCTTTCTTCCTTCCTTCCATTTTATCCAGATATTCGAATTGTTTTTGGTGAAAACTTCATCCTGCTATAAAATAATGTATCACAGCCAGAAACTAAAGTCAGTTCCTTCCTTCCCTCATTTCAGTAATAGATTGTTACCATTACCTAAGAAGCCCCTGTATTCTCCTCTGTCATCCTATACCCATCTGCCCCCCAAAAGGTAACCATTATCCTGAAATTTATGTTATCACTTCGATTCTTTATCGTTTCATGTATGTATGTATGCTTAAGTAGTACTTTATAAAAATTTTACATGTTTTTGAATTTTATCAAGTTGAAACCGTATTATATATTCTTTCATTGATTTCTGTTCTTAGTACAGCAATTTGTATTTTAACAAACAGTTGATGCCAGAAAAATGTGTAAAGATGGACTACTCAAAAACAAATATATGTGAAGCCCTTTAGCTGTGAACATGGTAGAGTACCATACAGTAACTTTGATTTTACTTTTCTACCTGTGGGTGGTAAGCTCTCTGAGAACTAGACCATGATTTTGTTCCTCTTTGTTGCTGTAGCAAAGAGCACACAATGGGGCTCAGTAAGCAAGAGCTAAATTAAGTCAGTAATGAGAAGAAAGTTCCCATTGCTTATGACCTGTGACCACAGGAAGTGCAGGGTGTCAAAGGTAGAACATAGTGAATTTGTGGTTTAGTGGGGGGCATTGTTTTATTTTTTTTAAAGTGTTGAGCATATTAAGAACTTACCTTTATCGAGCGTTTGGGACTTTTTTCTGTAAGAAGTTCTAGAAAAATTGGCTTGCTCACTCAATGAGATACAATCCTAACGTTTTCCTGAGTCAGTTTCAACCTCACGCAAAGCATCTTGCTGTGTGTCAGTACTTGTAATGCGTCTGCTCCAGATGCTGCATTGGCACCCTTAGCCCTGTGTTGTGAGAGAGGGCTCCACTGAATATAACAAGAACGTTTCAAAAATTAATAATAGAAAACAGTTTCTTTTTTCATTTTTAACTATATCATAAAAGAAAACATCCTTCCACCCCCAACCCTGCTCCAGTCCATCAAGCTTTTTAAACTATGTTATCTGGCAGCTAATGAATAATAGAGACAAAATGTAGTTCTTTTTCTCCCTGGTGAAATACTGCACTATTTGTTATTCATGAGTTCTTGTTTTCCTGGAAGATTGTTTGATGAAATATGTGGGTGATGTGTACCCTATCATTGCCTGGGGGCCTTTTAGATTTCCTCTGTTTCAGTGTTTTCCTTTTGTTTTAATAAACTGCTGATGGTTGTGGAGAAGTCACTGGATGTTAGGATAATTAACCTGTTTTAATACCAAGTCCCCCCAAACCCACTCGCAAATTACCAGATTCAACATTTTACAGTGTTTCTTCACAAGTTTCATTGAAGGAGTAAAATAAAAATAAAGGTTGCTGGCTTTTAAAAATAATCTAGAAGCCCCAGTTGCTACTTGGTCTTGCCAGTGTCAGGCCTTTCACTTTTCTCTATGCCTCTGTGGTGTTGCAGTCTGCTTTTTTGAATAAGGTTCAATAAATTCACTATAGTAGGAAACCCTTTCTGGAATTAGATACATCTTCTGTCAAAGCAGAGTGGAACCGTGTTTTGGCCACCAGAGAGAAAGAAGTGACAATCTGGACTGCCGTGAACTCCCTGGTTTCCATTGCTTTGCTTGCTGAGTTTAGTTTGGGACTAAGCATCTGTGAACCTGCCTCCTGATTCTCCTTAGACCCAGAGGGCTTCTATTTTCAGGAATTCAGGTAGAGAAGAGTTACTCTACTTATATGATCTGAAATGAAGATTTGTTTTCTAAGATCTGAGCTTTGGGAAGGGAGAGGCTTATTTTTTAAATTTGTAACAGATGTAAGAATTAACCACATTTCTTAAAATACATTTCATATATGCATTTAAAAATTAATAACTTTCACATACCCGAAGCCTAATGATCCAGCAAACTGATCCATTTGGAATATTGCTTAAAAACAAGAAGAATGGAAAAATAAAATTCTTGAAACAATGTAGATTCCAAAGTGACCAGACAGTAGCATCCACTCCTGTGTATGGGAGAGTAGTTATTACTCTCTTTGGAGCCAGACTCCTGGGATTGAATTCTGGCTCTGCCAGTTAAAGCTTTGGGCAAGTTACCTTAGCAGTCTATGCCTTAATTTTCTCATCTTGAAGATGGAGATAATGATAAAATTGATGTAGGGTTAAATGTGTTAATACTTACACATTGCTTAGAACAGGACCTGACATATACCAAACACTCAGTAAACATGAACTATTTACTATTATGTTATTTACTCTTACTTTGTTATGTATTATCTCATGTACTCTTGCTTTGTATGTTTGGTGATCTAGTTTCCATGTATACAGGCAATTATAACCATAATATAGGAGAGAAGAGACATGTCTAGAAGTAACTCTATATTTTACAATTAAAATATGATAAAGAAGGAAAAAGAAAACATAAAAAGTAAATAAAAGAAAGAAAACAGTACAGCAGTCTGGGCTATTTGTTATATGAGAAAATAGCCGTATACTTTTAACAGCTTCAGAGGGCATTAGTGTATTTCAGCATAGCTCAGTACCTGTTGTTCAAAGTAATGATTCTGACTCATGAAGAAAATGTTAAATTCTGTTTATGGTGTTCAGTTCAGAGAAGCCAGAAAGTGTTTCACATTTTAGGAGGATTCCAAAACAAAGTAAAAAAAAAAAAAAGTATTTAAAGGTTTCTAGAGGATTTTGAATTGTATAAGTTTTATTGTATTTGCATCTTTTGCCTACTTCTTTCAGTTAAATTCGTTTTCTTCAGAATGACATGTAAATGTGATCCTTGGGCACAAGCATGGTTTCCATTAGATGCCGAAAAAGACTTCCCCTGTACGTATCTAATTTTAGCCTTCATTTTTAGCCATTTCACTGCTCAATAGTACCTCTATACAAAATCTTCATGACTGTCAAGCTGGCCAGGTTTTGCTCTGCTATTATGTTTTACCAGGAGTTGAGATGGATTATATGTCATGCCAATTATGTGTTGCAATATGACCTGTAGTCTTTACATACATATTGTTGGGGGAGAAAGACTCTTTTGCTCTAAACTCTTTTTTTCACAAATTTTTAATTGTGGTAAAAAATATGTAATGTAAAGTTTACCATCTTAATCATTTTTTTTTTTTTTTTTCCTTTTTGCGGTATGCGGGCCTCTCACTGTTGTGGCCTCTCCCGTTGCGGAGCACAGGCTCCGGATGCGCAGGCCCAGCGGCCATGGCTCACGGGCCCAGCCGCTCCGCGGCATATGGGATCCTCCCAGACCGGGGCACGAACCCGTATCCCCTGCATCGGCAGGCGGACTCTCAACCACTGCGCCACCAGGGAGGCCCCATCTTAATCATTTTTAAGTGTACAGTTCAGTAGTATAAATTAGATTCACGTTGCTGTGGAACGGATCTCCAGAACTTTTTTATCTTATAAAATTGAAACTCTATGCCCATTAAACAATTTCTCATTTCCCTCTTGCCCTAGTCCCTGGCAACCACCATTCCACTTTAGTTTTCTGTGAGTTTAATTACTTTAGATACCATATATAAGAGGAATTATAAGTATATGTGTTTTTTGTGACTGGCTTATTTCAATGAGAATAAAGTGCTCAAGGTTCATTTATGTTGTAGCATGTGACAGGATTTTCTTCTTTTTTAAGACTAAATAATAATTCCATTGTATTTTCTTTACTTATTCTTATTTTCTTTACATTTTCTTTACTTATCCATTGATGAACATTTGAGTTACTTCCACCTCTTGGCTGTTGTGAATAATGCTGCAGTGAACATAGGTGTGCAAATATCTTTTCAAGACTCTGCTTTCAATTCTTTTAGATATACACCCAGAAGTGAGATTTTTGGATCATATGGCAATTCTTTTTTGGTTATTGAGTTCTATATATCAACCCCTTTATTGGATATATGATTTGCAAATATCTTTTCCCATTTAGTAGGTTGCCTTTTCATTTTGATGATGGTTTCCTTCTCTGTACAGAATCCTTTTAGTGTGATGTAGATTCATTTGTTTATTTTTGCTTTTGTTTCCCTTGCCTTTGGAGTCAGATCCACAAAAATGTTGTAGATGTCAAGGAGATTACCATCTATGTTTTATTTTAGGAGTTTCATGATTTCAGGTCTTACATTCAATTTTTTAACTCATTTTGAGTTAATTTTTGTATATGGTGTAAGATAGTGGTCCAATTTCATTCTTTTGCATGGTAGCAGTCCAGTTTTCCACTTATGGAAGACAGTATTCTTTCCCCATTGTATCTTCTTGCTTTCTTTGTCATAAATTAATTGACCATATATGTGTGGGTTTATGTCTTGGCTCTCTATTCTGTTCCATTGATCTATGTGTCTGTTTTTATGTCAGTACTATACTGTTTTTTAAAATTAATTTTTATTGGAATATAGTTGCTTTACAATGTTGTGTTAGTTTCTACTGTACAGCAAAGTGAATACCATACTGTTTTGATTACTATAGCTTTGTAGTATAGTTTGAAATCAAGGAGCATTATGACCTCCAGCTTTGTTCTTTCTCAAGATTGCTTTGGTTATTTGGGGTCTTTTGGATTTCCATGCCAATTTTATAACTAGTTCTAATTCTGTGAAAAATGCCTTTGGAATTTTGATAGGGATTACATTGAATCTGTCGATTGCTTTGGGTAGTATGGACATCTTACCAATATTTAGTCTTCCAGTCCATGAGCATGCACTGTCTTTCCATTTATTTGTGTCTTCCTCAGTTTCTTTCATCAGTGCTTTATAGTTTTCAGTGTATATCCTTAGTTAAATTTATCCCTAAGTATTTTATTCCTTATATGTGATTGTTAAATAGGATTGTTTTCTTGATTTTGCTTTATGATAGATCATTATTAGTGTATAGAAATGCAACAGATTTTTGTATATTAACTGAATTATCAACTGCCTCAACTGATATGCATTTATTAGTTTAACAGTTTTTTGGAGGGGTGTTTAGGGTTTTCTATATATAGTATCATGTTATCTGCAAATAGTGATAGTTTTACTATTTCCTTTCCTACTTTGATGCCTTTTATTCATTTTTCTTACCTAATTGCTGTGGCTAGAACTTTCAATACTATGTTGATTAACAGTGGGGCGAGTGGATATCCTGCCTTCTTCCTGATTTTAGAAGAAAAGCTTTCAGCTTTTCACCATTGAGTGTGATATTAGCTGTGTGTTTGTCATTTGTCATATGTGATCTTTATTATGTTGAGGTATGTTCCTTCTACACCCATTTCATTGACAGTGTTTTTTTTTATCATAAATGCATGTTGAATTTTGTCAAATGCATTTTCTGCATTTATTGAGATGATCATATGATTTTATCTTTCATTTTGTTAATGCGGTGAATCATGTTGATTCATTTGCAGATGTTGACCCATTCTTGCATCTGTGGAGTCAATTCCACTGATCATGGTTTGTGATCCTTTTAATGTATTATTGCATTTGGTTTGCTAATATTTTGTTTAGGATATTTGGATATATGTTCCTTAGAGATATTGGCCTGTGATTTTCTTTTTGTAGTGTTATCCTTGTCTGGTTTAGGTATCAGTGTAACTCTGACCTAATAAAATGAGTTTGGGAGTGTTCCTTCCTCTCCAGTTTTTTGGATAGGTATTAGATCTTCTTTGAAAGTTTGGTAAAGTTCACCAGTGAAGTTATCTTATCCTGTACTTTTGTTTGTTGGGAGGTTTTTGATTACTGAGTCAATCTCCTTGCTATTTATCAGTCTCTGCTGCCATCTTGGACCCCTCTTCCTCTGGATGTCATTTCCTTTTTATGTCTTCTTTCATTTCTTTCAACAATGTTTCATGGTTTTCAGTTTATGAGTCTTTCACCTCCTTGGTTAAATTTGTTCCTAACTGTTTTATTCTTTTTGAAGCTATTGTAAATGGGATTGTTTTTTAAAATTTCCTTCTGGATTGTTCATTGTTAGTGTATAAACACTCAACCAATTTTGTATGTTGATTTTGTATCTTGGAATGTAGCTGAATATGTTTATTAGTTCTAAAAGTTTATTTGTGGCAGGCAGTGGGGATCTTTAGGGTTTTCTACATATGAGATAATGTCATCTGCAAACAGAGGTAATTGTACTTCTTCCTTTTCTTTTGGATACCTTTTATTTCTTTTTCTTGCTTAATTGCTCTGGCTAGGACTTCGAGTACTGTGTTGAATAGAAGTGGTAATAGTGGGCATCCTTGCCTTGCTACTGATCTTAAAGAAAAGTTTTCAGCTTTTCACCATTGGGCATGATGTTGGTTGTAGGCTTATCATATATGACTATTATTATGTTGAGATAGTTTCCTTCTATTCCTAATTGAGGTTTTTATCATTAAAAGGTATTGAATTTTATCAAATGCTTTTTCTGCATTAATTGAAATGATCATATAGTTTTTGTCCTTAATTCTGGGGATGTGGTATATTACATTGACTGATTTTTGTAACATGAACCTCCTGTATCCCAAGAATAAAGCCCACTTTGTCATGGTGTATAATCCTTTTAATGTGATGTTGAATATGGTTTGCTAGCATTTTGTTGAAGATTTTCACAACAATCTTAATCAGGATTATAGGTCTGTAGTTTTCTTTTCTTGTAGTATCTTTGTCTGGCTTTGATATCAGGGTAATTCTGGCCTCATAAAATGAGTTAGGAACTGTTCTCTCTCAATTTTTGGAAGAGTTTGAGGAATACTGATGTTAATTCTTTTTTAAATGTTTGTCTATTGAGGCCATCTGGCCCTGGGCTTTTCTCTGTTAGGAGGTTTGTGATTACTGATTCAGTCTCCCTGCTAGTTATAGGTTTGTACATGATTTTTGTTTCTTCATGACTCAGACTTGGTAGGTGTTTTTTATTGTTTTTTTTGTTTTTTTTGTTTTTTTTTTTTTTTTGCGGTACACGGGCCTCTCACTGCTGTGGCCTCTCCTGTTGCGGAGCACAGGCTCCGGACACGCAGGCTCAGCGGCCATGGCTCACGGGCCTAGCCGCTCCGTGGCACGTGGGATCTTCCCGGACTGGGGCATGAACCCGTGTCCCCTGCATCGGCAGGCGGACTCTCAACCACTGCGCCACCAGGGAAGCCCAACTTGGTAGGTTTTATACTTCTAGCAATCTATCCATTTTTCTCTAAACTCTTTTTTTTTTATACTATTTGGTATTATGCATTTTTAAAATTATTTATTTATTTATTTATGGCTGTGTTGGGTCTTCGTTTCTGTGCGAGGGCTTTCTCTAGTTGTGGCAAGTGGGGTCCACTCCTCATTGCGGTGCGCGGGCCTCTCACTATCGCGGCCTCTTCCGTTGCAGAGCACAGGCTCCAGACGCGCAGGCTCAGTAATCGTGGCTCACGGGGCCAGTTGCTCCGCGGCATGTGGGATCTTCCCAGACCAGGGCTCGAACCCGTGTCCCCTGCATCGGCAGGCAGATTCCCAACCACTGCACCACCAGGGAAGCCCCTCTCTAAACTCTTAACCAATATTTCTTCCCATTTGGATCTGGATTACTCCTAGGAACCTAACTTTGATTGTGGGCTCTCAAGATCTCTCCTTAGGAAGTCTCTGCTGATGGCTTGGTAAGGTTCATCAAAGAAGGTATCTAATCTTTTGAGCACCTACCTCACTCACAAGGGTGCCTTAACTCTTAATATGAAGAGCTTAATTTTTATCAAAGGCTGTCACGGAAGAGCTACGCTTATGGAAGAAGAAGTGCTGCTTTTTCCATTTCCACCCTTTTGGACTTCTATGAAGATAAAGTAGAAAGATTTAGATTTGAGTATATAAAATAAAGATCTTTAATATCTAAATTGAACATCTTAATGTTATGGTAAAATTTTGAAGATTTTTTTCTCCTGTATCTAGTGAGGATCTATGTTTATATTCTAAATCCCTCAGGAGAAAAAAATATAAAAAGCAGTTACTCAGTCCAATTACAGTAAACATAGGTTGAGTAGTCACCATACTTATGGAGATTAAAAAAGAAATTAGCTAGACTAATAAACTAATTGCCTCATCTTGAAAATGTATAAGTTTGGTTGGGAGGTGGCCAAATTGGAGTAGCTACAGAATGGTGGTGGTGGATGGAACACAAAAGTATGGCAAGTTGAGTGCAAAAGTATAATCATTAATAGGAAAATAATCTAAGATCACTTCTACACTCCAAAACAAGTGTGTATAAGCAACAGCACATTCGGTTCCACACAGAGTGTGTGTAGTGGAATGATATTCTTTTTTAAATTTTTTTCTCCAGTGTAACAGATGATATTCTTTTATTGAATTTAACTGGTTGAACATTTTAAAATTTTTCTTTAAGGATATAAGATAATTTAAGACTAGAACAAAGAGTTTGAGGTAACTAATAATTCATATTGCAGTGTTTCCCATAATAAAATTAGGAAGCATTTTTTTTTTACGTTCAGGGGACTTTATATTTGGTGATGTTTATCTAATCAACTAATTATCTAATCAACATCTATTGATGTTTATCTAATCAATAGATTTTTTTAAAAACTTCATTTTCTTTCAGCTCTGTAGTTAGCTTATATTAAAGAGATACTCTTATTCCAATAAACTTTCAGATCTGCCTTAAACATTTAAAATTCTCAACTGAGTCACTGTTGTAGTGCCGAGTCACATTACCAGGGAATTAGTGCTGATTAAATGAATAGCATTAACCTTCAAATTCCAGTGAAGCAGAATATTTAATGTGCACTGCTATATTCTTAGTATCTAAGACTTAGTTTGCTTGGATATATCTTGGCTGGATGAATGTTTAATAAATGTAACTCACAAGAAATTCCATGTTATGCACTTAGTGTCACAATCTAGTTAATTAAATAATGGTACTTCACTGAATTGCTCTTCTCAGTGTCCTTTGCTTCTTCCTTTCTGCCTAACCTTTTAGCCTTGTAGTGTCCTGAGTCTCATCCCTTTGGACCTATTAACTTCACTGCCTACAGGCACTCCCTTAATGATCTAGTCTTATCTGATCTCATGGCTTTGCCTCTCGTCTTTATGTAAATGAATCCCAAATTATAGAGCCCAGACATCTCTCCCAAACTCCATACTACTTTATCAGACTACTTATTTGATATCAGGAATTATATTTCAAATAGACACTTCACACTTAACATTTGCAAAACTGAACTTGTGTTCTCTTCTCCAAATCAACTCCACCTGCAGCCTTTCCCAGATCCTTGATGGCAATTCCATTCTTAAGGTTGCTCAGGCCAAAAACCTGGAAGTCATCCTTTATTCTTCTCTTCCTCTTAGACCCCGTATTTCACCTATTAGGACATCTTGGTGGTTCTGCTTTCTTCAAAGTGTTCCTGAATCTCATTGAATGATTGTTCTTACAAGTTAAAAAAAATAAGTCTCAGAGAAGTTAAGAGAACAGCCCCAAATTCACATAACTAGTAAGTCAGCATTCAAGCATATGTTTTCTGACTGACCACAAACAGTATCATCTCTTATAATACTAGTGCTTCTCCAAAGTAAGTGTTATAATTGCCTTTTTATTTATACAATTCAGAAATAGGATCTGACCCACTATATCACTAGACCTTTATAAGTAGGATGTGTTACTTCATTTAGGTCCTGGAGGAATTCTCTACACACACAATAGTTCTTTCATAACTACTTGCCAACCCAGTTGAATTGACTGGTACTTATCTGTTCTTATATTTTGCTCTGGGTCAAGAACTCTGTTTTCAATTGCAAGACATAATTGGATTATGAGTGTGTTGTGTGAAAAAAAAAAGGGTATTAATGAAATAAAATATTCAAGGTCTTTTAGAAAGCTCTTTTTCAAAGATTTTCTTGCCATAACCTTTGAATTTAGAGCATGTATTAGCTCTTGCTACCTTACATATAAATACTTTATTGTTTGCTGGAATTTTCATGATATGCAATTTTGATCTTATTACTAAACATTAAAGCTTAGATTGAGGGATTATTATTTAGATAATTGAGAATTTTCTCTCAAGGGCCTCTGTATCAGAGGGTCACTATTTGTAACTTTCAGATTCACTAAATTCTAAGCTCCTCTAATAGATTATAATGGCAAAAAGGTAAAGTGTTGGGACCTTGGTAGAGAGCTATCAAAAAAGAAATTTCCGTGTTGATCAAATTCTTGAAACACCCTGTTTTACTGATAAACTGTATTTTAATGGCAGTTATTCCATCCTTATGTAATTGAATGTAGGAGAAATGAAGAATGTATGGTACTGGCACAAAAACAGAAATATAGACCAATGGAACAGGATAGAAAGCCCAGAGATAAACCCACACACCTATGGTCACCTTATCTTTGATAAAGGAGGCAGGAATATACAGTGGAGAAAGGACAGCCTCTTCAATAAGTGGTGCTGGGAAAACTTGACAGCTACATGTAAAATAATGAAATTAGAACACTCCCTAACACCATACACACAAATAAACTCAAAGTGGATTAAAGACCTAAATGTAAGGTCAGACACTATAAAACCCTTAGAGGAAAACATAGGCAGAACACTCTATGACGTAAATCACAGCAAGATCCTATTTGACCCACCTCCTAGAGAAATGGAAATAAAAACAAAAATACACAAATGGGACCTAATGAAACTTAAAAGCTTTTGCACAGCAAAGGAGACCATAAACAAGACGAAAAGACAACCCTCAGAATGGGAGAAAATATTTGCAAACGAAGCAACTGACAAAGGACTAATCTCCAAAATTTACAAGCAGCTCATACAACTCAATATCAAAAAAAATAAAAAACCCAATCCAGAAATATGCAGACCTAAATAGACATTTCTCCAGAGAAGATATACAGATTGCCAATAAAGACATGAAAGGATGCTCAACATCACTAATCATTAGAGAAATGCAAATCAAAACTACAATGAGGTATCACCTCACACCAGTCAGAATGGCCATCATCAAAAAATCTACAAACAATAAATGCTGGAGAGGGTGTGGAGAAAAGGGAACCCTCTTGCACTGTTGGTGAGAATGTAAGTTGATACAGCCACTATGGAGGACAGTATGGAGGTTCCCTAAAAAATTGAAAATAGAACTACAATATGACCCAGCAATTGAGTCAGTTGAGAAAACCATAGTTCAAAAAGATTCATTTACCACAATGTTCATTGCAGCTCTATTTACAATAGCCAGGACATGGAAACAACCTACGTGTCCATCGACAGATGAGTGGATAAAGAAGATGTGGCACATATATACAATGGAATATTACTCAGCCATAAAAAGAAACGAAATCGAGTTATTTGTAGTGAGGTGGATGGACCTCGAGTCTGTTATACAGAGTTAAGTAAGTCAGAAAGAGAAAAGCAAATACCGTATCCTAACACATATATTTGGAATCTAAAAAAAAAAAAAATGTTCTGAAGAACCTAGGAGCAGAACAGGAATAAACACGCAGACGTAGAGAATGGACTTGAGGACATGGGGAGGGGGAAGGGTAAGCTGTAACGAAGTGAGAGAGTGGCATGGACTTATAAATACTACCACATGTAAAATACATAGTTAATGGGAAGCAGCCACATAGCACGGGGAGGTCAGCTCGGTGCTTTGTGACCACCTAGAGGGGTGGGATAGGGAGAGTGGGAGGGAGATGCAAGAGGGAGGAGATATAGGGATATATGTATATGTATAGCTGATTCACTTGTTATACAGCAGAAACTAACACACCATTGTAAAGCAATTATACTCCAAAAAAGATGTTAAAAAAAAAAAGAAATGAAGTATGTTAAACTGAATTTTGCTCAGGTTCAGTGATATTCTTGAAAGAAGCCAATATTAGGCTTTTGGGATGTCCATCATGTCTATTGGTGTGATATATTTGGAAAGCCAATCATTATTTTTCTTCATGTTTATGTACATGTAGAACATTTATCTATGAAACAGATTTTAGGTAAAGAGCACTTCGGATCATTAATTTATCTTTTTTTCCTCTTCTCAATTGAACTTTCAGGTTTACTTGTTTTGTTATTCCATCAATTTGTATTTTTTAATCCGAGGATGAAATTTGATGAATATTTAATTCTTAAAGGGAATTTCCACATCTTAAATTGTATGTATCTGTCTGTCCATCTGTCTACCTACCTTTGCTTTGGTGGAAATATTTAGCATGGAATCACTTTTAAAAATATTCTTATAGGCTTAAGAAATATCTCTTAAGGCAATAAGATGATATGTGAAGCATTAAAAAAAAAACTATGTCTATAATTACTTCCTGTGGCAACTGAATGAGTTAAAGATGTGTGACAACTGCAGCTGTAATGGCATATATTTAGAAAGAAAACTACTCTAAACAAATGTCTGTTGGCAAACAAACCTAAAATAAAGTTCAAAAATGAGATATCTTATTTCTGGAAAATGTGATATCTCTGTTACCATTTGCAGTGATGGATATCTGTGAGTCTTTATACTGTGAAGTAAACTATGATCAACGGTACTGCTGTCTTTTCTTTCTCATAGTGTATGCCGATTAAGGGCCTGGGATTCGTGCTTGGAGCCTATCAGTGCATTTGCAAAGCAGGATTCTATCATCCTCGAGTCTTCTCAGTGAACAACTTTCAGAGTAAGTGCCCTTTGCTTCTGTGCATGTATGTGAATACACATAATATCTATCATAATTATTTGGATTTTCTTTTAACCTTGTTGGAGTTAGATGATTAAATTCCCACTGGTTTGGCATTCTTTCATCACTTAAGGAGTTTTTGCTTTAGTTTGTCATCTCCAATCCTCTGGAGTACCACCAAAAAATGTGGGGGGTTTTTTAGGTATATTTTTGTTTTCAATACATTTTAAATGCCTGGAAATACTGTAGCTACTCAGTGAGACCAGTTGGGATTCAGTTATTGAGAGGTGTTGCTGCAGAAAATTCCTAAAGCTAATTTTGCTAGTTTGCTTATTTTATTTATGTTTCAATTTGTTTATATGTTAGGTCTCTATGCTGCATGAAGAAGTGCCACAAAGTTAACACCTTAAGGCAACACAATCATATTATCACACAGTTTCAACTGATTAGCTTTTCAGTCAGAGGTTAGCTGGTTCCTCTGCACAGGGTCTCATGGAGCCAAAATCAAGGGGTCGCCTGTGATGTGATCTGATCTGAGACTCAGGGACTTCTTTCAAGTTCATTCAGGTCATTGACAGAATTAGGTTCCTTTCAACTGTATGTGTGAGGTCCCCATTTTATTGCTAGCCGCCACCCTGGGCTTACTCTCAGCTCCCAGAAGTCTCCTCAAGGCCTACTCATGTGACCCTTACTTTTCAAGGCTACCAAGAAAATCTCCCTGGTCTGTTCAGATGGAGTCTTATATAATATAATCATTATATAAGTCATGGGAATGACTATCCCATCACTTTGCCATGTAATGTCACTTAATCAAAGGAAAGCCTATCTCATCATACTTACAGGTCCACCATCATTCAAGGGGAGGTGATTATACAGGAGATATACAGGCATACCTCATTTTATTGTGCTTTGCTTTATGACGCATCAAAGATATTGTGCTTTTTACAAATTGAAGGTTTGTGGCAACCCTGTGTTGTCAGATGATGATTAGCACTTTTTTTTATGAATAAAGCATTTTTTAATTAAGGTCTGTATATTGGTTTTTTAGACATAATGATACTGTACACTTAATAGACTGCAGAATGCTGTAAGCATGACTTTTATATGCACTGGGAAACCAAAAAATTTCACGTGACTTGCTTTATTGCGATTTCACTTTATTGCAGTGGTATGGAATAAACCCACAATATCTCTGAGGTATGCAGGTATTCCAGAATCAAAACTTGCTCACCTGGTTGTTTTAATCTTACTCCAGAAGATGTCAAAGTTACTATTTGAATATTGATTTTTTTTTTTACTGTACCTCTAGAGAATGCAGTGTTGCCACATTGGCTTGTAGCCAGCTATTGGGTATAACAAGAAGGAATGTAGTGGAGAAAAGAGGTACAGGGTTTGGGGTTGCCAAAACTGAGGTACAGGTATCATTTAGGTAGTCAGCCATAAATCTTTGTCAGCCTTATTATCGGTCTGTATAGGAATTTGCATCTCTACTGGGCATAGTTCAAAGTATACAGTGAAATTTAGACCTGAGTGTCTTCCTCTGGAAAACTTGGTAGACATTTATGGAGTTTTTTCTTCTTTTTTTCTTGGAAAGCACTGTTCTTCATCTTGAGACAGTTTACACTTGACTTCTAGGTTCTGGAAGTGAGTAACATTTTGCCCTCTCCTCAGTCATCTAATTCACAGGGTTCAGCCCTTGTTCTGAATAATAGTTGTTGTAGGCATAATTCTAAGGTGGCCTCCAAGATTCTGCTCCCACACATGCTGTACAGGTCTCCTCCCCTTAAGGGTGGGTGGCATCTGTGAATACAACGAGGTACTCACTCCCTTGCTAGGCTATGTTATGTAGCAAAGGTGATGGTATAGTTGCTCAAGTGATTATATTGCATTAAATGACTCCTTCCCATAGTAGCAGACTGGAGAGAGATTCTAGTGCCAGCTTTGAAGACATAAATTAGCTTGTTGTGAGAGGGCCATGTGGCTAGGACCTGAGGGTGGCCCCTAAGAGCTAAGGCAGCCAGCAAGAAAACAGGAACCTCAGTTGTATAAATGCAAAGATCTATAGGTTCTTCCAACAGTATGAATACATTTGGAATAGGACCTGAAGCTCCAGATGAGAATATAGCCTGGCCCAAACCTTGGTTTTAGTCTAGTGAGACCCTGAGCAGAGAGCCCCAGCTTCACTGTGCCAGACCTCTGATCAACAGAAACTGGGACGTAATGATAGGTGTTTTCAGCCCTAGGTTTCCAATAAGTTATTACACAGCAATAGAAAACTAATACAATAGCAATGACGGTAACATATTTTCAGCATGGATATGATTGTGTGTTTGTGTGTGTGTGTGTGTACAAGATCATGGCACTAGCCCAGCTACTTTGGCATTCTTCACATTTATGGTCCAGACATAACATATGATTCAACACTGAAGGATTAAGGGAATAGGTTTTAGCTTATGTTCTGTGAAGGTATTTTGTATCTGGTTTACCCACATTTGTTCTCAGCTCCCACTATGTGACTGAAATAAAACATTTAAATATTGTAGAACTAGAGAATGACTATGCCATTTGCTTATAACACCACCAGGAGAAACTAGTTAACCTTTAACAACTTATCTTTATTTAATTTGCATACTCCTACTTCCCTCCTTATTTTAAAAGCCAGCGTTTTTCACTGGACGTACTCTCTCTAAGAAGGGGCCGCTTCTCTGCATAAGGCTAATAACTCGCATGTTGTACACACAGCAGCTGTGGAAAGGAGGCCACAGTTTTCAGGAAGATGAGCTATGTTTGGGCAATACCTGTGCTTCAGCTTTGACCTCAGCACATACTTAACTAGGACTGACCTGCCTCAATGACAGAAGAGAAAGCTGGCTACATGTTATGATTTGAAGTCAGTAAAGTGCTCTTTGACCAAAAATATCTTTCCTGACGGCCTTGCCAGGTTGCATGAAAATCTAACAGTATTCATTCCTTGTCCTAAGGACTAGGAGTTACAGCTCAGTAGGGTATTCTACCAAGGGCTAGCCAAACATTAAAAAAAGTTTTCGTTTACTATTAGAATGATACTACATATCTCTGTTTTAATATGTTAAGTTTTTAATCATAGTGGCCAGGCAATTCATATGGGCAGTCGTTTTCATATATTCTTGAGGTGGTTTCTGTGAAGTAAGGAATGACCACATGTATCCCTTGGGCCAAAGGTAAAGAAAGCATCGAAGACCCAATAAATGAGATAATGTATGCAAAACAGCTAGCATAGTCCATGGCACATGATAAGTGTTCATAGATTTAGTTAAATAAGTGAATAAGCAAACACATATATAAACACACATCAGTGATACATGTAAAGAGAGACTCCTTTAGTACCACTGGTATTTAGCACTTTGTCTCACATATTTTATTATATTAGGATAACCAATTTTTTAAACTGGAATTCTTCGAGGATGAATTCTACACGGATCAGAAGGAAGATGGGATAGCAGAAGTCTGTAACAACCTGTGCTGCATTGAGAAGGACAATGCAAAGAAGACTTGGGAGTTAAAGGCAACAGGAGGAAATCAGTTGCTTGGTAGGGAGAATGGGATATAGAAAACAGAAAGGGATGCCTCTCAGAGGTAAAATTTACTTATTTATAGCTGTGAATCTAGAAAAAGACCTGAAATTCCCACATATAGTCTTGTATCCCACTTGGAGAGAGGAACTAAGATGTGGTGTTGATCTCTTAGAGAAAATGTCAGCGTGACTGTTAAAAATCCTGTTAAAATATGAAGTGATTTAAAAATCTTTATTTAGACCTAGGCCCACAGTAAACAAAGGGCTTGTAAAGAACAACAAAGATACATTCGGATGACTTGATTTAAAACTGTGCTGACAGCCGAGAGACTGTGTTCCTGGCATCTCTCTTTAGATTGGTGGTCATAGAAGAGCTAATAGGATCTGACATCTGGATAGTAGCAGGATTTCAGAATCGCCAAGTACTGATGTGTAACCGTCTCTTCAAATCCAGGCTGTTCACTTCCAGGTTGTTGAAATACAAGCTTATGACAAGCTCATCTTCCTCAAATCCATCTGTCACAGTTTGAACTCTGTCTTCAGTACAATCTCCTTTCTCTTTCACGGGACACATTACCAGCCTCTCAGTCTTACCTCTCTTGCCTTTTGGATCGACTTCAGCTCACGTGCATTTCCAGATAAACCCATCTAACAAATGACCCACATCTAAAAATGACAATCCCTGCTTTGCCAACTCTGTTGATGGTGGGGAAAAAATGGCCCCCCAAAAGCAGAGATTTAAAAAATGTGTAGTCTCAGAAGAAAGAAATGGAAAGCTCTTTGAAAGCAGGTACAGTACAGGGATGCGGAGCTCCAAGCACACTGCTCAGCAAGGCTAACCTGTCTCTGGGATGCACATCTTTGTTTTGCACTTGGGTCTCACACTCCCCATCCTTCTTCTGTTTCATGACTGGAGAGCTGGAGATATTTGGCTTTTTGCAGACTAAGTCCAGTCTCTGGTCTAATCCCAAACTTGGAATGGATTAAAAGAGCTTCAACATCATATTCTCATAATCAACATCATTACTTTTGCTCTTGGTCTTACTTAAGCCTTGTGACCTGGTTCTAATCACTTCAGTTGTAGTAGCAAAATTCTCCATCTAACTGCCTGGGCATATACTTTTGTCTGTCATTTGCCTAATTTTCAGTTTTAACATCTTCTTTCATTAGTCCTGTTTATAGGGATTGGAGTCCAGGCGCTAAATGTCTGGCAGATAGGGTTAATTGCCAGTGGAAGAGTTCCCAGTGCGGCCAATCTTCTTGGACTATTGACTATCTCATTTACCTTGTTTGTCTTTAACTAGTTCTTTTCAGTTATTGGAACACTCCATACCATGTTGCATTTCCCTAGTTGCCGATCTCAGAGCTGTATTTCTACCATAGTTTAATATAATAATTAAGAGTATAGTCTTTGGAATAAGTCTAATTTAGGTTTGAATCCTGGCTCTATAACTTACTTATACTGTGCTAAATAATTTAACTAACCTAAACTTCATTTATGCCATATATAAAATTGGGATAATACCATCTGCTTTATAGAATAAATAAGGATTCAATGATGTAATGAATATAAAGTTCTAATCATAGTAGTTGGCACGTATTAAATGCTCAAAAATATTGTTACTTTTATGATAACTATTGGAAAGCTTGTGTTTATTCTGCTTACCCGTTTCCTCAGATATTCTGCCCATTTTCATCCCTTCCGTCTAGTATTTGCTCCAATTCCCAGCTGAGGAACACATTTTCAAGTCCCAGAGTTTTTCAGCTTTATCCTTAAAATGGGCCCTGCTATATATATATAATACTCAGTCCACTCAAAGTCTTCCTTCTCCCCTACCAGCTGAAATTTTACTTTGTTAGATTTTCCCTTAGGTATTTCATTCTTTTTATTTGTTTACATTATTAGACTGCTAATTAGAGATTCACTTGTGTTAACAATCAGCTTCCCCCAAGTATTAAAAAACCTCTGGCAGGGGAATTGGACTGTCAATTATTCATACATTAGCTCATTGTAGTAAGCGGAATAGTGCCCCCTAAGCCCCAAAAGATGCGCATGTTCCAGTTTTCACAACCTGTGAAAATGGTACTTCACATGGCAAAAAGGGACTTCTCAGATGTGATTAAATTACAAACATTGAGATGGGGAGATTATCCTGGATTCTCCAGGTGGGTCCAGCCTAATCACGTGAGTCCTGAAAAGTAGAGAACCATTCCCAGTGGTAGTTAGAGACAGATGTAAGGACACAAGGAGGGACGCTGGAGAAATGCTACATCACTGTCTTTGAAGATGGAGGAGAGGGTCCACAAGCCAAGGAATGGAGGTGGCCTCAAGAAGCTGGAAAAGGCGAGGAAATAACGTCTCTTCTGGACTCTCCAGAAGAAAATGCAGCCCTGCTCACACCTTGGTGATAGCCCAGTGAGACCCATATCAGACTTCTAAGCTATAGAAATATCAGAATGAATATAACTGTAGTTGACTCTTGAACCACACAGGGTTAGGGGCACTGGCCCCTGTGAAGTTGAAAATCTGTGTATAACTTTATAGTCGGCCTTCCTTATCTGTGGTTCCACATACATGGATTCAGCCGACCATGGATCATGTAGTACTGTAGTACATATGCAGTGAGAAAAATCCACGTGTAAGTGAACCTGCACAGTTCAAACCTATGTTGTTCAAGGGTCAACTGTGTATTATATTTCATGTAAGAAGCAGTATAGATTTGTGTTGTTTTAAGATACCAAATTTGTGGTAATTTGTAATAGAAAACCAGTACACTCAGTATGTTTGGTTCCCACTCAGCATTCATTCCAGTGTTCACAGTAGGCCATATGTTTTTTCTAGAGGAAACTGTTCATAATTGCAAATGATTGCTGACTTAGACAATTTATAATCTAGCAGGCTCTTTGTATGAGGATGGCCTTTGAGTCAGACAGACAGATTTGAGTCTTATCTCCACTTACTCACAGGAGACTTGGGAGGTTTCTCATATATTCTGAGACTCTCCCCTTATTCATACATCAGGAAGAGTGAAATCTATGCCCTTGGTAGTTATGAGGAGTAATTGAAATAACATGATATCCCCCAAATTATAGTGATTATTATATTAAAATGAATATGGAGAATTTAGTCTTTTTATTTATGGTACTTATGTATTGGGTGTTGTGGGGATTGAATAAATAGTCCATAGGCAAAAAAAAAAAAATCCATTCGTGTTTAATAATTTTATAATTCAGATCAGAATTGTTCCAAGATCTATCTAAGGTGGTATTTTTGTCCAAAGAAAAATACTACTACAGTCACTTACAAGAAATAAAAATCTAGAAGACAATAGAAAAGTGAATATAAGATGTATATGTAAGCATATAGAAATACAGGGAAAGATTGACTATATTCATAGTGAGGAAATATAAATTAAAAAATTTTTTCACTGGGCTTCATTTTGAGCTTATTGTTACAGCTAGCCATTCATGATATAAGTGCATGAAAGCATATTAGCTAATCCTGATTTTAGGATATGCAAATATGTATTCATGTCCTAACAGTAGCAGTCATCTTGGACAACAGTGTGAACATAACCACAGTTTGCTAACTGTTCTCTCCTCATGAATATTATACATATTGAACCAAATATGCTCAGAAATCTCCTGAGTGTATTGGAGCTACTCATGTGCATGTACCTATTTCCACTTAACTTTTGGATGTGATTTTATCAAGCTGGAGACTGGAGGCAGATTACTTCATCATCTTAAACAGATGAAATAATGAACAAATATATCTTCCCATGGTTAGCTCATTGCAGCATTTTAACTCCAAACATTGATTGATGAATACGTTCCCTCCAGTTCTAATGAAAAATCAGATATGTGTATGGAAAAGAAGATGTTTACCCTAATAATGATGTCAGATGAGCATTATTTGTATGGAGAGCTAATGCTGAACCCTCAATGTCTGACTTGATTCTTTGTTACTTCCAGCTGAGTTATGTTCATTGTCTGTGACTCATCTTTTCCTCTCATGCCTGTTGAATGGAAAGAAGAGGGGTCTGTGACATATAAACACATGGGGTTGGTCTTGCAAAGGTCCAAGCTCTAAGCTTCTTCTGCCTGAACCAGTTCCTAGCACTGAGGGCCACAACACCTCCAAGAAGGGACCTCTGATCAACTGGTTTGTTGATTGGTTTATGTGTCTGAAAATCCATCTGTCAAAACTATTACTGGGCACTGCCTCTGTGCCAGACATTGTTTAGAAATGGAGAAAAAGAAGTGAGTAAAAAAGCGAGGTTTCTAAGCTTCTAGGACAGACCCGTTATCTTCCCAGAACATACTGCAATACCCGCAAACAACAAATGAGGGCAATCTTGAGTAAAATACAACTCACTGTCCAATATTAGTAAATTAGGTCAAATGTAAGAGCTTTAAGCTTTAACAGGCTTTCAAGGGTAGGTATGGTTTCTATCCAGACACTCAAATGTCCAAATTTTGTGTTTTTGCTATTGTGAAAACACAAGTTTATACTTCTGGCACTTAAGTGTCTTAATCAGCAAAACCCTTAATCACAATAGTGATATTTCTACATAATATTTATACTATGAAGACCTGAAATATATGACTTCTACTTCAATCCACCTTCCCCCCCTCAAATTCATTCCTCATTGTTTTCTAAATCAGAAACGCAGTGTTTTTCTTCCATAAAATATAGGAAGAAAACTTTCTGGGGTACATTTTGAAATATGTGCACAAGTTGTAAAAAAGGTAAATACATTTTGATGTACCAGTTTGACACTTCTATAATTTATTCCCAGGGGGTATCAATCTAAGAGATTAAGAAAGATGTATGCTTTTTCTATAAAAAAAAAATAGAGGAGGAGGAGCAGAAGTTCCCCTTTAGTTTGTTCATTTGTTAAATCTTCAGAAAAATTTTTAAAAACTAGTATTTTAAGAAAACTTCTGAAAAGTTTTAGTGTTTCATCAGCAGTGACTGAAATTACCACTTGGATTTTTATGACAAATGAAATTTCTCAATGTATACACAATGTAATTTTTTTTTTTTTTTTGGCAGCCGGCATTCAAATAGAATTTTGCCACATGAGTTTTCTAATGTTACCTTCTAATTCCGTTTGCAGTTCCCTTCAAAGGAAAAGGATGGTATAACCTTGTTAAAGGAAAAAGTTTAAGATATTTCTACTTAATATTATGTATAAGGACAACTTTTAATTAATGAGTAATGCAGTTTATTCTTTGCTGAACTTTTTTGTGGAAACAGGTATGGCTAGGTAGGAATGACAGCATTATTTTTTTTTTAATCTTTATTGGAGTATAATTGCTCTACAATGTTGTGTTAGTTTCTGCGGTATAACAAAGTGAATCAGCTATATGTATACATATATCCCCATATCCCCTCCCTCTTGCACCTCCCTCCCACCCTCCCTATCCCACCCCTCCTATCCCACCCCTCTAAGTGGTCACAAAGCACCGAGCTGATCTCCCCTTGCGATGCAGCTGCTTCCCACTAGCTATCTATTTTACATTTGGTCGTGTATATATGTCAATGCTACTCTCTCACTTTGTCCCAGCTTACCCTTCCCCCTCCCCGTGTCCTCAAGTCCATTGTCTATGGGAATGATAGCACTGTTAACTGAAATTCAGATTTCATAAGATAGGATGTCTAAGCACATTATTTAAAACTGTATCTCCTCATTTTTTTTTGGTTATTTTGAATTGTCTAATGTATTTCAATACAAAATTTTTTAAAATCCCAAAATGGGGTGAAATATTTAGAAAGGCATTATTAATAGTGTTAACTACCCTAATTTATTAGAAGATCATAAGCAGTACAAAATTTAAAAGAACAGCATTAAAAATGAAGGACTCTCTAAGAAATAATCTTTATTTCCTGATTTAATGATGTAAAGTATTACACTTCATTATTTCATGTAAAAAATGTAGCCAACAGTAACATACAGATATATAATTTAGTATTTATTATATGCATTTAATATACTTTTTTTTTTTTTTTTTTTTCTGTATGTGGGCCTCTCACTGTTGTGGCCTCTCCCGTTGTGGAGCACAGGCTCCGGACGCGCAGGCTCAGCGGCCTTGGCTCATGGGCCCAGCCGCTCCGCGGCATGTGGGATTTTCCCAGACCGGGGCACGAACCCGTGTCCCCTGCATCGGCAGGTGGACTCTCAACCACTGCGCCACCAGGGAAGCCTAAGTAATAGCTTATATTCTTAATGTATCTTTCTAGTTTATGTCTAGCATCTTAAAAAATATAATTTTTATGCATAACTGGTTTGAGAACACACAGAAAGATTTGAGTTGAATGTTATTTTCAACTATACATTCGTATTAATTTATTCTTTTGAGAGATCACTTTTATCATTATCAATTATTTCCTGACTATCCAGTATGTATAAATTACTGTGTTCGGTGCTGAGTATATAAAGAGGTATATAAATCACAGTCCTGTTCTCTAGGAACTTAACATTTTAAACCATCATAAACTTAAAGTGCCATTCAGTAGGTTAACAAAAAGCCCATTATTATTATCTAGTAGTAGTGTGATTTCTACTAACTGCATGTATTCTCTTGTTCTAGGTAGAGAACTTCAGCATAAATTAATAAAATATTTTTGGAACCAGATTATTTAATCATGCTTTGTGTCCTACAGGAAACGGTTAAATGTAAAAAGCTCTATCCTTAATTTTAGCTTTTTTGAGCTTTAGAAATCAAGTCGCTGACTTTTAGTTTTGCTTTCTCTCCATTTTTTTTTTTTTTTTTTTTTTCTTTTTTTGCGGTATGCGGGCCTCTCACTGTTGTGGCCTCTCCCGTTGCGGAGCACAGGCTCCGGATGCGCAGGCCCAGCGGCCATAGCTCACGGGCCCAGCCGCTCCGCGGCATATGGGATCCTCCCAGACCAGGGCACGAACCCGTATCCCCTGCATCGGCAGGTGGACCCCCAACCACTGCGCCACCAGGGAGGCCCGCTTTCTCTCCATTTTAACACTGTGTCCCTTATAGAATCTCATGATTTTTCATAATCAAATAAAGTGAAGGCACTTATTAGAGAGGAAGTTTCTCACGGCAGCACTTCACTGTTTGACATTTGTGAGTTGATCTTGTGATTATTTTGAGCACAAAGGATAAGATGTTATCATAATTTATCTTCTAACAAATTGCTTTTTATCAGTGAATATTGAAACACTCATTTAACCAACATAACTTAGTATTACCTGTATCAGGAAATATAGAATTGTTTGGAATTATGTCAGTTTACAACCCTGAATCTAGCTATTACTATTTCAGTAGACATAATACCCGTTAGCTATTATTTCAGTCCTACCTGAGGAAGATAATGGGCTTCTCTGTGGTATGTCCTGTACTCATGATCATATTTTATAGCCCATTGTACGCTGGGTCTTTTGCAATTTTAATCCAGGTTGGGAAATAAAAATATAAAACCATAGTCTTATTTTAGAGAGTTCACAGTTTATTTGGGTTCAGCAGGTGGATGTGTGGAACTCTAGCAGTACGCACAGCAGAGGGACACAGGAAGTTAAAAATAGTCCTAACGACTTGGAGCAGCAGGAGGGGAAGTGAACAGAGACAGAGTGGATCAGGCGTGAACAGTTCTCTGTGTTGGTGTGGAGCTCGAGGTGATAGAGAATAATGGTAAAGAGAATAATGGGGCAGGGTAGTTGCATTTGGACAACAGGGATGAGCTCTTCAACAGACTGTCTGAGATTCTTGTGTTCCTGAATTCCACCTCCCATTCTCTGCTTCAACAGGTTGAATCTAAACAAGTAACAGTCTCTCCAGTAAATCAGAATTGGGGGATATTGTGATCACTGTGAGAGAACCTTGGTTTATGCACAAGAAAATATGCCGATGTAGAGGGGGCCAATTTAATTAGGAAAAAGATAGATGTGCAACAAAATTGGATTAGTGAAAGAAATGTATATCTTCCTCTCTTATGCAGAAATGGTATATAAGTCTGATTTAGGAATAAGATTTTCTAGTAAAAGAAGGAAAGCCTAATCTAAAAATATATATATACTGAATTTAGTTATATACATTTAATATACACAAAATAAATTTCACAGAGAAGGTACTTCATTTTTAATGGCAGGAGAAATTTTTTTCTTTTTCTTTTTTAATCCTTGGATATGTCTTATGAAAAGGAAACAAATAACTAAACCCAAATGTTTAGAGTGTTGCAGAATGCCTTATGGATCTTTGACAATACTCTAAAAATATCAGTTGTTGAATTTGGCAAAGTCTGAGAAGTGAAACTGTTTTGCCTTTTGTTTTTTCCTAACATGAAATTAAGGTTTTTCCTTTGGTGATGATTTAAA
Source organism: Mesoplodon mirus (assembly GCF_964341445.2). Lineage (NCBI taxonomy): Eukaryota > Metazoa > Chordata > Mammalia > Artiodactyla > Ziphiidae > Mesoplodon > Mesoplodon mirus. The sequence continues at coordinate 10,801,301 of NC_138979.1, read as the reverse complement.
GCTTTGGATAGTTTGATCAACCTAGTTTATTAGAGCATCTCGCCATACTGTGATTTGGTTACAATCTGTATAATAGGAAACTGGAGAGAGTTCTACTCATTATTTTTTTTAATATAATTTAATTTATTTTTTATTTTTTATTTTGGCTGCACCATATGGCATGCGGGATCTTACTTTGTTCCTTGAACAGGGATGGAACCTGTGCCCCCTGCAGTGGAAACGCAGAGTCCTAACCACTGGACCACCAGGGAATTCCCCGGGTTCTCCTCTTTAAGTGTGATAGTTTAAACTGGGAGTAATTCATTGCATTCTCTACTATCTTTAGGAAACGGATTGAGACATGTATTGTAAAGGAAAGAAAAGGACCACAGCCAAGGATAAACTACTTCTGCAGAGTCATTTGCTTTGTAAACATGTAGGAAAGTGTTTAACAACGCAATTAGGGTTGTCTGTGAGACCTACTGGTCCTAGGCTTGCTGACCTCTCTAAGTCCAGCTTATGGTCAGCATGTTCTTCAAATCTAGGGGACACCATTCAAATTGTATTCTATATGACTTTGGCACTTAGAAGCCATCTTTTGTGTGTGTGTGTGTGTGTGTGTGTGTGCCCTGCATCACAAACTCTTGATGTACCTCAGATTTTAGCTACCTGTTGGGTTCAGAAGGACTATTTCATAAAACAAAGATCTTCTATACATACTTTTTCTTTACTGCTTTAACTTTTGTTGTGGTTCTGTTTATGGTAGTTGGTTCATTTGAAGAGTGTTTGCACTTGTTAGGAATCACTGTCCTTTGTTACAAATGTCCAATGTCTGTAAAACCATTACTTTTTAAATATTTTGCCCATTTTTTCATCATTTCTGATGAAAAAGTAAATTCAATCCCCATTTTTCCATCTTGGCCCAAAGGGGAAATCCTGACCTCTGTCTCCCACATCTGTTCTTAGAGCTCTTGACATTTTTGTCAGCCTCATCAGACCATCTGAATCCTTGACAATTTTCTTAATCTTTCTCAGTACAGTGACTCTTTCTGGCTTCACCTATACGACTCTCCACTTTTTACTCAAGAGTTTATTAATTCATTGTTTTCTTTGTAACCTAGGTTTTCATACTTCATAGATTTTGATTTGTGTGCCTGTTATTCCTCAAGTTTGTATCTGTATTACATACCTGTTCTTCATCCTTCCACATGCCGCTTGGCCCTACCTCTTACTCTAGCCATTGCCATGACTGTTTTCTGAAAGCTTTGAACAGCTTTGCATAAGTACGTTTGTACTACTCTTTGCCTCAGACTGGCACCTCAGACCATACTTCTGACTTTCTGTTCTGCTGTGAGCACCACTGAAGGAAGTAATTTTTCAGGGTGCAGGAATCTGCTCTGGGCTCATGAGTGCATAACCCAGAAATGTGTGGAAATTAATGACTCTGGTGGCCACCCTTGACCAATGAGTAAGGTTGATGATGGGGAAGTGTTTTCCTGTTTAATCCCTTAGATTGACTCACACGCAGGAGGCCCCTGGAAGACTGAGCACCGGCTACCCCAGGGGAGTAAAGGCAGCAGCTCCGTTTCACAGCCTTGTATTGAGTTTCCTCCTCCCCAGCAATGCCATTGTCACAATCCTCTTTATTTTCTCCCCTCGACTGCTTTATCCTCCCCATTCGTTTCTATGCTACTGAAAATTGTAGAAAATAAAAAAACTCTCTTGACTAGATCTCCCAGTAAATCATACCATCTTATCCAGACTGGGTTCATTTTCTGCCAGGTGATCCAACTGGTCATCTTGTGTTTAACTGCTGCCTTAATCTTTCATGTCTTCATACTCAAAACTGGCCACCTCCACACATATTCTTACCCGAGCTGTTAAGAAGTATAAGACTTTACAAGATGAGCTTCCACATTTTCTTTCTTCAATACATCAGAATGATTTTGAACTGATTCCTCTTCTCTATAAAAAATACTTAAAATATCTTTAATATACCTCTACTTTCTAGTGTTAAAAGAAGTGACATCAATTATTAGAGTTAATTTCCCCAACTATGCTCTTGATTACCTCCAATCCTAACTTCTCAAGTCTTTACCAATCTTCTCAATCTTTTTTTAATTTCCAGTGCCTCCTTTTGCTGACTATAGCTATGTTCAGATCTCACCTGTAATGGGAGAAAACAAAACACAAAACCAAAACCCTTTTTTTTGACCCCATTATTATTATACCTATTAACCATGAGCTTTTCTTGCCTTTTGTATTCAATGGAACATTTACTGAAACAGTATTCTATTTTATTACATATTTATTCCTTAAGCCCTGACAACCTAATTTCAATCTCTACCACCTTCCAGAAACTACTGTCTTAAAGGTCAGTGAAGGATGAAATAATCATTAAACCTCATAGTCTTTCCTCAGGCATCCTCTCTGATCACATTCCAGCATGTTCCAGTAAATTCCAGTTTTCTTCTATGACATTGTGAAAACATCTACCTATTTAACTTCTTCCTCTTTGCAGTTCCTGATCAATACCTTATGTACTCCCTGAGTTCTCTGTAAGTTCTTTCACTGACACTGATTCTTCTCCCACATTCCATTTTTGTATTATTTCTCATTTCTTATTGTATATTTCTCCTGGACAATGAGTTGGATGTCAAATTTAACTTGTTTGCAATGGAGCTTGTCACTCCCACTGACTCCCTTCCTATCTCAGCTGTTTCTTGTAACTTCCTTGTTTTTGAACAGTAGTGCCTTTCCTTAAGACACCAGTGGATTCCTAATTTCTCTTTGCGTCTCCCATATTTGGAGAAGAGAAAGCAAGGCACTGTGATTTACATACACTATCTCATTTAATCCCCACAGCAATTCATATTTCACATATAAATAAACTAAGACCTGAAGTGGTAGGGTGAGTTGCCTAATGTCTCAGAGCTGTCTAGGGATGGGAACCATGTCTGCTGGACACTGAAATTCATATGCTTTTCAGTGTGTAACAGAATGAAGACTCTTAAACAGCAGTGTATCCTGAATCAACAAAGAAATATTCAATTATGTTTGCTACTGTATTTGTTAAGGAAGGAATGAAGACAAAAATACATCTTAGAAAGACTGTGAACCTTCAACAGGAGATGAAAATAATAAAGATTTTCTGTTAAACTTTGTGTTATTAAAATGGTGTTAACCAGAATAACTCCTTTCCCAAATTCCTCAATCAAAGTTGTGTTATATACTGAGCTGTATGGTTGTGTTATATACTAAACTGGGTATATATTTACTAATGTCTTTCATGTTGAGGTCAGGGTTAGAAATAGGTTTGGGTTTTTTTTTTTAAGTATGTATTATTAATTAGATATTTATCAATGCTAAACTCAACATTTAAAGAGAATTCTTACCTCTTGGGCTTCAGAGCTAAGTTAAGTTTGATAACTGAGACAGAAGAATCTAAAGTTAAAGGGAGATCAGTAGCAGGAGTTAGTTAATAGTGTGGAAACGTCCTGTAGGTGTGCAGAGTGGGAAATTACGTGAGAGCCTGTAAGTATGGATTGTACTCTGGGCAAATGATGCATCCTCATCAGGCAACTGCACACTGAACAACTGTCGATTAAGTACCATTTTCTCCAATTTAGACCTAATGAACTTGGTAGATGAGATCCCTGCTGGATTAAGGAGCAATCAGAGTCTTATTTTGGGTTCTGTGCCGTCTAGGTCAAGAAGTTTCCAAAGTGTTGTGTATATTTACTTGGTACAAGAATGACACAACTTTCCTATCCTTCCTTCTGTTAATTCCTTAACAAATATTTATGGAATATTACTTGTGCTATAGGGAGTTTCCATTGGTGAGTGGTAGATAGTGAAATAAAAGACTTAGAAAACTGTTCCTTGCCTCTGAGGAGTTTTAGTTCCATTTTTGCTAATTTTCCTGAATTAGTCTGAATGACAGTTTTTTCCCTAATCAAAAGGATAAAAAGAATTTTGTTTGAGTCTAAAGACAAAGTAACTCTCTCCTCTAGCAAGAAGATTGATGAGAGGTCTTTAATAAGAGGGAAAAGGAATGAAGACATGAGGATGTGTTTTGACTCTGTACTCAGTCTCACCTGCCTCAGAGGTGCAATGACACTGGTTTTATTTGGAACTTTCAGGAAGGGGTCCGGATCACCATTTTGCAGGAAATGCAAAGGATGTGTCAGAAGAAGCCCATGTCTGCCTACCCTGCAGGGAGGGCTGCCCCTACTGTGCTGATGACAGCCCCTGCTTTGTCCAGGAGGATAAGTATTTGCGACTTGCTATCATCTCCTTCCAAGCCCTGTGTATGCTGCTCGACTTCGTGAGCATGCTGGTGGTCTACCGCTTTCGCAAAGCAAAGGTAAACCCAGGTACCCTGGTTACCTTTCTTTTTATTATGAAAGGTACCTTTCTTTTTATTCTGAACTGACTTCTTCTTTTCTTAAGCAAGTAGAATTGTTCCAAATCCCAGTTGCTTCTCTCTTAAGCAGAGGTCTTTCTATAATATGATTGGACTAGAGTGTGAAAGCTATATTCTTCAGCTTCCCAGGAGAAATAGGAATTGAAAATGTGAAACTTTATTATAACGTTTTCTTCTACAGAATGTTTCTCCCTGTTTACCCTGAAGCTCAAGTACCTCATTGCCTTAAAGGACTCTTTTACATCATCTCTTCAGACTCTAGAAGAACTTATTTTGCCAGTTCCCAATATATTGTTAAGTTTTTCCTATGTAGAAAGCTTTGTGATATTTATTGTATTTCATTTTTATTTCTCTTAGCCATATTTGAAAAGGGTAAATGGACTCAACTATTTCTGAGCACATTATACTTTGAAGAATGAATTTATTCATGACCATACATATGGTCTTGCATTAGTATCCCAGAATGATGGTGATCCTGCACAGAGCTTATATGGCTTTTGAGAGAGGCTGTCCTTTGATTCTGTTCTGAGGAATCAGAGAGTAGTATAAGCATTTGTATGCTTCTGAGTTGGGGGTGGACGAAATGCCAAAATGTTCAGGGCAAAGCTTTCTGGGGAGCTGTCTTCAGTTGGTCACCCAATTAACTGTATGCAGCCAGTGTTGTGTCAGAATTTGTGGTTCTGTTGCTTTCAGAAACGTATTTGTGCCATTGAAAAGAAAAACAAAACTTAAAGTTTCCACCTTTTCTGAATTTATATGACCCCTTCATGTTAGCAAAGTTGTAGAGATTGGTTTAGATTACAGAACTCATTGAAAGTATAAAGTGTTCCCATTAGAAATTAAAAAAAGAAAACAACTCTCGGTGAATGGCATGTGTTACAAAGCCTCAAATTAACATTAAAAAAAAACACCTCTTTTGAGATTCTAGGAGAATGTATCCATTATGTTAATGTTATAGACTTTAATAGTTATTTTAAATAGTTTCATTAACAGAAGCATACAACAAATTAGAATCAAACTTTATATCAGCAAGAAAGTGCAAACTGGCAAATTGCTCTTCATTTAACCAATACTTGTCATTCTTTTGCAACAAAATATGTATTATATGTTAGATTGTATATATAATAAAGTAGCTGGCAAGTGGAATTGGGAAATATATAACCACTGTTACCTAGATAAAATTAATTGCTTATTAAAAAGCCTATCACTGGCAGAGCAGGTAGAATTGAAAGGTCTATTTAATAAACTGCTCTGAAGTATCTCTATATAATGTAATTCATTTACACAGTGGATACCACAAAATTCTTTATGAATTTTAATTGATTTTAATCATTAATGATTGTGCTAAATTGAGTTAGTGATATATGACGGTAGAATATTACACAGGATATTAAAAAACTAAGATAGTGCTTGCTAGACCAATGTCTTAATCTATGGTAATGTTACTTAACATTTCCAAAGTTATTAACCTTTTGAATTTCTCTGCACCTTCATATGAAATGCTGCTTTACAGGGCTATCATGAGAATAGATATCTTTACCTGTCATTTGGTGAAATTTCTATAGATACAAACTAGTTGGAATACATAAATTAGACATTATCTAGTTTTAAGATGGTCACCTTTTGAAGAATCAGTTGGTTTTCACAGAATGTGACATAAGGGGGAGATATTTTTAGGAAAGAAGTTTAAAAAGTTAGTGAACATAGGTCTCATATAGTGAGGAAAGGAAACATTTGGTGAAATTTTCTCTTCCTGTTTCAAATACCAAAAGCAATGGATTAATTGTAAAAGCGATAAACCATTTCCAGGATAGAGATTGCATATTTAGGGCATGTAGACCTTGGCTTTGCTTTTTCACATGTCTTTGCAACATTTCTTTGGATTAAGCAAAAAACTGATGACCCCTCTTGGAGCAAAGTTGATGTTTTCCTTATGAGTTTCCCATTACATTCTTTACCCACTGATAATTAAAAGAACAAAACCCACATAATCTGTCAATGTACATCTATTCTGACAAAAGAGAAAAAAACCTTAGTTGCAATATAGAAGTAACATTGTGGACAAGTGTGTAGACTCTGGAACCAGATAATTTAGTCTAATTATGAGTATTTTAAGTTAAATGAGGTTTGCTCATGCCTAAAATATCAACTCTGCAGTTGGTAGGTACCAACGATCATTGGTCGAAGGTTAGTTTAACATTTTATCATTTTAAACAACACTAGATTCTGCTAAATTTTGGGGTGAGGCTGGTGATAACAGTGCCACAAAGAGTAAATTAAATTTTACTCTGCACAAACATTTAGGGAAATAACTATACACATTTGCCTTTGTCCCCTGGGTTAAAGATTAAATCTGTCAATAAACTGTGAGTGATTTTAAACCCAGTAAGGTCTTCTAAAGCAACAGCAGTTTTTACAACAGTATTTTAAAGATTCTGAATATTAAATATTTGGAACTTATTTCTATTTTTATTTTTTTTACCAAATATTATGACAAGTCACATCTTTTTCTATTAGCTACTCTGAAGAGAGAGCATAGTTTCTTACAGCTTAATAATATGAAGTGTTAGTACAATTTATTTTCAAGTGAAAATTTGAATGAAAAGAAGGTACACTGGAAGGAACAGCAGCTTATTCCACTTCTGAAAATAATCTTTTGCTTGATTTATTCTTAGTAAATTTTAGCATGTTTTGTTTGAGCTTAGTGGTTTGGAAAAAATAGTGATAGTCATTTTTTAAAGTGAACATACTGCAGCTTGTATTTTCCCTTCCAGGCCTGTAATAGTTCTTTTTTTAAATTAGAAATTAATTGACAGGTGATTTTATAACTGCTCATTTTTGGTTTGGAAAATTAGATGTTTTAATGTAGAGTGTGGCTGAAATTCTACTAGGCTACTTATGATGTTTTAATGCTTATTTTGTTGAAAAAAAGGGAGATGTATTACTTTTTTATTGTGGTAATATATACGTAACATAAAATTTACCATTTTCTACCATCTGCAAGTGTACAATTAAGTGGCATTAAATACATTCACATCACTGTGCAACCATCACCACTATTCATTTCCAGAACTTCTGCATCATCCCAAACCAAACTCTGTAACCATTAAACAACTCCCTATTCCCCTAACCCCTGGTAACCTTTATTCTACTTTCTGCCTCTATAAGTTTGTCTTTTCAGAGTACCTCATATAAGTGGATGCACTATTTGTCCTTTTGTTTTTGGCTTATTTCACCTAGCATAATGTTTTAAAGGTTTACCTATGTTTTAGCATGTATCAGAACTTCATTTCTTTTAATTGATGAATAATATTCCATTGTGTGTATTTACCACATTTCATTTATCTGTTTATCTGTTGAAAGAGTTGTTTCTACCTTTTGGTTATTGTAAATAATGCTGTTGTGAACATTGGTGTACAAGTATTTGGTTGAGTCCCTGATTTCAGTTACTTGTATATAACCTAGGAGTAGAATTGTTGAATCACACAGTCATTCTGTGTTTAACTTTTTGAGGAACTACCCAACTGTTTTCCACAGAGGCCAGGCCATTTGATATTTTCACCAACAACTCATGAGGGTTCCAATTCCTTCACATCCTCACTAACACTTGTTATTTTCTGTTTTTGTTTTATAATAGCCATCCTAATGAATCCGAAGTGAATTCTCATTGTGGTTTTGATTTGCATTTTCCTAGATATTAGTGGCAGTTGAGCATCTTTTCATGTGCTTATTGGTATATCTTCTTTGCAGAAATGGCTCTTCAAGTCTTTTGTTCACTTTTGAGTTGGTTGATTCTTCATTGCTGAGTTGTAGGAGTTCTTTATGTATTCTGAATATTACACTTATCACATAGATGATTTGGAAATATTTTCTCCCATCCTATGGGTTGTCTTTTCATTCTATTGATAGTGTCCTTTGATGCCCCAAAGTTTTTAATTTTGATAAAGTTCAATTTACCTACGTTTTCTTTGGTTGCCTGTACTTTTGGTGTCATAATCTGAGAAATCATTGCCAAAGCCAATATCATGAAGCTTTCCTGCTGTGTTTTTTTTTCTAGGAGTTTAATAGTTTTAGGCCTTATATCAGACTTCAATCCATTTTTAGTTAATTTTTGTATATGTTGTACGTTAGGGGCCCAACTTCATTCTTTTGCATTTGGATGCCTAGTTTTCTCAGCACTATTTGTTGAAGAGAATATCTTTTCCCCATTGTGTGGTCTTGACACTCTTATCAAAAATCATTTGGGGCTTCCCTGGTGGCGCAGTGGTTGAGAATCTGCCTGCTAATGCAGGGGACACGGGTTCGAGCCCTGATCTGGGAAGATCCCACATGCCACGGAGCAACTAGGCCCGTGAGCCACAACTACTGAGCCTGCGCGTCTGGAGCCTGTGCTCCGCGACAAGAGAGGCCACGATAGTGAGAGGCCCGCGCACCGCGATGAAGAGTGGCCCCCACTTGCCACAATTAGAGAAAGCCCTCGCACAGAAACGAAGACCCAAAACAGCCAAAAAAATAAATAAATAAACAAATGTGGTGTTTAAATAGAGGTAGCCTTTAAAAAAAAAAAAAAAAAAAGATCACATACTGCATTTAGTTGTCATGTCTTTAAAAAAAAAAAAAAAATCATTTGACCACACACATGTGGGTTTATTTCTGGGCTCTCTATGCTGTTCCATTTGGTCTGTGCCTTTATGTCATGATCACACTGTTTTGATTACTGTAGCTTTGTAGTAAGTTTTGAAATTAGGAAGTGTGAGGCCTCCAAATTTATTCTTCTTTTCAAGGTCGTTTTGGGTCCCTTAAGATTCATGGAATTTTCATGAATTTTAGGATGTGTTTTTCTATTTATGGGAGGGAGGTACAGCATAATACATGAAAAGGAGTAGAATGGTTAGAAACCAAGAGCTAGTACCTTCAATGCAGCTAGCTATAGGGGTATTATGGAAGATCTATAGTGGTTTACAAATTTTTTTCTTAAACCTGTTCTAATACTGGCTAACTACTACACTCAACATAAGATGATGTTATATATTTCTGTCAATTTATGGTAGACAATATTTCCCTCAATTTCCATTTTCCTAAGGGCTACAATGTTGATCTTGACTCTTACCAGATATTTTAACTCTACTGAACTAATAAAATATCACACAATATCACAACAATAATATTTTCACTCCCCTTTATTGAATATGAATGAGAAATTTGGTACTTTTATTTTTCCTAATTTCCCCCTTCCCATTTTATTAAAATTTAATCTATGATTAATTTGCATCAATTTTCTGTAAGAACCATCATTAGTTTCAAAGGAAAAGCAGTTCTTTAATATATTTTGGCTTTCACTGCATTTAAATTTATCATTTAGTCTTCTTCCTAGATATTTATTTGGTTTAGTTGCTTATCATAAAACCTTTCCAAATGTGGCTTTTTGCCTTTGTGTTCTGACTTTTGACTAATCTTTTTTCATTATTAGATATCTATATTTTCAAATAGTTTGTTTGGAAAAGGGTAGTTTTGTACCTATGTTACATCTGAACTCCCACCCACTGACTGTGGCTTTTACAGGACAGCCCCTTGGCTAGGGGGAGCACTTGGGGGTTACTGTCTTTTTCTTTTAAAGCTCTATTATTGCTGCTTCATTTATCTTTTAGAATTGACCATTTTGGACAATTTCCAGGATTGCCCACTTTTTGTCTCTTATGGAACAAAATTTCCCATCTGAATGCTTACTGACTTCTTTCTTTACTTTTACCATCATAATATGGTTCTTCCTCCTTGCGTTTGCAAAAAATATGATCCATGCTCTCAAATTTCAGACTGAGCTTTCTTCTGATACTGGGAAGTCTCTTGTGTGTTAGTTCTTATGTTATCTCTTCTGCTCTAGTTTTTCTAGGCTTCACTTTTAGGACTTCCTGTTAAATATAGGTTGGGTCTCCAGACTTTCTTTTTTAAAATGTTCTCACTGTATTGTATTTTAAGTGTTTCCTCTATGTTTTGAGAAGCTATTTAAGTTTGTCTTCTATTTTACTCTTCCAGTTTTTAGTGCTGTCTAAGCTGCTGTACCCTACCTTCGTGATATTCTAAAATCCACCTGTTTTTAATCTCTGTACAATTTGTTCCTTACGGTTTACCTCCATTTTTGCAAAGGTTTGGGGTCAAAAAGCTTGAGGCAAATCCTAATGATTTCATATTCTAGTTATGTGACCCTAAGGTTGCATAATTATATACCTAATCAGCAAGTCAGTTAGTCTCTCTAAATGGCTTTTATCTTATGTAAAAATGGGGACATTCAAGAATTTGGAAAACAACAACAGCCATAGTGTATGTACTCTAAAATCAAGCCTGATTCATGTAGTAAGCAGTTCGGGGGGATTGAATCTACAAATAGGAACCTTATCATACTAGCTAATGTGAGATAAATTTTTTTATGTCTTATGTGTATGAAAGGACTCATTCATTGAAAGGATTTCTGGACCATTCCAAGAGTTACCAAAGGGGAAAGTATCACAACTTTTAATTCTACACTTTTGTTCTTATGGGAGGGTAAGAAGAATTAAGTAAAAGGTTATATCATTTGTAATGAAATGGTTGATTTTGTAACATGATGCCTGATATTATTTGCATAATTTTTTCTTTCCATGAAATATATTTAAACATATATATGAAGAAACTTGAAGTGCTAGGCTTGAAAGTTAGAGAAGTATAATCATGCTTTCTGAATTACCATTCAAATGATCTTCTTTAGGACATAAGAAGCCTGAAAAGGCCCAGCCGCAACATTACAATTAGGTGCAGGGCAGCATGTGATCAAGGAAGCATACGCTAAGCGTCTCTATTCCAAACATTAATGCCACTGTGCCCAAAGTGTTAGGGCTTCACACATTTTAGTCTTGAAAGATTTCCAGGCTTTAAAGCATTCCTATTTAAAATACAGATACTGTTTAAGTAAGATTAGTCATCGTTCTAATGATGAGTGGGACTTGAGCTAAAACACGATTGCCACCTCCCATCAGTTTATTGGAGCACTGTGTTAAAAAGGGTTCCGATGCAGCAAATGGATTTATTCTGAGAAGTGATTGTTTTATTGGCTAACTTTAGCAGCCATAGGTATTATCAGGGAAACTAATGACATATATACCACATGTTTGTCACTCCTTGACTACGAGTTTCAGGCTCAGGGGACAAGTGAAGGAAGAAGAACTACCGATATAGGATGTTGGAGGGCCTTTGTGGTAAGCGCGGCCATAAAACCATTTTGTCTAGGGATGACCCACTTCTTAAAGAATTATATCAAAATTCAGGGTTTCTACAGATGATGAACTGCTCTATCTATTCAAGATATAATGGATTTACTAAGAGTTATCCCATTCCATAATTTACTAGCCAGTTCTCAAGTAGTTTGAACTTGACACAGTCTGAAATGTATTTTGACAGGTGCTTTTCCCTAAATATATAAAGGCAAGTGTATTTCAAATAGAATGTAATGCTTTCAACTCTTATTCATTTTTACTTTTCCTCTGAGAAATATGTGTGGTGTATTAGTAATACAAGTGCCCTAAGAAATTTGATCTTAAAAAATTACGGCCTTTATTCCAGCACACAACTTGTATCCCCCAATGTATTTTGTTAACATGAAAATATTTTATGAGCTCTGAGTAGCGCTTAGTCTCCCAGCTCAAGTTTAGAGTTTCAAATCTTTTCTTCCTCTTGTTATTGTGGAAATTATTTAACTCGTTTGTAGGTTACCTTTCCTTAAAGCTACTTTTATTAGTGGTAAGGAATGTCTACTTTTTCTGGTCACTAGGCTTTCGAATTGTAAAGGGTGAGCTTTAGGACTAAGTCTAGCATTTAAACAATTAAAACAAAATTAAAAAGCAAATTGGAGAAAAGTGTTTTGATACGCTATGATAGTGAAGGATTAACATTCTTACTCTAAAAACAGACAAAACCCTCTTAGGAATCAATATGAAATAGAAAAATATCCAATAGAAAAACAGGCAGAGAATATCCATCAGCAGTTGGTAAAACAACAACAACATAAAATATATATTCTCTATATCCATGAGTAATAACAAAATGCAACTGAAAACAATGACATGTACTTTTATAACAATAATAATTCTCTGTGTTGGTGAAGGCGTTAGGAACTAGGTGTTCCCATACATTGCTGATGGTTGTGTAAATTAGTAGAAACTTTTGGATGAGGTTTGGGATTATGTGTAATAAACATAAAAATGCACAGTAGTTTCAGTTCTAGAAGTCTGCACTAAAGAAATCATACAGGTGCACAAGGACTTACAAATATAGTCATAGGTGTATGTATGTGCATTACAGTGCTATTCATAGTACAGACAAACTGGGAACAATTAAGTCAAAATTGGGTTAGGTCATCCGTGCATTTAAATATGGGGCCATAAAAGTGATCGTGTAGAATACGAAATGATGGGAGAAAATGGTTCTAATATAGTTCCTTAGTTCATCAGTACATTTCCACCGTGTTTTGAAGTTTTAGTTTAGTACTCTCCATTTTTCATCTTTCCCTCTCTCCTTTTCTTCTCATTCCATCCCTTTCTGCCTGCCTCCCTCCATTCCTTCTTTCCATTCATCATCCATCTGCTGAGCATCTGTTGAGTGCTTGGAACTATTACCCATACTGGGAATGCAGTGATGAACAGGACAAATAATATCTGTGCTCTTAAGGGGTTGATAGTCCAGTGTGGGGCTGGTAGTCATAGACAATAAAAGAAAAATAAAGAAGAATATATCAGGTGGCTAGCAAGTGCTGTGCTCAGAGTGAAATATATAAAATGAAAGGCTGTGACTTTGGAATAGAATTCTTATGGCCACCATGTAAGTTGGTATTATCCTCATTTTATATTTGAATAAACAAAAGCATAGAGAATTTAAGAAACCCATTCATTGTTACTTAGGGAATCTAGGATTACCATTTCAGGTCTGTTTGACTTTATAACTCATTTTTGCTCTTAACTACTGTGCTATACTATCTGTCATATGTTTACAGTGCAATTTTTTCTTAAATTTTAAAAAGTAGACCTCACCAACTCTGGCCCCAATGTAATAATCCAAGTTCTAGGCCTGCATGCATTCTTCGTTTTTCCTCATACCCTTATGCCTTATCAAAACTTTACATGTCCAATGCGTCATTCTTGCTAGGTGCCTACTAGTTAACTGAATAAATTAAGTTCTTGCGTGGTACCATTTCAATGGATTTATATGTTCCTTGTCTCTGCGCATTTGTGTTACTACACAGTTTTGCAATTTTTTTTTAAGTTGACTCACAAGACACTTCTTTTTTTTTTTTTTGGCTGCGTGGACTCTTCATTGTGGTGCACGGGCTTCTCTATAGTGTGGCATGCGGGCTTCAGTGCCCACAGGCTCAGTAGTTGCGGTGCGTGGGCTTAGTTGCCCCTCGGCATGTGGGATCTTAGTTCCTCGACCAGGGATCGAACCCGTGTCCCCTGCATTGGAAAGTGGATTCTTAACCACTGAACCACCAGGGAAGTCCCCAGTTTTGCACTGTAATGGCATCCTTTAATGCTTTAACCCAAGGAGCAACTCATATGTAATGGTTTAGGGGTATGTATGTATATGTGTGTATGTGTATGAATGTATATGAATGTCAGGGTGGTGGTTAGGGTACATATGGGAAGAAAAATAGTTGAAGAGATTTCTTTCTTTCTGTGCTTCTTAAGAAATATCATTTAAATAACTTCCTACTCCATCTGGTGGCAGCGGTACTAATTATGAGTTATGAAAACAGCTAGAGTGAATATAACATATTTGTGTATGCCTTAAGAGACACAAAATGCTTAATGATTACCAAAACTCGATTCCTCTTTTGAGGCACTTACATTTACTTATGCTTATTTGAGTGGTAAAGCCAGTTACATATTAAGTATGCTAAAAATAACTTTAAAAATTAATGTACTAGTATACTGAATTGCTTGCCAGTTGAAAAATATTCTGAGAGACCAATCTGTCTTTTCTAAATTCCTTAGATCTTCATTTTTAAAGCCCATTCAAATATCATGTAGGCAAAGTACTTTGCACAATTATAAACTAGGGCCTTTAGTAACTATTCCATGAACATTTAGCTAGATTTTAAAAGATGATTTTGATACTGGCTTGCCCATGAGAGGCTCACAATCTAATGGGGAAATGAATATAAGGAAATATAAGGTATATGAAAACAAGTACTACAGTTTATTGCGTGCTTGACAGGGCAGTAGGGAATAGTCATTAAGGTCATAGGCTCCAGAGTCCCTTTATGTAGGTGCCTCTCCTGGCCTCACACAAAGGAGTTCCTCAACCTTAGGTTAAGTTACCAGCCTCTCTTTGTCTCAGTTTCCTTTTCTGTAATATGGGGACAATAATAATAAATCTAATAATAATGAGTCTCATAATAATAAATCTCATAGGGTTATGGTAAAGATTAAAGTGTGTGGAATGCTTATAAACTTATTACAGCTAATGATCTGTGGAAAATGCTCAGTAAATGTTAGCCATTAATAGGGGTATGTTCAGAATATGACAGCATAAAATAAGAGTGGTTGAGGGTGGTGTGAGAAGACTTCCAAGAAGATGGGACACATGGGAAGAATCTTGAAAAGTGCATTTCACTGGTCAGACGGATAGGAGGTAAGAGGGACAGGCTAGGCTGAGAGACAGACATGTATGCAAAGACATTACAGAGCCCAGGATACATTCACAGAAGTTGAAATATTTCAGTATGAATCCTGAAAAGCCTGACGAAGCATTGGGGACTTTATCCTGTAGGCATTGGAGATAAATTGTTGAGCTGGCAAAGGATGTTAGACATCTGGGTCTGGCACCATAGAAGCAAACTTGGAAGTCACTCATTCATTTATTCAGTGTTTTTTGAGGGTGCACTAAGTTCCCAGGCATTGTTTATGGATAGTGAACAAAACAGGATGGTCTGTAATCCTATGATCGGAGTTCAAAGTCTTGTGGGGCAAAGATAAGTGAGTAAATGAATGAGTAAGTGCTGGTAAGTGCTATGAAGGAAAGTAACAGAGTAAAATGAGGGAGGATAATAGGGTTGGGGAGACTGTTTAGGAGGACGTCCCAGAGTCAGTGTCATTTAATCTGAGGTCTCAGGGATAACCAGGAGGCAGAGAACAAGGACAGGAGAGCATTCCAGGGAGAGAAAAACCACATCTTTAATGTACCCGTGTGTGAAGAAGCTTGGAGTGTCCTAGGAAGTGAAGGAGGCCAGCATGGCTAGCAAATCATAGCAGAGTGGAGAGAGATGAGCTCAGAGAGAGTCAGGTGCCAGGCATTCAGAGTTCTATAGGCCAGAGTGAAGTGTGTTATTTTATTTGAAGTGCAGTCAGAAGCCACTGAAGGATTTGAAGCAGAGGGATAAATGCTCTCATTTAGGTATTAAACTAATTTCTCTAGCTGCTCTGCAGAGAATAGATTAGTAAGGGGCAATGACGTAAAAGTGGGGGCAATGATAAGAGGCCTACTGAATTAGTCTAGGTAAGAGACAGCGGTGGCCCTGGGATGGAGACGAGTGCCTAATTTGAGATACATTTGGAGATAGAATTGATGGGACCTGCTGATGGACTTGATGTGAGAGGTGAAGAAAAAACAAAAATCAAATTTGATCCCTTCAGGTTTTATAGCTTGGGGAACTGGGTAAAGAGTGGTGCCATAGGACTTCTCTGGTGGTGCAGTGGTTAAGAATCTGCCTCCCAATGCAGGGGACACGGGTTCGAGCCCTGGTCCAGGAAGATCCCACATGCTGCGAAGCAACTAACCCATGAACCACAACTACTGAGCCTGTGCTCTAGAGCCTGCGAGCCACAACTCCTGAGCCCACATGCCTAGAGCCCATGTCCAGCAACAAGAGAAGCCACTGCAATGAGAAGCCCACGCACCACTATGAAGAGTAGCCCCCGCTCACCGCAACCAGAGAAAGCTCGCACGCAGCAATGAAGACCCAACACAGCCAAAAATAATTAAATAAATAAAATAAAATTTTTTTTTAAAAAGTGGTGCTATCTACTAAAATTAAGAAAATGTGGGACTTCCCTGGCGGTCCAGTGGTTAAGACTGCGCTTCCACTGCAGGGGGAGCAGGTTCGATCCCTAGATGGGGCAGTAAGATCCCGCATGCCGTGCTGTGTGGCCAAAAAATTTAAAAAAGAAAAAAAAAAGTGAAATACTGGAAAGAGAGTGGTTTGAAGGGTAAGGGAAGGAAAAATCAAGAGTTCCATTTTGGACATAAGTTCAGCTGTTGTTGCCAAGTTAGCACATAAAAAACATGATGCCCAATTAAATTTGAATTTTAGATCAACCATGAATAATGTTTTAGTATACGTCTGTGACAAATATTGCATACTAATACTAAAACATCCTTTTTTGTTTATATGAGTTATTTTTCTGGCAACCCTGATGGTTAAGCCACCTGTGAGAAGTCAAAGTGGAAATGTCAGGTGGGCAGTTAGATATATGAGTTGGAAGCTGAGTGCAGGAGTTTAGGCTAGAGTTTAGGAGTTATAAGCTGGGAGACATAGGAATCTAAAGTTGTGACTTAGGAAATGTACAAAGAAGAAAAAGAAGAGAATGCTCAGGACTGAACTCTTCAACATTTTGAAGAAAAAGTAAAATACAGGAACTCTTTTTGAATAATTGAGGAGTGGCCAAAGAGGTTAGAGGGATGGCAGGTCGGAGTCATATTACAGAATCCAAAAGTGGACAGTATTTTTTTTTTTTTCAGCTGGGCTGCACAGCATGCAGTATCTTAGTTCCCTGACTGATCAGGGATCAAACCTGTGCCCCCGGGCCTCCCTGGTGGCGCAGTGGTTGAGAGTCCGCCTGCCGATGCAGGGGATACGGGTTCGTGCCCCGGTCTGGGAGGATCCCATATGCCGCGGAGCGGCTGGGCCCGTGAGCCATGGCCGCTGGGCCTGCGCATCCGGAGCCTGTGCTCCGCAACGGGGGAGGCCACAACAGTGAGAGGCCCGCATACCGCAAAAAGAAAAAAAAAAACAAAAAACCTGTGCCCCCTGCAGTGGAAGCATGGAGTCCTAACCACGGGACCGCCAGGGAATTCCCAGAGGACAGGATTTAAAAGAAGGAGAGAGTGACCAACTGTGGGGAAAACTACAGAGTGATAGAATAATATGAGTGGAAAAAGTATGCAACGAATTTGGCAACACAGAGGTCATTGGCAACCTTAGCAGTGTACTTTTCTGTAATGACTGAGGAAGTAGAGAAAGCATGGTTATCTAACACTTGAAACAATCTTATTTGGGAAGGGAGCAGAGAAATAGTGTTGGCCAGACAGTGATAGTTAAAACCATGACAAATTCTGAGCTTTCCCAGGGGAGTGTTTACAGTAAGAGAAGAAGACATTTGAACCAGTATCTTTGGAATAGATAGAAGAAAAGGAAAGAGGAAAGGGGACAAAGGAGTGAGAGGTATGAGCCAACTCCAGTAGGGAAGTTTTATAGGAACGAAGAGAGAGGGACTCAAACGAGAGGGAGTTGTTAACAGTAGCAGATAATACAGAGCCACGAAGAAAATGAAGCCTAAAATAGTTCATTGCTGTACCCATGTCATGCTGTTTTAATTATGATAGTTTTACTGGGACTTAACTGTTTGGTAGCTGGTCGTCTGAATCTTTAAAATCTTTTGGATATTTTTAGTCTCTACTCTTCCATGTTTAACATTTAGGGAAAGCTTGTCAAACTCATTGCAAAAGCCTGTTGGGATTTTGATTGAGATTGCATTTAATAGTATAAGAATAATTGTCCAGTCATATAGAAAAATACATCATTAGGTCCTTCTCTAACAGCATTTGCAATAAATTCCAGATGAGCATAACTCTATGGATTTGATGATTATGAAGTTACTGAAAACTTTTATCTGGGCAGTTTCTGAGAAGTCAGATTATAGTGGCCTCAGAGATGGATTGGACATAGAAAAGTAGAGAATATAAATATACAGCATTATTTCAAGAAACTTGGCTCTAAGGTAATTAGAAAGATGCTAAGACTAAACGGCCAAAGAGGAGACTCAGGGTTGAGGGAGTTTTATCTCAGAAGATGGGAACATATTTATAAACCGCTAGAGAAATGAGAGAAGAGCAGTTTGAAAATACAGAGAAACATGGAACGGGGTCCCATGAGAACAGAAGGGAAGAGGATATTGACTTTGGACAGAAGATCTTAATTGTATCTGAGACTAGAAAAACGGTGATTCTGATGAAGTAGACATCAATAATTTGGGGTTGAGGCAACAAAGTTGGAGAAATTCTAGCTTGAACTTTCTGTCTGAGATTTGGAATAAGGTCATTTACTGAGCGTTCTTGAATAGAGTAGGGCAGAGAGCTGAGAATACTATGCAAGTTTGGCAGTAGCCACTGTAGGGGAAGGATGGGGGATGTCCAAGTGCACATCAAAGGACTGCTGAGAGCCCGGATCAAAGAGGACAGCACAGACGTTTCCCTAAAGTTCCTTTGAAAGGAAGAAAAGACAGAAAGTTGAAAATATGGGAGGTATTAGCATAGGTAGTTACGTTAACTGAATGTTTACCGTTCAAGGAACTACAGATATTTTGCACGTCGTATCTTGCTTCATGTCCATTTGTTTTTTCTTAAGTGGATTTACAAAATGATCACTCTCCAAGTTTCTTAGTACATTTACAACATTAATATATGTGGCCATTAATTAATTTGAGAGAAATGCCCAGGAGGGAAAGAAATAACAGTAATTAGCATCTTCAGTCACAAATGGAGAAAATAATGCCTAAAGATACTCCTGAGGTCATAACGCAAGCCGTTCTTTATCCATAATTAAATGAACAACATCTTCCAGATTCAATGAAAAGGGCATATTTTATTAATAGAAGACTTTAGCGTGAATATTATAGTTGTGTGGCATCTTGACCCATTTCTGTCTCAGGAGCTCAGTAGCTAGTTATAGTTGATATATCCCAGTTAGAACTGAAGTCAGGGAGATTTATTTTGTGAGTTTTATTTCCTAATCCAGCAGGGATCAGCAAAGTATGACCTGCTGACTGTTTGGGGAAAAAAATCAGAAGAGGAAGAATGTGTCATGACACGTGGAAATTACATGGAATTCACATTTCAGTGTCCCTAAATTAAGTTTTATTGGAATACAGCCACACTTGCTTATCTGCATGTTGTTTCTGGCTGATTTCACACTGTAGTGGCAGAAGTGAGTAGTTGTGATGGACATGGAAAGCCTAAAATATTTAGTATCTGGCCCTTTACTGAAAAAGTTGGCTGTCACTTAAAATACAGCACCTGCCTGGTCCAGTTTCCATCCCCACTTCTCCCATCTCTCAGTGCCTTGCTTCTTGGTGCTATATATTCCAGGGATGTTTGTCTTTTCATAAGGAACTCTTTTTTAAAATTAATTAATTAATTTATTTATTGTTGGCTGCGTTGGGTCTTCGTTGCTGCATGCGGGCTTTCTCTAGTTGCGGCGAGCGGGGGCTACTCTTCGTTGCGGTGTGTGGGCTTCTCATTGCGGTGGCTTCTCTTGTTGCGGAGAATGGGCTCTAGGCGCGCAGGCCTCAGTAGTTGTGGCATGCAGGCTCTAGAGTGCAGGCTCAATAGTTGTGGTGCACGGGTTTAGTTGCTCCGCGGCATGTGGGATCTTCCCAGAGTAGGGCTTGAATCCGTGTCCCCTGCAGGGGCAGGCAGATTCTTAACCACTTTGCCACCAGGGAAGTCCTCATAAGGAACTCTTAAACACTAAAAAGACTAGACCCAAATGAATGAATGTACAGTGCTGGGATTTCAGGTACAGGTCAGGATGTCTGGATATATTTTGGCTAAAAGGTCACCTTGGCATCCTTTAATTCCACCGTACAGTCACTTGTGTCAGCTACAAACATGATTCTAATTGCGAGCATTTGCTAGTTTCCTGACCTGCTGTTCTCTTTGTGATATGCCAGGCCCTTCAGATCCTGAACTTAAAATTTCAAAACAACTTTCACAGGCAGAACGGTTGAGCAAGGGGGCAGGGCAGCTAGGCCTCAATCTGCCTTTCAAACATAGCTACAAAGAGCCCAAGTCCTTTGCTGGTTCTGGGTTCTGTGGGCCTGAGGAGCGTGGCTTGGCTGCCTTGGATCATAATGTTCAATTTTATTAAAGTTTTTACTTTACCAAAACAAAATTTCATTTGGCCCATGAGCTCTTGGGCCACTGCTAGTTCATATTCAATTTAGCTTTGTTAGTACATTCAAGGGTGGATCTTGCTCAGCTGGAGTGCAGTGTAGTGTGTGTCTCCTATACGTTTGGAAGCCTCTTAGACTTTCCTGTATCCGTGTTCCTCAAACTAGAGGTCACAAGCCGTCCTTTGAGGGGCCTGCAGAGCTCATTTGCCTCCCCTTCCTCGTATTTATGTCTATAGTACTTTCTGTCGTTTGGCTTTCCCTGTCCACCCGGATAGAATCACAGGGCTCTAAGCCACAGGGCAGGCAACCACGACAGGGAGTTTTCTTTCCATTGGAGATCTTTAGAGTTGAGCTGTCATGAGACCAAGGTTCTCTCCTGTCTTCCTCTTCCACATCTATGAAGATCATGCTCTTCTTCACACACCTGTAAATATGTAACCTGGCTTCCTTGGGGGCAGAAGGTGAACCTGTTCTTGGTAGGTTTTCCTGTCTGCAATACTGCAAAGCGATGAATTTCTCTGGGGCTTCCCTTCAATGTTGGATCTGAACTCTTCCTCCAGATTTTCACTCTTGTCTCTTGGCACAGATCAGAGAAGAGAAATGGACTGAAAGTGAGCTGAGCATGTGAACCTCGGCCACCATCTTCAGGCTGGGCCCAGCTCTGCCTAACCCTGAGAGACAGGGTTAGACTGTCTTAAGAAAAGACACTCTTGGCTGTGCCTTGAGCTGGGTTCCTTTGCCATAACCAGTAAGAGAGAAAACAGAGCCTCTCAAACAACGACTTCATTAATTGACTTGCTAGTTGATGTTTGTAGAAGAAAAGCATGGGTTTCCATTTTCCCATTTAATTATCCATAATAGCACCCTCCCAACTGTGCCTAGGAAATGCATCTGACCGGGAGACATTGGTTTCATTTGGAAGAAAGCTGAGTTGACATGAGAAAAAGTTTAAGTTGAGGAGAAGTAGGATTCTCATCGACCCTTTTCCTCTTCCTTCTCTTGCTTTGCAAAGTCTGTGAGACTTAAATTATCTTTATAATGCTATAATTAGCAAAGCGACAATTTCTTATTTATCACAGATCCTAGAAATATGCGGGATTTTTGAGAAATTGAAATGTTTTTAAAGCTTGTTTGCCCATTCTAATGACTTGCCAGTTTATTTTATTATTTCTCCATAAAATATTACTGAATTTAAATATAATGCTGTTTTATAATACTGCTGAGGGCTCTTAAGGATATATGTTATTTTCTATTTCAGAATGTAATATTCAGATAGGATCATTTTTGACATTTCAGTAATGCAGTCAATTTTTAGCTCTAGGATACAAATTTAAAATAGATTAGAGGTAGGACTCCTAGTCTCATTTCTAAAACATTTGGCCTCATTTTCCTTGTGAAAACTAGGAAGGATAGGGAAGAAAGGTGAATAATAATAGCAGAGAAGCTTAAAACAAATAAAAAAGGCCATAACCTTTATTGGCCTATGGCAGTAGAAATTTAATTCATAATTATTATGGGAGCTCTTACCATCCATACCTACTGTTTACTCAACTTTCGTCTTTGAGCTTCTGCACTCTTTTATTTCTAGAACTTTTTCTTCTTACTCAATTCTACCCCCTCCACTTAGCGCACACAGACGCTTCACTAAAGCCGTGGTTCTGCTGCTCTGCCCTGGCTACTTGCTTCTATTTAAAGGTGTCTCTACACCTGATTCAGTTTGTGGTTAGAAAAGCATGTGCTGGCGATGCCCAGATAACCAGTTTTCCTGCTTCTGGCTCTTGTGACTTGGGGTTTGCGCTTTCTGCTTTGGAATTCATTCCATGATTCTCCTCCTCATGACTGCTAGGCCCCGGCTAACCTATTTAGACACTATTATTAGATACTGACTGCTGGTGGGTGACTACTTTTTCCAGTGAAGTGTTGTGTGCTTGGCTTGGGTGGGTGTCACTTAAATCTATTAGGCTATCAGTTTCAGAATCCCCTGTGCAGCCTTTTAAAATTTGGATGAACGTACCCCTTCTCAGATCTTAGGAATAAGTTCTTAGAATGGGGTCTATATGCACGTATAATTTTTTAAATTGTCATAGGTATTTCTAAGGTACCTCTAGGGTTGAGAACCATGGACTTAAAATCTTGAAAATCATCCTCATGCCCTGTTCTATGGCTGGAGGTAAACCCTAAAAACACTTCATCTGGGGGAGACATGAGACTTTTCTTTATTAATCTTGTGTTCTCACAATCACATAGACAACATAACCTATACAAACCATAGTTAATCTGTCTTTTTGGCTTTCATGGACCAGGGAGATATAAAACCAAGGGGAGATGTATTCTGGAGAGCAGTGACTTTCAGAGACAATGGAGCATGGTGGAGAGAGACAGGGCCATTTGAACTGTTCCAGATTCACTTGGTGAAATGAAATTCCTGAGCTGTTTACCCCAGACCATGATATTTATTTTTAAATGTCTGTGAATGTAGAGAGAGCACACATGTGAAAGCTGATTCTAAGAGAAGTCAAATATGGAGAAGGCCATTGATTAATCTACTCTGGTTGTTAGCAGCATGAAGGACTAAGAGAGACCATAAATGCTATACAAACTACAAAGGAGGTTGAGGGTTTTTTTTTTTTTTTCCTTCGACACAAATAAGCAAACAGAGAAATGCTTGCCTGAAAGTAAATGAGCAGTTGGGCACAACAGCAAATGAACCAACAATGCAGAAGGCAAACACTAGTGGTTCACCAGTGAGATAAATATGGGCAATAAGCTGAAAGACATGACTGCTTGAGGCAGATGTGACAGAAACAGACAGCAGATGAGAATCACGTATAAATCACAGAGGCAGCTGGAGTTCACAATCCCCTGTCTTCCCTGTTATTAGTTCACCCTCTCTTTCCCTATTATCTCTTCCTAAACAACCTCAGACATTTCCTCTGCACTCCGGACCCAGAGTCCCAGCTCGCTGACTGGTATTCCTGCTTGTGTCTCTATACCTCAGTATGTTTAAAACCAGCTCCGGCTCTTCCTCTGCCAAACCTAATCCACTCCCTCTCCTGCCACCAGCATCCATCAAAGATAGAGGCTGTGTTAGATCCACAGCATCATCCTTGACACTTCACTCTCCCTCACCCTCCAGAGCCAGCCCATCACAAATTCCTGTCAAGCTGCACCTCACGTGGACTCGCTTGTCTCCGTCTCTGCTGCCACCATCCTGGTCCAAGATACTATCATCTCTTCCCCGGATGGTCATACTGTCCTCCTGCACTCATACAACTTCTTCTTCAAGATCTTCTCTACCCTGCAGCCAGAGAGATCTTTTCTAAATTCAGTTTAATCTTTGTACAACCAGTCTCTTTCCTTAGAAACCCTTCGATGGCCTTTTACTGCTGTAGGATAGAGAACAAAATCCTAAACCGTACTTGTACGTACTGGCGTGATTGACATTGGCTGTCTTTACAACTTCAACATTTACTTCTCTCTCCTTCTTTTGGCACTTCAGCCAAACCCCTCTGTCACGTGATGAGACACGCACCCCAGGGACTTAGCACCTGTGGGTCCTCTACTTGGAACACTATCACTTTTCTCCCTCCATCACCACCTACCTAGTCAGCTCCTTTTTCTCCTCCCAGGCTTTCAGATCTCAAGCATCCATCACTCTCAAGAAAGCATCTCCCAAGCTCTCACTCTTTGTCAGATTTCTTTTCCATATCCTTTTGCAGTTCTGAATAGTCTTCCTATGGAACAGTGTTTCCCAGCCTTGGTGCTATTCACATTCTGGACTAGAGAACTCTGTGTTGTGGGGAGCTGTTCTGTGCATTGTAAGTAGCATTCCTGACCTCTACCCCCTGGATGCAACTTGTGACAATTAAAAACATCTCCAGACATTGTCAAATACCTCCTGAGGAGCAAAGTTACCCCCTTTGAGAACCACAGCTTTAGAGCAACTACCTCTACTTCAGTCTGTGATGTATTGAGTATGTTTTTCCTAAAAAAAATTGAATACTCCATGACATCATGAACTCTGTGTGTGTGTGTGTGTGTGTTTTGAATGAAATAATGGGAAAAAAAACCCAAAACACCATAGGAGAATAATGTCACTATTTGATTTTAATCTCCAAAGTTCATTCTTTCTTTCTTGTCTAGAAGGAAATTTGAGAACTACATCCATAATATTATTGAATTTCAAATCAGCATAATCTTGAGGTAGAGTTCACTAGAGAACATTAGTCATGGGGTACATGCTTCTGGTCCACTACTGGAAACCTCCAGATCATTAGGCTTCTTGAGGAAGAGGGTCAACTTCTCTATATCTAAACAAGCATTCTAAAAATTATACACCTTCTTCATCTAGCTAGGTGGTAACTTGATATTATTAACTATTTGGTGGAAAACTATACAATATAGCTAGAATTTAAGCTTGAAATGGAGTACAAAGCCTTTCTTTCTAGAGGAATGTACATAGAGGAATGTACTTTATACCTTCTGTGATATTTTCTAGCAGCTTCAGGTAGCTGATGAAAAAGGTAGATATAAACACAGTAATAATAAGCAGAAAAGTAAATAACAGTGGGTAATCAGAGGGAGCAACACTTGATTCTAAATGGAAAGAAACATCGGGAATGTCTTTCTAGAAAAGGCAGTATTTGAACTGCTTTGAAAGATGAGTAGGAATTTTCTAGGTAAAAGGACAAAACCTGCAAAGTTCTTGGGATTAAAAAGAGCGCAGTGGAACACAGCATGTGGTCTCTAGAATGTTTGAGATGAAGCTGGAAAGGTTGGAAGAAGCTAGAACATGAAGAGCTTTAGATGCTGAGATAAGGAATTTGGATTTATTTATAGAAAACTATCCCAAGGATTTAAAAAAGGAAATGGTATGGTTGCATTCGTATTTTATTAGAAATCTCTGGCTGAATGTGGAAGATAACCTAGAATGTATGAGACTGCAAGTTTAGAGACCAGTCAGGGATCTGTTATACTAGTTTCCAGGAGAAATGAAGACAAACATGACTTAGGACAGTGACATAGGGGTGGGAGAAAGGGAATGATTTCCAAGCACAATGAGGAAGTAGAAATGAAATGGTAGAGAGACCTTCAAGATGGCAGAGGAATAAGACGTGGAGATCACCTTCCTCCCCACAGATACATCAAAAATACCTCTGCATGTGGAACAAATCCTACAGAACACCTACTGAACGCTGGCAGAAGACCCGAGACTTCCCAAAAGGCAAGAAACTCCCCATGTACCTGGGTAGGGCAAAAGAAAAAAGAAAAAACAGAGACAAAAGAATAGGGACAGTGGGGAGCTGGGAGCTGAGGCTTGGGCTTCGGAGGACAGATCCCAGGGAGAGGACGGGGGTTGGCTGCGTGAACACAGCCTGAAGGGGCTAGTGCGCCACAGCTAGCCAGGAGGGAGTCCGGGAAAAAGTCTGGAACTGCCGAAGAGGCAAGAGACCATTGTTTCAGGGTGCACGAGGAGAGGGGATTCAGAGCTCCAGAGACGGTTGTGAGCCGTGGCTATCAGCGGGGAACCCAGAGACATGAGATGCTAAGGCTGCTGCTGCAGCCACCAAGAAGCCTGTGTGCAAGCACAGGTCACTGTCCACACCTCCCCTCCCGGGAGCCTGTGCAGCCCGCCACTGCCAGGCTTCCGTGATCCAGAGACAACTTTCCCGGGACAACACACGGCACATTCCGTACCCCGCCCTCCCCCCTGCCTGAGTGAGCCAGAGACCCCTAATCAGCTGCTCCTTTAACCCTGTCCTGACTGAGCGAAGACCAGACGCCCTGTGGCGACCTACACGCAGAGGCAGGTCCAAATCCAAAGCTGAACCCCGGGAGCTGTGTGAACAAAGAAGAGAAAGAGAAATCTCTCCCAGCAGCCTCAGGAGCAGCAGATTAAATCTCCACAATCAACTTGATGTACCTGCATCTGTGGAATACCTGAATACACAATGAATCATCCCAAAATTGAGGCGGTGGACATTGGGAGCAACTGTAGACTTCGGGTTTGCTTTCTGCATCTAATTTGTTTCTGGTTTTATGTTTATCTTAGTTTAGTATTTAGAGTTAATTATCATTAGTAGATTTGTTTATTGATTTGGTTGCTCTCTTCCTTTTTTTTTTGTATATAGATATATATTTTTCCTTTTCCTCTTTTTGTGAGTGTGTATGTGTATGCTTCTTTGTGTGATTCTGTCTGTATAGCTTTGCTTTTACCATTTGTCCTAGGGTTCTATATGTTCTTTTTTTTTTCTTTAAAAAAATTTTTTTAGCATCCTTATTGGAGTGTAATTGCTTTAAAATGGTGTTAGTTTCTGCTTTATAACAAAGTGAATCAGTTGTACATATACATATGTCCCCATATCTCTTCCCTCTTGCATCTCCCTCCCTCCCACCCTCCCTATCCCACCCCTCTAGGTGGTCACAAAGCACTGAGCTGATCTCCCTGTGCTATGCAGCTGCTTCCCACTAGCTATCTGTTTTACGTTTGGTACTGTATATATGTCCATGCCACTCTCACTTTGTCCCAGCTTACCCTTCCCCCTCTCCGTATCCTCAAGTCCATTCTCTAGTAGGTCTGCATCTTTATTCCCGTCTTGCCCATAGATTCATCTGATCATTTTTTTTCTTTTTCTTTTAGATTCCATATATATGTGTTAGGATATGGTATTTGTTTTTCTCTTTCTGACTTACTTCACTCTGTATGACAGTCTCTGGGTCCATCCACCTCACTACAAATAACTCAGTTTTGTTCCTTTTTATGGCTGAGTAATATTCCATTGTATATATATGCCACATCTTCTTTATCCATTCATCTGTTGATGGACACTTAGGTTGCTTCCGTGTGCTGGCTATTGTAAAAAGATCTGCAATGAACATTGTGGTACATGACTCTTTTTGAATTATGGTCTTCTCAGGGTATATGCCCAGTAGTGGGATTGCTTGGTCATATGGTAGTTCTAGTTTTAGTTTTTTAAGGAACCTCCATACTGTTCTCCATAATAGCTGTATCAATTTACATTCCCACCAACAGTGCAAGAGGGTTCCCTTTTCTCCACACCCTCTCCAGCATTTATTGTTTGTAGGTTTTTTGATGATGGCCATTCTGACCAGTGTGAGATGATATCTCATTGTAGTTTTGATTTGCATTTCTCTAATGAATAATGATGTTGAGCATTCTTTCATGCGTTTTTTGGCAATCTGTATATCTTCTTTGGAGAAATGTCTATTTAGGTCTTCTGCCCATTTTTGGATTGGGTTGTTTGTTTTTTTGATATTGAGCTTCATGAGTTCCTTGTATATTTTGGAGATTAATCCTTTGTCAGTTGCTTCATTTGCAAATATTTTCTCCGATTCTGAGGGTGGTCTTTTCATCTTGTTTATGGTTTCCTTTGCTGTGCAAAAGGTTTTAAGTTTCATTAGGTCCCATTTGTTTATTTTTGTTTTTATTTCCATTTCTCTAGGAGGTGGGTCAAAAAGGATCTTGCTGTGATTTTGAAGGAATAGGTTTTGAAGGAATAGGTTTGGATGGACAAAGGTGAGTTTGGTTTTGGACATGCTGAGATTAAGTCATCCATGGACCCTAGTTGGAGAAGCCTGGAGTGGTGCTCAGAAGAGAGGTCAGAGCTAGAGATAGATTTGAGTTACCACGATGGGGTATTCACTGATGCTGTGGTAATGAAATAGGTATTCCAGAGAAAGGATGTGAAGAAGAGGGGAAGGCTTACTGTGTGCCACTGAGGAAGAGTTTAGATAACAAAACGCTTGTCCTAAGTCTTTATCCAAAACTTGAATCACCTGAGGGATTTATATTTTAAGATTCAGGAAGGGAAAGTAATCGAATTATTTTCATGTCCATGTGCTCTGATTTATTTATTCTGCTGGTATCAGGAGAACTGATGTTGAAATGCCTTAAAATAAGTTCTATCTATTTACAGCTCTCTGTGAGTCTGGAAGTCACAAAATCTTTGTAAATTTTCCAAGTCTTTGAGAACAGCCTTCACGATATGTGCTTTCAGACTACAGGCATATGGTGAGAGTTTGCTTGCCTTCCGAAAGCAGACATTGAGAAACAGGAGAGTTTGGATATAGTTTAGACAGTGTTTGAACTGATTTAGCAGTAATGGGTCAGCTCTGTTTTAATGACTATATTTTATTTTCTTGAGAGCATACATTGTGGATGTTCTCATGGATTTCCATATATATATTTCAGAATTTTTAATATTTTATCTGGCATGTAGTCCATTCATATTCATGAGTAGACATGTGAATATGGTCATTTTAATGATGTAAAGCAAAAACACTGTATGTAATTCTCTTGTAATTGACGAGCTCAAGTTCTAGCCTATTTTTTACTTGAAATAGATTTGACATATAACATTGTATAAATTTAAGGTGTATATGTTTTTTGATACATTTGTATATTGTATGATTGCTATTGTAGTAATAATTAGCACCTCTATCACATCACATGAATTGTCTTTTTTTAGTGGTTAGACTCATTAAGTTCTAGTGTCCTAGCAAGTTTGATGGTTGTAATACAATGTTGTTATCGATATTCTAGCCTATTTTCTTCTTATATTGGGTTACTATAAAAATGTGTCTGCCAAAACCACTTGTAAACAAGTAGGTAATATGAACAGATTCTCCTGTGAATTGACGTGAATGTTTACCAGCAAATAGATACATTTTGTTCTTATAAGACAAATAAGCAACTTTTTTGTATTTGTAGTGATATTTTAAGTTGGTAGATAAAATAGGGATGATAATACAACAAAATCTTCTGTCAGTTTTAATAATAGCAAATGGGGTTTTTGTTGCTCTGTTTGTTTTTATAGTGCCCTTTTGGAAAAAGGCATTTTCTGAGGCCAGAAAAAAAGTGATTTTTGAAAGGCCATACAAAATGTTATTTCAAATTTAAACATAATTGAAATATATTAGCAAAAACTTACTCATATCAGAAATGAATTCAGGAACTCATTGAATGACAAAATTGTTTATACCTAAGAAGAACAGAATCAGAACTTAGCAATAGATTTCTAGACACTATTTTCAAAATAATTTTTTGTGTGCAAAGAGAAATTAGCAGGCATATAGTTTTATATAGTTATGGTACATTTTCCTGTAAATAGTGTATTCTTGAAGAATTGAATTTAATTTGAATTTTTAATAGATCTTATTGAATAGAATAAATAATAGAATATTTATTAGAATAATAATAGAATAAATAGAATAAACTAATACTAATAAAGTTTACCCAAAGACACTGAGCCAGTAAGCAAAACTCAGATCATAAAGACTTCAGAGCTTACCTATTTTTTAAATTTTTATTTTATATTGGAATATAGTTGATTTACAATGTTGTGTTAGTTTCAGGTGTACAGCAAAGTGATATATTTATACATATGTCTATTCTTTCTCAGATTCTTTTCCAATATAGGTTATTACAGGGTAATGAGTATAGTTCCCTGTGCTATTCAGTAGGTCCTTGTTGATTATCTATTTTATATATAGTAGTGTGTATGTTAATCCCAACCTCCTCGTTTATCCCCCGCCCCATCTTTCCCCTGTGGTAACCATAAGTTTGTTTTCTATGTTGTGAGTCTATTTCTGTTTTGTAAATAAGTTCATTTGTATCATTTTTTAGATTCCACATATAAGTGATATGGCATTTGTCTTTCTCTGTCTGACTTACTTCACTTAGTATGATAATCTCTGAGTCCATCCATGTTGCTGCAAATGGCATCATTTCATTCTTTTTTTATGGCTGAGTAATATTCCATTGCATATACGTACCACTTCTCCTTAACAGGTTACATGTTTAATTACCACCCTATGTGTGATATTCCTGTTTCTTGGAGTGTGGGTAGAGAACTCTGAGCTTCCTGTCAATTTCTTGCTCCCTTTCTTGTAGGGCTCTCTTCCATCTTTGCAAAGTGATCAGATAGAAGTCTCCTTTTTGATTATTATAAATCAAGTTGCTGTGAACATTCTTTTTTGTTTTTTGACTTGAAAGCATTTTATTAAACATTTTTGAATGTTGCTTCCTACTTTTAAGTATAAAAAAGGCATTTCAATATAAACAAATATATAATGAAGTCATCTTCCTTTATGTGAAGAAATATGAATGAACTGTGCATTAATATTTAAAGGCAAAGTAGTTCATTGTCAAAACTTTAAATATCTCAAGAGCACAACAAATTCTGAACACACTAAGATCATATTGCTACTTCAGTATCCTTGGGAATGGTGAGTGATTAGTTGGTCTGTGGTTTAGGATTGGTTTCCATGCTTGTTTCTTGAGCCTCTTCTACCTCTGAGAGCTTTTTATCATTTTCCAGTGTTTGTTGAAGTTCATGGATGGTGCTAAGAAGAACGTGAAACTGTTTCCTTCTCAATTCCAGCTTATCTTCAATACTTCATTTAATATGTGAAAGATGCTCTAATTCCTTACCCAGAGCCTGTAGTTCCTTTAATGTCTCATGCCTGTCTGGATGACACAGAATCACTTTTGCCAATGCATCATATTGTTGGCTCTCTTTTCGCATTCATTTTGCTTGAAGAATTTGCTTTTTGCACTCAGCGATTTTTTCATGTGCTCCAGCAATACTACCTTCTATTTCTTTGTAAATTTTTTCATTATTTTCCATTTCTCTGAGATTCATATCATATACCAGCAAACTTTTGCCCATTGAAAATTCACATTGGGACAGTGTGCTCAGCATACGTTGGTACTGGCTGTATCCCTCTTCCTGGGATCCAGAGTTGTACCACTTAATGAAACTTTTCGCTAGCAGATTAATTTCCCCATCATCTCCAGTGCCATTTCCATCAATGAGGAGACGCTTCTGTATGACTTCATTATCAGTCACGGCTCCCACATGCGCAGTGGTGGTAGCCACTGTGAACATTCTTATGCAAGTTTTTTTTTTGCAATCAAATGTTTTTCTTTCACCTACGAATAGAATTGCTTGGTCACAGGGCAGATGTATTTTTAACTTTCATAAGATGATGCCAAACCATTTTCCAAAGTGGTTGTACAGTTTGAAATTCCCATTTTATATTCCCATTAGCAATGTATGGAAATTCCCCTTGCTCTAAATCCGCTCCACATTTGGTATTGTCAGTCTCTTTAATTTTAACAGTTTTAGAAGGTATCTTTTTATAATTTTAATCTTTTCAACCTTTCTGTGAGATTAGAGTTTTAAACTGTTCTGTATTGTAAAAGCAATATATTTTACAGAGTTTGGAAAAGACTGAAAATTTAAAGCAATAATGTAAAAATTACCTATAAGTCTGCAATTTAGTTTTCTAAACATTTAGTATAAAATTATTTTCATATATATAAATTATAATCTTATACTCTTTGTCATTAAATATGCCCCCAAACCTTGAATTTTATGACATAATATTATTACACTATAGAGTATATTATAATTCATTTTACCATTTGTCAACTTTTTGGGATGTGGATTGCCCCTAATTTTGTCCCGATATAAATAATACTGTGTGTGAAACATTCTTTTTTTTTTACATTTTTTTAAACATCTTTATTGGAGTATAATTGCTTTACAATATTGTGTTTCTGCTGTATAACAAAGTGAATCAGCTATATGTATACATATAACCCCATATCCCCTCCCTCTTGTGTCTCCCTCCCTCCCACCCTCCCTGTCCCACCCATCTAGGTGGTCACAAAGCACCGAGCTGATCTCCCTGTGCTGTGTAGCTGCTTTCCACTCGCTATCTATTTTACATTTGGTAGTGTATATATGTCTATGCTACTCTCTCACTTCGTCCCAGCTTACCCTTCCCCCTCCCCGTGTCCTCAAGGCCATTCTCTACGTCTGCGTCTTTATTCCTGTCCTGCCCCTGGGTTCATCAGAACCATTTTTTTTTTTAGATTCCATATATATGTGTTAGCATATGGTATTTGTTTTTCTCTTTCTGACTTACTTCACTCTGTATGATAGACTCTAGTTCCATCCACCTCACTACGAATAACTCAATTTCATTTCTTTTTATAGCTAATATTCCATTGTATATATGTGCCACATCTTTATCCATTCATCTGTCAATAGACACTTAGGTTGCTTCCATGTCCTGACTATTGTAAATAGTGCTGCACTGAACATTGTGGTACATGACTCTTTGAATTATGGTTTTCTCAGGATATATGCCCAGTAGTGGGATTGCTGGGTCATATGATAATTCTATTTTTAGTTTTTTAAGGAACCTCCATACTGTTCTCCATAGTGGCTGTATCAATTTACATTCCCACCAACAGTGCAAGAGTGTTCCCTTTTCTCCACACCCTCTCCAGCGTTTATTGTTTGTAGATTTTTTGAAGATGGCCATTCTGACTAGTGTGAGGTGATATCTCATTGTAGTTTTGATTTGCATTTCTCTAATGATTAGTGATGTTGAGCATCCTTTCATGTGTTTGTTGGCAATCTGTATATCTTCTTTGGAGAAATGTCTATTTAGGTCTTCTGCCCATTTTTGGATTTGAAGCATTCTTATAACTAAATCTTGTGTGTGATTCAGATTACTTCCTTGGAGCAACTTCCTGCCAGATCACAGTGTTGTCTCATTGTCTCATTTGCAGTCTTTATAGCTCATTGTATTTAACAGAAATTCCAGAATAATTTAAAATCCCACGGTTGCTATCAGGTGTCCTTATCGTTTGCCTGCTTAAGAAGAATTCCTTCCTCACCACTATAGATGTTCTTTCTGTTAGGAAGTGATGCTCATGAATGTTGCTTTCCACATTAATTTCAGTTGTGATAAGTGTTCCACTCATGGAGGCACTCTGTGTGATGAGTACAGAACATGGAAACTTATTGGGTAGTTCTATGAAACTCCTGTGTCTACCGCCTGGTGTGTTACAGTGAAGACACTTAAAAAACCCTATATTGTGTGAAAAGTCAGTGAAAGTAAGACCTGAGGAATGAGTTGATGTGAGCCAACTGAGGGTTAGGGAGGGCGGTGGAAACAGGCAAAGGTGAGGGAACAGGATGCACTCTGACAGCGCTAAGGTGGGGAGAAGCTGCATCTTAGAACTGAAAAGTGGCCAGGTTGGCTGAAGCATAGTGAGCGCAGGGGACAGGGGTGCTGGACGGGGCTGAAGGGGAAGCAAGGCCACGAGGTCCAGGCCTCTCACCTGATTCAGGATTTTGACTGTTACAGCTTGCAAGAATGTGATAACAATGACTGATATTAAATGTCCTTTTTTTCACTTTTCCATGCTTTTTCACCTGAAATTTCACCATGGCAGATATTGGCGTTGTGAATTTTTTTTTACATGATAAATTTTTGTTTATTCCCTTTTTCTCTGGACTTAACTTTTTCCATTTTTTTCTTCTTCTCTATCTTCACTATCTTGCTTTCTTCCCCCATAAATATAAATGCTTACTACATGCCAGACCCTGGAGATGATTTTTGAATACCTCTCCTTTTGAAGCTTGTGGTTAAGTCTCTTGTAGACAGACTCTAATTTGGTTGTGTTTCATCATTTTTTACCTATTCTGAGTATCTGCCTATCTCCCTCCATTCATCCCTTCTCTTCTTTCTTCTTTCCTTCCTTTTTTGACATTTAGGATATTTAGTTGGTTATTACTTAAATAATAAATGAATACATTGTTGTACAAAATTAACACATAAAGAAAGATATAAAAGCAGTAATGAAAGGTATGTTTCGTCTCACTTCTACTTCTCTTCCCAGAAAATATGTACCATCCATCAAGAGTTTGATCCCTGGGCCTCCCTGGTGGCGCAGTGGTTGAGAGTCCGCCTGCCGATGCAGGGGATGCGGGTTCGTGCCCCGGTCTGGGAGGATCCCATATGCCGCGGAGCGGCTGGGCCCGTGAGCCATGGCCGCTGGGCCTGTGCGTCCGGAGCCTGTGCTCCGCAACGGGAGAGGCCACAACAGTGAGAGGCCCGCATACCGCAAAAAGAAAAAAAAAAAAAAAAGAGTTTGATCCCTGCATGTACACTCATACCATGCCTTTCACTAACATAGCTTTTCTATTTAAAAATTATTTCTAAAAAGTCCCTGGAACTCTTTCTCTGCCTGTACATATGTATCTTTTTCATTTTTTAAATAGCTTCATAATAGCATGGCATGTCGGTGAACCATAATTTGTATATTCTCTGTTACTGATGGATATTCCAATTGTTCCAACTTTTTAACTAGGTATTATACCAATAGTTCTTTGGTAAACATTCTTGTGCGTATATTTTTGTGCAAACATGCAAGTAATCCTTAAGGATAAACCCCCTAGTTGTGGAGTTGTTGGTATAATCAAGTATAGACACTTAAAATTTTGATAGATACTTCAAAACTGCTTAATCAAAGGCTTCATCATTTTATATTTCTATCGGCATGAAAGTGCCCATTTTCTAGCATTCTAACCAGTAATTGATATTATCATTGTTTTTAACTTTTTGAATCTGATGGATTAAAAATGATATATTTTAGGGCCTCCCTGGTGGCGCAGTGGTTGAGAGTCCGCCTGCCGATGCAGGGGATACGGGTTCGTGCCCCGGTCTGGGAGGATCCCATATGCCGCGGAGCGGCTGGGCCCGTGAGCCATGGCCGCTGAGCCTGCGCGTCCGGAGCCTGTGCTCCGCAACGGGAGAGGCCACAACAGTGAGAGGCCCGCGTACAGCAAAAAAAAAAAAAAAAAAAAAAAAAAGATATATTTTAAATTTACATTTCCCAGTTACTTGTGAGAGTGAGTACCTTTTTCTCATTTTTATTTCAATTTGTATTTCTGCTTTGAATTTCCTGTTCACAACAGGGCTGTGATTTTCCATTTCACATGTGTCTTTATATTTCAGTGGAGGTTAGTAAAGGTTGCTTCAGGAGCTGCTATCCATTGCTATTTTAAATGACAGCTTTAAAATTTGGATTTTGCAAGTGATAGGGGCAAGGTTGAGTGATACCATTATATAATGTCAGTTTTGTCAATTTCCCTGGGCAAGTTTTTTAGCCTCTTTAAACCTCGGCCTCCTCATTTATAAAGTGGGGATAATAATAGTACCTACTATTTGTCATGAGGGTTAAATGTTTTTGTGAGGATTAATTAATGTAAAGTGCGTAGGATAATGGCTGGCACAGAAATTCGATTGTCATCATTTGTTACATAATGTTGTCACTGTTGTTACTTATTACCACTTTTATTATCAACATTTTGTT
The DNA here is from genome assembly GCF_964341445.2 of Mesoplodon mirus. NCBI lineage: Eukaryota > Metazoa > Chordata > Mammalia > Artiodactyla > Ziphiidae > Mesoplodon > Mesoplodon mirus. Next base: position 10,765,504 of record NC_138979.1, on the reverse strand, counting down.
AAAGTCAGAGGTGTCTTTGGGAAAAATGCCACTGAATGAGCAAATTAGCAATACTAGGTACAATTTCAGGTCTCTCTTTTACCCAGTACAGTGGTTGTGGATTTACTCCCTTTCCCCAGAGTTGGCTTTTTCATTCCCAGAATTTATGCATTTATACTTCCTTCATGGTCTTAAAGATGTGGTCAAAAAAGAAACAAAGAGAAAACCATAGTAAGTGGATTATATTCATGGGGGCGGAAGGAAGCTGCTCTTCTGGACCTTGAAATCACACCTACACAGCATGTTGTGAAACCTGTCACGTGATGAAAGCTGGATTTCAGAGGCACCTTCCTTATTATACAAACTTCTGCTTCAAAGACAGAAAGAATAAAGGGAAGCAAACCTACTCGCCTAGCTTGCCCTCAACAAAGGCTTAGGGGATTTTCTGAGGCACAGATGTGTGTAGTTATGGTGAGATAGACTGGCTCTTAATGGAATTTAAATGCGCAACTGGGAAGAAAAGACTTTTTTGAAATATGAATTTCTTCTTTAAAAAATCTTCAACAGAAGATGAGGATGATGGGGTCCCTCTTATTCCTAAAAGGAGCCTCTGCATTCCAGTTTCTGACTGAACGTAGATACCTTGGTTTGCTTCCCTATAGGAACAGTCTCTGAGGAAACGGTCATAGACAGCGAGGTTTGGGGGCACCAGGAGGCCCACTGTGCTGAGAGCCTTGCTCTTAACTTGCAGAGTTCAAGGTCTTTTTGCCTTTAGGTTTTAAGTGTTGGCCATCTACTTTGTCTTCCAAATCCTACCTGGAGGAGCAACCATTAAACTACTATTAATCACTAACACCCTAATTGGCATTTATTGTATCCCTTTTATTTAAAGAAGGTGGGTAAGATTAAGGCCCAGAAGAAATTAGAAGTTGGGGATTAGGAGAAATAAGGGAATTCCTTTGAAATGTATGCCTAACTTGAAGAGGGCAGGCCTGGATGAGATGACAGAATTGATTGAAGTGATGGAGATGAAGACAAGAGTGAATACAGAGGCAGGTGTCTGAGGAAGCTGAGAGGACAATGACCCCACCCATGCCTGAGTCCGCTCTGCCTGCCCCCATTTCACCGCCTGGTCCAAGAATTGATCCTACATTGACGGTTTCTTCTATTTCCCTCCTCTCTCCTTCTCCCTCCTACCTCCTCTTCTTAAGATTTTGACCATTTAACTTACCCTCTAAGTTGAAGAGGAGCCCATGGATTAAAAGTGAAGGATTTTCTCTCCACTTGAGTGTGCATCAGCATGCATTACCTTCTCACTCATTTACTCAGGGAAACAGTTGGTCAACAAAATTTGGAGGGGGTTCTGGAAAATACCAAAAGTAAAACCGGGAATATTTCATAAAATCCACTTTTATTTCTAACCTATAGATGTAGATTTTAGATAGTTTGACTACAAAATAGGCAATTGATTACCATTAACCAGGATGGGAAACATGAAGAGAAAAGCAGATTGCAAAATGGAAAAATTTAGTTTTTGAAATCTTGAGTTTGAGGTGCCTATGGGTTATTCAGGTAGAACTGTTTTATAGCCAACTGAAAATATGGCTCTGGAGCTCCAGAAAGAGGCTTAGGCTGAAGATACAGATTTGGAGTCGTTATTTTAAAAAGCTTCAAATATTGATTATTTATAGAAAACTGCTTTAGTAATAGTTCATCTTTTAATGAGGTTAAACACAATTGCTTTTTAAAAAATCTATTACATTGTAAAACTTTTTTCTAAATTTTGGTTTTATAACATTGTTTTAACTTTTCAGTGATTCTCTACTGTCAAATTTCTGCTTGTACTTAATTATTTCTCTTGTATCTTTTTGATTTGATAGTCTAATTCAAATGCATTTGTATAATATATTTTAGAGCAAAGAATAACTAAGTAGGATCCAACAAAGAGAAGAGAGAAGACTAATTAAAATAACCCTCAGTTAGTGTGACCTTTTTGTATTCTATATTAAAGGGTTAGCATCTATTTCTAATTAAAACATGAATTTATTATTTGAAAATCTTTCCTGAACCATGTTCATAATATAAAATATAAAACTTTAAAATATCAAGATAATTATTAATTGCAAATATGTTATGACTTGCTAATAAACATTAAGACTAACTGAAGTAGCAGAATTTAGTGAAACAAATGGTTAGAATTGACAATCACAATGTAAACAGGATGTTAATTAATATGACTCCCATTTTTTCCACTTTGTCTTTTACTAAACAAGTTTAAGAGTGATACAGTCCATGTGAACTGAATTTCATAATACCCATTTAACAGATCTTCTTAATGCACCCAAGTTTGACAAAAATCAGAATCCAATTTACTCCATCTAATCTAGAAATATTTATACTATTTTAGAGATAGAGTTTCGAATTCCTATTTCTATCATCTTTGCATCTAAGTAGCAGTCATTTTCCCACAACCCTTTATAATCTGCCTTTGTTTTTGCCTGTCAGATATAATACTGCTATTTTAAATTTCTGAACCGCTTACTCTTCTTGCAAGTAGGGGGCATCTCTTACTCCACATTAAATCATCTATTTGTTTATCTACCAAAATGCTCATCATATTTCTTTGTACATTTGTAAATGTCTTATCCGAATGGAACTTTTTGTTAGACCATCTCCAAATATCAAACACAGTATGAAATATCTCTTCATTTTACACTCTGTCTAGTCATTCCATGCACTTCCAAACATGCTAGAAGATAAACAATGTGTTAAAGACAAGCTTAACAGTTCTAAGCAATTCTGTTTCTGTTCTCATATTTTTTTCCCCCATTTAAGAAGCCTGAGGAGAGTTGATGTTGTCCAGCTAACATCTAATGGGCCCTATTGCCTGTGTGTGAGCAGTAGTATTTTAAAGTAGTCACCTTATAGATCACAGTGTTCAACATACCAAATTAAAAAAAAATTCTGAGATTAGAAAGCTCAAATGATGAAGAAAGATTGCTTAGATTTGTTGCCACTTAGCAATCAGGTGAAACTGAGCAAAAAATGTCATCTCTTGAATTTCTCTGGGTATAAAATATACTTAAGTTTAAAAAAATGATTGGTGTCAGACTAGATGATATTTGAGTTTGCCTCAGTATAACTAAGATTGATTTTTGAAAAAGTAAAGTGTTTTGTCTCATTAATATCAAGTTTTAAAGTACTTAATACTTTATGTTTTAATTATTATCATTCCATTCCATTTTCATGAGGGGGAATTTGTTTTTTCAGTGATCTACTTTTTATTTGAAAATATATCCATTACTCAATAGCTTTTAATCAATAATAGAAGACTAAGCAAATGACATATTTTGTTTCAATAATTTTGTGCCACTTTACTTAAGTAATCCTTCTCAAGGCAAGATTCTTTTTGTAATATTTTGGTCTGTACCATTCACTTCGGTGTGCTTTTTTGACACTTGAGAGAATTCATCTCCATTTTGTGAAGTATGAATTACTCTATTTATTAGTATTGGAAAAAGGGAATAGGATGTTGCAAATAGATTATAGAGAAGTAGCAGCTATTTTTGCGAAGAAGCTGTGGGAAAAATGAGGACAAATCAGGACATAATCGTCTGCATTTTGGGAATGCATTCCAATGGCATCTTGCTGGGGAGGCTGAGTGTGGGGATGCCAAAGTCTAATAGGAAGTGCTTTGGCATTTAAGTTGCTTTGGTCATAAGCACAGACGGGTGACCCTGGCTGAGTAAAGGTGATCCAAAATGTTCCTTCTCATACAGCCTAGTTATTCTGCATCTCTGCAACGGCAGTGAGAGTCAACCACTTTGCGTTATAAAATCAGGCACTGAACTCCTAAAAGATGAGACACTTCTAGGTGTCCACATCATCTGAAACAAAGCAAAGGGGGAACAAGGCAAGCATCTCACTAAATCCTGCAAAGCAACCAGGAGACGTTTCCGCCCAGCAATGCATGGTGAACCATAACTAACAATGCATGACTGGTTGTTTTTTATTTCACATATATAAAATATCATTGACTTTTTTCTTAGTGTGCTGTACTGTTTTAAAGAATATGAAACTATGTATACGTTACTCTGAATTTTATTTTTGGATAAACTTATTTTTCTAAAAGGTCTTAAACAACACCATTGCAAATTACCATATCATACAAAAATGAGCTTTCTTATGAAGTTTTAGAAATATAAAAGGATTCCTAATTAAGGCCATGGGACAATTTGTTTTAATGTTTCACATAAAACTGTCAGGAATTTTAAATCGCCTAGCAACTTTTTTTATTATTAATTAATTAATCATTTTATTTTATTTATTTTTGGCTGAGTTGGGTCTTTGTTGCCGCGCGCGGGCTTTCTCTAGTTATGGCTTGTGGCGGCTGCTCTTTGTTGCGGTGCGCGGGCTTCTCATTGCGGTGGCTTCTCGTGCTGCAGAGCACGGGCTCTAGGCACACGGGCTTCAGTAGCTGTGGCGCACGGGCTTTGTTGCTCTGCGGCATGTGGGATTTTCCCGGACCAGGGCTTGAACCTGTGTCCTCTGCATTGGCAGGTGGATTCTTAACCACTGCACCACCAGGGAAGCCCTAAATTGACTAGCAACTTTAAAAACTAATATCTGAACCAAATTCCTTAGTTGTAGTTTATTTTTAAATACTCTAATAATGCTACATATTTTTTTATTGTAGTATTACATTCAGTTCTGTTCCTTTGGGTAAGAAGGTGACTGAGGGACAGATTGGATGTACAGAGGAAATCGTCCTGACTTGGGACCAGCAGCGGTGGATGATGGGACCTTGTTCTGTTACTCGTTGGCTGAGTGAGCTTAGATATGTTGACACCACCTCATCTATCTGCCCATGAAAGATTATCCATGTCGATTGACTGAGAGCCTGCTCTGTGCCGGGCAGCATGATTACTAATCTTTACAGCAGTACTTCATGGTGGGCATTATTACACCCATTTTATAAATGAAGAAAGTGAAGCTCAGAAGGTCAAGCAGCTTGCCCAGGGTCACACTACTAGTGAGCCGCCAATGCTGAGATTCTGAACTGTCTGCAAACAAAGCCCATGTGTTCATTCCACAAATTTATAATTCTCTGAGTTATTTATACTTCACTTTGGGAATCTCTATCCTGACCATATTCTGCTTTTTTATACCTTTTTTACTCCTGAGAATTCTTCTGAAAACCTGTTATTGATTTTTAACTAACCACATTTTGAGCAATTGTTCCTTGACACATTTTTCTAAATCTGACTGGTTTTTCAGTGTTTCATCACAGATCTTCTCAAGACAAACTGATTTCATGTAGTCTGTCAAACTGGATGAGTCTGTTCTCATCCCTTTATATAATTGTAAATAAAATTATTGAAAATAGTATCCTCTTACCTCTCAGTGTCAGGATTCTTTTCAGGATATCTTGCCTCCAATATACTGTTGTGTAATTATTTCATCAGGTGGTTGTCAGGTTTCATTTGTAATCTCTCTGTCCATGGTTTTCTCTACAGAAATAGAAGAATTAAAAGAAAAAGTGCAGCTCATGAGAATGTTCTGCCAGAGTGGCAAATTCTTTTTGTAAATGATGTAGAGTTACAGAGTCCTGGTTTATCATCCAAACCTATGCTAGTTCATTCTTTTCAGAATCTAATTCTCTTGCTTTCTTATATTTTCATCGTACATGCTAAGATCCAGCTGTATAAAAACGTCTTCAGGCTTAGAGGTTCCTTTTGTAGTAGAAAGAAACTTTAATTGCTGCAAGGCTGAAGATATCAGCTGTGTTCAAAAATAGCTACACTGTTTTAGCAAGATATACATTAATTTCCCCAGTGGTGAAAAATGTTTAAAAAATATAAATGAAGTAGTTAGTCCCTATAGGATCAAGGAAATAATGACAAACTATTTTAATTACTTTTAGAATTTCAGACTTTAGCATTCTTATCGTCTTATTACTTCCAGTAAGTTAGCTTCCTCTGGGTGCTTACATCCTAGACAAATCCTAGGCAAATTCTGTGACAAGCTGTGCTGCATATTATGCCTCTGTACTTTACATCTGGAGATTATGGAATTTAGATACTGACTTTGACATAATTTTATAAAATTGGTGTAGTAAGATTAGCCCTTCTTTTTTTGTCTCCAGGTTTGATATCTGGCTGCTGTAAATCCTCGTCAGTCAGTTCTGAAATTTAAGAACTGGGGAAAGTGGGATGGGGTGGAGTAAGGTAGAATCTACTCTCCTCTTTTGTAAACTCTGGAATGATATTTATTAGGCTGTGTGGAGTCTAAGCCAGAGAATTAGGGTCAGTAGCTCCCCCAGGTTTATATTCACCTATAAGTGTCGTACATACATTGTTGGATCATTTTATGCATGTTGTCAGTACTGAATAAAATTTATTAAGTAGATATTAGTTAGGAAGGGCTTTGTTTAGAATTCTTTGCATATTGTGATACCTAATGGTGGAACTTTCTAATAGTTGAGTTGACACATCTTAGATGATTTTTCTTTAATTTTATTTATTTAATTATTAAAATGTATGTTACACAGCAGTATATGACTACATCTCCAAAGAAAGTAAAGTATTTCCAGATAAGTTGATCTATCCTCAAATCTACTTCTCCAGGAAATAAAATACATTGTTATCAGTTTGGTATATATCTTCCAGACCTGGATTTTACACACACACACACACACACACACACACACACACACACACACACACACACACACAGAAAACATATGGTGTTGCTTTGTATGTATGTGTTTTATATAAATAGTACCATACTTTGTATTGTTGATCATTTTTCAAGAAAGTCTTTCAAGCGTTTTCCAGTTAGCAGCTCTGGTTAAAAAGAGTTCCAGGGGCTTCCCTGGTGGCGCAGTGGTTGAGAGTCCGCCTGCCGATGCAGGGGACACAGGTTCGTGCCCCGGTCTGGGAGGATCCCACATGCCGCGGAGCGGCTGGGCCCGTGAGCCATGGCCGCTGGGCCTGCGCGTCCGGAGCCTGTGCTCCGCAGGGGGAGAGGCCACAGCAGTGAGAGGCCCGCCTACCGGAAAAAAAAAAAAAAAAAAAAAAAAAAAAAGAGTTCCATACTACCATTTCTATCTCAGGCAAAATTGTGAAGGGGATGAAATTTTTTTCTTGGCCTCTATTATTTTGTGCATTATCTTTTTCATCCATCTTTGTTTTTCAGTCCCTCCTCTCTCCTTTCTCATCCTATCACTTAGACCTTAAGGAAAGGATTCCTATCCTTCACTTTGAACGTAAGTCAGTGTGTTACTTACAACACGTATATTAATTGTTAGCACCAAGTACAAAATAGAACGCTTTGTTCCAGTTAAAAGAACTTCCAATACCAGTAAGACAGTGTGGAAATGTTTAGGGAGCATGAGATTTCTTCTTTGTCCCTGAAGTCCCACCTATTAGGTACCTGCTCATTCTGTGAGGCCATGAGCCAACTCAGCCCAAGCATATTTTGAGAGAAAAAGCACAGATTTTGAACAGGGCTTACATTTGATTATGGAACCATGTGTCGGAGTTCCAGTTTATAATTTGAAATCCTGGGGCTCCTCTACTCAACCAGGAGGAAGGCAATGAGGTATGAAGAGCTCAGCATGTCCAAATGAAAAGGAGACACATTATTTGCTCTGAGAATATGTAACAGCATGCACCACTGCAACTATTTTTATGTGGTAGTGATGGTTGTAACATAGCTAAGAGCCCAGTGGCCCTAAACAAAGAACTTCTGTGTTCCCTACCACCAGGCTTTTGCTCCTCTGGGGTCATTTTGGACCCCAAACTTTAAAAAAAATGTTCACAGCTACTTACATATACCTCTGTGGTTTTCAAATTCATGATCCTGCTGCTGTTTTCTACCTTAAGGAATGCATGCCTACTTATTACCTATCAGGCAAGATGCCAGCCATTTTTATATACTTTATATTTTATCAAAGATGTCAGGTTTAATAAGGCAAAGATGAGGATACCCATTTTACAGGTGAGGCCATTGAAGTTCAAGGTCACCTGACTAAAGTGGTTGTTTCATAATTCAAACTGAGATGACGTTAACTGCAAAGTCTGTGTTTTCCATTAAGTCTTGCAGCTTCTTTTTATATCCCTTGTTTTCAAACAATATTGCATAGACTTTTTTTTTATAGGCAGTCTTGCATTATATTTTAGACTCACTCTAAGTTAGTGTCATTTTGGAGAAAGTTTAAAAAGTAAACTATGGAGTATTCATAATTAGGTATGAATGTAATTTGCCGTGTTGGAAATTCTGCCAGCCAAAACCCATTTAAAGTCTTGCTGATAGAAGTTTTCTTTTCACTAAGAGCATCTGCTAGCTAAAATAATGACCAAAAGGGAGAAGCCACTCGAATAATCAAGTCTGTTCACTGACTAAACTTGTTTCTCTGTTCCCAAATTCTTAGATTAATGAAGACGCTGAGTTGTTTTGAGGGATTACACAAAGTATTCCTCTGTGTCTAGCAATGTCCTCCCAGTGTTTTCAAGAGGAATTAGAATTTTCTTTCCCTGGCTGTCCGGTTATCTGACACTTTTTTTGTTTTTAATGTAATGGACTTGTGGTTTAGCATTTCACTGTCTTTTTGTGGTTGCAAAATTAATTGAACTACTTAAAAGTATTTCCCTGTTAAGATATCATATTTACACCAGGTGTAATTTGTGTTTACATTTTACGTTGCATTGAGTGAAAACACTGGTGTTCTAGAACAACCTGTTTTTGTGTTTGTATTCTTAACCGATATGTTTACTCTATATTGATATTTGAACTCATCAAAGCAAAATTTATTATTCTAAATAAGATTGATAGTTTGGTCTTTCATTTCTTGTCACAGCTCTAAGCATTTTGCTTTGGGAAGAGAATACTGTTTTGAGTCTAACAAAATATCTTAAGATTATTGAATATATTTATGCTTAGCAAACTTTAAATAATCAGGAAGCTTATTTAAAAATCAACTTATTCTTTTGAATTTTGAGTTAATAATTTAGGCATTTCATAAAGTGAGATACCTCTGTTTTAAATGTGATTTATGTTATTTAAATAGTGAAGCTCTGTTAATGAGTTTTGGGAACGATGTTTTGACATGGTGCAAGATGTACCACTGAGATGCTAAAACCTTGTACATATTTTTGTTTTATCCACTGAAACCATTGCTCAGGTATTTGTGAAATGGCTTAGGGATAGCATTCAAAAATGCATTTGTGGAAGTCTCACCTCACACTAGTCAGAATGGCCATCATCAGAAAGTCTACAAGGAACAAATGCTGGAGAGGGTGTGGAGAAAAGGGAATGTTCCTACGCTGTTGGTGGGAATATAAATTGATGCAGCCACTATGGAAAACAGTATCGAGGTTCCTTAAACTAAAAATAGAGCTACCACATGGTCCAGCAATCCCACTCCTGGGCATGTATCCAGAAAAGAAACTAATTCAAAAAGATATATGCACCCCAGTGTTTATAGGAGCACTATTTACAATAGCCAAGACATGGAAACAACCCAAGTGCCCATCAACAGACAATTGGTTTAAGAAGATGTAGTATATATAAAATGGAATATTACTCAACCATTAAAAAGAATGAAATGTTGCCATTTGCAGCAACATGGATGGACCTAGAGAATATCATACTAAGTGGTGTAAGTCATAGAAAGACAAATATATGATATTACTTATATGTGGAATCTAAAAAATAATACAAATGAGTCTATATACAAAACAAACTCACAGATAGAAAACAAACTTACGGTTACCAAAGGGGGAAAGGGAGGAGGGGGAGAGATAAGTTAGGAGCATGGAGTTAACAGGTACATACTACTATACATAAAATAGATAAGCAACAATGATTTACTGTGTAACACAGGGAACTATAGTTACTATCTTGTAATAACCTGTAATGGAAAATCTGAAAATATATGTAAGTGAATCACTTTGCTGTACACTTGAAACTAACAATATTGTAAATCACCTATACTTCAATTAAAAAATCAAATTAAAAGAATATCCTTTTTGAAAAAAAAAAGAAATGCATTTGTGGCTGATGTTTCAGCAATACAGGCAAGACTTTCTGTGTCTGTGAATTTCTTAGATTGGAAGGATCTTCTGAATAGTGTTCTCAGTTCAGTGATTCAAATTTTAGACAACAAAATTCCGTGAAGCCACTGGCAATATCATTAAGTCTACCACCTTTATAGTCAGTCTTATTGCATGTTTCAGTTAAGTCCACCGGTCTGAAATATAAGCCAATTTCTGGTTATTTCCCCCCCACCAAAGAATGTTGTTCTGCTTGAGGCATTGTCACAAGAGCTTAAATTCTTCCATGCCTAGAAATGTCAATTTACATTGACATTTTTATTTTTGTTGTTTTTAGAGCATCAGGGCATCGGGCCTTATCCTGTTGGAAACAATCCTTTTTGGGTCTCTGCTTCTCTACTTTCCGGTAAGTAACATATTTTTATAATTGCATTTTAAAAATAGCCATTTTATTTTGCTATATACGTGTACTATATTATATATACTATATACTATATGTATATATGCTTATATATATTTCTATATCTTTATGCAAGTTTGTATACCTATATCTATATTGTATACAATGTAGGTGTAGATATATGGTAGATATATAAACAAGGGCTTTACAGATATTTAAATCCTGGCTCTTACCTATTGGGTGACCTTAGACAAGTTGATTAGCATTTCTAAACTAACCTTGGTTTCCTCTCGTAAAATGGAGCTAATTATTCTTTTCTTCCCAAATTTGTGAGAAGTGTTAACTGCTTAAGTGAGCTCACATATGGAAGCCATGCTGTGTCTCTAACCAAGTCTGGGGAATAAAATATCACTTGACCAAGATCTGAAAGATGAATAGATGTTAGAGGAGGAAAAGGTAGGCCTTCCAGGGCACCAAATTCTTTTTGGGTTTCCCCTTACCTCACTAACTGCTCCATTTCAGCCTTCTTTGCTGATTCTTAATCTTCTTTCCCATTTTTTACTACTTGAGTATCTCAGGAATAGTCCTTGTAGCTTTTCTCGGTCTACATTCTCCCTTGGGATCTCGTCTAGCCTCAGAAGCTTTAAATGTTGTTGAATTGACAATGACTCCTAAGTTTATTATCTCCCACCTAGACTTTTCCCCCAAGCTCCAAACTCACTTTCAACTGCTTACCTGACAGCTTCATTGGAAGGTCCAGTAGAATTCCCTGTCATGTTCCTAACTGAGATACTGACCTCCCAAAGTCAGCCCGTCTCTCTATCTCCATTGACGGCAACTGTATCCTTCTGGTTACTCAGGCCCAACACCTGGGAGTCATCCTTAACAACTCTCTTTCTCTCACATCCATCAGAAAACCATTCAAAACATAGCAAAGATCCAGCCACTCCCCACCAGTTCACTGTTACTGCCCTGCCCTAAACCACAGTCACTATCTTCTGAGCTATTGCCACATCTCTTCTTCCATGCTTACCCCCTACGATCTGTCTATCTTCAAAATATCAACCAGTTTGAATGCCAAAGTTAGACCATGGCATTCCTCTCCTCAAAACTCTGAAAGGGTTTCTCATTTTACTTACAGTAAAAGCCAAAGTCCTTAGGATGGCCTTCAAGGCCCGACATGATTTGGATCCTGCCCCTGCATTACTTCATTTTCTGTTCATCTTTCCTGACTCACTGTTTACAAGCGTTCTTAATCTATGCGGGTTTTCTACTTCTCGAATTACATTTTATATTTCTCCTTAAGATAGAAATGTATTTAGGTATAATCATTTTTCTTTTTCTGTTTTTTTTTTTGCTGTACGTGGGCCTCTCACTGTTGTGGCCTCTCCCGTTGCGGAGCACAGGCTCCGGCTGCGCAGGCTCAGCAGCCATGGCTCGTGGGCCCAGCCACTCCGCGGCATGTGGGATCTTCCCGGACCGGGGCACGAACCCGTGTCCCCTGCATCGGCAGGCGGACTCTCAACCACTGCGCCACCAGGGAAGCCCTCATTTTTATTTTTCCATACAATTATCCATATTACTTAAGTTTTCTAATTTACTAGCATAGAGTTATACACAGTAATTAATAATAGAAGCAATATAATAATACAAAGACTGTTTATCATGCCTGGTACTGTTCCTGTATAAATGGCATGTTGTACATTGTAACATTTAATCTTCCTGGTTGACCTACCAGGCAGGTATTTAACCAAAGTCATAGAATCACCCAGTTACAAAGTGAAAGCCTGAAATGACTTCAGTAATCTGAGTAATAATCTTAATCATCTGAATATCTTTTCTTGCTGTGCCATCATCTTTTTTGTGAACCTCTGCTATTTTAAAATATATTTTCTACCCAGTAGCCAGAGGGGTATTTTAAAATATCAAATATAACCTCTCACCACTTCTATAGCTTCTCAGTGTTCTTAGAATAAAGATCAAAACCCTGACATGGTTTATGATGTAAGTGTGGTCCTTACCCCACCCCTTCCCCCCAGCCTCATCCAATACTACTTTTCTCCTCACTTTCTGCATCTACCTACCCTGACCTTCTTTCAGTTTTTAAATGAAACAGGATCTCTCTCATGGTAGGTATAATAATGGCTCCCCAGAGATGTCCACAGTCCTAATTCCTGGAACCTGTGAATATGTTACCTTATATGGAAAAGGGAACTTGGCAGATGTGATTAAATTAAGGACTTCAAAATAAAGAGATTATTCTGGATTATCTGAATGGCCCAAGTTTCCTAAGTGAAAAAGAGAAACAGAAAAGAGAGAGTCAAAGAGACAACACCATGAAAAATATTGGACTGGCTACTGCTGGCTTTGAAGGTGGAGGAGGGGGCCACAAGCCAAGGAATGCAGGCGCCTCTAGGAGCTGGAAATGGCGAGGGAACAGACTCTCCCCTTGATTTTAGTTCCATAAGACCCATCTTGGGCTTCTTACTTCCAGAACTGTAAGATAATAAAACTGTGCTGTTTTAAGCCACTAAATTTGTGCTATATTACAGCAGCAACAGGAAACTAATGTGCCTCTTCTCATAGGACCTCTTTGCATGCTTTTCCTTCAGTTTTGAAGAATCCTCCTCTCTTCTTTCCCCCCATTCCCATCTCACCAATTCTTCTGCCTATTAACAACTAGTCATCCTTTAGATTTCTACTTAAATATCACTTTTTCAGGAAAGCTTTCCTTGACTGCAAACTAAGTCAAATTCCTTATAATAACTTCTCATGGAATCCCTTTCTTAACCACACCTATCTCTAAGTATACATTCAAAAGTGCAATTATTTGGTTAGTGTCACTCTCCCACACAGACTCTAGTTCGTTTCTGTGTGGCTCACTATTGTACCTGCAGCACTTAGCCCAGTACCTGTCACCATAGTTGAAGCACAGTAAATACACAGTGAATGAGTGAATGAGGTTATATTTGGATGCATTTAGAACTGTACCCTAAACTAGTGGCTATTGTCCTATTGAAACAGCCTCCAAAGAATCTGCTTGATTGTGGAAGACCAAGAATGATAGTCCTATTCATACTACTTTATTTAGTGCCTACAGCTAGACATTAAAACACTTTTCAATGTTAGTTTTAGGTGTTAGCAAATTTGGGTTTATTTTTTACTTATTCATATCAAGTGGCCACAATAAGGAGCATGGCCTAAAAGCTATAGAATTTTAAAGCCTCTCAAACAGAAGAAATATTCTAGAAAAGAAGGACGTTTGAAAGAATAGGAAACGTTAGGCTGCTAAATGTTCAAAGCAGTTATTAGAGACCCTTTCCTTGACTGGGATCCAGTCTTGAAAGCCACCTAATGGACGTATACTTGTGATGATATCAATTACAAAGAAAAAGAGGAGAGAGAAATGGAAATTTAAAAAGAATAAAAGACAACACTAATGCTTGACAATTCTATTGTGCCTGGGAGGAAACAAACAGAAAAGAAGACTTACCAAACCAATTCTGTCCAACAGGAGCATTAGGATGCCTCATTGTGTTGACTTGATGTTTAACTAGCTGTCTAGTTCATCTTTCATAACACAAATTCTTTCTGCAACTGCTTGAAATATTAATGTGTAGCTCTCAATCTCATGCCGCATACCTTGGTTTTTAAATAAGTTAGGGTTCATGCTCTGATGGCAGAAAGGGCTAAGTTATTTATTGAAGATTTGGATGTAGCATAAGTTACAGGAGGAGAAAAGACATTAAAAAATTATTGATTGAGTATGGAAAGGGAAGTAATTTTATTTTAGGTGAGAGAATGGAAGACGATGTCTCAGAAATTGATAATAAAATCTTTGGCTGCATAGGGAATGTTTATGCACATGGGTGTATGTGCATAGAGCATTCTTGACAAGAAGAATAACATGGTCATTTGACCAAAGCCTATTGGCTTCCTTAGGTGTTGCAGAGTGAAGTTTATGACTTTGGGCTAGAGTTTTTGCTATAGGGAGGACCTCTATAATAAGTGATAAAGGTGATTAAGTAAACCTAATACAGCCAAATGATCTAATTATTTGATGGTGTAAATGTGACCTATATTTATCTGTTAAATATTAATATCTTATTACTTTCTCTGTTCCTTGCGTGGCCTGTACCAGAATTGCTCATAAAATTTTTACTTGGGTTTGCAGTTTTTTTAAACAGTGTTCTTGAGTAAAGTAGAATTGTTTTTCGGGCTGAGTAACTCCATGGAAGGACGCTTTGAGGAGATTCACGGTTATACAGTGAGCCTTTTCTTCTTTTTATGCTGCATATTGTTGTACAGATTTGCAAGAATTAAGGTTATTTTTGCCTTTTCTAAGCAATCTTAGACTACAGACGATTTCATAACAATGCTTATATTGGAAAGTCCAAATTAGAGATTATCATCATTGTCTAGATAAGGACAAACCAAAATCTAACTAAATTTAGCATTGTTATAATTGGGTAGCAGAGAGCTGAAGCTTTTAAAACATTTTCTTACAGATTCTCAAAAGAGACTCATGATTTGAAGTCCACACATTTGTGAACAAACGATTAGTCCTCATAATCACCTAAAAAAACTTTCATACAATTTATAAAAGAAAGGAAAAAAGAGCTTTAAAAAAATCAACTAAAGTATATTTTTCTTGCTAAATCACATAAAATGACATATTATGGATTAATAAAACATATTAAGTAATATGGAGTCTAGAAGTTTATTTCTGACTTGACCAAACCACCAGTTTCAGCTAATAAAGTAAAATTTTTCCCTTTAATCTTCATTATCTATTTGATTGATGGATGTGCCTTTCTATACAGCACACCAGTACATGTATAAATATGGTACTTATCTTCAGGTTGTTCCCCCCACCCCAGCCCACCCCAAGTCTTATAAAAAAAAAAAAGCTGCAAAATATTAGTACTGGAAGGACATCAGACATAACTTAGTCTTGATTCATCCTCTGTTTTGCAAATGAAGGAAGAGAGGCTGAGAGAAATTTCAGCTCCTCCAACTTTCCTCGGCGAGGTGATGAGAAAGCCAGGACTAGACTCTAGTCTGTGGTTTCCTGGTCCAGCACTCTCTTCACCCTAGGACAGTACTTCTGATGGAGGGGATGGATGTGAGATGCAGATGGCATTAAACTGCGTCATCAGGGAGGCTCGTGTTCTGCCCGTTCCTCAGTCACCTTTCCTCCTTAGGCCTCCAAGGAAGTAAAAGGCACAGAGGATAAAACGGGACCAATCTGAAATAGCTTTAGGTTTGGCACTAAGGAGTTTGATGTAAAACTCCTGTGAGCTCGGATGGACCGAGCTGTTGAGCCACGTGACGTTTCTGATATTCAATTGTTTTACCTACAAAAATAGATACTTTGTCTTTCAAACTTAATAAACAGTCCCCTTAGACCATGTCAGGTTAGTTTCAGTGCCACAGAACCTCACTCAGTTAAGAGACTGCTTTTTCTATGGTCACCCCAAAGCCTAAAACTAAAACTTGGACTTTTTTACTCCAGTGTAGAGCATGTGCAGCCTCCAGAAGCAGAGAAAACACCGGGAGCATGTTGCTTCCACGCATAGAGCTTAAAGGGCAGGAAATAAAGGAGAGAGAGTTGAAAGTGGGGAGGGAGGGAGGGTGAGAATCAGACCATGAGAATATAGTTGAAGCGGCCAAGTTTTTCATCCGTTATTCTTATTTTTTATTTTGATGCTCAAATTAACCCAGAATTGGCCAGTGAGAGTCCCTTCAAGCTGGCTCCTGCCTTCTTTGGATGTGATTTTGCCATTCTTTGAGCACTTCCCTCCTTTCTAGTGCAACAGAAAGTACTTTCCCTACCCCAGCCCTGGAATCAGCCTTTTCTCCAAGGAGCTCTGGTGCTTTTTAGTGGGAAATGGTAGCAATTCAGTTCTGAGACAGATTCACTTCCATTGTGACAAACGTAGGGCAGAAAGTTCCCAGTTTTACAGCTAGGCCAGTGTTACAACTAGGCCAGTGTTTCTGGAACCTCAGTTACCTAGGAGATTTTGTAAGGAGATTTCTCCTCAACTCTAAGATTCTATCCTTAAGACTTAAGATTCCATCCTTTAAACTGATCTAGACTACATCTTACTCAGTGCCATTTAGATCCATTTGGCTTGGTACCAGAGCAAAAGAGAAAAAGGAAATCGGAAGGCAAGTTACGACTCACGAGCACAGCAACGCTGTCAGAGAAAACAATAACATGGGGATGGCTGTTACATGCCGAGACAGCTCAAAGCGTGTGGGGATAGAAGACTCTTAATCCACAAACAGCTAGAGGATTTCAGGAGTATTGGCCAAAATACTGAAATCAAAAGATGTCAGAGAACCAGACCGCCTCTTCAGGGGACTTGGAAGCATGTGATGCCAAGTCACTTTGTTCTCTTCTCTAGTGTAGTTTAGAGGAGTAGAAGGAATGGATGTAAATGCCCTGGGGTTCTGTGCAGTTCTACTTCTCCCCTCGTTCCTGTGCTCCTCTCCCCTCCCAGCCTCCAGATAGAAGTCTGACCTGATGCGTAGGGGGAATGGTTGTCTACAGGCAAAGGCACGGAGGGTATCCAGTGTGAGTATTCTAGGGTATTTGGTGAAGAGTCTTGGGTCAGCCATGTGTCAGGAAGTAACTAATAATCTTCTTTTAGCTGAAAGACTTTTAATAAACCGAGCCTTAAAGAGTTGAGAATTGGACCCTTATTAGTTTGTCGGTGAAAAACAGCAGTTTTCATCTTTACTAAGTAAGTACCAATTCGACTATATGCCTCTTAAAAATACTTTGTTGTTTTTGTGAAATATAATAATTTGTTATTTACAAACTAGGACAAAATGGAAAAATATAAGGAAAAGGTAAAAGATCAACAAAAAGTTATTATCCAGAAATAATCATTGTATACACTTGATCATTTTAGACATCTGTATATGCACGTATATAAATTGAAATAGAAAATGGATGGATGGTGGAAATTGAGATACAGATAAGATTACTCTGATGTTTTTTTAACAAAATTTTAATTGTAATCTTTATTATTTTAATTAAAAAAACTGAGGTGAAACAAGTTACTACTGATGTTTAGATAAATGAATCTTCACCACAAGGATTATTAATTCTAAAAGATCTTTCTAAAGTTAAATTGGGTTAATTTTTTTTTTCTTAGCTGTATGTTTCACCTTTAGATAGTATCACTTGAATTCAGCTGACAGCTAAGAAAGTGAACTCAGTTTCTTTCGCCCCATCCTCCCACTCTTTGAGTTTTGTTAGTTAATAATTTTTGAATTGTTAATGTTTATAATATGCAATTTTGAAACTATAATTCACATAGTTGTTCAACCTTAGGTCTATATTTAATGTCTTCCACTAATCTTTGTAACCTGACTTCTTCAATCCTCAGTTCTTTATTTTGATTTGTCCCTTGGTTTTCATGCAGGAGTATTGAGTTCTGGAGTTCTTGAGTTCTTACATGCTTGAGAATCTCCACCCATTGTCCTTAAACATGAAGAATAAATTCCCTGTTTATAAAAAATTCAAGACACACTTCCTATTGCTCAGAATTTGTGTCTTTTGTCTGACTATTTCCAGATCTTGAAATAGCCTGATTTCTCCCTCCAATGGATGACTTGATATTTCTGCCTTGATGCCAATAAGTCGTTCTTTAGTCTTGCAATTAAATGATCAAACTAGGAGTTACCTTGACATTTATCATCCTGTTATTTTTTTTTCTTGGATCATGGTGTTTCTTTTCAATATATAGATATAAGGCCACTTTAATTCTTGGGATGGTTTTAAATTATATCTTTAATTTTTTGTTTCTTCTTCAGGAACTTGAATTATGTATACATTGGATTTTCTTTTCCTTCTGTATCTATGTTTCTAGTCATTAGTATATCTTTGTCCTTTTCTATTTTGTTTTGTGTGTTTCCCTCAAGATTCCATGATCTTCACACTATTCTCAATTGTGTTTGTTCTGCTTGAGTTGATTCCAATATTCCTTTAACCTCTCTTAAGTTTTTTTTTTTTTTTTCGTACGCGGGCCTCTCACTGTTGTGGCCTCTCCCGTTGCGGAGCACAGGCTCCGGATGCGCAGGCTCAGCGGCCATGGCTCACGGGCCCAGCCGCTCCGCGGCATATGGGATCCTCCCAGACCGGGGCACGAACCCGTATCCCCTGCATCGGCAGGCGGACTCTCAACCACTGCGCCACCAGGGAGGCCCCTCTCTTAAGTTTTTAATTTAATTTAATTTTCCTTTTTATATCTCCCCCTTCCCTGACATTTTTTGGAGTGATTTTATCTCTTTCTGTTTTTCTTTTCTCTTCTTTGATCTCTATTCTCTTTTTCTTTGAGCTTCTTTATCAGAGGAAATGTTTCCTGTAATTTTTTTGAGGCTATGAGAAAGAATTATTTATTTGAACTTTCATCAGTTTTCTTGGGTAATGTCACTTCTGTTATCCATTCTTCATCTGCCTTTTCCATCCAGTATTTAAACAGAGTCTATGCTGTTTCCTTTCTGATTTTTATTTCTTTTTCATTGGGATAATTCTTTGCTATTGTGGTAAAATATACATAAACTTACCATTTTAATAATTTTTAAATGTACATTTCAGTAACATTAAGTTCATTCACAGTGTTGTACAATCATCACTATCTATTTCTATAACTTTTTCATCATCACAAATTAAAACTGTATCCATTAAATAATAACTTCATATTCCTCCTTTACCCCCAGCCCTTGGTAAACTCTTTTCTACTTTCTGTCTCTATGAATTTGCCTATTCTTGGTGCTTCACGTGAGTAGCATCATAACACTATTTGTCTTTTTGTGCCTGGCTTATTTCACTAAGCATAATGTGTTCAGGGTTCATCCAGGTTATGGCATGTGTCATAATTTCATTTCTTTTTATAGCTGAATAATATTCCACTGTGTGTATATACCACATTTTGTTTACCATTTGTCAGTTGGTGGACATTTGGATTGTTTCTGCTGTTTTGCCATTACACATAAGCTGCTCTGAATATTGGTGTACTAGTATCTGAGTCCCTGCTTTCAGTTTTTTGGGTATAGGAGCAAAATTGCTGGATCCTTTGCTCATTTTCTGTTTACTTTTGAGGAATTGCCAAACCATTTTCCAAAGTGGCTATAGCAATTTACATTCCCACCAGCAATGCACGAATGTTCCAGTTTTTCCACATCAGACTTTTTATTTTCTCTTGTTTATTTATTTATTTATTTTTTGGCGGTACGCGGGCCTCTCACTGTTGTGGCCTCTCCCATTGCGGAGCACAGGCTCCGGACATGCAGGCTCAGCGGCCATGGCTCACGGGCCCAGCCACTCCGCAGCATGTGGGATCTTCCCGGACCGGGGCACGAACCCGTGTCCCCCGCATCAGCAGGCGGACTCTCAACCACTGCGCCACCAGGGAAGCCCTCTCTTGTTTATTTTTAATAGTCATTTTAATGGGTATGAAGTGGTAGCTCATTGCGGTTTTTTTTTGTTTTTTTTGTTTTTGTTTTTTTTTGCGGTATGTGGGCCTCTCATTGTTGTGGCCTCTCCCGTTGCGAAGCACAGGCTCCGGACGCGCAGGCTCAGCAGCCATGGCTCACGGGCCCAGCCGCTCCTCGGCATGTGGGATCTTCCCAGACCGGGGCACGAACCCGTGTCCCCTGCATCGGCAGGCGGACTCTCAACCACTGCGCCACCAGGGAAGCCCGCTCATTGCGGTTTTGATTTGCTGCTTTTCATTTTTGAATGAAGCAGGTTTTTTTCCAGCTATTTTATAAAGAATTAGGTGGAGAGCAGCAGGAGGAAGGTTGAGTGAAGCCGCCTCTTCATTTTGAGATCACACGAAGCCCCATGGTTAGTCTGTATTATAATCTGGGGCTGCACCTTCTTCTTTCACCCCACTTTGGCTCTGGCTCTTTTCCTTGGCTAGTGTGCTGCTTAGGTCCATCAGCGGGGATGGCTTGTCTCCAAATCTCTCTCCCATCTGGGATGATGCTGTGTTTCTACAGGAAAATTACCCAGTTCTCCTTTGGCCCCCTATGCCCTAAGATTCGTTTTCCAGTGAACAGATTGCTTCCTGACTGAGCTCTGGATTAGGAATTTAACAGCTCTACTTGTATTTCTTCATTTTGGTGCAACTTTAACTCTTGGGGCTTCTCTGTTCTCTTTTCTCCCTTAGTGATTCTCATCTATCCTCATAGCTTAATATACTCTCCACATGCCAAAACCAAATAAAGTTATATCTCCAGCCTAAATCTCTTTCCTGAATTCCAGACGTGTATGTGCACCTACCTATTCAACATTTCTACTTGGATGTCTGGTAGACATCACAGACTTAATACATCCAACACTTAATTCCTCATTTCATCACCACCACCAGACCTGTTCTACCAGCATAATGCCCCTTCGAGTTGGTGGCAACTCCATCCTTCCAGTTGCTCAAGACAAAAACCTTGGGTTTATCCTTGACTTCCGTTTATCTCTTGCATCCTGTATCAAGTTCATCATGAAATAATCCTGTTGGTTCTACCCTAAAAGCATATCCAGACCCAACCATTTCATACTGCTTCCACTGTTAGCACCCTGGTCTGAGGCACCATCGTTGAGCATTAAATTATTGCAATGACCTTCTAACTAGCCTCCCAGCTCTCCACTCTTGTCCTCCTGTAGTCTGTTCTCCACACAGCAGCCAGAAATTTCTTTTTAAACCTAAGTCAGCTACTCCTGCTCAGAACCCCACAATGGCTCCCCGTTTCATTCAGCATGAAACTTAAAAACTTAAAAGCCTACATAATCTGCTCACCTATCTCCTCCTCTTCCTCTGGAAGCAGAGTAAGCACTGGGCTCTTCCTTGTTCTCAGACAGGCCAGGCACCCTCCCATCTCACTGACTACACCAGCTATTCCCTTTGCCTGGAACACACTTCTTCCTCTTATCTATGCGACAATTGCCTCACTTCCTTCACAACTTTGCTGAAATATCTTCTCGGTGAAGTTCACCCTGTGGAGACCCTACTTGAAACCGCAGACTGCCTTGTTCCTCAGAGGACTTCTGGTCACTCTCACACTGGTAATATATATATATTTTTTTGCATAGAATTTATCACTTTATATATGTTTTATTATCTTTATTTCTTACATATATATATATATTTTAAATTTTCTGTCTCCCTCCACTAGAATTTAAGTCCACTCCTGTATTTCAGCACCTGGAATAATGCCTGGAGCATAGTGGGTGGTCAACAAATATTTTTTGAATGAATGAATATTTTTCAGACATTCTTTATTGATTAACATATGGAGTACAGCTCTTTCTGTGTATTATTAATGATGGATTTTCATACCTTTTAAAAGTTATTTTTTACATTTTTAGTTATAATCATATTTTTAATTATAAATCTTTCAAGAGCAGGACCATGTCTGTTGCATCTGTTTCCATCACAGCACATTAAAAATGTGTTGAATTTCAATATAATTCTAACTAAAGCCATTACACATATGCACATACATGTATATGAACATATAGCTGTTTACCTCTGTCTTTATCTTTGTGTCTCTCTGCTTCTAGATCGCTGTCTTTATCTCTGATTTCCCTATGGGGAGGTGGAAAGGAATGTAGACCAATAATGAAGAGTCTTTACTTCTTGCTCACAAAGTCTTTCATGACATTGAAAGCCACTCTTTACCTCTTGGACCCCGTACTGTAGTGCACTCCACCTCTCTCACTCTGCCGCAGCAATACTGGCCTCACTGCTCTTCCATGAGCAGGCCTGGCATGCACCCACCCTACAGCCTTGGCATTGGCTGTCTCCTCTTCCTGGAGCACTCTTAACCCACATATCTTTGTGGCGAACTCCTGCATCTTCTTTAAACCTTTGCTTAGATGTCAACTCTTCCATGAAAGGAAGTTAAGGAACTCATTATTTTGGAATAAACAGGAAGAAGTTAAATAAAAAATTATGACATTAAAGTGAGAATAAGCCACCCCAATTGCAGAGAATTTCTAATGGGACCAAATGGAGACAGATTCAGCGATGATGTGGAGGCAGGGATGTCACAATTTGGCAGTAGACTAGGAACATAATAAATTATCCCGAGAATGCCTTCAGAGGAACAGATGAGAGGTGCCGGCTCTGGCAATGACAGAGAATTTGACAGTCAGATGGTTTGAGTTGAAAGATAAGAAATTGTACCTCTGCAGCAATGTCATAGCTAGCCTGTTTTAGCTCTTTAGTAACAAATTATGGAAGGGGTAAAGTATCAGTTCATTTCTAATTCCCTTGCCAGAGATTGTGGATTAATGTCTTTACCCATGGGAAAAACATGGGTAAAAAACAAGGAAACTCTGTCTCTTTTTCAGTGGTTACTATTTCTCACGTGCTTACAGAAATACACTTGAATTTTCCCGTGCAGGCCCAAGACACATAAGTAATTAGCTATTTCTGAAGTTTGGTAAGTTATTTTCAGTGAATAAATGGCTAAGAAATTTATACTTTAGGTTTTAGGTGTTATATGTGAACATGTGGTTTTAGAGAGCTTTAGTCTGTGGGAAACATTCTCAGAATTGTCAGACATATGTATTAGCTGACTGCCACTGCTGTGACGCCCAAGTTTATCTCTGGGGTCTCAGTTGTGAACAGTTGACATAAGAAGCTATGAAGACACTTAGGTCTGAGAGATAATTAGGAAAATAGCTACAAGCAGAATAAAAGTTGTTGGAGTCAGAATTAGCAAAGTGTCCTGAAAAATGGTTTCTTTTCCAAGTTAGCTTCTGGGGAAAAAATGGTAGAAGACTTAAAAACACTATTTAAAATGGTAGTAAGTATTCTTTTAAAAATGACAAGAAGATGACATTTTGACAGAGCAGATCACACCTTGAATGTCAGGGACTACACAGTGTCACTGAAGAGTCACAATTCAATAAAGTAGATATGTCACTTAAACAAAATAGCAAAAGAGCGAAAATATAAAGAAATAATACTAACACGGAATCGTAGTAATAAAAACCCCATCTCACAATATACAGATCCTAGTATAAGTGCGACTGAAGGAAGAATTTGGACTTACCATTTAAATGAGGTCAATGTGAACTTTTAGGAGAAAGAGCAGATTACTTTCCTAGAATATATCTGACAAGTGTGTCACCTGACACATTTAATTATACATTTATCTAAAAGCTGTGAATACGGTATATGAATCTTGCTTCATGTTATAATTTCTATCATATGAGGAAAATAGACCATATTTTCTGAAAATTTAATCACTATTGGTGGACCTTCATAAATATTTAAATTATCTAAGGGAGATGTCATTTATGATTCGATGTCTATAGTCTCCATGATTTGTTTATCCTTGAGTTTTCCAAATTGAGATTTATTTTGAATGTCTCCTCTAAGCTTTGGAGATCATATGATTAATTCAAGTATAGACATGTTCAGATGACATCCTCATCCAAGCATTACTTTCAATTCCACTTTGACTTTCTTTATTCTTCACACATTCATTTCTGCAACCAGCATCCACTTTTCATCATGCTTACAGAAATGGGAAAAAATACTTGTCTGCTCCATGGTCTTGTCCACTTCACACAATCAGTTGTGCTGTTGGGGTCTGGATGTGACCTCACCACAGCCCCCATACAAGTGCTCTTGTTCTCTGTGAGGAGGGATGAGAGACTTTGCTGCTTATACGGGATTCTCTGAAAACAACTGCCCGTTTCACCCTTTGATGTAAATCATAGCATCTCATCAGATATTCTGAAGTAAAGGATGCTCTGAAAAAGAAGAGGTCAAGTACACATGGCCAATGCTCCTATCTGAGAAGTCATAGTGAACATTATTTATTAAAGGCTTTGAGATCTGCAGTAAAAGAATGCATTTAAAACTGAGTGTTTCCCCATCTTCCTTGATTTTATTATATGCTTTTATACATTACACCTATTAAAATATTTGTAATTAATAATGTAAGTCCCAGGCTTCCCTGGTGACGCAGTGGTTGAGAGTCCGCCTGCCGATGCAGGGGACACGGGTTCGCGCCCGGTCCGGGAAGATCCCACATGCAGCGGAGCGGCTGGGCCCGTGAGCCATGGCTGCTGAGCCTGTGTGTCTGGAGCCTGTGCTCCGCAACAGGAGAGGCCACAACAGTGAGAGGCCCGCATACTGCAAAAACAAACAAACAAACAAACAAAAAATAATGTAAGTCCCATAATATTTGTCTTAAGTATACATAATAAAAATCCTGTAACATTGCAGAAGTATTATTCCATTTATATAGAGTGAAGTCACGTGCGTGCATGTGTGTGTGTGACATGAGCATATGAGGTAAACCATAAGAAAGCAGGAGAATGACAAATGCAAAATCCAGGATGATGGTTACCTGGAAGAGGTAAGTGAAGAGGTTGAGATCACAGAGGAAGAGGGGAAAAAAGGGAACTTCAAGGTAATAGTAATATTAAACTGAGTGGGTGGGTAAATGGGTATGGGTATTTATTGTATTTATATATAAAATCATATATATAATTACACATATATCCTGAGATGCTCTATTGGTTAGAGGTCTGAAGATGAAGAAGATTGAGCAGAAGAGGCTGGGAATGACCTAGCAGGGAAGTAGGAGAAGGATCAATTGAATGTACACATTTCATTTCAAGAAAAAGAAGAGAGAGTGGTCAGTTTCTTCACATGCTGCTGATTGGTCTTGTAAGATCAGGAACGAGAATCTCTACTGAATTTGGTGATGTTGAGGTGGTGTTGACAAGACCAGTTTTGGTGTGGTGGTGGATAATAAAAGCCTAACTATGATTCCAAAGAGGGAAGGGATGAGGTGACATAGAGACAGCAAGTAGAAACTATTTTTTCTGCAGTCTTTGCAGTGTAAGGAAGAGTATCCGGGTACTAGAGGAAGTTGTAGAGCAACTGAGACTATTTTTAATGAGAAATAGTACAACATGTTTTCATGGCTATGGACGGCCCCATAGAGATGGAAAAGAAGAGAATTGAATATTGTCGTTAGGGAAGCCCTTAAATAGACCAAAGCGTATGGGATCCATTGAGTAAGTGGAGGTGTTGAACTTAGGTCAGAACAAATCCATTTCATTCATTGTGATCGGAAGGAAGGAGGTACCAGGCCTTCTCTTCCATAAATATCATATGGAAATCAGCGGTCAGGGCAAAAATGAGAACTTGGGACATCTCTGAGAATGTGACATTTTTGGCTATTTCTCTCATTTTCCTGTTGTTCAGAACTTCACACTAGAGTCAGGTAGTATCTCAGTGCAGTTGAAATTGGGAGCCCTGAGAAGTAAACTACAACATTCTAAATAATTGGTAGTGACTTCCCAGACACTGTGAAAACTGTTCCACAGTATACAGCAATCTGGCTTCATGTCTGCCCTCCAGACAGTGTACATTCCACGGCAAAATGACTGTCTCTGATAGAACAGTGACTCTAGGTGATAGAACTGCCTGTCAAGTCCTATTCAGTTCAGATTCAGATGTGTTTGGATCCGTGTACTCTTCAGGGCTGTCATTGTATCACCTGTTCAGTCACTTAAGCTATTTCTGCTATCATAAAGCAAATTGAAAATTTGACAATTGTCTACTTATTCTAATCTGTGTGGACAGATAGTACAGATCTTCAGGACTAAAACTGAATTATCTGTCACATGAGCTCAGATAGAATTTTAATTAAAAAATTTAAGCTGCAAAAATGGATTAAACACTTAATAACCCAGGCTTTTCGGCAGCTCCTGAAAAAGTTGAGTAGTGCTGGAATCTTTTCCCTTCACTTGGTCAACCTTTTGCCATTTTATTTCACCTTCCTCTGTCCTACTCTATTTATTGATAAATAGAACATTGAAGGTGAAAGTTGGATGCTGAACACTGGCAAACTGCAATTTTTAGGTAATGTTTAAATGGCATTATTTTCATCTTGGAAATCTTAGCTTCTAGCAAGTGGCATATTTATTTATCACTAGGCATATTTTCAGTTCTTCCTTAGGAAAGCATATTTTATTTCTGTCCCTTTGTATTTGAGAAAAATGAATTCATGATTCAGTTCTAGAAGGAGCCTTAGGATGACATCCCACAAACATTAAGAAATGGAGCCCTGCGTGCAGAATGCTGAACTTCAGGGAGGAGGAGGAAAGAGAAAGGAAAGGGAGGAAGGAGATTCTCTCTCTTATTAATGCTGTTAATGCATTTAGCGTGAAAGTATGAGTATCACAGAACGACAAAGTATCGTGACTCTCATTTCTTTGCCACAATATTACTATATTCTATTTGGGTTTATAGTTGGGTCCCTGTGTTTCACTCTTTTAAGCAACAGCAGAAGGATCAGCTTAATGATAATGAGAGCCAACATTTATTGTGTGGTTTTCCATCCTCTGTACCACATTACACATCCTAGGTGCTTTATGTGTGTTGTCTTATGTCTAATACATCTTTGCCACCCCACCCCCAGTGTGTAGCATAGTGCCTGGCATATAGTAAGAATCCAATAAATATTCTTCTAATTGCCTGTAAACAAGAAATTAAATGAGCTGACAGTGCAGAGCTTTGACATGACAAAAAGGTTACCGCCCTATAATATGATGCGAAAGGCTCTGACAGACCATATTACCAAGTATGTGTCCGTGGTTGACATGCTAATGAAATTAGAATTGTTCCTTAACTTTCTAGAGACACATGATTAAATTGTGTTAAAGCAGTTGTTTCCTGAAAAGCTTACTACACTAGCTAGTGAACACCTTATCTCTTAGTATTTGCTTATGTGACCAGTCTTGGGCTTTACTGTGTAATGGTTAAGAGCATGGCGTGAGGAGCCACTGTCACTGACACATTAGCTGTGTGACCTTAGGTTAGCCCTTCAACCTCTCTGGACCTCCATTGCCTCATCTGTGAAACAGGGATAATAAAAGTACCTTTGGATGATTTTGTGCATGCAGGATGCTTAGCACAGTGCCTAACACGTATTATGAAATGTGTAAGTGTTAGTTAACAAAGTAACATATCCTGAAGCAGTGGTTCAACTTCACAAGCATAAGAATCACCTGAGACCTGTTAAATCCCCATTGGTGGGCCCCGCCGCTGAGTTTCTGATTCAGTAAATCTGGGGTCAAGTCAGAGAATTTGCATTGCAAATCAGTTCCAAAGGGATGCTGATTCTGCTGGTCCTGGTCCTTGAACCACACTTGGAAAACCTTTGGCCTACGGTAGTGCTTTTCAAATTGTGTGTGGTGAAGGAATTGTTGGTTTTTACTTGCTTGTTTTGTTTTGTTGATTCCAATCTGTCATAGACAAATTCTTTGGTAAAATACAATAAATATGAATTTCTAGGAAAGTAAAATGAAAAAAAAGATATTCTTTTAGTTTTCCAGTTGATTTTGTCTTCAGATAAATGTGAATTTTTTATTCATACCTACCTTCAAAAAGGGAGAAATTTCTTATAGCAAATGAAGTGGATGTGTCATTAATGTTTCATGTTAGGCTAGTACCTTCTGGTATTTTCGCAATCCTTTGTTTTATGCTCTTCTAAGTGGAGACAAAGACATACCATATTCACAAATTCCTGGGATTAAGATATAGATATATTTGGGTGCTGTTCTACCTACCACAACAATTATCAAAAATCCAAATTCCGACTTGATCCAACCAGAGCTACCCCAAGTCTTTGAGACACTCTAATATCCAAAGCCGGATTTTATTTATTATTTATATTTCTTACAAAGCCTGGCTTTAATTGTAATCAGCTGCCCAGACAATAAATTTGTTTTATAGTGCCTTTACTATGAATTTGCCCTTCACATAAGTTTGCTTTCCTGCATAGGGATTAATTTATTTTTCCATAATTCCCTTCCAACATCATTTGAAAATTAGCAAAGTTCATATTAAAAGGCCGTTTTCCTCCTTGATTGTAAATACTGGGCCGATACTCCCTCAGTGCCAACCATCTGTTGGACTTGAGCAGTGGATCCTGATTAGGAAAGTGCCTGTGTTTTCTCATTTTTCACAGTCTCACCCGACCCGTTTTATTCATACAGAGTAAGTTACCGCCTGGCTTTCAGTACCGTGTTTGATTTTGCTGAAAGTTTTGACAATAAAAAGGAAAAACATCCTTCTTCTGACACCTAGTTAAAACTCCAACTCAAAAGAATAAAACTGTATTTCAGTTAATTAAAATTTGGAAGCCTCCCATATGGTACATGAGTTCCCAATGTGAAATAAACAAACCAAATTGAAAATAAAAATTTAAAGAGGTAGTGCATACTTGTGAATATACAAAAACTCAAAAGGTAGGTAGCAAAAAATATAGTGCTATTAGGATTTGATAGCTGTCAGGGTCAGGCTTAGCTGCAAGTACCAAGGAACATAAGAATAGAAGCTTTAGAAAGCTAAAGTTTCTTTCTGCCATAAAGAGAAGTATGGAAGTGACTAGTTCAAAGCTAAATTGGATTTCACAGTTACAGGGATCTTGGGTGATTTATTCCCTGTGTCCCTTCCAACCATTACATCTTTTCCAAGGAAGCAGGCAGGAAGAATGGGGACTGGAGAGGGAATACTATACCTCTCTTCCATTTAATGTAATTAGTCAGAATTTAATGACATGGTCACCCTTAGCTTCAGAGAAGTCTGGGAAATGGTCTTCTATCTAGGCAACCATGTGCTCGACTGAAAAACGGGGAGAAGGAAATTATGCCCGTTGTGAGATCTCATCTCTGCCGTTCATGTGGTTTTTATCTTCTTTTAGTTGCTGATTTATATTTTCTGCATTTCTTTAATGCATATGTATATATTATCTTTATTTAAAAAATTAAGTAAGAGAAGTCCTGTCTCTGACTCTGCCTAGACATGACTTTTGGCAAGAGAACTAAGGTTGCTGAGGTACTGATTATATAACCCACACTGGAGACTTCATTGTGCATTGTGGAAAACTGGTGGAAAACTGCCTATCATTATTAATTGTAATCTTTATATAGCTCTTCCTTCTTGTTTCTTTCACTTGCCTGGAAAGAAAGTAATTGTATAATAGATGTGATTCAGACAAGAAAGAAAGTCCTTATTTAATCTGTGGGGCTATTAGATAACTACTAAAGAGGGAGTCACCTAAGATGGATTTTCTCATATGGGTTTTTCTTTTGACAGCTCAATTCCTTTTAGGGTACACTGATTTCAATGGCTTAAAAACCTTTGGAAGTTATTTTAAGCTATAGTGTAGGCACAGTAAGTATAGTGAGCTAAATCTGGGGGGGAAAACAGTAATTTTACTCTAAGCTTTATTCCCTTTGCTATGAGGTTTTTTTGTTTTTTGGGTTTTTTAAGAAAGATAATATTGCCAGAAATTGCTAGCTTCAGTGTATAACAGAATGCTTAGAGATTCTCCGAAGTCAAAGGAGAAAAGAAGACAGGAACTTTTGTTGGCCTGATATCCTAGTTATAAGGAAAAATAATGAAACGAAACAAAATTTTTCTTCCAAGTGATTTTTCTAAAATAAAGCAAGATAAATACCTACTGAAATTTCTGCCAATCTAGGAATTAGAGATACCTCGCATTGGAAGAGCTGCTAAAGAAGTTTGTTTAAGGAAGCTTCTCATTTAAAACTCTGGAAATTTTATCTGGATTAGGGTTGGGACCAACTTTTAGCAAGTGGTGGTTATCATAGTATATATTTAGCCTTTGCCTGTATTTCTGTTAACATTCCACACTTCTAAATTTTCTTCAGTCACTAAGTAGATGGCAGTGGTAAGGTTCATTACTGTGTAGAGTGATGGTAGGAGTTTTAAAAATATTAAGAGGACATATTTTGAGAAGCCATTTGCAAAGTGAATTCATAGATATTATGGAGCACTGATGAGGTATAGCATTTTCAAAGAATACAAGGGTTTCAGGCTGAAATGCCTCTTTGAATAATGATCCATCTTCGGTCACTCCCTACTCCTCACCTCTACCTGTACCCTTCCCTCTTCACCTGTATAACTTTTCATTATCCTTCAGGTCTCAACTTAAACTTCATGTCCCCAGGGGGAGACCTCCTTAAACTGCTCCCTTCAATCACCTTCTTTCGTCACCTTCCTCCACCTCACTTCTATATGCAAAAAAGGCAACACTTAAAAGTAGTGGAGAAAGGAAAGAGTCTATAGTGAATGCTGTTGAGACAGGGACTTCTATGCGGAGAAAATAAAATCAGATCGTTACCTCACACAACAGACACACACACACACACACACACACACACACAGAATATCCAGATAAATTGGAGATATAAATATGAAAAACTTTTAAAAATTAGGCTGTTAGGAGAAAATACAAGACTATCTTTGTGACCTTGAAAAGACTTCTTGACTAGTACATAAAAAGCAAAAACCATAAAGGCAGATTTTTATCATCAAAATTCAGAACTTCTTTGTGAAGAAATACATAAAGGCAAGGTAAAGTAAATCAAAAGAAAATTTATGGAAGAGGGAACCCAATTGGGCAATATATATTTAAAGCAATGCCCAACCTCAAGGGCAGTTAAGGACATGCAAATGGAAATGGAGGTACCAATGTCACATCCATCCGCTGTGGGGATAAGTGGAAACCAAAACCAAAATTCTCACTTGCTGTATTTGTATGCACAGGCACTTTAGAATGCAAATTGTGAGCACTTATACAAATTTTAAAAATATATACATTTTTGCATATGTATACATAAAATTATATATGGTGTACAACCCCAAAATACTATTTATAAACATATACTTTAGATAAAGACTCACACTTGTTTATAAGTAGGCATGTTTAAGGATGTTCCTAGTGAAAATTAGTGGTGGGTTCCCTAAATGTTCACCAATTTGGAAAAGAAAATAGGTATCTGTTCATTTTAGAAACTTTGGAAGCTGAAGGAAAGCATGAAGAATTGAGCTTTGTGAGATTCAGGGTATATTTTCAGTATGGATATGTGTGATGTATGCCGTGTGTGTGTGTGTGTGTGTGTGTCAAAAATTATCATGACTCAATTATTTGGAATTAGTGGCTCTATAAACCACTGTAGCAGAGACTTTATCGTACACCAAATATCCATGTATTTCTTTACATTTCCCATTCTCCTTTGCAGTTAGTGTGAGAGCCACATGAGTAGATTGGACAGTGAAATTGTAAAATTTCACAATGATTTGTAAAATGGATTGAGCCGGTGTGTCTCCTCTGTCTTTCTCTCTGCTGTGACACTTTTGAGGACGTGTTTTCTACACGGGGTGGCTGTAAGATGGAGGAGGACTGCCTGAGACAAATTGGACTTTGTAGGAGTGAGATATAGCTTTTTTTAAGTCACTGGGATTTCCAAGTTTGTTTCTGCAGCTTAGCCTCATTGAACATTGACTAATAACTATCTCCAAATAAATATATACTTCTCAAAATAGTTGAGATAAATTATCATTTATCACTCACTATAACCCACCTAGATTCTCCTTATATCCCTAAAAGTACTCAGATTTATTCTCTAAATTTTAAATGTAATTTGAAAGTTTTTATTGTAAAAATGTTTATTCTTAGAAAAGTTAGGAATTGAAAATAAGTATAAAGATGATGAAAATTATGCATAATTCTACAACAAGGATAATGGGTTGACAATTTCATTATTATCTTGTCTTCCTAAATGTATATTTTTTCTTCTTAACACTGAAAAACATTCTGTTTAATAACTGTTTAGCTTACCATTATGTGAATGGACCAAAATGCATTTAACAGATCCCCACACTTTAGACATTCATGTGGTTTCCTGTATTTATCATTACAGTTAATGCTATGAAGCACATCCTTGAATCAAAAACACTTCAAATAGAAGAGATGGTGGTGAATTTCTTCTGTAAAACACTGTCCCTTGCTTACAGACTTAAGTCCACCACCTCTAGCTTCTTCAGTGGCACTGTTTATTCTGTCACATGTGGTTTAGGACATATGACTGTTAAAACGTGTTGTTCATTGTCTCCTGTGAGTGTATTGTAGATAATGAAAGAGTTATTCTTTCTAGTCCTCTCCTTTTTCATCCTTCACTCTTAGATTAAATATTACCTTGAGGGGGCTTCCCTGGTGGCGCAGTGGTTGAGAGTCCTCCTGCCGATGCAGAGGACATGGGTTCGTACCCCGGTCCGGGAAGATCCCACATGCCGCGGAGCTGCTGGGCCCGTGAGCCACGGCCTCTGAGCCTGCGTGTCTGGAGCCTGTGCTCCGCAACGGCAGAGGCCACAACAGTGAGAGGCCCGCGTACCGCAAAAAATATGTATATGTATTACCTTGAAAAGAAAAATGGTTTCATATTTGGACTCTTAAGTTCTTTCCTAATGCTCTAATCCAAAACATTACAGACTTTTGGATTAGGCTTTTATCTGCACATGGCCAAGGCTCTTTGAACATTCAGTGCAAAGAAGAGATGAGAACAATAAGCTGGTACATTTCACATGAAAGAGTGAAAATGAAATTAATCATACTGCACTCCTCTTACTGGCCTTGTAATGAGTGTTACAGACAATTCAACCTGTCCAGTCAATCAAAAATGAGCTTTTTCTATTTTGATACTAATAATACTCATTATCCAATATGGTACATTTGTGTTTAGAAGACTTGTTTTCCTAGACTTCCCTTTCTGTTTTTATTTTTAACATTTGAAAATGATTTATCGTTTTGAGCAAAATTAGCACTTACAAAGATTGAAATGACAATGAGTACAAAAACCTGCACGTACAGAATTGCAACTTAAGAGAAAACCGTATTTCCTAGTATATTTTTTAAAAAGTATTGACATGCAGCCCTTTTACAAAGAGAGAAGTTTGGGGTGTGTTCATTGTTGAATCACAGATGCCTTTGCTGAGGCCTCACTGAAGAGCTGGACTTTGAGAGGCCCCCTAGAGTGGGGCCTACTTAAGTACAGTTGCAGCGAGAGCCCTGTGCTCTGCCATTGTCCCCTCTGGTCTGACTTCAGTGTTCCTCACTCAGTCCCTCTTCCTTTTATATAACCCAGCGCCATTCTATTCTATCCAAGTTCATCTCTCTGCCACTCAGAGAAGCCCCTTGCTGCTCTTTGTACATGTCACTCCTACCAGAATATCGTCTTAGGGTATTTTCTGAAAGAATTGTTTTTTTTTTAAAGGGTTCACTGACTGAATGCACTCTGAAGGGTAGTTTGGGTAGGGGGCTATTTTTTTTAACCTCTCAGGAGAACATCTGGAGACAGCGCAGGGAGCCCATCATTGACTCAGGAAACTCACTAGACTTGTCAGGTGGATGAACACAGAGTGGAAGAGCAGGTCTGATAGATGCTCCTGCAGTGTCTGATGCAGGCAGCTGGATTTCTTAGGGACCTCATCTGTCACAGATTTTCAGTATCTATTTTGGGAAATTATTCAAGCAACGTTAACTATTTAGACTAGTGAATTAATTGTCTATAACATAACTAATAATTTGAGTCTCACAGCTGTGAAAACATATTTTTTGTGACAGTTTGGGCAGCTTTAGATTGTTTAGTCAGAGTTGATAATATAGGTGACTTTTGAGGACTTTCTTCTTTATTTATAAGAAGGTATATGGGATGATTTTGTAGTTACTTGTACATTGTGTATTCAAAGGGAATGCCATTTGAATGAAGTGTTATATGGTTAAATAAACTTGGGAAGTGTTGCATGCTAAGTGTATATGCCCTCCTAGTGACTTAAAATGCATATTGGTATTTAGAGGCTTAAGCCAGCATTTACAAATGCATTTGATCACAAGGTAGGTATGGGGGGGAGGGTTATGAGGAAGAAAAACATGAAGTTTTTATTAACGTAAGCCTAACATAAACTATTAACAGTCAGTAGAACATCTTAGAACTTGCAATTTTATGAAAGGGAAGTTTTGACCATGTTTTTACAACAGGAGGTGGTATTATCAGAGAGATATTTTAGTATCAGCTTGTAGACAGATTAGAAAAAATACACAGTTGACCCTTGAACAGTGCTGGAGTTTAGGGGTACCCGACTGTCAGTGCAGTTGAAAAATCCCCATGTGATTCCCCTCTGTACCAGGGTCCTCCGTATTCATGGTTCCATATCTGGGGATTCAACCAATCGCAGATCCTGTAGTACTGTAGTATTTACTACTGAAAAAAATCCAAGTATAAATGGATCCATGCAGTTCAAACCCGTGTTGTTCAAGGGTCAACTATACATAAAATATTCAACATACAGGGCCCTTAAGGAGCAAGCTTCTGTTCCAGGTATTCATGAATTTTTTTCATTCTTTCACCCCTCTGCAAATACTTATTAAGCAAATACTCTATGCTGTGTGCTAAGCAAGGTAAATAACATGGTAAAAAAGGGAGAAATGGTCTCTGCCATCATGGAGTTTAGGTTCCGTAAGAAGGAAACAAATATAGGTTTAATGTTTTATGAGCACCATTTAAAAAAAAGAGAAACAGAATACCCTTCTGCTTTTTGTTGAACAATAATGCTGAAAGAGACCTTTTAATATCCTCTTAAATATGTCAGGAAGCATCTATTTTAATATTTGCAGTATCACTAAACCTTGTTAAAAGAATTTAACTTTGCTGGTTTCAATGTTGAAGTATAGCTTTATTGAATCTTGGACTAGTTTAGCATTTTGGAAACAACATTTCAAGATACCAATTTGGAGAAAGGAAAGAAAGTATAAGCAGAGAGAGAAGTCGTTTTTATTTGCTTTGTTTTTACTTTTGTTTGACATTTTATATGCGCAGAAAAGTACACGTATTATAAATGTGCACCTTGATTAATTTTCACAAACTGAACACAACAAAATTTTACCAGCCCCCCCCTCACAAAACACCCCTCAGTTTCCTTCCAGTTGCAGCCTTCCCTGCCCACCAGTGTGACAACCATCCCAGCTTCTTTCAGCATAGATTCAGTTTGCCCACGTGTGCGTGCGAGCGTGCGTGCGTGTGTGTGTTGTGTATAAATAAGTCATTCATTACATAGAGCGTTTTAAAGGAAACCAAGAAGGCACATTTGGTTCTAAATACAGATCTTTCTGTAATTCAGTGGTTCTTAAGCTTGGTCACACATTAATTGGAAACAACTAGGAGCTTCGAAAATTACTCACATCTAAATTCCACCCAAAGAGATACTTAATGTAATTGGCAAAAGGTGGGGCCTGGGCAATAACATTTTAAAAGCTCTCCAGGACTTCCTTGGTGGCACAGTGGTTGAGAGTCCGCCTGCCAATGCAGGGGACATGGGTTCGTGCCCCGGTCTGGGAAGATCCCACATGCCGCGGAGCGGCTGGGCCCGTGAGCCATGGCCACTGGGCCTGCACATCCGGAGCCTGTGCTCCGCAACGGGAGAGGCCACAACAGTGAGAGGCCCAAGTACCGCAAAAAAAAAAAAAAAAAAAAAAAAAAAAGCTCTCCAGATGATTCTACTGTGTAATATTGGCATTAGCTTTAAGCCCAACGGTCTAATATTTGTAAACCTGGGCTTTCTATGTCCAGATTTTAGGTTGCAGTTTAGCAGAAGAAGTAGACATTATATGTGACTAATCACCCTCCTGTGATCTGTCACCTGGGCAGTAAACCGTTTTTGAATTTGGGACGGTGTGGGAGTTAAATAGGGTCGCCTTGCTTTAGAACAGCCTCTGCTTATAAGATGCTGCATTGTCATCAGGCACTGGATTGCAGAACTGTCGGATTTGTGTCAAAAGGCATTACATCCTGGCATTGACTGGAGAGCAGTGAATCATTTGCTTGAGAGCTTTAGGGACCCCTGGAAGCCTACAGGGCCTGGGGCTGGCCGTGGGGGCTGGAAATGATTTTCTTCTCAGGGCCTAAGGAACCCTCAGGGGTGACCAAGACATTTCAGACTTGGAGGAACACAGAGTTGAGCTCTCAGGAATTTGGATCAGTGGAAAGTGCAGAAGCATCTGAATTCTATGAAATTATTTTCATTTTAGCCTGAAAACTGACTCAGCAGCAAGCTGATAAAACTGAGTATGTTTCATTTCTTTTCCTTCATCTTTTCCTGAAAGTTTTTTGATGTTAGTAAAATTTTGGAAGAATTTTATTTTACAAATGATAACTTGCAATTTCAAGAGTCTGGAAGAGGTTCATTATGATTCAGTGAAAGGACAGTTTGCCTTCCCTGGAATACAGTGGATCTGCGGGTCTGCACCCAGAGGCTCCATTTTGCACAGTCTCCTTAGTGAATGCTTCACCCCACCCTTTAGAACGTGATAGGTCAAACCTCAGCCGTTCAGGAGCCTGGGGTGTTCCTGCCTGTCCTCTGAAGATCGCGTGTTGTTTGTTTCTTCCCTTTGTATACTTCCTATGGTCTGAACTAGTCATCTGTATGCTTTTTGAGGATATAGCAGCTAATGAGAGACAGAACCCCTGCTCTCAAGGAGCTTATAGTCTAGTACAAGAGACAGAAAATAAAGTTGGCTGATAAACAAATAAGGATTTCAGAAAATGGTGGGTGCTGTGGAGAATACAAAACAGGAGAGAGCATGAGAAGACCACTCTGGGAAGTGGCATGTGAGGTGAGACTTGGATGAAGAGAAGGAGCCTTTTCAATGAACACACAGCCACAGCGTTCCAGGCAAATGAAAGGAGCTGGAGGTGGGAATGGGCTTGACACGTTTGAGGATCAAAAAGAAGCCCAGAGTGGCTGGAGCACAGTGAGTAAGGGGAAGAGCTCAGGAGGTAGCCGGGGCTACATTACGGAGGGCCTTGCTGGCAGAAGGCGTTGGATTGTATTCTCAGTTCAGCGGGATGTCTTTGAATCCAGTAGGTTTGTTGCCTTCACTTGATTTGATTTGAGCATACAATTACCCAGATTTTTAAAATCAGAATGAATCCATTTTTCTCAGATCAGACATTTGTGACTTTTCTTTTAGGTCCATGTTAACCCCAGGAGTATTAGTGCCCTTATCTCAAAAGAAGATATGAGAGAGACATGGGGCTGGAAAAGAAGATATGAGAGAGACATGGGGCTGGATTCTTGCCCTTTACCTTGGGAATGACTGAGCTCATGGTCTGAGATAATCATTACTTTAATTGAATGTGATTTGCTGAGAGCTAGAGATTTCTTTGAAAACCTATATTTTATAAAATCATGTTCTCTATGTACTGCAGATAAATATGGAAGGAAGCACTGGTATGAGACCTTCGTTGGATTCTAGGCTGATATTTGCTTTTAATTTGATGGTATACTTTGACTTTTTCAAAACACCTGGGGATCACTGCATGCCTTTTGGCAGGAAAAAAAAAGGAAGAAATGAAAGCATAGATTGGCTTCCTATCACTTTTAAATCCTAAAAGAAAGTCAGACGGCACCCTTATTAAGTTACTGTAGAATGCAACACATATAACCTTTTTTTTTTTTTTTTTTTTTTTTTGCGGCACGTGGCCCTCTCACTGTTGTGGCCTCTCCCATTGCGGAGCACAGGCTCCGGACGTGCAGCCTCAGCGGCCATGGCTCACGGGCCTAGCCGCTCCACGGCATGTGGGATCTTCCCGGACAAGGGCACGAACCTGTGTACCCTGCATCGGCAGGTGGACTCTCAACCACTGCGCCACCAGGGAAGCCCAGCACATATAACCTTTACACAGTGATTTATTTGAGATGACCAACTTAACTAAATGACCAAGTGTTCATTTGTTTGGTATTAAAGCATAAATGCTGGTGGAGTTTTTCTGGTTGTTTCCTTTGTTGACACATAGAACTGGCTGGGCTCACACTGAAGCAGATGCATGCATTTAAATCTTGGAGAGGTATACACAGTGTGAAGTGACTGATAAATGAACAGGGCTTACAATTGCAAAGTTATTGCACACGGCAGCTTTTTGGCATATAAATTGAACTGCTGCAAGGTAGAAGAATGGAAGAAAAAATGAGGTCGCTATATGAGAGCAAGCTGATTTGGGAATCATTTGGACACTTTATTCCTCTGAAAACAGTTTGCTTGGAGATCTCCAGCTGTGTCTGGCATCAGGCCACGTTCACATTGAAGGAAACGTGCTTTAAGACTTGAAGTTACCCAGCACACAGGGCTTTCAGTCTGTCATGCACATAAATAGATGGATGCTTCATGGAAACCATTTCTGGTAGGACGCAGAAGCCAGAAAGGGGCAGAGGGAAGAGCAGGGGCCCAGACCTGCCTCGGGCAAACTGGGCAGGAGAAATCCCCCTCGTCGCAGCTCAGAACAGAGAAAGTCAGGGCTGCTTTGGGGAGAGGATTGCTGGGGGGAGAGGGGAGGTTAGCCCCAGGCAGTAAGGGGATTCCTCACAGCGAGGCTGCGTGGCCGCACAATCCCACGAGGGGGCACAGCATCCTTCCCGCTCACCCTCCAAGTTTCTGCCCAGATGCCTCTCTTCGGAGGGACCTTTCCTGGCCATCTTACCAAAAACCTCTCTTTCCGTTATTTTCTATCACTGAACCTAGTTATATTTTCCTTCATGATAATTTGAAATCAGTTATTTGTTTATCTATGTGTTTATGTATTTATAGTCTCTCTCCCTTACTAAATTAACCACAGTTTGCCGGAGGGCAGCATCCTGTTTTCTTTGTCAGTGTATCCCCAGCAGGGCATTCAGCACTTAACTCTGCCTGGCAGACTGTAGGCAGGTAAGAAATGTTTGTTGAATGAATATACAGACACTGGAGGAAAACAGTCCAAAAATGGCTATGAACTGGGTTGTAGCCCTCGTCTTGGGGATGCAGCCCTGGTCTGGGTGCACTCAGAGAGACACACAAAAATCCCACACTCAAGCAGACTTGAACCTGCAGGATATCAGGTTGGTGAGGGTGCCTGGCACTACCTCATTGTTTCTCCTAATATCCCGTGACTTAGACTGAGGAAACCATAGTTCCCGTTTTAGTGTTGAGAGAACAGGACCCACCGTAAAAGAAGCTGCCCAACTTGCCTGATATATTGAGCCCCCTACTTAACTTTCTTTGATCCTCATTAGAGCCAAGAAATTTCCTGCTTTGGTCCTGTGGCCCAAGAAGAGACCCCGATCTCAGCCTTGCCTGGTTCCTTTCTCCCTAACCCCTGGCCAGCTTCCATGTGGTGATCACTGCCTTACACAGTCCATCACCTGGGAGATGCCTTTCAACCCTTATCACCTTCAGAGGCAAGACCAAAAACGGCAGATCTCAACTCTGTGGCTACCTAGGCCATTCCTACTGAGTTCTGCTTTGTGTGGGAGAGGTGGTCTTCCCAGTGATGGACATTATTAAGGACCTAGCTCTTTAGATGATGCGTCACCTCCTACATGCAGGAATGTGGCTTTTCTCTACTGATCCAACCCCTTTTTATCATGGCTGGATATTCTCATTCTAAATTCATGTAAAAATGTTTTTATCTTTTAATAGGAAAGTTTTCATTCTATCACATATTGTAATGTGCACTGGATTAGAAATCTGAATATTAGTTTTGGATAAACCATTAGCTTTGTGGCTTAGATGAAGTTAAATATAGAATTGAAAGCACAAGCTCTAAAGTAATACTGCCTGGAATTGAATCCCACTTCCATCACTTAACTAGCTGATCAATCTTAGGAAAATTATTTCGGCTTTATATGCCACAGTTTCTTCATCTGTAAAATGTAAACAATAATGGTACTTACCTCACAGGGTTGTTATCAGATTAAATGAGATAAGATGTATAAAGCTAGAACAGTGTTTCATACGTAAGAGACAGTATAGAACCATTAGCTCTTGCTTCGATGATGATGATAACAACTAAAGCCTATCTG
The DNA here is from genome assembly GCF_964341445.2 of Mesoplodon mirus. Lineage (NCBI taxonomy): Eukaryota > Metazoa > Chordata > Mammalia > Artiodactyla > Ziphiidae > Mesoplodon > Mesoplodon mirus. Next base: position 10,725,323 of record NC_138979.1, on the reverse strand, counting down.
TATATTTTCTGCCCTCTGCTTTTCATTTTTAATGTAAAGGATCTATATGAGGTCAGCTCTAAGGTCTTTTCCAGATCCAGCCAAAATTCAAGAGTCTGCTCTGCTCTGATTTAAGCACAGAATTCTAAATTGTGGGATAATTCCTTAACATGAACCGAAGAGAAATCCAGAACAATCTCTTTCAGGTAAACAAGCTGTTTTTACACTTGTCTCATGCTTTAAATAAGACCGTTTTCCCTGAATAGAAGTCCTCTGCCTTCCAGTGTTCTGTGGGCCATCTTCTGATTCTCCAGGTCCCTTTGGTTTCTCTCATCTGTGGATTTCTTTTGCACCTTTTACCTCAGTTCCATCCACCTTCCACACAGTGGTCAGGATGAATTTTGAAAAACATAAATTCAACTCTGGTGCTCCACTGTGAAAAACTCCTTCATGAGTTAGGATTTCAGTTCCTTGGGATGGTGTACAAGACCCTCAAAGGCTTGGCTCTGTCTTCAGGTCCAGCCTGTCTCACCACTGTCCACCTCAGACTTCGTGCATCAGCGAATAATTGAGTGTTGTCCTTGCCTGCGATCATAATGCCACCTCATGCCTTCGTGCCTTTGTACCTGCCTCATGCAAACACCCCTTTCCTTTTCTTTACCTGGATAATTCCTGCTTATCCTTTAAGACTCATCAGAGTTTTTCCTCATCAAGGAAGTTCTCTCACCATTAGGCTTTCTTCTCAGTGCCTGCCCCTCAGGCAAAACCCGTTTGTCTACTGATGTGATTTGAGCAGAAATCTATTCCCTCCTTTAGACTCTGCTTTCCTCCATGGCAAATGCAGATCTTAGTTTTCATTGTGTTCTAAACACAGTGTCTGAAACATTTTAAGCAATCAGTCAAGTTGGATTGAACTATTTTCTATCTCTTTGAAAACTTGATGCCAGGTTCTATATGTGTCACAAAATTGTGATTTGTCTTTAAATGCTACAGTTCCACTGCAGGCAGTCACAGGAAAAGTTTTGTTTTGTGGCTTATATACTCCTAAAAGTTACCATCAAAGAGGAATTGCAGAAAATGTTTAAGGCAATGATAACATTAAGAGAATAAGATATGCCTTCCATAAATATTACTTTTAAGGGTACATTCTCTGAAACCTTATTAAGTTATAGGCATACAGAGGTCATTTAAAAACTGTCTTCCAGAAAGTGGACCTCAACTCATGTTGAAGGAGTCGGTGTCCACTGGTTTACTCCTAATTTCACTTAACAGCAGGATAACAAAATAAATGAAGGTAATTTTTGAAGCATTCAACAATATTTTTTGAAGCAAGAAATTAACAGTCTATATTTATATGATAGGACTCAAAATATAAGTGTATCAAATAACAAGTATCAGTCTACAGTGATAGACTTAATTTTTATGCTGTGATGCACCCCCAAACAAAGATTTGGAAAACCGTACAGAAAGCTTTCCAAAAGTAATAATTCAGAAATTACAAAACACACAAAAAGGATTTTTTAAAAGTTTATAGAGATATCTACAGAACAACAAAATAATAAAAATTGTTCACAAATTAAAACAGCAATTTAGTACAGAAATCAAGAGGAAAAGAAAGTTTGGTAGGAAAAAAATGATAACAGCTTGTTAGTCCCCTAGATATATCCCATATAGTTTTGTGGTTTTATAACTTGACTAGAAATGGACCAAAATTTGACTTGGAACTTGCTAACAGCTAGCACAAAGTGGGAAACATATCAATAGTTATACAATTGAGAGTTTCCCTGAGATAAGAAAGCAAACCAATTTTATCATACCGAGTCCCAGAGATTCTCATAAAGAGACAGCTCTGTTGTTCTTTTATGCTCCTCTGACAAGTGCAATTACGAGTTTCTTAGGGGTGTTTCCGAATAGTCATCAATTGAGGCAGATAGCATGACATTAAAATGCAGTTCAGCAAATCTGTAAGGCCCCAACCCGTGGAGCATGAGTATGTAGGGCTCTGATCATACGCCTTAATTCAGATACTTAAGAGTATTTGGAAGAGTAATTCTTATTATTATCCTTTCTTGCAACTTAGCTTTTGCTACATATTGGTGAGCCTAGAATTTGGGAGTTTATACTCTGACCCTCGAAGTACAGGTGTTTTGTTTTATTATTTGAGGATCTAATTATCACAAAGGATGTTTGCCTAGTATTCATTTTATCAGTGTAGCACGTAAGAGACTAGGCTGTGCTGTGCTAATGAGCAACCCCAAACTCTCAGTAACTTAAAACAAAAAAAATCTAGTTTTGATTCATGCTGCACATCTATCATGGATCAGCCGGGGGCTCTGGTCTATGTGCTTGTTTGTTGTCCTCGTTCTGGGACCCAGGCAACTATGTGGGACATTGCTGGCCATAAGGACGCATGGAAAAGAGAATGTGGCAAAAGCACACACTGGCTCTTACAACTCCCTACCAGAGGCGAATACCATTCCTAACCTTAAGAGTGGAAGGAGAGAGAGGAAGATCTGTGATCAGCACTAATGACTACTGCACAAAGCTGAGGAACCCGGTTAAAAAGTCACCAACCTTCAGGATGAAGATGGAAGCAGGAAGTACACATTGAGAGCTAATATTTCTCTCTGAGACAGTGTGGCGTCTAATACTATGTAGAGAATATGGGTGATTGAGAGCCCAACTGTATATACTACAAAGCAGTAATTTTCATGTTGCGTTTTACACAGTTTAAAAAATTCATGCCATGCTTCACAGATTCTACCCAAAAAACCATCAATCTGACTATAAAAATATTTTTTGTTGAAGTATAGTTGATTTACAGTATTGCCTTAGTTTCAGGTGTACAGCAAAGTGATTCAGTTATATTTATATATATATATGATATGTACATACATGTACATATATGTATATATTTCAGATTCTTTTCCATTATAGGTTATTACAAGATACTGAATATAGATCCCTGTGCTATACAGTAAATCCTTGTTGTCTATCTTAAAAATATTTTTATAGCATTCTTCAAGGCAAGTTATATATCACAAATGAGGAAAAGATACATTCTACCACAAAGATCTTTTAAAACTCCATTTAATGGCATTGCAAAAATTATCTTACATGGCGTTATCACTCAAACACATTTTTTTTTTTTTTTTTTTTGCGGTACGCGGGCCTCTCACTGTTGCAGCCTCTCCCACTGCGGAGCACAGGCTCTCCAGACGTGCAGGCTCAGCGGCCATGGCTCACAGGCCCAGCCGCTCCGCAGCATGTGGGATCTTCCCGGACCGGGGCACGAACCTGTGTCCCCTGCATCGGCAGGCGGACTCTCAACCACTGCACCACCAGGGAGGCCCTCAAACACATGTTTAAAGATAAAGCTACTAGAGTCATCAGTTAATTTGTCTTTATGCTAAAGAGGGAAATTCCAATTTTTTTGACTAATAAAAACATGCAAATATTTGTACTTCCAGAAATCTAGGATTCCTGTCTGAATATTATTACCCAGGTAATCAATTTAAATACTCAGAAAAAACTCCCCAAAATTCGGAAGTTTTGTCCATAGAATGTGGCCGTAATTTCTGATGTATGAGTTTCTTTAACTTAGTATTCTTCATTACAGAAACTTTATAAGGTGTTTTCTTGTTTCTTTCTTGCTTGCTTGCTTGCTTTAGGGATAGAAAACAGAAAGGATGATCCCAGCTATAAATTTTCACCTGAACTCCCATATCAGACAAGGGAGTGTAATTGGTATTTTTGTGAATGCTTTTGGTCCCCAGCTTCATATTAATGTTTAGATTTAGAAACTTGGAGTTTCATCTCCTTTTGATAGGATGCCTTAGCATCTTTTTTCTTCCACCTATCTGTTAAGAATCTCTTTCACAAGCAACTGCTAATTGATCAGTCCGATACACACAAGGCTATTGGTTGGCTTAGTCAGGGATTCTCAACGTTGGCAGTATTGACATTCTGAGCTACATACTTCTTTGTTGGGGTGGGAAGGCCTTTCCTGTGCATTGACTGATGTTTGGCAGCATCCCTGGCCTGCACTCACTGGATGCCAGAAGCACCGCCTTCCCAGATGTGACGACCACAAATGTCTCCAGACATTTCCGATTGTCCCGTGGAGGCATGATTGTCCCTGATTGAGAACCCCTTGCTTACTTCAGTTAGAGGCCACCCCTCGGGGTGGATATAGAGTTAGTGTCCCCTGAATATCGGGCTTTATTGTGCAGTGTTGTTCCAGTTAGTATGGCTGCATAACAAATTACCTCAAAACTTAGTGGCAAAAAACAACCACTTAGGGCTTCCCTGGTGGTGCAGTGGTTGAGAGTCCGCCTGCCGATGCAGGGGACACGGGTTCCTTCCCCAGTCCGGGAAGATCCCACGTGCCGCGGAGCGGCTGGGCCCGTGAGCCATGGCCGCTGAGCCTGTGTGTCCAGAGCCTGTGCTCCGCAACGGGAGAGGCCGCAACAGTGAGAGGCCCGCGTACCTCAAAAAAGCAAAAAACAAACAAAAAAACCCACTTATTATGCTCATAGACTCTGTGGGTCAAGAATTCTGACAGGGTACAGCAGGAATGGTTTCTCTCTATTCCACCATATCTGAAGCCTCAGCTGGAGGACTTGAAAGTTTAGGGTGAAATTTTTGAAGGCTTCTCACTCATCCATCTATAGCACTGCTGCTTGCTGTTGGCTGGAAGACTAATAGCTGGACGTATGGCTGGAACATTTACACCTGGCCTTTCCTTGTGGATGCCTGGCTTCCTTACAAAGTGTTCCAAGGGCAAACATCCCAAGAAAAAGAGAGCCAGCTGTAAGCTGTATTGCTTTTTTATGACCTAACCTCCAAAGTCCCTTAACACACTTTCAGCATACTCTATTGGACAGAGCAATTACAAGGTTCAAGGAAACATGTAAACATCACGTTGTAGGAAGAGCATGTGGGCTGGGACAGAGATAAATGTACTGACCTTTGGAACACACAGGATGCCACAGAGATGGGCCCTTGGATAACATCTGAATTCTGTTAGTAATGAAGAAGGGAATTTTGTTTGGGTAGACAACCAACAGTGTTCGCTGGTATACCATTATTTGATAAAACAGTCCAAAGGAGAATAAAAAAAAAAAATCCTATATGTATAGTAAATAAATCACTTCCAAAGATGATATTATGTAAAGCTTTATATTTTAACTAGACTAAAATAACCATGCTGTAAATCCCTCCATTTTACTTATTTTAGCATGATATGTAAATGATACAAAGGTGATAATAATATTACTTGGTAATGCAGCCCAGTAAAATCTAAGTGTTTAGATGAATTTTTGAGACACCATCAAATTAATTTAGCAAGAAAAATGGCATCTTGCTTATGGTGTGAAAGCAGTGACAGGAAACTTCATACATTCATAGCTCAGATGAAAATGGTTGCCAGCATGCACTTAAGAAGTCATTGCAGCCTATTAACTGTGAGAAGATAACAGTTACTGAAAGTTGAGGCACCCTGGGTGAAAGGAAATGGGGCCTAGCAACCAACTTGCGTGATCTTCTCCTTTGACCCTGAGGATGCCTCCACAGAGCCCAGTTTAGTAATCAGTAATTTCCATATGACAGGATCCTGGGTAGAGAAAATCCTGAGCAATCCACAATAAAACTATTAGAACTAATAAACAAGTTCAGCAAAGTTGCAGGATAAAAATCAATATATAGAATCAACTTAATTTCCCTATTAGCAATGAACAATCCTAAAATGAAATTAATAAAACAATTCCATTAAAAGAGCATCAAAAAAGAATAAAGTATTTATGAATAAATTTAACAAAAATAGTGCAAGACATATACTGTGAAAACTATAAAAGAAATTTAAAGAGATTTTAAAGAGACCTACATAAATGGAATTCATGGATTGGAAAACAATATTATTAAGATGTCAAACTGATCTACAGATTTAATGCAATCTCTATAAAAATGCTATCTATCTTTTTGCTGAATTTCCCAAACTGATCCTGAAATTTGTATGACAGTACAGGAGGCCCAGAATATTCAAAACAATGTTAAGAAGAACAAAGTTTGAGGATTCACACTTCCTAGTTTCCAGACTTACTACAAAGCTGCAGTAATTAAGATATACTGCAAAAAGTACTGGCATAAGGATCAATCAATGGACAGATCAATGGAATAAAATTTAAAGTCCAAATGTAAATCCTTATATTTATGGTCAGCTTATTTTTTTATAAGCATATGAAGACAATTCAGTGAGGGAAAGAATAGTTTTTTCAACAAATGGTGCTAGAAAAGCTGGATATCCACATGCAGAGTAATGGAGTCGGATCCTTATCTCACTCCATATACAAAAATTAACTCAAAATGGATCAAACACCTAAATGGAAGAGTTAAAACTGTAAAACTCTTAAAAGGAAACATAGATATAAATCTTCATGACTTTGGGTTAGGCAGTAGTTTCTTGTATATGATACCAAACCACAAGATAAAATAGAAAAGCTGGACTTCATCAAAATAAAAAACTTTGTGCTACAAATGATACCATCAAGAAAGTGAAAAGGAAAAAACAGCATGGGAGAAAATATTTGCAAATTATAAATCTAATAAGGGACTTGTATCTAGAATATTTAATGAACTCTTACAATTCATTGATAAAAAGACAGATAACCCAATTTTAAAATGGGCGAAAGATCTGAGTAGACATTTTTCCAGAGAAGATATACAAATGACCAATAAGAACATGAAAAGAGGCTCAACATCATGAATCATTAGGGAAGTGCAAATCAAAAATTATAAAATACCACTTCACAACCACTAGGATAACTATAACAAAAAAAAAGGCAATAACAAGTATTGGCAAGGATATGGAGAAATTGGAATCCTCACATATTGTTGGTGGAACCTAAAATAATGCAGCCATATTCTAAAACAGTTTGGAATTTCCTCAAAATGTTAAACATAAGCTTACCATTCACAAAAAAACTTGTTTGTGAATGTTCACAGCATTATTTATAATAGCCAAAAAGTGGAAACAACCCAAATGTCTATTAGCTGAGGAATGTATAAACGATGTGGTATATCCATTCAATGGAATATTATCAATAAAAAGGGATGAAATATGACATATGCTACAATGTGCATGAACCTTGAAAACATTGTGCTAAATCAAAGGCAGTTACAAAAGACCACATGTTGCATGATACCATTATGAATTGTCCAGAATGGGCAAATATAGAGAGACAGAAAATAGATGAGTGGTCGCCTATGACTAGGGACAGAGGAGGAATGGGGAGTGACTGCTAATTGGTATGAGGTTTCTTTCTCGGGTGGTGAAAATGTTCAAAAATTGATTGTGATAATGGTTGTACAACTCTGTGAATAGAGTAAAGAACCATCGAATTGGACACTTTGAATGTATGTTACGATGTGTGAATTATATTGTACTAAAGTTGTTTACAAAAGTTACACAGCAGTTCTGGTTCCAATAGTAACAGAGTTGAACTAACCTTCCAACAGATAATAATTAGAAATTCTAGGCAACATATAAAAGCAAAAGTGTTTGAAGGTAATAGAAAATTACCCAAAGGAGGCAGAAAGTAGAAGGAATTTAACCTTTGGATAACAGAACTGCACTGGATAGGTTCCATGTTATTTGAGTTTCCCCCTGAGGGTGCTCTCCAGTTTATGTAGTGTGTGGAGCTGTAGCTCAAGCAAAAAGCTGCAGTCTAAGTGTCTGGAAGTGTTGGAGGATGGAGTTCAATTCTGCTAGAGAAGTTGGAAATTGAGGGGATGAATTGTGAAAAGGAGGCATCCATAGGAGGGGCATGACCCAGTCTGAGTCTAATCTGGAGAGAAACTGTACAGTAATTTGAACAGTGGAAGTTCAATACAAAGAGTTATTAAACCATGACAGTGGAGTAGCTATAAAGATATAAAGAGAACGCTAAGTGGCCTCCTAAGGCTGAGGGAACGTACCCAAGGAAGGACAAACTTGGAAAAGAACTCTGTCCCCGAGGCAGGAATTCAGACCTTGTTGTAGAAGGTGTGGTTACAGCCCACTGAGTGGTAGAGAAATTCACTGGGTTACCCAGGAAGAGTTGGACAGGTGCCAAGCAAAACAAGAAACTACCTTCTCGGACCCAGGTGGGATAAGGCTGATGTGGAGGCATGCAGAGAGAGTAAAGGCTGTGGCAGCTTACGCACAGACTGGGCAGCACCTGGGTAAAAATTGCCACACTTATAAAAAAGCAAGGCCCAACTATATGCTGTCTGCAAGAGATGTACTTTAAGTAGATAGGATAAAACTTAAATGCTTGAAAAGGATATACTAAGCCTAAGAAAATTGGACCGGTACATTTTACCAAAATGATAAAGCTGTTATTTCATCAGGAAGGCATGACAATCCTAAATATATATGCATGTAATAACAACTTCAAAATAAATAAAGCAAAAAAATAGAAAGCTAAAAGGATAGTGAAATGAATTCACAATCAAATCAAAGATTTTTACACCCTGTCTTGATAAAATTATACAATACCAAAATATCAGTTATACTGTAAAAGGTTTGAAAACACTTGACATTGCTATTTATATATGCTACACCCAACAATGGAAGAATACACATTCTTTCAAAGTACATATGCAGTGTTCCTCAAGATAGCCAAAAAAACTCAATACATTTTTTTTTTTTTTGCTGTACGCGGGCCTCTCACCATTGTGGCCTCTCCCTTTGCGGAGCACAGGCTCCGGACGCGCAGGCTCAGTGGCCATGGCTCATGGGCCCAGCCACTCCGCGGCATGTGGGATCTTCCCGGACCGGGGCACGAACCCGTGTCCCCTGCATCGGCAGGCAGACTCTCAACCACTGCGCCACCAGGGAAGCCCCTGAATACATTTTTTTAAATGGAGATCATCTGAAGTACATTCTATGACTTCAATTGAGTTAAGTTAGTAATAAATAATATGTTAACTGTAAAGGCCCCAAATAATTGGAAATTAAACAATATCTAAACAACCAGTTTGTAAAATAAGAAAATCACAATGGAAATGAGAAAATATTTCAAAGTGAATGATAATAAAAGTACAAGATATCAAAATTACTGAGACACAGCCAAAGCAGTGCTTTAAGGACATTTATATAATTAAATGCTAATGTTAGAAAAAAATATGGCTCGTGCTTCTACTTTACAAATCTACAGAAAGAATAAATTAAGCCCAAAATAAGTAGGAGAAAGGGAATAATAAAAATAAGAATCTATTAAATAGAAAACAGACAAACAATAGAGAAAGCTAACAAAATCAAAAGCTAGAATTTTATTTTTAAAAGTACTAAATTTGACAAGCCCCTAGCAAGACCAATCAAGAACAAAAAGAAAAGAAAGCACAAATTTAAGATTTTAGGAATAAAAAATATATCACTAAAGATTCTGCAGACGTTAAAAGGATAACAACAAGAATACAATAAAACTTTCTGCCAACTAATTCTAAAACTTAGATGAAACAGAGAAATGCTTTGAAAAATATGACTTTCCGAAATTGACAGAAGACGAAATAGAAAATCTGAATGGGCATATTCAGATTAAATATATTAAATTTGTAATAAAAAAAACTCTCAGAAAGAAAATGATAGGCCAAAATGTCTTTACTGGCCATTTCTATCATGCATTTAAGGAGGAAAGAGTGTCAGTCTTAAGCAACTGTTTCAGATAATGAAGAGGGAATACTTCCCAACTCATATTATGAGGCTAGCATACCCTAATACCAAAACCTGACAAGGATATTATAAATACATTAAAAATAACCCTCATGAATGTATATTCAAAATTCCCTAACAAAATATTAGCAAATTGGATCTAGAAATAGGTAAAAGTGATAATACATTGTGGCCAAATGATGTTTATCTCACAAATTCAAAATTAGGTTAATATGTTTTTAATATATCAAATAATATAATTCACCACATTAACAGGGTAAAAGGAGAAAATTCATATGACCATCCGAAAAGATGTAGAAAAAGCATCTGACAAAATTCAACACCTATGTATAATAAAAGCTCTCAGAAAAAAAAAGAAGAGCTCTTTCTCAGTATGATAAAGGGCATCTATCTAAAACCATACTTAATAGTGAAATATACACTTTTTCCTTAAGATCAGGAAAAAGGCATGGATATCCGTTCAAGCCAATACCATTCAACATCATACTGGAAGTCCTGGCTAGTTGTAACAAGGCAAGAGAAAGAAAGGAAAGGGTACAAAATGAAAAGGAAGTAGCAATATGGTTTTTATTCATAGACAACATACTTATTTACAATAGACAATCTGAAGAAATGTACAAAACTATAATGAATAAGTGAATTTGGCAAACTTGTAGGATACAAAGTCAATATACAAAAATCAATTGTTTTATAGATAGTAGGAAACAATTGAAAAATGAAAAAATTTTAATTATATTGCTGTAGCATCTAAAAGCACTAATTACCTAGAAATAAATGTGTCAAAAAGTGTGCAAGACATCTACACTGAAAAACTACAAAGTATCACTAAAAGAAAATAAAATCTAATAAATGGAGGCATGTACCATGTTCGTGAATTAAATGGTGTCGATTTTCTCCCATTTGGTCTGTAGAGCCATTGCGATTGTAATCAAAACTCCAACAGGCTTTTCTTGTAGAAATTAACAAGTTGATTCTAAAATTTATATGGATAAGCAAAGGATCTAGACTAGTCAAATCAATATGTAGGAAGAACAAAGCTGGAGGTCTTATAGTATCAGATTTCAAGAGTTACTCTAAAGCTACAGGACACAATACAGTGTTAATTGGACAAAGGATAGATAAATAGATCAGTCAGACAAAATAAAGTAGCCAGAAATAGATCCACACATAGAAGGTCAATTGATTTTTTTTACAAAGGCTTCGAGGTAATTCAACATGAAAAGTAAAGTCTTTTCAACAGATGGTGCTAAAGCAACTGGATAAATATGTCAGGAGGGTGGGGAAGGGGCAGGGGAGGACACACAAATCAGTGAACATGAAAGCAAAAGTGGATAATTCGGAATTCATGAACGTAAAAACCTTTGCTCATCAAAAGGCGTCTCTGGGAAGCCTTGGGTTACACGGAGGGGTGGGTGGCCGGCTCTCCTGGAGGTTGCCATGGCTACTCAGGCATTGCCTTCACTTACAACGTGTTATTATACTAGCTCGCACAAGTAGAAAGTAAAAGCGTAAAGGAAGGGTAACTAACACAAAGCGATGCAGAGATATTGTGGCGAAACACATGAACACCTCAGCAGCTATGTTGTGACGGTTGACATAAGGTTAAAGGGAACACAGGAATCTTCCGTGCTGGCCTGGTGACTGCTCCAGTGAACAGCCACTGTTAAAATAGCCTGTGTTCCTGCCAGTGGAGGTGCCGGGAGGGAGGAGGTTGATCTGTTACTTTCCTTGACTTCCCTCTGTTTTGTATGAGACCTTGGTCCTGCATCCCAGGTCTGCCCTGTTCTTCCTGTTGTGTTTTTTTTTTTTTTTCTCACTCCTCTCTTTCCAATAACTGGCACGTGAGCAACAGTAGTTTGCATATATTTTTTGTCTTACTTTCCCATCAGTTTGAGTTAAACAAACAACCCTACAGGCCCTTCTTACCTAACTGCCTTAGTGTGACACCACAAAAGAATTCTAGTTTCATCCCGCTCGCACAGGATCAGTGTCTTTTTCTCCTCACCCCTTAATATGTTTAGGCTGCAGCGGGAGAGGCAGGAGACTGGATGGCAGCTAGAGGTCTGGGTACTCATTCTCTCCTCGTGCCTCTGAGGGGTTCTCCCTCTCCTGAGCCAAAGTGGATCTGTTACTGTGTAGCTTCTAAAATGAGATAATGTGAAAATAGTTTGAAAATCCAAAAGGCTTTCCCAATACGTGGGCAATTTCTATATTTTATATTTGGTATAAAAATACATTTTATATTTCTAATTTAATGTATCTCTATTATTTTTTCAAAGAGCAAACAGATCTCTTTTCCTTTCATTTTTTAGTTCCTATAAATAAAAGTAGAGGTGCTTAAGTTAAGGAAAAAAAAAATCAGTTCATTCCAGTGCAGCAGTCCCCACCCTGGGGCTGGAGGGGTTAGCGATGGTGAGTCCACCATGTAACGGGTTGAACGGTGGCTTCCAAAAAAGACAAAAGGTAAGCTCAAAACAGGGCAGAAGCATGCCTGAGACAAGTTTTAAAAGCCATAAACAACAAGCATAACACACACAAGAGAAAGGGCCTTTCCTTTATTTTTTTCACAACTTAAGTCAGAGGCTAAAAGCACTCTCATGCCAACGTGAAGCTGGCTCCTGCACCAAGAATGTTATAGTCATTCAGTCTCACAGAAGAATATACACTCAATGATTCCATTTCTGTGAAGTTCAAGCACAGCCCAAACTGACCTATAGTCATGAAATATTGTTGCAGATGAGAAGCCACAGAACTTAGAACCTGTCTAGACACTGCGGACATGTAGGAGGCCTATCTGACAGCCCTTTGAGGCCTTTGCAGCTACGTGCCCTCACCCCTCCTCTCTGCAGACAAGGCTGCAGTGAGAGCTGCCACTGCTAGTGAGTCAGCACCAAGCAGGACAGGTTAAAAATATACCCAATAAACAGTGTTCCTCAGTTATCCAGATAAATAAGCACATACGCGAGAAAATAAATGCTGATGAAAGGCCTGTTTAAGGTCTTGCATAAATTAAGGAATTCTGATGTGACATCACTCCTGGAGAGAGAAAGCATCTTTACAAGAAGCAGCAGGAAACAGGCCCAAGGTCCGCGCCTCTCCTTTTCAGCACCTCTTCCAGCATCAGTACCAAAGCCTTTCCAACCTAGGCACCAGCTCTCTCTGGCATCCTGGAGTCTGCCTCACTGAACGCTTCCAATCTGAGCAGTAGACCGTGTCCTGAATAGTTTCTTTCCTTCTACTTTCCATCAAAACTTCCCTGTCCTGCACCTATGCCTTCTAGAACTTACTCTATCCTAAGTGGCTTTCAGTTAGTTGTCATCACTCTAATCCTTTCAGATAAATTTCATTAGGGATTTTTTGAAGATATAAAAAGTGACTCTAATGGTATCTAAAATATCTAATGGTAGATATTTTAGGCACTGTGACAACCAGTAAGAAAAATGTGTTTAAATTATCTTTTGATTAGTGCCTTTAAAATTAAACTATTTATGACACATCCTACTTATACTTGCCTTATGAGAACTTAGTGGCACATATTCAGTGACTCTTATCAAAGGTTATTCCAAGAGCTCCTCCTTTTCTTTGTGACTTGTTATCATGCTTCTGAGTTTATCTTAATGCATTTAGTTTGTTAAACTTAAGAAGGTAGCTGAATTTGTAGCTAATGATTCCTAAATGAAAACCACTTTCATTCATTCATTCAATTAGCACAAATGGAACATAATGCCCAGTGGAGGAGATATAGTGTACAAATGGTATTGCAATACAAGGTAATATGTTCTGTAATAAAGGAGAAAGGCTCTGTGAGCACAGAGAAGGGGACTACTACCTATGGAATACAGAAGAGCCTACAGAAAGAAGTAAATATTTGCTGTCTGGAGTAACAATTAGGGACCTTGCTGGGAAAGGACTATTCTAACATTGATGGCACAGATGCAGGCATGGAGTTGTGAAAGTCTGTGCTTGTTTAGGTCTGCAAAGTCTATGTGGCTGGAATATGGGTAGATATAGATGGCATTGGAAGAGAGGACAACTAAAGGATGGTGGGGACATAGAAGAAGGGATTCTGTATGCCACTGTAAGCGATGTAATCTTTATTTAATGAAAAACAGGAAACCAAGAGTGGTTTCTAGGCAGGGGTAAGATATTACCAGATTTATATTTTGGATGGAAAACCTGTAGCAGAATATGGAGTGTAACTTCTGTTCACCAAGATAAAGATGTTCTCAAGGTAGCAAGCAAATAGTATTCCTCGAAACACCTTTATTTCCGTGGCCTTGAGCCTGTGGCATGTGGTTCAAAAGACAGCTTTTCCAGGTGATACCCACTTCCCACGTGATCCAGGACACGGCCATGTAGATTCCCTCTAGTCTGGGGAAGGCAAAGGAGTAGAGGAAGTCGAGGACTTGTGATATTAGGGTGCCTGGAACTGCAGAGGACAGTGAACGGCAAGAGTGGATGGAAGAAGGTTCTGTGCATGGGAGAGACCTCAGAGTTCAGTTCTTGTAGAGGCAAGGGTGGAGCAGGGGGCAGAAGACGGCAAGAATTTCAAAGAGAGAAGGCCTGTGTCTACATGTAGAAGCATAATTACCCGAAGAACACTGACTTCAAACTACTTAGGTTGTGAGGCAGTTAGTAACTTGACTTTTACCAATAAGGAAGTGCGAACTTTGGATACCAAACAGCTTTTCATTAAAAGGAAGAGGGAAAAGAAAGCCCAGAGATAAACCCACACACATATGGTCACCTTATTTTTGATAAAGGAGGCAAGAATATACAACGGAGCAAAGACAGCCTCTTCGATAAGTGGTCCTGGGAAAACTGGACAGCTACATGTAGAAGAATGAAATTAGAACACTCCCTAACACCATATACAAAAATAAACTCAAAATGGATTAAAGGGGCTTCCCTGGTGGCGCAGTGGTTGAGAGTCTGCTTGCCGATGCAGGGGATGCGGGTTAGTGCCCCGGTCCGGGAGGATCCCACGTGCTGCGGAGCGGCTGGGCTCGTGAGCCATGGCCGCTGAGCCTGCGTGTCTGGAGCTTGTGCTCCGCAACGGGAGAGGCCACAACAGTGAGAGGCCCGCGTACCGCAAAAAAAAAAAAAAAAAAAGGATTAAAGACCTAAATGTAAGGCCAGACACCATCAAACTCTTAGAGGAAAACATAGGCAGAACACTCTATGACATAAATCACAGCAAGATCCTTTTTGACCCACCTCCTAGAGCAATGGAAATAAAAACAAAAATAAACACATGGGACCTAATGAAACTTAAAAGCTCTTGCACAGCAAAGGAACCCATAAACAAGACCAAAAGACAACCCTCAGAATGGGAGAAAATATTTGCAAATGAAGCAACTGACAAAGGATTAATCTCCAAAATTTACAAGCAGCTCATGCAGTTCAATATCAAAAAAACAACCCAATCCAAAAATGGGCAGAAGACCTAAACAGACATTTCTCCAAGGAAGATATACAGATTGCCAACAAACACATGAAAGCATGCTCAACATAACTAATCATTAGAGAAGTGCATATCAAAACTACAATGAGGTATCATCTCACACCGGTCAGAATGGCCATCATCAAAAAAATCTACAAACAGGGCTTCCCTGGTGGCGCAGTGGTTGAGAGTCCGCCTGCCGATGCAGGGGACGTGGGTTCGTGCCCCGGTCTGGGAAGATCCCACACGCCACGGAGCGGCCGGGCCCGTGAGCCATGGCCGCTGAGCCTGCATGTCCGGAGCCTGTGCTCCGCAACGGGAGAGGCCACAACAGTGAGAGGCCCGCGTACCGCTTAAAAAAAAAAAAAATCTACAAACAGGGCTTCCCTGGTGGCGCAGTGGTTGAGAGTCCACCTGCCGATGCAGGGGACACGGGTTCATGCCCCGGTCCAGGAAGATCCCACATGCCACGGAGCGGCTGGGCCCGTGAGCCATGGCCACTGAGCCTGTGCGTCCGGAGCCTGTGATCAGCAAGGGGAGAGGCCACAACAGTGAGAGGCCCGCGTAACAAAAAAAAAAAAAAAAAAATCTACAAACAATAAATGCTGGAGAGGGTGTGGAGAAAAGGGAACCCTCCTGTACTGTTGGTGGGAATGTAAATTGATACAGCCACTATGGAGAACAGTATGGAGGTTCCTTAGAAAACTAAAAATAGAACTACCATACGACCCAGGAATCCCACTACTGGACATATACCCAGAGAAAACCATAATTCAAGAAGAGTCATGTACCACAATGTTTATCGCAGCAGTATTTACAATAGCCAGGACATGAAAGCAACCTAAGTGTCCATCGACATACGAATGGATAAAGAAGATGTGGCACAAATATACAATGGAATATTACTCAGCCATAAAAGGAAACGAAATTGAGTTATTTGTAGTGAGGTGGATGAACCTAGAGACTGTCCTACAGAGTGAAGTCAGTCAGAAAGAGAAAAACTAATATTGTATGCTAACACATATATGTGGAATCTTAAAAAAAAGAAAAAGGTTCTGAAGAACCTAGGGGCAGGACAGGAATAAAGACGCAGACGCAGAGAATGGACTTGAGGACACGGGGAGGGGGAAGGGTAAGCTGGGATGCAGTGAGAGAGTGGCATGGACTTACATATACCACCAAATGTAAAATAGATAGCTAGTGGGAAGCAGCCGCATAGCACGGGGAGATCAGCTCTGTGCTTTGTGTCGCCCTAGATGGGTGGGATAGGGAGGGTGGGAGGGAGACGCAAGAGGGAGGAGATATGGGGATATATGTATATGTATAGCTAATTCACTTTGTTATAAAGCAGAAACTAACACACCATTGTAAAGCGATTATACTCCAATAAAGATGTTAAAAAAAAAGGGGGGGACATTCTTTCAAAATGTTGACAATTTAGAGTAATTCCACCTTTGACGTGTTTAAACTATGTCATCTTGGCCAAGTCACTGAACTTTCTAAGTTCCTCCATTCAGGAAAATAGATAATCGAGTATGCAGTAAACCGTGACAATTACACGTACAGATTCATTTTTTATTATCTGTGATGGTTATATGTTAAACCGAGCACTGCAGAACAGGAAAGTGAATAGGAGGAGGATTAAAAATATATTGAGAAGTCCATTGGTTAATGCTTACTGAGAAATTCTTGAAGAGCTTTTATGGTAACCTACAGTTAAACTTAGATTTTTATTTTCAGCCCTTTATTTGGAACTGAGTAATACGAATGTCTCCTCTCCCAGAGGAGCGAGGCAGTGGATGACTCAGACTGAATCGGGCTGGTAAAGCAGTTCCCTTATCATAGCAGTTTGATGTTTATGTTAATTTGCCATCGAGAGATTATTTATAAAGATCAGGTGTAATCACCTAATGCTCATTTTAAACAGAAAGAAAAAGGATTTTGCATTAGTCCTGAAGGAATAAGTGTAGGAGAAATAATTATACCACTCTAGTTGATACAGTGCTTTCACATACATTTTTCCCATCCTGGGAGGGAGAGAAGGGATTATTAACTCAGCGGTCCAGATGAGGAAGGAGATGGTCAGAATGAGCTGCTCAAGGTCATGCAGTTAGTAAGTAGCAGAGCAGTCCCTTTATGTCTACAAATGCTAAAATCTTTCCCCTATATTCCTCTGCCTCTCAAGAAATCCATGCTTCTCTTTGCCCAGGGCATTGAGAATTAGTCCTGGCACTGGTGACTTCCCCACAGAGGGAGATGTGACTGACCAATTCCAAGCGTGGCTTGTGACTGTAGCTTGAATAATTACTTTTTTAGACTTTAAGTGTGGTTTATTGAACCTATTGTTTTGTATGTTCTGCACACTTTCTTCAACAAATTGGAAAGAATCTTCAGACTCCGAACAGAGAGACAGTTTTTTCCATTGAATGGTGGATGCAAGAGTCTCAAGGGAAAGGATGACCAACAAAGCTCAGGTAGACACATGGGCCTTGGCCAAGGGCTAGGGGCCTCCTTAGGACCAGGAAATAGCACGCCGAACGAGCATTTTGTGTATTTTCTTCTCGGCTTTAAAAAAGCTTTTGTTTTTAATCATCTTATTATATATTGTGTCTTTTCACCATTTTTTTGCCTTCTCAAAATACTGTACTCCAACTCTTTTTCTGTGCACTCTGTTCCATTTTGTTTCTTTATTGAGGTCTGGGGTTCTTAAGATCCTCTGGTTTCTCTGAGGTCATTTTTCTGTATCTTACCAGCTCCATGTAATGCCAATTCATAGATATCACATAGGGTACCTCTCCATTTTGCTCTCAGATCCCCAGTACTTAGGAACAAACCTCCAGACCCCATTAAGAGCCAGGCATTTATACTGATTACAATGAATGAGTTAGGAATCTTTTCATGCATTTTTTAATTCCTTTATTTCAAAAGTAATATATTCTCATTATTTTTTAAAAAGTCAACTAGTACCAAAAGATATGTTAAAAAGTAAAAATCCCCCTCTCCTTCCCGACCTCTTCAGCTGCCAAACTGGCTAACCAAAGGTAGATAGTCTTAATAGGCCATTGAGTGTGCAGCCAGACGTTCCTTTTTTATGTATATACAAACAGAATCATATTTTAATACTGTTTATGCAACTTTTTTCATTTACAGTTTCTCTTAAAGATGTTTTTACAGCAACAGAATCAGATGCATTTATTATTTTAAAGTTCACTGTTGTGCATTTTGTAGGGATGTAACATGAATTACAGACATAAACCGTTCCCTCTGGGTGGAGAATGTTTTCGTTGTTTTTCTGTTGCACACAATGCTTTTATGAATATTCCTGGACATACATCTTTGCATATTTTGTAGGCATGTATATGTACAGCATTTTTCTAGAAATAGAATTCTTACTGCATTTTATTAGGCATTGGACACTTTCCTCACCCTTCCTGGTCTTGGTCTGAGCTGTGGTTATCCCAGGTCCATGTGTGGCTTGCTGCTGGGCTATAAATGGTTATCAGCAGCTCTTAACTCTTGCTAAGTTAAAACCACCTGCAGAGCATTTTAAAGAAGCAAATTATTCAGGCTGTGCCCTGGAACTACTGAATCAAAGTTTTCAGAAGGGAAACCTGGGCTTTCATATGTTTTAACACCACCATAGGTGATTCTGATGTTGAAGACTGCTGATTTGGTTTCTGGTTTCCATTTTTTCCCATGATTATGGCTGTACTTTTCTCTCTGACTCAGTGGTTCAAACTCTGGGATGTCACTCTTTCCTTTCACAATTTCTCTTCATGAATTACCCCAGTTTAGTTTTTTAGCATTCATTTCCCCATTTGTTAACTACATTCTTTTATCTTTAGTTATAACTTTCATTTCTTTTTATTAGATTATTTTTACCCTATAAACAACATTATTCAATTTAAGCCCTTCTTGTTTACTACCATGAATAAGCTGGTCAGAGTCCTAGGGCACCAGGCATTCGACAACATTCAGCCTCCATCAAAGATCACTGTCCTGGGCTTCCCTGGTGGCACAGTGGTTGAGAGTCTGCCTGCCAATGCAGGGGACACGGGTTCGTGCCCCGGTCCAGGAAGATCCCACATGCCGCGGAGCGGCTGGGCCCATAAGCCATGGCCGCTGAGCCTGCGTGTCCGGAGCCTGTGCTCTGCAATGGAAGAGGCCACAACAGTGAGAGCCCTGGATACCGCAAAAAAAAAAAAAAAAGATCACTGTCCTTACCTGATTACTCTATCTTTCCTACGTAAAGGCAGACAGTAACACATAGTGATAACTTGGGCTCCAGACTCAGGCTCAGTTTAAACCCCAGCTCTGCCACCTATTGGCTGTGTGACCTTGTACAAATTCCTTAACTTTTCTGTGCCTCAGGTTTCCCACAGGTAAAGTGGGGATACTAATGCCTGCCTGAAAGGATTGTTGTAAGGAGCAAGTAAGTTGTTCGGTGTAAGGCCCTTTAAGAGTAACTGGAGTATTGCAGGCACTCATGAGATGCTGTTGTTATTATTATTGTCCAGTTCCCTCGTAAAAGATGACAGAAAGACCTCTGAGTGGCTTCCCTCTCGGGTGCAGGTGTCTTCTTTCTTTGACTTCTTCATCTGGTTATACATTGCCATCTGCTTTACATCTTCCAGAATTTTGTTGATAGCTATCATCTGTTGTCATTTTTACTCATACTCTCCTTGACCTTCAGAGTTTTACAGTCATTAACTAGAGTTTCCAGAAGTAACAGACATAAACATGTTCCATCTGCCAGGTTGAACATGAAAGTCTTCATTCTTTGTTAGTCACAATTTAAACATAGATATAAATACTTGAAAAGATCCAAATTATTTCTCCCAGTGCACTGTGACCATATCATGTTTTTCTTATTATTTAAAAATATTACAACCAAAAACATCTTTCCTCAGCAGCATCTAGTCATGAGCCATGTGCAATAATCTCAGAATTATGAACTTGATGATGAGTTAGACTCCACTGGAGAAAGCAGCCTCGGTAGGTTTCTTTTCATCTTTTAAAAATGTCTTCTTTAAAATTATTTTTCACATTATTCTTTCTCTAAATGCATGCTCTGGGTATTTAATGGCTTTTTGTTTTATACTCTTCTTATATCATTTGCTTTGAACACAGGTAGATAATAGCATTTTTGATGATTTCAAAGTAGGGTCTCCTTTGGTGGTAGATAGCTTCTAAGGTGGCCCCAGTGATCCCTTCCTCCTAGTATTCACAGCCTGTTCAATCCCCTCCCATTGACCACCCTGTTTCTAGTTAATAAAACACATCAACATTGAGAGCATGTCACTTGCGCAATGAGGTTACAGAAGATTATGACTTCCATCTTGCTAGCAGACTCTCTTTCGGGCTTTGAAGAAGAAAGTTGCTGTGTTGAGAGGTCCCCATAGCAAGGAACTGAGAGTGGCCTTCAACCAACAATCTGCAAAGACTCAGGGTCTCAGTTTCCTCATCCTTCAACCAAATCCTGTCAACAACCACATGAACTTGGAAGTGTATCCTTTCCCAGCTGAGCCTTCAAATGAGACCCCAGCCCTGAGCAGTACTTTTGTTGCAATCTTGGGAGAGACCCTGAGACTGGCAAAGCCTAGATTGCTGACCCACAGATACCATGAGATAATAGATGTGTTTTTTAAGCCACTAAGTTTGTAGTAATTAGTGATGTAGGAATAGGTGATTAATACACCTGGCCTCCCCTGCTTTTACCATCATACTAATAGCTCTGTCACTGCACTAAGGACACTCAGTTTGCCTTCTCTGTTTCTTTCCTTTCCCTCTATATTCCATTCTGACGTGACAATATTCAGAAGCTTCTTTTCATTTGAAGATAAATGTACAAGAGGACTAAACAGATTGTTGATTCAAATGTGAAAAATATAAAAAGTCATTTGCCTATATTAAGAATAAAACGGACATTTCTCCATTTATCTGTGGTTTATTAAGTGCTTCCATAAATAATATAGGAGTTTGCATTATTTTCATTCAACTGCTGAGGAAACTGAGGCCCACTGAACTTCAGGTGTTGATACTTGTCCCAGGTCATGTGTCTAATTAGTGGTAGAGCCCAGACTTGCACTTAAGACAGCTAACTCCAAATCTCTCTTTTGATCCATTGCACCAGGCTGCCGTCTCCCTCCACCTGACTTGTAGGCAGCTCATATGTTTGCACTATTTGACAAATGAAATTTTTAAATTTCCTTTTAAATTTTTTTATCTTATCAAATCTCTTCTCTTGCCATATACATATGGCATATATATATTTTTTGTTTTTTTGTTTTGTTTTTTTGTTTTGTTTTGTTTTTGTTTTGCGTTACGCAGGCTTCTCACTGCCGTGGCCTCTCCCGTTGCGGAGCACAGGCTCCGGATGCACACGCTCAGCGGCCATGGTGCACGGACCCAGCCGCTCCGCGGCATGTGGGATCTTCCCAGACCAGGGCACGAACCCGCTTCCCCTGCATCGGCAGGCGGACTCTCAACCACTGCGCCACCAGGGAAGCCCTGGCATATATATTTTGAAGCAGGTGTATCATTCCGACAGCAGTCACAGCAAAAATTTCTAAGATACATGTTACAAATATTTTTATTCTGAATTAAGTAAACTCTCCCAGTTTCTAATGGCCTTTCATTACTATTCTATTTACCAACTCTTGTACTATTTTTGTCTATTATACAAAAAAAAAAACAAACCCTGAATCATTAAATCACTGATCATATTCAGGACTCATTTGTTTCTAAACTTGTCCATTTCTCAAGATATATATATATATATATATATATATATATATATATATATATTTTTTTTTTTTTTTTTTTTTTTTTTTTTTTTGCAGTACGGGGGCCTCTCATTGTTGTGGCCTCTCCTGCTGTGGAGCACAGGCTCCGGACGCGCAGGCTCTGCAGCCCTGGCTCACGGGCCCAGCCGCTCCGCAGCATGTGGGATCTTCCCGGACCGGGGCACGAACCCGTGTCCCCTGCATCGGCAGGTGGAGTCTCAACCACTGCGCCACCAGGGAAGCCCAAGAGCTATATTTTTTACCTCTCTGCCAATTTATTAGCTCATAGATAAACTGCATCTTTCTTATAGTCACATTTTAGGAGAGGACCCAGACGGTTTAATTTTATGCTCCTGCTATCTGCATGGATTAAACTAAAAGATTCAATTATCCCATGCTGTATTTACTGAGCTCCTGTAGCAGATATTAGGATAGTTTCTTATTTAAATTAACCTTTTCTAATTATAGAAATAACTTAAATACTAGGAAGTACATGCATACCTAATACTGAAAGCGGAGAATCACTGTCAAGACCATTAACTTTGTGAGAGATATATGTATATTGACATATACTCACATGTATATACATTTATATTTATTCAAAATCATTCCTTGCTTAATACACATTTACAGTAAGGTTTTGAACTGAAGCCTAACAAGAATTTATCCCCATTTTAGAAATATAAATTTTTTCATAGTAACAAAACCAAAAAAAAGTTAACTATGATGCTTTGGTCATAATCTCACCACTGTGCTCAATGATATGTTTTTCTCTCAGAGGAACATGCAGTTTGCTCATGAGAGCGTTACAAGAGAAAATAGGAAGCAAAACCATAGCTTCAGACTTTTTGTCTTTTTGCTTTTTTTAAAATTTTTACGTCATTTTTATTTATTTATTTATTTATTTATTTATTTAATTTTATTTTGGGCTGTGTTGGGTCTTTGTTTCTGCGCGAGGGCTTTCTCTAGTTGTGACGAGCGGGGCCCACTCTTCATCGCGGTGCGCGGGCCTCTCACTGTCGCGGCCTCTCCTGTTGCGGAGCACAAGCTCCAAATGTGCAGGCTCAGTAATTGTGGCTCACGGGCCTAGTTGCTCTGTGGCATGTGTGATCTTCCCAGACCAGGGCTTGAACCCATGTCCCCTGCATTGGCAGGCAGATTCTCAACCACTGTGCCACCAGGGAAGCCCCTTGTTTTGCTTTTTTGATGATTATAGAAAGTATAAATTTTAGCTGGACTCCTTAATAGGAACAAACAGAACAACACATTTGCCCGTTGGCTTTTATGTGTATCCCCTTTATGCCCTGTTTTCTGGAATAAATTAAGAATGTTAAATTAAGAATATTAAGCAGGTAATAGGTATACTTTTACTTATGTGTGTATATATGTATACATATATATATTCATGTATACAAATACATTTTAAGCATAATCAATATCATACTGTGAACGTATTTTATGCACTCCTTGTTTTTTCACTTAACATAAATCCTGAGAGAGTTCCTGTATTCATTAATATTTTTCAGAGCACGATTATTAAGGATGGTATAATCTTCTATCATAAGTCATGTACCATAATTTATTCTTGACCAAAACATTATTTCTTTTGAACACATAAACTGAGGTTATAAAAGTTTAAAACAAAAAGAGTCATTTGTTTCTACATTTATTGTTTGTTAGGATAGGGTATTTCCACCAAGTGCCTTTTCAATGGGAAGACAGGGCTTCCCTGGTGGCGCAGTGGTTGAGAGTCCGCCTGCCGATGCAGGGGACACGGGTTCGTGCCCCGATCCCGGAAGATCCCACATGCCGCGGAGCGGCTGGGCCCGCGAGCCATGGCCGCGGAGCCTGTGTGTCCGGAGCCTGTGCTCCGCAGCGGGAGAGGCCACAGCAGTGAGAGGCCCGCGTACAGCAAAAAAAAAAAAAAAAAAAAAAAAAAAAAAAAATGGGAAGACAGACTAGGGAAGCTCCCTCTACTTTCTAGCTACATCTTCTTTGTCCCCTTCTCTCCACCTTGCCACGTTTTTCCGCTTTTCCGTGGGGAGCTAAGCATCACATTTCTGAGTGCTGCATCCTGGGAGTTCTAACCTGTGAATGGATGGAGAAGAGAGGAGCTGATGGGGGAGGGGTGGTGATGGACTGGAAGGCTCCAGGACTGGCTGACGTAGAAAGAGTTCCTGCGCAGTTAGGGCACGACCACAATTTTTAAAATTTGTTTGTTTTATTTAGTAAAAGCCTGTGGGTCTCAGAGCTAGACCCTGACAAGGAGTGTGAATGAAAATCTTTCTCTGTTATCTTTGGGCCTTCAGATCTTACTCTGGTTCAGGGAATGAGGCATGTGGTGTTTTGTTTAAAAAGTGCTTCTTAGCTCTATACTGTCTATACCAAGCAGCGAGTGGACTCACTACTGAGACTGTGGGATCTTGTCATGTTTGCCTTTAGGTTTTAGATCTGTCAGCCTTTAATTTCTTTTTTTTTTTTTTAGGAGTATTACATTGGGAACTTTAGAGGGGCTGTGGCATATCTCATCTGCTGTCACGATAACCCCAAACTGTTCTTGTATGTATTAATAAAAATTTTAAGTTACGTATGTATTTTATATTTTTAGTCTATTAATTTATCCCTTTTTTGTTGCTTTGGGATAATAGGAGCCAAGTGCAAAGTAATACGTTTTAGTCCATGGTTGTGGAAAGTCTTAGTCACAACCATAGACCCCTTCATGTGTGTAGTAATTTGTATTAAGTATTTTTCTATTTCTTGTACTTTGAATCCAACTTTAGATATTTCGTTAAACATTTACAGGACATGCATTTTCACCCTAAATAAATTTCCTGTGGATGGAACCATATGTCTTGCCAAATATAGAAAAATAATTTAGAATACATTCAAGGACTTTGAATCTACTTATTTTTAAAGCAAATCACGTATAAAAGTGCTTTAATATACTTAGTCCTGCCTAAATGATTCATTTCCAGCCTCCTAGTTCAAAAGATAGCAAACCTGGGTAGATTAAGTACTGGGTTTTAACACTAGATATTTCCAAGTATTACTTTTGTGGACTGTCCTCCATCAAGATGAGATATAAGCTTCATTCTCCCTTGTTCAGTAAGGAGGGTTGGGAGCACAGTAAACCTGAGAGGGATGAGTGGGCCTGGAAGATATTTGACCAGCAGGACTTTTCCTTGTATGAAGCAGAAGGAAATTGTAGATGCGGTAGAGAAAGTCCTGAAAGCCCCAGGAGTCCCTCAAATCCATACCAAAGGGCAGCTTCATCGATAAAAGTCTCACCACCGGCATCTGTCCCCGTGCTTCTGTTACCCAGGAACCTTTCTTTATAAATAAAACTGTTCACATACACCAACAGAAACCCCAATGCATGTAACACCTTCTTCACCTATAAAAGTGGTTTAATTCACAGCCAGTTTCACTGAACTGAAGCAAATAACACTTGACGAGTCAATTAGGAAAGTGGAACTGCTGTGTCCAACACTATTAGGAAACTTGCTCAGATCCTTAAAATATCAGGCCTAAAACAGGAGCTTCACACCTTTCAGTGTCAGAGCTTCAGGTAAAGCAGCAGACTGTGCTGACTGCTGACGGTTCCACCTTCTAAGCATTATTCTTCCAGAAGCACCAGGCCTTGTGCCTTCTGAGCAAACATAGCAGAGGTCAATTTTCTGCCTCTGGTGTTGTGTCTATATTTGCAAAGGAAAATTATTTAAAAATTTTCTTCTATTTTGTACATATTTGAAAAGACTAATAGCCTTTTCTCTGTGATTCTCTTTTCTTCCTCATTCATTGTGTTCAGTATCCAAAAGGTATAAGCAATCAAGCTGACTTCAAAACTAGCTTAAAAAATCACATTTGATGAAATGGGTGGATAATCTGTGCAGATTTGTTTGGAATGAGGGGAATGCTCAGAAGGCTATTTCCAAAACAACAATACTTTTAAAAATCACAGTGCCTAGAGCATCCCACCACTAAGATCAGCTGATTGAATTTTGTAAGCAACTGAAGAAACTTCCAGTGTTGAAGAGCCAAGTTGTTAAAATGCCCATAGGGGTACGTCCACCTTAGACCTTCACACTGAAGGCTTCCTCTCAACGAGATTGGGGGAAACAAACCTCTAGGCAGAGTATAGTGAGTTCCCAAGAGGCAATATTAAAGGTAAAAGAAAACCGGTGGTTTTGCTGTGACATGTTTTCTCTTGCTGGCCCCGAATGTCTCTTTTTCTCTCACCCCACCCTCCTAACCCTAGCAGTTGATACACTGTGCTTATTCGCCCAGCACTTGTGCATGTTCTTTGGTCCTTAGATGGTTCACTTATATCCTGCTCCTCACACATTAAATAAAATATCTTAATATCTCTCATTAGCCTCTAGTATTGGAAAGAAAACAGGAAAAGTTTTTCCTTGAAATATGTACTTTGAAAATACACTTTAGGCAGCTCTTCCAGTAAAGGAATTTTTTTATGGGTTTCCTATTTTGATAACCATAGGCAAATCAGTGGACCCCATTAAAACTAAGTCTCTATCTTTAAAATGGGGATAATAAAGTGTATCTTGGCCCTTAAATATAAGTAACGTGTCCAGCACAGTGATCAGTGGGTGGGCATGAGCAACTATTGTTGTCATTTGTACAGAAAAATGACAGCTTTTCGTATTAGCATCATTCATAAATCTTCAGCTCAGTGGCTTAGTTTTTCTTCATTTCTTCTCCTACTAAGGTCTTTTATGAAATGTGTTATTAACTTGGGATTTGGGAGGAGGTATTTATTTTACAATAATTTGCTATACATTTATATACATTATATTTAACAAGAAAAGGTTAAATACAGGGATGTGAAAAACATTGAAACATCTTAGCCTTGTTTTTGTTTTTTTCTCATTACAGATTATATTAACTAATACAAAGCTAGATCTGAATAAGATGTCTTAACAGGAAACTTACACTCAGTATATCCAAAAATGAACTTACTATCTTTTCTCCTTCTTCACTTCCTCTCTCCTCTCTCCCTCCCTTCCTTTTTTAATCGCATTCCTTCCACATTGGGTTACCTCCTGTTACAACATACAGCACTAGAGAATAGGCATGCAATCGTGAATAAGGCAGTTACAATCCCTGCCCTCATGTCTTACATGCTAGTAAGACACATTCAACAAAAGAATTACAGAAATAATTATATCAAAATAGATTTGATGAGTGTGATGAAGGAAAGCTCAGAATTCAATACAAGTAAATACCGTGCAAGCGAGATGGAAACCTGACTTGGTCTGGGGGTGCTGGGGAGCATCATGGATGCCAACCCTGACCTGAGACCTGAAGGACATGGTGGGAGTGGGGAGAGTTTTAAGCAGAGGTAACATAATTTTTTCAACTTATGCATCTTTATCTTTTATCGGTTTCTTTTCAAACACAATCATCCTCCCAGTCATCCAGGCTTAAAATCTTTACATTATCTTTGACACTTTATTCTCTTTTGCCTCAACAAATAATCACTTGATCAATTTTCTTGATTCAGCATCATCTTTTCCTCTATTCCCTTGCATGACTGAATTCCCATTCTCACTGTATTTGTTACATCTTTCTTTAGGGTTTTAACACTAGATATTTCCAAGTATTACTTTTGTGGACTGTCCTCCATCAAGATGAGATATAAGCTTCATTCTCCCTTGTTCAGTAAGGAGGGTTGGGAGCACAGTAAACCTGAGAGGGATGAGTGGGCCTGGAAAATATTTGACCAGCAGGACTTTTCCTTGTATGGAGCAGAAGGAAATTGTAGACGCAGTAGAGAAAGTCCTTTTTCCTACAGCTTTATTTTTTCTTTCATTCAACAAATATTTCTGAACATTTCCTGTGTGCTGGGGCTCTGCTGGTGCCAGTGTTACAGAAGTGAACATGATAAACATGGCCGTCCCAGCACCTACCATCCAACATGGTGCCATGGGTCCAGTGCTGCCATAAAGCAGGGACAGTGTCCTAAACCACAGGCAAGGCTTTGTCCTCCTAGAGGAAGGGATATTCAGGCTGAGGCCTGCGGGTGAACAGGAGTAAGCCAGGTACAGCTGAGACTGTGGGGCTGTGTAAGGAACATCCAGTGAGAAGGGACAGCACATGCAAGGATTCGAGGGCTTGGATGGAGGAAAAGCAATGATGTAATAAAGGCAAGCTGCTGACAACCAGCTCGAATAATTTTGACTTTTTCATGGGAGCCAGTGAAAGGTTCTAGGCAGGAGAGTGAGGTGTCAGAAACATCACCCTAGCTGCTGTATGGGAGCTGGAGGAAAGAGGAATGGTGGAATAAGATATAAGAAGAGGGAAGAGTCTGGTGGGAAAGATGATGGATTGGGATTGCTTTTCTTTTTTCCAACTGGTCTTCTCACCTTCACTCTCCTTCACTCTCTTCTCCTTCCACGGGCAGTCTTCTTGCATGCTGCTACCAGAGTAACTTTCGGGAACAAACTTCTCATCTCAACTCAAAATTTAATGGCATGTCTGCTCTTGGAACAAAATCTGAATTCCTCACCCTGTTATTCAGAGTTTACAGTGAACTGGCCACGTCTCTGCTTTGAAGCTTGATATTCTACACTCCCCTGGATGTCTTGCCGCTGTGCCTGTCTATACGCTCCACACTCAGGCATCCCCACAACCACAGCTCTGTCTCAGGCCCCCGTCCTCTTTCCTCTTTGCTTCCATACTTAAACCCACTCCTCCTTCATGCGCTCGCAGATGTCCAGCCTCCCGGGATAGCTTTGCTTGTTTCCACTGAGAGAAATTTCCCTTTTCTCTGAATCCTCAATATGATGCAATTCATGGTATTATAGCATTTGTCATCTCCCCACATGGTAGAACTATTTGGAGAGGCAAGCCAGTGCAGCTCTTATGAGCATGAACTCTGGAACCAAACCACCTGGATTCAGATCCCAGCTCTGACACTTCCTAGCTGTTGTGGCCCTGAGCATATCACTTAAATTCTCTGTGCCTCACTTCTCTTCTATAAAATAAAAGTCCCTACTTCATAAGATATTGTGAGGATTAAATGTACAAATAATGCAAAAATGTATAATTTAGTATTTAGCAATAATGCTGGATAAATATGTGGTATGATCATGCCAGTATTTTTTTTTTTTTTTTTTTTTTTTTGTGGTACGCGGGCCTCTCACAGCTGTGGCCTCTCCCATTGCGGAGCACAGGCTCCGGATGCGCAAGCTCAGTGGCCATGGCTCACGGGCCCAGCCACTCCACGGCATGTGGGATCCTCCTGGACCGGGGCACGAACCCGTGTCCCCTGCATCGGCAGGCGGACTCTCAACCACTGCGCCACCAGGGAAGCCCTCATGCCAGTATTTTTATCATTTACATGTAACATCCACTCTTCTAACTGATCACTTGAGGACCTAATCTGCATCGGATTTACTTTTATGGCTTCTAAATCCCTTACCGCCTCATGCAGAGTAAATAACTAGTGAACGTGTAAGTTAGAGTCACAAAGACCAGTGAACCCTAATGGGACTTTTCAAATAGTTTATTTTGAAGATAATATTGTATTTATTAAATTAACTAAAATAGATCATTGAGCAAATATTTTACATATAAATGTAAAGCACATAGGATTTTACATTTGATTCAGGGAGAGACCCCTACAGATAGCTATAATATAAGGTAGAAAAAATATACAGTCCAAAAGTGATTATAGGAATTCAAAAGGAGTGGCTAGAAGCATTAGTAAGAATTCATTGAATTCATGAGATGCAATTATACTGCATTGCAGGGGTAACTTTTAGAACAAAGCATTCATAAATCAACTCTCATAATAATATTAGCCAATACTTACTGAATACTAACTGTAGCAGACACTATGTGTATTGCACTGAAACTTCAAAACAGTCCCATCTTCAAGTATTATTGCTGTGTTCTTTTTACAAATGGGAAAACTGAGGCATAGCAAGGCAATGTCTGTCAAAGTCATACAACTAATAAAGAATAGATCCAGGATTGGACCCAGGGAGACTGGATTCAGAGCCTGTATTCTCCACCACCACACTGCAAAATTGAGAGTTCTACTTCACTATTTGCTGAACTGTTTCTAATATGTTTTTATTAAGTTCACTGGAATTTTGTTTTCTATTACTTTTTAAACTTATACCTGTTATTCTTTCATTTATTTCTGACCGACTCAATCTTTCACTTACAGTAACAAGTCCTCAGATTCTTTATCTGTGAAATAAAAGTTTGAACCTATATCAATAGTTCCCAAACAGTTCAAGAGCAATTCTTTCTTTCAAAATAAAAAAATCATGCAGACGTCTATAGTATAGTTGTTCACCTTTGCTTATTCATTCTCTTAGTTGTTGCTTGTTGTGAAATAGAAAAGTTTGCAATAAGTCTCAGGCTTTTGCAGCCCCCAGGAATCCACTGTGCTGGAATAATCTCTAAAGCCATTTATAGTGGAAATATTTGAGATTTTATATATTCTAGACTTTAGGTTCCTATCTCTCTAGTTTCTAATCTATCATTTCTCTCTGCCATGAGAAGGAACACTTATGCTTCCCTAATCTCTTAATCTTATATCAAGTTTTCTCTATTTTTCTTTCCCATAGTTTTCTTTCTCTAGTTTTCCCTTCTTCCTTGAGCTGCAATTCCTTAGTAAACAGTACAGCTTACTTTGCAGAACTCATAATTACCACTGGACCCTTGTGCATAGGAACTATGTCTAAAACATATGAGCTAAAACTTAGAATACAAAGTTACAGAATTTTAACTTGTTTTGTGAAAATAGAAAATAAAAGAAAGGTTTTGTATCAAGTTTTGGATGCAGTTTCCTGGTAGATTAAATTCTGAAATCAAATCTTTATCTCTATCTTCAGCATAGACTTAGCGAATTAGAAAATTAAGGACAAGTACTATATACACACAGAGGAACATTATCTCCTGTCCACGTCTATTTTTTACCTTCTTCTCATTTCTTCTTGACACTTTTGTCCAGTCTTTTCTCCAGTCCTTGAGAATTTAATCATAATGGTCTTGTCAATGCTTAATACTTTTATATAGTAGAAATATTAGAGAGATGCCAGCATAGAGTTATAGGTAATGTCATGCTTGGTACTGCTGGAGAGTGGGGCTCCAATTGTCAGATATCAGCAAGAAAATGTCAGCACCCACCCCATCTCCCCCAGCTATGCTCTCTGTTTTCCAGTATTCACATCTTTGGGATGAAAAACCAAAATAACACTGGAGATTTTAGGAGTGGGCATACTTTTCTGTTACGATGACCTTATGCTCAGCAGAATCAGTTCAGGCCAGCTGCTCCAGCAGAAGAATGCAAGGCCACATTTTTCAACGGCATTAATCCTTTAGCAGGTCCAAACCATTTCCTAATGAGGGCTTGCTCAAAACCACGCAGTAGCAGATGAAAGGTTGTGCATACTGTGCTTTCACAGGACTTTTGACCATCCCCCAGAGTTGGCCACTTGTTCCTTTGTGTCCCATGGAGCCTGCACACATGTTTATCACAGCACCTATATTTATTTATTCATATTTAATTAATTTATTTATTTATTTTATTTTTGGCTGCGTTGGGTCTTCGCTGCTCCGTGCGGGCTTTCTCTAGTTGCGGTGAGCAGGCTTCTCATTGCGGTGGCTTTTCTTGTGGAGCCACGAGTTCTAGGTGCGCGGGCTTCAGTAGTTGTTGCACACGGGCTTCAGTAGTTGCGGCTCACGGGCTCTAGAGCGCAGTCTCAGTTGCTGTGGTGCACAGGCTTAGTTGCTCTGTGGCATGTGGGATCTTCCCGGATCAGGGCTTGAACCCGTGTCCCCTGCATTGGCAGGCGGATTCTTAACCACTGCGCCACCAGGGAAGCGTCCAATTTCTTCTTTATATGGCTCTCTTCCCTTTCTTATTGGCCTTTGTACCCATAGCATCTAGTATATTGCCTGGCTCATGATAAATGCTTAATTAATATTTGTTGAGTGAAAACTCTGGAGTGAGAAGCGAGGAGTTACTGAAGTAATGGAGCCAAGTACTAAGTGAGGTAATAAACATGGAGTGATAGATGATGGGGGGATGGGATGGGGTGCAGTACAGGATAATCCTCTTAGGATATTTCAGACAGGGGAAAGGTATTGCCGGAAGTGTGGAGCAGGAATAGGCACGGCTCCAGCTGAGAAAGGCAGTGGAAGCTCGCCTGGCTGGCCCATCTGGGGAAATAAAGGAGAGTGAAGCTTGGACATACCAAAAATTTAGAGGCAATTGCTAGAAACTCCTGAAAGCTAGAATTAAGGACTTTAGATCTGATATGAAAACAATAAGGAGACTCTATAGTTCTTTGTTTTGGACAAAGAATGATCAAATAATATTTTAGAGTTTTATTCAAATAAATATGTTCTCATGTCAAAATTCATAGTATTAAACATCAGACTGTGAAATACTGATTTTAATCTGTGGGTCATCAGCTGATCCTGAAGTTCTCTTTCTTTCTCTTCTCATCCCACAGGTTGTTATTTTGTACTTTGACCCAAGCACATTTCGCTGCATTCTCCTAAGATGGGTCCGTCTTCTTGGTTTTGCTACTGTTTATGGAACTGTCACTCTCAAGCTTCACAGGTATATTATGTTTTATTAGTTTTCATTCCCATGGGAGGATCACAGTGTTTGGTTTAGCATGTAATTGCAAGCTCAGTCAGCCACTTAAATGGTTAAATTTCAGAAATTTAGATAGGAAGATGATATATATTTTTCATTTTCAAGACAATATTCTTCAGGATTCTCTAGGAAAGTCTTTAATACAATTGAATTTGAACAACATGCTTTAATAGAATGTGCCATTGGTTATGGAAAGGTTAATTCTGAATAAAAAATAAATTTAGCATGAATGTGAAACAGTATTTACTAGCTAAGAACAGGAAGAAATACAAAGACAATATAGCTGAAATAATAATCCAAGTCCAGAGCTACCAAAGAATCCTGTATAGTAGAATTCAGCAATATGCTTAGCTGACAAAAGCTATTCTCCTCCATTCCCGAGTTCCACGCCCCAGGGTAATCCCACTGATATTCTTTGGATGAATTTCCAAAAAATAGTATTCTTGGTTTCCCTCCTTAACCGGTAGGCTCCAGTGATTATCAGCCTTATAAATTGGAGAACACTGTAAATTCCCTTATACTTTAGTTTCAA
Organism: Mesoplodon mirus; assembly: GCF_964341445.2. Taxonomy (NCBI): domain Eukaryota; kingdom Metazoa; phylum Chordata; class Mammalia; order Artiodactyla; family Ziphiidae; genus Mesoplodon; species Mesoplodon mirus. The sequence goes on along the minus strand of NC_138979.1, from coordinate 10,692,230 downwards.
AATCACCTACTTCTAAGAAGTATATGATAAGTACTAAGAAGAAAGACGCAATAAAATAAATTACCTATCCAGACATGCTGGGGATAGCTGGAAGTGATTCCAGGGCTTTCCCGTGCCTCCTCTTGCCAAGTTTTCTAAGTGTAGTGGTGCCAAAGGGCATAGGAGATAAAGTATAAATCTCTCCTGCAGGATAACACCGTAGTTCTATAGAGGAAACCTTTTATGCTGATCAGCTTTAAAGCTGTTTTAATAGTCACAGTAAGCCATTCATATTTTCATGCTAACTTGACCATAAGTATTTCTCAATAAATGTATCTTGATATGACTCATAAAACAGTTTATCTTAGATGCCATAATATGTGTCATATTTGTCTTTAAATGCCACCCCTTCACCCTTTCTTGAAATGTGATCCTTATACTCTCCATTACACAAGCATCTCCATTTCTTTTACTATTTTTTTGTACTTATTTTAATAACTGGGAATGCTCCGGATTACCTTTTTGGAACATATGTAAATGTCTTTAACTCTCAAGATCCTTCCTTATATATGTCATATAGTACAAAGTTTATCGGACTGGACTTCAGGAGGTCCAGTTTAAATCTCAGTTTAGCCTAGGAAATCATAGCCCTCTATTTACCACAAAAAGAAATGATTAGACTAATCCCTAATGGTCTTTCTGAGGCTCACTTTGTTCTTTCCACATCACAGCACACTTTGCTCTTGGGCCCTGTTCTTTAAGTACTTTCCGGTTTCCATTCCTTACATGATAACTATTTTTCAGCTGGTGCTCGCTAAAGGAAATGAGAAATCATTGACAGCCTATAATGGACAGTAAGACTTCTGGAATTCCCAGAAGAATGGGTGGCCTCTTGAGACTTGAGAATGACCTCTCTCCCTACGAGTCTAGCCCTTAGCATCTATTGGGTCCTCTATTATATTATACAGTTTCCGTATATAATTATCTTCTTCATTTTTACCTAATTTACCTTCTCCTTGAAGTGAGGTCATTCACAAGTGAATCCCCAGCTCTTAGAACAATGAATGACACATGGCAGGTGCTTAATGCATAATAGTTGATAAGTGAATGAATGAAAATGTCAGATGCAGACTTGGAAGCTGCTTCCCACAGTTCCCTCCACACATAAAGCATTCCTATTTCCCTGAATCACTGTGCATTCTCAAGTGCCTGAAACAATGACACTGCGGTCTGTGAGGGGCTGTTTGTGGGACAAAAACACAGTATTAAATAACACTGAATCACAGAGTAGGAAAATTCCTTCCATTCAGGTTCTCTTTCTATCCCTCTGATTATTTCCAGGAGAAAAAATAGTTTGGAAATAGTAGGTCTTTAACACCTGCTGAACAGTTGCTAATTTTCCTTTACAACAAAGAGTGGATCAAGCTTCAGGCTCAGAGCTTCCCACTGCAATACTATCTAGATGAAATTTATTATCTTTATTTCACTGTATTTATTTTCTTTTTTTTTTTTTTTTTTTTTTTTTTTTCTGTACGTGGGCCTCTCACTGTTGTGGCCTCTCCTGTTGCGGAGCACAGGCTCCGGATGCGCAGGCTCAGCGGCCGTGGCTCACAGGCCCAGCCGCTCCGAGGCATGTGGGATCTTCCCGGACCGGGACACGAACCCATGTCCCCTGCATTGGCAGGCCGACTCTCAACCACTGCGCCACCAGGGAAGCCCACTGTATTTATTTTCATAGTTACATTCTATTTATGGATTATCTACCAGTTTTTCATTGAAAGTAGCAATATAAAATATTTTTCTTTAAAATATTTTAAAGATTTTTTTTTTATGTGGACCATTTTTAAAGTTTTATCAAATTTGTTGCAACACTGCTTTTGCTTTACGTTTTGGCTGCAAGGCATGTGGGATTTTAGCTCCCCGACCAGGGATCGAACCTGCACCCCCTGCATTGGAAGGTGAAGTCCCAACCACTGGACCGCCAGGGAATATTTTAAAGCAATAAATAGAAGTTGATTTAAAGAAAATATTAGTTGGTACACAGATACAGGCAGAAATCTTGAGGGTGGCATGATTGGGATTTGGGAAACTAGATTACTAGATTACTTCATCATTCTTTTCTTTATTTTAAAGACTGTAATTAAAACGATTTTCTCTCCGACTGTGTGTCTCTAGAAGTCATTGCAGTGAAGAATTACCTACTGAAGGCTTAAATCGAGTGGAAACTATTTCTAATTTAATGAGCTGAATTATTCTTATCCTGTCTGAACCATATGGCTGTATATTATATTGTTTTTCCATATTGTTTAAATTTAACTGATTCCAATATTGTTTAAGTCTATAAACTGAAGAATCAGCATCTCAGAGGAACGTGAGCAACCTGATGCAAGTGACTGGCTGAACCAGCTTTGTATTCCCCATCCTTGGTGCTGCATCTTGCCCATTTAATGTATTCAGATACTTGTTAAGTGAATGAATGGGTGGAAGGTTATAGTGAATGGAGCTGCAGGGATGTCTTTGGTTGATATCTCTTATAGTCCAGCAACGTGTTGTCCTCAAGAAAGGACTTTGAAGATTTTGTAGTAACATGATAGAGAGGAAAGACATAAATCTTTACAAATCCAAATTTGAATTTCAGTTCTGCCACTAATAACTTATACAACCAAGAAGAAATTATTTTAGCTTCTGAGAATCACTTCTCACCTCACCTGTAGAGTTGCTGTAAATCTTAAACATGATTGAAATATTTATAAAATATGTCAAGTAGGGGGTTTTGGTTACAAACCACAGACACTGAGGATGGCTAAATTAAGCAAAAAAAGGAATTGATTGGAAGGATATGGAGAAGGTCACAGACTTGAAGAGAAAGCTAAAGAACCAGGCTTTGTCAGACCTGACCGAAGGTAGCTTGAGGGATCCAGGTAGCCTGAGCTAAGGGATAAAGTCCCTTGAATGCTATATTCTCATTTTTATAAGAACTTAATTTTTTATTTCAAATTCGTTTTAAAAAGTAATACCTCGAGCTTCCCTGGTGGTGCAGTGGTTGAGAGTCTGCCTGCCGATGCAGGGGACACGGGTTCGTGCCCCAGTCCGGGAAGATCCCACATGCCGCGGAGCAGCTGGGCCCGTGAGCCATGGCCACTGAGCCTGCGCGTCCGGAGCCTGTGCTCCACAACGGGAGAGGCCACAACAGTGAGAGGCCTGCGTACCGCAAAAAAAAAAAAGTAATACCTCTCTAGGCAGAAAATTCTAAGGCAATTATCAGTACTGATAAATAAAGTGACTGTTGTAGTCCCTTGAGAATAGGATAAGCAGGAAACACCTGAGTTCTTGTTTTATTTCAGCCATTTCCCTCAAGACTTGGTAAAATTGTTTAACATTTCTTCTTCTCTTTCCTGATCTCTCACTGATCAATTTTAGTGTTTACAGAATTCCAGTAGCTCTGAAAACTTGAAGAAAATATGAAAAAGGAATAGGATCTCAGTCTGTCACTAGAAATGATACTGTTAGCCTAGGATGGGAACTTGAGGGTTTCATTCACTTTTGTCAAATCTTCCACCTTTTTCTTTAGTGGTCTCTCCCCACATTTGAGAGTCATACAGCCAAAGACTACCATACCAATCCAAAGGAAAATTGCAAGTCTTTTGTTTATTAACAGTGCAATACAGAGGTGTAACAAGTTAGGGGAGGGTGGTGAAAGTGGTCCAGTCCTTCAGGGAGGAGTATTTTATCACTGACATTGTTTAGAATCACCAGCACATGCTGATGATAAAAAACAGAACAGCTTTGAGTTGTCATTTTTATTGCCTTAAATTCTCTACAGACATTATTACCTGCACCCAGGGCAGACAAGTCCCACCGCCCCACCTCACTGGCAGGCCATTCATGCAATGCAATTTATTTGAACCTGAAACTGTTTGTTTCTCTTTGGAGAAAGAAAGAAGGGAGAATCGGACAGGTTTTAGCTGGCTCAATATGGATCATAAGGAAAAATAGAGCTGAAATAGGCAAAAATGAAGAAGTTTCATTTATAAAAAGAGTTTCCTTCAGTAACCATAGATATGTTTGACTTAGTACATTAATGATGTAGGACAGATCTAAACATCTGGCACGTCCATGCATGTGTGGGTTCACAGAATACTTGGTATAGGTTGGTTGGTTGGTCGTTGGTTGGTTTTAAGAAACCTGGAAAGGCAATATCTCTAGGCTCAGAAAATCTGAGTATATTATCAGGAGGAAAAATGAGGAACTGTTTTAAATGAAAGGGGGTAGAGAGAGATTAAGAAACTTAATGCTAGAAGAACATTTTCCTATTCCCTGTAATATGATTTCTGAAAACAAATTGCCTTTTCCTTTTTCTAAGGCTAATCAAGAAAAAACAAAAGACTTTTCTGTACTATATTTAAAACAAGTATTTAAGCAGGCTGCAAAAAAACCTTCTTCTGGCTCTGGCCTAGGGATTTTCATTTCATGCATTATTCAGTACTGCTCACTCTGGATACAGCGCAATTTGTAGCAGTTTTCTCTACTGCACTCATTAGCACCAAATATTTACACTTTGTGGGAACAGATAGATAGATAGATAGATAGATAGTTTTGTTTCCTAGTAAATTTTTTTATTGAAGTATGGTTGATTTACAGTGATGTATTAATTTCTGCTGTACAGCAAAGTGATTCAGTTATACATATCTACATTCTTTTTTATACTCTTTCCCATAATGGTTTATCACAGGATATTGAATATAATTCCCTGTGCTATACAGTAAGACCTTGCTGTTTATCCATTCTGTATATAATAGCTTACATCTGCTGACCCCTGCCTCCCACTCCACCCCTCCCACTATTAAATTTTGAAAGTCACTGGAAGATATTTATATTTATTTATTTTATGTATTCTTTTAAAGATATATAAAATACAGTAAGATACTTTAAATTTTTTAAAAGGCAAAAGGAAGAAAATCTTTTTATCCATTTTCCCAATGACTAATGATGTTGAGATTATTTTCAGGTGTTTATTGGTCATTTATACATCACTTTAGAGAAATGTCTATTCAGGGTCTTTGGCCTTTTTTTTTTTTTTTCCTGCAGTATGCGGGCCTCTCACTGTTGTGGCCTCTCCCGTTGCGGAGCACAGGCTCCGGACGTGCAAGCTCAGCGGCCATGGCTCACGGGCCCAGCCGCTCCGTGGCATGTGGGATCTTTCCGGACCGGGGAACGAACCCGTGTCCCCTGCATCTGCAGGCGGACTCTCAACCACTGCGCCACCAGGGAAGCCCTATTTTTTTTTAAAATAAATTTTTATTTATTTATTTTATTTTGGCTGTGTTGTGTCTTCGTTTCTGTGTGAGGGCTTTCTCTAGTTGCGGCGAGCAGGGGCCACTCTTCATTGCAGTGCGCGGGCCTCTGTTGTTGCGGAGCACAAGCACCAGACGCGCAGGCTCAGTAGTTGTGGCGCACGGGCTTAGTTGCTCCGCGGCATGTGGGATCTTCCCAGACCAGGGCCCGAACCCGTGTCCCTGCATTAGCAGGCAGATACTCAACCACTGCGCCACCAGGGAAGCCCCCTTTGGCCATTTTTTAATTGGGTTTTTTGTCTTTTTGTGTTGCATTGTATGAGTTCCTATATATTCTGGATCTGAGACCCTTATCAGATAAGTTATTTGAAAATATTTTCTCCGATTCTGTGGGTTTTCTTTTTTACTTTCTTGATGGTGTGCTTTGATGCACAGATTTTTTATTTTTATGCAGTTCAGTTTATCTATTTTTTTCTCTTGTTACATACGCCTTGGTATGATATTTAAGAAACCATTGCCTAATTTCAGATCAGGAAGATTTATACCTCTGTTTTGTTCTAAGCATTTTATAGTTTCAGTTCTTACATTTGGGTCTTTGGTTCATTTGGAATTAATTTTGTATATTATGTGAGGTAGAGGTCTAAATTCATTCTTCTGCATTTGGATATACACTTGTCCTTAGGACCATTTGTTTAAAAGATTTATTTTTTGGCCACTTGTGGGATCTTAGTTCCCTGACCAGGGATTGAACCCGAGGCCACGGCAGTGAAAGCACCTAGTCCTAACAACTGGACAGCCAGGGAACGCCCATTTTTATTGAATAGATTTTTTTAAGATCATTTTTTCTTTATTTAATGGTCTTGGCAGTGTTGTCAAAAATCAATTGACTGGAGATGTAGAGGTTTATTTCTAGATGATCAGTCTTATTCCATTGTTCTGTATGTCTACCATTATGCTAGTACCACACTGTTTTGTTAAATTGACTTGAACCTGTAGATCAATTTAGGGAATAATGCCGTCTTAGCAATATTAAGTCTTTCAATCCATGAACACAGAATGTCTTTCCATTTCTTTAGATCTTTTAAAATTTCTTTCAGTGATGTTGTATAGATTTCAGCATACACATCTTTTACCTCCTTGGTTAAATTTACCCCTAGGTATTTTTTTGATGCTATAGTAAATGGAGCTGTTTAGTCAATTTCATTGTCAGATAGCTCATCGCTAGTATATAAAGATAAAACTGATTTTTTAATGTTGAGCTTGTATCCTACAACTTCACTGAATGTGGTTTTTAGCTCAGATTGTGTGTGTGTGTGTGTGTGTGTGTGTTCTTTAGGGTTTTCCATATATAAGATCATGTCATCTACTAACAGAGACGGTTTTACTTCTCCCATTCCAATATGGATGCATTTTACTTCTTTTTCTTGACCAATTACTCTGGCTAAAACTTTTGGTACAATGACGGATAGAAGTGGTGAGAGCAGACATTCTTTCCTTGTTTCTGATATCAGAAGAGATAATCCGCAAGTTCCTTCTAGCTCTATATTTGACTTGCAACAGTCCTGTAACCCTTCCTTCTTCCTTTATTTTTTCGTCATTCTGCCTTATTCTATCTACTTACAATCAGGTCAAAAGAAAGGAAGATTAGTATGATATATGAGAGCACAAGCAGGTCACTGAAATGGACAAAAATACCCATATTTGGGAAGCTGAGTTGTGACTTTTCCTTCTTACAAATAGCAATAACTTAAGATAGTCACAACAGTTTTACTGAACTTCATTTCTGATAAATGTTAACAATCTATTTCTGCCTAGGTGCTGCCAATCCTTTTTAATATATACCTAACATCTACCCAGTGACCAAGAAGCAGCTTTAGGTTACTTCTGAAAATGAAATTTTAGAAATTGTTGAAAAGCTTAATAAACATGAGGGCTTGTGACCATTTAAAGCAAACTGAGAGGGAGTGACTTCAGCCCTTTTTGTGTTGTTCACTCTTAAAGCTCTTTTGTCAAGAATTGAGTGGCTTTATATTTGTAAAAGAAAATAACCACCTCCTACTTTTCATCAGAAAGCATTTATTCTCTGGAGTTTCTAAGAAAGTAGTAAAATGTATAGAAATTCAAGTCTAATGGAGAACTTCAAGACTTTAGGATTATTCCGATTAATTTAATAGAACAGAAGACTAGATCGCTTGAGGATGTATATGTTTATTCCCGTTTAGTACACAAAAAAAGATGCTGCTAAATCACAAACAGATGCAGATGTTCTGAAAATGGAAAACTTTCTATTACTAGAGGCTTTAACTTTTTGCGTCAGCATAACAAAAACTCAAAAATTTATCTGACAGTTTAGAGCAGTCAGCCCATTAGAAAGACACCTGCACCAGTCTTAAGCCTTTGGGGAAAAAAAGCTCTCAAACTATAGCCTTCATCCGAATTTACCTAACGGATTTGTTAAAATACAGATTTCTGGGCCCTAATCCCCAGAATTTCTGACATAGTAGTAGGTATGGATGGGACCCAAGAATTTGCATTTCTAACAAGTTTCCAGATGGTGTTGATGATAGTGGTTTGGGAACCACTAGCCCAGAGCAAGTGGCATCTCAAATGAGCCATGAAGAAATATGCAGGAATTAGCTAAATTAGGTGTTTGTATTGATGGAGGGAGGGGCAGTGCAGGAAGCTGAGGGCAAAGGTTCCGATAGAGGACACCTGCATATAGTCCCCAGGGACCCGCAGGACCCTAGGAAGGGAAGAATGGTGAGATGAGCATGCTGAAGCAAGGAGGAACCAATTTTTAAAGGCGTTTTACCATCATAAGGTAGCTAGGATTTGGGTGGAGAGCCACAGAAGGACTGTAAACAGGAGAGAGACATGATCAGAGTGCAGTTTAAGAAGATCATTGTGGCTTTAGCATGCAGTGTGGACTGAAGGTGGGCAAGACCAATAGGAGACTGGTTAGGAAATTACTGAAGACAGAGGTTGATGACCAGGAGCTGTATAATGGCAGTGAAAATGGAGAAAAATAGAAGGATTTGAAAGATATTTAAGAGGTAGAAATTAAGTTCATCATGCATTTGGTGTCTGGAATGTAAATGAGGGAGAAGTATCAAAGTTCATTCCTAGGTTTCTGCTTTGAGCAATTAACTGGTACTGGTCATTGAGACAGGTAACACAGTGGGTTAGAGGAGAGAGGAGTGGAGAGAGTGACGATTGTATTTGGGGAACCTGTTGATGTCCCATAGGTCACTGAGTATACAGACCTTGAGCTCAGGAGAGCGATCTAAACCGGAGTTACAGATTTGGGACTTGCCAGCATGTACGTAATTGAAGCAGAATTGTGGATGGAATTTCCCAGGTATAATCTGTAGAGCAAGAATAGAAGGTGACTAAGTTTAGGAGATCCTTGAGGAACACTATTATTTAAGGGGAAGACTGAGGCAGAGGACTCTGTGACGGAGACTAAAAAGCTGCTGACAGAGGAGTAGGCAGAGAATCAAGAGAACGTGACATAATGGAAGCCAAGTGCCTCCGCCACGCCAAAAGCTGGAGAGAGATCAAGTTAAATAAGGAGTAACAATATCAATTAGATATTTAAAGCAGATAATCAATAACCTAAGTACAAGTCCTTACAGTGGAATTTTATGAGCTCAAACTAGAAATGTGGAACGTGAAAAAGTAGAGGCAGACATATAGTGACAGCCAATTCCTGGGTTCCCCCCCCTTTTTTATCATTTTAACATGATTTCTATGAATTTATCTACTATTAATAATGAGAACTGAATATATACTTTAAATATACCTTTTTATATTAAATTCTGGAAATTTTTTGCAGTCCTCTTGTATACATTACTGCTTTCCTTTAGAATAGTGAAACCTTCTGAACAGATGGTAGCTTAAAAATTTATCTGTGAAAAAAATAGTAGGAAAAATAATCGATATAAGTTTAATGATTGCATTTTTTCTACAGCTGTATTTCATATAAATGCGTGTCTAAGGATTTCATTTTTAGAACTTGGTTTCTAGGCAGTGAACCCTACACTAACAAGAGCTCATTTTTTAAAGATATAGCAGAATTTTCTCATTTTATTTTAAGGCAGTCCTAGAAAAATGCATGTTATTCCATTTTACAAAAACCAATATCCTGAAATGCTTAGATTGCCGTGCAGAGTTGTGTTATTGTATTTTCTAGTGTTTGAAAGCTAGTAAAAGCAGTAACAGGAGACTCATGAGGGCTCTGCTTTGGCTTTTCCTCTCTGGAAATGAGATTTGGGGATCTATGACAAAACTTGAGTTCTCAGATTTTACAATAAATACCCATGGGGTCATCTGGAAAGCATGAAAATTTCTGATAATTTAGAAGTTGGATTTCTTGATTAAAAGATTACCATACTGGGATCATGTAGATTTCCTCTGCAAATGACAAACTCATCTGGTTAAGAAGTATTTTAAAGATAGTTATTTTAAAAATTCAATATTTCCTCTCATTGAGGTTTAGAGTTTCTATGTGAAAATCTTCAAGTATCAGAAAAATAAATGATTTCCCACATATTGGCCATGGAAAGAAAATATAAATCATAACTATTTTTCTCTGAAGCAATGGTTCTCAACCCAATGAAACCCTTCGCAGTAACTTGAAAAATCCCTAGGAGTCCCTGTGGGTTGAAAAAAAAACTTCCCCTCTTGCCAAACATTTCCACCCACTGTCCCTCAAAGACAACTTACATTTCCCTGCTTTGTACTTTGTTATGTGATTCCCTTCAGCTAGAATGTCTCCTTATATCTTCTCCAGTTTCCTCCATTTCTACCTGCTGATATCCATCAAGACCCAGACCAAATAGCACCTATTCTATTAGGGTCCTGGACTTACCAACTACACACAACAACATATAATATATGCTGTTTTATATGGTAGCTATTTACATACTTATTTCTAGTTAGATTGTAAGCTTCTGGAAGACAGGAATCATATCTTATGCCTTCCATGTTGCCTAGTATGATACCTCGCATATGGTTGTCACTACGTAAACCTTTGTTCATTATAATTACATTTCAGATATTCAAATATAGTCAAGCTAGAATTTGGAACAATTCTCTCTTTTTCTTTGGGCGCTAGCCAAAATATAGAAGACCAGAAAAATGGTTCAGATTCCCTCTTTTGAGATCCTAATCATTCAAAACTTAGAATTCATCCAGGTACAACCAGAAACAATTACGTGCACATAGTGGCTACAGGTTTCTCCTACAAAAAATAAGATTGGCACTGGCAAAAATATTCGTTTTCTGAGAAATTTCTCTTATTCCTAGGATAGAGTTTTTGAATCTTGATCTGCTGATTATAGTAGAAGCCTTCTTAATGGATGAGTGATTGGTCAATTAATAAAATTTTTTAAAGTAGAAAGGGGTTAAAGAAGTGTATAGATACTGTAATTTAAGATACAAATAATCATTCACCAATATTTTTGAAGTAAGTCCTCTTCTTTGACTGTGGATCTAATTGTTCCCTTTGTAGCATAAATGACTGCAATATATTATCTATTGTTCATAGTTTGGGTTCTTTAAGTAGGAGTGAGAATCTAAAGAGTTTTTGTTTGTTATTTTGAGGTAATCTAAGTGTAGACTCCTGGATTTTGGTTTGTTGACCACCGCAATATATTAAAATTTTCCTTACTTTCCCCTAAGTTAACCGTTTCTTTTAGTGACTCACCTTTATGGAGTCCTTCCAAAGCATTCAAAATAGAATTTTGTACAAATGTCTCCTTTGCTTACACAGTCAATTTAGTTAAATTATTATAAAATGATAACAAATACTCTTTTATCACGTACATGTGGAATCTAAAAAATAAAACAAACGAATGTATATAACAAAACAGAAACAGACTCACAGATACAGAGAACAAACTAGTGGTTACCAGTGGGGAAAAGGAAGAGGGGAGGGGTAAGTTAGGGGCATGGGATAAGTGATATAGACTACTATGTATAAAATAGAGAAGCAACAAGGATATATTGTGCAGCACAGGGAAATATAACCATTATTTTATAATAACTTTAAATGGAGTGTGATCTATAAAATATTGAATCACTATGTTGTATGCCTGAAACTAATATAATATTACAAATCAACTATCAGCTATCAAGAAAAAAAGATGATAGCGGGCATAATCTGGGGACAAGTACAACTGATTCTTAACAAGTAGCAGTTCAGCTAGTTGGAGCAAAAGTGTCTGAGGCATACTGGAGAGAGGCACTGTGTTCGCTGCCAGTACTAGTGTTCAGCATGACACGGGCCATACTCAGTATGTTTCACCCAGGGAATGGAAAGTAACTGCTAATCTGGTGAACCACAGATCTTCCTTGACTTTCAGTGGAGTTATGTCCAGGTAAACCCATTGTAGATTGAGAATATCGTAAAGTCGAGGATGCATTCAGTACATCTAACATCATAGCCTAGGCCAGCCTACCTTATCCATGCTCAGAACACTTACATTGGCCTCCACTTGGGCAAAATCATCTAACACAAAGTCTATTTTATAATAAAGTGTTGAATATCTCATGTAATTTATTGAATACTGTACTGAAAGTGAAAAACAGAATGGTCGAATGAGTACAGCATGGTTGTAAGTGGGTCAGTTGTTTACCCTTGTGATCGTGTGGCTGCCTGGAAGCTGCAGCATCAAGAGAGAATATCGTACCACATATCACTAGCCCCGTAAAAGATCAAAATTCAAACTCGAAGTACAGTTTCTACTGAATGCTTATCACTTTATGCCATCATAAAATCAAAATATCGTTAAGTCGAACCATCTTAAGTTGGGGACTATCTGTAGTTAAATGGTGAGTAAAGTGATCTTCTTTTGTACTCTTATACTAATACCTTTCTCACATTGTTCCACATAAAAATTGAGGATAAGTATTTTATTCAGAATTAAGTAACTTCATGCTGTGTGTTAGGTGAAGGACAGTGGGGTTAAAGATATGCAGGGGGGAAGGATAAATAAGAATCTGCTAGAAAATAACTTTCTTTACTGGATGTGTTGTGTTAATTTGGAAGAGCTATCAAAGCCCAGCATTGAGAGAAAAAATAGTAAAATACATCTAGGTTATTTCAGGTGTGTATGTTTCATTTCCATATTTATAATGACTTTTATGAATAGTGCATATGAATATTTCATTTAAAATGTTGAAAGAATCACACAGAGGAGGAAATAGAAAAGTTGGGAAGATGAATTCATTTTTGCCTTTTGGGAATTGATTATGGATACCCTTATAGTATCATAAACCACTCATGGTAGTTTATGTCAAGCCACAGTATTGTGACCTAAAATATCAGAATGAGAATGGGGAGTTAAAATCAACTAAGAATATTTTGGAGATGAAATTAAAGAAAGGATGGCTGGAAAGATCCCTACAGTAAGGTTGGATTTTATCTTCACACCATTTTTAGAGATGGAACAGTTCTTAGATATCATGTAATCCAGTAGGTCTCAACTCTGGCTGTGCATTTGAGTCATATATACAGAAAAAAAACCCCAAATTTTAAAAATTGCTACATTTCTTATAGGTCATATCCTCTTCCTTAATGCAGTAATCTTATTCAGGGGTATTTAAATACCCTTCTTATTGTTTTTGTACTTATTTTTGGTAATGTGACAAAATGACTATAAAGGGAGGCTATATAAAATGATTTTCAGAAAATACCTTTTATAACATTCTACTGTAAAAAAAAAATCTGGTTTAAGGAAGTCTTTGACTTAGTATAATATTGTAAAACCCAACTACTCACTTTTAGGACTATTTTTTGATCCCTCAGAAACCCTGTTTGAGCAATGTTTGCTTGTGGATCTTTCTAAGGTCCTGAGAATTTTCCTTGAAATATTAAAACATACTCAAAAGAATTCCATCCTACACAAATCTGTTGACTCACTGACCCCTAATGCAGGATATTTGTTCTGCTAGTGGAAGGTAAACTAGAATGAAATTCAGTAAAAGTATAGGCAACACTGTTGTTTTTTTTTTATGTTAAAACTCTGCCTAAGAAGGTTTGGGTTGGTTATATTTCACCTAGAAAAATGAGATATTTTAGAATTTTACTTTCTGGTTGTTAGGTTTTCCTTCACATTTTGATGTCTTGCTTTTCCAGGGTTTTGAAGGTGTTTCTTTCACGAACAGCCCAACGGATTCCATACATGACCGGTGGGCGGGTCATGAGGATGCTAGCAGTAATACTCCTGGTAGTGTTTTGGTTTCTCATTGGCTGGACTTCATCTGTTTGCCAGAATTTGGAAAGGCAGATTTCACTCATTGGCCAAGGGCAAACATCAGATCACCTCATCTTCAATATGTGCCTCGTTGAGCGCTGGGATTACATGACAGCAGTTGGTATGTGATCACTTGCTTTGTGCAATTTTGTCCTTTGCCCACTAGCATTAAAATGGACTTCGTTAGAAGCCTTGCCAAGCCCTTTCACAAACCCTAAAGGAATTTCACCTAATATGGTTTTGGTGAAACAATATTATGAAAAGATAATCATGACATGTGGAATGCAAACTTTTTCTGAAGAGTTTCCATCTTTTTCAAAGGTGTGTAGCTTTGTTCAGAAAATGTAATCAAGAAGGAGAAATACAGTCAGTAAAGGCAACTTCTTTGTACAGAGAGACTTTCTGCTTTCCGTCCTATCAGTGTGTCCCTATTTGGCTAACAGTAGCTGTTCTCTTGACTTATTTCTTTAGCTGGGAGGAAAAAGGAAACGTACTGGTATTTTATATAGTTTTGGTCCTATGATATATCAGACTTGGTATCTAGAGCACTTTGGGCAAAATTTCTAATTTATCTTTCCTCTAAAGATAATTTATTGGGAATTCTCTGGAGGTCCAGTATTATACAAACACAAAGCCATGCTCCTTGGAGATAGTAAATTATGTGACTGAGAAACTGGAGAACTTGGAAGAATCCCATGATGAGTTGGGCCAAAAACAGATTATTTTTCTGGTAGCTCAGTTTTTTGAAAAATGAGGAAGAGAAAAATCCATAGGAATTTTTCTGTTGTTAATATTGGGCTATTTTAAACTAAGCCTCCAAAAATACAAAAACCCTTTATTATTTTGTTGTCATTCCCCTCAGTCAACCAGGGACACATCTTAATTTTATTTGGCAAAAATAAACCCATGAATTTAATTCCCATTTTCTGTCTCCCCCATATTTGGCAATTGTTCGTTGAATGTTCACATTTACTATTTTGCTAGAAGCTAATGTGTATTTAGTTTACAATTTAAATGGAATATTTTTCTGGATAAGACATTTTAGGAGTCTTATAGGCCTGATATCTGTAATAATAAAGCAATGTGGGTACGTAAAGGGAATTGTTATAATGATAATATATAAAGTCAATCATCATTGTTTTGATCAATATCAAAGAAGATATCAGTAGTTTCGTATCAGGAGATATCAATATCAGTATCAGAAGATAAAGCATAGAACTAAGGTAAGAAGCAATTCCAATTCTGACTTTAGTCTGGATATGAAAATTAAACAAATTGTATAGATATAAAATTTCTACTTAATAGAAACCTATAACATTATTTTACGTTCTTCAATCCAAGTTAACCAAACTAGGGAAAATCATTTCCCAGTATTACTATGAAGAAAAGCCCATTATATTTCTTTTATGTTTTACAAAGACTATAATACTCAAATTCATAATGAGGCATCATTGGGTAGGCAATGAGCAAGCGGAAATGCGCCCAAGAATTTGCACTTGTAACAGGTTCCCAGGCAACGCTTTTGCTCCTGGTCCTGAAACCGCACTTTGAGAAGCACTGCTCTAAGTCTTTCTCCATTCTAATGATTCCAACTCCACAATCCCTGAACTTGGGGGTGAGGTGGGGGTGGGGGTATGTGTGTGTGTGTATCTCCTAAAAGCAATCTATTAATAGATTGAATTTATTGATTTATCGCATCACTTTCTGGTTCTCCAGATTCCTTTAACAGGTTTTTAAGACTCCCATCTCCCCCAAAATGCCCTAACTGTAAAAAAAAAAAAAAAAAAAAAAAGACTCACAATAAATGTAACCATCCAGCATTATTTACAATGTATTTCAGCATTACCCTCTTTTCCAGTTAGGCATTTCCTTCGTGCTTCACACAATTCCCACCCACCTCCACCACTGTTCCTATCAAAGGAAATGTTCTCTATACCTCTTTACAATATTCTAAACTTTACCATGCCTCAAAGAACTTCTCTTTTATAAAGATTCCTGGGTTCAGGTCCGAGTGGTTGTCTTCCTTTATTGAACTGCCATTGTACCAAGAGTCTTTACCACCTAATTTTGCTTTTTAATAATTTTTAACAATTCTCACTTATCTATGTAAACCAATAGTAAACTACCTGATGAGAGGAATAAGGCCTTTATATATTTTATATCTCCCGTAAAGTGTTCAACACCTTACTAGAGACATTATAGGTATTCAGTGGATCTTGTTTATCATATAAAATTCTTACTTATATATAAAGAAAGTTTATGTAAAATAAATTGCAGGTTACTGTCAGTTATGTGTTCCTCCTTATTTCTATATAGAAATCACAGATGTGACCTTCTTTAGAGTGTAAAATACTGGAAAATAAAAGACTAATGATAGGGTGCAGATCAAGAGGTAAGAAGTTAAATGTTTGCTGGTGGTGTTTTTGCTGTCTTCCAGTCATTGTTTTTGTCCTGTAAACTACTGCAACACCTTAGTTTCAAAAATTACACTTTTCTTGCAGTAACACAATTCTGTAAAGAAAAGTCAAGACACGTGACTTAACAACAGGAACAAATATTTGAAATTAGGACCATCTTGAAAACTCAGAGACATGTGGTTGCTATAAACTTTTTTTCACACTGCCCTACAGCAATTTCATTTATTTCTCTTTATGTGGTATTAGATATTCCATATTTAACCTCTCTTAATTTAATGTTTGCTAATGTGTAACATATGCCTCTTTTCAGTCCTCTTTATACATTTCTATAACTACCATGTTTACCATTGGATTTTTTTTATATCCAGGCTGTTATTCAAGAATAAATTCATGTATCTTCAGTCAGCCAGAAAGAAACATGTACTGAAAGCTAAATTATTCCCCGTTTCCTAAACAGAAATGTTTCTATGCAGGGGGAAGGATGTGGAGAGGCTGGAGATAGGTTTTACCTTAAAGTTGTTGTGAAAAATCTTTGTCAAGAAGCTTAGTGTCAGAAGTCAATTTAGAAAAAAAAGGAAAAGTGATGGTTAATTTATTGATAAACATGTGTTCTGGATCAGAAACAATCTATTTTTTTAAAAAATGCAAAATAACCATTTGAAAGAGTGTGATACTAGCTTTCCCACTGAAGTAGAAATCCAGTTAGAAATATGAGCCATAAATTTAAAGAATGGGTCCTTTCTATTTTTGCTTACTGCATGGGTCTGCTCAGACCTGCCCAGGTAGGTGATTTTCCTACCACAGGTGTTTCAGAAGGAGGAATCAGGTATAGAAAACTACTTGGAAAAACCTCTCAACCTCTATGAGCCTCAGTTTCTTCTTTGAGGAAATATCTGAAAACTAAAATAGGAAATATTTCAAAACATAGAAATGGAAGAAAAATGACTTTCAGAATCCCATTATTATTTATGTCTGTTTATAATTCTCAATAATCATTGTTTGTCCTATATTAAAAAACGTGAAGTAAACTTTAATGGAAAGCAAATAAAGATATTTCTAAACATTGCGACTGGGAAAGACAGGTGAACATTGGCCAGGGTGAGAAACACTTTACAGGCCCAGTAGTCTGTTTTTTTAAAAAAAGATTTTATTTTATCTCTTGGAAAGAGAACCTCAAAATTTGGATGTTCCAGAATATTTCTAGATCAGATTAGAATTCCTGGAAAAACTTAAGCTGCCATACTTCTTTGAAAATCGTCTACATCTATAATAAAGATAATACCGCAGTACTTATCCTAGTCATCTTTATATGACTCAGCACTTCTCTAAGCGTGTTTCAGTATCTTATTTGTAGCTCACTGAAGGCAAAAGGAAGGATTCTCACATCTGTTCACTCTCTTTCCTCTCTCAACCTAGTAGCTAGCTATCTGTTCTTCACAACATCGCCTGGATGGTTCACCCTATATCCCTAGTACCTAACAAAGTATCTGTCAGTTGTAGGCTCTCGAGAAATATTTGCTGAATGAACAAAGAAGGAGCTCAGTTCCCTTTATTGTGTAATATTTTCTATGGTCAGGGTTAGACCAGTGTGAGGAGACACATTAAAGCTAAAAATCCAGGAGTTACACAATTGTACCCAAATCAATTTTAACGGTAAAGTGTATGTTCAGATTGGGGAAGGTGTTTTTGAGCAAATTATATAAACTAAAATCACAGTCCCCAACCCTATTATGAAATTTGACCTCTGACTTATCCAAACTATCCAGTCAAAATAAGAGCTTGGTACAAATTTGGCATGACAAATCAGAATTGTAATTTTTAAAATACTGCATAGTGCATTTACAAATATTGAAGTAGAATAAAACTGATTTGCTTTTGATAAAAATTTTTATTATTTCACCATTCTCCTAGAGCTGTGTAAAGAATAAAGGAGTTGGGATGGGCAAACATTCCCCTAAATTAATGGAGAAAGCCAATAACTATCCCAAGTCATACTCATTTTGAAAAAAGTTGGTAGTAGGATTATGAGGTTTTTTTTCTGAATCTGTGTATGCCAGTTAGTGAATTGGTAGTCAGCTATTCATGTTCAGGATTTTTCACAATAGCAATCAAATTTATCATGGTTAAAAAGTTAAAACTTCATTACCCTGTGAGTTTTCTAGTTGGTTGGTACAAACTGACAAATGATTGGAACTGACTTCTCATGTCTGAATTACCTTCCTGATGTCACAAGACCACACCTTTACACCTAGATTTAGAGCTTGCGGCCAAGGTCCTCCAATATATAGCTTCCAAGTGTGGAATACATAAATTCGATAGCAGAGGTGGTAACACAGTGGAGTTCATTCTTCTGTATACTTAGTTGGTTAGCTGTCAATTTCTGACTACATGTTCAGAACATAGACAACATACTGAACCAGCACCAGTGACCAAGGTAAGTTAGAGTAAGTGGGCAGATTCTTACCTTTCCTACGAGAAAAAGCAACAGCTCTGCAAAAAGTTGACTGCTGAGGGGTGGCAACCTCAATGACATTTAGAATTTCTGCTCCATGGCTAAATCTCTGGGTCAAACTTTAGTTCAGATCTAGGCAAGCACTGAAATGTTTTCTTGATTTCTTTCAGAAGTTAGGTGGTGATAATCTAATGTGATTAAAAGTGGACATAATTGAGAATAAAGCTATTTTGCTGCCTTCCTTAACCAGCACAAGAAGATATACAAAAAGCTCGATCCAGGCTTCTCTTTATCTTCTATTATTATTTGTATCTTTCTGTATCTCTGATATGGCCTAACTCTTCTCAACTGCATTTACATGTTCTAATAACTATCCCTCGACAAGGACTGTTTTATAAATTAGGATCTTCCCCCACCTCTTCCTGGTTGTGAAAAGTCCACCAGTATATGAGGTATCTCATGGTTCCGAAAACCCCTTAGAGCTTGACATCCCTTGCTTTATGTTTTATTCACCAAGTTTGCAAAAAGACATAGAGAGAAATCTAAGCAGTGATTAAACAGGTGTGATAAGCTTGGGTTCACATATTCCACTTGGGAATTTTAGAAGATTTGGTTGCTTTCAGAGAATTCCAACATTGATTTCCTTACTGTTCAAAAGTACTCATTTATTTCCATGAAATTTCACATGGAATGTTTTCACCACAGAAAATATAGTCTTTTCTCTTCTTCATTAACATGCTCTTTTTTGTTCTCCTCTTTCCTGGTATAATATTTTAAACACGAAAAACAGACAATGTGTTCAGTAATTTAATTAGTTGTACACCAGTGTTTAGAAGGAACTGAGAAGAATACAGTAACTCTTACTGGGTTATATAGGGAAATTCTAAAATAGCAATTGTTTCTAAGGATTAAGATACTTAATCACCCCAGAAGATTAGGCTATGTTGTGACAGGTGAAATGTGATATAAGCACCCTCTAATGAGTATTGGGGAAAATAGATTAGACTTCCTCTCCATCTGACTTAGATTAATGTTCATGATTTAGGATCATTTACATACATCTTTTTTTATTCTAATGTACCATATGCCTTAATCCACGCTGCATCATTGGTTACCATTTTAAAAATGTATTTTTAATTTTCAATCAAAGGATAAAAGCTTGACCGCTTTGACAGGCTTGGGCTATGTCATGAGAAACTCACACATACTTTCTGAAGGTCTTGCTTGAGTGTTTTTAGAACGAGTCAAGTGGAGGTTATTTTCCTTTCTTATCTATATACTACATCTTCTGAAAAATATTTTACTTCTTTGAAGAGTATTTATTTGATGCTAAAGGTCTGAGAGAAAGGATAAATTAATTAATTTTTGTTCCATAATTTTATCCTTACAGTGCCGTTTTTATTCCTGGAAGTGAAAGGAATTTTGTGATGGGGTCAGGACTGTCTTGGGACAGTCACCCCCACTACAGTCATTTTAAAACCACTCAAGCTAGCCCTTCAAAAGTACATGTGAGTTTCTAGTGATGTCGCCCAAGCAAAGGCAATTCTCAATGCCATCAGTCTTCCATAAAGGATTGAAATTTTAAAATACATTTTTAAAGTGGTAACAAATAACCCCAATTCCAACTCCCACCTCAAACACACAGGCAAGTGGCAGGGAGAGAGAAATGGAAGGGACATTCCTGGGAGACCCAGCCTGCTGCCCTGACCTTGACCTTGTGCCCTCAGAGGCCCTGATCTCATCCTGTCCCTCTGTTCTGTCTCTTCTTGCATTCATGACCTTTAATGTGTGTCCATAAGCTTGGAAGAACCTTGGGTTCACTACATTTCTGTCACCCCACCTCAAACTTTAAAGATCTCAAGCACATGCCAGAGAGAAGGGAAAGTACACTTCCTGTCCCTTCCCCAGTCCAGTGGAGCTTGTGAAAAACTTGACCCCAGGTCTAGAGCTCTGTGAAAGGGAGCAGTAAAGAAAACCCAACCTGCAAATGTACTCAGGGCAGTTCTGCCTAGAGCTCCCAGCAGTGAGTGGGGAAGAGGATAGGACAGTTAAGTTGCTGTATGAACTGTAAAGTTTGTTTGATTAACAACAGTGTTCCTTAGTATCACCACACAGTGTCTCTGACCCAAACTTGAAATTTCAGCATTCAGAATTCTGCCCCAGTCATTTTTAAAGGAACCAAGTGTAGATAATGTACAAAATGCATTCAGCATAGCACCTGGCACATTCAACAGATGTTAGCTATGAAGTCAGACGAAATAAGGGACAAAAAGTACTTTTGAGTAGAACCCTTTTAACTACCACTGGCTAATTCTAATTAGTATATTAGTTGTTTAAAACACAAACAATTGTTGCTTGGAAAAATGTTTATTTTCTTCAGTAGTATAAAAATACTTCCAAGGATTCTGTCCACCTCTGTCAGTAATAAAGCAAAAGAAAGTCTCAGTCGAAGGATGTAATTTAGGGAACCCTGGTCAGGAACCAGGAGACCTGGGATCCAGGCCCTGTTCTGCTGTCTTCACTATGAGTCAGCAGGGATGGAGCTAGCTTCTCCATGGGCGTATCCTACTGCCCAGCTCTGCCCATCCCTGTGACTTGCTGCTCCCAGGAGCTGAGAAGGGAGCAGACATTCTGGCCCCTGATGTCCTAGTTGTGAAATACACTGCAACATCCATCTTCTCCATGCTTCTCAGGTGAACAAACTGACTTCACCACAACCAGGATAACTGCAATTCACCAAGCAACACTTTCACGGCCACATGCACACTGAAAAATGTACCCGCGGACCACGTGGTCTCACAAAGTCACTTCACCCTTTAAGATTCTACCAGGAGTATCATTCTCATGGTTTTCATCATTGTACGTCTCATAACTGTCTTTATTTTAACCAAAGAAAAGGCAGAAAGCCTCCAGAATATCAAGGCTTCTGTTTGCAGTCAAACCCTGGAATGATAGAATTTGAGCTGTTCTCAAGCATTATTGAAGTTGTTTGACTTAATACTTAACCATAACTTCTATGCAGCCCACTATACTATTAGAATAAAAGCAGAGTAAGTTTCCTTTGACCATAAATTTTCTAAGTGGATAGGATTTAGAGAAAAACAGAAGGTGACATTAAAAGACACACTTGGAAAATGAAACCTAAATGCTTCCTGTATGTATTTATATGTGCCATGTAAGCTAATTTTTAAACAGGCTAAGAGGCATAAAATGTTATTAAATACAAAATGCCTTTGCAACATGGCAAAGCAGGGGACCACAGCTTGAGAGATATTTGTACTTTGACGTTGTGTTTCTCTCAGCCCTTGTGGGTGTTCTAAAATCATAGATCTGGGACATCTTCAGTGGCAAAGAACTGATATTAATTCTCACTTCTTTGCTTGACCCAGGCCTTTGGAAAGATAACTTGAAATTACTTTCATTATGGCATATTAATTTTTTAAAAGCTATGGTAGTTAACTTTTAAACTAAGTGTTATTCCTTATAGATTAAAAATAGAATACCTCAGTTTTCTGAAAGCCCTATTTGAATCTTTAAATATGAATGCAATTCCCTTTTTAACTATACCCATGCCTCCCATCAAAATCATTTACCACCAGAAATTATTTTTTAAAGCAGAAGCAGAGCACATATTTCAACTCCCATGTAATAACACTGCAAAATTTGGTAACATCTGCATATTTTCTTTACTAATTGCAGTGTTAGTCCAAAGTTAATTACATTTTTTTTCAGCCAGAGCATATTGTTTGATATTGCTAATGAAATGATTTTAATGTTCAGCTTAGCTATTAGGAGGAATCTTATTTTGTCTTATATTTTTAAATGTAATTCTCCATTGTAGCACACTAATTAACCTGATCACTACTTTTCTTAAAAAACTTCAGTATAACGTTATATGAAAACACTGCAATAGGTGGCAGGGGATAGTGTTTTCATAATTCAGCTACATGTGAATCCTTCAATTACAGTATATTTTTGTACTAGCATTGTTTAATAATATTTTTTGGTTCTGAAGAACCTAGGGGCAGGGCAGGAATAAAGACGCAGACGTAGAGAATGGACTTAAGGACATGGGGAGGGGGAAGGGTAAGCTGGGACAAAGTGAGAGAGTGGCATGGACATATATACACTACCAAATGTAAAACAGATAGCTAGTGGGAAGCAGCCGCATAGCACGGGGAGGTCAGCTCGGTGCTTTGTGACCACCTAGAGGGGTGGGATAGGGAGGGTGGGAGGGAGACGCAAGAGGGAGGAGATATAGGGATATATGTATATGTAGCTGATTCACTTTGTTATAAAGCAGAAACTAACACACCATGGGAAAGCAATTACACTCCAATAAAGATGTTAAAAAAATAATAATACTTTTGCATTCATCATTCTTGTGTGCCAAGCACAGTACCACACACCTAGCGGTCTATCAGTAAGTAGCAATTGCCACTATTAATAATAATGCCAGTATGATCTTTAGATCGTGTATATAGATGGATCATGTATATAGATGTTAGATTGATCTAGACAGCCATCAGTGTTAGATAGAGTGGTAAGGTAACAGAAAGCCTACATCTCTAATGACGTGAAACTGATATCATTTATATTCATTCAATTCAACACATATTTATTAAATCTTATCCATGTGTGATCAGTACTGTTGCTATCATCTATGTGGGCAAAGACAGAAAAAATAAATGAAAGACTCAATTCTTGCCCTGAAGAAGGTCATCACAGTCGGGGCTCAAGACTCCATGAACAATTTTCTCCCAATTATATATTGTGTGGCATTATTAGTCTCTGCATTGTGTAGTATAGATAGTTAAAAATTGTAAGAGATTAGAGGAAGGAAACTTCAGTGTAAGTTAGAATCAATTTAGGTGGCCTTGTGATGGAGGGTGGGACCTGAATCAGACATTGAAAAATTGGTTAATGTTTAGGAATGTGGGTGAGAGGAGATTTCATATGTGAGCAATAACATGAACAAAGACTCAGAAGCAAGAAGAATCTTTGGAGTGTTCAGAGGACAGTGCGTCTTCCTGGGTCAGCTCCGAGTTCATGATGGGGAGCTTTGGGAGATTGTGTTGGATGCATAACATGAGGTCATAGAGGGCAAGGAGTAAAACAGTAGTGAGCTACTGAAGATTTCTAAATGAAGATGCATGCAGCTCCTCACAAAAGGCCAACCTGAGGGCCAGAGACTAGACAAGATGTCAGAGTCTAAGAAATATACAAGCACAAAAGAATAAGGCCAAGCAATGGGACAGCTAACAGGAAGCCTGGGTGGCAAGAAAGTCTTGAAACTTGAAATATCTCTGCCCTAGCAGGAACCCCTGTAGTCTTCCTTTGGGAGCAGGAATTATTCCAGGGTCCTAAGTGGGTGTGAGTGAATCTTCTCATGGAAATACGAATCAGGTAACCCAAATGGAGTGGCAGAGATTTGGACAAATCCTGATATGTTCAAAATGGAGCTTCAGAAAAATGAACTTGTCACTGTTATGAAGAATGAATGAATAAAGGGTGAATCCAGGTTTAGGTGGGACAGTTGATACATAATTGTAACAAAGGAGTAAACTGGTAGGAGCTTAGGCAAGGATTGCAACTGTGGACATTGAGAGAAGTGATACACATGAAAAGTAACTCAGAGTGGAAATGTGTCAGTGAAAGGTGGCACTGAGATTTCAAACCTGAGTGAAGAGGCAATAGTAGTAGCAGGGACAGAAGTACAGCCTTAGGAAAGAAAGTTACACACGAACACGTCAGTATTTCCCGATCCCGTAGAGCTCAGCTGGAAAGAGCATTCACAGACATGGCCAGTGGCCAACATACAGAATAATTGTGACCTCCGCTCTGATCTCATGGAGACCTCTGAGGGAGGTTTATTTTCCCTTTAACTTCTGACCACATCAGGGTTTTAGAGTAACTCTTGACACATGTGTTTACTTAAGGGATTTTCAATGAGTAGGGCACTGCTTATTGTTTAAATATGGTAGAAATATGCTGAAACTGTGTCAGGTAAAACACCTGGGCATATGGGACTGGAAATCAGTGTTTCAGTATATAAGTAGGTTACCCCTAGGTAATGCATTTGGTGAAATATTTTCTCCAAATTAGAGCTTTCTTTTTGTTAATTAGATATCATCTTCCCATGAGGTCATGTCCTTAAGACATAAAATGGATGGTAACAGTTACTGCTCAGAATGAATTAAAATAACGACATTCAGTTTGAAAAAAAAAGTCTAAGGAGATGTTTAACAATAAGCACCAATTATTTAAGATCTGTGTTTATTTATCTGACCTCTACTGTGTCAGAAACTCTTAAGTGCTTTATAGCCATTATTCGATTTCATTAGCAAATAATCCCATGAAATATGTACTTTTATTATCCTCATTTTCCAGGTAAGGAAACTGTGACCAGAGAGGTTAAATTGCCTCAGATTATGCAAAGTTAATTAGGGATCCAGCTAGAATTCCCCATCAGGTCTAGCGTGACTCTGAAGCCCTATCCTTAACTGCTACACTATGCTTGTCTCTTCTGGCTTGAGCAAGCAAACAAGGTAATTGTGAATTTCACTAAGCCTTTAGCATATACCTTCCAAAGATATGATGTCTGTCATGTGTGAAGAAATAATGGTTCAATTATAAACTATGCCACTGAATGTTTAGTAGCCTATTTTCTCACATTTCTGGCAATGGAGGTCTTTATTGAACCAGACTCAATGCAGTAAGAATTTAAATTTCTAGGAGCTGCATATAAACACGTTATAAACTTTTGTTGCCTTGAGGACTTTATTGTGACCCAGATGCTCTGTGAACAGCTTAAACTTAGGTTGGGAATGTGGAAAATTATTTTACAGTTGTTTTAGGAAAAAGCCAGGTATTAGCGCACACACACACACACACACACACAATCTGAGATGCCAAACACTATTTAAAATTTTTTTTAATTAAAAAAACACAAAGTGTACCTGTGAAAAAATCCTCTATACACTGAATAAAAATTTTAAATAAATATATGGCGTAGGTATTCATATATGAACATTTTGTATGCATCCATTTCTATGTGTTTCTATCCTAGACACAAAATGCATGCTAAAGAGCTTAAATTTTACTTCTTTCTTCACCTATAAGACTAACAGAGAATTGTTTGTTTGTTCTTCTCACAGCTGAATTTTTATTCCTCCTATGGGGTGTTTATCTCTGCTATGCGGTGCGAACGGTCCCATCAGCTTTTCACGAGCCGCGCTATATGGCTGTTGCAGTTCACAATGAGCTCATTATCTCCGCTATATTCCATACAATTAGGCAAGTGATCTGCAGAGCCACTCAATAACTGTTTTATTTTTCTGATGTGTTACAGTTTAATTTGAATAGCAAAATTGGATAAGATGCATAATGGAAAGATGTAGGAAGGGTAGTGTTTTATAAGTTGACTAATTTCTTTGTCACAGAAATGGCAAATGAATCGTTTTTTGTTGTTTTTTTTTTTTAAACTCTGCTGTTCTTAGTTCCTTCTGATGAGTTGTTTATTGCTTTCATTTATTTGGAAGGGTAACTCAATGTTATTGTATGTGTTAAACCACTTATGGGGATGTCATTGGGTATATTGTTTATGATACATAATACTGTTCTGAAGATATAAAGCAATACATGCATACATTATAAAATAGATACAGGTAAATTGTCTGTGTTTTAATTCATGTTTATTATGCTGGTTTATACTTTCAAAATTTTAACACTCAGATAACTTATGTATGTGAACTCTGTTGAATTCAGAACCAAAAAACCACTCCAAGTTGATGACTGGATTTTTGTGTGCAGTGGGGTTCTTTCATCATTACACTGTAGTGATGACTTTCTGTGGTAAGAAAATATGGCCTGGCCCTCCGTTTCTTATTATTCCATGTATCTCCATAACCAGTGAGTACAAAGGAGGAAGAAAGTGGCTTATGATAAGTGAACAAAATGAAATATGTATGACTTATCTTCTGAGAATTTTCACCTGATTCATATTTGAAGATGAAATAAAAACCTCAACAAGAACAACTACCAAACAGGAATCCTATAGTCTGAAAAGCAACAAAAAGATGCCATTTAATTGCTCGACATATATTAAAAGTTAGGACACACTTAAGAATGTAATTAGAAATTTTGAATATTAGTCTTGGCCCGCAATGGAAAGATAGAGATTAATAATAGGGTGAAAAGGTGTAGATCTGCGAAAGTTTTGCAGGATGTTTATCACCTCTCACTTTAGTCAATGATCATAAAATGACATCTTGCACTTCTAGGAATAGATGATGCCAAAGAACAGTTGGGGCTCAGGCATAATCTACACTTTTTAAACTCTTAAAGTAAGAGAAAGAGGTATTTATGACCTGACAACCCTGGAAACTCCATCAGAGACGGCCAGGAATCAAGGGAATTTGCCCCCTTGCTTTGTCTTGCCCTCTCGAGAGAGAGAAAAGAAAGAAAGAGTAGAAGAGGGAGGAAAGATGAGACACAGAATATGAAATCATAAATAAGCAAAGAAAAGGATGCTTTCTCTGTTTCCACTCAGACTAGAGCTCAAGGATATGAGCGAGGATGCCCTGGTCTAAAATGCCGTGAGCACCAGAGGGCACTTTGTCATGGTGCCAGAGCTCCAGAGCCTTGACATTTCTTCCAACCCCTCTCCCCAAAAAAGCTGCATCATTTTTGTTGTTTGTCTTCAGAATATCAAACATATATGTTTCAAGATCTAACAAACATGCTTATCTAGAACCATTGATAAGTTAAATGTTATATTAATAAACCAACTAGAGAGTTATAAGCACGTAAGAAGGCTTATCACACGGACTTCCCTGGTTGTCCAGTGGGTAAGACGCCACGCTCCCAATGCAGTGGGCCCAGGATTCGACCCCTGGTCAATGCTGCATAGCACAGATCCCACATGCTGCACAGCGCAGCCAACATGTTGCACAGCGCAGCCAATAAAATAAATAAATAAAACAGTGGCTACGTAAATCAGCCATACTTCAGTCAAAAATAAAAATGGAAAAAAAAGGCTTATCACAGATAAGTTTAAATGTCTTCTACTGTCAGAATGTAACTGTCATGCAGAGTTTCCCACTTGTGCCCTAAAATTAACTGTTATGTTTCTTAGAACCAAATTAATTGCCCAAGAAATTAAATCTGTTCAACACAGTTGCCAAAATTCATCTATATCTTTTCAACCTGTTCAATTTTACTCTGTTCAATTTCCATCATTTAATGTGTTTTTTCAATAGTTTTTCAACCCTCAACTGGCCCAAGTCCTTTCAGAAGTAGGCAAGGTAAATGATTTTTAAATGAACTTTAAAACAATTCTTAATAGTAAGGCAATAGATGGTTATTTCAAAAAAATCATAAAATGATAAAGAGAAAATAAACTCCCTAATCCAACCACCCAAAGATAAGCACTAGTAACATATTAGTAAATCACTGTTAGATGTTTTTATATGCGTGTGTATTTGTGACACATCACATTTGATAGCTCCCTTCTAGGCATGTCACAGTGAAGCTAGCATACCGCGAAGTCCTGCTGTACAGATACCTGTTTAACTTTGTTTAACCAGCATTTTCCAAATGTAATCGACCATGGAATCCCCACAACCCTTACATCTGATAACAGCAGCCACGCTTCAGAAAATACTGTTATCACTGAACCAGGGTGATAGGAAATATGTTAAATACTTGTTGAAAATAGCTTTCTTACTTTGCTTAGGTCTTTCCTACAGAGTCCCAGACAACCCAGCCAGAAGAAACATATAAACCATGAGCTGGGTTCACGTAGACGCAAGCTCTGATTGAATGGTTCATGGTGAACCTAGTAGGTTTGGTATTGAGCAGACATAGCATACTCTTCTTCCAGACAACTCTTTAATCCCCTATCAGTTTTGAACAGGGAGGACTTCAAATGGTAGCAGAGGGACCAGCCTTGGTATCTTTTGGTATCTTCTTAAGCAAGGCTAAGCAAACCTGAATGGGAAGCTCTACATTTCAAGTTCCAAATTTGACTTACCTTTCTACATAGACCAGACTCGATTAGATGGTGGCACGTTGGCTTCAGAGAATCGAGGCTACTCTCTTTTTTTTTTTTTTTTTCTGTACGCAGGCCTCTCACTGCTGTGGCCTCTCCCGTTGCGGAGCACAGGCTCCGGACACACAGGCTCCGCGGCCATGGCTCGCGGGCCCAGCCGCTCCGCGGCATGTGGGATCTTCCGGGATCGGGGCACGAACCCGTGTCCCCTGCATCGGCAGGCAGACTCTCAACCACTGCGCCACCAGGGAAGCCCGAGGCTACTCTCTTGAATGTTTAATTTGTATGGCCATAAGGGACCAGTGATGGAATTATAGTTTAACACATTAAATCTACAGAACACTGATTTTAGGGGGATGAGCCAGGAGCAAGTAAAAGGCAGTGATAATTAAAGAAATCAAGTATGCACAATTTCTTATTTACATGTGGACTGAATTCATATATGCTGTGGTTCCAGCATTAATAAAGTTCAAGGATAAGAAGCAATAACATAAAAATTTAAATCAGCTGGATCCATCTTGGCAATTTTTTCCTAGAATGAAATAATATTAAATAAGGCATCCAACATCAGCAAAGATATTCTCTATCAATAGGATATATATGTTCTTCTTGTCTGCTTAAAATATAAAATTATGTATACATATATGTATGCATTCATATTTATACATACACATATGTAAATTAAAAACTATGACTACATATTATGTACAGATTTACTTTCCTTCTTACCAAATTGTCAGACTGAGCAAAAATAACCTAAAAGGGGCCTCCCTGGTGGCGCAGTGGTTGAGAGTCCGCCTGCCGATGTGGGGGATACGGGTTCGTGCCCCGGTCTGGGAGGATCCCATGTGCCGCGGAGCGGCTGGGCCCGTGAGCCGTGGCCGCTGAGCCTGTGCGTCCGGAGCCTGTGCTCCGCAACGGGAGAGGCCACGGCAGTGAGAGGCCCGCGTACAGAAAAAAAAAAAAAATTAATAACCTAAAAGGGTTAAGTGTAGAAGGATAAATGATGAGAAGGCATTTCGCTCAGTCTGTTCTAACCCTTTACTTATTTTTAGTACTAAGCATAAAGCAAACCTTTGGGAAAGTGCAAGGCTTTTAAAAAGTTTGCCTTTATTCTTAACCTCAATTTTCAAATATTTCGATGCGCCTGATTTTTGGACCTATTTTTTAAGTTGAAATACTATTTTTTAAAATGAAGCTTTAATACTATTTCAAAACCCAATTGTTCTTAAGGTATTTCTAATCAAAACTGCAACCTAAAAAAATCTGGCAGTAATTAAAAGCTGATTAAGGACAATTGATGTTAGCATATCTCAAAATTATTTTTTGGAAGATTCACTGTTTTAATTCAAAATATATGTACCCATTCTTTTTTCCAGATATTGTCAGGCTAGTTTCAAGTTTACCTGTGGTGGCATTTGAGATAGGAATTCCCAGTACCTAAGGATGCTTTTTGACTGTAAATCCATCTCCTTTGATGTAACTGTCTGCTCCAGTACTGGCAGGGGCCCCAGAAGATTGGGATTGTATTATTTTCAGGGGTACATTTTCTACTGCTTCTGTGCCTCAATACTCTGTCTCCGAGACTATAACTTTTTATTGAGTAAGATAATCCTATTTTAGTGCTTAAAAAAAATCTTACTTGACCCAGCACAGACTGTATAGTCAAAAGTATCCCATCCCTGAACAAAGTGAATATTCAGTCACATTCAAAGCGGGTATGAAGCCACTTTTCTCACAAAGGAGCTAGAAAAGATGTTAATTCAGAAAATCCCTTTAGTTGTCTGTGAAGTATCATGGCCATTCTGCACTTCTGTGTATAAGTCTATATGTTTTTTATATCTCCAGACACAGTGGAAAAAACTCTATCTCCATTTTGATGACTCCTGAGCTTCCATTTTAGCTTGATTTTTGGGGGGATGGGGGGGATGTAAGTGAAAATGAGGAAGAAATATCCTTGATGGAAATTTTGTTTTAAATATTAATAATATTAATTTACTTAGTACATTAGTCATGAATATGGTATAATGCAGAAATAAAATTAGTCTCTTCTCTTTTTAGATTCATATATGTTTATTTCATGATTATATCATAAGCATTTTCTTAGGATATAAGCTTTTCAAATTTGATGATGTATATCATTGAAACAAAATGCTAATTCTCTAATTCCAAAAGCACTAAAATCTCATATTTAGCTTTCATGGATAAACAATAGGTGGGAAAACATTAAAAGAAGAATATAAGTGCAAAATGACCTTAATAAAAGCAATATCTGGTTTCTGCATAAAGATGAATCCTTAAAACATGAGTTTTAGGGGGCTTCCCTGGTGGCGCAGTGGTTGGGGGTCCGCCTGCCGATGCAGGGGACACGGGTTCATGCCCCGGTCCGGGAAAATCCCACATGCTGCGGAGCGGCTGGGCCTGTGAGCCATGGCCGCTGAGCCTGCACATCCGGAGCCTGTGCTCCGCAACGGGAGAGGCCACAGCAGTGAGAGGCCCACGTAGCGCAAAAAAAAAAAAAAAACATGAGTTTTAGGGCTTCCCTGGTGGTGCAGTGGTTGAGAGTCCGCCTGCCGATGCAGGGGACACGGGTTCATGCCCCGGTCTGGGAAGATCCCACATGCCGCGGAGCGGCTGGGCCCGTGAGCCATGGCCGCTGAGCCTGCGCATCCGTAGCCTGTGCTCCGCAATGGGAAAGGCCACAACAGTGAGAGGCCCGCGTACCGCAAAAAAAAAAAAAAATTTAGTTTGTACATGTACCTACTGATTTGTGAAAGCATTCCAAAATTACCAGATCAGATATTAATAATGAATTTTTCCTACACATGTTACCTGAAGGGCCATCCTGGAACACAAGTTTATAAATTCCTCAATAAGATAAGGTTTTAAATAATATATTTTAAATTATTTTAAAATAATTTGATGCTCTATAAAAACTAAGATTTGTATTTTAAAAGATGCACTTTGTCAACTATATTTCAATTTTTAAAAACAATTTTAAAAAGATGCACATTACAAACCATTAGTACATTCATTTTATCCATTACATTGCTTATCATTTAAACTTCTGGGATCATTCACTAAAACAGATATTTACCCATTTTTTTCCTTAGTTCTTATTAATATTTTTAAGTGAAGAATATTATGATCAAGAGTTATTTGGATGTGTCTTATAACCTAAATTTCCCTGAAACAATCATTTTTTAACCTCTTCTTTTGAATTCACATGTGTTCACTGCTTTTGCTTTGCACATTCAACTTACCTACAAAATAATAATCCAAGGAAATGTTTAGCACATTATATATGTATGTGTTATCTTTCTTACTATTGATAATTTTAAGAACTAAAGAGTTCATATCTTATGCATCTAATTAGGGTTACTTAGACGCTTATTCTTCTGTGATGAAAATATATGTCATAGAAATAACAGTATGACTTCTTTCTTGCTTGCTTTCTTTTACTAATACATTGAGGAAAAGAGTTTCCAAGTATCCTAGTGTTTTAAGTAGAGATCTTGTTGGGTTGCTAATGTGGTGAATTCTCATTTCAGATTTGTTCTTGCCTCAAGACTTCAGTCTGATTGGATGTTGATGCTGTATTTTGCACATACTCATTTGACTGTGACAGTCACCATTGGGTTGCTTTTGATTCCAAAGGTATTCCTCCAACATTACTTTTCTCTTGCAAGATAGTTGTTTTAAATGAGAGTGGAATTGTTTCTCCTTTAAAAAGTATCTGGCAATATAGGCAAAGGGAGGTGTGAAGATTTGCTTGACATGCTACAATGTTTTTAAAACTCCCTCCTCAGGAATCTAGGTGTCTCTTTTCTTTGGGGATTTATTAAACATCTCACATAATTTTTACCTGCCTTAGTTTGTACAAAACCCATCATCCGTTTTAGTCCTTTCCCAAATACTTTGATATCTATTTATGTTTTAATTATTAGGGGTTCAAGGTGGCCTTTCATTGTAGCTGTAACCTCAAGCTCATTTTTAAAGAGAATTATCCTAGTCTAAGAATCCTCTTGTTTGGATTCATATTCAGGGAAGTATTGTGTTTTAAACATTCAGAGACTTTTTGTGTAAATAGAAATAATTATAATGTTGTATAAAAAGAGTCTTGCTTAACAATGATGGATTCTGACAAAGACTTATCTACACAGCATTCTGACGTGGAGGGAAATGGGCCAGGACTCAGAATACAGGGATTCTGAACTCATACCCCACCCCAAGTTAGCTGTGTAATGTAACGTTAGGCAAGACTTTTCATCTCTCTGAGTCTGTTTCCTCATCTATGACATCATAGCAGTGAGGCTGCTTAGAATAAAACAAAATGATATCCGAGTTTTGGAAAAAAGATACTATACAAATTATCATTATTTTCCCCTTTTACATGTAGAAAAACAAAATATTACAACAAAATATTATGTGTAGAAAAACAAAAATTATCATTGTTTTCCCCTTTTACATGTAGGAAAACAAAATACATCTTTATCAGTGTTGTACAGTGTAACGTTAGCACAGCTGAAACCAGAATTGTGATTTCTTTCTTTCACTCTAGGCTTTCTTTACCTCACCTCTCACAGTTAACCAAAACATTGAACTTCAGCCTGATTGAAAAGGCCAAACAATTGTAAACAGAGCAAAATGCCTATTTTCTTCCTTACTTGAATTACACCAGATAGCCATAATTTTCGTGGATGTGTCTGTTCCTGCAATCTATCTTAACCATCTTTATACTGTACATAATATGATTACATTTTTATTAGATGGGTGTATACTCAGACTATTTATTTATTCATTCAAAAAATTGTTATTGAGCTCCAGAGAGAATTGAAAACATATGTTTACACAAAAATTTGTTCTTAATGTCTATTACCTTGGTAGTGATGGCATCACGGGTGTTTGCATATGTCCAAACTCATCAAATTGTACACATTTAATATGTGCAGTTCTCTGCATATCAATTATACCTCAATAAAGCTGGCTTAAAAATTTTTTTTAATTTGTACATGAATGTTCATAGCAGCATTATCCATAATAGCCAAAAAGTGGAAACAACCCAAATGTCCATCAATTGATAATATATAAACAAAATGTAGTATACCCCACATCATCAATAAAAAGGAATAAAGCGCTGATACATGCTACAACTTGTACAAACCTTGAAAACCTTATGCCAAGGAAGCCCGATAAAAAAGGCCACATATTATATGATTCCATTTATGTGAAGTGTCCGGAATAGACAGCTCTAAAGAGACAGAAAGGGGGTTAGTGGTGCCATGGGCTGGGGAAAAAGGGGAATGGAAGTGACTGCTTCCTGGGTTCAAGGTTTCTTTTGGGGGTGATGAAAATATTCTGGAATTAGATGGTGGTGATGATTGTGCAACCTCATGAATATACTAAAAACACTGATTTGTATAGTTAAAAATTGAGAATTTTATGGTATGTGAATTATATTTCAATAAATAATTTAAAACATTATTGAGGAGCTTTACTAAGCACTGTTCTATATCCTAGAATAAGAGTAGTGAACAGATATAAATCTGTGCTCTCATGGTACTTATATTCTGGTGGAAGAGAGGAGGAAACAGAAAAGATAAACAAAATAAATATTTAAAATAGTATTTTAGATAGAGATAAGCATTAAGGAAAAATCATAAAGCAGGAAATGGACAATATCTGACAAATAACTGTCTCTTAAACTCATGATAATCTCTAAGACTTTGCTCAAGAAAAATAATTTCATTCTTATAAATAACCTCCAGTAGCATGTGAGATTTTGGAGGACCAGGAGTCTTATTTTCTTCACCGTTATGGCCTTAAGTTTATGGCACATGTGGCTCCCACAAACTTAAGTAGAAGAGTGAGGGGAAAGTTCATCAGTTCCTGTGGTTTCTCAGCCGGTCCCAAATACAAAAGATTCATTATTACTTAAACAGAGAACTACCATCTCACATGTTATCGCCAATTTGTGTTCACCTACCTAGCTGAATATTTTAACAATAGTTGATATTAAAATATCTCTGTGGCTCTGTATCAAAGGGCAACCTGTTCTGTTTTTTCGTTTTATTATATTTTGTTTTTTTAAGTATCAAATGTCTTTATAGACAGTGCATAATAGTATAGAGGGTAAAAGATTTGTCAAGAATCACACAAATTAAGTGGAAGGACCCGTCACATGTATATTTTGGAAGTCTAATCTATTCCATTTGGATTACTGCTACATTTCTTATCATGAGATTAGCTACTTTTTTTTTTGTTGTGGTTGTTATACGCGGGCCTCTCACTGTTGTGGCCTCTCCCGCTGCGGAGCACAGGCTCCGGATGCTCAGGCCCAGCGGCCATGGCTCACGGGCCCATCCGCTCCGCGGCATGTGGGATCTTCCCGGACCGGGGCACGAACCCGTGTCCCCTGCATCGGCAGGCGGACTCTCAACCACTGTGCCACCAGGGAAGCCTAGCTACTTTTTTTTTAACACTAGGTCCTTGTTGGTTATCTATTTTAAATATAGCAGTGTGTACCTGTGAATCCCAAACTCCCAGTCTATCCCTCCCTCCCACCCTTCCCCTCGGTAACCATAAGTTCATTCTCTAAGTCTGTGAGTGTGTTTCCGTTTTGTAAATAAGTTCATTTGTGTCATTTTTTTTAAATTCCACATATAAGTGATATCATATGATATTGGTCTTTCTCTGTTTGACTTGCTTCAGTTAGTGTGATAATCTCTAGGTCCATCCATGTTGCTGCAAGTGGCATTATTTCATTCTCTTTAATGGCCGAGTAATATTCCATTGTATACATGTACTACATCTTCTTTATCCATTCATCTATCGATGGACATTTAGGTTGTTTCCATGTCTTGGCTATTGTAAATAGTGCTGCAATGAACATAGGGGTGTATGTATCCTTTCGAACCATGTTTTTCTCTGGATATATGCCCAGGAGTGAGATTGCTATTTTTAGTTTTTTAAAACCTGTTCATTATTTAAAGAAATATTTTACCCAATGACAAGCTAGGAGAAGAGAACCCAAGTTCTCTCAAATTTCACAGGACAGTCACTTGGTTTATATGTTGTGTAAAATGTGGCTGGATGCTTTTGATTCTTCCTGCTCTCCATCATTTACCCAATAAATCATTTCCTCACTTTTCCACTTGAAGAAGAGTAGAGGTAGCAAGAGTACATGAAACTGAAAAATAGCAAAAGACTACATGAAGATAATTAAAATATATCAAAATGCAATGAAGGAGGAACTTGAGAATAATGATGAGCTTAAGAAAAAAAATCTATAATTTCAGTGAATCTTGGAATTTTAAACTTAGATACCATCCAGCGCAAGCCCTTTAGGCTAAGAGGGCACTGTGCTCCCTAGAGGTTCCATGGCCTGGTTAAGATCTCACTGAGATCTCAACAGAGTCGAGGCTGGAATTCAGATCTCCTGTCCCCTGAGTTTTGAAAGTAGTGTTTTTGAAGCTCTGTGTGACAGACTGAAAGTCATATTCCTGTGATCAGTCCAGTTGTGCCCATAGATGAAATACAGCCTCCTCTGTGTAAAGTGAAATGACATGATACACACCACCTCTCAAAAAAATATTCCCATTCAGCTGCCAGTGGGTCTAAATTGCTACTCTTAGAGTACAGTGTACTGAGTACCCTAAGAGAACATGTCTTTGGATTCTTCTACTTATTTTCACTTTCAAAATGCAAATATCGTTGAAGAGGAATAATGTGAGTTAACCCTTGGAACCTGGAAAAAAGACAAGAATGAAAATAGGAGTCAAAGAGGGAACCAAGTGTTAATATTACCTCACTAAGTGCTCTAGCATGTAAGGTGGGAAACAAAACACAAATATGGCAGCAAATATTTTGTAAAGAGTTCAGTGAATGAATTCATCTAAGCTGAAGAAATAATGTAACATTAGAACCTTTAGAAAATTATTATGTTGTGTCCTACCGTGGATTAATGTCTACAGCTCATATTGAATTTCTATTGCAGTTTTCACATTCAAGCAATAACCCACGAGACGACATTGCTACAGAAGCATATGAAGATGAGTTAGACATGGGCCGATCTGGATCCTACCTGAACAGCAGTATCAATTCAGCCTGGAGTGAGCACAGCTTGGATCCAGAAGACATTCGGGTAATACCAGTATTTCTTCTTTTCTGTTTTAGGTTAGACCCATTCATACAGGCTCGCACGTGTGGGTTGATGTTCATGTGTGCTTCTTTGTGTTAGAGAGCATGTGTGTTTGTGTAAGAACCGAAGGCATCACATGCAGTTAACCCAGTTCTAAAACATAGAATCACAGTATAAGTTAGGCCACACAGGCCAGTCTTGATAGTCTTAACTGACTTATTGGACACCATGATGATGAACTGGTTGTCCATGTCCCATGATGGCGGTTTATGAGATCTTGCTGATGGGAAACGAGGATAGATCTGTGAGCAGAGAGTGTGAATTATTTGAAATAATCTGTGACAATATATCAGCATTTGGAGGAAGAAGACGCTTTTGTATTTGATGGTCTGTTGTACACTAATTTAACATTAGGTGTAATTTTATCAGTGGCTACATGATGCTTCCCATATTGTTCAGGGATATGGTTTATCAGTAGACAACAGGCTGTGTTTTGTCACGGTCCAGGCTCAGCCTGGTCCACACAATTCACAAGTTCAAGGTGCCTGTTGCATGAAGCAAGTGCAGAATGCAGGCGTTCACGTCTTAAAGTTTAAACGCTGTGTGAAACAAGATACAGAGGAATCAGAAAGTGAGAGTGCGGGGAAAGTGATGAGCAGAGATGTTAGGAAGAACCCCGCTCATTGGCTTTACTTTACAGTTAGTGATATTAGCCGGCCGAAACGCTAAATTCCGCACCTCTTTGAATCTGCTCTTGTTATGGCAGGACGAGCTGAAGAAACTCTACGCCCAGTTGGAAATCTATAAGAGGAAGAAGATGATCACAAATAATCCCCACCTCCAGAAAAAGCGGTGCTCGAAGAAGGGCTTAGGCCGTTCCATCATGAGGCGGATCACCGAGATCCCGGAGACGGTCAGCCGTCAGTGCTCCAAGGAGGACAAGGACGCGTTGGACCACGGCGCGGCCAAAGGCGCCGTCCCGGGCAGGAGGAACCCGCAGGAGGCTGCAGGCGGCACCGGGAAGCCCAAGGAGGAGTCCCTGCGGAACCGAGTCTTCTCGCTCAAGAAATCGCACAGCACATACGAGCACGTGCGGGAGCAGCCGGGCAGCCCGGGCAGCCCGCCTGCCCCGAGCCGGGAGGAGGAGGCGGCGGCGGCCACGGACGACTCTGTGCTGGGGTCCCCGGCGGGAACGAACCGACCGCGAGCCCTGCAAGACGACAGCCAGGCCGTGTCCACCGAGTCCGTGCCTCTGGTGTGTAAGTCGGCCAGCGCCCACAACCTCACCTCGGAGAAGAAGCCCGGGCCGCCCCGCACGTCCGTGTTACAGAAGTCCCTCAGCGTCATCGCCAGTGCCAAAGAGAAGACGCTCGGATTGGCCGGGAAAACCCAGGCGTCCGGCGTGGAGGAACGGGCCAAAGCCCAGAAAGCTCTGCCAAGAGAGAAAGAGACAAACAGAAAATACTCAAATTCAGATAATGCGGAGACTCAAGACTCTGCCCCCCCAAACTCCAATCATTCAGAGGAGCCAAGAAAACCTCCAAAATCTGGGATTATGAGGCAGCAAAGGGCCAACCCCCCCACTGCCAGTTCCGACCTGAGTCCAGGCACCCCCCAGATGAAGGACAGCTTTGACATAGGGGAGGTGTGCCCCTGGGAGATCTACGACCTGACCCCCGGTCCTGTGCCTTCAGAATCAAAAGTTCAAAAGCACGTATCGATAGCGGCTTCTGAAATGGAGAAAACCCCAATTTTTTCCTTAAAGGGGAAATCTCATCCCAAGCCTAAGGCAGCTGAACTATGTCAGCAGTCCAATCCGAAGAGCATAGACAAAGCTGAGGTGTGCCCTTGGGAGAGCCAAGGTCAGTCCCTCTTTGAAGATGAGAAGTGTGTGATTTCCAAGACTCAGGGTCCCCCAGGAAGAGCTCAAGGGGAGAATGGCGACCAGCACTCTGCAGCCACTGTGTGTGCTGGGCAGTGTGAAGAACTGCCTCCCAGAGCCGTAGCATCAAAAGTGGAGAATGAAAACCTCAACCAACTAGGAGACCAGGAGAAAAAGACATCTTCCTCTGAGCAAAACGTGCCTGACTCATATAACTCAAGTAATAACTTTCAGCAACGCTTAACATCACGAGCTGAGGTGTGTCCCTGGGAGTTTGAGACCCCAGATCAACCAAATGCTGAAAGAAGTGTAGCTTTCCCTGCCTCTTCTGCTTTAAGTGCAAATAAGATAGCAGGGCCTCGGAAATAAGAGGTCTGGGATACTCTGAAAGTGTAGCATCCCCAGAAAGAAAAGGAGAAGGAAGAAACGCTGAATTCGCTATAAGAAGATACAGGATCACAAATTCCCAAGGAGTATTGATCAGTCAAGGGAAATGTGAAAGGCAGGGGTGGAAGAAAACGCAGGAGGCCAGGGCAACATCGCAATGGAGAAGTTAGACTGGCCAGGAAAGTCTTGCCCCAGGGAACACTGGGAAAATCCTTACACTTTAGCATATGTTTGGGGGAAGTAGCCCTCAATGTCTGCCCCTGATCAATACTTACCCTTGGGACTTTGAAGATCCCAAGCAAGGCAAACCAGAAGACACAGGAGAGGGATGAGATTTTGCAAAGGGCAGGAAGGTATTGACGTATGTGACCGACATTCTAAGTAGCTGACTAAAAAGAACTGACTTTACCTATTTAACCTTGATAGCACTGCTAACTTAATGCATCCAAAAATACCTTTTATATTAATGATTGCTTTCATTTTCTTATAAATGTCTGTTTCAGTACATTGTTGTGTCTCATTCCAGCATTCCGATTGTATAATTTTTGCAAATAACTTTGATATTACGTGACACAACACATTTATGCAATCTGCAGCTACTCAATTGTTATTGCAACTTCCAGAATACCTGCTCTCTATCAACTTTAGTTGATTCTTGAGGTACAGTATGCTTTCTCTGGCTTGGGAAGCCGTAACTGTTATGATAAAACCTTTTAGTTTTGGCTGTGGTTTATATATTGTGAATTGGGATTTGACTCTATTATTTCACATCATGGTTTGTTATACTGTCTTAATAAGGGTTTTTTATACACGTTGAGTTTCTTGTTTTGCACTTCCTGTTAGGACTCAGAAGCTTTATTAATATTGGAGGTCAAGTGGTCCTACTTAGTCATACATCTCATTAAGTTAAGGACAACTTATCTATTGTTTGTTCAGAGTCAGGGATAGATAATGCCTTCATTCCAATTAATTGTCCCTTTTAACTCTTTCAGTATTTCATACTTAGCAGCATTTCGTAAGGAAGGAAGAAGCTAAGAGTGAGAAAAATATACTGTGCATTATTATTACCATTGGCAAGGGAAGACTCTGGGAATGACAAGAGAATTAGAGTACTGCAGAGCCAGGGGATTTGCCTTTAAAACAAAGACAGAAAGGGAGCTCCCAATAGCACTTTCAAGGGATTATATTTTTAAAGAGAAAAATTATTATAGCATCAAGATCATTATATGGATATATTTTTATTATGTATACTAAATATATAATATTTTACATTACCTTAAACTACTTATTCTCATAAACTCTTATTCATTGCTTCAGGCAGGGGTAGGACTTGCTGGGCTTGAATCCCAAAGAGGTTTAAAACCAGAGTTACTCAAAGCCTGTGAGGCAGTGTGGGCTCTTCATTCTTCCAAGCCCTGGAAAACTTCCAAGTCCTGCAAGTGGCCTAGGTGAGCTACCAGGCTCAGAATTCCAAATGTAGGGGTTATTTGCAAGGCACAGCAGCCCCCAAAGCATGTTTTATAAAACGTATCGCATTCCACACTGATCACCTGGCACGGCAATCCGAAGCTGCTGATTTAGCCCCACTGATGTGATCATGCAAAGAGATTCCATTGCAAAACTCAGTCTCATTTTATTTTAAGATGAATCACTTAAAAATAGAACCCAGACTTCCTTTCTCTCACGCTAAATGCTGAAGTATCACGGCTTGTTTGGCCAGGACATTTATAGCCTAAATAACCGTTTTTCATTTTCTGAGCAGCAAGGAGAACGTGCTAGGAGGGTAGAATTTGAGAAAAGGGCATCAGAAGGTGGATATGGGGCTGTTCTTAGGAATATTACTCTCAGTGGAAGATAAAAACTGGGAATTCTACTGTTCATCATCAGAATTTTCCCAGTGATTTGTATTCAGGAGTAACATGCATTTCACCATTTTGCAAAGCTGTGCATAAATCTCCTCACCCATTTGCTTGCTTCGTGCATTACTCAGGATGGTGGGGTAGGTTTGAAGAGATGTAGAAATTCTATTTGTTTTTGCTTTCTTCATTTACTTCCTTCTCCGCTTCCTTTTCAATCAAAGCCTATCCATCTACTTAGTGACCTTGGACTACAACTTTAAGGTATAAAGTTGTGAACTTGGTTTGGAGTGTCCAGACCCACCTACTTGTTTCATTTACATCTGAGATCTGTTAGTACTTTACTGACTTTTTCAGAAATAAGCAGTCAGGCATCAGTGACTTTTTATTGCACTTCAGGATGACCCTGCTAGAGATGTGGCCTAAAGAAGACTTGCCAGTTTCTACCTTAGTACAGTCCATAGAGTCTCTTCCACCAGCATAAATCAGCAAGAGTGCCTGGGGTCCTTCCTAGACTTCCATTGCCATTATTTATCACCAAGAGAAGTTTAAATCTTCAATCCTTGAGGTGGTTTTCCCAGATCGATAACAATAAGCAAGTGGAGAAACACGACTAAGTTCACAAACATTTGCTAGGTTGTCCTTCTCAGTGCATGTGCAGGCTGCATCCTGTCCTTGTTTTTAAGCCAGGGTTTATAAATAAGTAGATTTATAACAGTCTTAATAGAACTGTATATTTTATGCAAGAGTTAAACGCTTTACGACATGAATTATAACCCAACCCATTGTAAACTTTGGTGGCCATATGGATTTGAAACTCGACAGTTCTCTTGTATTTGCTTCCTAGGTTTCTGCATGCAAGTGATGACAGGTAGGACTGAAAAAAACACTGCCTTTTGACTTCTAGCATTTAGCAACCGAGAGATGTAGAGTCAATAAAGCTGTCAGTCTCTTCACTTAATCTGTGGTTCTTCTGAAACTATTATCTGAAACCTACAGCATCCCACCACAAAATATTTGGTAAATTTATGTTGTGATGTGTTGCAGCATGTAAATACTTATAACTTCTCTGCAATAAAACATATTTATATGAAAGCAGTTTGGGGCGATTTGTGTGTTCATCTATCAGAAGTTGAATTCATTTCACCTAACCAACTTTAGGAGGAATCCCATATATCTTTGGCTTTGGTACACTTATTCACACACGTCCCCACATTGCCTATATATAGGAATGTGTGATTAGTCAAATGTGGCCTCAAACATGCAGGTAATCATTTGGAGCCAATAAAACCTGTTAGGACTAGTGGTTTTGATTTAAGGATGCTCTAGCGAAATGGGAACTAATTCAGCTACCTTTTAAATTTTTATTTATTTATCTACTTATTTACTTATTTATTGGCCACACCACGCGGCTTGTGGTTTCTTAGTTCCCCGACCAGGGATCATACAAGTGCCCCCTGCAGTGAGAGCACAGAGTCCTAACCACTGGACCGGCAGGGAATTCCTCAGCTACCTTTTTTTAAAATTGAAGGTAAGTTGATTTACAATGTTGTGTTAGTTTCTGGTGTACAGCAAAGTGATTCGGATATATATATATATATATATATATATATATATTCTTTTCCATTGTCGTTTATTAAAGGATATTGAATATAGTTCCCTGTTCAGCTACCGTTTTAAATTTACTCAACAAACATTACAGGCAATCTGCTAAGCAGTGATGATGATCTTCAGATGAACAAGGTGCTCCAGTAGCACTCAGACCCATAAGAGTATCCAGGCCCTGCTATGGTATCACACAGGAGAGCGTGACTAAGTCTTGGAGCCAGGGCTGGCTTAATAAGGAGGGCACATTCACCAGGCTGAAATTCTGCAAAGCCATCAGGTATGAAAGGGAAAGAACGTAAGACCAGAAAGGTAATTGTGCACAGCATTGCATGTCTTGCTTCAGATAACTACAGTGTATCCTTTAGTACTGGGAGCTGTCAAAAAGCTTTAAATAGGGGCATAATCAAGTCATATTTTAGAAGGAAATGATTTGTTCCCCAAATGATGGGGAACAGCCCAGAAATGGCCTGAAGTGGGAGGAGACTAGAGGCAGCTAGATCAGTTAGAAGACTAGTACAAGAGTCGGGGTAAGGGAAAGTGAGGGCCTAAGGAGGAGAGGAAAAAAACATTGGTAATTTTTTTATCAAAATAGCATCTTCCAGTGTGTTTCCTATTATGTTATACTCCTAGGAAGCCAGAAAAATCAGAGTAATTAGGTAACTATGTCAAATATAAATGTTCCTTCTAAGTTTGTTAACATTTTGGATAATTTCAAAAGTTTTCAAAGCCCTCTCTGAAGGTCAGTGGACCTCAGTATCCTCTACTCATGAGAAAAAGCTGGATGCCAGGTTCATGCTCTGGGAAACCTTGATACTGAACTGGGCTGAGAAAGGAGCAAAGGGCTTGCCTAGATGCGGACCTAAATTCCTGCCTGGAAGTGGCAGCTCTGAAGCAGCTCCAGAAAGAAGCAGGTGTGGCAGGAGGTCAGAGGAGGCAGCTGGACCCACCCTCTCCCTGCATCACCTTTCCTTTAAATGGTTCCTGCGATGGCCCTTTCCCAACTCTATACACCATTGTGTATTGTATATTTGCATATTCTGTATTCTCTCAGTACTTACATGTAGAATCAGTGGTTTCAGGTCTTTGAATGATCCTAAAGAGCTGAGACAAAAGCCTTTGGGGATTAACAGGCCATGGAAATCAAGTCTACTTATGTGATAAGGAAGAGAGAGCCTTTTCAGTGTTTGTTGGAATTGCTTGGTTGATGGCTGTATTACTTTTCATATATTTATGCACAGTGATAATCTTGTTTCTTTGTGCTACATTTAGAACCTTTTTGTTAAAAAAGAAAATACCTAAGAGGACTATTCCTATCAGAGATTGACTTTATCACTCCAAAAAGTAATCATGTCAATCTCTTGTTCTAAAGCAATGCAAGTTAGTTACGATTTTCATTATTA
This sequence comes from Mesoplodon mirus, assembly GCF_964341445.2. NCBI lineage: Eukaryota > Metazoa > Chordata > Mammalia > Artiodactyla > Ziphiidae > Mesoplodon > Mesoplodon mirus. The sequence goes on along the minus strand of NC_138979.1, from coordinate 10,648,506 downwards.
TTTCAGCATATTCTGTCCTTTTCTCCCTGAATAGTTATGAGGACAGAAATAATGTCTCTCTAATTTTGGTTATTTTCTCTTTAAACATTTGTTTCTTGGAAAGTACAAGGGCAAACTCCGAGCACATTGTATGCTTTAATTCAGTGTTAACTGGTCAGAAGGCAGACAACAGAAAGTCTGAATTGGTTTTTAATTTCCCTTTCTCTGCGATGTGAATATAATACTTTGCCAGAAATAAAACTGTCTGATCAAATGAAAATGGAAAATGAGAGATAAATATGGGAAAAGTCTGTTACACAACAGTCACATTCCTAGAAAGAAAAATAAGTATGTAAATAGCAGGTCATGACAATTCTTATAGAACATACTTCCATTTCAGTTCAAACAGCAATAGAAAAGACGGCAAATGCCCTCTTCAAGATTTTAAGCCCCGTTTTTCCCCTAGCATACCGTGGGATTTTATTCCTCCGTGCCTTTTGTCTTGCTGTTTGGTCCATCTGAAATTCTCACCCTCCTTCTCTGTGTCAGCATCTTATGTGTGCTCCAATACTAGTAAGATCATATAATTTATTGTCCAAAGAACACCTTGGAGAGTGAAAGTGCAGGGCTAATAATGAATAATTATGCTTGGAAAACAGTGTAAACTGGGACTGTCCCAGGCAACCCGGGATGTTTGTCTGTTTAGCCTATTCAAGGAGCAGCACAAATGCGACGCTCCTTCCACGAAGCACTTCCTACTGCCACAAGTCACAATGACTTTCTCCTTCCTCTGTGCTTGCCTTAGGAAGTTGTTTAAGTCTATGACTGCAGTGACTCACAATTTAGTTAGTTACATAGTCCTCTGTATCATCTGCTAGAATAAGAGCTCCTGGGGGCAAGAAATTTTTTTTTGTTCACCTCTATATCCCCAATTTCTAGCCATGGGCTTTGCTCTGAGTTCAATAAATATTTGCCGAATTAAAATGTTTGATTACTAATCATTGTCTAAAATACACTTGAAGAGAAAGAGAAACTCAGGACTTGGATGAAGATTTGCTGCAGAATTTCTAAAATGTTCACTACCAACCGGTCTTCCATCCACATCCTGGCAGTGTGTGGAAACTTCAGATCATGACTGAACCGCAGTAACTGTCCAGCATTACAAGGTAAGAATTGATTTGTCACCCTAAGGAGGGAGAAGCTGAAGGTTTGGGACATGGCCCAGTTTGTTAGAGCTCTAAAAAATATTTCCATATGTCATAAAAAGTAAGAAATGTTTAATTTGGCTGTAGGAACTTACTTTTAGTTATTTGAACTCTTCGGAAAATAAAGCTTGGTGGGGTCTATATAAAATATCCACATAAAAATAAATACTGATGCTAGAGTTTCAGATGTTCCTGAGACATGAGGGCGTTTGAACAAACTGAATGTTTTACTGGCTTTAGAATTTCGTATCCATATATTTCATGTTATGTAGAAGTAGTCATGATATGCATGCATATAACTATAAAGTTTCCATATGTGAACAGAAGTATAAAAGTTGTTTGTGGATTGATTCAAATCCTCTTGAGATGAATTTGTAAGTGTTACAACCTACTCAAGGTATTAATATTTTGGTGGAAATTTGCAACCTTGTTTATCCACCTTGTGTGTGAGACTCCTTTTAAACTTCCTCCAAATGAATGGGTCTGGTCCACTAAAAGCTGCAAACATTCTGTTCCCTTTGGCTAATGCTTGACCTTTTTGGAGCATCTTAAGTATCAATGATATAACCTGACATTTACATAGCACCTCTCTCCTCAGCTCAAAGAGCTCATTGTTACGGGAATTCTCACTGGCATCTTACTCATCATTGTGTCCTCCGAAAGGCACATCCGCTTCTAAGACCTAATCTTGTTTATTCCCATTTTTTTAGTTTATTAAGAGAGTATATGCTTGTTTCCAGATTCACTTAACATAACAGAATTCTAGTAATCCAGTTGTTTCATTTGTATCCCAAACATAAATTAAATAGAAGTAAATTATTCCATATCTATTACCATTTAGCGGCTACATTTTTTCCTCTGGAGCAGCCCCAAAGCTGGAAGTGAATCAGTGCTTGACAGTGACTGGTGGCCAAAATGGCCAAGAAATGCTGAGAACACTAAAAGTACAGGAGACCCAGTGTGGAAGAAGAGGCTTGATGTACCTAGAAGAGGGTGTTGAAAACCAGTGCCAGTAGCATTAAGTTGAGAAGTATCAGAAAAGGGGCAAAAAGGGGGGAAATAGGAGGCATCCAGGAAGAAGTGAAAACAATTAATAGAAACAGCTGAAACTGTGGATGGTGCAAATCACAGCAGAGGGGAATAGTTACGGGGTTAGGAAAATGCAGACCGTCTGACTGTAGTACCAAGTGTCCTCAGCAAACACTTTGTAGACGCGATCACTCTCTACAGTCTGTTGACTTTAAATAATGGAGATCACCCTTGATGATGTGGGTGGGCCTCATTCAATCAGTTTAAGGTCTTTTTTAAAAAAATTTATTTACGTTTGGCTGCACTGGGTCTTCACTGCTGCGCGCAGGCTTCTCATTGCAGTGGCTTCTCTTGTTATGGAGCACGGGCTCTAGGTGCACGGGCTTCAGTAGTTGTGGCACGCAGGCTCAGTAGTTGTGGCTCGCGGGCTTAGTTGCTCCGTGGCATGTGGGATCTTCCCAGACCAGGGCTCGAACCCGTGTCCCCTGCATTGGTAGGCGGATTCTTAACCACTGCGCCACCAGGGAAGTCCCCCGTTCAAGGTCTTGAGAACAAAAACTGAGAAAGAATTCTGCTTCAATACTATGGCATAAAAATCCTGCCTGAGTTTCTAGCCTTCCAGCCACCCCTATAGATTTCAGACTTGCCAGCCTCCACAGTTGTGTGAGCCAATTCCTCAAAATAAATCTCTCTCCCTCTATATCCATCCATCCATCCATCCATCCTATTCTGTTTCTCTGGAGTACTCTGACTGATACTGATTTTGGTATTGAGAGTAGTTCTAGAGGAACAGAATCTTAAGAGTGAATTTTCTGAATCGGTTCTGAGGTTCCTGGAATTGGTTCCCTAATTTGATTAGATTTAAATGCACTAATGACTCTTTCTGGTGGGAGAGAGGGTACTGATAATCCATGGTGTAATGTGGCAGTAGAAATGTACAAAATCTCACCACTGAATATTCCTAATCCAATACCTACAGGAGGCAAGGTTCTGGGTGACCATCTGTTTGGTACCTTAGAACGTTTTGTCAAACTAGCAAGTATAAGGAGATTGGCTTCTGGCTCCTAACTGCTAGGGGCAGTGTGGGGAAAGAAAAGTATTAGTTCCGGGATTCAAATTCCCACTTCTACCACCACATGAATCATCTGAAAGTTTCTATGTCTGTCTTGAAAGAAATCCTTACCTCCTGTAGCCCTGGAGCTGAGCTTTATAAAAACCAGACACAGAATCTCTGCAGTTAGCAGCTGAATGACAATGCAAATTAAATTTTCAGCTTTACAAGGTGTTGCAGTAAAGGCACTGATTGGGAAGGAATGGAGTCCTGAAAACTGGAATGGGGCATACGGCTAGATCCTGATGAAGCTGGGGACAGTGAGTCTTCTTCACAGGTACAAACAGCCCTTAAGCCACTCCCACCTGAGGAGATTAACTCTGCTTTGCCTGATGAAATTGTAATGGCCTCCCCTGAAGGAACTGCCTTGAAAAACATGGCTGATTCTCCTAGGACATGCCCCCACCACTCCTCTTTGCTTCTAGACCCATAGCTAGACTCAAGTTCCAGCGAGCCCCAGATGAGGTGCAAAGAGTGACCCACAAGATGTGTCACACCACAAAAGACCACATAATTTTTCCAATGTATCCAGGCAGGAATATGGGGAATATTTATGGGAGTTGAAGTTGTGTGTGATGATGGTGGAAGAAATGTAAAGTTGGATCAGGCTGAATTTATTGAGCCCACTAAACAAAAATTCTGGGTTCAATATTGTAACTTAAAGAGTTAGAAAAAGCTCTGTTTTTTTTTGCGGGGCGGCTGGGGCAGGGGTGGTGTTGGCTGAAACAGACTGAAATGTCTTCTACGCTAAATGAAGTTGAAATGCCAGAACTTCTTTGGTATACTGTAGAAGAATATATCCAAAGGCTTAGGGAGATTAGGATGTTAAAGTTGACTTGTCATATAAGATCTGCTCACCCCCATGACCAAGGGGCCAGAGGACACACCTTTCACTATGACTATAAAAAAACAAATTTGTGAAGGGAGCCTCAGCATCCTTGAAGAACTCCGTGGTCACTCTTCTCTGTAGGTCAGAAATCATAGGGAGAATGGCTACTATGGACTGGGATCCTTAAATGCCATGGGGATAACTGGATCCCAGGGTGGCAAGGGCCGCTGCTGGCACTTAATCACCAATACAAGGCAAGAGTTGTTACTGTAATGGATAGCAGAGTCAAGGCAGCAATCAAAATATCTGACTCGCAGAGACCTATGTCATTGGCCGGTTGAACAGTTTCCCTAAAAGAGAAATAGACAGGCAGTCTCCTGAATTCTGGCTTGATTTGCATATGTGGAAAAGCTCTAAGTCAAATGACAGAAGTCTAACTTGAATCACCAAAACTGAAGAGTCATGGCCCTTGAGTCAATTCCCAGCCCTGAGCTAGTTTCCAGACCCAGAACCCCTTGAATAAAGAGGAGACTGTGTCCCCTGGAGAAGGACCTCATCACACTGCCAAAAATTTATACTATTAATCTTTCTCCCAACCTTCTCCAAACATAACTACTGCCTTTTACAAGGGTGACTCTGCACTGGGGAAAAGGAAAAAATCAGAGTTCTCAGGGATGACTGAACCCTAGTTCTGAACTGACGCTGTGGGTCAACAGATTAGGGGCTTATGGAGGTCAGGTAATCAATGGAATCTTAGCTCAAGTTTATCTCACACTGAGTTGCCAAACCCATCCTGTGGTTATCTGCCCAGTTCCAAAATGCATAATTAGCATAGAAATACTCAGCAACCAGCAGAAGCTCCACACTGTTTCCCTGAACTGTGGAGCATGGTAGGAAAAGGCCAAGTGGAAGCCACTAGAACTGCCTCTACATAGGATTAAAGTAAACCAAAATCAGTGTGAATTCCTGGAAGTATTGCAGAGATGAGCATCATCATCAAGGACTTGAAGGATGCAGGAGGGTTGGTTTCCACCACGTCCCCATTCAACACACTTATTTGGCTTCTGGAGAAAACAGATAGTTCTTGGAGAATGGCAGTGGGTTATCATAAACGTAACCAGGTGGTGACTCCAATCACATCTGCTGTTCCAAATGTGGTTTTCTTGCTTGAGTAAATTAACATATCCCCTGGTACCTGGTGTGTAGCTGAGCTATTGATCTGGAAAAAGCTTTTTTTCTCCATACTTATGAGTAAAGACCACTGGAAGCAGTTTGCTTTTAGCTGGAGAGGCTAGAAATACACCATCCCTGTCCTCCTTCAGGGGTACATCAATTCTCCAGCCTGATGTCATAATTTAGTCTGCAAGAACCTTGATTACATGAGACCTCTTTTCCACAAGACATCACACTGATCCTTCACCTTGATTATATGGTGATTGGAATGACTGAGCAAGAAGTAGCAACTACTCTGGACCATTGGCAACAGATGATGACATGCCACAGGGTGGGAAGTAAATCTGAACAGAAATTCAGGGGTCTTCCACCTTCGTGAAGTTTCTGGGGTCCACTGGTGTGAAGCATGTTGAGATATCCCTTCTCAGGCGAAGCACAAGTTATTACATCTGGTCCCTACTGTAACCATAAAACAAGCACAGTGCCTAGTGGGTCTCTGGATTTGGGAGCAACATATTACTCATCTGAGTGCATTCCTCTGATCCATATATCGAGTGACTAGAAAAGCTGCTAGCGTTGAGTGGAGCCCAGAACAAGAGAAGGTTCTCTAACAGGTCTATCTTGCTTGCCAGCTGCTCTGCCCCTTGAACCAATAGGTCCAGCAGATCCAGTGGTGCTTGAATTGTCAGTGACAGAGATACCGTTTGGAGCAGATCATTCGCAGCTCAGACCCTTGGGATTTTGGAGCAAAGCCTGCCATCCTCTGCAGACAACTACTTTCCTTTTGAGAAAGAGCTTTTGGCTTGCTACTGGGCCTTAGTAGAGACTGAATACTCAACCGTGGTCCACCAAGCTACCATATGACCTAAGCAGCCCATCATGAACTGGGTGTTTAGCTGGATGGTCAAGGGCTTGGAAGTAACATGATCGGAATATTGGTGACAACAGAGTCTGGGGAAGAGGTATGGGGAGAGACCTCCCTGAATGGACAAAGAAAAATGAACCTGTTTGTGTCCCAGTGCTTACCAAAGGGTGACCTCAGCAGAGAAGGATTTTAGTAAGAAGTGGATAAGATGATCTGCTCTGGATACCTCAGGCTCTTTCCCATTCACCCCTGTTATTGCCCACTGGGTTTATGAACACGCTGGCTGTGGTGGCAGGGATGGAGGTCAGGCCTGGGCTCAAAAACATGGACTTATTCTCTCCAAGGCCAAGGTGGCTACAGCCACTGCTGCATGCCCACCTTGAGGCCAACACCAAGTCTTCAATATTCCATCATTCCCCAGAGCGATCAGTCAGCTACCTGGTGGCACGTTGATTACACTGGCGATGGTGACAAATTATTTGATCAAACACTAACCTAGGTGTTGCTGTTGAAGGTAGTTTGTAGATGTGATTAACATTTACAGTCAGTTGACTTTAAGTAAAGGAGATTATTCTCATTAATATGGCTTGGACTTATCCAATCAGTTCAAGGCCTTAAGAGCAAAAACTAAGGTTTCCCATTCTCAAGACAGTAGCATAGATCTTGCCTGAGTTTCCAGCATGCTGGCCCGCCCTACATTTCAGACTTGCCAGCCTCCACAATTACGTGAGCCAATTCCTTAAAATAAAGCATCCTCTCTCTCTCCCTCTCTCTCTATATATGGATATATATGCATGTATATATGTATGTATATATATTATTAGTTCTGTTTTTCTAGAGAGCCCTGGCTGATACAGATGAGGAACTCATAGCTCTTACATTATTGACTTGCTATAAGAATTAAATAATGTGTTAGTAACTTAATATGTTCCTGGCACACAGTAAGCCTTCAAGCAATGATGATAGCAGTGGTGACGATTACTGTTATATTACCTCATACACATCTTCTAGGAGTTCTTTAGCTGCATTTAGCTTGTATTTGTTAAAGCAGCAACAGAGTGATTCCAAGAACTGTTTCAATTTCTTCTCTTCAAACAGCAGTGAAGAATCAATCGATCCTTTCTGTTTCTGCGGGTCACACAACCTTATAGGCAGATCATATCATTCGGGCTTCTTGAACATGACTCACCACTCTTCCCGGACAAGCAGAGGTGAGGAATGCAGAGGGTGGGAGAGAACCACTCAACTTGGTTCACGGCACCTGGAGGAAAATGAAGGCACAATGTAATATGAGGTCTTTGTGTCAGTACCAACGAGCAAGGTCCAAAGCCCAATCATAAACACGGCCAAGCAGCAGAGGGAATCCGCAGTTGAAGCCAAATGGATCCGAGGCTAAAGGCTGATCTATTCTTGAAGGGGTTCTGTATCAGTCAGGGTCCCGTCAGAAAACGGAAACCACACTGGTTATTTGGACTGGGAAAATTTAACATAAAATTATTAACCAGTAACAAGCGATTGACTTCAAGAGGGGGAACGAGAACTCTTCGTAATGCAGAAATAGCAGATGCAGAGTGCAGCCCCTGCCTCTAGGGCTGAGAGAGGGTGCCCAAGGAAGGAACAAACATGGAAGCAGCCCCCGTCCGTGGCTGAGACCCCCTGTTGGAGAGGATGTGTCTGTGCATCTGTAGCCCACTGGATGGAGGAGAAGTTTGCTGAGATGCCACAGGGCAGGACTGGCTGCCAGGAACCTCCCCATGGAACGCATTGGGTAGTGATAGAAATCATGGGAGACTGTGCACCTCCGGCTCTCCCGTGCCCCCTTGCAGGAAAGGGGGCCATGCCATGAGAGCAAGAAAAATACAGGCCCAGAAAGAAAAAGAGAAGCCTCTTCCTCTTCCAGTGTCTCTCCCACGTGCTCTAATGTCAAGGACTAACATTGCACCAGCTGACAAAGGAGAAGTGTTCCAGGGTCCATCTCCAGGAGCACAAAGCAGGGCAAAGAAGGAGGGTTTGGAGCTGAGACAGTGATAACCAGCAGAGATGCAAAGTAGGTAAAACCAAGGCACAGGTTGGGAGAAAAGTCCTGAGTCCATCAAGGTCATTGTCAATGTCATGCTCATGACCTCTGATGAGGGAGTATTGAGACTATAGCAGAATATTGTGGACATAACAGCTCTTGAATTAATCTGCTCCTAAACGTGTAACTGCACATTCTCTAAGGCTGCCCTCCCCGACCCAGTGCTTAAAAGAAATGAAATCCACCAACTCCCTATTTGTCTTGGGAGGCTGGCCTAAGTCCTAATGAGGCGTCTACGGCATGCTCTATGCCAGGGGCTTTGTGTCATTACTAGTAACTTCCCAGAGCATAAGCTGGAGCTAAACAAAGGGAGATTTGGAGTCAGGATTAGCTACAGGAGCATATAAACCCAATTTGAATATTTTAAAATTTAATTAATCCCTACTATGAATTGTATGATGGAATTCACCAACTCAGAGTCAGACCAGTTCCTACCACAATTTGGTTGGGCTTCTTAACCATATGGTCACGTAACAGGTTCATTGAGGGACACTGGGAAATCTTTCCCAGCGAAATGTTTAAGAGAATTTTATCAACCCCAGTCTCAAAGGACTTAATTTAGGTATAATAACTCCTTTTTCTCTTTCTGCTGCTGAAATGTGGAGAGTCTATGAATAATTAGAGTTGCACACGGCAACCCACCCTCACGACCAGAACAAGACTTAAAGTGGGCTAACGCCCTGGAGACATGCCATCTGTTAACTCCAGTTCTGGGAGAGTCTTCTTTTCTGGCCTGGAGGCTTATTCTTCCTGAATTAAACTAATTAGCCTACTGTGGACCCAGCTCTGTGCCAGTGTTGAGGGAAACCGTCTAGCCAGGACATAAAACTATGAGAAGGCTACAAAGAACTAAGGAAGGGGCCTCAACTGTGTGTCACAAACACTAAAGACAAGAAATATTCAGACACAAGGACAACCAGTGTATGTGACTGTCTCTGGGCAGGACTCATGAAGAAACCAGCCCAGATTTTGTCTGACGTTTTGGTGTATTTTCTTTGGTGGTGGAGTGGGGTGGAGGGTTCCAGCAGAAGAACGACTTGAAGTGGGTGATAATACAAATCCTGGGGTCCAGTTCTACTTCCTCGACTCATTAGTTCTGTGACTTGAGGCAAAGGGCTCATTTAGCCTCAACCTGCTTTATTCCCAAAGGGAGAATGATGACAGATGATTTGTCCTCCCAAAATGAGACTCTGTAAACAGTCAAGTTCCATCAGCGTTTATGATTATTCAGAAGGTATATTTAAAAAGACGTGATGTGTCAGAATATCTCTTTTCTGGGCCATACCCCCTCATGCTCACCTTTGAAAAGAATTGCATTTAAACACATTTGAAAGAAAAACCACCTTCAGCTGCATAATTCACCCAGAATAAAGACAATAGGAAGTGAAACAACATTCCAGGTCCATATACATATATTTGTTTGCTCCTTATTTTAACCCAAAAACGGCAGTGATTCTTTCAAAGCCACAGGCAAACATGCCAAGTGCCCAGGTTTCGACGGCAGATGACAGCTCAGAGTACAGGATGAGTTGAAGGCTCTATTTTTAGTTTTGAGTCAAAGAATAAAAATCAGACCTTCCTGTGGGAATCATCTACACTGAGTCATGCAACATCATCAGGCCGGAATAAAATAGCTCTATAACCCAAGCATTCATTACCTGAAATAAAGAAACAGAAGCAGATTTTGAGATTCCTCTCTCCATACCCTTAGACTTTGGGAGCATTCGCTGAAATGAGCATGGTGCCCTTAGTCAGTGTAAATGAACCCAGCAGCAGACCTGGCTGTTCAATGGGAAAAGTGGGGGAGGATGGCACTTAAAAAATCAGTACAAATTAGAAATTAAAGATTATTTAAATCCAAGGCAAGGAAAAAAGCACCAGCCACTCTAAATATTATTCAGTCAGTTTTTTGACTGATAATGTCTAAGCTTTCTGCCCAACCTGAATTGATGAGTCTGTTTTCATCTTCCAGGGCCAAACACACAGTACTAGGTTACTTCAAGAATGTATGGAATGTGAACACAAAAACAATATTCGATATCGTCTAGGTATTATGGACTTGGACTCAGGAATGTAGATGTCATCTGATTTAAACCCCGTCATTTTTAAAGTGAAGTAACTGATGGGACTTTTCTTTTGGTCCAGTGGTTAAGACTTCACCTTCCAATATAGGGGGTGCAGGTTCGATCCCTGGTCGGGGAGCTAAGATCCCACATGCCTCGTGGCCAAAAAGCCAAAACCAAAACCAGAGCAATATGGTAACAAATCCAGTAAAGATTTTAAAAATGGTCCACATCAAAAAAAATCTTTAGGGCTTCCCTGGTGGCGCAGTGGTTGGGAGTCCGCCTGCCGATGCAGGGGACGCGGGTTCGTGCCCTGGTCTGGGAGGATCCCACATGCCGTGGAGCGGCTGGGCCTGTGAGCCATGGCCACTGGGCCTGCGCGTCCGGAGCCTGTGCTCCGCAACGGGAGAGGCCACAGCAGTGGGAGGCCCGCATACCGCAAAAAAAAAAAAAAAAAAAAAAAAACTTAAAAAAAAATGTAAAAAATAAAGTGAAGTAACTGCGACCCATAGAATTGTAACAACTTTCCCCAGTCAACTAATAAGTAAGTAACAGGATCTAGACCACACAGAACAGAAATACTCAAAGACTATATGGTTACGTTCCTGATTTTCAACAGGGGTAAGAGAAGGTTCCAAGATCCACAGACTAAGGTAATGAAGGAATCCTAGATTCATAGCTGGAAGCAGCATAGAGATCATCGATTCTGACCCTCTCAGTTTAGAGATGAAACAAGACAAGACAGGGTATGGTGCTGGCCCAGCGAATAATTCCATTAGTTGATGACAGAACCCGGACTAGAACCTGGGTCTCCTGATCTTTGCCTGGGGATCTTTCCACTTCATTAGCATTGAGATTCTTCTCAGGCAGAATTCTAGAATAGATTATTAAACAGATGGCTTGGGAGCCTTTAAAAAGGAAAGCAATCAGCAGCAGCCAGCATGGGTGCAGTGAGAATGTCAGTCATGCCAAGCTAAACTCATTAACTCTTTTTTTTTTTTTTTTGCTGTACGCGGGCCTCTCACTGTTGTGACCTCTCCTGTTGCAGAGCACAGGCTCCAGACGCGCAGGCTCAGCGGCCATGGCTCACGGGCCCAGCTGCTCCGTGGCATGTGGGATCTTCCCGGACCGGGGCATGAACCCATGTCCCTTGCATCGGCAGGCGGACTCTCAACCACTGCGCCACCAGGGAAGCCCCTCCTTTCCTTTTTGATGTGGTTACAAACAAGTGTACACATTATTGTAGGATGTGAAAACGGGGGGATACTCCAACAGAATTGAGGTGAGCTCCATTTACCCAGCTTAAGGTCATAGCCAACCTATCTTGGTCTATACTTTTCCTCTCCTTGTTTCCCTGGCCCATGCTGTTTTCAGAACTCTAGAACCCTCCATTTCCCCACCCAAGACTGGAGCCAGTGAGAATCTACATCCTTTCTCATAGAAACTTTGTGCAGCTGGGATCCTTTAACCTTTTCCAAATCAAAGATATGGGACTTATATATTTGCAGAATTTGTTTTGCTTGTGAAACTAAATACTGGGGAGAAGGCACATAAATATAATATCCTGAGTGGAGGAAGACATTGGGAGCATTAGATTCACTCGATGATTTTTCTAGTGCTATTGGGAAAATACCATGCATCCTTAAATGCCAAGAGCCCCAGGAAAGGAAGGAAGATATCATTACCAAGTGATACATGCAGAGATGAACATCTCTCAATTTGTAATGAAATCAAAGTGTCAGGCTGTCCCACGGTTAATCATGGTATGTATTATTATGGAGATGCGATATAGATGAACTTTGAGTGTATTTTGAAAAATTTGTGTGAAGGGAGAAGGGGTTTTAATCTATATAAATCTTTGTCAAACCCCTGCCTTAGGCTGAGCTTATTTAATAACATTGCCCACCACCAGGATGTCAGAGGGCAACCTGAGGTGACCAAAGTTTTCTAGATTAGGGAGGGTAACCCAGGAATGTTAATAGAATGTATAGTACACCTTGATTGTCAAGGCTTCCATGGTCTCCTCATCAATCACTGTGACCAGATTTTAGGACAAAGCCTGTGTTGATTAATGGTTCTAGAATTCTCTAGAAGCTGACCACTGCTCTATTCTTGGCTCTTTAGTGTTTAATTGATGTCCTGGATGAAAACATACATTCTTTGTTGATCAAGTTAGTAGCCAAAAATTTAGTCTCAACTTAACTTCCTACCAGTTAATTCCATGCAAAGATGGTGCAGCCCTAGAAGAAAGTCAGTGCTCCCTGCTGAAGGTGGTTAAATAGAGGCTGGATGAAGCTTGGTGGAGACACAGCCCAGGGCATTTAATGCATCTATGAGGCTATGAGGCTAAATAGTCTTTAAAAATTCTATTTTGTGATTCACTTGTTCTAAAATAAAGGGGCATGAAACTATCTGAAATGCAAATGAGTAGCAGGTATTAATGGTTAGGAAAAGTAATGTTTGGGTTTTTTTCATGACTTTCTCTTGGTTTTGCCTGTCCAGGGTGACACATGCCATATGTGTTCAATATGATTCAGACCCGGATGAATAACTCAGAGGAGGCCAGCCGACACCAGGGAGTCTTCTAGGTTAAAAAGGTGAGAGTGAGTCACAAATTCATGTAGAAAATTGTATTTGCAAGACAATGTTTGGATGAGAAAAAATATCCCAGAGGAAAAGTGATCTGTGTATATACCCTAGTTTAGAGGAAATATTATTGTCCTTAAGGGTAGAAATTGGTCCTATTTTAAATTCCATTTTAAATCAAAGAACTCACGATGATGTTTTCTGATCATCTTTCAAATGGAAGTCTTCAGGGTGCTTTCAAACAGCTATGTAGCAAGAGGAGCTCTCTCCCCTTTGAAAGGGAACCCAAGGGTGCCTGGCTCCACGGGGGCTGGTGAGCATGTGTCTTTGTCAATTCTCAAACAAAGTCCCTCCTGCCAGAATCAGCCTCAACCACTCGGGAATTACTTACCATCAGCAATATCTTCCCCATTTTCCTAAACATCGTAGTCAAAAGAATGCAAACAAAACAAAAATAGAAAGTGTCCCTATAATCTATGATCTTCCTAGTGACTGGCAGAGAAATGGATGTAAGTCACAGGCTGACATCAGTTCTGGCAGGGGTGATGCACGAGGGGCCAGGAACGCGAGGTTTCTTCCAGTTTTCATGCTTCCATCGCTTTGGGTCCTCATCTGAGTCTCACATTCTCCATGAATCCCCACTTGGGGGGAAGGATTCTTAGAGACGGGATATTTGAGCTAAAGCCCAGAAGAGGAGAATTCAGCCCCAGGAAGAGGTTTTCAGGCAGGCGCATCAGCAGGTGCCAGTGTCCTTGGGGAAGGCAGCTTGGGGTTGTACTTGAGGAGCTTACAGGAGCTGGAGGGGCCACGAGAGAGGAGAGAGCAGAGCGGGCTGCAGAGGTTGGAAGGGGCCAGGTCATGCAGGGCCTTTGTGCCATAGTCAGGCATTTCAGATCTTTATCAGCACTCTGAAAACAATAAAGGAGTTTAAGCAGAGACATGTCGTGAAGATTCCTCAAGCTGTTCTAGGGAGAATAGGTTGCCAACAGCCTCAGGAGGGTAATAAGTAGGAAGACCAGCTTGGTAGCAGCTCACAATGTGGGAACAAGCATGATATGATTTCAGCTAGAAGGGCAGAAGGGGGTAGTGGGCAATTGAGATGTAGTTAAGAGGTACAACTGACAAGACTTGCAGCAAAGAGCTGAGATGTTATTGTATAGATAATCCAGTGAAGTATAAGTGGGTTTAAAAAACTCTGAATATCTGTACAAATGCAGGACATGGCTATTACTATAACAACACAGACCAACGTGTATGGTTCAGGCTATAAAATGCTACTATTGGTAAACATGCCTGCTAAATTTATTCCCGAACATAAGGAGGAAAGGGTCCCATATATACATTTACCCACCAGGCGATTCAGTAGACAGGACAAAAATCATCCACAATAATTACTGTTCCAACTACTACCCACTGTAACTCCCCATTCCCCGCCCCCCATGGAAAGGCTAGGATGGCTTCTTTTGAGACAGAGATGCCCTTGTATATCTGGGCAGCATCTTGAAATTGCCAGTACCATGCTGTTCCCATGACTGGTGCCATGACTTGTTTCCAAGAGGAGCATTCCCACTCCTACCCAGGGAGTCATCTAGGACATCCTTGACAGCCTTTCTCCTTCTACAGGGCACTGGGAGTTGCAAAAAGATACATCCATAAAGCCAAAATAGCCGTGCAATTATGGAAGCCCCAAATCAAGCCATTTACATGATACTGTATGGAAAGATGAAGTAGTTCATCATCTGAATTTTTTGTCTTTGACTATAAGGGTGAGGTTTATTTAGACATAGCCAAAATCACTGCTCCATAAAGAGCTTAGGGCTCCCCTGATTCTGGAGGATGCTATATAAAACTCAGTTCTATTTCCAAGACTGCTATAGGACCAAAATAAACCATCAGCAGTCTGTACGTTCATTTATACATACATACTGTACCTTCTCTAACTGAAAATATTCACCCAACAGATTGAATTCAATATGCTTTCCCTGAAGCTGTTATTCTGAAGAAGTGCTATTACCTAAAATTAAAAAGATAAGAACATTAATTGCACGTGATTCCATTACCTCCACACTGTCTCCACTGATGAGTCTCTTAATTGCTCCAGTCACAGTGAAAGAATCTCAGTTTAACGAGAAAGTATATGGTTGAATCCTTATATTTTGGGCAGGCTGCATTCAGAAGTCAGAAATTAACAGCTGTGTTTCAGGGAAAGTGTCTTTAGAATATTTCCAGTCCACTTGGGATCAGTGTTTGCTTTCTAGGTATTGCAAAGCAGGAAATAGATACCAATATAAAGTGGGCAATGTGGAGTCCCTTTGGAATTGCATTGGTACATTTTTTTCAGTTAAATAAAGAAAGACTATTTTAAATGATATTACTCAAAGTTAGTAAGAATACTATCAATTGCTAATAGCATTACTAATTATTCTAGTCCTTTTTGAAAGCAATTAAGCAATATGAATGAAAAGCAATAAAAAATTTATACCTTTTACATACTTTTATCCTCAACTAATGAAATTATAGCCTAATAAAATATTCCAAAATATGGGGGGAAATCCCATACATAAAGAAGTATTTCAGATCATTCATAATAGTAAAAAATTAGAAGAAACCTATATATCTAACAACAGGGAAATGATTAAATTATGGAGCATCCACTCAATCTAGTATGAAATCTTTCTAAAATTAGGGTTTAAAGACTACAAAACAGTATGAATAATGCTTATGATATGATATTAAATAGTGATTCAAGCTTTATAATTACTTGACTTCAGTAAAATATAAAAAGGAAATGCCTATATTGGTAAGGACAACTATCTAAACTGGATTTAGCATTTTTAATCAAAGAAATAGTATTAGATAAATTATATCTGCAGAGACTTTGGCTTCTCCAAGATCTTGGTGTCTTACTTAAAGGCATTTATCGGTCAGGATTCAATATGGGAAGCAAAAGCACTAGGATTGATACAATAAAGGGTTTATTGTGGGGTTGCATTTTATGGAATTTTGATTGCTGGTGGAGGAGGCTCTGCAGGGCTTCGTATCTCTGTATCTACAGAACAGCCAGCAATGGGGGGAGAAAACTGAGTAGATGAGAACAAGGGCAAACTAGAACCTGAAAGGATAAACAAACACCTGAGGACTCAAGACCCCTGGAATGGCCTTTCTGTCACTTGCACTAAAGAGTTGTAATGATCAAAGCAGATCAATCATGGCACTGGGATATGTCCAATTGTTTGGTAGATACCCCACACTGGCAACAAAACCCATGGAACTGAATGACAGCCTGCTCCAGAGACCAAAGGGGCAGGGCCAGGGTAAACCTGGGAAGACTAAAGGAATTAAAGAGGTTGAGGGGCCATGGGGGACAAAACAAGAAAAGTCACATTAAAAATTGGGAGATTATGGGCTTCCCTGGTGGCGCAGTGGTTGAGAGTCCGCCTGCCGATGCAGGGGACACGGGTTCGTGCCCCGGTCCGGGAAGATCCCACATGCCGCGGAGCGGCTGGGCCCACGAGCCATGGCTGCTGGGCCTGCGCGTCTGGAGCCTGTGCTCCGCGGTGGAAGAGGCCACAACAGTAAGAGGCCCGCGTACCGCAAAAAAAAAAAAAAAAAAAATTGGGAGATTAGCAGCTTTGAGGAAGAAAACTCTTCCTGTCCATCAAGGAACTTGGGAATCAACTGAATGGAGTAAAGCAGCCACTCTCCAACCGCCACCTTCTGTGCCTTCTGTGAATGCTATACAGTAGAACTGAAACTTGACCCTTGGCAAAAAGCTGCTTTGTGTGCTCTTGCAGGCTCCATCTGTGTTTGGGGCCTGCTGATAAAGGGGTGACGCATTGTGAAGACAGCCAAGGCTAAGCACTGTCCATCAAGGCTGGTTCCTAGTACAGCATGCATGCCTCTAATGTACCACTGTGTGCAAATCCATAGAAATAGAAACCAAGAAAACCAAGATTATGTGTCTATAATGCCTTCATGTCCACTAGAAAAATGCCAATAATCAGTCCTTTCTGGACATAATACATGCTTCCATATGACTGATTTTTTTTTTCTCTGCCAAGTTCACCAGTTAATAATAATGACCTATTGCTATACCTTGAAAGTGAAGGTAATCTTGTAGTTATTTCCCTCTGAAATGGATTTCCTTCCCTTCCACTACCCTCCCCAGTGTATCCTTGTCCTCCAAGACTCTTAATAGAATATTCTGGTGCAAATATGCCATTGTGGGAGAGGGAAGCTTTGACCCCAAACCCCTTTGTCTCTGAATCCTGGGCTTATGTCTGTCCAGGCTCTGAGAAATAAGCATGATTTGTGAGTAAAAGCTACCTACCCTGGGGCTCACCTAGACTCACAATATAGCTCTACAGTTTTCATGTTACCTTGTTATCTGGGTGTTGCCTTGAGGCCCTGGAAAATAACACTTTAAAAGATTCACATTTCTCACATCTAAAGGAAGTTTGTTATTCCTTTATTCACACTCAAACTTGTTGGAAAAGGAGTGGTGGAAGCTTGTTATAATACAACAGAGTTAAAGAAAGAAAGAAACACATCAGGATAAAGAGAAAACAATGGGGAAAAAGTAAGTTGCTGTGAGGGTAAGGATAGAAACCACAGTGTATTTCTAACATCCTAAGAAACTGAGCTGTACATTTGACTCATAGCCCCCCAGCTTATAGGGCAAAAATGGAGAAGTGGTTATTATCACTAACATTTATTTTTTATAGTTGCTCAGGGGATGTTTTAAAATCTCATGTTAAGTATTCTTTAAAAAAAGCTACAAAGAAAACAAGGAAACCATAAACAAGACGGAAAGACAACCCTCAGAATGGGAGAAAATATTTGCAAATGAAGCAGCGGACAAAGGATTAATCTCCAAGATATATAAACAGCTCATGAAGCTCAATATCAAAAAAACAAACAACCCAATTAAAAAATGGGTGGAAGACCTAAATAAACATTTTGCCAAAGAAGACATACAGATGGCCAAGAGGCACATGAAAAGATGCTCAACATCGCTAATTATTAGAGAAATGCAAATCAAAGCTACAATGAGGCATCACCTCACACCAGTCAGAATGGCCATCAGGGAGGGAGACAAAAGGGGGAGGAGATATGGGGATATATATATATATATATATATATATAGCTGATTCACTTTGTTATACAGCAGAAACTAACACACCATTGTAAAACAATTATACTCCAATAAAGATGTTAAAACAAAAACTCTAAAAAAAAATCTACAAACAATAAATGCTGGAGAGGGTGTGGAGAAAAGGGAACCCTCTTGCACTGTTGGTGGGAATGTAAATTGATACAGCCACTATGGAGAACAGTATGGAGGTTCCTTAAAAAAACTGAAAATAGAACTACCATACGACCCAGCAATCCCACTACTGGGCATATACCCTGAGAAAACCATAATTCAAAAGGACACATGTACCCCAGTGTTCACTGCAGCACTATTTACAATAGCCAAGACATGGAAACAGCCTAAATGTCCAATGATAGTTGAAAGGATAGAGAAGATGTGGTACATATATACAATGGAATATTACTCAGCCATAAAAAGGAATGAAATTGGGTCATTTGTAGAGATGTGGATGGACTTAGAGGCTGTCATACAGAGTGAAGTAAGCCAGAAAGAGAAAAACAAATACTGTATATTAACGCATATATGTGGAATCTAGAAAAATGGTAGAGATGAACCTATTTGCAGGGCAGGAATAGAGACGTAGACATAGAGAACAGACATGTGGCCACAGAAGGGGAAGAGGAGGGTGGGACGAATTGAGAGATTAGGTTTGACATAAATACACTACCATGTGTAAAATAGATAGCTAGTGGGAACATGCTGTATAGCACAGGGAGCTCAGCTCGGTGCTCTGTGACGACCTAGATGGGTGGGATGGCGGGGGTGGGAGGGAGGTCCAAGACGGAGGGGATATAGTATATATATAGCTGATTCACTTTATTGTACAGCAGAAGCTAACACAATATTGTAAAACAATTTTACTCCATTAAAAAAAAAAAGCAAACAAAAAGCACAAAGGAACACGAGGAAACCCTGGGAGGTGTAGATATGTCTATTACCTTGATTGTGGTGATGGTATCACAGGTGCTTATCTATATCCAAACTCATCAAACTGCACACATTAAATGCATGCAGTTCTTTGTATACAAAGTATACCTCAACAAAGCTGTTTAAAAAACCAAATAAACATACCTACATTTTAGCCATTTCCTAGTATTATCAAGCAATAGGTTTGCTGAACAGAGATCCATAATATGCCATAATCAGAACAAAACATAATCACGGACCATTAAAAGAGTACTGAGTCTAGCTTATAGAATATGGATGATCCATGATAACATAGGGATAGAAATAAAGTCACTGGGGTTCGGGGTGGTTAGTACCTCTGCTTCATATATTTCCACAGAAGTCAGTGCCCTTCAAAATACAGGAACAGTGAGTTAAAACAATCTTAATTACAGAAGTGAGTCTGATCAGGAGATATTATGTAGCTTTTAGGCTGACCAAGAACCACTTAACATTCATTCGGTGTGTACTCACACCCTAATTTTTTAAAGGTAAAATGAAATTTTAATATAATAAAGTTGCACCTGGTTAATAACAAGGCTACAGTTCCATGTACACTAGTCTGCGTGTGAGGATAGCCTGGCTAGTTACCCCTAAATCATATATATATATATATGTTTTTTTTGCTGTTGGTTTGCTTTGCTTTACAACTTTTTTGAGGTACAATTGATGTAAATAAATTGTCCCTATTTAAAGTGTATTATCTGATGAGTTTTTTTTTTTTTTTTTTTTTTGCTGTACGCGGGCCTCTCACTGCTGTGGCCTCTCCCGTTGCAGAGCACAGGCTCCGGACACACAGGCTCCGCGGCCATGGCTCGCGGGCCCAGCCGCTCCGCGGCATGTGGGATCTTCCGGGATCGGGGCACGAACCCGTGTCCCCTGCATCGGCAGGCGGACTCTCAACCACTGCGCCACCAGGGAAGCCCATCTGATGAGTTTTGACATAATAAACTCCCATGAAACCATCACTACAGTCCAGTTAATGAGCCTTTTTATCATCCTTAAAAGTTTGGCGCACCTTTTTCTCACTGTATCTTTCATTATCCTTGTTTTTTATCTGCCTGTTTCCACTCTATAGCAAATGATTTACTTTTTAGCACCACATTCATTGCGACTCGATGGATAGTTATCATTTACCTTTTAAATTGGGATTGATGATTCTGTCACTTTTATAGGTATTGTAAAAGGGATTTCCTCTTGGGCAGAAAACGTAGACTCCTCAAGTGAATTAGTCTCTATGTATTTAAGGTGGGCTAAGATGACTGGGAGAACTAGCCAGTCATCTCTTATCTCTCGGCATGGGAGTAAAACATTCAAAATGGGAAGGATGTGAGCAGCTGTGGGGAGATGGTACCCCCTCAGTATGAGGAAACTGCATAGGGAAAAAATACCCAAAGCCTGAAGTGCTAGGCAGGAGCCAGTCCATAATCTCACCATAAAAGGGGCATAAACTTTAAAAGATGCTAAGCACTGGTGAAGGTCTAAACAAAAGAGAAAAAAAGGAAGGATGGGGCTTCCCTGGTGGCACAGTGGTTGAGAGTCTGCCTGCCGATGCAGGGGACACGGGTTCGTGCCCCGGTCCAGGAAGATCCCACGTGCCGCGGAGCGGCTGGGTGCATGAGCCATGGCCGCTGAGCCTGGGCGTCCGGAGCCTGTGCTCCGCAACGGGAGAGGCCACAACAGTGAGAGGCCCGCGTACCACAAAAAAAAAAGAAGAACAGAGAGGAGGGCCTTCTCTGGCAGTCCAGTGGTTAAGACTGCACGCTTCAATGGCAGGGGGTGTGGGTTCAATCCCTGGTCGGGGAACTAAGATCCCACATGCTGCATGGCCAAAAAATAATAATAATAATAACAGGAAAAAAGACAAACAGAAAACACGGCATTAAGGTTTTTGGGTAAAAGGTATGCTTAGAGTGACTTTTGTAGTAAAGAAACCAAAGAAGCTCTTGTAAACAAACAAGCAGATGTTGCCCACCATTCCAGTTCTACAAGGATCCAGTCGTTAACCACTGAAGTCATGCACTGACAGTGTGCCCTGTGGGTCATTCAGGATAGAAAAAAAATGGAAGCATTTTGTGTTTTGGATATACTGGCCCCTAGATAGTTAAGCTGCATATCTGAGGAAGTGTTTCGAGGTCCTCAGATTCTTGCATCTTCCCATACATGAAAAGCACTAAAATTAATATCTCGAGATAGCTGTTTTCTGTGATTAGCAGTCCTCTTTCACCAAGATGCATACTTAACTACATCCCAGCCAAAAAATTTCATCAGTTCCTCAGAGCTATCATCTCCTGGGCTAGAGTCCCCAGTAAGGTTCCCCAGTAAGACAGAAACTCACTGCTCTTATGTTGTGTATGCTTTTCCAGTGGATAGTCTTGAAATGGGCATCCACAAATGGGGCAGCATGTGACACTGCAGCTGGAAAGGGAGCATTCAAGACAGGGAGGCGACCACTGTAATAAGCCTCTTCACCACTTCTCCCCATAACCAGAGGTGGAGGCAGAGAAAAACTCTCCCTACTCAGAAAAGAAGGAGCTATTTTTATCAAGTTAAATGAGCCTGAACCTGCAGCGCTGAACTGACAGACAAATATATATTTTTAAAAATTTTTTATTTTTATTTTATTTATCCATTTTTGGCTGCGTTGGGTCTCCGCTGCTGCACGCGGGCTTTTCTCTGGTTGTGGCGAGCAGGGGCCACCCCTCGTTGCAGTGCACGGGCTTCTCATCGCAGTGGCTTCATTTGTTGTGGAGCACAGGCTCTAGGTGCAGGGGCTTCAGTAGTTGTGGCACGCGGGCTCAGTAGTTGTGGCTCATGGGCTCTAGAGCGCAGGCTCAGCAGTTGTGGCACACGGGCTTAGTTGCTCCACGGCATGCGGGATCTTCCCAGACCAGGGCTTGAACCCATGTCCTCTGCATTGGCAGGTGGATTCTTAACCACTGCGCCACCAGGGAAGCCCGACAGACGAATATTGTTAATTGGTGCCATTTCTTCAGTGCAGGAAAGAATTTCCAATCAGACTAGCAATTCATCTGCCACGCAAACATCGACTTATTAATGAAAAGATGAAGTTTCGGAATCCTTGTTAACGATGAGTTCATAGTCTGGGGCCCCTACAGAAGTAATGCCACTTGACCTCCTCCTCAGGCCGTTCTTTACATGGTAACAAGTCAAATGGTGATTTTTCCCCCCTAAGAACTTCTACATTTAGATGTCAAATCAAGCTGCTCTAATCACCTCACTGTGATTCTCCCTTCATCAACAGATTTTCAAGGAGTTTCTGATTTAAAGGAACCAGGCAACTCTGCTGGATGCATCTTATTCTGAAAAGAAAGATTTTATAATCTTTTATAATTTTATAAAAAACTGCCAACTGTTTTCCAAGCTGGTTGACCACTTCACATTTCCATCAGTAATGTGTAAGATTTCCATTTGTTCAGAGCCACTGGAATGCGTGTAAAGTTATATCTCATTATGGTTTTAATTACACTTTCCTTATGACTAGTAATGTTGAATATTTTTTCATGTGTTTATTGGCCATTAAATTCTTTAGTTAACATTTATTAAAATGTTTTGCCCATTTAAAAAATAGGGTTATTTGTGCTATTATTATTGATTTGTGAGAATTCTTTATTCTTGACACAAATATAAAGAAGATGTGATAGATGTGGTATATATCTTCTTTATCCATTCATCCATTGGTGGACACTTAGATTGTTTCTATATTTTAGCTATTGCTGCAGTAAACGTGGCAGTGCAGATACCTTTTTGATATCCTGTTTTCATTTTCCTTTGGGTATATACCCAAAAGTGGAATTGTTAGATCATATGGTAGTTCTAGTTTTAATTTTTTGTGGAGCCTCCATTACTGTTTTGCACAGTGGCTGCACCAATATACATTCCCACCAACAGTACACAGGGTTCTCTTTTCTCCACATCTTCAGCAACACTTGTTGCCTCTCATCTTTTTGATGACAGCCACAGGTGTGAGGTGATATCTCACTGAGATTTTATTTGCATTTTCCAGATGATTAGTGATGCTGAGCATCTTTTCACGTACCTGGTGCCCATTTGTGTATCTTCTTTGAAAAATACCGAATCAGTTCCTCTGGCCATTTTGTAAATCAGGTTGTTCACTTTTTTGTTTTGAGTTATAGTCAATTGTATTTTAAAGAATATTGGAAAAGAATTTTTAAGTTACTGCATATTTATGGTTTCTGACAACCTTCATTACTTTGTATAGATCATTTTCCATCTGGCATCATTTTCTTCTGCCTGAAGAACCTCTTGAAGGGCAGAATTGCTAGCAGTGAATCATCTGGGTTTCCTATTTGCCTGAAAATTCTTTATTTTGCCTTCATTTTTGAAGGAAATTTTTGCTGGATATGAAATTCTTGGTTGACAGTGTTTGGGTTTTTTCCCAATACTTATAGATGTTTTTCCCACTGTCTTCTGGCTCCCATGGAGATATCCATGCTCTTTCTTATTTTTGTCCCTTATATACAACGCCTCTTCCCCTGCAACTGATTGCTCTCCAGATGTCTCTCACTCACCGTTTTTTAACAATTTAATTGTAGCCTGCCATGGTATAGTTTTCTACAGGTGTTTAGTCTGCTTGGAGTTTGTTGAGCTTCTTGGATCCGTGGTTTTGTTGTTTTAATAAAATTTGGATATTTTTCAGCTATAACTTTTAAAAATACTTTTTCTAGTCTTCATTTTTTTTTTTTTTTTGCGGTACACGGGCCTCTCACCGTTGTGGCCTCTCCCATTGCAGAGCACAGGCTCCGGACGCGCAGGCTCATCGGCCATGGCTCGCGGGCCCAGCCGCTCCACGGCATGTGGGATCTTCCCAGACCAGGGCACGAACCTGTGTCCCCTGCATCGGCAGGCGGACTCCCAACCACTGCACCACCTGGGAAGCCCTAGTCTTCATTTTTATGGGAATTAAACTGTGCATGTTTGACTCCTTGATATTCTCTCATGGGTCACTGAGACTCAACTTTTTCTTTTTATTCTCTCTGTACTACCTTTCTGATAATATGTATGCAAATTCATTGTTATTTTCTTTTGTAGTTCTTAATCTGCTTTTTATTGCTTTCAGTAAAAATTTCATTTTAAATATTGCATTTTTTAACTCTGTAAGTTTCATTAGGTTCTTTTAAAATATATTTTGCATATCTCTCCTCATGATCTCCTATTTTCGTTTAAATCCTTTAGTGTATTTAGAAAACACATTTTAAAGTCCCTGTCTGCTAATTGTACTGTCTTTCGTGGATCTTTGAGGCATTTTTCTGCAAATTACAAATGACATTTTAATGCTTCTTCGTATGTCTAATAAATTTTTTATTGGAAGCTAGGCTTTGTGATTAGTGTGATGTTGAGTGCTAGATTTTGATGTCTTTATAGAGTATTGGACTTTGTTTTCTACTAAAGTGACTTGAGACTCAGCTTGATTTTTTTGAAGTTTGTTTTTTTTAGAGTAATTCTTTTTCTAATCTAAATTTTTATTTTATATTGGAGTATAGTTGATTTACAATATTGTGTTAGTTTTAGGTGTACAGCAAAGTGTTTCCGTTATACATATATCCATTCTTTTTCAAATTCTTGAAGCTTGTTTTAAAGCTGTGTTAGGGAAAGTCTGGCACTACCTTTACTTCAGAGGTGGTTTCACTCCACTGCTAAATTGTGAGCTTTCAGGGGACTCTCCTGAATGTTCCAGTTGTTCAATCCACTCTGGCTGGTTGAAAGTTGGACATCTCTCAGCCCTGGGTGAACTGTGGGGATTTTTAGCATACAAATCCCATGCCGTTCTTTTCTCAGCCTCATAGACTTTTACCCTTTTGCATGACCCATTTAGTATTCCACAAGACTAAGGGACCTCAAGCGTATCTCTGGGGCCCTTTTCCTGCGTACCCTTCTCCCCTCTGGTCCTTCACAATGCAAACCCCAGTCACGCCTCAACCCCTACAGACTCTGATCTCTGCTTCCTCAACTCACTGAGACCATGATCTTCTCAAGTTTCTCCTGCCTGAATGCTACCCCGAAAATGCCACCAGGCAGAAAGCCAGAAGGATGGTAGGGCTCACTTTCTTTGTTTCTCTTTTCACTAGGCTATCAGTCCTATATTGGTTTTCATCCAGTGACTCATAGCAGTTTTCTAGTTGTTTATGGCAGGACAGCAATCTGGTACCCATTACTTTCATCATGTCTTGAGTGAAAAGTCCCTTTTAAAAAGATAAAAGGTAGAGTTACATAACTAAGGCTACAGCAGATATAGTCAAATTGTAATTGCTTGTGCCTTTTCCAGTTGCACCATAGAATTAGAGTTGGTTTTATCCTACAATTTTACATAACCACAAATAGAAGCACAGTAAGTCCTCTTTTTCCATTAAAAATTCCCCGAATTGTGGATAGAGAAACCAGGCCTAGACACTTAAATGAAAATTAAAGATACTTAGCCTATTGGACATTTGCATTTAGAGTATTTTTTTACATTATTAAGCAATTCTATTCTGTCAAAATGTGACACTCTCACTAAGGATAGAATTTATTGTTCTATTTTAATGGATAGGGAGTGTCTGATCACTAACAGACAATGATAAAGGACAGTTTTTCTTCTCTGTCTTTGCCTTTTTCCTTTGCATTTGATGAATCTTTAATAAATATTTTGAGGTACAACTCAAGTCCATTTCTCCATGGAGTCTTACCCAATTACTTCATCCCTGTTTAAGTTACGATAAAGCTAAACAACTGCCAGAAAAGAGACCATAAAACACAGGGCCTTGAAGGATATGGAAGTTTCTCTCTCAGTTGAGAGTTGCAGGGTAAGCAAGGCAATTCCTTCCAAGCTTCCTCTCCAGTCATGGTGCTATCACCCTTAGAGGCATCCCCTCAATGGTCAAAGCTGGACTTCTGCCACTTTCTGTTCCAGAACAGCCAGTTTTAGGGGAGATCATACAGTGGAAGAGGGCACATCCATATGGCTTACATCCAAAACTCACACTTCATTGCTGAGAACTTAGTCCTATGGCCACACCTAACCACATATAACCACAGGCTACAAAACAGGCAGTCTAGCCCGGGAGCCATGGCCAAGATATGTTAACATATAAGAAGGGGAGAGTGTATTTTCGTGGACAGTTAGCAGTCTTCTCATTTAATTATTCATTTCAGATCTAGCAGAGCGGCATCTCTGTGAATCGGATGAGTCAGAGCAGATGTTCAAAGTGGGAGGGTCTGTTTAACAAACTTTTTAGCCAAATAAAGATTGGTAATTCTGACTCTTGCTTGATGGTTTTCATCACTCCTTTATGTGAAGTCACACGTTCCTTGGGTCTACTAGGAGACTTCCTAAGCCCAGTTTCCATTTAGACAACACAGATATGCAACGTAGCTCATGCGTTGATAGGTTTGGCGGACAGAGAGACCAGGTTCAAATCTTGGCTTTGTCATTTCCAGGTTTTGTGACTTTGGGTGAGTTGCTTCTCTGAGCCTCAGTTTTTTAATAAGTGTAGCAATATCTATATTTCAGATTATGGTAAAGATGAAATAACATTTGCAAACACCTAACAGAGTATTTGAGCACACAGTTGGAGTGCAATAGATTACACTTCTTGGTAAGATTCTTTCTTTGGGGGGCTGGGTGACTTCCCTGGTGGCACAGTGGTTAAGAATCCACCTGCCAATGCAGGGGACACGGGTTCGAGCCCTGATCTGGGAAGATCGCACATGCCGCAGAGCAACTAAGCCCATGAGCCACAACTACTGAGCCCGCATGCTGCAACTACTGAAGCCCGTGTGCCTAGAGCCTGCACTCCACAACAAAGAGAAGCCACTGCAATGAGAAGCCTGCGCACTGCAATGAAGAGTAGCCCCCGGGGGCTTCCCTGGTGGCGCAGTGGTTGAGAGTCCGCCTGCCGATGCAGGGGACACGGGTTCGTCCCCCGGTCCGGGAAGATCCCACATGCCGCAGAGCGGCTGGGCCCGTGAGCCATGGCTGCTGAGCCTGCGCGTCCGGAGCCTGTGCTCCGCAATGGGAGAGGCCACAGCAGTGAGAGGCCCGTGTACTGCAACAAAACAAAACAAAAAACAAAAACAACAACAACAAAAAAAGTAGCCCCCGCTCGCCGCAACTAGAGAAAGCCCATGCGCAGCAGCGAAGACCTAACGCACCCCAAAATAAATAAATAGATAAAATTTTAAAGAAAGATTCTTTCTTTTTGAGAAATGAAATATTGTTTGGGAGGGATCCACAAACTAGTATTATATACTGGTAAGAGCACCTGTCTGGGAATTGCCTTACTACTCTGAATTCTTCCACAACTTGCTGTGTGGCCTTGAACAAGTCACTTAGTCTGCCTGGGCCTGAAAGAAATAATAATTATAACAGTTACTGATGAGAAATTACTGTACCAAACACTATACATTCATTCTGATATAAATTTATTTTAGTTTTGCAATCAAGTCTAAACGATCTTAATTGTCTAAGGTTTCTCAGCAACGGAGCAGTGGGGTTTTTTTGGTTTTAATAAATTTATTTATTTATTTTGGGCTGTCTTGGGTCTTCATTTCTGCGCGAGGGCTTTCTCTAGTTGCGGCGAGTGGGGGCCACTCTTCATCGCGGTGCGCGGGCCTCTCACTATCATGGCCTCTCGTTGCGGAGCACAGGCTCCATAAGCGCAGGCTCAGTAGTTGTGGCTCACGGGCCCAGTTGCTCTGCAACATGTGGGATCTTCCCAGACCAGGGCTCGAACCTGTGTCCCCTGTATTGGCAGGCGGACTCTCAACCACTGCGCCACCAGGGAAGCCCCGGAGCAGTGGTTTTATCCAAATCTGCTTTACTCAAAAAATCTTTGCTCTTCACCGAATGGATTGGTTAGACTAGCTTATCTTTCAGGTTAGATAAAGCTCTAAAATTCAGTGACTTCATGAATTTGGGTCAAGGAAAGATCAAAACAGAAGACAGTTGCCTGGAAAACACCACAATGAAAGCTGGTTTTTTTTTTTTTTGAATAAGGCAAATACATTGGCAGCTCAACTGTGCCTTTTGGCACATGTGAAGATACACGAGATCTAAAATAACATACTCAAAAAGGTGTTCCCTTTCTCTTACACTCAGGAGTCAGGACAGTTGAAGGCAAGGAGGAATTCCATGGAAGGCTCATGATTTGGGAATTTCCCCTAATAGAAGGCATCCATTCATTACCTCCCCAGACTCCTAGTGTGGAACCCCTTACATTTATTCTTTCTTGCCTCCCATTGTTTTCTTGGCCATCATCTGCCTCCTTCAACACTGAGCAGTAAAAACTGCATGTGAGTAAAAGAAGTCAACAGGTAGGGAAACAGCAAATGTGAGCAGTGTAGCACCATAGGTAGCTGAACCAGCACAACCTGGACTTTCTTCACAGCCTGAAGTTTTTAGGAAGGGAGAGATGATAAGGGAGAGAAGCCTGCCTTCCCTAACCTGAACAAAGTATCTTCTATCTATCATCCATCCATCCATCCATCCATCTGTCTACATATCATCTATCTACATACCTACCTACATATGTAATTTCACCAAACATGAAGCAACTTGAAATGATACAAGTAACATTCACAAACAGAACAATATAAGCCACTCAGAATTAGAGGAACTACGGATAAAAGAGAAATAGTAGGATTAAAGATTGGAGCAGATATCTGGATATCTTAGAGAATATAGAAAAGTCATGCCAGTTTATCAGCAAAAGGAAAACTTTTCCTTACACTTAAGCTTGCAATAAATTTCTTTTTTAAAATTATTTATTTATTTATTTATTATTTATTTATTTCGGTTGCGCCAGGTCTTAGTTGCGGCACTTGGGATCTTTAGTTGCAGCATGCGAGATCTTTTAGTTGCAGCATTCAGACTCTTAGTTGTGGCATGCGGGATCTAGTTCCCCTCACCAGGGATTGAATCCGGACCCCCTGCACTGGGAGTGCGGAGTCTTAACCCAGGTGAAACTTAAAATGGAGAGCACTGAGTGGAAAGTGGATGATATTCTTAACCATTTCCTTCCATATATGAGCAGGAGAGTATGTATGGCTTTCTTCCAATAGTCAGCTAGAGGCCCATTGCCAAACTAGAAGTTTGAAGGATGTTAAAACAATGTAGTTCCAGTCTGCAAATCTCTTAATTCCAACTTTATCTAGGGACACATGCTAGTTTTTCTAACTGAATCATATTTTTTATTTGCACATAAATATTGGATCCTCCTTTGGAGACTTCTGATAAGAAGCTGAGCTGCTGACAGGTCAAGGTTACTCTCCTCTGGAGTGCAGGTATGGGTAGGTATGTGTGACAGTACAGCATTTGAAGGTGAGGCCGTCTGTTAATAAGACATTTTAAAAAACTGAGGCACCTGGGACTTCCTTGCTGGAGCAGTGGTGAAGAATCTGCCTGCCAATGCAGAGGACACAGGTTTGAGCCCTGGTCTGGGAAGATCCCACATGCCACGGAGCAACTAAGCCCGTGAGCCACAACTACTGAGCCTGCACTCTAGAGCCCACGAGCCACAACGACTGAGCCCATGTGCCACAACTACTGAAGCCCGCGCGCCTACAGCCCATGCTCCACAATAAGAGAAGCCACTGCAATGAGAAGCCCACGCACCACAACAAAGAGTAGCCCCCGCTCACCACAACTAGAGAAAGCCCGCATGCAGCAACAAAGACCCAATGCAGCCAAAATAAATAAATAAATAAATTTATAAAAAACAAAAACAAAAAACAAAACTGAGGCACCTAAGCAGGACTCTCAACTGTGTGGCATCACATCTCTCTACCAAGTCCTGCTCTTAGAACACAAGCAAGTGGACAACAGACCTGTGGTGAAAGGCATAACGTTAATATTATGTTCTGACACTGATTCCAATGTGTGCGTGTGTTTGTTTTTCACACCACCAAGCAACTCTCTGACACAACTGGGGGTCCTACTATCCAACTCAACTCTGACACTATCTACCTGGAGACGGCATCACATTCCACTGTTAAGGGCTCAGTCCCACAAGGCTGCCCCCTCCTCTTTAGACATCCATCCAGGTGGTCACCTGGGCTTCTGATCCACAGGCTACAGATTGGAGGTTGCCACAAGCCCCTCTGTTTGGGTTTGATTAATTTTCTAGAGTAGCTCACAAACTTAGAGAAACTTACTATCAATAGATTACCTATTTATCATAAAAGGATATAGCTCAGGGACATCCGGATAGAAGACATGCACAGGCAAGGGATGTGGAAAGGGATGTAGAGCTCTCATGCTCTCTGAGCTCAGCAGTCTCCCTGAATCTCCATGTGTTCACCAACCTGGAAGTGCTCCAAACCCAGTCCTTTAGCATTTTTATAGAGGTTTCATACACAGGCATGATTGATTAAAATCATTGGCCATTGATTGAACTCAATCTCCAGCCCCTCTCCTCTCCCTGGAGGTCTAGGGTTGGGACTGAAAATTCCCACCTTTAGTCACGTGGTTGGTTCCCGTGGCAACCTAAGCCTCCACCCTTAGTGATGGAGGGGTTTTCCAAAAGTCGCTTCATTAACATAACAAAAGACACCTTTTATTGCTCTCAATACTTAGGAAATTCCAAGGATTTTAGTGGCTCTGTGCCAGGAACAGGATAAGACCAAACCTACATTTCTTATTATAATCACAATATCACAAATATTATGAGCTACCTTCACCTCTGAAGCTGGCAGAGCCTCAGATGGCCTAACTGCAAGTTCCTTTCGCTGTGTTGCTCCTGTGGATGAGACTCACTAGCTAAACAGCCCTCCTTATCAAGAGGACCAGGCGAGTCTCTGAGTAGCAGGTTTTAGTTTTCTGCCAGACGGTGATATTAGTCGAACAATCCAATCACATCCTCCTGCAGGAACCAGAGGGCACCAGAGTAGACCTCCCTTGACTCCTGGTTGTTCACTTTGATTCCCAGTACGACCTCTGCGTGGCCCTGCATGGCGATCAAACCATGGCCCCCAGATGATATCCTGGTCACCTTTTTTGGCCATCAGAAGTCATGCAGACCAGGGGTGATATCCAATGGCCCTTTTGTTCTTGTTCTCAGCTGAAGAAAGAGGCAGCAGAGGAAGGACCTTTGTGAACTAGCCTCATCCCTTTCCCTGCCTTCTGCATTCATCATTTTCCTCAGTTTTTGTTTTCTCCTCTTTCCCTCCAATTTTGAGGTCCATTTCTGTGCTGCTCTGCGTGATTGATATTTTTCATTTTTCAAAGTGTTATCTTCTGTTCCAGTTATATCCATCCTAGTGATAACTCTTTTCTCCACCAGTTCTTTCTCAAAGTGTGGTAATCATACCACCTGCATTGAACTCACCTGGAATCCTTCATAAAATGCTGGATCCTTGACCCCACTGGACAGAATCTCTGAAAGTGAGTCCCAAGGGTTTGTATTTTTAACACGATCCCTTGGTGATACTGCAGCACCTTAGGGCTACTGACCTGGACTTTGGGCTACAGAAGAGCGACTACGTCCTTGACTATATATCACTCATACACCCACCTCTCATACACCTTAAAGTGAGACCTACGCAGAGATCCTGGCTGCACTGGGAACCTAAGGGCAACAGCTCTGCGCCTCCTTTGCTACCCCGTTTTAATAGGGTGTTTGAGCACTGGTAAGGGATTTGATTGTCTTGTATCCTCCCACCCCACATATGTGGCTGGAGAGACTAAAAATAGACCCCACCTGCACCGAACATCCAAATGGAGCTGCTTCTCTCTTTCTGATGCCAGGGACACTGCTCTAGAAACATTTGTTCTCAATTACTCTCGCTGTGAAGTGATACGTGGGTTCAGACAGCAGTGTGACCTCTTTTTTTGTTAAAAGACTATGTGAAAGAAAAAAAAAACCCTGCAATTTTAGTCACACTTATTGACATTATTTGTAAATTAATTAAGGAAATTACCAAATACTGTGTATATTCTGGCATATTTGATTTTCTATTTCCTGGGAATATCATTTAGTAATCTATAGTCGGAGGTTAATGATTTTTAATAAAAATTCCTTTTTGATCTTACAAATAACTTGACACAGAAACAAGCTAAGCATGATCTTCATATACATTCAATTTCAAGATGTTCAGAAAATCATGTAAATCAGTGATTCTAAACCTAATGTGTACAAGAATCATCTAAAGAACTAGTTTCACAGTGTCTAAGAGTGTTTTTAATTCCAGTTCTGGTTTTGAATCCAGATTTTGCCAGTTATTAGCATGTAGCCTTGGGCAAGTTATTTAACCTCTCTGTGCCTCAATTTCTCCATTTGTAAAATGGGCATAAGAAGAGTGTGTAACCCATAGTGTTGGTCTAAGGATTAAATAGTTTAATATACATATAAAGTTTTGCAAAAAATCTGTCTAACAACACATGTTCAATATTTATTATTATTCAATAAAGATTACTGGACTGTACTTTCAAAGACTTGAAAAAGTTTCATCCAAAATAGACCCTGGAAATCTATATTTTAAATAATTATATCTCACAATTCTGATGCCAGTGACTTATGGAGCAGTTTAAGAGACAGTGATCTTTAAGCCAGTGGTCTTAAGATGGGTGGGCAAGCAAGTACATGAGATTATTCACTGGGGTTTAGGAGGAAGTGTTTGTTTTCTATTTCCATTTGCCTTCTTTATCTAAAGATAAGAAATTCTTTTAACACTATTTAAAATACTAGTTGAGACCAAGACCCTCATTGGTCTCACATGGTTTGGATGCCACACTGTGGGTTGGAGGAGTCCCTTGTCAGAAGGAATGGGAATCCCACAAGATAAGGGCTGGTGGTATGTCCTCAGTGATGGTTTGCTTTCAGTGCATTTTGATGCATTGCAATTTAGGTTCATACTGGATGAAGTGACTTCATAGATTACATTTCATAATTCTAAAATAGATGTATCCTGGTACTTCCCTGGCAGTCCAGTGGTTACAACTCTGTGCTTCCACTGCAGGGCGTGCTGGTTCAGTCCCTGGTCGGGAAACTAAGATGCCACGTGCCTGCCGCGGGGCCAAAGAATAAATAAATAAATAAATAAAAATAGATGTATCCTTATAAAATGAGCAACTGACTTAAGAAGGTTTTTTCTACGAAATTATATGTCAGTGATGATGCTAACCATTCAGCAAAGGTAAACAACCAGAAAATGGCAGAGTCTCTATTTGCTTTGATTTTTACCCAATCCCTCTGCCAATGACACCTCCAATAAAAGCAATCTCCATACAATCCATCTCACAAAAAAGAGGCCCCCGGAAGTGCATTTATCAAAATGACTACTTGAAATAGAAATTACTTCTGCTCTCGTTACTGGTTATTTCACCCCAAGTATATATTATGCCTTGATTTATTAGAGAATGTTACCAGTGCATTTTAAAAGTTTGGAGATCATTAGAATAAATTTTTAAATTTAAGATTTTTTTTTTGGCAACTAGTAAATTCACATGTATGGAGTTAAACAACAAAAGTATGCAGCTGTCTTTTTAAGTTGTGGAAAAATTGATCATCTCACTAGAAGTAAAGTGTGGAAGTGTAGTATGCAATCTAAAAGAGTCTACGTTTTTTAGATTCAGTTGTTTCCTTGGAGCATAACATAAGACGAAAAATCCAATTACTCAATCTGAGTCCAGTGGCAACTGGCTTCCTGATCTGGTTTGTCCTTATAACGCTTTTTAAAATAAAGCTGCTTAATGAGCGATCTGAATATATTTTCCATGGGCAGAAGTTAGTTTCCTTTTAGCTCTGGGAGATGACGTGACAAAAGAAATTGTGTGGGGTACAGAAGAGCTAAATAGATGACAGAAATATTGGTGTGATTGATGCCTCACTGTAGGCCGAATAGAATTTTTGCAGACTATATAGTTTTGAATGGCATTTACCGTGCTGCGTGTAACTCTGTAATTATATCAGAGGGTCGTCATTTTGCTTTGTACCTAATGCAAGCACGTTGTCAAAACAACATCAGCCCTCAGTCTAACACTGCGTTGGCAGAGGAGTTGGAGAAAATAACTATTTTTAGGCTTTTTATGGTAGAGAAAGTATCAGGTACCCACGATGCTTGGACCCCCTGGGGGCACATAGGCTACTTTAGATCCAAACTTTGGTATTTGTATTTTATGACATTTACTTAGAACTCAAAAGTATAGGCTGTACTCCTGAACTTATAAATGGTTACCTATCTTCTGTTCTATAGTACTACCGTAACTACGGTAACCCGCCCATGAAAATTAAATATTGGTTTGTGCTTATAATTTTAGGCACGAGCCTAAGGCAGCAGAGCTTAAAGTTGAGTTGAATCAAACGAAACTGCCATTTTTGGAAATCAGAAACGGTCAAAAATCAGCTCCGGAGCCAAGGACTCCTGAATTCAGGTGGGACCTGCCAGCGTTGGTGAGTGAGCTCTGCCCCAAGCCCAGCCCAGGCTGCCTGGCCCCAAAGTCCGCCTCTAAACTCTTGAATGCTGTACCTGCATTTATCACCCTCTTAAATGTCATCCCTCTAAAATTCTGGGCTAGAAACCTCCTGGGCTGAACTTAGTTACTCAAGAAATCTCTGCAAAGAGAAGTTGAATGCTAACTTTTGAAGTCTTTCAAATGGAATATGTTCACTTTCCAAAAATGATCTATGCCTATCCAGGTCCAGAAATTTGTGAATTTGGGGAAATGAAATTGACATATGAACGCATAGAGCACACAGCTTGACCGAACAAATGTATTTTGTCTTCAACATAGTCTCTGTGGGCGCCTATACAGTCATTCCCAAGATCAGGTTATTGTTTACAATGTAGTTGGTACCGCTGTGGGTATACTACCCCGAGAAGGTGTTTATTAAAAGCATCCTCGTCACCTTACATTCACATCTCATAAATCAGTTTACCTTGGGGTATTTGAATGGAGGCCAGCACAGCATACACCACAGGCTCAGAATATCTTAATGGTGATGGATCCAGCAAGAGGTGTGACCACTTACCATAGTTTAAAGGAA
Source organism: Mesoplodon mirus (assembly GCF_964341445.2). Classification (NCBI taxonomy): domain Eukaryota; kingdom Metazoa; phylum Chordata; class Mammalia; order Artiodactyla; family Ziphiidae; genus Mesoplodon; species Mesoplodon mirus. Next base: position 10,613,488 of record NC_138979.1, on the reverse strand, counting down.
GGCTTTCTGGAGCTAAACAACTCAGGGCTGGATCCTGGGAGTGTTTACAGATGAGTTGAGCAGGACAATCGTGGCTATTAATATCCACTAGTGGGCTTCCCTGGTGGCGCAGTGGTTGAGAGTCCGCCTGCCGATGCAGGGGACACGGGTTAGTGCCCGGTCCGGGAGGATCCCACATGCCGCGGAGCGGCTGGGCCCGTGAGCCATGGCCGCTGAGCCTGCGGGTCTGGAGCCTGTGCTCCACAACAGGAGAGGCCACAACAGTGAGAGGCCTGCGTACTGGAAAAAAAAAATTCACTAGTGAATGGAAGGAAGATAAGCAGGAAAAAATTCATTGTGAATGTGATTGGATTTTGGTATTTGGTGTCTATTCTGTACTATTTTCCAAGAAATTCCTAAGTTTTCCTCTATGATTGTAGGGAAATTCTCTAAAATTTGAATCTGGAAGGATAAAAGTGCCTTGAATCTGTCAGATCAGACTTATAGGAGCCTTTTAGGGTTGTGGGTTTTTTCCTGCCTTGGGATGCTCAGAGGTGTCCCTCCTCAGGACCTACCAAGCAGCGTGTCCACATACTCCACTCGGCTTTCTGGAAAACGGGAGATAGAGTTGAGAACTAGAAGGTGGACCCTTCTTTATTTTCCTTCCCTTCTGGAAGTTGCAGCGCCCAGTTCAGCCTGTGTGTCAGCCAATGCACAGCCTCCCGTCCACTGCAGCTTTGGTTGTCATGGAACCCTGGACGCCTCCCATGAAGCTGGCATTTGATCCAGGGGTACAGTGTCCTGCACAGGAGCTGCCTCTTTTCTGGAGTGTTCCCTATCCACAACCACTTATTTTAGCCCATCTCCGTGCAAATGACAATATCATGATTCCATCTTCCAGAGACCCCAAATGAAGCCCAATCCAATTAGATTTTATATGGCAGTTTTGATTGATCTGCAGTAGATAGGCTGATAAATCCTCCTGAGAAAACCTTGTTCCTACAGATTTTCCTGCATTTCTGATCTTATAGACCAGAGGTTCTTCAATGGCCTCTCTCCAGGCCACAGGGTCATCTGACTATTGGAAACAAGAAAGGTGGAACGAGAGCTAGTAGGGCAGGAAATGTGCCTCAACTATCCCCTTGTTTAATTGTATAACAAGCAGCACTGTGGCCACGCCGACTGATGGGGTGTCTTCCTTGGAGATGTTATCTGTTGGATGTGTTACAGAAGAAAGTTTCAGGATAACTGACACCAAAACCCACTGAGTTTAGAGAAAGTGCAGTGAGGTGAGGGCGCCTGGGAGGGGTGGTCAATGCAGGTGCAATATTCTAAGAGTTCAGGAGCTGGCAACCCTGGATTGGAGCACCCCGTGTATATTCAGGATCGCTTGGCTCCAGAGCCATCTGATCCTGGCCAAACAGAAGCCATTTCACGTGGTCCAATGTCATGCTGAGTTCTGCTACCTGAGGTGTGTTTTCAGGCCCCTCAGGGCTCCCTGCATCCCCCTCTGACACCAACCATCTCCACGTGCCAGGTGGCTGAATGGCCTTTCCCTGGATCCTCTATTTTGCATTGCCCTTGAACTTGGTTTCCTTTCCCTGCATCCAAATTCACGGTTCTCCACTTAGGGATCACACAGAGGTAGGCTGCAGCTTCAGGCACTATTCAGCTTCCACCCCCAGATCACAATTTAACCCAAAGGGATTCACAGTGGGAGAATTTTAATTAGAGTAAGAAAGTAGAAAGGATACCTTTGGATACATCTAGTGTGATGGGGGCCCCTTTCTTGGACCCCAATTGTAATCACAGCCAGGGGGCCACCTCTCTCCTCTAGACGTCGGACAGGCCTTCTTGGGGGTGATTATGAAACTGGAGAAGATACTACACTGTTTTCCAGGTCACAGTCAAGATGTGTATATTTTTGTCACTCGTTTTGCAATGGCTTTAAATAGACCATCTGGAGAAGCATTTGGAGATCCGGGAGTTTACCTTTGAGATAATTTCTCCTCTTTATCAGCTTTGGGGCCATTCTTTGGCACAAGATATATGCTGTTATGATACTGCAATCTACTGGGATAAAAATAACTCATGATGTCAAACCCTTGGCCAAGGAGAGCTGCCCTCATGAGGGGAAGCAGTGTGGGCCCAGCCCAGAGACTCCGCGGGAACAAAAATAGAGCGCTAATGGCCTGCAGTGACATGGAAGAAGGTGGGAAGTGGACAGAAATATTTATAAAGAAAAAACGGCTCTGAGCATCTGCTAAGTCCCCATTCTCTTATTTTCCCCCAGGTCTATTTCTGGCTTCTCTTTCCACGGCACAGACAGCTCCTTCAAATAAAGAGCCTTGCTCATGCTGGCCCTGGCCTCCAACCGAGCTCTGAAGGAGGCAGGCCATGAATGATGAGATTGTCTGTGTCTGGCGTTTTAATTGAAAAACATTCCCCGAAGTGGAAAGACACACGGAGGAAGTGATCTCATCGTCATTTTCCCCCCAACTTTCAGTTTGGTTTCTCCGAGGTGGAACTCGGTACAGCAGCGGCTCTTAGTGGTGAAGCTCAGAACTGCAGGGGAAAGAGGGCTGCCTGCCAATGACTCAGAAGAGGAAACAGCGGTCCCCGGAGGCCACATTTCAAACCTGCGGCAAAAATGTTAAGACTCTCTCATCAGGGGAGCTCAGAGTAGCTTCTGCTTTCTGTGCTTCTCTCTCGACCCACTTTTTATAGTTTATTATCCAATGGGAGTGACCCCACCCGACCTTCAGGTTTGTGCCAGATGCATAGGAGGAAGACGAGGGAATTACATGCTGCACATGAATTTGGAACTTCCGTCCAGAAAAAGAAAAACTCAATGAAAAGTGTATTACCCTCCACGCAAATAAGAGTCTTATGAAGCAAAGTTTATTTGGGAAAATATATTAATGTGATTCTTTTGTGCTCATAGTGTGTGGCCCTACCTTATTCATCATTATCATCGGTGACTGTACTCATTCATCAAAACTCAAGCTTTTTTCTTTTTTTGAAAAAAAAAAAAACACCTTTCTATATATGAATAAATATGAAATCATAGAAGCAAAAGAGTAGATTGTGATTCTGTCTGTTGTGGAAGAGGCAGAGATAAAACATGCTCTAAATTAGCCATGTTTCTAGTTTTATTCCACACCTTTGATGAATCCACAAGAAAAAAGTTTTATTTCTCCCCTTAATATCCAAATTATAAACCTCACAGGATGTAAGTAGGGGATTTTATAAATTGCACAAGTCATGGGATTTGACCCCAAATCTGGATCTCTCTCTAAAGATTCTAGCCAAAGAATTGGTCTGCCTCTCAGAGGAATAAGAGAAGGAAGGGATCGTTCTCAAGGAGGTGAAGGAAACATTTACAATCCGTGTTCTCAGCTCTGCCTGGTCAGGAGACCAGCACATTGAAGCTTCTGCTGGTTAAAAAGTAGCCCAGTAAAGAAGGTGCCAGGAGAGGCCGGTGGCTTTCAAAACACGCCCTCTCAAGGTGGCACCTGGTGTGTTTCCAAGATGTCTGAGTTGCAGGTTTTGAAATACAATTTGTCAGTTTCTGAGGGATGGTCTGACTCTTGGCGACAGAGTTGCATTCCTGACATCAGAACTCTAAATGGACGGTGAGAAATAAAACTGCCAAAATGAACTTGAAATGCTCTTTCTAGCGGATAAACATCTTCTCTGCTTAGAGAAAAGCCCAGTGGGAAGATGAGTTATAACTGGAAGGTGGTTTGGTGATCGTGGAATCAAAGCGTGGGGGAGGGGAGGAAATGGACGGATCTCAATGGCTAAGATCACGGAGCGGTGAGAGCCTGGGTCCCCGTCTGGAGTGGCGTGTGCCTGCGAACACCCTGGGTGGCCTGTTGTCTTAGGTTGGTCTTCCCAGAAGCAGACAGACCCTGAGACAGAATTCATGCAAAAGCGATTTTTTTAGGAGGCGTTTCCGGGGAAAAACTGGCAGGTAAGTGGGGAAGTGGATCAGGAATGGGCAGCAAGGTAAGCAAAGATGAGTTATCAGGCAGGTTGGGTGCAATCCCACAGGAGCGCTCTAGGGACGGTGTCGTCCCCACATCAAACTGTCCCAATCAGGGGTGAGGCCGCTGGAGTACTTGTACTTCCAAACCCAGAGTCATTGGGTAAGAGCCACCCACGTGTGCAGGCAAAGCAGGCTCTGGCAACGGAAATTCAAGGTCAGTACTGGCCTAGGGTCAGCAGTTAGGCGAAGAGATGAAGGTGCCGGCTGTTGGAAAGGAAAACACGTCAGATGACCAAGTGCGGGGCCCGGGCATGGCGGGCAGCATCTCTGGAAGGTCCGTGCACCCTCCTCAGGACCGCTTTGGACCCCATCACAGGCTTACTCGCCACCAGCCTTCAGGTTTGTGCGCCCCCTAGAGGCCAGTCCTTTCCTTAACCATCTCCTGGTCTCTCGACTTGGGTGTTCATAACCTACATCCACCCTTTTATCACGTGTAACAGGGTGACTTCTTCTACATATGGTTTAGCTTGATTTGTTTTTTTTTTTTCTTTTTTTTTTTTTTTTTTTTTGCGGTACGCGGGCTTCGCACTGTTGTGGCCTCTCCCATTGCGGCGCACAGGCTCCGGACGCGCAGGCTCAGCGGCCATGGCTCACGGGCGCAGCCGCTCCGCGGCATGTGGGATCCTCCCAGACTGGGGCACGAACCCGTGTTCCCTGCATTGGCAGGCGGACTCTCAACCACTTGCGCCACCAGGGAAGCCCTTTTTTTCTTTTTAAATCTTTATTGGAGTATAATTGCTTTATCATGTTGTGTTATTTTCTGCTGTACAACGAAATGAATCAGCTACATGTACACATATATCCCCATATCCCCTCCCTCTTGAGCCTCCCTCCCTTGAGCTTGTTTTTGCATGGCCACACACCTTATAACGTTCCCAAAGAAAAACCTTCTTATCACTCCAGGTCCACACAGCCTGTACTGCCTAGAGGGGCAAAAAAGAGGATTGGGAACTACATACACTGCGTGGTTGGTCAATCCTCGCAACCCTGCCCTCCGTGGGCCTACGGGGTGAAAGTCATTTAAGTATAGAAGCTCGAATGTTTACTGTATCCAACTTTTCTCTGAAAAGACAGCTAGACTCTAAATATTTCCACTTTGACTTTGATATACTGGGAGGGAAAATTATCCCCAGGTGAATAGCCATGCCTAGACAGGGTTAATGCAGTGGAAAACACCCCACAAAGACCCTTTGCCCGTGTGTCCAGGGTCTCGGAACCCTATACAAACGGACTCAGACTTGTCAAATTCTTCTTCCCTCAGCCTCGGGAAGGGAGCCCAACTTTATACATAATACTTTATCCAGTTTTTTCCTTTCCTAACGCACAGATTTTTCTATCCTGTAAACCAACCTGCACTCCATCTCTGCCTCACTCTTTACCCCTCTTTTGATGTCAAATTCTATTACTATTTTAGTTCCAGGGAATTTTTTTTCCCTAACAAGTTTAAAGTGAACAAGCTGATCTTTCTGATAAAAGGACAAAAATCTTTCTCAACCCAGATATTTCTAGTACTCTTCCATGCGGGTCTAACGTGGAAGATTATTGAAATCAGCCATCGGTGAATTTGTATCCAGCTTCCTGGACACAGAGGACAGCGCAGCAACTTGAACTGCTTATGGTAAGATCCACCATTAAGCCCCGGGGGTTGCTTAATCATCACGGGGCCGGCGCCTCCTGGGTCTCGGGGCCACTGCTCTCAGCCTGGCGACGTGCTCCCGGGGCCTTGAGACTTCCTCACTGCGGCCTCCAGCCAGCCCTTGGCGGAAGGGAACAGGGGCCCCCGAAACTCTGCGCGTCCCTGGGAAGAGCTCCGTCCCTGCCCCAGCCCTCCATCCCCACGGCCGCAGTCTGTGTTGAGGCCGTCGTCGGTGGCATCTCGTGGCGCCCTTTCCCCTGTCGGAGTCGTCTGCACAGGAAGGCCTGGACCCCTGTCACCCGGCCTCCCCTTGGGCCTTGGCTCAGCTGCCACCTGGCCCCGCCTTCCATCAGTTCCAACTTTGCTCTCCTTCCCCTGCACCCTTTGGGATCGCGGCCAGCCTGGGGCCAGATGCCTGTGTCTTCAGTCGCCTCTCTGGAAGGTCCCTTGACTGTGTTGCTGCTGAGGCCGCTGCCCCTTTTATTCCCTTCAAGGGGGCAGCTGCTTGCCCTCCACCGTGGCCCTGGAGGTGGGGTAGCGCCCTCCACTGCCCTCGGGGCAACTCCAGACCACCCGCCCTTTTCCCCGTAAACTTCGCGGGTCCTCCGACCCCCAACCCCTTCTAGCTGCTGCCCCTTACGGATAACAGAGTCGCCAGCCCTGTCACTTCCCCAGGAGGGGACCGCCTTCCCCGGCGCTTTCTTCCGCACTGTGCTCATCAGCGTTCTTGCTGAGTTCCCCAGATGCCCCGTCTCCCCCCTCCATCCCCCCTCCCCTCCCACAGCAGTCGGTGCCCTATTTCCCGTCTCCCCATCACGCCTGGCACTGAATCGTGCCGCTGGGCCGCCTGTCACCGCCTCGGTGGCCAACGTTCTACACTGAGACCACCTCCACCTCCTTTCTGACTCGGTTTACTGTCCTGCCTTCAAGAATTCTTTGACGCTCTGTTGACATTTTGTTTTCCCCTTGGCTTCAAGGGCCCTAGACTCCTGGATAGAAGTTGGATAGGTCCCAAGCGGGGGGAGGTTTGGGAGTGTAGATGTGGGACCAGTGTCGGGGCAGAGTGCTGGTTGGAGATGGCGGAGATGCAGCGAAGAGCTTAAGGAAGGGGTCAGGGGAGGGTGTGCTCACCTCGCCATGAGGTCAGGATCTGCTTGCCTGACATTAAGGGCAAAAAAATGTCAAACACAACCCGATTAAATGTAGGCCCAGCTCAAGCTGTAATTCATGCATGAGGCATTCGCAGACTCTGCCAGTCTCCTGGGCATTTTTAATGCACTCAGCCTCATGCATTTATGAATTATCTGACGCATGTCAGGTGCTGTGCTGAGCGCTGGACAAAGCAAAATGCGATGTGGTTCCTGCCATCAGGGTGACTGAACATCTAGCAGTCATTAATGTTACCGTAGAGGTTCGTGTTGGGGTCATGAAAGAGAAGGTCATCTAAATCTGACAGGAAGGTCAGGGAGGGCCGCTGGAAGAGAGGATTTAGGGGAGTGTGGGGGGAAATAGATGTGTAATTCACAGACCAAGCCTCCAATGCTTGCCAGGCTCACCCCTCACTCAGGGAAACTGCCCTCATCCATGGGGCAGGGCCTCATCCATGGCCCTGTTGCTGCAAAGATCAGTGTCACAGTCCCCACCCTGCCCCCAGTCCCTCCCCAGTCCAAATCAGCCCTAGGAAGTCAGCATCCTTCCACAGAGCCTGGTTCAGAAAGACCAACCAGACAGCGGTTCTCAAGAGCTGAATTGATAAACACAGAGAGATGGGGTGAGCCGAGAGGTCAGGAGCTCTAAAGGTAGCAGGAGACGGAGGCTGGGCAATGACAGCCCAGCCCTGTGAGAGCTGCCGCGAGGAGGAAACAGAAATGACGAGGCTGAGTGAGTGGCAGGTAGCAGGGGATGGAGCAGCTGTGCAGACAGGACCGGGGACGCCACAGGAGAGACCCAGAGCCTGGGAGACACGTGGAGGGGGTGGGGCCTGTCATCCCCCCTTTCTGTTCCAGCTTCAGCCCCCTCCCCCATGTATCTTTACACAAAATTCCATTTTCTTAAGCCTCAAAACGATCTAACAAATACACTTCCAAGAATAGACCCAAAGAAAAGTGTTATGTATGTACATAAGGAAACACGTACAATGATGTTCATTGGAAAAAAACCATCAGCAAAGGGGTGAATAACTAATTGTGATATATTTATGTGTTGGACTAAGATTCTGAAGTAAAAAGAGTGAATATGTTTTCTAGAGATAGGTAGAGAGATGAATGATTGATAGATGATAGATAAATATAAATATGTATGTACACATACAGATGCTTCACACACATCACACATACATATATATATTGACAAGGATAGATCTTAAACTCTAATGGCAAATTTTAAAATCACATTTAAGATATACATAATACCATTTCTCTATATTTGAAATAACAGGAGTCCATGTTACTTGCTCCAGTTATGTATATCTATATGGAACTGTAATAAAAATTAATTTGAAGATTCTAATCTAAATTTGACATAATACTATGGCCATACCACGCTGCATGTGCCTGATCTTGTCTAAATTCTATATAATTGCCTCAAAAGATAATGGAATAATTTTGGGAAGCAAAATATTTATTAACTTTATAAGGTTTAAGTAATTTTAGGATTTAATAAGAATTAAATCAAAAGCAGCCAGCAGTCAAATTCTTTTATGTTAATTCTTGTAGGTTTAATATTTTTAAACCTAAGAGAATGAGCCAGAAACTGAATCCAACAACACATTAAAATGATCATACACCATGATCAAGTGGAATTTATCCCAGGGATGCAAGAATTCTTTAATATATGCAAATCAATGTGATACACCATATTAACAAATTGAAGAATAAACACCATATGATCATCTCAATAGATGCAGAAAAAGCTTTCGACAAAATTCAACACCCATTTATGATAAAAACTCTCCAGAAAGTGGGGCAGAAAGAGAAAAACAAATATCATATAATATCGCCTATATGTGGAATCTGGAAAATGGTACAGATGAACTCACTGGCAAAGCAGAAATAGAGTCACAGATGTAGAGAACAAACTTATGGTTACCAAGGGGGGAAGGGAGGGGTGGGACGAATTGGGAGATTGGGATTGACTTATATGCACTACTATGTATACGACAGATAACTAATGAGAACCTACTGTATAGCACAGGGAACTCTACTCAGTGCTCTGTGGTGACCTAAATGGGAAGGAAATCCAAAAAAGAGGGGATATACATATAGCTGATTCACTTTGCTGTACAGCAGAAACTAACACAACATTGTAAAGCAACCATACTCCAAAAAAATTTAATTAAGAAAAAGAAAATGAACGAGAGTGAAAGTGAACAGAAAGGAAGCAAGAAGTGGGGTCATCTGAACGATGAGGTTAGAAACAAGAGCACAAACGTGGAGAGGAAAGGCCTGAGGGAGGGAGGAGGGAAGGATGAATATAAATTGCACCCAAGAGAGAGAAAACACAGGTTGGTGAGTGTTTGAATGTGGGACTCGGGGAGGGGGGAAGTGTCACTTGGCTCTGTGCTCTCTGCTCTACTGATGTTGATCTATGGAAGCTGGAACATGGAGCAGACCTGGGGAGGAAGAGGGCTAATCTGGCTTTGGACATGCCGAGTGTGAAGGTCCCTGTGCTTTATCCAAGTGGGAGATGTTCAGTGGACACAGATTAGGAGTTATTTGCATCAAGGTTGTAGCTGAAGCCACATAACCTGGGTGATCCAGGAAGAGCATCTAGAGTGACAAGAACAGATGCTGAAGGAAGGAACCTTGTGCTAAAAATGGGCTGGAGGTGGCCAGACAAGGGGTTTGTGAGGTAGGTGATGAGAAATGGTACACAAAGCTCAGAGAGGAAAGTTGGACGGGAGCATAGCAGATTGAGCGCCTTAAAGGGGGGGGTGGTGGTGCGTGTGATGAATTGGGAGATTGGGATTGACGTGTATACACTAATATGTATGAAACGGATAACTAATAAGAACCTGCTGTATAAAAAAATAAATAAAATTCTAAAATTCAAAAAAATATATATGTACACCATCAACAGAGGAATGGATAAAGAAGATAAGCTACATATATACTGTGGAATATTACTCAGCCATAAAAGGAACGAAATAGTGCCATTTGCAGAGACGTGGATGGACCTAGAGAGTGTCGTACAGAGTGAAGTAAGTCAGAAAGAGAAAAACAAATATCATACAATATCACTTCTATATGGAATCTAGAAAAATGGTACAGAAGAACTTATTTGCAAAGCAGAAATAGAGTCACAGGTGTAGAGAACGAACTTATGGTTACCAAGGGGGAAAGGAGGGGGTGGGATAAATTGGGAGATTGGGATTGACATATATACACTATTGATGCTATGTATAAAATAGATAACTAATGAGAACCTGCTGTATAGCACAGGGAACTCTACTCAATGATCTCTAGTGACCTAAATGGGAAGGAAATCCAAAAAAGAGGGGATATATGCATATCTGATTCACTCTGCTGTACAGCAGAAACTAACCCAACATTGTAAAGCAACTAGACTCCAATTAAAAAAATAAACTACAAAAAAAAGAGGGGTGCAGCCAGGCAGAGAAGTCTGATGATATCATACCAGGAGACTGTGAAGGGGTTTCGGCACGAATAACTTTCAACAGTAAGTGTAATTTGGGGCTTCCCTGGTGGCGCAGTGGTTAAGAATCCGCCTGCCAATGCAGGGGACATGGGTTCGAGCCCTGGTCCGGGAAGATCCCACGTGCCACAGAGCAGCTGAGCCCGTGCACCACAACTACTGAGCCCGCAAGCCACAACTACTTAGCCCATGAGCCACAACTACTGAGCCCGCGTGCCATAACTACTGATCCCATGCGCCACAACTACCGAGCCCGCGAGCCACAACGACTGAGCCCGCGAGCCACAACTACTGAGCCTGTGCGCAGCAGCAGCAATGACTCGACGCAGCCCTAAATTAATTAATTAATTAATTCAAAAAAAGTGTAATTTGAGGAGGGTCGGGAAAGGGATCCGTGTCGGGAGTGTAGGGGGAGCAGAGTGGACATCCCCAGCCCCAGCTGCCTGCCCTGCCTTCCTACCCTTCACCTCCTGTCACGTCAGCAGTGCCCAGACGTGGGGGCAGGAGGGCCCCCAGCCGCAGCCCCACACTTTAGAGGGACTGCCCTGCCTCCCCGCAGCCAAGCTCCTTGCCACCAGCTAAGAGCCCAAGGGGCCGGGGGCCGTGTTCCCCTTGTGGACCACACACTCGGGGACCTGGGACCCTGGAACCGTCTGCCCTGCGGCCTCCAGCCGGCACCAGCATCTCTGCCTGTCTCTGCACCCACCCCCCGCCCCGGCCCCGGCCATCCTCTAGAGGGCTGAGTGGGTTTCCACGTGCGTACCTGAGGCTGGACAGACTTGGATGTGAAGCTGGGAGAACCACACATTGAATACAGCTCGTTCCACAGGAGGGAGCCAGAGGTGAGGAGAGAAGGCACCAGGTTCAAAGCCGGGGGCACACAGGCTGGGCGTCTTTGCAGGCCGGCATTCTGGCACTTAAAACTGAAGAATCTGAGGGCTGAATTCCAACCTGACATTTCATGTCATCCTGACATGCTGTATTCGTCAAGGGAGGGGATGAGATATATCTTCTATAGCAGCGTCTAGCTGGGATTATTATTTTAAATATTGGACACATGTGGACCTCCATCTGCACATGTGGGGGGCAGCCTGGCCTCGTCTCCACCTCTGTCCTCTGTCACTGACCTCCCCCCAGTGTAGCCCCTGCGAGGATCTGTCCTAACGACTCACGGGTTTATTCATTTCCCCTTTATTCTATATCATTATGTCTACACTTATCATTTCCTCTTTAAAGCATTAAATGGTGATATTCTCAACTAACTTTTTATAATGAAATCTTGGGATTTGTGCTACTTGCCCTTTGTTTACATATCTGAAGAGGCAAAATGGTGATGTCTTTTTGTCATTAACTCACTGATTTGGAATCTGTGTTCTTTCCTATTTTTCCAATCTCCTATCCAGCCACCCTGGAATATTGTTGCTTCCTGGTCCTAAAACCACCACGATCCTGTTTAAACAGGGACCTCAGTCTTAGCTTAATTAATTCGGAAGCACCAGGACACAGTGACACTCAGTCACCTCTTGCCTGGGTATCAGGTTTGCAGTTTTATTTGCAGTGACTGAGTCTGGTCAGCAGATGGCAACGAACATCTTGTGAGGAAAAAAAAAATTATTCAGGTTGAGTTAAAAATAAAGAGAAGGGAGAGAAAGAAAACAGGACATATGCAGAAGCAGTAGCAGACGGAGACCAAATCCCGTCTACCTTGCAGGACGCGGAAGCGCACTCATTATAGGACCGGCTCGGGGTCCCAGCCCCAAGTCCCTTGTTTCCTGCAGCCCCTGCCTCTCTTTCTAGCTCACACCCCTTAGTCATTGCTCAGGAGAAGTTGTTTACAGGAGATGTTACATTCACAGCACATACAGACTGGGGGTTTCTGAGAAAGGGAGATGAAGGCACGGGTGGCACGGAAGGCTGCCCCCGATTCTCAGCCCCAGGAAGGGCTGGGCTCTGCCCCGTGAGGAGGGTTCCCTCTGACCAGCTCCCATCTGTGGCCACTTTGCTGGTCCTTCCCTGCTGCTCTGTATGCATCCAGCATCCCAGTCCGGCTCCAGGCTCCAGAAAGAGGCCCTGCCCCCAGGCAGCACCGGGTGACAGGAGACACAGCTAATTTAACCTGTGTGTCCTCATCTCCCGGCTTCTCCGGCGGTTGCCATGGCAACCCCCAAGGCTCCTCAGGCTTTCTCATTGACTGACCACGCCTGGAAAAAGCATTGTGAAATTGACAGTGCTATGTTTGAGGGAAATTTAATGAAAGAACAGGTTGACCTAGTTTTAATGCTACACAATGAAATGGCAGGGACGTGAGGTGTTACTGAAAAGGAAAAGACAACGGGTACCAGAAAGATGCGTAAGGCTACGGAGGCAAAGATCTCATTCCGCGTTATTGCCTCATCTTCCAAGGAGACGGAACTCAACACGAAAATTAGAGCACATGTCTCCCAAACAGTGGGGACATTTCAGAAAAGGCATAAATATGGAATTCTTTTTCCATGCTTTAAGGAAAGTGTGAACTTAAAATGATCTTACTTCCCAAAAGAGGAAAACAAACCAAAGCAGGCTCTATTCCCCTGTCCTGGAAATCGTAATGGAAAATATGGGGAAAGCATCCCTGGCCATTGAGATTTAAGTTTACCTCTTCTGCTCATACCGATCCGTTCAGTTTCCAGAGGCTCTGGTGGCAGGTATCCCTGGCAGCCCTGGCTCCTGGTACTCTGGCCATCCCTTCCTTTCAGTGTGGCCAGAGTTACTGATCTGCTTCTGATGATTGGAGTGCGGTAAACATCATGGCCTGTCACTTCTGAAGTGAGGATAAAGAGACTGTGGGTTCTGCCTTGGGTGCTCTCTGTGGGCTGAGGTCACTAACTGCCATGTCGTCAGGACACACGGGCAGCGTCTGGAGATGCCACATGGCAAGGAACTGAGGTCTGCCGGCAGCCATGACAGTGGATATTCTAGACCTGGTGGAGCCTTGAGCAGCCATGACAGTGGATATTCTAGACCTAGTGGAGCCTTGAGCAGCCATGACAGTGGATATTCTAGACCTGGTGGAGCCTTGAGCAGCCATGACAGTGGATATTCTAGACCTGGTGGAGCCTTGAGCAGCCATGACAGTGGATATTCTAGACCTGGTGGATCCTTGAGCAGCCATGACAGTGGATATTCTAGACCTGGTGGAGCCTTGAGGTGACACAGCCTCAGCTTCACTGCAACCTCGCGAGAGTCACCAAGAAGAGGACCCAGCTAAGCCGCCCAGAGTCCTGCCCCACAGAAGCTGTGACATGATGAATGTTTATGGTTTCTGGCAGCTAAGTTTGGGGGGATTTTGTTACACCGCAATCGATAACAAATACAGCCATTCATTTGCCCTCTTGCTTCCATGGTTGGGACTGTGATTGTGATACAGTTGACTTTTCAGCAACTCAGGGGTTAGGGGTGCTGACCCTCCGAGGAGTTGAAAAGCAGCGTATAATTTTACAGGCAGCCCCCTGTATCTACGGTTCTGCATCCGTGGATTCAGCCAGCCGGGGATTGTGTAGTACTGTAGTATGTCTTTAGTGAAAAAAATCCCACTTATAAGGGTCAAAAGTATATGCTTTTAGAATTTTATCCCAAGCGTCGCCACTTGCAGCTGGAAAATCTTGGGCAGCCTACCTGACCTCTCTGGGTCTTAGTTTCCTTATCTGCAAAATGGCTTAATATCTGTAAAGGGCTTAGAACATACCCAGCTCATAGAAATGCTTAATAAACGAGTTAGTATCATTACTGACATTTCTATATAACTATTTTTTTTCTAAATTTTAATCTATAGTTTGTCTTCAGTGCTGATTTCCCCCAAAATGTAACTTTAAAAACTAGCAATTTTAGAGCATTATAGACCTATTATGAAACTGCACTTGTAACTATGTGGCTTGCAAAGGTGTTGTGATCCCCATACCTCTGAAAACTCTGTGAATTCTGTCCTAAAGCCTCATATAGAAGATCTAAGCATCTCTGCCTATGTCCAGAGAAGGGCAGAGCTAGATGGCCAGGAGGACACGTAAATATCAGGCAGAGATTTTGTGAACAGTTTTTGAGAATAAGCTAATCGATATGTCTTGGGTGGATGAGAAGTGAAAAGGAGTGGGAGTTGAAAGACTTTTTCACTTTGGATTTTCTCCTGAAGGTCATGGGTGCTCCAGAGACTTTGAAACCTGAAATACTTTGAAAGGCACTGGGTTGCTTGAAAGGAAACAAGAAAGTGATGAAAGGATGGACAAAAGGAGAGGGAGAAAAAAAGAAAAAAAATAATGGGAGGGCAAGCACTTCACCTCGCTAGCACTGTCGCCATTAATGATTGTCACCACCACCTGCATCACAGCCGTTTACTGACGGCCTCCTAGGTCCCTGGCACTGCATTATGAGATTTGCATGTGTCTTGTCTAAACACAGGCTCAGAGGTCACAGACTGGAGGCTGGGGGCTGGATACGCTTCCCCGGGCAGGCAGGGACCAGCTCATAGTTGACTGCTCCCAGCTCAGGGTTTAGGTACCTGCCAGGCCCCACGGGCATTGAAAGGCACACATCCCAGAACTCACGGTCTGTCCTGCTGGTGTCAGGTGCCACTGGTAGTTAAAGCCAGGCTTCCTCTGCTCTTCATCACTCACACACACACACACACACACATACACACGTGTGTGCTCACACTTTGTTCCTATATTGGGGCACACAGATAGAGGGCTTACTTGATGTCTACAGTACATCTACTGTGTATACATAGTTCAAAAGCATCTCTGCCCAAGAGTGGACTCCGAACAGGAGGGGTTTTTTTTTGTTTTTTGTTTGTTTTTTTCGGTACGCGGGCCTCTCACCGTTGTGGCCTCTCCCGTTGCGGAGCACAGGCTCCGGATGCACAGGCTCAGCGGCCATGGCTCACGGGCCCAGCCGCTCCACGGCATGTGGGATCTTCCCGGACCGGGGCATGAACCCATGTCCCCTGCATCGGCAGGCGGACTCCCAACCACTGCACCACCAGGGAAGCCCTCTATTGCGGCCTTTTAATGAGTCCAGGGCTTGGTCTCCCTTTAACCTCTCCCCACGTTGATCCTGTCTCCAGCAGAGGCTGCTGCGATTTATGAATGGCCCTCCCCAAACCCTCACCCTCCCAGACAACCAAGAATCAGACAACCACAAAGTCCCCTGTGGTGCCTGACCCTTTATCTTAAAGTATTTTTTTGGGAAAAAAAAAAAAACCTGAAAAAAATTTTCTAAATGAAGTAATTCATTTAGGCATCGACAGACATCAATGTGTCTTTATGAATTAATTTACTAAATTAATCAGTCAATTTAGCTGAAAAGTCAGATCAAGTAGATAACAAG
Source organism: Mesoplodon mirus (assembly GCF_964341445.2). Taxonomy (NCBI): domain Eukaryota; kingdom Metazoa; phylum Chordata; class Mammalia; order Artiodactyla; family Ziphiidae; genus Mesoplodon; species Mesoplodon mirus. Next base: position 10,597,811 of record NC_138979.1, on the reverse strand, counting down.
CCGGTTGGATCTGGCCTGATTAAATTAGGTGACTAGAAATATCAGCTGATTAGATCAGATCACTCAAATGCTTTTCAGAAGCACCCCAGGTCCTGCCCACAGCGTGTGTTTGGGGGTTGGGCTGGTGCGGAGGACTTCTGGGATCCTGGGAGATGTCCCAGCTCAGCTTTTAGGAGCCCTGCAATTTCAGACACCAGGCTGAGTAACCAGGTTACTGGGCAGCTGTATAAGTTTCCTGCTGCTGCTGTAAAAAATTATCACAACTGTAGTAGCCTAAAACAACACAGATTTATGATCTTGCAAGTCTGGAGGTCAGAGTCTGAAATGGGTCTTATGGGGATAAAATCAAGGAGTCGGCAGGACTGTGCTCCCTCTGGAGGCCGGAGAGAGAATTCGTCCTCATCTTTCCCAGCCCCCAGCGGCCACCTGCTCCCTTTGGCTCATGACCTCATCACTCTGATGTCATCAGTCCCATGACCCTCCTGCCTCCCTCTTTCACTTATAAAGACCCTTGTGATTACACGGGCCCTATCTAGATAATCCAGGATAATCTCTCCATCCTGAAAGCCTTAACTTAGTCCCTTCGGCCACATCCCTTTTGCCATGTGAGAGAATGTATTCATAGGTTCCAGGATTGGGATCTCTGGGGGGACATCACTGTGCCTCCCAAAACAAGTAAGGCCATTGCCAGATTTTTGGAAGTCAGGGTGGCACCTCCACGATTAGAGATACTGAAGGGCCTTATGGGATAAAACCATACACCCCTGATTCTGCCACAGCAGCTAAAGTTCTTAAGGTAATTCCTCTGCATTAACGCGTGGCTTCCAGAAAAATCCCACTACCATAGAAATATATAACGTGAGAGATAAATAGCATGCTTCTATAACGTCCATCACCTGTCATCAAAGATGAGGTGTTGGTTTATCAAACTCCCTGTGATTAAGAGATGCTACAATTAATACACGTTGGAAGGAATTCACATAATAATACTTTATAATAATACTTTATACTTTAATAATACTGGGACTTTCTAAGCCCAGCTCCAGACTTCAGAAAAGACAAAAAAAAAATTAAACTTGCATCAATTACATCTGCATGAAATATGTAAGCTGGAGACAGCGTCCAATAACAGACTCAGCTATGCTGAAGTCCTTACATGTATGCTTAGACGTAATCTTGTATTTTTCTCATGATTTACCTCTAGTGACAACAGAGCACTTAGTAGGTCCTTGGCTTGGAAGTGGGGAGAAAGTCTATATAAAGCTAAGAGTAAAAGTAGTTTAATACACGCCCTGTCCTAAGCGAGTAGGGAATAATGTGGTAGTTAAAAGCTGGCTGGATCTTCAAGGAAGCTGTATTAATTTGCTGGGGCTGTCATAGCAAAGGATCACAGACTGGGGGGTTTAAATAACAGAAATGTATTTCCTCACAGTTCGGGAGGCTAGGAGTCTAAGAGCGAGGTGTAGTCTGAGGGCTCTGACCTAGGTGACCATCTTCTCCCTGTGTCTTCATGTGGTCTCCTGAGCGTGTCTGTGTCCTAATCGCCTCGTGTTACAGGGACACTAACCTTATTGGCTCAGGGCTCACGCTAAGGACCTCATTTAATTAACTTCTTTAAAGACCTTGCCTCCAAATACTGTCACATTCTGAGCTCCTAGGGGTTAGGACCTCAACGTGGAAATTTTGGAGACACACAGTTGAGCCCGTAACAGAAATGTAGGACTTCGTCAAGCAAAGAGGAGGAACAACGGAGGTGCGGGAGGGGCGAACACATGTATTTTGGAAGGGTAGGCTCAAGAGATGAGCTGTAACTTGGGTGAAAGACAGTTTAACTTGCCTTTGATGAGAGGGAGAGACATCAGCTACAGGGAGACAAGATAGTAGGGGGCAGGCCTTCCCTGGAGTCCAGTGGTTAAGACTTCATGCTTCCGCTGCAGGGGGCGCGGGTTCAATCCCTGCGCAGGGAGCTAAGATCCCACATGCTGTGCAGCCAGAAAAAGGAAAGAAAAGAAAAAGAAGATAGTGAGGAGCTTCCAGATGCCTCTGGATGATTCACTAATAAAAGTTGAGTTTCACGGTTTTCAGGTCTTCTTTGATCTATGTTCTGCTTGTTTGGGCACTTAACAGCACACCCACATCTCAAGAGTACCTAGAATACATGTTGCCCTCCATGACTAGAAAGTGCTACCTGTAACCTTCTGTCATGAGGCAACCAGTCAAAACGGAAGAGATCTGCAAGTTCCCCCACTTTACCTCTTTGGGGATGGGAAAGTCTGCCATATTGTAGCTTTGTCAATAAACCTTTCTACCTAATTTCCTTATCTGTAATAAGACAAGATATGATGATTCTAAAATTGCATTATTGGACTTCCCTGGTGGCACAGTGGTTAAGAATCTGCCTGTCAATGCAGGGGACATGGGTTCGAGCCCTGGTCCGGGAAGATCCCACATGCCGCAGAGCAACTAAGCCCGTGCGCCACAACTACTGAGCCTGCACTCTAGAGCCCATGAGCCACAACTACTGAAGCCCACATGCCTAGAGCCCGTGCTCTGCAACAAGAGAAGCCACCGCAGTGAGAAGCCCGAGCACCACAATGAAGAGTAGCCCTCGCTCACGGCAACTAGAGAAAGCCTGCACGTAGCAACGAAGATGCAACACAGCCATAAATAAATAAATAAATAAATAAATTTATATACACATAAAAAAAAAGAACACCAGGGACCCGCCCTACTCCAATATAACCTCATTTTCACTCATCACTATTTCCAAAGAAGGTCACCTTCCGGGGTACTGGGGTTAGGACTTCAATATATGAATTTTAGGGGAGACATAATTCAACCCATAACCCTGCCCATCAGTGGGTTAAAAAATAATGAGACCTTTAACTCTTCCACCTCTTCCCTTTCAAAAGAGAGACTCAGGCTTAATCAACATTCACCTATATTTCTGTAATGATACTTTTAATCAATAATTAACTCAAAAGCAATTAAAAGAAAACTCTTAAGTCAACTAAAAAAAAAAAGAGAGCCTTGATTATAAATTGGATCCTGCTTCAGGGGTGCAGAAAATTTTTTGCCTCCAGAATTTTCCTGGTCCTTCGGGTATATCTGTGTTTCTCTTCCAACTTATGTATGCATTAGATGTAGAAGTTATTTTCAGAACACTCCATTGAGGAATTCTTGATGCAACAAAGTATTTCTTTTAGACCACCTGTTGTGATTCAGGGGTTTGTAAGGCATCTGCAAGGAAGAGAATTGACTCTCGCCGGTGACCAGGGGTGACCACAACTCAGACTCCGCTGGTAAAACTAAGTGGAATCTCCCTCCTTCCAGTCTAGACACACTCAGCATTCCTCAGAGCACATACTTATAAATAAAACAAATGCAACATTTGTATTCGTTCGTTTGGCTTTTTCCATACCATCTTATGGAAAAACCCAAATGAACTTTTTGGCCAACACAATACTTTAATTCTTCACTTTTCATTAGCTTTTACAGAGAATAATATTGCTGTAAATTCCATATTACAGTAGTCATATTTTCTGATAACTTAAGAATTCAAAGTGGCTGCAAAGGACTTCCACAATTTAAGAAAAAAACCACAGTTTAATGTGGATCTTTTAAAGACAAGTGTACGACTGCTATTTGGTAGTACTCTTTTAACCCTGGTTTAAAGATGTCTACTACTTGGAACATTTAGTACCTGATTTCTTAGAGGCATAGCATTTTAAAACCAGATTTAGAACAAAAATCTCATTAAATAGCACCTGGCTAACATCCTCAAAGTAAATCAATTGAAATGAAAAATCAGTCTTGGGGGTGGCAAGGGGAGGTGCACATAGAACGTATCTTCTGGAACAGGAGGGACATCTTGTGGCCAATTTTATTAAGGATTTTTTTATTTTTAATAAGATATTTTGATTCAAATATAGTGAATGGTTACAGTGTGTTAGTAATTGTTTTCTATGCAGGGGGTAAAAAGATGAATGAAACATAAATCGTGTTTTGAAAAATCTATCAGAATAGAAAGAGATTGAACATTTTAATGTGGCCAGGCCTTGTTTTATTGACTTGCACACAAGAAATCCAGGTCATCTTGTGAGAAATTATAAGTACAGATATAATAGGCGTCTGCGGTTTTTCAATCCCTCAGCTCAGTTTTACTTTGGGGTCATCCCACCCTCACTCATTGTCTATATGTTGGGCTAGGACTGCTGGTCAACCCCTCTGGCTCCAGGCCCCTCCATTCCTCGTATTCTATCAGGAGCACAGGATCCAAACAAGGTCAAAATCAAGGGAGTTCACTTCCAAACTTTTGTTTGATCTAAGGGGAAGATCTGCTGGATGCTTGTCAACCTGGATCTTCTGATAACTGGCTGCCATGATGTTGGGAGAGCATGCCTGGGAGTGAAGGAGCCCAGAGGAAACCAAGGCAGGAAATGAAGAGTTTGAGGTCTGACCATGGGATTGGAGCACCTGGACCCAGTTATACTGCCATGGAGTGTTCAGTCAAAACGGTTGATCCTGCAACAAACGTGACTGAATAAATGCAAAACAAATGCACACACAAGCAAATACATTAGCCTATGCGCAAATGAACATATACACAAATACATAAAATATATTGAAATATAGTTCTAAAACTTAGCTTTAATGGCTGAATACGTTATGAAAAACTTTCCACGTGATTAAATGTTGCACTGCATTATTCTTAAGGGTTGCACAGTTTTCCGTGCTATAGAGGCATCATAATTTATAAAATCAGTTGTCATTTATTGGACACTTTGACCTTTCAGTCTTGTTTGCAGTTTTTGTGGCTATCAACCATGCTGCCATTTTTCATGCTTTCCTGGAAAATTGTCAGATTACTTCTTTAGAATTAGAGAGGATTTTTTTAACAGTTCAGTCTGTAATTATCTCATTGTATTTGAGATAAAACAAAGATAAGTTGGGAGTATTCAGATGACTTTATTACCCTTTATTATTTTATAGAAAATATAGATGTCAGGGCCGTGCTATTGTTTAAGATTCAGACAGTGAAACCATTTGCCTCAGGAATCAAAATATCTATTCTAAGAGGAAAAATACCCCCATCCATGAATGTCCATCACCCTGATGCCAGGGATGGGAGATGGGGGCTTTCGTGAATGGTTTTAGTTTATTTTCCTTTTTGTCTACACACCCACAAATAAATACATGAAAAGAGGTTCAGTATTATTGTTGATTAGGGCAAAAAATGAAAACCACAAAGAGATGCCCAACACGATGATGAGATAGCCTGTTAGTAGGGCTAAAATGAAAAAATCTTACCATTTTAAGTGGGTGAAGATGAGCAGTGGGAACCCGTGTAGCCGGTTGACAGGAATGTAATGTGGAACTGCCACGGACGGTCTGTTAGAAAGTTAAACATGCTCCCATCATAGGATCCAGCCATCCCATTCCTAGGGATTAACCCCAAGTCCATAAAAAAATGTTTTGACACAAAGACTTATCTATGAATGTTCATAGCAAATTTTTTTCATTATAGCCCTGACTGGAAACAACCTAGACATACGTATGTGTTAACAATCTGTGGTGCATCCATGTAAAAGTATACGACTCAGCAGCAAAAAGAACAAACTACCAATTCACATATCACAGGGATGAATATCAAGATCATTATTCTAAGTGAAATAGTTTATCACAGAAGAGTACATACTGTAGGATTCCTTTTATGCAAAATTCTATTAAACACAAACTAATCTGGAGAGATGAAAAGGAAATCAGTGGTTGTTTGGGGCTGGGAGTAGGGGAGAGATGAACTGCATGTGGCATGAAGCAGGTCTGGGGACAAGGGGAATCTGAGTCTTGATTATGGTTGTGTTTTCATGGGTGTATCCATCTGTCAAATCCCTGAACTGTACTGAACTATACACTTGAAATGGAGGCAGGTTATTGTACATAAATTAGACCTTGATAGAGCTGATAACATCATTTAAACAACAAACATATATGCTGCTTGCAAGAGGTTTGTAAAAACTCTGTATATTTAAGATCTGTGCATTTTCTATATGCAAAATTTACTTCACTTTAAAATGAAGAAAAACAAAGGAACAAAAAACTTTCACGCAAAACAACAAAACATATTTTGCAAGAACATATCCATAAAATGGGGGGAGACATTATTGAGAAGCAAGGAACAGTCTTGGCCACAAGGGTGAATGATTTCCTCAAATGGGATGTTTGGTAATTGTTCTTTTTTGAGAGTGAAGCTCTTACACCCATTTGGGTAAAGGAGAAAGGGAGTGGGGAATGGGAATAAAAGGAAACAAATAGAAAAAGCAGAGGGCTTTCTGTGGGCATGACGGTAATGCTCCTTGGATAGAGCAGTTACTGTATCTTCATTTGTTTGCCGTCTTGCAGAAATTTGTGGAAATCTCCGACTGACTGATGATTCCTTTCCCAGTTTCATCATCTGCGAGAGTCTACCTATTTTTTAAAATTATTTGTTACCACCTTTACCATTATACATGTGATCTGAGACAAGATAATGCCGTTAAATTACCTCTAACAATAATTTCTAAATTTGGCCCTTTTGAAAAAAACATGTTGCGTTTTGAATGATAAATTGTACAACTACAGTTGTAAAAATATATCCCTGAAGATTGACCAAATATGTCCCTGAAGACTGAGATGGAAATTGCCAAGGCCTCTCTGTTCACTGCTTCTTGTCTGGCCAGTTTTTACCCTTAACTCTGAGGTGATTGCTTTTAATAAATATATAAGTGCATCCATTCTTGGCCACTAGGTGGCTCTCTACTAGAAAACACAGGCTTTGCACGTTCTTCCTTCCACAATGCTAAGCAATCACGTTAGTATTTGACCTGTTCTCTCCCTTCCAACATGTGTGTGTTGAGTTCTCCTCTTTATGGGTTTGCAAAGAACAAAAGTAGTAACGCTGAGTACACAAATACTTGGACAAAACATGTATTATTTTAAACTAAGGGAACATTCGTTACAGCAGAAATATTCTACTGGGTCAGGCAGTTCAGTGAAGGTGCATCCTTTGTTCCTTTGCTCCTCCCTCCCTCCCTCCCTCCCTCCCTTCCTTCCTATTTCTTTCTGTCTCTGTCTTTCTATCTCTCTTTCTCCCTTTCTGTCTCTCTCCCTCTCCCTCTATCTCTCTCTTTCTTCCTTTTTTTCCTTTCTTTTCTTCAGCACTTCATACTTGTTTCTTCATTTCCTTGGTGCCGTGGGGTTCTGGCTCCAGAGTGTAGCAAGTAAAAGAAATTAGAAGCCTGCACCCTGGGGGAAAACGGCACTGACATGCAGTTTCTGTTCTAGCCACACTAGCAATCTTCTTCGCAGGGCTGAGTCTTACGGCGCCTGCGGAACTGGAAGGCTGTTCTTTTACCCGAACCACATGTTCCTTGATGTTGTCCAGCAGCTGAAACAATTGCTCCTGAGTCACTTACACACAAGGAAGTCAGGGGCTGGGCGTGGTTCAGGCAGAGGGAAATCTAGATCGAGTGCTCCAATCCCATCTTTATCAGGATCACCCCCTGGCTCTGTGCCCACAAGCAAGTTACCTAACCTCTGTGTCACGGTTTCTTTATCTATAAAGGGAAGATAATCATTTTACCTACTTCATCTGATTTTTGTGAATAGAAAATGAGTAAAGTACTTAGAACCACACCTGAGACATAGTAGATGGTCAATAAATGTTAGCAACGATAATCCTAATGACTATTATTAACACAGCCTGACATAAAGTTAAAAGAAAATCAAGACTAGCAAGAAGCTTATGAGATGACTTATAGTTCTTTCTCCTCAGGCTTTGTCTTAAAAATCTCTTTGGACTGAGGACTAGGGTCTTTTCCTTGGTTAAAAAGGCCTGCTTACCAGGGCAAAGCACAGGGTGATAGCGTGTACGCCACAGTAAGGACCCTGCTACCCTGCTTCCAGATTGTATGTAATTGTCTTAAAATTTGAAGAGGTTTTGTTTTGTTTTTTTTTTTTTGTCCTAGAATAACATCTTTCACATGTGAGGAGAAATGGCTGTTCTTCCCTGCAGGGGGAGTTACAGAAAATGAAGAAATCATAGCCTGGTCCTGGAACTGGCCTTATGTTTCCATTTCCAGAATAAGAAGAAAGGTAAACTTAATATATTTTAAGGACGTGATGCCATACTTTGTCATTAACTGTGATTATACATAAGGCTTCTTGGACATCCTCTATTCTTATGAGAGATTTTCTGGTATGTTGTGGAAATATCTCATAGAACAGGGGACAAGCTTGGGTTGTTTTCAACAGAAGGAACCATGTTCAGAAATCAAAACTACTATTCTCGACAGTCACACTGTATTATTTCTGATAATTACTTTCATTGCTTCAGGCTTCCTTGTCAGATTTTCAGAAATCACAGGTTTACATTTGCATAAGACACCCTGCTTTGTTCCTGACCTCGAGGGCCTTTAAACTGTTTTTACAAGGTTTGCAATGACCTTCTTATTGTTAAACCTCATGGAGAGTGGAGAACGTTCAGTCTTGAACTCACAAAACAGGTCTGAAGCTTATGGGCCACTCCCTTTCGAAGCAATTTCTCGTCTTGACTTTTATGAAGCCGCATTCTCCTAGGTTTCTTGCTACTTTTCTGGTAGTGCTTCCATCTCCTATGTGACTTCTCTCTCTCAGTCAGGTTATAGAATGTGGGGAAAGGAAGGATTCTGTCAGAGACTCTTCACTTCCACCACACAACCTGCAGCCATTCCCAGCCCTACCGTCGGAGGCAATCACTGTTCTGATCTCCTTCTCCCCTAGATTGGTTTTGCCTATTGTTGAACTTCATACAAACAGAATCATAGACTATGTACACTTCATTTGCAGGGTGGCTGGTGGCCTGCAGGTAATAAAATGCTCTGTTCCTATCATCCTATCAGAGCAAAATGAAATTAATGACTGAAAAGAACTTGGGGCACAATATTGAAGGTGCAGGACACAACCTTCCTGATTTCAAGACTTACTTTAAAGCTACAGTAATCAAGACAGGGTGATATTTATGAAAGAACAGACACACAGGGGCTTCCCTGGTGGCTCAGTGGTTAAGAATCCACCTGCCAGTGCAGGGGACACGGGTTCGAGCCCTGGTCCGGGAAGATCCCACATGCCGCGGAGCAGCTAAGCCCGAGCACCACAACTACTGAGCCTGTGCTCTAGAGCCCGTGCCCTGCAACAAGAGAAGCCACCGCAATGAGAAGCCCGCGCACCGCAACGAAGAGTAGCCTCTGCTCACCGCAACTAGAGAAAGCCCTCACGCAGCAACAAAGACCCAACACAGCCAAAAATAAATAACTAAAAAAAAAAAACAAAAAAAAAAACAAAACAGACACACAGATCAGTGGAACAGAATAGAGATTCCAAAAATAAACCCACACAAATATAGTCAACAGGTTTTTTTTATTGTGGCAAAATACACATAGTAGAAAATTTACCGTTTAAACTGTATTTGAGCATACAGTTCAGGGATGTTAATTACATTCATAACATTGCTACAACCATTTCTAGAATTCCTAGAATTCTACCCATTTCTAGAATTTTGTCATCATCCTAAGCAGAAAGTCTACACCCATTAAACAATAATTTCCCTCCTCCCAGACCCTGGTAGCCTCTATTTTACTTTCTGTCTCTATGAATTTGTCTATTCTAGGTACCTCATATAGGTGGACTCATAGAATATATGTCCTTTTGTGTCTGGCTTATTTCACTTAGCACAATGTTTTCAAGGTTCATCCCTGTTGTAGCATGTACCAGAATATCATTTCTTAAAATAATATTCCCTTGTATGTATATACCACATTTTGTTTATCCATTCATCAGTTGATGGATATTTGAGGCATTTCCACCTTTGGGCTATTGTAAAGGATGCTGCTATAAACATTGGTGAACAATATCTGTTTGAGTCCTGCTTTCAATTCTTTTGGATACATAAGTAGGAGTAAAATTGTGGGATCATATGTTAATTATACATTTGGCTTTTTGAGGAACTGTTGAATTATTTTCCACAGTGGCTGCACCACTTTACACTTTCACCAGCAATATACAAGGGTTCCAATTTCTCCTGATTATATATATAATAAGCATACTAATAGTGAAGTGGTATGTCATGGTGGTTTTGATTTGCACTTGCATTTTCCTAATGATTAGTGTTGTCGAGCACCTCTTTTATGCGTATTGACATTCATATATCTTTTTTTGGAGGAAGGTCTATTCAAGTCCTTTGCCCATTTTTGATTGGGCTGTTTGGTTTTTGTTGTTGAGTTGTAGGACTTCTTCATATACAGTAAACATTAATCCCTGATCAAATATATGATTTTAAAACATCCTCTCCCATTCTATTGTTTGTCTTTTCACTCTCTTAATAGTGTCCTTTGATGCACAAAATTTTTAATTTTGATGATGTCCATTTTATCTTGTTTTTCTGTTGTTGCCTATGCTTTTGATGTCATATTTAAGAAAAATCACTGCCAAATTTAATGTCACGAAGCTTTTCTCTTATTTTTTTCCTAATAGTGTTACAGTTTCAGGTATTTTATTTGGATGCTATCTTAAATAGAATTGTTTTTTAATGTAAAAAAGTTTAATTCTCAAGGAAGTGGAGGATGACTCTCTACTCCTTATGTGTGGGCTGCACACATATTAAGAGCATCTTTTTTTTTTTTTTTTTTACGGTACACGGGCCTCTCACTGTTGTGGCCTCTCCCGTTGCGGAGCACAGGCTCTAGATGCGCAGGCTCAGCGGCCATGGCTCACGGGCCCAGGATCTTCCCGGACCGGGGCACGAACCTGCGTCCCCTGCATCGGCAGGCAGACTCTCAACCACTGCGCCACCAGGGAAGCCCAAGAGCATCTTTATAGTGGAGAAACCTGACATATTCAGGCATGTGATCAAGGTGAACATCAGGGATAAGTCATGTTGATAGAATGGCACTTTATCTCCAAAGTCTTCCTCCCAAAAACCCATAACACATTTAATCACAATAATCACATCAGACAAACTCAGATTGAAGGACAGTTTACAAACACCCAGCCATTAAGTATTCCTCAAAACTGCTAACATCAATAAAAAATAAGGGAAATCTAAAAAAACTGTCACAGTCCAGAGGAATCTAAGGAAACAGAGAACTAAATGTAATGTGGTATCCTGGATGGAATCCTAGAACAGAGAAGGACATTAGGTAGACACTACAGAAATCTGAATAAAGTATGGAATTTAGATAATAATAATATGTCAATATTGGATCATTAATTCTGATAAATGTACTATAGTGATATAAGATGTTAATAATAGGGGAAACAGTATAGGGTATATGGGAACTCTGTACTATCTTTAGAGTTTTTCTATAAACCTAAAACTATTCTAAAATTAAAAGTTTATTTAAAAAAAAAAAGCACATGGAACTTGGACCATACCCTTTAGCAATGTTGCCAGACTGCTTGATTTTCCACACAACTGATTTGATTGAAATGTGAAATTGGGGAAACTGATGATTTCATGGCTTTGTGGAGCTCATAAAAGGCAGATTTACAATATGGAGCTAACTCTTCATAGGAACTGAGATGCAATTGTTATCATGAGGTGAAAATGTAACATATAAAAATTGCAGGTTGGAGAGTGATAAGAAGGAATCATCTTAAACGTTTCACTCTAGAAAAATACTTGGACAATTGGCGATGGATCATGAAACTTGTTTTCAGGAAGAACAAGCTTGTAAAAACAAGGTCATAGGCAATGTTCCCTCTACTCTCCCCAACAGTGATTTCCATAAACGTCTAGAGTGAAAACTTTGCTATTCTGTAAGTACGTACAGAAAGAATTTTATTGTTCTGCCAGGAGTACATCAAAGGCAAGAGAAAAATTTTCAAAGGTGAGACATTTTCAATAAACATGTCTATACAAAGCCACTGGTTTGTTTAGTTTGTGTGTCCTGTGAATTCCAGTCATTCCACAAGTTATTTGCCAGTGTTTAATTTCCAAGCCAAATCCCAGGTGAAACTTTCTTCCTGACATTTTTCCTTAGGAAAAACTTAAATTCTTCTCCTTATATTTTAATAATTTTGCACTGCTGAAAATGGTGTGATAGCTGATTTAATTATTCTTCATCAACATGACGAATAATTATTCAAAGTTTATCCATTACGCAGGGCACCTTATTAGACACAGATGTCTAATTTTCTTCCTCCCATCCCTCAAGCACAATGAATTGACATTTTAGTATTTTATAGAATAACATTCAGCCTAGAGTTTTTCTGTTTTTCAGTTAACTCTGACACAGAATTGAGATGAAGATGTTAAATTCAGATTGACAAAGAAGTCATGAAAATTCAAATGTTCTTATTTATATGGATGAGTTTGATATTGAATTATGAGAAGTGACTTAATTTCAAATCATTCTTGCTACTTCAGATCATATTGGATTTATATTTTATGAACATTAACACTAGGAGTTTTCAAAAAGATATCATGGTGCTAAAATCCTATTTTAGAACTACAAGTACATTCTTTTCATCTAAATTTGATTTAACTATCTGAATAAGTAAATGCTATTTACATTTCTCTAAGGAGTCTATCAGAATTTGATGACTTGCCTCCCTGTAATATTTAAGCAAATAGAACTTCTTTTTAGCTGAGTAACCTTATTCACAGACAAAGAGTTTAAGGCAGGTCTTCAAGATGAAAATGTAGTTGGGGAAATTGTCCTCTTAATATAAAATTGCCATTCCCACTCTGCTGAAGATCACAGATAAGTACGATGTGTTCTCCTAGTGAACAGGTGGTACCAAAGTCACCAAAAATATGTGATGTGAGGAAGGCCATCTAAATTATTACCTTTTGGTTACATACTTATTTCCAAAAAGTGTTATGGGATGTCACACACATTCTTCTTTAGTAATACCGAAAGTGATTTGTGTACTTGAGATCCCAAATATACTTACGGAAATTAGCATGTCAGGGTACTGGGGAATTAGCCCAAAGAAGTTAAAGAAAAATTGTCTGGTTTATTATCAGTGACTGAGGTCCGGGGAAGCCAGTTTGCTTCCTGACACATTGTTTGATTTAGCCACCGAGTCACTCACACCAAATTGAAGACCTGAGGCTAAGGCTGCTTGCTTAATTCGAAAGATAACCTAGGCTCTTAGTTCAAAGCCTGTAGAAGTGGTTGACAAATCAAGAAGACTATTAGTGAGGTTTAAATTATAAAGTCTGAGTTGAGAGCCAGGATCAAATATGGACCAGTCCCAATTAATCACTAAGGAAGCTCGTTTTTCCGTGTGTTCACTCCACTCCTTCTGACCGTAGTTATCTAATGAAGCTGTAGAAAGGATCTGAAAAGAAACCTAAACGCTTAGCCTCTTAGGCTGGAAAGTTGTATCAATACAGAGAGACTTTCAGAGCCGAAGGACTGAAGCGATATCTAACTTAGAAACAACACATTCCTTCAGAGAAGATGCTGCTATGTCCTCACACCCCCACCTCTCATCCCCGCTTCACCACCTAGTACTGCTGCCGAGTTGTGAAGATGACCTACATGTTTACATATTTCAGAAAGAAAGGGAAGAACAGAACTAAAACGGTCAGAAATAGCATAAGCGAAATAGACCTGCAAAACTTCCTTTCTCATTTTGCTTTGAGAAACTCTGATGTTCCAGACATTTAGAAATGCATTTAAAGAAAAAATGGGTCTATTTCTGGGATGTTGAAAGAGCTATTACTGTAAAGTTAATTAGTTGAATCAATTTGCACGGCTCCTGATGCCTTAATGGGGACCAAAAGTGCCCAGGGAATGATCATTTGGAAAAGGGGGAGCATAGGAAATAATTTTGGAGTCTGAGTCCCTGTGGAAGAAAGGGTAAGAGCAACAATGCAGTGCTCAGGACAGCAGGGAGAAGGGTTCAAAAAAGGAGGTGGGGAAAACCAATGCCAAATGCTAAGTATTTTTTAATTTAAGCTTGTCCTGGACTCAAGAAAGTATGAAATTCCCTCTTCTTCTCTCTCTCTCTCTTCACTTCAGCATTTATTCTTTGACATCAACTCAACCCATATTGTTATGGCTGAAATAAATGGATTTTCCCTCACCTACGACCATAAATAACAGTACTTTTTTGGGGGAAAAGTGTTTGAATTCCAAGAAATCAATTTATATGTGACCCTAGGCACACATTTCATGAGCAAGGTGAGGGTTGGGTTGCATAAACGTATCTCTCCACAGGGAACTCCTTCACAAATAATTGTTTCTCCTGTTTTTATGTGGATTTTTCTCTTAGTGACTAAGAGTCAAAGCAGGTCAGCTCCTCTGCATTCCAGACACTTTCTGAGCTGGCATTCTGTGATTAGAAATGATAGAATGACTCAAGTCACAAGAACCCATCTCTGTCTTTCTTGAACCTGAATCTGGAGAAGGACAAAAGGGTAGGCCGGGGCAATGAGATGCTGTTCTCAGGTTTCAGAGGGAAATACTAAGGGAAATATTAGCAAATCAAGGGGGAGGTTGCTTCTCACCTCTCAGAATTGGATGTTTCTGTAGTTGGGAGCAGTTCACAAGTGGTTTATTCTTACTGAATTTTTATTTCAGTTGTCACTCTAGGGACATTAGAGATCTTGATATTTCAATTTCCTTGTTTAAAATTATTATTTTTAGTTAGTTAAATAAAATCACTGTTAATAGCAATGAAGGTAGCAATCCACAAAACAGTTTATTAAAATTAACATTTCTTAAAATGAAAAAATAAACACGTATAACAGAATAGTCAGGTTTTCTGGAGTGAGCTAAACTCTAGGTGTTTCCCGTAGCAAGATGAGCAATTGTATGAAATTCAACTACTGATGCTAAAATAAAAAAAACAGAGACCAGCCTTGAAAATTCCCTGAGGAGACAAAACCAGTTTTGTCATACAAACAAAGCTCGATGTCACTTATTTTGCAAGACTAATTTGACCTGGGTCATTTCTTGCTTCTGCCTCTGGAAAATATTAAGCAAAACAAACTACTTCCCCAAATCGATAGGAGATAACCACTAATCAATTCCCTGTCTTTAAAGAAAACTCTAATGTTATAACCAATCACTGTGAAGAATGAACAGTTACTGCCTTCCTGCTGCTTAAGCTACTTTATAACAAATTCCATGTTTTGCCTGAGTGCTCCTGGTTTGCAAACTGGGTTCTTGGTGTCTGCACAATGCCCTCTTCCTAACTACCACTTTAGTGATTCATTGGTTTTACTTCTGCTATTTCTGAACTTTTGACACTAATTATGTTAGTAAATAACACTTACTGATTAGAATATTCTTTTTTGGGGGGGGGCCCGCCTTAAGACATGCAGGCAGGATCTTAGTTCCCTGACCAGGGATGGAACCCGTGACCCCTGCAGTGGAAGCTTGGAGTCTTAACTACTGGACCTCCAGGGAAGTCCTTGATTAGAATACTCTTAAACCCAAATCTTGAGTTGGTAAGATCAAGCTCTCTAATGAGAGTTAGATGTACGGGGTCAATAGACAAAGACCATCTTCAAAACCATCAAAAGAGGCTATAGATCATAATAATTACTATGGATTGAATGTTTATAGAACACGCTTTGTTTTAAAAGCTGGGGCCTCCCTGACTCCTCACTTCATTTTTTCAAAGCTTTCCGAGTTTTATGGGAGCTTAAACAGCCACAGAAACCCCACATCCATGGAAAACCCCATTGGGCCACCTCTGCTTGGGTGATGGTACCCTTCCCTAGCATCTGAGGCCCTAAAGCATCTCAGGGAAGAACAAAGGGCCAGTGAGACCTGAGGCGAGTCCCAGCTCTCCCGCGCCTTTGCTAGGTGACCTTGCTCTCAGCTAAAAGCCTCAGTTTAATTCAAGGAAAAAATTAGAAGGTACGCTATTACCTTCTCCACGGGGTTATTGTATGGATTCAGTGAGATAATGAATGCAAAGGATTTAGCATAGTGCCTAGGAAAACGGTATTGTATCTTGTATTTTTAAAAATCAGCTACACTGGTTAGATTGCTCTGCCATTATTTTAACAGTTCATCTAATAGATCTGGTGACATCTATTAGTCATTTTTATTTAACCTTTAATCCATTCTTGTCTCTTTAATTTGTTTAAAAGCCTTTAAAAGCTTGGATCGTCTTTTACTTCTTTGTATCCACTACACATAGCCCAGGGCTTTGCAGAGAGAAGCTTCTCCAAAGATATTTGTTGTTTATTTCATTGCATAACATATTCTCTTTAAATAGCAATGAAGAACAATTCAAGATATACCATGAATTCTGACAATGTGTTTCTTTTTTATGCTCTTTGTTTTGCTTTTTTCTTTCTGGGCCCATGTTCTGAAATCACACTGGGGGGCAGCATTGAGTCAACTTGGCCTTCACTGTTGGGAACTAGAAGGAAAGATGAAAGAAATCGAAAGGTAGAGGCTGACAGATAAGAAATGAATAATTCTCAAAGTACGTCACTGTCACTAGCTTTAAAATGACTGCGCACTTTGCTACAGAAATCTATTTAAAAGCAGCACACCCTCTTTCATGTCTCATGGGGGCTTTTGAGGATAAATGACTTGTTTCCTTTCTAACCCCGGGTGTCAAAGCAAACTGCAAGACACTTAACTGTTTGCTCACCCAGCAGAATGGAGCAAATGTGTGAGCCGCATCACAAAGGAAGACAAATTCAGCAGGCGTTGACGTGAAAAGGCACATTTACGGCTAGGGTTAAATATGACCTGTGTAATTGGAATCAATTAAATCAGTTTGACGAAACACTGAAATAAAATGCTCCATTAGCCAGATCTTGGTTCTGCCACACTAAAGAGAAGAAAGGTAAGGGTTGTGACAAAGTTAATAGCAGAGGTTTAGTTGGCCAAGGAACTTCCTAAAATGCTCCACACCCAGTGCAGATGCTACCCACTCTCTCACGGAGCTGTTTGCTTAGATCTTCTATTGATGTTCAGAATGTTTACCCCTGGGTATTGCAAGGTCAAAACTAATGGGCTAATTGTTTGAAAAAAACAAAATAAACTCAGGCACTTCACTTCAGAATTTTTAAAAAAATGTTTGACAAAAGGTACAAAGAAAGCTCATAGAAAAATACCTTTGCTCAGCAACTTTCCCCAGAATCTGAGGAAACAGCATACATTTTTTATACCAATAGGGTCTCCATGAAAACTAAGTGGAAAAGTGCAAGAGGATTGCCCAGTTTCTCCATAGGTTCACAACTTCATTTCTGTTATAACTGTTCCCTGATTTATTATGGAGGCATTTCTTCTTCATTTATTCATTCAACATTCACTGAACATCCAACGAGTCCAGTACTGGGACTATACGGATGAAAGACACATTATCTGTATTTTAAAGAAATTCAAAGTTTAGGGAGAAATGAACACACACACACACAAACACACACACACACGCACACAAACACACCTGTAAATAATTACAATCATACTGATTTCTTTTAGGCTTGGAATCTATGATTCTTTTTATAGCTAAACAAAATTACTCCTCAGAGTATAATCTCAGAGAGCATGGATCTCACTTAACAGATGAGAAAAGTGAAATCCAGAGATGATAAAAGATATGACCGAAGTCACAGCCAGTGAGTGCAAAGCCACAGGAAGAGCCAGTGCACTCCCAACTGATGTGTTTCCACCACATATAGTAGCATCACCCTTGAGAAGAGGCGCTACAGTTTCTATTTCTTATCCCTTGTATAAATCATCAGTAGGCATCTGCTTATTGATTTTACCTTGATATCTTTATTAGAGATATTTTATTACAGATATTTTATTAAAGATAGTTCTATTAAAGATATTTATATCTATATTGTAGTATATTCAAGATAAATATAGTAGTGAATTATTATATAATATTCAGATAATACATATCATTATATACATTATTAACATATAGTCTGTCTAACATAGTATAATTTGTATATTCTAAGTCCCTAGTATAAGTTGTGAATGAGCATTTGTGTATTCATTTTACTTTAATATCTCTCATGCTGTCATTTGTCCAGCTACAGCTCTCAGCATTATTATGTCTCTCATAAACCAGGTGACTTTTAACTTGCTTAGTCTCTGAGACTGTTAGCAGTTGATCAAAGCAACTACTTTCTCTTCATAAACATTCAGTTTTCCAAGCCTTGAGTTGGAAATTGAGGAGATACCAGTGGGCATTCAGATACTAGTGCATCTGAATTTCATCTTGTGTCACCTTTCATGCTTTCCCAACCTATTTCCAACCAACAACATCTCCCTGGACCCGCATTCTTGGGATTTATCGTTTGAGGCCATATCACAAAAGAAGCCTGTGGTTAATTTGTACTTCTGCACATCCAAGGGAAATGTCTAACAATAAGGTCTAGGAGAGGACAGAATCCTGATGAGTGGCATTTGACAGTTTCCATGGTGTAAATACCTTCACAATGGTCAATTTCAAGCTATGGAGGTATTGGTGCAGAGAGAGTACTGAGTTTGGCTTGTGGGTTTGCTTAAGTACGACCAGCAACAGGCCTAATTTTAAGACACAATTTGAACTTGATAAGAAGATAGGAAAAATAATTAATTATTAAATTAACTTATTGATTTAATAAAGATATAAGAGAAAGGGGGCAACCAATTACACTCATCTGATAAAATACACACTCACCAGTGATCCTCTTTGTGAACATAGTTGAGAAACTTCTGGCTAAAATGATAAGTGGAGGCTTGATTGTAAAAACCAACAGATCTCTCCCAGCTTAGCTAATCAAACCAGGCTAAAATGTTAGAATTCAGGAGCCAAAGAGGACAGTGCAAGGACAAGGAGAACAATTTGACAGCAGAGACTGGCTTGAGCAGCAACTTTATTCAAGCATTTGCTCAGTCAGTCAGTCAGTAGGTGTTTGTGTCCTCCTAAGAGTCATATGTTGAAATTCTAACTTCCAATGTCATGGTGCTAGGAGGTGGAATCTTTGGGAGGTGATGAGGTCATGAGGGTGGAGCCCCTGTGAATGGGATTAGTGCCCTTATAAGAAGAGACCAGAGAGCTTCCTCTCTCTTTCTCTCTCTCTTCCTCCCTCCCTCCCTCTCACTTTCTCCCCCTCCCTCTCTCTCTCTGTCTCTCTTCCTCTGCTATGTAAGGACACAGCAAGAAGATGGCCAACCAGGAAGCAGGTTCTCAATGGAATGGAATCTGCCAGCATCTTCATCACTGATTTCTCAGCCTCCAGAACAGTGAGAAATAAATGTCTGTTGTTTAAGGCATCCAGTCTATGGTAATTTACGGAGAATCTTTTTCTTTTTTCCTACAAATTGACATATTTAGGAAAGGATCTCAAGTAATATAGAAAGGAAAAGAATTTACATTAAGATATTCATTCTGTAGAACATTATGCAAATATCAATGCCCCATTCTACTCCCTGACTCCAGGGGCTGTAGGAAGAGTGAGGGAGAGATATAAGCCTCTCTCTGAGCTAGTGGCTGCAATCTAAAACTCAGGAGAAGAAGCTGCTGCCTTTTCTTAGGGGAAACTTTAGTGTCAGGCTTTATTGCCACCATCAGCTCAACCTGAGTCAGCTGGGAAGCCACAGTCCCCAGAAGTTCTCAAACATCAAGCTTAGACTTAGATGTTGATTCAAGACCAGAAAAAAAACCTTCATTTATTTCCTTTCCTGAGTCCTCCCAGGTTTCCACCTGCTTTGGGGAAGTTCTTTTTACAGTGTCATCTGCCTGGGGACCACATCAGGCCTGACCTTTCAGTATAGTGTTGCTTCATTTAACACGGGGAGTTTTTGAATGTCCCTTATATCATGTATGGTAGTAATCCTAAACAGGCTGATTTTCTCCCAAATATGAGCAAACCAAAAGTGCAAAGTGTTCAAAGTTACATAACGACTCATATGTTTACTTTCCATTATACTTTTATAAAAACCTACCTTTAAATTACATCTCTAAACAGATCTGCCTGGTTTCTTCACTGTCCTTGAATTTTTTATTCTACTTTTGGAATTTAGATGATAAAGTACACATACTGTCTCAAATACATAGTAATATATTTTATTCTAACGTGGGACCTCAGACTTTTAATTCTTAACAGCATCTATTAACAACGCTACATATTCTGATGTAACATGGGGAAGTGTGCTTTTTTCTTCCTGTCTGGAATATGTGCCCCACCCCCCAAAACCCAACTGGCAGCTAAACCAAGAACACCCATGATACTATAGAGACGGTTCCATACTCTTTAGCTTTGTAAGGAGATACTTTGGGCATGAAACAATAAGGCCTGAAACAAGGAGGGAGATTTTATGGTAGAAGAAAATGTCTCTCTTCCACTCAAGCCCCTCAAATTCTCGTGGGGACAGGAGATGAAGGGAACGTGCTCTACACAGTGAGAAAACTAGAACACTAGTGTCTGTTCAGTTCCTTCTCTGGTAGTTGGTATCTCACAGAGATGATGGTGAGGGGGTTAGAGGGCAGTGCTGGGCCCCTTGATAACCCTGAGTTTCCCATATTCTCAGAGCTGAGGTTGGGGCAGAGTCTCAGCCAAAGCAATTACCATCTATAGTGAGAGACATGTGACTATGGACGAAACCTATGCACTGATACATTCATTTTCCCTGAACTTTGATACTTCCCTCTCTCCACCCTCCAGGAAGAGGTAGGAAAAAGGCAGAACTTACACTTGACTGCATTTGAGAGTTGTGGAAATCAGACCTTGGATTGGAATGTAGAATAGAAAACAAAATAAGTTATAGAGATGGATTGACAGAAATTGGATAGAAGAACAACTCAGAAGCGACCAGATTATACTTTCTGCCAAGAACAGAATTGGACACCAAGAAGCAAAAATCAAATTAAATCATAGAGATTAAAAAAAGAAAGCAGTATTTACAGACACCTGAGTCTTGTCAATGATCATGACCATGAAAATGTATATCATGCAAATAATCCATTGTAAATGTAAATTAGTTATTTAGTGCCATATCACCCAAAATACCTGCCCCCCACCATCCTACTCCCTAGTGTGGATGTGGCTGATTGCATCTTGAATCTGTTTTTACCCTTAAAGTCCAGAAGTGTTGGTGCTGTTCAGATGAATTTAATTGTCCGTTCTGTTTGTTTCACCTCAGATTCTTTCCAGTAGATGGCGTTAGTCCTAAGTCTAAGAGTAGAAAAGAAAGGCTTATTGAAATATATTCATCTTCTAACCATCAGCTGTGAAAGGGGTTAAGAAGTCATTTTATATGATTATTAGCCAATATGCATTTAAATTCCTTACCCATTAGGGATTCTCAAATCTCCATATAGATTGCCTTCTGAAGTAGATGAAAGCACTAAGGGAGGAGTTTGGATACATGTCAGAGGGTGCAATAGAGGGTCTGAAGTGTCCATGAGGACAGGCTGTTATCAGAAGCTTGGATTCGAAAAGGTCTCGGATGTGCTTGTCTCTTAGAAGGGGACTTAACATTTACTGAGTTCCAAAGAGAAAAGAGGGAGGGGGAGAGGAGGGAAGTGGGGGGGGGGAGAGAGAGAGACACGGAGAGAGAAGATATATAAGGAAAGGGGAAATATCCAATTTAATACACTGAAGACTGCTTCTTTTTAAAACATCAGCTTCATACATCAAAGCAGAAGAACTGACTGCTTCAATATCATTGCTTTTTTTGGCAAGGGTGGGATGGTACATTCAGATGAGGCTAAATTGTCCCTACATGGTGACTAAGGGAACAAAATCATGAGATAAGAAAGGCACAAAACTTTTGCTTTTTAAGGCTTCAGGTACTGCCTCCATGTATTATACTTCAGCCATTTGCCTCAATCTGAAATATTTGCTAATTATAAATAAGAAAAAGTTAAAAATCTATCTGATTTGAAAATCTTTGCCTTGATCCTCCATAGCCTATGGAATATCTGTTTTACAGTTAAAGTGATTTTCATTTTATCTCCACCCACCCACCTTGAACACACACCTAACTCACCTTCTTGTAGAAGTGGAGTGTCACCTGCATTTTGGCGCCCCTCAGACAACATCCAATGCTTTTTCCAAGAAAAACCCACCATTCCAACCAAATCTTTCCAGAGGCTCTGACGCCAGCCCTACCATTTCTGTATTCATTTATTTACATCACAACTCAATTATAATTACTATAACTCCCCCTTCCCTCATCTTTCTTTTTTAAGATGTGAAGCCAAGGAGAGTCAGGAATTACAACTTCTCCCCCCTAGAATGGCCACAAATTTCCCGTTTCCCCATCCAGTCTTTTTTTTTTCCAAAGAGGGAAAACAATACCGTGGACTTTGTAGGAAGCATGACTCAGTGTGGGACCATTGTCCCCCCTTCCAGAGACTCCTAACTGTCTCCCTAAACGTGCTGTGTGTAACCAGTTGTTCCTGTTGAATAACTGCGTGAGCTGCAGGGCTTTTGTCGCCTGTCTGCAGATAGACGGGGATGCTGCTGGCTTTTCTGAGTGTGGAGACAGCCCCCGGGAGCCCCCAGGAGGCCGTTATCAGGAGCCAACAGATGGAGCCCATCAGCACGCTGCCAGCCATCCACACCTGTGGATGGCGCCCCAGCCAAGAAATTAATTGCTTAGAAATAAAAAAATGGGTGGACTCAGATCGGAAAGGATTAAGAAAGAAAAGGTTAAGCGAGGGAGAGAGGAAGCCGTGCGCTGTGAGGGATCCTGATCCACGTCAGCAGACCCAAGTGTGTGACTTGTTCAGGGACTGATTTGGTTTTCAAATACAAGAAAGATGCAGGATTAGAACTGAAACATGTGAAGAAAAAAGGCGACTTACAGGCTTCCCTGGTGGTGCCGTGGTTGAGAGTCCGCCTGCCGATGCAGGGGACACGGGTTCGTGCCCCGGTCCGGGAGGATCCCACATGCCGCGGAGCGGCTGGGCCCGTGAGCCATGGCCGCTGAGCCTGCGCGTGCGGAGCCTGTGCTCCGCAACAGGAGAGGCCACAACAGTGAGAGGCCCGCGTACAGGAAAAAAAAAAAAATTATCTTAAAAAAACAAAACAGGTTAATGATGATACTTTGCCGTGTTGTTTTGAGGATTAGATATATTAGATTTGGTCAAGTGACAAAGTACACTCAATAAGCACTCAATAAATAAATAAATTAGTTTATCATTACTTTGATTTCTGCAACTGTTTTTATTCCAACTGATAGATTTTAAGTTCCTTGATGAAAGGCACTATATTTTACTTCCAGCATGTGCTGGAAGTTGACACGTGATAAATGATAAAAATTTGCTGGAATAATTCATTCTTAATCAAACTAAATTGCCCCTAAATGTCTATTTGCAGAAAAAAAAAAAAAAAAAAAAACCTGGTTGCTTCAGTTCAGATGCAGAATATACACTGCTTAGCGAACCCGCATCCCCTGCATCGGCAGGTGGACCCTCAACCACTGCGCCACCAGGGAAGCCCTGATATAATTTTTAAGAGCAGTTTTAGGTTCATAGCAAAATTAAGATGCAGAGATTCCCCATATACCACCTGCCCCCCACATGCGTAATCCCCATTATCAATGTCCCCCACCAGAGTGGTACATTTGTTACACCTGATGAACCTACACTGACACATCATAACCACTCAAAGTCCACAGTTTATATTAGGGTTCACTCTTGGTGTTGTACTCTCCTTTGACTTTGGATAAATGTATAATGATATGTATCCATCATTATAGTATCATACAGGGTATTTTCACTGGCCTAAAAATCCTCTGTCGTCCACCTATTCATCTGTCACCCCCATATCACCCCTGCAACCACTGATCTTTTTATTGTTTCCATAGTTTTGCCCTTTCCAGAATGTCATATAGTTGGAATCATGCAGTATGTAACCTTTTCAGATTGGCTTCTTTCACTTAGTAAAATGAACATAAGGTTCCTCTATGTCCTTTCATGGCTTGATAGCTCATTTCTTTTTAGCACTGAATAATATTCCATTGTCTGGATGGACCACAGTTTTTTTTTAATCCATTTACCTACTGAATAACATCTTGATTGCGTCCAAGTTTTGTATAAGGTTGCTATAAACATCCATTTTCAGGATTTTGTGTGGGCATAAGTTTTCAACTCCAGAGGGTAAACACCAAGAACCACGATGACTGGATTCTATATGAGAATGTTTAGTTTTGTAAGAAAACACAAAACTGTCTTCCAAAGTGGCTGCACCATTCTGCATTCCCACCAGCGATGAGTGAGAGTTCTTGTTGTTCCACATCCTCGCCAGCATTTGACATTGCCAGTGTTTTGGATTTTGGCCATTCTAAAAGTGTATTTTGGTATCTAATTGTTGTCTTAATTTGCATTTCCCTGATGACATATAATGTGGAGCATCTTTTCATATGTTCATTTGCCATCTGTACGTCTTCTTTGGTGAGATGTCTGTTAAGGATTTTTAGTCCATTTTTAATTGGGTTGTTTTCTTGTTGTTGTTTTAAGAGTTCTTTGTATATTTTGGATAACAGTACTTTATCAGATGTATTTTTTGCAAGCCAGTCTGTTGTTTGTCTTCTTATTCTCTTGACATTACCTTTTGCGGAGCAGAAGTTTTTAATGTTAATGAAGTCCAGCTTATCAATTATTTCTTTCATGGATTGTACCTTTGGTGTTATATCTAAAGGTCATTGTCATACCCAAGGCCATCTAGGTTTTCTCCTATGATATCTTTTATGAATTGTATATTTTGTATTTTACATTTAGGTCTGTGATCCATTTTGTGAAGGGTGTAAGCTCAATAAACATTAGCTATTCTTATATATATTTTATTCTTATATTTGCCTTAAAAACATTTCCAGATTTTTTTGAGATATGGTTGATTTACTACCTGGCTGTGTCTTAACTTTTACAATCTAGATGTTTCTGATCTCTCAGGCCAGGCTGTAAAAATCCCATTTAACCAACATTTGATATCTGTGAAAAGCCTGTGGTTTTTAGCTGGAAAAAGTCACTACTCTTCTATAAAATATTACTTTAAATATAGATAGCAGGATTTTGGTGCCACAGGTCATGCTGGAAAATGGTGACTTTTAAGTTTTTAAAAAAATTAATTCTAAGAGATGTTTTATAATGCACAAGGTGAAGATGACTTATCAGAGTGGATAAACACGACTTGCACAGAAAGATGACATGTTTAGAGAATGTGTTATTTATTATAACTGCCACCCAGCCTCATTTGCTATGGTCAGTGTGGGCATTCCATGACCAGATACATAAATGAAACAGATCAAATGAGACATTTCTCACTGAAAAACCGTGTGTTGCAGTGGAATGAGGGTGGCCTGGCAGTCAGAAGACCAGAATTCTAGTGTTGATTGCTGTTAAATTGTTGTGTGATCTTGTACAAGGCTCTTCACCTTTTCGGGGACCTGTTTCTTCATCTGCGAAAGATGATGGCTGGGTGAGACAGTCTGTGAAGTCGTTCCTGTTCTCTGAGTGTATAGTTTATACGTACTCAGCATCATCAGCCTTAGAGATATCCAGATTAAATGAAACTGGGAAGGCAGGACAACCTGATCTTTGATTATTTGATGATGTGCTCAGGGTTTACTTTTCTCTCTCTCCTTCTTTCGATAGTTGACTTATCTGATATAAGCAAAAACACTCTGTGGTGCCTTCTCTGGCCAGCTTCATGAATTCAAGCTCTGATGAACTACATAGAATAAACAAGTAGAAGTTGAGTGAACCTTATTTTTTGCATTACTTAATTCAAATTGATTAATTTAAAGCCTATCTCCTGGTTCTGCACCGAGTAGATCATACAAAAGAGAGGACTCTAGTGTTCTGGTGCCACAGGCTTCAATGTTTCAGATGTGATGGAGCATTATCATTCTGTGATAAACATTCATTCATTCATTATTTATTTATTTACATCTCTAAATGGCATTGACATTTGATAAAGTTTCAAGGACCCAAAAAGCAAACTTCTCAACCAATTCAACACAAGTTGCCAAAGCATTGGCTGTTCTTGCTTGCACTGTACTCCTGCCTAACGTAGACAATTACTTTCTGTGAGCTCCCGGGGGGGAAAGCTCCCGGGATATTTTTCTGCTACTCCCGAAGAGGATCGCGTACCTGGACACTATGTTAATCTTCCTAAACATAATCCTCATTTATATGAAATTAGTATCATCATTTCTCTTAGATCATCTTCTATTTTCTTTCTTTTTAGTTATTTATTATGTTTATCAAGATGTTTTATTTAGTTCTACTTTTATGCCTTATTTTATTATTACTTGTTTAGACTAGGCTATGGTCAAAACCAGGGAAGACATCATTATCCACTAGTCTACGTCCTTCCTTACAAGATGAAAATACCCTCCAAGTCTGGGTCTCATCTAGCATTCCCTACTCTTCCCACTTTTAAAGAGTAATTCATATTCTGCATATCTGGAAAATTAATTTCGTAAGAAAATATCCCCTCACTCAGTAGCCTATATATCTTTGTTGCACTATATGTCATCATTTCCAAGTTCCATGATCCATCTTGATTATTATTATGATTAGAAGTCTCTTCCTTTCCAATTTTGGGCATCCCCATTCTTTGTGCAGGTCACCTGCTCCCTTCAGTCTCTAAGTGTGCATCCTGCTCTCTGATGTTCCCAAGACATGCTGCTTTCACTGGCAACTCTTAGACAAGAAAAGGAGGCGTGAACTGGAGATCGGGTGACTGGCCTGATGCAAGAGGATCCAGAAACCTCAGAGCTAATTATGGTTTTGCCATTTCACTTTAGTTAACTGCTCATATAAAATTTGTCTCATG
The DNA here is from genome assembly GCF_964341445.2 of Mesoplodon mirus. NCBI lineage: Eukaryota > Metazoa > Chordata > Mammalia > Artiodactyla > Ziphiidae > Mesoplodon > Mesoplodon mirus. Next base: position 10,571,029 of record NC_138979.1, on the reverse strand, counting down.
ACAGAATTGTTTTTAACGTTCAATTCGAGCTTATGTGTATGCATTCTTAATATTGTATTTTGAAGGAAGCCATTTCTGATTATGTGGGTCTGTGCACTTAATATCTGCATAATAAAGGATAATTACATTTGCCTGTAAGAGAATATGGATTAACAATAAACATCAATGCCATGAAAGGCCGGCAGCAGTGTATGAATGGGATCTTTTCAGAACCACTCTCATTTATTACACAATGGATAAAAACAATTGGATTAATGAATCAAGCACGCATTCTGCTTGCATGGCTAACGTTAAAGAGTAGTAAGCCAGTTTATTGAATATGCTTACTCGACAGCCATCTGTTTATCCTTTGATGCATTTCATCTTAAAGGAAGATTAATACTAATTAAACAATTTAAACTACCCATAAAAGTTACATTGGTATATCCCCACATGCTCTGTAAAGCTCCTGTGTGTGCTTTTTTTTTTTTGGCGGTACGCAGGCCTCTCACCACTGTGGCCCCTCCCGTTGCGGAGCACAGGCTCCGGACGCACAGGCTCAGCGGCCATGGCTCACGGGCCCAGCTGCTCCGCGGCATGTGGGATCTTCCCAGACTGGGGCACGAACCCGTGTCCCCTGCATCGGCAGGCGGACTCTCAACCACTGCGCCACCAGGGAAGCCCTCAGTTTCTTTTTTTTTTAATTTAATTTTTTCTTTTTCTGGCTGCGTTAGGTCTTTGTTGCTGCGTGCTGCCTTTCTCTAGTTGTGGCAAGCGAGGGCTACTCTTCATTGCAGTGCTCGGGCTTCTCATTGTGGTGGCCTCTCTTGTTGCAGAGCATAGGCTCTAAGTGCGCGGGCTTCAGTAGTTGTGGCACGTGGGCTCAGTAGTTGTGGCTCACCGGCTCTAGAGCACTAGAGTTGTGGTGCCCGGACTTAGTTGCTCCGCGGTATGTGGGATCTTCCCAGACCAGGGCTCCAACCTGTGTCCCCTGCATTGGTAGGCGGATTCTTAACCACTGCACCGCCAGGGAAGTCCCGGAAAACTTCTTTAGTTGATGTTATTTCAAGATATTCAGAGTTTTAGAGTACAATTTATAGTGGTAGCAAAAGTGGCTATCAACTATGAATATTCTACTAAACACAAGCTTAGACTCTGCATGCATCTGGCCATGTTTTAACCATAGTTCACTTCCTCCTCCTGTATTTCAAGGAGCATTAAGGGCTCATCTCTGTGGCACTGGGTGCTCCAGATAGAGATAGACCTTCTTGTTCTTAAACTTCGGAGCGGTATGTGATGGCCAGGCTAAAGTTCCCTGCTAATGGTCCCTTACCACTGCCAATGTTAAAAATGATGACAGCGTCGGCCATTTCCTTCAGGTGCTGCCCAAAGCACGAGAGGCGTTACACACAGTCCAGCTTCAAGTGACTCACTCTTTAGTCCGAGAGGAGGGCAAAGAAGAAAACAGAGTCCATGTTTATACTAAGGCACAATCGAAAGCTGGCCTATGCAATTAGCTTAAATGTTTTGCATTTTTTTTCAGAGTTTGTTTTTGCACATAGATGACAGTCCATAGGTGTATCTCTCACAAGGATGAATAATCTTCAAAACCATGTACACCTAAAAATGAATTTCAGGTATGTTAGTCTGGAGCCAGTCTATGGATACAATAAAGACCTCAGTTGATTTTGAGTGGATAGAAAAAGAGCTAAGAGACCCAAAGCAAATTACCAGGCAATGGCAGTTTACTCCTTTAAGCATAAGATTCTCCAAGGAATCCACGTTGGGGGTCATGCTTCCAAAATCATTCCATACTCATCTGACTTCTTTAATAGATGATGGAACAGAATTTAGCCTTTCATTGATGACTTACTGTCGAGATCGTGAACATCAGTCCTGGTACTGGTGATAATACAGCCATGTTCTCTGGGCTCACTGAGGAGATGAGGCTGTTTTTGGTATAATCAGGGCTTATGTTCTTCAAGGGTGGCTTTCTATTAGGATCTCGAGTGCATGATTCAAAGCAGTTTAATGTACGATGTTCTCAGCCCCTTCCTCTGAAATGAAATCGCTCTGTGCATCTTCTCAGAGCAAGGTTCATGGGTGTTGGCCTGGCCAAGAGCCTTCCTTAATCAGAAGAGGAATAATATGGGGAGCCCTTAGTAAATCACCCCAAATTTTACATCACATTCAACTAACAAGGGACTCCAGATTCAGGGGAAAATATCAGGTTAGGGAAAAGAATGTTTTGAAAGGGCAGCCGAAGTCTGAGCTCACACTAGCCAGGGGCCACTGGGTTTCTGCACAGCCCCGCAAACCACGGGTCTAGTCCCTTTCCTTATTCTTTTTTTTTTTTTTTTTTCGGTATGCGGGCCTCCCACTGCTGTGGCCTCTCCCGTTGCGGAGCACAGGCTCCGGACGCACAGGCTCCGGACGCACAGGCCCAGCGGCCATGGCTCACGGGCCCAGCCGCTCCGTGGCACTTGGGCTCTTCCCGGACCAGGGCACGGACCCGTGTCCCCTGCATCGGCAGGCGGACTCTCAACCACTGCGCCACCAGGGGAGCCCCCCTTTCCTTATTCTTGATTCTGCTATTCGGAGACACTCTTACTTGGGATTCTTGCTGAGTGATTGAACTACCTGACATCTGACCACTAAGCAGAAGATGGGTTATTATCATTAAGATAGAACAAACCTTCGAAGTTGAAATACTATCATATGAAAAAAGTAGTGTCTTTTTTTTAAAAGAAAGGGTTTATATCTTGTTTTAAGAGAAAAATATAAGCTCAAGTTAGAATATCAAATGTGACCATCTGTACTCATTCAATTTAACATACATTGTGGGTCTGTGATATGCCAGGTACTGAGCTACACAGATAAGTTAAAATAGTTTCTGCCCTTGAGGGGCTGACAGACTAAAAGGGAAACAAACACATAAGCCTACAACTACAATTCAGTGTGTTAAGTGCTATCACAGGCATGCAAATTGAGCTAGGAAAGCATGGAGAAGAGAAAAAAATCCAATGGAGAAAGTGTTAAGTAAGGTTAACTTACTTAAGGGATGCAATGGAATTTAGCAAAGAAGATGGGATTTAAGGTTGTTTTTAAAAGATGCATGATAGTGGAGGAGAGAGGGAAGGACAATTTTGACAAAAGCGACAACAGAAGCAAAACAAGTGAAATCTACACCACAAGTGTGATGAGGGCACAAGGTTTTTGAGTGGGGTTTGGAGACTGAATGGCAGAGACTGAGCTGGGCTTACATCAAATGCCATGGGAGGTCATTTGGAAAATTGCAGGGAGGGCATTATGTATTTTAAATTAGGAGAATGACAAGGTAATTTTTAGTTTTTTAACTTAAAAAGAAGTGAAAGCAGTGTTGAAAAGAGTCAGGAATTGAAGAAACTGGAAGTAGAGAGACCAGCTGAGAGTTTGCTGGAATAGTTTACACGAGGGACAGAGAAGGCCTGATGTGCAGTGATATCAGCCATGCAGAGATGAGAATGTATTCCAGAGAGTAAAGCAGAATTGGCTGGGGTCAGATTGGAAGGGAAGGAGAAAATGGATTTTAGGATAACTACTTGTTTGCTGATTTGTGAGACTTAACAGACTATAACACAAGTTGAGTTTATTGTTCTGGGTAAAATATCTTTGGGATATGCCCATGGGGCATGGAGGCTGCCAGTTATAATTGGTGGTTGGAAACATGCATGCTCTGGGGAGTGAGGTTAAATGTCTGGTCACATGGACGAGGTAGGACAGGGAGAGGTAACAACGAGGTGACAGGGACTGAGCCTGTGTTGGAACACAGACTAGTCTAGTGCAAGTTTAGTAACCATGGTTTCCCCAGCCCAAAGTGGGATGCTTTTTTTCTGACAAGCATGTCCCAGTATATACAAGTATTATGGGACAAATCTTTTCAAGTCAAGACTGTCCCAGAAAATATTGGTCATATGGTTGCTTTCTAAGTGAATAAACAAGTGGTCAAAACAACCAGAGGAGCAGTGGGGCTGGGTTGCAAAGGAATCTGTTGAATTGCTCACCACTTCCTTTGCACATAAATGCACCGGTGGTAATATTCCCAGTTATTTATTTCTGCAGCGTCTTCCTTCACTTCATTTCATCTTTCATGAGCTGGCAGTTCTGCCCAGGACGGGGGCACAGCAGACACTGCCTGTCCCGCCTGTAGAGGCTACTGCAGCTCCTGTTCTGAGTCCTGGCTAAATGTTTTTGCTCCTATTACTGTATCGCCCAGTGTAGGGGCCATTTGAACTACAGTGACCAACTTTCCCTAGTACGGCCAGTTGTTTGACATTTAAAAATCTTTATTTAAAAAGTCCTCAGTTCCATTTATTGGAAGAAAAAAAAGTTCTGCTTTCTTACCATTCTCCCTTCGGCTTGGCCTTTTTGAAGTCTGATCTAGCTTTTGATGGATAGAAAAACACATACAACAAAAAGGTGGTCACCCCGCACCCCAGAAAGGACCAGGGCTTTGGGTACTGGCGAGGCTGCAACCAAATATCCACGGAATCTGCTCTCAAGGGCATTTGGTTTTACTGTATCATCGATATCTTCAAAGGAGGATGGCTTGAAATATGGAAATCTGAGGTATAGCTTGATAAAGCCACAGGAGTGAAGCGCACCCCCTGCAAATACCTCTGGCAGCCCTCTCTGAACACGCAGCCCCTGCAGGCTTTATCAGATCAAAGACAGAATTCACAACCTGAGAACATGCAAACAGCATTTTTTTTTTGTTTGCATGTAAAGTACCTCTGCGTTCATCAAGCTAAGGCAGGTATTCTTTTTTCACAAAATGGAAATGTCAGAAATGTCAAAGCCAAGTATAGGTGTTTTAGAGAACCAGCCACGAATGTGCGGAGGAAATTAACATTCAGGTCACGGAGGGCAAGCAGTTTATCCTGGAGTTCATTCTGAGGAGGTAATGACTAGGAAAATGACAAAGAAAACTGTTACTGACCGTTAGTGAGCAATCACTCTGTCGTATTACTGGGATAATTTAGATAAATGTGGGGTTTTGCTGTCTCCCAGGGAGACGGGCCGCTGATGCCTTTGAGAACGGCAGCCCTCTTAAAGTTGCTTTTGACAAATGTATTTTTTCATCAGGCAGATGTAAAACAGTCATGTCTGTGCCTGTCTGTGGGACATAGTAATAGCTCATTTTAGAGGTTTGTTTTAAAAAAAAAAACCCAAGAAAATCCGAAAAATCTCTCTGTCTGTTCTCTGTGTTTGGTGCCCAGGGATACATGCTGTAATGCCCTGCAAAGGCTTTTCAGCCACTGTGGAAAGCAGTGTTTGGAAACAAGGTATTTAATAAATCGATGCTGAACGTACCATATTTTTGTTCAATTGACTTCTATTATTTTAGCAGCTGCTAATTATGCGCTGTTGATATTCGGAGGCCGGTGACAGATTTCTCTGTTCCATCTGGGTAATCCGGCTTCTCCAGAATGGACTTTTCCCCACCCGAATGCTACAAGATTTTGGCTGCTGTATTCTGAGGGCAATGATCATATCCACACAAAATGAAAAGGCAGAAGGGACAAGATGAAATTTACCTAGTGTTGGTCGCAAAACATTTCGTTTTATCTTTGATGTCACAGGGCAGTCTCTGATGCCACCTATGTCATTTAGTGCTGAGAGGAAATAGGAGGCACGAGGTCCGTTTTCACAGTGAATAATAGACATGTAAATTCCGAGACTGTTTCATCTTAAGAAAATACTAAGCAAAACCGACCACAGCATATATTCTATTTATTAAGAGTTTACAGGAACCGTATCGGGCGTGGAACCCAGCTTTTCTTTGTAGTGGGATGAAGTGGGACAGGAGAGGGAAGCTGAGTGCAGGGCTCAAAGTCAGATACCGCTATGCGCTAGCTGCACCAATGGGAAAGTTTCTCCAATTTTCTAAAATTTGGTTTCCTCATATGTAAAAAGGCGTGAAAATAGCATCTCGTTTTTAGAACTGGTATGAGAATGACATAAGATAATGAACATATAGCTATGATGATGATGATTTTTAAAATGCCAAACCCACCTTAAAATAACCCAAAGTGCTTTTACTATGATGCAGCGTCGGGGATACCAGGCAGTTCTCCCCATCCCACTTACCTGTCCTAATAGACAGGGAGGCCAAGAGCCACATGGAAATCCCAATGATTGGCTGCCATGCTCATCAACTATTTTGCTTTTCACTTTGTCCTCGCACACGGGTGTTTTGCTTTTATCTTAACGTGGCTAATTAATTGAAATGCTTGCCCGGATGAGTGGCTGCCTCGCTGCTGAAGCCTGGGCCGTGGGCCTGCTGCTAAGAGGAGGGGCCCACGAGGGGCTCACTGTGTATTTAGGCCTGACCTGTCCACAGTGTATGCAAGCTATGTCACTGCATTAGTCAGCTAGGGCTGCCATAGCAAAACACCAGAGACAGAGTAGATTAAACAACAGAAATTTATTTTCCTACAGTTCTGGAGACTAGGAGTCCAAGGTTCAAACCAGCTCCTTTGGTTTCTGGCGAGAGCTCTCTTCGGGGCTTGTAGAGGACCTCCTTCTCATTTGATCCCCAAATGGCCTTTCCCATGCGCACCAGTGTGGGAAGATCTCTCTCTGTTCCTCTTCCTAAGGGTCCATCAGTCCTATTGGATTAGGGCCAACCCTTAGGACCCTCCTTCAACCTTAATTACCTACTAAAGACCCCATATATCTCCAAATACCATCACAGTGGGGGTCAGGGCTTCTATCCTTTGTTGTATATTGTCTCCTCCCACCACTAGAATGTATGTTCCACGAAGACAAGGATCTTTATTCCACTGATGTGTCTCAACTGTCTGGAAAGGTACCTGGTATGTAGCAGCTATTCAGTACATCAGTTTTTAAATGAATGAATGAAATGCTTACTTGATTCCCTGGACAGGATCTGCAGGCAGCCCTGTAATATTTCAGGGCTCCAGACTTGCAGCCTAGCACCTGCTACTACCTAAGCCTGGTAGGGGAGGCTGGAGGACCGATCCTGGCCCATAGTCACTCTAACCCTTTTTCTGGTATTCCACTGCCAATGGGGAGATACAGAAAACTAAATCCAGCTACCCCAGAAAAAGGAAAATATTCATTCCCCAGTTTTTTTTTTTTTTTTTTTTCTTTTTGCGGTATGCGGGCCTCTCACTGTTGTGGCCTCTCCCGTTGCGGAGCACAGGCTCCGGATGCGCAGGCCCAGCGGCCATGGCTCACGGGCCCAGCCGCTCCGCGGCATATGGGATCCTCCCAGACCGGGGCACGAACCCGTATCCCCTGCATCGGCAGGCGGACTCTCAACCACTGCGCCACCAGGGAGGCCCCATTCCCCAGTTTTTGAAGATATTCCATGAAATCCCAGTGGCTTGATTATGGTCTGTTTTATATTTTGGATCTTACTCTTTGAAGGAGAAAGAAACTTTCCTCAAACAGGAATTTTTTAGGGACTTCCCTTGTGGTGCAGTGGTTAAGAATCCACCTGTCAATGCAGGGGACACGGGTTCAAGCCCTCGTGAGGGAGATCCCACGTGCTGCAGAGCAACTAAGCCTGTGCACCACAGCTACTGAACCTACGCTCTAGAGCCCACAAGCCACAACTACTGAGCTCACGCACCACAACTACTGAAGCCCGCGTGCCTAGAGCCCATGCTCCGCAACAAGAGAAGCCACCGCAATGAGAAGCCCGCGCACCACAGTTAAGGAAAGCCCACGTGCAGCAATGAAGAGCCAACGCAGCCAAAAATAAATAGATAAATAAATTTATTTTTTTTAAAAGAAATCTTTTAAGTCTTAAAAGGGGGAGTAGAGGACTAATGACTGAATATTGCCTGTGCTTATCCTTGACAGCTCTTAATTCAACATTATTTAATGGGCAAAATTCCCATCGAAAGGTTCATTACTCAGCCTGATTTTAACACTAGTGAAAAGTGTTGTGGAGATAACTAAATGCAAGCACCAACCCTAATTTCCCATCCCTTCGAATTAATAGCTCTTGCCTCACCGCCTGCTTCTGACTCACATTCATCTCGAGAATTTATTCCACAGAAACCCCTGGTTCAAAGCAGCACAATCTCAGAAACACAAAAACAGAGTCTGAGTTGAAGGGTTTGCTTTGTTTATTTTGTCCTTTTCCCATCATCCACATGAGGGCTTATCTTCAGAGAATACGACAATGTCAAAAACTCTAATTGGATCTTACCAGGGTTTTCCAATTTCAGTATGTGGTTTTAGCAGGAAAAAGCTGTCATATAAATTCATCTTTAGCAATATGAGCAATAGTGGGGGAAATCCCAGTCAAACGGAAACGGCTTTTGAGTACACATATTCCGTTTGGTCTCGCAGGTTTGACACATTGTAGAATAACCTTTTAGTGAAATTTTAAAGCTTTCACATTGCCTTCTCTTACTTCTTTGCGGATGGCTGGTGAGAGAAGAAAATTATGTGTAGCCACAAAGCACTGACATCTTAGCCCATGGATTTTTTTCTCCCCGTTCATATAGCTGTGTTTGCCCATATTTTTCTTATCTTTCATTCTTCACCTAATTTGTTGGAAGTGGCCATTCAAGGCCTGATGGGGAAGAGAAAGAAGAAGAAAACACTCTTGGTATTAAGTCAATGAAAATTGAAAGTGAAAAATAAGGATGAGCTGGTATTATCTGTACAATAGCCCCTGGAAGTTTCTGGTTCCTGATGAACTCAGAGCAGCCGAGTGGGAAGAAAACATACAGAAACAGAAGTCACGCCGCCTGCGTTGCTCAGACTCTGGCACAGAACTGAGCATTAAGTGCCTTCAGCTGTTGCCTGGCGTGTGAGGGGAGAAGGGACCCAGCTATTCAGATTGCCAAGTGAACCCGAAATGTGTAAATTAATATGTGCAGATGGTAGGGGAGCTTCTTCTATGAGAGGAGACAATTGGGCCAGCTCTGCCTGTCCAACCCTTGGTATCTGAAAGCCTTCCCAGTTCTGGGGGGGACTGTGAAATGGGGGAGGCTGGGGTTTGGAGCTTTCTTGTTGCAGGAGCCCCAGTCCCTTTAGTGTTGGCTCTGCTTATGCCAGGGTGGGACCATGATGGCGTTAGAACTGGACTCGGTGTAAAACATGGGTCCTAAAGGTTTCACATGCTGCCTCACCCCATCCCTCTTCAGGGCATTCTTGCTGACTGAATCTGTTTTCAAGGCCCAGTCTCTCCTGGTATCACTACAGGATGGAGGGAGACAGGTGAAGAGGTTTTATTGTGTCTCCTCAGTCACTGCAGGGGGCCATCACCCCCGTGTCCTACAACTGGAGTCATAAACAAACCTTCAGGTGAGTTTCCACCGTCCTTCAAAGCTGTGCCAGGGACTTATCTGATCCGATCACATGACCCTGGGCACTGACACTTCACCAGTTCGAGGGACAACAGCTGACACGCCCGTTGCAAAAGTTGTTAATTCAGAATGATAGGAAAGTTAGGTGTCTGGGTGGTCTCACCTCTGGCTGACAGGAATGTCTCTGGAGAATGAGATACCACAGAAAAAAATGAATAGCGAATAGTGAATAGCGAATCTGATTTTATTGCTCCAGAGTTGAGAAAGTGAGGTCTGGAGAGATGAAATAACTTTCCCAACCACCCAGGTTACATGTGCTGGAGTCAGGTAAGAACCCAGAGTCCCTGAACCCTTTGCTCTACCTTTTCCCCACTGATTCATAAGAAGCCTCTTTTAGCAGGTGCTATCCTTTTAGAGAATCAGCTTTACTATCACGCTGAGGGTGCTCTCAGCTTGAGCCTGAGTTATATTCACTGTTGAGATACAGGCATACCTGACTGTCTGATGGCCTAATAGCATGAACCAGCCAAAGATTTCTTTGCACAAAGAAGCAAGGATTTTGTAAAATAACTCACCCTAAGGAGGCATGAATTAGGGCCCATAATAGGACTAGTAAGAATGTATTACATTCTAGTTACTGTAGAGCACAGGGAATTATCTTCAATATCTTGTAATAACCTATCATGGAATATAATCAGAAAAAAATAACTGAATTACTATGCTGTACACCTGAAACTAACACAATACTGTAAATCAACTACCCTTCAATAATAATTTTAAGAAGAAGGTATCATGTTCTAAGGAAAAGGGTGACTTTTCTGTCAGTAAACATCTTTCAACTCAATCCCTCTTGAGTAACTGTAGGGAGGGAAGAGGGATATACGCATGCATGTAGCTGATTGATTTTGTTATACAGCAGAAACTAACACAACACTGTAAAGCAGTGATACTCCAATAAAGATGTTAAAAAAATTAAAAAATAGAAAAGAATTCACATAAGAACAAAAATCCGGAAACAGGTATCTCCCCACTTTCACTGAGGGTGTCAAGTGGCCTCGTGCAAGTCAAGGGCCATGAGTAGGAAGCAGCAGTATCCATTCTCTGTATATTAGTCTATATGAAGGCTACCCCCTGCCATTGTACAGCCAAATACAGTTGTCTAGAATATTCAACTCTACTCATCGGTGGACCAAGAGAGTAGTGAAGAGGGAAGGCTGAAAACCAGGAAACGTGGTTTTGAAACTTCATTGAGTCACTAATAACTGAGAAACCTTAAGAAAGTGATTTCAACTTTCTGGACCTCAGTTTCCTCATCTGTAAAATGGATGGATGAGTAATAAGTCCTCTGGGGTTAAAATGATATGACTGGTTCTACCCTTCTATGCCTCTTCCATCACTCAGTGAGAAATGTGTCCAAGGAACCAGTTTGGGGGGGAATGTTTTGGCCCCTTGGAGAACCTTTTCTGCACAATCTACGGATCATTTCTCAGGAGGAAACTTCCTGGGACAGGCATGATTTTGCACATAAGCCAGAGTTGCCGGAGTGGTGGCTTAGCCATAGCACCCCACAATAGACCTCTGATTAGCAGAACCCAGGAGTCACGAACAGGGGTTGAGTCAGCTGCACCTCCTTCTAAATATGGGTCTGACCGTGCTGTGCTCTGACAGGAGCCCCTCCCCTGGAATCCAGAGAAGCGACTTCAGCAGGAGACGTGCCCCGGGGGCAGCGTGGTCGATCATAGGCTATACCCAGTGTCAGGAGACAGCGCAGTGAACACGCCTCTCTGATTTTCAGTCCTCTGCCGTCCTGTCAGATGGTCTGTTCAATTTCACGTGCCAACAGCATGGCTCCCGGAAAGGGGATGCTGCGGGATCATGCCAGTGCACCCGCACTTCCACTTTGGAACATGAATCAGGTTCATGGAAACACCTCTTAGGATATTAATGTGAGGAATGACTCTGCGAGACCTTCCATTTATTCAACAAAATGATGCTTTTCTGACTCTAGAATGGAATGATGGAAAGCTTCCAAAGTCTATTTTTTATTTTATTAATTTTTATTGGAGTATAGTTGCTTTACAATGTTGTGTTAGTTTCTGCTGTTCAGCAAAGTGAATCATTTATATATATATATATATATATACATTCTTTTTTAGATTTCCTTCCCATTTTGGTCACCACAGAGCATTGAGTAGAGTTCCCTGTGCTATACAGTAGGTTCTCATTAGTTATCTATTTTATATATAGTAGTGTGTATATGTCAATAATTGCAAATTAAAACAATAAGGGCTACCACTATGCACATATTATAATGACTAAATTGTAAAACATTAACAACACCAATTGCTAGAGATAACACAGAGCAACAGGAACCCTGATACTCTCATTCATTGCTAATGGTAACACAGAATGATACGATCAGTTGGGAAGACATTTCTCACTTTCTTAAAAATCTATGGGGAGTTCTCTGGTGGTCTAGTGGTTAGGATTCCAGGCTTTCACTGCCATGGCCCAGGTTCAATCCCTGGTCAGGATTTTTTTTTTTGCCACGCAAGTCACATGGCAAAAAATAAAAAATCTAAATAGAGTCTCCAAAGTCTTTTTTTTTTTTTTTGCGGTACGTGGGCCTCTCACTGCTGTGGCCTCTCCCATTGCAGAGCACAGGCTCTGGATGCACAGGCTCAGCGGCCATGGCTCATGGGCCCAGCCGCTCCGGGGCATGTGGGATCTTCCCGGACCGGGGCACGAACCCGTGTCCCCTGCATCGGCAGGCAGACTCTCAACCACTGCGCCACCAGGGAAGCCCTCCAAAGTCTTTTTATGAAGCCAGAATAGCAGCCATAGCCAAACCATACAAAGGTAGTGCAAAAAGGAAAACTGAACACAATTTTCACCTATGAGTAAGTATAAATGGGAAAAGTTTAAATACAATAATATTAAATAGACTCTACCAGTAAACTTAAAGAATAGTACAGTAGGACAAACAGAAGTCAGCGTAGAGACAGTTCAGAGTAGAGCCAGATTATCCAAGTGTGAATGCTCCTCTGCCATTCAATAGCTGTAGGATCTTGGGCAAGCTACTAAACATTTCTGTGCCTCTATTTTCTTATTTGTAGAATGGGGATAATTATAGCACCTACCTAATGGGTTGTTGTGTGGATTAAATTAGTTACTATATATGAAGTGTTTAGAATTGGGCCTGGCATTCAGCAAGTTTGCTTTTATTTCTGTTACTATTTTTCCAGGAATACAAAGTATAAGGCAAGGGTCAAACTTCTTTCTCAAAGAAAACGACTACTCGTTCCAGCACAATTTATTAAATAATAGTTAATTTTCTGACCTATTTGAAATAATGGGCTTTGCCAGATTCTAAATATCAGGGTCTATTCCTGGACTTTCTATTCTGTCATATTTATTTGAACATCTATCTTGCTCCAGTGGCATATTGTTTATATTTTTTAAATAGGCTTTAATAATTTGTATAATTGTTTCTTTCCTACTACCTTATTTGTTTTAAATTGTTTCAGTCATTTGCCCTTACTATCTATCCTGATAGTACAAAAAGGAAAACTACAAATCAATTTCACTTATGAATATCAAGGCAAAAAGTTTAAATAAAATAATAGCAAATACCCATTGGGTTTTAATAGAACTCCTTTAATCTTAAAATTATTTTACTGATATTTGATATTTTATTATATTCCAGGAAAATGATGTACTTTCCAACTGCTCAAAATATTTTTTGAATTATCTCAGTATATTTTAAATTTTCTTATAATGACTCTTCTATTTATTGTTAAATTGATTTATTGTTTGTTTTTTCATTATAGGGAATTGGCCCTTTCCCCCACTGTGTGTTCTAACTGGTTGTTGTCCACATATATGGAAGTTGTTAATCGATGTTATATATTTATACTTTAAATATATGATTCTCTCCTTTCTTATTTCTCACGTATTTTCCCCCTTTATTTTATTTCTTGAGCTTTCTAGATAATCATATCAACTGCAAATAATGAAAATTTGGTGTCTGAATTCTAGCTTATATACTATTCTCATTCTTTACTAGCCAACGCTAGAACTTATAGAACAATGTCAAATAATGGTAATGCTACCAGACATTTTTTTCCCTGAATTTAGTGATTGTGTGCCTGTGTTGTGTCACTATTGAAGATATTAAGTTTGCATTGAGATATATATGTGATATAAGTATTCTTCAAAACTTAATGAGACAATTCAAAAATTAAGTACAGAGGTTAAGTTTCCAAATGCCTTTTCATTTTATGTATTTATGAAATGTAATATATTCCCTTATATTAAATGATCCTGGCATTTTGAGAAGAACAGATTATGACATCCTATTATTTTATTATACTGATGAAGGAGATGTATTAATTTTAACTTGGAAATTTTTACATTTATGACATTATGTATGATTGTGTTTTCAATATGTTTGTGCTGGCTATTTCAGATTTATAATTCACTGTTATAAGAGAACCATGAATGAATTTTTTAATGATCCCTCTCTCTCTCTCCATACTCTTAATCATTTTGTATAACAAAATATTTATTCTTGAAAATATCTTAAGAATACACTGGTAAAATTTTGGGAGATAAATTTTTGGATAATATTTTGAATTCCCTTCACTACCATTGGTCTACTAAGGATAGGTATTTCTTGAGGTAATGCTGGTACTCTATATTTTTTAAAGGCAATTTTCAACACTAATGTTTTCAATTTATTATACAGAATAACTTTCAATATAATATTTTCTGATAATCATAATTACCATTCCATCTGATGTTACATTACTTTGCTTCCACATTCACTGTATTTGTGTTCTCCCATTCTTTAATGGGACAGATATGTCTGTCACCTCCACCCCAACTAAAAACAAAAAATCTTTGATTTATTTTTTGTTTGTTTTCTTGTTTAATAATTTTCACTTTTATCTCATTTTTTCCAGGTTTTCTTTCATTTTTGTTGGTATAATTTGTCTAGCTTTTTAATTTAAATGTCTCATTTAATAAATTATTTCTTATTTAATAGTGTAAATGACTTAGCGCTAAGCATGTCTCTGAGTACAGCTTTAGCCTCATGGTATGGGCTTGATTTGTAATATGCTTGTCATTTTCTTAATACCCCACAATTAGGTTTAGATCTGTTTTGACCCTGGAGTTATGTAGGCAAGGAGTTTGTTTTGTTTTATCCCAAGTGGTTAAATGATAGTGAAAACTATAACTGAAAACTGACATAAGGTTGAAGCTGGGGTATTGTATTGTCCATTTGTAAGCTGGGGGGTGGAGAAAGTAGTTCTGCAGACAGAGTGAAGGCACAGGAAATCTACATAAAAAATAATCTCCAAGTGTCTCTGATGTAATGGAACCAGGGACTGCTATTTAAGAATCATTACACTAAATTGCAATTCCTCTTACCTAGAGTAGAACAACAGGTTAAACTCTTTTCTTTTTCCCTCTCCACCACTCCATCTCTCACCACCTCCAGATCGTTCTAAAACTTCAACATTTCACTATGTTAACAAAATCATGCAATGACTACCATTTACTAAGTGCTTATTTTTGACTTTGTAGAGGTTAAGTAACTTGTACAATGACAGAATGCAAGTAGGTGGCAGAGCCAGGATTAAAAACCAGATTGGGCTGACTCTCACTATGCTTTAAACCAGTATGCTGGGACAGGTTCACACTCCCATGCTTGCTATCTGGAGAGCAACATCCAGTTGACGAAATGTCTAGTCAAATAAACATGAATGGTAGGTACATAAACTAGATAATTTGGAATTGCTATTCAGACTTGTATAACACACACGAAGTCCAAGAAAAAATAACTACCAAATCCGTTCTTTGACAGGGTAGGTACAGAAAAAAATTTTTTTCATCATCATGAAAGTGGATGCATGCAAAAGGACTTTAAAAAAATTTGACTCATCACTTTCAAAATCCTCTCTATCTAGTTGCATTTCAATATAAGGTTGACAGTAATTTTTTTCATTTTTCATGCCTCTTTGCCTCTAATAGTACAGATAATACAGCTTTTACTTATATAAGCAAAATCATCTCTATTATGACTTCAAATGTTATAATCTGTCAGCCAGTGAGTATTAACTAAACACTTTATCCCTCCATCCCCCAGAAATACTGCTTACCTCAGAGGAAGAGATTAGCTATGAGACTCCCTATGTGAATTCTTGCCTCATGATATGTTTGTTTTGCAGAAAAACCTTTCACATAACAACTTATATCTCCACTTGACCATCCTTCATATTTTACTGATCATGTTAAAGACAATAATTAATGATGATAAAGAATTACACATTAACTATAGGACAGTAGAGGTCAAGCCCTTGGAAAGTGGCAGGGATTCTGCTGACTCCACAGTTTGTTTCTGATTTTCCCTAATCAGTACACAACTTATGAGCTACAGCAGACTTTCATTCTGAAAAGTCAATATCCAAGGGCATATTTTAAATTAATCAAACCTGTTTCTGAGAGATAAGCTAAATTATTTCTTTAAAAGGAGAATGTGAAATGCAAATTGATGTGTTCATTATATTTAGCTTCAAGAAATAGCCTTACATAACCCCAAAGTGGATTTAAATGATGACTAAAACCCAACTTCAAGTTTGAAGCTGATACAAAATCCCTAAAGAATGAGTTGTGACAGTCTTCTGAAGTCATAGGTTGCGCTCAATATGTTTCTGATTGTTCCATTCATTTCAATCATAATTAAAATTATGTGAGTCAAGTCAATAAATATTTATTAAGCTCCTTTATCTACTATGGATTTAAAAAAGGAATGTAAGATAGTTTGTCTACCCAGAAAGTAAAGTCTTCCCGAGGAAGAAGACTTAGACATATGGAAACAGTCATAGATGAAAAAAAATTAGATAGAAATGACTCAAAATTCATGGTTTCTAGAAGTTATGACATGCCTTTACAATCTCTCTGTTACTTCTTGCCTTGGTCTTCTCATTTAATCATGGCCCAAAGCCTAGCTCAGTCCAATTTAACCAGCCTACAGAAAGCTTAGACTGAGGCATGTTTTTCTTACCAAATGGGAGATTATTGTTTTCCCTTGTTTGGAGAGTAGCTTTAATAAAAGATTAGCACACAAGCCTTAAGCAGTCTATGGAAAAGAAGAGCTTCAGAGAAAACAAGGAATATGTCTGGAGCCATTTCAGTTGGTAGCCAACTTCCTTCTGCAAATATCCTATACTCTTTAGATATCCATTGATTTCCTAACCAGTAGGAACTTGAGGATTTCTAGATTGTAGACTTCTTGGACAAAGGTAATTTTTACCTTGGTTGTCACCCTGCCTACCAAAGTATTTAGCACATGCTAGACATACAATATTATCTGCTTGCTTGATTAAAAAAAAAGTGAATAAATAAGTGTTTTCTTTAGAACAATGTTAAAAATGCAAGATTAAGTAGCACAGTAAAAGTTTGGATAAGATGTCTTTTGACTCTTCTAAATAAACAAAAGCCTGCATTTAATAAATTCAAATACCAGAGCAACGATTTTAAAAGACTGTCTTTTGGCTTTGTATGTATAAATATAGGGATTAATGTCATTTGAAAATGTGGTAAGAAAGATTATTCCAAATGGTGAAAACAAAACCCTTGATTTAAGTATAGAAAAGTTATTATTTCTGGCCTTGCCTCCTGGCTTCCAGGTGATATCACTGCTACTGGAGTTTTCATTTCTAGAGTTGCAATCTCTCATCTTTGGAGTTTATGGTTGGCAGTGAAATAGATAACTTTATAAAACAAATTGTTGAAATACCACTGGCAAATTTCAATATTCTTGCTCTTGACTACTCTTGAAGAGTATCTCTGATGAGTGAACTACCTGTGGTCCACAAAATGGAAGCAACTCTTCAGGGTCTGAAATGAGAGTAACTTCTAGTTGATTAAGTGAAATTAAAAGATCAATTAATGGTTGCAGATACGCTGCACATTGAATGTTTGTTTATTCCCAAATTCTTATGTTGAAACCTGATCCCCAATGTGATGGTATCTGGAGGTGCTGACTTTTGGAGGTGATTAGGTCATGAGGGTGGAGCCCTCATGAATGGGATTAGTGCCCTTATAAAAGAGACCCCAAAGAGCTCCCTCACCCCTTCCTCCATGTAAGGACACAGCAAGAAGGAGGTCCTCACCAGACACCAAATCTTCCAGTGCCTTGATCTTGGACTTTCCATCCTCCAGAACTGTGAGAAATAAATGTCTGTTAAGTCACCCATTCTAAGGTATTTTGTTACAGTAGCCTAAGCAGACTAAGACAAAATACATATAGATTCCTAATGCACTAACGTGAGGCTAGATAATTCCTCCTTGATCAATATATCAAACTCAGTACATCAAAAACTAACTTTTCTGTTGCCACATCTCAGGAACCAGCATGAGCTCCCCCTTCATCATCAGAACAACCCTCACAAGTGAATCCCAACCAACTCCACTGTGGATGACCCGGCAACACAGGCAAAAAGGATGAGCAATTACCACCTGGAAGCCTGGACACTCTGAAAGCATGTCATTATGGGAATCATTTTCATAGAGGTTGCTATGGTTTCTGTGCTACACTCTCTGTATATATAGTTGGATGATTTTAGCTAATCAACGGCAAGCCACAGTGTAATTATTTTCTCTTCAGAGAACACAAGGAAAAAGAAAAGCCTGGAGTTTCTTGCACAATGTCATTGCTGACAGTTATTTTTTTTTTACTACAAAAGAAAGACATGTTCTTATTCCAAATGAAGAGCAGAAAAGGAAAGTTGGGAGAAAATTGAAGCCATTTTCCAATTCAGGCTAACCTTCTGAGAAGCACCAGAAAAGCTATTCTCCCAAATGATCTTCCTAGAATATTTTTTTTATTAGGATGTTCATCCAGGAGGATGTGAAGAAGAAATAATCCCTACCCACAAAGAATCTTGGGATTTTCTTACTACCTCTACAAGGTGTCTGGACATTGAGAAGCCATGGTTTGGGCTTATTATTTCTCTCCCTAAAGTCAATCACTGCTTCGGGTTTTTACAGTTTGTTTACTGAATATTATTAAAAGAAAAAGCCACTACTTCATATAGGGTCAAACACAGGTAAAATATGGGAAAGAATCCTACTAAAAGAAGCAGAGAAGTAGAATCATCACAAGTAAAAACCATAAAAGAGGTTTAAGAGATCATTCAGAAAGCTGAATATTCAAGAATTGTCACCCACTTTCCCTTCTAGAGTTGATTGGGTATAATCTAAATATGTTAGAGTTGATTGGGTATATGTAATGAAATAGGAGAGAGATTTTCTTCTCCAGATTTACTTTACTTTGAATACTTAATTTCAGCCAATGCCTTAGAAAACATTTAGATATTACCATGTTTGTGAACATTATCCAACACTCATTCTCCTGTCCCCTGTATAATACCATTTACCATGCAGCAGAAATCATTATATGGCTATTTAACTTTGGACCTCTTTCAATAGATTCTGGTTATTTCATTAAAAGCTGGGCCTGAAGGCTTGTGGAGCATCTGTGTGTGTGTGTGTGTGTGTGTGTGTGTGTGTGTGTGTGAGGTCTATCTTAGACGGAAATTTTATACATGTATGAAAAAGAATCACATTAGCGTCTATAAACTAATGTCAAGACTCATAGAAAAAGAGAGATTAAAGATCACTTTGTTTTATTTTATTTCCCCTAATTTTCAATTTCAGCTATTTCTATTATGTACAATCTGTTTCCCTATTCCTGGCAAAGCTTTTCTGGCTGACAAACATCCAAAATATCCATACCAGTGCAGACTACGATTTGATTTATGTGAGCAGTTGTCCTTCGTGGTAGCTGGTCAGCTGTGACTTCCCCAGAAACACACAAAAGGAGCTGGCTTAGGCACGAATCTGGGACGCTGGCTTCTCCACAGATATGCCACGTCAACCAGCCAAAGGGCTTACATGAGTCACTTAGGCCCACATTTCAGATTGAAGAGTACATACATCTGGCACTGTTATGCTTGACTGGTGCTAGATTGTGTCATATGAACAGCTGAGGAATAAATTTGGAGACAATATTAACCAAGACCAAAATGGGCCACTCAGTTTCACTGGTTTAAAACGACAGCTCCTGGTTTTCTAGAATGTGGTTGTCTCCGTATTGTAGGATGTGCATCTCAATATCAGTTACCAATCAATTTATAACCAAATAATTCATAAGCCAGCTATTTGTAATATGCATGTATCTATCTTCTAGCAAATTCAGTAACTTTTTAATGGATAGTTTAAGAGACATAGAAGGACATTTGAATTTGAGGGAGAGTCAAGCCATTTTTGTGCAGCAGTTTGATGATGCAAAATCAAAACCCTCTAACAAACGTTTTGCAGGTCTTCCATGAGTGGACACCACTGTATAGGCTAGAAAATGTCAAAAGGCACAAAATGTTATCCATGCTTCCAGAGAACCCACGATCCGGAAAAGGAAATTATCTATGCAGTAAAGGTTTGCACAAGAGTTAAATCAGCAGGAATGGAGAGAAGACAATGGACAAGAAACATCCTGTAGACCGAGTCTGAAGGACCTGGGGACTCACTGAGGGTGGCAGAAGGAAGTGTAATAAGTAGATGATGTAACGGGTGGCCAGGGATAGAGCATGAACAGGACAAGGATCAAGTAGGACTAAGTCTGGTAGAAAGTGTGATATTTGTGCTTTGACTCTTAAATAGTTTAATTCCTCCCACCCCAAGTAGAATATCTGAAACTATGGGGAAAGAAGGACTTTTAAACAGTGGCTGATTATAGCAAAATTGGGAAGGAAGGTGATGGTTTAATGATTTGATTGCAAGATGGATGAGAAAAAGAAAGAAACTTCTTCCTCCAGATAGCTTCAGCCATCTCTACCCAGAGCAGGAGGTGCAGGAGTAGGGGAGGCACCAGTTATCGTAACTCCAAGAAGAGAGCCATTTGCGCTGAATTTTGAACATTAATTTATATAGTCTCTGATTATGCTTGTATACGTCACACTAAGAATTTGATCCACAAATTTGGGGTTGAAAGTCTCTACTTATCTTCATCTGTTTCTGGGCTTTGTCTTGGAAAACAGCTATTTTAACTGAATATAGAACAAATATGGAAATGGTTGAAAGTAAGATTCCAATGAGTGAAGAAGGAAGTGGTTCAAATGATCAAATCCTACTGATTTGTTATACACAATGCCTGGAATCATATAATCATAAAGGCAGACTTTATTCTGTCTTTGCATGAAAAACTGTATTTTGATGTGTTTTGTATGGCTGTGTCAGTTACCAACTACACATTACTAGAGACCAAGGATTATATCTGACTAAATTTATCTCCACAGAGCTCAGCCCAGAATCTGGGACATGAGGACTTACAAATATTTATTGATAAATGAGAAAAAGTTTAATGTCAATATCGTAAAATCTTCCAATTTCAAGATGAGATTTGTACAAGTGCAGTAAGTTGTTGGGACAATAGTTTCTGTTGAGCCATTGTAATTCAGAACTTCTGTTCACTTATATGTAATCATTGATAATATAAGATACAATGGTGTAAATGGGGAGCAAAAGTCTGGGCTACTAAATCACTATTCACATTCATGATTTTAGTTTCTAGACTCACATATTTCATCCTTTTACAAATATCCTGAATTTTGAAGAGTGAAGAGGGAGATCAGGTGTTCCAAAACCTCAGGTTCACCCCTCATTCTTAGACTGGGCTAATGCGGGGGATTAATGGATTTCAATTTAAGTGAAACGTCACGATGAGGTTTCTCTTGCTTCCCTCGTCACAGCTAGGCACCAGAAGAATGGCCAAACTGTGAAGCTGCTCAAGCTTGAGGCGACACCCAAGTTGCTCTGTTGACCGTTACCTGCCCCCATGGGTGCGGGGATGAATTTGGCTGTTTCCATATTGGGAGGTGTAAGAGGCATTTTTAAAGATAGTGGACTTCGCGTGCGGTCGAGGGGTTAAGACTCCACACTTCCACTGTAGGGGGCATGGGTTCGATGCCTGGTTGTGGAACTAAGATCCCGCATGCTGCGCAGTGCGGCCCTCCCCGCAAAAAGATGGTACAGTATGTTTCTACCATCACCAAGAGTGGTAAGTTGGCAATTAACTTTGAGGATCTTTACGTATATACATGTTCTGAAATCAAAGAGCTTAATTTGCGTAAATTATGATCTGGAATGACAAGTCAGTTTATTTGATTATAAATTTATCCATGATTATGCCATTTTCATCTTATTAATTATCCATGAAATGTATGCTAGACTCCTTTAAACTGTCTGTAATCTTCCTCATGGGCCTGCTTCTCACGAGAAAATATAAAAGTAGCAACAGAAATAGATGTTGTAACACTGGGCAATAGTTACTTTCCATTCACTCTAAGTCAATCTGATCATCTATCCAAATTAAATGATCAGTCCTGCTTGTACACTCAGCTCAGGAAAGATGCTGTGATGTTGGCCATATGTAATAACTTTTGAGCTTAATACGTTTTTAGTTAAGGCTCTTAAATCCAATATATGAGGAGAGAAGAGTATGAAGGAAATTGAAGAAGTTGATTCTTTCAAATAGCAGTAACAAGAAACCGGGTAAAAATTTGCTTAGGAAAGCTCTTCCTTCTAAGATAGGTCGGGGCAAACTTTGCAGCCCATTAAAAGTCATGTGTGTACTGCCCACCATTTTTTTTGGCCATTGTGTATTTCTCCCACTCTCACTCTAAGTGGGGATTGAATTTTGTTACCCCTTAATTTTAAATACTTCTTCAAAAGCTAGTCCACAGGAGGAGTGAAGAATATCAGCAGTGCCTCCAACTTTCCCCAAGTTTCACATCTGTTGTGACCAGTCCACTATTAGAAGCATGGCCCTATAACTGGAAATTTTATCTTCAGAGATTCTCAATAACAAGTCTCTAAGTGAAGACCTAGGAGTTTGGAATCTATGTTTAATTGGGTGGGGGGAGGACATATGAAACCTAGTAAAAGGATTGTTAGTAATAATAGTGGTAAGAGTGGTATTAATGGTAGCAGCAGTGGTAATATTACTCTTCCACTGGGTGCTTACTCTGGGCAGGTACTACTGAAAACAATACGTTACTTCATTTGATCCTCACAGCAGCGCTGTGAAGTGTGTACTGTAATTATCACCAGTTTACTGAGGCACAAAGAGCTTAAGTAACATATGCTACACAGGGTCACACGGTTTGGAAGGGGCGGAGCATAATGCTGTCTCTCAAAGTTATCAACCTATGGTACTAAATTATTTCCTGAAGATTGTTTTCTATATTCTCTTTACTATTAATATTCCAACTCAATTTATCTTTAATCATAACATCCTGCATCTCTTTGGTACTTTTCATTGAATTACTACACTTTAATGTTTATGTGCTGTATGCAAATCTCTTCCAACAGTCAGATTTCTGAAAATATCTGTTATTATATACTTACCAGCTGAGCATTTAGTCTCGTATTGAGTTTCATATCTGACAGTAAAAGCAATTAAACGATGGAAATACTGACCTTAAAACAAAAACAATGAGCTATAGGTATTACCTCTGCTTTTTCAAAATTTTAAGTGGATGACTAGCTATCCGTGCCTTGTATGAACAGAGGAACCATTGCAATGAATAAAAACCCATGCGTGCAATATATTTTGTTTCAATTTCCTTTCATATCTTAAGGACCCTCACACCTCTCCTGCAGCACATCAGGCTGAGGGGCTTCAAGAATGGAATGTCAACAGGCTTTAGCGCTTCTTGACAAGGTATCTTCAGAGTCCAGAGACTGAGTTCAACTGATACCTTTACGTATCAATTAAGCTGATCTCCTTCAATAATAATGTAGAGATTTGTATTAAAGTTTAGACTTCAGCCTTTTTACCAGAAACTGCTTGGAATTCAGATACTTACATTTTACCTCCCCCCACCTCCTTTTAAATATTGAAATGCAATATCAATCCATTTAAAATCAGATCAAATGTTTCTTTGAGAAATGAGAAACCCTCCCTAGAGGCTATTCCCTCTTTTTAGAAAGTGGACAGCAATATCATGGGCGATCCTCAGTGCTAAAATGCACTGGACACCATGACAGGATTTGCCATGTAATAAATTGTGCAAATTTGTATGCCGTTAATGAAGCGATAAGGACAAAGGAAAGCATATCAATGGAAATAGGGCTCCAATAATTAGGGCACTTTGAGGTTAGCAGCTGCTCCTGTGTAGCCGGCTGTGGATATTTACATATAAGGCAGGCCTTGGAGAAATGAGATTGGCTACTAGCCAGCAGGCTGGACCCAGAGGCATGGACCCCAAGAGTCTGGACTTAACTGCTCCCTTGAGCGTCCCTCAGTTGGAAGAGTTCTGCAAGGAATAAAACTGAAGTTCCAGACCCCACAGTCCGATGCCAACCCTCTCTCTCTCCCCCATCAGAAGCTCCGGGTACACCCGAAACAGTAGAGACACCCGGGGAATGGATCCGTTTTCTGCTCTGAGCCACAAGGGACTGATTTCAGAACACCATGCAATAAATGATAGAGGGATTGCTGGGTCATATGGTAGTTCTATTTTTAGTTTTTTAAGGAACCTCCATACTGTTCTCCATAGTGGCTGTATCAATTTACATTCCCACCAACAGTGCAAGAGGGTTCCCTTTTCTCCACACCCTCTCCAGCATTTATTGTTTGTAGATTTTTTGATGATGGCCATTCTGACTAGTGTGAGATGATATCTCATTGTAGTTTTGATTTGCATTTCTCTAATGATCCCACTGTTGGGCATATACCCTGAGAAAGCCATAATTCAAAAAGAGTCAGGTACCACAATGTTCATTGCAGCTCTATTTACAATAGCCAGGACATGGAAGCAACCTAAGTGTCCATCAACAGATGAATGGATAAAGAAGATGTGGCACATATATACAATGGAATATTACTCAGCCATAAAAAGAAACGAAATTGAGTTATTGGTAGTGAGGTGGATGGACCTAGAGTCTGTCATACAGAGTGAAGTAAGTCAGAAAGAGAAAAACAAATACTCTCACCTGGTATCACACTGATGCCAAGGAAAGGGGTGCTTGGGGCCCGGGTTGCCCCTACCATCCAACAGATAAAGTTTGTGGAAACTGAAGGGTTAAATGCTCTGATCTGATAGCACAACAAAAACAGCAGATTTGAAAAGTGACTTCATTTGGTTCATTGGAGTGAGTTTCTCCTAGTGTGGTGAACTGAGAAATGCTCTGCTGGGACCAAAAACAAAAATAAATATATACAAACAGAAAGTAAATAATTTCCCCACAAAGGAAGTAGGGATAATAGCATGAAAAAACATTAAGAAAATATAATGAGTGACGTGATTGAGGTTATCACCTTGATTTATAATCCTGGTTCCTTACAAATGCCTGATCAAATAAGTTCAAATGGGGCAAAGAAAACCAATTTCTTCACCAGAGCCTTATCATATAACATTATTATAAGGCACATGTTGTCACCAGGAAGGAAAAATGTGTCCCATTGAAACACATTTCTGAATATCTCAAAAAATATCCTCTTATGTGGGAGAATTTGCTTCTCAAACAGAAAATCAAATGTGCCTTTACAGAACTCATTTTCTTTCGTTCTAATGACATGTAATCATTCTGCCTTTATTTTGCCAAGTTTCTCTTCCACAGGTTTCCAAGATGCCAGTTTTTAAATATCTACTATTTCTGCAACTCACAAAAATAGAAATAATTTCACTCCTGGTGCAAAGTCCTAATATGAGACATTACATATGCAACAATTTACATTTCTATTGATAGACTAGAAATTTATATTAGGAAATACTTTTTTTTTCAAAACAATGTCACTCATTCTGCAGGGATCTATAGGCTGTCATTCATATATTGGATATAACTTCCCTAGACATCTTTTCTTAAAGGGAATGCTTTTCATAATAACAGTAAAGGGATATATCAGAGACAAATGAGCTGGTATCTTGTGGGATCAAGTCTATTGTTTCCTTATGATCTGAAAAAATTCTGTGTTTTAGTCACTCATCAGGTCAACAAGGACTTTATCCCAATAGGGGTGGTCATTTGACACATAGTTCTAAGGGTTATTGGGCTAATGAAAAGAGGAAATGCAAGAAATTGTGTTGTAAAACAAAGCAAGCTCTTCCAGGTGGCTCCAACTTTCTGTGAGAAGCTGTTCCCTTGTCCTCAGCTCCAGATTTCATGAGGGACAAGGGATATGGTCCAGCAGAAGGTTTGAGTGCAGTGTCAAAGGAACCCCAGTGCACTGGACACTCCAAAGGATTTTGATAACTGGCTCTGCTCCCCATTTGTCAGGAAGAAGGTGGTCAAATCACTTGAGATTCAAGGTAAGTCTGAGATTTACACTAGGCTGTAAGATTAATGAGGAATACAACTTTCACCACTGAATCCTGGTGCCTGGAGAGTACCTGGTACACAGTAGACATTAAAATATTTAATGATAGGAGGAAGCAAGGAAGGGAGGAAAGAAGGAACGAAGGAATGAAGGAAGGGAGAAATCTATTGGTAGATTCAAATTTCCTGGGTTGATAAGTGTAATTTCTACTACGGCTTGAATAACGTTTACTGATGTATTGTTTACAAAGAAAAGCCAAAGTGTTGGACCACATTGTGTCAGTTTAGGGCTGGAGTTGGGAGGAGTTAAACTTGATGGATGCTCTGAAGTGAAAGCCGTGCTGAGTGGTCAGGCATAGGTCTCCTGTACTCTTTGTTCAGGGAGAAGAAAGGCTGTAGCTCTGAGCGGGATGCCTGAAGCCAGACACACACACAGAGCCTGTTCTCAAGAATCTCAGTCTAATGCGAGGTCTAAGGAACCACAACACAGTTGTAAAAGGGTAAGAACCCTAAGAGAGATGCCCACAGAAGGGGCCGGGCACCGTGTTTGATTACTTTAAGTGGTGGAAGATGGGAAGTTGCCTGAAAAAGGGACCTTTGGGCAAGACCTGGAAAGGTGAGAGTGTGTAGCTCAGACACTGCATCTTGGTCCTTTCAGAGGCAGTCGGGTTGTCAGACAGATGGACCTCATCTTTCTCCCATGGGACAGGCAGGGAGTAATGGAAACTGCCTCAAAACTCGTGCTTGCCTGAGTTTCTCTGTTCCCCAGCAGAGCCAGAAACAGTCATCACACTCTTGAATATGAGAATAGCCCTTGTCAACATTTTACCCCTTCACAGCAAATAAACCCCAAACCTCACCAACCTTTTGGTTTTGGTTCGAGAACAGACATCTAAGCCTGGGACAGGAAGAGTCACAGAAGAGAAATAGACCAATTCATCCCAATATCCCAACCAGTATCTTGTGAGGTCAAGTCTATTGTGTACTTATAACATGAAAAATTTTGTTTTAGTCACTCACTAGATTAACAGGGACTTTCTTCAAATAGGGGTGGCAATTTGATGCATAGTGCTAAGGGTTACTGGGCGTAATAAAAAGAGGAAATGCAAGATTTCTTTGGAAAACAAAATAAGTCAATATGTTCACCATCAAAGATCACGAAGCTGGTATAAGTCCCTGGTATCTTCATGGCCCCCTGAACTTCAGGCTAACTTAGTGGAAAAATGTGTTGAGTTTTTTTTAATCAGGCTCCAAAGATTTGAAACCTCAAGCACGCTATGTAGGAAAGCAATAAATGGGGGAATGGAAAGTGGCTTTTGCTTCTGAAAAAGATAATGTGATGAGTCACTATTTAAATGAACCTGTGGAGCTTTGCAAAGTCTTAAACTGGACCCTTTAACTGTATAATCCTGAGTCCTTAACTGTAGAGTGTCTGGAAGAAGATCGTCTCTGTGAAGTGGTGGCGGGTGGATGCTGCTATGTGATACTGAGATGCGAACAATAGCTCAAGATGTGAGGAGGAAATTGGTGTACTGGATTCTGGAATAAACTGCAGCTGTCAGGAGCTCTCTGTGAGGTCTGGAATGATCTGTCAAGCAGAAAGCCGCTGTAAGTGCTTTTGTGAGAATGGTGGGTGGATTCTTCCCACTTTTAGGACAATATCTTGACCAAAGGAATGCCCTGAATGCAAAATCAATAGGAATGGATCATTCCAAGCCTCCTTCTTCTTTTTACCTTTTTTCCTACGGGGAACTGTTTTTTTCAATTCTTTAATGACCTGCATCAGGTAAGTTAAATATAGTGTGAGTTTAGGACTGTGATTCCCAGCAAGGGTGATTTTATGCCACTATTACCACCACTCCCCCAGGGGACATCTGGCAATGTCTGGGGACATGTCGGGTTGTCGCAAGCAAGAGGATGCTACTAGCATCTGATAAACATCTTACAAACCACAAGACTGTCCTCCCAGCAAAGAATTATCTGGCCTCAAATGACAAAAGTACTGACAAAATGCAATTGACCTTGGTTTAAGGTTAATTCTTTTTGCTTTCCAAATTGTCCAAGTTAGTCACATTTGTAATGACTCTCGAGACCAAAATGGAAGCCTCAACATGTAGGTAATGCACACCTGTGATGCCTATTTCTTACAAAACTATGAAAAATGTATTCACTTCCCTAAATCAGGGATAACACAGCACCGTTGCAGCTATTGGTCTCATGTAATTATATGAGAAATGATGTGATTATATTTAAATAAAATCATGATAATATACCATACAGTTGTATACCATTCCCTCTGCAAAGCCAGCATAACAAAACACAGCAAAACATATCAAAGGGATATTATGCATATATTCAGGATTATTTTTGATATTCTTGGACATTTCTCAGATCTCAGTGAATAAATGAATTTTAGGATCCCAGGAACACTAATAACTCAGCAGAGCCTCAGAGAAAATTGCTTCAATTCACATAAAATTCTTTGTCAGGAAAAATAAGAATAGCTAATATTTTCTTTTTTTTTAAAATTTTCATTATTTATTTATTTTTTTTTTTGCGGTACGCGGGCCTCTCACTGTTGTGGCCTCCTCTCCCGTTGCGGAGCACAGGCTCCGGACGCGCAGGCTCAGCGGCCATGGCTCACGGGCCCAGCCGCTCCGCGGCACGTGGGATCTTCCCAGACCGGGGCACGAACCCGTGTCCACTGCACCACCAGGGAAGCCCCTATACCTCATTTTTAAAAACCCTACTGATATGAAAAAAGGAATAACAGAATCAACATGACAATGTCATCCTAATCATGGCCATACAAAAAATCCGCCAGAATTGGTATAAGTTTTAGGTCTACCAGTACAAGCACTGATGTTTACAACCCATCCTCCATGTAATTGTGAACAGCAAGAAAAAAATAAATTATGACACACCATTCCACATGCATTGATTTTACCATGGACTTGGCAAGTTTAAGGTCTTGGCAAGTTTAAGTGAGATGCCCCACTAGGTAATGGTGGAACTTGCTGGACCCACTGGTTACTTGTACTTCAAGTCTTGTCACCTCTAATTATTTAAACAGAATTGTGAGTGTATGTGTGAATATAATACAGTGTAAGATACTAAATAAGTGGTTAAAGGGAAAACAAGTTCATCATGGCAAGGCAGAGGGATATTTCTGCACAAGGGACTAATTGTCCTCCACCATCTTCAGTCTGTGAGGAGAGAAGCCTCCCTTCCCCTGGACCCCAGTAGAAGTTGGACTGAATGGAACGAAATGGCCACAACGTATGCTGCGGCAGCGGATGGGAGGCGGGTCCCGGGGAACAGACAGGAAGTGCAAGGGCCCAAAAAGGCATCAGAGAGAGGATCTAAGGAAAGCTACTGGAAAGCTCTCTTCCAAAAGGGAGAGAAATAGGCTGAGTGGGAGTCCTGAGAGACACAAGTTAGCGGCACAAATTCAAATGCCCTTTGGTATCTGACCTTGGAGAGGCAATAAAGTAGAGCACATAGGAGCAGGGACTCTGGATTCAGTCACTGGGGTTTACACACCAGTTTCACCACTTACTGGTTGCGTGAACTTGGGCAAGATGCTCGACTTCTCTGTGCCTCAGAGCGTGTTCACTTTCTTAGGTTGCTTTTATCCCATTATGTAATTTCTTTTTACACTTAAATGAGACTAACCTTAAAAAGTCACCCAATATTTACCAGAACCAAGAATTAATCTCAGTTCTTTTAACTCAATATTTGTATATTTATTCCACACCTCAAAAATGCTCTTAACAGGGACTGCTGCTATGGAAAATAGTACGGAAGAGGGGAATAAAGAATAGAGGGCACAAAGGGAGGGGGGAAGTAACGGATACTGAAAATGATGAGGAGAGAGGTGGTATAATTAGAAAAAGTAATAAAATGAATGTCAAATATGGACAGAAGGAGGGAATATGTTGGTGATTAAAAGACATTATATTTATGCATCTTAGTGATGGGTGAAATGAGCCTTACGAATTACAGCATTTCTAATTTGAGTAACAATTTGTAAGTATAAATGTCTATAATGAGTGTAATTTGTTCAACTTATGTTATGGAATGAAGTAAGACACAGTATTAGCCATTAAGAGATACTTTGCTGATTTACAAAGCAATAATTAATTTTTTATTGGAACATAATAGATTCAAACATAAATCATTTTATTGCTCTTACAAATCAGAGAAATTTAAGTTTTAGATAAACTTAAAAAATAATCCTATCTATAGCTGCACTGGTATCTAGATTTGAAATTTAAAACCAGGGTAACTGTTCTAGATCAAAAGAGATTAAAGAAAAATGACAACTAAATGCAATGCCTGATCCTTGATTAGATCCTGGATTGAAAAAATAGCTATAAATTATATTATTGGGAAAACTGAATCAATTTGAGTAAGGACATTATATCAGATAATATTATCAAATCAATGTGACTCAATTTTTTAGAATAATAACAGTATTGTCATTATATTAGAGAATGACTTTGCTCTGGGAAATACATGCTGAAGTATTTAGAAGTGTCATGAAATCTGCAATTTACATGCCTTTCAAACGGTTCTACGGTCACATAGAATGCCAGAAGTGAACTAACTCAAGTCCAGTTTCTTTTTTTTTTTTTTTTCTTTTTGCGGTATGCGGGCCTCTCACTGTTGTGGCCTCCCCCGTTGCGGAGCACAGGCTCCGGACGCGCAGGCCCAGCGGCCATGGCTCACGGGCCCAGCCGCTCCGCGGCATATGGGATCCTCCCAGACCGGGGCACGAACCCGTATCCCCTGCATCGGCAGGCGGACTCTCAACCACTTGCGCCACCAGGGAGGCCCTCAAGTCCAGTTTCTTTATCTTAACACTCACTGGGCTGTCATTGTTTATTCATTTATTTATTTATTTATAACATTTATTTATTTATTTTTGGCTGCATTGGGTCTTCGTTGTTGTGCATGGGCTTTCTCTAGTTGCAGTGAGCGGGGGCTACTCTTTGTTGTGGTGCGCGGACTTCTCATTGCAGTGGCTTCTCTTGTTGCAGAGCACAGGCTCTAGGTGCGTGGGCTCAGTAGTTGTGGCATATGGGCTCAGCAGTTGTGGCTCGCAGGCTCTAGAGTGCAGGCTCAGTAGTTGTGGCTCACGGGCTTAGTTGCTCTGCGCCATGTGGGATCTTCCCGGACCAGGGCTCGAACCCCTATCCCCTGCATTGGCAAGTGGATTCTTAACCAC
Source organism: Mesoplodon mirus (assembly GCF_964341445.2). Taxonomy (NCBI): domain Eukaryota; kingdom Metazoa; phylum Chordata; class Mammalia; order Artiodactyla; family Ziphiidae; genus Mesoplodon; species Mesoplodon mirus. Next base: position 10,540,102 of record NC_138979.1, on the reverse strand, counting down.
TGTGCCACCAGGGAAGCCCTGTCATTGTTTATTTTGAGTCTATGATTTAAATGCAGGAATATGCAATACCACAGGAGCTGGAGACAAAAATTGTGCCAAAAGCAGGTGGAATGACTCCGAAATCTCATGAACTTATTCTCAAAAAACCACATGTATTTTAGTCCACATGTGCTTGGGGGTTAGTTGTGTAACCGAGAGTTGTCAGAATTAATTTGTAGGTAGAATCCAATGTTGACTAATGGATATGTAATAAAAGCACAATAATATAAAGCTTATGCATACATACATATATATACAATTATGTATTATGTGTGTATATTCCTTTTTATATTTATGTATGCATATGTTACTAAAACTCAACAGTAACCACAGCAACTAGATTGATAAAAGGGAGGAGGAAGTCCTCTATCACCGATATTTTAAGAACTGCCAGCACACAGCAGAAATAAAAATCAAACTGACTTTTCATCAGTTTGGTTATTGATTTTAAGTTCTCTGCAGTGGCTGCACCTGGTAAACTGCTTTCACCATCATTTCTCTGCTAGAAAGTTTGAAAAATCTAAAAGGATCAGAGATGAGCTAGAAGATTTTACATTTTGGAATAAGACAATTAAGTATCCAGCAAGTTGAAAAAAAAATGACCAGAGATATTAAGAGCAGGGTGGGCTGGTTTCTGAGAGAGGATTTGGGTAGAAAGTTGAGAGTGGAAGTAAAGGATAATTTAGGCAAAATACTGCTATCTTCTTTGATGGTGACAGAGACTAGTAAGGATTTTCAGTAACAACAAAATCAATAATAAATAATAATAATAACCTATCATGTTTCAGACATTATTGTAAATGCTTTACATGACTTCCCTTTGTTAAGTCCTTTTACTCTCACAATAACCTTATGATGTGTGTACCATTATTATTCCCATTTTACAGATAAGTAACTGAGGCAGATGAAATAACTGCTAGGAATTGACAGAGACAGTTTTTAACCCAGGCATTCTGGCTTCAGACCCTCACTCTTAACTATTTCACTGTGTATTTCTTGAGACACAAAGAATTGAATCGTCATCAATTTTACTTTTTAGTCAGACTGCTGTTCCTCTAAATTGACATAGCACAGGGACCCAAGTGTACAGAAAATATTTGAGCTACACGTCGACCAGATGATGAGGTTATGAAAATAGGAGAAAATGAATGGAATCCAGAGAGACTTTGCAAACAATTATATAGGATTTCATGGTGACTAAAATCAGAAGATAAGAAGAATGAGTCAATGATGACTGAAAAAACTAAGTTTTAGTTAAGCAGGAAGTGATGGTGACACTGACAGAGACTGGGAAATGAACAAGTGGGTGGATTGGTGGGTGGAAGGTGATGGTGAACTTAGCTTTGATAATCCAAGGAGAAAATGTCAATAAGCATTCAGTAACACTGAAACTATAGAGAAGAGAAGAAAAATGGAAAAGATTTCAGAAGTAGTAGTATAGATGACACAGGACACAGTTGAAATGTTACCTCTTTTTTATCTTTAGTATCTTTATACCCTTTATACCCTGCTTCAATCCACAGAGGATTTGAGGCAGTTCACACTAAAATGAATAGGAGATTATTGTTGATATATTAATCTGATATATAAATTCACTTATATTTAACTTCATCTTTTTCTTTTCTAAATAAAATGATTTCATTTTTTTCCCTTGACGTTTATCCTAGGTCCAAATTTTTATTGCTCCAACTATATTCATTTTTAAACAAGTTTTTTGTAATCCTCTGAATTGGAGTGGTGATACTTTTTATCAGTTGTGGTATTTTACATGTACTGTTTTGTCTTGTTTCATTTTACCTTGTTATGTATCATATAAAATATTGGAGTCTAGAAGCCTGCGTGCCTACAGCCCATGCTCCGCAACAAGAGAAGCCACCGCAATGAGAAGCCCGCACACTATAATGAAGAGTAGCCCCCGCTCGCCACAACTAGAGAGAGCCCACATGCAGCAACGAAGACCCAACACAGCCATAAATAAATAAATAAATAAATAAATAAATATATAAATACAATATTGGAGTCTAAGTGGTAAGGATCATGGTAACAACATTTGAAAATCATGGTTGAAATTATATATGTGTACATATATATTTTTCCACAATGTATTTATACCTTTGCTTTCCTCTTCTATTTTCTGAACAATGGCTAATTTTTGCAGATTTTTAATAGAAAGTTTTGAAACTAATCTCCCTCCTCCAGGATCTAAGAAACTAAGTACTTAGATGGATCTTTGACTTACGTGGGTAATAATTATGATAACAGATGTGTCAGGTAAGAGAATTCGTGGGTGGACTCAAGCAGGAATTTTGTGTTCTTTCCAGTTAAATTTTAGTTTTAGCCACAGGTTATGTTGAACTGGGAATCTTTATTTTGTTGTTTAGTAAAATGAGTATTGAGTTGGTAATAATTGCTTATTGGGTTTTGTCCATTTTCATGTTAATATATGGGAGAGGTAGAATTTCAGCAGAGGCATTCAAAATGTATTCTAAGGAACCCATGAGGGTCCACTATCTTTGTAAGAGTGGAATCAGAGATGGGTGGAAATCGTGATAACAGGGCAGTGAAAAAAGGACGGGCCAGGTAGGAACTGTCAATCAAAGTATCACAGTAATGTAAAATGTTAACAGGGGAAATTAAGTGTGGAGTATACAGGAACTCTCTACTATCTTTTCAACTATTTTGTAAATCTGAAACTATTCTAAAATTTAAAAGTTTAGTTTTAAAAGTCTATGATTAGTAAGTTCAAGAGAATATGTAGGTATATAGGAGAGAATGGAGAATTTCACCAGAATATCTGATTCATTTAAAAAAAAAAAAGAGTTGAATAGATAAAGCAGTTCAGAAAAACAAAGCAACTTGCACACAGCAGAAAACAGAATTTGTGAACAGGAAGACAGGTCAATTGAAAACAACCAAAATGGAGCACTGAGAAAGAACATTCAAAATATGTGGGACATGTTTAAACTTTAAAACCGGAGTCCCAGAAAGAGAGTAGATAGAAAATAGAAAAGAATAAATATTCTAAGAGAAAATGGCCATTTTCCAAAACTGATTTTAAAGAAACACCAACCCACAGATTAAAGGAGCTCAGAGAAGCTGAAATAGGATAAACACACAAGCAAAAGAAAATCATACCTAAATAACATCAGGTCAAACTATCAAAAGCTAAAGAAAAGAGAAAATCTTAAAAGAATCCAGAAAAAAATTCTATAACTATAATATATAAAGAACTCTTATAATTCAAATAATAAAACAAACAACCAAATTTTACAAAGGAAGAGGCAAAATATATGAACAGACATTTTTCAAAAAAAGATATACACATGTCATGTAAGCACATAAAAATTATTCAGTATCGTTAATCATTAGGAAAATGCAAATTAAAACCAGACTTAAAAATTGTTAAAATTAAAACGAATGACAACAGTACCTGCTGATAAGTATGTGGAACAACTGAAACGCTCATATGTAGCTAGTAACAATGCAGATTGTTACAGCCCTTTTAGAGGATGGTTAATCAAAAAGTTAAGCATACACTTACCATACGACCAAAGCTAAGTAAAACTGTGTGTCCACACAAACATTTGTAGATGAACATTCAGAGAAGCTTTATTCATAATAGCCTAAACCAGACATAAATTACAAGCAATAAAACATAAACTGCCTGTAGACATAGGAGCCATAGTTATTTTTTTTCTAAAAATAAAGATATTATTCATGAGAGGTGAAAGTACAGTTGCAAAGGGAATACGTTCTAGATTTAGATGGCCTGGTCTAATCTCCAGGTTCTACTCCTAGATGGCATCTTTGACCTTGGAAAAATTCTATGACCTCTCTGTACCTCAACTGTAGGTAAGGAGTAATAAGAGATTTTGCCTTATAGGATTGTTGTGAAAATTAAATAGCATAATGCACTGAAGTGCTTACTTACCACACTGCTTGGCCTAGAGCAAGCATTTAATTACGGTTAATATTGTTTATTATTTTCAAAGACACTTCTCTAGATTTTATTTATAAATACAATTCCTAGACAAAATTATTAAAAAAAATTTTTAAGTGTGCATGTCTATAGCATTGTTTTATTATAGAATTTCAGAATTGAAGGATGTCTTATTCATTTGGTTTATCTTAAAAGATTCTTTTAGAATTAGAATTCTTCTAGAAGTAGAGTTGCTCAAACCTGGGCATCCTGAGGGCAGTTTATTTTAATGGGGCTGAGGTGAAGGTCTGGTTCCACTAGCCTTACAAATTTTAGGCTCAAACTATTTTGCCCCTGATAATGAAACAGAACTTTGGGAATTAACCATCCAGCTGCACCACAGGGAAAATTCAGAACTGTCTGAGGAGGATGTTGGTCCAGATATTGGGTTCTCCCTCAGCTCACCTCAGAACAGTAGCCTGGACTCTGGTCAAGCAAGAGGCTTGCTGGATCCTTGGTTTCCATATTGGGATATTAACCAACCCATGGTTAAGAGTGGTTAAGGAAGGTGGGTTTGTTGTCCCGGGCAGCAAAGAATAGCTCTTTTCCAGAAGCTTCCTAGAGAACCCAATCCAGTGCTCACTGCCCCTCAATTGATTAAACACAGTCTTCAAGGTGGAATGCTTTAATACATCCCTGAAACAAGAGCTTGGCAGAGAGGTAGATTCCTAAGCCACAATAATTTGACCCCTCTGGAGTTTCTTTAAACAAACTGTGGATGGTTGTGATGTCATAAGCCTTTATAAGAAAAGGCTTCAAATGCACTGTAAAGTTGATGTAACATGTTCTCCATTGTGCTTTTGATGAGGAATCTTGGAGAGATTCCTATCTGACCCTAGAATCAAAAATAGTTGTAATTTTCCTGAGCTGTTGTGTTTTTTTTTTATCTCATGGACACGATGAATCAGATCTGTCCTTATTTCCTTTCTCACCCTGACTACTTTCAGCTGCACACCAACATCCAGCTCATCTCCTTCTACAGGGAAGTCTAGACTCTCCAGGTCTCTTGTGCATGGAGTCATGAGACTAGTTCTGGCCCATGAGAGTGAGTTGAAGCAACATGACCAAAGCATTTAATTGCTAGTGCAAGACCCTTCAAAGCTCTTTTTCCCTTTGCACAGTGACCGGCAGCATGACAGACAGTGACTGCTCAGTGGCAAAGAAATTAAAGGGGGGAGTGGGGAGCAGGCCTCCAGGCCACCTGCAGTGGACCTGTAACCTGAAAGAGAACTTACAGCATAGTGGTTACAAGCTCCTGAGATTTCGATGTTGTTTTTACCATAGTAAAACACAGTCTATCCTGATTAATATAAATATGTACAGCTATCTACACAGCCCATCAATGAATGGATGGTCAGTTGTTATTTTATGTATTTTAATCTAATATCTTTATCATTTTGCCTCAAACTTGTTTTTCTTTTATTATTCAACAGTTTAATGTATCCAATCTTGTCACAGTTTATGCATCCTTTTAAGCCATTTTGAGAATAGGTGGTGAATAAATAAAGCAAAATAATGGATTTGCATGAGAAACACATCAGCATGAGTTGGCTGAGAAACATATCAGTATGAGTTGGCTATACAGGATAAACTGAGATTTTTTTAAACACAGGCTGCTCTGGAAATTCTCTTCTTCCAAGAGAAAATACTTACATAAGCACAGGACTAGCAGCTGTATTTCCAGAAGGAGACACTAGAGGGCGTGTGGCATTGGAGCACAGCATGACACCGTTGGCCGCTATGGGTGCACTAAGAAGGGATATTGTCCAAGGATTTGGGTAGGAGTTTTTGTCTATTTTTCCATATTTTAAATTTCAGAAATCTGTATTAATTGACCTTCTTTTATGCAAACTTATGCACCGTGTAAGTTCTTTTTATGCAAAGTCTGTTCTAGGCAAAATGATGAAACAAATTGAAGCTTGCCTGTCTGTAATATTATTTTACTATAAAATTCAGACTTGAAGGGCATGATAAATGGGGTTTATGGAGTCTCTGTTCACACAGGAATTTTCTTGCAATGCAGAATTTTTTTTTACCTCTTCCCTCAAAACTAACAAGTCTGGCTTCCACCTCCTGGGAGAGGCCTGGTAAGTGGAGCGTTTGTTATCCTGCCAATTTAATTTGAGATAAACTGTTGATGGCTGATAATACCTTATTACTAACCATACCTTTCTGTCCAGATACAATTATGCTTTTATTTTTAAAAAGTATTTGTTTAATCAAAAGGGGACTACAGAGATAAGTGTGGAAGTTGCTTTAGGGTAGAGGGCCTTCCAAACTTGAGTACCATTTGAACTCCCCATATGTACCCATGAGCCTAAATTCATAGCAATTCATCCATCACCCAAGACAATACTTCTGCTCTCAGTGGAATTACTACTCATATTAGCAAGTTGAATACCATTAAATATTTTATAGAAGAATTTTGTTATTCAGATCCCCAGTTTGAAGATAATGCATTTGGAGTTTTGACATGTTACACGCTATTTTTGTGGTTGTTTAAATCTTGGTAATAGTGATGGAATTGGATACAGGGTTGAAATGCATTTGATAATATCCAAACATTCTTCAGTCAACAGCTTCAACCTTCTCTCTTTTGGGAAAAGTTTAGGATAAATGAAAGAATACAGATTTTGGAAGTCAAATAAATCTAGATTTAGACTCAGGCATTATCCTGAGTTTTCAATTCCTCAACTGTAAAATGAGGATGTAAATTAATATACATCTTAAGGATTTGGGGGAAGCTTTATGTCATATGAAGAGTACCTGGAATATCTTAAGATAATGTTAACTTGATTTTTTCATCAAATCTGTTGTCAGATGTAATAATTATGAACAAAATTAATTTATTTAAACTGCATTTCTAATATATAGAATTGAAATGGCATTTCTTGTTAATACTGGTAAAGTGAAGCAGCTGATGGAATGTACTGATAGTGAAATGACCAAGGTTGGCAGAGCAGATTTGGGTTTGGTTTTAGCAAACTAGTGAACAATCAACATTGTGACATCTGTCCACCATGTAAGTTCCAAGGTTCCTGGTCCTCAGTGGGACACTTTGGTTGGCAGCCTCCAGCCTCTCACGTAAACCTTCATCCCTATCTCAGTTCTCTTATTACCCACATGATTCCACATAAAAAGGAAATGAAAATCTAGACTGGAAAAGACAATATAGTTAAGATCCTTGTGTAGCTTGGACATGATCTAAAGTTCTTTTTTTTAAATTAGTCTTTTCAACAGAATAACAAACTAAAGAAATATTCAGTTCTAAGGACAATTCTCAGGTCATATATTATTTTAGTTTCTGCTGGAATAATTATATACCTGATGACATTCAATTATTATAAGCTGTCATTTTCAAAATAACTAAGAGTAACACATTATTTTTTAATCAATTAGAATATGTTCCCAGAATCAATTAAAAAGCAATATATATAGGAAGAAAAGTTTCTATTATAAGTGTCTGTTAGAATGTGCCTTGTAGGAAAAGTTATTATTCTAGAAAATCATTACTGAATATCAGCAATTCTGATAACAATCTAGACCACTCTTATCTGCAGAGTGAATACAAAGGGAAATAAATAATTCCATGAAATCCCTGATTATCTACACCTAATTTCTATTGAGTCATGGATGGTCCTTGACACTCTTTGCTACAGATCTTTCATGTTTTCATTCATTTCCTGGCGTCTGCACTGATTGGACTGGGTGATACATTCTCTCTGTAGTTTCTGTCTTGTGTATCAAAATCATCCTGAGGGAAGAAGAATCAGTTTCATCACCCTTTCTTTAGAGGGACAAGCAACTCTGGTCAAAGTATTAATTTCCATGACCATCTTATTATAACATCCTGTTTGAACAAGGCATAGTGGTCAAAACTGATTAAAATCAATTAATTAAACCTCTCTTGGGATTCACTGTAAAATATAAGTTTGTGCATTTCAAATTTAGTTAATTAAGTTTTTATAGCTAAATTTTCTGAGCCTTTTTTTTGCTAACTTGTATCATTTTGAATCTTGCATATATTATTAAAGTTTAAGAAAGCTATTTCAGAGGGGAATCCATTCTATTTTTCTAGTTTGCCAATCTTCTCTATTTCACTGAGGAACCAGAAGACTAAATGAATCACCTCTACCCTAAGGACAAACTTCTTGGACCTTGTTCTGAGTTGTCTCTGCATTCTCTTTCTCCTTCCCATCTCCTCTCGCCCGCACCTCCTGGATATTTTGTTCCTTTGTCCTTTTAGCCCTGGAAGACTAGCAGAAATTGCATGAAAACCTTAGTTATTTTGAGCAAAGGAAATAAATAAGCTGTAGCATACAAAGAACAAGAAGGGGAACCCTGGAGAAAGGGATGCAGTGTTTTTTTTGTTTTTCTTTACTCTTAAGGCATTTATTTATTAAAACGTTCTCTGTCAAGATTTCACATTAGCTTAAAATTCAAACCAGTCTTTACACTTCTCTCCTGAGGTCTCCCCTTTCTCCAGCCATCAGTGCTACCAGTATCCACACAGTGGGCCCCATGGTCAGCCTCTTTGTTCCCTGGGTGAACCAACTAGATGTTAATACTGCTCTGCTACAAGGTAAAAGCTCCTAACTCAAACTTATTGGAAAAGGAGTGAAACTTCTGCAAAGTGCACTTTAAGAAGAGGTACTTTTTGCTTATGAAAAGAAACCAGTGAGTCCTCCAAGAATAATAAAAGGGAATATTTTACAGTTAAGCACATGATTTGGAATGAAGAATTCGGATGATGCTCAGCTGGTCAGCAATCAAGTAGAAATAAGTGCACTGTGAAAATAGAAGGTGAAAAGCAAGCTTCAGTTAGGACTGAAAGGACGGTCACCAGGCACAGAACTGAGAACAGGACACAGTATGGTTAAGACTGGGGGTGAGCAAAAGGAAAGAGTTGCTGCTGCCCAGGTCCATATTCTTGGGGTAGCACTTGGTTTTGTTGTCATGAAAGACAAGGATAAGATCAGCAATGCTGATGAGACCGGTTCTGAAATACTTGGAATCCCTCAAGACGCTAAGGTTCACAGGGCTATAGCTGGCCCCTCATTTAGTCTTCTCAATATCAAAGCTCATTTGCATATATTTTAGTAGGTGGAATCAGGGCTCTTTGAACAAGGAATTGACTATTCTGCCTTCGAGGAAGAGATCAGAGGAAGGAGAGGATGGAGAGTGTCAAGTGCTAATTGATGTGACTCAGGGATTGGCTGGAATGATGGGCATATAGACCCACAAAACTGAAAACACTGAAGTGAAGGAGAGGAGAAAGTTGTAGAGAGGTCAGTGGAGGGAGAAAATCCCCACTGGTGACATCTATATCTTTTTTCCCCATAAAACTGAAAGCAAGGTCATCTACAAGAATAAGGGGAATAAAGGGAGAGGGGTGAGGGAAGAGGGGCCTTGAGTAGACTAATGATAATTTATAATCATTAATATTGTTCATCAATTAAAATATAAATATATTTTAAATTTTAGTCTAAATATAAAACCTTTAATTTATACTGGCCCTATGGATCACTAGCATCGAGACAGGAAAAAAAAAACATTCTCTCTCTATCCAGCAGTTTAACTAGGCTGAGACACTCCAGGGACTATAATGACAGTATAGGTTTAGAAGAGAGAAGATCACTAAGCCTACATAAGTATCAGGCTTAACTCCCCCACCTTCCACAATCACTCCTAAATCATTGTGAGTTGTATTAGAACATGAAACCAATAAACAAATAATTACAAAAAAAAAGAAGAGAGAAGAGGAAAAACAAGCACTGACACGTTTTCAGGAAAGACAAATGGAGTTAAAATTACAACCGAATGAATCTATTGCAGTTTTTTTGTTTGTTTTTTGGATTTTTTTGATGATTTCACTCTGCATAATACATATCTATATCATATAATCTAGTTCATAGAGAAATAAGTAAAACACTATATAAATATTTACCAAAATCATACCAAAAAGAAATGTGATACTGAGATGATCTATACTATATCCTATATATTTGCTACATTTACTTTTCATTTTCCACCAGCAGTGGCAGCACTGAGTTCGAATATAGTTTCAACCAATTCACATTCTATTCTCATTTTATATTCCTGGATTACAGAGAGACCATTAAATTTATCTGGTGCATATTGATTTAGGAAAAAAATACTCACCACTATCACCCTATCCCAAACCCTCAAAACCTCTTCTTCTTTCTCAGTTACCCGGTTTTGCCTTATTTCATTATGATGGAAAGCATCCCGAGCTTGGGATTTTAGGTCCCAAGGCACCAAAATCTAGGTATATGATCTTGAGCAAGTAGCTCAACCTGCCTGGACCTTGGTCTTCCTATGTACAATAATGAAAAAGAAAAGGTATCAGCTCTGGCTTTCTTTCTAGGACATTGCAGAGATATCCTTAGGCCTCTACCTTGCCCACAGACTTTCTTCTGACTCACTGTAGAGGTGAGAGTTCCAAGGCTAATCTTTACGGCTAAGAAGGCAGCCTGGAATTCCTGGACATTCCAGAATAAAGTGTACAGAGTAAATGTCTCTCAGGTTAGGTCCTGAGAGATGAGACTTGCTGCTTGGGGAGACCTTTGGGAGATTCAGAGTCCTGTGATGGAAATATTAAAGTGAATGTGACCGTATTCTGTAGTCACAGGCCTGGGATGTCTGGGCCATGGATGCCTTAGCTCATTTAATCTTCATAACAGACCAGTGAGGGAGGAATTATCATCCTCAAATTACAGACGAGGAAGCTGGGATATGGCAAGTCAAGTGTCTAATTCAAGATCATCCAGTTGAAAATGCAGAGCTGAGATTCCAATCAGCAATTTCTCAGCATGCTGTTAAAATAGAAAGTTCACACTTGTTATTGCTTTGGCTTGTTATTAACACTTAGGGCATGAGTCTACAACACATAATTGTGTAGATGTTTGCTTCCTGCCCTAAACTGTAAATTCTTCAAGGATGGAGCTATGTTGTATTGACCACTAGCTCTCCAACACCAAGGAGAATTTTTCTAATTATGTATTTGTTGAATGACTTGCTACATGTATGAGGAAAGGCATCAGTGAATTAATGTGCAAGTGTGCCTCTCATATCCCTTGCCATGTGTACGATTCTGAAAAGTGTGGAGAGTAGCTCTTTTTTTGTTGTTGTTAAATTTATTTATTTATATTTGGCTGCGTTGGGTCTTCGTTGCTACGCATGGGCTTTCTCTAGTTGCGGCGAGCAGAGGCTACTCTTCATTCCAGTGCGCAGGCTTCTCATTGCCGTGGCTTCTCTTGTTGTGGAGCACGGGCTCTAGGAGGGCAAGCTTCAGTAGTTGTGGCATGAGGGCTCAGTAGTTGTGGCTCACGGGCTCTAGAGCACAGGCTCAGTAGTTGTGGCACACAGGCTTAGTTGCTCCTCGGCATGTGGGATCTTCCCGGACCAGGGCTTGAACCTGTGTCCCCTGCATTGGCAGGCAGATTCTTAACCACTGCACCACCAGGGAAGTCCCAAGAGTAACTCTTTTTAATTCCTCATAGCATCCAATAGAGAGCTCAGTAAATCATGTTCAATGAAATAATTAAAACTTTTTTATCTTAAGTATCTAAATTCATGACTATTGAGTTGTTTTCTTACAAGTGCACATTAAACCATATTAGTTGATGTTGATACACTGCAAACCAAAACAGTATTAAAGAAGACTCTGGAAGAGAAGCCCCAAACTGCAGGGATAAGCACTATCAATAAAATATCACTGCCTAGATGGTCTTGCTGCTTCTATGGAAGTTTCTGCTTTTTTTTTTTACTTGGAATAGCACAGTATCTGGACACTCACCTGGGATAAGAAATGTTATTCTAATTGATTGCATACAACGTAGTTTTGATACTAGTCTATTTCATGGAGTATGTATTTTGTTTGTTTAATTTGGGGGGAAGAGAATCACTTTATTTCTTATTAATTCACAATTCACATCAAAGCAGCTCATGTAAGGAGGCCACGCAAACATTTGCCCAGCCCCAAACACCACATCATCTCAATTCACTCCTCTACCATAAGGGCATTCTCTGTCGTTGCGATTCTGCAGCGAAGTTACTAACGATGGAGAAGATGCTTACCTAGTGGCTTTACACTGTATCCTTTCATGATCAATTATAGCTTTATGCTAAATTAACTTGGTGGTGAAAGCCCATTTGCCAGCTCTTCAATTTAAAGTTCTTGATTAGATTAATCCACTTGCAAACTTGCCCTGATTCAGCACCTCGTTGAAATCCACCCAAAGCTCTGGGTCTGGGCATGCTCCAAAATCTTTCATCTCATAGTGGCCAGGGCCAAACTGCTGCTGGAAGGAGGGGGGGGTGGTCTCAAATCTAAATTTAGAATATTATTGCTGAGGATATTCTATAAGGCAAGAATGTTTGCACACTTACTTCCCTCTGAAAGGGTAGCTTGTTCTCTGAGCAAGAGGAGATGCGTCACACCCATACATCAGTATCTTTCTGAGGTCCTGCCTATACCTCAAGCTGAGCACCCACCCTGATGCTTTAGGTTGTAGACAAATGGCTCTGCTGCGGTGGTTTTGTAGAAGGAGGGAAGATTCCTCTGTCTTAGAGCTCAAGATGCAATCCTCCAATAATTACCCTGAAGACTGCCCTAAAGCCCTTCACTGCTCTTTGGCTTTTTGCCTCTAGGGTTGGAGTTCCTCTGGGTCTAACCTACCCGGACAGCATCTTTGATGCGCTAAGATTTCCTCCAATTACATTGTCCCATAGACCAGATCCTGATTGCTGTATAGCAAAGATTCTTCAAATTTTCTCTCGAATTGACTAGACTCTTCTTGTTTTCCCATGCTAGTATGGATTTTTTTCTTTTTAACATAATGTTTTCATAGGATAATGGTTGGAACTGAGGGACTGCATATGTCCTCAGCCTGCCATTTTGAGCCACTATCATTTCTCTCTGTGTCTCCTTTCATACTCTGTGTACCAGCCACACTCATCTAAGAACCCTATGGGTACATATTTTTTGCTTTTCTTCCTTCGAGCCTTTCCTATTCTAGTGAGTCTCTTGCTACACATTTCTTTGCTCTCCTTGAGGACTCTCTGTTCTTTGAACACTTGGTCCTCAAGTCCAAATTCAATATTCTCCCCCAGTGAACTCTTATGGTCTTTAATTTGAACCACTGTTATGACTAAGTTATAACATAAAGCAGAGTATATTATCTGTGGACTTATGACTCCTTCACAACCACACACGCTGCCTTTCTTATCTTTGTATTCCCATTACACATAACAGTGCCTTCCACATAGTAGGGACAAACACCTGTGACTGAAATTAAATTAATTTGAATTTGTGGCCGGTTCCCACCAATATGAGAAAATTCATCTTTATGCTGTGCTTGGGAGGACTGTTTTAATAACTGGGTTTTTAAAATTACTTTATTTTATAAAGTTTCTTAGAACGTCAAGTGGTATTTGTTGAGAAGCACAATAAAATAAATTATGCTTGTGGTTAACGTTTGTCCTCAAAATCGAATTGCTGTCTTGCTCACACCCCACCTTTTTATATTAAGAACCCCCAAAAGAATATTAAAAATATTTCCAATTTGCTCATCACTTGTAGACATTAGCTGATATGATATTTTCTTAAACAATGCTATCTACTCAGCACACACACCCTTAATCTCTTGCAGAGGGTACCACATTGACACGTATAGTCATTTATCACAACACTTCCCTTAATCATTCATGCTGCTCAACCTCATCAGATGTCCTTCCATCAGAGTGTATCTCCATGGTAACATAAGCCAGATTTGGCCATTTGGCCTCTGTTTGGAGCACAAAGGTCACTTGAGTGTTTAAGACATTTGGATTTTGGAATGTATTTCCAAAACTACAAATTCTGCATGGTTTTGACATTTGGATACACTCTTCATTAATAATATTTTCCCTTGGTGTACACATATGTTTCATTTTGGAATTATATTTGTTTATCGGAAATGAAAGCAGCCAATGTAACCAATTTTAATGAGATTCATTTCTGTCTCTTCATTACATTTCTTTCCAGAAAACAATACTTTGTGCTTTAAAAGAGTGCTATGTAAGAAAACCACTGTAAAATGTAAATCACTGAGATTGCTAAAAAATCTCAAACTAACAAAACTGAAAAATTGATTATTGATTATTTCATAATGTTCTCTTTTTCCTCAAAATATAATTACATCTTGAATTTTTATTGGAATGGGATAATTATTCAAGTTGTCAGCATACTGTTACCTTTTTATATACAGAAAGTATTGGATTTTAGGATGGAAAGAACAAATGGTTTTCATTGAAATGTAATTGTTTGCATCTAAATTAGAGATTGTCTAAAAATGAAAAGCTTAAGTCCTTAATAAAATGTTTAAAATTCTTATAGTCTTGTAAAAGGAAAGTTGGATATAATAAAGAGCATGTTTTTTTCTGGATAATAAGACTCAACATCACAGGATCAATATCTATTTAAAATAATAATAGCTAACACTTACTAAGCACTTCCTATGTGCCTGATTCTGATTTAAATGATTTAGACATATTAATTTATTTCATCCTCACAGCAACCCTAAGAAATCAATGCTACACTAGCCCCTATTTTACCAGTGAGAAACTAATACCCACATAGACTAATAACTTGCCCCAGGTTATACAGCTACTAAGGGGCCTAATCAAGATTCAAATCCAGGCAGTCTGGTTCCACAGCCTAAGTCAGACTGCCTTCTGCTTTCTAAATGATGGAGATTCCAATCAAAATCCAAATAAGATTATTTCTCCAGAATTAAAAAAAATTGTAGATTTCATCTGAAGGAATAAGCACCTGAAAATAGCTATGAAAAAGTCTCCCAAAAGAAGAATAGCAACTTACCAGATATTTAAGTATTAAAAAACCCAGGAAGCTAGTTTAAACAGTAGTTTTTAAAATTACTGGTCTTAGGGCTTCCCTGGTGGCGCAGTGGTTGAGAGACCGCCTGCTGATGCAGGGGACACGGGTTCGTGCCCTGGTCCAGGAGTGGCCCGCACTTGCCGCAACTAGAGAAGGCCCTCGCACAGAAACGAGAAGCCAACACAGCCATAAATAAATAAATAAATAAATAAATAAATAAAATTGCGGGTTTTATTTTCCTCAACAATTTCTTTTAGCGAGAAACCTAGAGGTAGGCAGTTGACAACTAGTATAGTGGTTCCACGACACCTCCAAGAGAAAACAGGCTCCCTGTCAGCTTCCTTGTCGCCATCCCCAGGGATGCTTTAATCGTGGTTCCAAGAGGGCTGCTCCCCATCCCACATCAGTTTTGGATTCAGTGAGCAAGAAAGGGGATGAGCAAGAGAGCAAGAGACACGATTGGATGAGTTGGCCCTTTTTTCAGAAACCTCTTGCAGTGATTTCCAGTTACATTATCATTACCTAGACCTATCACGTGACCAGAGCTAGCTGCAAGGAAGGCTGATTAAGAAAAGAAAAACATAGGTTTTTGACTGGGCACATCCCTACCCTGATCAAAACTAGGATTCTAATAGTGAAGAAGCGATGTTGAAGCAGGTCTAGAACCGCCTTTGCTCCAGGATAGCTTAGCCCTACCTACGATTAAGCTTTGGGTGTCCTCTGTATACCTGGCTGTTCAGTGAGCTTTCTTACTCTGGCTATCAGGACTCCGCTGTTTGGAAAGGTTCTGTTTACAGCTCCCAGGTAGTTCTGTGCTCTGCTTCATGGAGTAGTTCTTTTCTGTGCAGCTCCCTCCTCTCTGTGCTCTTACCGGAAAAGTTTAGCTGCTGCAGCTTCCATGAACTCCAGTCTCTGACAGCTCAGCTCAGGGGGATGCCCATATTCTGCTTGGATTCCTCCCTCTCATGACACAGTTCTGAAGTATTTCCTGACAGAAATCTGGGGCAACTGTGGGCTCATATAACTTCTGTCCCTTGTCAGATATGACAGCCCTGTGCTGTCTGTCAACCAATATCTAAAAATACTTTGTCCAGTCTCCCAGTTGTTGTCAGTTGGAGGGCAAGTTGAGAACCATTTACTCCATCGTGGAGGAAGCAGAAGTCCTCTCTGATGATCCTTTCCATTGTGTAGGTCACGCTATATGACACTAAAAAAGAAGCAGTTTCCCTCTTGTGAGTCATACAGAACGCCTCCTTTATTAATCAGTTGCTGGGAAAATAAAATACCTTTCTCATAGAAAGCTCATTACATATTTGCAAATTTACCAGAGATGTGGGTCCCATGGCCTAGGATTTTAACCGCAATTTATAATAGTGAGTTGGTAGGAAAATGCCTGAAGAATTCCAAATAACTCCCAGAAGTGACAGATGACCTACGTGCCATTAATCCTCTGGTATAACAGAGGCCATGCTTCTAAAGGCAGAGCCCAATCATTCCAAATCCTTTGGAAATGATAATTATTACTTTGAAGTTATGATTATATAAATCTGTCATGGTTCATGATATATGTACTCTTGCAAATTAGTTTTCAACATTAAGGAAAGTTTAGGTTACCATTTTTGAGAGCTTTACAGATAATTTTACTATATAGGCCTTAAGATGGATACCATCCGATGCTATTCACAAATCTTGTCTTAAGTAAAACTATTTCATGCCAGATAAACTGCAGAACCTTTATAATTATATTGAAGATATAATATATTAATATAATAAGGTATAAAATTATGGGAATTTAATGTGGACTTTTTGTTGGGTTTTGTTTTTATTTGTGTTTTGTTTTGGTTACTATTCAAAGTGCTTTTAAACAGCTCTCTGGTTATGCCTAACCCAAGGAATTGAAGATGTTATGTAGCTCTTATGTAGCAGAAATAACTCTGTGCAGAATGATTAGACAGGTAGCAAAAAAGCCTGGCTTGTTTGTCTCTCCTTCACTTCTCTTTTTTTTAAAAAATATTTTTTCAATGTGGACCATTTTTAAAGTCTTTATTGGATTTGTTACAATATTGCTTCTGTTTTATGTTTTGGTTTTTTGGCCGCCAGGCATGTGGGATCTTAGCTCCCCAACCAGGGATTGAACCCGCACCCCCTGCATTGGAAGGTGAAGCCTTAATCACTGGACCGCCAGGGAAGTCCTCTCTCCTCCACTTATCTTGGGATGACAGCCAAGAAAGATCCAGATAACTCCATGGGGTGAAGGTACACTGGAAGATGCTGTTTCTAGACATGATTTCTTGGATTGGCCAAGCCCTATAAAAACAGGCTTTAGAAGAAGAAGGGAGGTCACCAAGTAGAAAGAGTTCTCCTTCCAGAGCCTAAGGGAAGAGGTATGTACTCTGTGCAGTTGACATGGTGGCCAGGAGGGGGATTCTACACGGGCAAGAAGTAAAGAAGCTCAGATAATTCTAAAGCAGATGGCCCTGAGAATCGGGCAAGCAGAAAGAATCAGCATTGAGGGAAATCTATCAGAGCATAATGGGAACCCAGCAGAGTATCAAGAATTTGGGGGCAAGCTAGTCTCTTGGAGCAAGACTAGAAAGAGAAATGCAGGCTTTATTTCTGGAAGGACCATGGTACTAGGGGCAAGGCAGAAAACTAAAGTCTGAGTTGGACTGGCCACAAGGGACCCATTCAGAGTCTCAGAGTTTCAGGCAAGAGCTCTCCAAACCATTCAGTCTCGTGTACCCGTATCTTTTCAGCTTTTCACTCCCTCCACAGGAGGGAGTCAAGAGGGAGAGCCATGGGGGGCGGGCTCAGGTGGGAACACTGACAGGAACAGAAACCATCAGCCTGCCTGCCATGTGCTTAAATGTCTCATCTTTAGCAGCTTCTTTCTTTTGGGAGGGGCAGCCTTTAGAGGATCTGTTAGAATAAAAAATATTACCAGAGAGGTAACACTTTAAACCCCTAAGAGACTAGTCCATAGCATATATTAGTTTATCAGATTAACTGTTAGTTTCAAACAGCTAGACTAAGGTCCTGAGAGAATGAAATTCAGACAATAGATTTAAAGGATATTTGAAGGAAATAGAGTTCCATAGCAGGTAATCTTACACACACTGCAAATTAGTGGGAAATTTATCTTTTATGTCCCTCATTCCAGATTTCCCCCTAGGCAACACGCATTGAGAATTCACTATGTACCAGGCACTTCTAAAGCCCGTTATATATACATTATTTCATTTAATTTTCTGACTTTGTGTGTATGTTTTATCATTTCCATTTTAAAAACAGGAACCAAGGATCAAAAATTTTCCCACGATCACATAGCTAGTAAATTGCAAAACGGGGATTCAAGCTCATCTATGTCTGGTGACCCAAATTGTCTTACAAGAGGGTCTTTCAAATGTTCAGGTGAGAGGTTTTGATGGTTTCACTAGTGAAGGATTGGGAATGTGGGACAGGAATTGGGTATTGAGGTGGAAGAAGTCTTTCTCTACCCTTTGGGCTCTTCTGGCTGGTCTAAGAATTAAATTGACATGAGACAGATTAACAGGAGAAAATCAAATGAAAGTTTAATAGTACGTATACACAAGAGAGACCCAGAAAAACTAAGTAACACACCAAAGTGGCTGAAACTCTCAACTTAATTACCATCTTCAGCTAAAGACAAAAGAGGATGTTGGGTGTAGTGGCTTGGTTCTTCAAAGGGGAGGAAAGCAATTGACAGATGGAAAAGCAAATGTTTGGTAAATAAGTGTTTGCTGGGCCAAGCAGAGACAATGGGACACAAAAAGGAATTTTTAGCAAACAGACTTCGCTATGTTCCTCCCTGTCTACACACCTAGTTCGTACTATAATGATCTATGGTTATAGCTCCCAGCCTGGTATAAGTCTTCTATTTAAATTCTTTAGGTAGCTAAGGGGGAGGTAAAAAGAGAGACTTCCTGAGTCTTCTGTTTCTTAAAAATAATCAACCTAAATTAATGTTTATGCCAAAAAGACACATTTTGGGGTGGCAAATTTTGCTCCCCTACAGGGGCAAAAAATAAACATCAGAGAGAACAGATCAAGAGTCAGGCTCTATCTGTGGTATGCCAACCATTAGCAGAGATGGTACCAGGAATACTGTCATGAGAAACCAGACATGACTCAGACTTCATGGGGCTGATAGCCTAGCAGGGAAAAGACATTCAACCAACAGTGATGAATAACTGTAAATAAGTATTGACTTTATAAAGGGTTGAAAACAGAGATACCAGGTGGTGGCTGCTATCAACAGAACTGACAGTCCTGTTTTGGTAACTAGTATTTAAGCAAAAAGAGGGGATAAAAGATGATTCTGAAGGTGAAGGAGAATGGAGATAGGAAAATCAGGAAGAAGAGAAGTTTAGTCCAGGAGAAGAATGCCCTGAGATGGGTTTACAACATGACGAGTGTAGAGTGAGCTTGAGACACCCAGGAATTGTCCACTAAATAATTGGAGATAAGGTCAGGTGCCAGAAGCAAGGGCAAGAGACCTTGTCATGAGCCCTGGTGAAACACTTTGTACACAACCATGCTGGACACGATGAAGGAAGGGGCTCAGGGCTCTCTGGGGGCGTGATCTTCACTCCGTATCCACATCTAGACCTGCCCTTGAGGAAGAGGGGAAGGAGCAGTCAGGAGGGTAAACAAAGCTGGTAGCAGCAGGTTTCTGAACTTTGTAAGGATCTCTTTAAAAAGCCACAGTCCCTCTTTTAAGTAATAATAGCTAACACCACTTCCTGCTTATTCAGTGCCTGGATGCCCCCTAATTTAGTCTTCCTAACAGCACCAGGAAGAAAGCACTATTATTAAACTCCTGTAAGCACCAAGAAAATTGAGGCCCAGGGAGGGTAACTTCCCTGAGATCCATCACTCTGAAGGCTGCATTCTAGATTCAAACTCAAGGTGGGCTTTCAACCACAACTACAGACCCAGGGGAGAAGGAACAAAAGAACTTTTTCTTCCTTCAAGTCCTGGTGTAAACAGGAGAGAATAAAGTTCCTTATTTCCTCTTGCAAAGACAAAATGCATAATTTTTACACCCCAGTGCTATTAGAGAGGAACTGATATTAGTCTACATTTCTGAGTCCTAAGTATTTTAAGTCTATTTCATCAACTCTGAATTTTGCCTCATTTTCTGATTTTCTGCATTTTGTCTCATTTTGTAATACCTGATCCTTTCAACTGATCAAGATAACAAGTGCTCCATCCATGAGTTCTTTTTTTTTTTTTTTTTTTTTTTTTTGTGGTACGCAGGCCTCTCACTGTTGTGGCCTCTCCCGTTGGCGGAGCACAGGCTCCGGACGCGCAGGCTCAGCGGCCATGGCTCACGGGCCTAGCCGCTCCATGGCATGTGGGATCCTCCCAGACCGGGGCACGAACCCGTGTCCCCTGCATTGGTAGGCAGACTCTCAACCACTGCGCCACCAGGGAAGCCCCATGAGTTCATAGTGACCTCCTCTTTATGACCACTCCCATAAAAGCTTTGAATATGGGTAGGAAAGAGGTTAGGATACCAAAGGAGACATGAGAGGATATCTAATACTGGAAAAATTGGCTTATCAAGAAACTTCCAAAGCAGCCTCTGAAGTCTATAGGAAGCTGAGACAGGATAACCAAATACAGAAAGAATTGTCTCTTTTCCTTAGTGCTTGCTAAAAATGGAGCATAACCATGGGAAAATCCCCTGACCTCTTTAACCTCTGTTCCATCATCTGTTTATTAGAGCTAATCTGAAAGTCAGTCTATTTTGCCCTTGTGAGGATTTCATGAGATAACACTTATATGCTCTCTGCACAGTATATGATGTTGAACAAGGCCTCAATAAATGTTTGCCTTTTTTAAAAAAAGGGAAGTAATGTATATGAAAGTGTTTTATCAGCCCAAGCACTATATAATTGTGACTCTTCAGATGCAGAAAAAAGAAAATTGACTCAGTAGTATATTGTGAATATGTAGGCACCTATGAAGACCCATTTCAAACTAAATATTGATATTACGTTTTCCCTTTAAGCCTCTTCTTAATTGCCATGCTTAACATAACATTATCTAAAAGCCACTAAGTAGTTTTTGGGCAACCGAATTATAAAAATTGCACCTTTTCAGAACTGAATAATAAAAGTTGCACCTTTGAAAATAATATGAAACATTTAAGCACCAATGACCTAGTATTCTCATCTAGGTTTGTGACTTGTTATCTTCCAACATCAATGTTTCCACTGTCACTCTGCTGTTTCAGATAACAATGCTTTCTGGACACTTGCCTGATAGCCATTTAAGAGATTAAGGACTTTTTTTTTTTTTTCTTAATCTACCACTGTGTTGATTCCCAGCTATATAGTTACCATTTGTAAATCAGTGGAGCAAGAAATTAAAGACACACTGGCAGCCCTGCCTGTGTAATACCAATAACAATATAGGTACAGGATGGCTTAGCTGCCTTTCTACTTATGGCCTGCTGTACATTGGACTAATACACTCCTCAAAAAACAAAAAACCATAATTACCTTAATCATCAGGAGGAATAAACAACATACAGTAATAATCAGACTAGGAGATGATGAGATACATTTCCTGGATTTTATAATATGAAAATGAAGATCTATTCTTCATGCTTTGTTTTCATCTTTTTAATTCTTACACTAATGTAGGTTTTGACTTCCATGCTATCCATGGTTGTTCCCTAGGTTTGCTTTGAAGCGCAAATGGTTCTGTGTGAATGATACCTAATAAATAGGAAACAAAGGGGGGGGGGTTAGAAAATTGATGGATAATACTATAACTGAGTGAGCTTAGTTTTTCTCTTTGGATGGAAGGATCAAAATCTACCTTCCCTATTAGTTATTCACATTCCTACAGATGCTCTGGTGAATTGTCCAGTTAGGAAGGGGCTACCAGTATGCTTGTATTCTGCCAATATGTTACAGATGGCACCTATGCTTTCCTCTCAAGAATCTAGGTCAAGCAAAAGAATTAGCTACACATTTAACAAAATTTGAGAAATGATGAAGTCCTCAAACTCCAGATAGTTCCTTCAGTCTCTTCACAGTGCTTCCAAATGTTCGGGAAGCCACAGAATATTAGTCCATTGGCATGCAAGATTTCTGGTGTAGAGAAGTTATACTAACAGATGTTAAAATATAATATAATGATACAATAGTGAAAATTGAATGGCTGAGGCAAAAGAACAAAGAGAACAGAATGTAAATCCCTGAAACCCTAATATACAATATGTGAAAATTTATATTTGAAAACAGAATATAATAAATGAGAAAGGGAGGTATTATTCCATAAATTAGTCTGGAGATTGATTAACTACTTGAAACAATGAACAAGCAAGAGTTTCAGCTTATCCTGTACTCCAAATAAATCCCAGCTGAGGAACTAAACATAATAAAGAAACCCATTAGGAAGTCAGAAGAAGATGCAAATGAATAATAGCTTGATGGAAAACCCACAGAAAGGGAGAAAATATTTGCAAACGAAGAGACCGACAAGGGATTAATCTCCAAAATATACAAACAGCTCATACAGCTCAATATCAGAAAAACAACCCAATCAAAAAATGGGCAGAAGATCTAAATAGACATTTCTCCTAAGAAGATGTACAAATAGCCAAGAGGCCATTTGATGTTGAAAAGATGTTCAACATCACTAATTATTAGAGAAATGCAAATCAAAACTACAATGAGGTATAACCTCACACTGGTTAGAATAGCCATCATCAAAAACTCTGCAAACAATAAATGCTGGAGAGGGTGTTGAGAAAAGGGAACCCTCCTACACTGTTGGTGAGAATGTAAATTGACACAGCCGCTATAGAGAATGGTATGGAGGTTCCTTAAAAAACTAAAAATAGAGCTAACATATGATCTAGCAATCCCACTCCTGGGCATATATCCAGAGAAAACCATAATTTGAAAGGATACATGCACCCCAATGTTCATTGCAGCACTGGTTACAATAGCCAGGACATGGAAGCAACCTAAATGTCCATCAAAGGAGAAATGGATAAAGACGATGTTGTACATATATACAATGGAATGTTACTAAGCCATAAAAAAGAATGAAATAATGCCATTTGCAACAACATGGATGGACCTGGAGATTCTCATACTGAGTGAAGTAAGTCATAGAGAGAAAGACAAATATAATATCACTTATATGCGGAATCTTAAAAAATGG
This sequence comes from Mesoplodon mirus, assembly GCF_964341445.2. Lineage (NCBI taxonomy): Eukaryota > Metazoa > Chordata > Mammalia > Artiodactyla > Ziphiidae > Mesoplodon > Mesoplodon mirus. Next base: position 10,516,976 of record NC_138979.1, on the reverse strand, counting down.
TACAAACGAACCTATTTACAAAACAGAAATTGAATCACAGAGGTAGAGGTAGAGGTAGAAAACACACTTATGGTTGCTCAGGGGGAAAAACTGGGAGATTGGGATTGACATATACACACTACTATATATGAAATAGATAACTAATAAGAACCTACCGTATAGCATAGGGAACTCTATTCGGTGCTCTGTAATGACCTACATGGGAATGGAGCTTAGAAGAGAGTGGGTATATGTGTATGTATGGCTGATTCACTCTGCTGTACAGCAGAAACTAACACAGCATTGTAAATCAAGTATACTCCAATAAAAATATTAATTAAAAAAATGGCTTGAGCAGAAGCAAGAAGAACTACAATTCTGCAGCCTGTGTAAGGAAAACCACAGTCACAGAAAGACAGACAAAATGAAAAGGCAGAGGGCTATGTACCAGATGAAGGAACAAGATAAAACCCCAGAAAAACAACTAAATGAAATGGAGATAAGCAACCTTCCAGAAAAAGAATTCAGAATAATGATTGTAAAGATGATCCAGGACCTTGGAAAAAGAATGGAGGCAAAGATTGAGAAGATGCAAGAAATGTTTAACAAAGACCTAGAAGAACTAAAGAACAAACAGAGATGAACAATACAGTAACTGAAATGAAAAATACACTAGAAGGAATTAATAGCAGAATAACTGGGGCAGAAGAACGGATAAGTGACCTGGAAGACAGAATGGTGGAATTCACTGCTGCAGAACAGAATAAAGAAGAAGAATGAAAAGAAATGAAGACAGCCTAAGAGACCTCTGGGACACACAACAACATTCTCATTATAGGGGACCCAGAAGGAGAAGAGAGAGAGAAAGGACCCGAGAAAATATTTGAAGAGATTATAGTCAAAAACTTCTCTAACATGGGAAAGGAAATAGCCACCCAAGTCCAGGAAGTGCAGAGAGTCCCAGGCAGGTAAACCCAAGGAGAAACACGCTGAGACACATAGTAATCAAACTGACAATAATTAAAGACAAAGAAAAATTATTGAAAGCAACAAGGGAAAAATGACAAATAACATACAAGGGAACTCCCATAAGCTTAACAGCTGATTTCTCAGCAGAAACTCTACAAGCCAGAAGGGAGTGGCACGATATATTTAAAATGATGGAAAGGAAGAACATACAACCAAGATTACTCTACCCTGCAAGGATCTCATTCAGATTCGATGGAGAAATCAAAAGCTTTACAGATAAGCAAAAGCTAAGATAATTCAGCACCACCGAACCAGTTCTACAACAAATGCTAAAGGAACTTCCCTAAACGGAAAATACAAGACAAGAAAGGGACCTACAAAAACAAACCCAAAACAATTAAGGAAATGGTAATAGGAATGTACATATCGATAATTACCTTAAACGTGAATGGATTAAAAGCTCTAACCAAAAGACGCAGGCTCGCTGAATTGATACAAAAACAAGACCCATATATATGCTGTCTACAAGAGAACCACTTCAGACCTAGGGACACACACAAACTGAAAGTGAGGGGATGGAAAAAGATATTCCATGCAAATGGAAATCAAAAGAAAGCTGGAGTAGCAATACTCATATCAGATAAAATAGACTTTAAAATAAAGAATGTTACAAGAGACAAGGAAGGACACTACATAATGATCAAGGGATCAATCCAAGAAGAAGATATCACAATTATAAATATATATGCACCCAACATAGGAGCACCTCAATACATAAGGCAACTGCTAAGAGCTATAAAAGAGGAAATTGACAGTAACACAATAATAGTGGGGCACTTTAACAGCCCACTTACCAAATGGACAGATCATCCAGACAGAAAATTAATACGGAAACACAAGCTTTAAATGACACAATAGACCAGATAGATTTAGTTGATATTTATTGGACATTCCATCCAAAAGCAGCAGATTACACTTTCTTCTCAAGTGCGCACGGAACATCCTCCAGGATAGATCACATCTTGGGTCACAAATCAAGCCTCAGTAAATTTAAGAAAATTGAAATCATATCAAGCATCTTTTCCAACCACAACGCTATGAGATTAGAAATCAATTACAGGGAATAAAACATAAAAAACACAAACACATGGAGGCTAAACAATATGTTACTAAATAACCAAGAGATCACTGAGGAAATAAAAAAATACCTAGAGAAAACAGGTAAAAACACCTGCTTCCTATCTCTGTGGCTTTGCTAAAATACAGCTTTAATTCTTTTTTTTTTTTTTTTTCTTTTTGCGGTATGCGGGCCTCTCACTGTTGTGGCCTCTCCCGTTGCGGAGCACAGGCTCCGGATGCGCAGGCCCAGCGGCCATGGCTCACGGGCCCAGCCGCTCCGCGGCATATGGGATCCTCCCAGACCGGGGCACGAACCCGTATCCCCTGCATCGGCAGGCGGACTCTCAACCACTGCGCCACCAGGGAGGCCCCAGCTTTAATTCTTGAGTGTCCTAAAGGTGAGTGCCAGAAGAATGATGAGGGCTGTCAGGGCAGATACTGGTTGTTGGCCTGGGTTTCTTTCTCTGTTGTTTGGTATGGAAGAGGTTGGAAACAGTGTATACAAAGCCCCCAGCAAAATGACTGGCACATAATCACAGGGGCTCCTGACCCACGTTCTGCCAGGGTCACTCCTCTGTTGGTAAGGGAAACCCAGGCAGCCACAGATACTCAGAGCAGCTCTACTAGAAGCTTGTCACCAACAACCTGCACTCATGCACACAAGAGACCCCCTTTCCTACCCACCCCAGATGGCCAGTGGTGCATGGCAGGGCTTAGCCTGCAATAAGGAAGGGGCAATAGATATTGTCAGTAATCCAAAAATCCAAATATTCAGTCTCCTGGCAGGCATAGAATCTTTCTTTTTCTCAAATCAAATGGACTTGCTCACCATCAGAGAAGATGAATGCATTTAACTGCCTTTAACATTAATAGAAACTCCCTGCAGAAATTCTCTAAAGAAACATCAGACGTTATGGATTTGACAATTCATCATGCTCTTTATTCTAGGCTCACTTTCAGCATATTTGAAATCAGCTAGGAGGCTTCTGTTGATACAAAATATTTGCAGACTTGGATCTTCTGATGCTAATCTGATCATATGACAGATGGTGAAGAACTATTAGCTGAAACTACTGCACGGCAACATGAAGGAAATAAGTTTCTTTGCAGAGAAATCTTTGAATGTGTCATAAAAACTGTCCCAAAATCAACATCTCAAAGAGCTTAAATTCAGGATGTAGAAAAATCTGTGTCAGTTTTGAAGTCTGGCTTCTTCTGTTCGAATCCCAATAGGTCAATAATAACCAGATAGGTATGTAGGTAACAAACTCTGTAGACTTTGGTTTCCTCGTGCGATACATGGGGACAGCCTCCTGGGATTACAGTGTGGATTAATGAGATAATGGGATATATACAGTACCTGGCATAGTCCCTGGTCTCTATGGAAAACACGATAACAGTTATTATCATCATTATTCTTTTTATATTATTAATGAATTTGTTGTAGTACATATAGTTACTATCTATGTGCTGTAAAGGCATATGTAGGCATGCAGGTAGAGAAGGTAAGAGAAAAAAGCAGAAAATAAATAAGAATTCACTCCCCAACCCCTAATACCCAGATCTTTTTTCTGTTCCTGGTCCTCTCCATCTCAGGACATGGAACTACCATCCCCCCAGCTGCCTGAGTTAAGTATTTCACAGTCACTCTGACGAGCCCCTTTCCCTTCCAGGTTGACCCCACCCACCCTGCATGCTATCCCAATTGTTCTAACCCCACCATCATCCCTCTCTAGTTTTTGGTAACAGCTTCCTAACTCTTCTTCCTGCTTTTTCTGGAAGGCTCCTCCGGCCCATTCTCCACGAAAAACCAGCGCCATCTTATTAAAATATAAGTCAGACATCTCTCTTCCCAAATGGAAATCCTTCAATGTTCTTCGAAGAAAATCTAGACACCTCCAAGTTCCTGCCTGATCTGCATCCTAACCCTCCCCCAACCTCCTGTCCCTCCTTCCCTCTTCAGGCCCTTGACAGGCCAAGCTCCTACCTCCTCCTCCCCACCTCACTACCTCTGCATGTTGTTCTCTCTACCGGGGACACTTCCTTTTGTGCACAATTGTCTGGTCCCTTCCTGATCTTCAACCCAGAGCTTCAAGGTCACCTCCTCAGAGGGACCCTCCCAGTACTCCCAAAGCAGCTGAACTCTTCCCCTCAGTTATTCTCCATATTGACACGCTGTCTTCTTAATAGCACATAAAACAATTTGTAATTATTTTATTTAGGTTTTGTTTTGTTTTGTTTTGTTTTTTTACTTTTTTCTTGTCTGTGTCTTCCAAAGACTGTAAATCAATTGAAGGCTGGGATCACTTCTGTCTTTTTCATTTTTAAAGTACCCTCAGTGCTCACCTTACACACTGTGCTGGGCATAGAGAAGATGTTCAGCAAATATTTGTTGAAAAACATAGGGAATTGAATAATTCAATCTTGTAAATTTCCATGATTAAAATATCTTAGATGTATAATAACCTATTTTCACTCTTTATGGAAAGGTCAGGGTGGGGAGGGGAGGGGAGATAACACATTTTTGTATGTTTGTATGTATCCTAAAAAGGTTGGAAATAGCTCACTCTATATAGAGCAATTGTTTAAGAAGTCTCTGTTGCCTAGAAGGAGGTCATGTTAAAGAGGCAAATGTAAATTCAGGAATTTTGCTGTAATGTTACTTAATTGACATTTTCAGGGCCAGTGAATCACATGAGTTCATTTAAAAACATCTCTCCAATTTTAGAGACTACTTTGGTTTGAAACCACCATTACAGCCACATGTTTCATAGGATTTACCCCTTTCAATCAGGGAAGATCAAAGACTAATTTCTTTTCAAGCGGGCATTTGTCATCTTCTCATGGGCCCCTGACTGATTGTTTCTGAATAATTTAGTCAACATATACAAAGTTGACTGTAGTGGATGCTATAGTGTCCACTGGATCCCCCCTTTGGGACTGAGACCCTCATCCTCCAGCTGTTGGGATGTGGTTGAAGAGAGCTGCCTTGTGTAAGGTCACACCCTATCCCAGGGGATGGTCGTCATCTAACAACTGGTGCGCGCGCACACGTGTGTGTGTGTGTGTGTGTGTGTGTGTGTGTGTAGTTGGGGATATCCAGCCCTCTTGCCTACTAAGGGCACAACTTGGAGGGCCATCCCAGCTCCAGGGCTCTGGGGAACAGCTGCTCTAATCTGATTTGGTGCAATCGTACTGACTGCACTGAGTCCAGCTCCTGTCTCTGCACAATTCCACTCTCTTTACTTCTCCACAGGTGCTGATTCTGAGAGCACTCCCAATAAACCTCTGCACCCAAGTCTCCCTCTCAAGATGGAGGTGGCACCTCCTTCTTAAGACACTGGCCAAGCTGATTTGCTGCCACTCTTTCCCACCATTCCCCTTTTCCTTGGCTTGGAAGGACTCCTCTCTGGAAAAGGTGCACAGGTAGAATTTGCTACCCAGCTCTCTCCCAACAGTAGGTAGTATCTGATGACAGGACTGGAAATGATGACACAGTCTCCTGCCTAAACATCCAACTACCTCCTTTCCCTACTCCACGGTGTCTTCCAAGTGCAGAGAAAAATATAACAGGGACCACTTCCTTACTAATTAATTAATTAAACTAACGCTAAATATGTGCGCTGATTTTTAAAAAGTGTTATGGGCTGAATTGTCCTCCCCTGCCCCCAGCCCTGTAACATTCATTTGTTGATGTCCTAACTCCCAGTACCTCAGAGTGTGACTGTTTCAGAGATAGGGTCTTTTTTTTAACTTTTTATTTTATACTGGACTGTAGTTGATTAACAGTGTTGTGTGAGTCAGCAAAGGGATTCAGTTATACATATACATGTATCTATTCTCTTTCAAATTCTTTTCCCATTTAGGTTGTTACATAATATTGAGCAGAGATAGGGTCTTTAAAGAGACGATTAAGTAAATGAGGTCATTCAGGTGGACCCTAGTCCAAGATGACGATGTCCTTAGAAGAAGAGGAAACTGGGACACAGACATGTACAGCAGGAAGACCTTGGGAAGATTCAGGGAGAAGACGGCCGTCTGCAAGCCAAGGAGAGAGGCCTCAGAACAAGCCACCCCTGCTGACCCTTTCATTTCAGACTTCTAACCTCCAAAACTGTGAGAAAATAAAATTCTGTTGCTAAACCACCCAGCCTGTGGTACTTTGTTGTGGCAACCCTAGCACACTAATATACTATATAATTATAAAATCTGTGGATTTTAAATACACTGGGAACTATATTCAATATTTTGTAATAACCTATATGGGAAAATAATCTGAAAATGTGTGTGTGTGTGTGTGTGTGTGTGTGTGTATTTATATATATATAAACTGCATCTCTTTGCGGTACACCTGAAACTAACTCAACATTATAAATCGACTGTACTTCAATTAAAAAAAAAATAAATGTCCTGGGCAGAGAGGGGTGTCTACAGGAGGGCTCCAGAATGTCTCTAGGCTGTGTGGACTCCTCATCCCTTGGCCTGGTTTCTCTGTCCCATTTTTGTTTCCGTATCTTTATTCCTACTTGAGGTGAGCACCTCAAATTGACCAGGAGGTTTTAGAGTATTTCCCCAACCTTTCATTCCTGTATGCACCATTTTTGTTTGTTTTGATGCTATTGTTTGGCTGATTCCTTATTCTGTACCCCTAACCCGAGGTCCCAGGAAACTATCTTGCCCAGGTTTCCACTAATCCAGCCTTTCCAGAAAGAATAATGGGCTGGATATGACCAGAGTTACACAGAGCTCAGAGGGCCTGAGTTACTAACTGGCGATTATTCACACTGATTTCATCCTGAGTCCCCATGCAGAAATTTAGGAATTAGATCTTATGGAGAGCGTAGTGTTTCCTAGATATAAGGTATTTGACTATAATGTATTAAAAATATTTCACTAAGGGAGGAAAAAATTACCAAATGTATGTCCCAGAAAAGAACATCATTGTGACAATTCCCATTGTCCCAGAGAGGCCCATATGTGACACTTTAGAGCCTCCATCTAGTCTTCTCCAGACACTCTGATGATCAAATCATCTCAGATGATGACCTCCCTCCCGGCACCATCATGCTTCTGTTGTCCCACACCTGAACCACCACCATGCCTAGGAGTCCCGAGGGGCCTGGACTCTGTGGTCTATGGCAGGACGGGTGCCTCAGTCTATTTGCACAAATGATGCTTAAAGAGCACCACCTCCATGTTGCCCACGTGGAAACTCTCAGCTTCTGGTGTAACAGCTATTTACTTGCTTCCCTTATAGCTTTCATTCTTGCCCTTGGACTCAGTCAAGGTCCAGGGATGTAGCTGAGTGACAGCTTCTGCTCTGTGCTCCCCTCTGATGACTAAGGCTGTGTTTCTGGGTCAGGCTTGTCACGACTCCTTTCTCTCTTAATGGGAAGCACTCTCCTCGTTCACTCCTCCGTCCCTTGTGCAAGCCGACTTCTGATAGGCTGCCCTGCTAGCTCCCCAAGCATGCCCGAGAGAGCTGAATGCTAGCTCTAGGATCCCCCAGGGGCTTCTTGTCTCCAGAAAGAACAACCCCCCTCTACCCATAGCCCCCTTCACATACGTCTACAGAGAAAGAGCTACAGACGAAAAGTAAAGAAAACACAGTTGCTCCTTCAGGGAGAGCTGAAACATGGGCTCTTTCCTCCTCTGGATATTCTGTTACTTTCGTCTCTGTTGTCCGGTTTGAGAGGGACATCCATCTTTCATGTTATTATCATCACAGATGATTCTATTGCTTCTACTTGTGAGAATGGCTGTGACACATCCTAGCTCTGCCACCTAAGTGCCCTGTGCCGCTACATTTCCTGTCAGCTGAGTCTTCCTTGAAGAATCAGCACTGTTCTCTTCTGCTTGGTCCCTGAACTCCCTCGGCGCTCCTTAATCATGCAGGGAGTTTGAGAACTTTTTCGGTGACAATAGTTTCCTTCTGCTTAGAGCTCAAATAAAAAGTGAACACCCTAGAATGTTTTAGTTTAAAAACCTCATGTCTGATTTGACATGGCAATCAAATGAATCAAAATATGATACAGAAGATGGCATTACATTTTGGACTAGAGAGGGAATAATCTGCCCAATCCCACTTTCTTTACTTCTCCACAGGTGCTGACCCCAAGAGCACTCCCAATATATATATATATATATATATATATATATATATATATACATACACATATATATATATATACACATACATACATATATATATATATATATATATATATATACATATATATATATATATGCAGTACGCAGCCCTCTCACTGTTGTGGCCTCTCCCGTTGTAGAGCACAGGCTCCGGACGCGCAGGCTCAGCAGCCATGGCTCACAGGCCCAGCCGCTCCGCGGCATGTGGGATCTTCCCGGACCGGGGCACAAACCCGTGTCCCCTGCATCGGCAGGCGGACTCTCAACCACTGCGCCACCAGGGAAGCCACTCCCAATATTTTTTGATCTGTCTCCTAAAGCAAACAAAAGCAAAAATAAATAAATGGGAACTCATTAAACTTAAAAGCTTTAACACAGCCAAGGAAACCATCAACAAAACAAAAACCCAACCTACTGAATGGGAGAAAATATTTGCAAATGATATAACCAATAAGGGGTTAATATCCAAGTATATAAACAGCTCATACAACTCAACAGCAAAAAAACCCAAACAACCTGATTAAACAATAGGCAGGTGTCTATTAAAAAATGGAATAGACATTTTTCCAAAGAAGACATACAAATGGCCATCAGGTGCATCAAAAGATTCTCAACATCATTAATCATCAGAGAATGCAAATCAAAACCACAATGAGATGTCACCTCACACCTGTAAGAATAGCTATCATCGAAAAGACCACAAATGGCAAATGTTGCTGAGGATGTGGAGAAAAAGGAACCCTTGTACACTGTTGGTGGGAATGTAAATTGGTGCAGCCACTGTGGAAGACAGTATGGAGGTTTCTCAAAAAACTAAAGTAGAAAGAAATACCGTATGAGCTAAAACTTCCACTCCCGGGTATATATCTAGAAAAAACCCCAAAACACTAATTAGAAAAGATACATGCACCCCAATGCTCATAGCAGCATTACTTACAATACCCAAGATATAGAAGCAAACCAAGTGTCCATCAACAGACGAAAGAAAAAAGATGTGGTACATATATACAATGGAATATTACTCAGCCATAAGAAAGAATGAAATTTTGCCATTTGCAAAAACATGCATAGACTTGGAGGTATGTTAAGTGAAATAAGTCAGAGAGAGAAAGACAAATACTGTATGATATCGCTTACATGTGGAATCTAAAAAATACACACTAGTGAGTATAGCAAAAAAGAAACGAACTCACAGACATAGAGAACAAACTAGTGGTTACCAGTGGGGAGAGGGAAAGGGGGAAGGGCAAAATAGATATAGGGGATTAAGAGGTACAAACTACTACGGATAAAATAAATAAGCTACAAGGATATATTATACAGCACAGAGAATATGGCCAATATTTTATAATAACTATAAATGGAGTATAACCTTTAAAAATTATGAATCACTATGTTGCACACCTGAAATGCATATAATATTGTACATCAACTATACCTCAATATAAATAAATAAATAGGTAAGTAAAATAAATCAGGAAATAAATGGAAATATTTTGCAAGATTATAGAGTCCTTCAGCCACTCCAGAACATCTTACTGCTATAGTTTTTTTTTTTTTTTTTTTTTTTGTGGTATGTGGGCCTCTCACTGTTGTGGCCTCTCCCGTTGTGGAGCACAGGCTCTGGACGCGCAGGCTCAGCGGCCATGGCTCATGGGCCCAGCCGCTCCGCGGCATGTGGGATCCTGCCAGACCGGGGCACGAACCCGTGTCCCCCGCACCGGCAGGCGGACTCTCAACCACTGCACCACCAGGGAAGCCGACTCCTATAGTTTTAAAACCTCTCTCTCTCTTTCAGTTTGGTAAGCTTGCGACTTACAAATCTGTCACTTAAGGAAATTTAGAATTGAGCTAAAGATTTACTTTTAATTCAATAATTAGGATGTAAAACTTAAATATACCTTTCTTTCTGAATATTCCTTGACTCTGTATGCCAGGGATATGTATGTACATATTATGTAATGTGTTTTGTGTCCATGGCATTTTAGCAGGAAGCAATGGCCAAGCAAACCTCCTATTTCTGGTATAAGTACGAGTCTCAGAAGAAGATTTAGTCCCTTCCTATTTCAGGATTGAAGACCAACAAAATGGTCTCCTGGGGAGAGTATTTGTCAAGTTTCCATTTAATTTCTTGGTTCTTAAGAAATCTTCAGTTTCCTCTGAAGTTTTCTCTTCAGGGAAACCACAGTATATAATAATGTTTCACATTTTTTATTGTGACTTTGAGAATGGTTTCATAAATGCTATTTTATTGGGTCTTCACAAATTTCCTGCAAAAATATGTTATGACTGGGCTTACCATTTTCATTTTACGGATAAATAAACTGGGTCTGTGTGCCCATGTTTAACAGCCAGTAAGTAATAAATCCAGAGTAGAACCAGAGTCTTGAAATTGCATCAACTTAAAAAAATATATATGTGTGTATGTATGTATATATATGTGTGTACACATATACATATATGTATATATACATACCTATATGTATGTATGCAATATAAATATATTTATGCAAAATAAAATATATATTTATACATAAAAATTATATATACTCATATATAATATATATACACATGCATACATGCAGACAGACAGACCAATGGTGCACTAACAGGATTAAACAACTGCATTTGAATCCTGGTTCCATCAAGAGCTCCCCATAGAATTGTTAGAAGGAAAGAAATAAGAGGTTAGGTGAGAAAGCACTTAACTGTAAATCACCATAAACGACAGCTATTAAGTTTTTCTATCTGCTGTTCAATGTGACAGATTAATATTAACCACTTGAAGACAGGAGCCATTTCGTTTACTTCTTTTCTGTTTATCAGGGAACCTAACACAGTGTTAAACCCATATGGGCAATATTAATAGGGGATAAATAAATAATTCTTCATTGAGAACAATCACAGTATTAATAAGATGACAAAACATTTGAAAGAGAAAAAAATGGATAAAGTTTAAAGAAGAGGAAAAAACAACTGGGACACTGAGGGTTATGCACGATGGATTGCCGATGGAAAATGACCTCTGATCAGCTTCACTTTGCCTTTCTCAGATGCTCATTCACTACCAGTAATGATATCAATCATCTCAGACCTGGGCAGCAGCTGGCATAAAAATGATTTTGAAAAAAGTGGGCTGTGGTAACCTGGATCAAAGCGTCAAGTATAGTTTTTTCTTATATTTACTTTCAAAAAGACTCAGATGATCAGATACTAAATGCTCAATGTGTTTAAGAATCAGGAAGATGGTTCACAGTCACAGAGGAAGAAGCCATATGTCACCCGGATAAGCATATATAACTTATTAATGTTCACTTACGTGAGGCAGTATGTTGGACCATCATGCCCTGTAGTGACCTGTCTGGTTGTGTCGACGAGGTAAATGGGCAGTTGACATTCCCTAGTGGGAATAATAATAGAGTTAGCTGAGCAGTCTTTTGTGAACTTTGTTTGCTGTGTTTTTCTGTTAAATTCAGCCAAAGTGGAAGCCAGAAATGTCCTCACTGTAGGCTTCTTCTAATTCACACAAAAGGAAACCTGGGGGTCCCAGATCATTCTTCCTCCTCTTCTCCCTGTCTTTTCATCCAGTCATTTAGTCAATTGCCAAACAGAACTGCCAGCCTGTGCTAAGTCATCGAGGACACAAAAATGAATAAATGATGATTTCTGACTTTGAGAAGACACATGACAAACATCCTAATGCAATGGGCTCAGAGCTGTTTTAAAGGTACTCTATGGGAGAAAATAAGGTTCATGCTTCAGGGGTGTTCAGAGAAAACTTATGGAAAGCCACTTGCACAGGGCAAGACGTATGCGCTTCACGTCTGCTATGTATTTTTTTCCTAAGGTAGATTGGCACATGATCTTCAGCATTTCCTCTTCTATTGGCTTCTTTCTCTTGCTTTAAAAAAGCCTTTCCTACACTGCTACCTCTCTTTCTTTTTTTTTTTCTCATCTGACTTCTTATAGGAGCCTCCACTGGCTAATTTTTCTTTTTACTACCCATTTATTCTAAAAATATTTGTGACCTTGAGTCAGATAGGAATCATCCCAGCATATGCGTATTTGTTTACATATACACACACACTGTGAAATTCATTAAATAAACAAAATCTTTTGGAATACCTACAATTGTGTGTATGTGTAAGTAATTATAGAGATATTTAGTGAGGACAGTGGCAAAGCATTCCCGAGGACTTTCCTGACCTGCTTTGCAGAAGTACTTTAATCAAACCATGTTCCTTTAGGACCTCCTTGATCAAGTATACTTTTAAAGATGTCACACTCCCCGGCCTTGCCTTTACCAGAGTCAGTCCCTTGGAGACAATCAAAGTTTATATCTTAATTTCCAAGACAGGTCTAGAATTGGATCTCTTTCTAGGAGCCAGAGAGTCAAGTAACATTTGCTGTGGCTCTTGTCCAGGTGAGTATAATGGGCCATGGAAATAATCTTTCATATCACACTCACCAAAAGATACACCATCTCTTTTTTTAACTTAAAGACTTTTAAGTTAGGCTCCATTCACAATCTTTTTTGGAACAGATGTGTATCTTTCCATTGGTGATATGCTATCCCTGCAGACAGAGCATGACCCTAGTAGTTTTAAACTTACACTTAGCAGTCATGTTGAATGTACGAATTACAGTCACCACTGGCACACTTCCATGTAAACTAAGAAATACTTTGAAATGGGTAAAGCACTATTAGGACATGATTTTTATTAGGGACACCTGGTTGTATTAGACTATTCTCAAGCTTATTTCCACATCTTTTCTACATTTTTTTCTATTTATTCATATTTCTAATTTTGTCTCATTTCTGAATTCAACGTATTACTGTTACATTCTTCCAAATTATTGAATGAATAAAGTTGGTGGATTACTAAAAGATTATCCACATTTTAAAGTTCTTACTGTTAAATGATCAGATGTGAACAAATGAAAGGGTCGTAATGCCTGATCTTTTCATTTCTTAGTCTCCCGTTTATCTCAAAACACTGGTCTTGAAGCAATTTTTCAAATTGCATCATTAGAATGTCAAACATTATTACAGGTTTATTTTTTAAGTGAATGGGGTCCATAGCCATTCTAGAGCTGTAATATAGCTAATTCTGAAAGAGCTTAACACTTTCAAATACAGTGTTTTGTTTTAAATATTCAAGTTCCATGTTGAACAGTGAAAGAAAGTTTGATTATCTTGTCATTTTCAGACTTAAATCAAGGAAATAAAACATAGTAAACATTTTTCCTCTGAGAAGCTTAGAACATTATAGAGTCAAATACTTGCTTTTTTCTATAAGAAAGATAGTGATCTCCATTTTTCAGGTGGAAAATTGAGAAGGAGAGACAATTTTGCCCAGTGTTTCTAGGTTTGTCAGCAACAAATCCCATCCTCTGCAAAGTAGTGAAACAGGTTATGGTTGTATTTAGTTTTCCTCAATTTCTACCTCAACGTCCTTCTCTTTGGAAGGCTCCGCAACTTCCAGATCCTAGAATCGTTCACTTGAATTTAGGGTCACTACAAGCATGCACGTTTTTCAACCCTTTTTCACTCCTAACCCTACCATGAAAAGTAAGCAGTGCTTTGTTCCACACCCTCTCAGGTCCTGTTCTCTGCTAATCAATCCAATAATTTTTAATCAGTGATAATAACTTCCTCTTTAACACACTTCCCAACAGCCTCCAGTTTCTAGCAGTGTGGAATTTTCCAGGATTTGCAGCCAGAGGATCTGAGTTTGAATCTCCTGACACTTGAATAATCCAGACCTCAGTTTCCTCTTGTGTAACATGGGGATAATAATATTGACCTCACGGAAAGGTTGTAAGGATATGTGAAATGAATTACATAACTGCTCTTTACCATTAACAACTAATATGTATTCTATTGAGAGCCTGGAATGACTCACACATTGCAAAGAATTTCGGATTCATTTATAAGTCAGTGGGAAGATATTTGGGGGTATCTTGGAAGTTTCCTACCTTTCTGTGCAAAAGCAAGCCTATGCATTAAAAGGCAATCAACCTCGCCTCCCATCCGTGGGGATGGCTACTCAAAAAACCCAGCACTTAACAAAGTTTGGAGAGGATGTGAAGAAACTGGAACCCTTGTGTACTGTTGGTGGGAATGTAAAATGGTACAGCCTCTGTGGAAAACAGTATTGTTGTTTCTCAAAAAATTAATAATAGAATTACCATTTGCTCCAGCAATTCCTCTCTTGGATATATACCTCAAAGAATTAAAAGCAGAGACTTGAGGTTTGTACATCCATGTTCAGCGCAGCATTATTCACAGCAGCCAAAAGGTGGAAGTGTCCATCGATGGATGAATAAACAAAATGTGGTGTACGCATACAATGGAATATTATTCAGTCTTAAAATGGAAGGAAATTATGACATGCTACAACATGGATGAACCTTGAGGACATAATGCTAAGTAAAATAAGCCAGTCAGGAAAGGACAAAGGCCATATGATTCCACTTATCTGAAGTAACTAGAGTAGCCAATTCATAGAGACAGACAGTGGAATAGTGATTGCCAGGGGCTGGGGAAATGGGGAATGGTAGTTACTGTCTAATGGGCACAGAGTTTCAGTTTTACAAGATGACAAGTGTTCTGTGGATAGATGGTGGTGATGGTAGCACAACAGTGTGAATGTACTTAATGCCACTGAACTGTTCATTTAAAAACAGTTAAGATGGGAATTTTTATGTTATGTGTATTTCACTACGATTTTTTAAAAAAAGGACAATCAACCAATCTGGCATGTCAAAGTCTCCCATTTCTTATCTAAGCAATTGTTTATAAACAAAGTGTCTAAAAACAAAGAAATGCCATTATAATTTATTATTTTAGGCAATTTTTAAAACAAGGCAAGTCAGCTACACACCTCATGCTCTATACCTGCTCAACTATATATACATTGCTTCTCACTATCTGGGTCCACGACTTATAAACAGTACAACCTTGGGTTAGTTACTTAACCTCTCTTTGCCTTAGTTTCCTCTTTTGCAAAATGGAAATGCTCATTTCTTTACAGTCAGGTTCTTGTGAGGATTCAATTAAATGGTGAATGGAAAGGGCCTGGTAGGCATATGGCACAGGGAGTGCTTAGTACGTTTGTTTCCTTTTATAGATAAACTCATTGAAATGAGAATTAATTATACCCTGAGGGTCACAATTTAAAAAGATCAGAAGGACAGGTGTCTATGAAAGGGAGAGAAAACCCACATATTTGGTGGACTTGAAGGGAAAAATATGTGGGAGGACCTGAAAACATTTTAAAACATATTTCCAAAGGTGGATTTTGTTCCTTGTTTTTGTTGTTTCTGTTGTTTGTTTGTTTGACATTTACTCTGCTGGTTTTCCTGCTTTCCAAAGCTATCTTGCACAGAATCTACTGCCCCCATTACACTAATTGGCAGTGTGAATATTTTAACAAACTCTGTGGGGTTACTTTACCTCAGCTTTAGCCAAATGTATAATTTAACACCACCAAGACAACCTGCTTCACCTCACCATTTGAGGCTTCTCAGCCTTGAATTAATTACATGACAAAGAATTTCGCAATGTTCTGAAATCAGAAATTAGTTTGTAATGCGGAAGACAAGGCTGTGTCTACATTTCAGCTTCAGGAACTCTCAAAAAAGAATGCACATAGGGATTTGTATTGGTGTTGCTTACATCAATGGGAACAAACTTCTTCCATAGATGTGTGCATTCTGAACTCCTGGCCCGTTCCTTAACTGTTGTAACCACAGGGAAGGGTTATTATATCACTAATCAGGAAAAGCTCACCCTGAACCATATTTGCCTAAAACCTCTATTTCACGGTCATTAAATGATACTTATGTAATCCTACCATGCTGTTTTAAAAAGAGAGCTGTTGGAGGGATCTGTGGACCATGCACTGTATGTTCTTGCCTGAGAGGGTCACCACATGGGTGCGCTATCAATGTAAGGAGGCTTCCTCCGAAGGGCTTGAGTAATACAGCCCATAGTTTAACATATTGTAAAGTTGGGGTGGCAAAGCAGAGGCAAAAGTCAGGAAAATGCTGGAATACCCTAGGGTGGTGAAAATCTAAATGAAGTCAGTACCAGTGTGATCGAGATAAGGCTACGTTTGAGAACTAATTTCACTGGGCTGCAGTTTTTTTTACATCTTTATTGGAGTATAATTGCTTTACAATGGTGTGTTAGTTTCTGCTGTATAACAAAGTGAATCAGCTATACATATACATATGTCCCCATATATCCTCCTTCTTGTGTCTCCCTCCCACCTTCCCTATCCCACCCCTCTAGGTGGTCACAAAGCACCAAACTGATCTCCCTGTGCTATGTGGCTGCTTCCCACTAGCTATCTATTTTACGTTTGGTAGTGTATATATGTCCATGCCTCTCTCTCGCTTTGTCACAGCTTACCCTTCCCCCTCCCCAAATCCTCAAGTCCATTCTCTAGTAGGTCTGTGTCTTTATTCCTGTCTTACCCCTAGGTTCTTCATGACATTTTTCCCCTTAAATTCCATATATATATGTGTTAGCATATGGTATTTGTCTTTCTCTTTCTGACTTACTTCACTCTGTATGACAGACTCTAGGTCTATCCACCTCATTACACATAGCTCATATATATGCTCATTCTTTAATTTCCTTTTGAGAGTAATAAAGATGACATTCTACCCTGAGCCACAGCTCTTTATGTCTTGTTTCTAATTGGTTAGAATTAAAAGGCCCTAAATCTCTGGCAGAGTCTGAGCATCTCCTGCATAAGAGGGGGGAAATACAGGGAAAAATAACAGTAGAGAACATATCGTAAGATGGCAGGAAACCAAACCAGTAAAAAGAGCTTACGAGCAGAACAAAGTAACATAGGAGACAAAGGAAAAGTAAACCCTGCCCTTTCTGGAGGTAAAACAGATATGAACCTATTCTAGAAGGGAGAGACTTTGAACATTCTAAAAAAGCTGTATCTTATGCCTAATAATTACTTACATGTCAGACACACCATGTGAAATTTAGAATTCATTGTTTCCATCCCAAGCCCACATCTCCTTCTGTACTTCGGTTTCTGGGACCACAGCTCTCTAACTAGTTGCGGAATAGCACTGGGTCTATGTGAGTCACCTTGAGGCTAGACTTAATACTTTATCTTATCTCCAGCCCACACCATCCCTCCTGTGGTTTTACTGAAGGCTTCACAGAGAAGACGGTTCTATTCTTTCACCCTTTGGCAAAACGTCATCAAATGTCTCCTGAGCTTCTTAGTTCTTTCCCCAGAGTCTTTTCCCAACCATTTCATTCTACTCCGCAAAACAAAGCCCTCAACTGACCGAAATCAACTTTCCTAGAAAACAGTTATGCAACCATTTCTTATCACTCAAGCACACTCATGGGGTGGGGGAGGGGAGGTAGCAGTGGTGGTATCCTACGCTTATCAAGGCATTCCTTCGTCAAAAATAGATCTCTCCAGGGGGCAAGGGGGAAGGAGGTGTGGACTACCAACAAAAAGGAGATTCCCTTTTGTGTCATCAGACCCAAGGCAAAAACCCCAGTCATTCCAACTCTTTTGTCTTTCTGCCACATTCAGTTACAAAATCTGGCCATCAAAAATCCTTAGTAGCCCTCAAAGTCACCTCTTCTTCTCTGTCTCATCTATCAGATTGTGGTATTCACGATGGAAATATCTTTAATTAATTCCCATGATCAAATACATCTGTGCTCTTTGGTCTAGCATACGGGGCTTTCGGACCAAATGTTAACGCAACTTCGTGTGCCCGACACACACTGAGGCCAAACAAACGGAAACATCGGAGTTTGGGGCAGAGAAAGGTTCACTACAGGGCCATGCAAGGAGACAGGTGGCTCATGCCCTAAAAGCCCCGGCACTGTTTTTTTTTTGTGGCCTCTCCCGTTGCAGAGCACAGGTTTCGGACGCGCAGGCTCAGCGGCCATGGCTCACGGGCCCAGCCTCTCCGCGGCATGTGGGATCCTCCCAGACCGGGGCATGAACCCACATCCCCTGCATCGGCAGGCGGACTCTCAACCACTGCGCCACCAGGGAAGCCCAGTCCCAGCACTCTTAAAAGCCAGGTGAAGGGTCGGGTGGTGTGTGATCAGCTTGTGCACCATTCTCTGATTGGCTGCCGGTGAGGTAGCCGGGCCGTGTCTCAGGGGTTAGCATCGTCAGTCCTTAGGCTCCAGAGGCCTGGGGGCTGTGTGCTCTGGTCAAGTAATTAACATCTTCCACTTGTTGGAGGTGTGGGAGTGTGGCGGGGTGTGTGTGTGTGGGGGGTGGGTGTGGGTGTGGGTGTGGGTGTTCATATCTGCAAAACCACTCAGGAAATGTGCATCACACACTATCATCTAGGTACTTCAGAGGGGAGCTCCAGCAGAGGATGCGGGCGAAGGCCTGCCTCCCGTCCTCCCCCAAGGCCCCATGGGGTCCTGCTCCATTACACAAACTCATCCACATTGCAGCTTTGTCTCCCACGCCTCTCCAGCCATAGGCGTTTTGTTTCCCCCAGGACTCTTTATTGCTGCACATACTCCTCTGTCTGCTAAGACCTCCCTTCCTCTGTCTACCTAGTGATGAGCTCCTATGCAGCCGTATGCCCGAAACCCAGTAACTCCTCTGAGAAGACTTCCCTGACTACCCTCCCTTCCCCTTGCCCTTATTCAACCCCTCAACCCAGACCCACACAGAATGACCTGCTTTCTCCTTTGTGCTCCCATAGCCTCCTACCTATCCCTCTACTGTAGCACTTACCTATATATAGTCTTCTTTAACCATTAAAGTCCTGGTTTCAATGCACTTTTTCTTTTATAGATTAAAGATATGAATGCTGTTTGATCTGTGGCACCTATTTTTTCCAGAGTATAGTTTCCCTTTGCAGGTCTGTGGTTTTTTGTTTGTTTGTTTTGGTTGATGGTTTTAAGGGACATACCAGATTTCTCAGTTAAAGTTACCAATAATTTTCCCATACAATTGTTTTTAAACATAAAATGTTTTCCCATCCAAATATTTGATAGATATTACATATAACTTTATCTAGGCTTTTGATTTTCTAACTTTAACTTAAAAAATTATTTATTTATTTTTGTGTGCGTTGGGTCTTTGTTGCTGCACGTGGGCTTTCTCTAGTTGCAGCGAGCAGGGGATACTCTTCGTTGCGGTGCGCGGGCTTCTCATTGCAGTGGCTTCTCTTGTTGTGGAGCACGGGCTCTAGGCGCACAGGCTTCAGTAGTTGTGGCTCACGGGCTCAGTTGCTCCGTGGCATGTGGGATCTTCCCAGACTAGGGATCGAACCCATGCCCCCTGCATTGGCAGGTGGATTCTTAACCACTGTGCCACCTGGGAAGTTCCCTACATTTAACTTTTTAATCCTTATGGTATTTATCTTGTGCACGATATGACACAAGATCTAATTACATATTTGCCTAAAAGCTAACCAACTGTCCTAAAATCATTTACTGAACAAAGTTTTTCTCCTATATTGCTTTTTATGGCTTTGTATCATATGTGAAGTTCTCATATCTGTTAGCAAGTGCTTTTGGACTATTTAATCAGTTGTGGGGTATTTTTTTTTTGAGACCGAAAAAAAAAAGCTCAGAGTGAGAGTACAGAATCTGCCTGGCTATTCAGGATGAATCGGAAACTATATTCATTCATTCATATTCATTCATTCATTCATTCATATAAGATGAACAGGAAACCATATTCCCTCCCAAGGGCACGTGCAGCTGTAAAGGGTCACAAAAACCATCTTCTCTGAGTGCCTACTGTTTTCTTACTCTTTGGAAAATCTTGTTCTCTGAAGCCAGAGACTATCAGAAAATTCGATTTTTGAGATTGTATCAGTAAGAATGAAACATCCCAATCTTGCATGGAGGTTCTAACTCACTCTGACACAGAGAAGCAGACTTGATTACAACGCAGGTGCAGAGCTTCAGCTAAGGTGTTTCTGAATGCGACATTTATCCACGGAAACAGGACCCGACCCTGAGTTCATTTTGCAGTCCAGAGCTCAGGCTGGCCCCCCTGCTCCCAACCCTGCTCTGCCTTGAGCCGATCAAAACTTCATCTCATGGTTTCTCTGGTGCCCGGTCTCCTGTTGGTGCCGGATTTCCACTGTTGGTGCCTGGTCTCCACTGTTACAATGAATCAGTCGTGGGGCTACAGGTTTTGTCCTTGATGGTCTTAGGTTACTGACTGCATTAGACACACTGTTCTCTTCGTGAGTTAGTGCCCTTAATTATTATAGTTTAATAATATGGGTTTTTTCATTGTTATCAGAAGGTTCTCAAACTTTTGGGGTTTTCAGACCCTCTTTTACACTCTTAAAAATCATTGAGAATTCCAAAGAGCTTTTGTTTGTGTTATATTCATCGATACATACCATATCAGAAAATTAAAACTAAGAAAATAAAAAATATTTGTTTGTATATTAATTTTAAAAACTAGGAAACACAGTACGTGTTAACATAAATATCAATAACATTTTTTATGAAAAATAATTATATTTTCAAAACCAAAGGAAATTTAGTAGGAGAAATGGCATTGTTTTAAATTCATGTTAATTCCTTTAATGTTTGGCATAACAGAAGACATTTCTGCTTCTGCATTCAATCTGTTGTGATGTCATATACTGTGCAACCACTGGGAAACTTCACTGTATATTTGTGAAAGAATGGGAGTGAAAAAGAGTGAAAAAAGTCTTAATATTGTTATGAAAGCAATTTCGATCCTGTGAACCCCTGGAAAGAGTTTCTAGGACCTTAGATACCCCCAGACCATAGTCTGAGGACCACTGGTCTTAGCTATTCTAGCTTGTAGTTTCTCAGATGAAGTTTAGAATGTTTTGTCTCTTAATTTGGGAGGCAGTAATTATGTATTTAAAATCTTGTCTTCTCACTGAAGGATATCCTATGTCTCTCCAATTATAAAATACTTTACAGATGATTTCTTGATAGTCTTGCATTTTCCTTTTCAGATCTCCCACCTTTCTCATTTTTTTATCTTTCCTAGTTATTTTATGTTCTTTGTTGCTATTGTGAATGGGATCCATTTTTCCCACTGTATTTTAATTGGTCATGGTTGGCCTCTTACAATTTTGTGGCCACTTGCTTACTCTTTATTAATTCTTATGTTAAATAATATATTTGGTATGATCTAGTTTTTAAAGAAAGAACTAGAAATTTTGAATCTGTTTATATAATGTTAGTATTGATACGATATTCTCAATACTCTGAGATATCATCACATATTAGATGAAATATATGATATTCTGAGAAAAACCCACTGTTCTAGATTTCAAAGATATTTTATGAGGAAAATATCATAAATATGCTGAATGCCCTTTTGGCATCTACTCAAATGATCGTGTTTTTTCCTTAAGACAGATGCATTGATTTAGATGACGCCTGTTCGGTCTTCTAGAATTCTTCCAATTTTGGGGCATCGCGAATGACAGACCCGTTTAGATTATTAACAGAATCAAATGCCATTTTGATTGTCGTTCTCACCTTTTGAAGGGGAGGAAGGCATAAGCATGCCCCAAATGTCCCTTAGGCTGTTCAGGGAACCTGGCCAGCACAGACCCGTCCGGTGAGCTCAGGCAGGGGACAGAGAGGACCAGCCAGAGGGTTGGTGATTTAACAGGCCTCCTCCCTAAGGCAGAAGTTCCTTCGCAGGCCGCTAACTGCGGGGGAGACCTCATTAGTCATTTTCCCTCTCAATTTCGGGGTCTGAGCCCGCTGGCCTCGAGATGACATCCTCGTGGCACGAGCCCCACGGAGTTTGGGGAAAGTTCTTGGGGGAAGACACCGCGCATCGCAAGGAGACTTCGCTTCAGGAAAGTGGGTCTATCCGAGGGGGCTCCAGGGACGCCGGGGTCCTCTCCCTTTCCCCCGGGCTCCAGGCCAGGGAGGCGCGGCCGAACGCCATGAAGCCCCTCGCAGCCTCGGCCGCCAGTCCCGGGCCCTGCGAGGAGCGTGGGGCCGACGGCGCGGCCGCTCCTCCCGGCGGTCCCGGGAGAAGGCGGCGCCCGCGGGCGGGACGAAGAACGTTCTTCCAGAGCCTGGCGAGGGGCCGCCCCCTCGAGCGCCCCGCCCCCGGCCGCCCCGCCCTGCACGCCGGAGGGGTAGCTAGAGACGCCGGCTTCCGGCCCAGGTAGGGGTCTGGGCCTCGGCGGCGAGGAGCGCCGGGCCTGGCGGAGTCGCTTCCCCGGCCACTGGGGGCGGGTGGGGCGAGCGCGGGGCTCCGAGCACCCCGCGTCCCCCCCGGGAAACCGGACCGGGAACGGGAGGGGGGCTCGTGGGGACCGCGCGCCTCGTCCAGACCGAGTTTCGGGAACCTGTGGCCCGCGCCGCGCCGGCTCAACCTGAGGGAACGCCTGTTCAGGGCTGATTTCTCTGGCAGCAGGTCGGTGGAGCTGGGGTCCCTGCCGCTCCAGACGCATCTCTAGAGTTTCCTTTTTAAGGAGAACGTGCAGACAGGAAAGAGCATTGTGATATTGAGAAGTAGAGAAATCCTCCCAGAAACGATGTCATCTCGACTTGCTCACCAACAGCCCTGTTCTGTAGTAGTTTCTATTTGCACCTTGCTAGAATTTTCCTACGAGGAATTAAAAAAAATTTAAATAATATTTTATTATTATTGGGATGATTGTTGGCTATAAGCCTTGAAATAGACATTGTAATGGCCCTAAAATTAAAAAAAAAGATTTTTGAGAAAATTTGAAAACCCAAAGAATCCTTATGGGTTTTGTTGTGTCTGGCGTTTTCTTGGTGATTGAATGGGTGCCCTTAAAGCCTCTTAATTTTTTTTGGTCATTCTCATTGGTCCGGTAACTTTAGAGTTATTTTATGCCTGCGCAGAATGTGAGGTGTTCCATGTTACTTGTGCAAATAATGCTAAACCTGAGGAATAAATTGTCGTTGAGCCATACTACCTACACGTTTCTAGGTTCAACTTCTAGATACTTTCCATGGATCCTTGATGCTTATCCTGTAACACCTTGACTTGTTTGTTGTGTGTTACAGGCCCAGGATCACAGCTGCAGTCTGGATACTTTATGTCATGATATCCGAACATTATTATGCATTCTTCTCAAGCTTTGCTAAAGGTAGGTGATAAAGTCGACAAGTTTTCTGGATTTGTCGGAGCCTAAGTGCCAAGTTTTGACAGATAAATGACGGTGCATGTTATTCATGCCATATTGATTTTTATGATATTATAAAAGATAATTGTTTTCAAATGGGGAAATTCAGAAATGTAGAAGATTTCAAAGATAACTTGTTCTTTATGAGTATATTGATGTGATGTCTAGACATGTGAAAAATTACTCTCATTTGTCTTAGTCCTTTTTTGTTATTATTGTTGGGAACCAAAAAAGCACAAAGTAAAAAATTCAATGTGGTGATCTTTAATACCAGACTATATCCATTTGGGGAGATTTTGGTGAGTCACATAAGGAGTAACACTGTTCTGCACTTCCTTGTTCAACTGTATCTTTACAGCTTATTTTTTTGTGTGCAAATATTCTTTGAAAAATAACTTTTATCTGTCAAGTCCAAACTATTTGAAAATCCATTAGTTGCTACTAATAGTGTGATAAACAGATATTTGAAAGTGCAAATATACTTTAGACTATATAGATGTAAAGTATGTACACTTTTGATGTAAGAATGTTTGATCATTTTAATAATTTCTGCAATGTCAGTGCTGTAAACTACTTCCTTTTTTTTTTTTTTAACCCAACAAATGAGGGTCTCTTCATCAGTTTTTTCCCTGGATTGATAATTTGAAAGATTGTATCTAACAAACTCCCTTTCCTTTGCATAGGAAACAAACTCAGTTATCCTTAGAGGGTAAACAGATTTCCATTAGACTTTCAAACTAATTCACAGAAGACCCCTTACCACTTTAAGGACACACAGGGAGTCAGGAACCTCAAGTTGGGAAGCATTACTCTTTAGAACTGAAATGATCTATCACTGAACAGCAAATTTCTTTTTTTAAAAAATAAGTTTATTTTATTTTTGGCTGCATTGGGTTTTTATTGCTGTGTGAGGGCTTTCTCTAGTTGCGGCACGCTGGCTTTTCATTGCGGTGGCTTCTCTTGCTGCAGAGCATGGGCTCTGAGCACGGGCTCAGTAGTTGTGGCGCACGGGCTTAGTTGCGACGCGGTATGTGGGATGTTCGCGGACCGGGGATCGAACCCGTGTCCCTTGCATTGGCAGGCGGATTCTTAACAACTGAGCCACCAGGGAAGTCCTCAAGTTTCTACCATGGACTTTGACCTGGTTTGTTTCTTGATTCTTCCATTTACCAGCATTATGACCTTAAAAACGCTCTAATCCTCAGTCTTCTTTTCTGAAAATGGGGGTTATAGTAATGCCTTTCTGAAAGGGTTTCTTATAAGTGTTAAAAGTTAAATGACATAATGCATGTAAAACTATAAGCCCAGTAGGTACCTGGCATCTGATAAACAGTCAGAAAAATGCTAGACATTGTTGTTATCTATTTTTCCTGATGTCCCAGGGTGATTACACCACGTGGATAGGTTCTTGTTTATTGGCCATTTTTAACAAAGAACACAAAACAAACCTCATGTAGAAGTCACAGGCTGATATAGGCATAAAGGCTGAATTTGGCTGAATTTGCTGTATTTATTTGGGTCAGCTTGGTACTTTAAAATAACTGACTACTTTACGACTATTTACCAATGGTTTGTAAAATTTACGTAAATTCCCAGAGTCCTCGCTTCTCCTGAAAAACAAGAGGACCAGGCAGGGTGGGGCTTGCAGCTGGCAGCCCTGCAGCCAGGATGTGGCCGCCCGCTTTGGATGGGGCACACACTTTCCACTTTACCACGATGCCCCTACTCCCTGCTTTTATTTCATCCAGGCGTGCTTCACTGATACAGTTTACCTCCTGTGTCCCTGCAGACATCTCAGTTTGTGATTCCTGACTCAGAAAATATCCCTTTCTAATTTGAACAGGTAATTGTGTGGCCAAAACTATAACCCAGCTTGCATCCTTGAAAAAGGAGGCGAGTCACCCTGTATTACAATTTACGAAGCATCGTTTCCTCATAAAACTCATTTGATACTTAGGTCAACTCTGAGAATTAGTTCAAGCATGCATTATTATTCCATTTTACAACTGTGGACACTGAAGTTTATAGGTTTGTACCAAAACTTAAAATCGTGTTTTGATGACTTAAAGTTTTTGGGGTTCTCACTAATGCCACTTTTTAAATAGGGGGAAATTTTCTAGGAAATGATAGCCTTTCTTTTGGTTCTAGTGTTTAAGCACGTACTTTTATCCCGGTAATTGCAGAATGAGAAAATGAGTGGTGGAAAGCAGAATACATGGCGAGAAGTACATAAGTAGACCTTGTTTCCCTTCTCTACAAAATGCTTTTAAGCAAATTGAAGGGAACAAAACATGGGTTATGGCTCATTCAAAGCAGACCATACATATAACTGGACAAGGTCTGTTTTAAACCAAACTTTATTGCCTGTGTTATTGGAAAGCTGGAAGGGATATGTGACTGATTTATCTGGTCTGTAGTTCAGCGAGACCAGAGATTTCTGTGAGCTTGTGTTTTAAAGTTCTGTGAAAAAGGAGATACTTGAAACTTGCTTGGTGATTCAGCCTGGTGTCTCTGGAAGGTGGTTTTACATGGCAAACTCACTTTTCTCTAGGCTGCTTTTAACCAGCAAGGCTTTATTGCTTTCATAATCATACCAGGAGAATAATCTACACAATAAATTAAAATCATGCACAGTTCATTTGTGGGCATAATAACTGATGATATGTGACCACGTCTGAGGGAAGTTCAGCCAGCCATGCACATGGTTGGGGAAGCATCTCGGCAAAGACTACAGGAGGTCCTGCAGCAGCAAAGAGTCTACAATGTTCTAAGACTTGTCAGAAGGCAGCTGAGGCTGTAGTCACTGTGAGTGGTGAAGAAGAACATAGGTTGAGTTTAGGGAGCTCAGAAAGGATCCAAAGGACATGGTAAGAATGTGGATTTTGAAGGATTTTTAGCGGGAAGATAATGTCATCCGGCTTCTGTGTTCAGATCCTTCTGGTTGCTGTCTGTGGAGAGAGACAAGTTCTGTAGCTGCCTTGCTGATGTTCCAGGATTTCTGTTTCATCACAGACAGGGGCTGCTTTTGACTCTAACTTAAACCATGTGTGATGCAGTTTAAACGGCTTGGCAGAAGCGCATGCATAACGGGAAGGATCTTCCAGTAATATTCTACAGAAAAAAGTGAGAATCGCAGTGTTAAAATATTGCTTAGTTTTGAATAGAGCCATTTGCTACTTAGTGTGTTTTCTGTCATGGGTGAATTGCATTTTCTTTGAGAAATGGCGTTCTCTGTCTATATTTTGGAAAAATTAACAATTAAGCTGATTAAAGTTTGTGTTATATGAGAAGAGAAAATGTGCTCATGTTCCCTTATGAAGCAATTATCCCTAAATTGGGTTTCTAGGCCCTTCTACTGATAAATTTGATCATTACCTCTAAAGTATTAAAAGACTTAGAGAGAGTGATTTTCTGGTATTTAAGAACTTAACGTACTCTCCTTAGTGATTATATGAGTTAGGAATTGAGAGTTAAGAGTTAGAGTATGAAGGCCCTTTAATGCAAACATTCCAAGAAAAATAACTTTTATTTTTCTGTTCTTTCCTTCTCTAATATTATTTCTAGGAAATTGTCCATTTAATCTGTTTTTAAGTTTCTTGATATAAAATTATATCCTTTTATGATCTTTTTAGTCTCTGCTGTAATTTGTTAGTCTTTCTTCCTTAGGACTGTCCATCTGTGCCTTTTCTCTTGTTTGGTTTTTTCTTGATCAGTCTTGATAGAGGCTTGTCTATTTTTAAAAAATTCTCTTTGAAGAACTATTATATTTATCAATCCTCTAATCTGTCTTATTCTTTTTCTGTAATGTCTTTCTTTAATTTCAACTCTTATCTTCCTTTTTTCTACACTTTTTGCTTTTATTTTGTAATTATATAATTTTTAGCTTTTCTTCCTTTGTAATAGAAAATTTGAGGCTATCTGTTTCCCTCTGTGTACTGTTTCAGCTGTATCCCATACATTTTCATGAGTAGTATTTTTATTATTATTCAGTTCTAAGTCTATTTTAAAATGGTCATTACATTTCCTCTTTGGCTCTTGACTTGCTCCTTTTAAAGTATCCGAGTGTATAGGTTTTTAAAAATGTATCTAATAGTTGTTGATTTCTTACTTAATTACATTGCAGTCATATGTGCTCAGGTAGAGTAGTCATTATTAGACACAGGATTTCATGTGTATTTAGGATATCCATTCAATTTTCTTTGTTAATTGTTTAAATTTTATTCATGCTTAAGAACTTTTTTCTCCACTTGATCCAAAAATCACTGGCAAGGTGTGTTAAAATCTCCCACTAAAATTGTGACTTTCTCCATTTTTCTTTGTATGTCTTTCAGTTCTTATTTTACGTATTTTGGGCCTCTGTTTTGAGCTTTTATATTTTCTTGGTGAATTAAGTCTTTGATTATTATGTAGTGATCCTCTTTACCTCAAATAAATATTTTTCCTTAGAGTACATTTTGTCTGATGTTAATCTAGCCACATCACTTTCTTTTGTTGAATATTTACATGGTACCATTATTTTATTTCCAGTCTATCTCTGTCTGTAGTTTATGTGAATCTCATGCAAACAGCCAGAAGCTACTGGTTTCTGTCTTTTGACTGGTGAGTTTGGTCCATTTACAATTCTTGTGATTACTGACATAATAATTCTTTCCACAAGACTATTTTATGCTTTCTATTTCTTCTGCTTTTTTTATGCTTCCTTTATTCTCTTTTCCTGAATTTTTTGATTGAATGAGTTTGTTAATATCACTTTTTCTCTTTTAATATTATGCATAGTATTTCGAGGGTCTAGTGTGTAAGTATTTGACATGTATATCTTAAAGTCTAAAGTTATTATTTCTAATTGCCTCTTTAACTATATGAGGAACTTAAGAACATTTTAAATTCTATCACTCTGCTTTTGATTATTATTGTTCATTTTTGTCTATTATTGTTTCTTACAGTCAGTGTTAGTTTAGATTTACACACATGTGTAACAATTTATTTACTGTTTTTGGCAATTGAGACCTTCCTTGTGAGACCATTATCATTCTTCAGAGACATCCTTTAGAAGTTCTCTTTCTCAGGGGTCACTGTCGTTAAACTCATTTTTTTTTTTTTTTGGTGAAAAATATCTTAAATCTGCCTTTGATCTTTAAGGATACTTTTGTTTGTTCTAGATTAACAGTTATTTTATTTCAGCATTTTGAATATTATACTACTGTTTTCTATTGAAATATCAGCAGTCACTCTAATTGTTTCCTTCTATATGTAATATATCTTTTCTATTTGGTTGGTTTTAAGAGCTTCTCATTGTCTTTGGTTTTCTGTAGTTTCATTGCAGTGTATCTAACTGTGGATTTTCAAAAAAAATTGACTGAGCTTCCTAAATTTGAGTGTTTATACCTTTCACCTGTTTGGGAAAACGTCCAGCCACTGTCTATTGCTTTTTCTCCATTCTCTGCTTCTCAGGCTGATTAGATGCCTGTTAGACTGAATCCGTCAGGAAAACAGAATTAATACCAAGTAGTTCGACAGAGGGAATTTAATCTGGTGCTATGGTCTGAATGTTTGTATCCTCCCCAAATTCATATTTTTAAATCCTAACCGCCAGGGTAATGGTGTTGGGTATGAGGCCTTTGGGAAGTGATTAGGTCCCAAGGGCAGAGCCTCATGAGTGGGATTAGCATTGTATAAAAGAGACCCCAGAGAGTGAGCTCCTCCCTTCCACCATGTGGGGTTACAGCAAAAAGAAAGGAAGAAAGTGAACGCACACCCAACACCACATCTACCAGCACCGTGATCTTGGACTTCCTAGCCTCTAGAACTGTGAGAAATAAATGTTTGTTGTTTCTAATCTACCCAGTTTATATTGTTTCTGCTAGAGCAACCTGAACAGACTAAGACATATGGGGGATTAGTTACAAATGCTTTAGGACAGGGGTCCCCAACCCCCAGGCTGCCCAGCAGGAGGTGAGCGACAGGCTAGTGAGCGAAGCTTTATCTGCCGCTCCCCATTGCTCCCCATTGCTCGCATTACCGCCTGAGCCATCCCCACCCCCATGGAAAAATTGTCTTCCATGAAACCGGTCCCTGGTGCAAAAAGGTTGGGGACCACTGTTTTAGGATATCTGAAAGCCAACTGGGACAATGAGGCAAACTAAAAGTTAGCAATAGCAAAAAACTGTTGTCATGCCTCAGGCTCTAGAGTTACAGCAAGGAGATTGTCTTACCAGAATTCAGAAGCTGAGGCCATCTAGAACCATGGCAAGTCTGCTCTACAGGAACAGGGACCGCTGGGGAGATACAGCCACTGATGAAGACACCACAAAACCCAGAGAAAGCAGAGGAGAAATATCCTCCTACCATCCAGTCTCCTGCCTGGCACTCTCACTGACAGCATCTAGCAGGGGAGGAAGCCAGTGGGACAAGGAGTTTGGGAAATACAGTTTTGAGATGTCAGCCCCCAAGATTCAGGACACGGAAGGTCATGCATGGATCTGAGAGCAAGCAGACCATTCTGGTCTCCCTTCCAAATCTTTCAATTTGGCTCTCCTGTTTTTCTTTACTTTGTTTCCCTATACTACATACGGAGTAATATTTTTATTGTGGTAAAATGTACATTACACAGTTTACCCTTTTAACCATTTTAAAATGTGCAGTTCTGTGGCTGTAAGTACATTCATGTTGTTGTACAACGATCACCACCATCCACCACCACAACTTCTTTTATCTTCCCAAACTGAGACTCTACCTGTTAAGTAATAATTCCCATTTCCCTTCCCTGATCTCCTAGCAACCACAATTGTACTTTCTGTCTGTGAATTTGACTATTCTGGGTACTATGTGTAAGTGGAATCATACAATATTTGACCTTTTGTGACAGGCTTTTCTTTTCACAACACAGAAGGCCTTCTAGGCTTTTCCATGTTGTAGCATGTGTCAGAATTCTCTTCCCTTTTAAGGCTGAATCACATTCTATTATATGTAATAAAACATTTTATTTATCCATTCATCCATTGACGGACATGCAGGCTGCTTCCACCTTTTAGCTGTTGTTAGTAATACTGATATGAACATGGATGCACAAATAACTCTTTGAGACCCTCCTTTCAATTATTTTGGATATATACCCAGAAGCAGAATTGCTGGATCATGTGGTAATTCAGTGTTTTTCTGAGGAAGCACCATGTCATTTTCCACAGCAGTTGCACTATTTTACATTCCCACCAGCAATCACAAGAGTTTCAATTTCTCCACACCCTGAACAACACTTGATTTTTGTTGTTCAATAATAGCCATTTTAATGGTTGTGAAGTAGTATCTCTTCATGGTTTTGATTTGCATTTTCCTAAGGATTAGTGATTCCATATGCTTATTGGCCATTTGTATATATCTTCTTTGGATGTCTGTTCAAGTCCTTTGCCCATTTTTAAAATTAGGTTATTTTGTTGTTGTATTGTAGGCATTGTTTATGTTCTGGTTATTAACCCTTTATCAGGTATATGACTTACAAATATTTTCTTCTACAAATATTTTCTTCTATCTTGTGGGTTGTCTGTTCACTCTGTTGATGGTGTTCTTTGAGGTACAAGAGTTTTAAATTTTTATGAAGTCTAATTTATCTATTTTTTCCTCTTACCTGTGCTTTGGTGTCAGATTCAAGAAATCACTGCCAAATTCAGTGTCATGTAGCTTTTCCCATATATTTTCTTCTAATTTTTATGGTTTTAGCTCTTATGTTTAGGTCTTTGACCTATTTTGTGTCAGTTTTTGCATGTGGTGTAACATGAGGATTCAACTTCATTCTTTTGCATGTGGATTTCCAATTTTCTCAACACAAATTGTTAAAAAGACTGTTATTTCCTCATTGAATGGTCTTGACAGTTTTGTTGAAAATTACTTGACCATATATGTGAGGTTTTATTTCTGGGCTCTCTGTTTGATTCCCTTGGTCTATGTGTTTGTCTTTGTGGCAGTAAAACACTATGAGTTGATTACTATAGCTTTGTAATAAGTTTTGAAAGCAGGAAGTGTGAGAGACTTTTAACTTTATTCTTCTTTTTCAGTATTGTTTGGGTTATTGGAAGTCCTTTGAGATTCCATCCGATTTTGGGATGGATTTTTTTTCTATTTATGCAAAAAAATCTCATTGGGATCTTGATAGGGAGTGCATTGAATCTACAGATTGCTTTGGGCAGTACACATAGACATCTTAACAATATCATCTTGCAATACGTGAGCATGACATGTCTTTCCACTTCTTTGTGTCTTCTTTAATTTCTTTCAGCATTGTTTTGTAGTTTTCACTCTACAAGTCTCTCACCCTTCTTGGTTAAATTTATTCCTAAGTATTTTTTTTGGTGTTATTATAAATAGAATCACTTTCTTAATTTCTCTTTTGGGTTCATTGTTAAGTGTATAGAAATTCAACTGATCTTTGCCTGTTGATTTTGCATCCCATAACTTTCCTGAATTCATGTATTAGTTCTAACAGCCTTTGTGGATTCTTTAGGGTTTTCTACGTATAAGATCAAGTCACATGTGAATAGAGATAATTTTATTCTTCCCTTCCAATTTAGATGCCTTTTATTTCTTTTTAATAAATTTATTTATATTTTATTTTTGGCTGTGTTGGGTCTTTGTTGCTGTGCATGGGCTTTCTCTAGTTGTGGTGAGTGGGGGCTACTCTTTGCTGCGGTGTGTGGACTTCTTATTGCGGTGGCTTCTCTTGTTGCTGAGCATGGGCTCTAGGCGCGCGGGCTTCAGTAGTTGTGGCACGTGGGCTCTAGAGCACAGGCTCAGTAGTTGCGGAGCATGGGCTCTAGGCACGTGTGGGCTTCAGTAGTTGTGGCACATGGGCTCAGTAGTTGTGGCTCATGGGCTCTAGAGCACAGGCTCAGTAATTGTGGTGCACGGTCTTAGTTCTCTGCGGCATGTGGGATCATCCCGGACCAGGTCTCTAACCCGTGTCCCCTGTGTTGGCAGGCAGATTCTTAACCATTGCACCACCAGGGAAGTCCCATATTTCTTTTTCTTGATTGCTTGCTCTGGCCAGGACTTCCAGTACTATGTTGGATAGAAATGGCAAAAGTAGGCATCCTTACCTGGATGATACTTACAGAGTATCTCCTGTGTGCCAGTCGTGGTTTTAGAGTCTTTGGGATACATCAGTGAACAACCTGGATAAAATTTCAGCCCTCGTGGGGCTTACGTTCTAGTAGCATAGAAAAAATAATAAATAAAACATAATAAACAGGAAATAATATAATGTGCAAAGAGGTAATGTGTTATGAAAATAGAGCAGGGTAGGGGGGACCAAGAGTTGGGAGGCAGGATGGAGTGGAGGACAGCAGGTTGAGATTTTAAATAGTTTGGTTAGGGTAGGTCTTATTGAAAGGTGATGGCTGATGTAAGACTTGGAGGAAGTAAGTCATGTGGCTTCCTGGAGAATGAGCATTCTGGACAGAGGGAAGAGAGAGCCCAATGAGAGATCATCCTGTGTATGCTGTGTATTAGAATGAGCCTGCAGGCAGTTTGATTATTTTAGTAAAGAAGAATTAAGTGCAGGTTTACAAAAGCAGTCAGAATAATTGTTGAGATGAGTGTTAAGATCCTGAAGTAAGATACATTTTTGTTGTATTATGGTCTTTTTTTCTATCATGAGAAAAACCTCAGTAGCTCAATATATAATAAATCAACTAAAAAAGGTGATTTTTCATTTTAAAATGTAGCTTTGTAAGTACCTTTTCAGAGTTATGGTAAATACATAGATCAAAATACAGTATATATATATATATATGTCAAAAGTAATTCTTTAGATTACATGATCATATGATTAAGAACAATTATATGTTTTAGTTTTATGAAGTAGAGAATTATTTTTTTTTATTCTTTGGGTGCTGAAGACTAGAAAAAATATAAACATTGCTATGTTGAATGCAATTTACTATAATCATTAAATAGTTGTTTACTAACTGTGACATTTTATTTTATTCTTAAAGAATAAACAACTGTGTATTTGAAAAATATAGTTTAGGAGTCATGAGGCTTGTTTCTATTCTAATTCTTGAAAGTCTTTACTGTTTAATTCTGAGGAAGTCTTTTTAGTGTTCTTTTGCCTAAAAGTTTTGTTTGTTTTAAATGGGACTTAATTAAGTGTATTCAGTTTCCAAAATGCCTATGCATTTGTCATTTTGTGATTATTGTTTTGTAATGTAGCAATGTACTGCTTTAAATATTTGTCTTATTATGAACTGCTAAAGAGGAAATTCTATTTTAGATAAACTCCTGTTCTTATTTAATGTCCAGCTCTAGTACTGCTAATTTCTATATCTTTTCATGATACTTCAGAATTAATTGCTTCTTCACCTGGGCGGCCATAGCACTTTATGCCTATTTCTATTACCTATCACTTTTCATAATATAGTTACATATTTATTTATCTATCCACAAGTTACCTATCTTCGTATCCCCAAAACTCTAAAATACTTTGCACATATTTGGTGTTCAGTTGTTTTTAACTGAATTCATATGCCTGTATATTTAAAGACCAACAGTTAATCCCTAATATTAAAACAGCAGAAATTAAAAGTGTTCAATAACATTGCCACTGAAAAGGCAATATTCCATAAAATGAATGGTTTTCCTGGTTGAAAACTCCTACTTCAGGCATTTAATAAGATTTAATTTGGTCTTTTGGTCTAAATTTTACCTCATATGGATGGCATAAATGCTTATTTGCATGACTCAGGTAAATAGATGTAAAAAATTATCTTGTGACTGATTATGAAATCACTAAAGTGGATGATTATTACTGA
Organism: Mesoplodon mirus; assembly: GCF_964341445.2. Taxonomy (NCBI): domain Eukaryota; kingdom Metazoa; phylum Chordata; class Mammalia; order Artiodactyla; family Ziphiidae; genus Mesoplodon; species Mesoplodon mirus. The sequence continues at coordinate 10,482,804 of NC_138979.1, read as the reverse complement.
TTACCTCCTACTTGTTTCTTTGCATTTCGGATCAAAAGCACAAATTTCTTAAGGATTAGGTGTTGTAAGAACTATTCATAAGTGTGTTTTTATGTAGTGGTGTAATTTTCAGTAGACATTCATAGCCATTTACTGGATGATGTCCCCTTAAATATAATGAATCAGAATATGATCCTTATTTTGTTTAGATTTTCACATTCTTTTCAGCTCCTCCTAATCCTTATTTCTCTCTCCCATTTAAAAACTTTTTTGGAAGAACCATATTGATTCACTTATTCAACAGCTATGTATTTAACATCTACTATATGCCAGGCACAGAGTGAGGCATTGTAAGATTTGTAAGTGAACAAGAGAGATAAGGTCTCAGTTCTCAGAATTAACAGATAAACAAATAAACATTTACCCATTTAGCGAGCATTTACTAATTGTCTGCAATGTGTTAGGCATCATTCTGGGAATGATTTTTAGTGGATATTTTTATATTTTATAGTATAAAAGTATAGTATAGTATATAGTATATATAGTATAGTATAGGATATTTTTATATTTTTAGTGGATACAGCGCTAAAAATAACAAAGTCTGTACCCTCTGTAGCGTACATTTTGATGGAGGAATAAAATATACAGGGAAGACATTTCTAAAAATGTTATATTTGAGCTGAGATATGATGGATGAGATGGAACAGAAGAAAAAGACTGAGGCCAAACAGCAGTTACTGATGATAAATAGAAAGAACTCCTCGTGTTTGATGCACGTTGGTTTGTAGTTTCTGAGATAAGATTATTAATGCTTCCATTTTGTTACTTAATTATTAAATGAGGGCATCAGTTGGGAAGTTTTGTGGGAGGTGATGGACAGCAAAGAGGGAACAATTTGAGGAGAGAGAAATTTGAGGACAGAGATCACTGTGAAATAGTTAATCACCCCTAGAGAGAAGAGGATATACAAACCAGGGAAGTGCAGTAGAATTGCTGGGCAGCAGTATTGAGGGTCTACTTGGAAGTTTTTTATCCTGAATTTAAAGTGAAACGATACAGCCTAGTTGTGTGGTTTTCTCTAGCTACAGGCACAGGTGTGAAGAAGATGCAGAGTTTAACCAGAGTTGGTTTCTTAACCCCAGGAGACTGGTGGTGGAGAAAGAGAAGAACAAGAGTGCTGAGGGCATTTGCAAGGAAGTTATAATAATTCAAGCTGTAGAATTTATGCTGGGGAAGGAGAAAATGAAGAGGGAATGAAGACTGAAGAGATCTGATGGATATAAAGAAAGCGAGGAATCAATGGATTGGTGGATTAAATGGGGTTGAAAGTTGTGGTCAGACAAGTGAATTTCACGGGCTAATATTAGTATGTAATATTAACACACTTATTAATAGATGTGTTTCTATGTATATGCATACACATACAAGCACAACTGCATCAACTTTTTTTTTTGCATCAACGTTTTAACATCGAAAAGAGGGAGGTTTTGCACAGATAATTGAAAAATTCTGAGGACCGCTACAAGTTCTTGTTTCTCTTTCTGTTCCTTTTTTTCTTCCTTTGTAATTTTATAGAAATGGTTGAATGTAATATAAGGGGAACATGAAAGGCTAAAAGCTTTTCTTGGAAGATCTTATCTTAGGTTATGTATAAAATCTCTTTAAAAATCACTTGACCTTATTGGCCATATTCTCCTAATTATTTCAGCACTGTGCCAGGTGCTGGGCATACAGTAATATCAGGTCAAGGTGGGTTCAGAGTGGCCTTGGAGTGCAGAGGTGGGCACGCAACCCAGATGGGGTGGAGAGTGGTCACATTTGGAGGGAATGACATCAAAGCTAACATCTGAAAAGATAAGTAGTAGCAAAGAAACCACAGAAGTGGGAGGGAATAGTGTATATGAAGATCCTCAAGCAAGAAAGAAATGACCTGAGGGATCCCAAGTGGCTGGTTTGTAGTGTCTGAGGGAAGAGGTGTTGAGACATGAGGCTAGGAAATTAAGCAAGGGCCTTATTTTAAAGGACCTGGTAGTTTATGTGAAAGAAATTTCATCCTAAAAGCAGTGGGGGACTGATCATTGGGTTTTATTTACATAGACCAGTGATATAAAACACAATCATTTTAAAGTGTGGGATTTGCTTTGATGGAGAGGTTGAATTTTATCATCTCTAAGGTTCATTCTAAAATTCTTTGATTCATGAGTATAAAGCAGTAAATCAAAATGATTTAAATATGTGCCTCTTATTTTAATCTGAAAGTAATTAGTAGCAATTAAAGTGGAACTGTATTAAACATAGAAAGCCCTGCTTACAAAGCATTATTAAACTCATATTCGTCTGTTTGCAAAAAAGAATTGAAATTTTTCCATGACTCTCAGTACATTTGGTTACTGCTGTGTATTTTCCATATCAGTGAAAATATTAGATAATTTCCCATGAGTTTATATGTGCCATTTAATATCACCAGTCAAATGTAGATGAAACTCTGTGCTTTTTCTCTCCAGTGATTTAAACTTTTAAGATGCTTCCATTAATTGGAAAAACAATCATCTTTGATAACTTTCCCGATCCTTCTGATACATGGGAAATCACTGAAACAATCGGCAAAGGAACTTATGGAAAAGTTTTTAAAGTGTTGAATAAGAAAAATGGCCAAAAAGCAGCAGTCAAAATTCTGGATCCGATTCATGTAAGTCACATTGTTTTTTTTTTTTTTTCCTGCTAATTAACTTTTTAAAAAAATACCTATTAAACAGTTAAAAAGTCTCTAGGTATCTTATCTTGATTTATTTATCACAATGTCAGTTACAATTTGAAGAAAATGTTTAAAAAAAAGTCTACTTGTTAGAGGTTCCTTGTTTATATGCTTAACATATATAATAAGGTACAATAAATACTTGATACATGAATAACTATGTAATGCAAATAAGTATATAAATAATACAACTCTCAACAGCTCGACAGTTGATTTAATATTATTTTAGATTTCAAAGTGTTGTCAGAAAACAGATTTATGGGTCTAGAAGTAATCCTAAAATGTCGTCTGTACCAGATCTCCTTTTCTTCCTGTGTTTATTTAGACTTCAGGCAGAATTCCTCTTATTCCAAACCAGAAATATTTTTTAAATTAAATTTCATTCAGAAAAGGGAAGTTAATTTTCAGGTTTACTTAAGTGTTTCCAGAGCAGAAATGATGTTTCTTTATAACCAGGGTGAGGTTCCTTGTGAAAAATTGAATGTCATGATCAGTCCACATGGCCTCTTTTTCAGCAGTGCCCCAATGGGCTCCTCCTTTGCTTTTTTGGGGAAATCCTGTTGTGATGAGGGAAACTCATCTTTCTTTGCCTTTAAGAGCATGAGGAGATGGATGAGATTCTTCTTTCTGGGAGTGAGAGCTGGACATTTGGGAGCCTTTTCAGCTACTGGGACATACGTAGCTCTCGCCTAGCACCTGGGGGAGCCAGAATGAGCTCAGTGATCCCATAATCCCCAAACCTCTACTGAGAGCAACTTCTCAAATTACTCAGCTCTTGCACACGTGATGGGAGTGCCCTGTGATGGAAATGACGTGATATGTGTGCGGAGGGCATCAGAGTCCTTGTCACCACTCTTACGCCCATAAACTGTAGGACCCTGCAAAAGGTCTGCCCCTGGGCCTCTGTTCACCTTCGTGTTGCTCGCTCTTTTTTTTTTTTTTTTTTGCGGTACGCAGGCCTCTCACTGTTGTGGCCTCTCCCGTTGCGGAGCACAGGCTCCAGACGCGCAGGCCTAGCGGCCATGGCTCACGGGCCCAGCCGCTCCGCGGCATGTGGGATCTTCCCAGACTGGGGCACGAACCTGTGTCCCCTGCATCGGCAGGCGAACTCTCAACCACTGCGCCCCCAGGGAAGCCCCGCTCTTTCTGTTTTGATAGTTTATTTCTACTAAGTCCATAATAACTACATAGTTTCATATATCTTTGAGCAGAGGAGAGGGAAGGTGGGGTTTCTTTTCAAGTAGTAAATTAGATACCCTGGAGGGAAAAAAATGAATAGCACTGTGACCAGGCTTCACTGATGCTGCATGTCTTCATGTTCCCCTGTTGGAAAGTTCTTACCATTCAAACTGAGGGAAGAGAGACACAAATTAGGCTGTACCAAAGTACCTGTACCTCTGGTCTTTGCAATTATGGGTCTGTCCTCTGGTCTTCACTGTTAAGGGTTGGGGCCCATGGTGGCGAGAGAATGGGCTCCAGACTGATCCCAATGTATCGACCCATAATCAGTGTCTCTCTCCCATTCCTCTGCTTCTTTATGGACAAGAACAAGTGGCTTGTTAATACCTGTAGCCGTTATTCTTTTATAAGTTACTCGTGTTTGGTGTACTGCTAACCTTATAAATCATGTCTTGTTCTGTTGCTTAAATGAAACGTGTAGATTCGTAACTACAGTATGAAACGTGTTCTTTTGCTGCTGTTATTGATGTCATGGTACCTGTGTATCTCCCTAAGAATTCTTTATTTACTCTCATTCGTCATGCCACAAGTCAAATAAAAAAGATTTATAACCAGAAGATTACAATCTTAATAAAATACATTTAAATGCACCCAGGCATTTTGCAGAGTGGCTTTTTTTTTTATTAAAAGGGTCTTACTGTTATGGATTTTGAACTAATAATCTTCTCTCCAAGGTAGGGAGGAAATGAGCAATACTAGAAGGCAGTAGACTAGTCCTGGATCTCACACAAACCAGCTCTTGTGACTCTGACTCCCCTGAGCTTTAGTTTCTTCCTCTCAAATTAGAGCTCTGGTCTAAAATTCTTTCCAGCTCTCTGATTCCATGATTCTGTCTTAAAACAGTGTAGACATTAAATGTTACCATAAAATATTAGAAGTCTTTTTCTTATTTATGACTCTGTGAGTTGTTTCATGTATATGTGATTTTCCTAGATACATGACTAAGTACCTAGTCATGTTTGCACTTTTACTGATGGGGGAACGACCTATTCTACTTCTGGTGAATGGGCCTTTAGCTAACTAAAGGCTGTATGCCACCTTATGTAACTTAACTCTTTCACTTTGTCGGAAAGGTAGGAGTTCATTGCATGTATGACTAGTTTTTGATAGCCTTCGAATATCCTGTACTTTAAAGAAACAAAATGAACCAGCTATAAGTTTTCATTTCAAATAAATGGCTTTGCCATCGAAATAAAGTTAACGCTACAAAGAAAGGAAAATCATCTGAGGTAGTTCTCCATATACGTTTCTTTCTCATTGCACACAAAAATAGCCTTTTATTTATTCCTTTTCAATGAAATAAGCGTAATTAGAGACATATTTGATTAGCAGGAAAATCACAATCTCTCCCCTTAAGCAGTGTGATGAGAAGTTTCAATACATAGTACTGAGTACAGTAAAAACTATTCTGACCTTGCTCTGACAAAATAAAATTCGACCTTTGGTAGTCTAATTGTTTCTTTGACTTCATTCATGTTTTTCTCACCGTTCTCTCCCCGTGACTTTTTGAAACTAGGATATTGATGAAGAGATTGAAGCAGAGTACAACATCTTAAAAGCACTGTCTGACCACCCTAATGTGGTCAGATTCTATGGCATGTACTTTAAGAAGGATAAAATAAATGGAGATAAGCTGTGGCTGGTTCTTGAGGTGAGTGTTTCAACATTATTTTACATGTGGAAATTTGCAGTGTGGTCTTTTTTTAAAAAATAAATTTAATTAATTAATTTATTTTTGGCTGCGTTGGATCTTCGCTGCTGCACGCAGGCTTTCTCTAGTTACAGCGAGTGGGGGCTGCTCTTTGTTGCGGCGTGTGAGAGTCTCATTCCGGTGGCTTCTCTTGTTGTGGAGCACGGGCTCTAGGCCCACGGGCTCTAGGTGCACAGGCTCAGTAGCTGTGGCATGTGGGCTTAGTAGTTGTGGCTTGCGGGCTCTAGAGTGCAGGCTCAGTAGTTGTGGCGCTCGGGCTTAGCTGCTCCACGGGATGTGGGATCTTCCCGGACCAGGGCTCGGACACCCCTGCATTGGCAGGCAGATTCTTAACCACTGCACGACCAGGGAAACCTCTGCACCACCAGGGAAACCTCTGCAGTGTGGTCTTGGAATGACTTAGTGTTTCTGTAACATTGACCTTATAAAACAGTTCTAATATGTTCCTGGCTGGTCACATCCTTTGTAGAATGTTATGCCCAGTTCTGGTCTTGCCATCTTTAGAAACATGGGGAAATGAAAGAAAATTAATTAAAGATTAAAAGAAAATGTTTCACGACTTCCCTGGCGGTCCAGTGGTTAAGACTCCACCCTTCCACTGTAGGGGGCATGGGTCAGATACCTAGTGGGGGAACTAAGATCCCACATGCTGTGCAGACAAAAAAAAAAAAACCAACAATAAAAGAAAATGTTTCCACAATAAAAGACTAAAGCAACCAGGATTATTTTTCTTTCAGAAGAACATGTTATAAAGGGACTTCATTATAATTTTTATTTATTCATCCATATTTTGTTCAACATAACACGTGACAGAGGCTCAGTGCCAGGTGCTATTATATGAGAGAAAATTAATGTACCTGAGGCTTCATTAGACAAAAATGGCGAGCTGCTAATTTCTTCTTCTGGCTTCACTGAATACTAATGACATAAACTACAGAACCAGGTACGGTGGGTCCTCCATATCTGTGGGTTCCACGTAGTTGGATTCAAACAGCGTGATCCGTGGATATGGAGGGTCAACTGTATTTACATTTATGGGGAAAAACCTTACTAGAAATGGTGTTGAATATTGAATAACTTGCCAAAGGGAAATTATAGAGTCTGCCTTTTCAATTTCTGAGGATAGGTTGGGACAATTCTCTCTAATGCAGGAGTACTGGAAGGTGCCCCACTAAGGTAACTGCCAGTCCTAGAAGACTGTAAGAATGTGTTTCTTCTGATTTTCATTGAATATTTTTATTCAAATTGAAGTAATCATTAATTCCAATAAAATTTATAAAAATTTTTAAAAGCTGCTCTTGTCAAACTCAGGGCTAGTAAAACCTTTATTTGATCACCTTAACAGCATCTATTTATTGTAATTCACATTATTTTATTTTATTTTATTTATTTATTTTTTTGTGGTACGTGGGCCTCTCACTGTTGTGGCCTCTCCCGTTGCGGAGCACAGGCTCCGGACGCGCAGGCTCAGCGGCCATGGCTCACGGGCCCAGCCGCTCCGCGGCATGTGGGATCTTCCCGGACCGGGGCACGAACCTGCGTCCCCTGCATCGGCAGGCGGACTCTCAACCACTGCGCCACCAGGGAAGCCCTATTTTATTTTTTTAATTGAAGTATAGTTGATTTAGAATGTTAGTTTATGGAGTAAAGCAAAGTGATTCAGTCATATATCTACCTATCTATCTGTCTATCTATAGATAGACAGATAGATATACTCTTTCTCATATTCTTTTCCATATGGTTTATTGCAGGATATTGAATATAGTTTACTGTGCTGTGCAGTAGGACCTTGTTGTTTATCCATTCTCTATATACTAGTTTGCATCTGCTCATCCCAAATTCCCAATCCATCCCTCCCCTGCAACCCCCTTCCCCTTGACAACCACAAGTTTGTTCTCTGTGTCTTGTATTCACATTATTTCATTAACATTTGATTATTCTGTTTCTTTTTTGGAATGTGCCATTGATTTTCCTGCACAATAATCATTTATAAATTATATTGTCTCCATACTTTATATTTTTTCTATTATGGTTTTTAAACTAATCTACAAGTAGTGATCATTGTAGACAATACTTGAAACTATAAAAAGAACCACTCTTACCTCTGAACATATTTCCTTCATCTTTTTTTTGTATGTTTAAAATGATTGACAATATTATTTATGAAATTAGCGTATTTTTCCAGTTAATATAATTTCAGATAGACTTAATCATTTTTATCTTGTTAAAAATAAATACATTCACTTGATTAATAAAAAGCACGTAGAACCAGAGGGCTTATAATACAGAACAATATTAGTGTAGATCCAGGTTAGTGGTGCCACCCTCTCCTGAGCAGGTAGGTCTGTGCTTTTGCTGTGTTGATTGCTGTACCTGGAAGTAGATGGCCGAACTTCTCTACTCTTTCATTTCCTAATCCGTATTCCGAATTTTGGCACGATTATTAATTGCACCTCTGGAACCCTATGCCCTCCTGCTCCATTCTGGAGGTCTGCCAGGTATCTGACCTCTGATATCTCTCTGCTGCTCACCTGGGTGGAATCCACCATTTCTGGATCCCTTGGCCTCCTCTTTCCCAGGTTACTTCTCTGTTTCGCACGTCATGTAGTTACGTGCCTTGCTCCCGTTATCCACGCTACTGATGTCACCAGATCTTGAGTCCGTTCAGTTCAGTTTTTCTAAGGAACAAAACCCCCATCTGTGTGTGTGTGTGTGTGTGGTGCTCAGGCAGGCCCCTGGATGTTGATATTTTGTATGTGGGGTAAGAGGGTGTCAAGCCTTGATGAGAGACCTCCAAAGGATCCCTTTTTTCTGCCCCTCCCCTCCCACCTCCTCCACTTTCACTCTTACCTTGCCCTGTCTGGGTTAATCTGCTCAGGTGACCTCAAAATAGCCCTCAGCTAGCACTTCAGTTTGTGGCTTCCTCTGCATTGCTCAGTTACCACTCAGTCATCTGCATGCCATGTTGAAAAATTTTGTTGCAATCTCTTCTTCACTCCTCTCCCTTTTTGTTCTTTTTTCTCTTGTGGTTTTATACTTCTTTATTCCTTTACTAGCATTTTAATGGAGATTCACATGTGAGAGGAAATAAATGTATATGTTTAATCTGCCACCTTTAAATGAACCAGAGTCTTTCAAAATTGTAAAATAGAATTTTCAAGAACCTTCTCAGAATCTGAAACTGTGCATTATTTTATAGAAGTTTAAAAAAATTTTAAATAACCAGTTGTGTTCTTCAAAGGTAGGCAGTTTATTATGATTTCAGAATTATTTTGTATTTCTCAGTTTAGTTCAAGATAGCTTTATAGTTTTAGTTAAATCACTAAATTTGTTTGCATTAAAACAAAGCAAAACTTTTACTCATCTCAACATAATTACCTAAGTAATAGAATATAAATTATGAACTTAAACCATTTTGCCTTAAATTAATGGTGAATTGTAAAGAATTTACTTCATACTTGTGTTTGTGTATGTGAGATGCAATGCTCTGCAAATCCTTAATGCAGTCTTGAATAAAATTTTGTATATTTATATCCTTCAGAACATTTTCAGTAATGCATCTTTAATTTTTTTCCATGTTGAATCATTGGAAAATTAGCATTTGAAGATACAGGTGTTCTGCCTAATGTAGGCCTAAATGGGCAAGGACACAAGGTACAGATCTTTGCCCAGAGTTTAAAAATATTGAATGAGATCAGTCACTGTCTTTTATGCCTAACATTCGTATTCTAATTATATTGTCATTTCTCAGTATAATCACTTGGAGTTAGGTGTGAGTTGGAGACTCCTGATCATAGTTAAATGTTCTTTTGAGAGAGCAGAAAAGATTGATTAAAATGCTTTTGGAACATCAGGTACAAGCAAAGTGGCTTCCTGATATAATGAATCAGCAGAGACTTAACAGCTTCTTTGAACTTTGTCCTTATATTTTATTATCAGATGGAGGTATAGGAAATATCCCTAAAAGGCTTGAGAAAAAAGAATAAATGGTAGTTTATTAAAATAGTATTTCAGGAATCTGACCTATTTGCACTTACAAAGTGGGGGAAAAACATAGAGAAAGCAAGAGTTGGCAAACTGTATGTAAGGTAATTGATTTGCATATGCAAATTAGACTAATTATATATACACATAAGTGGCTAGATGTACAATTACCTGATTTATAAACATGAATGGTGCAGGTGCTGCTTTAGGGGCACTTTCAGGAAAATTGGCTTGTGGCATAAATACTTTATTCTACAAAATGACTACTAATTATACCTCTTATCATAATAAAGCCCCAATAAATTATTCTGCATGAGGGTACCAAAAGGATGGCCAAAGAGGGGCTGTGGTGTTACCCAGAGAGTCGTGCTAACAATCTAGGCTTCTGATGTGAATCTACATAAAGAAGGTGTGTCCTGGAGGGGCTGAGCCATCAGTAGTATCCCTTGTTATCAGCCTGGCATGTGCAGGGGGGCCGTACCAGCTTAGACAAACTCCTGCCCAGAGATTTTTCATCTTGAAAAATCATTTTATTTATATTTCGATCCAGAACTGAAATTCTAAGAAGGGGAATACTTGCTCAGATTTTACTGGGTAGTCTGTTTTTTCTGTTATTTAGTTGTGATTTTTGAATTATTGCTTTCACTTTGATACAATTTTTCTTCTTCCTGTTTTTTTCTTTCATTTTGTTACACTGTAAATTTTTGAGCATTAATGATATACAGGCCTCTGTTTAGGAATTATTTCCTTCTACATTCTCTGTATATTCATTTTCAGAACATACAGAAGCGCACTAGTTGCTAGCTCTCTGAAATTCCAGTTACACATTTGTAATGAAACTACCTAAGAGAAGGGGTAGAAAGTTTTCTTTTGTGGGAACTGATTTTTTTGCGAAATGTCTATGGGAATTTTTCTTGTTACTTAGTATTCTAGGTTTTCCTAATGATGTCAGCATAAACGGAGAACTGATGTATTTTTTTTTTTACTTATGCTTCATTTTGAAATACCAGACTTATATTAATTTTTGCTTATTGCTATCATATCTCTTGACTGACCTGCTTTGTAAAATGTACATACCTCTTTTGCTTAGTGTTTCCGTTAATTCCTGGCATCTCCTGTGGAGGATCAGGGGCTGGATGTAGGCGGGGCTCGGGGGAGGTCGCTAGGTTTCTGCATCTGATTATCACTAAACTGGGAGACTAAAAAACAGAGTCAAAATTGAGTTAAATCAGTCTGGTATTAAGCACTTGCTACTGATGAGCTCGAAGGGCAAAATTGTAATTTACCCTTTCTTGGTTGGATGGACAGCAACACCTTAAGTACTTGAGGAATACAGTCTTCTGTCTCAGAGTCTATTTGTCTAGTATGTCCTCAGCCATAGTGGCTGTGAAAAGATGGCCTCTGTCATTGTGTGTGTCTGTGTGTGTGTGCGTGCATGCATAAGTGTCTAGGACTAAAGTTTATTCATCCAGTCATTTATTAATTCCATAAATATTATCTGTTACTTTGGGCCAGGCATTTTGGTAGGGTCTGGGCATTCAGTGGAGAACAAGACAAACTCTAATCCTGGGGCTTAGAGTCTAATGGTGCAGAAAGACGATTTAAAACTAAATAGGCAAATTAAATAATTACATATTATTATTGATACTATGAAGAATATAAATGGGGTGCTAATAAAGAATGAAAAAGAAGATCTTTTAAGAAAAGAAAGGTGAAAGAAGGCCTAGCTGAGTAGGTAACATTTTAAGCCTCCACCTGAAAAAAAAAAAAAGCAGGACACTTCTGGTACATTTGTTCTTTAATATATACTCCAGATACTCTGATAAGACTCATCCCCATCTCAAACCCACTGAAGCAGAAACCCAAGAATGAGTTTTAGGAAACTAGTTTTTTTTTTTTTTTTTTTTTTTTTTTTGCAGTACGCGGGCCTCTCACTGTTGTGGCCTCTCCCATTGCGGAGCACAGGCTCCGGACGCGCAGGCTCAGCAGCCATGGCTCACGGGCCCAGCCGTGCCGTGGCATGTGGGATCTTCCCGGACCGGGACATGAACCCGTGTCCCCTGCATCGGCAGGCAGACTCTCAACCACTGCACCACCAGGGAAGCCCGGAAACTAGTTTTTTAAACAAGTACTAAGGTGATTCTTATCAAAGGAAAGTTTGGAAAACACTGCCAGAGCTTCTCAAATTTCAGCATGCATAGAAATAATCTGGGACTTCTGCTTCTGGCCATGACAGTAACTTGCATCATTGCGTGGTTGTACCATAAATAACTAGAAAACTGCATAAAGTATATTTTTAAAAACACAACAATTTTCAAACACTGGGAAAGAGACAGCTTAAGACTATGACATTGAGAAAAGGAAATAAACAAGAGGAACACTACAATTATCTCATCTTTAATCTTGGAGGCAGTTTCCAGACCACGGGCCTAAGGAGGACATTCCCAAGGAGATCACAGCTATCTTGCTGAACTGAAAATCTTGGGGAGGCAGAAGTGGCTGTAATTTTCAAAGAAGGGAGAGTTAAGCAGGAAAAACGCTCCAGAAATCTGCATAGGGATTCCCTTGAGTCTTTAACTGAAACCAAGCTGGAAATATATAGGGCAAGATTTCAGGCAGTTGGGCAAAGAACAATTACGAGGGTAAGAATTACTGAAAAGCAGTAATCTGAACAACTGCTGGAGTTTGTGCAGGGTTGAAAGATGCTTGAGTTCTGATCAGCCAAATTGGGAATCTTTGTTGAACCCCTGAGGCACTTAGTAGAGACCCTCCAGAAAGGTTATGCATTAAAGGGAGGGCTAGACTCACCCTAGAATAAGAACTTCCCTTGGCCTCCCATAAGAAGTTCCAAAACAGGGCTTGAAATGTTCAGGTTGGTCCACAAGTAGATTAACTGCCTGACAGAATAAAATTGAACATTCATTAACATTCATTCATGAACATTCATTAAGGGAAGACAAGATCTGAACATTCAAATGTAAAATTAGTCAAGTCCATCATTTAATAAAAAATTATTAGATATGTGAAGAAGCAGGAAAAGGTGACCCATCGTCAGAATAAAAATCAGTCAAAAGAATCAGACCCAAGAATAAGCAGGATAATGGAATTAGCAGATAAAGACTTTAAAACAGTTGTTATCACAGCGTTCAAGGATTTCAAAAGGAAAACATGAACATAATGTTGAAAGAAATGAAAACTATAGAAAAGAACTGAATGGAGCTTCTAGAATAGAAAAATACAATATGTGTAGTGAAAAATATATAGTATTGAGTTTAACAGCAGCTTAGACCTGTGAAAGAAAAGATCAGTGAATTTGAAGACCGGAAAATAGAAGCTGTCTAAACAGAGCACAGACAGACAAAAAAGGGAAAAAGACCCCTGTGACTTATGGGACATTATCTAGTATTCTAAACTGTGTGTAATTTCAGTCCAAGAGCAGTACAGGGGCGGGGGGCAGAGATACAGTATTTAAATAAATGATGGCTGAAATTTTTCTGAATTTGGTAAACACTAAAAAAGTCACAGATCTAAGAAGCTCAAAATCCCTCTTGTAGGATGAACAAAGAAAACCACACTAAGATACGTCACAAACAAGGTGCTGAACACTAATAATGAAGAGAACATTATAAAAGCACCAAGAGGACGTGTAGGGGTCAGAGAGAAGCCTGGTCACTGATCTGTCCTCCAGTGCAGTGCAATGGTATATTTAAAACATTGAAAGGCTTTCAACTTAGAAATCTGTATACAGTGAAAACGTTATTCATGAATGAAGGCAAAATAAAGACATGTTTTCATCAAAGGAAAAGCATTTACCATCAGAGACCTGCACCATAAAAATGTGGAATAAAGTTTTCAGGCTGAAGGAAAATGACCTCATATAGAAACTCAGACCTGCAAAAAGAAACCGTAATTATAATTGTGTATTGTGGGGTCATTACATGCAGAATTAAAATGTCTAACAACAATAGCAGAGGGGCAGGAGCGGAAACATGGAAAGGTACGGCCTTAAGGGTCTTACATTACTTATGAAGTGGTATAGTGTTATTTCAAGGCATATTCTGTTACGGTAAAGATGCATATTGTGGGCTTCCCTGGTGGCGCAGTGGTTGAGAGTCCGCCTGCCGATGCAGGGGACACGGGTTCGTGCCCCGGTCCGGGAAGATCCCACATGCCGCGGAGCGGCTGGGCCCGTGAGCCATGGCCGCTGAGCCTGCGCGTCCGGAGCCCGTGCTTCACAACGGGAGAGGCCACAACACTGAGAGGCCCGCGTACCGCAAAAAAAAAAAAAAAAAAAAAAAAAGATGCATATTGTAAACGCTAAAGCAACCACTAAAAATAAAATGAAAAAGTACACTTAATAAGCCTATAGAGGACAAAGTGAAATACTACAAATATTAGTTGTGTTCTTAAATGTTACTTCATTTGCTGTACATCCTTACAATTTCCAAAGACTGTAACTCATTGTTTATTTTTGTAACTTTCACCGGTTATACTGGGGAATGAGTCCACAGAGTTCTTCACACTGTCATTCTGGGGAAAAAAATGAATCCTATGAAATCTTTAAGAAAGAAATAATCAGTCTTGTTGACTCATTTATGAGGGCAACATTATACTGACAAAAGAAGACAAAGATATTACAAGAAAAGAAAATATATTTTGACATTTCACATGAACACATTTGGAAAAAATCTTTCCCAAAATATTAACAAATTGAATCCAGTAATATATAAAAACGTTAATATGTTATGACTGAATGGGATTGATCCCAGGAATGCAATTTTATTAAAACACTAAAATAAGTTTGTTAAACATTAAAATTTATTGCATCATAATTCACTGTATTAATGGAATCAAAGAGAAAAAAATCAATAAAAACGTGTCAAAATTCAACAGCCATTTGTGATAAACAATCTCAGCACTCTAGGAATAGATGGAAATTTCACCTAACAAAGTGCATCTACCCAATTTTACTTATAAAGTGTGCAAAAAAAGTTTGGACTCTTTGCAAAAGCATATATATAATATGTTTAATATCTTTATTTTAGGGGGAAATTCAAATTAAAACCACAATGAAACTATAGTACACACCCACTAAAATGACTAAAATTTAAAAGACTTATAATACCCAGTATTGGTGAGGTTGTGGAGCAAATTGAACTTTTACACATTACTTTGGCAGTGTGAAATGGTGCAGTTACCCTGCAAGCAATACAGCCGAGTCTTATAATATTACACCCACAGTTACCAAAAACTTCACGTGTAGGTGTTTGCTAAAAATTGGTTTCTATAAAAAGACTGAAACGCTTTTATAAAATGAGCAAAGTAAAAACTTGAATGAGTGTTAGAAAATGAGAGTTTCTGCTTTGTGGCCTCACATGGGATATGGTCAGACTAAGCGAAGCGTCTTAGAGCATTCTTAGAATAAACGAAAAACAATGAAGAACAGCAAAAGTCAGAAATGCCAACTGCAGAAGTCAGTAGTCCTTTTCCAGAAATTCGAGTAAAAATCTCATATCTCTCCTAACACAGTGAAGACAGAATACACTTTGAAAACTTATAAAAGCTGTGTTTGGAAGTGAGTTGTAATGATCTGTTCAGAGAATATCATCCCTTTTGATTTAGATTATTGGGTTTTTTTTCATGTTTGACTACAGCCTAGGGAGAGAATTCATTCTCACTGTTGCTCTGTTCTTTCATTAGTGTGGCTCTGGCTTAAGAAAATTATACTTCAATTTTGTTCCGTGAAAGAACATTAAGGCCCTGTTATAGCATTGTGCTGCAAAGCTACACTTAAGGGTTTTCTGGTCCCCTATTACAAATCCCCCTTTTAACCTATCTTGGTG
Organism: Mesoplodon mirus; assembly: GCF_964341445.2. NCBI lineage: Eukaryota > Metazoa > Chordata > Mammalia > Artiodactyla > Ziphiidae > Mesoplodon > Mesoplodon mirus. The sequence goes on along the minus strand of NC_138979.1, from coordinate 10,467,293 downwards.
ATTTAAGAATTGCATAGGGTTAACATGATGCAGTTCATTCCTCTGGGTGCAGTTCTTTTTAAATGGAAACATAACGGTCATTTTCATTTTTTATGATCTATTGCTTAATTCAACATTTGCATTTCCTTTAATATATTTTAATCCTTCACATTCATTTAAAAACAAATGTACTAAAGTAATTTTTTTTACTTTATTCATATATGAAAGGCATTTTATGTTAATTGAACAAAAGTAAATTTCATCCTAGAGCATATTTGAAATGTTGCTAATTCTGAACGAGGATTTAGAATATCCATGGTGATATCTCATCTTGGGCATCTTTAGGAAGAGGTCAACCACAAGTTAACTTGTGGTTTATTGACATTTGCTCCCTATGGTCTGTTTAATAATTTCTTTTTCGTTTTAATCTACCTCTTCTTGAAGTTTCATTCAAAAGACCCCTTTCCATTCTGAAAATTAAACCACTATTCCTGCTTAGGCAGCAGCCAAATAGTAGAATAATTAGTTTCTAAGAAGACCCTGTAAGGGGTCTGACATAACTTGGAGTAATTTTGTATGCTCCTTCATTGTTAGTTTAGGACCTTTTCGAATATTCTTGATGTTAGCAGCTAGATTTTAAAAAATTAATAGATTTTATTTTTTTGAACAGGTTTAGGTTTATGGAAAAAATGAGTGGAAAGTTCAAAGAGTTTCCATAAATCCCCCTCACTAACTTTTCCCTATTATTAACATCTTGCATTGGTATGGTACATTTGTTACAGTTGGTGAGACAATAATGATACATTATTATTAACTAAAGTCCATAGTTTACATTAGGGTTAATTCTCTGTGTTGTACATTTTACAGATATTTTAAAGACTTTATTTTTTAGCATAGTTTTAGAGTCACAGAAAAATTGAGAGGGAGGTACAGAGATTTCTCATATGTCCCCTGCCCTCACACATGCATAGACTCCCCCATTATCTACATTTCTTATCAGAGTGGTGCATTTGTTACAATTGATGAACGTACACTGACACATCAGTACCATCCAAGGTCCACAGTTTCCATTAGGGTTCACTCTTGGTGGTATACTTTTTATGGATTTTGACAAATAAATAATGACCTGTATCCACCATTACAATATCATATAGACTTGTTTCACTGCCCTAAAAAATCCTCTGTGCTCCATCTGGTCATTCTTCCCTTTCTCTTCCCTGAACCCTATTAATCATTGATCTTTTTACAGTATCCATAGTCTTGCCTTTTCCAGAATGTCATATAGTTGGAATCATACAGTATGTAGCATTTTCAAATTGCCTTCTTTCACTTAACAATATGCATTTAAGATTCCCCTATTCCTTGTGTTGGTAACTAGGTTTTAAACTCAATTCAGAGTCATATTTTCTGTTTTCTGGGCACCTTTGAATAATAGAAAAGTGTTCTGTAACAATTGGGCATCCATATATAATCCATACCTAACACATGTACAAAAATTAACTCAAAATGGATTATAGACCTACCTATATGTGGAACCTAAAACTATAAAACTTCCTGAAGGAATTATAGAAGAAAAAATTTTTGACCTTGGGTTAGGCAAACATTTTCTTGATGTGACATAAAAAACACTTTCCGTAAAAATTTTAACATGATAAATTTAGAACTTCTGCTTTTCAAAAGACACTTAAAATAAAAGGTCAAGCCACAAACTGGGAGAAAGGACTTGTATTCAACATATATAAAGAACTCTTAAAACTCAATAATAAAAAAAAATTAAAAATGAACCAAAAATTTGAACACTTCACCAAAGAAAGTAAATGGATAGCAAATACATACATGAAAAGATGGTCAATGAAATTAGTCATTAGACAAACTCAAATCAATATCACATGAGATCCATTTAGAGTGGCTTTTTAAAAAGTCACAATGTCAACTGCTGACGAGGATGTGGAGCAGCTGGAACTCTTGTTCACTGCTAGTGGGAATGCAGAATGGTACAGCCACTTTGGGAAATAGTTTAGCAAATACCTAGAAGGTCAAACATATGACCGATAGGACCCAACAATTCCCAACAGCAATGAAAACCATATTCATGGAAAAGCCTATTATGCAAATGTTTACAGTGGTTTTGCTCATAATTGCCAAAAACTGGAAACAACTCAAAGGTCTTTCAATTAATGAATGGATAAACAAACAGTGGTTTATCTATTTAGTGGAATACTCAGCATTAAAGAAGGAATGACTAACATTAAAATAGCATTAAAGAAGGAATGTACAGCAACAAAGATGAATCTCAGATTCATGGTGCCAAATCAAAGGAGTTAGACTTAATGGGCTACACACCTTATGACTCAATCTGTATGACATTTCTGCGAAGACAAAATCATAGGGGCAGAAAAGAGATTAGTGCTTGCCAGGGGCTGAGGGCGAGGTTTGACTACAAAGAGACAGGAGGGTAGATTTTTGTGTGATGGAGTTGTTCTATATCTTGACTGTGGTTGTGGTTACATGACTAATATATTTGTCAGTACTCAGAATTGTATGCTAAATTGGATGAATTTTATTGTATGTAAATTATGCCTCAATATACCTTACTTAAAAAAAAAACTAAAGTGTATATCACAAAGAATCCTGTATTCTCAACTTTACTAGTTGGGGAAAATAACTATGTCAAAGAAATTTTGATACCAGAAAGTGGTATTTGAGCTTCTTAGTGCAAACTCTATGATCGCATTAGTTCTTTTTCCAATTATTATCTTATTTCCTGCACATTTCTTTTTTTTTAAAAAAATTATTTATTTATTTATTTATTTATGGCTGTGTTGGGTTTTCGTTGCTGCATGTGGGCTTTCTCTAGTTGTGGTGAGCAGGGGCTACTCTTCCTTGCGGTGAGCAGGGGCTTCACATTGCGGTGGCTTCTCTTGTTGCAGAGCACAGGCTCTAGGCACGAGGCCTCAGTAGTTGTGGCTTGCGGGCTCTAGAGCACAGGCTCAGTAGTTGAGGCGCACAGGCCCAGTTGCTCCGTGGCATGTGGGATCTTCCCGGACCAGGGCTCGAACCCATGTCCTCTGCATCAGCAGGTGGATTCTTAACCACTGCCCCACCAGGGAAGCCTCGTCCTGCACATTTCTTTATGGCTCCTTTATTCTCCCTGTAAGATCCTAGCTGTTTACTCTTGAATTAACATAATAGTCAATCACAGAAGATGCAGCAAAGAGGCCACACTTTGGAGACATAGGAAAAGCCACTCAGTTACCCTGAAATGAATTTTGGAAATTTAAAAACTGGCCCTAAAACGTGGTTCTCTTAAATAAGTGCTCTGCAGTTTAAAGGACTCAATTTCTTTTCAGTCAATTTTTAAAAAATTAATTAATTAATTAATTAATTATTTTTTTTTTTGGCTGTGTTGGGTCTTCGTTTCTGTGCGAGGGCTTTCTCCAGTTGCGGCAAGTTGGGGCCACTCTTCATCGCGGTGCGTGGGCCTCTCACTGTCGCGGCCTCTCCCGTTGTGGAGCACAGGCTCCAGACGCGCAGGCTCAGTAGTTGTGGTTCACAGGCTTAGTTGCTCCGCGGCATGTGGGATCTTCCCAAACCAGGGCTCGAACCCGTGTCCCCTGCATTGGCAGGCAGATTCTTAACCACTGCACCACCAGGGAAGACCTCTTTTCAGTCAATTTTGAATAATTTTGTGAACCAATTTTGCTGGGCCACAGAGGAGGCACTGTGACCCTGTATTGTGCTGTCAGGACAGCACACTCTTCTTCTTATCCAGTTAAAAGGTGTTCCCTTTTCTGCAGAAGAAAATGCTGGTTTGGGAGTGCTAGGGCTGCACTGATTCTTGTAGAAGATGAAAGTTTTCTTTGAATGTAGAAAGACACCAGTTATAAAAGGAGTTGCATCTAAGTGTTCATTTGTGAGTTCGTGTTTAGATTTTAAACACACTTACAAAAACAATATTACGCATGATGGCTAGATTGACCAGCCAGCCCAGACCTCCTTTTGGGGGATCATGACATGTCATGATTAAATGTAAGGCTGGACTCTAAAGTCAGGCTGTCCAAGTTGAGGTCTTCGCTCTGTCACTACTGTGTGATCTTTTCCAAGTTACCTTAGCATTTTGTGCCTCACTTTCCCAATCCTTAGTATGGAGATGCTAATAATTCCTACTTCACAGAGTGGTGAGATACACAGGTAATGCATGTAAATGGATTAGAAATGTGCTAGCTTAAAGGATGTGCCCAACACAGCTGTTATTATCTAATCTATAATGTATCAGAAGTGTTCAGGCATCCAATAAAATCTAATCACTGTGTTAGAAAAAAGTTTGAGAGAAAGTGTGTTCAGTATTTTAGATGAGGGTGTCAGGAATACACTTCCTCTCACCTTTGTTCTCTACCTCCATTTAGGTCAGTAGAGTCAGGGGAATGCCAGGCTCTTAGTTTGCAGGCACTGAGGTGTCAGAGGAGGCCCCATAGTTCAGGGTAAGGGCAAGGAAACCATGGACCAGAGCCCTGGGAGGAGAGACAGATCTGACAGCAAAGGCTAATGGATCAGACCTTAGGGGATCATGGGGTCAAAGCTTTGTTGGGACCATTTACCTAGTTATCTCCCCTCTCATGTTCCACTGCTAACGTCAGTGTTTCTCTCTTCTGAGAATACACAGCCCCTTTGAAAGTTTACTGTGGGACTTCATGTTACCTAACTTCAGAGAAAACTGGATGTGAAAAATTCCCCTACCATGCCCCTCCCTCTTGTTTTCCTCTAAGATTCCTCTACTCTTGGGAGGTGTGGAGAGAGGAAGCTAGGGAACATGACACGTAAAACAGTTTTCGAAAATAGTATTTGTAACCCTTACTTCAGCACACTCTGAAGTTTTACCAGAAGGGAGGTATGTTTTTAAATTAATGCACATATGAAACAGTATATAGCCATGGATTGAGGTCACATTGCACTATTAATTAAACTAACAGGAATCAAGAATGCTTTTAAGCCCTAGATCTTAAAATTTGAGATTAATTTATAGAATCATAATTCTTATCCTTAAATTTAAAAGCCAAGCCCAATGCTTCTCCAGATTCTCTTCTAAAAAATAATTCATATGGAAAATGTGTTCCAATAATTAACTGTACACTAGTACAAGTTTATATCTTCATTTCATTTATGAAACCATAAAATGATGGGAATAATTGTTTGAAACAAAAAATTAGAACAGTTTTTTCAAACGTTTTGAGAAAACCTTTTATAGCAAGTACTTAAAATGTCGTATCATTTTATTATCTATCTTGAAATATTCTTTTATAGCTGTGCAACGGAGGATCAGTGACAGATCTTGTGAAAGGATTTCTGAAGAAGGGCAAAAGAATGAGTGAGCCCATCATTGCCTATATTTTACGTGAAGCGCTGTTGGTAAGACGGTTTAAATTGTTCACGCATTAATTAGAAGGCAGTTCCCGTTAAAGAAAAAGTGAGGATCCTATTTTTAGCAAAACATCACTACATTAGTATTTATCGATGCAAGAGTAAGATGCAAAATGTGAAATGTTTAGCAGAACTAATTCCTTTTTTCCATTAGAGATCTACCCTCCTTGTGTCAACAGAGACCTGAGTTTTGACCTCCTAGGTATATTTCTGAGATTATGGCAAAGGTAGATAATGTGTATTTTTACTACTAGTTAGGTTTTTATTTGCTATTATTTATTTATTTATTCCTTTAACAGCCATTATTTCAAATGAGTGTATAGAATGTTTTCTTCTGTTGAGATCAGCACATTTTAAATAAACTGTTTGCTAAGGGCTAAGGAGTATGCACTGTTTTTTTGAATTTTTATATAGTCCAAAGTGGAAATGATATACTTTGATTTGACTAACTCAATGTGAAACATTTAAGAACCTTTGTTAATTTTAACATGTGTTTCCTATTGCTTTTGTATAAATGCATCCATCTGAAAAATGTGTTTTTGATGCTTTCTTTAAAAGTCACTATGTATTTATTTCCCTCTTCTAGGGACTTCAGCATTTGCATAACAACAAAACTATCCACCGTGATATAAAAGGAAATAACATCCTATTAACCATCGAAGGCGGAGTTAAACTCGTAGATTTTGGTAGGTTTTGTTTGAAATGCATGGATTTGGGCCGCAAAATGACGCGTATGATGTGATTTGATCATTTTCCGTCAGCCTTGCTTTTGTAGGCATTGAAAGAGAAAAAACCAGTATCTCACTGAGGTAGGAAAGTTGCAGAGATTTTTAAAAATTTGGCAAATGAGAGATCCCCAGAAGAAAGAGTGACTTCTTTCAAGTCAGCCATTGTGTGCCTGTAACACTCCTGCAGCCGTATGTGTGGTTGATTCTCTGAAATAGACGGGCTCCAAATAATCACACTAAGTCTAAATGGTAAGCCCACGGCCCTTACTATTGATTGCTTTCCTGATGGGCAGATGCCCAAATCCAGGATTCTGAGACATGAGGGGAAATCTTCAAATGTCTCTGGGAAAACGTTTTCCCTCCTAAGAGGGCAGCACAAGTAAAGATGGTCTCTTTCTTGCTTGGGACCTTCTGTGTCTTATTGAGTTGCCTGCAGCCACCTTGTTCTATCCTGAGGTGTTCCATCCCAAGTGGAAAGGCAGCCCTGCGGGACGGGAAGAAGGAGGGTCCTTGGTGACATAATCCAGCCACTAAATCAACTGACTTTGAAACCTCCCCTATCTCTGGACCTTCTGTCATGTGAGATAACACATTTCCATATTGACTGAGCCAGTTGGGAGTGTCGGTGTCAGAGCCAGAGGCACTGTCGCTGACACCTCTGCTCCTCCTTCTCCAGTTGTGACAGTGGTGTCTCCCCCGTCTCACTGGGTCCCCACTAACACACGACACCCGTGAGAGTGGGCAGCGTTATTCTAGGACATCTCAGTATCCTTGTCATCCTCCCCTGCCTGCACTCAGGCTGGGTAAGGTGTCTCTCCTTGTGTTTCTGTGCCCTGTATATTTCTCCATTTCTGTGTTTATCACATAAGATTATAATGGTCTATTTGGTCTTTATATGTAGATAAAGATACTTAGGCTCACAGATAGACAGGGTCATTAAGAGGTGGGACTATGGGGCTTCCCTGGTGGCGCAGTGGTTGAGAGTCCGCCTGCCGATGCAGGGGACACGGGTTCGTGCCCCGGTCCAGCAAGATCCCACATGCCGCGGAGCGGCTGGGCCCGTGAGCCATGGCCACTGAGCCTGTGCTCCGCAACGGGAGAGGCCGCAACAGTGAGAGGTCCGCGTACTGCAAAAAAAAAAAAAAAAAAAAGAGATGGGACTATGTCATCTTCTATTTTGTAGACCTAATACTTCGGGAATAGTAGTTCAGTGAGTAATAGTTGAATGAATGAGTGACTCTTCCTTCATTTTGCATTTTGGAAAATGAAGCTTAGGGAAAGTTATCGACTCACTTTAGAAATTAATTGTTTTAATCCCAGTATGTAGCTCTTTAGTGGTCTGGCTTCACCCAGGAATGAACTTCAGAGCATCTAGACAGGAACAGTTGAATAGCGTATCTTTCAAACAACAACGTATTTTTTCCCTCAGCTGAGCATCTGAAAACTATGGAGCAGCAGTGAGCTTGGCAGTGAATTCCTGATTAATAACTGGGATGCAGCTCCTGTGTGTTACTAGTGGAGTTCAGAGCTGTGCATTTGAACAATCTGGCCGGGTTAGGATACTAATGAGAACTTGTGCCTGAAATTCTAAAAAACAACAACGAAACACTCTTCACTGCTCCATGGACAGAGCCATGACTCTCTTCAGACAATAATTTTGGCTCCAGTCTTAACAGACCCAAATGGAGAACTTATTTTTTTTTTTTGCTGTACGCGGGCCTCTCACTGCTGTGGCCTCTCCCGTTGCGGAGCACAGGCTCCGGACACACAGGCTCCGCGGCCATGGCTCGCGGGCCCAGCCGCTCCGCGGCATGTGGGATCTTCCGGGATCGGGGCACGAACCCGTGTCCCCTGAATCGGCAGGCGGACTCTCAACCACTGCGCCACCAGGGAAGCCCATAAATAAAGTGACCTTTAGTATGATATCTTTAGAAAGTAGTCATAATTTAGAAAGCTGACAAAACGAGAGCTTTGGTTTTATATTAATTAACTTAAGACTTTGCTGTCAGCAACAATTAGAAAAGAGGGTCAGTTGCCTATTAAATGTGTTCCTGGTGTCTGTTACTAAAATGCTATTATTTGCATATAAAAGGATGCTTATATTTCTATTCTCCATGGTAAGAGGACATGGATTCCATTCACCTAAGACGGTTTAAGGTTTTCATATGAACTAAAACCCGAGGATGGAGGTTCATACATAGTGAAACTTCTCAAGGGCATAAGGAATACACTGTACTAAGCCACCAACTGCAGAACCAAACTGAAAATCAGGGTCCTCAGTTTATGTTTAAATCAGATTTTCAGAGAGCGCCACAGCTGGGAGTAAAGGAGTTTAGAATATATTTTTATTTGGATTTCTCACCTCATAAAATGTGCAGTAGGCTCATTACTGGGTATTGGAGGTCTGTACTTGGATGGCTGCCAGTCCTCTAAATGCTCAAATGGAACCCCACCATCTCATCCATTCCCGGAAATCTGCTTCATATCAAGAGTTTCTTGTCTTAGAAAAAGTCCTCAGTATCTATTTTGTTGCTCAAGCTAGAAATCTTAGCTTATCCTTGAGCTTTCCTTTGTCTTCACCACCCACATCTACAATGAGTCACAAGGCTCTGTCTCTGTTATAAATTCCCAGACTCCATCTTTATCTCTCTGCCCTGGTCCTCACCATCGTCTCTGACCTGGGCTCCTGCAGCTACACTTTACTAACCCCCCTGCAGCCAGTCTCATTCCTCTCCTTCCAGACCATTCCCCGTACTGCAGCTCTGGCTCAGCTGCCACTCTCTTGCTCAATATTTTGTCAGTGGTTTGTCAGCTGTCCTTGGGGAGGGCCGTGCCTTGTGATCCTCTCCGCTGGCCCAGAGTAAGCACTGAAGGATTAACCGCTTTTTTTGCCCCTTGGTGCACAGCAGGGACCCCCTCTTCCTATTACCTGTGAGCCAGGTCACCTTCTTTCAGTCTCTTAAATGTACCACCCTCTTTCTCAGTCAGGGCTCTTACACACATGTCGGAGGAAGTTCTTCGAAATTGGTTAACATGCTCTTCTCTTCCTTATCCAAGAATGTGACCTTCACCCCAGTCTGCCAGAAGCATCTCTCTGTTTAGGGGGGAGGTTAAGATTTGTTCCAGAAGGAATGCAAGAAAATGTCTGAGGTCATATTAAAAAATAGGAATGTGTAGCAAGACCCGGGTTATCTCTTGAGAAAGATCTGTCTGAATTGCTTTATCTTCTCTTTAGCTTATGGAGAGGGAAATTCCAGGGATCCATCATAGGGTTTTGCATAAGAGAGAACAGAAAGAGGGAAACCCTTCCCAGTTCTCGGGTAATTGTGGAAAGGTGAAACAGAGAAACGGAGAAACAGAGAAACAGAGGCGGGACAGTGAGATGAGCTTTTAAAAAGTGAAGGTGACAACGAGGGTGGAAAGGAGCTCTTACGCTCACTCTTCTCACCACCATCATTCCGAGTCCCAGACAAAGTCCCTGCAGAGTCTGCGCCAGTCCAGACTGGGGTGATCGCATCGTCCTGACGTAGAGGTGTAGAGTGATTAGGTACAGGAAGCACTCCAGCTAAGCTTCTCCAAACCCCTACCCTCTGCTCCTGTTAACCCCCAAATAGCTGCAAATCTGGCTGGGGAGTTTCTAGAGGGGGTTGCTCAGGATGGGCGGTGCGGGGCAGAGCCCAGATCACCTGGGCCAGGTCTGAATAGGAGTCACAGCCAGACCTCAGAGCGTTGTCAGCCCCCGCTGAAGCCAACCTGAGCCTTCATCTGCCAGGAGGCTCTACACAGGTAGCCCTGCCTGCATGAGAAGAGGCCACAGGATCACTGGATGCAGACCCCATCAGGAGGGCCAGGGGGCCCCTAGCAGGCAGGCAGACAAAGGAACATGGCCCCAGAGACCAGAGACCAACCACACCCGAGGACCCTCCCTCTTCTCCCCACCACAGTGTCTTGTAAGCCATCCCTCATCCTGTACAGACAGTACCGTCTTCAGGAGAGAAGAAGGAGGGGCGCCATCTGAGAGGTGGAGCAAGCACTTTCATTCAGCAGAGACTGAACTCTTCCTAAAAGGACTTATGGTTTGGATCTGACTAAGCTTTACTTCTCCCAGCCAGTGGGTAGGGACATAGGAGAGCCCATAATACTGAGAGGCAAAATGAAGAAATCACAATGACAATTTTCTTTATGTATCTAAGATTTATGTCATTGAATTTTGTGACTGGTTACAAACATGATGCTTTCCCTGCATGGAAGCCTCCCCTCACCCCTGCACCCAGCTAACTTCTGTCTGCCTGGCTGAGAACTTCCCCAACACCCTATCCTTTCTTTTTTAAAAAATTTGTATTTTATATTGGAGTACCGTTGATTAACAATGCTATGTTAGTTTCAGGTGTACAGCAAAGTGATTCAGTTATACATATACATACATCTATTCTTTTTCAGATTCTTTTCCCATTTAGGTTATTACAGAATATTGAGCAGAGTTCCTTATACTATACAGTAGGTCATTGTTGATTATTTATTTTATTTAATTTATTTTTTTTTTTTTCTTTTTGCGGTATGCGGGCCTCTCACTGCCGTGGCCTCTCCCGCCGCGGAGCACAGGCTCCGGACGCGCCGGCCCAGTGGCCGTGGCTCACGGGCCCAGCCGCTCCACGGCACATGGGATCCTCCCAGACCGGGGCACGAACCCGCACCCCCTGCATCGGCAGGCGGACTCCCAACCACTGCGCCACCAGGGAGGCCCTATTTATTTTAAATATAGCAGTGTGTGCATGTCAATCCCAAACTCACTAACTTTCCCTCCCCCAACCCTTCCCCCTGGTAACCATAAGTTTGTTCTCTAAGTCTGTGAGTCTGTTTCTGTTTTGTAAACAAGTTCATTTGTATCATGTTTTTTTTAGATTCCACATATAAGCGATATCATATGATATTTGTCTTTCTCTGTCTGACTTACTTCACTTAGTATGATAATCTCCAGGTCCATGCATGTTGCTGCAAATGACATGATTTCATTCTTTTTAATGGCCAAGTAATATTCCATTGTATATATGCACTCTGTCTTTTCTTTAGCCAAACAGTTATCACACTTGACTGTAATCATGTGTTTAATTTGACTACCTTCGCTGCTAAGCTGTGAGCTTTGTGATGGCTCGGTCTCTGTCTGGCCTGTCACTCTGTCCCTGGAACCAAGCATGGCACTGGCACATCGGAAGTGCTCAATAAATACTCTCGAATGAGTGAGTGAATGGGAGGCAGGATTTTCCATGTAATTGTGTGACCTTGAGAAGGTCACTTAAAATCTCCAGGGACATCAAGTATGAAAAACAGTCTCTACCTCATACGGTTGATCACTGTGGAGAGTTAAGTGGGATGATACAGGTGAGCTATGTAGTATAATTATTGACACTTTATAATTTAAAAAATCTGAGCTATTATCATGAAGTAATACTGTCACCTCGCCCCTAGCTCAGTGTTGTATACATAGTAGGTGCTTGATAAGTAGTAAATAAATACTTTATTTAAATATTGATAGTTGCTAAATATTGAAAATCTGAGTTCCCAAAATAGGTGCTTCTTTCTGTTTTAAAAAATAATAGCCCTTTGCTAGAGTCAATTGGATATTAACTTTAAATATCAAGCTATTTAATTACACTAAAAGTAAGATTCAGTTTGCTAATGGTAGTTATGAGTAGAGCCTTTAAGAAAACCTTTTGTTTTCTTGTTAAGTGGGCTAGGCTTTTACAGAAAACCACCAGCCACCTCAGAGAATAAAAAGACAAGTGAGCCTGCAGATGTTATAAAGGAAATACATTAGCAGTCACTGGTGTATGATCAATCAATAAATAACACAGCCTCCCAGGAGATAAACCCCTTTAGGCAAGTCAACTAACGTCTGAAAAAGCAGTCCTCATTTGGAATAGAAAATGAAAGAGAGACTAAATTTAAAGGGCAGTACTCAGTTCTCACTTCTACAGATTTCTCTCTGGGGATCTTCATTTCTAACAGAATAGTTAACATTTCAATACCAAAGTACAGAATGTACTTCTTGTGACTTATTTAGAAATCGTTCTTATGACAGAGTGTTTTATGGCTTTCAATCTCTTATTACCCACATGCTCAATTTTAGACCAAATCCCCAATGAAGAATGTAGGTCAAAGAGAAGCTGTGACTTATTTATTAATAACCCACTTTTGTAGCACCCAGTGAGGCAGGCACACCTGAACTTAAAAACTATGAAGTTCCTTTCATTCCTTCCTTTCTTCCAGAATAATTCAGAACAAAAGCCATTTGGTGGGCCCGAGAGAGCATGGGAGTCAGGGTGCAGCTCAGCAAGTGGTTTGGACTGAAAGGGGTGAGGAAGGTGTCCACGCTGGGAGGGGAGGGGCAGTGGTGGCTCGGCTTGGGGCGTTGAGTCCCTGAGGAGGGGACAAAGAGAGCATTTGTCTAGGGGGATGGTGGTGATCCCGGTCAGGTTGTCAGAGCCTGAGCTGGATAAGTGCGTCTGCATAGGGGTCAAGATGGAGACAAGGGGTTGGTTACATAAAGGGGGCTTGATACCATCTGGAAATATCCCGAGGACAATGGGAGCCAGGTTTCTTACTGTTAGAGATGAGAATTACAAATGTGGAAGGGAGAAAACTGAACCCCATGATGATGGATTGGAATGGGAGGTGTCAGTGTGAACTCATGGTTTTCAATATGTAGAGAGACATATACAAAGAAATATAATGTGATACGTGTGTGTGTGTGTGTGTGTGTGTGTGTGTGTGTGTGTACAGGGTATCTGGCTATGTCCGCTAAGAGAACTTGCAAGCTTGATGCCCCAAGAGCAAGCACATCAAGCATCTAGCTCTCAGTTTTTAAATATAATTCTCCACTAATAGTAAGCAAGCATTCTTGGAGAAAAGCTGATTTTTAAGGCTATACAAGATAAGCCTGGAACTTAATGTGCCAAAAAGTGAGGAACTGCCCAAAGAATGATGGAGACAATGTCAAAAGGACACAGAAGCCAAATTGAAGTGATTCTCACTGACCAAATCTGGGACAGTTTGAGCATCAAAATAATGATAATAATAATGATAACAATGATGTCCATTGAATAAAGTAGAAATCCATTAACTCATACTTTCATACTTACACACACAAATAGATGAATGGAAAAAAGCTAAAGCTTTTCTTTACAGAAGAATGCCAACTAATGAATATAGAAGGAATAATGAAAGCTTAAAAATTATCTTTTGGCAACCATCATAGTAATAATTAATTCATCCAAAAACTTCAATGGATGCTAAACTAGTGGGTTAAGTTTTTATTAAAAATAGGATATTTAGATAGTCTCATAAAGCTCTGCATAAAATACTTAATTACAACAGAGAAGGAGAAACTTTATAGGTGAGAAGCCTGGCAGACACAGACTTAATCAAGTAAGCAAAGTGAATACAACTACTGATGTGATAAATGGAAATCACATACCACCTGATAGGTTACAAGGAGAAGACTTCCCTTCCATGATATTCCTGCCAAAAATATAATCTTGAGGGAATATCTGACAAATCCAAGTTCAGGAACATTCTACAAAATAACTAGCCTGAAGTTCTAAAAAAAATATCAAGGTCATGAAGTTCAAGGAAATATTAAGGAACTCCTCCAGATTGAAGGAGACCAAAGAGACATGACAACTAAACACACCACGTGATCCTGGATTGGATCCTTTCATTGTTAAGTATATTTGGGACAATTGATGACTATTTTTTAAACAAATGTTTCTTTATTTTTAACATTTTATTTTATTTTATTTAAAAAATTTATTTTATTTGTTTATTTTTGGCTGTGTTGGGTCTTCGTTGCTGCACACGGGCTTTCTCTAGTTGCGGCGAGCAGGGACTACTCTGTTGCGGTGTGCAGGCTTCTCATTGTGGTGGCTTCTCTTGTTGTAGAGCACGGGCTTCAGGCGTGTGTGCTTCAGTAGTTGCGTCACGCGGGCTCAGTAGTTGTGGCTCACAGGCTCTAGAGCACAGGCTGTGGAGCACAGGCTTAGTAGTTGTGGCGCACAGGCTTAGTTGCTCCACGGCATGTGGGTTCTTCGGACCAGGGATCGAACTGGTGTCCCCTGCATTGGCAGGCGGATTCTCAACCACTGCACCACCAGGGAAGCCCCAACTGATGACATTAGAATGGAGCATGTAGACTAGATGGCAGAAATGGATCCATGTTAAATTTCCTGGTTTTATTAATTATATTGTGGGTAGGTAGGGGAATCTTCTTGTTTGTAGCAATCATACATTAAAGTATTTGGGGGTGAAAGGGCATCATGTAGCCCACTTACATTACATGGTTTACATACTTAAATGGTTCAGGAAACAAAATTATTTATACTTCTCCTGCCAACTTTTCTCTAAGGTTGAGATTATGCCAAAAAAATTTTTTTAACTATGGAGTAGAGTTGGAGACTTAGCACATATGTCTAAAGATGTTTATGTGTATGTCTAAAGATTATATGTATACACACAGATATATCTACCAGATATATATATTTGGTAGTTGAGTGTTATGAATCTTGAAAATTTGAGAGCTACTGATTTATATAATGAAATGATATACTGAAAAAAGAAATTAGAGGGAAGAACCATTTTTAAAAGTTGTCAGAGCTTTAGAATTTTCATACCTATACAAAAAATTAATATTTTCCTCAGTCAGAATTTATTTTTATACTTCAGGGAGGTGACCTTTATTTTATCTGAAAGGAAAGACATGGATGAATTCTTTCAGTTTGTAAAGCCAAGCCATGAATAAATGGACTCTTTGTTTTAGACCTCTGTGTTTCCAGCTGAACCTATGGGCTCCACTCTGCCAAAGTGAACATTTTCTGAAGTTGAACGAAGCTGTTTGGCCTTATAGATAGTGTGTATGTCTTGGTCAAGGGCCTTTCAGTTGTAAGGACAAGAACCCCAGACTAGCTCCAGAAAGGAGTAAGATACAAAAGGCAATTTCCTAGATAAGAAAAACAGGAGGAAGGGGACTGGAACAGACAGAAGAATGCAAGATGAGGACCAGGACCACTTGCTGCCTCTTACTCTCTCACTGGAGAAACTGAATCTCTCCTCTCTGCTTCTCTTTGAGTGTCTACAGACCAGCCTCTGGAGTCTTCATGTTGCCCAACAAGGCTTCTCAAAAATAGCAGCCTCAACTGTCACAGCCTTTATGACCTTATGGGTCTAGTGCCAGTAGCTAACCAATCCAGACTTTTAGCACCTAAATCCAAAGGAATTGGGAATGGGAGAAGGAGTTCAGTTGGACAGGCAGGGTCAGACATCCCCTGTAATCCAATCAGCCATGACTGGGGATTGGGCTGATATACTACAAGCACATCTGCCTGGGCCTTCCTCTTCTGCAAGTAACTGTAAATAAAGATTTTTTTTTTTAAAGAGGGTTATGGAAAGGGAGAGACAAAGAAATTTCTAAATATCCTAGAGAATATTTTTTTCTTATTGATGGGTACTGCCCTATATTCTCAGAGATGTTCAAAATTTTGGTTTTTATTGTTGAAATTAAATTACATAAAGTACACCAAAAAATTCTGTTATGAAGTTAAGAATGGATTTCCGACATCTTGAAAGAGTTTTTATTTAGCAACAAATGAAAGAAAACTTATATCTAGGGAATTACCTAACACAAAAACAAACTACCTCAGTGAGGTTAGCAATTTTAGTGTAAGTCACCAGTTCTGCCTTTCCATGATGTGATCGCTTTAGGGGTACCAAAGAGGACTTTCCTTCTGTTTTTTTAAGAATCACCTCTTTGTCTTCTCAGTTTTTCTCATTGTAAAATAAGTGTTTTGGACCAGCACTCAATGATCTTATTTATTTATTATTATTATTTTTTTAATGTATTTATTTAATTAATTAATTTTTGGCCGCATTGGGTCTTCGTTGCTGTGCGTGGGCTTTAGTTGCGGCGAGCGGGGGCTATTCTTCGTGCGGTGCACGGGCTTCTCATTGTGATGGCTTCTCTTGTTGCGGAGCACGGGCTCTAGGCATGCGGGCTTCAGTAGTTGTGGCATGCGGGCTCAGTAGTTGTGGCTCGCAGGCTCTAGAGCGCAGGCTCAGTAGTTGCGGTGCACATGCTTAGTTGCTCTGCAGCATGTGGGATCTTCCTGGACCAGGGCTCGAACCCGTGTCCCCTGTATTGGCAGGCGGATTCTTAACCACTGCACCACCAGGGAAGCCCATCCTGGGGCCTTTTAAAGTAATTTAAGTCAGTTATTCTTAAGAGAATTTTGCATTTTTCTACCTTCTTAGCTAATTTTCTTGTGGGAATTTATGTTAAGTAAAAACGCCATTTGTCCTCAGGAAACTCATTTTTCTCTCCAGCTAAAGTTTACTAACCTGAAAATGAGCACGTTAGATGTTATGACCATTAAGTTGCCTTCTAGTTCTGAAGTAGTTGGTTGTGTTGGAAAAAATGATCTTCAGAGTTAACAGTCATTGCAGAAGCATTCAACAAACATGATTCGGTCAAGACCTTCCTCTGTTACTCTTTCATAGGTGTGTGTCCTGTTTTTAATGTGATAATTATCCAATATTCTCAGACTCAAGGGTTTCTTATTCTACCTCCTTGCATTTTTCCTTTTTCACTTATTTTGAGACTTTTTGTTTTTCCTTCTTCACATTCTGGGCTAATTTTTCTTGTTTCCATTCAGTTTACAGGAACCAGGTGTAAAACACTCTTTCTGCAGGATCCCAAAGGACTCTAAATATATGAGACTCCATTAGCATTGTAATTCATTATCCCAGATATCATTGATGTGCAGAAATATCCATAACTTATTATGAAATATTCATAATAGTTATTATTTTAGTATCATCCTTTAAAATTATCTTTATACATTTCATAATGTGTATATTACTATACTAGGAAATATGTAGAAAATAGTCTGTATCTATATCAAGTATGTTTGCTCAGAAGTTTCTTATTGTTTGGAATGTGTGATCAAGAAGTTTGGAGGCCAAACGTTTGCTTTAAAAAATTCTTAATTCATATTAATATAAAACCTAATAACTCTTAGACTTTGTAAACTCATTATTATTGACCATTACCCTTGTTAGTTTGCTCCTTTATATGTGAAATCATTAGGTTCTTGTATCAGTCAGAGTTCCTTGATTGTAGGCAACAGAAACTTAACCCTGACCAGCCTAGGCAATGCTACAGAAAATGGCACTGAGTGGCCCACAAAGCCAAGGGAGAAGCTGGGCAATCCAGCCTCCTAGGAAAGGGCTCTGGCATCCCTGGACCTCCAGAGCAGCATCACCTGGGCTAATCCTTAGATCCTCAACACTGGATGACTCACCCTAGTCACTCTAGTCTAGTCACTCTAGTGTCTCCACTGAAGATTCACATTTCCACGAAGTCTGAATGGTCTATCTTGGGTCCTGTGCCACATCCTAAGACAGTCTTCTTAGCCTACTTCCCAATATATTTCCTGTGGAGTATGGAGGGATGGTCCTTTCCTTACATCCATATCTATAAATTCAGATGCCAGGGCATGACTGCTTGCTGAAAAATGCCAATTCTAGCGATACATGTTTTCTTTATCTTCAGAAAGAAGAAAAATGTATCAAATGATTAGTCTAAAGTGTCACTTTCTTACCAGGAGCAAAACTTTCGATATTTTACTCAGTTGTGGCTTTTTCTACCCCCTTTACATTTTGCTTAAATGACGTTTGAATTCTTAAACTACCTTTATGAAATTGAAACAAAAATGTTCACCGAGGGTCAAATATAATTTTCAGTTTTTTCATAAATAATTATAAGCCCTTAGAATAAATTTTAGTAGATTTATAATCAATTTTAAGTTAAATTTCTTTTAAAATCTATTTACTTTTCCTACTTATGTAAATAAATTACTGTACTCTGATACTATAAAAGTCAAGCTTAATCATTCCTCCCTTTAATTCATAGGAAAAGACAAGATAAAATATTTAGATTTATACTTAATTTTTCTGAAAGGTAAAATACCTGGAGTAGAGATAGAGGTAGAGGATGCTTTTGGGAGAAATGTGTATTAAATGTTTATTCCCTTTCTTCAGATCATGTGTTAGAAAATATTCAAGGGAGAACCTTCAAGCACAGATCAGATAATTTCCTTTGAATTTCAAAAATGATTTCATGAGGATATTTTTTCTGTCAAATGATAAGCTTTTTTGAAGGCAAAATGTGAAGGCCGTAGATGAAGATTCCACTTAGGAAAAGATTAATACATTAGTGGAGGAGCTCTTTGAGGGACGAAATTAATATGGAACCAAAACATACTGCATAGCCCTCTGCTCAAGTATGTTTCCACCAGTGAAATGCCCTTTTGGCTGAATATGGCCTTTGAATTTCATGACAGAGTATCATCTTGGAGGAATCAAATATATCCAGTTTTAAACCTCAATTAGTGCCTTTGTTCTACTTGGTCTATAAGATAAACAGCTAGAGCCTAAAACAAATGTGACACCGGGAGGTACTCTTCAAAACAGGGACATCAAGGAGTTCAAGTCCACGATCTGGGGATAACCCATCAAGTCCAGAGCAGGTCAAGGGAAGCAGCACCAAGCAGCCAGAGGAGCAGAAGTATGAAATGTGAGGAAGGAGACTACGCTCTGGATTTTCCTGAGTCACTTATGATTGTATCTAACCAGGTGGAATTAATGAGATGACATGATTGAAATATTTGGTTATGCCTTTTCATTGTAATCCTTCTGTGTATAATTCTCTAAAGGAAGAGAACTGATTCTATTGATGGTGTTGGTTTACATAGATGTAGTTAATTTGAAATTTCCAGTCAGGTGTGATTTGTCTCAAGTTGACAGATGGAAAATAATTTTATTCACATTCACAAGTCACCTACTATGTGCATACCACGATATAAAACATTCTCAAATTCACCAGAATTTAGTAGTGCAGAGAGGGAGGTGGGAGTGGAGAGAGCCTACCATTCAAATCATAACTACGTGCCAAAATATGCAATACAGACAAATTGTTTAAAATCTAGAAGGTCAAAAGATACAGAGGTTAGTGTGCTGAGGAGCAGATTAAGTCAGCAACGGGGGGCTTTAAGCCTGGGTACGTCTGGATATGAGAAATAGAAAATAGGAGGACCATTGTGTATCTTGGCTATGTAGACACCCTGACTTAGGATACTTTAAGGTGAAGTTCAAGTCCAATGGCTTGAACTTCAATCTGTTTTATATATAGTAGTTGGTATCTGCTAATCCCAATCCCATTTTACAGATCTTTAAATTAACTAAGTGTGGGGAAAAGTTTGTGTTTGATCAGAGCTCACAGTATGTGGAATCAAAAGAACTAGGGTTTGAGTCCTGATTCTATCCAAACTGTAAGGCAACAGAATTTTAGTATTCGTTTGTAAGCAAATTTATTGCAGTTGGAATCTCCTTACCTGAGTAATGAATGCAAGAAGTAAGTCTCGTCTCTTTTTTCCAGGCGTGTCTGCACAGCTCACCAGCACCTGGCACCGTCGGAATACATCCGTAGGAACGCCCTTTTGGATGGCTCCTGAGGTCAGATAGAGTTTTGAGGGAGGCAAATGTAACATTTGATCCTTTCTGAGTTTCCTTTTTATGCATACTCTAGCTCCATATGTGTTTTTGGAATATACTAGGAGAAAATGTCAGTTGTGTTGTTTTTATGTGACATATTTACATGTGTGAGGAGGGACATGGGAGATAATAAATGGGCTGTGAGCAAATATGTGAATAAATGAGGGATTGAATGAATGAGTCACATGAGGTAAAGAGAAACTACAGTTGAACAACACAGGTTTGACCTGCGGGTTTGCTTATACGCAAATTTTTTTTCAATAAATATAGTACCTGTATTTTCATTTTACAGATTGTTTTCTTTTTTTATTGAAGTCTAGTTGATTTACAATGTTGTGTTAGTTTCTGCTGTACGGCAAAGTGATTTCGTTATACATGTATATGTTCTTTTTCCTATTCTTTTTCATTTTAGGTTATTACAAGATATTGAATATAGTGCCCTGTGCTATACAGTAGGACCTTGTTGATTATCTGTTTTTATATAGTAGTTGGTATCTGCTAATCTCAATCCCATTTTACAGATCTTTAAATTAACTAAGTGTGGGAAAAAGTTTGTGTTTGATCAGAGCTCACAGTATGTGGAATCAAAAGAACTAGGGTTTGGGTCCTGATTCTATCCAAACTGTGTCAGCTTCCTGACCTTGGGTGAGTCATTTATCAATTCCTCTGTTTTTGAGGCAGAGATAACAGTACATGGATTTTCGACTGCTTGGGGGGTTGGAACCCCTAACCCTGTATTGCTCAAGGGTCAGCTGTACTTGCAACCTTAATTTTTCATTAAATATACTTTTAATTGCTTAGCATGCATCTCTCTTAATGATATTTAGATTTTGTTTTTAACTTGGATAGAAATATAAAAACGCCTATCTTTGTTTAAGATCAGATTCTGGCCTATTAACCTGTGTTTATAGTAGGTTCCCATGTTGAGTCACTCTGCTTAGGGCCATATTGCACTTCAGGAGATTCTTTTCACCATCACCTTTGGGAAGTTGTAGAGAAACTGCTAAAATATTTGAGGAAAAATGTTTTCTAGAGTCACATCTTTTCTCCACAGTCACTGTTAATACCTTTAATCCTTTTAATTATGTTCATCAGTAGAGAACATATGTTTGAAAGCTTTCTCTGCAACCTTTGGAAAAAGCTCTGCTATTTACCTACAACTCTAGCAAGAAGGGAGGAGAAGTAATTCAAATACTATATTAATATTGCAAAATCGTAGAATTAAATTTGCTTGAGGATTAAATCCTGGTGTACTGTTCCTACTTTAATACTAATTCAATTAGTACTTGCAAAAAAAAGTTAAAATGTAAATGTAATGTAAAACATGGAGAAAGGATAAGTTAGCTTAAGAAACTTTAAAAAATTTCAATGGATTCAAAAATTTTTTGAACAGGGAGAAAATCTTAGAATAAAAGTAGAAAGTATAGTCATATAAGCAAAAACAAAATTGAATAAGAGTATCTCAAATAAAAATGCTAAAAAAAAATTGAGTAAGAGAATCTCAAGTGAGAGTTTCTTCAGTTTGTTCTGATATATTACTGTTGTTTTAAAAGCTTATGAAAAATTTTCAAAGTGAAAAATTAATAAAATTTAGCTATAATACCAAGCTTTGCATCTTACCCACATATATGATTAATTACTATAAAAATACTATAATATATAAAACTAAATGTTTAATATTAAATAATTAATCATCTAGCTTTATATTTTTCATATGTTAATTTATAGCAACAAAGCCAGTATTATATTTTAAGTATGCCATTTAGTAAAAATAATTTTGATTAGTAGATCTTGGAACCAGTATATGAGGAAAAGGCAATAGTTTGATCTGTCTAAAATTGAATTACCAGAATAATAAATAAGTTAATAATTAACATTGATACTTCTTACTATATGATTACTAGACAGGCATTTTACTGATAAGTCATTATTTATTATTAATAAGCCTACTGTAGCACAAATAGGGTTTGAAAGTGCTTTCCTGCTCGGCAAACCAATGGATATTATATAAAAGAGAAAGGTTCACTGTGGTCTTTTCAAACTGTCATATAAATATATGTTCAAGATTTTGTGCATATTGTATGCATCTCCCTGTAATAAGCATTTTCCAACTTGTGAATGATTGGCAATATTTCAATAAATTTCCACTTACCTAGAATTGTTGAAGAATGTCAAATTGCTATGAATTAGAAAACAATAAGGTAAACAAAATTGTTCAAATTGATTAGCAGTTGAAAAGTGAAATTCTTGATTTGACATTTTTTCAGTTAAATTCTAGATCAAAGGTAGCATTTGTTGGTTACGTAAAGCCATCCTTCCCAAACTAGAGAATGTGTGTTTCACAGTGAAGGGGACAGGAGAGACAGTGGCTGTGCTGGGTGACCCTGTAACTTACTGTCCAAGCCAGGACACTTTGGAGATTGAAAGGGGATGGTATTTATAATGACTAGGGAAGCGAGCGTAAACCTAGAACATCATATGGGCAAAATGGGGCATAAACTCATCCTCTGTGCCAACACAGGGATTTTTTAATGTGTTAAAAAGCTTGATGTTAAGTAGAGTCAGAAAGATGAACTACGTTCCAGACAGGACCTTAGATTCCTTTCATTTTGCATATCATTTCACAGTACTGTAGTTAAATGATAAAACTCTAACCTGCCATCATCCCCAAATCATTTTTTGTCTTGTGAGTTGGCACTCACAAAATGTAAAATTTTTTAAAATATAAAAAATAGTTTTAAAAATTTAAAGTTGAATTTTCTTTTTGTTATCACTGATGTTACAATTATTATTTGAAGTCTGTCTGTATTTACACTTACACATTTAGAAATAAATTGTGAAGTAACTGTGTAATAACTCTTCTATGTTAGCACTATTTCATGATACTGCAAAAAAGATTCCCCCTTTTTTTTTCTTGTCTCTTAGTGACACCCTTTTATTAGTGGAATTTTTTAAAAGCTGGTTGTAGCTTTACTATTTAGTGTGCTCCCAGATAACTGCTGATAAAGCCTTACCAAGGTTTATTTTTATCCAGTTTATTTTTCTCTTATTAATGGCATAAGCCTTTTTGCATTTCTCCACACTTGTCTCATTCCTGCCTTCTAGCTGTCAGAAAAGATCGAGGCCATTTAACTAGACTGCTCTCAAGCTTATTGTCCTTTACCTCCTTCGCTTTTTTTTTTTTTTTTTTTTTTTTTTTTTTGCAGTACGCGGGCCTCTCACTGTTGTGGCCTCTCCTGTTGCGGAGCACAGGCTCCGGACGCGCAGCCTCAGCGGCCATGGCTCATGGGCCCAGCCGCTCCGCGGCACGTGGGATCTTCCCAGACTGGGGCACGAACCCGTGTCCCCTGCATTGGCAGGCGGACTCTCAACCACTGCACCACCAGGGAAGCCCCCTTCCTTCGTTTTTTATTTGTTAAAGATGTATTCTTTATCTTTGCCGAGATGAATGACTCTGTGCGCTCATCAAATGTTTATCAAGTGACTGTCATTGCACAGGTGTTAGCTGTGTATTTGATTACATCCCTTCCCATGGGGACACTGTTTCAGTCCCCTTTCTGTTTTGCATTTTCAGAAATTGTTTTTCATAGGTTTCTTCTTATACTTGCAATCCTGCTAAGATATTCTCTGTTCTCAGAAGAAAACTACTGCTACTAATTTATAATTTGAGCTTTTACTCCCCTGTGTTACTGCCTTTGCTTGGAGCTCTCAAACCTCATCAGTTTGAACCCTTACACATTGTTCTAAGCATTTTGCTATGTGTTTGTTAAAGTCACAAACTTCATTTTTCTTTCATTTTCTACTAGGTGATTGCATGTGAACAGCAGTTGGATACAACTTACGATGCCAGATGTGACACGTGGTCCCTGGGGATCACGGCCATCGAGCTTGGGGATGGAGATCCTCCACTGGCAGACCTCCATCCCATGAGAGCACTCTTCAAAATACCAAGGTCAGGGGGCTCTCACACTGGGTCCATCTGTCTTCCTCTAGCCACTGAGTGCTCATCAAGCTCCTCATGGAAATACCCAGATATATTTCAGCAGGTTGGGAGCAGAATGGCCTGGAATATCATGCTGCTTCTTCCGAGACACACTTTTTGTTCCATAGTTTCATTTCCCTGGTCTAAGTAAAAGAGCTTTCTCTTGGTACTAAGTGTGTCTTTTTTTCTTTGGCAAGGATTTGCGCTCAGAAAACAGCAGTTCCTGCCACTGTTGATCCATTCCCAGATTCATCAGTGAGGCTCCCTGGTCCACAGTCAGTGTAACAGTGATGTGCTTCATTTCACTCTATCAATCTAGTAATTTTTTTACTACTTGCTAATACTTCTCTTTGTTTAGAACTTTAAGATAATAGTATTAAGAAAGTTAGAAATAAAATTTATTGATAAAGTAATGATTTCAAATTTGTTAGTGTTTTGAATATATTAATATGAAACACTAAACTTAGAAGAATAATCTCTTTGGAGCCAGGAAGATGCTTTTCTATGGAGACCCCTCCCCTTCAATGTGTGTATTGACAGACTTTCCCCTGCTGATCTTATCACTAATTAAACACTGTTTTATATATGCTTTGGGTAGTTCCTAGATATTTCAGAAAACTGATGTGAAAAAACTGCCTCTTCTTATTATAAATGTGTTGTCTTTTGAAGACTTTCTTAAGGATTTTGCCTGGTACCTTAATTTTAATGAAATGCACACAGAGGGGGCCTGTGGTGACAGGGGTCCAGGGCAGAGAGGGTAGTGTATGTTACAGTTTGTTACCACATTCTCCATTAAATAAATTGTGTGGTCCTAATGCCTATAGAACACTGAATCATACGTACAAAGCCCTGGTGGGGCGTGGTTCTGGTCCTAAAGAAATAATGCCAATATGACCTATTCATTTCCAAATAGATCTGTTTGGAATATTTGGCATGTAATTAAATTAGTATAGGACCAAAGCATTTGAATTTGTTTTTAAATTTACCATGGAATTTTCTGTCCTGTCTATATGTTCTGAATTATAATACCTTAGAGATAGATCATCCTTTACATAACAATTTCAAGGTATCTCTCAGGTCTTACTGTTTGTAAAATATATTGCTTATTTGGTAAGTGGGGAAGCAAGATTACAAAAAAGAGCAGAGGGACTTCCCTGGCAGTCCAGTGGTTAAGTCTCACTCTGTTCTTCCACTGCAGGGGGCGCAGGTTCGATCCCTGGTTGGAGAACTAGGAACCCGCACGCGGCGCTGTGCAGCCAAAAAAAAAAAAAAAAAAAGGTCGAAAACCTGCTCTATAACAAGTCAGACATTTCATTAAATTTGAGGAAAACAAACAAAAAAATCTGTATATCCTAATTTCTACTGTCATTCAGTATGTAAGATGAAGCACTATTCTTCCTGAGCCATTTAAATTATGGTTTAAATGACCATAGTTAGCCTAGTGTTACTGCTCTTGGTGATGGTACCACATGGAGGAAGGATGCTACTGTTGATACATATTGTACCTATGAGCAAGGTACTTCTGGAAGCTGCACCATCTAAGTTATTTCTTATTACGTCTACCACCAGTATCTCTCTGAAATGGAATTCTAAGAATACTGACTGTAGAAATGAGAAAAAAAGGGGGATCTGAAAAGCTACCCGGTTCTGAATGTCCTAAAATCATCAAAACCTTGTTATACTCCAAGAAACTGATAAACCTCTTAGAAAGGAAATTTTCAGGAGAACAAGAAGCAAAGCAAGATTGTTGCAGAAAAGAATTACTTCTTTTAATGTGCACATCAGCAACCTTCAAATAGTCCTAGGATTGTAAAATGAGCTTTAGGCATGATCTAGGGTAGATGAGTAGCTGTACTTTTCTTTAATGAGCCTGTACAGACTGTACATTAATTTCGTTATAAGCTATTTAAGGACTAATGCAGAGCTGAAGACAAAGTATTTCCATTCCACTAATGAAAACAAGGAGCTGTTGGAATTAACATAAAGCAGTACTTCAGCAAATTCAACTATCGTGGTTGATCAGTGTTGCTTGATTACAGTTAGATCAGCCTCATTTTCAAATGATGTTCCTTTGTATTCATGAACATACCAAAAAAAGAAAAGATTCGTTCAGCTTAAAATGAAAGGAATTAATAACAGAATCTTCTAAGTGGCATTCAGAGCTTTATTGCTAATCATATTTTCCAGTTCCTTATTTGTGTAACCTTGTTTCTGGCCCTCTACCCAGTAACGACAGAACAAGTTTTAAAGGCATTGTACTATAAAGGCCCCTCTATGCTGCAGTTTCCTCCATATTTTGAACACTTCTCCTTTCAGGTCACCTCTGTCACCTGAATATTCTTCAGAGATTTCTGCTGGACTCAAAAGAAAAAATCTTCTCCCCAGTAGACATTGTTTCTATTCGGCTAAGTATTTATGTTTTCCTCTAGGGCTCTCAGTTCAAAGCAAGAAGCTTCTTTCAAAGAAGAAAAATTATCAGATAGAAAAAAATGCGTCATATATTAAGTGCTTTCAGAGAAACAAGGAAACTGTCATTCCATATAAAGAATGATTAAAAACTAATTGTCTGTCTTTAAATTGGAAAGTGATGGTAATGCTTGATTACACCTGGCAGAACCTTAATGCAGCAATGACATTCGTCTGGCTGCCTCTGCCTCTTAATTTTTATCGTTACTGACCAATGTGCGCAATCCAACCTTGTATCTTCTTTTTCTAGGAATCCACCCCCAAAACTGAGGCAGCCTGAGATATGGTCAGCAGAATTCAATGACTTCATCAGCAAGTGAGTAATAATAGAGTCTTTTAAAAGAATTAACGAGATCCCGTCCTGCTGTAACTTTGAGATGTGCTTTTTATAACAATTCCTCTGTGCTTCCGAATCTCCTCCTCATCTATTAAATAGCCCCAGAAGTTTCCATGATTTTCTTCAGAACAAGCATTTGTAGCGTCTTCTGAATGTTCAGTGAACGCATTATTGTTCTGATAATCTCAGGGTCTTGTTCGCTCACTTATTGATAGCTGTGCTGCTGCAGACGTTGCATCGTCCATGAACCCGTTCTGTCCAGCTGCCCTCTGCAGCCTCACCCTCAGCATGTCCCACCTTCCACCCATCGTCTGTTCAGTCCGTTTCTTAGCCCTTCATTTATCTGCATTGCTAATTCCCATCACAGGGGAGTTGTCATTGCACTTGGTGAGTCAGATAATCCTACAGATAAAATGTGTATACGTTTGAAGTTCACTTTTAATTTGACAGATATTTAGTACAGGTGCAGTGCCTCCAGACAATTGACTAGAAGCTGTGAGTCAGCCATTTCTAAATCTGTCCATGAACTTTTTTCACAATCTTTATCACGACTTCACCTTGACAAAATAAAGGGAAGGGATGACTGCAAGTTGTAAATGGGAGAGAGGGGTCATTAAGCTTTGATGTGTCAAAGCTCACTCAGAAAATGTAAAGAGGGCAAAAACGTAGAGGAACCGGTCATCCTTGTCCACACTGCTATCACTGGTTTTCCTACCAAGAATATCTGCTTGTTTCTATAGAGTTATTTAAGGGTTATGAAAATACAAGAAAGATCGGTAATCTGCTTTTTCTTTTAGTTTTCACTTAAATAGTCTTTACTGAGTATGTACTATGCACTGCAGAATATTTAATAAACTGCAGTCGAATTTCACAGACCTCTCAGGAGAATTGTTGGTAGCTTTGAAGGGCTCCCCATGATTCATAGCCATGCCCCGTGTCCACAGATCCTTCCGCGTGGATCCTCAATGGGACTTGGCGACTTTGACACACTTGGCACAATTTCACCTCTGAGCAACATTTCCTGGTTTCCCCCAAGCAGTTAGGACTCTGCCCTGGGAGCTCTCCCATCCGTTGTTCCTCTTCCTCTAGTAGCATTTCCTCTTTTATTTCACTACCTGTTTAGAGGTCTTTCTCCCTCACTAGCCAGTAAACAACTCCAGGGCGCCGAGTGTGCCTTACTTGTCCCTGTAACTCCGGTGTCTAGCAGAGTGGCTGGTACACATCAGCTATCTGATAATGTTTTACCTGAATAAAATAACCTCCTATGTGACTAAACTCAATACGTAGATATGAGTGCTGCAGGTGGCAGAAATCGACACAGTCTCTGAAACTAAATGAAAACTAAGAGCACTTGTTCTTATTTTCAGACATTGTCATCCTCATTCCTTAGCATCTTTTAGCCTCCCTGGGTAGTATCTTTTTAGGTCAGCCCAATAGAATAAGTTGCCAAATTCTCATGCCAGGGGGATTAACAATGCAGATGAGAAATGGCATGGGTCAGATCAGGCATGGGTTCCTTCTTCTTTTTTCTTTTTTTTCTACGCCCAAATGACAGCCCCACTCTGACCAGTTTTCTCATAATCATAGATCCTCAGAACCTCAGGGTTGGAAGGGTATGCAGAGCGTGAATCCTTCTGGAACACGTGCATCGAGGGGCCATCCAGTCAGTAAACCCCTAAGAAAAATGTGGTCCTTACCATCCCAATGTGGTCCTTTCCATCTTTGATAAGCCTCACTATCAAAAAGTTCTCCCTTATACTGACCAGAAATCTGTGTCTCTCTTCATTCTCCCCATCGATCCTAGATTTTTTTGTCCCTCGTGACTGAAAACTAGTCTAATCCCTCTTCCAAGTATCTGAAGACACTGGGTTAAACATCCAGTGTTTGTTCTAGGGTTCCTCCTGTGATGCCGTTTCAGGTGCTCTCACCTGGTTGAGCCTATCAAGAGGTGTGGTACGCATTCGTACTTCTCCTGGAGGACCTCAAAAAACATCCACTGGCATGGGATTTAAACATCCTCAGCACATAAGCCCTCGCAGATGGGTTAGCAGTTTTATCATGTCGGAAGAAATAGATCAATTGAGAAACCTTTAAAAGCATGAGGGGGGCTTCCCTGTGGCGCAGTGGTTGAGAGTCCACCTGCCGATGCAAGGGACGCAGGTTCGTGCCCTGGTCTGGGAAGATCCCACATGCCGCAGAGCGGCTGGGTCCGTGAGCCATGGCCGCTGAGCCTGCGCGTCCGGAGCCTGCACTCTGCAACGGGGGAGGCCATAGCAGTGAGAGGCCCGCGTATCTCA
Source organism: Mesoplodon mirus (assembly GCF_964341445.2). Classification (NCBI taxonomy): domain Eukaryota; kingdom Metazoa; phylum Chordata; class Mammalia; order Artiodactyla; family Ziphiidae; genus Mesoplodon; species Mesoplodon mirus. The sequence continues at coordinate 10,438,487 of NC_138979.1, read as the reverse complement.
AAAAAAAAAAAAAAAAGCATTAGGGAAGGGAAACTGAAAAGTTTGTTTTAATTCTAGGTAAGCATTAAAACTGTAATGACTGCATTGTTGTTTATCTTTAGCTACTGACTTGTAAAGGAGACTTTGCAATGGAGACTGAGTTCAGTTATCTCTCTGCAGTAATGCTTACTGGGAGGCCAGGGAAGGGGAATTTAGCTGGAAGTTGATATCACTACGGCGTAATCTCTCACAGATTAATTCATTATATTACAGTTCTAAGATTGTTTGAGATGGGCTTCCTGGGCTGAGCATCGATGAAGAACATCATTCCATTGTGTTAGAGCAGTTTTTAGGACTGCGAATGATAAATGCAAAACTCTAACTTATCTAATAATGGCATGTTCCTTTTTGCCAGTGCAGGTGCTTGACTAAAGATTATGAAAAGCGTCCAACAGTGTCAGATCTTTTACAACATAAATTCATTACTCAAGTTGAAGGCAAAGATGCGATGTTACAGAAACAACTCATGGAATTCATTGGTATTTACCAGTGCACGGGAGGCTCAGAAAAGGCCAGGTAATTAAATAGCATCTTGACTTCAAAATCCAAAGATCATCTAAAGAGTCTGACAATTTTATAATGCAATGGTTGTTAAGGTGAGAAAAGAACTCCCTGGTTTAATGATTTAAATTCCCTGGTTGTGGTTTGGAGATAAAGCGGTATTTGAATGAAAAGTGAACATCACATGTTGAGTTGCATCCGGATATGGTAAAATTACTGGCAGCATTTCTTTTCTTTCTTTTTGAATTTAATTTATTTTTTTTTATACAGCAGGTCCTTATTAGTCATCCATTTTATACACATCAGTGTATACATGTCAATCCCAATCTCCCAATTCATCACACCACCACCACCCCCCGCCACTTTCCCCCCTTGGTGTCCATACGTTTGTTCTCTACATCTGTGTCTCAACTTCTGCCCTGCAAACCAGTTCATCTGTACCATTTTTTAGGTTCCACATACATGCGTTAGTATACGATATTTGTTTTTCTCTTTCTGACTTGCTTCACTCTGTATGACAGTCTCTAGATTCATCCATGTCTCTACAAATGACCCAATTTCGTTCCTTTTTATGGCTGAGTAATATTCCATTGTATATATGTACCACCTCTTTTTTATCCATTCATCTGTCCATGGGCATTTAGGTTGCTTCCATGACCTGGCTATTGTAAATAGTGCAGCAATGACCATTGGGGTGCATGTGTCTTTTTGAATTATGGTTTTCTCTGGGTATATGCCCAGTAGTGGGATTGCTGGCTCATATGGCAGTTCTATTTTTAGTATTTTAAGGAACCTCCATACTGTTCTCTGTAGTGGCTGTATCAATTTACATTCCCACCAACAGTGTAGGAGGGTTCCCTTTTCTCCACACCCTCTCCAGCATTTGTTGTTTGTAGATTTTCTGATGATGCCCATTCTAACTGCTGTGAGGTGATACCTCATTGTAGTTTTGATTTGCATTTCTCTAATAATTAGTGATGTTGAGCAGCTTTTCATGTGCTTCTTGGCCATCTGTATGTCTTCTTTGGAAAAATGTCTATTTAGATCTTCTGCCCATTTTTGGATTGGGTTGTTTATTTTTTTAATATTGAGCTGCATGAGCTGTTTATGTATTTTGGAGATTAATCCTTTGTCCGTTGATTCATTTGGAAATATTATTTCCCATTCTGAAGGTTGTCTTTTCGTCTTCTTTGTGTTTTCCTTTGCTTTGCAAAAGGTTTTAAGTTTCATTAGGTTCCATTTGTTTATTTTTGTTTTTATTTCCATTACTCTAGGAGTTAGATCAAAAAAGATCTTGCTGTGATTTATGTCAAAGAGTGTTCTTCCTATGTTTTCCTCTAAGAGTTTTATAGTGTCCGGTCTTACATTTAAGTCTCTAATCCATTTTGACTTTATTTCTGTGTATGGTGTTAGAGAGTGTTCTAATTTCATTCTTTTACATGTAGCTGTCCAGTTTTCCCAGCACCATTTATTGAAGAGACTGTCTTTTCTCCATTGTGTATCCTTGCCTCCTTTTTCATAGACTAGTTGACCATAGGTGTGTGAGTTTATCTCTAGGCTTTCTATCCTGTTGCATTGATCTATATTTCTGTTTTTGTGTCAGTACCATATTGTCTTGATTACTGTAATGTAGTCTGAAGTTAGGGAGTCTGATTCCTCTAGCTCTGTTTTTTTCCCTCAAGACTGCTTTGGCTATTCGGGGTCTTTTGTGTCTCCATACAAATTTTAAGATTTTTTGTTCTAGTTCTGTAAAAAAATACCATTGGTAATTTGATAGGGATTGCATTGCATCTGTAGATTGCTTTAGGTAGTATAGTCATTTTCACAATATTGATTCTTCCAATCCAAGGACATGGTATGTCTCTCTATCTCTTGGTATCATCTTTAATTTCTTTCAACAGTGTCTTTTAGTTTTCTGCATAAGGTCTTTTGTCTCCCTAGGTAGGTTTATTCCTAGGTATTTTATTCTTTTTGTTGCAGTGGTAAATGGGGGTGTTTCCTTAATTTCTCTTTCAGATTTTTCATCGTTAGTGTATCGGAATGCAAGGGATTTCTGTGCATTAATTTTGTATCCTGCTACTCTACCACATTCATTGATTAGCTCTAGCAGTTTTCTGGTAGCATTTTTAGGATTCTCTATGTATAGTATCATCTCATCTGCAAATAGTGACAGTTTTATTTCTTTTCCAATTTGGATTCCTTTTATTTCCTTTTCTTCTCTGATTGCCGTGGCTAGGACTTCCAAAACTAGGTTGAATAATAGTGGTGAGAGTGGACATCCTTGTCCTGTTCCTGATCTTAGAGGAAATGCGTTCGGTTTTTCACCATTGAGAATGATGTTTGCTGTGGGTTTGTCATATATGGCCTTTATTATGTTGAGGTAGGTTCCCTCTAGGCCCACTTTCTGGAGCCTTTTTATCATAAATGGTGTTGAATTTTTTTCAAAAGCTTTTTCTGCATCTGTTGAGATTATCATATGGTTTTTATTCTTCAATTTGTTAATATGGTGTATCACATTGATTGATTTGCATATATTGAAGAATCCTTGCATCCCTGGGATAAATCCCACTTGACCATGGTGTATGATCCTTTTAATGTGTTGTTTGATTCTGTTTGCTAGTATTTTGTTGAGGATTTTTGCATCTATATTCATCAGTGATATTGGTCTGTAATTCTCTTTTTTTGTAGTATCTTTGTCTGGTTTTCATATCAGGGTGATGGTGGCCTCATAGAATGAGTTTGGGAGTGTTCCTTCCTCTGCAATTTTTTGGAAGAGTTTGAGAAGGATGGGTGTTAGCTCTTCTCTAAATGTTTGATAGAATTCACCTGTGAAGCCATCTGGTCCTGGGCTTTTGTTTGTTGGAAGATTTTTAATCACAGTTTCAATTTCAGTGCTTGTGATTGGTCTGTTCATATTTTCTATTTCTTCCTGGTTCAGTCTTGGAATGTTATCCCTTTCTAAGAATTTGTCCATTTCTTCCAGGTTGTCCATTTTATTGGCATAGAGTTGCTTGTAGTAGTCTCTTAGGATGCTTTGTATATCTGCGGTGTCTTTTGTAACTTCTCCTTTTTCATTTCTAATTTTATTGATTTGAGTCCTCTCCCTCTTTTTCTTGATGAGTCTGGCTAATGGTTTATCAATTTTGTTTATCTTCTCAAAGAACCAGCTTTTAGTTTTATTGATCTTTGCTATTGTTTTCTTTGTTTCTATTTCATTTATTTCTGCTCTGATCTTTATAATTTCTTTCCTTCTGCTAACTTTGGGTTTTGTTTGTTCTTCTTTCTCTAGTTCCTTTAGGTGTAAGGTTAGATTGTTTATCTGAGATTTTTCCTGCTTCTTGAGGTAGGCTTGTATAGCTATAAACTTCCCTCTTAGAACTGCTTTTACTGCCTCCCATAGGTTTTGGATCATTGTGTTTTCTTGTCATTTGTCTCTAGGTATTTTTTGATTTCCTCTTTGATTTCTTCAGTGATCTCTTGGTTATTTAGTAACGTATTGTTTAGCCTTCATGTGTTTTCATTTTTTACGTTTTTTTCCCTGTAATTGATTTCTAATCTCATAGCATTGTGGTCAGAAAAGATGCTTGATATGATTTCAATTTTCTTAAATTTACTGAGGCTTGATTTGTGACCCATGGTGTGATCTATGCTGGAGAATGTTCTGTGCGCACTTGAGAAGAAAGTGTAATCTGCTGTTTTTGGATGGAATGTCCTATAAATATCAATTAAATCTATCTGGTCTATTGTGTCATTTAAAGCTTGTGTTTCCTTGTTAATTTTCTGCTTGGATGATCTGTCCATTGGTGTAAGTGAGGTGTTAAGGTCCCCCACTATTATTGTGTTACTGTCGATTTCCTCTTTTATAGCTGTTAGCAGTTGCCTTATGTATTGAGGTGCTCCTATGTTGGGAGCATATATATTTGTAATTGTGATATCTTCTTCTTGGATTGATCCCTTGATCATTATGTAGTGTCCTTCCTTGTCTCTTATAACATTCTTTATTTTAAAGTCTATTTTATCTGATATGAGTATTGCTACTCCAGCTTTCTTTTGATTTACATTTGCATGGAATATCTTTTTCCATCCCCTCACTTTCAGTGTGTGTGTCCCTAGGTCTGAAGTGGTTCTCTTGTAGACAGCATATAGATGGGTCTTGTTTTTGTATCCATTCAGCAAGCCTGTGTCTTTTGGTTGGAGCGTTTAATCCATTCACATTTAATGTAATTATCGATATCTACTTTCCTATTACCATTTTCTTAATTGTTTTGGGTTTGTTTTTGTAGGTCCTTTTCTTCTCTTGTGTTTCCCATTTAGAGAAGTTCCCTTAGCATTTCTTGTAGAGCTGGTTTGGTGGTGCTGAATTCTCTTAGCTTTTGCTTGTCTGTAAAGCTTTTGATTTCTCCATCGAATCTGAATGAGATCCTTGCTGGGTAGAGTAATCTTCATTGTAGGTTCTTCCCTTTCATCACTTTAAATATGTCATGCCACTCCCTTCTGGCTTGTAGAGTTTCTGCTGAGAAATCAGCTGTTAACCTTATGGGAATTCCCTTGTACATTATTTGTCGTTTTTACCTTGCTGCTTTCAGTAATTTTTCTTTGCCTTTAATTATTGTCTGTTTGATTACTGTGTGTCTCGGAGTGTTTCTCCTTGGGTTTATCCTGCCTGGGACTCTCTGTACTTCCTGGACTTGGGTGGCTATTTCCTTTCCCATGTTAGGGAAGTTTTTGACTGTAATCTCTTCAAATATTTTCTTGGGTCCTTTCTCTCTCCCTTCTCCTCTGGGACCCCTATAATGTGAATGTTGTTGCGTTTAAGGTTGTCCCAGACGTCTCTTAGACTGTCTTCATTTCTTTTCATTCTTTTTTCTTTATTCTCTTCCGCAGCAGTGAATTCCACCATTCTGTCTTCCAGGTCACTTATCTGCTCTTCTGCCTCAGTTATTCTGCTATTGATTCTTTCTAGTGTATTTTTCATTTCAGTTATTGTGTTGTTAATCTCTGATTGTTTGTTTTTTAATTCTTCTAGATCTTTGTTAAACGTTTCTTGCATCATCTCGATTTGCCTCCATTCTTTTTCCGAGGTCCTGGATCATCTCCACTATCATTATTCTGAATTCTTTTTCTGGAAGGTTGCCTATCTCCACTTCATTTAGTTGTTTTTCTGGGGTTTTATCTTGTTCCTTCCTCTGGTACATAGCCCTCTGCCTTTCCATCTTGTCTGTCTTTCTGTGAATGTGGTTTTTGTTCCACAGGCTGCAGGATTGTAGTTCTTCTTGCTTCTGCTGTCTGCCCTCTGGTCTGGATTTGCTTAGTTCTGTTGACTGGGAAGTCCAAGATCAAGGCACTAGCAGATGTGGTGTCTGGTACCCAATTCCTTGTTCATAGAGGGAGAGAACTGGCAGCATTTTTTAAACAGCCTCATCAGAACAAATAATGTAAACTCCAATAGATGATTAGTATTGGCTTATATTTTCTTGTATTTGTCTCCTTTTCTGTGAAGTAAGATATCTTAGATTTGGGATTTAAAATTGAATGTAACACTTGAAATAGTTTTTTACGCTAGTATTTTTTGGTATCATTTTCTCTGGTTGAATTATATTCAAAAATCATTTTTAATATTTTATTTATACTTCCTATTTTGATTTTTAATGATCTATTTATAGTTTTTATAATATTGAATATGTTTACTTATAGATAGTATATATGTTTATTTTAGGAAATTTAGAAGCTACACAGACATGTACAACATAAAATCAATCAATTATTACATTTTAATCTATAACCTTTTAGTATCTTATGAATGGAAATACATTTAAAAACAAAATTAGAATATATGTGTCCTGGAGCCTGCATTCTTTCACTGACTAGCAAATATCCATGTCTTTAAATATCCTTGTACCACAAATTTTTTAAAATTTTTATTTTTTATTGTAGCATAGTTGATTAACAATGTTGTTTTAGTTTCAGGTGTACAGTAAGGTGATTCAGTTATACATATACATGTATCTATTCTTTTTCAATTTCTTTTCCCATTTAGGTTATTACAGAATATTGAGCAGAGTTCCTTGTGCTATACAGTAGGTCCTTGTTATCTGTTTTAAATATAGCAGTGTGTACATGTCAATTCTAAACTCCCAATCTATCCCTCCTTCCCACCCTTCTGCCCTGGTAACTATAAGTTCATTCTCTAAGTCTGTGCGTCTGTTTCTGTTTTGTAAGTAAGTTCATTTGTATCATTTTTTTTAGATTATGCATATAAGAGATATCATATGATATTTGTCTTTCTCTGTCTGACTTACTTCACTTAGTATGAAAATCTCCAGGTCCATCCATGTTGCTGCAAATGGCATTATTTCATTATTTTTAATGGCTGAGTAATATTCCATTGTATATATTGTACCACATCTTATTTATCCATTCATCTGTCGATGGACATTTAGGTTGCTTCCATGTCTTGGCTGTTGTAAACAGTGCTGCAGTGAACATTGGGTTGCATGTATTCTTTCGAACCATGTTTTTCTCTGGGTATATGCCCAGGACTGGGATTGCTGGATCATATGGTAGTTCTATGTTTAGTTTTTTAGGGAACCTCCATGCTGTTCTCCATAGTAGCTGTACCAATTTACATTCCCACCAACAGTGTAGGAGGGTTCCCTTTTCTCCACTCCCTTTCCAGCTTTTATTTTTTGTAGACTTTTTGATGATGGCCATTCTGAGTGGTGTGAGGTGATATCTCATTGGAGTTTTTATTTGCATTTCTCTAATAATTAGCAGTGTTGAGCATCTTTTCATGTGCCTCTTGGCCATCTGTATGTCTTCTTTGGAGAAATGTCTGTTTAGATTTTCTGCCCATTTTTTGATTGAGTTGTTTGTTTTTTTGATATTGAGCTGCATGAGCTGTTTGTATATTTTGGAGATTAATCCCTTGTTGGTCACATTGCTTACAAATATTTTCTCTCAATCTGTACCACAAATTTTTAAAATTGCTGTACAACATTCTCTTGCATGAGTATTCAATGATTGATTTAAATAACCCCCTATTATTGGGCATTTAGGTTGTTATTAATTATTTTTAATTCTAGTAAGTAACACTGTAATGAATAGAGTTGTATACAAATCTCTTACTACTTCTGTAAGATAAATTCCTGTAGATGGTATTGTTAAGTCAAAGAATAGTCTTTTGTAATTTAAGCTTATTCATGAAAATCCTATTAATTGCATGTCAGGAGCATATCACTGTTTAGGGAGCTGGGAGAAGTGCATAGAAAATAGTGCATGACCTAAAAAAACAGTTATATTTGAATTCCTGTTGTGGTTTAATATATTTAATTCCTATTTCTTTAATGCCTACTATGTGCAGGGCATTGTATTAAGACTTTATATCTTGTGATTTTACAACAACCCTGAGGGAAATGTTTTATGATCCTCCATTTTCACAGCAAGAAGAACTGAGGTTTGCAGAGGCTAATTAACTTGTACAAAGCTGCACAGGTAACAAATGACTTAGCAGGGATTCAAATCCTAATCCCAATGACAAAGCTTTATTCTCATGAATGGCCAATGATTGTGGACAATTTTGAGTCCTTGCCTAAGTGAGTTTACAGCCTTGCTGGAGAGACCTTCAGTGAGGAAAAATTTAAGTTGTGAGTGGAATAGAGTGCCAGAAAGAAGGAACTGGGCATGTAGTTTCTAGTGAGGAGGTGGTTGGTTGTGGGCTCCTAATGCCCATCTTTGTATCTTTGTGTGGGTATAGCTCCACAGTCTGCTACAATCCCATCCTTCCCAAAGCAAATGGACAAACAGCAAGCAAACAAACAAGTAAAAAACAGAGATTGATGTGTACCAATATTGTATAGGGTGTCCAATGTTAAGAACTGTGAAGGATCTGAGATTTTATCCTACTTGCAAGCTAATAAGTTGACCTGCCAATTTCAAGAATGCTGGCAGAAGAGACCCTTGATCAGAGACAGAGGCCTTTATTATGCACAGTTAAGCCCACAGCATGAATTTTACATTCATGTTGGTTGTCCTTGCCCTATAAGTCCTAGGGGTGATGTGGAATGGCCTTGGTAGATGGTGTATACACAGTGGGTTTGCCTCACAGTTTGGGAACCCTGAGCTTGAGAAACTCTAATCTTTTAAAGGGGTTGCTAGCAAATCTGCCTAAACTTTGCCCTGGAGCAGACTTTATCTTTACTATTCCGGACAGCAAACAAAACTTCCATGTGTCCTGGAGGGAGACACTATTTTTATATATATGTTTGTATAGCAAACATGGCAAATATAGTCTAGAACAAAAGCTAATACAAGAGATGAAGAAATGTGGAAGACTCATGGAGAATTGCCTCCCAACATTCAAGCATTATAAGAATGGTTGAACCATACAGTATTTAGATTAAAAGCCTGGTGCTCTAAGTTCTAGTGATTAAAAAAAATTATTGAAAACTACTATATATTGGACACTGTGTTAGCCTAAGCTCAATACTTCTGTTTGAGTCACAAAATATATTCTTCGTTATCCAGTTAAGAATTCAGAATATGCTTTCAATATGAGAACTCAAGTCTTACTCAATTATGGAAAAATTTCAGTCATTATTCCTTTAAATATTGATCCTCTCTCATTCTTTTTATTTTCTGCTTCTAAGAGATAAATATCGGAATGTCCTAATTTACCTTAAATGTCGTATAATTTCTCTTTCATGTTTGTCATTAGTTTATCAATCTCTGCTGCATTTTAGATAATTTCTTCAAAATTGTTTTCCAGTTCACTAATTCTCTCTTAGACTAGGCCTAGTTAGAGCTATCCTACATACTGATTTTTCATGTCGATATTTCTGTGTTTTTCATTTCTAGAATTTCTCACTGTTTTATTTTTTTAACCATTTATTCTTTCATCATATCTGACTTTTATATCTGGCCGTTCATATCTGGCTAATTTCTTTGTCTTTTTTTGTGAATGTAATTCTTTTCTTTTTCTCTTGATCTTACACTACTTAGCAGTCATTTTTTGATTTGCATTTTAACAAGATTGAAATGTCCTTATGAATGAGTTCATTTGTTTCCTCAATATGTGGTTTCCTTCTGTGGTTTAGAATTTTAGTTTGCTCTCCCATCTTTATTTTATTTTTTAAAATATTTTATTTATTTTAAAATATTTCTGGGCTTCCCTGGTGGCGCACTGGTTGAGAGTCTGCCTGCCGATGCAGGGGACACGGCTTCGTGCCCCAGTCCAGGAGGATCCCACATGCCGCGGGGTGGCTAGGCCCGTGAGCCATGGCCGCTAGGCCTGCGCGTCCAGAGCCTGTGCTCTGCAGTGGGAGAGGCCACAGCAGTGAGAGGCCTGCGTAACGCAAAAAAAAAAAAAAAAAGTGTAGCTGAGCTGGGTGACGATGACATCTGTCACTCCAGTCATCGCCAGAGCTGATCTGCTCATCTGGCTGACCCGGCTGGTGTGTGCTCCTTCCCCAGCATCATTTCAAAACTGCACGATTGGTCAAAGGGGTCAAACTGCAGATCAGTAAAAACTAGTCTTCCAGGGCACACCAGTGAGAGCCTGTATGCCCATTGGTATTACCAGTTGTGACTTTGTTAGTGGAATTTAAAGATGGATAAGGAAACTAAAAGAAAACCATTGATTAATATTTCTGTTTAACAAAGGATTTCTGTACTACCCCAGTGGCTCCTGAATCACCTTAGAAGATGGAGCTTGATATTTACCAGAGAATATTTAACCAAAGTAAAAACAAATAAAGCTGTTGGTTTACAGCAGTACAACTGAATAGTAAGGATAAAAGTTTAACAGGGAGCAGCAAGAGTTGTTTCTTTTTTCAGTGTGTAGAACTGAAATACAAGTGAAGCTGTACTAACCACCCCTGAGGTATCTGTGACCTTTGACAACACGGAAAGAAAATATTTGTAGTCTGAAACTATGTCTCTCCAGTATTATGGAGTAAATGAAAAGTATAATCTGGTTAACAAGCTGTACTTTTCACAAGAGGACAAAAATCTTATTGGAAGGATTCTGACTTTGCCTTCTCCAAGTCTCACAGAAATTAAATATTTATTAAAGTAACCTTGGAAATTAATTCTGTAAAATGAAGGCAAAAGGAAAATGTAAAAAGTGTAAAAGTATCTTGAAAGATAGGGTAATGATGAAGATTGGACAATTTCCTTTGACAAATAATTATTTATTCATTTATTCACCCTGCACATATTTATTGAGTACCTACTATGTCCCAGCTACTATTTTAGGTGCTTAGGCTACATTAATGACCAAAAGAGACATGTATCAATGAGAAGATGTAAAATATTTTCACAATTGATGATTCTTTTTATTTTCATTCATAGAATACACCTTAAAAATAGTTTTTCTTAATCATTCATTACAACCTTAATAGCTTTTAAAGTGTTTAACTCATGAAAAAAAGCTTTTATAAACTAATTTATGCACCTGAATTAACTCTGCATGATTTGTGTAATTTCAAAACCCTCGTGAAAAAATACAGCTTTGTCCATTAATCTGGTAGTATTTGAAGCAGTAACCAATGCTGCATGCTTGATTTTAACATATTCTCCTTCAAAAATGAATCTGTCCAGACATATCTGTCCTAGCTGAAATGATCTTTTTTGTTTATAATTTATCGTTAACTCTTCCATCAGAATGTGTGTTCCATGTGAGCAGGGACTTTATCTGTTGTCTTCATAGCTTTATCCCAACTCCTAACAGTGCCTGAAACATATTAGATGCTCCAGAAATTTAAGTATTTGTTGAATGAATGAATGCAGTAGTGGATGTTGAAACGTACAATTTAAGGCTCTACCTAGTGTGTGTGTGTGTGTGTGTGTGTGTTTAGGGTGGGAGAAGTCTAATGAATCAGAGCAGGAATGGAGATATCATATTAATAACTGGGTTTGTTGAGATTTTGTGAACACATCACAAACTTGTTTACCTCACTTTTCACAATTCTTAAAATTAAAGGGAATTGGACTATTTTATTTAACTGCTTTTCTCACTCTTACACCCTATGATCTTATATGTGGTCAATTGTGTAGTTTTTAAAATATTAAGTATTCTTGATGCAACTAACCGTGCCACTTGAGGGAGTATAAATGTGAGTCCTTCACTCATGCTACTTTGTCGTGACAGCTGTAACTGTCTTTTTTTTTTTTTTTGGCCCCATTGTCTCTATTATGTTTAAGACCCAACCAAGTGACAGCAATGCTGCCAGTGCTTTCTAGAGCAGTCTATTGTGATGGCTGTGTCCAGCAGTCATTGGTGATACAGAAATACAGATACGCGAGAAATGTAAATAGGCAGTCCCCATGGCCAGGGGACTTCTCCGGTTAAACTGACCTCGTGGAGAGCAGCGCCGAACTCTGAAGCAGCGGGAGATGGGAGGGGAGTGTGCTGGCCCCGACATATGCCTGACACCATGTGCCTTTTCACCACGTTCCTCCAGCACCTGACTGAGCATCAGCTCTGTTACCTGTAAAATCAGCCTGAGCACTGCAGTGACACAGGGAGGAGAAACAAAGAAAGGAAGAGTTGTTTGCTGATATGATGCCCATTTCCTGCTGAGATACTACCATCAGGGTATACATAGGACTTAATAATACATACAATGAAGTCTTTCAAAATCAGTGACGCTCATGAATCCTCCATCAGCAAGACCTGGGCCCACATTTTCTCACTCCCTGCTCAGTTTATTGCTGAGTTCAGTGTCATGTATTTACACTTCATGCTTGAGGAGGGTAGAGAGGTCACCTCTGGGACAAAACGAGAGTGAAGACAACTAAATATGAAATAAATAGAAATTCAATATATAATTCAATATAAATATTGAATATAAAATATAAAGTAAATGAGGATTAAACCTATGATCATAAAGGCAATAATAATAATAATAAGAAGAAGAATTTATTAACCATAGCAGGCCCTGAATGAATCACTTTACATGTATTATTTAATCTCACAACATCCTTGTGAAATAGCCATTATTATTTCCATTTTATTTCTGAGGAAGCAGAAGGCCACATGGCTAGCCAGTGGTAGAGCCACAGCTGGAATAATAGTAGCAATTATATATAAGGCATTTCCATATGCCCATTTTAAATGAGAGTTTTACAAGAAATAATCCATTTTGCTTATCCTCACAAAATCTTTTGTTATTTGATCTGAGCATTCAGATTCTAGAGCCCAGCCTCTTAACTGCAACGTTGGTGTCAGTAATTCCATGATCTAAACAAAGGAAGGGATTTATATAGCTTCAGAACTAACTTTTGATTTTCTGTATAACCACCTCAGAATTTAGTTCAATGTAGAATAATTTATCAGTCAACCCTGTTCCTCACTGGCTTTATGGCCATTATTGCCGCCTGCTTGGCCACTCCCCATATACCTTAGCCCCTCTACTCTTTAACTGGAGAGAAATCTAAGTAAAGGAGCTATGCTCTAGAATAGGGCCAAAGCATCTTCTCAAGTCCCCTGATGAAGTCTTTATGAATGGTAAAACCTAGTTTTTCAAAGTCATGGAAAAGGACTTTTTTCTCTTCAGAATGAAGCAGACAGCCATACGCTACAAGAGTATACCTATCAGTACACAAACTTCGGTTGACAGAGAATTCCAGGGTTGGAAGAAGCAACAGAGATGATATGATTCAGCTTTTAAAATATTGTTAGTCTAGGTAAGATTATTAGCTTCCAACATTTTTTGGTGATAACATGTGTTTTTTAGGAAATGGTGATAGTGATAAATTTATCTTCCCAAATTAAAAGAGACAAGCCTAAAACTTGTGTGTTCAATACAAGATTGCTATCTTAGTATCTCATGGTATCTCATATTCAGTGTTCTTTGAGTTTCAAGAGTCTTTGATATATTAGACATATTAATTCTTTGTCCATCATACATATTGCAAATATTTTTCCCATTTTCTCTTTTACTTGTGTTTTATTATACTCATATTAAAATTGTATTGTCAAATCTCTTCCATTTTTTAATTCTCCTTTCTATCTTTTCATACTTACAAATTCCATCTGCATCCCATTACTACACAGCCGTTCTTTTGCATCTTCTCCTAGAACTTTTATGATGACATTTTAAATCTATGTTTGTTAATCCATCTGGAATTAATTTTTACATAAAGTACATGATTCCCAAAATTTTAACCAGCTGTTCCAGCACAATTTCTTGAATTTTTTTCTTTCTCTACTAGTTTGAAATGCCACATTTATCATCGAATATGTTCTTAGAATAGATGACCCTGAATTGCATTCACTACTTGAAGTTTAACTTTTCTTGGCTTTCTTTACCTAGTGATAATGTTTATTTCTAGAATATAGTAAAATGATTTTTTTTCTTTACCAGAACATGCTACTCCACCGTATTGCTTCCACACTCTGCCCTTTGATTAAAATATTCCGTTGGCTTCCCGTAGAGCCTGGAGTCCAGCCTCACCATGGACCACTGTCCCTCCTGCTGTTTCAGCTGCAGGGCTTGTGCCTGAGTCCAGGCTCCTTGTCACCATCCACTCCTTGTCATTCTCCAGGATAGTCTTTGGATGCCAAATGGACCCATAAAAACAGATGGAAAATTCAGGGCTTCACTTAAATTAAATACATAATTGGATATCTTTCTCTATTTTCTTAAAAATCGTATGTCATATGAGTTTCTTTGGAAATAAGGGCATATGAAAGATGATTCTTGTCGAGTTCAGCAAATGTGGAGACCAACTATGGGCAAATACTGTGCCAGAAATTGTGGGAGATATGCATTCACTCATTCATTCAACTAATATTTATTGAGGACCTACTGTGTTCTCAATCATCTCCTTGTTCCAAGGACACAATGGGAAACTAAAGACACAGTCTTGTGTATGTTGGAGCTTGTATTGTAGTAAGGGATTCAAATATTAGCTAAATTATCTACACAAATAAGTGCATAATTATACATTTTTGTAAATGCTATAAAAATTAATATGGAAACATCTAGGAATTGCAAGTAGGAGTAAAGCACTGTTCATATTATTAGATACAAGTCCTTAATCAGATATATTATTTGCAAATGTTTTCTGCCAGCCTGTGACTTCACTTTTTATTCTCTTAACAGTGTCTTTTTGTTTAAGTTTTTTTTTTTTTACTTTATAACTTTATTTATTTATTTATTTATTTTTGGCTGTGTCGGGTCTTCATTGCTGTGCGTGGGCTTTCTCTAGTTGTGGTGAGGGGGGCTACTCTTCATTGTGCACAGCCTTCTCACTGCGATGGCTTTTCTTGTTGCAGAGCTGGGGCTCTAGGCACGTGGGCTTCAGTAGTTGTGGCACATGTGCTCAGTAGTTGTGGTGCACACACTTAGTTGCTCCGTGGCATGTGGAATCTTCCCGGACCAGGGCTCAAACCTGTGTTCCCTGCATTGGCAGACGGATTCTTAACCACTGCACCAGCAGGGAAGTCCCAACGGTGTCTTTCACAGAACAGAAGTTTTTCTTTTTTAAAAAAAATATTTTTGGCTGCATTGGGTCTTCATTGCTGTGTGCAGGCTTTCTCTAGTTGTGCCTAGCGGGGGCTAATCTTCGTTGCAGTGTACGGGCTTCTCATTGCGGTGTCTTCTCTTGCTGCGGAGCATGGGCTCTAGGTGCGTGGGCTTCAGTACTTGTGGCGCGTGGGCTCTAGAGCACAGGCTCGGTAGTTGTGGCGCACGGGCTTAGTTGCTCCACGGCATGTGGGATCTTCCCGGACCAGGGCTAGAACCCATGTTCCCTGCATTGGCAGGCGGATTCTTAACCACTGTGCCACCAGGGAAGCCCAGGAATTTTTCATTTTAATGAAGTCTACCTTATCACTTTTTTCTTTCATGGATGATGTTTGGGTATTGTGTCCATACACTCATTTCTACACCCAAGGTTATCTAGCTTTTTTCTCCTATATTTTCATCTAGAAGTTTTATAGTTTTGTATTTTACATTTAGACCTATGACTTATCTATTTATTTATTTTAACATCTTTATTGGAGTATAATTGCTTTACAATGGTGTGTTAGTTTCTGCTTTATAACAAAGTAAATCAGTTATACATATACATATATCCCCATAGCGTCTCCCTCCCTCCCACCCTCCCTATCCCACCCCTCTAGGTGGTCACAAAGCACCAAACTGATCTCCCCGTGCTATGCGGCTGCTTCCCACTAGCTATCTGTTTTACATTTGGTAGTGTATATATGCTATGACTTATTTTAACTTAATTTTTGTGAAAATTTTGTAAGTTTAGTGTCTAGATTCTTTTTTTTTTTTTCTGCATGTGGATGTCCAACCATTCCAGCACCATCCTGAGGGACTTTACAGTCTAGTAAAGGGAGTAAGCCCTGTACACAAGTGATTGACTGAAATGACTTAACTAAGATGTCTGTCCAGAAGGATGTACAGAATTATGCTGAGGGTTTAAAACAGGTGGCATTTGAGGTAGACTGTGAAAAGTTTCATCACACAGATGGGACTGAGGAGGAAATTAAAAGACAAAGGACAAATCTTACTTATTTTTAAAATCTCACTCTGAGTGCAGTGTTGAGAAGGATATCAGAGGCAAAGGTGGCAGCGGGGAGGCTGCTGTGGTGTGAGATGAACTGTAGTGGAGGTGATGGTGGTGAGAAAGGTTTGGTTCTGGATTGGATTTGATGAAAGAGCTGAGGGGATTTGTACACAGGTTGCAGGAGGGGTATGAGAAAGATTCAGGAGCCAGGGGTCAGGCTGACAAGCAGCTGAATGGATCACCATGGGCTGAGATGAGGGTCGTGGGCAGGAGCAGGTTCGGGACATGTTAAGTCAGCCACTTTCACAGCCAAGTGAAGCGTCGAGCGAGCAGCTGGGTGCTTAGGTCTGGAGATGAGCAGAGCTGTCAGTGCACAAGTGGTATTTAAAGTGATGAAATCAGGAAGTACATGTTGATAGAGAAGAAAATAGCTCTAAGGACCGAAGCTTGGGAGACTCAAAAATGTGGCAATAGCAAGATGAGGAGAAACCAGAAAAAGATACCGAGACAGAGATGCCAGCGAGGTGAGGAGGAGAATCCAGAGCAGGACAGAAGACACCAAGACTAACGTGTTCAAGAAGAGTTTGTGCTGCCAGTAGGTTCAGTAAGATGAGGACTTAGAATGGACCGTGGGACTCAGCAATGTGAAGAAGGGCACTGTTGTCCTTCATGGAAGCCGTTTCCGTGCAGTGTGATGACAGCCCGCCTGACATGGGTTTTCTTAATGGGTGGAGTGAAATTGAAGAAGTTAAGTATAGGTAATTCTTTTGAGGAGTTTTGCTATAAAGCAGGGAAGTGGAACGGTAGATGGAGGAAACCAACTCAAGGACAGGTGGTTTGTTTGATTGTTTGTTTCTTTTGGGGAAGATGTTATAACAGTCGAGAGGGAGAAATGAGTGATACAGGAGACAAAGAGGACCCAGCAGGAGTGATATCCTTGAGTACGTGAGAGGAGATGGAATCGAGCGCACAAAACGGGATTGGCCATAGGTAGAGGGGGGACCGTTATCAATAGTGACTTAATTCTCTAAGCAATGAGAAACCATTACAGTTTGGTGGGTAAGTGGTACAATTCTTATCAGCTTCGTAATCTGCGTGTTCCTTCCCCTTTCACTAATGGACAGATTCAAATGCATAACAGTCTGCCCAAAAATAAACACTGAAAATGCAGTTATGCTCAAAACAGAGTGGATTTCATGTCCAGAAAAGTTGAAACAAACCCTTGTGTTTACCTCAGCAACTTCTCCAGACCTTATGTCAGATCAAGATCTTTACGCTGTTATTGAAATTGCTGAAATGTTTCACTTTGAAAATAAACTTCCTGGTACCTGAAATCAATTTTCTGCATACATTTTACCTTTGAAAAGTCCCCAGTGTGGCTTATTTTGTATTCCTCTTAAATTCTGCTGAATAATAATTTTTCAAATGATCATTCCTTGACTACCAGTGGGCTAACATTACCTCAGACAAAACTGGAAATCTAATGAGTGAAAATCGCTCCAACTCACCACTTTGTAACCGATTAAATCACACATCAGAATTTAGAGGAAGCTTTAAAGAATATTATATATCAGGTAGTTCTTGATGGAAATAATGAGCTCTTTTGATCATCCATGAAGTAAGTTTAATGTGTTGCATTTTCCCAGTGAAGAGGAGAAGACAGATCAAATACATGAGGCTGTTTTCTGGTAAATTGTTATCGTTGAATTTAGCAAATCAGCTTCTTAGATGTTTTCCAGTTTCTTAGTATCTAAATTTGACTTTTACTATGATTAGTAATAAGTTCTCAAGTCAGAAAGGGTTTTCTTTTTTATTGCTTCTCAGGCATGAACGTCTTTACACCAAGAAAAGTAACTTCAGCAGATCTTTAATTTCCAGCCTCAAGGATGTAGATGATTTAGCAACCCTAGAAGTTTTGGATGAGGTAAGAAACTCAGCTTAATTAAACTTAAACATTCTGTCTATTTAAAAAAATTTATAGAAGTGGTTTGAGCAGGAGGCTCTTTGAATAGCATCTGTAGGTTTCATGCTTTCTTTGTCTCTTAGCTTCCTGATCATCTCTCCTGTCTTCAGTTTTACTGTGTGTAACTCACATTTGCAGATCTCTCCAGCCTGGTGTCAACTTTTTCTTCTTTTTTATATTCAAATTACAAACGTGCTAGTTCCCACAAGCTTGAGCTGCTTAGGTCCAAGACCCCTTCTTCCCCTCAGTTCTCCCCAGGAGTCTCAAAGGGGTGATTTGCTTCCTACATCACCATCTCAGTGGCAGGACCTAAAGCCTCGAAGATACCTTGAGAGCCTGTCTGTTACCATGGTCAGTGGACCCCTCGTGGGATCACAGAGCCCACCTTTTCGGGAAATGAATTCTGCTTGAAACTTCTTATCCCAATGACTTCAGAATGATATCAGACATCATTATTCATTATCATTATCATCATTATCATTATCATTATTATCATTATCATTATCATCAATATCCCAATGATTTCAGACATCTCTCATGAAGGTACCAGTCCAAGCCAGTAAATTACAGTCTCATCCTCTTTTTCCTCATCACCTTTTATTTCAGATAATCACATCATTAGAGAAATAATAAGGCTCCTTTTCAGTAAAAGGTTGGGATCACTACCCTGCCTGATCCACAGGCTTTTCTTTTTTTAATACTTCTGATACATTCCTGAGCATTTTGCTTAAAAATGTAGCAAATCAGGAGGCATATTCTGAACCGAAGTAGTCATTTGGTAAATTTGGGGCTGCATAAACAACTCAAGTACTTCCTCAGAATAATCTTTCTTGAGAACCTCAAACATCTTGTAATCAAAGAGTGTTTGTAAGCCAGAGATTGCCAACACCTTTATGAATCTTTGTGTATCAGATTTTCCAATGTTGTGAAATCCCAAGCTTGTGATTATAAAGAAGGCTTTACTAATCATATTGCTGACCTATGTATTAAACACTGGGTTTGTTTGTTTCTATTGTCTGTGTTTTATTTTGTTGTCTCTTTTTTGACCCAAGATCTTTTGGTCTTGTGTCATATACTATAATGATGATGTCTGGCACTGTTAAAATTGATTCCATGTATTCATATGATTTATCAATTGTGGAAGTTACATTTCTGTATTTTTTACTCTGCCTCAAAGCCAAACATTTAAGCGAAGGAACTAAGACGTTCCACACAGCCATTGAATAACCTTCGTTTGGAATAAAATCATGTTCACTCTATCTTCTCTTCCCTTTTCTAGTGTTCTTTCTCTTTACTTCAGCTACTGCATTTACTTACTTCCTTGAAAGCATTGTGTATATATAATCCCTGTAACATAGAATATATTCTGTGGAAAACACAGGTAACAATGACATCCCTCTACAGCTCTCGAAAGAAAAGAAAATACCCATCAAGGGGAAGGATAGTTGCTGACCAGAGGTTACACTTCTTACTCTCAATACATCTATTTCTTTCTGATCCTTCCTCTAGATTCCAGATGTTTTATTTCTTATTTACTTTTAAAATGATAGTTGACCATCAATGATTTTTAACAAAAAGAGATTACTTTTATTTCGTTATAGAATACAGTCTCAGAGCAACTTGAGAAGTGTTACTCCAGAGATCAGATTTACTTCTATGTGGGAGACATACTCATTGCTCTTAACCCTTTTCAGAGTCTGGGTCTTTATTCCACAGAGGTATGTGGTGTGGCTTGTACACATTTTCTTACTTTGTACAAAAATTTGTACTCTTCAAGTATTTAAATTAAATTAGTTTTATTTTATCTAATCCTTTGAATAAACAGTTAAATAATTATTGTTAAAACATAGAGATAGGAAAAAACAGAAGATGAATTGATCTGGATGCAGTTTGTGGTCTTTGTGTGTGATATGTTAATTACTTCTTGTCATTGGTAATTGGTAACTGGTCCACACTACATATCATATCAATAGACAGATGCCTAAAAAGTATAGACTTAATGTCTACCTCTGAACCAAGTATAGGAGAGTCAAAAGTAAAATTACATTGTATATGTAGGTACTATATACTTAATGGCTGTAAAACTCATCATTATGAGTTTAAAAATTCCTTCTGGTTAATTTTTTAATATCAGACAATATGTTTTATGAATATAAGCACATAATTATCCATTATTCACCCCTAATGTTTAACTATAGAATAGTGTTCTGGAGTTAAGCTAGGCTGTTTTTCATTTTCAGTTAGATCCATACTCTTCTAGCTATTTGTGTACTCTAGGATATTACATTGTATTATAATATTATATTACTCTAGAATAATACTGTGCTTAATATAATTTTTTGTGTGAAAAGTATGTAATTCTCTCAGTCTCTACCACTTTAAGATTTACAAGAATAATGGCGTATTTATGAGCCTTGACCAAGTTTTAGAAGACCTGGGCTTTAGCACAAATTCTGCTATCAATTAACTGAGTGATCTTGGGCAAAGCAAATGAGAAAGTGTATGTTAAATGATATGAAAGGAAAAAAGTAGTGATCGCATCTCATACATTATTATATCCAAGGAATAGTCAACAAAATGATACCTGATTGTCTTATTTATAAAGTATCTGCTTATTTAAGGAAATCATAGTATTTTGAAACTTTAAGTTCTGCTTTGGAAGTGGTATGCACTTCCAAAAGAGTCTTCCTTTAAATACCACTGCCAAAGTGATGTCATATCATTTTTCCCTGTTGTTTTATGTCAAACTTTTATTTTACATAATTGTCCATGATTTGTGAATGTATGTGTATATGTAATATGGATGTAATGTTTTGGTGGTATGAAGCTGTATTTTGATTTACCTTTTGCTTTAAAAATTAGCACTCTATCCGTAAATAAATAGGGTTTAAACAAAGACAGAAGCCTTACAGCACATGTTCTTTTTAACCTTTAGCATTCCAAACTGTATATTGGAGCAAAGAGAACTGCCAATCCTCCTCACATTTTTGCCATGGCTGACTTAGGATACCAGTCTATGATAACATATAATTCAGATCAGGTAAGGAGAATCTCACATTTTTAGAAATTCTCCTCTTAGTTTCTCGTGTGTCAGCTGAATTTGGTGAGGATAAAGTCTTCTTACAGTTTCCTTTTCTCACTGTGCAGTGCATTGTGATTTCTGGGGAAAGTGGTGCTGGAAAGACTGAAAGTGCTCATCTCTTAGTTCAGCAGCTGACAGTGCTTGGAAAGGTATAATTTAATTTTTCTCTGTCCTAACAGAAATATTTATTATACTTCAGAATTTAATTTAACTGATTAGGTTAATATTTATGAATTTCCACACTTAATAATGCACAGAAATTATAACACACCTGTTGTCCTTTGTGAGTTTAAAATATAACAATATAAAGAGCACATGTTTTATTTTAAGCAAATTCTAACTTTTCTCACTCTTAGTAGGCAAGGCTTTATAGAGGTGATTTTCTCTCTTTTTTGCCCTAATGTACTCGCTGAATGCTTTCCTTACTTCCTCTTCCTTTGCTACCAGCAAGATAAGGGGGAGTCAATATACAAAAATTAATTATATTTATATATTATATACATACTAACAATGATCAGTTTAAACTTAAATGTATCATTTATATTAGCACCATAAAACATGAACCATTGAAATCTAGATCTTACAAAACATGTGCAAGATTTGTATGCTGAAAAATAGAAAAAGTTGATAAAAGAAATCAAAGATGACCTGAATAACAGGAAAGATATGACATGTTCATGGATTAAAAGACTCAATATTATTAAGATGTCAGTTCTCCACAGATTGATCTGTAGATTCAATGTAGTTTACAGTAAAAATCCCAGCAGGATTTTATTTTTTAGAAACTGACAAACTGAATCAAAAATGTATATGGAAAGGCAAAGGAACTATAATAATCAGTTTTGAAAAAGAACAAAATTGGAGGATTAATAAATACTACCTGATTTCAAGACTCACTATAAAAGCTGTGATAGTCAAGACAGTGTGTTATTAAAGAAAAGATGGTATACAGATCAATGGAATAGAATAAAGAATCTGCACATATATAATTTATTGATTTTCAGCAAAGGTGCAAGGTCAATTAATGATAGTCTTTTAACAAATGGTGCTGGAATATGGACATACAAAAGGATTGAACCTTACTGTAGACCACACATGCTATAAAAAATTAACCTCAAATGGATCATAGACCTAGAGATTAAACCAAAAACTATAAAATTTCTAGAAGAAAATTAAGTCAGTTAACTTTGTTCTTTGTCATTTTAGGTCAGGCAAAGAGCTGTTAGATGCAACATAAAAAGCATAATCCATAAAGGGAAAAGTTTGATTTCACCAAAATTAAGAACATTCTGTTCTCTGAATGATACTGTTAAGAAAATGAAAACACAGGCTACAGACTCAGAGACACTATTTGCAAGTCACATATCTAGTAAAAGACTTGTATCCAGAAGATATATTTTTAAAAACTCTTAAAATTCCATAATAAGAAATCAAATAACAATTTAAAAATGAACAAAAAAATTGACTAGCCATTTCAGCAAAGATGATATGTAAATGGCAAAAAAAGCAAATGAAAATATGATATTCAACACCAGTTGTCATTAGGGAAATGCAAATTAAAACCACAGTGAGACACCATTACATAGCCATTAAAATGGCTAAATTTTTTTTTTAAAACCTGACAATGCTACGTGCTGGCAAGAACATAGAGGAACTGAATGAAACTCTTGTGTATTGCTGATGAGAATGCAAAATGGTACAGCCACTTTGGAAAACAGCTCAGAAGTTTCTTAGAAAGTCTAACCATACTTATCATACAACCTAGCAATCCTACTCCTAGGTATTTGTTCAAGTGAAATGAAAACCCATGTTCATACAAAAAAGCTACAGACAAATAATTTATAGCAGCTTTGTTCATCATCTCCAGGGAGTGGAAACAACAGAACTAGGAAACGAATAAACAAACTATGGTATATCCATGCCATGGAATATTACTCAGCAATAAAAAAGAATGAACACTGATACAAGCAATGAAGCTCACTGGATGAGATTTGGATAAATCTCAAATGCATTAGGCTAAGTCAGAGAAGCAGATTAAGAAGACTACATGTATGGTTCACTTGCTGTGTCATTCTTGCAGATTTAAAACCGTGGGCACAAAAACAAATCAGGGATTTTCGGCAGCTGAGAGTGGAGGGAAGGGTTGCAAAGAGTAATGAGACAATTTTGGGGGTGATGGGATTGTTCTGTATGTGGACTATAGTGGGAGATTGATGGTCGCATATGTTTGTAAAAACTTTCAGAACTATATAAAGGATGAATCTCACTCTATGTGATTTTACCTTAATTTTTAAAAACGGGATGTTGAGGATAGAGACTTGGTTTGATTTTCCAAGTAGAGTCCTTGAAATAAGATAAATCAAGAATAATGTGTTCTCATTAGGCTAATGGCTAAAAAGGAAAAATCATTGTATACAACTTATCCCTGCGAAAACGTTTATAGTGATTTGCATAGTTAGAAGTAGAGTCATCTTAAAATTTTTGCCGTCAACAGTGATTATAGGAATCTTATGCCACAAAGCACTGTGGGTACAAGGCCAGACCCAACCACTGTATAAAAGGGTGCCTCATGGTGTCAAAACAGCTGCTTAATTGAGTCTAATTCATTGTCAAAATAATGTGTCGAAAGAATTTCATGTTCCTGTTAAAAATCAATTGACTGGTTATATGTTTTCCATCATGGGTGTAGGCATGGAATAGAAATATACTAGTAACCAGGCCTGTGACCCTGCAAAACTGGAAGAGCCAGTAGAGGCCAGGAAGGGGGGCCTACCTCAGGGCTGTCATCTCAATCCCTTCCCCATCCCCTTGCCCATCCTCTTCCCTCTCCTTACTCCTGGGATAAGCATCACTCTACAAGCTTTTAAGTTCACTGAAATAAATGTCATTTTGGAGAGAGTTGGGATGGTGTGGCACAGCATACTCTCCTGGAGTGGAAGAGTTGAACACGAATAAATTTACTCAGGAGCCTTCCGCACGGGCCTTTGCTATTCTTTCTTGATTTGTGAACTCGATAGAGGCTCTCATCAATAATGGATTAACTCGTATGAATGTTGTTTTGTGGATGTCAGCACATCTAATGTTTATTTAATATCTTTATCTTGTGCTAGATCTAAAAATGTGACTTGATATTAATTGGAGATGGTGATATAAAAACAAAAGAATTCTACCCTTATTGAGACTGAGTGTGTCTTTTAGTTATCTCCTTGATAAAGATTTAGCAGATGCAAAAATGGTGTGTTTGGTGGATGGAATTTACCTTTGTAATACACGGTCTTCAAAACCTCACGTAGCAGGGCACTGCTACCTAATACAAGTGGTTGATGTTTTCTCACCTTTTTCATGAGTGCAAGGCCAGCCCCAAACAACATTTAAAAAGAGTCAAGTTTATCCCAATTCTTGCTCCTCTCTTTTCTCTCCCCTTATTGCCTCTTTTAGAGGATATCCAAAATCCTTATATGCCCCCAAAACTGCACTGTGAATGCCCCCTTGGCCCCCCCAAATTCTAATGTAGCCTATGTTCCAGAAATATGTGCTGCTCCTTTCCCTTACATAAACATTTCCGTACCTTTAACACAGCTGACTTCAGCAAGGTATTACACTGAAAATAATCCACTTGATCCATTTCTACTAAGATGTGAATGACTGATACCTCCTTAAACCTCTAAGAGGGGGGATGCCTTCTAAAAGAGGTTGGTTGTTAACCCAAATAAATTTTCTGGTGGAATTTCAGTTTACTAAAGTGGTAAAGAAAAGAAACCCAACATGATGCTTGTTTAGGGGAAGGAAAGTGTGAGATGGTGTAGGAGAAAATAGAGGGCCAGCCACATAGGCCCGCTGGCCTGGACCAGGGATCCACGTCTCCCTTCCACACACCCGAACTGTTCTTGATTTTCACAATTATTCCCTTTCCTCTGCTTCTGAGTTCACACGTTATCTTTACTCCTCTAGGTGCAGGTTTGACAGCTTCCATGGAAGCAAGGGAAGTTGGTCCACAGCTTTGGGGACCATGTGGATGGGGACCATATAGGTAGAGGAGGAATAACAAAGTTTGAGATGTACCTCAGTATGCGTAGACTGCTTATAAATTGTGCTTGTAAATCAGGAACTTAACTATATTTGAATAGAAAAAGTGTAAAGGATCTCTTTGCCCCTCTAAGAAAGGAAGTGAGTGAATGCACCAGCAGGAGGGGAAAAATATACTAGGTTGTAACTTCTGGCAACAAACCAAGAAGATGCACTTGTATGTTTACATCTACATAAAGTGCTTATCAAAGAAGAGACATTCCATTCTACACAAAATTAATTTTTTACATTTTTTTAATATCTTGACATTTTCTCTAGGCTAATAACAAAACCCTGCAAGAGAAGATTTTACAAGTGAATAATTTGGTGGAAGCCTTTGGCAATGCCTGCACTATTATAAATGACAATTCCAGCCGATTTGGAAAATACTTAGAAATGAAATTTACCCCTTCTGGGGCTGTTGTGGGAGCACAGATTTCTGAATACCTTCTGGAGAAATCCCGAGTTATCCACCAAGCCATGTAAGTTCATGTCACATATTTCCTATTTTCTGGGAAATGTAAGCAAAGATGATGCTTTTGTTTTAATAATAAAATGTCTTACTCATTTAACAAAATTTCAACAGAATTTTATTGATCATCTACTATGTGTGAGGCATTTACTATTGGAAGCAGAGATGCCTCAGCACTGTCTTACTCTCTCGTATGTTACATCCAGTAAAGGAGTTAATAAATAGCCTAAAGTTTATGAAAACAGATAGAAAGCCTAAGCCCATCATAGAGGTACTAACAGGATAACTTAGAGTAATTTCTGAAGTAGGAGAGAATATACTTCTCTACACAAAACAAGTATGAAATAACAATCATGTTTTTTTCTTTTAAGTGCTGGTATATATAAATAGATCTTTGTATTAATTCTATGCTTCCCAGTGTTTATACACAAGGGACCAAAAAACAAACAAACAAAGGATTCAGGAAGGGGCTTTATTGTAGTGTTCTTTTTCCTGCCTGCTGATTTAAGCCACCAACACCATATTCTGGAATGTTTAGGTTGAGTGAGTTCCTCAGTTTGTAGCTGAATGACAAAACTTTTCTCCTGTCCTCATGATTCCAAAACATCTTTGTTTGTTGTTCTTATGAAAAAACTAATCACAACATGGGATTTGTACCCTGGTCTTTGTATTATTTTTTAAAAAGTTGTGGCACGGGCCTCCCTGGTGGCGCAGTGGTTGAGAGTCCGCCTGCCGATGCAGGGGATACGGGTTCGTGCCCCGGTCTGGGAGGATCCCATATGCCGCGGAGCGGCTGGGCCCGTGAGCCACGGCCGCTGGGCCTGCGCATCTGGAGCCTGTGCTCCGCAACGGGAGAGGCCACAACAGTGAGAGGCCCGCATACCGCAAAAAGAATAGGAAAAAAAAAAAAAAAAAAAAAAAAAGTTGTGGCAATTTAGAGTCTTCCATTTTTCTTATGTTGGTTTTATGCCAAACATATCTACATTATTGTAGTTATGTGTTGTATGTTAAATTCTCAGGAACATAAGCTTCCTTTATGTACAAGTACATTAGTATTTAATTATAAGTGCCTTCAAATTTTCTATCATTCGGTTTATGATAAATTGTGAATATAAGTTGCTTGGAGCCAACCTCTGAGCTCAGCCTTCAGTGTAGAAAATTATCCTTTGGTCTTCAGTTCCAAAAATGTCAGGCATGATTTTTAGGCAAATATGGCTTTGAATTGTGGCTCCTTGACATGTAGTCCACCTTGGGTAAGATATTTAAACCTTTAAGACCCTTATAGGATCTTGTTTCTGCAACCTACTCTGTGTTAGAATTTGAAATGCTTAACCTCTCTGCACCTCAGTTTTTCATTTTTAAAAAGGAGTTAGCAGTGGTACCTACCTATTAAGATCATACCTGTAAAGTATTTAGTGCAATGAAGAGCACATAGAAAGAACCCCATGAAGTTTAAGCCCTCATTAGCAGTGTAGTGTTGATAGTTGTGTGAAGATTAGAAATAATATCTCGCGCAGTACGTGGGACACTGAAAATGTCAGTAAACAGCAGCTCCTGTTATCAAGGTGTACTGGGGCCCAGAACTTAGTGGGCATGCATGTTAGTACCTTTGCCACCCATACCTGGAGGAACCTCCAGGTCTTATGCAAGTGTGGAGACTTAACTGGTTCTCAGAACAGTCTGTCCTGCTCTCATAACTGTGTAAGACTCTGTCCTTCAGGTCTTTGGGGGAATGTCCACCTAAGACGCTGAATTATTGGGATTTAGATGGGGCCGCCATGTTGCACAGTGTCAAGGGCACCATGGCAGCGGGTTGCCTGGAGTCGTGTGCTGCAGCACCATCCACGTAGAGTACGATGTGAGCAGTACCCTTAGTAGCTACACAGTAAAGCTCTGGATTTGTAACCATACAAATAATCTCGTTCATGCTTATCGAACTACTGCACCATATAGTCTAGGAAATAGCACAATTAGGATCGTATTTTAGGCATACTATTAAGAAAGTAAGCTTATTTTCAGCTGGCCTAAAGGATTATAGTTTTACAACATTGTTTATTTGGGAAAAGTATTCCAATTTACAATCAGGTTGAAATATATCTCAGTTATAATTCAAGCACATCTGCCTTATAATTCTTCCATTTTTCCAGGTTTTTTTACATCTGTTTTTTTGTTTCACTTAATTTGAATTGCATTGTTAAATTCTAGAGAAGCTTTTTTAAATGATCTTTAAAGATGAAAGTATGAGTGATGTCATAGATGAATTCTTAGTAGGTCCTTTTTAAAATGATAAATATAAATGTACCCTGTCATTCAGGAACTGGAAGTAAGAACCAGTTCAGAGGGTTTAACTGAGAGGACTGTTTACAGAGGTAGAGGGCATTGAAGAACCAAGAATAAACGGTGAGGTACCCACAGATGAACAACGTTGAGAAATCATTCCTACGCCTGGGTCTGAAGGGCAGGAGGAGGGACCACACTGCAGAGCCTGGTGAGAAGTAGGGCTGTGGAGGACCGCTGCCTGTCAGGAGCTGCTGCCTAAAGGAATACGGTCGTCCCTTTGTATCTGCGAGGGACTGGTTCCAGAGCCCTCCACCGTATCCGCGGATGCCGAGTCAGCCCTCTGTGTCCGTAGGTTCCACATCCACAGATCCGGTTGGTTGAATTCGTGGATGCAGAACCTGTGGATGCTGAGGGACAACTGTACAGCTACTGGGAGAAGGAGAGCAAGTGAGGGGAGGAAAACCTCGACCTCTTCTCCCTCCTTCCAGCCTCCTGCCTGTGCCCCCTGTTGGCTGCACCCAGCTGGAAGCCAGAGAGCAGGGGAGCCCGGGAACCCCAGTCTGTAGAGGTTAGACTTGGGGGTCACAGAGCAAGGCAAAGAAGAATGAAGAATGGATCTGAGGTGGCAGAGAAGAATCAGAGTAGACAATTTTTTGAAACAACTTACCCTTTCTTTGAACGGAATAAATTCTTTTCTTCTCTTTTTGCCTCTACTCATGTCATCCTACCCCCATCTCTGACCACATTTGGTTTTATACTGATGGTATTTCTCATGTTGCTGCTGTCGTATAAGCTGTGACTTAAAGCCTTTCCTAAATGTAGATGATTTTAAAGAGGAAATTTTAAAAAGAGGCTACTCACTTCCAAGAAGAAAATGAGCATACAGAAGTCAATGCTAGAAACCGCTCATAAATATAAATGATTGCTGTTTCACTGCAGTTTTCTCCTGTTACTGCAATTTAGTTCAGCAGGCATTGCTTGCGTGTCTCTCACATGCCCAGCACGTTCCCAGACGCTGAGGAGACATCAACCAAATGGCAGATGTGTGCTGTCTGCTGTGGAGAAAGAGAAAATATTATTTATGGATCAATTACTCTGTGTCAGGCACTGTGCTGGGCATTTTACCTCCATAATCTCTCTTAATTCCTTCAGCAATATGACAGGGGTTATTGCCTATTTTTTACAGGAGGAAACAGACCGAGAAAATTATAATAAGTTGCCTAATGTCAAAAAGCTAATAAGTGACTGAATTGGGGTTTGAAGCCACGTCTCTCTGTTTGACTCCAGAGCCCACCATACATTCATTCATCCGCCCATATGGCTAATA
The DNA here is from genome assembly GCF_964341445.2 of Mesoplodon mirus. NCBI lineage: Eukaryota > Metazoa > Chordata > Mammalia > Artiodactyla > Ziphiidae > Mesoplodon > Mesoplodon mirus. The sequence continues at coordinate 10,409,239 of NC_138979.1, read as the reverse complement.
TTTACTGAGTACCTACTAAGTGCCAGGAGCTGTTCTAGGCCCAGGAGCTATAGAGCCGTAAGACAGGATTCCCATGTACAGCAGCGCATGGTCTCCCAGGAGCCACGCATGCTTTGATCCAGAGCTTGCTGATCACCATCACCGGTTGGCTTCTGATCTCGCAGGAAAGTAGGCAATGAGTTCATCTGCAGAGAGTGAGCAGGCAGACGGCGAGGGTCGGGGCGGATCGAGGAGACTGGATATCCTGGAGGAGGGAGTCCTGGAGGAAGGAGGTGCAACTAACCAGGACACCTAGAAGCACTGTTTCGTGAGCACTTCATGGGGCCCTGTGAATGCAAGGCTGCACTGCTGGCTTTCCACGCCTCATTGCAGGCCCCTTTGTTGAATATTCCAAGGTTTCACACGTTGGGTGAGTCGCACCCTTGTGAGGACTTTGTCGTAGATTTGAGGTGTTAGAGGCCTTGGCTGCACAGTGATCCCCAGGGTCCAGGGCATATGAGACAGCCTGGAGGGCCTTCCTGCAAATGGCTGAGTGGGACCCTGAGGAAGCATTAGAGGCTCCGCAATAGGGGTGGGCCAGAGCCAGAGAATACAATGACCCTTGAACAGTGGGGGGTTGAGGGGCACCAACCCGTTGCCGTCAAAAATCTGTTTATTATGCAAAAATCTGCTTTTGACTTTCCTCAAACTTAACTCCTAATAGCCTACTGTTAACCAGAAGCCTTACTGATAACCCAGTTGACACATATTTTGTATATTATATGTACTATATACTATATTCTTATAATAAGTTGAGGTAGAGAAAAGAAAATGTTATTAAGAAAATTATAAGGAAGAGAAAATACGGTGAAAGTACTGTACTGTCTCTACTGATGCCGTAAGTTTATGTCGTCTGTTTACAAGATGAATCATCTGTCAGTACCTACATCAGTATTGTCTTAGATGATCCAAAACACTGTAGGTGTTATACTAACACTGAACATCAAAAAGGAAAAGATAATGTGAAGAAGAAATTCATATTTACTTACAGGGACAACGATTCGTGCATTGATAAGGAAGAAGCAGCAGTGTGGTTGCCTTATGTCACCTGGTGTCACTGATACAGTTGCTTCACCGTAGCCCAGCCAATACACTGAGTGAATCTTATAAAATTTTAGGGCATATTACAGCCATATTCATCATACAGTAATGGAAACATTGGTACATTTTTTAGAAAACTACTTCGTGTTGATAGGCTGATACGCAGTTTCTCCAATTACGAGAGAGGGGCATGCTGTACAGTAATGTAATTCTTTGAAAGCAGAGTGATAAAAGAATAAGAATAGTAGCACATTGTTAATTTTATAGTAACTGTCACTCCCCTTATGCCTGTAAAGATAGATTCTCCACTTTAAGTCTTGCACATGATATTCTACACACAATTTAAAAATATTTATTGAAAAAATTTGCATATTAATGGACCCACACAGTTCAAATCCCTGTTGTTCAAGGGTCAGCTGTACTATCTGGTGACTTGCTGAGCCCCTACATTTGTTCCCGGGCCATTCTGACCTGGGAACCACTAATCACACGAGCGTGTGTGGGATGCTATGGAAGATTCTCTGCCTTTAAGGATGTAGTTAAGGCAGAACATGAGATGGGTAATCTTTGGAGGTGTCTTCTTTTCCTGTTCCTTTAATTCTCTTAATTGTTTATCTACCAAAGATCAGTATATTTCCTATAGCATCTCCAGGTCTTGTCAAATTACAGTCCTCAGTAAATGTAAACTGATAATTAGAGAGAACACCGCCAGTTATGCATGTCTGCATATATGAGTCACTCCTCTAATTGTGCACTGCATCATTTAAGCGTTAGAGGTGTGACACATAGAGCAATCAATGTGATTTCATTAGCACAAAGCAAACTAAATTATATGCTGTGCCCATCTTAGAGGAATTTTATTATTTTGTGGTGAGAAAAGACAAGAACTAAACTTTTTGTTTTGTTCTAACCTTGCTTGTGTACAACGCTCATGTTCATTGAAGTATTACTAGTGACTGCCGCAAATAATGGCTGGGGGCGTAGAAGGTACGAACACAGCCAGCTCTAAAGGATGCCACCATCCTCACTTCAGCATCTGAGCCTCTGATGCCCTTTTTCCTGAAACGCTCGCCTGTCTTTTCTTCCATGACTGGACTCTTCTCTGAGTTTTTCTTCTCTGACTTAGATTTATCCATCCATTCCCAAAGTGTATACTCATCAAAGATCTGTTCTTGGAGCGTTTCTCTTTTCTCTCTATATTCTCACACTTAGCAATTTCTTCTGACATCATGGCTCAATGGATCGCTCTGTGTGATTGACAGCCAAAGATGTACCTCTTGCTGTCTCCCAAGTTCATGTGTTTTGTTTTTTTTGGCTGCATTGGGTCTTCGTTGCTGTGCTCCTCTAGTTGCGGCGAGCGGGGGTTACTCTTCCTTGTGGTACGCGGTCTTCTCATTGCAGAGGCTTCTCTTGTTGCGGAGCACAGGCTCTAGGTGAGTGGGCTTCAGTCGTTGTGGCATGTGGGCTCAGTAGTTGTGGCTCGCGGGCTCTAGAGCGCAGGCTCAGTAGTTGTGCTTAGTTGCTCCGCGGCATGTGGGATCTTCCTGGACCAGGACTCGAACCAGTGTCCCCTGCATAGGCTGGCAGATTCTTAACCCCTGAGCCACCAGGAAAGTCCCTAAGTTCATGTTTTTCATTTCCAGCAACCTGGATATTTTGCTGTCATCTCGAATTCAACTGAATACAGGCACACCTTGGAGATATTATAGGTTCAGTTCCAGCCCCCTGCAATAAGGTGAATATCACAATAAAGCAAGTCACATGAAGTTTTTGGTCTCCCAGTGCATATAAAAGTTATGTCTACAATATATTTTAGTCTCTTATGTGTGCAGTAGCATTACGTCTAAAAAAACAACGCATATACCTTAATTAAGAAATACTTTATTGTTAAAAAAAATGGTAGCCATCATCTGAGCCTTCAGCGAGTTGTAATTTTTTGGCTGGTAGAGGGTCTTGCCTTGATGCTGATGGCTACTGACTGATCAGGATGGTGGCTGCTAAAGGCTGGGGTGACCGTTACAACTTCTTAAAAGGCAATGAGGTTTCCCTCATCGATTGACTCTTCCTTTCATGAACGATTCCTCTGTGACGTGCGATGGTGTTTGGTAGCATTTTACCCACAGTGGAACTTCTTTCAACATTGGAGTCAGTCTTCTCAAACCCTGCTGCTGCTTCATCAACTAAGTTTATGTCATATTCTAAGTTTTTTGTTGTCATTTCAGCAGTCTTCTCAGCATCTTCACCAGGAGTAGATTCCATATTAAGGAACCACTTTCTTTGCTCATCCGTAAGATGCAACTCTTCAGCTGTTCAAGTTTTACCATGAGATTATAGCTGTTCAGTCACATCTTCAGGTTCCACTTCTAATTCTAGTTTTCTTGCTATTTCTCCCACATCTGCAGTTACTTCCCCCCAAAGGCTTGAGCCCCTCAAAGTCATCCATGAGGGTTGGAATCAACTTCTTCCAGACTCCTGTTAATGCTGATATTTTGACCTCTTCCCATGAATCATGAATGTTCTTAATGGAACCTAGAATGGTGTATCCTTTCCAGAAGGTTTTCAATTGACTTTACCCAGATTCATCAAAGGAATCACTGTCTGTGGCAGCTATGGCCTTACAACATATATTTCTTAAATAATAAGACTTGAAAGTCAAAATTACTTCTTGATCCATGGGCTGCAGAATGGATGCTGTGTTAGCAGGCATGAAAAAAACATTAACCTTGTTGTCCACCAGAGGTCTTGGGTGAGTAGGTGCATTGTCCATGAACTATAATATTTTGGAAGAAACCTTTTTTCTCAGCAGTAGGTCTCAACAGTGGGCTTAAAATATTCAGGAAACCATGTTGTAAACAGATGTGCTGTCATCCAGGCTTTGTTGTTCCATTTAGAGCAGGGGCCCCCAACCCCCAGGCTGTGGACTGGTACCAGTCCTTTTAGGCACCGGGCCACACAGATGGAGGTGAGCGGCGGGCGAGCAAGCGAGGCTTCATCTACCACTCCTCATCGCTCCCCATCGCTCACATTACCGCCTGGACCATCTGCCCCACTCCGGTCCGTGGAAAAATTGTCTTCCATGAAACCGGTGCCTGGTGCTAAAAAGGTTGGGGCCCGCTGCTTTAGAGGGCAGAGTAGATTTAGCATAATTCTTAATAGCCCTAGGATTTGCAGAATGGTAAATGAACATTGGCTTTAGCTTAAAGTCACCAGCTGCATTAACCTCTAACAGGAGAGTCAGCCTGTCCTTTGAAGCCAGGCATTGACTTCTCTTCTCTAGCTATGAAAGTCCTAGATGGCATCTTCTAATATAAGGCTATTTCGTCTACGCTGAAAATCTGTTGTTTAGTGTAGCCACCTTCATTGATTGTCTTAGTTAGATCTTCCGGATAACTTGCTGCAGCTTCTGCGTCGGCACTTGCTGCTTCACCTTGCGTTGCTGTGTTATGGAGAAAGCCTCTTTCCTTAGACCTCGTGAACCAACCTCTCCCAGCTTCAGACTCCTGCAGCTTCCTCACTGCTCTCAGTCTTCACAGAATTGAAGAGAGTCAGGGCCTTGCTCTGGGTTAGGCTTTGGCTTAGGGGAATATTGTGGCTGGTTTGATCTTCTGTCCAGATCACTAAAACTTTCTTCATGACACCAATAAGCCTGATTTGCCTTCTTACCATTCACTGGAGGAGCACTTTAAATTTCCTTCAAGGACTTTTCTTTTGCACTCACAACTTGGCTGACTGTTTGTTGCAAGAGGCCCAGCTTTCAGCCTATCTCAGCTTTTGACATGCCTTCCTCACTAAGCTTAATCATGTCAAGATTTTGTTTTAAAGTGAGAGACGTGCAACTCTTCCTTTCATTTGAACACTTAGAGGCCATTGTAGGGTTGTTAATTGGCCTAATTTCAATATTGTCATGTCTCAGGGAAGAGAAGAGGGAGAGAGATGGGGAAGCAGCCGGTTGGTAGAGCAGTCAGAACACACACAGCGTTTACTGATTAAGTTCACTGTCTATATAAGATTGTCTGTAGAGCCTGAGGTTCCTGGCTCCCCAAACTGGTCACAACAGTTACATCAAAGTCACTGATCACAGATCACCGTAACAAATGTCATAATAATGAAAAAGCTTGAAATATTGTGAGAATTACCACAGAGATGCGAAGTGAGTCATTGCTGTTGGGAAAATAGTACCAATAGACTTGCTTGATACAGCATTCCCACAAACTTTCAATTTGTAAAAATCGCAGCATCTGTGAAGCACAGTAAAGCCAAGTGCAGTAAAACGAGGTATACCTGTACTCATTGTCCAAAATCCATTTTCTTACCTTGGTCCCTATTTTTTGGAAGGACACCATCTTCTCTAAGGTGGAAGAAGGAAAAGGGAGACTGAAACTGTAAGCCAGGAGAGAACTTCCTGATCTTGGAGAGGAAGTGTGGTCCATCTCAGATCTCTCCAGAGCAAAAGGAAGACAAGGGAAGGAGAAGCAAGGGTCCCTGGGGTCCTAGTATCAGTAGTTATGTTGTGGAACTTCCTGAAACAGGGACTCATTTTGTTGTGACCCACACTCCTTAATTGTACTCTTCCAGTGTCTTGGAAAGGCTGTTTACACGTAGAACCACAGTCATGGAACTTGAGATTCGTAAGGAACAGGTTTCTCTGCAAGTGAGAAGACTGAGCCCCAGAAGGACAGTGTAGCCAGGTGGTTAAAGACATGGGCTTTGGAGTCAAACAGCCCTGGTTAAATCCAGTTTGGCCATCAAGTCTGTGACCTGAGGGTGAGATTAGTGTCCCCTCTAAGCTTCAGTTCCCTTGTACGTGAAATGAGAGGGTCATGGCAGGTAAAGAGATACTGCAGCACCCACCACCGCCTGGCATGCTCTAGTTATTATTAGTTTGTTTCTTTTTCTGTTGGCTCCTGCTGGCATGTAAACGCCAAGAAGTCAGGGCGTTTTGACTGCTTGCTCCAGCTGTATCCCCCGTGCCTAGAACAATGCCTGGGAGACACGCAGATATCCGCTGAATGACTCAAACAAGCGCTTAGCAGAGTGTGCAGTCCGCTGACAGTGGTGGTCGAAAATAGCAACAGGTTGCAACCACAGAGGGCCAGAACCCAGTGTTCTGGGAAGTGCTTGGTGGTGCTTACAGGCGTTCTGGTAATTATATTGCCAAGAAACTTGAGCGATGAATAAGTGTTCTTACTAACCACCTTCCTGAAAATGGCTTGTTTTTTTCAGTGGAGAAAAAAATTTTCATATTTTTTACTACATCTATGCTGGTTTAGCTGAAAAGAAGAAACTAGCCCATTACAAATTGCCGGAAAATAAGCCCCCCAGGTAACCCAGCAGCTTGAACTTTCGTAAATAATGCTTCTACTTTTCGCTTAATCACTCATTTCACTTAATTTCAGATTTTCACCTGTCCTTTCTTTTTTTTTTTCCAGATACCTGCAAAATGACCACATCAGAACAGTACAGGACGTGATGAATAATAGTTTCTATAAATCCCAGTATGAATTAATTGAGCAGTGTTTCAAAGTCATCGGTTTTACAATGGAGGTGAGTATGGAAGACATTTGAACCTCTTTAGGAAGTGTCTTTTTGTCCTCACTGATGGTGAGAGTTAGCATCTATTGTGCTCAGTGCTTTACATGGATAATTTTTAAATTACTGAAACGACCTTATGAAATAACTAGAATTATAATTTTTACTTTATACATGAGGAAACATGTCCTTGAGATACAACTGAATTTTGTTTTGTTCTTAATCTTTTATTTTACCTATATTTGCATCTCCCACATATATATAAAATTTTATGTAAATGCACAAGTGTGATCATGTCACACATTCTTTTTTAGTGCAGTTTTCTTTTTCTAACAACTTTATTAAGATATAATTCACATACCATACAAATCAGCCGTTTAAAAGTGTACATTTTAATGACTTTTCACACAGTCACTGAGGTGTGCAGCCTTCCCCCTGATCACTTTGAGAATATTTCCATGTTCTAAATTTTTCACTCCAAACGAAACCTGCTAGTGATTAGCAGTTCCTCCTCATTCCCATCCCACCTCTGCTTCTGTCACTGTAGATCTGTTTATTCTGGACATTTTGCATGAATTGAGTGATGCAATATGTCACCCTTTGTGACCGGCTTCTCTCATTTGACTTAATGTTTTCAGGGTCCATCCATGTTGTAGCACATGTCAGTACTTCATTTCTTTTTATTGAGGAAGAATATTCCATTGTATGGATATACCTCATGTTATTTGTCCATGCATCACGTGATGGGCGTTTGGGTTGTTTCAACTTTTCGGTCATTATCAATAATGCTGCTGTGATCATCCATGTCTGAGTTTTTGTGTGACATGAGTTTTCACTTCTCTTTAGGGTATACCAAGGGTGGAAGAGCCAGGTCATAGAGTAACACAATGTTTAACCTTTTGAGGAACTACCACACTGTGTTCCAAAGCAGCTGCACTATTTTACATTCCAACCGGCAGTGCATAAGGGTTCTGATTTCTCTCCATCTTCCCCAACACTTATTATCTGTTTATAGCCATCCTAGTGGGTGTGACATGGTGTCACTGTGGTTTTGGTTTGCATTTCTCTAAAGGCTATGATGCTGAACTTCTTTTCATGTACTTATCTTTTCATGTAATTTATCATTTACATATCTTCTTTGAAGAAACATCTGTTCAGATTCTTTGCCAATTTTTATTTATTTTTTTATTTTATTTTTTTTTTGCGGTACGTGGGCCTCTCACTGCTGTGGCCTCTCCCGTTGCGGAGCACAGGCTCCGGACGCTCAGGCTCAGCGGCCATGGCTCATGGGCCCAGCCGCTCCGCGGCATGTGGGATCTTCCCGGACCGGGGTACGAACCCGTGTCCCCTGCATCAGCAGGCAGACTCTCAACCACTGCGCCACCAGGGAAGCCCTCTTTGCCAATTTTTTAATTAGGTTGTCTTTTTATTATTGAGTTGTAAGAGTTCTCTGTATTGTAGATACAAGTGTCGTATGATTTGCAAAAATTTTCTCTCTTTTGTTGTCTTTTTACTTTTTTGATGGCATCCTTTGAAGCCATATTATCTGTATTATTGATTTCATTTAAAAATATTTTTATTAACGTATTAATTTGGTTTCTTGTGTTCTTTTTCTTAAGGAGAATACTTTGTTCCTCTGTTTCTCCATTTTCCTTATTTAATAATGAAGGTATTTAAGGCTATAAATTTATCCCTGAGTAATAAAGATTTCTTTCTTTGTCCTAGGTTGTTTTTTAAATTTTTATAACAAAGTATCTTGTTTACTAGGGATTCCTGAAGGTTTTTAGAGAAGCTTTCAGACTCTGCTCTTAGTAGTTTACTGTTTGCTGTGTTGATTCAATCCTATGATAAAAAGAACACTTCACTCGGAACATGAATCAGGCTTTTAGATGAACTCTTGCAGGAAAGTAATGTGCAGTTTGTTGGATTTTAATTTCATTTTCATAAATGATACTCCTGCAACTTGAAACTGTTAGTGTGTCTGCTTATGAAGTTTACTAAAATATCTTGGGTTATCAAATCTCTCCTAAGAGCCTGAGCTAAAACTAATATCTGATTCTTCTCCAAAAGTTTGGAAAATTTTATGAGCAGGATGTAAAATGTAGAAATGCTGATAGAAGTGACCCTTGACAAGAATCATTCAAACTATGTGCCGTGAGGTTATTGAATCTAATTTTGTAGCGTGTTTTTCAGGCACTGTTGCCTCCCTTCTAAAATGGAAGGCTGTCAGTGATAACCTTTTGTCCATTTGATGCATTTGCTCACCAGAAATTAATATTTCTAAAGCTGTACTTGTTCTCAGAATAGAGAAAAGTTTGCTGCTAAGTGCGTTTTCTCCAAATACGGAGCCTCTGTTGTTGACAGCTCTGACGATGGGTGGTCTCCCAGTCTTGACTTCTCTTTGAAAGCCTTTGACTTCACCTTGGGTATCCTTGCTGCAGGCCTGAGGGGAAGTATTCTTAAGACCTTGACCTTAGGGAATGAGGTGTGATCTCTGCCAGCTGGGTGAGGTTGGCAAATCAGGACAGATGAATGACTTTTTTTTTGCCTTGAAATTAGGGCCTTCAGGAGAGGTTTCAGTAAACCAGGGTAATCTTTGTCCATCAGGAAACATTTCAACTTTTAGAGTTAATTTTTCTGGTGTGGGCTTTCTCCATAGCCAGGAGGAATTCAGATTTGATGGGGAGACTTCCTACCTGGCTGCCTTTACAGCCCTAGAATTTAGAGTCCTCCTTGAGTTCTGAATAAGCTTTGCTACTAAGTTTCTAGATGAACTGGTTGTGGGGAGGGGTGGGTGAGAGCTGTAGGAGCCATAGGGGACCTGGCAGGCTGCTTTCAGGACCAACTGAAGCAAAATAACTACTCTGGGGACCAGAGAAGAATTATTACCACGACTTCCCAGTTTTTGCCAGAAGATGGAGAATTATATGGACCAGAGAGAGAAGCATTACTGTAGACTCATGGGCAAGCCAGGGTTGAATGCATCCTTAGGCAAATACTCTACTCACAGGAAGTCTTGAGCTAAAGTTGAGTAACTTTTTGATTTAGAAGTAGAGGCTCCAGCTTGACCATCTTTATTTCTGAGTGATGCATTCTTTCCGTAGATTCACGGACCCTGGCTGGAACTTTGGCTGTCCACTCTATAAACTGCAGCTCAAATCAGGAAACTCAGGGGTTCTGTGGTCTCTAGGCAGAAAGGAGATGATTGGAACCTTCTCTCTGTTGATGCATTAAATAGCTTTAGGCTGTAAAATGGAAAAAAAGAATCCATTGTTTGTTAAGATTTCTGAGGGTTTTTAGGGAAGCTTGCAGACTTTGCTCTTAGCTGTAAGACATGACTATGAAGAACTTTCTGCAGGTGAGACAAATGCATGGTTCTTAAAGGGCCAGTATATAAATCTTATTCCCCTACTGCACTCTCACAAAAGAAAAAGAAGAAGAAAAAGAAGGAGGAGGGGGAGGGGAGAACGGGAAGCAGCAGCAGCAGCAAAGGTTGACAGGGTGACTGGATTGATGTATGAGGACGGGACAATTTGCTTGATCAGTAAAAGCCTTTGCTGGAGAGTTGGGAGAAAAATGATGAGGACAGGATAGGAGTTGAACAATTGAGAGAGTCCTAAGCTTATAGAACTTACTGTGGATCTCTCATGTGAAGAGGGGAGTGGTATGTGCCCATGTTTTAGCCGTGATGTCTGGGTGGTGGACATCATATGACACTGAAAACTGCTGTCAACCTTACCTGACTACATTTTGGGAACAATACCAATCCGAACTTTACTGTTTGGAGTCAGAGACGACCCTAATACATTTCCTAATAAAATAGATATTGTTATGACTAGTTCAGTGTGTATGTAATTGGTTCAGCTCTGGGAGAGGAAGCCCCTGACTTGGATGGCATGAGTTTCAGCCATATTCCAAGTGGCATATGACTGCCACCCAGAGATTTCAGACAAGCCGTGAGAGACACTCCGGGTGATTCCACATGCCACCCTGTTCCAGACTTAGTCCCGTTCATATGCTCTAATTCTGAGGTTCCAACGCATCGTTGGTGACCACCTGGGTCTTCTGCTCTCATTCTGGCTCAAAGGACCAAGATCTCGTTCCCCCCTGAATGTTTGAGCACAATATAAAACCCAGCGTAGCTGCATCAGGAGTGAAAATAGGATATTTGCTGCTCCAGCGGGCTGGCATGATGCTAGTTAAACTTAACTGTACCCCACCCCAAGCCCTTCCTGGTGGTGGCTGCTTTCGGTGCATCTTCCTCACTTGTGTTTGCCAAAATTCAAATTCAGATCAGCCTCCTCCCCTTCTGTTGCATCACTTTCCCTCTCCCTAACCTCCCCCCAACCCTGCCATCACCCACAGCTTGTACCTATGGAGACAAGTTGATTTAAGCACTAGCGGGTATCCTGGCTCTTAAAGCAGAAAGGGATGCAGTGAATAAAGAAAAACACAGCATCCACTCCTGTCTCCAATCCTTGGTCCTGTGCTGAATGTTGCTACTGGTAGATGCCCCTTTGGACCGCAGTCTGGCTCTGTTGGTTGCCTGGTTGGGGGAAAACAGGAGAGGCTCGTTGGATCTCAGCACCCTCCACACGGGAAGCGTGTTGCACACCAAGCAAGCAGCTCCTGCTGCTGGCCCGGGGCTGGGCCCCTTTATAGTTCTTTTCCCTGCTTTACATCATCAGAAGAGCTTATCTTCTTACCAGTTCCTTCCCCCAGAGGTTGCTATCTTAGAAGTAGGGAACCATTTTTAATTGGTTTGTTTATTACTTCCAAGTCCCAGTCCTTAGAGGCAATGTTTCACTTATATTTGCCTTAACTGCCTTCCATTGCCTGGTAGAGCAATGTTTAGTCACATTAAAATGAAACCAGTCTAGCAGTTAGCATCTAGTGACAAACATATTTCATTTATGTAAAGCTGTATGTTCCAAATTTAAACATATTCAGTGTTTACTGAACATCCAAACATATAGCTTAGGATAAAGGAAAACATAACATCTGTTTCTGGAGCTGAAGCACAATCACTGATAAATATTTTGTGAAGACTTTTAGTCCAGTTCAAGGTGACCCTCCTAGAATGTGCTGGTCTCCCCGCTAAAAGCAGAGCCTCAGAGAGTTAACAGGGCAGACTGTCCCACTTTGGAGACAGTGGAATTAAACTGAGTGGGTGTTTACTACCTTTTTATCCCACTCGTGATTTTTTTTAATGTCATCTCACTGGCTTGTTTGGATATGTCTTCTGTCCATAGCTGCTTCAGTTTCATTTTGGAAAGAGGCAACTTGCACAATCAGGTTAAATGGCTTGATTTTCACATCCATTAATCACAGCTTGCTGCCTACACATTTTACGGCTGCACAATTTTGGTGACTCTCCAGGGTGACTCTCTCCCTCTTTTTCTCTCTCATTCTCTCTCTCCCCCCTTGTCTTTCTCCAGTTGGTGTCAACAGCACCCATGGTGTAGGCTTCCCTTTAAATATTTCGGGGTTTACAATTTACTTGTACATTTGTGATTCAGCACAGGCCAGGCAAAGTGACAGGCAAATCAAAATCAGATATTCTCTACAAATAACACAAATTGGAAAACTCTTAAAACTTTTCAAAACCCATGATTTCCTAAGCCATTTTCCTGCCACAGTTTTAAGATAAATGATTAGTAGTTTTATGAGTCAACTCATTTAGAGGCAGTTTTTATCGTGTCGTGACAGGAATTTTATTTGTTTCCCTTTGCACAAAGTCATAAGTCTTTTGTCTAAGATGAGAATGCCTTTTTTTTTCCTGCTTTAATTTTGCTTACATTTCTTATAACAGTCTAAAATCACAAGCTAGTACATTTTCTTTGGATTATCAGTTATGGCTTCAGTTGTGATCAAATAATATTTGTGAAGTAAATTTTAAAGTATTTAAAGCATCACACAGTGTTGAATTTCTATGAAACACTTTATTTTTAAAAATTGGTTTTAGTCAGCATGGGAGGGGCATAAAATTCCCTGTTAGTTAGTCATTTGATAGTAATTTAAAAATGATAATTTGATACCTAGTTATCTTCATTCAACATACATAAAAAGTTACAATTCTTGAATGCTATAATTCAGCCAACATCGATGATTTGAAGAGAATGAGAGGATCAAGGAAGCCAGTTGACTTCTCTTAGTTTGACATCATAGTCTGTGGGATAAGCTTGTTATGCTGTAGCCTAAAGATTCTTCCCCAGTCTGTCAGCAGCCACAGGCACTGCCTTGCTGTACTCAAGGGGAGAATGATGCTAACATTTCTGTGCTGTGTTTCAGCAACTTGGAAGTGTATACAGTATACTGGCTGCAATCCTGAACGTTGGAAACATTGAATTTTCTTCTGTGGCAACCGAACACCAGATTGACAAGAGCCACATTGCTAATCATGCAGCTCTGGAGAACTGTGAGTTTTATTATCTTGCATTCAAAACTGAACTCCTAAAAAAAGTCTGATGACATACTGAAAGTGTCACATAGGGATAACTTCAGGCAGTTGTACTTTTATGGAATCCTAAAAACGAATACTCAGATTCAATTTGTGTCAAATGGAGTTTTCAAAGTCCATGGCTACAAATTAACTAATTACTGTAGAAAATATTTCTAAAGGCTAGGCTTTCATGATTATTTTAGGAGCTATTTACATTTCAATGTAAAAACACAGAAAGCGTAATTAAAATTTAGCAAACTGATCTGAAAAAGAGTTAAAGTTGTTATTGTGATAACAATTTGGCATCTCTATCATTTTATAAGTAATAAAGACCTGAATATTTATTTTTGTACTGGATGGATTTTTTATACGCATTCATCTTGGGTTGATTAATTTTGGAGTCATTTTCTATGCAAGAAAAGTACATCACGGTATTTGCTTCAAATCCGCTTTTCTCTTACTGGCAGAGTTTGATGAATTATTTCAATAACTTAAGGTTTTTCACTGATACCGTCCAGTGGCAAAGCTTTTTAATTTAGAATATACCCTAATTTTTATTTTTAGTATTGTCATATGCCTCCACAATTCCAGATTTGTTAAAGTTTCATTCATAACCTAGGAAATAATGTTAAAAATTTTTGTTTATATATTTTTTTCTGATTTATACTTACTCAGGAACAGAATGAGATGTTTTAAGATAATTTCAGAGGGCCACCCTGGTCTGGATCTGTCCCCAAATTCCCATCATCTCCATCCCACCAGCTTGGTAATACAGCAGAACAAGCGTCTGAGGTTGGCATGTAATGATTGGCAGGTACCTGGAAACCTGTTCTGGCTTTTCATGTATAAAGAAAACTTAATTGGCACATAAGATACTAGGTTATCAGAAGTGGAAGGAATAGCCAGAAAACGCCAATGATAAGATTCAAACCTCACCATCTGATCATAATTACAAGAGTTATCAGCAACCAACAGAATGAGTTGCAATAGAGCTATGTCGTAAATATGAGTACGCTTAGAAACTACCAAACTGAAAAATGATTTTGATGATTGGCAACCCATTTCTGCATAGCAGGAGACAGTCATATGGGTCACAGAAGGTTAATATTAATATGAATATAGTTAAAATTAATTAAAGCACTCATGGAAAATAGAAATTTTACTAGTTTACATTAAAGTGATTTGTAATTAAAGTGACAAGGAATTATCTCCAAACCAGGGCCATGTTTCCAGATGATTTTACAGGTGCACGGTTTCCATCAGGCACCAGTTTTGTCCATTCTATCCCAAAACTCTCTCCCAAATATGACCTCTTGTCTTTCTCTCCATCATCATTATTCTCATCGAAGACACATCACCTCTCACCTGAACTAAGTGATCACCCAGTTGTTCATTCCACATTAATTCTTGAACTTTTCCAGGTTGTCCTCCACAGTTCATTCAGGAACCACTTAACACATGTATCCATGGTGTCTCTCAGCCTTCCTCTCCCCGTCCTTGTCCCTCTCCTTCTCCCCCTCTATCTTCCCACTTGTTCTTCTTGATTAGCTTCTCATTCCCTCTGGATAAAGACCATCAAGAGGAGAACTTTGTCTTAAAAGGGGTTCTACTTAGCAGTATATCCCCAGGTAAAACGCCTGGCATGTAGTAGATGTTCAATAAATAAATATATGTCAAATGAATGAATAATGGGGGAATAGAAGTAGACATACCAGTTAATAGCAGACATTATTCAGAAACAGAGTGAAGTAGAATTACCAGAAAGGCATTACAAATCACTAGGGAATCAGTGCTGTAGGGACAAGCAACTGGCCGACCATTTGGGGGGGGTAGTTTGAATCCTTCTCATACACCATATACCAAAGTGTATTCCAAATGTCTATCAATTTAAATGCAAATAAGTAAATAAATACATACATATGTAAATGTACAGGACAAAATGCATTTATATAATCCTGAGATGAGAAAAGACTTGAAGGACTTTATGTGCAGAAAACCAAGAGCAGAAATAATTTTTAAGTGGATATTTGACTACATAAAAATTAAAGCTTTCATACCAAAAAAAGGAAAATAAATTAAATTGCAATGCAAATGAAAAATGAGGGAAAATACTTGCAACATATATATCAAAGCATTATTCTCTTTAAACTCTTATAAATTGATTAGGAAGAGATGAATCTATCAATGAAAAAGAGGCAGTTTACAAAATAAGAAAATAAAAGTCAATGAAAAAGTGGCAGTTTACAAAGTAAGAACCACAAATCACTAATAAAAATATGAAAAGAAGAAAGTATTCAGCTTTGCTAGGAGTCAAAAACAAATTGAAAGAAGAAAGCATTCCTTTTAAAAATAATAATCCCTGGTGTCCATGAAATTGTGTTGAAATTATTTAACTTTCATTTGGCTGATAGGAGTACAGTTGGTTCATAGTTTTTGAAGAGCAGCTAAATAGTATATATCAAAAGGCTTAGAAGTGTTTATATACTCAACCAATTGCTGAATTTAGGCAGTTTATGCTAAGAAAATAATACAAGACAGAAGCACAGATTCATGCCCAAAATATTCATCCTAGCATTCTTTACAATTGTGAATATATGGAAGCAACCTAAACATCCAACAATTTAAAAATTGATACGTTATGATATATGTCAGAATATCATGCAGCAAATTAAAATTATATTAACAAACAGTATTCAACAAAATGGGAAATGCTTAAGATATTAAGATAAAATGTATGTGCAGAATAGTGGTAATAAACATGCCTAGAAGGAAAGAAACGCAGAATGTTTTCTCTGAAGGCAGGATTTCTGTATTAAGCTTATATTACTTCTACATTGTGAAAAAATATTTTGTTTAAATAAGGTTCAACAATTTTAGCAACATAACCAAGAAATATCTTGTCCCAAGTGCTAAAACTAAATTTAAAATGTTCAAAATATTTTAAAAGGAGAACGACTGATTTGAGAAATCAGCCTATCTGTCATGTAATAGTTTGTGTTAAGGATGTTTATTATATTCAAAAATGAGTTTTGTTCACTGAGTTAAAATTACCTGTGATATTTAATTGAATATTAAATATTTGTTCGGGCAATAAGTTTGAACAAACTTTAGTCATTGACATATGTAACTGAAAAATAGTAGTATGATTAAAAAGTATATGAATGTCAAGATGTTTTATGCTCGTTTGTTTCTATCTTGCAAAAGTTATTTAAAATGCATTTGTTTGGGTATATCCCTGAAGTCTAGTAACTTTACAATTAATTTCCATGTTTTGAAAATGTGTCTATAATAATGGCATCCAAATGGTAGCAAAACTGTTCATTATGTTTTTAAATATTTTAACATAATTTAGTGAAATTGTGTTTGGCATGACCTAAACAACCACTGGTTTGTGTGGAAGGTCGCTCTGTCATCCAGCTCAGTTTGGGTTGTGCTGTATTATACAACAGCCTATAGCTGACCAGTTGAGATAAGCGGAGAAAGATGATCAAGAAGAAAAACATAGGGGCTTCCCCGGCGGCGCAGTGGTAGAGAGTCCATCTGCTGATGGAGGGGACATGGGTTCGTGCCCCGGTCTGGGAAGATCCCACATGCCGCGAGCGACTGGGCCCGTGAGCCATGGCCGCTGAGCCTGCGTGTCCGGAGCCTGTGCTCCGCAATGGGAGAGGCCACAACGGTGAGAGGCCCGCGTACCGCAAAAAAAAAAAAAAAAAGAAACATAGGGCTCCTATTGAATAGGCTATTCTTTTTATATTATAAAACCTTCACATGTTTATTTCATGTCATTTGAAGAAGGTGAATTAAGACATTTTCATTCTCTGGGAAACGACTTCATTGTCATCATATCTTCTAACAACACATGTTTATTTATTTTTAGCTGCTTCTTTGCTTTGCATTCAAGCAGATGAGCTACAAGAAGCTCTCACCTCCCACTGTGTGGTCACTAGAGGAGAAACCATCATACGACCCAATACTGTAGAGAAAGCTACTGATGTCAGGGATGCGACAGCGAAAACTTTATATGGACGCCTGTTTAGTTGGATAGTCAATTGCATTAACAGCTTACTGAAGCACAACGCATCACCCAGGTAAAAAACTTCATAGAACTTGTTCCCCAAATGTCAGGTGATGTAAATCTGTTTTCTAATTTACTGATTTGTCTGTGAGTCCCTTTGAAAATGTTTCTAATTGGTGTCATTTAATTATTAAAGTTTTGTTTCTAGTTTAAGCTCTGCTTTATTTCCTAATGGTGCCACTTCATTGCATCAGGTAGCTATTAAACTTTAAAACTGCTGGAACACAGAAACTGTAGCAACATGAATAAACATAATAGAAAGTGAGTTTTTAATGTGACTTCTTACTGTCAATTTATATGTTCTTTTAATTAGAAGGTGTACTGTGAAGCATATACCATTTTATACTTGCAGAGAATGTCTATTCAGCCGTTCTTTGTCTTTGTTTTGAGGGATTGAATTAAATTTTCAAGGCAAAGGAAAACTTTCTGTTCATAGTTTAACTCTCATTATAACCCAGCAGGGGTACATATGATCTTCAATGAAATTTGGTTAAGAAATGCTCTAGATAGCTAATA
This sequence comes from Mesoplodon mirus, assembly GCF_964341445.2. Classification (NCBI taxonomy): domain Eukaryota; kingdom Metazoa; phylum Chordata; class Mammalia; order Artiodactyla; family Ziphiidae; genus Mesoplodon; species Mesoplodon mirus. The sequence goes on along the minus strand of NC_138979.1, from coordinate 10,391,597 downwards.
AGTGATAGAGCAAGATGTGAACAGTAGTGTTATCTGACCATAACAGATGCAAGATGCAACTTAAGTCTCCAGCCTGTCTAGTGCCTTATCTGAAATTGCAGCCACCATTGAGTGCTCTCTGTACACCAGGGATTGTGCCGAGATATATCCTTACATTTACATCCAAAGCTTTGTTCTCCTATAAATTATATAATCTTTAGAAATTTGTATGTGAAAAATATGGTGGATTCCTACCTTAAGATCACCTCTTTCACACTTGCTTACTAAGCATAAAAGACCATTTCATATACATTTCAGGCATGTAATTCACTGATATTTTTCCACTAAAATACACACCACACCATAGTATCATTCAGACTATCCAAGAGAGTTAAGAACATGGAGGAATAACGTTCTTAAGTCTCTCTCCCTCAAAATTAGTGAACAGAGGTAGCCATTGTGGAGGAACAGGGGAAATTGCATCTGGAATATTGAATTGTGAAATAGTATTTAATTGTATTGTAAAGTATTTCATTATGATATAAATTAATATATATTTATATCTTTCTCCAGGTTACTGTTCATCCCATATTAAAAATTATGAGTGTATAATTAAAAACCAAATGACAGTTCTTTAAAATAAGTAAAATATTTTTAGCAGGATGTTTTAACTGTCCTAAAATGAGAGACTAAATACTCTTTCACAGAATTTTTGCTTTTGTGGTATGGTTTTTTTTGTGTGTGTGTGGTGTGGTTTTTACTGAACATATTCATACTATATTTTGAGTGCTGGCTAGGTTTTCCCTGTGATTCATGACTCGTTCTAGGAGTAGTTTCTGTAGTACAAGGGAAATATTATACTGTCTACCTATTAAAATGAATGCTACCTAGTTAATGTTCTGTGGAGGGAAACTTTTTCAATTAAGAAAATTTTCACATGGACATATAGACACTACCAAACATAAAATAGATAGCTAGTGGGAAGCAGCCGCATAGCACAGGGAGATCAGCTCGGTGCTTTGTGACCACCTAGAGGGGTGGGATAGGGAGGGTGGGAGGGAGATGCAAGAGGGAGGAGATATGGGGATATATGTATATGTATAGCTGATTCACTTTGTTATACAGCAGAAACTAACACACCATTGTAAAGCAATTATACTCCAATAAAGATGTAAAAAAAAAATTAAAAAAAAAAGAAAAAAATTTCACTCTATGTTCTGGTAGTAGTTTCTTAGCTAAATCACAAAAGTGACTCTGAGATACCCTGCTTTGAATTACCTCCTACGAAAATAAATAAGAACTCAAAATAATGCCTCTTCAATCTTCCAGTGGGAATGATGATGAGCTAAGCATTGGCATTCTGGATATATTTGGCTTCGAAAATTTCAAAAAAAATTCCTTTGAGCAGCTGTGCATTAACATTGCAAATGAACAAATTCAGTTTTATTTCAATCAACATGTGTTCGCCTGGGAACAGGTAAGTTGAGGTGCTTTGTTATATATAGTATAGATGCATGCAGTGTGTGTGTTCTGTGGAGAATTGTACTGTGAAGCAGGATCTAAATCATAGATTTGAAGCCTGAAACATTTAATAAAGACCAAAAAAATATTTCCTTTTCTACATGCTCATTATAAAAACAAAAACAAGCCAAAAAGCTGGTACGAATTTAGTGTGTCTTGATACGTGATGCTGAGTGTCCTCCACCAAAAATCACTGGCCTCTTCTCCAAAACTTAGCAGGTCTGAGTCCTTGCAAACAAAAAAGTTTCCTTTGGAAATTTAAGTGAGCAGATGTGTCTAGCTCTTTCTCTTTCTGTAGACTGCATAGCTGAAATTCTGTTTGAAATGTAAATACCCATCTAAAATGCATTAAACTTCAGAATTCCAGTTGCTAGGCAGCAGAATGCAAGATAATGGATTTGATGTAAATGCCATGAAACGGTAATTTTGTCACAGTACAATGTGAAATAATGATTCAGCTTCAAAAGTCAGAAACTCACTTGAATTGCATTTGGCAAAACGTTAGTGTTAAAATTATTTAGTTAATCAAGTCTAAAAGAAATAGTCGTATTTTATATCATTTAGCGTACTATTTCTCCTTTCAATAATATTAAATTGTTTTGTGTTTACTGATTAAAACTGAGGTTTTTGTTTAAATTTGAGATAAATTAGAGGTACATGAACCTCTCTTGATTCAAAATATTTAGCCTTATTGCAAATTTACTTTGAGATCACATTTTGAAAACAGTGGTTGCACAAAAGATGTTTGGATTGTGACATTTCTTAGGTCAAAAAAGGGACATAACTTTAAGGTTTTATCTGTGTTTGCACAGCTCTCATCTACCCCAGATTCTTGTTCATCACAGACTCGTTCTCTCACCCTCTCCCACTCCCCCTTCTCCATTCCTCTCCAGTAGTGCCATCCTTTGGCCTAGTTATATGATGAAATATTTTAAAGTCTTTAAAAACAGAGCCCTTCTCCAGCCTGCTATGTCTGTAGCCATGGCCCTCCCCCTTCCCTTCATAGCCAGGCTCCTTGAAAACATATTCAACATTCACTGTAATGTGTGGATTTCTTCCCCACCTGGGTACATTGAGTCCATAGTATCTGGCTACTGGAAGGGCCCTTCTTAATCTCATCAGTCGTTAGTATCAGAAACATTTTAGTCTCCACATTATTGTCAACCCTGTGGACAGGTTCCTGTTTCTGGAAAATCCCTCTTTTGTCATCCCTAACACGCTTTCTGTTTCTCTTGCTCTTTGATGGGTTCCTCCTTTACTCTTCCTGCACCAGCCCATAAATCAGTGTTTCTTAACCCTGGCTACATATTTGAATCACTTGAGTAAAATCCCAGTGCTCAGATCCTATCCCAGACCAATTAAGTCAGATATCTTCGAATGAGACCTAGCTATCACTATTCTTTAAAGGTTCCCAGTCTATTCCAATGTGCAGCCAATTACTGCCCTAAATGCTAGCTCTCAATGAGTTCTATTTTTGACCTCTTCTTATATTCACTAGGAAAGAATCTATTTCCAATATTTCAACTACTCCCTAAATGCTAGGGATGCTCCAGTCCTCACCTCCAGCCCATGCCTCTCTCTAAACCTCTCCTGATTAGGACAGCTTCCAGAACTTTATCCAGAATTGAACTCATCATCTTTCCTTCCCACTTATATTCTTTCTTAGAGAATGGCATCTCTATCTACCAGCTTACTCAAGCCAAAAATGTTATGTTACATTTCATTTCTCATTTCTGAAATCCAAAAAATCAGTGAGACTTATTCTTATTCCTCCCTCCTCTATGCTCCAGTAAAAACATTTGACATTTGACATCACAGTATTTAGTTTCCATTTTTGCTCTCTCTCACTTAGGCTGCAGACTCCTTGAGGTCAAGGATTGTGGGATTGTGTATTCTTTTTGTATCTTCAGAGCCTGACATATAGCAAATGCTCAATACATATTTATTAATCAATGTCATCTTGCTTTAATGACTCACAATGTTCACAGAATCCATTCTAACCAGAAATTGAAATAAGTAAATTTTTTTTAGTTTGGACTTTTTGATAGGGATCTATTAGGATTTCTTGCTTCATGGGACCAGGTACATCTTTGTGTATTTCCTCATCTGATTAATTAATTAACAACTTGTGTTAGCAGACTTCTATTATTCTTCTCTTTGGAGGGTTGAGGTTAGAACCTGATTTTATTGGAACTACCCTTTAAACCAGTGTACATATCTTGCAATAATTATTTGCTTTTCACTTTTTTATAAAATTGTAGTTTACAGTTCACTTTGATTGATAGCTTTGAATTTCATTCATCATCCTAATGCTCTTAATTGTTTTGTCTTTGGGCTTGCTACAAATGAAACTACTCTAATATGGCTCTTTTAAAAATATCCTTGAGAAGCTTTCAAGACAAAACCAAGTCAGAATTGCCCCAACAAATTAAAAATGCAACTAGGATCCAAGATTATGCAAAGCACTTTGAGGAATTAAGGCCATTCCCAGTCCTTTCAAGTGCCTTCCTAGGGTAATGACCCAAGCATCCCTACTTCATAATCTTACGGACCAAGCATTGGCAGCTGAGTGATCAGGTCAGTGAATCTGTGATCTGGTGGACACAGGAATAGTCAGAGATTCTGTTGATTTTAACGTGTGTGTGTACCTGTTTGGTTTTTTTTTCTTTCACTCTGTCACTTACGTGTGAAAGCAAAAATTGTAACTGAGAAATGCTTATGTAGCTGTATGTATTAGCTACCACAGATAAAGAGAGCACATTTACACCAATTTCTATACATAAGAAACAGCTACTTAAGCCAAATCATTACTTAAAATCATGGTCACACTTCTTCTGGTGAAATGTAATCATAGGTTTGACCTAAGAGCTCCTTCGCTTAGTAAAGCCGTTATTGCTTATCAGGAAGACGTAATGTTCTCAGTTTCATGGACATACAAATGATCTGTCCAATCTGAGCAAGACACAAGCCTTGGGTAGCATCTTCACAGATGAAACCACTCTGGTTCTGCTTTAATCAACAAATATTATCTTTATCGACAGTCCTACAACATTGGGACATAAAGTTTGGCTAAAGGCGTTTCCTATTTTTGCCTCAGTTCTGTTTGCATGTGATGTACAGTAAGGTTGGTTATGAAGGTATTTTGAATATAATTTTCCTATTACTTTCTATTAAAACCATAATCAACAGACTACAGTAAAACATGTTTAGTGAAAGACTTTATGATAGTAACCTAATCCATAGTTTGTTGAGTGGATAGTTTTGTTTCTCAGAATGGTTGCCTCCAACTAACCATTTGTATACCTTTTGAAACATATTCCTAAATCTGGGAACCTCATTTTTTAAAAAAATATTTATTTATTTATTTATTTGGTTGCACGCGGTCTTAGTTGCGGCATGCAGGCTCCTTAGTTGTGGCATGCAAATTCTTAGTTGCAGCATGCATGATCTAGTTCCCTGACCAGGGATCGAACGTGGGCCCCTTGCATTGGGAGTGCGGAGTCTTATCCACTGGGCCACCAGGGAAGTCCCTGGGAACCTCATTTTTAACTCGCAGCTATGCCTCTTTTCTTCTCAAAACTTACTTTTCTATGGACGTAAATTATATTCCTCATAATCTCAACCCACAACCAAGAGCATCCAGAACTTGTATCTTTTTTTCTTCTTACTATCTAGATATTTAGAATGTCTAAGACAGTAAGTCTAGAGTAGTAGTGTTTTTCTAATGTGTATAATACATAGCTCCTGAAAATTGTCTGGTTTGATATTTCATTTGAAGCTAATATTTGAATATAACATTTGAAGCTTCCATACTTTTACAGCACTAGAAGAACCATTTGATTTTAATAAAATTTAAAGGAACAGTTTATGTCTGAAAACAGTAGTTTGAAAATTAGTTAATAATCTCGGTCCCTTCCCCTGCAAATAGGTGATGAGGAGTATGGTTGTAATCGTTTAAAATTCAAGACTCAGTCAAACTCTGCTAAATAAGTTGCAACTGAAAAGTGTATACTTTTCTGTCAACTTTATTAATTCCACAAATAGAGTATTCATATTTCAGCCTTCCCTATTTGATTTGTATAGCATTATTTTATGCACATTGTTTACTTCCATATTTTTCAAAAAGCTTTTAATTAGCAGCCCAAAGAGCAGCAAACAAGCCATCGCATTTCTAATAAGGGAGGCATCTTTTCGAAATAGCTCTCACACTGAATCTCCATGGTACTTTGTAGCCAAGACTTTGCTTTTGTTGGGTTTGTTTTTGCTTATTTTCTGGTTTTCTTCCATAGGAAAGGGAGCTCCGTGAACAGGAACCATGGATCAGTCCCCCACGGGCATGAGTTTGAATTGGAATCAATGCCACTGTTCTTTAGGCCCAGAACTGATGTATGATACTACAAAGCATTGTTCTAGAATCCTGAAGATTCACTCTCCTTCCTCATATGCCTATCTCTACCTAGGATAAGCTTTCTGATCCATTAGTGCAGCACATTTTTCTGATTGTTAACTGAACTAAAGTTTTTTGCATTTTTTTTTTTTTTGGCTGTATTGGGTCTTCATTGCTCTGCGAGGGCATCTTTCTAGTTGTGGCGTGCAGGCTTTTCATTGTGGTGTCTTCTCTTGTTACAGAGCACCGGCTCTAGGTGCACAGGCTTCAGTAGTTGTGGTACACAGGCTCAGTAGTTGTGGCTCGCGGGCTCTAGAGCACAGGCTCAGTAGTTGTGGTGCACGGGCCTAGTTGCTCCGCAGCATGTGGGATCTTCCCAGACCAGGGCTCAAACCCATGTCCCCTGCATTGGCAGGTGGATTCTTAACCACTGCACCACCAGGGAAGTCCCTAAAGTTTGTTTTTAAAATGAGCTATTAATATTTGTTTTGCTAAAAGATAGGCATACATATATATATATATATATAATTTATATATGCACTCATGGGTTTAAAATTAAAAGTCAGAAGTCATTTTATAAGCAGGAAGCTATTTACAACATGTAATGGAAACAATAACTGCAATTATGGCTCTGGCTTCTCGCAGAAACTGATGTGTATGAATTTTATCTCCAGCTGTTCATATCCTAAAGTTTAAAGCTTTTGAGGATTTGAATGTGGGCTCCAACACATAATTTGTGGCAATTACAAAGAACAAAGATTCGTTCAATTACATAGTATCTATACTTGCAACGTTTTTTATCATCATAAAGTAAAAAGAATCAGTCATCTGGTAAAAAAAATATGTGGGTAATTCGAAACAAACCCCTTATAAATGTCTTCAAATTGTTTTGCTTGCAAAGTGTGAATTTTTATCTTATATCCAGCTTTCTTCCCTATTGCACGTGCCATATGTGTGTGATGGTCGTGGCATTTGTCTTATGTGAGCTCTCCAAGGGATAAAGGCAATTGTACAGGCATTTTCCTTAAGCATTAAGACAGCTGTACATTTAAGAAACCCTTGGGATGCAATAAATCTTCCTTTATAAATGCTTGGCCAAGTTTTAGGCTACTGTTTGAGATCACACACAAATGTTCCTTAAACTTCTCACCTACTAAGTGAGTATGGAAGCTGGTACCCAAATGAGTAGATACACGTGGCACATCCCTGCAGCCTCTCCTGGCTGTGAGCAGGCCACCCTCCCTCTCTGGCTCCCGCAGGCAGCCTTCTGGGCTCCTGGGTCCTCCCCGTCCCTCCCTCAACACCCATGCTGCACTCAGTCTGCTTCTTTTCTATCAATGAAGTTGGCCAACACCCTGAATGTGATGTGGGGATTTGTGGTACTTATTTTGACAATTTGATAATATTTTTTAAAATCTCTTAATTATGATTAAAAATAATTTTGAGTGAAATATACAGTGAGGAGCATCAGTCCGTATACAGTTACTATAGGAGCATCAATCCGTATACAGTTACTATAGTTTTCTACATGTAAGGTTAGAATATAGTATTGACAAACTGAAATAAAATTTTTTGGTAAAGACATAGACACGACAGTAAAGCAAAAATAGTTTAAGGTGAAAGAGATCCCGGCGTATAGAAAACTACATGTCATCTGAAATTCCTGCTTATCCTAAACCAATACCTGTCAATAGAATATAAATTTGTAAAATCCTTTATGGCTTTTAAAGACTTTTCAAGGTTAGGTACCACATACAAAAAGTGACTAGGTGAAACTTTTCATCTCAAAATGTATATATCTCTTTTTCTGAAAAAGGAAGCTCTTCTAGAGAGCATCATTTAAATCTCCTTTCTCCAAAGTTCTTAAATATATGTAAAATATAACATGTATATTTTATTAGGAATTATGCAAAATACTTTTTCATTAGTTTACTTGTCAAATTCTGAATTAATGACCTATGTCATTTCAAATGAATGATGATCAACATTCTCTTCAGCTTGCTATTAACGTAAAAATGAACGAGACCATTGATATAAGCTTTGAATAGAAAATATCAAAAGAAATAGATTTCCAATCATAAATTTTACTTAACATCAAGAGTTCAGATTTTTACAGCATGTATATTTACCACTGTGCTTTCTTCATTTTTAGTTTTTTTTAATACTTAGCTACTTCAGTAAAATGTTATTACTAAAAATAATATGTATATATAGAAAGAGCAAATGATAAAGCAAATGCAGTAAAATGCTAGAAATCGGGGAATTTGGGTAAAGGGTACATGGGAATTCTTTGTACTGTTCTTGCCACTTTTCTGTTAGTTTGAAATTATTTCAAGATAAAAAGTGACAAAATTTCGTTTTTCACTATAATAAACATACTCAGTTCACCTTGAGTACTGATAACACCCTAAGTCCTAGATTTTCAACCTATAAAGCCTTTCTCTTAGAGTGAGTAACTTCTTAATGGTTTCCACGCGGGCAGTATTTTCATGAATGTGTACATTCATATGAGCAGCTGGTGAGTAGGAATTCTTTTACTAAAAGACAGGCGTCAGGGAATAAATATGTATGTGGCTTCTTCCCCCTTGTCAGTGTTCTGTCAACAGAACGTTTATTCATTTATTCATTGAGTTCCACAACACAGTCAGGCAGTTTTGACATTTTGAAATGTTAGAACCAGAAGAAACCTAAATAGATCATTTATATTTCATAGATACAAATGACTCCCTGTGACTTGCCCAATGTTACAGGCTGGTTAACCAAAGCCAGGACCAGAATCTGGGTCTTCTGATACCCATCCAGGATATTCTCACGAACAAACAAATGAGCGAAGTTCGGAAGAAACAAGGAACTAACAAAGTATTCTCTTGTACAGAAGAAAACATGCTCCATCTAGTTGAAGAAAGAAAGAAGGAAGAAGGGAGAGAGGAAGGAGGGGAGGGAAAAGAGAGAGAGACAGTATTTTCACATGAAAGACCAAGGAGAATCAACATACGTCTGGAAGGAAGGAGACTGGAGAGAACAGTAACACTGAGGCAGGTGGCAGTGGTGACAGAGACTGTGACAGCTGGAGAGCTTAGAGACCACCTAACAGGAAGGATATAGACCTAGGAGATGGAACAACTGAAAAAGAGAATATAGCAAAAGCAAAGAAATCCTAGGATGTAACTTAAAGTTTGGAATGGAAAGGCAGAGAGTGTTCTTGCTACACTCTAAAGGTCAGGAACTCTACCTTTTTCACCTTTATTTCTACCTTCCCCAGTCCCACCTGCCCCTAAATATACACATGGCAGGCGCTCCACAAATGTTCAAGGAATTTCACTATGTAGCATCGTCTGCAATGATCTACACAGAGACAGTGACCACAAACCTAGGTGAACTGCAAATACCATCTGATATAAATCCCATTCATTCTTCTCCCATGACTTGAAGCAGAGAGAATCATTAAAAAGTGGACTAAACTTATAAAAATAAGAGATAGTGATTATGACTTGAAACAGCAAACACAGGAGAATAAATATTGAGGATCATCTAAACCAACTGTTAAAATATTTCCAGATTCTAAAATACCTAAAACTGTGGAGCAGTGTCAGGTAATGGACTTACCTACATGAGAAGGATATGGCTTCATTTCCCAGGTGCAAGTTCACTGTGAGACTTCAGTGTGCCCTGTTACTGCATATACCCATCTTGCATGAAAGAAAATACCATATAAGCCAAACTCCTTGATTGAAACCTTGATTTCAGGAAGCTCTTTTTGAAACTTCAGACTTAGCCAAAACTATCAGATGGTAGTAAAAACGTATTCTCCAACAGTAAAATGATAACGTGGTGCTTTGGGGGGAATAGGTAAGACCTGTCTATCCTTTACATGATGATGCAGTCTGCTAGGCTGCCTATATACTGTGTATACTTGAAAGTTCCTAAGAGAATAGATCTTAAATGTTCTCACCGAAAAAAAAAAAAAAGAGGTAATTATGTGATGGGATGTAGTTGTTAGGTACCTATGGTGGTCATCATTTTTCAGTATATAAGTGTATCAAATCAAGACATTGTACACCTAAAACTTACACAATGTTCTGTGTCGATTCTATTTCAATAAAGCCGGGGTAGGAGAAAGAAGATAATTTCCCAGGAGAGTCACTCAGAGCTTCATTCATTCATTTGTAATTTATTTAACACACCCAAGTCTCCCTAGATACAGAGGGAAAGGGTACAGAGGGGAATAAAAGTCCCTGTCCTCATGGAGTTTTCATTCTAATGAGAGAGAGGGAGGATAAGTGAAGATGCTAGAAATACTGTGAAATAATTTAAAGCATGGTGGCTGGGACAGGGCAGGGATAGAGAGTGACCAGTGGAGGAATGGGTATTGCTGGATCAGACCAGGAGACGGGGAAGGGGCTCTCTGAGGGAGTGAGACCTGAGTGATATGCATGGAGCCTTTACTGTATTGGTGATCCATGCTGAGCAGTCCACGCTTGAATTTTCACCTGCCTAGGAGCATGTGGAAACTTGCAGCTCTATCAGCTTATGGTGGCCACCCTCCCACGCTGCTGTGTGAGTCTGAGGACTCAAGGTAATAATCTCAAATCCCTCCTGGGGTGACGCTTTGGCCCGAGGTATTTAAGCTTGTTGAGGCCATAGCTGTGGATGCATCTTCCATAGGCTTTCTTACTGCTATGTCCTTCCACGCCTCACACTCAAAGTTCAATGCAGAACAAGGAGATCTTGTTTCAGGCGTGAGGTTTTCTAACACCCACGGCTTCTCACTTCCTTTCTCCTTGATGTATACTTAAAATGATCCCTTTTTCAAAAGGGAATTGGGGGCATCTCAACAGAGTAGGGATTATATACGTTCAACAGCTCAGCTTTACTGTAGTTAACAGCTCTACTCATCTGCTTTAAATGTATTTGTTTAATGTACAGGACATAGCAGAGGACTTTCTGAGTAGTTACATGAGCTACATTTCTCCACATATACTTAAAAACAACATTTTGAAATCATTACGGCCATAAAAATACATAATAGGTTGTTTTAGGCATGATAACTTTACTAAAAGTGAGTGCTTTGTAAATCCTGAGTAACAGCATTTTTTCTCCATTGGTTTGCCTGGAGATACTAACAAGTATCTTAAAGGTCTAAGCCCATTGTTTCCCAAGTTACTCTGCTCTGTATGACCTGCCACCAAAGCACTCAGTGGATTTTGACACAGGCAAATAGAAGTGACAAATGCATTGATTTAGACCATAACCTTGAACACTTATCATAGAAAATATACAAAACCTCTTTTGAACTTTGCAGTTGCCATTTAAGCTATAATATGCTGTCAGCATAATGTGTCTGACAGTCACGTAATTCTAGGTCTGTGTACATCTCCCAAGGTTACCTTCAAGTGAAAAAGCTGTGAAACTTCAAACGTTGTTTCCATTTTTTGTACTGGGTAAACTGAATGTCTTTCAGGTGATCTAACTTTTAGACCAGTAGGTTCTGCCTCATTTTTACATATTAGATTTTGTTTTATTTAAAAATATACAATTACTTTTTTTCCTGGTGACACTCTTGACTGTGATTTCAATTTTATAAGGCCCCAAAAGTAGAGATTAAAACTTTGGCTTATTAAATGCCCCACCTGCCATTGGCTAAATTCATCCATGAAGATCCCAGAAATAAATTCTCTTTCTCTGAACTCCTATAGTACATTTATCTATCTAGCATTTATCTATCCTGTGTTACCTTGCATTTTGGGTATTTATTTACAAAGCTAATCACTCAAGTTTTATCTTAAATTCACTGAGGACAGAGAGTTTGCTTTAAACATCTTTTTATCACCCATCACAGTGCCTTATTCTAAGGTGTTCAGTGAAAATATTTAATGAATTAAAGAACATATTAAAATGGTAATGAAAGTAGCCTGTAACTTCCGTTTGTGAATGGTGCAGGGCATTCTTCCCCAGTCAGTAATTATTTAATACACTTCCCCAGTAATAGTTGCTTTATCACCTGAGAAAGTGGGGGGAACCCTCCATGTAAGCATCACTACAAGTCCGAGTTCAGAGGTCGTCGATGTCCTGTCTTTTACACATTGCAGCACTGGGGGTGAGGGGGACCCAGTATGAAGGCAAAAGTCAGAGAAGCAAAGCTGCAGCACAATTCTTGTCCTTTTTGTAAAATAGATCATCAGTATCTATGTTGTGCTGGTACCAACATCTTACAGTAATTATTGTTTTTATTTTATGCATTTTATATTATACTCCACCACAAATGATCACTAATGTACCATGTATTATTACTTTGTTAGATGGAGATCGTTACTTCTGTTTAGTAGATGAAAAAGCAGAAGTTTAAAGAGTAAGAAAATTCCAGAGGACTATATGGCTAGTCAGGTGGCAGAGCCCAGATGGGAGCCTACGTGCTCTTGGTTCTCCAGCCATTGGTTGTTCCTTGACCCACAGCCGTTCACCCCAAACAATGTAAATGTCATCATGACTGAAAAACTATGTTCTTGAGAGATCCAGCATTTCTGAATTTAGATAAAAGGCTTAAACTGGGGGAAGTGTAACCCTAAGATGTACCTAATTCATATTCTATCAATTCTGGAACAGGATTTTATTACTGCCCATTAACAACATAGTCTCCTGCATCTGGAAAACTTGAGATGCCTGTAATTCTAGTCTAGAAGCGAGAAACTTTTTATTCCTACCCTGAGTATCATCAGTGCTAACTTTAATGAACTAGCACTTCTGGGGAGAGAGAAATAAAATGATACCCTCAGTTTAAGGGCAAGGTCATAGGGAGTAATTTTTTATAATATGTGTAAAGTAGAATTTTAGGTAATTGCTGCCAAGTTACATGTTGTTCACAAAATTTTAAGTGTTCCTATACATATCATGTCCCGTTATAGAATGAATACCTAAATGAAGATGTGGATGCTAGAGTTATTGAATACGAAGATAACCGGCCTCTCCTAGATATGTTTCTGCAGAAGCCAATGGGTTTACTGTCCCTCCTCGATGAAGAGTGTAGATTTCCCAAGGCCACCGACCAAACTCTTGTAGGTGAGTTTTAAATTCAGTATGTCTACATAGTTTTCATGTAATACTGTCATGTAATTATGAATGATTTAAAAAAAATTTTTTTAAATATCTAGTAGAGTATTGCTGTGACAAAGCCTGCATATCTAACGTTGAGGAAGAGGCTTTGGATGTAATACCTAGACCAGTGAATGTTTATAATAGGGTGAAATATTTAGTGACGAATTAAACAAGTTTCAATATTGGACTTCTTCTTGTATTATGGTAGAGCCCCAATCATAGGATTTTATGTTAGAAATGACCTTAGTAATTATCCAGCCCAAAACTAGAAATTGGAGGACAGGGCAAAAGGACAGCTCCAGAATTGGAAATGAGATGCCTAACAGGGAGGAAATAAATTCATCTGTGATGTTCTCGTCATTTATCTGACTCACTGATTGCCTGTTCTCTCCTCTAGTTGGACGATACTAGATGGAAAAGAAAATAACCCCAACATGGTGGGGAAATCATTTCATACTAGTCCCTTGATTTTGATGTTAAAATGTACCTTCTAGGACATGAAATAACAGAGAACTTGTGCTGGTAAAACTGTTGTAGAAATGCCTGTGTGATCCTATTGTGTTTCCTATGTAATCAATAACAGCCTATAGCTCTTCTTATAAAAAAGAGAACCAAAATACCAAATTTCTAGGCTCATGGCTTCACATCCAGCTGTGTTTCACAAAGCTCTCTGGACAATCTCAAGTACTTAGTTTCCTTCCTCTGTACCAGTGGTTCTTAAAATGGGGTCCCCAGGCCAGGAACATCAGCATCCCCTGGGAACTTGCTAGAAATGTTAATTTTTGGATCCCACTCCAGACCTATTGAGTCAGAAACTCTGGGGGTGGGACCCAGCACTCTATTTTAACAAACACTCCAGGTGATTCTGATGCTTGCTAAGGTTTGAGACCTGCTGACCTAAATCATATTGGAATGGTAAAATTCATGATCTCAAGTTTTGCCTTACCATTTATAATTATATTACAAATCTGCATGTAATAACTATATAAAATTTTCTGTGTTTATTCACTGCACATTTTCCATTTTATGGTGAAAGAGATGATTCTGTCCATCGGTATTTTTTGAGGCCCTCCTACATGCTTGATATTGGAGTTAAATTTTTTTCTACAGAAAAATTTGAAGGTAATCTGAAATCACAGTACTTCTGGAGGCCTAAAAGAATGGAACTTAGTTTCGGAATTCACCATTATGCAGGAAAGGTAAGAACTCTGAAACATTATAACTGAGTTTCTCTTTAGTCTTTCATTGAATAATAAGGCCATGAAAATTATGGCCCAAAATATTTATAGATGGCTGTAATGATATAAAGAGTCCATCTTTCTGATCCTAAGGTGTGGCTTGGCATGTGGTTGGCTGCCAATGGGTACCTATTTTTTTCTTCTTTTAATGATAGCTGAGAACCTTTTATATAAACTGCCTTCTTCAGACTTGAGTTGCTTCTCTGTCCATGGCAGCCTTTGTCTCTCCTCCTTCCCAACAAGAGAAGGTACCAGGCTGGAGTTACGGCCAGATCCCTGAGCTGATTAGTTAGAATTAACTGATGGACTGTCATGCAGTCAGAGGAAGCAGTGTTTATGCACTGGTGGATACACTTCCTACACCAGAGCAAACCTCAGATATGCCATCCTACATATGGAAAGAAACCCAGGAGACAGTTTCTTTCCCTTCTGTAGAGAATAATGGGTCTTTCCCTCACAATGATGTTATAAATATTGGAGGACTAAGAAGATATTCAAATCAAGAAGGAATTCATAGACATATACAAACAAAATAAAATACCACAGAACCCCGAGCATTCTAGTCTAGTAGAACTTCTGTGTCAGTCAGTAGTCCAGACTTTTGTCATTGAAAACAAAATCTACCTTAAATATTACAGTTATAACCTTTCTCATGATTTTCAGCATGTGATTTTCCAAATAAGCCTACTTTAAAATATTCGTTAAGAATTTCCTATGATCATTTTATCCAGTTCTTTTAAAATTAATTAATTTATTTATTTTTGGCTACGTTGGGTCTTCGTTGCTGTGCGCGGGCTTTCTCTAGTTGTGGCGAGTGGCGGCTACTCTGTTGCGATGTGCGGGCTTCTCACTGCGGTGGCTTCTCTTGTTGTGGAGCACAGGCTCTAGGCACGCGGGCTTCAGTAGTTGTGGCACGCGGGCTCGGTAGTTGTGGCGCACGGGCTTAGTTGCTCCACGGCATGTGGGATCTTCCCGGACCAGGGCTCAAACCCGTGTCCCCTGCATTAGCAGGCGGATTCTTAACCACTGCACTACCAGGGAAGCCCTATCCAGTTATTTTTAACAACTGTATTAGTCTTCTTGGGCTACCATAACAAAAATACCACAGGCTGGGTGTCTTAAACAATGGAAATTTATTTCCTCACAGTTCTGGAGGCTAGAAGGCCAAGATCAAGGTGCCAGCACATCTGGTGAGACCTGTTTCCTGGCTTGCAGTTAGCTGCCTTCTCCCAGTGCCTTCATATGGCTTTTTCTCTGTGTACATATGAGGGAGAGAAAGAGATCTCTGGTGTATCTTCCTCTTCTTCTAAGAACACTAGTCCTGTGGGATTAGAGCCTCACTCTTACAATAAACTTCATTTAACCTTCATTACCTCCTTAAAGACCTTGTTTCCAAAATTCAGTCACATTGGGGATTAGATTTTCAACATATTAATTTTGGAGGGACACAATTCAGTCCATAACAACAGCCACATTGGACCATCCTACAAAAATCTTTGGGTTACATTGATCTTTAAAAATCTTAAAATTATTTAGAAGTGCCAGAAACACAAACACCTACAGTGTATTTAGACCAGACTACTACTGAGACTAAATCTATAAAAGCCTTTTCACTGCAGGTGAATCAGTGATCATAGAAAGGAGAATACCTTGGTGGCCCCAACCCTCCAAATAGAGAAGGGAGACCCACAAAATTTCCAACATGATATAATAAATGGGAGGAATCAAACCTCTTTGATTATTTCAACCCAAATACAATCAGTATGACACAGATTTTTCTCTGAAAAGATATAATGTAAGCCTGGAGAGGTTCACTTTTCCAACCAAGTTGTAAGGGACTACCTTTGTAAATCTTTGTGTACCTGTCACTTAGAGCTAGGTAAGCTCTCAATAAATATCTATTGGTAATGATAATGATGCTGCTGCTGCTGATGAGGATGAGGGTGATGACATTGATTGTGACAATGATGATAACATACTTTATCAACAGGTCATCTATAATGCAAGTGGGTTCTTAGCTAAAAATAGAGACACTTTTCCAACTGATATTGTGCTACTTTTGAGGTCATCAGAAAACAGTGTAATTCGGCAGCTAGTCAGCCACCCTCTAACAAAAACAGGTAAGCTGAGGCAATTTCCTTCCATTTTTTTGGTGCGTGAGTTGGTTTTATTTTTACAAAGAAGCTAGGTTTCCATTAAAGAAAAGTTTTGAATTACTTACCAGAAAATACGGTGGTGTCCTAGCTGCTCACTAAAAGAGTACCGTCACCTTCAGAGAGTTCAGAATTACCTGCTGTGTCAGGAGTGGGCAACATTGGATGATTCTTTGAGATTCTACACGTTTAGTGAGTTCTGCCTAATTGATTAAAAAGTGGTGTGCCTTTTTCCAACCAACCATATAATCCTTGCATTTGCTTTTAAGTAGACAAAAAATGTAGTTTGGTCTTTTTCTTTATTGGAGTTCAAAATTGTTCTCTGCACTTCATTTTTTATAGTTTGTTGAGGTATAACTGACACACAATAAAGAGCATATATTTAGACAGTAAAATATGATGAGTTCTTGATGTACATAGATGAATTTTCTGCATCTATTGAAACTATCATTTGTTTTTGCTTTGTTTTTTCTTTATATCTGTAAATATGGTGAGTTACATGGATTGATTTCTGAACGTTTTACCGAATTTTATTCCTGAGAAAGTCTTTTAAAAAATTTTTTATTGAAATATAGTTTTTTTTATATTGGAGTATAGTTGATTAGCAATGTTGTGTTAGTTTCAGGTGTACAACAGAGTGATTCAGGTATACATATACATGTATCTATTCTTTTTCTAGTTCTTTTCCCATTTAGGTTGTTATAGTATATTGAGCAGAGTTCCCTGTGCTATATAGTAGTAGGTCCTTGTTGGTTATCTGTTTTAAATATAGCAGTTTGTACATGTCAATCCCAAACTCCTGGGAAAATCTTGACATACTTTTTATATATTGCCAGATTCAATTTGCTAAGAATTTTGTTAAGAACTTTTGCATCTATGTTCATGAGGAACATTGGACTGTAGTTTTCTTATAATTTTTTTTTCTGATTTTGGGATCAGAGTAATACTGGCCTCATAGAATGAATTGAGAAATAATGCTTCCTCTTCAATTTTCAAGAAAAATAGAGTGAATATTATTTCTTCCTAAATTACTTAATAGAATTCACCCGGGAAATCATCTGGATTTGAAGCATTTTTTTGTGAGAAGACTTTTAACTCCAGATTCAATTTCTTTAATAAATATAAGGCTATTCAAGATATTTTATTTTTGAATTAGCTTTCGAGTAGGTTGTATCTTTTAGGAAAATTTTCTATTTAATCTATGCTGTCAATTTTATTGACATAAATTTGATAATATTCCCTTATCCTTTGAATGTCTGTAGATCTTGAGGTTATATCAGCTCTCTTATTCCTGATATAGATAATGTGTGTTCTCTCTCATTTTATTCTTGATAGATTTTCTAGAGATTTATCAATTTTATTGATATTCTCAAAGAACCCACTTATAGTTTCATTGATTTTGTCTATTGAATTTTTACTTTTACTTTTTTTTTTTTTTTTTGCTTTTGTCTTTATTGTTTTCTTCTGTTTCTTTCAGGGTTTATTTTGCCTTCTGATTTCTGAGATGAAAACTTAAGTCATTGATTTAAGAAAATTTCTTCTTTTCTAATATAGGCATTTATAGGGGTTATTTATAAGTATTACATTTAATTTCTAAATATATTGGGATTTTCCAGATATCTTTTTGTTATCAACTACTAATTTAATTTTGTATTGCTCAGAAAGCACACTTTATATGATTTAATTCATTTAAATTTATTGAGACATGTTTTATGGCCCAGAATATGCTCTATCTTGTTTTATGTTTCATTTGCACTTGAAAATAATGTGTATTCTGCTGTTGGTGGGTGGAGTATTCCATAAGTGGCAATTAGGTCAACTTGGTTGATAATATTGGTCAGATCTTCTGTATACTTACGAGTTTTCTCTCTCCTGGTTCTCTCAGTTACTGAGAAAGTGGTTTTGAAATATCTGACTATAATTGTCAATTTATCTATTTTTTCTTTCATTTCTATCAGTTTTTGCTTTATGTACTTTAAGGTCTGTTATTGGATGCATAACATCTAAATTGTTATATCTTCTTGATGAATAGTCCCCTTTATTATTACTAAATAACTCTTTTATGTCTGGTACTATTCTTTGTTCTGAAATCTACTTTGCCTGATATTAATAGGAAGATTCCAACTTTCTTATGATTAGTAGTTAAATGATGTATCTTTTATGCTTTTAACTTCAACTTATTTTTGAGTTTATATTTAAAGTGGGTTTTTTTGTAGACAGCATATAATTGGGCCTTGCTTTTTTAAATCCAACCTGATAACCTCTGCCTTTTAATTGGGGTGATCAAACAATTTAAATTTAATGTGATTAGCAATATGGTTGGGCTTGACACTATCTTGCTATTTGTTTCCTATTGGTTACATCTGTTCTCTCCAGGCTTCATCGGGTTCCCCTCCCTGCATTGCAACATAAACCCTCTGGACAGAAAGCTGGAGTAATCATAGGGCTCACCTCATTTGTTTCCTCTCTCTCAGGGATCAGTGTCCTATATTGATGCAGAAATTGTTGCTTGATGCAAAAATTGTTGCTCCTAAACAAATACTACATGATGCCACTTATATGAGGTACTGAGAGTAGTCAGAATCATAGAGACAGAAAGTAGAACGTTGGTTGTCAAGAGCTGGGATGGGGGCATGGGGAGTTAGTATTTAATGGATATAGAATTTCAGTTTTACAAGATGAAAAGAGTTATGGAGATCGATGGTGGTGATGGTTGCACAACATTATGAATGTATTTAATACCACTGAATTGTACACTTTAAATGGTTAAGATGCTAAATTTTATATTATGTCTATTTTACCACAGTAAAAAAATTGGAAAGAAAAAAAAAACTGTTCCATAGACTTCGTATGTCTTTTTAGTTGTTTTAGGTGAGAAGGTAATCCAGTCTGTGTTACTTTATCTTGTCCAGAAAAAAAGTCTTCAGTTTTGACTTTAACAATTGTCTATGTAAATCAACTATACTCCAATAAAAATTTTAAAAAAAGAAAGCCTTTGAATTTTAGAAACAATATAATTGTATTAAAGCTCCAACTTTGGAGCATTTAACACAAGCAGATTGATGCGGCCCTCCCTTGTCTCATATTAACTCTAAAAGACGATATATATTATAAATATTCTTAATAAAGTGAATTCACATAAAAAAAGATAGCCATCTCTTTCTGTATCTGCCAACAGCATCTACGCATCTAATTTCATGTTTTCACCCTTATAAAATATGCAACCAGGTTCTCAATACTATGCCATGTCTCCCGACTTTCAGCAGAACAGTGTCTAGTTGGCCAGGGAGAAGAGCAGAACTCTATAGTCAGAGGTGTTTCAGTGACTCAACCTCAAAGCTATCAAAGGTGTTTGGGGTTTACATTCAGCTAGATGTGTACACATATAATAATAATAACAATGACAACAGATAACTTTATTTAGAAATTGCAGTGTGCTAGTCACTGTACTAAGTACTTTCATTTACTTCTAAAAACAACACTCAGGCTTCCCTGGTGGCGCAGTGGTTAAGAATCCGCCTGCCAGTGGAGGGGGCACGGGTTCGAGCCCTAGTCCGGGAAGATCCCACATGCCGCGGAGCAACTAAGCCTGTGCACCACAGCTACTGAGCCCGCATGCCACAACTACTGAAGCCCACACGCCTAGAGCTCGTGCTCTGCAACAAGAGAAGCCACCGCAATGAGAAGCCCGCGCACCGCAATGAAGAGTAGCCCCTGCTCGCCGTAACTAGAGAAAGCCCGCGCACAGCAACGAAGACCCAACGCGGCCAAAAATAAATAAATTAAATAAATAAATTAAAAACAACACTCTGAGGAGGAGCTGATGCACTGAGACTCGGGAATGTTGAGCTGCTTCCTCAACATTACCCCACTGAGAAGTCTTAGAATTAGGCTTGAAAGCTCAGGTTCATCGGTTCTACATTATGCTATCTCCAAGATTCTAAAGTAACTATGGCTCTTTGCATGCAAATATGAAATATAGTTTGGCCAGCATTAGGGGGAAATACATCAGAATTGCTGGCAGCTCAAATCTCTAGTTTGTTTTATCACAGGTTCATTCATCAGGTCAACTATAGATGCAAAGAGGATATATTTCTCTGAAATTAAGATCTACGCTAATTTTAGTTCTTGCTGGTATGCATAAATGAGTTTTTGAAAGGCTCTCACTTTATTTTGTTGTTAAATAATTTTATGGTTAGTGTGTAAATTTCATTAAAGGGAAATTAGTAATCTTTCAATTTCCTCTAGTTGTTTGATTTTCAGATAGACTTAAAATTTTACTTTATGTTTGGTTAATATTAAGTAATGATATCTATTAAGCAAAGGGTCTATCCTAATTCATGTGCTTCTAGCACTTTGTATGTTCATCATGCTTCCAAGAAATCTCCAAGTCTATGGTCACTTTTTTCCCCAATTAAATTATTTTTTTAAAACCTTCCCTGGTAATCCAAAAAAAAGAAAGAAAGAAAGAAGAAAGAAAGAAGGAAGGAAGGAAGGAAGGAAGGAAGGAAGGAAGGAAGGAAAAGAAAAGAAAGAAAGAAAAAGAAAGAAAGAAAGAAGATAGAAAGAAAAAGAACAGTAGGCATACTTCCTGAAGCTGCCCCTCTGAGGATCATCAGTTACCGTCTCTGTCCACTCAGCTCTGTTCAGCAGGAGTCACATTTCAAGAGGGAACCGTGCCGAATGCAGCTTCAGCCCCGCACAAAAGTCACACCCCCTCCCCAGCCCTTTTCCTGGGGTGATGAGGGAAAGGGGACGAGAGCAGAGCAGGGCGCTGCCAGCCGCACCCCAGGCAGGGCTCCTTCCTGCACCCTCATCTCTGAGCCAGCCTTCTGCAGCCACAAAAAAAATGTGAGGGATTTGCCAAAATATGTAGCCTCATTGCCTGCAAGAAAGAAAGAGAAACAATCTTCCTGAAGTGATACGGAATTCTGGAGCTATTTTGAACATTCCTACTAGGATGATAAACTCTTGGCTCGTGGGTTAGTTGGTGTATTGTGCTTGGTGGGAGGTGGGCAGCGAGTGAAAGAGAACTGACATTTCCAGGCACCTCGGGCTAGACATACTGTCACCTGTCATCAAAATCCTGTGAGGTAGGCATAGTTACCCACATTTTATGGACTCACACTGTGACTCAGAGACTAAGTAGATGATCCACAATTAAAACACTACGCTGGTATGCAAACCCAGGTCTTCCTGGCTTCAAAGGACATAATCTTTCTCACTACACTGTGATTTTCCACAGCCTTGGGTTGTGTACAATTATAGAGCCCTAGCACCAGCCACATATTTCTGAATGTTAGGTTGAAAACGTCCTTTGCCCTCAACCACACTTGATTTGCTTATAACCACTTCATGTGAATTAATGATCCATATGATTTTTAAGGCCCATTGTAAAGCTTACATTTGCATTCAAGAAAGTCTCAGATGCTATTTAGCACACACACAAAAAGAAGCAAATTGCTCCCTTTATCCTAATCACCCCATATCTTGTAGCAATTAAACAGAAATCCAACACTTACCTCTCCTTTTTCTATTCTCTAAGCTGGAGTATTTTTCTGAATTTAAAATTTGTTATACATTTTCAAGTAATATTATTTTATATGTAAGTGTCTCAGTAACTAGTTAACCAAGCATGTGAGTATGAATATTGCAGGGCCAGCAATGCTTATTTTAACATTGAAGTAAATGGAGGAAATCTTCTACCATTAAGGATTCTAAAAGGTGTATTAATTTTATCTACATTCCCATAGGTAATCTGCCATATTCTAAAACTAAAAACATAATAAACTATCAAATGAGGACTTCAGAAAAATCAATCAACCTGACAAAGGTAAGGAAATGTATTTTTCATGGCAGTGAGTCTAAGAACCTAACCTTTACAATGGAAGTATTTGTATGATAAGAGTAAACAGCCTTTCCCTTCGTTTTCTCCCTTTGATCTTTCTTTTCTACTTAAACAGATATTTATGTTATGTTCATATTACCGCTAGTCACTAAGATAATCATGCATTTCTGATATATTCCTAACTCTTCATTTATAGCTAGTTTTAATGTTACTCTAAGACCAACTAAAAATGTATTAGCTAAGGTCAGAGGTACATTCCATGCAAAACTGATTAAAATCCCAATGAGACTGGCAAAACAATAACCTTAAAATAAAAATTCAACATTTTGTTATTTTATGTATGTGAAGGCATAGACTAAGGAAAATGCCACGTGCTCCCTGTAGAGCATAAAGTACAATAGGTGCTGAAGTATCGCTGTCTTTCTGGGTCTTAGGGTGAAACTGGAGAAGCCACCCGTCACGCCAGAGAGACAACCAACATGAAAACACAAACAGTTGCATCGTATTTTAGAGTAAGATATTAAATTATGTTGTGTTGTGCTTAGGCACGTTATTTATTCTAAATGGGAGTTACAGATTAAAAGTAAGTAACAAATATCAGAGTGCTATTAGCAAAAGAGAATTTGTGTTGTATTTCATTTACTATCTGGTAGATACACAATATATTACAGTGCATTCTCAAAAACCTGTGGTTTGGTTTACTTTGGTATTTTATTGATGAAATTATTGTATACTAGGTCAATCTTAATGGCGGTCTGTAGCTTGGTTAAAATTTGTCCATAGAACCAAACACATTTACACTAGAATAAAGCCTAAAAGGGTTTGAAATTCAATGGTGTGAAAACCATCAGTCCTCCTTCCCACCCCTGAATGACCTTAAGGGGATCCCACCCCTGAATTACCTTAAGGTGGACAGATGGGACAGGGTTGAGCATCCACCTCCATTCCACATCTCCCTGTACCTAGACGAGCTGAACACCTCAAAAGAAAAACAGAACTGGTGTAGGCATGGGACAAAGAGAAGGGACACCAGGGAAATACCAGTAACATGCCAAGGAAGTGAGTCACTGTGTCCTTAGCATAGGACCAAGGTGACCTTTCTTCCTTGGACAAGGTAGGAGAGAGATAGGAAAGAAAAGAAGCACTTCATTCTCTCTGGGCCCTGGAGAACAAACTCTAGATAACCCTGCCTTCATTATTGGTTCCAGTTCTTGTTTATCTCTTCTGATAAAGTCATACTAACCAGCCAATGAAAATGAATAAAATACCACCTAAAATTTAGAAATTTATTAATATCGTGTAATGTGGGAGAAGGGGAGGAAATGGGGTTAAATTTACTACATGTTCAGTGAATAAATCCAGTTCCCTAACAGAGTCATGAAATACTTTTAAAAATAACTGGGTGGCTTTATTAAATATTTCTCAAGTCCTAAGCTTGTAGCAGACAGTGTGTGCTTAACATCTTTGAGTAGCACCTAGTGCATTTATATGCTTAATATCTCGTTTGCTGCTGGTACATCCACCTTACAGCAGGCTGCAGCACAGCTGAAGGACTGAAAGTATTTACAGCCAGATTATTTTTGTCTTTAAGTGAGTCATCCAAAACCATTATCATACCACTGTTGTTGACATCAAACAGTGTGTGTATGTTCAAGCCGTGCATTCATAAAGTCGTTTTACACCTCGGGCTGCAGTGAAAAGGGATAGAAGGTAATTCCGTATAGTATGTACCATATTTTAAGTTATGTTTCATTCTGCAGAGGAGGATGAACATGATCTAATACGCTGCCTTGGTCCCTAAGAAACACCAGTGCCTAAATTGCAGGGAGCTCTTGCTCAACATGCCAACAGACACATCTATCACCTTTCTATCTCTAGTGTCTGGCAGATGTTTGCAATGATGACTCACAGATAAATGTTATGAAAAGGGCCCCAAAGTGGCAGACCCCAGCTGTTTGAAGAAGCTCACAGCTGAGTGTCGGTGCCCAAGAGGAAGCTGTGCAAACCCAGTGCTTTGTCAGTTGCCCAGTTCCAGGATTTGGTTTGCACTGGCTTTGTAACGCAGGCTTTATATTTCCATCAGTAAAGGAGATTCAGCCATCAACAGCTGTCTATGTTCATACACTCATTACCTTGCCAACAGTTGTAATCCCGGTCTTTGACATACTGGTTTGTTGGGATTCCATTTTAGTTGAACCGTGATTATCCTACTGTGTTATACTTGGTTGTCCAGCAATTGGCTGCTGTTTTAATAAGGTATTGCTGCAGAAGATGGTTTTCATATCTATGTGATTAAAATATTTCTAAAATAAGAAAATTATCAAACTAGAGCAGATTAGAGTACCTAAGTGGATTTGCTTATTTTTATAACTGTATCTTACGTAGTAAAATGCATTAACTTCTCAGTCCTTATTTTATTTTATTTATTTATTTTTTTTGCGGTACGCGGGCCTCTCACTGCTGTGGCCTCTCCCGTTGCAGAGCGCAGGCTCCAGACGTGCAGGCTCAGCGGCGATGGTTCACGGGCCCAGCCGCTCCGCGGCATGTGGGATCTTCCCGGACCGGGGCACGAACCCATGTCCCCTGCATCAGCAGGCGGACTCTCAACCACTGTGCCACCAGGGAAGCCCTCAGTCCTTATTTTAAACTAGGAGATGATACTGAGAGGGATTAAAGTGTTTACTTTCATACTTTCTACAAAAAAAGAACTAGACAAGGAAATTAATAGTATAAGGAGGAAACCAGATTGTGTGCTAAATATTGTAATTTGGCCAGTTTCCCTGAGAGGATATAATTACTTCCAAACAAGCTATATCAAAAATAATTTCATCTATTAATTGAAGTTGCCTTAAGAATTCACAGGCAACCTTTTAATAGCTAAGTTCCTAGTTATTGCCTCTACATTTTTATGAGTAAATATGTATTTTAAAAAATATACTATAAAGAAAATATTTATTAACACATATATCCCTCATTGTGAATTACTGTGTAACTCTCAGTTTTCAGATTTTATTCTTATAATTAAAAGAAAGACCTGCGAGCTCATAAGTTTCTGAATGCTACGCTGGGGATTTTATTTTTGTTGCATATTATAGTATTCTCTGATGGATTTGTTATCTAAAATGGTGGTCGGCCAACCTCACTTTGTCCGCTGCATCAAACCAAACAATGAACGTCAGGCAAGAAAATACGACAAAGAGAAAGTCCTGCTCCAGCTTCGCTACACAGGCATTCTGGAAACAGCAAGAATTCGAAGGCTGGGATACTCACATCGGATACTTTTTGCCAACTTTATAAAGCGGTATGTGGACTTCTTTTTAGTTTCCATGTACAGTAAAAATTCTTGAGAAGAATGATAGGAAACAGAAAGAGAATCACTCGGGGGTTCTAGAAAGGAGGCATTTTGTTCACGAAAATGATTGTGTGTCGAAAGAGAAGGTAACTCTTAATTGGGGCTGGAAATTTCTGTTGTCAGCTGAGAGACCCAGGTCAGAGACAGGATGACAGAGGGGCCTGAGATTCTGTTCTGAGGAGCCGGTTCTCATCTTAGCTCTGCCACTTGCTGTGTGACCATGGGCCGGTACCAGTGATTGCCAATGAGGGGAGATTTTGACCCTCAAAAGACATGCTAATGTGTGGAGACATTTTCGGTTGTCACAGCTGGTGGGAGGGCAGGGTGCTGATGGCATCTAGTGTGTGGAGACCAGAGATGCTGCTAAACATCCTAAAATGCACAGGACAACCTCCCCGCCCCCAACAATGAATTATCCAGCCTAAGATATTAACAGTGTCGAGGCTGAGAAACCCTGGCCTCCAGGAAACCTCATTTTCCTCATGACTTCCTGATAGAGTTGTTATGAGGATCGAGCGAGATAGTCTCTAAAGGGGATTTAGAAGACATACAGAAGCAGTTAGGTTGTAGGAGTCCTTCTCAGTGGTCGAGATTAATGTAAAATGAATTAAGTTATGTATTTAATATATATGATCAAGTAACACACTAGTGGTACTACAGAGGCTCAATATCTTACATCTTATATATTTAATGTTTGAAATGCCCATGTTTCTGATATTTATCAATTCGATGATTTCTCTTAGCCATTGAAGTTTCAGTTTTCAAAAGTGAAGTCTATTACAATTTTCAGGTAAAGCCTAGCGTTTGAGGAAGTCTCCATAGGTAACATTCTCTGCCTTTTTTAAAGAGTGTACAAAGTAATATTAAGAATAAAACAAAGTTTTGTTATTGCACAATGAACTGTGCAATCACAAAAAAAACACAAACCATTGTCTTGTCTGTGTCAAACATTCTTTTACTTGGGGTAACCAAGACCCTTTCTAAATGAAATGAGAATTCTAATCCTTTTTGCAAATTTTCAGCAATTCATGGTAATTTTTGATTTTTTTTCATTAGAGACCTAGGAAAGGAAAGAAAGGTATTCATTTGAACTGCCTTGATAGAAAGAAAACCCTACCACATTTTCATGACAGAGAGCAAAATTACATAAATATAGTGACTTTCATATTGACAACTCTTCTATAGTAGTTTAAGACAGACTTAAAAACTTCAAGGTTTAGAGTTCAGAAGTACAGCCAACATTTAATCATTGTCTTTACTTCTCACAGAGCAGACCCAATTTTATTTTCAAAACTTAAGAAATAAAAAATACTGGAATTTCTTATTGGCCAGTAGGTAAATTCTCCATTCTATACATGAAAGCAGGTAACCCAAACATTCTTGAGTTTCAAATTTCAGATTAAAATTTGACCTTATTATTATACTTTTCATTTTTTAGGAGAAGAGTTCATCTTTAACTTGCTTAACTATCAATATAGGTAACGTTAATATAATCTTAATATAAGTACCCTTAAATTTCAGTGACTTTTTTTTATATACAAGGCACTGTGCTAAGTACTGTGGAAGACACTGAGTTTTAAAGCTTGCTTGATCCTCAAGAGTTAACATTCCAGTTAGGATTCTCAGAGCTGCAGACCTAGAGGTTAACGAACAACGCAGGGTAATAAATACCAAGATCCAAAGGGATGGTACATAGTGTAAGAGTTCAGGGAAGAGAAAGATGATCTCCAAGAAAGCTGATAAGACAGAATATCAAGAAAGAGTGCTAAACAGGGATCTGATGGTGGGCATAGTTTATGGAGAAGACAGGAAGGGGCTTTCTTGGTGTACAGGTTGGTGTTCCAAAAACTAGAGGGACTTGGATTAGACTGGCTGAGCAGTATGTGTTACTGACGTGACAGACATTATAAAGATGGGATCAGATGGGAAAACCGATCAGGTAAAGTTACGAAGAGAGAGCCTTAAATGCTAGACTAAACTAGTAGTTTCAAAACTATCTATGGTTTTACAGTATGGCCCATAGAAGAGCTGAGCTTATTTTCTTGATGATGTTGTACTTGAAAGTAACTTATTTGGAAGGTCAGAGGTGAGAATAAATTTTTAAATATGCTTCCAAGTCCCATGCTATTATAGAATAGCAAATTACTACATGATAAATGAAGAGGGGAAAAAACTAAGTTTATGGAGGACATGTGAATAACTGTTCTGAATATAGGAAGCTCCAGAAATAAAAGGCTAAGCCTTTTCTCTGTCACTAATTTGAAAACTGTCATCCGAATTGGCTAGACTCTTAGGAAGGCAGGACAATTTGCAAAGGCCCTGTGGAGGTGTAAATAGGACTAAATAACCCTCCTCTGTCTGGCTTAGCCTTTGACTAACCCTCCTTGTAAGATGCAAAATTCATCAGACCCTTTGTTCATTCTGTTGTAGATAAACTCTTCTGTTTTGTGACAAAGAAATAATCCTAAAGGAAGACACATAACATGAACTTACTTTGCACAAGACACTGGGTTTTTACTGTAGTTATTTCAAATGAACCCTTATACTAAGAAGCCACTGAAGTTGGCTCCATTTTCCCACCAGGCACCTATACACAGTGGTTTGGCTGTCAGAGCTCTAAAACAAACAGAACTTAGCGAAGGAAGTAGTGTAGTGAAGGAGCGTAGTAAGTGCACATGCTTTGAAATCAGAAAACCCAAGTTTGAATCCCAATTCTGCCACTTACTAAATGTGTGACTTTGTTCAGCGTTACTTGAGTAACGTTCGATCTTCAATCTTCCCATCTGCAAATAAGGGTGATGATAATAGTATCAATATCTACTTTATGGGCTTCCCTGGTGGCACAGTGGTTGAGAGTCCGCCTGCCGATGCAGGGGACATGGGTTCGTGCCCCGGTCCGGGAAGATCCCACATGCCGCAGAGCGGCTGGGCCCGTGAGCCATGGCCACTGAGCCTGCGTGTCCGGAGCCTGTGCTCCGCAACGGGAGAGGCCACAACACTGAGATGCCTGTATACCGCAAAAAAATAAAATAAAATAAAATAAAATAATATCTACTTTATAGGTGGTTATAAACATTAAATGAAGTAATATATATGAAGTTTGTAGATGGAGCCAAATGTCAACAATATACATATCAGCTATAATTATTTTCATTATTATTTTTGCCTCAGCCCCAAACTCCCCAAATTACTTACTGCCTACTGTGCTGTGGTCTAAAATACCACAATGTACACCATGAAGCGAACCCATAAAAAGCAAAGCAGAGTCAGTACGTTGGATTTAAAACAAGAGGCACAACAAAGCACAGGTCTGGGTCTTTCCTCCATAAGCTCATCTGGTGTGCCTAGATGTTTATTCCCACAGCAAGTCCCAGAGACAGTCCGTGGGTCACTCAACAAGCATTTAATTGCACACCCACTATGTTCCAGTCCTTGAACAAAAGATTAACTCAGATCTTAACCCAAAGATTCCTAAAAGAACCTCTGATGCTAAGAAACTCACAGTCCAGACTAGTTGTGGGAACAGGGATCTGATTATCTACATTATCATATGATGTAACATAAACTCCAGGAGGCCAGAGTGTTGGTCTGTCGTGTTCACTGCTGTGTCCCTAGCACTTAGGAGGGTGCCTGGCACATGCTGGGTGTTCAATAAGTATTTGTCACACGAATGAAACAGAGTGGATATTTTTACTAAAAGTGTGCAGGTCTGGGAGCATGAAGTAGAGCTGGTGGGAGTGAGGAGAAAAGGGGGAGACTTTTTAGATTATAGTAGAAATACAGAGAAAGCAGATAATCATAAAAGTAATATATATACATACTGTATATATTAGAACATCAACATGTATTCATTTTTCAATCTTTTGGTATAGGCTTATTTTTTTCTTTGAATAAAATCCACTAATCAGAGTTTATTGACTCTTTCTTACATAAACTATTCATAATCCCTTATGTATGATTTCCATTCATATTTCTTGAGGTGAAGGAGGAAGTTAAAGATAACTCCTGAAACAATCACAGGGCTAAATATTTCTTGATTCTTATGATTCTGCTCCAACTTCCGTAATGGCTTCATCCATGTTTAATTCCATAGTTTTTTAGAATAAGTACTTCTTTAGAAGGTCTTACCAAAGCATTTGATGCACTTTTCGAGAAACAGCCCTCTGGCTTTCCTCACTCACGTTTCATCAGTTTATCTGATATGTATTTGAATAACTCCTCACCAAGTGAATGAACAGGTTTGGCAGCAAACACAGCTCCCCTGGTGGGGAAAGAAGCGCCCAGGCACACTAGGCAGAGCTGCTGCCCACGCACCCCAAGTGTGCAGTGGACATCAGCCGGTGTGCCTAACACAGGGAAATCGAATGTTAGTCCAATGGTCTATTCACTGAAGATTTGTTAAAGAGCGTTTCTAGAATATTGAAAGAGTAGGTCTTCTTTGAGGGAGCAGGGAGTGAGGATGGAAGGACATACAGGCATGGAGGATGACACATCCAAAAGCATCGAGCCATGAGCAGACGTGGCCCTTTGGCATAATTGTGAATAGCTTTCAGGACTGGAGCTCAAGATGTCCGTGGAGAATGGCCAAGGGTGAGGCTAGCAAGGCGGGCGGGGATACAGAGCGGGAGGGAGCATGCAGACTCGTCATCATGCGTGGCAACCAGTTTTAAAGACTGCCTTTCAGCAGGTGTGACCCCTGCATTTCCCACATTGTCACTCTTCCCGGCTCACATATTCACGTGGCCTGCCCAGCCTTTGAAAGCACCTGCTTTTGCCATCCCAGCTTAGAACTTGGGAAATTCTCGGACACTTTCAAGTCAGGAAAGGACTTGATCAGATTTTCATTTTATTAAGATAAATTCAGACAGAACTGTGGACATCGGCTAGGAAGCGGGGAGGAGGGCGCGAAGATGCACATAGCCAGCCGGGAGGTGGTTTAAGGTAAGGGCAGTAGGACTAGAGAAAAAGGTAGGGATTTCAGAGAGACTTCTAAGCTTGTTGGATACACTGAGTGAAGAATAGGAAAGAATCTAGGATGACACATGGATTTCTAGCTTTAGTACCTTAAGAAGGGGTGACATCATTCACAGAGATAAGAAAGAAAAGGTGATGCATTTTGCTGAGTCTGGAGTGTCTGTGGGATAAGCAGGTGGGGATGTAGGGTAGGCAGTCAGAAGTAATGTGTTCCCAGTTTATGGAAATAGGGCTGAGGATGTATGTATAGCAATCATCACATACAGGGAACAGTCAGAGTCGTGCATGTAGACGTGATGCGTGGAGAGAGCTTAGAAAGAAACAACACTGTAGAGCCCTAGCATTTAAGCAGCAAGTCGAGGAAGCATGTCGAGGAGGCTGAAAAGAAGGAGGAGAAACGGGGGTGGGGGCAGGGTGGGCTGGGAATCTCAGGGACACTCTCTCAAGACGGAGAACTACAGAAGGAACACTTAGGATTAGGATGGAAAACAACCGGCTAAGGCTTCATCACTAAAAGATCGTATGCGATTAAATAAGATCCCAGGAGCAGAGGAGTGATGGGAGGTAGGGAACTGGAGACAGTTATCCTAAACCATCTTTCTGTTTGTCCACAAAGCCAGTGGGGGATATGGAACCATTTCAGAGGAGAGGCACTCAGGGGGATTGCTTTGCGCTAAGTGTGAGGAGGCAGGAGAGAGAAAGGGGATTGAAAATATACAGAAGAAAAGAGGAGGAGGGGCAGGAAGAGATGACATCTAGAACACAGGCGGATGGGCAGTATCTCCTCTCATTTCCCTCCTGCATTAAGCCCTTACTCACTTCCTCCCCTCAATTGTTGCTGTAATGCGGGAAGTTTGTGTAGAATTGAACTTCATCCAATTTGAAGATCAGCTCCCAGTGTTTTTGTGAAGATGAAAAAAATGAATGAAATCTTTCCCTCTGCTTCTGCCACTTCAGTCCTTCTGCTCTTAGTGACCAGAGAAAGGTTGCTTTTTAAAAAATATCCAGTTAATTTTTTTTGAACTACAGAGTTTTGTACGGGATTTTAGTGTTGTGTTGAAAAGCATCACTGAAGTGAAAAACAATGCTCAAATTACACAAGTAGTCAGTCTGGAATTCAATTTACTGCAGAGTTGTTCTAAGAAGCCCACCAGGCTCCTGAGACATTGAACTTTTATGAAATACTAACCAGCCCTCTCTCCCATTCAAAGGTACCATGTTCTCTGTTACAAGTGGTGTGAAGAACCTCCACTGAGCCCTGACACCTGTGCCACCATTTTGGAAAAAGCTGGTCTTGATAACTGGGCTCTTGGAAAAACAAAAGTAATGTTTTCATGTGATTTTCAAGAAAAAAATTCATACTTATGGTGGATGTACTGAGAATTACATTTTACAATGATTGAAAATATCATGGCTTTTCATGTTATAGAATCTCTAGCTTGAAATAGGGGAAGAAAATTGATAAAGTCATAATGGTTTCCTTCTTCAGCAGAATTAAACACTGCTCTCGTAAAGGTTTCTTTTAAGAAATTCAAGAAAAATATATCTTGAAGATTTATCCAAAAAAAGATGGAATGGATGAGTCTAGAAAACAGACTTTTATATTTTCTCTATTTTATCACCACCAAATATAGTCAAAAAGCTGTCGAGAATCATAATGATTTCAATAGGATTCTGTTTTTCTTTATTTTCCTAATTCTCAAATCTGCTTTTGTTGTAAACTTGAAATTTATCCGGAGTGAAATGTTATTACTAGACTCACACTATAGGTGTTTGGATATTGGTGTGTTTATGTATCGGATCTGAGGGCCTGTGAGATCTTAGCTTATTTAATCCCTTAAAGCAGTGGTCCCCAGTGTTTGGGGCACCAGGGACTGGTTCCGTGGAAGACAGTTTTTCCACGGGTGGGGGGCGGGAGGAGGATGGCTCAGGCGGTAATGTGAGCGATGGGGAGCAGCAGATGAAGCTTCGCTCGCTCTCCTGCGGCTCCCCTCCTGCTGTGCGGCCCGGTTCCTCCTGGGGGTCGGGGACCCCTGCCTTAAAGAATGAAGTACAAAATCATAACCTGTTTTGAATATGGAAGTAAGATAGGTGGCTTCTTGGAGAAAGGATGCATTTACTTCTCAGATATCCTCAGAGCATTACAAACAAGATGGGGATAAGGAGATAAACAGGACCAGGTCCTGGGAGTACACTAAATGTATCACTGGGGGAAGATGGAGAAGAAAATCAAGCTAAGGCAAAGAAGTACTCAGATTGACCACTCAAGAGTAACTGCTTTCAGCTATTCCATAGACGTAGACTGAAATGCCACACTCGCCAAGAAATTTATATTAGCTGTGGGAAGTGTGGGACAGAATTTTCATGTGTTCAGATGAGAAGTTAAACCTGTTAGTTATGTCTTTTTATATAGTAGTGTGTATATGTCAGTTCCAATCTCCCAATTTATCCCCCCCCCCACCGATTTCCCCCTCGGTAACGCTAAGTTTGTCTTCCACATCTGTGACTCTATTTGTTTTGTAAATAAGTTCGTTTGTACCATTTTTTTTAGATTCCACATATAAACAATGTCATATGATATTTGTCTTGCTTATAACTGACTCACTTTGCTGTATAGCAGAAACTAACACAACATTGTAAATCAACTATACTCCAATAAAAATTAATTTAAAAAAAGAAGAGTTAGGCCTGTAACAATTTAAGGAAATTTTCAAAGTGTTTATCTTATATGGAATGTCCTACATATTCAGTAATCAGTATTTACTTTAGTATTTAGTAAGGGGAATTCCTGAGCATTACAAAGATACGTTTTTTATTCACACCATTTTCTTTCAGATTCTCACAAAAATGAATTTTGTCAGGCTGAAATCTCATGATTTATGGTCTGAAACACATGCCTAACTTCAAATGGAGTTTTAACTTGTAAAAAGGCCCTTTGCAGTTCCAATTTTGCGTGATATTTAAGCAGCATTTTAAAGCTATTTGTATTTTTCCACTTCACCTTTTCCAACTCATTAAGATGGATAAAAGTATTCAATATAAGAACATTCCTAATGCTGTGCAAAAAAAATGATGACCTTTTTAGATAGATTGAATTTTAAATGAATTGTTGGCAGTAGAATAGACTAAATATATTAGCATCTAGAGTCCTGTAGAAATTAAAACTAAATTCAATCAAAACCTGTAATGCTAAACTGTTGGCCCTTGGTGCCAGGCTTCTAAGTGCTGAGAGAATTCTACAGTCAGGGTTACCAGGTCTCATGACTCAGCTCTTAAATTTGAATTTAAGTGACTTCTTAGTGGATTCAATAATCTCTCTTTGAGGTGACTTTCATTAGTAAATTTAGCCATTAAAAGAAAAAAACGTACCTTCCTATTTCCTCGGAGTGGTTGAAAACTCTTAGTTGAGAACAGCTCGGAGCCTTCAGGCTCCCCTGTTGCTCTGATTCATTTTGATTTTAGAAACATCAAAAATCAGCCCTCCTGTCTTCACAGTGGCTGCTGGGTCTGGTGAGAAAGTTGTTCATTCTGCATGGGACTCTCTCTCTGCCTTACTCTCTCCACTGACAACACTGTGAGCCCCTGAACGGCAGCGCCCCTGGTTTGTCCACCTTTGTATCCCAGCAGATAAGTACATAGAATAGGTCTCAGTAAACATTTGGTGAATGAACTCCTGTAACTATAATTGTCCTCTCTCTGACAAATAGGTTTGTAAGATTTTTAAGTTTGGGAAGTTTAATTATCTCTTCTTTCAAAAAGCATAAAAAATTAGCTTTGCCCAGAGTATCTGATGCTAAAACTTTGATAAAAGAGCTTGGTATCTTCCACTCATATTGGCCCATCCAGCAAAACCTAGGTACCTGTTGCAAATAAACAGTATGATTGTTAAACTATATTCCTTCTCAAAAAGGGGTTTTCTTCAGTCATAAAAATCTATAATGTGATAGCAACATCCAAGCCAAAGAAGCAAAAGATAGTGATTTCCAAAATCGAAAAATGTTTAGAATATTATCTAGTCTTCAGAGCACAGCACATGACTGTTTCGCACCTGCACGCTGTAGTTTTATTTGTGTTTTATTTTAATTCTTTTAAGGTGTTCCTTAAGTATTATCATGTGGAACAGTTAAATTTAATGCGAAAGGAAGCCATCGACAAGCTTATTTTGATTCAAGCCTGTGTCAGAGGATTCTTGGGTTCAAGAAGATACCAAAAAATACAGAAGAAAAGGAAAGAGAGCGCTATAATAATACAGTCAGGTAATAACTCAGACCATCTCACTGTGTAACAAAACATAATGCTGTGTTTAGATGTGTGCATGAAATCAAATCTTACTTACCTCCAATTCTTATGTAGTTTTCGTGTTTAATTCCAAACTCTGTTACCTTGATACTTTCTCTATGCTAAATCTGAATGATTGTTGTAGTGACTGACACTTTTAATATCTGAATACATGTTTTGTTTTAAAATAATTTTTAAATTTTCTGTCACAATGAAACACAATTGACGTATTGTGCAAGATACAGCAAGTGACTGAATTAATTGTAGATCTCAAGAATCATATTATTATAACCCATTGGCCAATAACATTTTCCCTACTTTATTCCAAAGGTTACACTTGCCATAATTTTTGACAACTTAATGAAATCTCATTCTGCTAAAGGGCATCCATTTCTTTCTGTTAACTGTAGGGAAATAATATTTATAATCATATTTCACAAGTTTTTATTAAATGTACTAATAGACTTTGGACTTCACTTTCCATTTTTCTATAAAAAGCTAAATTTAGAACCCAGCATGGCTTAATACAAGATCTTTCAAAAACTTTTGACTAGATACCCATAACAAACAATGTATTTTACTCTGTAACCCGATACACACACATGCTACACGCACTGCATTCTGATACTTTTCTGTTCTGGTTTATTCCATTTAATTTCTAGATGTTAGATTTGGCCCACTAAATCGATTTTATGATCCACTATTTATTTGCAAGCTACGTTCTGAAGAGCACTGATGTGGTGGGCAGAGTAGCTGACTGACATTCGAAAGATTCAGTTCAAGGTCCAGTTCCAATCCGTCAATCCATAAGAGCTCGTCATCCTCTTTTGGAATTTTAAGCCCTTCACTGCTCACTGGGACATCAAAAATGCAAACCCTGCAATTTGGGATTTAATTCTTTATCCACAATTCCAGACTTCATAAAACACTGAAAAAAGAGGTTTTTCATAACTCATCTGGAAGTGAAACATGACCTAATATTCACAGTCCTTTATTCTTCCCACTTGGTAAGAATTGTGTGTTTTTCCGGAGAAATATTCATGTGTTTGACTATGGAATGCTGACTTACCATGGGGAATTTTACAGAATATATGTTATTTGTTCCAAATTACTTTTCTAAAAATTTTTAAAAAAAAGTTTAAGTCTGAATTCTGAAATATATCTGGCTCCAAGAATAATTGGCCGAAAGATTAAAACCATATACTTAGATAATAGGGGTTTTCTCCCATGAATAGCTGAACATGGCAGAAATAAAAGAAACATACGCATTAGCAGATTTTAAGCAAATGGTGAGTACATGTTGTCTTTGTCATCAACTTAGCTCATCTCTATCATTTTAGTTTCATCTTAATACTCCCCTTAATACGAAAGTTACTTTAATTATTTTCTTGCTAAAGCTTGTCGTCTGGAAGAGTCTTGTTAATGAGTCCCATATTTTTTCGAACCTGTTCTATTTGGAGTCTTTAATTTCATTTTCCTCTTTGGTACTGATGGTGAAAAGCCATTTGTTTCTACCCATTGAAGTAATGCTTTTTATTTATTATAATTAACACTGCTCTGGGCCTTATATGTTTCAGCCGCAAGAGGACATCTAGCCAGGAAACAAAGGAAAGAAATTGTTAACACGAAAAACACAGCAGTAAAAACCATTCAGACTCAAGATCAGGAATTTGACTACAAGAAAAACTTTGAAAATAAAAGGTAAAATAATGTTCATTCTTATACCATCTTGACAGTATAGATTTTTCACATCTGGAAAGTCACAAAATAAAGTCCACAATGAACAGGATGTGGTACACATATACAATGTAATATTACTCAGCCATAAAAAGGAATGAAATAGTGCCATTCACAGAGACGTGGATAGAGCTAGAGACTGTCATACAGAGTGAAGTAAGTCAGAAAGAAAAAATCAAGTATCATATAATATTGCTTACATGTGGAACCTAGAAAAATGGTACAGATGAACTTATTTGCAAAGCAGAAATAGAGACACAGATGTAGAGAACAAACTTATGGATACCAAGCGGGGAAGGAGGGGTAGGATGAATTGGGAGAATGGGATTGATATATATACCCTACTATGTGTGAAATAGATAACTAATGAGAACCTGCTGTGTAGCACAGGGAACTCTACTCAGTGCTCTGTGGTGACCTAAATGGGAAGGAAATAAAAAAAACGGGATATATATATATATATATATATATATATATATATATATATATATATATGGCTGATTCACTTTGCTATACAGGAGAAACTAACACAACATTGTAAAGCAATTATATTCCAATAAAAATAAAAAAAATAAAAGTCCACAGTCTTTCTCGTACCTAACCAGGTTCCTAACAGTGATGCATCAAATGTCAGCTACACCCCGTGGCCACTTTTGTGTTCTTTATCCTATTTGAGAGTTTGTTAGCATTTCACTCAGATGACCACACTTTCCTCCTCGAAGAAGATCTTATCTTCAAGTTAAGGGGAAATCATTCCAACTATCCTTTCAAAAGGGTATTTATAAAGGAACAACTGTGAAATTTTGGCCAGTGTATTACAAGATCATGAGCCATAGCAGGGACGCTGCTTTTCCTTGAATTTTGTAAGATATTTTCTGTGATCCATAGACTTAGAGCTTATCAAAGTACAGCATGCAACCTGGTGAACATACCCTGCTTACTGGTCTCAAATGTAGATATAGTTTCCACATCTCCGTACTGTAGGTACTTTGTTTGGAAAAGGACATATCTTTTTTTTTTTAATTTCCTATTTAATCTTAATGTCTTGAAGCTGAAACAAATTAAACAGCCAGTGGTTTTTCACCATTGTATATAAAATTGCTAGTTTACAAGAGAACATGATACTTTAATAAAATGTAAAACTAAGTAACCAACTTTTTTCATGTCTCTAAAAAGCAAAATGACTCTTCTTAAAGAAACAAAAGGCTACCAAGATATTCAAAGGTTTCTGCTGAGTTACAATATGTTTTAATAATCTAGGGACTCGATGAGCATATTTTTAAATGTATGCCCTCACTAACTGAACACCCAACATTATGTTTGTTCCTACATCACCTTCTAGCTTTTTGTTATTTTAGCTCTTCTCAAATCTTTCAGAATTGTGACAAATACTAACAAATGATGGCTATCACAGAAAATTATGAAAGAGGAAAATGTATTTTTTTCCTTGTCTTCTTAATGTAATAAATGTACTATAATCATCTTTTCCCACTACTCTGTACCCTCTGCTACTTTCGGAAGAAATACAATCCTGAACGAAGCAAAAAAGATAATTTCTTGGAAAAGGACATATCTTGAAGTGATTAAATTCCTAGGATTTTGATACCTCAGTAAGTGAAATTATGCTAGGATATTTCTCACTCTAATTTGAAGCTAGTTTTCTCATTATTTGAGTAGCCATCACAGTTGTCGCTAGAGAGGACATTTTGGGGAAATACTCAATTATTGTGACTTGATAAGTTTTTATTTTGAGCTTTTTTGTCCCTTTTGCTTTTCTCCCAACATAATGTAATATGTGCTATTGCCAAAGAAGGTAATAAACTCTAGTTTAGTATCATATATTCCGATGCAATATATTTTACACAGGGAATCTTTTTTGAAGAAACAGACAGAGAATGCAGTCTCTACTAATGAAACAGTCATTCCAGCTCCAAATAATAAGGGGAGTACATCTGTAGTGAAGACTTCTACTTTCAAAGCTGAGGGGGAATCCACGAATGCTATGGAAAGTAACAACAGAGGATATCAGACCCCGAAAAAAATGAACAACGTGTATGAGGAAGAGGCTAAGCAAGAATTGTATCTGGTAGGAGACCCTTGGGCAGAAGTAAACACCAATAAGAAATATATGAAAGACTTGGAAGAAAATAGTAAGATAAGGAAAATGGAAAAGGAGGACACTGTGGTCCAGAATTATTATCAGTGGTACACAGAGGAAAGGAATTTCGAAGACTCAAAAGCAGCATATCTAGAAAGGAAGGCCATATCAGAAAGGCCAAGCTACCCAGGACTTTGGTTAGCACAGGAGACCTCAGCTCCTAAGCAGCCTTCTTTTAAAAAAACTTTAGAACCTAGTCTTAGCCAGAGGTCAGTTTGCCAAGATGCGAATAACAAGGGAAAAGAAAAGAAGACGTCTGTGGTCACCCAGAATGCCCCAGTATGCAGTCATCAGAGGAACCCTGTAAGGCATGGGACGGTCCAAGAGAGGCAAATCGAACTGGCAATGCAAGTCCAGGAAAAAGAAGACAGAGCAGCGGTGTTCATTCAGAGCAAATACCGGGGCTACAAGAGGGGGCAGCAGTTAAGGAAGGACAGGATGTCTTCTTTTAAAAATCAAAAAGCGGTTGCAACACCGACAGAAGTAGCAAGAAATACTCACATTTTGTATTCCCATCCCGCAAAATTTGAGGAATCCTGTAACATCAGGATGAAGAGTGATAAAGACTCAAAAGCAATTTCAGAAAAAGAAGCGTGTGATTTGGCAATTTTTTCAAAACAGGTATGTAAACGAACAGATTTGTTTACTAGTACAGATCTCTGGGAACTCCACGATAACTGAGTTAAACAGACAATTGATAACTGATATATTGTTTCATCTGTTTTTATGAGATTGCAAACCTTTTCAATAAAACATCTCAGGGACAGTGCTATTCGAATAGCCATAAATTTTGTAAACAAATTTCTATGATAAAAATAGTATAAAATACGATGGAAATCTTGTGTAGTAAGGAGACTAGTCATTGATTTATACAGCCTACTAAAATGCTGGCATTTGACAATGCAAATTTCCATGTATGTGAGATCTTCCATTGTAGCTGAAAGAAAAAAGTTTTCAAAATCCTCTAAAGTCTATGCTTTCTGTACCCCAAATTTTGAGAAGACATAACTAGGTATCAGAATCAGATTGTAGCATTACTGAGCATATATGCAATGAAGATGACAGTCTATATGTTCCGTCATGGCCATGAGAAACCATCAAGGAAAACCACAAAGAAAAATTCCCTCTTGGAGAATATCTCATGCTATTGGTAGGCGTGTTTCAGCTGTTTCTAGAAGGGGCAGTTGGCTTTAGGGCTTCTCCCAGGTGTACATGGAACTCTGATAAATTAGTGCTATGGAGAGATCACTGTCCCTGCCCCACTCCGGCTCTTTCTCTCTTTCTAGGTGTTTGACCTTGAGAAAATCACTGTATGTGTCAGCACCCTTATTTTCTCCTGTGTAAAGTGAAGGATTTTCACTAGGTGGCCTCTAAAATGCATATTATAAATGAATATGTACTATCAGGGTAGTCAATAGTGTATGAAATCATAGAAGAAATGTCATAATGGGTTCAAAGAAGGATCACCTATTACTGCTGAGTCTCTAAACTCTGCCTTTTGTCTGACGGTGGCTAAGCCCACAAGAAACACAGTAACTGCCCTTGGACACCCCCTGACTGTTATGAGTGTGGCCCAAACATCTCCAACCCCTAGCGGGTCATAGATCTGCCATTGTTTTATTTAGTCCCTTCCTGTTCTACTTTTTTAAGCACATGGAAATATTGAGTTTAATATACAGGCAGTCCTTCCCTTCCTTGCGATAAATCTGCTCACTCTAAAGACCAAAGCAGAGATTAGGACCCTGACCTGCCAAGCAACTGCCGCACTCAGGAGATGTAGAATCGCCTGGCATCCACCTACAGCTGGCAGATACCACTGTGGGAGTGGATTCAGTACTCCCCGGGAGCAGAGCTAGAGGCAGAAAAGCAGGAGCCCCACCTGCAACCTAGCAGGGCAGCCGTGTTAACAGACAAGGTAGAGGCAGAGGGGCCAGGATGGAAAGAGGAACTGGAAGAGAGAGAGTAGCACTGACGTCAGGCGAAGAAGCCTGGACAGGAGAGGAGGGAGGTTAACACAGTCAAAGTCAGCAGAGGGGTTCCTCAGGATAAAAGCAGAAGAGCCACGGCAGCAGAATGGTAAGGATGGAAGCCAGATCTCAGGGACCCTGGGAAGGAGTTATCAGGAGAGAGTCCTTCTGGAGGGTCATATGTTGGACAGTTTTGAATGGAAGATGTGAGATGGACAAGTAGCGGGAAGGGGGAGGTTTTGTCAAGTGAGGACTTTATCCGACCTTGGTACAGGGTCAGGGTGAGTCCTGGAGAAGAAGTACATGAGAGCCCCAGGGGGGAGCGGTTCAGGAATAGATCAGACCCCAGTGTACCTGTGGAGCTCACTGAATTCTCTTCCTTGATTTAATCTGATATGTGACCTTCTTTTTAGATATCAAAGCTATCTGAAGAATATTTCATTCTGCAGAAAAAACTGAATGAAATGATTTTGTCACAGCAACTGAAGCCTCTTTATCTGGGTGTCTATCCTTATAAGCCAATTACTAGACGGGTTTCTTCTCAGCAGTGCATCTCAGGTAAAGATGGGTAGAGTTGGAACTTCCCGAAGGGACAGGCAAAGCCAGATACTTTGTTAATTGCCCACCTTTATTCTATAGCAGATTTGAGGTGACAATGTTCTAACCGTCTTGGCAAGAGCCTTCATTTTATTTCATTTTTTATAAGTAGATACACACTTTTCCAGAATGTTCCACATACCCCCTACCTTTATTGATTTCATTCTCCTCTTCTTTTCTTTTTTCCCTTTATATACACTTTAACTAGAACTTGGTATATGACTCCAAAAGGGAGTAGAAAGGGATGGAGTTGGGGGAGGGTGGGGAGCAGGGTGCAGTTTGGATAAGAGGGAGCAAACAAGTGAAATATATCTGTTCCTTCTGTCAAAATCTGTATGTTAAGTAGAAGGTGCAAATCTCCGTTCAGATGCACAAACCCAGATGCACTATTAAATTTTCTTCTTATCAGCCTAAGTCACTCTCTGCCCACATTCACTAAACTGGTGGCGAATTCAGACTCAGGAATTATCAGGCCTCCCCTTCCCCAGGGCTGTGCAAAGGCCCTGGGGCCTTATATACCCACCAAAAGATCAGGTAACGCCTGTAGTCACTAGTTAGTTGCCCACAGGTACTGCTGTGACACTCATCTCCTAGCTGGCCTCATGATCTCTACAAGTCGCGAGGCTCTGCTGCTCCCATACGCGCAGGAGATGCCGGGAAGCAGGCGTGTCAGGAGTCTTACCGGGTTCGCACACGCTCCCAGTAGCTCTCCTCCCCGCATGCAGGCTTACCACCTCCCCACGGGCGGCCACCCATGGCCCTGCTGGGCCCTGTCTGGGAGAATCTGCATTTATTTTCCTTTAGTCCTTATTTCTCGGAGGCCCTCCGCCCGCTCAGGGCCCCAGGCCCCACCTCTGCAGTGAGTTTGTCTCTTAGCAAAGGCAGGACCGCTGCTAACCTCAGGCAACTTCCGTGGAAGTCCCTTAGGCAGGGAAAGACTAAGAGGAGCCCGGCTATTTGTCTGATATGGGAGGAAGGAAAAACAGCTTAATGTTTCAATCAATTATCCTGCCACACTGTTTTCAAGACTTGTGTGAAGCTTTCAAAAAAAAAAAAAAACACTGCCACGAAGTGTCCACCCTTCCCAACCCTGCTGCTCCCAGGCCCTGGCCCAGACCTCTTGACGTGAAGAAGCAGCTTGGCAAGTCAGAGCCCGGAGGCCCATTAGTTTGAGTGCCACCGATGCCCCCTGCCCAGAGGCCTGCTGACCGGCAGAGCAGAGAGGGGCTCGGGGGCTTCAGCCTCCCTCCCGGCTGTGTGTGCAGAGACCCTGGTGGAAGTGGGGCAGTGAGGTGCTTGAGGGAGCTTCTGGGTAAGCAGCTCAGCCCAGGGCTCAGCAGGAAGCAGGGGGCGGAGGGGTGCCGCGGACGCTTCCTGGAGGGGAGTGGAGGCTGCCAGTGTATTGCCACGACCTGCACTTTTGACCATCCAGGGAGTTTTGTTTGTGTGTGGTGTGTTGTGTATGTGTGTTTACTGAAAATGCTTTAAGGTGCACAGCGTGATGATTTGAAGCCCACATACCTGGCGAAATATGACTGGAGTCAAGCTAATTAACATTTCTTCTTCTCACATAGTTGCCTTTTTTGGCGTGTGTGTGATGAGAGCACCTGAAATCCACTCTCCTAGCACATTCCCAGGATTCGGTACAGTATTATTACCTGT
Source organism: Mesoplodon mirus (assembly GCF_964341445.2). Classification (NCBI taxonomy): domain Eukaryota; kingdom Metazoa; phylum Chordata; class Mammalia; order Artiodactyla; family Ziphiidae; genus Mesoplodon; species Mesoplodon mirus. The sequence goes on along the minus strand of NC_138979.1, from coordinate 10,348,654 downwards.
AGTCACCGTGCTGTACATTGGCTCTCTAGACTTATTCATCCTGCACACCTGCAGCTCTGTCCCCTTTGACTAACATCTCCCTGTTTCCCCTGCCTCCCCACCCCTGGTAACCACCATTCTGCTCTCTGCTTCTAGTGTTCAACTTTTTTAGATTCCACGTGTAAGTGAGATCATGAGGTTTTTCTTCTTTCTGCGTCTGGCTTATTTCACTCAGCATAATGTCCTCCAGGTTAATCCATGTTGTCCCAAATGGCAGGATCTTCTTTAAGGCTGAATAATATTCCTGTGTGTGTATGTGTGTGTGTGTGTGTGTGTGTGTGTGAGTGTCGCATCTCGTTTATTCATCTGTTGCTGGACACTTAGGTTGTTTGCCCTATCTTGGCTATCGTGAATAATGTTACAGTGAACATAAACATATCATGTAAGCTACTGATTTCATTTTCTGGGGATATATACCCAAAAGAGGGATCGCTGGATCATATGGTAGCTCTATTTTTAGTTTTTTCAGGAATCTCTATATTGTTCTCCATAATGACTGAGCCAATGTACCTTCTCACCGAAGGTGTACAAGGGTTCTCTTTTCTCCACATCCTCGCCAGCATTTGTTCCTCTTGTCTCTTTGATAATAGACATCCTGATACCTGTGAGGTGATATCTTATTGAGATTTTGATTTGTATGAAAGCACTCTTTCATATACTGTTGGCCATTTGCATGTCTTCTTTGGAAAAATGTCAATTCAGGTTGTTTGCCAATTTTTTAATCTGGTTGCTTGGTGTGTGTGTATGTGTGTGTGTGTGTGTGTGTGTGTGTTTGGCTGTTCAGTTGCATGAGTTCTTTATTTTGGTTATTTGGATATTGTCTAAAATATATCCAATATGTGGTTTGTAAATATTTTCTCCTATTCTGTAGGTTGCCTATTATGTCTTGTTGATGGTTTCCTTTGCTGTGCAGAAGCTTTTTAGTTTGATGTAGTCCCACTTGTTGATTTTTGCTTTTATTGCCTGAGCTTTTGGTGTCATATCCAAAATATTACTAGCAAGGCCAATGTCAAGAAGGTTTTCCCCTATGTTTTCTTCTAGGATTTTTATGGTTTCAGGTCTTACGTTTAAGTCTTTAATCCATTTTGAGCTGATTTTCTTGTATGGTGTAAGATGACTCCAATTTCATTCTTTTGCATGTGGATATCAAGTTTTCCCAGTGCTATTTATTCTTTCCCCATTATGTATTCTTGATGCCCTTGTCAAAATTAGTTGACCTTATATATTTGGGTTTATTTCTGGGCTCTCTATTCTGTGCCATTGATTTATGTGTCTGTTTTAATGCCAGTACTGTACTGTTTTGATTACTTTAGCTTTATATTTAGCTTAAAATTAGGACGTGTGATGCCTCCACTCTTCTTCTTTCTCAAGATTGCTTTGTCAGGGACTTTGAAAAGGCCTAAAAGCAGCAGAACTTTACTAGAAAGTCAAAATAGTTCACTTCATTCTTCAATGAAGGCCAGCCTGGCAAACATCTGAATTTTCCCCTGTCCCTGAGAGTAGCAGAGGAAGTGCCTGAGAGAGGGCCTGAAGTGGCCTGAAGACACAGAGGGGTCTGGGCAGACCTGACAACCCAGAACCAAGTAGGAAGGGAGGACACTGGGAGATGCAGTGGCCCAGGGAGAAAACAGAAACCCAGAATGACTAAGTTTTCTCAGAAGACACTAAGAAAATTGAAAGCAATTTCTTAAATCAATTGTCAACATCATAATAATAGTAAAACACTGAAAGCAGTTCCTTTAAAAAGCAGGATTAAGGTAAGGATGCTAGTAACAACACTTTTTTATGTTATTTGGGAATTTCTAGCTGAATCAATAGGACAGCAAACAGAAGTTTCTGAAAAGCATGATTATTGAAAAGAAGAAGATAGGATTATAGGAGTATTAGCAGACAACATGAATTTTGACAATAAAAATGCAGAGAATGAACCAAAATAATGATTGGTACTTGTAAAAGAATTCAGCAAAGATAGGTAGCTTTCCTATAATAATTTATAATGGAAAAAAGAACATATTGGAAATAAGAGCAAATAGAATACCTTGAAATAAAGTTAGCAAGAAAACCACAGAAAGATTAAAAAAAAAAAAAAAGCAGAGGTGGATAGTGGAATGACCCACTGTGTTTCTGGATTGAAAGATAAGAAAATGTAAACATATTCTAAAGTTGATTTCTAGGTTAAAAAAATTGTGTTCAATTTCTATGAGATTTTCTCTAGAACTTAATGTCCCTAGATATCATTTGTTAATTTCAGGAAAAAAGAATAATTATAATTGAGGTCTTGCCTTTTAGATGGTAGAACAAATAATATAAAGCTACCATTAAAACCATATGCCTCTGTTATGAAAATCAACCACAGATTAATGGAACAGATAGATAGCCCTAAAATTGACTGTAGTATTTATAAAAACCCGTCCCCAAAAGATATACAGCAAACCAATAAGAAATGGACATATAATGCTTAAATTTTTCTGATTTTGGGAGAATAAAAAAAACAGCCTTACCTTATACTGAATACCCCAATATTTACCAGATATATTAATGATTTAAATATGAGGAATAAACCAAGAGAAACCAGATGATATGAATTGACTATTTCACAGTCTCTGCTTAGGAAATGACAAAGCATATGAAGTAATAAAAAGCATTACAAAGAAACACTGTGGTCAGTTTACACTGTGTAAACGTTAAAACCTAGACATTAGAAAGCCTCATTTAAAGTTAAAGAGCTCCAGACAAACTGGATACAATATGTAGAACAAATGGAAAAATGGTTAACATATGTAACATAGAAAGAGCTCTTATAAATCATTAGGAAAAACACTAACACCCTCCATGGAAAAACGGACACATTGATTTATTTATAGAAGAACAAATGCAAATGGAAAACAAGCATATATATGATTGCCGTGGAAATTCAAAGTATAAATTAAGTTACTATTTTTTACTCATCACAATGGCAGGGATGAAAAAATATTTAACGGTGACAAGAATGTGCTAGTTTAATTATCCTCAAACACTAGTGGTGAGACTAAAGATGCAACATTTCAAAAAAGTGATTTGGCAAAATATGTAAAAAAGCATTGAAATCGTTTCTGTCATTCACCCGGTAAGCCCACTTATGAGAACATAGCCTAAGGAACTAATCAGAGCTGAAAGAGAAAAATGACGTACGTGGCCCAAAATAAAATTAGACAATAAGAAAATGATTAATAAGTAATGGCACATTCATATATAAACAGCCCTTAAAATTCATCTTTCAAAGAAGAACCTTAGCAAACTGCTAGCTAATCTAACTAGGGATACAAGACTGCAGAATTGGAATGGGAATCCTGTAAATACGTCAGCTTAATCTTCCCCCGTGTCAGGGGGTTCACTGACAAGAGCATCCATATACAGGGCTCTAGAGAAGCCGAGAGACTGGTGGAGGGAGGGCCAAGTGCTTGCGCTCCAGTAGAGTGGACACTCTCCATCCCTCCCTACCTTGGACCTTCAGAGTCCATTCTGTACAAAATGAAGCATCTGAATAATGTTCCTGCAGCCTGTACAGGGCTTCCACACCAGGTGGGAGAAGACTAGAATGCCATCTCCAGATGTTATCTTTGCTGCCAGGCTGTCTTGTGCCACTGAAAGCTTTCTTGCCACCTCCTGTGGCCATGCCTGTGACCAGACATGTCCTTATAAGGAATAGTAGCTTTTTAAAAATATTGGTGTATTTCACCTTACCTTGATGAGAACCACCTATCTGTTGTTACAAAGTATGAGTGGGGCAGGGAGGGGGTGGGGGAGGCCAGAAACAAACTGAATGTTGCTTGTTTAAAATCAGATAGTATTCTTCTATTCTGTGTTTTTTACAGGGCAATTTGAGAAAGTGACTGAGCAGTCAATAAATAATTTTCCCAAATTTGGCTCTTTGGAAAAAAAATTAACATAGGTTTTCACCTCGAGCTATATACCCAAATATTTTTCAGATAGAGATCAATATGGTCTTGAAGAACAACCAAGAGGTAATTGGGGGGCTCTTAAATGCCACCCCTGAGTTTTCCTTATTCTCCAGTCAGGTGAGCGTGTAGTTTTGTTGTTTGTCTCCATAGTCCCATGGATGGTCGTACACAGGATGCATGCTCACAGCTCAACATGACACCCAATAGGTGGCACTCTCAAGACACTGTCAGCGTCACTGTGTGCATTCCCATATGCTTCTCACAGGGTGCCCCCCTTTATGTATGCTAGATGGCTGGGGGTGAGGACGCAACCTAACCGCATGGACCAGAGCGAAACTAACTTGCCTCTGAGGACGCTCATCCATGACCTGTGCCCAACGGGGATGACGGAAGAAAATGGCAGATACATAGTGAGCATGTCCAAGAGACAGATGGTGGTCCAGAGGGGACGTCTGTGGGTCTCACCGCACAAATAGAGCTGCATTATTCTCCTCTGTTTCTTCTGTGAGACAGGAGGGGCAGGCTGGGGGCAGCATCTTCCCCAAACCTAAGAGTGTAATTTATTGAAACACTAAATGCTCAGTTTTCAAGGTTCTTGTGCAAAGTACTCAAACCAGAGTGGCAGAAAGCTTGAAGCCCATGAGCTGTAGCATAAGGGCAGGTGGGAGTTGGCTCTAGGGCATCGGTGTTCAGTTGATAGAAAAAGAAGAGCTAAAGGAATCACTTGAGCAGTTCTGAATGGGGCTGGAGGCTGACAGCTCCCTGCTGAGAAGGTCAGAGGGAGCCTGTGAGCCAGACCACTGAACAGGCGCCTCGCCTGGCTGGAGGGCAGATGAGGTGAAAGGCAGACAGGTGGCGAACCTGACTACGGTGAATCTTACCTTTAACAAATAGCAGTGAAGATTCCTCCCTTCTAAGATTTCCTCTGGGTCCCTATATTGCTTAAAGTTCATGACTGTCCATTTGTAAATGGGAATTTACAAAAACTAAAAAATTGATTTCTTAAGGAAGATATTACAATAACGTAAGTGCATTTCTGTGCTGCTAATATCCTATTTATACATGTGATACTTTTGCAAATTATACTCTGCATGTTTACTTAAGTAAAATAGTATAATTATGATTAAAATGAGAATAATACTGAAATTCAATTTTCTAGAGCAAATATTGGCAATGAGTTTTAAATCTGTCTTCTTTCTTCTGAATGCAAAATGTTGAGATGTTTTTCCTTTCATTGCATTCCTAATCAACTCAAATGCTTAACGAAATTATTACCAGAACTACAATATAAATAAATACTTTACCTTCTGGCTATTTAATATAGCAGCAACCTTTACCAGTTAATACGTATCATGCACATCATACAAAATAGTCGCAAACCTAATTTTGCTATTGCCAGCGTTGATGCGCTGCTGGTAATTTGTGATTATAAATGTTTATGTCACTTTTGTAATTAAGGGGTTAGAACGCCGTTGGCAGGCAATGTTTGTGCTCCCCCAGAGGAACAAAAATTTAGAGGGCAAAATAAACTTAACGCCTTTCTGAAATATTTGTATGCTGATAAGCTCACAGGCAGTTTGTTCTTCAAAAATACAAAATAGCCTGGGGAAATTTAATCTGAACAGTCAGACCCTGTTGAATACATTCCTCAATAATTTTCACTTACTGGCTGCCCACGTTACATGGCCATGTCTTAAGGGAAGACACCCTTTAAGAATATTTAGCATTATCCTGGTGAAGAAAAAAGTCAACTCTGCAAGATATAAGAATTAATTGGAAATTCTGAAAATTCCACACATTTTGAGATTTTTTTATCTCTGTAGTAGGCACATTCCCTCATGCATATTTATAATTTTACATAAATGTGGCCATACCATACATTCCAGGATTCTTTTGAATGCAATATTTTTTTCATTTTCTCTTTTTTTCCTGTTTCTTCCCCCCTCCCGCCCACCGCCATTCTCCCTCTCCAACCCACATTACTCTCCCCATCAAGGAAGCTCTTATAAAACATGTGTTCTTTTATATCTTTTGCAGATGTGCATAAATGCCCTTACACACACATTCAGATATAGAGATTTTTTGTCATAATTTTATTATGCATCTTGCTTTTCTCCCTTACTACCTGAGCAGGAATCCCTGCACATCAACAGGTATAGCTAAAAATCATCCTTTTTAATAGCCATATGGTATTGCATATGAAGATCACAATAATTTATGTAACCTTTCCCCTATTGTTAGGTATTCACTTTGTTTCGATTTTTTGCCACTATGAAAAATGTTGCAGTAAACGTCTCTGAAAATGTCCTTGTATACTGATAATATTTTTATGGGATAAGCCTCCAGGGGTGGAGTAGTTGAGTTGAAAGGCATTTTGGGTTTTGATAGATTGCTTTCCTAAAAGGCCCTAAAAAGACGTTTCCTTCAACAATTTGTTTGAATTCACTTTTTCTGACATCCTGTCCAGCAGTGTTATCCTTCTTTTTAATCTTAGCTAATATGCCTGGAGTAAAATGATATTACACTGTTAATTTAATTCATATTGTCTTGTCTGCTAACAAGCTCATTTGCCTTTCATGCTTGTTGGCTTTTTGGATTTGCTCATCTTGAACTTGCTATTTACATCTTTTGCTCATTTTTCTGTTGGTCTGTATTTTGTAGTCATTTGCTACCTTTTTATGACTTCTGAGTTTTAGTTAAGACATTTGTACCCCTAGATTGTTCATGAAGTCATCCAGATTTTCTTTCAGGATGTTTGTGGGTTCCTTCATTTACATTTATCTTTGAAGAATCAGGATTTATTTTTATATCTGGTGACAATAGTGATCCAGTTAAGAAAATTATATTGAGTGTCTGCTCTTCACTTAGCACTGTGTCTCTAAGCTTAAATGGATACAGTTAGGCTTTTTAGCATCTCCAAACACCTACCACCTGTACATATCCAGTGAAAAAGCATGAAGGCATCAGCTCCTAAGGTATAATGCCCACCATCCAAAAACATATGGTCCCACTATTTTTTTAAAGTCATAGGTAAAAATAGTAAGCAGTAAGAAATATGAGATTAAGTGTTGCATTATTTTGCTAGGGCTGCCATAACAAAGTTCCACAGACTTGGGGGATTAAACAACAGAAATGTTATTTCCTCACAGCTCTGTAAGCTAGAAGTCCAAGGTCAACATGTTGGCAAGTTTGGTTTCTTCTGCGGTCTCTCCTTGGCTTATAGATGCCATCTTCTCCCTCTGTCTTCGCATGGTCTTCCTTCTGTGTGTGTCTGTGTCCTAATCTCCTCTTCTTACGAGGACACCGAGCATACTGAATTAGTGAGGCCATAGTGACCTCATTTTGAAGACCCTTTCTCCAAACACCTTCAAATTCTGAGGAACTGGGGGTTAGGACTTCACTGTATGAATTTTGAGGGTACACAATTCAGCCCATAACACGTTTCAAATAAATTGCACAGCCTGTGAGTACCGTTGACGTTCACGTGAGATGGAGATCACTGGGCCATCTGTGAAAGCTTCACGGAAGAGGCGGAGGTGGAGACATGCGTTGAAGGATGCTTAAGATTTCAGTGAGGCCATGAAAAACCTTTCTATGAGAAGATGAGAATGAGCAAAGTTACAGCTCTAAACATGGTGTGCTGGGGTTCCAGTTAGGTAACGAGGCTGACCAGAGGAGGTAGTTCATTTTGGGGGGAAGTGGGAGATAAATTGGAATGGCTGAGATTGTAAGTAACTTGGATTTAGGAGAGGTTTTGGTTTAATGAAGAAGGAAAAAAGCATCATGAATATTTGGAAAGTGAAATTTCATCGTGGTATTTAAGGAAGGAAAATCTGGTTTTCATTTGTGAGATAAAGCACAGAGCGCATTAAGACGCTGCCACGGATGTTAAATGAGCAGTTTAGCCCAGGGTGGTAGCAAGGGTAAGCAAGAATAACTAGTGGATCTGGGCTTCCCTGGTGGCGCAGTGGTTGAGAGTTCGCCTGCTGATGCAGGGGACATGGGTTCATGCCCCAGTCCGGGAAGATCCCACATGCCGCGGAGCAGCTGGGCCCGTGAGCCATGGCCGCTGAGCCTGCGCGTCCAGAGCCTGTGCTCTGCAACGGGAGAGGCCACAGCAGTGACAGGCCCGTGTACTGCAAAAAAAAAAAAAAGAAGAAGAACTAGTGGATGAGTATTAGGCATTTCAAAGAATGTGTCAAAAAAGTTGACAGAATTTGCTGATTGCCTGCTTCTAGGAAATGAAGAAGAGGAATAAGGCAAGGGTGACATCAGTATTACAAACCTGGGGGACAGAAATACAATGCCATTAAGGTTGTGGTGTACAGAATCTTAGATGGAGAAGAAAGATGACCCCTGACTCACCTGAGTCTGAGATGCAAGTATTCAATAGGGGTAGGAAATTAGGGCCGAGCTCTGGTGGATGAGAGTTTCTAGCCGAGTTATGGATTGGGAAGTCATCTGTAGGGGGTCATTGTGCAAAATACAAGGAGCTGGGAGCACCATGATTCATTCCAGGAGGCAAAGGATTGTTTACTCATCCAGCAAACTTTTATTAAGCACTTACTATGTGTCAGGCATTTCCTTAAGTGCCAGAAATACAAAGGTAAATGAGATAAGGTGTCTTGCCCTCAGAAACCTCACGCTCAGTCATGAAGGGAAGGGGTGGTCGATAATGTTAAATGGTGATGAAGTCAGAGATAATAAGGACAGAAAAGTGGCCTTTGGCTTTGGCAATAAAGTGGTCACCCTTGACTGTCTAGAAGGCAGGTTCTATAGAATCTTGGTGATAGAAATCAGATAGAATGGCAACATTTGATGAGAAAATGAAGAAAGAGCAAGACTTCCTTTATTCCCAGAATCTGTTTGTTTTTCCCTTTCGTGGCATTTATTCAGGTTCTTTGCCACCTTAAATTTAATTAATTGCGGGCCTCCCTGGTGGCGCAGTGGTTGAGAGTCCGCCTGCCGATGCAGGGGATACGGGTTCGTGCCCCGGTCTGGGAGGATCCCATATGCCGCGGAGCGGCTGGGCCCGTGAGCCATGGCCGCTGGGCCTGTGCGTCCGGAGCCTGTGCTCCGCAACGGGAGAGGCCACAACAGTGAGAGGCCCGCGTACAGCAAAAAAAAAAAAAAAAAAAAAAAAAAAAAAAAAAATTTAATTAATTGTTATTACAGTAGTAATATTCTGATATTTTAATTCAGACTTTAAATAATATTAAAGTCAAGTTACAATTTAGTCCCTGGTCACCTTTATGTTTCTAAAAACATAATAACTTGATACTATATTTTAATGTTTCTTGCCATTCAGACTCAAATAAGATATATAAGTGGATATGGCCAATACATTTAAAAATAATAAAACTTGGCAAGAGTGAATAAGAGCTGTTTATTAATCAGCCCTGGGGCTTCCCTGGTGGCGCAGTGGTTGAGAGTCCACCTGCCGAGGCAGGGGACACGAGTTCGTGCCCCGGTCCGGGAAGATCCCACATGCCGCGGAGCGGCTGGGCCCGTGAGCCATGGCCGCTGAGCCTGTGTGTCCGGAGCCTGTGCTCCGCGATGGGAGAGGCCACAACAGTGAGAGGCCCGCGTACCGCAAAAAAAAAAAAAAAAAAAAAAAAAAATCAGCGCTGGGAGAGAGGATAAATAAGGAGAAGGAAAATAATAAAAGACCACTGTTTTTTGTGGTGGCGAAAATTCAGGTTTTACCATCTTTCCTCGCACCTGTGATGGTCTAAGACAGGATTCGGCTAGGGCTCCGGTATCTGGATTCCCTCCACCTCCTCTGTCTACTCCTTTGGAGGAAAAGCGAGAGAGAGAATGGGAGATGAACCTCCAGGGATTGGTTGGAAAAGTACATTTACTCCTCCTATCTATAACTGATCTCTAATAACGTGGTCTCATTAACAAAGATCCCGTTTTCTTTTGTTTTATTCTAAAAAGGACGGTAATGAATGATTCTCCTGGTTTGCACTGTTCCATGCCTTACACCACGATGACATACTCCCAACTAGCTGATCTATCTTTGTCATCCAGCAATTTCCCATAAATTTTAAAATGAATGAGTTGGATAATGTTAGGATATGAATGCTCTTGTGATAAATATGTTCACACAGTGAGCTGGCGCTGGGACTAGGAAGTTAGGCATCTGTGAGTCTCCATCCTGGTTGGAGCGGTCTTACGCTGCCAGTCAAGGCTGCTTACACGTAGTAAGTATGGAGCATTCATTGATTTGATAGATTTGACTTGATCTGATTAGAATCGTTTGGAACAATTCAGTTCCTCTGTGTATTTCTATCTCTGAGGATTAGGAATTATTGTTGCCCCATTATTATATGCAATAATGATCCATTGATGCCCTTAAAGTCCGGCTAAGAAATGTGTGCTCAGATATCTGTTGAATGTAAGCCATTCTCCAGTAAGCACCCATACCCCACTCCCAGCCCAACCCTGATATATTTATCACAAATGCACTTAGGGGATGGGGTGGTCAAGAATCATGAAAAATAGACAGAAATTGTTTGTAAGCGGCCTATTAACTCTGTAGACATAAAGCCACTTGTAACAAGCACTGACAGCAAAGCGTGAAGATCATCAGAAATGCTGATGATGTTGCTGCGGATTTGAGAACTTGGCTCTATCAAAGAAAGAGCAGGGAGAAGAGGACAAACCTAATTCTTTCTTGGCCGAGGTTTTTAAAGTCCAATCTGAACATTCTAATAGTTTGAGATTCTAAATACTGGTGAATATTTGTCCAGCCTGCGGTTGAGCTGTCTCTTGGCTTGGGTCATAATATGAGGTGGTACTTTAAAAATGAGGATCATGCAGTGTTTGGATGGATGGATGGATGGATGGATGGATGGATGGATGGATGGATGGATGGGTCACTCTGTAGTGCCAGTGACAGGGGGAGGCAAGGAGACAACAAGATGCTATGAGCATAATCCTCCTTTCTAGAGATGTTATGGCAGCTTTGTCTGCTCGCTCCATCCACCCTCAGCTGCCATTACACATTATCAAACTGTGCATTTCTTTTCTTCCCTGTCTTCTCTTCCCCTTACTTCTCAAAATCCTAGACCACCAGACAATCGGAAGGAAACACATGATGAAGAATATAATAAGGTTTTGTGGGGGGAACAAAGGAATTTCCTCTTTCTCCCAGTTTTTGCCCCCGTTGTATGTATATAATTTGTTTTGTTTTTTGGGGTTTTTTTTAATAAATTTTTATTTATTTAATTTTTGGTTGCAGTGGGTCTTCATTGCTGCGCACGGGCTTTCTCTAGTTGCGGTGAGCAGGGCTACTCTTCACTGCGGTGCGGTGGCTTCTCTTGTTGCGGAGCCCAGGCTCTAGGCATGTGGGCTTCAGTAGTTGTGGCACGTGGGCTCAGTAGTTGTGGCTCACAGGCTCTAGAGTGCAGGCTCAATAGTTGTGGCGCACGGGCTTAGTTGCTCTGCGGCATGTGGGATCTTCCCGGACCAGGGCTCAAACCTGTGTCCCCTGCATTGGCAGGCAGATTCTTAACCACTGCACCACCAGGGAAGCCCTATAATTTGTTATTTAACACAAAGGGTAAACAGTGCTTGATACTAGCCTTTGTAACTGAGTGCTTGTTTATGATCACCTTTCTTGTAGGTATCTCCAAAGGAGAGGGGCCAAAAATATTGAGACCCCCAAGGCGGCCCCGGAAACCCAAAACACTAAATAACCCTGAAGACTCCACGTACTATTCTCTCCTACATGTAAGTGGCTCACTTTCATTATCAGGTAGGAGCCGTAGCACCCCTAACAACCAGCGTGGAAACCGACCACACTAGTCCCGTCAAAAGGGAGGGCTTTGCAAAGGAGATGCCCCTCGGTTTCTGCTTACCTGCCCCTCCCTTGGCTGACAGTCTGGGCACTTGGCTGTCCTCCAACCCCTCTTCCTCAGGGTCCACACCTCTCCCGCAGCCCTGTAACCCCTGTGCCCTCCCAGCAGTTTTCTCTTCTGGTCCTGTAATCTGAGCTGCTGTGCAAATATCAACCCAGAAAGAGCAGGGCATCACAGCAGGAGCTCTCCAGGGAGGAACCTTAGCGTAAATGGCCGGGGAGAAGGAAGGAGGAGGAAGAGACGTTTATTGAGCACCTTTTAAATTCCAGGCCTAGAGTGAGGTGTGTTCACACACATGGTGAGATCGAATCTGAGAGCCTGGAGGGTGGCATCCCCATCTCACAGATCAGGATCCTGAGACACGGATAAGGCACCTCTTAGCTGTCGGGGCCATTAATTGTACTGAGGTCTTCTGGTTTCCCAGCTCCTGTTGACTCACGGGGAGCAGCCTGGGAGCTCTCGGCATCACCCCTGCCAGCCTGCCCTCCCTCTAGGTTCCTGTTCTCTGTGAATGCCACCAGCATCTGCCCGGTTACCTAAACCAGCAAAACTGCGAGGCACCCTGAATCTTGCCTGCTGCTCAGTCATGCTAAAGTGTGACTTCTCCCCACAAAGTCTCACTCCGATTCATCTTCTGCTTCTGGCCTCACGGCAGCTACTCTATTTCAGACCATCTCATTCCTCACCTGGAGTAGCTCAGGCCCCACCTAACTGCTTCTAATCTCAGCCTCTGCAAGCCATACCAGAACATTTCTCTAAACCATAAATTTGATTGTGTTCCTCCCTGGAGAGTCCCTTTAATGGTTCGGCAACTCTTGCATCAAGTGCAGACTCCTTCCTTATGGGACCCAGGACCACTCTTCGCCCCCGTGCCCACTGGCCAGAGTTAACTGCTGGCACCTCTGCCAGTGCGTGGCCTCCCACGCTCCTGAGTCCTTTGTACCTGCTGGTCCTTCCATTTACAATACTTATTCCCTCTCTCACTTCCTGCTGCCACAGTGAAGACAGCAACAACCTTCCATGTCCCTACAGAGCCCAGAGAATGTTTCCCATGAGTTGGAATTAAGTCCCCCACCTCCCCAGCAATACATGAAGGTTGACTTGCAAATCAGCCATCTCCCAGTCCTCTCCCTTCTCTCTGCTGATTTCTCTCCAGTGTCTTTGGAAGGATTCTCTTTCCCTTGGTGTTGCCTAGGATTCAATCTTAGATTCTCTTCTCATCTCATTGCCTTCGGACAGTCTCATCAGCTGCCATGACATCAGTTTCTACTGATTCCTGAATCCTGGCCTCTGGCTCAGATTCTCCCTCTGACTCCAAACTCAAATATCAGAATACCTAGTGTTTGTTTTACGTATTCCACATGATTCACAAAGGCAGTCATACGTATATATACATTCACCTATATAATATGGGTACATACACACACACCTCCCTATATACTATGGGTATGTACACACACACCTCCCTATATACTATGGGTACGTACACACACACCTCCCTATATACTGTGGGATGCACACACACACCTTCCTATATACCATGGGTACATACACCCTTTTATACTATAGATACATATGCACACACTTATATACTATGGGTACCTACACATATCCATCTAAAATACACAATTAAATGGTTTTCAGTATAATCACAGAGTTGTACAACCATCACCACAGTCAATTTTACTTATTTTTTAATTTATTTTCAAAACAATTTTAATTGAACTATAGTTGATTTATAATGTTGTATTAGTTTCAGGTATACAGCAGACTGATTGAGCTATATATATATATATAGCTGATTCACAAATGAGTCCCTGCCCCCAAGAAGCTTACTTTGTCATTGTACTATTATTTTTAAAATGAGTATAACGTGTTTTCATGCATCTTAATTTATCAGTGACTGGAAACCTTTTTATAACCCTGAGTCTTGAAATCTGTGGCTTCAGTGAAACATAGAAAACTAGTATATTATTTGAAGTGAAAACACACCATGGGTTCATATTTATCTGGCCTTTACCCAGATTTGGGGTGTTACACGTAAGTGAAATTTATAGCTGTGATGGAGCCCTATCCCCTTTAACCATCAAAACATTCTCTGTACTTTTAAATGGTTTTCACAAACATCCTTCTCAAATACATTATACTGCACATTTTAAACCTTTTCTTCATGACCCAGGTCACCGTAGTGAGCAAAAATGTTTGTACTTTATTCAGAACTATGCTTATCAGAGAGGCTCCCTGACAGACGTATCTAACGTAGCACCTGTCTCTCTGTATCTTCCTGGCCCTACTTAATTTTTCTTCACAGCAGGTATAGATATGTATCTGCTTGTCTCCTGGCTGACTCTCTCCTGTGGACTAGAAGCTTCTGGAAGGCAGGGACTTTGCTCACTCTTATGGCCCCACTGTTGCTCGTCATGAGACTATTTGCTAAATAACACACAACTTACTTTAGACGAGGCTCTCAGGCTGCCGAGCTGTGGACAAGACACCCCTTATGCTTGCCCGACACGAGCAGCTGTGCTGACAGATGTCTCACCTATTAATATAGCGTTCATTTCTCCTTGGATGTCACCACTTAGTATGGTCATTCCGACTGCCTTAACATCAATACTAGCTCTCTTCTATGATTTGATGCTCTTAATCTCCTACATCTGGCGAATGTTGTTGTTGTCGTGTCCAAAATAAGAGTAAGCTGAAGCTTAGAAACGTGGCTGTGGAGGAGAGAACATTAGCTGAACACTCACGCCCCACTGTCACAGCGTGTGGTGTCTGCTCTAACACGTAGAAGCTGTGCAGCCATCAGCAAAATGACTCCATGCCAACAGCTTCCTCAAGAAGTGAGTAATGGACCCCGTCACATCACAAGTCCCTTCTGGTCCCATTATTTTTCTGGGCCCTTCCCTCAATCACAGCAGTAGGTGGTTTGGCCACTCCCAGGTCCCTTTTTTGTTATGTCTACATTTTGGCTACCCTCTTCATCCTTGCGAAGGCCTCTGAATACATTATATATTCGTGTATTTCCAAAAGGGAAGTAAGACTGAGTCCGCCATGATGTAATGGTGAATTTTAAAGTCTTACGATAAAATGTATTTCTTTATGTCAGGTGGGAGGGAGAGGGAGTGAGATGCAGTGACTGAGGAATGGCTTCTTCAGTCCTCTGAGCTCAGCCCTCTGTCTTTCAAAGGCCTCCTCAAGAAACCTCCTCACTGGATATCTCCTCTGTAAGTCATCTCTGTTTCCTTGTCTTTCTCTCTTCTTTACTCTAGTTTGATAAGAAACTGCCATAGGACATTTGCTTCTTTTTTTGCATTTAAAATTTCAGGTTTGTAATTTGTCATATCAAAACTCTGATTGCAAACATCATTGGTGTTAGTAATTCAGGCATATCTCATTTTATTGTGCTTCACAGGTACTGCTTTTTCTTTTTTTCTTTTTTCTTTTTTTACAAATTGAAGGTTTGTCACAACCCTGCATTCAGCAAGTCTATTGGCACCATTTTCCCAACAGCATTTGCTCACTTCCTGTCTCTGTCTCTTGGTAATTCTTGTAGTATTTCAAACCCTCCACCGGCAGTTTTATGGCATTTCTAGCAATAAAGTATTTTTAAAATAAGGTATGCATTTTTTTAGACATAATGCTATGGCACACTTAATAGACTATAATAGAGTGTAAACGTAACTTTTATATGCACTGGGAAACCAAATAAATGTGTGTGACTTGCTTTATTGCAGTGGCCTGGAACCAAACCTGCAATATCTCCGAGGTGTGTGTGTAAATGCTCCTGATATAAAGTCCTGTGTGATAAAATTCATATTAAATCCTCTTCCAGGAAATGCAATATCCTTCTTCATGATCAATAATGCCATTTCATACATCCCTTTAGCCCTAGAGCCTAGGGGACTGAGAGACAACTTAATGTAAAGCTCTATCTTAACACTCATTTCTTTTTCCCTCTATGTTCCTTATTTACAACTCCTATTTTATTACCTTGATTACATAATTGCTTCTATTATAAACCATCTTAAATAATTTTTGGAAAAATATATCATTGAATTACATTTCATTAGACTATTCTAGCACAGGCAAGAGAGAACTAAGCCCAGACAGTATTTACTCTTCTAAGAATTCCTGTAACTGAGAACCAACTTGTACACACCATCTCCCAGATGGAAATGCTGATCCAGAATAAAAAGGGGTCCTCGCCAGGGTGGAACGTTATTTGATTCTTGGTTGTAGAAAGGGGATCTCTGTTAATCAGCATTATTTTGGATTATAGAAAATGGTTATCAAGGACAAGAGAGACATTTCTTTCAGATAATGGATCAAGGAGGCAGGACCTCTCCTATTAAAGCAACCACCACAGCAAACACCACCCTGCTCCCAGGGATCATTAACTGAACTGCTAGGGGCCGTTGTGCCTATGCTGGTAATTGCATTATTTGTAAGCACCTTCTAGCCTAGGGCACTGGCTCAAGAATGTGAAATAACAGGAAACGGGAAGGAGGACAGGAATGTAATTGGTGTCCTGCCCCTAACATTGTTACTTCCTGAATGGTCCACTCCCAGACTTGGTGCAGGAAAGCATTCACTGCCACCTCATCCACCCACTAAAATACCAATGATAAGAATAAAAGAAACTATGAACTATTTGCCTCATCTAACATTTTAAGTTATTACAAATGATAAATTATGAGAAAAAATGATTCAGTATGTCTAAGGATAACTTGGGAAAACGCTAGATATTTACAAACCATTGTTTTTTATTTTTATTTATTTATTTTTTTGTGGTACGCGGGCCTCTCACTGTTGTGGCCTCTCCCGTTGCGGAGCACAGGTTCCAGGAGCACAGGCTCCGGATGCGCAGGCTCAGCGGCCATGGCTCACAGGCCCAGCCGCTCCGCGGCATGTGGGATTTTCCCGGACTGGGGCATGAACCTGTGTCCCCTGCATCAGCAGGCGGACTCTCAACCACTGCGCCAGCAGGGAGGCCCACAAACCATTATTAATTGCCATTTTTATTATCTTGCACTTTTATGGTGCCACCCAACTTGATACTTGCATTAGGGTTGCCACAATTACAATATCTTAAGCTTGTTCACGGTGAGTGTGGTATTTGTTTTCTCAGCCTAAAAGACATATATCTTCTTTTCAACATGTAAATATAGGAGTTCAAATGCATTGAGCTAGAACACAGTGAAACACATGACTAATGTCACAATACAAAAGAGAATACTGCTTTGTATGTAAGATGAAATGAAATACCACTTTGTGTGTTCAAATTGAATGACTGATTAAAATATATCTAGTTATTTCTATACTTAAACATTCTAAAGTGTGCCGTGATACATCAAATTCCCAATTATGAAAAAACATGTTGCAGTGAACATATGTGTCATCCATGCTGCTACTTTTATGCCATAAGTGGGCTCCTATAGGTTCATGAGTCAGATTTCCATCCTTCTGTGTCCTGTTGCAGCTGCCCTACCTCTCCACCCATCTGCTTTACCTGCAGACAAGGATGACATCAAAGCGGCCTAATTAACCTGCCTAAATACAACTACATTTGTGATAGAGAGATAGACTTTCCAGAAAGTCTGACATTTTGTCCCCATTTGTAGGTAGATACACGTTATGTAATCTTGTGTAGACGGGTCACCACTGTGTGGTAAACTCTTTTTTTATATGGGATGCAAAGATTAATTTCATTCCTGGCCTGGTTAAAAAAAAAACAACACAAATTCATAATTAGTAAAACTTGAGTAAATTAAAATTTTTAATTGAGTAAAATTTCTTTAGATTGTAAATATATTTTATCCACTTGCTTATTTCTAAATCAGCTTTATAGGAATAAATTTATATGTTAATACTATAGTAATATATAAATTAATCTTAAGATCATAATATATAGAGTCTTTTTTAATTATTCTATTCTGTTTAGAAGTCAATCCAAGAAGAAAAACGAAGATCAAGGAAAGATAGGTAATTATTATGTCTAACTTTTAATGTCATCTTATCAAACCAAAATATAAATCCATATGTTCAAATTATGATTAAAAACCACCCATTTTATGTGGATAGATTTTGGGAAGTAGTGTGCTCTCAATACATTTATATTATAAATATGAGGTTTATATGTAATTTATAAGATCTTACCTATCGGAAATATACTGAGATAACACAGTGCAAGTTATTTCCTGAGAACTCAAACAGTTTTTAATAAATTGTACCGTCCAGTACGGAAATTTGCTTTTCTTGTCCCATTAATATGGTTTTGATTGAGCAGTTTGAGCATGCTCATGTTCATGAACTTTCTTTCCCCGAACTCTTTGTACTTTTTTGTTCTTCAAGACAAGCTAAATCACTTTTTATAATGTTTATGTGTTTGTTAGGAAGATGAGGTTTATGTCACCTACGTGTGTGGCCCACTTCTGTTCACACTATTCCCCTTTCCCTGTAACATTTCAGCCCACCAGTGCTTTTATACTCTTTTAATATTATATTTCAAGCAACTAATTTCCGGACAGTGCTCAAAACAATTGAGGGTTCTTCTATTAAGGATGAGTGGACACAGAGTTCCTGATTTATGAATCAGTGGCATTCTGAAAGTTCATTTACAGATTGGTATCTTAACTTGAAAATCACTTTTCCCCAAAGTACTGTAACACCCAGTAGTTTTTCAGACTTACACCTGTTGACCTTAGATGAAGTTCCATCAGACCAGAGATACCAAGCACCACAGGAACCATAGTGTAGTTTGACTAGATCCAAGAATGAAAATGGTTGAGGACACACCCGTGTGTGTGTTGTGTGCAGAAATTAAAATCTAGCACAGAAATTAATCCCCTAAAGACAAAGGGGTAGGGAAGGACAGAAAGTTACCTGTGAAGGAAGTAAGGTAAGATCATGACACATGGTGTGCCTCAGTGGGCTGGTAAAATTGGGAAATGCTTGCGTTAGTACATAAGGGTCAGCTTTCCTCATGGTGGCCCAAGGGTCAGTTGTGAGTCCTGATGTAGACTGGCCAAATGAGCATTATAATCACCGGCTATCTAGTAACTGCTAGTTTTGTGCCAAGTTGAATGTGGTAGAACTTGGAAAAGCTGTTCCAGCAGCTAATGCCCTCTTAAAGGTAAGAAGTGAGGGGTTTGTTTTTCTTTTTAATTTATGGTATATACTGTTTTTGCACATTTCAAGACCTCTCTCATTCCTATTGACATACATGTGTTACTGCTTAATTATCGTAAATACTTTAAACAAAGAAAACAAGTATCTTGTAAGTTTAAGTGAGTAGACAGCTTGATACTGTGGTGTGTTTATGTGTTCATTTGCAGTCAGGGAAAATTATTAGATTTGGAAGATTTCTATTATAAGGAAATTTTGCCCAGTCATCCTGGACCAGAGGAACACAACCTTAGTTTAAGAGAACGAAGACAACAGCAAGAACTCCAGAAACAATGTTTTAAAGCTGATGAAAGGTAATAAACGTACGTTGAAGTATAGCATTTTCAATTTTATACTCACCATTCCATTTCTGAAGCATTTTCATTTATGTATGGACTAATGACAAAGCATTCTTACTGAGCATTGAATCTTATGATTGATGTGTTGTTTAAAAGTAAAATCATAAGGATTATGGTAGGGTAATCAGACATCCCAGTTTTTCTAGCACAATCCCAGTTTTTACCTGTTTTCTTGGTGTAATCAAGATCACTCCCTTTTAAAAGTTCTTTGGTTTGGATGATAAATTATATGGTCATACTATATAATTATAAACAATATCTGTGTTTAATAATATCCAAAACCTGTGTTTAAGCTCTAACCAGTGTGATTTTATTTACTTATTGGTTTCTTGATTATGCTGTGTAATTTCTCAGAATCAGTGATGTCAGACCAAAAAAAAAAAATTGGGGAGAAATATTCATGCAGAAATATGTATTTTGGATTTGATTTTCACTTTGCCACCAACTTTGTTTGACATTTAACTTAAACCATTTGTAGTTTACTTACTACTTTGGGAATGTTTTTTTCTTTCCCCAAAAAATGCTTTGTAAAGTTTTGAAATTGAGGGCACATGATAAGATGGACATGTGGTATATGAGAAATGGGAGCAGCACCAGGCAATGAAAAGCTGTTTCTCCAAAATCCTAAGTGAACCCCCTGTCAGCCCAGGGCACGCAGACCCCCCCATAGCTGCCTCTTTTACAGTGTGCTGTGTGGTTAAGAGAAGAGGCTTTGGAGCGAGATGGTCTTAGATTTGGGTCCCGATTCTGCCACTTAGTAGCTGAGTGACCTTGCCGTGTTACTAGACCTCTTTAAGCTTTCGTTTTCACATCTGCAAAAGGATTTACTAGTTGCCTCGCCGTGTTGTTGGAGAGATTAAATGAAACAATGAATGCGGGGCGCTTAATGCGAGACATGGCTCCGGGGAGGTGTTCCATAAATGGTGGCCGTCATCATCTTTATTTGCTTGTCCAGAACTGACCTGAACTATGATTTGTGCCCCTTGTCTCCAAAAGAAGATGTATTCTTCCATCTTGGAGCTTAGAGATGTTCTGGTCCAACCACAGAGTTCTATGTGGGAGAATACCAAGTGCCCGAGAGATTAAGGGACTTGCCTGAAGTCCCACACTGAGTGAGTGAACTAAAATCCAAGGGCTTTCACTCCTTGCTCAAATGGCTTCTCACTGACGCACCTGCTTCCCGTTTTAACAAGCCAGTCTGCCTCCCCTCAGGCGTGTTCTCCCCTCCCCACAGCGGCAGGCACACATCTGCTGTGACCGTGTCCACTCCCTGGTATTCCAGCAGCGTCTGTGGATGTCGGGGCAGTTCCCTAGACTGGAAGCTGGGAGCTCACCTCAGCGGAGCGCTCGCTCGCGGTGTGCTAGGCTGTGCTCTTATCCTGTAACCTTTGCTCTTATCTCATTTAACCCTCACAGGAGCTAGCGAGATGGTTACTCTCCTTGCCCTATTTTACAGATGAGGAAGCTAAGCCTGCTTAGTTTCATACTGCAAACAGTCACCTAGATAATAAATGATGGGGTTAGAATTTGAACACAGGCCTTTTTGAATTTAGAGCTGATAACCTTTAGCACCCACGCTGGGTGCTTGAGGAGGGAGTAATGCAGTTGTGCCCAAGATACGATCCTTATAACTGTATCTGAGGATCTGGACTCCAGAGAGAAAGGATTCTTATCTAACCATGCAGACAGGTAACTCCAAGGTGGGATATTTCTAAACTAAGGAAGATTAAAGAGACAAAATAACCAAGTGCAGTAGGTCAACCTTGATAGGATCTTGGCTTTAAAATAGAAAACAAAAACAAAACAGAAAAACAGCTCTAAAGGACCTTTTGGGACAATTAGAGAAACTTCAGGCCAAGCTATATGTTGGAAGATGTTATTGTAGAAAGAATATTTTATATATCTTATTACATTATTGAATTATGATCTAATAAATATTATATATTTATCCTATATAGAAATATATAGTACATATTTTATATAAATGCTAATACATTCTGATAAAATATTTATATATATTATATAATACATACTCTCTATATAGTGTGTTCAGATAAATATATCTATATATATACATATATACATATATATATGAACCTGCACACACACACACACACACACACACACCACCCAAGTACACCAGAAAGGTATGAGCAGGTCTGGGAATCAGGGACAAAAGCAAGGATGATTTGAGTGTCTCATGAATTTGAATGAATGAAAACAAGCGCAAGGTAGTCAGTGATAACATGGATGACTGTCCTTGTAGCTAAGACCAAACCTTCCCGTTGTGCACTGAATCCTAGTCCTTCCATGTCCACCAGAACATTGTCCTGCAACTGTCCCCTCTCTCTTCTGCACCTTGAATGTTTGTTCTCTTTACCAAATCATTTCTGACAGCCTGCGAACATGATCCAACTGGACGCATCATAAAAAGTACCCTTGACTCGATCTGGAAGTCATCCTTGACTTTCCAGAGCACCCGTATTCCTGCTCTTCATTACAGCAGAAGAGTAGATAGATGGGCGAGATCCTACCTCCTCCTGGGCCTCTCTTCCCATCCTTTCTTGAGCCACCATACTCGAGTTTCCATTCCCATCACTCCATGGAAACTGTCCCTGTCAAGGTCACCATATCCAGTGATGATTCTCAATCCTTATGTCACCCTATCAGCAGCATTTGACACTCTTTCTTTAAATCTTTTCTTCATTGGCCTCCAGGACAGCAGCTCCTTCCCTTGGTTTGCCTCCTACCTCACCCTCTGCTTTTCATTCTCCTTTGCTGATTCCTCCTCATTTCACTGGCCCCTCAACACTGGAGAGTCCCAGCCCTTTGTTTGCATCATCAACACATACTCTCATGACCTTAAATATCATCTATTTACCTAAAAGTCCCAAACTGAAATCTCTAGCATAGGTCAGGGCTTGTATCCAACCGCCTATTCAGTATCTTCTCTTGAATATCTTCTCCTGAATATCTAGTAAGTATCTCAAACTTAGCACAACTGAAACCAAAATCTTTATCTCCCCTCCCCCATGAGGGGCTCTCCTGTAGCCTTCCCCATCTCGTTAAATGGCAAGTTCACTTTTCCTGTGGTTTAAGGTAAAAACCTTGGAGACATTCTTGATTCCTTTCTTTTACACCCCACATTCCATTCAGCAAACTCTTCCAGATTGACCTACCAAGATAACCAAAATTTGACCAATTCAAACCTCCACAAGCCTAAGCCTGTCAGTCTCGCTTAGGCTATTGCAGTGTCTCTTAACAGGCCTCCTTACTTCCACTGAATCGCTCAACTCAGAAACCTCCAATTTGTCTCTTGCTCTAAGTAAAATTCAAATTCTTGCCATGGTCTCAAAGCTCTGTGTTGTCTGTCACACTGTCCCCTCATCCCTCCTGCTCTCATCCCTCACTGTCCTCCCCCTCGCTTGCTCCACTCAAGCCGCAGTGGCCTCCCTGTTGTGCCATGAACACAATACACACACTCATCTTGGGACATTTATGTGGGTCTTGCATCATCCTGGAGTGACGGCCCTTCCCCAAGAGATCTGCCTGGCTCTCTCCTCCCGTTCCTTCAGGCCTCTCGTCACATGTCACCTTATCAGAGAGGCCTTTCCTGATCGCCCTCTATGAAATTGCTTAGACACACACACGCGCGCACACACGCACAGGCACACACGCACACACACAGGCACACAGGCACGCACACACAGGCACACACACAGGCACACATCCGTCAGCCTTTCCCCATGAACCTGCTTTACTCCTCTGTAGACTCTGTAGACCTCCCGCCCCCTGGTGTACTGGAGCTGTCCATGGTCCTCTCCCCCACTAGACTATAAACGCTGGGAAAGCAGGGACTTGTGTTCACCCATCACCTACCCTGGTGGCTGATGCTTAGTAGGTGCTCCATGAATAAATGAAAGAATGACTCTAGCTGCATTTTAGGGAGCTCCCCACTTCCCCAGGCAAGCTGCAGACCCTAAAGGTAAACGTTGGCAGGGCTTCCCCGCAGTGGGTTCAGGAAGGTGACCCAGCAGCCTCCCTGAAAACGTGGAAACGTTAAAAAAGCTGACAGGGCCCACTCCTTGCGGCGAACAGAGGGGTGGGTCAGATTTGGGGGCAACGTTTTAAGGAAACAACTGAGCAGTTGCAAAATGATGGTTGTCTGTATAAGCACCTTGAGTTTCCTGTTTGACCAGAACGTGCTAAAGTGTTTGTTTATTGGTTGTGAATTTATTTCAAGCCAAACCAAACTCGCCTTTCTGAACTACACCTTCTGATGCTTTACTTAGCTGTCGTTCAAACAGCCAGGTTCCACCAACCCTTCTGCGCCTTGCTCAGGAGTTTTGAAAACCTGCTGAGGCGATGTCGCAGATCCGTTTGGTCACTGCCCTGCTGTTTTGAACGTGCGGTTATTAAACGCCCGCAGTTTGGTGGGAGGTGTGGGAGGAGGACCCGCCTGACTCGGGCTGGGCGGGGATGCGCGGCGCGCGGTGGCGCCGCTGACGCTCGGCCCCGGGTCTCGCTCGCAGGTGCTGGGCGGCGGGGGACCGCGAGGAGGAGGAGAACGGGCCCACCGCCAGCCCCTACGACTACAGGCGGCTCCTGCGCAAAACCTCCCAGCGCCGGCGCCTCGTTCAGCATGTGTAGCCCCGCTGCTCGGCGGCCAGCGCCGTCGGCATGTGCCCGAGACTGCGGAGCTTGCCGGGGCCAAGGCGGGGGATCCTCGGGCGCTGCGCCATCGGGCGCTGGGGCCGCGGCCCTGGCCTTGGCAGCGGCTGCCCGCTGTGCTCGCCCCTCGAGTGCCCAGGCCAGCCTCTGGTGCTCGGAGGGCGGAGAGCCCTTCGGACGCCGCGTCTCCGCGCTCCCGCCTCCTCCACCCCCACCAGCCGCCGGTTTGGGCATCCCTGGCCCTGGCCCCCAATGGGTCTCTTTGTTCACTTGTTTGCGACTCCTTCTGTGGACCCGACTGCGCCTGAGCTCTCGCCGACCCCTCCTCTCTCCTTCTGGGTAACTTCACAGATTTCGTCTTTCTCGAAAACGGCTCTGCCAGGCCCGCGGCGTCCTCGCTGACGGGTTGAGTCTGTGAGGACAGAACAAAGCCGGGGCGGGGGGCGGGGGGTGGCTTTGAAGATGAACTTCATCCCTTCCCTTGGGCATTAAGGTTATTAAATAAAGGAAGTGCCTTGGAAAGTTCGCGGCTTTCGGGGCTGGTCCGCCGGATTCCCCCTTGGGCCCAGGCTCCTGCTGTCCGGCTGTGCAGGTGGCAGGTGGCAGCGCCCAGGGAGGGAGGGTGCGGTGTCTTCGGTCTCCAGGGGAACAACACCCCTCCCCCCAGCCATCCCAAACTTACCATCTAACGTAGAACCCCGTAACTGAGACACAAACGTGTCCTCTAGACAAATCTCCAAATCCTGCAACACAGCGCGCTCGCGCACACAGACTCTCTCCCGCTCGCTCTCTCTCTCTCTCTCTCTCTCTCTCTCTCTCTCTCTCTCTCTCTCTCACCCCACACAGCCTTCCCAACAGAGGTGTCCTCCTCTGGCCCCGCCTATAAAAATTCTAGTCCCGCCACCGAGCTGAACGGTCATATTTTTAAGGTTCTCCTAGTCTGCAGATTTGGGGCCGTCTCCACTGCTCTGGATTTTAGTGTATTTAAGATGGAGAGCAGGGCGGTGGGCGGGCACCCTTTTGCCTTCTTCAGTCGGCTGCATCTTATTTAAAAACCCAGGTTAAGCTCGTCCATGGAAGTGACGCCCTCCGCGTCTACAGAGCCCGGAGAGGGTGATGGAAAGGGGTGCGGTGGTATCTTGGACGGCGGAGCTGGGAGCAGCGTTTTAGCTGGAAGGGGGCTTGTCTCTTCTGCCGGCGTCCCCGGCTCGTGCGCCCGCGGCCCCGAGCCAGGGAACTTGGGAAAAATATTCGAGGAGAGAGTGAGGGCGCGTGCAGCTGGCTGAGGGCGTTAGTTGCGCCACTCGCCCGGTGGGTGGTACGGTTGTCTGCATCCCAAACAGTTGGCACCGAAAGGTCCCCAGCGGTGACGTGGACGACCTCTCCCTTTTAGCAAGAGGACCCGCGCAAGGGGAAACCTCCCACGGCGGCAGGGCTGAGCTCCGAGGCCAAGTGCGCTCAGGCCCCGCTCCCTAACCTGGGTTCACGCCGCGGCCTCCACCCGGAGCGAGGAGCCACCTCCGCGGTGTGGACCGTCGGCACGGCTGTGGTTGCGCATGGCCTAGGCACCCACGAAAGCAGCGCTGCCGAGCACCATACCCTGGGGTGGGCGATGGAGGGGGACCTGTAACCCGAGCTGGCCCGGCCCCCTCCGCCGCTTCTCACCCGTCCACCCACCACCAGGAGGCCTTAGGAGGAAAATAAGCTCTGCTTCGTGGCCGGGCCCACTCAGTCCAAGCTTCCAGAGGGGCTCCTGCAGAGCGGAGCCTTGGCAGCCCAGTCGGACGCTGGATAGAGAGGCAACTGGGCCCCTCCCTAAAATCCACCACCCCCCCTTTTTAAGTGGGACTAGAAAAGAGAATAGCAAACACGTGCGGTGAACGGTTGCAATGTTTTTGTTCTCCTTTTTAAAAAAATTTCTTTGTTTTCTCTCCTTTTTCCTTCTCTCTTTCCATCTCTCCTTCTTTGTCCTTTGACACTTAAGCTCTGGGAGGACACCAGGGAAAACTTGTAGCGCGCACTATTCTTCGGCAGACCTGCAACGCAATTTCTGGGTAAACTACGGACAAAAAATAGGTCAACCAAGGAAACCGGCCCCCTCCGGCGGCCCCTGGCGCGTGGCTTTCTCTTCCCTTGCTCGAGGAAGGGCCTCCGAAAGCTCTCCGCCAGCGCTGGCCCGCCTCCCCTCCCCATTCAGTGGCTGCCTCCTTTGAGAACTAATGACGGTAATTATTACCTCCCAGAGCTCTTTTGTTATCTCCAAGCCCAGGCCCGAGGGAGGGGGGAGTGGGCTCTTTTTCGAAATGACAGTCTTTATAAAGCAAATTTTCGTCTAGGCAGGGCCAGCGTTGAGGAAAGACAAATCAGATACCGCATCTGAAGAGGGTGTGTTAAATAAGAAACGTAAATACTACCATTAGATTCAAAATACCCTGGAGGTGCGGGATTTAATGCGGTTTAAACAGTAGGATTTAAAGTCATCGCGTTTAAAGAGATGTATTAAATTCGGGCTTTGTGATTTCTACCTTTCTCGTATTTTAATCTGTTTCTTTCTTTGCGGCTTTGTGTGTGTTTTAAATGCTTGTTTTAAAGAACCTTTTGGTTTTTGACCGCTCATTCATAGCAGAAAAGTTCACCAACTCCAGCCTTGCTGTCTTGAAGCGAAACGTGTGCAGGATTTAGTGTGTGTTTAAACAAAGGACGGGTCTCTCCGGCTCGCATCAGCGCCGCTGGAGCAGCAGCCGTGGAGCTGTTCTGCCAGCGGCGCGGACGGCCAGCCCACGAAGCCCTTACCCCCCTGGAGTTGTCGCCTGGATCCACTGGAGCGCTGGAGCCGGGATCGCTGGAAAGAGGGGTGGGACGCAGGCCAGGGTTCGTGCCAACCGCGCGGCTACAGCTTGACACAGGCTTCTCAGCACGGCAGGCTCTGCGCCAGGCCTGAGGCCGGACCCGTCCAGCGCCCTTCCTCGTTCCCACTCTTGGGCTCAGGTCCGGAGGCCACGGTGCAGATCCTACGGATCCTCCAGGCTCGGGCATGTGCCCCATGGCCCATGGTCCCCGGGACCCATGACGTCCTTCCTAAGCGAGGGTCGAGGGGTGGTAGCCAAGACTGAGGATCCGTGGGTCTCTGCTTTAGCAGCAGCTTTGGTAACTGGTTCTGAGAGCAGAGAAAGAAGGTCCTGTGAACACAGTGGAAATGAGAAGCGCTCGCCCAGGGGGAGCAGCACGCCGAGGAATGCGCCGCGGGAGGCCGGACGCAGAACTTTCCCAGCCATTGTCATCCTCACCCTCTCTCTGCGCACCCAGGAGCTGCAAGGCAAACTTGACACTGATCTTAACTGCCAAGGGAAAGCAACACGAACTCAACGGGCCCCAAATTCTCAAGGCGCCCTCCCTTTGTTTAACAGCTTGTAGAGAAAGGAAAATGTAAGAGAGGAGAGATTATGACTTTCTCAGAAAAGGAGAACCCCCTTGCCACCAAGCCTCAGAAATAGCGAAACTGCCGTTTCCCCCCACCCCACCCGATCGTGAAGATTCCCTTGGGGGATCAGGTGGTCATTGATTTGAGGCCCTCTAAAACGAGGGCCCAGCAGGCCATGCCTTCTTTCCGCCTTTGGACAGCTCAGATTGCTTACTGGAAACTCGGTGCACGCTTCCCACGCACACACCGATTCCGGTGACACGTAAGCAGTGGGCCCTTGCGCGCCTCCGCAGGCCAAGGTCACCAAATGACCTGATCCCATCCCCCATCAGCCGTCAACCCTGCCAGCTCTAGCTCTCTTCCCAGTCCCCTTACAAGAAGTGTCCGTTCATTTCTCTGCCCAGGCTGAGGTCCTTGGTGATAGATTCCAGCATGGATTTTAATTGCCTCAATCAGCAGTTTTTCTCCCCGGCCGTCAGTCAGAACCTGGACGGTGGGTTCTGCGACCACGCGCTCCGAAGCGCAGGAATGGTGCGCCCCCGGGGACTGCGCGGCTCAGTAGGCAGGCATTTGGCTCCACTAAGGAGCTGAATTGAGCCCATCAGTGCATAGATGCCCTTCCCCCACCGTCCCCTCCCCAGGCTCGCGAACCACTCCCGATGCCGATTCTGGCCCAGTCGCCAGGGGTCCCGGGGTCACAGCGACCTCAGCACCCTCTTGGAGGAAGGCGGCGCGGGAATCGCGCCTCTTTCCCCGCAGCGGGAGCCAGACCTCAAACAATACACCAATCGAGGCAAATAGACTGTCTCGACCACCCTTCCCGCCTCGCCAAGGTCTCTGGTCTACCCCTGCTGAGGCACGCGCGCTCAGCCGCGTGAGCACTCCGGACAGCGCACCCGGGCCCGCGGGGGCAGCCGGCGCCATCACGCCTCACGCACGCCTGCCACCCACTCACGCTGACTCCAGGTCTGGCGCACTGTCTGCCTCGCACTCTCACGGTTCAGCTCCCTCCCTCTGCCGCTTTTTTTTTTTCCGCCGTCCCCTCATCCTTCCCTATTGGGCTCCTTCTTCAAAATCGCTCCGGCGCTCCGCGCTTTCGCATCTCCTGGCTGTGAGGACCCCGCAACTGCCTTCTCTGTTCAACCCCCAAAGCTTTCAGAGCGTTGCCACGTCTCTAAGCTCTAATCCCAGCACACACACACGCGCGCACGCACCCGCAGACACGCACGTTTCCTGTCCCTGTGTGACACCCACCCTCTGCGGGGCGGCCGCGCCGGTTCCCGCGCGGTGTCCTCATCCCGCCACACACACACGCACACTCACACACACACGCACGCGCGCGTGCAGGGCGGATCGGAGGGCAGCTCGCCGACAGTTCGCATTCGGAGGCGTCCTGCTCCAGCCTCGCAGAGCCGATGGCATCTCCCGGCTCCGGCTTTTGGTCCTTCGCATCTGAAGATGGTTCCGGGGATCCCGAGCACCCTGGCACAGGTAGGAGAACCGGGACCTGCAGGAGGCGAGCTTTGCGGGTGGACTGGGGTTTGCGGGGCTGGGGAAGATTGAAAGAGGTTTTTCCACTTGCGGTGGGAAACTTCGGACGCTTAGCCCTGCCCTCGGGGTGTGTCCCTGATGACCCAAGAGACCAAAGCCCCCACAGGCTCTTATCCCCTGCGAAGATTCCCAGAGAATCTCTGGGCCTTTCCGCTGAAATCTGGGAGAGCCCCCAAAACACGGCGGCGTCTCCTGGACACCGAACTCGCGGGCCTGGGGCACTGCCGCCATCGTCGTGTCTGGACCCTGGAGAGGGACGGAGTGGCGGTGGGGAAAAGAAAAACTGGAAAGGGGGGAGAATTCTCTGCCTGTTAGGAGAGCCTGGGAGGAAATGGACAGCCTCGGTGTCTAGGAGAAGTCGCCCAAGAGAGGCGGGAAGGGGACTTTGCCTTAACCGAGTGGCACCTGGAAGGCAGTGCAAAGGGCCACAGTGTGGGCCGCTCCTTGGGGAACAAATCAGCGAACCGAGGGTCGGGCCGGGCCGCCAGGCTCCCGCGCGCCTCCCGCACCTGCCCGCTGTGCGGGGCCGCAGGCAGCCTTTCCCGGACCCCGTTGACGTTGACGTCGTTCACAAAGAAGGAAATTTCACACGTCTTTCTGCTCTTTTCTTACGGCCTCGCCCTCCTCCTGCCTGTCTGTACTTGCAGCGAGGGCCTGGTGTCAGGTGGCTCAGAGGTTCACGGGCGGCATCGGAAACAAGCTGTGCGGTGAGTGCCGGTGCCCGGGGGCGGGAGGCGGACGTGGCCGGGCGCCTCGGAGCCCGCGGGGGGCAAAGGCGCCTTCTCACCTCCGCATCCCATCGAGGGTCGGAGATTCTTGATTTTTGGCCGGGGACGGGCGGGGTGCTGGGAGCCGGGCCGGCGGGCGGCTGACCGAGGTCCGCGCTCCGTGTCCTTGCCCAGCCCTGCTCTACGGGGACGCCGAGAAGCCGGCGGAGAGCGGCGGGATCCAGCCCCCGAGGGCCGCCTCCCGCAAGGCCGCCTGCGCCTGCAACCAGAAGCCCTGCAGCTGCCCCAAAGCGGGGGTCAACTACGCGTTTCTACACGCAACAGGTAAAGGCGCCTCGCGGGGCCACGGGGAGACACTGCCCCTCGCCCTGCCCCGCCCACCGCGGCCAGGAGGGACCCCGCGCCGGGATCCTGAGCCGGGGCGTCGAGGTGGAGGGCGGAAGCGGACCTTAGGAGAACCTTCAGCCGACAGCGAGAAAGGCTGGGCCTGCCCCCTCGGTCCGACCCCGACCCCGGCCCCTGCTGGGCGCCCGCGTTCCAAGGGAGCTCCGGGGCCGCGGAGCTCTCGGCCGGGCGCCGCCCTCGGGTCTGCGGTGGCCGAGGCGCCCGCGCGCGCCCTGGCTCCAGGTCCGCTCCTTGGTGCCGCTGAGGCCTCGGGTGGGACGCGGTTTCCAGTTCAAAATTGCTGAGACTTTCTAGGTCTTTAGATCGCAACAGTAATTTGTAGCTGTGCTTTCACAGAAGAACGATTCACGTGAGACCTGCGCGCGGTTTTACTCCCTTGCGCTTACACACGCGGTCACCCAAACGTACGCGCGCGCGCGCGCGCACACACACACACACACACACCACACACACACACACACACGCTGTCTTTGAAAACAGTGGGCTTTCGTAATAGGCCAGAGATCCTAACATAGCATGATCCATTTTGCCTGATTTGCCCAAAGGCATTCCTCAAACATTCCTGACTTGAAGTGTTTCCGTGATCATTTAAGATGGTTTACTGAGAAATAACATTTAGCGGGAACGCCGGTAAAACAAATGAATGGAGGCATAGTCTCTTAAAAAAAAAAAAAAAGAAAGAAAGAAAAAGAAAGGAAATAAGAAAGGAAGAAAGCAACCAAGTTATGAACTGAAATGCAAGAAATAATTTGGGGTTGGGAGAGAAATGGTAATTTTTTTCATTCCTTCATCTTTGAAGAATCCCTCCTCTTTAAAGAAAATGCTCTCGTTTCCAGAAGATTTTTTTTTAATGTAAAATGTCTCGGTTCAAAGAGAAATTGTCAGCTGACAAACTTTCCCTGGATAGTTTCATTGTAAAATTAAAATGTGGCATTTTGATTCCATTCTTTAGACCTGCTACCAGCGTGTGATGGCGAAAGAGCCACTTTGGCATTTCTGCAAGATGTTATGGACATTTTGCTTCAGTATGTGGTGAAAAGTTTCGATAGATCGACCAAAGTGATTGACTTCCATTACCCCAATGAGCTTCTTCAAGAATATAACTGGGGATTGGCAGACCAACCACAAAATTTGGAGGAAATTTTGATGCATTGCCAAACAACTCTAAAATATGCAATTAAAACAGGTATTGTCCAATCAGAACTAATAAAGCTCTTTTTTCTTTTAAAGCTTTAATTTTTTCTATAAAAATGTTTTATTTTATGGAGTTAGTGATAATTTCAGATTTACAAAGTTATTTTCGTCATTTAAGAAAATAGTCATGATGAGAATGATTAACATCAATAGCACCCTTTGCCGTTACTGTTCATGCTTGTGAAGTTGATAATGTCAGAAACGTCATCTAAGTATAAGTCATCAGATTTTACACTGCACTATTTGACCATGGAAATTAACCACTGATGTAGGAGCAACCATTTGTCAGCAGAGGCCTGTAGAAGTGACCAAAAATAGAGAAAGAAAGGGAATCTAGAAATGAAAGCGCAAAAGGCACGATCCAAACAAAAGCCCAAATACCAGTGCAGTACTGGTATTTCCTTGGCATAGAAAGCATCAGAAATTGGACAAACCATCCATGTAATGGTTGAAGCAGCAGGATAACAGTTTGGCATTGTCTCAAATGACCAAGACTTCAGATTTGAACTCCAGGTTCCCTCTATTTTTAAGTAAATGTACACAAAAGAAAACACAATCAAACTAGCTTAACAATTCAGCCATGTTATACAAGGATGTTCATGCTTCCTAACCATTCTGTATATAAGACAAAGAAAAAAGAGATAGAGGGGAATCAGATATCTATAACGGCAAACATTTTTCGTCTATTTTGTATTTATTGCTTTTTTATAGTATTCTTCATACTCTATCGATTTTATAGCCCCAGGTGTAACATTTATGTGGGTGCACTCTAAGCTTTTATTTTATCTACACAAAGTCAGCTATTCATCTCCCCAGGTTATGATTACCCCTTCATTTTCTACTTTGCCTCTAATCATCCTGATATATGGTGGCACTACACTTCATTAAAGCAATAAAAATAAACGTGAATGAAGTTGGGGGGAGGGGAGACCTTGTGGATCTAAATTGATTTTTAGCCTTAAAAAAGATTTGCTAACAAATAAATACGTAAAATATCACAAAATATTAATTGCCCTAGAAACAATCTTTTTCTTTGCAAGTTTTGAATTTCATGAATTATCAGTATCATTCTAATCAACAACAGATTTTAAGAATGTTTGCCATGTGACTTTTAGCCCTTTGTTTTGTTTGGTTTTATTTTTGTTTTTGCACGTTCTTTTTAGCAACAGAGAGGAATGATATACATAGAAGCCTTAGGAAATTGATTTCCCATACTATTATTATCCACTTTTGTGAAAGTATAGACTTAGAATTAGATACATGGGGAAAAGAATTTAACTCGGAGATTTCTATCAGACTCAATCTATGGAGTATGAGTTTTTAGACTTCTTAGATTTCATTCTCAATTATATTCACAGAGAGTCCACATGATGTATGTACTAGGTACTAAAGATGGTTTTTCTTCCTGATTTTCATGTATCTGTAGGTGCAAACCTGAGCAATGCTTTTAATTCATTTTTATTTGACCTATTCCCCAACCTGATATTTAAATACACTAACAGTAAATTGCTACCTATTATTTTGATTGTTACCAAACCAAAAAGAATCTATAAAAATGTTTCACATCTTCATCCTTAAAAGCTGGTGGTGTTTGAAATGCAATTTAAAGAGTTAAGATAATGGAAATTGCAGGTCAATGATAGTAATAGTTCTGTCTGTCAATGTTCCATTTAGTGTCGGGAGAAGATGGGCCAACTCAACACTTAGATTTTGCCATAATGCTTGTGAAACTGTTGGTCAGTGTAGCTCTAATGCATTTTATTTAAAGGTCAGAAAAAGTATGATTGAGCTGGATTTCTGACCAAGGCATATCAATATTAACTCACTATCAGTGTTATTCATAACATATGTAGTCTTCTGGTCCTTCCCCCCACCCCCAATAGCATTTCAAGTAATTAACAGCTGTCACCTTCCTTTCTGACTGGCATGTTTATAGGTTTCATGCTGTAACTTGTATTTGACAACTAGTACTATTTAGGGTCTGTGAAGCAGTTACCATCACTGCTACCATTAGGCGTGCTAATGCTCAGAAGATTCTTTTATCAAATGCATGTTATCATCTGCTTTCTACTGAGAGTCCTTAACCTAATTTCCACTTGGACTCCAGGCTTAGAGAGAAGTGAGGGGCGGGGGGATGTCTTCATGCATTGTTAAAATTACCTCTGTAAGGAATGTTGCAAAAGAAAACTGAGAAGTGCAGAGAATGATAAAATTCTGGAATAATTAACGTTTGCTAGGGTCATTGGGTTTGCTAGTGGTGGGGTGGGGGGGTGGAGGGCTTAATCTTGCCTTGAATCTCTGAACTCAGCCATGAGACAAAGGCATTGTAGCATCAGTAAACCAGACCATCCTTGGGTGTGTGTCGCAGGTCCAGAGAGAGCAGCCTGGACCGACTTGGGACCCCTTCCCAACGGACACCAGGGTCAGAGCTGCCTGCAGCTGGCTGTGCACAGAGTCTGCACATCCTTCCTGGCTCATTTGCTGATCTGTGGGGAGCGGTCCAGAGGCGGGAGCAGCTCTAATCTCTGGTTTCAAACTCGCTGTCTCCGCGGCGGTGCGTGGCCACCCGATCCTTGGCCGGACGCTGGCTCACAACACGGGGTTGGGGGGCAGCAGAAGTAGCGGCTAGGACAGCAGGCAGGCAGGTCTCAGGGAACCCTACCTGGATTCGGCGGCAGCCTATAGGTTCATGGGAAGCGAGCAAATATAACATTTCTGCAGAAATCAAGAGGACACGTTGTTGTGATTTGTCAAAGCATCTCCCTGCATGTTTCCACATCGTTATCAGTGAATGCAGATTTTGAGGCAGGAGAGATTTAGGTGAAATAGACCAAGGTCAAAAATTTATGGAAGAAAGAAGCCAAGCAAATGAAGCATCAAAGCTCTTTCCACAGTTTCCCGAAGTCATCAGGGTGAATTGACCTTCTGATTACCTGGGGCACAACACATATCTTAGGATCCCTCTCAATTTTATGCAGAGGTTTTCATGCCAACGTTTTCATAGAGTTAGTGTGTGATCATAGATACCAGATTTGTCCAGAAAATGCATGTGAGTTGGGAGAGTTGATTAATGGATAGATTTGCCAATCCTTATGAATTTCCTCGCTTCAAAGAAATGGCTTAGGGAAAGAGAAATGAAGGGGCCTCAGGAGGGAGAAGAGGGCTATGATTTCAGCTGTGAGCGCTAATGAAATGGGGAGCAATGAGGCAGAGAGGAGTACGCGGGAAGCCTCTTTCCCTTTCTGTGGATGCGCAGACGGACGGGGTCAGCATCAGAGCAAAAAGCTTGAAGGGCACCGTGCAGGGCCAAAGGGAGGTAAAACAATGCCGGAGAATGAACGAGAGCTGCCCAAACCCCAATCTCTTTAACATGGGCTCTTTCCCAGCTCCTGTCTTTTCTCGGGGGTCTCATTGTCTGGCCACATGCCCGCGGCTGATAAGAGAACACTCTGGTCCTGGTCCCGAGATAAGCTTTGTGCTGACTTTTGTCTCTGCTTTCCCCATTGCCTTCCTTTATCTTGTTTTGTCCATGGTGGCATGAGAGACTCTCACATCCCCAGGCTTCAGACAGGTGTCCAGTAAGTGGCAGATGCCTTTTCATCAGAGGCTATTTCCATAATTGTTAATCTTCCAAAATGTTTGCTGCTAAACAAATCACAGATTTATAGATAGGCTTGTGTGGAGCAAGACAAGGAAATGGAATTCTAATGAGATCTTTACAATCACATTTTAAATAACAGCCTCAGGAGTGTTTGTGTGTCAACCCCTTTAGAGAGTTTTAGAGGAATCCAGAAGTTAATTAGATAAGCCTGGCTAATAGACTGATCAGTCTATTGACTATACCTTCATGTATCTTGTTGACAAGACAGTGATGTTGACTTACTTAGCTTTATTTTGAATTGCAACTACAAAGGAGCTCTGTTGTTTATGATCGAATATTCAGACAGAAAAGAATTGACAATTAGGTCTGTTCATACCATCTTTAGACAGTCATCACCTTTTGAGTCCAGGGCAAAGCACTCAGTAGAGTGTCCTATTTTCTCATTTTTGCCTTGTCTTTTCTGATCATCAGCCATTCGTCACTGATATTACCATGGATGTTAGCATGCCTGGCGGATGTCATGGTACATGACTGATTCCCAGGACAACTTCAAGGGAAAAGGATTTTTTTTTTAACAGCACAAGTGTAAACAAGAAGTCGCCTGTCTTTGAATAGCTTTGGATTGCACCGGCATTTGAGTTTGCAAATATATTGAAAGAATGCTAGAAAATAAACTAGTGTCCACATTGCAAATCACGATTATTATATTTTTATAGGGTATGTTTAAAGGAAGATTTTTAGAGTGTGTTTTAAGAAATATCAAAACCCAAAACAGTTTCTCTTGTTAAAGGAAATGCTCCTTTGGGATGTGTGTGTGTGTGTGTGAGAGAGAGAGAGAGAGAGAGAGAGAGAGAGAGATGGGTTTCTGAGTATGGATTTCCTATTACTGAAGGATCTTTCAAGGTTCTTTAGCTAGAGAAATCATGTGTTTTGGAAGCATTTATTTTCATTGGATTCATCCTGATTCTGGTGTTCTGTCTAATTCAGGGCATCCCAGATATTTCAATCAGCTTTCTACAGGACTGGATATGGTTGGATTAGCAGCAGACTGGCTGACATCAACAGCAAACACTAACATGTAAGTAGCTAAATGTGTTTCTGTGTAATCCAGGATAATTATTAATGAGATTCCATAATCTTTATTCTACCTCTCATGTGAAAAATCTCTTCTTATTAAGTAGCCCCTAAAATAGTGAGACGAACTTCAGAGGAGTATGGATGTTTACTTTAGCTTAAAAGATAGTCCTGATATATCTTTCATGCAATCAAAGTTATACACCATGTTCTAAACACCAAAGGGACATTTTGGGGCATGTTGGATTTATAATTATTTATAATATGAGAGCAATGGGACCAGATGTTTTCTTTTAGATAGTGTTACAATGTTACTCTGCAATATATTTATTCACTGTGATAAATGACCCTTGCTCATTAAGCCAATGATTGAAGCTCTTGACTTTAGGAATATAGAAAACCGAGCAAAACATTTTCCTCTCCGCTCAGTGCTATAATGGTAAATTGTTCTGTAGATTGAAATTGTTCTGTAGATATTGTAATGATGAATTATTCCTTTGAGTTACAGACATAAAATGTGGCCATTACTATGTTTCAGGTTCACCTATGAAATTGCTCCAGTATTTGTGCTTTTGGAATACGTCACGCTAAAGAAAATGAGAGAAATCATTGGCTGGCCTGGGGGCTCTGGCGATGGGATATTTTCTCCTGGTATATGATATTTTAACCTTTCTTTGTGTTTTTTCTTCTGATATGTCATGCCTTATTATGAACCTAGAAATGATTATATATCTAGTCTGTGTTTCTGCATTAGGTTAAATAGGCTATATACTGATCAAAAGAATGAATGTGATTAAGTGCATGTGACCATTGACCACACCTCCAAGCCAACTACACCATGCTTGAATATTAATTATTTGTGTTTGAAAAGAGCATCATCAGCAATGATATTAACCCAGTACTTCTACTGTGATCCTACACATAGGATGTATGGATCGTGTGGAACAGAGGAGGAAAGATTCCTAATAAGGGAATTAAAGAATAAGGGGATTTCACTCTCCCAAGCATCAGTGAAAGGAGGAGTTTCTTAGAGCTAAAAGAGAGGGTGACGACTTCTTCAAGAGGTTTCTCATTCTTTTGCTTCTTTATGATGTCATTCAATCTTTCCAGTCTTTCCCATCCTGCCTTTTATCACCAGCCATTGCATTCTAAGCTCCGTTATTTACACCTCTTCCAGCCAAGAAAATCAACCTGAAACAAAAAGTCCTGCTTTTGGTTCCTGGGTCTGTGTGCGTGACCTTGGTTTGATGCTGAGATGAAATAAAAGTTAGGAAGGCAGTGGGAAGAGAGAGAGTCACTGACCCGTGGAAAGGAAAGCTGGCGTGCAGACTGTCACCTCTTCAGCGGCAAGAGAGGGGTCTTCAGAATGGGTGTTACTGCCCCAGGGCTCAGTCCACGGAGACTGACCCCGCTGGGGAGGCCAGAGCCACACCTGCCGTTGTGTCAGGCAGAGCAAAGGCCAAGTCATGCTCCCTCTTCAGCAAATCTACAAAGACAAGGGGATGATGAGGGAGAGAGAAAGTGAAAAGAAGGCAGAAGGAAGAAATGATGAGTAACAGTGGCCTCAGGGCCAAGTCTTAAATTAAGCAGCTTTATCTACAAGCTCAGATCGGCTATTTTATTTTCTGTTTTTAAAGCTAGAGCATATGTTTTCAGGTGCTGAAGGAAAATGTGTTAGTTAAATGAAAGGGAAAATTTGCCTTTTTTAATTTAAAGTCATTGAACACCTGCCGTGATGAATTTTAAGCTAGCTTTATTTTGTAGGGAACTGAGTATTTAGTGTTCCTTTGGAAAACCGTCCCCAATTGAGGGAAGTTTGTCATTAACTGGAACTGATGCTCTTAAGGTGTTTTTTCATGAGGAACTGGGTAGGGTACAGAGATCAACATTGTTTCTACCTTTATTCTTCCTTCTCTTGTAAGATCGGTTGTGTGATTGAGCTGTCCTGAGGGAACCAGGAGCACCTTGGGCTCTCTTTTAATGGTTCCCAAGAGTGGGAAGAGAACAGCTGCTCCTGCGGCCCCGGAAAAGGTGACTAAGTGGGGTTGGGCCAGACCTAACTTACCTGGCTGGTCTTGGGACCCACCTGCCCCAGAAAATACACAGCCAGAGAAAGACTCCTCTTTGGCAGTTCTGCTAAGCCAGGTATGGACTAAGGGCTGCCACCCTCATCAGTGGTGGGGAATGATCAGGTAGAAGAGACTAGAACTTGATCCTGAGGCTCCTTCCTTAGATCCTGAAGACCCACATGCTCTGACCCCAAGATGGAAGCCATAGATGCCAGGCTACAGTGTAATGTAGACCTTGCAAAATTGGAGGGGACAAAAGAAAAGGTCATTAGCAACCTGTTTCTGCCCTGCTTTCTACAAGGAGTTACAGAGGAGAGATGGATCATAGCATCCTCACTTGTTAATGGATGCCTTTCTGGGTAGCATCCAGCCTTATTCCTGGAGAAAGGGTCTTATGATTTAAGGGGTGCACATAAGGGAAATCACAC
Organism: Mesoplodon mirus; assembly: GCF_964341445.2. Taxonomy (NCBI): domain Eukaryota; kingdom Metazoa; phylum Chordata; class Mammalia; order Artiodactyla; family Ziphiidae; genus Mesoplodon; species Mesoplodon mirus. The sequence goes on along the minus strand of NC_138979.1, from coordinate 10,310,141 downwards.
ATCTCTGTGCCTGAGACCTGAGAGTCCCATTGCCTGGGACTAGACATGAAGAGTTAGGTCTGTGCTTGAATCTATAGCACAGCCCAGTTTCCTTACACCTCCATCGGTAACAGCCAGAGGCGACATGCTTCATGGAAAGTCCTTTGAGACTTGTAGAAGAAATCTGTTTACAGGATGTGACCCTCAGCCGGGAGCCAGAGGGAACTGGAGAACATCACCGCTCAGGGAAATCTTGACTTATTCACAAACCTTTTCGTATCTAACAGGATTTTCAGAATGTTTTGGGTCTTGTTTTTGGACCCTTTCTCTGGGAGATTCCTGGGAAAGACGAGCACGTAGGGCTCATGCATCTGTCCTCCTGCCTGTGTGACACAGCGCAGTCTGCTCTGTCCAGAGACCCAGGAGCCTCTTCATCCCTCTCCGGACGGCTGAACCTTTATTTTTATTTATTTATTTATTTATTTTTTGCGGTACGCGGGCCTCTCACTGTTGTGGCCTCTCCCACTGCGGAGCACAGGCTCCGGACGCGCAGGCTCAGCGGCCATGGCTCACGGGTCCAGCCGCTCCGCGGCATGTGGAATCTTCCCAGACTGGGACATAAACCCCTGGTCCCTGCATTGGCAGGTGGACTCTCAACCACTGCGCCACCAGGGAAGCCCTGGCTGAACCTTTAGATGGAGAATGACTGAGCCGTGAGATGCAGAGTGGGACTCCCTGGACAGTTGTCCTGAGAAGTGCACTCTCTCCGTGTCCATCTTCCCCTTTGGCTTCCTCTCTCCTTTCTCCCCAGCCTCTCTAAAAAGAACTAGGGTAGCGGTTCTCAACTGGGAGCTATTTTGTCCCCAGGGGATATTTGGCAGTGTCTCTGGAGAAATTTTTGATTGTCACAACTCATTGGGGGTGGGGGGCATGTAGTCCTACTGGCCTCTGGTGGGTAGAGGCCAGGGATGCCCAGAGAAGCCCCACCATAAGGAATTATCCAGCCTGAAATACCCCTGAGTGCCAGGATGGAGAAACCATGAGCTAGAATGAAACTTCCTTTAAAAGCTGGTCCTTTGCCCACCAGCATCCTGCACAGTCAGCCTTTTAGACAAGGTGCCTGCTCAGAGCAGGCTTGACCTGGATTCTATTTGTTCTATGTCTCTGGGGTCCAGAAGAGGTAGGGATTGCCCTCATTCTGACTGATGACAAAGCCAGGCTCTGGGTGACTACTGCTCTTTGCCAGGTTGCTTGCTTGCATCAGAGCCCAGGGCAGAGACAAGGCAGAGTCATGGCCCTGCTTGGCCATCCAGCTTGGTACAGAGAACCCTCCTCCACAGCCACCAGAAGGGAAAGGAACTCAGAGAACTCACGGGATGGTAGAGCCCGGGCGCCTCCCCCTGTGGGCTGGGGGTGCTCGCTGTGTCTTCACTCTGCCTCGTGGTCTCACGGCTCCCACGCCAGCATATTCAGGTGCATTCGCAACAATCTGTCTTTCGCCTGGTTCGCAAAAATCCTAAACTTTCCAACAATCCTGGGGAGAAGCTCACTTTTCTTTGCTTGTCAAATGAGACTCTACCTATAAGATACAGATCTTATGGTATGAAATCCTTGACAACCTTAGGATGACACATGAATAGTAATTCAGTATGGACTTAAAATTCCCTTTGTTGTGTATTTTCCTATAATTATGAAATTTTAAGCATTAAAATTATATTTCAATGCTGTCATTGAGAGGGAAGAACCATGTTGGGGGAATTAACAGATGAATATGATGAGAGGGGCTTGGATGTTTATCCTCATCCTATAAGGACTGTTAACAGTCCACCTCATTAATAGCAACTGATCTTTCTCAGTCCAAGTGCGAGGCATTGCATGAGCTGAAATGAAAAGAAATGTCCTCTCCATGAGGATATAAGTTTATCACAGGCCTAGTGCAGAATGACCACACTGTCAAGCCGAGAAGGAAGGCAACACTTTTTAAGTTCTTAAAAGCCTCTTCAAAGGGCTCCTAGCAAGAGCAGAGTCAACTGCAGTTCCCCAGTGACAGAGGTGGGTGTGGAGGGCTGGCATCCATCCTAGAGTTGGACTAAATGCTCCTTCTCTGGACCCTCTTAGCTAGTGCCTTTGAGTCTGTGGATTCAACTCAAAGGACAGCCAGTAAGAAGGTATTCTCCTGTGTCCAAGGAGGACTCTAGGTCAATGGAAATAAGGAACGTTGCTTGCATGTGAAATGATGATGTTGACCATGACTAGAAGAGGTAACTGGTGTTGCTCTGCCCTTTAGGTGGCGCTATATCCAACATGTACGCTATGCTGATTGCGCGCTTTAAGATGTTCCCTGAAGTCAAGGAGAAAGGGATGGCTGCGGTCCCCAGGCTCATTGCCTTCACATCTGAGCACGTAGGTGTCAGCGTTCTTTCCAAGTTTAAGGTTATATTCCTTAAAGCCCCGGTTAAAGGGATGGTATCTGGAAATACTTTACCCCATGGTTTCTCTTTCCAGAAGATACTTCTTGGGAGAGAATGAGGGGAGAGATCAGCTGGGTGGTAAAATGGGGTGAGCTCCTTTGTCTTTGAAATTCAAGAAAATGCTCAAAGAGAAAGCAGAATGCCTTTACCCCTCATTCCTTTACTTACTTCTCTGTAATAATGTCACGTGTTGGGGGATGGGAGGAGAGAGGGTAGAGTAACCGTGAGCTCAGTGCATCATCAGTGCCGTGCCTATATAACTCAGAACTCCCAAGCATCCTGTTGATACAGTCTTTCTGTTATAAAGTTCCGATCAGATATTCTACCCTCCTGGTTCCTTGAGACACTTTTTTTTTTTGCGGTACGCGGGCCTCTCACTGTTGTGGCCTCTCCTGTTGCGGAGCACAGGCTCCGGACGCTCAGGCTCAGCGGCCATGGCTCACGGGCCCAGCCGCTCCGCGGCATGTAGGATCTTCCCGGACCGGGGCACGAACCGGCGCCCCCTGCATCGGCAGACGGACTTTCAACCACTGCGCCACCAGGGAAGCCCCCTTGAGACACTTTTGCGGCTGACTTAACCAGAGGTTTTATCACTGTAGAGAAATGGTGTAGTGACTGTCCTATCTCATCTCGGGGCCGGATCTGTCTCAGCCAAGCACAGGCTCCTGTCTACTGCCAGGCTGCTGTCCAGGCAGGACGCTGAGAGTTTGGTGCTCCAGGGAATGGTGCTTCACATTCCTCCCGTGGCCTTTAAAGAGTTAATGCCCTCGTTCCTACTACGACTTAGGCACTGGAAAGATGGCCCATCCTGTGCACATAAATGAAGCCAAAGAGCTTTAGCCTGCCAAGCCACCATCTTTCTCGCATGTGCCAGGGCAATGCAGCACGCAAGTTCAAAGCCACAGAGCAGCTGTTTGAGCAAGGTCTTGGTTCCAAACTGTCCTGCCACACGTGACCTGCAGGGAACCAGAGTCTGTTCTTGACAGGTGTTCGTAAGCATCACCTGCTGCGTAATTCCTAAGATTGTTCCTTCACGACATCTGCTTCAAGGTAGCGTAGAGTCTAGGAAACAATTGCCTCAGAGATTGAAAAGCCCTCTGAGGGCCGGGGAGCTAGGAGATGGGGAAGGACTCAGATCTACTACAGAACTTTTCTTTCTCTATTTTAAGTGGTGTGTGTGTGTGTGTGTGTGTGTGTGTGTGTGTGTGTGTGTGAGTTCATAACAAGGAAACAAAAGGCAAGTACCGATTGGAAGCCAGTGAATACAATTCACAACCACTCCACTAGCCATGGAATTAAAGGAAACGAATGATTTATCTTTAGCATCTTTAGCATCTTGCTTTCAGTCATGTTATAGCATTTTAATTTAATGCCCTTCCCCGATTTATAGGCATCAAATTTAGCAGCCTCTGATGTTTTACTTTCCTATTGCCGCTGGAACAAATTACTACAAACTTCACGGCTTAAAACAACATGAATTCATTATTCTGCCGTTCTGGAGGTCAGAAATCTGCAGTGGGTCAGGCAGGGCTGCGTTCCTTCTGGATATTGTAGGAGAGAATCCATTTCCTTGCCTTTCCAGTTTCTAGAGGCTGCTTGCCTGCCTTGGGTCAGGGCCACTTCTTCCATCTTCAAAACCAGCAGCAGCAGGTCTTCCAATCCCCTCACCCCCGTCTCTGACCTCTGCTTCCATCTCCTTCGCTGGCCCTGATTCTCCTGTCTCCCTCTTTCTCTTGTGATTATACCCTGGTAACACAGGATAATCTTTCATCTCAAGGTCCTTCATCACATCTTCAAAGTCCCCTTTGCCATGTAAGGTAACATAGTCACAGGTTTAAGGGATTAGGATGTGGACATCTTTGGGGGGGGCCACATCATTCATCCTACCAAGCCTAGGTCCCCACCATGAGATAACTCTCATTTCTCAGCTACTTCACGGGTGGAAAAACATAAGGTAATTTGTGTTCCAATTACGATTTCCCTAAAGTGGATTTGGATCCCTAAATAGTTACATGTTACTGTATTCTCAGACTAAAAAGCCCAGGTGATCTTATATTGGCATCTTCTTCCTTTGGTTTTTGTGCTGTTTCCAAATCCTGAAATGAGGTTGACCTATCAGCAAGTTCCTTGTGCTCTCTGATTTCTGCACGAGTTTCTTGGGCTCAAGTTGGATGTAAGTTCACTCAACATTGCTCAGAAAGTCCAGGTCATGTGATCTGAGGATAATTTTGCTATGCCTTTGTTTCTTGATATTGTCAACTTTGATCTCTTTCTCCATTTTCCAAGAAAAGAAAGGTGATTCAGAAAGAAATGACTAAGGCAACCATTCAATTCTCCCTCCTCCTTCTGGTATTTCTATCTGTGCCCATAATTACGGAAGAACATTTGAAAATTATGAACCTAAAGTACCAGTCGTTTCTAACTCAAAGATTATTTTGACAGATGAACTATACTTCCAATGTACAAGACCTTATATCTGATTGCTATGGACCATTTCCAGCTTCTGATAGACACAAGTTCATCTGATTCAACAACAGCCTTGTGGGCCTGGCAGAACAGAGATTGTTCTCAGCATTTTTTTTTAAATGAAGAGGCTGCAGTTAGTTAGGTAGGTAGAGCCAGAATTAATCAGATTTCCTGACTCCCAGACCAGTGAGGGCCTTGCCCCAGCTACCAGTGCAGAAACCAGATTAAAAGATACAGCGACAGAGTTTTATAAACCACAGAGGATCAATTGCTTTAACATTTTATACCTTCCAGAGTCAGATTTCCACCAAGAGCTTTTTTCTTTACGTGAAGGTGATGCTAAACTGTTCCTTCTCCATGTCACACACACACACACACAAATCCTCCTTGATACCCATAGGTTGGGCTGGTAAGGGCTTTTAGAGCTTGATTTAAAGAGCTCCCATGTCTCCTGGAGCACTTGATCCAAACCATTCTGGACAGATGAGCCCTTAAAAGTGAGTCCTGCCTTGAAGCTCCAAGTTAAGAGGTAGCACAACGCCCGTGTCTAGTTGCTGCTGGGCTCCAGACCTCAGGGCCATTCCACCCTGTTCATCCTTTAGTACCACTCCTTCTACCTTCAGGCCAGGCCAGATCTTTCCTTAGTCTTTTCGGATTTCACGGTCACTGTCCCCACCAGCCCCAGAAATAGATCTTCCCAGGCTAAAGAAAGAAAATTGCCAAGTCAGTTCTCAAATGTCTTTTCTCCAGGCCTGTTTCCATCTCTGCGTGGAGGTTTCCTTCCGGAATCCCTTGACCTGCAGGGAGAAGGGTGATGGGGGGCTGCTGTGTGGATCCTGTGGGGAAAGGGGAGGCCAATGGCCAAGGCAGGAGCTGCTTCAGTTACGGTCTCTCTTTATGCTCTTGGAGAGTTTCCAAGGCCCAAGACTTTTGGAGAATCAAATAAGAGCCTTAAAAAACACTTCCCTCAGTGCCTGGGACATAGGGAGCTCTACATAAATATTAGGTAACTTGAAAACAACACCTTGTTTTATGGATGAAGAAGCCAAGCCCCAGAGGTGGAAGATGTCTTGCCCAAGGTTTCATGTCCAGTCAATGGCAGCATCAGCTCTAGAGCCTCAGTTTTCCAACAATCCCAACACTGCCCTTTCAGCTCCTAGGCTGGCTGACCTGATCGCCACTCTAGCTGGCTGTTCTACATTCACTTGAAGCATCTTTTCTCAAATCCTGTTTTCTTCATGTTGGTTATTCTAATGCTAATACAGTTTCCTGATCTATTGAACCAGGTCCAGTTACTGTCCTTTCTCCTATTCTGAGCACAGAGTTTATAACTGGGTGTGGTTAGCGCCATAGAGATGAAAATGGGGTTGAGAAACTGTCATCCTCCAGCATCCAGCCAGAAACTTCACATGTTCAGAAAGCAAAGGGTCATCTTTTGTTTTCTAGATGACACTTCACTCTGTCTCTGCCACATCCCACAAGGCTACCCATCACTTTTCTGGCCACCAAAACAGACTAGAACTTTCCTTAGCTGATAAGCAGGGCAAGCTGGGTTTGTTTTTTTGAATCAAACCGTTTTCTTGAAATTCGCATAGGACTAAAGCAAACAAATAGTATTGTGATGAAGAACAGAAGAACATAAATCACTGAGTTGAAACAAGAGATAGCGTTTATGAGTTAGCAGCTCCAAGATGATTTTCCTCCAAAATGTAGAATCACAAAATTGGAAGGGATCTTAAAGATTATCTGGTTCAATACTCATCCTTTGCTGGGATCTCATCAAACTCAGCGATAGAAGAGCTTGGCAAAAATTAATCTGATGACTTTTAGGTCCTGTCTTGAAAGGAAGTATAGAGGAAAGCTAAGATCCCAGCTCAGTAATTCGCATCTCTCTCTCTCTCTAAATCTTCTGAAAGCCCCAACCGTGAGCTTAATTCCAAATTCCTCTCATTTCTTCATGTGACACAAGCTCTTCCAGAAATAACTTCAGTGAAACAGCATAATCGCATCTAGGAAAAATGTTCCTTATAATCACAACAGACACTGGGGTCTTTCAGGCAAATCGCCATAGCTAACTCATTCCACTCTTAACACACCAGGCTCAGCTCGGGTCCACGGCTCCTGGAAGCTGTCACCAGTGTTCTGCCGAGGACCCTCGTGACCTCAGCCCACTTCCATGGGGAGGTGATTCTCATAATTTGCTTTAGAAAGATGTTTTCATATAACGACACTTTTTGAGAGGGTTTCAATTCCAAAAAATAGATGTCCTTTCTGTTAAAAACTAAAGCAAAAAAACAAATGGTGACCCAGGCAGCTCGGAAAAAGCTCCCATGTCATGCTTCTCATTAGACAGAAACACTGACCGAACTTTCAGTAAGTGACCTAGTGAACCAGATTCACTTCACCCCTGGCACCTGGTCCTCCGCCTCTGTGTTCCTCCCTCCTTTTCCTTGTAGGGTCCTCATCACCCCTGTGTCATCTTCTCCTCTACCCAATCCCATCAAAACCTACTCTTAGGAAAGAACCTGAGAGCCATGTATATGATTGTGAAATCTAAGTGTTGCCTCTCCTGGGGGTATTTTCACTGCAATAGGAGACAAAGGAATGAGGAGACATTCTCAAGGAGCAGGCATTGTACTGTCAGAGAAGAGACAGATAAGAAGAGGACGGTCACCCCTCCCAGTGCCCCTGAGGTCACATTCCTCACCTGTGGGTGACTCTCCCTTGCTCCAAGTGCCAGGTCGGGAGTCACTGGATAGACCTATTTTTCTTCAGGTTAGTGGATGAAGCCCATAAGCTTTGGAATGGACTAGAAATGATGATAGGCCCTGCTCTGCCAGTTTCCAGGACATGACTTTGGATTACCTACTTCATTTCTTCCTCATCTGTAAAACAGGGATTATAATAGCCAGCTCATGTAGTTGTTGGGAGGATGAAGTGAGGTAATACAGTACCTGGCCTTTAGTAAACACTCCGCAAATGGCACTAACACTGCCCTTGTAACCAGCCACCCACTGGTGTCCTGATGGGTAGAGAGCTGAACGTCTCCAGGAGGCAAGATGAAGGCATATTTGGGGCCAGTTATTTTCTTAAGATGGATAATGGCCCCTCTCCCAAAATACGAAGCAATGCCCAAGGATTCACAGCTTTGGGAGAGTTTGGATTCTCTATTGTTACTTGTATGATTTTGAGACTTTTTTACATGCTCCAATATGGCATATGTTTATTTTAAGACAAAGTGAATTAACGTGTAATTTAAATTTATTTAATTAATTAACACAGTTCTGCTCAAGGTACCCAGAGAGACCTGAGGATGGCATCACATTAGGCGTGAGGCTGGCAAATTGGAAGGGCCACAACTTTGTGAGCATCTGTTGATGCTGGGCGACCTGTAGGTCCTTCCCATTGCAGTAGCTACCCTTCTCACACCAACAAGAGAGGGATTCATCCTTGCAGCTGAGCAAACAGTGGTTCAGAATGAGAGAACAACTTGACTAACTAAAGCCATTTTACCTCAAATGACCTCTTGCTTTTTTTTTAAATTTTTTAAATTGAAGTATAGTTGATTTACAATGTTGTGTTAATTTCTGCTCTACAGCAAAGCAATTCCATTATATATATAATCTTCATATTCCTTTCCATGATGGTTTATCACAGGATATTGAGTATAGTTCCCTGTGCTATACAGTAGGACCTTGTTGTTTATCCATTCTCTATATACTAGTTTGCATCTGCTAATTCCTGAGTCCCAATCCATCCCTCCCCACCTCCCCCTCCTTGGTAACCACAGATCTGTTCTCTGTCTGTGAGTCTGTTTCTGTGTCACAGATAAGTTCATTTGTGTCGTATTTTAGATTCCACATATAAGTGATACCATACGGTATCTGTCTTTCTCTGTCTGACTTACTTCACTTAGTGTGATAATTTCTAGGTCCATCCATGTTGCTGCAGGTGGCGTTATTTCATTTTTTTTAATGGCTAATGTTCCATTGTTTTTACGTACCACATCTTCTTTATTCATTCATCTGTTGGTGGACATTTAGGTTGTTTCCATGCCAAATGACCTCTTTCCACTACACATTTTCATTTCACTCTTCTCAGGATCCTAAAATCATGGAAATAATTGCTTTCCTGTGACTGCATACATGCTTAGTGCTGGTGTTCATGTTTGTCACCACACATGCCCGTTGGGTCTACTTAATCCTGGTACACACCATTCCTTTCTTTTAAAATACACTTAGGGCACAAACTCACACTGAGGTAACTTTAAACTATAGCTTTGAGGGCAAATAATAAGGTAGCAGCTTCACAGAAATGCCTTGTGTGCAGATCCATATCACCTCTGACTCACATGGAGTCTCTAAGAATGTGGCGGGCAATCCGCTGCCCTCCAAATCATGATCATTAGAAATGAATGAGGCGGTCTCCCAGAGTACAAGCTTCTTTGGACATCAGATGCTTTCAAAAGCAGGGTGCCCTTTTAGACCATTTGATGAGCAGAAGCAAGAACAAGAGCTACCAGTTTCTCTGAGACAGTGTAGGAGGCAAACTAGGGGGTGTCGGGAAGGGGTGTGGAGAAATAGGACGACAGGGAAAGACTATTGGTCCCATCATCGATGATGGGGGAGGGGGCTCCAGGGTATGGGGAGGGGTCAAAGGAGCAGATTCCGGCTCTTTCATGGGTTGGACTTCAAGATTTCCTTGCTGGGCATCCATGACGTGTAACGATGCGTAATCCATCCACCTGTGTTCTGTGTTCCTACACACACGTGCCATTCACTCCACCCACAAAGGGAAAGGCTGTTGGTTCAAAAGGATCCAATCCAGGGATGATCGATAGACCTTAGAGCTAAGAGGTAAAGGTTTGATAGACTGTCAGAGAGTTAGGAGCTGAGTATTCCAGCCTAGTGTGTCCTTTCTCTTTGTTTGAAGTCTTTGGGTTGCTTCTTTCTTTCCCCCAAGCAGCTCGTCTGGTTAGAAGGGCCTACAACTGCTTCCTGCTTGGGAAGGACCCATGGGAGGCTGTCTGGGGTGGGTGCCAAGAAGACCTCTGGACATGCTTTTATTTTAGTTTAGTTTTATTGTTGTTGTTTCAACTATTACCCTTTATTATAATTATTACTAGCATAAGTGAATATGCAAATATCCATAGAACAATTTCTTTTTTAAAAATTTTTATTGGAGTAGAGTTGATTTACAGTCTTGTGTTAGTTTCAGGTGTACAGCAAAGTGAATCAGCTATACATATACATATAGCCACTTGGATGTGCTTTTAGAATAGGCCATAGATAAGAGGCACCGGGGTGCATTTAGCCCACCGTCATCTGGCCCCAATCACCAAAGCCACACGTCAACAGTGTGGCCAGAGATTTATGGCAGCAAAGAGTGGATATTTCCCTGAACTTGTTCTCTGTGCACATGGTCAAATTCAATAGATGCTTGTTAACTATTTCAACAAAGTCTTTGCCCTCACGCAGCCTATCCTAGTAGGGGAAAGACAGTTAGACTAATAAATATTTACTCTCATGTCAGGTGGTGACAAGACAGTGACATGGTAATGGGCTATTTTGCAACATGGTCGTGAAAGGTGTCTGTGGAGGTGATCTATAGCAGAGACCTGCATCAAATGAGGCAGGGAACCACGTGCATAGATGAGAGAAGGGTTTTCTAAGAAACGCAACAGCAAGTAAAAAGGTCCAGAGGCAAGAACAAATTGAGCAGCTCCCAAAAGACCAGGAAGGCCACTACCACCAGGTAGAGAGCAAGAGGGGGGGGGGAGAGGGAGATGAGGTAGGGGCGATAGCTGGCTACTGAGGGCCGTCTTGATCATCTTTGTGTCCCCGGAGCCTCAGACGCTTTCCCTGAAACCCTGCGGCCCACAAGGCAGCTGAAGCCGAACCTCGGTTAAATATCTGGATGTGACCAACAATGGCTTGAAAGAATTAAGGCGGCTTTCTAAACTGCTTATCTCAATTGTAATAGAGGAGGAGAAACCGGCATGGCAAGAGACCGAAATGCTTTGTTTCAGAGCTTTCTACCATTCTCCCACCATACCTAAAGACAGGAGACATTTATTGTCCCCATTAAAGAAGAAAGGTCCCTATAGGCATATTCTCCAGTCATGGGGATGGGTGGGATGGGCTCTCATTCTCACACCTTCTTACTCTGGATAATCTCATCCCACTCAAGCCCCAGAGCTTGCTTCTTTTAAAATTACAATTATTCTATATCTGTAAAATCCCATATTTAATTGCACCCAGTTAAAATATCAGCTGAATTATATAGCCCATATCTAGATTACTGATGATATTTTTTAAAAGATGGAGAAATTAATCTCCAACCTTGAGTTTTTCATTTAGTGTAAAATAAAAATCATATGGGTTTTAATGTCTATTACCCTTGAATAGAAATATGATTTAGTCCTAAGTAACCACTAGATTCTATCAGGGGTCTATGTTATTTTTCCAGAATCAGGGTGGGGGGAGGGGGCTCTTCGTTAACTCATCCCCCAGCCATTCCATTGATGAACAACTGGTCATTACAAGAGCCCTGATGATTTGGGGATGCAACAGAATCCTTGTAGCTTCCAATTTGTGTTCATGGTTTTACCTTCTGAAGTCCCCCGGAGCATCTACCCCCATCCTGGCACAGCCCTTCAGATGTGAACCCGCCATGCCACGTGTCCCTAACTCCCTCTGCTTGTGACCAAGCATCCTCTGAGCTCTCTCTAGATACCTGGTTCCCAGGGTCCTCAGCCTCCAGGACGCTGCCCTCTCTGCTCTGATTTATCAACAGATGGTTCCATTAAACATGGTGCCAAGGAGTAAGAATGATTCTCCTCACATGTTCTCACCAGCACAGGGAGCCCTGCCATTTAAGCTGTCTTCACGGTCTCTTCGTCACTCACAAGTGTCTTTTTTTTTCCACTCAAGTGCCTTCTCTCTTAGGTCCCTGGCTATTGATGGATAACATTTAGCTATTTCCCTGCTCCCTCTCCTGAAAATGTAAACAAACTCACTGTTTGGTACCTAATTTTCTTTTTCATTCCTTTGTTCCCCATCTTGAAGCTTCGAGTCCCGGCAAGTGTTTTTCCTTTAAACGTGCAGCATTTGGTATGGTGATCCATTATCCTAGGTAATTGCTCCTCATTTGAGAATCCCCATTCTTCCTCATTAAAGACCAGACAAGACTACTTCCTCGCATTGACCGGGTGCACCAGATCTCTTACTTACCCCCGGGGGGCCATTTAACTCTTTAGTGCTGTCAAAAGTTCAGGAAGGAAAAAAACAGAAACAAAACCAATGAATCACCGAAGTCATAATTAGTAAAAGTTTATGGTACACATGTTACCAAATCCAAGCTCAGTCTGCTTGCTGCAGGACAGGCCAATAATTGGGAGACGAGGTGTTGAGGCAAGGAATAGTGACTTCATTCAGAAAGCCAGGTGTCTGAGAAGATGGTGGATTAGCATCCCAGAATACCAACTTATTGGGGTCTGGATGCCAGTTTCTTTTATAGAACAGAGAGGGGGAGGAGGTGAGGAAGTAAAGTAAAAAGGCCATAAGTCTTGCAAAATATCTCCTGGCTTGGCCAGCACTGGGGAGGGGATGTGTTAATTTCTTCTCTTCTGTAGCCTTTCACAGGTGGGCAAGGTCAGAATGTCTCCCTGTGAGCTGAACAAAGGCACTTTAGTTTAACATTCAGGCAGAGGGGGGCAGGGTTCCTGAGGCAGGCCATTAGGTATGGTTACAGCTATGGATAGCATCCTTTTATTGATTACAGTAACAAAAGCAACGAAAAGCAAAGGTTGAAGTAAAAGAAACAGGTCCAACATGGAGTCAGATTTTGCTCTTCCCTGTTTCACATGTACCAAAAGGACAGTTTGCAAACCATGAGCACTCCAACCAAAACGTGGAAGGAGACTCAGAGGTAGATTTTACAAAGCAGCTTATATAACGTGGAGGCAGTGACTGTTGATTCTTCCCAGTGATTGGTTGCAATATTAGAATTTTCTTAAATGAAAGGGAATTGGTTAGTGGTTCCCTCATATGAATCGGGGAGAACAATTTTAAGTCTCACAATTTTCAGAGGCGTTAAGCGAGAAATGACCCAGGTCAAGTGAGCCTCACTTGTCTTGCAAAATCAGCTAAATTAAGCTTTGCTTCTCTGACTAAACTGGTTTGTCTGCTCAGGGAATATTCAAGTCTCCATTTGTGTTTGATTTTAACAGTGCTTACAAACTCATTCACTGAGGGGCCTAATCTGAGTAGTGCACGCTTGCTCAGTGGGGCAGCTGGCACCTCGATTCTGTGCCCTCCTGGCACAGATTAGTGCTGTTTTCCCCTGAGCATCTTCTTTCTGGGACGGCCCAGGGATCCAGTAACTATGTAAGAGAGAACACTTTTTTTGGTGGAAGAATCATGTATCTTTCCAATTAAGCTTTCCTAGTTCCCAGGTATCTTCCTAAGGATTCTCCATGTTGTCTTCCTAAGGTTGTGAAATGAGACTAATGATCCTTTCCCATCTCTCCTCTTAGCTACACGGGGCTTTTAGAGCTCCTCTATTCAGTGCCTCATTTATTGGTTTATAGTATTGGCTGCTGTTATGAATGTGATTTCTTCTTGCTTACTAGCCACACCCCCTAGAAATGTGCATGTTAACAGTTCCTAGGCTGCATATTTAAGAATTCAGAGGAGCCATTGACATATATACACTATTGATACTATGTATAAAATAGAAACTAATGAGAACCTACTGTATAGCACAGGGAACTCTACTCAGTGCTCTGTGGTGACCTAAATGGGAAGGAAATCCAAAAAAGAGGGGATATATGTATATGTGTAGCTGATTTACTTTGCTATACAGCAGAAACTCACACAGCATTGTAAAGCAACTATACTCCAATAAAAATTAATTTAAAAAAAGAAAAAGAATTCAGAGTCAAAAGCAGGCATTCGAGGAGAGTACACTCTGGAGCCATCATTTAAAATTCCAGTCAGCAACCCTTTGGTGATGTAAATTGAGGAAGCAGCTCTCCTTTTGGACAGCTTAATGATCTGTAGTTAATAGTAAGAGGCTGCTCACAGATGCAGTACAGCTGGGCTAGGTTAGGCCCCTCTCCACTCTCCAGATTGCACAGTGATTACAGCCATTGACATTCGGATTCTTCCCTGGAATCAATAACCAAAATCACAAACAAAGATTCAGTGGTGGCCTGTCAGGGCGGCCTTTCCACAGGCGCTGTTTGCCAAGCCAGTGACTGATGCCTCCTTCCTGATCACACCCTGGGCTGGACAGTCATCTCCACAACAGACAGCCCCTCCAATGAGTCTGGGATGAAGAGTGCTGGATTTCAGGCCAGCTTCTCTTACTTGAGTGCACACAATTTCACTGAACTCGAAAGAAACTGAATGTAATCTCTGGGTAGCAAAATATGAGTCTGAGAGCCATACAATACACAGCTGCTGTTGCTGTGTTCTTATGCCTTGTATGTGAGATTGGCATAGGTTACTGTGTGTTGGGGTAAGAGGTTCTTTAATAATTTCCAGGGTCTTGTTATCTTCATGCAAAAGCCCAAGCGAATTCAACAAAAAAAAAACCCCAACCAACCCCCTTCAAAAAAGGGCAAAGAACTTGTATAGACATTTCTCCAAAGAAGATGTACAAATGGCCAATAAGCACATGAAAAGATGCACAACATCACTAATGATTAGAGAAATACAAAGCAAAATCATAATGAAGTAGCACCCCACACCCATCTGAATGACTATTATCGAAAAACAGAAAACAACAACCATTGACAAGGGTATGGAGAAATTGGAACAGTTGTGCACTGTGGGTGAGAAAGTAAAATGGTGCAGCTTTATGGAAAAAAATAGAGCAGTTCCTCAAAGACAGAATTACCATATGATCCAGCAATTCCACTTCTGGGTATATATACCCAAAAGAATTAAAAGCAAGGCTCAAGGAGATATTTGTACATCCATGTTCATAGCAGCATTATTCACAATGGCCAAAAGGTAGAAGCAACCCAGGTGTCCATTGATGCATGAATGAAAAAACAGATTGCTGTGTATACATAAAATGAATATGATTGAGCATTAAGAGGGAAGGAAATTCTGAGACATGCTACAACATGGACAAACTTGAGGACATTATGCTCATGAAATAAGCCAGTCACAGAAAAATAATTATTGTATGGTTCCACTTACATGAGGTACTAAAGTAGTCAAATTCATAGAGATAGAAAGTAGAATGGTAGTCACCAGGGGCTGGGGAGGGAGGAATGGGGAGTTGTTGTTTAGTGGACACAAAGTTTCAGTTTTGCAAGATGATCAAGAGTTAAGGAGATAGACGGTAGTGATGGTCGCACAACAACGTGAATGTACTCAATGCCGCTGAGCTGTACACTTAAAATGGTTAAGACGGTAAATTCTGTGTTGTGTGAATTTCACCACAATTGAAAAAAAACGTTAAGTGAAGGATGCCATCTTCTCTCAGCAATCCAGGCTTTGGAGGAACAGACTGAGAAGAAAAGAACAGCCAAGGGAATGGATCTTGACTTTGTATGCAACTAATTAATGATACAAAGGTACTTTCTTTTACAGAGCCATTTTTCTCTCAAGAAAGGAGCTGCAGCCTTGGGCATTGGAACAGACAGTGTGATTCTGATTAAATGTGACGAAAGGTGAGCATGAATCTGCAACCCTTGTTGGTTAGCAGTTTTCAAATTCTACACATACATCTTAAAAGGACTAAAGTACGAAAACAGGCAATGACTGTAGAACAGCAAACCTGCCTCCATCCCAGCTGCTGGCCTTTGCTGTTTCCTTTTCACTCTTGCTTGGAGTCCTGGGACATTGTTCTTCCATGCCACTAATGCATTCACAGCCTTTGACTGAATCAGAACCTTTGTTAAATCAATCAAAATATTCTGCACCAAGAAGGCACAGAAGGACATTTGTCACCTGGGCACTTAAGCAACAACCAGCAGGTTGAGAACTGATTTATGGAGGTGTCATCATTCCAGGCACCATAGATTGTGTGAACTTGATGGCGTGATTACAGGAGGGGGGCAGTTGAGGGAGCAAGAGGTAAATAATGCCCCCAGCACCTCATCAACTCAGTGCCTGAGCCAAAGAGCTCTCTTAGGAAAAATCCGTCTTCATTGGCACCCAAACTTTGTAGGTACTCTGGAAAAAGGTGGAGGGGAGGTTAAAATATTAATATAAGAAAATACATTTAGTCTTTAAAGGATGGAGTAAGAAATTCCACTAAATTAAAAGGATGTCACCCATTTCACCACTTATTTATTCATATATATTTATTAGGCAGACATTTATGACTGCTCACCATGTCACTAGGCTCTAGAATAGCATAAGGTGTAATCCCAGTTCCCTGACTGTGTATGGCCTAAGTGGGGAGATGTAGTAACGTCAGAAGGATGGCGGGCTCCCCTGAGGTGGAGCAGGGGAGATGAAGTGCTGGAACTGACAGGAATTACTGACCGACCGGTGAGTGTGCAGGTTGAGAGGTAAGTTGAGGGGGAACGCCAGGCTTCGGGCTCACCAGCTAAGCCCTCGCGGTGCTATTCTCTGAGGCAGGGAGCCCCCTCCAAGTGAAAAGTTTAGATTTGGAGCTGCCGAGTGTGAAGAGCTTATGAGATGAGACGTCCAAGTGAGGGTGTCAGGTAGGCAACTGGGAATAGCAGTTGTACAGTGGGAGCCATGCAGAGTGGCCTGGGAAAGAGCTCAGGAGCATCCCCATTTTGGGGGCAGGCAGAGTCAGAGGGGCCTGCAGTGGAGACTGAGAAGCAACAGCCAGAGTTGTTGGAGAAGAATCAGGACCCGGGGCCATGAGGGCCATGAGCGTGTTTCTAGAAGGAGTAGTTAACAGCAGCAAATGCCACCAGTAGATGAAACGAGGGTCACCAACTGCCCCTCAGCTTTCCTGATGAGAAGGTGGCTGGCGAGTCTGGCTGGAACAGCTTCAGTAGAGGCGTGAGGGTGGAAGGGTGAGGGGAGGGGAAACGGAGATGGAAGGCAGACGTTTCTAGAGGTGGAGCCGCGAAGGGAAGGTGGTAGGGCAGAAGCTGGACGGAGAAGATGTCGAGTCCAGGATGGTTTTGGTTTTGTTGTTTTAAGGATGGGAACTCAAGGTGTATTTAACTGTGCAGTGAAGGGTCTGCTCGAGATGAGATGTGCATTATATGAAAACAAAAGGGATAAAATAGCCGAGCTTTCATTTCCTTTGTGAGCTCCTTATTCTTTTGGCTACAATTATGTAGGATCTTCCTCTCAAGAGCTCACAAGAAGTCTGAAATCATCTTACATTATTAAATGGGAAGGAGACAGAGGGGGAAACAGGAGTGGTGATGGAAGGACAGGGACGAGGTTTAGGGAGGGCTGGCGGGGGGCGGAGGGGGCAGGGCTCCGGGCTGTTGCTGCGCCGACCAGCTGCTAATGGATTTCAGTCGGGAAGCCCTCAGAGTTGGAAGGGTTCTTGGACATTTATTCATCCAGCCTTCTTTTTTTTTAACTTTGTATTTTTGTGAATAATTTCAAACAAAGAAAAGTTACAAGGAGAGTAACAAGAACTCTCATACACCCTCACCCCGATTCACCAACTGTTAACATTCTGACATATTTGCTTGATCACTCTTTCTCTCCATGTATGCAATTTAATATTACATGTTGAATGTAATGACTATTACATGCATAACTTATTTGTATATTATAGATATAATTTTTTCTCAACCATTTGAGAATTCCTTGCAGACATGCCCTTTTTACCCCTTCAATGCGTATTTTTTGATAACAAGGATATTCACTTACATAATCACAGTCCAATTATCAAAATCAGGAAATTTGACCTTGACACAAGACTATTATTTAACCTATACACCCTATTCAAATTTCATCAATTGTCCCAATACTATCCTTTGGAGCTATTTTTTTTCCCTGTCCAGGATCACAGATTTCACTTAGTTGTCATGCCTTTTTATTCCCCTTTAATCTGGAACATGTCCTCATCCTTCCTTTGTTTTTCATGACATTGATATTTTGAAGAGTATAAACCATTTATTTTGCAGAATATTTCTTAATTTGGCTTTGTCTGACATTTCCTCATGGTTAGATTCAGGCGATGCATTTTGGGCAGGAATTCCAGGGAGGCGATGCCTGTCTTCTCAAGTGCATCTGATCAGGAGTAATGTCCGCTTGCCTATTGGTTAAGGTGGTGCCTGCCAGGTCTCTCCACTGTAAAATGACTATTCTCTACTTTGCAGTTAATAAATATCTGTAGGGGATGCTTTAAGACTATATAAATATTGTGTTCCTCCTAAAACATTCGTTTGGTAGTTTCGCATCCATTGATGATTCTTGCCTGAATTATTATTATGATGGTTGCAAAATAGTGATTTTCTAACTCCGTCATTCCTTCTAAGTTTACTAGTTCCTTTCATTCTACTGTAAGGAAGAACTTTCCTTTCCCTTTTTCTCTCTCTCTCCATCTCTCTTTCTCTGTCTCTGTCTGTCTGTCAGTCTATCTGTATGTCTCTGTTATTTATTATCAGTATGGACTTACAGGTACTTTAAGAAAGTAATTCTCTCTGACATTCTCTTCCATTCTCTTCGATTTCTCCATCACTTGCTCCTTCAGGGTTCCCTTTCACTTACCTAAATTGCTAGTAAATTGCTGTTAAACCTTACAGAAAATAAGTCTGACCAAGATACGTGATGCCTGGTTGGCACACGACTAGAAGAACCACCAGCCTTCCTAGCTCCCTTGTAACACAAGAATTCTGTTAGCTATTTTGATCAACACTTTTATACCACAAAAATTAACTACTTATGCTTTTGTATACGTGTTTAGTTCTTTCAATTGATCACTTAGCTTTGTCAATTACAGTTACATTTCCCTGCTCTTGTGAAGTACCACACTTTATCACACAATTGATGTAAACAATTGAAAGTATAAACAATCTGGGGTCATTATACTCTTTTATTAAATTAGCTGAGTTGTGGCCAGTGCCTGGAGGCAGAAGGGAAGCGAATTAACTTTCTGGTCCTCAGGGTGAAGATAGACTTCACCCTGAATCGATTATTATTGCTCAGGGCTGTGGGGAGCCCCCTGAGGGTCATATCTCCTATGCGTTTGGATGCAGAGAATTCAGAGATGCTACCAGTGTCTGTGCTTCATTACGTCCTATATCAGGAAGGATTCTAAAATAATAATTGCTGACACATATGGAGTGTTTATTATACGCCAGGCACAGTCCTAAGCACCTTACACAGTTGCTCTAATTAATTTGTTTATTAGAGACACAGAAGTATGTTCCCTCACATTTCCCTCGTGCTGACATAGCTTGTGAAGAGTTTCTATATACACAGTAGTCTTAAACAGTATGACGTGGTCTCTTTTCTCCATTTGACTCATGGTCTTGGCAGGGTGTGACAGGTCCAAGGTCACATAGCTGGGAAGTGAAGAATCAGGGGTTGAGTCAGAAGAGAACTCCAAGTGTTCAACAATTAAGCATGGTCCCTTCTTTTTTTGTGTTTTCCAATTTTTTTAAGTTGTGGTGAAATACACATAAAATTTACCCTCTTAACCTTTTTTTTTTTTTTGCCATACGCGGGCCTCTCACTGTTGTGGCCTCTCCCACTGCGGAGCACAGGCTCCGGACGCGCAGGCTCAGCGGCCATGGCTCACGGGCCCAGCCGCTCCACGGCATGTGGGATCTTCCCAGACCAGGGCACGAACCCGTGTCCCTGAATCGGCAGGCGGACTCTCAACCACTGTGCCACCAGGGAAGCCCCCTTCTTAACCTTTTTTAAGTGTACAGGTCAGCGATGTGAGCTATGCTCACATTGTTGGGCTGCCATCACCGCTTTCTATCTCCAAAACTCTTTTCATCTTGCCAAACTGAAAGTCTATACCCACTAAAAACTCTCCACTCTCCTTCCCCCCAGCCCCTGGCAACCGCCATTCTACTTTCTGTGTCTATGAATTTGACTGCTTTCAGTACCTCACTCCTTTTTGTCTTTTTGTGATTAACTTGTTTCACTTAGCACAATGAATGTCTCAAGGTTCATCATGTTGTAGCAAATGTCAGAAGTTCCTTCTTTTTTATGGCTGATTCCTCTGTTGAAGGACACTTTAGGTTGTTTCCTAATCTTGTCCATTGTGAATAACGCTGGAATTAACATGGGAGTACAGATATCTCTTTGAAATATTGATTTCATTTCCTTTGGATAATTACCAAGGAGTGGGATTCATAGATCACATTGTATTTCTACTTTTAATTTTTGAGGAACTCCAACCATACTGGTTCTGTTGTGGCCGTATTAATTTACATTCCCCCCAAGAGTGTACAAAGGTTTCCTTTTCTCTACAAACTTACCAACATTTGTTTTTTCTTGTCTTTTTGACAATAGCTATCCTAACGAACTGTTAGGATGTAGCTAATAGTAACATGTAACTGTATGTGTTAGCATACAGTATTTGTTTTTCTCATTCTGACTTACTTCACTCTGTATGACAGACTCTAGGTCCGTCCACCTCACTACCAATAACTCAATTTCGTTTCTTTTTATGGCTGAGTAATATTCCATTGTATATTTGTGCCACATCTTCTTTATCCATTCATCTGTCGATGGACACTTAGGTTGCTTCCATGTCCTGGCTATTGTAAATGGTGCTGCAACGAACATTGTGGTATGTTCTCTTTTTTTACTCTTTTTGAATTATGGTTTTCTCAGGGTATTTGCCCAGTAGTGGGATTGCTGTGTTGTATGGTAGTTCTATTTTTAGTTTTTAAAGGAACCTCCATACTGTTCTCTATAGTGGCTGTATCAATTTACATTCTCACCAACAGTGCAAGAGGGTTCCCTTTTCTCCACACCCTCTCCAGCATTTATTGTTCGTAGATTTTTTGATGATGGCCATTCTGACCATGTGAGGTGAGAGGTGATACCTCATTGTAGTTTTGATTTGCATTTCTCTAATGATTGTTGGGTATCCTTTCATGTGTTTATTGGCAATCTGTATATCTTCTTTGGAGAAATGTCTATTTAGATCTTCTGCCCATTTTTGGATTGGGTTGTTTGTTTTTTTGATATTGTGCTGCATGAGCTGCTTGTAAATTTCGGAGATTAATCCTTTGTCAGTTGCTTCATTTGCAAATATTTTCTCCCATTCTGAGGGTTGTCTTTTCATCTTGTTTATGGTTTCCTTTGCTGTGCAAAAGCTTTGAAGTTTCATTAGGTCCCATCTGTTTATTTTTGTTTTTATTTCCATTTCTCTAAGAGGTGGGTCAAATAGGATCTTGCTGTGATTTATGTCATAGAGTGTTCTGCCTATGTTTTCCTCTAAGAGTTTTATAGTGTCTGGCCTTACATTTAGGTCTTTAACCCATTTCGAGTTTATTTTTGCATATGGTGTTAGGGAATGTTCTAATTTCATTCTTTTACATGTAGCTGTCCAGTTTTTCCAGCACCACTTATTGAAGAGGCCGTCTTTTCTCCATTGTATATTCCCGCCTCCTTTATCAAAGATACGGTGACCATATGTGCCTGGGTTTACCTCTGGGCTTTCTATCCTGTTCCATTTATCTATATTTCTGTTTTTGTGCCAGTACCACACTGTCTTGACTACTGTAGCTTTGTAGTATAGTCTGAAGTCAGGGAGCCTAATTCCTCCAGCTCCGTTTTTCTTTCTCAAGATTCCTTTGGCTATTCGGGGTCTTTTGTGTCTCCATACAAATTGTAAAATTTTTTTTTCTAGTTCTGTGAAAAACGCCATTGGTAGTTTGATAGGGATTGCATTGAATCTGTAGATTGCTTTGGGTAGTATAGTCATTTTCACAAAGTTGATTCTTCCAATCCAAGAACATGGTATATCTCTCCCTCTGTTTGTATCATCTTTAATTTCTTTCATCAGTGTCTTATAGTTTTCTGCATACAGATCTTTTGTCTCCTTAGGTAGGTTTATTCCTAGGTACTTTATTCTTTTTGTTGCAGTGATAAATGGGAGTGTTTCCTTAATTTCTCTTTCAGAGTTTTCATCATGAGTGTATAGGAATGCAAGAGATTTCTGTGCATTAATTTTGTATCCTGCTATTTTACCAAATTCATTCATTAGCTCTAGTAGTTTTCTGGTAGCATCTTCAGGATTCTCTATTTATAGTATCATGTCATCTGCAACAAGTGACGGTTTTACTTCTTCTTTTCCAATTTGGATTCCTTTTATTTCCTTTTCTTCTCTGATTGCTGTGGCTAAAACTTCCAAAACTATGTTGAATAATAGTCGTGAGAGTGGGTAACCTGGCAGTGGCAAGCTGCACAGGCTCCCGGGAGGTGAGGTGTGGATAGTGACCTGTGCTTGCACACAGGCTTCTTGGTGGCTGCACCAGCAGCCTTAGCATCTCATGCCCATCTCTGGTGTCCACGCTGATAGCCGTGGCTCGTGCCCATCTCTGGAGCTCTTTTAGGTGGTGCTCTGAATCCCCTCTCCTCACACACCCTGAAACAATGGTCTCTTGCCTCTTAGGCAGGTCCAGACTTTTTCCTGGACTCCCCCCTGGCTAGCTGTGGCTCACTAGCCCCCTTCAGGGTGTGTTCACACAGCCAACCCCAGTCCTCTCCCTGGGATCTGAGCTCCGAAGCCCGAGCCTCATCTCCCAGCCCCACCCGCCCCAGCGGGTGAGCAGACAAGCCTCTCAGGCTGGTGAGTGCCTGTCGGCAGCAATCCTCTGTGCGGGAATCTCTCCACTTTGCCCTCCACTCCCCTGTTGCTGCACTCTCCTCCATGGCTCCGAAGTTTCCCCCTCCCCACTCCCCATCTCTGCCAGTGAAGGTGCTTCCTAGTGTGTGGAAACCTTTCCTCCTTCACAGCTCCCTCCCTGAGGGGCAGGTCCCGTCCCTATTCTTTTGTCTCTGTTTTTCCTTTTGCCCTACCCAGGTACATGGGGAGTTTCTTGCCTTTTGGGAAGTCTGAGGTCTTCTGCCAGCATTCAGTAGGTGTTCTGTAGGAGTTGTTCGTCAGGTGGATGCATTTTTGATGTATCTGTGGGGAGGAAGGTGATCTCCACGTCTTACTCCTCTGCCATCTTGAAGGTGCCCCTCATCTTCTCCATTCTTAGCACATGTTAATATTCATCTCTTCAATTATTCTCATCCAGTTGTACCTTAGAATTATTTTTCCAGGTTCCCATTTCTTTGAAACTCATAAAGCTCTACATAGAATTATTTTGTAATATTAAAATACCTTTATAACCTTCTTTCTCATTTCAAATGTTACATTTTCTCTCTTTTTTATTAGACTAATCAGATATTTGTATATTCATTGATCTTTTCAATATATGAGCTTTTGAATTTATTAATTTGGTTTACTTTATAAAGTTTCTAAATCACTGAAAAAACTTGTCTCATGCTTTCCGCTTACGTTGTTTGTTATTTTCCTAGCTTCCTGAATGAAATATGTTTAGTTATTTTTAATTCCCTGTTACTTAATTTCAAAAGCATGTCAGGCTAAACGTTTTCCTCTGAGAATGATTTAGGGTGCTTCTCATATTTTTATATGTCCTATTCCCATGTCATTAATTTTTAATGTTCTGGAAGTGCAGTTTTGATTTCCTCTTTGACTCGAAAGTTATTTAGAATAGCCAAGCATGGTTTCTTACATGGTAAATTGAACTTCTTTTTTGGCCACGCCACAAGGTACATGGGATCTTAGTTCCCTGACCAGGGATTGAACCCGTGCCCCCTGCATTGGAAGCGCGGAGTCTTAACCACTGGACCACCAGGGAAGTCCTTTGAACTTCTTATCGTGATCCTTTTCTTCTCTGTACCAACATGTCCAGGGAAGAGGAATGGCAGTTTGGGGAGGAGGAGGGGTGATGAGAGATCACCAGTATCCCTTCCTGCCCACACAGTTTCCCTCGTCATCTACTTCCCTCTCAGCCCCAATGTTAATTCCTAGTGGCAGCAATAAGGTTTCATATTTTCATATGAAAATAACTCTTTACTACATCATGGTTGGAGTCCTCAGTTGCCCATCACTCTAGGGAGTAAGTATAAGTCAGTGCTTTTGGAAAATGTAAATTTTTTTTGTATAGTTGATTAACCATGATGTGTTAGTTTCAGGTGTACAGCAAAGTGATTCAGTTATACATATACATATATCTATTCCTTTTCAAATTCTTTTAATTACTAGAATTAGACACAAAAATCACCAAAAACATCCTGTTCCCATATCCTGACCATAATGCCAAGGGATCCCATTGTGCATATTGGAAGACATATCTTAAAGGAGAAAAATACAGTTCATTATTGTAAAGTTCTTTTCCCAAATCAAACTCTATTTTAAAGGGACCAAGGAAGTTCACTGTTTATAATTATGGTAAATTTTTTTTTGCAAAGGGCTTGGTTTTGTAATGCCAGTGCTTCCTGAATGACCTGTTTTGACTGCTGTTTATCATTTTATCTTACGAGCCCTTCCTAGGATAAGTTATCCCATGGGTAGCAGCCATGAGGACACACACGGAGCTCTTTTCCCCAAGGTAGTCCCCGAGAATGTTTTACCGTATAACTCCCGCAACATTTTTTTTCCAAGTCAATCCACGCAAATTGTCAAGTCACCACACAGTCCAGGCAATTTGAAAATTCACTTCAGTCCATGAATTCCCCTTGCTTAATCTACATTACAATCAATGTTAAAGAAATAGTCTTGCCAAGCACTGACTAGTTAAAAAACAAAAACAAAAAACTAGCAGGTTTCTGTTACTCCTGTAGCCTTTGGGGGCTACATAGAACAATATCATCTAAGGATGATAGAGTGATAAGTTTTAGCGGGAGGGTCTGTGTTTTTCTTATTTTACGAATCAGTACCAACAGCAATAAGAACTAGGATCAAGGAACCACTCAGTCCAGGGGGCTTCCAAGAAACCATAGTGGAAATACTACCTACATCATTACAATCCTAGGACTCAACCTGAAAGGTTTCTTGTTAAGTCAAGGTAGCAGGCATTTTTTTAATAAACCCCATAAATGCTTCGGAAGACATTTACTGTGCAGCACTGAGAACCCTGGGATCTGATGTCAGAATACAGCTCTAAGTTTGAGATCTGCCCCTACTAACTGTGTGGCATCCTGCAAGTCACACGATGCTCGTGCTACTAGTGATAACAATGAGACTAACGTGCATTGACTGCTTACTATATGCTAGGCGGGGTTTTATACTTAGTGCTTTACAGTGTTTGATATTTACTGTGTCATTCAATCCTCATGTAAACCTTGTGAGGGAAGTACTAGTAATATCAGTTTATAAATGAGTAAACAGAGGAACTGAATTCTTCAAACACACACAAGTAGCATAGGGTCTGGAGCGGAAACCTGGTTACTGTCTCCACATTCCAAGCTTTTAGCCACATTCGTCCGCTTCGATGAGCCGTAGTTTCCTTATCTGCAGAGTAAGGACAGTAAAAATGCTCTTGCGGGGTTGGCATGAGTGGCAAAGATCAGGAGTAAGGCATAGTACAGGGACTGCTTCTAAAACTGGTAATTCGTTATCACTGCGGGGGCTGTTGCTGTCAACAGTGGTCGTAACATTAGTCAGTTTCTAACGCGAAGGATCACGCGTCCTTTCTTCTTTGCACACAAATCTCTGTGAACAGAGCCAAGCTCTAAGCACTTAGGAAAGGTTGGTAGAATTAGTATAGTTCAGCAGGGCCAAGGATCAGGGTCACCAAAGGCTCAGGCACCCGATTTGTGACCG
This sequence comes from Mesoplodon mirus, assembly GCF_964341445.2. Lineage (NCBI taxonomy): Eukaryota > Metazoa > Chordata > Mammalia > Artiodactyla > Ziphiidae > Mesoplodon > Mesoplodon mirus. The sequence goes on along the minus strand of NC_138979.1, from coordinate 10,284,453 downwards.
TTTGGTTGCCTGCCCAGAGATCTACATTCCCCAGTAACGTGCTTCTTTTGGTAAGATCGTTTTTCCCATCAGAGCCACGGGAAGATAGCCATGCATGTGGGTCCAAAGTCCGCACACGGGGTAATCTGTGCCTTTTGCTTCTTTCCACAAAGAGAAGGTTCTTCCAGCTGGCAGCTCTAGCTGGCAGTGTGGGATTTTGCCCAGGCAACTTCATGAAGTTATCGGACCCTATAGCATCACATGAATCTTTTTTAATTTTCTTTTTTTTTAATTCATTGAGGTATCATTGGTTTATCGTATTTATAAAAGTTTTACGTGTACAAGGTAAGGTTTTGACTTCCGTATACATGACGGGGAGAGCATCATATGAATTTTTAAAGACTGTCACAAAATCAAGAATCTCCATGCAAAACAGCCACATCCGAAGCAGCGGTCTGGTTCAACAGTCCTCACCTTAATGGCAGTTCTTTCTTAAACACTAACCCCTAACAGAGAGATCATCGCAAAGCATCAGTCACAGCTTACTTGGGCCCTTAAAGGCTGCGTGGGTAAGCATAAGAGATATGCATTTTTGCTATGGAAATACCTCTAGACCAGACATATGTGATGCAACAGCTGTCATCCAAAGCTGCCCTGCACCAAGACATGCTTGTCTGGAAAAGCCAGGACTGCCAGACAGCTTCTGATCCTCAGAGGAGCCTGCTGGGTGTCACCCAGCTGTCTCTCCCTCCACAGCCCATGGGCAGGCGGGGATGCACAATGCCACTTCCGCACCTCGCTGCCCTACAGCCGTGATGGCTCAAAACCCTGGGTCCTGTGGAAAGTGCTTGGCTAATGTGTTACACAATTATTGAAATACCTACCAGGTGAAAACTTCCATTTCTAAGGCAGTGTTTCTCAACATGTGGACCTCGGTCTGCCTGTATCACCATCTCCTTGTTAGAAACGCAGATTGCTATGCGTGTTTGTCTATTGACTTGTCTCTGTCTCCCTTGTTAGCATGTAAGCCCTGGAGAGTAAAAGCTGGCCTGTTTACCCTGGTGCCCCATACCCCTAACAGTGTTTGGTGCATAATGAGACCTCAATAAATTAATTTGTAGAATGAATTGATTCCCGGGCCCTACACCTGACCTCCTGAATCAAAATCCCTAAGAGCAGGGCCAAGGAATATACATGTGAAAGACATACACAGATGACTTTTATGCATGCTAAATTTTACAAACCATTGTTGTAAAGTAATTCATCCAATTCTAATTGGAGAGATGAAAAGTTTTGTCTCCAGGGGCCCCCATACTAGCGGTCTTGTCAGTCTCTAAGGTAAAGTGAACATATTAATATAATCCTAGGGTGAAACTTTTTCCTTCTACTCACATACCTCCAACAGATATCAATTGGCCACCCACAGTGTGCCAGGCTCTGGGTTCCTAAGTGGACAAAACAAATACGGGCTTGGACGGCCAAATGCCTGGCAAAGTCTGGAGCCTACCTGTTAAGAGCACACCCAGAGCTTTCCACTCTGCGAGAAGCGAACACTTGGACTTGATTATTGGACAAGGGTGTCCCTTCTCCCTGCCCTGATATGGAAATGGGACAGACTGTATGTTCATTACTGTTTTCCCGGCAGGTTTGAATGACACCTCCGATCCATGAAAGCCAGATATTATCTCAAAGGATTTATCTTATGTTAAAAGACAATAACCTTTCTAAAGAGGTTTCCTATATGTTTGGCCCTTTGAGTTTGTTCTGGAAGCTTGGCATTTTCTTTCTAGGTAAAGCCAGCCTTTACCTGATCCTGGGCTGTCATACAGGTGACTGTCTTGTCCTGTTTCCTCATTTAAAAAATGAGACAATTAGACTAGAAAGAGGTCTAGAGTCCCTTGCAATTCTGACATCCCCTAATCTGTTACTTCTCCATGAGGTCTTACTGCCTGGGCTTCACAAAATATCCAGATGTGATTAGTGAGCAAATAGCGATTGTCAGGCCAGTCTCCCCAAAACTCTCCAAGGCAGAGAAGGTTAGTTGTGGTAGACTAGGTAACATATGGGACTTGCAAACAATTTCTGAGAATTCTCTCTCTCAGTTTTTATGTTTGCCTACAAAAATACTACGGCAATTTTAATGCACTTAAAACTTGATGTAAAAGGTAAATATAAGACCTGAATGTCCTCTGAAATTTGAACTTTTTGTTTCTGTCACGGTGGAGCAAGGTGTTTTAGCCCAGCCAGATCTAGGAGAGGCTGAAAAATCACAGCTTTGAGGGATGCTCCCAAGCCAAGCTGTGAAGTATAGGGAGACACATAGGGCATGAAAGGGCCTCCAGAGCCCTTTCCCCGACCCCCCGCCCCAAAGCCTGCCCTTCCATTCCCTCTGCCCTCCTTCAGAGGCCCATCTCACAGAAGTTCCCCAAAGGTGGGCTGCTCTGAATTAGAGTCATACCCTCAGCACCAAATATAATGCCCTTTGTTCCATTGCAGCCCAACTGACTAATCACTGGTGATGTGTCCATTGCCATTGCCAGGTAATTGCCTTTTAACTACCTTTCTTTGGAAAACAGCCTCACAAAACTCAGTGGTTCTCCATGCTTTCAGACCCAATGTCTACTTTATATGCCAACTATTATGTAATACCTTCTTTGTTAGCCTGAAATGAAAATTGTAGAAAATATAACTTACCTACTCACTGTGCCCAAATTATTTTTATGAAAAGGAGCAAGGTTAGGGGCTTCCCTGGTGGCACAGTGGTTAAGAATCCACCTGCCAATGCAGGGGACATGGGTTCAAGCCCTTGCCCGGGAGGATCCCACATGCTGCGGAGCAGCTAAGCCCGTGCGCCACAACTACTGAGCCTGCGCTCTAGAGCCCACGAGCCACAACTACTGAGCTCGCGTGCCGCAGCTGCTGAAGCCTGCACACCTAGAGCCCGTGCTCCACAACAAGAGAGGCCACCGCAATGAGAAGCCCATGCACCGCAACAAAGAGCAGCCCCCGCTCGCCGCAACTAGAGAAAGCCTGCACAGCAACGAAGACCCAACACAGCCAAAAATAAATAAATAAAATAAATAAATAAATTTTTTTAAAAAAGGAGCACGGTTAGAGAAGTAGTTTATAATAAGACAACATATTTCAATAGGTAAAGCTTAAGTGAGACCACACTAGAAGCTCTAATGGAGTAGCCCAAATGCTAGCCCTGTGTCTAAATCTATATCTACCTAAAATCACAAGGACCACCACAAATGACTGTGGAGCTAGTGACACATTCCAAAACCTCACTTACTGTCCCCTAAATGCCAGTAGCTTCCCCAACCATTTATTGTGACAAACGCCTCCCCATCATTTATTTTTCCAAATTGTCTTCTACAAACCTAGATCAATGGCCCAGATGTGAAAAGTTTAGCCAGTTTAGCAATGTCAAGAGAGCTATTTTAGTTTAAAGAATAGTTCACAGCCTCCAGTAACATGCAGCTACTCTGTCCTTTGCTTGGTTTTTTTTTTCCCAAAATCTTGGGGTAGGAATGTCATAATGCATAGTGACCATCTCAACAATAAAAGCTAACATTTATGGAATACTTCCCATATGCCAAGCACTTAAAAAATTTTTTTGCATTTATTAAGTCATTTAATCCTCATAACTCCATAATACCCACAGGGAAATTCAGTAACTTGACTAAGATCACACATCTAGCCACATCTAACTTCTTGTAGAAATCAACTCCTTTGATTATTATAATAGTGAGGGTTTTTTTTAACATCTTTATTGGAGAATAGTGAGGTTTTATAGTAAGCAAAGTACTATCTGTGTTTCTATTTTAGGAAAGAAACATTTCAGAGATGAAAGGATGTTTCTTTCTCCAATGCCTGTCTGCCTGTTTGACATTTGAGTCCATGAGTTCTTGGCCTGCTTTGTGCTTTTAGCCCCTGGAATGTAATTAGGTAGCTTTTGACAATATTTTCATCCAAATGATTCAGAGCGGATTTTCTCTTCTTGGCGTTTCATCTCTATGTGAAATTGCAGGTCCATTCACTGGAAGATGTGGAATGCAAATCTTTTTCTGAACTCTGCTTTCATTGCCAAAAGTCTTGCTCCAAAGCAGGTTTGTTTTAATCGAATTAAGAAATGACCTAAAAAGCAGGCTCTGTGCAGAGTGGAGAGACGTGTGGACAGTGAGGTCGGGCATCTCCTAAACGTGTCAGAAATTACAGTCCAGCATCATTCAGGGAGGAAATACCTTTCTTTCTGGAAACAACCGAGGAGTTGTTCTAACTGATCATTATTATCAATGATTTAAGGTTGGACTTCTACCCTCCTGCGGCTCCTTGTAAAGACAACAAAGGAAATTATTCGAAGCAAACTTGATATACTTATTTTCCTTTCAGGGGGAAAATGATCGCATCTGATCTTGAAAGAAGGATCCTTGAAGCCAAACAAAAAGTAAGTTTTTGAAGGGAGCTTTATCCAGCCCATAACAAGCTGACGGTATGTATTTCTGTTTCCATCCAGTAGAGAACACATTTTTGTTTTATTTTTAAAAGAGAATATGGAATTTTGCATTGTCATTACTTATTTCTCTGAGTGATAGGCTCTGCTTTGAAAAAGTCTAAGTTACTGAATAAATACCATACACAGTGATACTGTAACAGTTTCCAAAGGATTTTTCTTCCCATGTGATGAGGATTGGCATTAAACAGACACATTGGAAAGACCGTATTCACAAGGGGAAAATCCCAGGAAGCTAATTTAGCATATGGGAGTTACTGTGTGTGGTTATTTGAAAAGGGCCCATATTTCCTGCCTAGACACATGTTGATGTGTTGGCCCTTCAAACACCTTATTTTTCAGGAAGCAATTCAGTACTTGTTTTTAGAAGGGACAATTTCTGAAGACCTGCTAAAAATTCCTACAAAGCTCTAGGAAGTCATTTACATCCCTGGATGGTTCACAGGCCAGAGCTTTTAGTAGATCTAATCTACAGTTCTTAGTTCAACGATATAACACACGAATTGTACTATTAGGATCTCAGGAATAATTATTAATTTTCATATGCCCTTTTCCCCCCTACAAAGTGGCCGCCGCATCCTTTCCCCTTGTCCTGGTACTGGAACCACTTCTAGTCACATAAACCTTTGCTGCCACCTAAAGACTGACTCTGTAACGTCAGGTTCCATCATGAATTTGAGGCATTCCTGGGCCATCTTTCAGCAGTGGCCTATTATTTCTATCAATTTTCATTTAGCCACGGCCAGACAGACTGAGCCAACTTAGACAGATAAAAGTCATGGCTTACTGTTTAGCCCCAGGTGAAGCCTCTCCTCTGAGACTCCAAATAGGAATAATGGGCTGGTCAGAGTTCTTCCCTTTGTCCTCTTGACTGCTCACTCTGGAAGATTTATTACATTCAGAGGCCCTGTTATGAAAAAGGAAGATTAGAAAAGTAAACGGGGGTGGGGTAGGGAAGGACAGAAAGTCTCCCTGGAATATATCAGTGGTTTGTGGGCACCACGAAGCTTACTTACCTCTGAGTCCAATGTAGTCTCTTCTGAGAACCAGAAGTCTGTTCTCATAAGGCAACTGGCAGGGCCAACAGAATGGCCTGGAGAACCTAGACCCTGGAAAACGAGCCTCATTCCTACTAGGCTTCAAGGTGTGTAACCCTCCTGATGGTTCCAAAAATGCAGATGTGTATGATAGGAGGAGAATGTCCACTGTTTTTTTTAATGAGCTTTTTAAAAGAATCCTTTGACCACCACCCCCCCATTTTACAATATTTGGGGCTCTCTCATTTGCGCAGGGATTTGTCCCTTTCCTTGTGAGTGCCACGGCTGGGACCACCGTGTATGGAGCATTCGATCCCCTGTTAGCTGTTGCTGACATCTGCAAAAAGTATAAGATCTGGATGCACGTGGATGTAAGTATCCCGTAGGGACTGCCGCTAAAATGTCCTTGCACATTTTTTCACGTGGAGCTCATGGAATGAAATGTATTCTCTCTATGTTTTTACTTTAGGAGTTTATTTTCAGGATGGTGATAGTTAAGCTTTTAAAAAATCACAGAGACAAAGTAGTACACAACTCACACTGTACATAACATTCGCTGGAAGCAGTCTGAGGCTGATTATGCCTTAACTTTCCCAACAGGATAATATTCTTATTTCTATGACCAGGACCTGAGCTGGGCACTTAGTTCTCAATTCATTGGACCATAATGTCCAAGGAGGAATATGGCCTATGTACACACACACACAGTACACACATGCAAAGCTTACTTCCCTATGAGAATGGTCCAAAGAATAAATAGGAGTTGCATTTATATAGGAAATCCAATGGATGAAAAAATTCAGCTCAAGTCAGAGACTAGTATAATCAAAGAGGAAAGCAGACTTGACAACTTGCTATGAAATATGAATCCAAATTTCCAATTTTTTATCTTGGTCAGCTAGTAAGATAAACTATATGTGAGATGTTTTGACTGCAGGGTTAGTCACAGCAAAAAATAATGGAGATGCACCCATCAAGACATTTCCAAATGAAAAAAAATGTCAACTTTCAGAAGGACAGATTAAAGGGATTAAAGTTTAGACTGGTATGACTCCAAGTGTGGCTCCAAGATCAGCTGCTCTCTGCAAACTGTTTAGGACCCACCATGAGATAAGGAATCAGTGCCAGATCATCTCTATGCACAATGCTTGGTTCAGCTGATGTGTTTTCCATTGTGAGACTTTCTCGACGCAGGAAGCATAAGTTGATTTACATTCTGGTGCAAGAGGCTTATGTTATATAGAGTAGACTGTTTTGAGTAGATCATTTTGGCTTTATAGTAAGCATTCAGACCAAATTAATTCCTCTTTCTTCATGAGCAGAAAACCTCCAGAGGCTACGTTAGGTAAATTTCCATTACCCCAGAGTTATCCTGCACCGCAATTTCCAGTCTTCTTTTCCTTCCCTGATTCACAGTGTGAGTTGTTCTTTAGCCTACCAGAGACCCCTTTATTTCACACATGAAGACACTGGGAAAAGGTTGACAGACCCAAGTACCATCAGTGACCTGGGTCTTGGAACTGGAGAGCCTATGAAACCTCACTAGCTGATTCAGGAAGAGGATTATCCTGACAGCTTTAAAAGCAGCAATGTGTGTCCCGAGCCAGCAGGCAGTAGGCTCTCCTCTAGAATTTCTACTTAAAATAGAAGTTGGAGATATTTTAACCAGTTGTATTAGCTTTCTTTGAAACGTATCAAATTTACCACTCATTATCCTTACTGTTTATAATTCTATAATTAAACTGGAAAAAAATCTTAAAATATTACACATTTGGAAAACTGGATAATTTTTCAAAGTGTTAAAGGACTGAAATTACAACAAAGAAAAGAATGCAATTATACCCAGTTTTTTTCTTTAAAATTATCCCAGGATTATTTTTACACCCAAAGAATGTTAACATTTTCCAATGAATCTCCATCTTTACATCTGATCTTTGAAGGAGATCATTACACCAATTCAAATCTTCAAACCTGAGTACAAATTTTTAAAGGAGCACATTCTTTATTGCTCAACTAATTGGCTGATACAAATCTTGCCTGCTTGCATTTTTTTTTTTTTTTGGCTATTAGTTTTGTTTTGGCTTTTGGTTTATCTTATCCAAAATTACACATCAGTAAAATAGGCTTGGAAGGTGTCTCCTCCCCCTGGAATCATGCAGACTTGTCAAAAAGAGTTTTCCTTGCAACTTGAAAGCAGTTTAAAGGGTCCCAGCCCACCTTATCTACTCTAAACTGTGGAGATACTAGGGTTTCTAGTTCTGAGATTATGAGCCTCACTAAGACTGTAAGACTGAGTGGTGGTGATAGGTTGGGGGAGGATCTTTCTCCTTCTCATGTAGACTGAGGAAATGTTTGGCTCTTTACATCCATAGAAATCTGAGGTGGAGCCTGAGACCTTAGAATAGCCCCCCAGTTTAACCTTTGGAAGTCTAGTGGCCAGTCTCCAAGTTACCTGGGGTTGAGGCTGTACCTTTCACCCTATGCAATGCTTGCTGTTCCAGAAGACACCAAACTCTAGAAATCCAGGCAATTTAAAACACTGCCTTTTTTTTTGTATGCTCTCCCTTTTCCAGGCAGCTTGGGGTGGGGGATTACTGATGTCCCGGAAACACAAGTGGAAACTGAGCGGCGTGGAGAGGTACACACATTTTTTCTTGTTAACAACCTAAAGTGTGAAAGCTGAATGTGAAAAGCAAATTACACCCAATTTCCAGGAACTGTTGGTGTACAGATGAGCCCATTCTGTGCAGTACCTGTGTGCCTTATGTGCTCATGTATGCATGAATATTATGTGTAGACAACGAAGAAATTAAATCCCATACCAAGTGACCCAAGTGGAATGTTTCTCAAACATAGAGATTCCTAACTGGCCTCCATGGTTGGCCAGAGGACTCAGGAATGACCTTCCTGGGATCTCTGAACCAACTACCAAAACTGTTTGAAACTTCAGGCCGTCCACTGTTTTCTAGGGAGATATACAGATTTCACGTTTCATGAGAGGATAATATCCACTGCTTTAAAGAAACCAATAAATAATTTTGTGAAGCAAATAAGCACATTGTAATTTATCAGCGTTGAAAGAGGAGTTTGGGGTTTAACGTGGTCCCTTTACTTACAGTGAAACCTGCTTGTGATAACATCATCTGATAGTTTCATCCCCATAATAATGTTTCTGGTGTAGCTCTGTTTGATGCTGCAAAGCACCTTTTATTCAGAGACTAAGCAGTAGACCATTGAGAAAAGCTGCAAAATACAAAGGAAATAATTTTTGATTAGCGTAAAGCCTACTCAGGGCCAAAGGAAAAAGGAAAAGAATTACAGAATGCAAAATCAGCCTCAGCCTTTAGTTCTGGCCCACGTGCAGAGGGAGCTCAGAGTTCCTGGTTCTCCCACCACAACATGGCAGGTCAAGGACAGTGGTGAGCTCTGACACTCCGGGCAACTGAGAAAGCCTGGATTCATCCAGGGCTGCCCACTGCCCACTGTGCCCTGCCCAGTAGCCAGATGCTGCCCAGGAAGAGTTTCCCCCTGGCTCTGCCTCTGGACATCTTGGCACCATTTCTGTAGAAGAGAGGCAGGTGGAGCTCAGAAGCGTCTGGAAGCACTGGGCAGGCAGGGCAGCCAGGCCAGAATGAATGGCAGGGTGGGCTGTGTGACATCCAGGCCCACCCACATGTAGAGAAGCCGTGGCTGCGGAAGGAGGGCAGAGGCAAAGTCTGGGGCACTCTGCCGCAGTAGCAGAAAGAAGGCTGGACAGGCCAGCCCAGGCCCAGGTCGGCAGGGTTGTGTCTCTGAGTCTGCTGCCTGCCCTCTGACTGCAGGTGTCAGTTCAGGTGTGAGTGGATGAGGACAGGCACGGCCCCTTCCCAGAGGGAGCCAGCTTTAGGTCTCTGCCTCTGGTCCATTGGGCTGAATTCCTTTTTTCATGAAGATCTGCCTGAAACCAGAAGCTTAAGGACGAGGCAGTGAGCTAAACAGTGAGAGAGAATGAAGAAGAGAGAACCATTCAGAAGGTGCCTTTTCAGAGGATCAGAACAAGAATTCAATTGACGTGCTATCGAGAGAAGTGGCCTGGACACAGAACCTTCTCGTCTTTGAGTCCCTTTAAATTGAGCAGCCCAAAAAGTGAGAGGCTGTTACCGTACCTTTCACACCAGCTGTGAGTCCAAGTGCTGATGGCCAGCCATGGAGCCCCCTCGACCAATGATTACCTGAAAGCTCACTAACTCACCTACCCTTGGCCTTGGAAAGATAAACACCGATGTGCTTTTGTACTAAAGACTAAAGACTTTTGGAGCAAAGCTTAGAACATTTGTCATGGGACATAGCGGCCTCTCTAATTGCCACAATTCTTGAAACTGTGTTGTAAGTAAATCTGCTAAGTGGAATAGCCAAACAGGAAGTCTTTTTTAAAAACGAGGGACTGTCGGGACTTCCCCGGTGGTCCAGTGATTAGGACTCCGAGCTTCCACTGCAGGGGGCACGAGTTCGATCCTTGGTCGGGGGGTTTAAGCCGAACCCCCTCAGCCATCCATTGATCTGAGAGAATCCATCTCAGTGACTCATCAGCCACAGGCACACTTTCTTTGGTGAATAAGCTTGTAAGGCCACGGGACACCTCTGGCCATAACGTGCGTGGACACACGTTTAGGAAAGAAATTTGCCTCACTTGAGATGTTACGTTTTTCCAAGCACTAGGACTCTCTCTAAAGTGGAGGAAATCTGTGGTCGATTCCTGTCGCCAAATCCAGAGGTGCACCAGTGGTCACAGGGATCCCAGAGTACCGTCCTCGTAACAAAATGGCACAAGCATCCGGAGCCCTGCCTGGCATCCCCTTCGAGAGCCAACCCAGTTCTCAGAAAGCACCTTTCTTCCCTGAAAACAGTGTCAAGCTATTTAGGGATGCTGTGGCTGAGAGAGTGCCGGGAGCCCTGGCACTCCAGAGCATGTCTCTGGGTACTGTAAGGGACCCTTCTTTAATCCCTCCTGGCAGCAGGCTGCTGTGTATCTGGAAGAGCCCGTTGTTGTGGTCCACTCTCAAGACTTTCTGGCCAAGCTGAAGGTTCCAGCACAGATTCTGCCGAATTACCGATTATTACTCTCACTCCCACTCCTGAAACTCGGTTACCGGACCTCTGTCACAGGCGAGCCACACCTCAAGGCACAGCGCGGGCCCAAAGTCAAGTACGACACGAAGCCTATCTTCAAAGGGTTTCGAATCTAGTAGGGAGACTGCAGTCAACCGTGGATTACAATTCAAGGCAGAGGAATTAAAGGCTCAAGAGATGGATCATTCCTTCTAACCAGGGTTATTAGAGGAGAGGAAGCCTTCCCCCGGGGGCGGGCAGTGGAGCCTCATCAGGCAGAAGCAGAGGAAGGGTGTGAAGGTGAAGGGGAGGGGCACGGGGGTTCGAGAGGATCCTTGGCGATAGTTCAGACAGGTCTGCTTGGAGACTGAGATGGATTCATGGCAGTGACCAGGGAGCTAGTGGAGGCTCCAGAAGAAGTCCTGCCCAGTGAGTCTCAGCGGACGGCCTGGCCGCAGAGCCAAGTCCAGATCACCGTAAACCCCTGAGCTGAGCATCACTGCTGTGTGAGCCATTATTACGCACGGAGAAAGTTCTATTTCTCAGGTTGGGGAGAAAACCAGGAAAGGCCCTGCCGTAGCAGCCATAGTGCGGGTCCAAGGAGAGGAGTGGCATCACCTGCGCTTTGGAAGGGCTCCTCTGGCTTCAAGAGGAGAAGGAGGCCAGGACTGGCTAGGAGCTACTGGGCATATCACACAGGTCCAGGTGCAGGAGGTAGCGGAGGGGAGAGATGCTGCGGGTGGGAACCACAGCAGCCGCAGCAGCAGCAGCAAGGGCAAGGAGGCCATGAACCCAGGAGAGTTGCTTTATCGGGGGCAGGATGCGCGGTCAGAGACCTGCTCTTCAGTGTAATTTAAAGAACCGCTGCTTCTGCTTCCTTTACTTGCTTCTGAACTGTCTCGGGTGTGTATATAGAGAAGTCACACTGCAGGTACACTAAGAACACCAGATGTTACAGATGCCGAAGCACGATTTGCATCTAATGCTTTTTTTTTTTTTTTTGCCTTGCTGTACTTTCCAATATTTTAGGAAATTCCAGAGAGTTTCCTCTTTGACAGATTTTACAGTTTTGTATATCATATTGAAAAGCGTGAGGGACAGTTTTTTTGGATACGTCTTTGACTGAGCTAACTTTAGCTTGTTGCATATAAAAGACCTTTCTCAAAGGTGTTTTGCATCAAGAGTCTACCACCATCATTCTGGGAGTATATCAAAACTACCTGGGGAACTTTTTCAATATGCATATACCAGTCACATCCCAAGGACACATTGCAGACTCTCCAGGGTTTTGAGTGAATACCTGTGGCATTAGGTCATGGTTCGAGCAAGACCCTGTGTAGACAGGCAATGGCTTGAATCCCACTTGCTGGTTGTGTACCCTTGGGCAAGGTGTCTCTCCATCTTTAAAACTTGTACAATAACAGTAGGTACCTCACAGGGTTACTGTTGTATGGATTAGATAAACCAATCCATCTGAATCAATTAGAGCAGTGCCTGTCAATAGTAAATACATAGTCAATGTAGTTAGCGTGTGAATACTGAAAATTTTCCAAATGATTCTCATACACACACACACACACACACACAAAATCTAGCACCAAAGTACTACAGAATAAAGTGCTTTATACAGAATTAAAAAAAAACTGCAAGGGGTGATATCAGTAGAGGGAAAAAAAGAGAATGAAACCCAAAACACTAAGGTTTGGGAGCTGGACGCTTGGGAGGAAACGGGTGCGAGGAATCGAGGCCCAGGATAGAGGAGAGAGGGAAGATCTGAAGGATGAGGAGGGAGCAAGTTAACGAGTTCACTTGGGATCGTCTGAGTTTGAGGTGCCAGTGAGGGCACTGGGATATGTCACGAAACGGCCCTAGGGGGCTCAGCTCTCTCCGACTTTCAGAAAATCACAGAGGACTGAATCCCACGGCAAAACATTTTGAAATGAACCCGAGGCTGTTTTTTCCCAAATTGCTAACATTTCTCCAGTAAACTAATGCCCTGTCTTTGAATCACTCTGTGCATCTTTTTGCACCTTTATGAGGCAGCCCCTCTGAGAGAATTCAGTGACCGGTCGGTGTGAGTCTTGGCAGCTTCTAGTCTAGAAAGACAAATGGGCCGCTGCAGGGAAATAAACACCCTCAGTCAGAGCTGTGGAGAACAGCTATTTTCTTCTCCATCAGGTGCCATTACTGAGAAAGCTGCGTTTCATCAGGATCAGGCATCTAGCTATAGAATATTATAGAGTGTACAGAATGACAGTGTATGTGTGCCCAGCGTCACAAAGCTCGTGAATGATAGAGTTGAAATCAGTAGCAAGAGCCAACCTTATTTGACGTTCACTGTTTGTTGGACACAGTTATAAGCCCTTTACCCAAACAATTTACCATTATTCTCTTTTTAGAGACAAGGAAATCAAGGCACAGAGAGGTTAAGTAACCTGCTTAAGGTCGCACAGCTAGGAAGTGATAGAAGCTGAATACAAACTCGAGCTCCCCTCCCTTAACCACTATTTTCCTACAGCTCAGAGCCCAGGTTTCTTGACTCCGGGGTCATTCTAAAGATCAAGGAGAGGTTTTCCTAGAAAGAGCTTTTCAATATCAGTTTTTTAAAAAAAAATTATTATTCCTGAAGTCTTTTAGTCCAGCATGCAGGGGTGTAGCCATCTGGCCATGAACTGCTTTCGCTTCTTTCCCTGATTCCAACACATCTGACAGCCAGTGTCAAAGCTAAAGAAAGACCAGACAATGAGCTGGACTATTCATCCCTTCAGATAAGATCCCCAGGCCAGTAAGTGTTCTCTGACTGGCCAGTGATGACCGCCATTCATCAACTCGATGAATGGGATCTTTCCCAGCATCTCATTTCTTCCCAAGGTTGTCACACCTTGAGTGCCGGGAACAGGGTGAGCCCCAGTCTGTTGCTCAGCCAGGAGAGGGCCAGCAACGTGCAGCGCCCTGGAGACAGCTGCCACGGATGGTCCTACTGCTTTCCTTCCTCCCGTGAGTCTGTTTATGCCAAGGTCGCGTTCCCGAGGCTCTTCCTCAAGGATTCTCTGTCTCTCAGAAGACATGCGCAGAGACTCCTGTGAAGAGAGCAGCTGCTTTCCCGGGAGCTGGGGGAGGAGGGGTTTGGAAGAGCATAGCAGGGAGTTGAAGAAGGCTGCAGAGACCCTACTTGATCGGCCTTAAAAAATAAGTGGGATTTAACCAAGTGAAGCAACGGGAGATGACATTCTAGGAAGAGGAAATAGCACTAGGAGACCCAGAAGCATGAGAATAGAATTTCCTGAGAACAAAACATACTCTGGTGTGATGGAAAGTGGTACGGCAAACTGACAGGACTCAAGACTGGCCCCGTGGCCTGGGGTCACCTGTGTGGACACCGTGAGCCATACCCCGCAGTTTGGAATTTAGGCCAGAGGCAAAAGGAAAGAGAAGAGGGCCGTAAACAGAGCTAGAAAATAACTATGGTACCGGGTGGAGGATGAAATGGAAACCAAGCATCAGTTAAGACAATATATCCAGATTAAAGTAATAATAATAATAATTATTATTAAAGGACTCTGTACCAGGACTATGGTTTAGGCTTTTCAAATAGCATAAACCCCTGAGCTGAGAATCGCTATTACTGATGGGAGAGCATTCTATTTATCAAGTACGTTGGGACAAAATAGATTGAAGGCTGCTGTAGGAGCCGTAGCTCATCTCCCCCGCGGTCCAGAAGGATATCTCTGGATGAGACAAGAGGTGGAAGCAGGGGATGAGCTAGAAGCTGTTACAAAAGGACACATTTGAGCCATTTGGTAATTGACTGGGAATAAGGGGGAACTAGGTTGGGAAGAGAACGAAGTTCAGCTGCGGAATGAGCAAGCGCTCTGAGCTCCAGGGCAGGGCTGTTGTGTCAGAAGCAGGGACACTGGAGGCACAGGAGAGCCCCTGCCTGGTGCCCGGCTCCGTGGTGACCACAGGAGGGACCCTGGACTGGATGATCCCAGTCACTCAGAGAGGTCCTCAGACCACCATGGAGGCTGAATGGAGATACTAGCCCTCACCTACTGTCTCTGCAGACAAAGAAAAAGTTGCAGATTGAAGAGTCCACTTCTCGTTGTGTACATTAATGTCATGCTGGAGTCTGAGCAACAGTGCCAAGAACCTTGAGCTCTGTTGCCCATCGCAGGGTCCTCTGTGCCTGCCACGGGTCCCACCCTCTTAACGTCATTTCTTTCCTTTAGGGCCAACTCTGTGACATGGAATCCACACAAGATGATGGGCGTCCCTTTGCAGTGCTCCGCTCTCCTGGTTAGGGAAGAGGTACGTCTGTCCTGACGCGTGGCCCGGCCCGTAGGTGGGGTTGTATAGAGTAAATGTGTGTAGGGACAAAACCAGCATGATTTCACAGTCTGGAACAGTGAGCCGCATCCATAAAAAGGGGAGATTGTTAATTAGGGTAATTGTAAGGTCCTGCCTTTCTGTCCAAATATAGGATGGTTGTATTTTGACGAGACAAGACAGGCGTGTTCCATGAATGGCTAAATTGTTGTACTTGTGAAAAAGGCGTAGGACATTAGGTTGTACTCTGCAGGGTCAACGGTGGGTCAAGAGAGAAATACCATTCAAAAAATAGTAATGGGAGGGGCTTCCCTGGTGGCGCAGTGGTTGAGAGCCCGCCTGCCGATGCAGGGCACACAGGTTCGTGCCCCGGTCCGGGAAGATCCCACATGCCGCGGAGCGGTTAGGCCCGTGAGCCATGGCCGCTGAGTCTGCACGTCCGGAGCCTGTGCTCCGCAACGGGAGAGGCCACAACAGTGAGAGGCCCACGTACCGCAAAAAAAAAAAAAAAAAAAAAAATAGGAATGGGATAAAAGAGGTGGAGTTTCAGGATGAGGGAGGTGGCAGTTCCCCACTGTCCTTTGGTTAAACCACACCTGGAGTGGTTTGCTTAGGTTACTGTCAAATCATACAGGGAACCCCATCAAGCTAGAGCTCGAACAGTGAGGAACATTAGTTAACATGGAAGAGAGGTGGTTGAAGGAACTAAAGATGTTTCATCTAAAAAAAAGTTAATTTAAAGGGCTGAGAGGAAGGAAGCCTTTGCAGCATAAATGTCTCAAGTGGGAGAGATTCGTTTTTGTTGACGCTTCAGGGAGCTGGGTTAGTAACACTGGATAGTACAGCTTTGATGGTAAAATCAGAATTACCATGATTTGAGGCCTGACTTGGGATCAATAAAAGGAATGCTTTTCTACAAATGAAACTGCCCAACCAGGGGAGGTGACTGAATGGACATTGGGCAAACACTTATTAGTAAGAGGACAGAGAGATAGAAGGGGAAGGAATAGGAACTTCCCTGGAGATCCAGTGGTTAAGACTCGGTGCTTCCACTGCAGGAGACATGGGTTTGACCCCTGTTCGGGGAACTAAGATCCCGCATGCCTTGTGGTGTAGCCAAAAAAAAAAGGGGGGAGGGGAAGGAATGCTATAAGATTCTGTGTTAAGAGAGTTCTCGGTTTTCAAAAAGCTTGGGATATATTAGCTTAAAGAGTTAAAAACAAGTTTCATTTCTTCAGGGCATATCAGAGCCTTCAGTTGCTGACATATATTATAAATATCTAAAAAGAAGGTATTTATGATAGTTTCCAAAGTGTACTTGACCAGGGGAATTTCTTTGACGGCAACTGTTTTACAGCCAGCAGCTATTCACGTATTTTAAATAGTTTAGGATATAATGGCTCAGAATCAGGACACTGTCTCACCTCTATGTGACTTTTACTTACCCTTTTGTACAATGAGGCTGGTGCTGTCCCACCTTCTAGAGGTCATGTGCTTTGCGTTGCTTTTCCTATCCCAGTAGAAGCTGGTCTGGTCTGTCCATCATTCCTCACTCCCTGAGTGGTCTCCCTTAGGATTGATAGCACCTAAGCATGAGCTTGCATGGCTGGGGGAAAATGGTGCTAAGTTTCTGTGACTGTGAAACAAAATAGATGCACCAATTGCAATTTTCAGTCTCATTGGTCTTCAAGTCCAATTCAATGTCATTCTACTGCTCTGTTACAATTACACTGTATTGAATTTCTACTAGTCTCAAGAAAAAATTACTTAATGAATTCCACTGAATAAGAAGGCCAGACTACCAGACTGAGCCCAGTTCTGTTGTCTACCATCTGGACACTCGGTCTGGTCTTTCAGGACCTAGATCAAATTTTAGTTGCATTCTGTTTTAGTTTGGAGAACTTTTAAAAAGGGCTCTCCCTTCTAACTTCAACGAAATGATCACAGTTTAGTCTTTTCTTCTCTTGTCGTGAGTCATGAAATAAAAAAGTAAATGCCAAAGTTTCTGTAAAATCACAATCACACTGTGGATTACCAAAGCATCAAGGGCTTCCTGTGGTTCGAGACAAATTGCAATGTGGTGAGGAGACTAATGATGCTGTTTTAGTCAGAGAACATGATTCATTCACTGGTCTTTGGAATAGTTCAATCACTTTGCCACCCATTTTCCATAGTAAGCTCGTGGTGCAAGGGCAAATTAGTGGTAATTGACAATGAAACTTTCTACTGTAACTACCATTACCAAATGAGTATGAAAACACAGTGCTTGGGCTTCCCTGGTAGCGCAGTGGTTGAGGGTCCACCTGCCGATGCAGGGGACATGGGTTCGTGCCCCGATTCTGGAAGATCCCACATGCCGTGGAGCGGCTGGGCCCACGAGCCATGGCCGCTGAGCCTGCGCGTCCGGAGCCTGTGCTCTGCAACGGGAGAGGTCACAACAGTGAGAGGCCCGCGTATCGCAAACAAACAAACAAACAAACAAAAAAACCCCACAGTGCTCAAGCTTTAACCACTCTTGAGAGAGGAGTGTGACATCTGAAAGATTCCCTGTTGAAGACCCCAGAGTAGCAATGTCTTTATTTTTTTAGATTTTAGCTTATAAAAATGATAGCAACGAACTGTCTTAAAAACTATGATATCCATAAAGAACTCAAACCCTTATAGCTAAATGATAAAGTACTTGAACTAAATATGAACGAAACAGTAGAAGAATCATACCAATAATATTTTACAAAACCAAAGAGTTTCCAAAATAGTTTGCTTACAACAAAACCAGAACATCAGGATATTCTCCCAATGAACATTATACTCTGATTGATTTTTTTAAAAATAAATGCCTTCTCACTGAAATTCACCTGACCTTGATTTACATCCCAACTGTTCCATTTCTAGGTGTAATTTACAGAGCAGCTTACATAAAGTTTTTGAAATTCAGTCTCATCTGTAAGATGGGAATTATTAATAACCAGCCACAATAAAGGGTATTGTAAAGCTTCAGTAAAATAATCAACAGATTTTAACAAAGATAAATGCCTTCTCTTAAAAAGGAGAGTAAAAGTACATATATGCCCTGTTGTTAACCTCTGCGTGAAAGCTGACCCTTAGCCATTTATCCTATAGACTTGACCTATCACAACAGCCCATCCTGTCGAGATATTGGCCTCATTTTTTTTCTCATTTGATTCTTTCTCCAGGATATTCAGTGCCTCTTTCCTTTATTTTTTTTCTTAATAATTTCCATCACAATGTAAATCTAATAGAATACCTAATAAAGTCAGTAGAGTTTCCTAAGTTTTCTCTTCTCTTCTAGGGATTGATGCAGAGTTGCAACCAGATGCATGCCTCCTACCTCTTTCAGCAAGATAAACACTACGACCTGTCCTATGACACTGGAGATAAGGCCTTACAGTGCGGACGTCACGTTGATGTTTTTAAACTCTGGCTAATGTGGAGAGCAAAGGTGAGCACACTGGGATCGGCTGAATGTCGACTAAAAACAGACACTATATCTGGTGACCCTTATTATGACATGTTAAAAATTGATTTGCAAGTTGAAAATTATTTACCCAAGATTAAGTTTCTTGAATCCTAGATCTAGTTATCTACACGAACAAGAATATAAGAAAACCCATTGAGTGTTTTCTTTCTTTTAAACCTAATTGCTTCTAATCCTCACTCATCTAGAAAACCAACACATGTTGCTTTATACGGCAGAACCTCTGGATTCCTAAGAAGTGTTTCATTGTTGTTCTTGTCCCAACTCTTGTTTTTTACCCAGTGATTGATTCTTTGGGCAGGTTAAATGCAGTCTTTTTGTTTGGAGAATAAAAAGGAAAAAGAAAAAACCCAGCACGATAGTTTATTTTTGACATTTCACAGGGTAACCTCTAGTTATAAAGCTTTTTTCAAAAACTCTGGAACTAACTAGTGACCTCTTTTGGTTCGGTTTCTCTATTTACCTCAGAATTTAACGGTAGATGATCACCCCTCTTTCAGAAATGGAACTCTGTAACTAATGGTGTGCACCACTGGCTGGACCTAATTATAGCTTTCAAAGAGCATACGTGTGCGGTTAAATGTAAGCAGGCTGGAAGGGTCAAAGATTCTATTTTTCATTTTGGCCAGATTCCTAACTTACATGTCACAAATCAGTGACTTTCCACCTGGTTTCATTAATCTCCCACAGGAGGCAATGGCCAGAGCCAGCGGGGACACTGGAAAAACCCAACTGCTAGAAAAATCCAACTGCTAAAAGAGTACATGAGAGAAACCTGACAAAGGGAGAGTTGAGAGGGAAGCTGGCATGCCCCGAGGTCCTGTGTGTTTGGGAAATGGTCCACAAATTTGGCTCTCAGCTTTCTAAGTAGCCTACACAAAGAGGTAACAGGTTCAGCACCATAGGAACAAGCAAATAACTTGGTCTGCTGGATGAGACCACCGAATGGGTCCTTCCTCAGGTCTGTGTAAAGAGGTATGGCCCACGTCCACAGCACCCAGTCCATATGCCGGTGTTTATAAAAGTGTTCAAAGCAAACTGAATCGACTCAAACAGTTCAGAGAGGCGGATGGCTAACAAGAAAAAGAGGGAGCTTGGGAGTGAAACAATGCAGTCCACAACTATTTTATGGAATCTTCTTTAAACACATCCTGGAAAAGGGCAGTTTAACTAGAAAGACTGTCTTAAAACTATTATATGAGCATATGCCTTTTGCTTAATGCACAAATAACTCTTAGATGGTTTCCGGGGATGGCTAGACTACATGGTCTTCAAACAAGCCTCCATAACGGTATTTGCCCCAGTTGAGCTTTCTCTAAGTATTGCTAAGGATCAGACAGCTACCTGGAGTGAGGCCCAAGGTGAGTTACTGCCCCATAAAGGTGGGTGATGAGTGAGGTCAAATCCCTTGAGCTGGGCAGGGGACCCCTTCCCTTTCCTCTTTTGAAAGTTGAGAGCCTGACAAGGATAGGTATCTGGTCCCCACCGCCCAAGACAAGACTCATTCTGTAGGCAATAACACTTTCATTTGGCAAAAATAAATCAATTGAGAACCTAGATTATTAGTGTACTCTCAGGCTGTTTTAAAACGAGCAGGTTTTTCATTTCATTGATTTGTGGGAACTGTAAAATGACAAAGGTAAACATCAGCTACTACGTTGAAGAAAGCTTGGTCCCTAAACATTGTCCAGTATCACTCTTTTTGTCTCTTGTTCCCCTGATGTTTTTATTAAAATGATGATCATTAGCTATATTTATACAAAAATGTTTCTGACACTGTTCATCGGTTCCTGCTGCTGCTTTTCTATCGGAAACCTCCCTGCCAGTGTGGTGCAGCCGGCTGGTTCTCAGAGAATCACTCGGAGGACATCAGGTGTGAATTAAACAGCAGGACCAAATGAAGCTTGAAATAAAGGCAAAGCACCCAGTTTCTAAAGGGCTGAAATACAGGCACCAGAAGAGGGGATAAAAAGAGAGAGAGAAAGAGAAAAATCGTAGTGGCTATGTAACTTATGGACACATTTTTTTTTTGCACTGAAAAATAGTTTAATATTATACATTATCATCGTCCAGAATTTAAAATATTTTCAAGTAATTATTTCACGTACATCATGTTTGTGTAAAGGAATAATTCATTTTCTAACATTCATATGTAAGGTGTGAACAAAAATGAAGGCACACTGATAACTTTGTAATTAATGAAAGTCAACACATTATTTATGCTTAAAATGCAGAAATAGATGACAGTGAAGAATTACAAGTGAGAATTTGAGTTACTTAGAAGACATGGACACATATTTTTTTAATTCCTTACACAAACCCTTAAGTATCTAGACAGCTAAACAGCAAAAACGTCCATTGTCTTTCAACTTAAAGCTGCATTTTAAAAAAATGAAATGATAATAATTATTAAAGTAATAAGCTCAGCCCTACAATCCACATCCAGGGTGAGGATAATTACCATCCAACACCCCTAACTCTGTAGTAATGCCAGACAGGGCAGGAGAAGTACCCACTCCTAAGGAGAGCCATAAGAGAGTTGGCCATGTCATTCTATTTTGCATCTGCCAAAGCAGTACAGTAAGTCCTCTACATACGAACCTTTAAGCTACAAACTTTCAAAGATGCGAACATGCATTCACACGTCCAATCACGTAAGTTAGTTCACGTGTCTGGTGTACATTGTCACGTGCGTGCCTCCTCTACAAGTGGTTGTGCTTTTGTGTACTTTACTGTACAGTACTATTTTCTGTGTTTGTTTCTTATGTATTATTTGTTAAAAGTATTGTAAACCTTTTACAGTACAGTACTATATAGCCGATTGAGTTAGTTGGGTACCTAGGCTAACCTTGTTGGAGTTATGGACAGATTGGACTTATGAATGCACTCTCGGAACAGAACTTGTTCATTTCTAGGGGACTTGCTGTAATGAGGAGGAATGTGGCATTAATCAGCAAACCCTCTGTTATCAGATACACCTGGAGAATACATGTTCCAGTGAATCCGCATTTTCTCCTTAGTAAGATAAACCACATGAAAAATATTGACCTAAGTGTAAATTACAATTCTTTCACCTGTTGATAGAAAACGGAGCTAAACGCACTGAAGACGGCCATCATGTTAAATCCAAGACAACTTGATTGGACCAGATTAATGCAAAAAAAAATATTGAGCCTCCTGATGTGGGATGCTAAGAGGGGTCCTGGATGGTGGTATGATTTGTAAGCCTTGCACTGGCAAAGACACCGTGTCTGCCCTCAACTCTGTTCTTATTGGGTAGACCGTTTATTTTGTCTGAATTTTATTAGAGGATCCTAGGACTTGATTATTTTTCATCTTGACAAATTTCCTCAGTGGTTAAAACTCACGGGTAGACATAAAAAAAAAAAAAAAACCCAAAACCTTAAAAGGAGTCCCCTTTTTTAGGCCTGCAGTGATGGCTTAATACGTAACTATTGAGTTTTTACCGTAAATCTTCGTGTTTGTATATGATTATGCAAATTGGCAGATCTCCTTATAGTTTTCTATGATTGGCCTCTGTAATTAAAATGTAGATAACAGAGGGGTTGGCAAATGGCTGAGGGAAAAAAATAACAGGAGAAAACTATTAAGGGGAAATGGATGTGTGGCACTCTTTGTTGAGTGACTGAATGTTCCCTTTCTCTCTAAAATATTCATTTATTTTAATAAGTGGATCCTGAGCATCTGTTATTGTGCCTGGTGCTGAATGGGGCTGGGGGACTTCAGTTCTCCAGGCAGGAAAGAGAAGTGCTCCAATGACCATCACAAAAGACAGAGCACAACTGGTTATAAAGGAAACACAGACACACCTTGAAGAGTTAAAGAATGGAGAGTTCAGTCCTAGTTTGGAAGCCAAGAATGATTTATAAGGAGGTGATCTTCGAGATGGGTCGTGAACAGGATGGTAGAATAACCGGGATTTTGACCCGCAGAGCTGGGAGAAGGACATCCCAGCAGGAAGGTCAGGCAGGGGCTAAAGGGCATATTCTGAGCTAGTAGGGAGTCTCAGTTGACTGAAGGAAAATTAGGGTGCTACCATCCAGATGAGAAGAGAGAGGGCCTGAGTGGGTGCATCTAAACCCATCCTGGGTGTGTGTGGGTGAGGGATAAGATAAGACATCTTTCTCCCAAAGCTCCTTGAGTGTAGCCTGATGCTGGGATCCTGTCTTCCACCCACAAGTGCTCCTCTGAAGCTTCAGCTTCCGTCACAGCGACTCAGGTCACGGCGATGTGATGCCTGATAAGGTTTTATATGTGTCTTTGTCATTTTCATAAGAAGAGCTGTGTGGTATATAATGATTCAACAAGCATTTGATAAACGAATGCATTTTGGAGCATCTCCTAAAAACCTGCAAAACCTTGAAAATAAAATATAGATCTTATTCCCATAAATACCCCATTTGAAAGCAGGAGCCCCAGGCTTCGAAGGGCACATTGGAGCTCCTGCGTCACTCCCCCTCTACCTCTTTAGCCTTCGTCTGAGGGGGGCAGTCAGATTACCCCTGAGCACCTCCAGAGTGAAGTCCCAGACTAGCAAAGGCTGGAGGACTCCCATCCCGTCCGTGGTAACCCCACTTCCTTTGCAATACAATCACACTCATTTTCAGAGCGTTCATTTCACCTTGCTACGTCTCTGTGTGGGAAATCAGACAGGCACCATCATTCCCATGTGACCAGAGAGGTTAGCCAAGGCCATATGGTTGGACAAGGTCAGAGTCATACTGGTCCTGGACATATCCTGGATCAGGTCCATGCGAGATGAAGTCCAACTCTAGGCTGGTCCAAAGGATCCAGTTTGGAGAACAATAAACTCCCCTCCCTCTTACCTAAGGTCCATCCCAAGTGGACCCAAACTGCCAGTTCGGCCCAAAGCAATCCTAAATCCTTGGCACTCACAGACTCATGGAGCACAGGGGTGCTGGCCTGAACGTTCAGGCATCAGCTGGGTCCTTGGAGTCAACAGGAGCCAGTCAGCAAGGGTGGCGGTCTCCAAAGAAATGAATTTCTGAACCCATCAGACCTCTTTAATGCAGCTTGTTCTTAAACACGTTTCAGAGGTTACAAGTCACTGGCTCTGCCAGATTCCCCCTTTGGCTGGGACGATGAGACTGTGTTAACAGGAAAGTGGGCCCATCTTATCTGTATTATAATTGCTTCCTCTAGATGCCAGGTTGGATTAGTCACTGGTAGACCTGTTCTAAGTTCCTGGGATGAGCATTAGCTGTTTCTCTAAGCTTCCCCTGAGCACTCCACAAACACCAAAGGACTTAGGAGTAAAGCCGTGTTGAAAAGTAATTCCCTAGTGTGTCCTATTGTCAGTTAAATAGCTCCAGTCCAAGGCTGTTGTGTTGTTTTTCCCAAGTCCAGATCCTGGGCTTCCAAGAGCTGGAAACTAAAGACCTCTGTGATAATGTTCGCCCATTACAGACACATGAGCCGTTTATCCCCAAAGGAGAAATCTAATAAGCTTTGCAAAATGACGGGCTAACAAAGCATCTGTGTGCCCCTCAAGGGACTGTCATTCGTTTGTCCAACAGATATTCATTGAGCACCTACCTTATTTGTTCTATAATGGGGGGTACACCGGTGAACAAAAGTGGGGTCTGGAAATGACAAATTTACCTGATGGCCAGGGACTAAGCAGGCATCCTGGCGGTGGGGTGTGTCTCTGATGATGCTTCTTATCCACAAGAAAAGGATAGCCAGCCCTCCGGTCATTAATGACTTCCATAATTACTCCTCTGAGCGGCAGAGGCAAATTTTCCCCTCGAGTAATCAAAATAATTGCCTGGGGAATGGAGGCTCGGAAAGAAAGGGATTGTACCACGGAGAGCGGTGATGATGAAATGGAACAAAAGCACCTGATGGGGAGAGCATTCAAGGAGAAATAATGGCCAGAAAAGCCTCTAGTAATACAGTCGTATGTCAGGAAAGTGCTGGCGCAGAGCTGAGACCAAAGGGGCAGAAAGGCCACCAGTGTCCAGAGAGATTCGTCTCCGCATCTCACCTGAGAGCTCGCCCACCTTTCTCAGCCTGCTAAGCTTTCTTCTTCTTCTCTCACTTAGGGGACCACTGGGTTTGAAGCACATATTGATAAGTGTTTGGAGCTGGCAGAGTATTTATACAATATCATCAAAAACCGAGAAGGTTATGAAATGGTGTTTGATGGAAAGGTATGTATTCTGATTTCTACAGAAATCTAAACTCCAAAGTTTAGTCCATTCCAATTCTTATCACTAGTATTTTTTGATGTTAAGAATGTACTGGGCTTCCCTGGTGGCGCAGTGGTTGAGAGTCCGCCTGCTGATGCAGGGGACACGGGTTCGTGCCCCGGTCCGGAAAGATCCCACATGCCGCGGAGCGGCTGGGCCCGTGAGCCATGGCCTCTGGGCCTGCGCGTCCAGAGCCTGTGCTCCGCAACAAGAGAGGCCACAACAGTGAGAGGCCCACGTACCGCAAAAAAAAAAAAAAAAAAAAAAAAGAATGTACTGTCCAGGTAAGTGGGACCATTACAAAGGAGAAGCAGGGGTGAGAGGGTAAAAATCAAACTCACAAAAAATAACTCTGTATAATCGTGTGAAAATCAGGCACTCCAAAGGTGATTACAAATGTAAAAAGCAGGATTGTATCCAGAAGCTGCAGAATAGATTTGAAATGTCCTCGGAATTTTCAAATTTGCCAGTTTGGGCTGAGCGTGACTCTTACTTTCCTTTTCGTAGCCTCAGCACACAAACGTCTGCTTCTGGTATGTACCTCCAAGTTTGCGTGTTCTAGACAACAGTGAAGAAAGAATGAGCCGCCTCTCCAAGGTAAGGATGCGAGCTCCTCTGATCTGTACCTCGGTGTATGTAATGGACCTTTCATGTGCATGTCATCCTTATGACAGATGTGCATGTCATCCTTATGACAGATGTGCATGTCATCTTTAAGACAGATGTGCATGTCTTTAGGAGAGATCCATCCTCAGCCTTAGTCAATTCAGCAATTCAGAATTAGAAATGAAAACATTAGAACACATAAAATATTAAGGTTAACTTTTGTTCGCTTGTGTCAATAGTTTTTCAGAGTTTCAGAAAAGTTTCTTACTAAGTGCGAAACCCTTAAAACACAATGTCCAGGGGCCAGTAAAATCGACACACACACACACACACACACACGCACACGCACACACAATCCCAGAGGGAAAAGCACTAAGGTGAAATAAATCATCTGCACTGTCCAATATGGTAGAATAGCTACATGTAGTTATTTAAATCTAAATCAATTAAAATTAAATTCAACTCAAAATTCACTTCTCAGTCACGTTAGACACATTTTAACTTGTGACTCGAGACTAACATATCAGATTGTGCAGACAGAAAACATCTGTGTCATTACATAAAGCTCTCTTGGTCAGTACTGACATAGACCCAAAATGAGAGGAAATGTGGAGTCTTCTGGGCCACAAGAGAAGTTAAATTCTGGACCTAACAAGGCAATGGGATTACTCTTTGTGGCCTTTTGCCCGGTACAGGGCTCAGCATACAATAGGCACTCAAAAATGTTTGTTGAACTAACGTGCCATTTACATATTCCAGAATAGGGAAGGGAAACACACTTAGGAAACCCACTAGTGGATCACAGACGTCTTCCCAGTGCACACTTCGGCTTGAAGGCAGATATATAGGTAACAAATGGTTATCACTAAAACGAGCCCAGCCACAGCTTCATGAGGGAGGGAAAGACGAGAATCTGGTTGGTGCATTTTCTGCTCCAGTCAGGACTGTGAGTGCACAGATGGCCCACTGTCACTGAGGCAAAGTGGACACAAAAGGCCTGGGGCACCATGGGGACAGGACCCATGGGGACGGGACCACATGCATAGACATGCATTAGACCAAGGCGGGAGGCAAGGAGATGTCCTGCAGGTGTTCATCAGACAAGAGTCCCAGGCGGCATACAGTAAGTCCCCTGCATACAAACTTTCAAGTTGTGAACTCTCAAAGATGTGAACATGTATTCCATCAGCGTCAGGTGTCAGTGACATTGCAGCTTGCCCTCCATCTCCTGTTGCTGACGATCCTTCAGCCCTGCCATCTCCCACCTCCTCTCCCTCCTCCAGTCAGTAACTCTTCTTGCCTGTTCCCTCGATGCCAGCCCCTGTATGCCAGCTGTTGTATGGTACTACTATACTTTTCAAGATACTGTACTGTAAGACTAAAAATGTTGTCTTTATTTTTTGTGTTTGTTTTT
Organism: Mesoplodon mirus; assembly: GCF_964341445.2. Lineage (NCBI taxonomy): Eukaryota > Metazoa > Chordata > Mammalia > Artiodactyla > Ziphiidae > Mesoplodon > Mesoplodon mirus. The sequence goes on along the minus strand of NC_138979.1, from coordinate 10,257,758 downwards.
TATGTATTATTTGTGTGAAAAGTATTATAAACCTATTACAGTACAGTACTATATAGCTGATTGTGTTAGTTCGGTACCTAGGCTAACCTTGCTGGACTTACGAACAAACTGGACTTACAAATGCGCTCTCGGAATGGCACTCGTTCGTATGTAGGGGACTTACTGTGTTGGTCACCTCTTGTATTTCTTGTTCTTTTTCTTCTTCATCATCTTCTTGAATTTTAATTTTTATTATATTCGATCATTATCTGCATCTCTTCTATCAGCTTTTATAGTCCTATACTGACTGATGGCCTTTCAGAAGGTCAACAGTGGATTTGAAAGTACATTGGTAAGGAGAGACAAGATAGGGGTAGGGAAGTAAAGAAGTACTAACTACTATGTATAAAAGAAATAAGCTACAAGGATATATTGTACAGCACAGGGAATAGAGCCAATATTTTATAATAACTATAAATGGAGTATAACCTTTAAAAATTGTGAATCACTGAAACATATAATATGATAAATCAACTATACCTCAATAAAAAGTACTAATAAACAATAATAAAAGTTTATAGAAAGTATTACAAAAAGTACATTGGTAAAGAAGTCAATTGGCCTCATATATAAAGTGACTTTTTTAAAACCTATGTTATTAAATGTAATGGGAAATTTAATTGGTGAGATTTTAATGTTTTCAAATACCTTATTTATGGTTATTCTGCTTTTTGATTTTTCAAAATTTCTCTCAGCCTTCCACGATGTAAAAACATAAAGGTTTTGTAACACATAGTGAGAAATACATTTCTGTGATATCTTTGTGAGATTATTTCATGATGCTTTAATCTGAGCCCTCTTTGGAGGAAACAAATGTGGATTTAAATTATGGAAGAGTCCCCTGGTTATTATTTTCTAAAGGATTGAAAAAGCTAATGGCACGAAGGATACAATGGTACCCTAAAACTCTTAAGGCTCCCCAAAGAGCTCTTGTTGATTGAGCCTTCAGTGAATTCTTCAACATGCAGCCCCTTTTTCCCTAACTGACTTCCTTTATTCATCAAACCCAAGAATGTGACCCCCAAAAAAAGAGTCTCGAAAAAAATTAAAATGCTATATACTCATCAGAATAGTCAGAATCTTATTTTCCTTCTTAACTTGCAATTAGTGATTATGCAATGAAGTAGATGTTCCATGTTCCTGCTAATTTTAGTTCGTCAGCATTTTCTGGAAGCAACCAAAAGCCATATGTATTTAGATGGCTGTGATTTCTGCCAACCCAGCTAGCTTTAGGAACTGGGGGGGTTTCAGTCTTACTTTCTGCCAAAACCTGTTTGGGATGATGGCTGTTACCGTCAGTCTGTTGACCTCTGATCTGCATTTATTTCAAAAATTTGTGTTGAATGTCCTTAATAATTAATCCCATTCCTGTGTATTCTTACTTGGATTGCCTATGAAAACGAAATCAGAATTTAATTCTCTGAGTAAAGCATTATCATTGTTTTATCAGTGCTAAAGAGCAAGCATGATTTATTGCACAAATAAAACTAAGGAACCGTTATGTGATTTTTTTCCTTAAATTCCTGCAGACACATGGATTTGGAATTCTTTTTCTAATCTGGGATTTCTCTTCCCAGGAACACACTGACTTGCCATGCCTCACAGCACAAAGTGATACATTTCATGTCCTTAGGCTAAAATATTCTAGTAGATCCATTTTCAGAACTTAATCCCAGTCTTGAAATATTTAAATTCTTTTTTATATTTATTCCCTGGGATGAGCTTGATGCCCTGCATACATCATTAATCCTTTGGGTGAAAGAGGATCAATCCAACAGGAACATTCCTCTTTACCTCCTTGTGGAATAAGGAAGGAACAGAAAGGGATGTAAGAACGTGTTCATCTAGAATCAGAAAATCTAAATGTTGGGATCATCATCCACATTCATTTTTAGGTGAGGAAATTAGGTTCAGGATGTGAAGTGAAGATGAAATGAACATGAAGGTCAAGTCTGGCTTTGGCTTTGGCTTTCATAACTAAAAAATAATTGGTCCTGATGCGGAACCATGTTGATTTTTCACATTGAGTACTTTGAGGATTAAAATCTCATTGCAAACCAATGATTATGTAAGTGTTGCTATTCAAAAGTCACATGTTTATAACACCATTCTATTTGAATCTATCCTTCATTTAAAATGAATACAACTGTGATAGAAGGCATAGTTCTCATATTGAACTGAGTTGCTGACTATGAATATCTAACATAAGTCTAAAGCTTCCCAGACATCTACATTCCTGGTTAGGTATTTGCAGCAACGAACCTAAAAGATCAATGTTATATTTACAAACTCCAGTGGTGAAATATGTGGACAGATCCTGCATACAGTTGGACATAATTTAAAATGTTTGCCTCATCCTAGGAGCTCTTCCTCTTATACCACTTTTTATAGTCAATAAGGACTCAGGGAGCCCTCCACGTGCACACAGTGCTGTCCTGATAAAAGAAGTGAAGGACACTGTCCCTGCCTTCCAGGAGCTTACAGTTGAAGTACAAAGATGAAGTGGATTTTCTTATAACTGAGGGGATGATAGGAAATTAGAATATAGACAGAATCTATGGATAAGGATCATGTACTTAACAACTTAGAGAAAATATGCTAATGGACTGCAGAAGTCAGGAAAGGCTTCCTAGTGGGTGTAGGACTGTGGTGGAGCCTTGGAGTCTGCATAGGATACAAACTGGAAGTGAAAAGGAATTCTAAGCAAAGAGAACAAGTGTGACATGGTGAGACTGAGGACCAGTGTGAAGGGGTAAAAATATGTGTGGTACATCCAAGGGATATTGAATAAGTAGGTCTTGTCAGAGCTGCAGATTCATTTGGGTGGGCACTGGATGAGTCCTCAGGCATTTGTGCTGAACTGGAGTTCGAACTTAAATTCATACACAATAGAGGACCAAGGGCTGTAATCATCCATCTGGCATAAATGTGGTAAAATCTTGTCTGTGATCTGATTCTGTAAGGTTAAATCCTTGTGGGTGCAGCTTTTTGCCTCAGCTGATTCTTCATGATTATTAGGTAATATATTTTTCAAACATCTTATAAACTGAGTTAATGCAAAAGGAGAATAAAAAGAAACTAGGAAGCTTTAGGGTCTCAAGAAGGAAAATAGCTTTAGGATCTCAAAAGTCTGCTTATTTTCACCCATCACTTGATAGTGAGCCTTACATCTTGGTAACCAGTCTGTGAACCATGTATTACTTCCAATGAAGGGGAAAAAACCCATCCCCCAAATGTTGTATTGCCAAATTCTTTAGCCTTGGAACCAACATCAGATTCTTCTTGGTCTCCCAAAACACTAAGCAGAAAGTCAAGATGTCAAGCTCCTGATGATAACCTACCACTGATGATTCCTTTTAGCACCTTCGAGATCTTGAAGCTATTAAACTGCTCCAGCCCCCCGATCCCAAGAAAAGTGAGAGGCAATTCCTTCAAGGGATGACAAATATGGTTCTGACTGTTCAGTTAAAAACTAAAAATGCTACTTGGTATTGGGTTCTTTCATGAAAGGAAGAGTCCCTGGGAGAAACAGTCACCGTCGAGGTCTGGTCTCTTCCACAGGTGGCTCCAGTGATTAAAGCGAGAATGATGGAGTCTGGGACCACAATGGTGAGCTACCAGCCCTTGGGAGACAAGGTCAATTTCTTCCGCATGGTCATCTCAAACCCCGCAGCCACTCACCAAGACATTGACTTCCTGATTGAAGAAATAGAACGCCTTGGACAAGACTTATAATAACCTAGCTCACTAAGCTGTTTCAATTCTCTAGGTAGACAATTAAGTTGTCACACACTGTGTAAATGTATTTGTAGTTTGTTCCAAAGTAAATCTACTTCTGTATTGTGGTGTCAAAGTAGAGTACAGTTTAAAAATCAAAAACAAGCAAACATTGCTCCTTTTAAAAATCCTTTCTTAAGTTTAGAATACCTCTCTAATAATTAGTGACAAAAGGCTGTGTTCTAATCAATAAGGAAAAGCTTAAAATTGTTACAAATACTTCCCTTACTTTTAATATAGTGTGCAAATCAAACTTTATTTTCACTTCAGAGTAGTAGGGTTGAATAGTGCCAAATTGCCCCTGAATCATAAAAGGTTCTCTGGGGTGCAGTGAAAAGGCTAAAGTAAATATAAAATGTATGCTGACAATAAAAAAACTCTTGCCTTTTTCATAGTATTAGAAAAAAAATTTCTAATTTACCTATAGCAACATTTCAAATATATTTAAATACATATAATTTTACAAAAGGAAAATATATATATTAAAAAGATATCCTATTTTGTAACATATAGATTTTTATTTTATATGGGTTATACAAACTGCAGGGGCAGATATTAAAGACTAAGCCAGATTTTTTTTTCTCTTTCTTTTAACGGAGGCACAATAAAACACTTAGCAAAGTTATTTTGAAACATAAGCCCACAAAATTCTTAAAAGGTATGATGCCTTCTTTCTGTTCGTTTTATGACTTATCACATCTCTAAAGTTAGTATTACAAAGCAGACACAAAAGGATACTGCAAGTTCTTTAAAATGATTGGTCAGCTCAACAATAAGACTCACTTCCCATTTAAGTTTTCCATCCACTGGACCTTAGTAGACCCGCTCAGTAGGCATGACAGCCACGCTTCATCTTAGACTAAATTAGGGTAATCGTCTCTAGTGTGCTTTCCAGTTCAGCCTGTTTAGAACAGAAGGTTGATGCTGGTTCTTGAGATATCTTCCCAAACAGTATTCTTTTCTTAAGTCATTTGGATTCATTAGAGAAGATAAAAATAAAATCTAATCAGCCCGAGCAGAGGAATGAAACACACTCCAGATGTGGTGAGCCCAGAAAATTAAACTTGGCCTTAGATCTCTGTGTGAGAATAATGATGGCATCCTGGATGCCACAGTGTCCCTGCCCAGGAAGGCGTCGTTCCCCTCCCGGGTCATTGCTCTTTCCCATTCCCTCCCCATCCCGACCCACAAAAGTCTCTCCTGCTAAGCTCCCCATCACTGGGATTCCCCATACTTGATTTCTGCTCCATTCGTGGTTACTTTCCTCTCAGGAAATGAGCCTCTCACCTAGAATTTTGAGGCAGCATCTTAAGACCTTCTTTGGTCATTTGTCTCCCATCCGGACCCAAAGTGACCAGACTATGTAGCGATCACAGGCTCCTTAGAATTCAAACTCGTATTTTCAAAGCATCCTTCCGCCTCTGAAAACCCGATGGAGAGACATGAGCTAACGAGAGCTCCTGTAGATATTTATGGGGCACAGACTGTCAGCGTCAAAGAGCTAGTGGACCCGTATATGCAGACCGCGGATGCACATTTAGGAACATTCGTCCTTTCTGTGTGCCCCAGTCAGAGCAGTGGTCAGGAAGATGATAGGTGTGAGGGAGGAAAGAGGACCCCATCCTCTTTTCTATTCATCAAATAGAAAAGGCCTCTCATATGACCACGGGATCCAACCACCTGAACGCTTCCTGAGCTTGCCCCTACGTTCTCTCTCCCAGGTTATATATGAAAACGTTGAGATTTGAGATGAACATGGCTTTGGGCCCTCTCTGTCTAGGAAGCAAATGGATTCCCTATGACTATTAGAAGAAAACGCTTTATCTGTGCCCCAGAATTTCATGAAGGAACAAGGCTCCCATTCTAGGCTGGGTCTGATGGCCAAGCGTTCCTTTCCTTTCTGGAAATTAGCTGTGGAGAATAAGCACACGCCTGCCCACCTATTGTGAGCCTCAGGCCACAGACCCCATCTCAGAGGCAGAGACACTAATTATCAAACCCGCCATTCCTGCTTGGAGGAGACGGTGAAGCCCAGTGCCCTGATCTGGACAGATCCCTCTCTACTCCAGGATGCTTCTACCTAGGGTTATAGATTCTCTATCAGAAGCGGCTGCTTTTTCACTTGACGGTATGACAGAACTTAAAGGAGGAACCTTTGTGCCTGTGTTTGAAGTTCCAGCAAAATAGTTGTTACCAAGAGCTTGTTTCCTCAACCCCCTGCGCCTTCCAGGTTCTTCCCCAAGTTTGCTGGGAGCCTTGTTCAGTCCTATGCAGTGAAATGCTACCAAACGTAACCCAGGGAAGGAGGTAAATGAAAGCCTGAAAAGTCCCAGTAGTTTAATAAATATTCTTTAAAGTAAGTTTGTAATGTACTCAAGAGAAAGGGAGGGAGGGAAGGAGGAAGGAAGGAAGGAAGGAAGGGAGATTGTTTTGAACTTTAGCCGAATTCCCAGTGCCAAAGGCCTTTACGTGGGACCATTCTTCACAAATATTAGAAAAGTTTGGCTTTAGCTTTAATCACAATTGACATGGCCATTTTCATTTAGATAGCAACATTGTGTTTATTATTTTGAAATACTTGAAAAAAAAAGTGTGGTATGTCTCCATCGGAGACACATAAATGGTACTGACTGCCTGAACTGTCTCAAGGACGTGAGGAAAGAAAAGGAAATCGGTTGTGTGTGTAACTGTGTTGCCTTTATTATACCTGGTAGTACTGTCTCGTCACCTCAGATGGGGGTTGTGCCCTTTAGATCTGAACTGACAGTGTTGCAAATCAACATGTTTTGCTGTGAAAGCTTGTACAATATATTATTGATGTGTCTTTTCCTGTGTGGTAGCCGTACTGATTTTCTGAGAACCACATTCGCATCTGTGCCCATAAATCTCTCACCCGCCCTCTCTCTGCTAAACGGTGTGCCCTCCACCTCAGCTCTCACAGGGAATACCCTCGGCTCCGCTCGCTGCTGAGAAATCTCCTTTGAGAACTGTGGGATTTCACAAAATGCAAGGAGGATGCTACTTCAGTGTCTCCGAGGACAGAGGAAACCAATATGGAGGCTCACAAACTGCCAACGTTGCAGGCACTGTCCCTGCTAAGATTTGGAGTAGGTGCTACTCCTCAGAATAGGGACCAAGAAAGCACGGGTGTAAATATAGCAGCAGGACAAGGAACCCGGGAACCTAACAGTGGGTATCATCTTGCACGTGCCCTCCTGTTTTCAAATGCTAAGTGCAAATGCTGTGTATTGATTAGTTACCTGTGCCAAAGTCCTGTTCCCAATCAGTGTTTCTGAAAGACATTGACATCTCCCCAGCATCACTCCGTTACTAAAGACAGAAATCAATAAAAACTATAAACACATGGCAACCTGTTCTTCTTACCAAATATAAACTTGTGTATGATCAAAGTATTTTATGTGTTGTTTCTCTAAATCCAAATAAATGTGTAAACGTGGACGTATCTCAGGCTCTGGATGTGTATTTCCGGCTTTGCAGGCCGTGTGAGGGGCTCACTTCTAGTGAATTGCCTGCATCAAAGGCCCTTCGCTTGTCACAGAGCTCAGAGCATCTTTGGGTCTTTGCTGGGAAAAAAAAATCTCTTCCTTCCACAGTCGCTTCTGCAGGATATTGCTTGGCCACTCTGATTTCTCCTTCAGTCAGACCCGTCTTTAACAAAAAATGTATGTATTGTGGAAAATTTCACGTACACACAGAAGTGGGAAAAATAAGTATAATAACCTCCCACGAAGGCTTCACCCAGCTTCAAACGTTACTAATTCGGAGGCTGAATCTTGTTTCATCCCTCCTTCCCCCCCACCGTGTCCTCCCAACAGCGAATAATTTTCATGTGAATCTGTAAAAGATAAAGAATCTTTTTTAAAAAGCCCTCAATACAATGATCCCAAGTAAAATGATAATAATAATAACAATGCCATAATGATATCAAATATCTCATTGCCTGGATTCTCAGATCTAAAGCAAAACCCATGGGCCATGGCCTGTGCCCAGGAAGCCCAATGAGGCCCCCATGAATTTCAGGACAGCTGGGACATACTGCACGCAATGCCAGTGCTCAGTGCAACGCCGTATAATGTACGTGCAGGCTATGCGTGGGCTGTTGTGTATCTTCTTCCGTTGTGCCGAGTTTATTTCTGGACCTCTGTGGGTTGTGATTCTGGGAGGTATCACATGTTTGGGGGCTTTCCTCCTGTGCTTTTAGAGGTTAAGAAATGCACACAGGGGCTTCCCTGGTGGCGCAGTGGTTGAGAGTCCGCCTGCCGATGCAGGGGACACGGGTTCATGCCCCGGTCCGGGAGGATCCCACATGCCACGGAGCGGCTGGGCCCGTGAGCCATGGCCGCTGGGCCTATGTGTCCTGAGCCTGTGCTCCACAACAGGAGAGGCCACAACAGTGAGAGGCCCGCGTACCACAAAAAAAAAAAAAAGAAATGCAGGCAGGTTAAAAGCTATAACGTCACGAGGATTTAACTGGTGGAATGTATCCTGATTTGCCTTATCAGGTCCAGGCTGCCCTATGGGCTTGAGCTTGAGATGCCCTTAAAGGTATTAGTCTGGAGTGAAGAGATAGTATTGATACTTCAAGCAGACAAATGGAGGCGGGGTGGGGAGGGCATAAGAGATGAAGTTTCTGGAAATTTTCAATATTGCTTATAGGGGAACAGATGGACACCAGCCGAATATAGAGGAAACAGCTCGACATTCGTGCCTTGGTTTCCATTGTTCCCTCAGGCTGGGAAGAATCTCCCGAAACTCCTTGCATCTTCATGGATGTTGTTATAACAGTAATCTTCACAGATTCTTGTGTGGCTTAAGTAATATGTTAGTAGTTTGTGCAGTGCTTTGTACCCAATAGCGTGCAACAAATCTCGTTATTATCCTAACGCTGGTAATTGGACGTGACTTCGATAAACCAGCTCTTGCTGTCTCCTTCGATCTCAGCGTCCTCTGAATTCCCTACTTTCGCTTGGTCAGCAGTATTCGTACGTAACAGGTTGAGGCTGGAAACATCCTCTCCTGCATTTTCCTCTGCTTGCCCAATGTTGATCATAAGCAGAGTCTGTTTCTTATGCTTCTGTGTCATCACCCTTCCTTCCTGGCCTCCCTCTAATCACACACATGCCCTGACGAGACTCTCCGATCTCTGGTGCTCTCCTACAGGTAGAAGGCACTCCATCCATACCGTCACCGGCTCTGCGCCTGGTGTGGGACATGTTCTCCGCCAAGCCCATTTCCTCAGCTGAGCAATGAGTTGGGACTCCTTGATCGCCAAAGGAAAGATGTAGGTGGAAGGTGGTTTAAGATGACAGGTTTATAAACCTGGAAGGGTCCTTAGATGCATTAATTACTTCAGCTAACCTTTACTGACAGGCTACCATGTGCCAGATGTTTTCATATATTAATCCAGCGCCTTTATTTTATTTATGAGTATTTATAAGACATATACACACCCACATACACACATATAACCACACAGGTCAAAGTGCGTGCACACACACACACACATCCAGTATAATTTAATGGACTTGGTGGCCCAACAATAAGATTCTAATTTATTTCAGTTATTGACACAAAACAGAAGCGGACACTAGCTCAGTGTTCAAGCTTAAGGAGAACTGGAGGGGCCGCGTCCCTTCAACACCAATAGTGGTGTTACAAAAGCATCTTGTGGATACGTGGTTGGTTAACAGGCATACCTGTTGGATTCCACCACGAAAGGGAGAGGCTTGGAAAGAGGAAAGGCCAGGGCGGGAGGCTGGGGAGGCCCCAGGGAGTAGCTCTGTGCCCCTGTCACCACCTCTTCAGCTTGCCATTCATTCTGCAACTGGTTCTTCCAGCCCCCGAGTGATGGGTACACTAGCGATTTCCCAGGAAAATGTCAAATAAAAATTGCTCTAAAAGGATGAAATAACTACAAATGGACAATTTCCTGCCATAGACAGAGCAGAGGATTGCATGTGAAAGTAAAGATGGGATAAAACTTTTGACGTGGGGGGCTGAGAGGGTGGATAGACATAGACCAAGGGCCAAGTAAGTGAATATATCAGAATATATCGGATCACCCCAGATCTGGCCTGCTCCTTCCTGAGGGTGCTATGGCCCTTTCTCACAGCTGGGCTCGCCTAGTCCGCTCCCAGAAGCCCAATCCAAGGGAGCTGCTCCCATTTTCATTAGAAGAAAATACTATCCCTGAAAAGCCCTGACTCGGTTTCCCCTTTCCCCCAAAGCCCCCCTCACGGGCCCCCAAGTAAATACACCGCGATTCTAAGGGCTTCATCTGTGTCACCTGCCACTCACTGGCATCCCTGTTGCCTTGAAACTGTTCTCCAGCCATTTCTCATCTGTGAATCTAGTCTTTCTGTTTCACTTTGAGGGACAGGTCTTCTGATCACAGGCTTAGAGACCTGCAGAGACTCTGAAAGATCGTCCGTCCAAAGTTTTGCAAACTCTGGCCCGAGGACCCAGGGAGAAGGAAGAAGTCTCTAGTTTGGAGCAGAATAAGAAGTTCACGATGAGGAAGGAAGGGGTTTCGTACCGTGGAAGCCAGTCTCTCATCTCAGATTATGCCCTTGACACATTTCACTGTTGCTCTCATTCATCAATGCCCTGTCATTTCTAAAATGATAGCAATGATATCTTATTTGGTGAGAGAAAGAGTTAGCATCTCTGCTAACTGCATTTTTCCTATAAACCACAAATCTGAGAACCACTAATGCCATGAAATCTTTCCAATTCTCCCCACCCCCAAACTCCATTGCATGACACTTAGCTTTTAATAAATGCTATTTAAATGGACTGGAAGATTTGTAAGCTAGACTGAAAGCTTTGAAAGACTATGGATAGTGATGTAGTCTACATGTTGTGAGAAGCGACTGATGCCCTAATAATATTTTCATTTTCAAATCCACACACATCCCAACATCTCTTGGCATTAGACTCCTCGTACTTGGTTGCTTGCATTTTATTGCACTTTACCCAGACAGGTGCCATCTTTGGCTCCACTCTGGCTGTGCAAAACAGTGAGATTCTTCCCCCCGCACCCAGGGAACCACTTAAAGATATTAGAACCTAAGATCTTTCATGATGCTTCAAATAAACAAGAACCTTCAAAATTAGTCTTTGATAGATGGAGGAGAAGTTGTGACCCTGAAATATCAAAAACATCTCTTCATTTCACTCTGTTGGCTTCAGAGGAGAGTGAGTTACAGGCTCTTTCACGATCTAGATGTTGCCCAGGCTCCAGTGATTAGAATGGCAATTCTTTTTGTACCTCACATAGTGTTTCCTGGTCCATGATTCAAGCAGATGTACAAATTTGACACCATTTGCCACCGCATGGAAACTGACAATTCTCAGCAACATATATCGAAATGTCCACCGAGGGAAAAAGCACCTGGCTTAACATCTGTCCTTGTTTATTTGAAGAAAACTCTGATTAGAAATGGCTCAATAAACTCAGTTCTTTTCTTTATTCTTGCCTTCCCAGTTAATTCTTAGTGGAAGTTTGCAGTAGGGATGGGTGGGGAGATGAGGAGAAGGAGAGAGGAATGAAGCCGCTATTGTTATTATTATTATTACTACTGCTGCTGCTATCATTATTATTACTTTAGGCTGTGCCGCACGGCACGTGGGATCTTGGTCCCCCGACCAGGGATTGAACCCACGCCCCCTAAATTGGGAGCGTGGAGTCTCAACCACTGGACCACCAAGACGTCCCTAAGCTGCTATTACTGTTTTAATCTCTTCATCCCAAAAGGACATCAGAGAGGGTTGTTTTTTTTTTCTCCTGGCCTTCCATGAGCTGCAATGAACACATATCTACATCATGGGTATATGTGAGTATTTTAAGACTAAATGATGAAAGAGATTTGTTTTGACTGTAAAAACAATATTACCCCAATGTAGATGAGATTTTTGAAGATGTCCCCATTCCCATACCTCCCCTGATATTTTTTGCATCTGTAATAGTAAAGAGATTCCAATTCCCATGCTAACTCAAGCAGCATTGAAATTACCTGCCCAGCGTTTACGATAAACCACCACAGGTGTTCATTACAGAGGCAGAGGGGTTCCAGGGAAATTTCTTCCTGTCCCTGACATCTACCGAGGCACCGAGTCTCATTAACTTCCTTCCCAGAGACTGCCATGGCCAAATAAACACAAATTTGATTTAGTAGGTGTTACGAGTGCTTGTGAGTAGTATAATTTCAGGGAGGAGGTGGCCTAAAGGGCCGGGTTTGTGATGGCCAGGAAACCTAGGCTACTGCCAGGAGAGATGGGATCTGTGTGCTCACATTTTCATTCCTCCAACAAGGCAGCTGCTGGAGACATTGCCTGGCCTCAGATGCCAGCTCTGCTACTGATTAGCTCTGTGACCCTGAGCAAATCACTTAACCTCTCTTCCATCTGTAAATCACTGTAAATCACTTAACCTCAGTTCTATCTGTAAAGTGAGGACAAAACTAGCACTTACCGCCTAGGATGATAGTGAAGATTCAGATGAGAAGAGAACCTGTGCCTGGCACACAGTGAATGTTCAGGATGTGTTCGATATATTTTGATTCTGGCCTGCTGCCTGTAAGGACCAGGCTTCCTAGGCAAGCCCTTCATCCTACTTCGCTCACCTAGAGAAGATCATCCTGAACACAGAGAGGACGTGGCAGCACGTCTCCCTGTAGAAAGCCATTCTGTGGTTCATCCCTGTGGACTGCAGCCTGGGGACTGAGGCGGCCTCGGCCACAGACTCAGCCTTCCCTTTTGCAGAGAAAAGAGACCCAGGAGGACTGGGCAGGGTAGCTGAGGAGAAAGGAAGAACAAGAGGAAGTAAGTTATCTCAGTGGGGATGAATCATCCAGTAGCTATTTGAACCCGTTTCCCCAGGGAGCATCCTTGCCTCAGACAGGCACCCAGCAGAGTTAGAGCCAATGACATGGGCATCAGCTTTGGCTTCACTGGAGTGGCTAACATGCTCACATCCCCAAGCCCTCCCAGCTTCCATTTATACAAGGAGAATGAATCATTGGCCGCACACCACGAGAAGGAAGAGTGACTTGGTCTCCCCAGGCCATTAAAGAGTTTCCAGTGCCTCAAAACGCAAGTAGCAGGGCTTCCCTGGTGGCGCAGTGGTTGAGGGTCCGCCTGCCGATGCAGGGGATGTGGGTTCGTGCCCCGGTCCGGGAAGATCCCACGTGCCACGGAGTGGCTGGGCCCATGAGCCATGGCCGCTGAGCCTGCGCGTCCGGAGCCTGTGCTCCGCAACGGGAGAGGCCGCAACAGTGAGAGGCCCACGTACCACAAAAAAACAAACAAACAAACAAAAAAAAAACAAGTAGCAAAGAAGCACTAAAAGATCTGCCCTGAAGGTCACCCCTGCCCGGGATCTGCTGCCATTAGTCCTGGCCTTGTAGCACGTGCACAGAAAAACACAAACACACAAAAAGTGGGATTCTCTACTTGGAATCCTGTTTCCCACTTCTGGAAAAAATGTTTGGGGTCTCAGTTACAGTGTCAGAACTGAGGCTCTTGGCTGTGAAAAAGTAATTAAAAGCTTATTACAGTTGCCAAGGAAATGACGTCCAAGAGGAATTTTAATTGACTTAAACACGGTAACTGTGAATTCCGAGGAAACTCAATTACACAGACGTGAGAAAAGGAGAGATTCCAAGAGTTTCTTTCAATTCACTTTTTTTTTTTTTTTTTTTTTTTTTGCGGTATGCGGGCCTCTCACTGTTGTGGCCTCTCCCGTTGCAGAGCACAGGCGCCGGACCCACAGGCTCAGTGGCCATGGCTCACGGGCCCAGCCGCTCCGCGGCACGTGGGATCTTCCTGGACCGGGGCACGAACCCATGTCCCCTGCATCGGCAGGCGGACTCTCAACCACTGTGCCACCGGGGAAGCCCTCAATTCACATTTTAGTTGGGCCAAAGGAAATCTTACTGCTAAGGCTTTTGCCTTCTTTTTCTTTCCTTAAATAACTGTTTTAGGATGGTGGAGATCAAGATCGTGAAGAAGAGGGATTTTCGTTAGTATTCATTTTATTTAAATTGTTGCTGGACTTCCCTGGCAGTCCAGGGGTTAAGACCCACGTTCTCAGAGCCGAGGGCCCCAGTTCGATCCCTGGTTGGGGAACTAAGATCCCACAACCAGTGGGTGGCACCACCAAAAAAAAAAAAGTGTTGCATAAGGTCTCCGTTCCCTCTGTACTGTTGAGACATGTTCTAGAGGGAGAGACCACCCCTCACTGTGCATCTCCACAGCTGGCTGGGCTCAGGCTGGTGTGTGTCCAGGAAAGAGCAGATGCTTCCCATTATTCCTTAGCAGCCAAGAAGCAAAGAAAGCATTTCCTTCTTTCTGTGTAGGTGCTTGTTATAGTTGCAAAAACAAAGCATCCCTTCACTTCACTTTTTTAAAAGGGTGGATGGAGTTTCAGGTAAAATATCTCTCCAGAATGAGCATCTCTAGTTAGGCATGAGTGGGAAATTAAATTCTGGTATTGATTGGTTCTCGCTGCTCCTGTCACAACAAGTTATGATAATTTATTATGAAATGATTCAGTCTAGGAGTAAATCCACTGCGTGATGGTCTCCAACCCACTGACACCATTAATCTGATAATTAGAGCAGTGATCACTGAGGGAATCCAGGGATGGAGGAACAGGCAAGGCCTGCCTTACTTCTTTTGTCTTGGACTCACTCTGACTCTGAAGCAGATATTGCAAAATGCCACAAGCCCCTTCCATTCTTCCTGATAAATTCCCTATTCCTCAGTAATACATTGTCCTTTCTCAGATAAATTCTGAATGTCTTTTCCTCATCTGTAAAATTGGGTTAGTGATACTTATTGCAGGGGATTGAAAGGCTTCAATGAGAAAGTATCTGTAAGGCCCTTGGCAACAGGAAGTGGCCAGTGACTGTTCTCTTCTTTCCCCAACTCTGTGCTGTGACTGCCCTGTGGTATTAGGATCACCTCCTGATGGAACTGCTGCGGGCAAGTCAACCGGATCCACATATTCGTTATAAATGTGATTGTTGGCTACCCCGGGTAGCTCTTCCTATAAACTAAGGGGGCTTTGATTTGGGGTTTCTTTGTTTAAATAAAACATCCACTGAGACCAGGCACTTCTGCAAAGAGCCAGGGGTTGGTTGAAGCACATGGGAGCAGGTTTCATTCCAGTAAACTCGTTTATAAGGACTTTATTGGATTCGATTTAGAGAAGGGCCCACCAGGGGCAGATCAGATCATCACCTATTAGCTGGCGAGCAGTAGCCACCTGAGACAGAGGACCCCAGGCGGACAGATGCCACTGCGGCTGCCTTTGCTGCAAAGCGGTGACTCACGTGAGCATGGAAAGCCTCGGCAACAAGGGACAGAATCCACGAGTCTTCGTGTCCCGCACCCCACACAGCTTAGGAAGAATCTCGTTCCACCTTCATCTGCCTCAGGCACGGGCTAGAGAAAGCTGCCCCCCACACCAAAGGCAGCAGCCACCTTCTAATTGGCCTCCCTAATTTTACACTCTGTCTTGACCTTTCCTAGTAAATGCATTTCAATCTACAGATTTTCGTCTGCGTACAGCTTTCCCCCTTTTCCATAGGTACTAATATCTATGGGAATATCATTGCCGTTGACTACTTAACTGTCTGTAATTTTAGTTTTGATTTTTCTTTTACACATGAAATATGTTGATCTATATCAAAAGATGTAGAAGATTATATAGTACTCTTAATTTTCATGTGGTGAGTTGTTTTTGGCTATCCTCTTGTTATTTTCTAGTTGTAGTGAACCATAGTTGGAAATGGAGCCTGTATAATAGAATTTAGTGACATTTACTGTCTAGCCAAGTATATGATTAACTACATAAATATTAATGGTCACTTGTATATGGATACAAATTTCTATGTGTGTGTATATGTATGTATGCTCATATATCAATATATGTGCACATACATATCTAGATATAAAATTACCATTTTATATATGCACAAAATTTTCAAGGTTTATATCTGTATGTTATGTATGATACTTATATACATGTATATGTAATCTAATTGTAAAATTGCTATTTAAATCCTCTATGTTCACTGGAATATAACTGCAATACCAGGGAGTTTTGCTTATTCTTTTCTCTGCTCTAATCTTGAGCCTAAAGAGAGTTCCTGAAACATGATAGGTAGGCATCTAATAAATATTCACTTGAATGCTAAATATCCATATAGTTTCTGCTCTGTATGTCTGTTTTTGAGAGAGAGAGAGATTAAAATGTCCCATTAGGATTGTGGCTTTGTCAAAGACTGCTTGAATGGACAAAATCAACTCCTGATTGATTCAACAAATATTTACTGTATATCTCTTGTTTGCCAGGGACAGAGAGTTTAAAGATGAATGAGACTTCATGCCAGAGCTGCTGTTTTACATATTTACGTATTTCCAGAGGCACCATCCACATCATGGGCTGAATATCTCCCCCTAGTGGTGAGCCCTGCACCCCTACACAGCTATACAGTAGGGCCCTGACTATGCCTGTCCTCAAAAGGTCTTGAAAATCTATTAGGTGGCTCAGAGGCTTGAACCCCAGGAGGGGACAGCCCACCCCCTGGCATCAGGAGATTTAAGAAAGATGATTGAGTTAATGGGAGTCACGTGATTTAGGGGGCTGGTTTACTATATGGGAGTCATGTGATCCAAGGGGTTGATTGAATCAGCCAGAGCACCAAATGGAAATCCAGGAGTTGAAAAGTACTTGGAAATAAAATTCATATTAAAAGAAAAGAAAAGAGGGCTTCCCTGGTGGCGTAGTGGTTGAGAGTCCGCCTGCCGATGCAGGGGACGTGGGTTCGTGCCCCGGTCTGGGAAGATCCCACATGCTGCAGAGCGGCTGGGCCCGTGAGCCATGGCCACTGAGCCTGTGCGTCCGGAGTCTGTGCTCCGCAACGGGAGAGGCCACAACAGTGAGGGGCCCATGTACCGCAAAAAAAAAAAAAACACTTCACACCCTTTAGGATGACAATAATTTTTTTTAAAAACCCAGAAAACAACAAGTGTTGGCAAGGATGTGGAAACATTGTAACCCTTGTGCATTGCCGGTAGGGATGTAAATGGTTCAGCTGCTGTGGAAGATAGTATGGTGGTTCAAAAAATTAAACATAGATTATGATATGATCCAGCAGTTCCACTTCTGGATGTATACCTGAAAAAATCAAAAGCAGAGGCTCGAACAGATGCTTGGACATCAGCGTTCACAGCAACATTATTCACAGTAGCCGAAAGAGGAAACCACTCAAATGTCCATCAGTGGATGATGGATAAACAAAATGTGGTTTGTACCTACAATGGGTCATTATTCAGCCTTGAAAAGGAAGGAAATGTTGACACATGCTGCAACGTGGAACATTATGCTCAGTGAAAGAAGCCAATCACAAAAGGACAAATACACTGCGATTCTACCTATGTAAGGTACCTAGAGTAGTCAGAGCCAGGAGGTGGAAAGTAGAAAGGTGGGTGCCAGGGGCTGGGGGAGGGGAACTGGGGAGTTGTAATAGGTACAGAATTTCAATTTGGGAAGATGAAAAAGTTCTAGAAATAGAGATGGATGGTGGTGATTTCACAGCACGGTGACTGTTCTTAATGCCACAGAACTATACACTGGAAATGGTTAAGTGGTAAATCTTATGTGTATTTTACCATAATAATGAAAAAAATAGGTTTATCAACACTGCCTATAAATCTACAATTACCTCAAAAATAAAAAGTTTAATTCAGAAACAACTACAGATGGAAAAAATCGGTTTCTTCCCTTCACACACTTTGTTCTCCTTGTTGGCTCGTTGGTGGTTTGTTGAATGCGTGTTGATGTCACAGTTGGTAGAGTGAGAAATTAACCCGCGGCTCCTAGAACATGTTCCTGCCCCGGAGTCCTAAGGTCCGGCCTCATCCACACGTCCAGTTACGGAGTGTGCCTCTCAGCCCATTTTCCCTCAGACTCGTTGAGCCCTTTGACTTCTTAAAGTAAGTGTGATCAGGCCGTCAGTGCCTGTTTAAAGTTGAGCTGGGGAGTGCGGTGAACAGCTGGGAGTTGGTTTGTGTGTGCTGGCAGGAGTGGAGCGGGAACAAGGCAGGTCACCGGGCGGGCGCTGGCATGCTCGTGCCTTCCAGGTGTACCTCGAAAGGCTTCTAACATACGCAGAGATTGACATCTGTCGGGCCAACTGGGAGCGGATTGTTTTGGGGTCCATCCTGCTGGCCTCCAAGGCGTGGGACGACCAGGCAGTAGTGGAACGTGGACCACTGCCAGATCCTGAAGGACAGCACAGTGGAGGACGTGTGAGTGCGGCCGGCGGCCTCTGCAGAGGAAACCCGACCCCTTGTGGACGTGCACAGCGTGGAGTGAGTGACTGTGACTGCACGTCTGTTGTGTGCTGGCCGAGAAAGGACACGGTTGTAGATAGGATTTGCAAAAACCTGTATTTCTCATCCTGTGGGTCCCGAACCGGTACTGGTGACACCTTCTGGTTTGTGAAACTGGTCACTGAAACTGTATTCTAGGCGAACCTTCCTTTACCTTCCTGCTCTCCGTCCGCGGTGAGGTTCATCCCAGCTCTGTACACACTGCAAACCGATGACAGGCAGCAGATGGGCTAAAATGTTACCTGTTTCTGTTCAGTTTCAGAGAGAAGGTTTTGATTGCTTTTGTCACGTTTTGCAGGTTCACCTACTTAAAATGAATGTCCTGTCCCCGAGGTCGCCCTGTGCATCCTGGTCAGGCTGCGTGTTCTCCTCTCTCAGGGCACCATCCTGAGCTCACACTTAGCTGCATCCTGGGGGCTGGGTGTACAGGAGGTGGGGTTAGAGGCTCTCGGGAGAAAGGAGCTGTTTTGGAAACACTTAATCAGGTTGAACTTCTTATATTTCCTTACGGTTTACAGGCCTTTCTGACACCATTCTTGCTAATATTTTTCTGGTCTTGTTTGTCTGGCTTCCTTGAGGAAGCTCTGAGCTGGAGCAGGTTCCACTGTGTCCCAGTCCACATCCAAGTCCCTGGACTCAGTGACCACTACGGTCTCCTGTTCAGCCTGGCTCCTGCTTCCTCTGGTTGCTGGTTCGCTGGGCACCCCATTTTTGTGCTGCCCTGGGAGCACTTGTTTGTGTTTTGGGGTCTTTTGCCAGAGCCTCTTCCTGCTGCAGACCTGTACGACTCCTTCCTGCATCTGTCATTCTTTATTATAAAAAGTAAGACAAATAGGAAGTTTTTGATAGTAAGAAAAATAAAATAAAAATATAAAAAATTCTTGATTATATTTCAAGGTGAAAACAGTTGCTAAGATAATTGTCATCCAGACAGTAAGTAGGTTGCTTCCACCTTTCAGCTGCTGTGAGTAACACTGTCATGAACATGAACACCGGCATGCAGATACCTCCCTGAGGCCCTGCTCTCTGTTCTTTGGGGTCTGTGCCCAGAAGTGGGATTGCTGCTTGGTGGCTCGTCTTTAAAGTGAGCCCATTTTTCTAGAAAAGCCGACAGGCCATTAGGTGATGAAAACAACTCTCTTTACTCCATTTTAGAGCTCCATTTGCAAGTTGCTAAATGGCATCGGTTCAGTTGGGTTTCTTTACAACGTTGAGCTAAAATATTTCTGAAATATTTTTTGTCTATTGACTTGAATTTATTTATTATAGAGCTTTACGTCAGGACTATTTCTTCGTAATTATCCCCTTGAGGGCGGTAAATCCATCAAGCCCGTTCCCTGCATCACTGTTAGTTTTCTGATGGTTTATCACATAACAAGCTGTCTGATGTCCCTGGAGGACGTACTGCTGCCATTTGAAAATTCAAATTTGGGGAATTATTTTTATTTTCTAAATCTTGCCTTAGTTTGAAAACACAGCAGCTCTAAAATCTTTATTCCCCCCAAACTTAAACAGAAACATTCAAGAAAACAAATATTCAGAAAGGCTGTTTTTTCCCTAAGGAACCCTGGGAAACCGTCACCTTGTTCAAAACCAGATTCCTCTTGACTTTAATCCTAGTTATACCCTCAACAAGAGACAGTGGTGTCTAGATACCATTTGGGGCAGGAAGAGCGGACTAGTTCTCTTAACGTTTATACTAAAAGCCAAGTTTTCCTCCTGGCGTTGGAGAATGGGATCTGCAGTGGCGCCTCTTGGCCACAGGGCGGCAGTCGGTCCACAGGCAGCTCCCAGGTCGTCCAGGAGGGAGCGCTTCTGCCTTAGCGGTATTTTTGACACACCTTGTTAAAATCTTATCTGGGTTCCAGTATTTCACAGGATGATCTCTTAAGTCTCACGTAAAGGAGGCATAAATACAAGTCATTAAAAGTGTAAAGTTTAGCACAACACACACATTTGGGGCTTTACTCCTTTCTCGAAGCTGCATCGAAGCAGCCCCTCCGATTAAATGACCTGGATATGACGTCTTGGTTTCTCCCTCCGAGGCGCTCAGGCCTTCGATAACGACTTGCTGAGGTTTCTCGCTTCTGATCTGCCTGGGAGCTGCTGTCGGGGCACCAGCCACCCGGCTCAGCTCCCAGCCTCCCTGGCACGTCAGTGCTCCCGCCCCCGTTGTCATAGCAGCGCTAGACAGGCTCGAAAGGCTGGATGGGTCCCCTGGCCGGGAGCTGACGGGCTGCTCCGCCCCCCCGCCAGAAGCAGCCCGCCCCCACCTGGCTCCTCCCCGCCGGAGCTGGTCGCTTCCGGGTCTTAGGTCAGCTCTCACTTCCGGGAAGTCTTCCTTGGATCCCGCCTACCAGTCTGAGCTTGGGCCGCTCCTTTCAGTAACAGGAATTATGGAGCACCAGCCGCATGTCAGGTGCTGAACTGGGGCCAGGCTGCACCATCACATGTCACGGTTTCTGGCTCCGAGGAGACAAGGCGGGGAGACTGTGATAAAGGACAGAAGTGAGCCCGGGGTGCTGCCCGGGGAGGTGGCCCAGGACCAGGGCTCCCAGACAGACCTGTCGCTGAGCACGCTTCCACCCCCTCCTCCCCGCAGTAACTACCGAGAAGTAGGCCTGCAGACTGGGGAAGTTTTCAGATGCATTCTGGCCGCCGTGGTTCGTCTTCATCCAGCTCTAAGTGGCTTGGCTCCCTTATGGACCGGGCACTGTTGTCGAGTGGTTCTCAGCGTGCGGGCAGGCCCAGAAGCAGCTCGCGGGAGTGTTAGGGATGCATGTTCTCGGGCCCACCCAGACTTGCAGTATCAGACGGGTGGGCCCAGCAGGGTGTCCTCACGTGCCCTGCAGGTGATGGGTGTGCGCTGGGGCTGGGGAGCCTCCTCCCCTCCCGCGGTCCCGAGGAAGCCGGTCAGCGCGTCCCCACCGTCTCCTCCCGGGAAGGGCGGTCCTCCAGGCTGCTGTCCGCCCTCACTGGACTCCACTTGACGGCTCTCGACTGCGTCTTCTGCCCCCTGTTTGAGCCGATGGTTCACATGGAGAGGTGAGACCAGAGCTGCCGTGTATATATGTGTGTGTGTGTGTGTGTGTGTGTGTGTGTGTGTGTGTGTGTGTGTGTGCGCGCGCGCGCGTGCGCACAGACGCGCTCAGTCTCAGTGTCAGGGTCGCCCTGAAGCACTTTCTGGTGATCATCCCAGTTAATCAGGCCTCATCCTTCCGGGCACTGGGCCCTGTGGACTTGGCTGTGTCCAGCAGCCTGCCCAGGCTGCCGCGGGTGGGGACTGCGGCTGAGCTGTGCGTTTCTGTCTTTCTCTGCAGGAACGAGCTGGAACGACAGTTCCTCGAATTGCTCCAGTTCAACATCAACGTGCCCTCCAGTGTTTATGTCAAGTTTTATTTTGATCTTCGTTCTCTGGCGGAAGCCAACAACCAGAGCTTCCCCTCGAGGGCCCTGAGCAGGGAGCGGGCCCACAAGCTGGAGGTAAGAGGCGTCGGCGCTCCGCGGGTGCTGTGCTGCCAAGGGAGCTGTGCGTTCAAGGTCGTTCTGGCCACTGCGTGTCGTTGTAAAATAATGACGAGGTGCCTTGGATTTCATTTGTACAGCCTCATATTTTTAATAACCTTCTTAATATCGGTTTTTATTTCATGTGCATTGATTCTATTTTTTTAAATCAAACAAGGTTTTTTAAACTCCTGTTTTAAAAAAGTGAGCCCACACAAAAAAGTGTTTCCCAGCATGCACTTTTGTAAGGAAAAAGATACCAGATGACCCTATGATTGGGAATCCAAAAAAGGTTTAATTCTGCTTTTATTTTTCATGTTTTCAAAGTATTTTCTTCACAGCCCTGTTAGATCTGGGGCCAGCCCCATTGGTCTTGGCCTGGGTTTCGGGCCGTCGCTGTTAAGCTGTGTGACTCTTGTGTCTTATACTTGTGTGTAGCTCAGCTTTGCACTTGAACCTAGCTCTTCCCAGCTGACTTTTGACGGCTGAAAGTATGGGGACAGGAAGGCTCACAGGTGAGAGTTTCTGCATCTTCATGCCAGCACCGCACGGGGAGCATAGTTCCTGCCTTGGTACCTAACGAAGGGAAGGGCTGGGTGCTGGTCACGGATCAGACGTGGGAAGGAGCAGCCAGCACGAGGGGACGAGACAGGGTTCTTGCCGTGTGACAGCCTGGAAGGCTGTCCTGTCAGTCGTTTTGATTGGAGATTATCTGTTCATGAAGTTAGTCAATGCACCGAGCACCAGTATCTACCAGGCTTCGCCCATAATGGGGATAGATCAGGACTCAGACCCGTGGCCCCTGCCCTCGTAAAGCTGTATTGCTTTGGTCCGGACAATGGTTCTGACATGTCAAGAAAGTAGACACATGTCTTTATCACGATTGGGGAATGTAGCAGAGTCTTTGAGCCTGTCTCTGGAGAGAAGAACGTGTAGAAAGTGCTTCCTGAATGTCAGTTCATGGGGCTCTACAATCATTTAGTTAATGTCATACTTCAGTAATTTTTTAGTATCTTGAAGCTAATGTGATTACTACCAGGAAAATGTAGGAGAAGCAACTGGAAAATGGTTACTAAGAATTCTAATAGATGGCAGGTACAAGATCACTCTACCCAAATTGATAGTTTTCCAAGTCACTGGCAATAACCATTAGAGAAAATAATGGAGAAAAAGTGCCATTCAAAATTGCAACAAAGTATAAGCAACCGAAGAACACAAGCATCGCCTTACAATGTGCCCAGCGCAACTTAAGCACTTAGCATACGTTTTTCTTTCTTTCTTTTTTTTTTTTAGCATATGTTAATTCATGTAATCTTCACCTTGGTTTGAGGGGGTAGCTGCTATTATTATTCCCAGACAAGAATGCTTAGGCTTGGAGAGGAGAACAGCCTTACCCTGGGCCCACTCACAAGGTTGTAGAGCCTGGAAGCCAGGAAGCCAGACCGTAGAGCTTGTGTTTAACCACTGCACTCCATGGCCTCCCAGTGCCCCTGCTCAGGGAAAAACCTGTCAAGGGCTATAGTGTCTGGGTCTTCCCCCCGCCGCAAATTTATTCCAGTCTCAGACCTGCAAGTGTGATCTGTTTGGAGAGGAGGTATTTGCAGATGAGGTCGCACTGGATTAGGGTGGGTCCTGAATCCATTACCAGTGTCCTTCTAAGGAGACGGAGACCGGAGACATGAGGACAAGACCACACGGTGACAGCAGAGACTGGAGTGGGAGAGACAAGGAAGGGGTCTTCCCTGGAGCCTGGAGAGAACGTGGCCAATGCCTTGATTCCCGACTTCCAGCCTCCAGAACCGTGAGAAAGTCAAGTTCTGCTGTTGGAAGCCATCCAGCGTGTGGCAATTTGTTGCCGCAGCTCCAGGAACCTGAGAGACGTGCAAAACCTAAATAGAGAAAATGCTCAGTGCTCCTTGGAAAAGGGCCGGACGGGATGCACCATATTCCTGATGTAAACACATCCGTCTGCACCCCCTTTCCACTGCCCCCTCCATCCAGGGGATCCCTGTCACCCGGTCCTGTCCCGACTGAGGACCTTTCTCTGAGCTGTGATTTCTGTCTGGCACTTTTTTCCCCCATGGATTTGCATGAGAAACTCTTCTCATTCCGATGCCCTTCAGATGTCACTTCGTCCCAGAGGCCTGCCGTGGCCAGCCCATGGAAGGCAGCCCGCCCTGCCGCCCTCACGGCGAGGACCCGGCATGGCCCTCGGCGTCTCAGCTCCCTGGCCCCGTCTTCACATCCCCCTGCACCCCGAGTGTGGCCCCGGAGGGAAGCAGGGAGGTCAGAGAACCGAGCCAGAGCCGGCCTTGGGGGTGCCTTAGGGAACGGAACGTGTGTGGGATCTGGATACACCTGGAGAAGGAGGGGGTTCCACTCAGGAGTCCTCCCCGTCCCCCCTCCCCGCGCATCAGCCCTCTCCCCCTCCCCCGCCCCCCTCCATACCTCCTCTCCCCGCTCCTTCCTTCTGTCTGGGCATTGCTGAGGCCCAGCGCTAGGGAGACCTTCCCCTCGGTAGAGATGCACATGCAAACATGAAAGACGTTGGAAGTCAGCCGGGGACGTCTGAAAAGTATCTCAAACGTAGCTTTTCCCCCAGAGACATGACATTGCTGCCTCATGTTAGGTGCTTCCGACTCACAGGGCTTTCTTCTCACCCGTGCCCTGGGCAGCTCCCCGATGGGGCGGGCAGAGCTGGTTCCCACAGTTCCCAGATGGGCTGGAGTCAGGAGGGCAGAGTGACTTGGTAAAGGTTGTAGCATCAGCCCCAGCCTGTCTCCAGCTGCCCCTAAAACCGTCTCGTGGGCAGGTGCCACCCGTCACCGGACTCTCCAGAGCCTTGTCCTTGGCGGGGAGACAGCTGTGCTCTTTGAGCCTTTTAAGAAGGCTTAGCAGTACCTACCAGCATGAGCGCCACATAGGACTGTTATTTTTATAGCTGCTAAATCCGGATGCCACGCAAAGGGTGGGCCCAGTCTGCTCACAGCATCCCGCGGACTCCAGGCGCGGCTGTTTCGAAGCGTTGGCTCGGCTTCCGGTGACTCCCTTCCCATCAGGTCTCAGCTTGAGTGCTTTAGGGAGGCTGGACTCTGGGGATTTCATAGGTGGCCCCAGCCGTCCCCTCCCCTGAGGCCACGGCCTCTCCTCTGGCCTGCAGGGGTCCTGCTGGACCGTGGTTTTCTTTTTCTGTACTTTGGAATTCTCATTTTTAAGTCTGAGGCACATTTTCTCGCTCAAAGTATGCCCAGGCCACGGCTGTCACTGGGCGTCTCAGTATGGCTGCTGCTTCCTCACTATTGACGTCTCAGGTCAGACGTCATCCCTCCAGCGGCCTTTTCCGCCACCTCCTCTGGAATCGCACTGACCCCTCCCTGCCACCTCGGCTCGCTGTTGGCCTTCGTGTTTTGGTCACTTCTCTGCCTGCCGTCGGCTGAGAGCACCTGCTGCTTCTCTTGCGTTTACAGCCTACCTCTCCCTCCCGTAACAGAAGACGGAACTTGCTGCTCTGGGGAAGGGATGGCTGCCAGGGGGCGTCTCTGAGCCAAGGGGATCTTACCTGGGGTGTCAGAGAGCGTGGGGCTCAGGGATTTCAGTCCTTCCTGACCGGTGAGAATGCGTCCTAAACCAGTTCCGATGGATCCTTGCTGCTGTGGCCAAATAACAACCAGAATTTGTTCATCCCCTCCCCGCTGTGAGCTCTCGGAAACAAAGGCCGTTCTGTCTTGTCCGCCTCAGCGCTGGTGCCAGCTTCTCCTGTGCCGGGAGGGCCTGGGGAATTGAACTCTGAAGGGTTGAGTGGAGAAAATGGCAGGTGGGGTAAGTGCCACCCGGGTTCCAGAGGGCAGGGCCTCAGCCAGTGGGCAGGGCCAGTTCCACGGCCGGGGCTTTCTGCTCAGTCTGAGGAAGACAACCTTGAAGGGTGGCGGCCACGTGTGGAAAGGGCAGCCTGGCCGTGGATTTGATGGGGAAGAGCCTGACTGCTCACCAGGTGAGCAAGGCCCTGACCCTCGGAGACCCTGTGGGCTGGAGACAGATTTGCTTTCTGTCCTGAGCGGGTGCCTGCCCACCTGCACGTCTTCCCGCTGTTGTCATCAGAGTGGCAGAATCAAGGCCTCTGGCACCAGCTCCTATTCACCGTTCGCAAAGACACTGGTAACAAGTGTCCCCTTTCCTTGCCCCAGGCCTCGCTGCCAGCGTCAAAAGGCCTGGAGACCAGGGGCTTCCCTGGTGGTCCAGGGGTTAAGACTCTGCGCTTCCACTGCAGGGGGCGCAGGTTAGATCCCTGATCAGGGAACTAAGATCCCATATGCCTCCGGACACAGCCCCTGCATGCTCATGCCAGCTGCCGTCCACTGTAAACGACCTGTTCCCCCCTTCTCTGGGTTCTGCTAGGGATTTCAGGGGAGCCCCCGGCCTGGATGCCTTGCAGCTCAATTCCCAGATCCCGAGCACCGGGCACTCGTGTGGACGTGTGCTCTGTGTGTGTGTGTGTGTGCCGGGGACCCACTCCACATCTTCTACATCGGTGCTGGGCCTGGATGCAGGCAGGGGAGTGGGAGTTCGAGCACAGAGTGGGGTTCGGGTGCTCGGGCCGAGCCCCACCTGGGAGGCCGGTATTGCTCACTCTCTGGAGCCCATAGCTTCTGTCCAAGTCACCCACTGGCTGCGACACAGTCTTGACAGAGCTAGTGGTTTGGTAGCAGCACGTTGTCCCTCCGGCTTCCAGGCAAAGGTCTTCCTGCCCCATTGGAGCATTTACCTGTCTCTGAGCCGGGTCTGGGCGGGCGGGACGCACAGATACGCTGACACTGACCCGCCGCCCTCCTGGCCGAGGAGAGAAGCCGGCCGGCTCCATCCTGTCCTGGGCCAGACCTGACCGCCTTCCCCCTTAGCTGCTGTTTTGCACATGTGAGCATGAAACAACCCTTAGGAAGGGCCTTAGGGAGCATCTTGCCCAACATACACACTCGACAGATGAGCGACTGAGGTCACGAAATTCTCTGGGAGAAAACTAGGATGGATTGATTGACTGATTTCATATGCAGTGTTTATTGAAAATTTTAACCTGAATCTTCCCAATAAAGGGATTGACGAAATTTACAAAAAGACATATGCGGTAGGACTTATAAAACAGAAAACAAATAAAGTGCACAGAGAATATAAGGGAGTTGTTATCTCAGAAAACTAGGCTCATATGGTTACTACATTTGAGCATTAACTTTACCTTTTCTCAAGTCTTGGTTAAATAAAGGAGATATATATATATATGCACATATATAATAATAATTTTTTCCAGTTTTTAAAAATTGTAGTTGATTTACAATATGCTAATCTCTGCTGTACAGAAAAGTGACTCAGTTATACACATATATATATTCTTTTTTCCTATTCTTTTCCATTATGGTTTATCTCACCAGATTAGATCTAGTTCCCTGTGCTATACAGTAGGACCTTGTTGTTTATCCATTCTAAATGTAATAGTTTGCCTCTACTAACCCCAAACTCCCAGTCCATCCCTCTCCCTGCCCCCTTGGCAACCACAAGTCTGTTCTTTATGTCTGTGAGTCTGAAACTAGGATTTTGATGGTTTCAGACACACCCCATCCCCGAGCAGCACTTTGCCTGCTGAACCACAGTCAACTTCAGTTTGCACACGTGGTTGTGAGATAGAGGAGAGTGAGTCTGGGATGTCCGTGGTCCGGGGGCAGAGGCCTTCTCCGCATCTGCCAGCTCTCCTGTGTGATGTCCTGGGGCCAATGGGCTGGGGCCACCAGCGTGACCCATGTTTCAGTACTAGTCCCAGCTGCCCTGTCCCTGCATGCTCATGCCAGATGGGCACGACAGTGGCTGTCACTGCCTAATGCCAGCTGCATGGCCCTTTCCCACGACGTACTCCCCTCTGGAACCCCAGTATATGTGGGACAGAGACACAAGGATGGGTCTGCTTTAGTGGAAGACATTCCACCCACTTAGCAAGCCCTGAAAAACCACCATCAGACCTTAAGGTTCAAAGAAACAATTTTGAGCATCACATCTAGCACTATTTTCAAATTCCCCAATTCTCCTCTGCAGTGCTTTTATTTCCCCCAGTTTCTAGTTGAGGAAACTTAGATGAAGAGAAGTTTATGAACTTGAGGGTGATACGGCAAGGATTCAAACTCAGGCCGGTCAGATTCTTAAATTCTCGCTCCAAATCCCTCTACCCTCAGGAATTCCCTGGCGGATCAGCAGAGAATTGCAGTTTGGGGTCCACAACCATGGTGAGCCGTGTGCAAGACCCTGCACGGCAAAGGAAGGAGGATGCTTTTATAGGGAGGAAAAGGAAGTGGGTGTGGCGGCTACAGTAAACAAAGAGTCCGTGGCTTCTCATTGGCTGAGTCCTGCCAGGAAAGAGGCGGAGTCTTTCTTCTTCCTGTCGGGTTCTGCTATTGGCGCTGGCTGTGAGGGCTCCCCCTGCTGATCTCCTGATTCCATTCAATTGAGGCTTCTGTTACTTATTGATTTTTTTATATCCTGTGTGTCCTAATCTCCTTTTCTCATAAGGACAGCAGTCAGATTGGATTAGGTCCCACCCCAGCGGCCTCATTCTAACTTAATTGCCTCTTTAAAGGCCCTATCTCCAAATTCAGTCACATTATGAGGTCCTGGGGGTTAGGGCTACAATATATGAATGTCTGGGCTGGGCTGTGGCGGGGAGCGGACACAGTTTAGCCCATGACACTTTGCTTAACTTCACTACTTTTGCTCTTTGATGTCTGAAGGCGTTGAGACAGTGACTTCTGACTCCTTTCTCTGTCTAGTGTGTGCCTCTCTCTCTCTCCTGAGGTTATAAATACTTAGATGGCACTGCCCGTGGTGTTCTCTTTCTTCGTGTATTTCCCCACCTGAAGATACCACCCTCCCCTTCCACTGTCAGCTGCTGGTGTTGCCACTGGCAAGGTTATCCCAGCTGGCTCCTCTCCGCCTTGCACTTCAGAATGGAAGTCAGGAACTGAACGGCGCTCATTAGAGCCTGAGCCCAGTCATGGTGTGGCCGCTGTGTGCTCCAGCTCCCCCAGGACACAGGCATCATTCCCGTTAGGGTGCCACCGGTCACAGACGCGTTAGAGACAGGAGGCACCGGCATACCCCTGCTCTCTTTAGATCCTCCTTCTGAGGGTATGGATCAGAAAATGCACCCACCCCCGCAGGTACTGACCGGCTCCCACACCTTCAGTGATCCCAGCCTTAGTTTAGAATCAATGAGTTTTCCCTCCTTCCGAGCTGCTCTCACTATGGAGAGGGGTGGACGGACCAGGAAGATCCAGCAAACACACGTGTTGGTGGCTAAAAGAAATTCTTGCTTGAAATCGTCCTTTAGGGAAGGCTTTTTCTTTTCTCAGCTCCAAATAGAGAAAGCATTCATGTAGTTAATGTCAGGAGCTCATGCATGTATTTGGTCACTTAAACTGCTGACAATGGCCATGTTGAAATAGCTGTACTTTGAGACATCGTTGCACATCTTCAACTCCTGGTCTGCCTTAGTGACCCAAGTTAACAAAAGAGGAAAAACAAGAAACAACTAGTTTTAGATTTTGCTTGTCCCTGAAAAATGGTAGAAAAACACCCCCAGGAAATTCCCTGCAATTCCCAGACTGTTCAGTCCGATTGCTGAGGCTTTTTACCGATGAAGGGCAGTCCCCCCCCCCACTAAGCCAAAAACAAACAAAAAACTACAACGTTAACAAAAAAAGCACATTAAATTTCCAGCTGTCTTTTGTCAGAAAAAATACCATCACTTTTGATAACTAGCATAACTCTAGCACCTTTGCCAACAGTATGGGTTTTGTTTCCAAAGAGCTAAGTCTGGAATGCAAGTAAGAAATCAGAAATGCAAGTAATAAGGAGTAACTCAATCCCTGTTGTCTTTTAGGATGGGTTATTTAGTGCTGTCATAAAGTCCGCGCAGTGAGCCGTTTTTGCTACGGAAGCTGAGAGGAGCCGCTTTGCCTGGGCTGTATTATTCAGCACAGCTAGAACACTTAGGTAGAAACAGGCTCAAGTCGCAACCGATGTCTCCAGCACTCAACACCTCTTCACTCCAATTCCAAAATCCGTTGTCTTCATTTGATAACTTTGCATTTTTTAAAATTTATTAAGTTAGAATATTTTCACTATCACCGTCACATTTCACTGTCTCATTGTAAGGATTTCTTACCATAAATATGCCCTTCCTTGCAAAAGGGAGAAAATGCAATGATCCAAAAGACATATTTTGGCCCCTTTTCTAGTCCCTACTGCTCACAGCAATCCTGGTGAGCCTCAGGGCTGAGGCGTAAGTGTTCTTATTCTTTTGAAAAACTTAATTCGTGGAGATTTAAAGTTCTTGTTCTTTTCCTTGTCTGTTCTTCTTTTGTCATTTATTTGCCTCTTTCTCTTCCCCTTGCTCTTCCTCCTCTTCATTCTCTCGCCTTTCATATCTCTTTCTTTCCTAAGAGTACACAGGTCGGCTCCCTAGGTGGTTATACCCAGGTTTATCTATCATTTTCACGGCCTGGTTAGAATGCTTCAGGTGAAGTTGTTTGCAGAGCCCTGACAGCAAGTACACAGCTCCATATAGCAAGAATAGATGAAAGATTAATGGGAGGAAAAATCTTGCTGTTTCTCTATGTCCTCAGGGTAAAGGGAAATTGGGGTCAAGGTTGACACAGACCATTAAGTAGGGTTTCTGCCCACAGTCATGACAGAATAAATGATACTGGACTAGACCTCTCACTGTGAGTAACTTAGAAAACTGGATGCAATAGGTGAAGTAAAAGCTTTCAGATGTTGAAAATAGACAGCAAAAGACTGTGGTCCCTGACGTAAGGGAAACAAATGAAGTCACCCTGATGATACTTCTAGCTTTTTGTCTGGAGGCAGTTTTTAGAATGCTCCCAGGGGAAACCTAAGCAGAGCATGGAGGCCTTACTGAGTTGAGAAGACAGATTAGAGGAAGCTATATAGAACCCCAGAAATGTGCATAGAATTTCCCTGAGTCTTTGACTGAATACTGAGCTCTACATGTAAAGAGAAAAACTCTATACTGTCAGGAAATAAGCAACTTCAAGGAAGCTTTTTAAGCTGAACAATTCCTAGGTCTCACATAGGATAGGAAGACATTTAAATTCCATCCAGCCAGAGTGAGGATACCTTGTTAAACCCCTGGGAAGTTCAATAAAGGCTCTAGAAATGTAATACCTTAGTAGTAGGGCCAAACTGAATTCACTCTAACAGCTTAAAGTGAGTCTCAGAAGGAGATATGGGGCTATATGTATATGTATAGCTGATTCACTTTGTTATAAAGAAGAAACTAACACACCACTGTAATGCAATTATACTCCAGTAAAGATGTTAAAAAAAATGAGGCTCAGAAATATCAAGCTAATCCTCAAATAACTGTCTGTCAAATCAAAACTCAACATTTTTGAATGAAGATAAAACCCAGACATCTAACAGTGTAGCATACACAATGTCCAGCATTCAGTAAAAATAACTAGACATGTGAAGAAGCAGAAAAATGTGTGACTCATAATGAAGAGAAAAACCACTCAATATCAATAGACCCAGACATAGTAGTTCCAGAAGATGGAATTAACAGACAAGGACTTTTTTTTTTTATTTGGCATGGAAAAGGTCTCCAATTTATTATTAAGCAAAAGAGCAAGATACCAGAACATGAAATTTAGTGCAAATCTACTTTTGTTAAAAATTCAACATAGATGGAAGCAGCACAGTGAAGAACTTAAGGCATGGGCTTGTGGAATTCTGTTGACCTGGGTTCAAACGCCTCCTCTATAGTTGCTTGATGTTTAACCTTGAGAAAATTGCTTACTCTCTGAGCCTCTATTTCCTTCTCTATGCAACACATTTAGTAGGATAATAAAAGTTCTCTTGCAGTTTTGTGTGAGACTAAGATGGAAAACCCCTGAGATACACTGAGGACTATGTCTGAGGGGCCTCCCTATGTTGACTTGGAGCCCAGTGGAAGGGCCATGGCCTGGGCACCAGGCTGACGTGGGCTCAAGGCTCGGGTCCAGCATTGACAAACCTGCTGATTCTGGGAAGGCCACTCCCTTCCTCTGTTTTGGTTTCCTCTTTTATGAATCATGATTCCAATTTTCTGTGTCTGCTGTAAGTTTTAAACGAAGACAGAGGGTTGTCAAGAACACAGACTCAATGTTGAGATGGTCAGAATCAGTGGGACCATTTTATGTTCATATATGCATTAAATAAGACATGGCAGGATATAACAGCCAAAACTTGCACAGAAGCTTCTGTTTGCCACACACCACTCTAAACACTTAAAAATTAACACGTTTAATTTTCACCACAACCCTTGTAAGGCATTATTACTTATCCATGTTTCTAGACAAGAAAACAGAGGCACAGAGATGTTTAGTAACTTTTCCAAAGTCAAACATGGTATAAGTGATGCAACTTGGATTATGAAGCTTGGCACATTGGTTTCAAAATATATTTATGCCTTTAACCACGTTACTAGATCACCTTTCAATTAAAATGTTAACACCACTGGGAAGGGAGGAGTGCCTCATCTATCTGCCTGGGCCTGGGGTCAGCGGTGCAGAGAAAGGAGAGGGCAGGCAGGATTAGCTCCCACATCAAGAATATAATCTTTTTCTTTCTTTTCTTTTTTTTTCTTTAACATCTTTATTGGAGTATAATTGATTTACAGTGTTGTGTTAGTTTCTGAGGTATAACAAAGTGAATCAGCTCTATGTATACATATATCCCCATATCCCCTCTCTCTTGAGTCTCCCTCCCACCCTCCATGTCCCACCCCTCTAGGTGATCACGAAGCACTGAGCTGATCTCCCTGTGCTATGCGGCAGCTTCCCACTAGCTATCTATTTTACATTTGCTAGTATATATAAGTCCATGCCACTCTCTCACTTCGTCCCAGCTTACCCTTCCCCCTCCCCGTGTCCTCCAGTCCATTCTCTACGTCTGTGTCTTTATTCCTGTCCTGCCGCTAGGTTCATCAGAATCATTTTTTTTTTTTTAGATTCCATATATATGTGTTAGCATACGGTATTTGCTGTTCTCTTTCTGATTTACTTCACTCTGTATGACAGACTCTAGGTCCATACACCTCACTACAAATAACTCAATTTCGTTTCTTTCCATGGCTGAATAATATTCCATTGTATATATGTGCCACATCTCCTTTATCCATTCATCTGTTGATGGACACTTAGGTTGCTTCCATGTGCAGATAAGGACTTTAAGACCAGTTATTCTAAATATACTCAAAAATTTAAGAGAAAACAAATATGATGAGGAGAATGGCTATATTAACACCAGAAAAATATACTTCAGGAAACGGAATATTACTAGAGATGAACAGGGACATTTCACAGTGATAAAAGGGTCAATTCATCAAGAAGACATAAAAATCTTAGTATGTATGCATCTGATAATAAAATTTCAAATTACATGAAACCAGTCAACTAGGAAAAAACAACAGTTGTAGTGGCTATTTTAAATTAAAAAGGAAAATACTACACAGCTATTTGCAAGGCCATCTTTATCACCATAGATTGATTAAGGGAACTACCCTGGGACGTTTTTGGGGTGACAGGAAAACAGCTTAACAGATTTAGCTTTGACCCCAAAGAGCTCACATTAGGGCTGAAATACAGAACACATACACACAGATTAAAATATTAAGAGGTATGTCTTATGTATTTTCCTTAAACTTCTGCCTTTCAATTTTTTTTTTTTGCGGTATGTGGGCCTCTCACTGTTGTGGCCTCCCCCGCTGCGGAGCACAGGCTCCGGATGCACAGGCCCAGCGGCCATGGCTCACGGGCCCAGCCGCTCCGCGGCATGCGGGATCCCCCCAGACCGGGGCACGAACCTTCCTCCCCCTCACCAGCAGGCGGACTGCCAACCACTGCGCCACCAGGGAAGCCCTGCCTTTCAATTTTTGAATCAAATAAATCATTAAGCTCTTGTTGGCTGTTTTCCACCTTGAAGGATTAGTGCTCGGCCTTACAAACATCATAGTAACTGCTTAGTCATCCCGGCTATGCCCAGGTGGCTACATGACCACCCCCCTCCCAGGTTCAGCTAGAACCCACAGAACTGGAGGAGGGTCACTGTTAACATGACATGAGACCAGAGATCAACGCTGGGGTCCCAAGAAGGCTTGTGATGAGCTACTGCAGGCCCCTTGCTTTCAACTCTGCCCGAAGCAGGCTGAGGCATCAGTGCACTCAGATAAGGAGAATAGTTATAAAAAAAGAAAAAAGATTCATTCTCAGGGTGATTCACACTCATTATGATTAATTAAGCCAGTAAAGCCCCACTTAAGATGAGACCCGAGCCACACCTTGGGAAAAATCATTCTTAAAGATTCACTTTGTACACACAACTCAATCTTTTCAAGGAAACTGTCTGGAGGTAGTGCTGGGATTAGAATGGATTACCCCCTAAAAGAGCCTTTCCAGAAATCCCAACTGAGCTAACAGGAGGGGCTCTTTGTTGCCTTTTAATAAATGATTGAATTTATTTATGCCACTTCTTTCCAAGAAAGATGAAAATAGCTCACGAAACAAAACTTCTATGAGCTTAGCTCATTCCAGAAAGGAAAAGCAGAGGCCCAGAGAGATGTCTGTTCTGGGCTCGGCTGAGAGTGAGAGCTTCTCTTTGGATCTTCCCCAGTTTCCCCAGTTGTTCCCAGCTCTGTGTCACATGGAAACACCAGGGACTTTGGGGTCAAATAATGTGGGGTGGAAACCCAGCCTTGCACTGACACCGTGTGGGCTTAGGCAGTCATGTGATGTCACAGAACCCTATGTTCTTCATCTATAATGTCTCTCTCTCTCTCTCTCTCTCCTCTCTCTAGTGTGCGCACACACACGCACATACACACGCACACACGCACACATTGCAGATACTCATTTTCTCCTTCACACCCTCTTTGTGCCTCTATTACAGGCCCATCATTCATTACTGTTACTTGACCATGTCTTAACTCTTTTGGGATCTGGAAAGTTGGTCACTGTTCTTACGGGTAGAAAAGTCCTTGTCTCCCTGTCCTTGAAGGGAAGGGCTGTGTCTTACTCACCTACATCCCTAAACCTGGCCCAGTGTCTGGCACGGAGTAGATGTCAATATATTATTATTGGATGAAACCCTCACTCTTTTTTCAGAAGGACTCAGCAAGCTCTCTAGTACCTTCTTTAGAAAACAAAACAAAACAAAACAAAACAACTCCTCCAGCTTCCTCTCGTGGCCCCTCCCAGAACCTGTTCTCTCCTTGGCTGAGGCCATCGCACTTAAGGGGTGGAGGGCGAAGGGCTTTGATATCGGGCCCTGTGTTGAGTTCCAGCTCCTCCACCCACAAGCTGGGTGACCTAGCGCCATCCAGGGAGGGAATCTGTGCCCTGGCCGGGGCGGGCCTGCCTCCTGTCTCTGTGATGACCCTGCTCCTACCTGGATCACACCCTTAGATATAAAGTGATGCTTTGCCGTCCGATCCCGCTCTGCTGTATCACCCATCACTCTATCTTCCCTCCTGTCCATTTCCTCACACTGACTTTCTCTGCTTTGTGGTCTGTCTTTGCTTTCACAGGTGAGTACAGTGTGGTCATGGCCTGGCCGGTTTCCCTGGAGGTCCAGGTGGAACCAGCCACACTGCAGCTGATGAGATGCATGTTTCCTCCTTCCTTAATTTCTCCCGTAGGAGAAAACTTGACCTGAAAACACTGTCTGAGGAGACCCCTGTCCCTTCCATCGTCGGTGGGTGGGGAGGACCTTGGCTCAGAGAGAAATTCCCTGTCGCCTGCTCGTCCAGACACCACTGTCAGGGGCTTCCGAATATATCCTTCATTCAACAAACAGGCTCATCACTCGTCCCAAATTAAAGTGTTTTGAATGCTTGGGGGGTTAGCGTTTAACAGTTGTTGAGTTTTTAAATAGATTGAATTCCTTCATTCCCCCTCCTAGCATTTCATGGTCAAGAACAGGCAGAGACACACACACAGGGGACTGGGGACTAGTGTGTGCTTCTGACAAGACTTGTCCATCTAATCCTGGACTCACAGTCACAGCCACCCAGTGTCTCCCTCCTTCCCTCCCTCCCTCCCTCCCTTCCTCCCCACCCCCACCCCATTACCTAAAACATAAGAGGAAAATACAAGCGCTAACAAACCTGAACTGCTTGGTAACGTGGGAGCGTGTTTATGACACTCCGTTGACACCTCTTCCCTAACCAAGATCCTCACCTTCACAGAAAAGCCTGCTTCCAGGACCCGTGCTTCTGGACTCAGTCTCTAGTGAAGGTGACTGGTGAGGATTCGTGTGTTGCCTCTTCTAGAGGCTTTCATTGTCATCGCTTGTAAAAGCCAAAGGATGGCAAGCATTTACCATGTGATACTGAACAAGAGGTAGAGGTGTCTGAGGCAGGAGGTCCTACTCAGGGCCTGAAACCGCCTCTCCATTATCCAGAGAGAGAAATAATGAACACAGCTCTCTCTCTCTCTCTTTCAGCTACCTTTATTGGCGAAAAACAAATGTAAAAATAAAACGAATATTTGTGACTCAAAATGTTTTCAAAGACAAAGCACACACTTGTTCCAAACCCAGAGACGAGCTAGTCATCTGTGGGACATTTGGGGCCCAGTGTGGTCAGACTCTGCCTTACACGCAGGTGGCCCAGACATAGGGCTGGTCAGCATGCCTTCTGGGACAAGTCTGCTCCATGCAGCGGGGCTTCCAGTGATGTCTGGGGAGCCTCAGGGGCACAGGATTCTGTTTTCTCAGAGATACAATGCAATCCACGGAGGCTCTGGGCCATTAGGATTTGGACAAACTTCAGGACCCCTAAAGCTTCTGGGCTCAACACAGGAAAGTTGGGGCAAAATAGTTCATGCCAGGTCTTCCCTGGTGGCACAGTGGTTGAGAGTCCGCCTGCCGATGCAGGGGACACGGGTTCGTGCCCCGGTCTGGGAAGATCCCACATGCCGTGGAGCGGCTGGGCCCCTGAGCCATGGCCGCTGAGCCTGTGCATCCGGAGCCTGTGCTCTGCAACGGGAGAGGCCACAACAGTGAGAGGCCTGCGTACCACAAAAAAAAAAAAATAGTTCATGCCAAATGTCTGATCCCAAGGAATGAGTCAGGAAGAGCTCAAAGTGCAAGACACAACCTCTGGTGTGTGGTGAGTGCCCCTGTCACTGAGCAAAGGGAAAGAACCCCTCTAGCTCATTGGCCACGCCAAAAAAGGGCCAACCCTTTACGCAGAAGATGTACGATTTAGAGAAGTAGGAGAGGCAAGAAAATGTGAACTTTGAGCTGCTATTATTGACTGTTGCCACTGTGTCAGGCAGTTTACATGGTTTAGCTCATTTAATTTGATTAACGACATGAGAGGCTGGTGCTATTATTATCTCTGTTTTACAGCAGAGGAAATAAGACCCAGCATCAGTGATGGGACTAAGACTCAAATCCACATCTTTTCTTGTGTTCTCTCTTCTGATCCTTAAGGAGAACTGACTCCCAGCCCAGAAGCAGAGGGTAAAGAAGGCTCAATGGCCGGCTTCTGGCTGTGTCTGCCGGGCCGGGGTGGTGATGGCGGGGCTGGGGAAACCAACCACTGATGACGTCCAGGGTCCCAGCCACGAGACGAGCACGGATGCCACATGCGTGCCCACTAGGGCACCGACCCTGACCTTGGCGAAGGGGAAGGAAGTCTCTGGAAACCAGCCAGAGAGGGCAAGACGCCCCGAAAGGAGGCAACAGCTGTGGCAGGTCTAGAAGCAGCAGAGATCCCAGGAGCTGCCCGAAGGGTGGGATGCGGGAGTGGAGCAGGCCTCTGGGGCTTGGTGGGCACAGCTGGACCTGGTCCCAGAGGCGGTGGGCCACTGCAGAGGGGAAGCAGTAAAAAAAAAAAAAGTTTAAGTGTTTCAAGCAAGTTGAGCCCTGGGATTTTGGCTTGGGTGAGATGGATCTTGGTGTCACTCACCCAGAGAGAGAACTGACTGGGGAAAAGCTTGGTCTGTTGGGACGTGTGAGTTTGAAGTGTACGCTCTCCAGGTCTGTCTAAAAAGGAGCTCCTGTTTTCCTACCCAGCGCCTGTCTGCAAATGCGCATTCCATTCCATATGGGAGAGATCAATACCATCTTATTGTTCCTGGAGGGTTTTTAAAAAGGAATCCCTAAACGTATTTTGTGTTTAAGAGGCACTTCTCATCTTGATCTTTCTCCTCTAGATTGAACACAGCTAACTGGCTGAGGTCTAAGTAACTCTGAGGTCTAAGTAACTCTTGGTGGAGTCCCGAGCATCTCTCTGGTTCTCCCCAGGGACCCCACCTCTGACTCAGAACTTCACTTCTGGTCACTGTTGTATCACTTTCACTTTCCAGTTTTCCACTAACTTTTCCAAAATAATAAGGGCAAGTCATGAACTTGGGGAGGAATTTGGTGACTAACCTCACAACCTGCTTTCAGATCCTGGCTACCTGGCTTCTTCCCCCACCTCCCCCAGGGTGGGGGGGTCTTCCCTGAACCCTGGGAGTAGGGTGCCCTCTTGTGTTCCCCCAAAGCAGCCCCCATCACGCTGCACTGTAACTGCTCCTTTACTGCTTATTTATTTATTTTTAATTGAAGTACAGTTGCTGTGCAATATTATATGTTACAGGTGTACAATATAGTGATTCACAATTTTAAATGTTCTACTCCATTTACAGTTATTATAAAATATTGGCTGTACTCCTGTGTTGTACAGTACATCCTTGTAGCTCATTTTATACATAGTAGTTGGTACCTCTTACTCCCCTCCCCCTACTTTGCCCCTCCCGCATTCCCTCTCCTTTCCTGCATTTTCACATTCTCTTTCTGCTGAAGCAGGAGCACATCACGGTATAATTGATTTACAGTGTTGTGTTAGTTTCAGGTGTACAGCAAAGTGAATCTGTTATACAAATACATATATCCATATCAAACTACCACTGGCATTTTTCACAGAACTAGAACAAAAAAATTCACAATTTGTATGGAGACACGAAAGACCCCGAATAGCCAAAGCAATCTTGAGAAAGAAAAACGGAGCTGGAGGAATCAGGCTCCCTGACTTCAGACTATACTACAAAGCTACAGTAATCAAGACAGTGTGGTACTGGCACAAAAACAGAAATATAGATCAATAGAACAGGATAGAAAGCCCAGAGGTAAACCCACGCACATATGGTCGCCTTATCTTTGATAAAGGAGGCAAGAATATACAGTGGAGAAAAGACAGCCTCTTCAATAAGTGGTGCTGAGAAAACTGGACAGCTACATGTCAAAGAATGAAATTAGAACACTCCCTAACACCATACACAAAAATAAACTCAAAATGGATTAAAGACCTAAATGTAAGGCCAGACACCATCAAACTCTTAGAGGAAAACATAGGCAGAACACTCTATGACATAAATCACAGCAAGATCCTTTTTTTTTTTTTTTTTTTTTTTTGCGGTATGCGGGCCTCTCACTGTTGTGGCCTCCCCCGTTGCGGAGCACAGGCTCCGGATGCGCAGGCCCAGCGGCCATGGCTCACGGGCCCAGCCGCTCCGCGGCATATGGGATCCTCCCAGACCAGGGCACGAACCCGTATCCCCTGCATCGGCAGGCGGACTCTCAACCACTGCGCCACCAGGGAGGCCCTCAAGATCCTTTTTGACCCACCTCCTAGAGAAATGGAAATAAAAACAAAAACAAGTGGGACCTAATGAAACTTAAAAGCTTTTGCACAGCAAAGGAAACCATAAACAAGATGAAAAGACAACCCTCAGAATGGGAGAAAATATTTGCAAATGAAGCAACTGACAAAGGATTAATCTCCAAAACATACAAGCAACTCATGCAGCTCAATATCAATAAAACAAACAACCCAATCAAAAACTGGGCAGAAGGCCTAAATAGACATTTCTCCAAAGAAGATATACAGATTGCCAAGAAACACATGAAAGAATGCTCAACATCACTAATCATTAGAGAAATGCAAATCAAAACTACAATGAGGTATCATCTCACACCAGTCAGAATGGCCATCATCAAAAAATCTACAAACAATAAATGCTGGAGAGGGTGTGGAGGAAAGGGAACCCTCTTGCGCTGTTGGTGGGAATGTAAATTGATACAGCCACTATGGAGAACAGTATGGAGGTTCCTTAAAAAACTAAAAATAGAACTACCATACAACCCAGCAATCCCACTCCTGGGCAGATACCCTGAGAAAACCATAATTCAAAAAGAGTCATGTTCCAAAATGTTCATTGCAGCTCTATTTACAATAGCCAGGACATGGAAGCAACCTAAGTGTCCATCGACAGATGAATGGATAAAGAAGATGTGGCACATATATACAATGGAATATTACTCAGCCATAAAAAGAAACGAAACTGAGGTATTTGTAGTGAGGTGGATGGACCTAGAGACTGTCATACAGAGTGAAGTAAGTCAGAAGGAGAAAAACAAATACCATATGCTAACACATATATATGGAACCTAATAAAAAGAAAAGAAAAAAAATGGTCAGAAGAACCTAGGGGCAAGACGGGAATAAAGATGCAAACCTAGTAGAGAATGGACTTGAGGGTACAGGGAGGGGAAAGGGTAAGATGGGACGAAGTGAGAGAGTGGCATGGACATATATACACTACCAAATGTAAAATAGCTAGTGGGAAGCAGCTGCATAGCACAGGGAGATCATCTCGGTGCTTTGTGACCACCTAGAGCGGTGGGATAGGGAGAGTGGGAGGGAGGGAGATGCAAGAGGGAAGAGATATGGGGATATATGTATATGTATAGCTGATTCACTTTGTTATAAAGCAGAAACTTACACACCATTGTAAAGCTATTATACTCCAATAAAGATGTTTAAAAAAAACACATATATCCACCCTTTTTTACATTCTTTTCCCATATGGGCCATTACGGAGTATTGAGTAGAGTTCCCTGTGCTATATAGGAGGTCCTTATTAGTTATCTATTTTATATGTAGTAGTGTGTATGTCTCAATCCCAGTCTTCAATTTGCATTCTCAAGACTTGACAGAGTTCTTAGGAGGGGCCTCAATACATTTGGAAGGAATGAATCCTCAGCTCCGTGAAGAGAAGAAAACAAGCTCAGATGGGTTAATGTTTGCTCAGGGTCAAACACTGGTATGTGTTTGGAACCAGGTCAGAACCTAGACCCTCTGACCTGGAAGTCTGTACTCTTTCCCTAATGACCTCTTTGACTACCAGCAATTGTTTTGATGAAGAATTTTGAACTGTTTGGACGTGAACTGAAAACAAAAATCCCCCAGGTCTATCTGTGGCAGGTGCAGTGACCCCATGCTGGATGCCGGGGAACAGCTCCACTGCGTCCCTAGTCCCTGCTCTGCAGTGTGGTCCCACTGCTTCACCCTCGGACCCACATGTTCAGTGAGGGTCCTGAGAGGTTGCACTGTGTAACATGGTGCACACACAGGCCCTGGAAAGGATTGGGGACCATTTAGTAACTTTTGCTATGTAGGCCTGGGTCTGGGCAAATTAGAAAGAGAGTAGGAATTTCGAGG
The DNA here is from genome assembly GCF_964341445.2 of Mesoplodon mirus. NCBI lineage: Eukaryota > Metazoa > Chordata > Mammalia > Artiodactyla > Ziphiidae > Mesoplodon > Mesoplodon mirus. The sequence goes on along the minus strand of NC_138979.1, from coordinate 10,216,426 downwards.
ACTCCCTCCCTCCCCTGCCTCAGTCCTGGCTCAAATGTGCCCTCCTTCGCGAGGTTGTCTCTGGCCGCCCTACTACTCCTGGGCATCCTTTACTCCCATCTCCACTTTATTTTCCTCTCCAGCACTTACCACCATCGAATTAGTAATTCACTTTGCTGAAGATACTTCCCTTGTTTACTGTCCGTTCTTTCCACTAGAATGTAAGTTCATCGAGGGCAGCAATTTGTTTCATTCTCTGTGCCGAGAACAGTGCCTGAGACGTGGTAGGTGCTTAGCAAATATGGACTGAACTGTGTTTGTCACACTAGCAATCATATTTTAAAAGGCACCCATAAGTCACAGCACATCAATAGTAACAGTAGCGAGTAAGAGGATGCCTCCCTCCTGCCTGGATGGTGAGAACATCTGTTGGATTCCATTTCAGCTGATATCACAGTGTCTTATTCCATTCGGGCTGCTACCACAAAATGCTATACACTAGGTGGCTCAGATACAATAGAAATTCATTTCTCACGGTTCTGGGAGAATAAGCTTTCTCCGGCCTCTTTCAAAAGGGCACTCATTCCATAAATCACCTCCAAAGGTCTCACCTCCGAATATCATCACCTTGGGGGTTGGGATTTCAAGGTTTGAATTTTGGGGGGACACAAACATTCAGACCACAGTGCTCAGGAAGGGTGTTCTGACTTACTGCCCGACACCTGGCAACAAAAAGCAAGCTGGTGGTGGAGACTTGTGTTTTCTTCATAAGGAAAGCCTGATTCTAAGTGACTCTTGGTACCCGGGCATCCCTTCTACCCGTATAGCCGGTCCTGCCCCTCTGCTTAGATTCCAACGGCGTCTTAGAAAGACTTCCATGAAAAAGTTAAAAAAGTACAATTTCAAATACTTGAAGTGCTAACATTGTACTATGCAGATAATTGAATTTCTTTCACATTCTGGAGAATTGAAAAGTTGAAAACTTTTTTATACTTTTAATGTTTCATGGATCAGGGCAGGGACACCAAATGTCATGTAAGCGCTCTACTGAGGCCAGTGGTCTGGGCTATACCTTTAATTTCAAGATTAGGAAAATTAGGAAAGGGGGCTGAGTGGATTTTAAGGTATTTTCTAAATCTGCATGAATCAGCAAGTCTGTGGAGAATGGAATTTGGGGGGTTTTGTATTCCCCATGGGGACCAGTCTGTGCTGTCTTGTGGGTGATATGGTTTAGTGGACACATGCACATCTCAGAAGTCCGTATGGAAAAAGGAAAAAGAAAAGGAAAAGGGGGAAGGCAGAAGTGTCCCTGACTCCTGCTGGGTTTCTTTTCCATTGGGCCGAGTGCAGGACTCCCCTGGATACTCTCTCCACCCCACAGACACGCGAATCAGAGTTCCCCATCGATTCTGGGGTAATTTTATGGAGGGAGAGGTAGTATCTGATGCTTCAGTTACAGCCCCTCCTCTCTGTCCCCATCTTGTTTCTGGCAGCCACAGGGGTTAGTATTTCCGGGAGAAAAGCAAGATGCCCTCTAGCAGGAGAGAGAGGAAACAAAGGAGAGAGAGGAAGAGAGACAGAATGGGGACCAGGTAGACTTAGAGGAGGGAGGGCAAAGTGATGAAGGAGGGGGAGGGGACAGGCAGCCAGAAGATGCTGTGGGAGCAAAAGGAAAGGCTGAGGGCGGGAACCCAGAGGAGCAGACCCTGAGATGCACCACCAGCCACTCCCATGCGTAATTCTTTATATTTTTAAACCATTTTCATGCCTATGATCTCACTTTGCATGTCACAGCCACCCTGTCTAGGTAAAAGGCACATTTTTTTTTCTACTTCACTGATGAGAAAACTGAGGCATGAAAAGCCCTAGTGATTTGCTCAAGGTCTCAACATTCTAATTCAATCCCCATGCAGAATAGGCTATTTATATCATACAGCAAAATTCAGTCATTGCTTTCCTGGTCTTTCCATTTTTAAGCCAATAACCTGAACGGTCTATCAGGAAGTGAAGATATTTTCCTTTATTTTATACTTGAACCCTTGAAACAAGTACTTCAAAATTTTAATGTGACTACAATCTCTCTAAATTTCATTGTTCGTGTCAAAGCGTTTGACTAAAATATAGCAAAACTACTGTTCCTTTCAAGGGGGTCAAAATGTTTTCTGTGGGTGGAAACGTGTCCTGTGCATGAAGATGAAAGCATCTTTGTTGTACTCTTCCTTGGGGACTCTTTCTAGGGTTATTACTAAAGTCAAGAATAGATCAGAAATGGAGAAAAGGTAGGATATCAAGAATAGCTTTCATGGAAAATTGAAATCATTCCTTTTAAAGTTCACAAATTCCACTCTGAGGATAGACCCCCAGCCTTGCAGGATGGGCTCTTCCCAGATAGAAAGGTGGCAGCCACGAGAGGATTTTGATACAACTGTGATTGATGTCAGCAGGTCCAGATGGTGATATTTTATGACAAATTTAATGGACATTTGTTAAGCTGATTCAATGGCACCAGCCCTGGGCTCGATGGGGCCGGGAGATACAAAAGGAGGACATCATCTATGAAGGTCTTTGGGGCCAGCTAGGGATGGAAATGCCACTGATTCGAGCTTTGCACACCCTCTGCATGCTACGTGCTCTTAACACCATCATTTCATGTCTGTCTCCCACAAACCCCACTGCAAGACAAGGCTATCGGGAGATTCAGTGACTCCTGGTGACCAGGTGGCTGCCCCCAGTTTTGCATCCAGGTCCTTTGTCTCTGAGTGAAGGGCTCTCGTCACTAAGCCAGACAGGAGGCAGCTACGGAATGACTGTGTCACAGCCTAACGCTGGGGCACGCATCCCAGGTGCAGATTCCTGCTGGTGCCTGTGGTATAGGAATTCAGAGTTGAGGACAAGAGCCTCTGGGGCTCGAGTTATGGTGGGTTACGCTTCATAGAAGAGACGAAATATGGACATTTTAGCGCTTCTTTAAGCAGTGAAGAAGTGGGTGTGGAAATGTTTTCAAGGAGGAAACGCCTTTTCAATAGAGACTTGGCTGGTTAACAGAACTTTTCTTTCTTGGGATGAACGTCATCGCTTCTCTTATATCCTGAAGCATCAGCTCTCCTGGTGGAGACACGTGAGCACTGCCTAGGGCCTGGAATGTCCCAAGAGGGTAAGAATAGCCACGATGAGAGACGGCTGCTTCTGGCGTCTGGTCACTGCAGTTGTCAGGAAGGCTTTGCCTCACACAGCTCGGGACCGTCTCCACTGGAGACAGAAGAACGACGTTGTGCTCCTGGGCTTGAATCTTCCCTTTTGTATCTCCAGCTCTCACCTGGGAGTCTTTTGTAGCTAAGATACATTTTTTCCTGCAAAGATTTCCCACCTCCTTGGAGAACACAGGCTCTGGAAGTCTCTAGCCACCTTGAGTCTGTGACCCCCTGAAAGCATGGGCCAGCTGGACTTGCTGGGGTTCCTTGTCATCACCCTAAACTGCAACGTGACCATGGTGGGTGAGTAGCGCCAAGCCCTGCAGAACACTGGTTCTGCCTTGGGTCACTTTTCCTGGCCCTCCCCCATGAGTAACGCCTGCTTATCCCTGGAGGACAGGGAGCCAGGGCTCAAGCTTTCCTCTAATTCTCCATTATTTAAGGAGGCTCCCCCATCCTTTAAGGATGTCTTGGGAGTGAGCGATGTTTCTCTCAAGGGGAGTCTTTTTGTTGACATTCGGGGGCTGAGCAGATGGGAGGGGTATTTTTGTGTAACTCTTCTCTGGCTACGTTACCAGGAAAAGGAACAATACAGTCAAAGTTAGAGAAATTCATGCCTTGAGTAAGCTTTCTTGTTCATCTTTTTAGGGTTTATCCTTGAAGCTCCATTTGTAAAGATTAGTAAGTTCTCTGTGTACTTTAAACCAAATCCCAATTTTAGTTTTTATTTTTTTGACAAAGAAAGTAATACGTTTTCTGATTTTGGTGCAGCCAAGTTAACTTTTCAGAGAGGTATGGGTATCCTAGTAAAGGGGGTTGAGAAAAGGATTAAAATATGTCTGTGAAGTGGTTGATATTTTTCTTCCTCATTGCTTTTTAGACGAAGCCAACTTGGTTTTAAAAGTTTGAGTTAGTGACTTTATCACGTAATGGTCACACAGTCCTTGAGTTGAACTGCCTTCATTTATAAGAGAGTTTAGTTTTTCTGATGTCAGGTGATGATTTCTGTATCTCATCACAAAACAGAATATTCACAAATTATTTTGACTGGGTCTTCAACACACTCCAAAATAGTTGACTCATGAAATGAAAATAGGACTTGGAAGTTTATTTTGATTTCTATGTTAGCCTCATTTATTCATGATAAATTGAAGAAAGACAAACTTCAATTCATAATAGCTGGAATAGGGGGGAAGGAGTTCTGAATTATTGAAGAGTCTAAAAAACTGAATGTTCTTCAAGCAATTCGATTTCAAGGGCTACAGAGCAACATGAAAGGGCTACAGAGCCCACAATTACATTAAGATCATGTGGACTCTTACCACAGAGAAAACTCACTGAAATTAGTAGCTTGTATTTGCTATACACAGTTATAGGAATGCAGTAACATCCTTGAAAAAGTTCACTCTTTTTACGAGGAAGACTTTATTTACATCCACCCAATTTTCTTTCTAGAACTTTCAGCCCAAACTCTGAACTAGCCGACCTAGATTAAACATTTTAGTATCCACGCTTCTTTAAATCTGCCGATTTCAAAGCATTTTACAAACACGTACAGGCATACCTCGTTTTATGGTGCTTCTCAGACACTGCATTTTTTTTTTTTAACAGTTGAAGGTTTGTGGCAACCCTGCCTCAAGCAAGTGTATTGGCGCCATTTTTCCTACAGCATTGGCTTACTTCATGTCTGTGTGTCACATTTTGGTAATTCTCACAATATTTCCAACTTTTTCATTGTTACTACGTTTATTCTGATGAGCTGTGATCGGTGATCTTTGATGTTACTACCACCAGTGGCTGAAGGCTCAGAGGATGGTTAGCAATTTTTAGCAACGAAGTATTTTTTACTTAAGGTATGTGCATTGTTTTTTATCATGCTATTGCACGCTTAATAGACCAAGGTATAGTGGAAACATAGCTTTTATATGCACTGGGAAACCAAAAGATCCGTGTGACTCGCTTTTTGGGGGGTGGTCTGGACCTGAACCCGCCGTATCTCCGAGGTGTGCCTCGTTGAACACACTGTCTGACACCTTGTAAGTGCTCATTAGACATTCGTCCAATGAGCTAACAGGCTGATACTGGTTGCTGTGACTAAAACACATGCGTACACACTTAGTTCTCCAGGCTCAGCACCAGTAAAGGTTTAAAACTGTTGCTGGGAGGAGATGTGTTTGTATGGCTGTGATGGTGCCCTTCCGGTTTCCTCTTTCCAGGGAAGATCTGGCTTATCTTCATGGTGCTGCTGAGGATGGGGGTGCTCATCCTGGCCGGGTCGCCGGTCTACCAGGATGAGCAGGAGAGGTTCGTGTGCAATACTCTGCAGCCCGGATGCGCCAACGTTTGCTACGACATCTTCGCCCCCGTGTCCCACCTGCGGTTCTGGCTGATCCAGAGCGTGTCTGTTCTCCTTCCATCCGCGGTCTTCAGTGTCTACGTGCTGCACAAAGGAGCCGAGCTGGCGGCACGTGGATCCCGCTGGCTGGATGATGACTCGGAGGACCACGACGGCCCTGAACGGACCCCGGGGGCCAGGCGCTGCCTGCCGGTGCCAGACTTCTCCTCAGGCTACGTGGTCCACCTCTGCCTCCGGACCCTGACGGAGGCAGCTTTCGGTGCCCTGCATTACCTCCTCTTCGGATTCTTGGTCCCCAAGAGATTCTCGTGCACGTACCCTCCTTGCACCAGTGTGGTGGACTGTTACGTCTCTCGGCCCACGGAGAAGTCCATCCTGATGCTTTTCGTCTGGGCAGTCTGCGCGCTGTCCTTGTTGCTCAGTGTCGCCGACCTGGTCTGCAGCGTGCGCTGGGAGACGCGCAGGCGACACGGCGGGGCCCGGAGGAGGCCATGTCAAGGGGCGGGGAGTGCGGCGCGGGAGGGACACGGGGCGCACGAGGGACGTGGGGCGCGCCCTCGCCGGGGCCTGCGGACTGGAGGGCAGGGCGCGTGCAGCCCCGCAGCGGAGCCCACCGAGCCGGGGCACCCGGAGCTGCCAGGGGAGGACGAGAGCGACGCGCTGTCCTCAGCCAGCGACCAGCCGCGCGGGGCCGGGCCGGGAGCAGCGGCCCCGGGGTGGGAGGAGCGCCCCTGCGAGTCAAGCGCCGCGCTCCCGGGCCCCAGCAAGTCCGAGTGGGTGTGAGCGGCCGGCGTCCCGCCCCGGGAGCGCGGCGACCAGGACCGAGAACATCGACCCGCAGAAAGGTGAGCTGGCGGGACAGACCGACTTCCCGAGAGGCTCCGGTGCAGCGCAGCAGGGATTTAATGTAGATGAAGCCTTCTGGGGAACCCTGCACCTGGCGTTCAAATGCGGATGGAAGCTCCAAGGATTAACCGGCGAGCCTCAGGTCCATGAGTTTGTCGCACTCTAGTTCTATTGTCTTATTTTACCGCAGTATGGGCTTGAAAAGCACGTTGTTCGGATTTACAGAGCTCATGAATATTTTAATGTTTTCGGGTGAATTATTTTGACGGTTTGTTGTTGTTTGTTTTGGTTTTTCTGCTTATTCAAAAAGGGCATCTGTTATGCACGTCATCCATAGAGGGATATTAGTTTAACTTCTCCAAACCCCTTTAATAAAATTAATGCTGATTGCGTTGCCATATCACACTTCCTACTTTACTGTGTTAAAGGAGAAACCACAAATGCAGGAAATATGACTAAACACTTTGGGGTCTTTTGGGGGGCATCTTGGGTTGTTATTGCATGTGGGTGTGAAGTGCACAGGATGAAGGGTGGCCGCTGGCTTGCTTTACTGTCGCTGGGCTGTTGGCTGGGTGGCTGTCCTCACTGAGCAGAGGGGGGCACTCTGGCTGCTGCTGACAGGCCTAGAGTTGCCACATGGCTTCCAGTCCCGGCTCTGTGTCCTTGAGACAGTCATACAGTGCGGGCTGCCCTGAGGGGGGAGCTTCATGTCCCAGGGGAGCAGATGTGGAATGCTGCGGGTGTTCCAGCCTTGTGGTCTGTGCTGATGCTGGGGGGGGGCACCCTAGAGACACAACAGTCTCACCTCTCAGGGGAGCCCCTCTGATCTCCTCCGCTCGCCCTGGTTTCGGTCCGGGTGCTGTACAGTTGGAGCGTGAGTCTGTTAGAGCTTCCGTGCTGCCTTCAGCTGCCACGCGGAAGACACAGTGCAGCAGAAAGACGGGGTAAGCCTGCTCCTCTTCCGGCGAGGAAGAGCCACTGGGTGTCCCCCCAGAACGGATGAAGAACCTCTGGTCCCCAAATCCCCAGCGCCGAGGAAGAGGAACTGCCCTCCATGCCAGCAAATAGTAAAAAAAAATAGTGAACCAAGGCACCCAGGGAACCAGTGGGCACTTTTAACTGTTCTAAAGATGACTTTGACAGTGAAATATCAGCTGGGATGGGGAATGACATCCTCCTTGATCTATCTACAGAGTGTCAAAGCATTGGTTAAAACTTTAAAAAAAATCATCCAAAATTGGTTTTGGCATAAAGCTCTTTGAATGAATGATCTTCCAGGACCGGGGAACGAACCCGTGTCCCCTGCATTGTCAGGCTCTCAACCACTGCGCCACCAGGGAAGCCCAAATGTACCTGCTTTTAACCCCTGCAGTAAATCTCTCTCCCACTCTCTGTCTCTGTCTCTCTCTCAGTTGCTCCTTGATCCATCGATAACTGCGAACCATGACTCAGACCCCTTCCTTCAGTATTTGGGTTGACGTCTGGCCCATAGCAAGTGCTCAGTAAGTGTGATTTTTGTGCCTGATATTCCTGAAGTATTCAGGGCCAAATCTGGTTCTTGTCCCTTGCAGCATGCAGTTCTGGTGGACTTCCAAGGTTGGCCACAGTCTTAAAGACATAAGAATTCTCTAGGGGCTTCATTGCTATTTTAAAAATAAGTTCCATAGGCCCCTCAATACCCCGATGTGAGCCTTGATAATGTTGAGTGAAGAAAGGAAATGAAATTAACAAATATTGGTAGGTGTGCCCACGCAGGGCTCCCAGATGACAGCTAGGAAAGGAAGGTGATGAGGCCTGAGCGGCGACTCCCTCCCAGCCATGGCCCCAGAGAAAACTGGGCCCTGTTCTCCTATGAGTCTTATGAGTCCATGCTTGGGTTTGGGTTTACAGATGGTGCCTGTGTTTGGGTGGCACTGGGAAGGGCTGCTTTGGCCTCTCTGCTGATGTCCCAAATCCCACTCTCAGAGAATCAGAGCCTTGAAGTTTTTTCCATGGAAAACTGTAAAATCCATTCAGAGTGATGGAGGCCAAGAGAGGGGGAGAGGTGTGGAGTCAAGGATAAGACACGTGGGTTCTGCCCCCATGTGCATCATTTCTTGGCAGGTCACTCCCTTCCTTTGGGCCTCAGTTTCCTTCTCTAAGGGATGAGGGCCCGGACTAGATGATTCCTTAGTGTTCTTACATGGATAGGAATCCACCAGTGATGGGTGTCCTTTTAACCTCAGTAGGGGCTGGTTTATCAGGCCTGTCCATCCTCTACCTGCCTGAGCACAGGTTTCCATAAATGAAAATGGTCAGAGCAGGAGAGACCTGCTTGTCCCGGGGAGAGCTGCCGTGGAAGAGAGATGCGGACCTCATGAAAGGGGGCGATGAGGATGACTCACCAGCTCCCCACTCTGCTGAGAGATGGCAGAGGCTGCGTGGACAGACGTGGGGTCATCTGCTGTGACCCCTCGCTGTGAGAGCAAGGTTGCAGAAGAGGCTTCAAGCATTCTGGAGCGTGGTTGGCTGTGTCAGTATGACGGTGGCCACCTTGTCAGAACACGCACAGGGGGTGACCCTCCTCTTCTCTTTGCTCTCACGGGCCACTGTACTTCTCCCCTGGTTCAGAACTTAGGTTTTGAAGCCTGTGAAGATCTTTTCTTTCTTTTTTCAAAAAAATCATTTATTTATTCATTTTTGGCTGCATTGGGTCTTTATTGCTGCGCATGGGACTTTGTCTAGTTGTGGAGAGTGGGGGCTACTCTTCGTTGCGGTGCGTGGGCTTCTCACTGTGGTGGCTTCTCTTGTTGCGGAGCACGGGCTCTAGGTGTGGGAGCTTCAGCAGTTGTGGCGCATGGGCTTAGTTGCTCCGTGGCATGTGGGATCTTCCCAGCCCAGGGCTCGAACCCGTGTCCCCTGCATTGGCGGGCAGGTTCTTAACCACTGCGCCACCGGGGAAGTCCTGACGATCTTTTCTGGTCATCTAAGGGGAGGGGAAAAAAATCTCAGACTGTATCCAAAAGGTAAAAAACGGTGAAAATCGTGTGGCTATCATCCTCCTTTCCAAGATTTTGGTCTGCCTCTCTGCACCTTTGGCACGCTGGGTGAATGCAGGATGGCTCACGGGCTTGTGTTCCTCCCACAGAGTGTTTCTGAGTCACCCAGTGCCCAAGGTAGAGGCAGCAGGAGGTAAGGTAATTGTAGCTGCTGCAACAGGTCACCCCAATCTTAAACATTTAACACAGAAGTTTCATAAAGTACGGAGCCAAGTTATCTGATTGATGGGCAGCTTTCCTCTGTGTGGTGACTCAGGGATCCTTCCATCCCAGGCTCTACCATCTTCCATCTGCTGTGGAAGAGACCAGACTGGTTCCAAGGCCAGGTCTGGAGAGGGCACAGGGCACACTTGGCTAGAACTCGGTCCTGACTGCTTGGAAGGCTGTGAAGGGTGGCCTAGGTATACGGCTGGTCCTCTGCATCCGTGGATGGATTGATTGAATTCAACCAACCATGGATCTAAGAATTAAAGAAAAAAAAAAAATTCCAGAAAGTTCCAAAAAGCAACACTTGAATTTGCTGCATGCGGACAACTACTTACATAGCATTTACATTGTATTTACAATTATTTACATAGCACTTATATCGTATTAGGAGTTATAAGTCACCTAGAGATGGTTTAAAGCGTAAGGGAGGATGTGCTTAGGTTACATGCGAATACTAGGCCATTTCATATATGAGACTGGAGCACCTTCGGATTTTGGAACCAGTTCCCAGCGGATAGTGAGAGATGACTGTCTGGGAAGAAGGAGGAAAAGTTGGGGCCAACAGCTGTCCAGTATTTGCCTCAGGCGGCACCCATGCCCTGGGTACCTGCCCTGTGGGAGGGATTTAATGCATTCTCAGTGGCCAGCGAACCAGTCTCAGGAGGGGAGCTAAGCGAGGTTGTTGGCTCCGGTCCCTGCACAGGATGCACTGGGCCCGCAGAGAGGAGAAAGCAGGTGACGAGGATGACAAGAGCTCTCGGAAAAGGGCCTGGAACCCAAGTCTCTTGTACTGGGAACGGCTGTCTCAGATATGTGCGTTTCAGACGAGAAAGGATCTTAGTGGGTGTAAGTGCACAGCGATGGTCTTTGCTCAGTATGAATGGCTCCTTAGATGCTGTCTAAGCCTAGCTTTCTAGGTTAGCTTTCCAGAGATCTTCCCGGTTGGTGTCCTGGCCGTGGTGGGCACCAGCTGGTGGAGGCCAGGTCTGAACCACCACGCCCGACCCTGGCTGCCCCTGAGACAGATGCGCAAGAGAGAGTGTGAGGGTCAGTGAGGTGATGCTCGCGCTCGGCCGAGAGAGGGATTATTTACGGAATGAGTAAACACGGCTCTTTTTTTGTAGGATGCTAAAATCCACTGAGAGGACCACTGCGAATTTTCTGAGTGTGAATCTGGTTTCTGGCAGGAAGTGAGGAGGAGGCCGGTGTTTTGCAGTGAAGGCTTGTCCGGGGTCGCCCCCTGCTGTGGAGATGCCGCCACCACTAATTCGGCATCCCAACTTCAGGACCCGGCTGCCAGCCGAGCCCCTGAGCCCTGCCAGCTGTGTTTTGGTTGTTCTGTGGGAGAAATGTTTCCTAGAAAGGAAACAGATGTCTCTCCCCCACCCCCACCCTGCACATTGGAAATAGATGAATGTATATTTTTCCTCCCTCTTGTCCATCATAGGGTGATGGACGGCTTTCCTCAGGCAGCTTTCTCCTCTGCGCTGTGACCCAAGAGAGAGATGTGAGTGGCAGAAAATCGAGCCGAAAGAAGCGACTGAGTTTTCTCAGAAGCTAACTCGGATGAAATGCATTTCATGGAGAATTCAGGAAATTCAAAATCAAATGCAAAAACTAGATTTTAGTGAGTCTCCTCCTTCCCCAGACAGGTGGAGCACAGAAGTACGTGACCCGTGTAAAGGATGCAGTGATTGTGTAGCATGTGCCTCTGGCCGACTGGCATCCACATCCCAGGCTCCCAGCCAATCGCCCTGCCCAGAGGTTGCTGGGGAGGTTTCTTCTCCCTGCAGCCCTCCCTCCCTCCTCTGGCAGGTGCTTCCTGCTTTCCACAGAGCACCTGTGTGTGCTTTATCAATAGGCTGAGAAATGAGATTTCAAATCAATGGAGCTACGTTGATTAACCAGTATTTATTGGGCATCAGCTCTGCACCTAGCATTTAATCTCTTGGTTTCGTTTCTTTCTATGAGGCTAAGAGAAAAAAGAAAATCAGCTTATCACCTGAGAGGCCAGGAAACCGATGGGAAGAGTTCTAGCTAAAGGCCATTGTTCCAGTTCAAATAACTCCTCCAATTCCTGTGAACTTTGATTTTCTCCTCCCTGAAAGGAGCATGTAAGGACTGCCTTTGTGGGCTTGTTGGGAAGTTCAGATGAGATCGTGGAAGTGTATGCCCCCCGGCAAGAGAACAGAGCCGTGTGTGAGGTGTGTCCGGGGCGGTGGGTTCACCCATGCTTGACAGATGACTCTAAACAGGTCTCTCCAGGAATTTGTGCTGATATGACATTTGCATGAGGAGGAAGATGTCCGCAGACTCAGGGATGCTCCCAACCTCCTCCCCACATCCTTTCTGACCAGCAGAGGCCTCTCTTGGATGTAATATTTCTAAGCACCAAAATGGTAATTTATTTCTGGTGGTGGTCTCTTGACCATTTTCACTCTGTTCTGTTCTTGCTTATCCCCACCCAGAAAGAGCAGGATTTCAGAAATCTCAGCAGCAGATCTGGGAATTGTATTAGGTTAACTTTGGAAAACAGGGGGTGAGAAATTGGGGCTAATGGAGAAATTGTGGGCACTCTGGCTTCCTGGGAAAGAGAGAATTTAACAAGACAATGATTCATCCTCTTGGGGTTGAGAGGCAGCCCTTTATTTCTAATTTACTTTATTTTTGCCTATGGTGTCTGATTGCCCACTTCCCTGGGTTTCACATGATCAGGCTGCAAACTGCAAACGTTTGGCCTGAGTTGTGGATTTGTAATAAAAGATGACAGCTGAGACCCTCAGAGGTGGAGTTCAGAGTGGATCCTGCAAACCTTGCAGTGTGACTACCCAGGAAGCTGTGTAGTGGACGTGCCAACAGATGCAAATATCTCTCTTCATTTACTCTTCTTCCTTCCAGCTGCTTGCTAAACAGCCACAAAAATTCCCTTGCGGCTGTAACTTGTCAAATAAGGTATCTGCAAAGGTGCCTGAGGTTTTTTCCCCCCTGGGTTTATGAAATGATGTGTTATTTTGTGTTTAAAAATTTGTTTTCCTTTTCTTGTGCTTTAGAAGGTTAAAGTGCTTTTGACCTCAGAAATAGTATTTGAGAGGCAATTAAATGTCTATAAATTGGTCTTCTTCACCTGGGATATTTGATCCGAAAAAAGCCTCACGCATTATTAAAGTTTACACTGAGCACATCTAGGGCCATTTCCTTCAGAAATAAAAATTCAGTCATTTCATAGACGTGGTTTGCGGGACTGGCCATTAGAAGGAAATAAAGTCTTATGCTAAAGCAGGTTCATCAGATTTTGTTCTGTGCCTGGAGTCGTTTTTCAGAGAGCAGTTGAGAACATTGTGAAGCCTGTACTCCAGGGACAAGGAAATGTTTCCATTCTCCCACCAGCTGAGGGCTCTGGGAACAGTAGCTTTTTTTGTTTGTCTTTGTTTCCTCATCTATTAAAAAAAAGTGTCACCTTTCAGAAGAAAGATAAATGTAAATATGGAAGATGACTTGTTATGTCCATGTATTTATCGAGCATCTTTAATATGTCTGGTACTTGTACAAGGCAAGAGATGAGTTACAAGAGAAAGATAAGGAAAGACCATCCTTGATTTGGAGGATGTCTTTTGATGAGACAATTGGGGAATAAATGCAGGCAACATATGCTTAAAAATTAAATGTCATGGTTCAGACTTGGATATTTCATTATAAAATTTCTGTTGTTTATAAATAAACCACCATTGAGCTGAATAGCAAAACTTCTCAAAGTAGAGGAATTGGGCCACCTCCGTTACGCACGTGGTGGCTGAGCCTCGGGTGCCAAGCTACCGCACCTTCCTGGGCCCTTCGGGTGCCCCTCCCTCAGGTACTTACCTGCTCATTGCCCTGCTGGCCGCAGCTCCTCCCCTAGACTGCACCCGCAGGAGGCCTCCCAAGCCCATTCCCTCCAACACCTATCTCATCATCTTGGAATCTTCCATCTGCCAGGGGCCTTAGTGACTCAAACTTAATGAGCTAATTTTACACCTGGGTAAATGAAGGTCCAGGAAGGTGAGGTCACTTATCTAATAAAATCTGGCCAGCTGGTGGCCAAGCCTTCCCACTCCCAGCTGGTTTGGGTCCTTCCATCTCTCCGGGATGCCTTCTTGAAGGCAGTCAGACAGAAGGGGTTGTTGTTCACAAAGCTGAACGTTGACAATAGTGTAGGCTTTCTAGGAGGTTAACAAATGAACAGAGGGTGCACGGTCCCCATAGAGTGAGTCCTACATATATATATTCACACACACATACGTATATACATATTCTTTTTCATATTTTCCATTATAGTTTATTACAAGATGTTGAATATAGTTCCCTGTGCTCCCCAGTAAGACCTTGTTGGTTTTGAATAAGTCTTGAATAGTGGTATTTGAGGCCGTATGAGAGGTCTACAGTAGAAGAATGCAATTGTTCTCTTATTACAAGTTAGAGCGGCAGACATTTCTTGAATAATGGAAATATAAGAACATAGAAGTTTTGTAATAATGCCCCTAGCCTCCCTCTATAACACAGCATCATCATCTTTTTGTAGTCTTAGCTTCTTAGGTGTTAAAATTTATAACTGCACTTGTAATACTTTTATTCTGCTTTTCCCCCTTGCTCACCAATCATACACATTGTTTATGATTCTCTGATCTTTATCAGCCGTTTGAATGGATGCGGAATAATCCACCAAGTGACGATGCTGGTCATCAACCCCAGCCTCTGCTATGGAATATTCCGATTGCTGTTGAATAAAGTGCTTCTAGCTTTTTGATATTAGACAATAAAATAGCATGGGCACACAGCCCTTTTCTCTTATTAGATTATTTCTTTACGATAAATTTCCAGGAAACTTATTAAAGTTTGCATACATTCTCAACTATTAAACCACTTTTGACTCCAGGCAGACCATTTGTGATGCTTCCATAATTTCGTGGGTTGAATTGAAAATGCTAACCCTGAAGATGCCATTTCTCTGTCATGCTTTGTCTAGAACTTGGGGGAGTTCCCTCCAGGTAGATGGCATATCTGAGTTCCCCACTAAGTCTGTCAGTGATGTTGACCTTGGGCATGGAACTGAGTCACAGTGACACATGTTAGTTAAATTTTAGTAATTAACCAGTTAGTAAAATAGTCATCCTTACCTATTAGAGAATTTAAATCCAGTAAGATTTATAAGTTGGGCCAACTTTTCAAAGAACTTGATCAGCTAGGTGTGTTTCAGTGCATTCCAGGTTGTAATTATTTAAATCACGATTTTCCCTCATGCTTGAGGAACTTGCCTCTCCGGAATAAATTTCAGTCCACATTAAACTCAAAAACACAATTCTGTGTTTTTCAGCTTGTGGCTCCCAGCTGTCCTGATTAAGAGCTAGTCTTGCCCTGTTCCTGGGCTCTTCTGCCACTCTACTTTATTTCAACTTGGCAGCCCCCAGACCCAGGTACACCTGGAAGTAAGGATGCTGACGAGCTGTCGAGCTGTCGAGAGGCGGTGGAATCTGCACCGCTCCGATTGGTGGGGTTGGGGAATGAGGATGAGGGATGAGATCCTGGGTACTTGGTAACTTTCGCCAAAGAGAAAACCCTGGTGGAAGATGGATGCTGATGGTTCTGGTTTGGAAGTGCCGAGGTTGAGTTGTCTGTGGAGCGTTCAGGAGATGCCCAGCTGGAACTCGGTCTTACTGGACCAGAGCTCAGAGGTGTTTGGCAGGAGACAGATTTGGGAATAATCAATGTAGAGCTGCTATCAGATCCTTGGGCATTCGTGCCCACGCTCTATCCTCTGCTTCTGGCAACCCCTAAGGGACAGGAAGAGAGCCAACGGTGTCAGCAAGACCATCAGGATCCCTATGGTCACGTCTAAGGGAGTGAGTCCCTTGTCTCCTCATAACAACCAGACCTCCTAGCAAAGCAGCCCCGATTATTCACCCTGAGCAGAGACTGAGTCGGTGGGACAAACAGCGGATCCGCAGTATTCCAGAAGTTGTCAGATATCCGTTATATATTCCTTTAAAACTCTAAACTCGTTCCTTCTGTGTCCTCCTTTCTGACACCACCTGGGTCTCCACCCAAAGCCTCTGATGGGATGTATCATATTTACTACACCCCAGGGGGGCCCAATGTGCGCCGTGTCCCCTATTCCTTGTATTTCTGTGTCGTTGGCAGGGGGAAGGGTCTGGCATCCTGCACCTGATTTGGTGGATAGAGCAGAATTACTTATTTACTGAACATTATTTCTATAGGCATGAGTTGATACCAAACCTGGTCTTTCGTTTAAGTGTCCTTATGCTGTTGCTTCCATTGTTTGTTCTCGTTGCCAGATTGTCTTTTTCTCAGATGAAATTTATCTTTTTTTTGGGGGGGATATATTATTTAAATGGCATCATGCTGATATCTTTTATTGCCACTTTTACTTTCCAGACACACATGGACATGATGCCCCAGCAGTAGTGGGTAGAGTGCTGGGGAGAGAAGAGGGCCAGGGCGGTGGCCTAAAGGGGCTGCCCAGCGGCTGGCCTTTCTGGAGAGCTTGGTCCAAGCACCCAAACTGGTGCCACTATAAGTCACAGTCTCCAGTAGGGTCCCCACCACTGTCCCCCCAACTCCATGTTTTCTTAGTTAGCTTCCCATCAACCATTTTAAACTCTTCTTCCCCACTCCCACCTTAGCTGGTGACCTTGCTTACTACCTGCCCTGCCTGGATTTTCTTTTTTTGGCTGCTCCATGTAGCTTGCAGGATCTTAGTTCCCTGACCAGGGATTGAACCCAGGCCCTGGCAGTGAAAATGATGAATCCTAACCACTGGACTGCCAGGGAATTCCCCTGTCTGGATTTTCTGATTGAATCTGTCATAGCCCCCCTACAGGATAGATAGTGGGGCTCAGTGTACAAATGAAAAGTTAGGGAAGGTACAATAAACTCCAAGTTCCCCACTGTAGCCCCAATATAGGGCATAGTGTCTGGCGCCAGGTAGGTATTCAATAGGCAATTTTTCAAGTTAATTTTAACATGGGAGAAACTTAAAACTATGGGGAGATGGCAGCACAGAAGGAAGGTTTGAAGACATGAGATAAAGAGGAATCAGTAACAGAACAGCTATTCGACCTGATGGAGGATCAGACAAAGAATGCAGGTGAGGGGATTGGCCCTGAGTGGAGGGGAGATGTCTCCTTGGAGACCAGAGGCAAGGGGATCAGGGCGGAGCAGACGGGATGCTCACGGGAGTGTGGGGAGTGTCTGTGGGCAAGTGTGTTTGGAGAAAGTCTGGAACAGCTGCCATAGGGAACGGAGAAGGAAGCTGACCAAGGACCCGCACAAGAGATCAGCCTGTGTCCCTCTGGCTGGAGGAGAAGGGCATTAACTGAGTGTCTACTGCATGCCAAGAGCACAGGTCTGGTCACTTGATCCTCTCAGTAGCCCTGAGGGTACCATCTGACAGATAAGGAAACCAAGGCTCACTGGTAACTTTCTCAAGGCCACACAGTGAAGGAAACTGCAGCAGGAATTTATTAATAGATCTGACTCCCAAAACCTGTGTTCTTTCCCCACACCCCACCGCCTCTTGCAAAGTTTTGGCTGATTATGGACAAAAGCCCTCTCTAAGCCGCAATCAACTCTTGGCCGGCTCGAGGCTTCTTAATCAGTCCTTTTCTGGGCCAGGAACAGAGAGGACGCTTACGGTCATGGAGGTACTACCTTTGCCAGCTACTGATTTTTCCATGAGGAGAGGATTTCTCAGCTGCTTGATGAACTCACTCTGTGTGCCTCTCCCACTGGGTATGTAGCAGTCTGTTTGCACTTGACCCTTTGATCAGATGCCGGGCTGCTCTGCTCGGGGCATAACGAACCTCAACCATGTCTTCTTACACAACTTAAAGTTCAATAGTGATATAAAACTTTTAAAATTCACTTTTTATAAACTGAATCCAACAAGTCTTTAAAACAGAGGTGTGCACACTACTATGTATAAAATTGATAAACAGCAAGGACCAACTGTATAGCACAGGGAACTATATTCAATATCTTGTAATAACCTACAAGAAAAGAATCTGAAAAGTTATATATATATATATATAAAAGTTGTATATACATATATACACATATATATGTATATATGTGCGTGTGTGTGTGTGTATATATATATATATATATATATATAAATAGATAAAACTGAGTCACTTTGCTATACAGCTGAATCATTATAAATTAAGTATACTTCAATAAAGTAAAAGCCCCAGAGGCGTGACATGATATTTCTATAACTCTTGGAAATTTTTTCTAGTTGGGTGGGGCCCATCCATGGCTGATGTTTGATATTACTCATCAAGATTCAGCCCTTGAATTAAATATTCAAGCTTGGATACCTTTTAAAGTCCCAAGGCTTTGGGAGAAACTGCTCCCTGTATCACCTGGTATCAGCAATCACTTTGTTGATCATGACAGATCAATGATTGTGATAAGAGGAGGAGGAGGAAGATGATAAGTTCAGGGAAGGGGGTGGACTTCTTGGGGATGGAGGGGAGAAGAGGTTGGTACCCAAGTGGGAAGAGGGAGAAAAGGAGGAGAGACTAGAGTCACAAAGACCAACTTTGTGTGAGAGACGCCAAGGGACAGAGAAGGGAGCCCAGGCAGGGAGCTGGTGCTTGAGGAGATCAGGGCAAACACCAAGATGAAGGACCAGAGGCAGAGTTTAAGGCCCCATCATTGTGAGGCTGGGTAACAGCATGTGGGGATAGGGTGCAGAGGGAACCTAGTGGCCTTGGACATTTGGGAAAGTGGAGGAATGGTGACTTGCCTTTGTGTGTGGGGGTCAAAGAGGTCTAAGGGCCTAGCTGATCTGTTGGTAACTCCACATCTCTAAATAGGGCCAACAGAAGCCCAAAAAGACTCCCTTTAGAGAAATGGAAATAAAAACAAAAATAAATAAATGGGACCTAGTGAAACTTAAAAGCTTTTGCACAGCAAAGGAAACCATAAACAAGATGAAAAGACAACCCTCAGAATGGGAGAAAATATTTGCAAACAAAGCAACTGATGTGGATTAATCTCCAAAATATACAAGCAGCTCATGCAGCTCAATATAAGAAAAAACAAACAACCCAATCCCAAAATGGGCAGAAGACCTAAATAGACATTTCTCCAAAGAAGATATACAGATTGCCAACAAACCCATGAAAGGATACTCAACATCACTAATCATTAAAGAAATGCAAATCAAAACTACAATGAGATATCACCTCACACCAGTCAGAATGGCCATCATCAAAAAATCTACAAACAATAAATGCTGGAGAGAGTTTGGAGAAAAGGGAACCCTCCTGAACTGTTGGTGGGAATGTAAATTGATATAGCCACTATGGAGAACAGTATGGAGGTTCCTTAAAAAACTAAAAATAGAACTACCATATGACCCAGAAATACTACTACTGGGCATATACCCTGAGAAAACCATAATTCAAAAAGAGTCATGTTCCAAAATGTTCATTGCAGCTCTATTTACAATAGCCAGGACATGGAACCAACCTAAATGTCCATCGACAGATGAATGGATAAAGATGTGGCACATATATACAATGGAATATTATTCAGCCATAAAGAGAAATGAAATTGAATTATTTGTAGGGAGGTGGATGGACCTAGAGTTTGTCATACAGAGTGAAGTAAGTCAGAAAGAGAAAAACAAATACCATATGCTAACACATATATATGGAATCTAAGAAAAAAAAATGGTTCTGATGAACCTAGGGGAGGGACATAGAGAATGGACTTGAGGACACGGGGAGGGGGAAGGGTAAGCTGGGACGAAGTGAGAGAGTGGCATGGACATATATACACTACCACATGTAAAACAGATAGCGAGTGGGAAGCTGCCGCATAGCACAGGGAGATCAGCTCGGTGCTTTGTGACCACCTAGAGGGGTGGGATAGGGAGGGTGGGAAGGAGACACAAGAGGGAGGGGATATGGGAATATATGTATATGTATAGCTGATTCACTTTGTTATACAGCAGAAACTAACACAACATTGTATAGCAATTATACTCCAGTAAAGATCAAAACAAAACAAAACAAAACAAAACAAGACTCCCTTGAGTCAGCCCAAGATGAGGGAGTGCATATGGTCTCCTTGGGGGTACTGGGAGACTCTGTCCAGGTATATATCCCCAGGGGACCTTGCCAGTAACCCTGCATGTGTTTCTAACACCATTGTTTCCTAATAAATTGTTATTCATTAGTTGGGTCAGAAAGCATGCTTTCTATATTTTTTTTTTTTTTTTTTTTTTTTTTTTTTTTGCGGTATGCGGGCCTCTCACTGTTGTGGCCTCCCCCGTTGCGGAGCACAGGCTCCGGATGCGCAGGCCCAGCGGCCATGGCTCACGGGCCCAGCCGCTCCGCGGCATATGGGATCCTCCCAGACCGGGGCACGAACCCGTGTCCCCTGCATCGGCAGGCGGACTCTCAACCACTGCGCCACCAGGGAGGCCCTGCATGCTTTCTATATTACATTTTATTTTTGGCTTTGTTGGGTCTTTGTTGCTGCATGCGGGTTTTCTGTAGTTGTGGCGAGTGGGGGCTACTCTTCGTTGCAGTGCATGGGCTTCTCATTGCGGTGGCTTCTCTTGTTGCAGAGCACAGGCTCTAGGTCGTGGGCTTCAGTAGTTGTGGCATGCAGGCTCAGTAGTTGTGGCACACGGGCTTAGCTGTTCTGTGGCATGTGGGATATTCCCAGACCAGGGCTCGAACCTGTGTCCCTGCATTGGCAGGCAGATTCTTAACCACTGCACCACCAGGGAAGTCCCATAAATTACTTTTTTTTTTTTTTTAATACCTCCCAGAAATTCTGGTTTGGATGGGGCATGTACTCTGTTTTGTATTCTTTTCCTTGGAGGCTTGTTGGATTTGATTGGTGAAGAGACTATAATGAAGTTCATTGTAAATAAAAGGAAGCAGGATGGAACGTCGTACCAGAGAAGGAAATATGGAGGACACAGAACAAGGGTGGAGGGACCCCAGAGACACACTTCCTCTACTTCTCGAATGGGTGCTTGCCCCCAGCCCAGCAGGGTGCCTCTGGATGGAGGCTGGTCCAATGGGGGTGTTGTGGGAGATTTGGAGGCAAAATATAGGCCCAGAGACTCACATAGAACTGGGGGTAGAGTGGCATCCAGGTTGTGTCAGTAGAGTTTTGATTGTGCTGGGAAATCACACTGCTGATAATCCAAGTGGAATTGACACCTTTTTTTGTTAACTTGACACTTCTCACCCAAGCTAATGAACAGCTTACTGTAAAACTAAATTGGTAACTTTAGGGGCCTGGAAAAGAGTTCCCGACTTTCCGCAGACCCACCCTCGCTTTATTGAACTTGGAAACTTCTGTGTTAGTCTTGCATTAATCCTTCTTGAGCTGGCACAACACGATTGTGCTGGAAAGTCATGGAATTCACCGCATTCATCCTTTAATTAGAATAAACTTGGATTTAAAAGCTTCCGTGTGATTTGGAAAAATCCAATCTTTGGTCTCAGACTGCTAAATCCTCTGAGAATTTTGAAATGCAAATACACAAAGCATAATACAGTGTTAGGTTCTATTAATCTGAAGAGTATGTGAGTCATTTTAAACCTACAGTATTTCAGACTTAGTCATTTCCTTCATATGAAATCCAACTTTCCAGCATAAAAGTTATGAAGGGCAAGGTTTTCTAGCAAGTAGAACTACACATCTTCACTGTGGGAACTGGGTATGGAGGTAGGATTGCTAATGGGCTTTGCAGCATTTTGTTGCAACTCTGATTAAACTTTTTTTTTTTTTTGGCTTCATCCAAACTTTGCTTCTCGTAAACTTTCTTCTCTATTTTTCTCTCCTCTTTATTCTTCTTGCTGTTTAGCTCTACTGGGTGTTCATTTTCTCCAGTGAGTTTCACATGAAGAAAGTGTCTGCAGCTGTGAACACAGTGCCTTGAATCCCCTCTCATATCATGGCGGTTCACGGAGATGCTGAAGTGTAATTCCCAGTTCCCTGCACAGTAGGTGCTCGACAGACATGTGCTGAATGAATGGATTTTTAGAACAGCATAAAATTTTAAAAAATAATAGAAATTCTCTCTTCTGAGTGGGTTAAAGCACTAACATTTAACCATTATAAGGACAGTGGAAGTCACAAGCATCTCATTGAGTTTATACTTATATATATATATATATATTTTTTTTTTTTTTTTTTGCGGTACACAGTCGTCTCACTGTTGTGGCCTCTCCCGTTGTGGAGCACAGGCTCCGGACGCGCAGGCTCAGCGGCCATGGCTCACGGGCCCAGCCGCTCTGCGGCATGTGGGATCTTCCCGGACTGGGGCACGAACCCGTGTCCCCTGCATCGGCAGGCGGACTCTCAACCGCTGCACCACCAGGGAGGCCCTATACTTATATCTTGATTTTTCTTCTTTTTCTTGTAAATAGGGATTTAAAATATACTATTTTTCTCTCGATCATGTCATTTGTTTCTCAGAAGAATTGTGTGAGAAGGGCAGAGTGATAGTACGTCAATTATACCTCAACTTAAAAAAAGAGAGAGAAAAAAAAAAGGAAGAGCCACGCAATAATTATTACCCTCATTTCATGGATGAGGAAAATGGAGTCCAGAAACATTGATAATAAAAACTAGGTCAAGAACACAGAAATTCTTAGTCCAGTTCTTTTTGTATTTTACTTCCCTCCTTTCAGGAGAAGGCAGACTTAATTGTGGTGAATAGTCTGTGGGGAGCTGTGGTGGTCGTTACTGCTATTCAATAAATATTTCCAGGCACATGGTTACTTCCCTGCACCCTTTGGGGTGTAATATGGCCATATGATTTGCTTTGGTTAATGACACATGTAGATATGACACTGCCATTTCCAGGCAGAAACTTTAAGGATCAGTGGCTGTATCCCTTCCAACCTATGCAGGGAAAATGGAAGCACATGCCAAGATAAAGCTTTCAGCAACCTGGCATCTAAGGTGGAAAGAATCCCTCTACTGACACGTACTGGACAATGTGTGCAAGTGATAAAGTATTATCATTACTTTATTGAAGTATAATTGACATACAATATAATATTAGTTTCAGGTGTACAACATAGTGATTTGACATTTGTATACACTGGGAAATGATGCCCACAAAAAGTCTAGTTACCATCTGTCACCCTACAAAGTTCCAAGTTTTCTTTTCTTCTTGTCATGAGATCTTTTAAGATTTACTTTCTTAGTAACTTCCAAATTTGTACTACAATATTATTGACTATGTCCTCATGCTTGTACATTACATCCCTATGATTTATTTATTTATTTATTTATATTTATTTATTTATTTTGTTTTGCGGTACGCGGGCCTCTCACTGTTGTGGTGTCTCCCGCTGCGGAGCACAGGCTCCGGACGCACAGGCTCAGCAGCCATGGCTCACGGGCCCAGCCGCTCCGCGGCACGTGGGATCCTCCCAGACCGGGGCACGAACCCGCGTCCCCTGCATCGGCAGGCGGACTCTCAACCACTGCGCCACCAGGGAAGCCCTGATTTATTTATTTTATAACTGAAGTTTGTACCTCTTGACCTCTTCACCCATTTCACCCACCCCTCATCTCCCTTCCCTCTAGCAACCACCCATCTGTTCTCTGTATCTTTGAGTGTTGTTTTGTTTTTCAGATTCCACATATAAGTAAAATCATATGATATTTGTCTTTCTCTGATAAATTATTTTTTGTTGCATTAAGCCATTGAGATTTTGGAGTTGTCTGTTATTGTAGCAAAACTTAGCCTTATTTTGATTGATCCGGAAACGAAGGAGCATACATGGGTAAAGAATGCATGGGTCACTGGGTGGCTGGGTGAAGAGATGAGTGAATAATCACTTGTGACTGGATAAGGTCCAAGGGATAAATCTCTTCTCTTTGTACCAATGTCCTAAGTGCATAGATTCAAATAAAGTGTAAACCACAAGGATCGAGGAGGGTATTTTTAATGAGGGCACACATATGTTCATTTTCACAAGCTAAATGTCTACAGCTACATCCTGTATTTCTAATCCCAGTGATGCTATGAAGTGATACCTTTTGTTTGGCTCTAACAGATCCTTTTAATAACAACTTCCATTTTAGCAACTTCCACTTTTTTGGCCCCCCAAAATTGTCTGTGTCCTGATTCCTGGAATTGACTTCTTTTTGGTTCCTATTAAGTATAGCCAAGCATGCTCTTTAATGGTATTACACAAAATTTGTATCCTGTCTATGGGTTTGACCTATGACCCTCTGCTTAGACTCTTTCTTACAGAAATTGGATGAGGTGTGACAGTTAAGATCTAAGATCATACTTGTTAGGTAGACTCAGGAAAACCTCAGAGTTTACTTGCGGAATGAATCTCACTTTCTGGGCCTTTGGTCAAGGACTCGTCCCTTCTTTCAGGGTACCCGGAGAAAGAGTAGATTTCTGCACTGAATAAACGTTATCTGAAAAATTCTAAAACTTGAGCAAAGTTCCAGCATCAGGTAAGATAGTATGAGTTTACTTTTTTTTTTTTTTTTTTTTTTTTTTTTACATTCAGAGAATGTTTTACTGCTTGATTACATTTCTTGGTTTCACATTCAAGACTTTAATTTTTAAGAAGTGAATTACGTGGTCTTCAATTTAAGAATAGATGAATGCAGGAACATCATGTTGGGGAAAATAAAGGGACCCCAAACTAAAAACCAAAACAAATTAAAAACAACTAGTTGCGCAGCTCTAGAGAACTTAATAAAATGTAAATCAACTTTTAAATCAATTAACTTTGGTGTCTGAATATAAAATGTTTATCAGTATTACCTATGTAGATACTGTTTACTTTTAAAGATTCACATGGTGACATACATTCAGGATCACAGCCTACCTGCCTCTAGGACTACAGGGTGACAGATCACCTGGTCTTGGAAAGTCACACCCAGGTCAGGTCACCACAGGATGAACCTTCATATCTAGCTGAGTTGGTTTTACTAAATAAACATTTACTGAAGAAAAAGAGTATCTTTAATTTTAATAGCTTCTACTAAGAATATATCAACATGATTGGGTCCTTCTAGGTTTACCGTTTGGGTTTAATTTCCAGGTTAAAAGAATCATTCCCTATGTACCCAGTTTTTGGTTGTTTCATTACAAGTGAAAGAAAAAGCATGGTTATCCAAAACAGCCCTGTGTAGCGAGCGCTTCCGTTCAAAACAACATGGCATGAAGTTCTCCCTTTGGACCAGGTGAGGGCACCCTTGTCCTCTCCCAAATATTTACTTAAGGTGAAAAAAAATAACCACTTCCATTTAAATTAGTTAAATTGGATGACAAAAGCAGTTTGCTTAGTTAACTTCTAGTTGTATTTTGTTGTTTCACTTTAGATCATAACGTCACCTTCAATTGCAGTTTGCTGGCTTTCAACTCTGCCTACACATGAGAATCATTCACCTGGGGTAGTCTGAGAAAACTTTGAATTCCCAGATTCCATGCCCAGAAGTTCTGGGTCAGCTGGTCTGGGGTGCTTCCGGGACATGGTGTTTTTAAGAAACACCCCGAGTGCTTCTAGCACGTAGGCAGGGGTGAGAGCTACTGCCAGGGTGTTAGTTAATTAGAAACAGGTTTGTTAGAGATGAACGTTGGAAATAGTTTTTCTAATTTATATTAGTGTACGGTTCACCTGAGCATTAAATAAGGCGCTCTAAATAGGTACCTTTGTCCTTGGTGAATAATGGTTCTCCCCAAGGCTTGGAAAGCCATTAAAACGTGGTCATTTAGTTAAAATTTATCCTGACTTTGCTCTTGCCTGGCCGGTCCTCCTTCACTCCATCCTTGTCTGGCCGCCCCGTTCCGGGTACCACCATCCTCTTGGGGCATCTCCTGGAGCCTGTGGTTTAAATCAGCTGAGTTCATCTCCCTTCCCGTTGGTCCTCTCCCTCCAGAGATTTCCGCGGGGCTCAGCCACACTGTTTGCTGCTCCGGCCCGGCTCTGCAGCACCCAGCACTTCGCTTTCTTCCTGGAGGCTCCACGCCTCTGCTGACCAGGGCGTGGTGCTCCCACTTTGGGGCCCTCTCCCCGGTGTGACTCCATCAGCCGCTGACCCCTTCCTTCCTCCCAGTCACTGCAGCTCCTAAGGAGCAGACAGACTGTGTCCTTGGGCCTTTGTATCAACTAGGAAAACGTGAACTTGGCCAATTATCGTGTTACCGTGAATGTGGGCAGTGCAGAGCAGGTGAGCTGGCCCGTGGCGGCCAGGGGCCGGAGAGGCAAACGTTCCCGGAGCTCTCCGGAAAGCCTCTCAGGCTGTGTGTTCGAATGTTCCTCTGTAGGTCAGCACCAGACCATGGAAAACCTGGACTCTGGTAGGATTCTGGGACTGGCTGAACACTGCCAGGAGAGCTGATGTCAGGGATGGAGGCACATGGTGGTTGGTGGCCTTAGGGATGTACGCAGACACCAGGGCAGCGGGAAAGGCCTAGGGAAATAGGAGTGACACGTAGGATCTGTGGCTTCTAAGCCCAGCTCTGCTCGTGGCTGTATGACCTTGGGCAAGTCCAGTCCGCTTCAGGCGTCAGTTTCCTGGCCTGAAAATGAGGCACCTTCGTGTGCGTGCTGAACGGCTGTGGATCTGGATACAGCACAACTTCTGATTCCACATTCCATCACATCTTCTTAGGTCACGCTGCTTTTCCTTGTTCACAGAGCAGCAAGGTTCTCAATAACCCCTTGAAAACTCCAGGATCGCACAGGTGACCTCTAAGATCTTCTTTGGTCCCCTTCCCCTTGACCAGTGCCGCCCCCTCCCACCTGGCCCTACCGGTCATTCTGATCCTCAGCAGCAAGAAGCCTTCAGACATCGGCTTCGTGAAGCTGTCCCTTTCTATACGCCCTCCTCGCAGGCCTGGTCTCCCCACACTGCTGTGCTCAACTATTCCAGAACTGACGCCTCCCCCTCTCTTCCCTTTGGCTGACCTGTATCCTGGCACGGTTTCTATTCTGTGGTGTGCTTCCACGAACACCTGGCTAGACGATGGGGGACAGCCTGCGTCCCTCTCAAGCCAGCAGCGTTCGTGCGCGGCATTGGCGAGCATCCACCGGACTCCACAGATGGACTTCATGGTGGGAGACGGTAAGGCGTGTACTGAAATGAACAAGCCGACTGCATGGCCCCCCTCCAGATGGTCTTCACGATTTATTCTTTCTCCCACTAAGTTTTGGTGTGGTGAATCTTTGGTGAGCTGCTCATTCTTGAAATAAAAGTAACTCAGAAGACAATTTTTTAAAAGACCTATCTATCGTTGGATTTCAACCCAGCTTAGATTTTTCGCATAACTGTTGTATCGAGGGTTTAACTCAACTGAAGTCTTTTGGGGCCTTAAACGGATGCAGTTTGGGGAATCTTTTTCTTGAGAGAAGGAGTTCAAAATTATGAATACAAAATAGATGCAGGCCCTCTGTTCAGGGGTCAGGCTTGCACTGCGGGGGGCTCAGTAGTTGAAAGAATTGAAATGAGGGAGCCCGCCCATCCTCCGGTTCTGGAACTTTGCAGCATCGCCAGGTGGCAGTATTGTATCAAGTGTGGAAGTTGATCACCGCAGGCACTGTGTGCTGCATCTCAAGGGACTATTTTGTCACTATGCTTTCAATTGCATCCTGTGCTCCCAACTGTGTGAGGCTCCATGTGTGACTTTTCTTTTGGCAAAACAATCCGATTTCCTTCCCTCAAACTTTGAAGACTTACAGAAACCTTTAAGGTCATCAGTGCAGGTGACATCAATACAGGTGTCACTGTATTGGTGACAAAGTTTGCTCCTTAAACTTCTAATACACTTTCCCCTCTGTTTTGTGGTACTTTCAAATTGCGTTCATTATAAAGCAAAAAGAAAGTTTCACATAACTTCTGCCACAAGTACTTTTAATGAGCTTTGGCTTTTCTAATGCTTTTAACCATATTAGAATTTATTTACATTGATCTTCTAGCCACACAGTAACCTTGTCCCCTCCTCGTCCCCCCATATTTGACAAGGTTTTCAGAAACTCATACTGGCTCCACGGTCTGGTGAGGGATCCATCTATATTCATCTAACGCAGATGGCCAAATACTCTTCCTCCCTTTTCCCACCCCTCAAACCAACTTGGAGTTTTTAATCCCATTAATAGATACCTTTTGGGTACTGGCAACTTTGCAATTCAAGTTTTAGGTTTAAAGGCAAGGAACTAGCGCTCTGTTTTAATTTTCAGTCTCTAAAATCAGCCTCTGCGATGACAGGTGCAGCTTTCTCCTAAGAGCTGTCCTCAGAATTGTAGCCATTTTGTAAAAGTGATCAAATGTGGCATTTTACAAGGCTATACTGAAGAATTAATAAAGGAAAAAACTTCAAAGTTGACCATTTCCCACCGTCACATAGTTGAAAATATGTCAATAGTGAGACTCTTGCTAAACTTGGAAACCAACATGCTAACTAGTCTTTTAACTGTCCCTCCTTCTCACATACGTGATAAAGACTATGGGAACTGCCTTTAAAACTTTATAACTGAAAGTGTAAGTTTATGGTTGGTTTATGTACACAGAGTACATGAGAGTCACCCCATGGGTTAGATGCAGGCCACTCACTGGTACCCAAGTTACAAAATAGTAATTCTTTAATATAAACTGCCAGGAGGTGAAGATTTTACAGTGGTTCTGACTTTAAAAAAATATAATCGGCATGATAGCTAAAGTAGGTGTTCTTCCCGTATATCTAATTTTTAAAATCCAATTAACACCAATGACTCTGGAAAGGATTTGCAAAATGTTTCTACCAAGAAACCCTCCTTAAAAGCCTCTTACATGACAAAGATCAGTCAAAGAAGTAGTTTCCATCCTATTCATTAAAAGAAAAAAAATTTTGAACCACTAAATATTCCTATTAGGATAAGTAAAGAGAACAAACTTCTTAGCAGGATGCAGCGAACAAGTCCCCACCCAGCCCCCCAATGTTTGATGCCCCCTATCATTAGGGTAGCTGCCCATTTCTTATCTTGATTGACAGGTTAATAAGGGACCTGGGGCTATCTTTTCAGTCTGAACACACAACCTTACCAATTACTTTTAAATTATTGCTAATCTGTCCGAAAATAACAAGCAAGAGGAATAAAAATATCTGAAAAAGAGAAATGTCTGCTGAAGAAGCTTTTACTTCCGGTGCTTTAAAAGGTTCGGTTCAGAAAACTTGCCAGAATTTAGTCAATAGAATTTAGGCACTGAAGGTTTTCTTTCTTTTTTTTTTTTTTTACGAAAAACTTGTAGTTTATAATAGTTCATTGGTTCAATTAGGAGCGAAAAAGAAGGGAGTTTTGTAATGCAATTGTCCAGCAAAGGAAAACGCTTTAAATTGGGGGATTATGTGCACAGACCACCTGTAGGGCATTCAGAGCCCTTTTCTATAATGCTTCAACCCATGCCTAGCTGCCTGCAGGCTGGCTAACAATGCCGGGGAAAGCTGTTTAAAAGGCTGCGCGCACTTGTGCCTCTGGTCTGCACTAACTGTTACAAGTCTTCCTCTCCCTCGCTCTCTCTCCTTTTTAAAGTAAAAGTCCCACATCCCTTTAATGGAAGAACTTTAAGGCTCCGCGGTGGCCAATTGGTCTGCACCAAGAGGAGCCGGGCCGCAGGGAAAGAAACTTCAGACTATACAGCACATTTGGAGAGGAGAAAAGATCAAAGTTTTTCAAACTCAAAAGACCAAGTTCCCTACAGATTAACCCTATTCATTTGGTTCCTCTTAAAGGAATGATGTGCTGAGCCACTAGGCAGACAGGTAAAAAGTTCAACAATTGCCAAAGCATTCTTCTGCTAATTCAACAGCCTTCTGCTCAAATCAATTAGCTTAGTCTTGACAGAGGAACAATAGCTTTTTCTCTAGGAAAAGGAGCACATGTGATATACACAAGCCTGGAAGGTTATTAAGATGTTAACCCGTTAGTTTAATCCAGTAAAGAGCGCCTGCTCTACCACCAAATTGTCGAGTGACTTAACACTGTAAAGTGTGATGGATGGTTTAAAACATTAACCTCTACCCTACCCTTCAGCAGTGTGTTCAGTCCCGCAAGAGCAGGTGCTTTCAGAATCACAGACGTGAGAAACGAACGTGGAGTTTGAAGCCTTTAGTGATATCATACAAGATAAATAACAAGGCGGAGTGGAATTAGTGCCTTGCAAAAGTTCCGTTTACATACACTAAGGTGAGTGTTGTTACCCATGGATCAGAAAAGAGCTGCCATTCAAAAAACACCACCTTCTCGGGAAAGGTGCAAAATCTTAATCGTGATTCCAGTTCAATAGTGATATTTCAACTTCGCTAACAACTTAGGAACTAGAGTTTAACAGGTCATTTTCTCCATGCCTAAGGGCAGCATACATAATGAGAAACTAGCAAATGTCCGTGTTTCCAACGGGCCCTCAGCAAAAAGCACTTTCAAGGTTTAACAGTTTAGGAGAGGCAGGGGGAGAGGGCAATGTTTAAATCATTTATCAAAAGTCATTTTATTGCCAAAATAGAATACTTATATTTGTTCTTACAGGGGTGGCCTCTAAACTTTTTACAGAAAATGTACAGACTGTATATCTTTGGATATGTACATATTTTACACATTTTTACAATTTAACAAATAATTATATAAATACATCCTCTAATGTAAGAAACCCGTATTTACTTGGGGTGTATAATTAAGACATTTCTTGTTTGTTTACTTAAGGCATCTGCCTGGTCATTAAGAATACCCAAACCGTGCAATCCCATTAGGTCGCGGTCATCCCTCCTCTAGGACGTGTTAGGGGTGAGGGTTTACGCAGGAGACTCGAGGGCAGAAACTAGGTCCCTCAGGTGAAATCTATAGGTCTGGCTTCAAGCTCAGCAAATGGCAACCAGCGAGGGCTCCAAACCTTGGGTCCTGGAAACGCGGCAGCAGAGCTCACGCTCCTCTGCCAAGACAAATTAACGCCTGGCGGGAGGAATTCCTCGCCCGTCGGTGGAGGAACGAGGGCTGGGTCTGGGAGCCTTCAATGCCAGGTACTTTGTTCTAAGCGAGTCCCAGCTAATGGATACCATTAAGAGTTCATTATCATGCTAATAGCAATCAACACGGTGAAGGGGGGGACCCTCTGCCTCCGAGTGTCCCCCCCACCCGCAACACTCGGTCTCCTCGCCCCCTCTCCAGCCCTCCCGGGCGCCCCCTCCCCTCCGCTCAGACCTGGGACAATGGCATCTGCTTTGGATAAGACACGGAGCTGGCCGTGCCAGACCGCCACGTCAGGCCGGTGCTGACGTCGCTGTACAGGGAGCCCGCCCCGCCGCCCGGCCCCACGCCCCCGCCGGCCCCCGGGCCCCCGCCCCCGGGGCCGCCCCCCGCCGCGCCCGCGCCGGCCGCGCCCGCGCCCTTGCTGGCCCAGCAGCAGCGGGTGCACAGCGCGCGCCACGACTCGAGCGTCTTGCCGGACCAGACCCACACGCCCGACGTAATGCCCACCACCAGGCACATGAAGTACTTGAGCATGAAGACGGCGTAGTCGGGCCGGCGCGCCTGGTCCGGCTGCAGGTCCCGCAGGCACGGGCAGTTGTGCGTGGCCTCCCAGCGCGGGCGGTTGTGCTGCTCGTAGAAGAGGCAGGCGACCACGACGGCGGCGGGCACGGTGTAGAGCACGGTGAAGAGGCCCAGGCGGATCATGAGCTTCTCCAGCTTGTGTGTCTTGGTGGGGCCGCCCTGCTGCTTGATGACCGAGCGGATGCGGAAGAGCGACACGAAGCCGGCCAGCAGGAACATGGTGCCGATGAAGAGGTAGATGACGAGCGGCGCCAGCACGAAGCCGCGCAGGTTGTCCAGGCTCTGGTTGCCCACGTAGCAGATGCCCGCCACCGGGTCGCCGTCCACCGAGCTGAGCGCCAGCACGGCGATAGACTTGACGCTGGGCACGAGCCACGCGGCCAGGTGGAAGTACTGCGAGTAGCCGGCGATGGCCTCATTGCCCCATTTCATGCCCGCCGCCAGGAACCACGTGAGCGACAGGATCACCCACCAGATGGAGCTGGCCATGCCGAAGAAGTAGACGAGCAGGAAGACTACGGTGCACAGCGCCGGGCCCGTGGTCTCGTAGCGCACGTGCTGCTCCACGGCACCCAGCTCCTCGTACTCGCCGCGCCCGCCCGGGCCGCCCGCGCCCGCGCCCGCCGCCCCCGCGCCCGCCGCCGCGCCCCCGGCGCCCCCCGCCCCGCCTGCGGCCCCGGCGCCGCCGCTGCACGCCACCTTCTCGTGGCCGGCCACCAGGCGCACCAGGTAGCCAACGGACACGAAGAGGTAGCAGGCCGAGAGGAAAATGATGGGCCGCTCGGGGTACTTGAAGCGCTCCATGTCAATGAGGAAGGTGGAGACGGTAGCGAAGGTGGACACGAAGCAGAGCACCGACCACAGACCTATCCAGAAGACGGTGAAGGCGCGCTCGTCCTGGCTGAAGAACGGGTTGTGGCAGGGCAGCGCGCAGTTGGCGATCTGGCCCGTCTTGACGCGATTATAGAGAGGGTGCCGCTCGCTGGACACGCTCACCATGGGCGCGCGGCACTGGCAGCCCGGCTCGCAGGGCGCCGCGCCTCCGCCAGGGGGCCGCGCCTTCCCGCCTCCGCCGCCACTGCCGCCGCCGCCGCGCGCGGGGGGCGCAGCCGCGTCCCCGCCGCCGCCCCTGCCGCGCGACGGGGGCCGGGCCCCAGGCGGGCGGCCGTGGCCGCTGCCGGAGGGCGGCTGCTCACCGGGCGGCGGCGGCGGCGGCGGGCGCCGCGGTGGGCTGGGCGCGGCCGTGGTGAGGTCGGTGCGGTTGTAGTCCATGCACAGCGTGTCAGGGTTGCCCTGCTCGGGCAGCCTGTCGCAGCGCATGCGGTCGGGCCAGGCGAAGCCGTACTGGCGCATGAGGGGCGCGCAGCCGGCCTTGGCGCGCTCGCATACCGAGCGGCAGGGAGGCAGGGGCTTCTTGTAGTCCTCCAGGCAGATGGGCGTGTACATGCTGCACAGGAAGAACTTGAGGTCGGGCGAGCACTGGATCTCCACCAGCGGCCAAAATTGGTGCACCTCCAGGCCCGCCTCGTCCTGCGTGTCGTGGTTGAACTGGTTGGGCATATAGGTGTAGTTGTAGCCGATGCCCTTGCATAGCGGCACGGTGATCTCCTGGCACGCCAGCTCCTTGGCCGAGGCGGCCGCAGCGCCGCTGGAGCGCTGCAGTAGCGCCAAGGCTGCCAGCAACGAGGTCACTTCCAACAGGTAACCCCACTCCATGCTGCGCGCCTCGGCCACGCGCCTTCGCCCTCCGGGCGGCGCGCGGAGTGGCGCTGGGAGATCCTGCAAGAGCGCCGGAGGAGGGGAGAGAGGGCGCCCTGCCGGGCTCTCTCCTGCCTCTCCCGGGAGCGGGGGTAGGTCTGCCGATAGCCTGGTCCCTTCGCGGGACGCGTCCTCACAGCGCTGCGGGAGACGAGGGTGGCTGCCGGAGGGCACCCCGGTCCCCGGGTCTGCCCCGCTCACTCCGGCCGGGCTCAGCCCTCGCAGGGCACAGTGGCCGGCCCCCGGCTCATCGTCCCTCTCTCGCTCGCTTTCTCCGCGCGCGCCGGTGACTTTGCCGGGCACCTAGGGCGGCGGCGCAGCAAGTTTCCTCTCGGGCGGGCCGCTGTGCGCAGTCAAGATGGCTGGGCCAGGCCGCTCCGCGCCCGGTTCAGCCCCTGCGGCCCCCTTTCGGCGTCCCGGGGCTCATGCTCGCCCCTAAGGCCGCGCGGCTGCCGCCGGGGTTCGGGGCCCGCCTCCGCCGAGGCCACCGCCCTCTGTCCCCGGCGTCGGTCCGTCGGTCCGCCGCCGGGATGACGGGCCCCGCCTCCGGTGGAAGTCCGCGTCGCGCTCGGGCCGGCAGTAGGGCGAGGTGTCGGCGGTCCCCTTCTCGCTGGACTCACGGAGCTAAATTCAGGCCGGAAGGCGGAGCGGACACCTGAGCGGCGCGCCAGCGCCCCGCCGCCGCCTCCTCCTCGGCGGGAGCAGCGCCCCTCGCCAACTTCCCGCTCCGGCCCTGCTGCGCCCCGGCCGGCTCATGAATATTTATACGGCGCGGACTCGGTCTCCGCCCGCGACCGGCGCGCCAATCCCGGGCGGGGGGCGGAGTCTGCGCGCTCCCCAGGCCCAGCCTTCCTGGGGCGGGCCCGGCTATCCGCGCGGCCGTGAGCGCTGTCTGCGGCCGGAGTTTGGATAACCTTGGGATTGACCGCAGAGACAGAGGCTTTGCCACGACCGTCCCCACGGCGCTCAGTGGGGCTGAGGTCGGGGTTCCATTTTCCCGAGCCTGCGCTTGGGGACTGGGGACAAGGTTTTATGCAGTGCGCGTTTTGGAGGCCCGTTTCTAACTAGTCAAGCCCCTGTTTCCTACGCTCCCAAACGTCGGCGACCTGCTGGCGAGGGGACCGCCCGCCCCTCCGCGAGCCAGCGAGGGCGCGGGGACGTTGCGGGGACCCGGGAAGGGGTGCCCTTCTTGGGGTTCTCAGGACGATGGTCTTGGAGGCTTAGCAGTGCGGGAGGAGTGGAACGACTGCAGTTCGTTCTGCCTGGTGGGGCTGGACCGGGGACAAACCTGGAGGAGGTGCCCGGGAGCCTGGCCGCGGGCGCGCGAGGGGCGCGGGCCCGGGGGCGGGCCCGGGGGGGGTCTCCTCCCGCCTCCGCTGAGGGACGTGGGGGAACCTCAGTTTCCTTACCTGGAGAATGGGGTCACAGTACAGATCTCAAAGGGGGTTCTGCTAATTAGGTGAGGTAAAGTATCTATAAAGCATCCGGACACAGTGAGGAAGAAGAAAGAAAGAAAAAGAGAAAGGGAGAAAGAAAAACTTGTAAATAGGACAGACTGGAAACTCTGCGGCTGGATTCTCCCTCTTCACCTCGTGCTTTTGGAACATATATACAGCTCTGCAAAGTTGACATGTTTTTGCCCGAGCCTCCTCCTCCGCCGTGGGAGGCGGCGCCGGGACCTGGCGCGGACGCGCGGACACGTCTCCGCGGTGCGCCCGGGGCCGAGCGTCTGGGGACGCGGCCAGCGAGCGCGGCCCCCGCCAGCTCGCAGCCACCTTAGACGGGGAGGGGCCCGAGGGGCGGGCGGCCTGGCAGGTTCATTTACGCTTGTTAGGACGTCCCAGGGGGTTGTCTTTCTCCTAGAATGGAGTGTTTATTTTTTAATTGATGTGCTGTTTCATTTAGCGCTTGTATGGAACTCACGCTGGGGCTGTAATTACTGTAATCTCGGGAACAAGCATTTCAGTTAGCCAGGAGGGTGGCAACAGACGTCTCTCTCTCTCTCTCTCTCTTTCTTTTCCTCTTCCCCCTCCCTTCTCCCTCTCGCTCCTACCTCTCCTTAGTTTTTCCTCCTGTTTCTTTCTGTTTCCAGATTTTTGCTATTTGTCAGGTTTCATAGCAGGAACGAGTACAGCTAGAAAACTAAAGTTATTGAGGATGTGGGGACGAAGGAGAAGCAGAACTAAAGGCACGTTTGAGGCCTGGTCATATTTTTGGGGGTGTGCGGGACGGTGGTGGTGGTAGTTTGTGGTTATCCGTTTACAAACAACTCGTCATGAAACAAAAATAACTAGCAGCATCTGTATAGTATAGTCGCTGCTCTGCAGATACAGCGTGGCAGAAACCTGTGTCTTCCTCCTACTGTTCTCTCTGGCTTAGTTTAGCAACCGTATTCTAAATAGAAAGGCAGACTCTTCCCCCCACCCCTGATTTTTGGCAAGTTCTGTATTTTCACCAAGAATTCTAGACATATCCACCAGGCGGTGGTTATACCCCACTCACTGTCTTTCTCTTTTTTCTTTTAAATTGAAGTCTAGTTAGAACCTCTTTATACTAAAACAAAACAAAACACTTCCCATTTTTGTTTTAGAAAAACTAAACTCCGTAGGAATCAGAAATTCTAAGGCTTCAGAAATATTAGCTGATTCAGTGATTCAGCAGAAAATGATCTCGAGTTTTCAAAAATGCAAAGACTCAACTGTTAGTTGGTCTTTTTATGGATTTCTTTCCCTTCTCCTCCTAATCAGAATTCCCTTTATGGTTTGTTGAATGTGGAAAGTCACCTCTCTCCTGCTGGTACCCTGTTCATAGATGGCCATCCTCCAGAACATTCAACTGCAGAGAAACAGGAGGTCATACCTGGAGATAGGATTGTAAGCACAGTAGTGAAGGCAAATCCCCCCATATTAAGGACCAGCCTGGGTTCTGCCTCACGGTGACCACAGACAGGAGGGGCTTGGTTCCAAGAGCAACATAGAGGGTGAAAAGTTTCTTTTGATTTTCTTCAGCAGAAAGTGTCAAATAGTGGAGTTTAGGATTACACTATATAAATTAACTAGAATTGGGTAAAAACCAACTGACATTTGAAAATTGAGGCTGAAAATAGTTGATTTTGGCTTTTAATTGGCATTTACATTTTTTTTCTTTTGAGACAAGATGAAAGCTTTGATGATGTGGAATGTGGAAATTTGGGGGAAATATAGTAAGCTTGCAGAAGAAAAGCAGACAAAAAGTTCAGAGCTTTCAAAAATCATGTTATAAGCTATTGGGGGTGAGATTAAAACCATTTACATAAAATCATTAAACATTTACTTTTAATTGAGAGAATGGAAGAATAGCATTTAAATTTTACTATTAAATTAAATGGCTACTTGGCAATCTTTGAGAGCAGAAGAGGCTTAGGAAGCCAATTAGTGTATAAAAGGCAATGATGGGTCAGCGAAAAGAAACTAGAATCATTTATCAACATTCTGGCTAAATAATGATTTTTCTTTTGTATATAAAGCAGCTGTTTTTTAAGGGAGGGGAAATAGCTTTAGCAGTGACATAAATAATGTAGGAAACTTTCTAGAGGGATTTCTGAACAGATGTCTGGTTACTGAATGGCCCAAACAAGTTGAAGGCATGAATGTAGCTCAGAGGAGGGGATTTTACAAAACATCAGCTACCTGGTGAGATAGAAGACTGTCAATATATTGTAAGTCGTGAATTTAAGAAACTTTGGCAAAATTATGTTTCAGTGGATTTTAATTTAAAAGTCCAACCTAAAACTCTTGATCCAAGAGTGAGCCTAACATATACCAAAAAAATGATACCTTCCAGAGGTTAAACAGAGGACTCTTTAGTAACTAATAAAATGTCTCAGGCATTATATAAAAGCATCTTTCAGGGAAACAATCCAAGTCTATATTATTAGAGAATATTAAACTCGATCCAGTGATATTGGGGTTTCTTGCTATTTTAGAATCTTTCAAAGGATTATGTCTTGAGTCGCCCAACCATAGATGGACGGAAAGGTAGAGGTTAACCGGTCTTGCTTCAATCTCTGTTAGAATTAAAATGGGTGAGATTACTTTTATATCCTTCCATAATAATAATAAACTCCATTAAAGAGCTTCCATTGTCTCCACCAGCAGGAAAAGGACTTTGTCAGGAGGAAGTACTCCTTTCTGTGTCTGCTGTAACGAGGCGAAGTTGTAAATGGATGGAGGTGACTGAGGCAAACAGGTGCCACTAGCCAGGAATCAGATTCCCACTTGACGTGCAGCTGCCATTTTGGAAAATGGCAGCTGCACTGTCATTTAATTTGATAATTATTGTAAAATATGTTTTAAAAATCAATCACTGATTTTTTTTTCTTTTCCTCATTCACACTGAAATATTGGCCAGATGCTGAAACTCTTATGAGATAGGATGCATTGTGCGTGAGTTTGGGAACTTTCAGGTGAATAAAGACTGCCTAAGTAAAACTCGCAGAGCCAAGAAGGACACAGCTTATCTCACATGTCAATACACCTAGAAGCAGGGAGTTCCATCATTGGTTCACACTGGGACAGTGATGTTAGGCCTGCAGGTCTGCTCTGGTCTCTTGGCTTCCCCTTGGGTGGCGTGGGGCCTCCCACTGCTGAATCATCACCTTTCACAGGACAGCAGCCAAGGCAGGAAGAGTGGCAGGACCTCCCACTATTAGAGAAGAAAATCCTTCCCCTTAGGTCACACTGGTCTGAACCTGTCACACCGCTCTCGTAGCTGCAAGGAAGGCTCTGCAGGGGAGGGTCTGGTGGGCAGCCCATGGTGGACAGGCTCTCGTGGCGCAAGCCACAGAGGGGAGAAGTGCCATTGAGCAGACACAGCAGTCAGCCACATGTTACTATTTGAAATGAACTTTCAAGCAATATCATTTATCAACACACCTAGTGTTCCAGAGTATTTTGTTCAGAGCTATGAATTAAGTATGATCTAGATCCAAGAAAACCTTGATATCTGTGTCTTTTTTTCCTTTTGAAGTACTCTGTACAGTGGTGTGAATTAAATGTCAAACAGTTTACTACTTGTTTTATTTATAACGTGTATAAACTGTGTAGTGTAACTCCCTAGTTCCTTTTTGTTAAGCCCCTCCCCTCCCTTTTGGAAACTTCCTTAAAAACATGAATACAATTTTGGAACTTTAGTGTTTTTTTTTTCTTTTGAGTCTTATATCATGTAACTTTTCTGATATTGACAAACTTAAATAATATAGGAGAAACTGTGTTGAATCCCATCTCTGAAGGGCTTATGGACGTGAAAGAACCTTTATATAAAAAAATTTTTGTTGCAAGAGTTTACTTCTGGTAACACTGATCCATTTAAAATGGCGGTCTGAAACGATAATAAAATTTACATTAGTAGTACAAATGATAATTAGCCGGACCCTGAGGGCATGGAGGTGGTGGAGAAAACAAGGACATTTCTTTCTATTTTATCTTTGACCTGATCCAGGTAAACAGATGTCATTTTTATCCAAGAGGTGACAGCAGTTGATTTTCCTTTTATTTCTGGTATGTGTCTTGCTTGCTCTTAGAAGCACATGTTCTTATATAGCTTTAACCGTACAGTTTATAGTAAGTGTAACAACTTAGAAAGATAAAATAAGAAAAAATTGATACATCAGTGTGCTGTCTATTGAAATAATATCACATCATTAAGATGAACTCCTGGTGTGCTTTTTCAAAACAGAATCCAGTAGGGTTCAGTTTGAAAAATCCTAGTCTAGAATGTGTTCAAAATACACCGTTAAGTGAAATAAAGCAGGATATAGAACTATATGGTATGAGTCCAATTATATTGTTATATATGAATAGAAAAAAGGCTAGAAGGAAGTTCATCAAAATGTTGCCTATAGTTGTGTTTGAATTGGGTTAACTAGGAGTAATTTTTGTTTTCTTTTTTTATAATGATCTGAATTTTATGCTGAGAAAAAATTATCTTGACTTAGCACTTAGCACTTATTACATATTCTTTTCTGCTGTTCTTTATTTTCTGTATTTTGTTTTTCCTCCTTATACGGCTCAAAATGACCAAAGAGCAAGGACCAGATCTTTGTTATCTCTTTTTTCTCACACAGATGCTGTACCATTAGGAGCATATGCTGTCAAAATATGTTGTAGCTGATTCACAGATTGACTTATTGTCCTTACCTTTGGTTGGATGCTCTAATCTCAGTGCCCCAGAGCTGTCCTTCTGCTTGAGAATTGTGGTTTTGAATGGGCTGAGAGGGAGGAAAGAGGAAGGGAGTTTGTCATTGGAGAGCCACAGAATTGGCATTAGCTGTAGAATTCTAGATGATGCCAGCTTTGCCTGTCTTTGGAACAATGTCCATTTTTGCCCTAGGCTGATCCAGCCTGTCGTCCATGACATGAGGTCATCTCCGTGGTATTTACTTATTGAGATGCCAAACTATCTGAGCATTTCTTTTTGCTGGTTATGGGTAAAGTAAGTTACTGTAGAAGAGTGTGTGCAACAGTGGAGAAGATGAACTTTGGATCAGGCAGCCCTGGGGAATTACAGCT
Organism: Mesoplodon mirus; assembly: GCF_964341445.2. Taxonomy (NCBI): domain Eukaryota; kingdom Metazoa; phylum Chordata; class Mammalia; order Artiodactyla; family Ziphiidae; genus Mesoplodon; species Mesoplodon mirus. The sequence continues at coordinate 10,176,913 of NC_138979.1, read as the reverse complement.
CAGTTATTCCCTACCTGTGTGGACAGGTAACTTACAGCCTCTTTGAGCTTCACTTCCTTGTGCATAAAGTATGGAATGACAAATACAAGAGTCCTCACAGGTCATGAGGGTTAGATGAGCTAAAAGCTAAAAGCTTGGTGCAGCACAATGTCTGGACTTTGATGCATGAATTGAGCTTTGAAAGAGTTTACTTTGAATGTGCAGAGTGATAGGAAATGTATCTATGACCACAGAATGAAATTATTCTCATCTTTTTCCAGAAATTTTTTTTCATTCATAAATTCGATAAATATTTATTTAGTACCAATTGTTCTGGTTTCTACTTTTTTCTTTATTTTTAATTTAATTTAATTTTTTATTGAAGTATAGTTGATTTACGGTATTGTATTTCAGGTATACAGTAAAGTGATTCAGTTATACGTATATCCACTCTTTTTTAGATTCTTTTCCCATATAGGTTATCACAGATTATTGAGTAAAGCTCCCTGTGCTGTACAGTAGGTCCTTGTTGTTTATCTATTTTATATATAGTAATGTGTGTATGTTAATCCCAACCTCCTAATTTAATCCCTGTTCTGGTTACTATTGATGCATAACAGTGACCCCAAAACTTGGTGGCTTAAAACAACCATTTTATTTTGCTCACAATTTGGAGGGTCAGGGATTTAGCTTGTCTAGGCAGATGCTCGGCATCTCTCCTGTGGTTGCAGGCAAATATCCGCAGGACAGAAGGCTCAGCAGGGTTAGGACCACACTGGCCAACTCACGTGGCTGCCGGTTGAAGCTGCCAACCGGAGCGCCACCTGGTGGCAGCTTCCCAGTAGATGGACTCCATATGTGATGGGCCATTTCCCAGCGTGAGCATCTTAAGAGAACCAGGTGGAAACAGCACAACTTTTTTTGTGACTTAGCTGCAGCACGTCTGCTGTACTCTGAAGGTTGGATCTGTAAAGCCAGCTCAGCTTCCAGGCCTTCCTCAAAATGGAAGGAATGGCAAACATTTTAGGGGCCGTATTTTAAAACTGTCACAGCAACTAAGAGTCAGGTCCTATATGAAGTGTCAGGGCTGTAAGGATGGATACGGCGTTGTATTGGTGGAAGTTCTCCAGAGAAACAGAACCAGTGGAATATATATGGCTTATTATGAGGAATTGGCTCCTGTGATTATGGAAGCTGAGAAGTTCCACGATTTGTCATCTGCAAGCTGGAGACCCAGGAGGCCAGTGATCTAGTTCAGTTCAAGTCTGAAAGCCTGAGAACCAGGGGAGCCAATGGTGTGAGTCCCAGTCTGAGGGCAGAAGATCAATGTCTCAGCTCAAACAATCAGGCAGAGAAGGCGAATTCTCCCTTCCTCTGACTTTTGTTCTATTCGTGCCCTCAATGGATTGGATGGGACCCACTCACATCGGGGAGGGCACTCTGCTTTCCTGAGTCCACTGATTCAAATGCTAATCTCATCCAGAGACACCCTCGCAGACACAGCCATAAATAATGTTGAGGCAAAAATCTGAGCACCCCATGATCTTGTCAAGTCCGCACATAAACTTAACCATCACAGCCATTCTCCTTCACAGGCAACACACACGGGTCAGCTACAGATACACAACCACAATGCCTTTAGGTGAAAGTATTTACAAAATACACAGAAATAATATTGCTAATTTGAGGGGACGCAGAAAGTTCGAAGCAGGTGACAAAGCACTTACAGATCTCAGCGATGATAATCGCCTTTGCATTGCTTACATTTGTTCGTGGAACAGCAAGAACCATCCTTGAACAGAAACATATTTTGTATTCAGTCAGTTATGACTGACGTAATGTACACCTGTGGTGAGGTTACATCTGGGCCTAGAGTTCAGTGTGTTTTACTAATTTTTCAGCTTCTAGTAACAGGATGCTTGCCAAAGTGGCCCAGAAGACACGCTGTCTCACATCACAAGGATCTGGAAAGGGGGTGGCTGCCGAACTGGTTGATGCTGTGACTCCGTGAGGCCATCAAAATCCGGGTCCTTTCCACCTCCTTGCTCTGTCAGCCTCTGTGGTGGTTAGTCCCCCTCCTGGTTCCAAAGTAGTTACAGATCAAAGCTCATGCTTTCATATACCAATATCGAGAGGCAGAAAGAGGGACATTCCTCTCCCTGTGTCTCTTTGCAAGAGCCAAGAAGGCTTTCCTGGAAGGCACTTCCTCCTACTCCTCTTGGGTCAGAACTGGGTGACAGGCCATGTCAAGTGAGCCCTGGCCTGGCCAAGGAGGGACATTTGAGCAAAACTGGGGCTTTGCCAGCGAGGGAAGGGGTAGGGGAGTAGGCTTGGGTAGGTGACCGGGGGTGTCTGCTGGAACCTGAGGCCAGCGTCTCTTTACGACTAAGGCCTGCTGCCCAAGGTCAGATACTGATAGCCTGGTCATCTCGGGAGAAGATGCTTATGCCCTTTGTGTGTTAATTATCAGCAAAGCTGGAGCCCTCTCTCCTCCTTCTCCCAAAGCCTCAGGCAGGTGGGATCTGTCAATAAGGTTCCCGTTGTTTATTTCACGAACAGTGTATTTTGCTTGAGCATATAGTGTGTTCTGCATTCAGAAATCCGGTTGCCTTCAGGGCCCGTCGTCCAGGCTGGGGGACCATTCAGTCTGGCAGGGCGAGCTGGGTGGTTTGTACTGTTTGCGCACGTCCTGGTCTCACCACAAACTCCCTCCAGGGTAATTACTTAGAGGAACACCTTACTAAACAGCTGGGAAGCATGACTATTAAGGAACTGCCAGAGATGAAAATTTATTTCTCACCTGTGTGGTTTCCAGAGCCTCGTGGGACTGAGGCATGAGTGGCTTCCAGTAACCCGTGGAGAGCACAGAATGCAGGGGGCCAGGTGGTGTTCCGGGCTGTGGTGCTGACTCCCCCGCCTCTAGGGCTCCAGAGAACCAGCTTCTAGAGAATTACACCCCCATCAAAGTACTAGTTTACTTGTTCTTTATCTTTTCTATAGCATCGTGTGTCTTTACTCACTTTCGGTACATTAGTCTTCTCTTGACATCACCCCCAGTTCTCAGGAAGACCCTTGTGGCATAATGATGGAGCACACCTCTGGTAACGATCTGGGTAGTTGCCTTTCTGCTGTAGATGCTGGTTCAAGAGGTTCCTTACTCACCAAATCCTGGCCACAAGGCTTTGTGTGGGAAGTGGTTCCTGACCTGCTGGGACAGGCTTCTCTACGGGAAGAAGTGGCCCAGATTCACCGAGGTGACTTTTTACATCACACTTTAGCCCTCACCCCCATTCACAAGTCTCTGCCTCGGCAACTGTCACTCTTGGGAAAGAATCTTTTCTTCAGATATGTTGGCTTTGTCATGTTCTGCTCCTTTGGGGGCTAAAAAGGAAAGATTCCTATTTTTACCTGTTAGTCTATTATGCTGTTGATTATTAAATCATTATGTTTCCAGTGGGATCCATGTGGTCTCTGAATTCCTATTTCAAAAAATGCCTGTCTCCACTGTGGCACTTCATTTTGTGATGTCTTGTCCTCCAGTCTTAAAATAAATAGAACAGAAAGACTCACTTTATGTTGTATCTGTCAAAACTCTGAAAGGACTCATTTTCTATTAGGATTCTATTGGAGTTCGGTTGCCTTTGCTAATAAAAGACCAAGGTTTCTGCTGGAAGGTAGTTCATTGAGATTACACATCCTAATTTTTTTGATTAGAGTAAAAAAATGTAGGTGTCACTAAGCAGAGTGAATCCCAACCTATAATTCATAATTGTAGAATGATGAATGTGAGTCTTGTTCCTAGATCCCCCAAGTGAGCCATAAACACTGTGCTTAGAAAACAAAGTTTGAATTCTATGCTAATAGTTACTACAGGGAATAGTCCCTTTACTTAAGAATAGAAGTGACCAGAATAAGGATGGAAAGTAGTTTGATCTATGTTACATTGGTGATGTATCGGAGGCTAGTGAGAAGAGCCTGGATGGGCAAGGTCAGAGTAGAATAATAATGTTAATTACTATTTTTAGCATGCCTTTGATGTGTGAGGCTCTGGGCTTGACCTTTTTCATCATTTGGGATGTTTTGGCAACCAGCAGCAGTTAACCCTACAAAAACTGGCTTGTGCAAGATGGCAATTTGTTATCTCCTGCAGCAAGAAGTACTGAAGTAGGGTAGATTCCCAGGTTGGTTGGTACAGATTGTCAAAAACATTATCAAGGGTTCCGGTGCTTTCTGTTTCTTGGTCCTGCCTTCCTGAGGGTGTTGGCCGTGGTGACCTCAGAGTGAGAAGATGCCTTCATATCCAGAGACGACATCCCAATGAGGTACAACAAACAAACAAACAGCGGGGCTATTTCATTCCTTTTCTCTTTCTTAGGAGAAGGACCCACTTCCAGAAGTCTCCTGGAAGACTTCACTGGTTGTATTGGGTTGAATCCCCACTCTTTAACCATTGATAAAAGGAATGGGATTACCACACTTGGCTTAAAGAAATCAGGATACCCTGTCTCCTGGAGCTCAGAAGGTACCTGGCTGGGTGGAGGAGGGTGAAAGCTGAATACAATTAGGGTTTATTGTAAGAAGGAAAATGGAGATGGATGTTGGCACGGCAACCAAAACTCTGCTACATGACTGTATCCATCTCTATCTTTTTCATGTCTAAGCCTCATGGAAAATCTGCAGGATAGATCTTAATACTAAAAGTCATGTTTTCCAGACGGGATTCATTTCAGTATCATGTATTCTATTACAGAGTTTTTAAACAGTGGCATTCTTTCTTCCAAGTGAATCTTGCACCAAACTACAACATATAAACAGATAAAAAAATAAATATATATATATATATATATATGTGTGTGTGTGTGTGTGTGTGTGTGTGTTCAAATGATGAAATGGACAAGAAACTCAATTTTAAAACTCCAATAAAGCTTCTGAACACAAAAATTTGAAAGTATCAGTTATGGATGATATTTGTGGCATCGTATGCACACCTAAGTTAGAAAAAGACCAGTGCTGACCTACACCTTTCCTAACCAATGTCTCAGAAGAAGGTTAGATGCATGCACAGAAATGAGAAAAGCAGCTTCCTTCAGCACGCTGCGCATAAATGCTGATCTCACAGCACAATTGCTGTGTTGAAGGCTTTCATTGCATTACAATTGTATAATATCATAATTTGGGGGACTGTCTTTTCTGATATTTCCTTCTTTGTGAAGCATCTCCATTGGCACAGTGCCCCTGGCTGCTCCCCACCTGCGCGCTTCCTCCTACTTACTTAGCTGTGATTTCGGAGGCCGTGGGTGTGCACTGCCCAGCCATCCCTCTCTCCTCCGCTCTGTTACCCCTCTGGCCAGAGCTCTGTGCCTGCAGAGAGAACCCTGCTTCTTCCTGGGACAGCCAGTGACCCCCTGGATGAGTCTGCTCGGTGCCAGCATTCAGTATTAGGAAACAGCCTGTAAATAAAAGCATTTTCTAATATCACCTTTATTGGTTATAAAGATGTATTTTATCCTCCATTGGCTGCCTCATACCTTAGTTTTCAATTTTTTTGTAATCCAGGGAGTAATACAGTTTCTGTTTATCCCCCCACCTACCACCCTTGTCATAATACTTTGATTTGCTTTCTTTTTTTTAAATTTGTTTTTACTTTTTAGATTCTTAAATTTTATTTATTTTTTAAATTGAAGTATGGGTGATTTACAATGTTGTGTTGGTTTTTGGTATACAGCAAAGTGATTCACTTATCCATATATATATTCTTTTCCATTATCGGTTATTACAAGATATTGCATAGAGCTCCCTGTGCCCTACAGTAGGGCCTAGTTGTTTATCTATTTTACATTTAATAAAACTCCAAGCTCCTAATTTATCCCTCCCCTCTTTCCCCTGTACTTTGATATGCTTTCTTTTATAAAACAAAAACATTGTGTTATGCAATATTTCAAATGTATAGAAAATACAGAAAATGCAGCAAATATACAAGCCATATTTAATGTGTTATATATATATATATATTTTGCGGTACGCGGGCCTCTCACTGTTGGGGCCTCTCCCGTTGCGGAGCACAGGCTCCGGACGCGCAGACTCAGCGGCCATGGCTCACAGGCCCAGCCGCTCCGCAGCATGTGGGATCTTCCCGGACCGGGGCACGAACCCGTGTCCCCTGCATCGGCAGGCGGACTCAACCACTGCGCCACCAGGGAAGCCCTAATGTGTTATATATATATTTTTTTTTTTTTTTTTTTTTTGCTGTACGCGGGCCTCTCACTGTTGTGGCCTCTCCCGTTGCGGAGCACAGGCTCCGGACGCACAGGCCCAGCGGCCACGGCTCACGGGCCCAGCCGCTCCGCGGCATATGGGATCCTCCCAGACCGGGGCACGAACCCGTATCCCCTGCATCGGCAGGCGGACTCTCAACCACTGCGCCACCAGGGAGGCCCTGTGTTATATTTTGATGTGATTGTTTCAGATCTCTTTTCTTTAAATAAATAAAACTTTACGAATATGGCTAAAATTCCACACCTCATCCCTCTTTCTTCCTAGAAGTAAACACTGTCCTAAAGAAGCTGTGACTTGAGCCCTTGGATGGTTTTGCACCCATAGTGTATATAGTAGCAGTGTTTTGAATGATTTTTGAATATTTTACAAACGGTATTGTTTCTGTCCCTTTATAAGTAGCTTTATAAACCCAACATTATATTGCTAACTATGATCTGCTTAGTGTTTGAGCTGATCACGTGTCCATTGTATGAACGAGCCACTTTGTTATTTTCTGCACTAGAGACCAGGGTTTGGTGATTTTCACTAGCGTACTTAATGCTGTAGTGAACATCTTTGTGTATGTCCCCTTGTGCACGTGTCCAGGAGTTTCTCTAAAGAAGATACCTAAACTTGTAAAGTATAAATGGAACAGCTGAAGGGTAGATTCTGCTTAATTTCAGATTGACGAGGAATTGCCAATGCTCTTCGTGGTGGGCGAGCCAACTCACACACCACAGAGAGCATACAGGAGTTTCTGACCCTCACAGCCTCACCAACCCCTGGGAGATGAGTCTCTACCAGTCACATGAGTTTACAAAGTGAGCTCATTGTTTTAATCTGCATTTCTGATTACTAATGGGACTAAATGCATTTTTCCATTTTTTTTTTTACCATTTGGACTACCATTTCTGCAAGTTACCTCTTCTTATTCTTTGTCCAATTTTTGTTTTCTCCTGCACTGATTTGTCTTTTTGTTTTGAATTGGGCACTCCTAAAAATATCTTGGATATTCATTTTCTGTGCTTTCAAGAGGTTTTCTCTGCTGAGTGTGTGGTTTATCTTTTTGTTTTGTTTACTGTATCTTTGGTAATAGATGGTGTGGTCATAATGTATAGCTATATATAATAGATATAATAGAGTCTTAAAACTTAATCTGTTCAGATTTGTCCATTTTTTTATGTTTGTTTACATCTTGTTTCAGAATTCCTCCTTTAACATGTTATAAAGTTATTATGCTATATTCTCTGAGGCTTTTCTTGTCATATTTAAGTTTTAATCCATATAGTATTTATTTTTGTGATTTGTGTGAAGTAGGTTTCTAATTTTATTTCTTCACATATGCACTGCCAGTTAAGATGGTAGAGTGATTGAATAGTCCATTCTTTCTCTTCATTTTAATGTTCATAGGTTTGTTACTAGTTCTATCCAGCTACACTGATCTACACTTTCTATCTCTGCATTAATAATGCCTATTTTAATATTTAATTGCTATGGTTTTATAAGCCTTAATTTCTTGTAGGTGAAGACACCTTGATATTCCTTTTCAAAATTGTCTTTCATATCCATTTCCCTCCAAGAAGTTCAGGACCACTTTGTTGAAAGTTCTGTGAAAACTCTGTTGCATCTATGGTTTTGTTTCTTCATCATTCCTAATTTGTACCATTTGCATAGTTTCTTTAAATAATTTTGCCAGAAGTTTGTCCGTTTTTTAGTCTTTTCAAAAATTTGTTTTTGGTTTTGTTGAATCTTTCTAATTTGTATTATAATTTCTTTTTTGAACCAGGAAGTATTCAGAATTGGTTTCTTAATTCTCGTTTTTATCGCCTTTTGGTCAGAAAACACGTTCTGTAAGATGTAAATTTTTTTTTTTTTGAGACTTGTTTAGTGACTCATTCTACTGTCAGTTTTTGTAAATGTGCCATGCGTGCTTGGAAAGAATATGGTTTCTTTGTTGTCTTCAGGGTTCTATAAATGACCGTTTAATCTGTTACTGAGAAATCTAAGTTAAAATCCCCTACTAAAATTGTGAATTTCTAGGTTCTTTCCAGTAAATCCATTTTGCTTATTTGTCTGTTTGTTTGTTTTGAGACTATGTTCCTCGGGGCATAAAGGTTCAAACTTGTTATACTTTTTCTGGAAAAGATTGTTCCTTTCATTATTAGACAGTGAGCCTCTGTGTCCCTAATTCTCTCTCCCTCCCTCTTACAGTTGATTTTACTGATGATTATATGTTTATATGAGGATTTGCTGCTGTTATTGTTACTGTTTTTCAGATATTTCCTCCCCCTCAATTCTTTTCCTTTCAATTTGTGTGTGTCACTATGCTTTAGGTGAGTCTCTCGTTAACCACATATAACTAGAAATTCAATATACAATCTGTACATCTCTGTATTTTATTTGGGGAGTCTAGTTTCTTTACATTTTTTATGATTACCATTATACTGTACTTCATCAAATCTAAGTTGCCATTTATTATAAGGTGCAACACCATTTTAGTTATCATTAAGAAACAGAAAAAATGTTGCAATTAAACAGTGACACAATGCTTATTTGGAACTTATTAAAGAGGTATTTTAGAATTAATTATAAATACTTAAAAATCATGTATTAATCTTATGCATAAATATAAATGAAATAAATCAATTGTTATTTCTAAAAATTGTCACATTCAGTGTCTAACTCTTCTCAATTAGTTTTTGACTCAGAGTCACCAATGTTTGTGCTTTTCCAGACCCTATCACCCTCCATGCTATCAAAAGCAGCAATTCTCAAAAGAACTAAAAGCCATTAGAATTGGCCGTTAAGCTGGCTTTGCAATTATGTAGAACAAACCTCTTTTGGAGTCTAGCTTTGGGAATGTTGTTAAACCTGTTTTATTCGTCACCTTCTCGCTCCTTCCTCACAACTGTTTGGATCTTAAGAGTTAAAGTACTGCTCCACCATTGTTTTTAGGATTTTCTTCTGAGATGCTGACATCCATTCAGCAAGTTTTGCTGCTGGCGCTTTTGATGTTCATGTGTGTAGTCATTGGCGTCCACATCACAGGTCCTGCATGGCCAACAGGGATTTAAAAACACCATCAGTTGAAATATGCATTCTGATTTCAAAGATGTTAAAATGTGAACACATGTGCACCTTAGAAATGATGAAACATTTTATAGTTTATTTACATAAAGATATAAAAGTTATTTTTATGCTTTATTCTGCTTTCTCTTCGACATACCTTTTTTTTCTGGAGTATTTTTACCTCCTTTCCTGCCTTCTGTTGGATCAAGTTTTCTTTAGTTTTCTTCTTTTTTTAATTAAAAAAATTTTTTTATTGGAGTATAGTTGATTTACAATGTTGTGTTAGCTTCTGCTGTACAGCAAAGTGAATCAACTATACATATACATATATCCCCTCATTTTTGGATTTCCTTCCCACTTAGGTCACCACAGAGCATTGAGTAGAGTTCCTTATGCTATACAGTAGGTTCTCATTAGTTATCTATTTTATACATAGTAGTGTGTATATGTCAGTTCCAATCTCCCAATTCATCCCACCCCACCTTTTCCCCCTTGTTGTCCATACATTTGTTCTCTACATCTATGTCTCTGTATCTGCTTTGCAGATAGGTTCATCTGTACCATTTTTCTAGATTCCACATATATGTGTTAATATACGATATTTGTTTTTCTGATTTGCTTCACTCTGTGTGACAGTCTCTAGTTCCATCCATGTCTGGAAGTTACACATTGGTTTTTTCTTTTAAGTAAACTTTACATTTTTAGCATTGATATTTGCCTTGGTAAAGTTAATCAATATCTCTATTCAGCTCTTTAATAATTCACTAAATTGATTGCTTTGTCTCTACTTCCTCCTCATCTAATGTGTTGTAGTTCTCTAGTATTATAGTTCCAACTTGTTTTGAACTGGCCAAGTTGGTGGCATTCATTACTAGTGTTGTGATTTTTATGATCAATACTCACTCAGATTTACACCTTGAAGAGTGTTCTTCCTTACCTTTGCTCTTTATATCTGCTTCTTCAAGATGTATTGCTTCTTCCTTGTGAATACAGTTTCCTTCTTCCTGAGATACATTTTTTAGTTTGAAAATGTCTGTATTCTGCCTTCGCTCTTAAATGATAGCTTAAATGAATGCAGAATTTTGGGGGGAGAGGGATATGTGATTTCTGGCACCAGGTGTGTAGTGTAAATGGGGTTCCAATCTCTCCCATGCCCTCAGTTTGCAAAACAAGCTCATTATTGCTGTCTCCTGTTCAGGTCAGCAGGCAGGGCTTTCTCAGTACCTTTCACTGAGATGGAAGCCTTGCCATGGCTCTGGCTTAATTCCACATGTCAGTCCCACTAGACACGTGGAGAGTCAACCCACTTCCTGGCCTTCCAGCCTGCTCACCCCTCCAGCTTTCAGGCCCCTCTTTATTGCTTGCTGTTGTGAATTTCTCTTTCAATCTTCTGAGTTCAGGTCTGCATTACATTTGGGTTTTTTTGTTTTTTTTGTTTTTTTGCGGTACGGGGGCCTCTCACTGTTGTGGCCTCTCCTGTTGCGGAGCACAGGCTCCGGACACACAGGTTCAGTGGCCATGGCTCACGGGCCCAGCCGCTCTGCAGCATGTGGGATCCTCCCGGACTGGGGCACAAACCCGTGTCCCCTGCATCGGCAGGCGGACTCTCAACCACTGAGCCACCAGGGAAGCCCCTGCATTACATTTTTATTTTGCATTTCTAGGTGTACTGTGGCAGGAATGTTTTACATTGGCCCTATCTGACTTTCCATGGACCCTATGAGAATACTGCATTTTTCTTTATACAATGTATTTTTTAAATATTAAAAATAGTTAAGATTATATTAAAAGGGAAATTCAAGTGTTTAGTTCAACTTCTGGTTCCATGGAACCTTGGCTTTCTACAAAATATGGTCTTTTAATGACTGCCGTATTGTATGATTTTGAAATCCATAGTTAAGTGACTGTTTGGGCATGAGATCCCAGATCTGGAGTGGAGAAAACAGACTTCAGGTAGGACGTCTCCCCTTAGGGTTTACCAGCCTACGGCAGACACACACCTGAGGTATCAGAAATTTGCTCCCCATGCAGGCTCTGAGCTGTCACTCCCAGAGCAGCCAATGCACTTCTCCAGGCTATGATTTGTAGCTTCAGAGAGGCCAGATTAGAAAAAAAGTGGTCTAAAGGACAGAGCAGTTAATTATTATGCAGAAAAAAAAATCTTTTTGTATGCTTATTAGCTAGTTGACTTTCTTTTTCTTTCATGTAAAAGGAAATGACCTCCTTATTTTTCTATGATGTGATATCAAGGAAATGTAAACTGTCCTAGCCCACTGGAGGAGTATGAAATGGTGAAGCCAATTGGATACCATCTCTTTCAGTCAGTTAGCTTTTGGTGTGTAACAAACAGTTGCAAAACTTAGTGCTTTAGAAACAACTCACGTGCTCCACGTGAGCTCTCATCCTCCATGAGGCTTGCCCAGGCTTCTTCCAACAGTGATGTCAGCCATCCAAAGAGCAACAGAAAAAAAGGGAAGCTCACTGCACAAGCCCTTGTCAAGGCCCTGCTTGCATTATGTTGGTTAATGTCCCGTGGCCCAAAGCAAATCATATGATTTTCTTTGAGGAGATGAAAATCACATTGCAAAGAGTGTATGTGTAGGGATGGAGATAACCTTTAGGCCATTGTTGTAAACTGCCATTCTATAAAATAAATACACTCTTTTTGGTGTCTATATGTTAGACATCTACAAGGATGTTTATCTCACTGTCTCTTTATATGATAGAAAAACACTGGGAAATACTGAAATGCTCATTGGCTGGGGAGTGATAACAAAAACATCTGTGCTATTGAATACCATAACGCAGTTGAAGAGCATGTGATAGATTCGGGAGTACTGTCCTAAAAAGACATATCTTTCAATGAAAAAAGCCAGTGGCTGAACCATACAGACTTCACACCTCCCACCATATGCAAAAACTAAATTCCTGCAGATACATTACATCACGTCATGCATGCGCATGACAAAATGTCAAAAAGTATACCCTCTAGATGGAGAATAGCAGTTACTGCTATGGAGGGAGTGAGCTTGAGTGGCGGTCAGGGGGAATTTTATTTATTTTGGACGGGTATCACTTGAATTTTTTACCAAATGAATGCCTTCACATGCTGTTTATTTAACAATGAATAAAATTTGAATTTGAACCTAAAGAAAGGAAGAGCAGTATGATTCTCACCAGCTGGGCTTCAGTCTCATCATTCAAGGAACTGTGGACATGGTGGTGCTCCTGGGCCCTGAGACTCTCTTCTCCTTTCCTCCTTCCCTCAGTCATACTTGCTGCTTGGTGGGAGTGTTTCAAGCTTAGCAAACCAGATCCAAGTCAGGGCAAGATTCTGGAACTTACCCCCTTCAAAATACACCATTCAGCCTAGTCATCATGGTGCCCAAAGTGACAGCCAGCATAACTCCTATTGTGTAGTTTTGGGGTCCGGGCTTCAAATGCCAGGCAAAATGTTATAGTATCATTTTTTCCTAAATGATTTCAACATCATCTGAAATAAGTTGATCACTAATTTTTTGTGAAACATTAGTGTTTAGTGAATTATAATTTTGAGGCTGACACAATTGTTGACATATCCTGTTCATTCCAGTCAAAATCTTTATCTTCTAGAATTTCTAATGTTTCCACAGTGTAGTGTATAGTTAGTCCACTGTCCGCAGGGACTGACTGACTATTTATTATTCTCTATCTGTCTACACCACCCCTTTGGGGTCCTGTGGGAAACGAGTAATGCCAGACAAAATACCAAAGTTATCTCTTTGGCATGCCCATATAACTTACACAACGCAGGGCGAGGGATGCTCCATCTTACTGACCAGTTAGAATAGAAACAAATAGAAAATAAGAGTAAAAACTCATAACAGTTATAACTATTAGTTTCAGATACCACTGCATGTTGGTGACGATCATTATGTAGTTTTTTTTTTTTTTTTCCTTTTTGCTATACGTGGGCCTCTCACTGTTGTGGCCTCTCCCGTTGCAGAGCCTGTGCTCCGGACGCGCAGGCCCAGCGGCCATGGCTCACGGGCCCAGCCGCTCCGCGGCATGTGGGATCTTCCCGGACTGGGGCGCGAACCGGTGTCCCCTGCATCGGCAGGCGGACTCTCAACCACTGCGCCACCAGGGAAGCCCTGTAGTGTTTTTTTAATTGATTCTTTGTATCTGTGCCTAATGATATGTTTATGTTATTGATTTATTATCTTGAAGAGAAAATTTAAAACTACTGCGACAAAACAAAGTTTTTAAGAAAATGCGTGTCAACTTTCAGGTTTTAAACTTCTGTGCTCCTTTCCTGTCCTACTCTTTCTCTTGTGTCTAGGTATGTACCGTTTTACTGTAGAACTCACACACACACACACACACACACACACACACACACACACCATTATTCACTAGAGCTCTAGAGAAGAGCTGTTTCCCATAAGGATAAAGCAGGTGTGCCCTGCTCATTGACAATTATGACTCATGTCATTATTCTACATTTGCAGGGACTGTCTAATCCCTGAGGAAATGTTAACCTCTTAGATTTTTTGGTTTGACATCACAGAACCAGTGATACTAATTGGGTGTGGACACACCTATGAATTATGAGACATAGCATGTAGGTGATTTCCATAAATCTTCTTGAGTGAGGGGTGTGCGTGGGGTTCCTATTTCAATGATAACTCTTAGAGCATCATGTGTCATTTGTAAGTACTGGAGTTCTTATTTGGTGAAATACTATTGCAGCCAATGCCATTGGTATTTTGCTGTCAATATTTAAAAATTTCTTCCACACTAGATAAAATAATTGGTTAAAAATCAGAAGACTATTAAAACTATTAAAACATTTCACAAATTATAAGATGACTAGTATTTATTGGCAGCAACAGAAAGCAAAGCAACTGGTCTGACAAAGAACATTCTGGACAAGCAAAGTCAGGAAAGTGTAATTGGTCAAAATGTTTCTTGTATGTCAATGAAATACTAATATATACATAAAACTTTCCTTATTAGTAAATTCATTTATTGTTAAATATTTGGATGTTATAGTGAGAGTTCTGTAAATATTTAACTTTGAAGTCTACTCAATTTGCCTAAAAGTGAATGAGATTATTTTATAGCCACATTTTTGGTCCAAATAAATGAATGCAGTTTAATGTTTATGTCAACTCCATCACTAAAAGTTTCAGTTAATACTGACATGTTAGTTTCTGGGAGGGTGTTTATTCTAAAGGTCCAAATTTTCATTCAGCAAAGATGATCCATCTGGTAGAGATTGGTTGACACTGGTTTCATGTTTAAAGTGTATTTCATCCAATAATATGACATTAAAAGAGTATAGAGTTGCGCATGTAGGAAATACTGGCTCTGAGGTTCTTCTCCGAACTCCGTTCATTATCTTATATACTGTATTACTGACACACAGCTATGTGTGTGTGATAACTTCCAGCTCTGGAATTCCCCCTCACTTCTGTTTACCTCCTCCTGGGTTTATTTACATGTGGGCATTGCTGCTAATTAGCTTTGGGAGGGAGGAGGGAGATTTCTATACATCCTCTTGGTGTGGCCCCATGAAGAGATGGTCTTCATACCTGGAAGAGCTTCATCTTTCATTCATTACCTTCAGTAAACACAGCCTGTCCCTTTAGTGACCAACTGCTGCTTTCACAACTTCTAGTGAAGAGCTGAGCAATTTGCCAAATTAATTTTCTCCCCTTCAAGGTAGTTCTTGGTGGGTAATGCCTATGTATATACCCTCTTAACTGGATGATTTCTTAAAAGTATGCTTTACAAGATGGAAAAGTTAACGATGAAAAAGGGCCATCTTTCCTTCCCCTTCATGACTGCTTTTTATAGTTTATTGAAAATTGAGTTCTTGGGGTTACATTGTGGGCATGTTTTCTAAGACCTTTGGCCAGTTTTGAATTCACTGAAAGGCAGATATATTGACTTGTTTACACTTGAGAGTTTTTTTCTGGTCACCTGACTGTAAGGAGGAAGACATTAGCTTCTGAAAACATTCTTTCTAGGCGTTTCCAGAGAGAACAGTCCTGCCACCATGTTCTCACTCACAGTGTTTGGGTTCCTTTCTGTCTAGACAGGGTTCTCATGGTTGTAACGTTGTAACATCTAGGCGTTCCTATTTAATTCTCCCCTCCCCCCTCCCCCGGCAAAAGCTGTGATGAATTTTCCCTAAGTCAGCACTGACTAGGTGAGATTCTGTGTCTACATGAGCTTCCTGGGAAGGTTAACACACACTGGCTCTTGAAGTCTCTTTAGGGCAGTCACAGGAATTTTACTCAGATTTCCTTCCACATACGACATCAATAAATATGGGAACGAAGGCTGCAAATCTCACTTCTGATGAAACAATATGCTGCTTCAATTCAGTTAATTGTAAGGTGCTTAGTGTTGAAAGACAAAGATATGCTAATCTTATTAAAATATGCCTGGTTAAATTTAGCTATAAATTCCATTCAGGGTCTCCTGCTTTATACATTGTTCCAAGTCAGAATGTCTGGAAAGAAACCACCCACTATGCAGGATACAGAATTAGTAATTTGGAAAGGTGAAAAGTTTAATTATGAGTCTATCTTCTGGGGAAAAAGGGAAACAAGGCTGAAATCTTAAAAAATTTTTTTGTTTGTTTAGATTAAACCAACTGAAGGGCACTCTTACATTGTTTACATTTATATTACTCTGACAGTCAAAAAGCTTTTAACATTTTTTCTGTTTCATTTAAATTGAAGTTGTTTTTAATATATACAAATGAGGGAAAGAGCCTTAACTAGAGTTCAACACTGTTTAGACAGACTTGATCAATTTTTAATTTTCCAGATAATTAAAGAGGAGAGCATATTGAATTGTGGCTAAAGGCTTGGCCACGGATTTAGAGACCAAGGATTTCAATCCTGACTTCTTTGCTCATCGTGTAACTTTGTAGGCATTACGGAGCCTCTCAATACCCCAGTTTCTTTGTATGTAACCTGGGGTAAAATAAGTTAATAGCAAGTTTCCTCGCTATCAGAAAGAAGAGTGTTCCCATGAAAGCTTTCGTAAGCTGAAATGACATAAATTGAGAAGCAATTACCCCAGGATACATCTTGCTAACAAATGTACAAAACAAATGGAGATCAGGCACAGATGCTCACAGACCCAGCTCAGAGCTCTGGCGGCTTAATGCTGAGTGTGATTCCCTGGAAGGAGCTTGGCGGTGCTGCTCTTAGCGCCTCTGTAACAGCTCGCTGCAAAACACGTGCCGAACCGTATTTTTACTTTTTGCTTTTTTTCCTAAAAGTAAAAATCCTCCTAGAATTTCTTTCAGTTATCAAAAACCAGTGCTAGTGAAGTTTCTTTTATAAAAACAAAGTGGCATAAAGTGAACTTCCGAAATGCAAGGGATACCTGTATTTAAAAAGGGTTTTTATTTTAATTTATTCTTGTAAAATAAATATACACTCATATATAGAGTATAAATATAGAGTATTTACAAACATTCACATATAACATTTATAAAATTTGGATAAACACAAATATATATTTATTTACACAAACACACACACAGACACAGACACACACACAGACACACACACACACACACACGCACCACTACCATCCATAATCCAACCACTCAGATATAACCTCTATTCCATTTTGGCTATGTTCCAGCCTCTTAGCCAGCCATCCTATGCATGAATTAACAAATATTAGGGGTTTTTTTAGATTTTTTATAACCTATTTTTTATAACTTTCTGTATCCAATTACTATGTAATTAAAGAGAAATCGGTATTTCCAAGGATGGTAAGCAGTGGAGGGCAATCAGGATGAGCAACATTGTAAACAAAGCCCAGAAATGGAGCTGCCTTGATGACCAGGCACAATGTCAGAGAGATGGTGGACCATGATTTTATAGGCAGACCTCAGAGATATTTGGGGGTCACTTCCTGTCCACCGCAATAAAGCGAATATCTCAATAAAGATAGTCACACGAAATTTTTGGTTTCCTAGTGTATATAAAAGTTATGTTTACACTATACCATGGTCTGTTAAGGGTGAAAGAGCATTATATCTAAAAGAACAATGTACTTACCTTAATTAAAAATACTTTATTGCTAAAAAATGCTATCCCTCATCTGTGCCTTCAGTGAGTCCTAATCTTTTTGTTGGTGGAGGGTCTTGCCTGGACGTTGACGGGTGCTGACTGATCAAGGTGGTGGATGCTGAAGGCTGGGGTGGCTGTGACACTTTCTTAAAATAAGACATCATTGAAGATTGCTGCATTGATTGATTCTTCCTTTCATGAATGGTTTCACTGGAGCATGCAATGCTGCTTGATAGCATTTTACCCACAGTAGAACTTCTTTCAAAATCCTCTCAAAACCTGTCACTGCTTTATCACCTAAGTTTATGTCATATTCTAAATCCTTTGCTGTCATTTCAACCATCTTCACAGCATCTTCACCAGGAGTAGATTCCATCTCAAGAAACCACTTTCTTTGCTCATCCATAAGAAGCAACTCCTCATTCATTAAACTTTTATCATGAGATTGCAACAATCAGTCACATCTTCAGGCTCCACTTCTAATTCTAGTTCTCTTGCTGTTTCCATCACATCTGCGGTTACTTTTTCTGCGGAAGTTTTGAACCCCTCAAAGTCATCCATGAAGTTTGGAAACTTCTTCCAAACTCCTGTTAATGTTGCTATTTCGACCCTTTCCCATGAATCATGAATGTTCTTAATGACATCTAGAATGGTCAATCCTTTCCAGAAGGTTTTCAATTTACTTTGCCCAGATCCAGCAGAAGAATCAGTATCTCTGGAAGCTATAGTCTTATGAAATGTATTTTTTAAATAAAAGACTTGAAAGTAGAAATTACTCCTTGATCCATGGGCTACAGAACGAATGTTGTGTTAGCAGCTATGAAAACAACATTGATCTCATTGTACATCTCCATCAGAGCTCTTGGGTGACCAGGTACATTGTCAATGAACAATAATATTTTGAAAGGAATCTTTTTTTATGAGCAGTAGGTCTCAACAGTGGGCTAAAAATATTCGGTAAACCATGTTGTAAACTGACGTGCTGTCATTCAAGCTTTTTTTTTTTTTTTTTGCTGTATGCGGGCCTCTCACTGTTGTGGCCTCTCCCGTTGTGGAGCACAGGCTCTGGACGCGCAGGCTCAACGGCCATGGCTCACGGGCCCAACCGCTCCACGGCATGTGGGATCTTCCCAGACTGGGGCACGAACCCGTGTCCCCTGCATCGGCAGGCGGACTCTCAACCACTGCGCCACCAGGGAAGCCCTCATTCAAGCTTTGTTGTTCCATTTATACAGCACAGCAGAGTAGATTTAGCATAATTCTTAAGGGCCCTAGGAATGTTGGAATGGTAAGTGAGCATTGGCTTCAATTTCAAATCACTTGCTGCATTAGTGGCCAACAAGAGGGTCAGTCTGTCCTTTGAAGCTTTGAAGCCAGGCATTGACTTCTCCTCTCTTAACTATCAAAGTCCTAGATGACATCTTCTTCTAATAAAAGACTGTTTCATCCACATTGAAAATTTGTTGTTTAGTGTAGCCACCTTCATTTGGATGACAAAGTCTATGTATTAAGTATCTGAAATCACCCACATCCATTTGTTAATAAGCAGATATTAATACTCATTCTGAAGCGTGTTTTCAAATGATACACATAATTTATTTTCTTTTAATTAAGCTATTTGAGTAAAAGTAAAATTAACTGTGTGTTGAGTTTATTGCTATAAATCCAGATGTTAATCAATATATCCTTTTTTTAAAAGAATCTCAACCTTAATGTTTTAAAATTTCATTTTTTCTCAAGCTATAATATTCACTATTCATCCAACACTTTATAATCTGTAACTTACTTCAGGATGCATATATGTAATACCTTTTTAGTAGTTTATCTCAAAATTAGGAATAAATTATTGATTTCCACATATAAGGTTGAGGGACTTCTAGGGAAAGATGGCACACTAAAGTCTAATTACATGCTAAATTTTCATCAGTGCCAAATGTTGTGATTAAAAGATGGTGGGCAGGTAGGGAACTGTCAGAATGTTGCTTAGAGCAATTAAATAAGGAAATGCATTTAACCTTATGCCATTAAACTTCAGGGAAGGCAGAAGGGAAGAAACAAGATATGGATGAGGATGGCAGGGCACAAAACACTACCCTGCCCCGACACAATATAAAATGGGTGGTAGAAGCTGTATAATTTCAGCCCCTCCCCAAAGAAGAAAAGACTGCATTTGACAGCAGATAGATAGTTTCAATAAAAATCTAAGAAATGACCTATGGAAAATTCCATATATACCTCACTTAGACTTCATGAGAGATACCAAAATATTTCATTGGGTTGCTATCTTTTAGAGCATTATACTGAGCAAGAGGACAAGGCTTATCAGAGTTGGATACAAATTCATTCTGGGCTGAAGTACTGAGTGTTTGTGAGATTTCCTTGAAACAACAAAAAAGAAAGATAAACCTAGGTTCCCAGCAAGATTTCCAGTTAGCACAAAATAAATTCTTTTCTTTTTCAAATTAAACAACATAAAAGAGGATAGAAAATAGTTCTCAAATTTTGCTTAAAAAGGAACGACAACCTAGATACAGATAAAATGGTAATGGATTAAGAGAGAATTAAAAACCCTGGGCAGAATTTGCCACATGGAAAATGAGAGGGAAAAAAAAAAAAAAAGCCATGACACTCAGGCATGAACGGGAGAAAAGTAAGGAGAAAGAAAGAAAAAATTAATGAACACTTATGTAAAGGACAGAAAAAAACCTCTTCAAAATAACAGAAGAATGTAGGCTCAAATATCTCACAGTATTGAATTATGTAAAAAAAAATGATTCAATAAAACATGTGGTCATAGCAAGATATCTTAAAATTCAGAATAAAATTTCCGAGCTAATTTCTGTAGTTTTCTGAGCTAGAGATATCAATTAAGACTCAAAATATTATATACAATTTAAAAGTTACATAGAATAAAATGGATGTTTTGAATTTCTTTATACACAGCCACAGGATGTAGAGACTAATATTTTAATATGTTAGTACAACAGCCAACAAAAAATAAATTTGACAGAATTCCACTGTCATTCTCATGGATGCCCTAAAACATAGCAATTGAGTAATAGTATCTAACTGGCAGTAGGAAAAAATGTTTTAATTTAAATAGAAACTAGAACTTTTGTTGTTATTATTATAGCTACAGTAAGAGCAAAAATGTAAAAATATTGTTTTATTTCTCTTCTTTCTCAAAATTTAGAGAATGATCATTTTCAAAGTAAGTTAACTCATTATCCCCTGTGATTTCCTTAATCACTGGTATTCACTGTAGCAGAAACAGTTGTTTTAATTTTCTAACAGTAAAGTCATTACTATTTTCAGACACTCATGTCTAACTAAATGATGCAGATCTTTTATTACCAACCCTGTTAAAATCTTAGAATCTTAGAGCAGGCATCACATTTCCAGACCCACAATACTTAGGGTGGGAAAAAGAAGATACAAGGGAAAGTAAATATTAAAAAGGAAACTGAAAAATATTGATCAGAGATACAGGAAGAGAGCCAGAAGAGACAGCCAAAGGTGGAGAAAATGCCTAGAAAAGAGTGGTCAACAGGGTTAAATGCTGTTGAAAGGTTAGGATGATTCTGGAAAATATCAATTCAGTTTGACAGCATGCCATCAGTGATCATAGCCAGAGTAGGTTAACGGTGTGTGAGAAATATCACGTTGCTGTGGGTTGGACAGATAAGTTGCAGGAGATCAATGCATACATGCAGTTGTCCCTTTGAAGAACTTGGCTCTAAGAAATGGTAAGAAAGGGTTATAGCAAGAAGGAGATGCTGAATCAGCTGTGCTTTTTAAAATTTATTTATTTTAAGATGGAAATATCTTCAGAATATTTAAAATTGAAGGAATCAGTAGAGAGACAAGCATAGTAAGAATAAGGAAATAAGCACGTTTAAAGAAAAAGACTGCTGTGGGTAGAGAGTGATTTGTTGGAATTTAAGATTTTAGAAATGATTCAGTTATGGGAGACTGAGATCAGAGTGTGAGCATAGGAGGAGGTTGCTGATAGAGATTTAGGAAATTTGAAGGGTGTTGGCTGGGTTTTCCACATGGATATTGAAGAACATTTTCACTGGATGTGTAATTATACGTTGACAATATTTTCTTTAAGTATATTAAAGATGTCTTATATTGTCTTATATATTGTTTTTCTCTGAGTTTCAGCAATTTGATTATGAAGTGCCCATGTGCTTTTTGTTTTCTTCTTCTTTTGTTTAAATCCTGCTTGAGGTTTGCTAATCTTGGATCATGAATTTTGAAAAAAATTTGGAAAATATTTATTCTGTGCCGTTTTCTCACTTTTTCTGGGACTCCAATTACATGTGTTACAGAATCAACCCAGAGGTCTCTTATGCTCTGTTCAGCTTTTTCACTTTTTAATCTGTTTTGAGTATGTTCAATGGATCTGTCTTTGAGTTCACAGATACTTTCTTATGCCATGTCAGTCTGCTGTAAGCTCATCCACTGAATTCTTCATCTCAGATATTACATCATCTTCAGTGCAGAATTTTTAGTTGATTGTTTTAAAACTTCTAATTCTGCAATAAAATTTCCTATCTGTTCACTCATTTTATCTGTATTTTTCTCTAAGTTCTTGAACATTTATCATAATTATTTTCTAAAATCATTGTTGGCTAATTCCACCAGGAGGGTCAGTTGTGGGTCTGCCTCTATTGACATTTTCCTCTTGATTATTGGTCAATTTCCTGATTCTTCCCATGACTTTAATTTTTTTTTTTTTTTTTTTTTTTTTTTGCGGTACACAGGCCTCCCACCATTGTGGCCTCTCCCGTTGCGGAGCACAGGCTCCGGACGTGCAGGCTCAGCGGCCATGGCTCACGGGCCCAGCTGCTCCACGGCATGTGGGATCTTCCCAGACTGGGGCACGAACCCATGTCCCCTGCATCGGCAGGCGGACTCTCAACCACTGCGCCACCAGGGAAGCCCCCATGACTTTAATTTTTAAATGCTGGACATTTTTTAAAAATCAAAGGACAGTGGAGGCTGAACTAGATATTTTTTGTTTTGCTTTATTTTTCCCAGACAGGGTACTACTTCAGTTCCTCTGTGAGACAGTTAGGATAAGTTATGACCATTCAGATCCCACCCTGGATCTGATGAGCTAGGGATTAGGTACAGCTTTACTCAGTTTGTTATCTGTGGCTTCAAATGAGATTATAGAGATTTCTCTTTGCCCTTCAGATTAATTTACAACTTCCCCTGCCACCACAGGGAGACTGACTTACCTTGCTGATATCATCAGGATTTGGGCTGGCAGGGAGTTGGGTTCCAGCTTTAGTTAGGTTCAGTTTACCTCTAAATTCAATACAAGTAGGGACATGGAACTTAAGCAGTGAACATGACTATAAAATCTTTTTCTGCTTTCCAGTTCCACTCCTATGACCACTTATTCAGCAATATGCCTGCTGGGTAGAATAATTAGGCCAATAGACTTATTTTATATTTGGTCTCTTCTGGAATTCATTCTGTCATGCCAGCTCCAGTTGTTCTTAAAAGTTTGGTTTGCTTCCCTTTCTACTTCTGGCAGGTCCTCATCCTTGTCCACTCATACCGGACAAGGCAAGACCCAGTCCAAAGTATGGGTCCCCTGCTGAGCTTTGCTTATCTATGAAGAGCTTGCTTCTGTCTGAAATTTAGTTCATTTAGTTTGCTTTGGAGTCACTGATCATTAATGACATGCTTCTAGTTCATCAAATGTCTTCTTTTTATAACAGGAATGAAGGCTTTTCATGACATTTCTACACCTTAACTGAAAGTGGAACTCCTCCATTTGGACACTGATGCCATGCAACCATGATGGTAGATGTTGGGATGGAACAAGAAATTGAACCAATGCCAAAGTCCTTAATAAATGTATGAGTGTATGGGTGTGTGTGTGTTTGGGGAGACTGTGATGCTTTTGATGGATCAGTAGATGCCTGTAAAGAAAAGGAATGGTGTGATGTAGCCAGAATCCATCAACTCAGAGGAGAAAGGGAATAAGACACAACAGTGAGGATAAAAGATAGTTTATTTACAATTAAATAAAAGGTCCAGAGAACACTGTGCAAACAATGGAAGGAGAATCAGCAGAAGTTGGAGGGTAGGGGTAGGTGGGAAGAAACACAGTTTGGGCATGATAATATGTGAGAATATGGTTGACGAATTTCTTGCATTTTGGTAAGTGGGCAAGACTGGAGACAAGGGGTGTGCCCAGAGTCATGGCTCATGAAGTGCAGAGTCAGTTTCCAGCATTGTTAGAGGTGTTTTGAGGCTGGCAGATGGCAGGCTTTTTTTCTCCAGCATGGAGAACCTCTGTTAGTGACTGTTGAAGAGCATTCTCTCTTCATAGGTCATTAAGACCCTGACTATTCTTGTTGTTTGCTGCCTGCAGGCATCTCTCCCTAGAGGCTCAGAGGTATGGAGGGTGGAGATGGTGAGGCCAAGATTTGCTTGGAGAAAATATCCAATAGAGAACTAAATTATTTTCTGTTATCCTTTCCATTTAAAAGCTATCAACGGCATTTATTGAGTGTTGTGCTCGGGCTAGGTGTACAAAGACACTAGTCTTACTTCACAACATGCTTTATTTTAAAATGGTGTCTTATTCTTTCATGGAAAGATTTCTATAGTTGGTTACTCTATTAGTAATTGAAGGTTTCCCATCGCTTTTAAAATGTAAGTTGAGATGTAAAGCAAAAATCTAGGTATCTCAGGTAGAAAGATTTTATATTTTAATTAGAAATAGATGGGTAATTGATAGAATAGACTGATGAATAGATTTTGACTCAAAAGACATGGGTTTGAATCTCGGCTCCAGTATTTCCTAGTTGTGTGGCTTAAAGCTTATTCAGTATCTTCTTTCTGCCTCCATTAAAAAAACTGTAAAATGGAACTACAAATCATATAGATTTATAAAGGGCATTAAATAATATAATGATTATAGATGTATGCCTGGCTAATGCTATCCTGATGCTATCCTGACCCTATTTAGATAGTAGCTTTTATTCTTCCCACTGCTTAGCATAGCACCTGGCATATTGTGGGTGCTGAAAAAATACATACATATAATATAAACAGAATGCAATTTCCCCCCTTAACCCTGATACAGTGTTTAAAATATAGATGTTTAAAGTAGACCTAAACTTTTAAGCATTAGAATTATATACACATTACCATTAGCTTAGAAAGAAAATGTACATAAATTGTCCTTAGTCTAAGCCACATGGAGTATCACTTTTCCCTAAACGGAATTGATGTATTTCACCAAGAAAGTTAAATAATGATGGTCATTTTCCACAGTGGCTGAAAATAGAATAGATGAATTTTTTCTAGGATTAAATTTTTCTCTCATGAATAGATCATCAGTTTTTGGCATAAGCCACTGCTTGAAGATCACAGCTCTATATTATGGATGAGATTAAAATGTTTTTGCTTCAGCCTGGATCTACAGTGTGAAATAAATGCTTTACTTTGAACTTTGTAGATACTGCCACTGGAAAAATAACACTATTTGCTGGACTCTATTTGCTAAGCCTTTGCACAAGCATCAGTTTATGAGGTGAAGAATTAGGCAATTAGTACAGTAAGTTGCACCCAAACCACATTTGCCTGAAATAACACATTAAGAAAAGAAGGTGGGTTTCAATTTTGTTATCAAGTTAGCAGCTCTTCCCTTCCCTTTCATGTGTAGACAGAGTGAGCGGGACGGAAGCTATAAGCGGCGCTTACCCGTGTCCACATGGCATCAGTGGGACCCAGCCCTGCAACAAACCAAGGTCTGTCTGTAGATTATGTGGTGATTTTAAAGTTCTATCTCTTCACCAGCAGCAGCGGCAGCAACAGCAGCTGTGCTTTTAAAGGCAGATCCCTGGTGTGAACAACAAAGCCGACAGGTCTCCTCAGTTGTAAACAAGTCGTTCTAGTTTAGCTTTGAACTAGGTGACAGCGTGCTGTCTAAACACATCGTTGTTGGGGGATTGGATTTCCTGCATCTTGGGGGTTCCCAGACTCACAAACTTAAGGTCTTGTGAACAAGGCTGGCTCCACATTCTTACTCATGACACATGAATAGGAGTCAGTATTTTTAGTATCTTAAACTCAAAATAATTTGAATTGACAACAATACCATGCATGTAGACAAATTCCAATCATAGTACAACGATTACTTGGATTGAGGACTTGCCTTAAGCACGACACAGTGAACTTTGGCATTTTCTAGATTGTAGAATACTTATGATTTCATTTTTTAAAAATTAATGAACTTTGTTGTTTAATATTTTATGTTTTACATTAGTTTTAGGTTCACAGCAAACTTGAATGGAAGGTACGGAGGTTTCCCGTATACCCCACATATGCACAGCCTCCACCACTATCAACACTCCCCATCAGATGGTACATCTGTTACAACGGATGAACCTATATGGACACATCACGATCACCCGGGATTCATAGTTTGCAGTAGGGCTCACTCTTGGTGTTGTACATTCTATGGGTTTGGACAAGTGTATCCATCATTAGAGTATCACAGACTATTTTCACTGCCCTAAAAATCCTCTGTGCTCCACCAGTTCATGCCTCCCCTGCCCGACATCTGGCAACCACTAAGCTTTTTGCTGTCACCACAGTTCTGCCTTTTCCAAAATGTCACATAGTTGAAGTCACATAGTAGGTAACGCTTTTAGATTGACTTCTTTCATTTAGTAATATACATTAACGATTCCTCCATGTCTTTTCATGGACTGATAGTTCATTTATTTTTAGTGCTGATAAATATTCCACTGTCTGGATGTACCACAGTTTATGTATCCATTCACCTACTGAAGGACGTCTTGGTTGCTTCCAAGTTTGGGTAATTATGCGTAAAGCTACTATAAACATCTATACAGTAGGTTGTGGTTTATGTACAGGTTTTTAGTGGACATAAGTTTTCCATTCATTTGATTGGAATGGAAGGTACCAAAGGTGCTATATCTAAACCCATACACTAGGTCACTTATATTTTCTCCTATGTTTTCTTCTAGTGGTTTTAAGTTTTACATTTAGGTCTATAATCTTAATTTTTGTGAAGGTGTTAAGTCTGTGTCCAGATTCATTTTTTGGCAGGTGCATGTCCAGTTTATCCTGCACCATTTGTTGAAGTGACTCCCTTTGCTCCATTGTATTACCCTTGCTCCTTTGCCAAAGATCAGCTGACAAATTTATGTGAGTCTAGTTCTGGGCTCTCTATTCTGTTCCACTGACCTATTTGTCTACTCTTTGGCTAATACCACCCTGCCTTAATTAGAATAGTTTATAGTAAGTCTTGAAGTCAAGTAATGTCAACACTCCAACTTTGTTCTTCTCTTTCAATATTGAGTTGGCTATTCTGCATCTTTTGCCTCTCCATATAAATTTAGAATCAGTCTATCAATATTCACAAATTACCTTGCTGGGATTTTGGTTGGGATTTTCTTTTCACTTATACATAAGCATATTAAATACATTGTTGCTATTATTATTTTGAAAAAAGTTATCTGTTAGATCAATAAAAATAAGAAAAATGGGGCTTCCCTGGTGGCACAGTGGTTGGGAGTCCGCCTGCCGATGCAGGGGACACGGGTTCATGCCCCGGTCCAGGAGGATCCCGCATGCCACAGAGCGGCTGGGCCCGTGAGCCATGGCCGCTGAGCCTGTGCTCCGCAACAGGAGAGGCCACAACAGTGATAGGCCCGCATACTGCAAAAAAAAAAAAAAAAAGAAAGAAAGAAAGAAAAATGAATGTTTTAATTTTACATTCACTCATTTGTTCTTCCATATTCTTCCTTTCTTTATGTAGATTCAAAGTTCTAACCTATGCCATTTTCCTTCTCTCTTAAGATCTTCAAATTTCTTGCAAGGTAGATCTACTCGCAATAAATTCCCTCAATATTTGTTTTTCTGAGAAAGTCTTTATTTCTCCTTCACTTTTGAAGAATAATTTCTTATGTTACAGAATTCTAGGTTGATGCCTTTTTCTCCAACACTTTAAATATTTCATTCCTCTTCTTGCTCAGATGGTTTCTGAGGAGAAGTCAGATGTAATTCTTATCTTTGCTCCTCTATAAGTACTTTTTCCTTTGACTTCTTTCAATATTTTTTTTCTTTATCTTTGACCTTCTGAAGTTTGAATATGATATGCCTTGGTGTAGTTTTCCGAGTACTTAACCTGCTTGGTGTTCTTATCCCTGAGTTTCCTGGGTCTGTGGTTTGGAATCTGGCATTAATTTAGGAAAATTCTCTGTCATTATTGCTCCAGATGTTTATCTCATTTCTTTCTCTTTTCTCTTTTCCTTTTGGTATCCCCATTTTGCATGTGTTACACCTTTTGTAGTTGTCCCACTCTTCCAGGGATATTCTGTTCTGTTTTTTTCCAGTTTTTTTTTTTCCTTTGCTTCTCAGTTTTGGAAGTTTCTACTGTCATATTCTCATGCTCAGAGATTCTTTCCTCATCTGTGTCTAGACTATTAATGAGCCCATCAAGGGCATTCTTCATTTATATTACAGTGCTTTTGGTTTCTAGCATTTATGTTTTACTTTTTCTTAGAATTTCCATCTCTCTGCTTATATTATCTGTCCTTATATGTTGTTTACTTTTTCCATTAAAGCCCTTGGCATAGCAGTTTTTAAAATTACTAGTTTGCTAATTCCAACACTTCTTCCATATCTGGCTCTGGTTCTGATGCTTGTTCTCTCTTTTCATACTGTGTTTTTTGCCTTTTAGTGTGCCTTGTACTTTTTTGTTGAAAGGCAGACACGATGTACTGGGTCAAGGAACTGTGGTTGATAGTCCTTTAGTAATAGAGTGGTGAGGTGTGAGAGGAGGGGAACAATTTACAGTCCAATAATTAGACCTCAGTCTTTCAGTGGGCCCATGACCCTACACTGTGAACTTCACTCGTGCTTCTAGTTTTTTTACCCCCTTTAAGTGGGACAGGATGGCTCAGGTGGGTTGGAGTTGGGTACGTCTCTTCCCCCAGGCAGGTTAGGCTCTGATAAGCTAGTTTTTCCTGATAACAGGCCTTGTTGAGAATATGCTCTGGCATATTTCAAAATGTTCCTTGCTTCCTCTCCCTGCTGGAAGTCCAAGGGGACTTTTCTCCAATATTCACTGTGAGGACCTGGTAGTGCTCATGAATATAAAAAACACAAAAGCCTGGGGGTTCTCAAAGACTGTGTTCCTCTGGAATTTGTAACTCTCACACTTGTTTATGCTGAGTCTCCAGAAATCTGTGAATTACAGTTCAGATCTTCCTATGCTGACACTGGTTCTGGGGAGTTTTCTGCTCTGGTAAATGGTGATTTCTCTGTATCCACTTGTTTGTCTTCCAATCTGGGGGACAGCAGTTTGTCCTGTGACCTTGCCTCTCAAGCAGATCTAAGAAGAGTTGTTCATTTTTCAGTTTGTTGAGTTTTAACTTGTTGTTGGGATGGAGTGGCAACTTCTAAGCTCTTTATGTGCTGGGCCAGTAACTGGAAGTCACTTCTATGATTTCACTCTTGGAGGGTTTATTTTAAAAAGCAGCTGACTTACATTGTCAACGTATCTGTATAGAAGAACAAATGTACAAAGTTTATACCTGCATGAAACTTCACATTGCTCTGTGGTGGGGAGGAGGCCAAGTGACTGCTTTGGGAATATGTAACAACATGTATTAAAGCTGACGTTTGATTCCATCATGGAGAGTTCAGCTTGGTGTAGATTTACTTATACATGACACAAAGCATTCTCCATTTATATGACATATTTAGGGGTTGAAAGAGCTTTGGCTAGTTACATTGTGTTTGTGCATTGATATTTACATGTATACTTAAATTAATTTCACGAATGACATGGGCTTACTACAGATTTTCAAAAATATAAACAGACGTGTGCCACGGAAATACTTTAACATCCAGTGAGTATGTTACTTAAAAAGAGTCCAAGTTACTTCAAGAGTAATGTTAATTTAAAAATTCTAAAATCACTTCCATTTTCTTTCAGTAGAGCTACAAATCTCTCCTGGAGCATTTTTTGAATGTAAAGTGTAATGGAATTGATTAATGGTAGATGTGGAAATGAGCTGATTAAAACCTGGAGAGTTTGAGAAGGTGCCTGTGTAGTTTGTGTGCATTGCTCGTAGGGCTGTTTAGTATGCTGTTCAGGAAGGAAAAATTCACGTTTCCTAGTAGTAGACTTGCTGACCTTGACTGTGAAGCAACTTCAAAAGAGTTCAAGCACTTACTCTTTATATTTTAGCTTTTTTCCTGAATACACAAATAATATATGCTTGTTATGAAAAAATTCAAAAGAGCACAGAAATGTGTAGCACGGAGATTAACAGGCTCTGGTGATCTTTTCTCTGCCAGCTGACTATGTATATCCTGCCAAACTTTCTCATGTACGTTGCAATAGATACTATAGTTATCATTATTATTGATATACATTGATATATCATAAATACATTCTGGCACTGATTCTTTCACCAATGATATTTTGTACATTTTTGGTTGGTCTGTATACATTAATAAACTCATTAAAAATATACTGCGTATTTTCTTGCTTATTTTAGCAATTGCCCATTATTGAGTAATTGTGCTGCTTCTAATTTTTTCACTCTTAGACACAATGCCGAAAAGAATATCTTTGTGCACTCCTGAGAGCACTTTCTTAAGAAAAATTCTGTAAGTAGAATTTCTGAGTTAAAGGATGGGCATCTTTTCAATTTTAAGAAAATACGCTCTAAAAGGCTTGTACTAATTTAAAGTTCTGTTTACCAGTTTGTTAGCCAATCCTGGTTATTGTCCGTCTTCTAAAATCAGTTTGATGGGAAAAAATTTCTTATTGTTTTTGAAGTATATATATATATAATTACTATCAGTGAAGCGGAGTATTTTTTGATATACTTGTTTTTAATTAAGATAATATTGTAATGAATGCAATTTCTAGTTAGTTGAATACTTTACTGACTTGTTAATTTAAATACAATTTTATAGTTAACTTTTTTTCTGAGACAAAAATTTAAAGAAGTAAATTTAGTTGATTCTTAAATTAAATAGATGAAGTGATGGAATTGGTCTTATTCTGGTTTTGGTTGGCACTATTTTGTAGATACCTGTAGCTGGTGAGTCTAGTTGAGAACCATAGCTGGATAAAGCTTAATTTATCTGATAATTTATGCAATACCAACATAACATCCCCAAAGTTATGAAATCTTCATTCTAATGGTGTTGACAATTTGCTAAACATCTGGATGTAAAGTGAAAATTCAGTTTGACAATCTATATACTAGCAAAAAAAAAAAAAACCCTGGATTTTGGCTTTATGTGGTCGTGTCACTTCTTTCTTCAAAATTCTTTATTCTCTTTCTGCATCTACTTGTCCCTAATTACTGCAATGTTCAATGTGTTTGACAGGAAATAATATTTATATTTTGTTTTTCCTCCTCCTTATTGAAATTTCTTTCAGTTTCAGGTTTAAGATGATTTTTCCTGTCCGGATTGAGTAACTATTGACATATCAGTCTTTCGAGAGAAAACTGAGATGGACGCTCCTCATCCCTAGCCTGTACTTAGTTTCTTAATATGGTCCCAGTGCTGATAACTATTAGCTGTAATTGTTTGAAAGTTTATTGAAACTGGTAAAAGTCCCAGTGTACATAGGGGTCTGTTCCCCCTTGCCCCCAAAGAACTGGGGCAGCTAGTTCTACCTCTCCTGCGTTCATGTGCAAGGTCGCTTGCAGCTCTGTACTCTCTTCTTTGTATTCACAGTATTAACGTCCTCCGGGCCCTAGATATCTAAGGAGCAAGGTGATCTCACCTTCCTTGCCTCCACCTCATTCGTTCCTAACTTAGGTACTAAGATAAGCATTCTCCTTGGATGTTTGCACTGGCCACTCCCTCCGTTTCCATATCAATATCCAAACTCTTGGCTCTAAATCTCTACTTCAGTTCTTACATCTCATCTTACATCGATGCTGATTGCCCAGCTAGCCCATTCCCTTGGTCGTTTCCTCCATGTAACACGTCCTTGTGCTTCTAGAGCTTCAGAGGTGGCCGTTTCTCCTCCTTCAACTTCATTCAAAAGACCCCTCCCACTGAAGCATATTCATAAAGGGCATCCAAGGAAGACCTTGGGTCCTGCCCTAGATTTACACTCTAACCCTGAACCAAGCCTCTCTATATCTGTTCACAAACCACTCAGCATGTTGCATCATCCCTGTTTCTTACTAGCTATTTTTTCACTACAATTGCCTTTCTCTGTGTGGACTCATTTGTTCATGGATTCATTTATTCCTAAGAAATCTGTTAAGCTCCAGCAAGGTACACAAAGCCCTGTTAAGTGCCAGTAGTAGAGGGAGGGGGAGAAGTTATCTCGCCTTTCTTCAAGGAATTTGCAGTCTAGACAGAGACCCAGGCATTTATTTACCGAAAAGTTGAGACTGCATATGATTAAGTGACAAATGTTTGGTACAAGTTGGTACAAGCAGTATGTGCCTTGGGACATCAGAAGAGAGAATAGTTTCCTTTGATGGGAGGGTGGGATTGGGAGGCAGGTGTGTAAAGGAGGTGGCCTTGAAGTGTGGATAAGATTTGAGAGGCGGGGAGGGTAAGAGACCACTGGGAGGAAGGAGCTGCAGCCCTGATGGAACGGACAGGGTGTGCAGAGATACAGCACGCCATCCCCCCAGCCCGACGGTCATTTGTTTGAGGAGCACCTGGGCGTCAGTCACTCTAGCCCTTCTTTTACTTTCTATAGCAGGATTTTTATTTTATTTTATTTATTTTATTTTTATTTTATTTATTTTATTTTTTTAATTTTTTTAAATTTTTTTATTAGTTTCTGCTTTATAACAAAGTGAATCAGTCATACATATACATCTGTTCCCACATCCCTTCCCTCCTGCGTCTCCCTCCCTCCCACCCTCCCCATCCCACCCCTCCAGGCGGTCACAAAGCATCGAGCTGATCTCCCTGTATAGCACGATTTTTAATAGAAACACAGAGACAGCAATGTTTCCTTCTGACTCTTGATACATGTTAAGAAATGTAACATGTTTATATACCTGCGATTTTCTATTGCTCTGCAAAGTTAAGTCTCCACAAATGTTCTATCACCTCCCAGGGGGGCTTGTCTCCCTTGAAAAGGACCCTGTAGGTCTTTCATGGTTCCACCTTGAGTTACTCTCTCACATACTTGGAGATGTTTCATTGATACTTAGGTGATGTCTTCAGACTTATACCTGAAAAGATGAGGTGTTTTATTTTCATTTCTCCCTCCATACCAGATTGATACACAAAGTACAGTTCTTAGAGTTAGCTGAGGTTTGAAGAAGTTCAGTCTGTCTGATCCTGAGAACTTGACCCTCATTTCTATCTGTCTAGTTGGCTGTCATCTCTCTTTCTCTCTTCCATCTTTCTCTCCCTCTATCCTTATCCCATCTCTCCATTCATCCTCTATCCATGCATATATGTATGTAAATATATAAAAACGATATCTTTATTTTTAGGGAAAATTGGATTAAAATGGTGCTTTCTATCAGACTGGTGATAAAGTAACCTTAATAGAAATATGTGAGAACAAACCACTATATACAGAGAAAACCAAGATCAGCACAATCTGCAAAGAGTTTTGGAATAATTGCAATTTAAAGTGTCTTGGAATTATTTCCACACTCAAAATAAAATTTTTTTTTTGCTTTGAAAAGATTTGGTAGAGGGAAAATTACTCCTTTCTCCCTGCTCTGTAGTTAAAGAGCTATCCCTTCTTTGGCCATTTGCCACAAATCTTGGCAAATAAGCCATGGATTCTAATGCACATCAAATTCCATGAGTTGAAGAAAATTAATACAACTCAGGATTTTGCTTAAATTGGGCAAATTACCATTTACATGGGGAGATGACAAGGATGTTCTTACAGTGTTTCCCTGTAATACATGCTCTATTTAAACAGCTGATATTTTTTATTGCTTTTATGTGCTGTTCATAGCATTCATTTTGTGTTCATTCTGCTTCCTGAGTTTTTCTTACATCTGAATTATAGACTTTTTTTTGCATCCACCCTGATTTCTCAGTGAAAGCTGAGTTCTCAAGTCCTTCATCCATCCTTTCCTTCCTCTCACCTTCACCCCCGGGCCTAATTATGAAACAACTTCAAATAAATACAAAAATTTTTAAACAAAAAGCATTCTGCTTCCTGTGAACAATTGACTGGTTTTCCTCTTTTCCCTTGGAGAGTTCTAATTCACTTGGAGTGCTGTGCAGTTGGCTAGGCCTGAGATTTCTGGAAGCTGTAATTGTGTCTCATTAATTCTTACAGTAATGAAGGGTTAAGTATAAGGAACACGCAATTAGTGGGCTGGTCAATGAACAGAGCAGTTAATCAGCAGACAAAGGATGGGGCTCAGGGCCCATTAGGGTGAAAGGCAGTATTAGTGCTCTCCCAGGCTCCAGGAATGGACGCGAACATGCCTGCCCATTGGACAGGCTCAGAAGACGATGTTTGTCTTTTTGCTAAACCAGCTCTATTTTTTTAAATTGGTGTGGTATGTGTTTATTCAAACACTTGAGAGATTCCTGAGTATCCTGCCATACTACACCGTGCATTTTTCTCACCTCCTGTTAGCTGGCAGAGGCTTTTTTTTTTCCCCCACTATGCAAATAAACCCCCAATACACACACAACAAGAAAGCAAAAACAAGCCAAAAACCAACCAACCAACCAACCCTCAATAATAAAAAAGGAAGGGAAAAAAAAAGCACAGTGCTGCTTTAGTGAAGCGTATCAGAGATAAAGGTCCTTAGCTGATCCTTCTGTCATCAGAAAGTAAAGGAATGCAGAGACCAATACCGTTTAAACAAGCCCTTGTGTTGTCACCCAGTCATAGCCTCCATATTCAGCTCTATGAAGTGGACCTTTATACTCTGAATGGAGGTGTCTTAAATACATGTAAATGTATGCAGATGAGCATGAGTCTTAACATGTTGCAGGCCTTATAGCTATTAAAGCAATACAAGTAACCTCAGTTGCGTGTTTTCTGTGAGAAAGTCTCGTCAAATTACTTAGGGGCTTCAAATGCCAGAGTTAACCCATCAGAATAAGGTTGCTTTTTCTGGGCAACACAGAGGACATGGTCCCCTAGCTCTGTGAAACTTACCGATGGAATCCTGTGAACTGCTATAAATGTGAAGTGATGATTATTAAGAAAATGGATTTATCAATAACCCATGACCCTGGGGTAGTTCTGAGCTCCAGCAAACAGTTCTTCAAATAGAATGACATCCTTAAGCCTCAGTAAAGCATACATTTGGAATAAAGAAGGAATGATTACATTTGCTTTTTAAAAATGAAACTCGCTTAATAATTAACTTCTTTCCTGAGTCAAGTGCAGGCCTGAAAAGAAAGGGAGCGTTTTTTTTTCTTTCTCCAAACATGTCTGCTGTTTTATCTTCTAGGGATTCACAGTGGAAACAAAGAAATGTTCAAAATATGATTCTCTTAGGCATTATGTTGGAGCTTCAGCTGTTTTTGAATAATTAGCTTCATTTGTTAAATATTTGAAAACCTCTTTACTCTGAGGTAAAGAAGAGCATTGTGGAAGATGAGAGTTACCAACGACATGCATTTTTCAGAAGAATCCTTCTTATTAATTAATAAGGAGTAAGCCTATTCTACCTCCTTTCTCTCTTATTTAGATTTTCTTCTCTAAAGAAATAGTATTTTTATTCAAAACATCGCAAAGTTCCCTCTTTCCTTGAGTGACATGCTATGTCTTATTTCAGAAATTGGAAGCTTGGGAGGACAGGAGGCAGGGAAGGTGGTGTTAGTCTCAGATCTGAATTAACTCTTTGTGGACAGCCTGGAGAGCCACCCTCTGAGCCTCAGTTTCCTCATCTGTAAAATGAAGATTTTTAATCTAGGTGATCTCCAAGGTTCCTTTTAACTGTACTCTTGTGGACTTTTTTGGACGAACAGTGAAACTATTTCAAGTGTTCCTCGTGTCTTGGAAATTATTTCCCCTTTACTTATTTATTTAAAGAATTTTTTTTCTTGATGTGGACCATTTTTTAAGTCTTTATTGAATTTGTTACACTATTGCTTCTGTTTTATGTTTTGTTTTTTTGGCCGAGAAGCATGCGGGATCTTAACTCCCCGACCAGGGATCGAACCTGCACGCCCTGCGTTGGAAGGCGAAATCTTAACCACTGGACTGCCAGGGAAGTCACCTACTTATTTATTTTTAAATTGAAGTATAGTTGATTTACAATGCTGTGTTACTTTCAGGTGTACAGCAAAGTGATTCAGTTATACAA
This sequence comes from Mesoplodon mirus, assembly GCF_964341445.2. Lineage (NCBI taxonomy): Eukaryota > Metazoa > Chordata > Mammalia > Artiodactyla > Ziphiidae > Mesoplodon > Mesoplodon mirus. The sequence continues at coordinate 10,141,212 of NC_138979.1, read as the reverse complement.
GTATACATACAGACATATATAGATATATATATATATTCTTTTTCAGATTCTTTTCCATTATAGGCTATTACAGGATATTGAATATAGCTCCCTGTTATGTCTTAGAATTTAAACAGGACCTCCAAGCCCTGGAAAGCAGGCTTTGGGTTTGCTGCTGCTGGAGTGAGCTATGGCATCCTTCAAGGTTGGCAATGGTTACAAAAGGGCTTTCTCTCTGCTCACTTTTTCCTCACTGTCCTGATTTGCCTAATTGCCAACCATCTACCTCGTTTCCTAATGAATAAGATTCCTTCATCTCCTGTAGATTGTTTGAATTACCTTGGCCTTTTCCACAGCCTGTTGTCTGCCTGCCTGCATCTATGTGTGGTCTCTACTGGGCTGGTTTTGAATCCAGTGCATCATAAGCCAGCGACAAGTGGACCCAAGGCCCTCACTAGATTGGTCAGCGTTGTTGGCTGCACTCCGCTTTGTAAAGCAATCTGCTTGTGGGACACGTCTCACAACTGTCAATGTGTTGCTTCTCATCAGGAAGGGTTTGGTATCACGTCAACCCCTTACTCCTTTCAGGAACAGAGTTGTTCACATACAGGGCGGCCCACCCCCTCTTGGCTGGAATTCCTGGTCCTGCTCAGCCCTGTGGTCAACTCTGTCCTTTTGTTTCCAGGTCTTAATGGGATCACTCCCCTCCTCCAAGTCTTTAACAAACTTTCAAATTCTTAGGGATCCTTTCTTCTCATTAGATTGTACTGGGCAAAATAATCTTTCCCCTTTTTTTTTTTTTTCTGCCAAGATTTTCTTTAGGATCAGTGTGACCTTTAAAGAACATGAGAAAAATCAGTCAATGATAAATATATTTATTACTTATTTATAGCTCAAGTACAGAAACTCTTATGCCAACATGGGCCGGACAAATCAGGTAAGAGTCCAGTGAGCCAGACAGAAAATTCCAAAGGTGGTGGAGGCAATGGAGCCCTCAAGAATCCAGTCTCTGCTAACGAGGGTGCCCTGCACTCATTCCAACCAATTGTTACCATATACGGGGAAGAGGCCTGGTATTGTCAGAGGTTCTTATACTTAAAAAGAAGATGTGGCAGCCTGGATGGGAGGTGAGTTTGGGGGAGAATGGATACATGTATATGTATGGCTGAATTACTTTGCTGTCCACCTGAAACTATTACAACATTGTTAATCGCTATACTCCAATATAAAGTAAAAGATTAAAAAACAAAACAAAACAAAACCAAAAAACAAACAGAAATATATAACTAAAAAGAAGTTGAAAATGCGGATTTTATGTGAACTCTCCCAATATTTAAATACTAGATCATAAAAGTCTACACACTGTCTTGGCCATTCAATTACATCTATGTCCAGATCAGTCCCCGGGTTGCCAGCTTGTCCCCTTGGCACCAGATGATCACAGGGTCTGGGACGGTCTCCTTCCATTAAGGAGTAGATGGGGAAGCTGACTTATTTAGTTATCTCCTGTCCTTCGAGATTCAGATGCTCAAGATACATTTACATCTGTTTCATTGACTAAATAAACCCATTTGATTGAATTCTTGTGAAGAAGTTTGAATATTCCACTCTGGAGGGAATGTGCTTTCTCCTATATTTCAGTGGGACTTCAACTTTACTGTGAATATCTTATGGTGGATACTTGACTTCATGATAAATACCAGGGCAGATGACAACTGGTTGGATTTTAGAGAGACCTCCCAACTGGTGTCTAGCAACTCAATTCTCCCAGAACTTATTAAAAGCCTGTTACATGCTGAGCACTATCCAAATGTGAGTGAGAGTTATTCAACTTCAGAGGTGTCTGCAATGATTAAATGTGTCCTCCCCAAAATCATATGTTGAAATCCTAGCCCCTAGTGTGATGGTGTTAGGAGGTGGGGCCTTCGGAAGGTAATTAGGTCATGAGGGTGGAGCCCTCATGAATGGGATTAGTGCCCTTATAAAGGGATCCCAGAGAGCTCTCTCCTGCTCTCTTTCCACTAGGAAAATACAAGGAGAAGTCAGCAGTCTGCACCCTGGAAGAGGGCCCGCACCAGACCTGACCGTGCTGGCAACCTGATCTGGGACTTCCAGCCTCCAGAACTTAAGAAACAAATTTCTTTTGTTTATAAGCCACCCAGTCTCTGGTACTTTGTTAGAGTAGCCTGAACTAAGACAGTGTCTCTTGTTTAATTAATTAAAGAGGCCATCAGACTGAGGTGGTTCTAATACCTTAGCACCTATGCAAGCAAAACCAAACCCAAGCCAGCCACTCAGATGGTGCTTGCTCAGCTCTGGTTATGGAGCCTAAATGTTCTTTGTTATTCTGAATAAAGAAGGAAACCCGGGCTTCCCTGGTGGTGCAGTGGTTGAGAGTCCACCTGCCGATGCAGGGGACATGGGTTTGTGCCCCGGTCCAGGAAGATCCCACATGCCGTGGAGCGGCTAGACCCGTGATCCATGGCTGCTGAGCCTGTGCGTCCGGAGCCTGTGCTCCACAACGGGAGAGGCCACAACAGTGAGAGGCCCGCGTACTGCAAAAAAAAAAGAAGGGAACCCTGTATGAACCAATCTTTGTTTGCCTAGTTTAATTTCCTTGTTCCTGCTTACCCTGGGCTAGGGAGCTCCTTTCTATTTTCTAGACCAGATACTTCCTGATAAATGGAATCTCTAAATAAAAGTCAACTAGGTCTGAAAATTAAGTGTCTGTGAAATTTTCCCTTAACACTCTTCTATTTTTTTAATTTATATTTATTTATTTAATTAATTTATTTATTTTAACAACTCTTTTTTATTGGAAGTATAGTTGATTTACAATGTTATATTAGTTTCAGGTATACAACATAGTGATTCAACATTTTTATAGATTGTACTCCATTTGAAGTTATTACAAAACAATGGTTATATTTCCCTGTGCTGTACAATATACCCTTGTTGCTTCTCTATTTTGTACATAGTAGTTATTATCTCTTTTTTTAAAACATCTTTATTGGAGTATAATTGCTTTACATTCTTGTGTTAGTTTCTGCTGTATAACAAAGTGAATCAGCTCTATGTATACATATATCTCTATATCCCCTCCCTCTTGCGTCTCCCTCCCACCCTCCCTATTCCACCTCTCTAGTTGGTCACACAGCACCGAGCTGATCTCCCTGTGCAATGCAGCTGCTTCCCACTAGCTAGCTATTTTACATTTGGTAGTGTGTATGTCAATGCTACTCTCTCACCTCATCCCAGCTTACCCTTCCCCCTCCCCGTGTCCTCATCCCAGCTTACCCTTCCCCCTCCCCGTGTCCTCAAGTCCATTCTCTACATCTGCGTCTTTATTCCTGTCCTGCCCCTAGGTTTTTCAGAACTTTTTTTTTTTTTTAGATTCCATATATTTGTGTTAGCATATGGTATTTGTTTTTCTCTTTCTCACTTACTTCACTCTGTATGACAGACTCTAGGTCCATCCACCTCGCTACAAATAACTCAATTTCGTTTCATTTTATGGCTGAGTAATATTCCATTGTATATATGTGCCACATCTTCTTTATCCCTTCATCTGTCAAAGGACGTTTAGGTTGCTTCCATGTCCTGGCTATTGTAAATAGTGCTGCATTGAGCATTGTGGTGCAGGACTCTTTTTGAGTTATAGTTTTCTCAGGGTATATGCCCAGCAGTGGGATTGCTGGGTCATATGGTAGTTCTTTTTTTAGTTTTTTAAGGAACCTCCATACTGTTCTCCATAGTGGCTGTATCAATTTACATTCCCGCCAACAGTGCAAGAGGGTTCCCTTTTCTCCACACCCTCTCCAGCGTCTATTGTTTGTAGAATTTTTGATGATAGTCATTCTGACTGGTGTTAGGTGACACCTCATTGTAGTTTTGATTTGTATTTCTCTAATGATTAGTGATGTTGAGTATCCTTTCATGGGTTTGTTGGCAATCTGTGTATCTTCTTTGGAGAAATGTCTATTTAGGTCTTCTGCCCATTTTTGGATTGGATTTTTTTTTTTTTGATATTGAGCTGCATGAGCTGCTTGTATATTTTGCAGATTAATCCTTTTGTCAGTTGCTTCGTTTGCAAATATTTTCTCCCATTCTGAGAGTTGTCTTTTCATCTTGTTTATGGTTTCCTTTGCTGTGCAAAAGCTTTTAAGTTTCATTAGTTCCCATTTGTTTATTTTTGTTTTTATTTCCATTTCTCTAGGAGGTGGGTCAAAAAAGATCTTGCTGCCTTAACACTCTTTTAAAATGAATTTCAGTAGCATTTTTCCTTTGAGCAGTCTGTTATTTGGATATAGGTGCAAGGATCAAAATCTTCCATTTGGCAAGTCTTGGAGAAAATAGTGCATGAGATACCATTAATTACTACCTATTTCTGGTAATAAAACTGAAAGGAAGGCTGATTATATTAAGATCTTTCTGCTGTGAGATTTTGGTTGGGGAGAGAAGGCAGAAATCCATCTCTGACACTATTTCTCAGAAAGGTTGTTTATTAGGTTTACTGTTTCTATAATGTTCTCAGTGAACTGATTTGAAAGTCACCAAGTGGAAATGGATTATGTGTCTCGGAGAAGATACTGTTGTGACCAATGTAATAGTCAGGACGTTGCCGGATCGCCAAGGAGGGTGGGGTGAGTTACACCCGAGGTGTCTGTAGAGGGACAGAGTTGCAGATTAGAGCCTCCTTCAGGGCTGGTGGTTCATAGTAGTGGTATGCCCAGATGCCCCGTCACATTGGGGTGGAGCCCAGTGTTATCTGCAAGATTTAATAAAAAAGGGGAGTCCTGCTGAAGGATACACTGTGTGGTTTTAATTTGTGTGGGAAGCAAACGTGAAATCTGGAGCTCTGGAAGGGGCCACGAGGAATAGTATTTCAGGGTGAATTTAGCTCCAGGAAAAGCGGGGAACTGAGGGATTTTGGAAGCACGGTCCTGCCAGGTGAAATTTGGTCCTAGGGCCAAGATACCTCAGCTTTCCCCTGACATTTCCTCTCTCGAGCGGCCAGTAGCACGTGCGCATCTCAGGTTGGAATGTCGGTCGTGGAGGGTTACGTATCAGTGTACCGTGTGGGGAGGGCAAGGGCTGGCTCTGACACTTTGGTATCAGGAGGAGTTTGCTGCAGTTGGTCCCCACCATCCTCACAGTCGACCTGGAGTGCAGCCCTCCCCTCTCCTTCCCCGCCATGCCTCTCCTCCACTCTTTCTGCTTGTTTTAAAATCCTTTGTGGGTCCCCCACCCAAACCATGATGGTACTGATTGATACCAGAAATTCATAAAACGTTTTTTCTGGTTCTTGTGCAAGGAGTTTTTTATTTTTGAAAGCTAAAGGAGAAAAAGATCTTCAGTTTTTTGATTAGTCAAATTGATTTGCTTATTTCTTTAACTCCGAAGAGTTGGGTGAACTATAATGCATTGCCCATGTAACCAACAAAAGGGTGGAAATGTTATTTAATTATACCAGGATTTACTAGTCCAATAGGGCAATTAAATGTCAGATTTATATTTATTTATTTTTTTGGCCTTTAACTCTCACAGCACCTTGTGATATTCTTACAGTTTACTTGTGTAGAAACCAGGACTTGTTGCGGAATTAGTAAGAGCATGGTCCAAGCTCAAGGTCTCCTTGACTCCAGGGTACAGTATGCACTTAACCTTCCCTGCAAAGAAGTCTGGTCCATGAACTCAAAGATTCTCCAGGTTGACCTTCCAGGATTCCATACTGGATGATCACCCTCAGGATAACACAGTCCCTTCCTATTTTAGAAGAACTATAATTTTAAGAAATTGAAATTTTGTTAAATACTGGGTTGAATGATCGCAGAGCACGTGTAGAGAATTTCTTACGCCTATTCTGGAAGGAGGTCTTTTCCCTGAATCCTCTAAGAATAGAAAGCACATAGGGTGGGACTTACTGCTTTGGTTGACAAGTGGTCACATTCTGTGTATGATTTGTTGGGTTGCCAAGGATCTCCTGCCACTTCCAAAATAATTCCATCCCCATGCTGCCACAGGATTAGCCATTCCCACCACTAGACATTCATCTCTTTGGGTTAAAAATTGTCTCCAGAACTCCCTTGATAATCTCCAGCTGGTAGCAGACTGCCTGAAATGACACATTCAAGCTTTAGCCTGAATGATTTGATGGTATTAGCAAAACTTTGAAATAATAGGAAAAAGACAGATACATGATGATGTATTTAATTTAAAAGTATTTAACAGTGTCTAGTATCTAGGAAAAAACAGCCAGACACTGTTAAATGAGTGAAAACAAGGGATGGAATTTTGGCAAGGCGGGGAAGCAGAAGCAAGGTGTAGATGGGGTGGTGACCCTGCTGGGAACAGGACGTCAGAAAGGGGTGGGGAGGGAAAAGGGGAGAGTGGGACAGATTCAATCAGTCACAGGGGCCAGATTCAACTGGTACCCTCTCTCTGTTATCAGATCAGAAATCAGGCAGAAATATGCTCATGACCTGATTCTTACAGGCATTCTTCCATGATCTTGGAACACAGTTTTACTTTCTTTGTCTAAACTTACACATTTCAGACACAATGATCACAAGCTTAAGGAAACTAAAGAAGGAAATAGATGAGATACTAAAAACAAAGGAATAAAAATTCTGAACTTCTTCCGTTGTGAGATATGGAAGCCATAAGCCTACAAACCCCAGTTCTGGTGAAATCAACTACAGTGGGTTATTCAGACAGTGTGAAATGTATGGGCACCTCACGCAGAGGATTATTTAGCTTCCTGTACTTCCCGTTTCCAAATACTGTTTTTAAATTGGAAAATGGTAGAAAGAATAAATTATGTGATAATGAAAACTTCCTTCCTATTTTATTTATGATCAAGAACTACTGTTTAGGGGCCTCCCTGGTGGCGCGGTGGTTGAGAGTCCGCCTGCCGATGCAGGGGATACGGGTTCGTGCCCCGGTCTGGGAGGATCCCATATGCCGCGGAGCGGCTGGGCCCGTGAGCCATGGCCGCTGGGCCTGCGCGTCCGGAGCCTGTGCTCCGCAACGGGAGAGGCCACAACAGTGAGAGGCCCGCATACCGCAAAAAAAAAGAAAAAAAAAAAAAAAAAGAACTACTGTTTGCATCTGCGTCACAGAGCTACTAGAGCAATAGACCAAATATTGGCAGACTTCAGGCCCATGCACCTGAAAAGACCCAGAGCAAATATGAAGAAACCGACAAGAGGAAGCTTTAGAAAGAACAAGAGATACAGACTTGTGAACCTGGATCTTTGCAAAACGTGCCCCTACAGGGCTGAGCACGTAGTAGTTAATGAACATGACTGAGATTGGTAAATGTAGCGAGGTTCTCCTGTGCATGATGTAGTCTCTGGTCCAATCTGGACCCCTCAGGGGCTAAAGGAGACCCCACTGTCCCGGGATCTGTGCGCCCAGCTAGAGGGCTAGAGTCTTAGGTGGGCTTCGGCGGGGGGGAGGAGTGTGTGTGGAGGTGGTGGTCCACAGCCTCCTTCTCCCATTCCCCTCTCAGGTACAAACTTCTCACCGGAAAGGCTGTCTATTTAAAGACTTTCCAGAAATTGAGCTTCAGTGGTGGGAGGAGGAGTGAGCAGGGTTAACACTGAATCACTGATTCAGGATGTTCATCAGAACGGCCCCAAACCCTGGAAATTTATCTTCATTTCACAAGCCTCAGTTGGCTGCCGCTGTAGGGGGCAAGTGTAAGGTCAGGAGAGCCGGGAAGCGGAAGGCTGGCTCCCTACCTGTTGGAAACAGGCAAGACAGTTGGACAGTCACTCCAGGCAACACAGGGCCAAGGCATGATTACATATGTGTGGATATTGGTCTTTTCAATGTCCCCATATTTAGAATAAAAATGTATGCAGCGGGCTTCCCTGGTGGTGCAGTGGTTGAGAGTCCGCCTGCCGATGCAGGGGACGTGGGTTCGTGCCCTGGTCCGGGAAGATCCCACATGCCGCGGAGCGGCTGGGCCCGTGAGCCATGGCCGCTGAGCCTGCGCGTCCAGAGCCTGTGCTCCACAACGGGAGAGGCCACAACAGTGAGAGGCCCGCGTACCGCAAAAAAAAAAAAAAAAAAAAAAAATTGTATGCAGCTATATTATTTTTTCCCAAAGTGGAGGGACCACAAAAGTAAGCTGGCAATTCAAGATCAGTTTGGTGGTCAGTTGGATTCTTAAAAGGGGGTGGATTCCAAATTTGGACCAGATTACAAATGTCGCCCCTACCTTTGGAAAGGCAAGGCCCAGGGGTGCGGCGTGGTGTGCACGGGGTGTAGGGCCCTTTCCTTCTCCTCGGGAACTGGAGTTTGTCCTCTCCCCGAGGTTCAGCAGTGGTTACTGCAACGAATACACTCTGGTACCTAATCAAACCCAGATGGATGCATCGTACCAGGCGTCGGGGTTTATAAATCCGTGATTGGAGTTGGAGCCTTTCAGGAACCACCACCCAAAAAGAACAAGGAAGGAAAACCGATCTAGCTCTGCAGGCCTACTTTTCATTTTAATGAGTGGCTCTGAGAGCGGAGCAGGCTGCTAAACCATTTATTTTTCAAATAATACCAGGAACCGGCTAGAAATACGTTCAGAAGGAAAACACAGTAATTAATTTGTCACTGAAACCTGAGGGGTCCGGCTCCACTTATAGGTGATAATGAATGTTTTGCATGTAATTAGCAAGAATAATTAGCACATTCCTGGTAACAAATAGATGGACTGGTACCCTGCAAACAAAATTAATTGTTGTGCTAACAGGCAATTGTGTCGCTTTATTGTCTGACAATGGCCCTTATTTGCACCAATACCTACTTTAGACCTCTGTGGCTTTGTGCAGATAGGAAGAGGAATCTATAAAATTGTACCTCTTCCATCAGCTTCTCAGAAATTTCGGGACCACCAGGGGACTTGTTTGTCAAAACTTGTTAAACAATTTGTAATCTTTGACATGTGTTTCACTGCATTAACGGATGAACAGTTCACATCAACTGACTGGTTAAGCCGGGAAAGCTACTCTAATCAATCAAATGTTGACATTTTAAACTCTGGGAACTTTTTTTTGTTTTTTTTTTTCAACTTTCCCTGGAAAAGGAATATACAAAAATATTGAAGTAGAAATGAGAGTGGGGAGAAACTTTAAGTTTTCCTGAAATGATCTCTACCATCTGGAGGGCGGGGTCTGCCGGCGGAAACCTGCTCCTGTCTGTGGGGAAGGGCTCTGTGAAAGGCGGGATGCAGGATGCATTTTACAGTCCTTTAAACCATTTAAAACAACATGGAAAATTTATACACACAGTAGGCTTCTTCCTCCCGCACTTTGAAACATGTTTTTTTAAACTTCTAAAGCTTGCGATTTGGGAACATAATTTTAATGACCATGAACATTCTAGTGAATCTTAGGATGCTCACAGCAGCTGAGACACAGTTTAGAGAGGACCCTCCAACAGAACTGCGTCCCGTGGGTGCTCAGAAAGCAATGACAGGAACAGAGAGGAAACTGAATGTGGGAAATTCTGACCTCGCTCTTGGGTGGGAGGAGGGCATGTGAGTCTCACTTGGATTTGACTTCTCCTTTTGGAAACTGTCTGCTTCCCATTCCTGTGACTGTTTCCCCCGGGCTCCCCTCCCATTGCCTTCAGCCCTTTGCAGCTTCTGCCCTCCTGCCAGACACCTGCCAGCTCTGCCCCACTCCCAGGCCCTAGGCTACCACCTTTAGGGCACAAAGGTCATTGTGTTATAACTCGATTTCCATTTTGGTCTCCATGTCCAACTCTTTGTTGGCTACTTGGATCCAGATGCATCGCTTTCCTCCCAACACCAACACATTTGTCTGTAGCACACTTGATTCTCCTCCTTAACGTTTCTGTTCACGAATCTACCATCTTGGTTTCCTTCAATTCCAAGCAGTTTCTAAGCCAGATCCAGTCTCTTCTGGATAATGCCTCTTTGTTCTTCTTCATCCTATCTGCCATGGCCCTGCTTATGCCCTCTTTGGGACAATTCTACAAGCCTTCTCAGTGATTTTTCTATCCTCGGGAATTCTATTCTTTGTTGCTTCCTTTGTTCACACTAACTTCCTAATGAGCTACTTTGTATCATGCCTTTTCCTGGCTCAAAAACATGGGCCCACTTAAAGTTCAAAACTTGAACTCCTTCCCTGATGTTCAGAATTCCCCACAGTTTAATCCTAGTGGTTCCTGGGTATAAATGTGCTCCAGTTAACATGCTGCTTTCAGACGCATTCTGCACATTCTCCCTCCATGAAGCCTCCTGGTTAGCTGTGCCCTGCCTTCCTTCTTCTCTCTTCCAAATCTATCCATCCCCCAAAGCCCGGCCTACTTCCCCTTCCTTGAAGAAACTTCCCTGACCTCTGGAAGCCCTAGTAAAATTCTTATCTATTCTCTTCACCACCTTGGTCTGATCACTCAGTTAGGACTTGACAAACTTTGCCAAGGAGTGTGTCATATTTTAAAGTTGTTGATAATTCAGTTTTGTATGAATCATGTTTAAAATTTTTTTTAAATTTTTTATTTTTATTTACTTATTTTTATTGAAGTATAGTTGATATACAATGTTGTGTTAGTTTCAGATGTACAGCATAGTGATTCTGTCATATATATGTATATATATATATATACACATACATATATAATTTTCCATTATAGGTTATTAGAAGATGTTGAATATAGTTCCCTGTGCTATACAGTAGGTCCTTGTGGTTTACATTTCTATTTTATATATAGTAGTGTGTATCTATTAATCTGAAATTCCTAATTTATCCCTCCCCACCCCACCTTTCCCTTACCTTTTGGTAACCATACATTTGTGTTCTATGTCTGTGAGTGAGTCTGTTTTGTAATAAGTTCATTTGTATCATTTTTTTAGATTCCACGTGTAAGTGATATATTTGTCTTTCTCTGTCTGACTTACTTCACTTAGTATGATTATCTCTAATCATGTTTTACTTTGATTTCAAAGCTAACTTTATCATAAAAATTGTTCTTTAAGATAATTTTCCCCTTCTTTTGGGTTCTGTCTTGGCCTCTGGGTCTTGCTTCGTCTTTTGAGTTTCCAGATGTTGGGAGCTCTCGAGCAGGGATTTTAACTCCTGCAGGGGAAAGAACACTCATCCAAAGTTGTGTGTCCTCTGCTTCCATCGAGGCAGGGGTGGTTTGTTAGGGAATGAACAGAGGCTCTCTCACTGGCTGGAAGATTTCACGGGTCACGCCGCTGGAAAGTGGAAAAGTGACTACACGTAGGGGTTACAGGTTCAAGTCCTTCCCTGCTGCTGACTGGCTGTGTGATTCTGAGAAAACTGCTTTACCTCTCTGAGCCTTGTTTTCTCACCTGCAAAATCCATTCATTCTTCGAGCATTCACTGAGCTCCTACAGTAAGTAATATTGACTAGGGGATTCTCATATAATGGTGCTCATATAATGCATGGTTCATACCTCTATTACAACTTATATCACATTGTCCTAAAATTAGTTCTATTTTTATCTTTCTTCTCAGTTAGCAAAAGCCCTGATGGAAGAGGCCACATCCAATCATCCTTGTATTTCCAGCAAAGTGCCTGTGGACCAGGTTTTTTTTTTTTTTTTTTTTTTTTTTTGAATGAATGATCATGCAGAAAGGGTTAGGGCCAATCATTCCCAAGTGATTGAGTGTGGAGGTAAAAGGACAATTATTTTCCTTTGACTCTCCTTATAGGAACTGTTTTTGAACTCTTACGTTTGGGAGATGAAGCAAAAATTTTGTGGAAATGTCCTGCTTTGGTAAATTGACCACCAACTTTATACAGAATAAGTTACAGCTAATCTTCTGGCCCTTAGGCTTTTCTCTTATGTGAAAGCACCCCTGGGATTTTGCAGTTAGCTCTCATCTTGACCATGTCTTACATGGATGTCACATTTATCCTCAGGATTCCCATTAATCGAGTTGAAATGATCACATTTCAACCTTTGGTTGAAAAGTTGAAATTTCAACCAAAAGTTGAAATTTCACCATTTTTGGTGAAAATAGATCACAATGGGGTTTCTGTTCTTCAGCCGTCCCTCAGGAGGAGGAAGAGTACTCCACAAGAGAGAAAGTGGCATAAGCCAGAAATTTAACACGTGGAAAGAAATATTCACTCAAGATCTACTTCATATTGTCGACAAAACCAGTTTCAGCTTCCAGCTGGGGTCTTTACCTTCCAGACTGGAAGTGACTTCTGGTTTCCTAACACAGCTGGATTTGGCATTTCCTGTCTCCTCACCATCTTGTTTGTAATCCTGATGAACTGAGAATGTGGCATTGACTAAATTCTTCAAGTCAATACAGACATTTTATTAGGTGAAAACATTACTTTCAATTATTTGACTTTCAGTGTTTAGTAAGGATGAGGGACTCAAGAAAGCTTTCTTTCCCTTGGGAATCATCTCCAATTGGGCTCCCACTGGGTGTTCAGGAAAAGAAAATAAATTTTTGCTTAGAGTTTTTTGGTATAAGCACTAAGAATTATAAGTATTTTGAATACATGTGATAATATACCAGCACTCAGCCTTTTCAGGGTCTTAGGTAAAATGCTAACTTGAGAAATGCTTCCAGTGTGACTTATGATACCATTTCTGTGTGACCTAGCTTGGGGTATGGATTTTTTTCCTTCTTCCTTAAATAGCCTTTCTTGTTATTTCCCTGTTGTGTGCCAAGACACGAGACAGGGAGTGTTAGTAGCCGTCTTGGGTGAGGGACTGTTTCGGGCTGCTCTGAGTTGCTGGAACACTGGGGGGACTGTTTTCTAGCTTGGATTTTTGCACAAGGACAGCAGGAATCCTTTCCACATTCTCAGTAGAAATGGAAAAGTCCATGTTATGGGTAACAAGACACTATGGCATTCAGTCAGTGGAGAACAGTATATTCAGGGATGTGTGAGTCCTGCCCTTCCGAATTGAAACATCTTTCAGTCAGGAGTTTCTGGAAGTATGTGGATTAACCAGACCACCCTTAATCTGCATGCTATTTTGTTTTTTCACTTACGTTCAGACTTCGACTAAAAGAACACAGTGAATAAGCTGTAGAGGAAAATGAGGTGTAGAAGATGAAGAAATCAGGAGGAGGATATCTTTACTCTTTGATGCATTTGAAATAAAGGACGCATATCTGTTCTGTTCTGGAAATTCGTGGAAGCAGATTAGTGGTCCTTTAGTTCTAAGAAGTTAGAAATAGCAGCTGACTTGAATTTGAGTCAGAGAAGCTGCTGTTTTAATATTAGAATGCCCGTCCTACTAGAAAGTTCTTCATGGCAAAATTTTCGGTGAGTCTGCTTTCAGTGAGAGTATTTTCAGTTGTTTGTACCTGATTCCTCTAGCACATAGGAAATGCTCATTCTTCCCTTCTAAGTTCTGTATGGATGTCGTTTTCTAGTAAGTGAACTCCTAGTGTGATGGGGAAAACGTGCTCTTGGGTTACAAACGTAGTTGGGGCCCCTCCCTTTCCCCAGCCCAAACAGTGTCTTGAACTTAACTTACGAGTTTGACTTTCCCTGAACCAGAGCAATGAACTCATAGAATGATTCTAAGGTTGAGTAATTATGTCTCCAGGTGTTTGACATTTAAACCTTGACACTGAAACAGGAGTCTGGTCTCTCTGTATCCACTTATGATGAATGTCCTTGAAATATTCCACTTAAATACTCTACCATAGTCAGTCTACACTTCAACTGTGGACATCATTAGGAAATGGAAAAAAGGAGTCTTTCTTCATTAATAAAGACGGGGGCAGCCCGTCACTGGAAACAGAGAGGCTTTCTCTTGAGCTGGCGCGCACGGATTTTTCCCCTTTCCACTCCTCTCCCAAATACACTGTCTCCAGTGGACACCAGTGAAACCCAGCAGTGGTGACTTTCCTTGCTGAAGCTGTCCAAAGGTTGATGAGTATTTAGGTACTGTCCCAATAAATCAGTTTCCAGGAGTAGACCTTTGTGAGGTTTCTTAATATCCCAAAGGGATAGGTCAAACCTCCTTGACTTTTGACTACAAATATTGCCATATTAATGGGCAATTTTATCAATTGCAGTAAATGACCTGAATAATTATTGAACCAGGTTGAAATAGGTATCATAATAGTGACAAGGCTGATTCTAGACAGTGGCCCTTCCTCTCCTTCTGAAAGTCTCCAGGGAATGATCTGCTCTAACAGGTGAGCCTCACTGTTTAATTTGATACCTTTTCCAATAAACAGTAAAGTCCCTTTCTTATTGCTGTGTTAATCCTCTTCTGAGGAGAAACATTTTGTTGTCTCGAGGACAACAACTATATCTTATATGTGTTTGGGACCCGTCTGGGCCACCTCTGTCTTCACGCAAGTCAAGCACGAAGCTTGGTCTGAGGATGTTCGTTCAGTGTGACCTGACCGGCCAGTTATGAGAAGGGTGAGGACAAAACTGGAAGGAATAGCTGAAGCCGCACCAAAACCAATTTAGAAGAAAAATATTAGTTTGGATGTTGGAGAAGTCTATAGCCTCAGCACCAAGCCTTAAATTCACCAGACTCTTCAGCGTTTCCATTATCTCATGTCTGTGTAGCCCTAAGGGAGTCTCCTTGGTTTCCCAACCGAGTTTTGAGCTCACTGAGCAAACACTCAGCCTGCTTACATTATACTGATGCCAATGTGAAATTTAAATCCCTTTCCAAAGTCTTTTCTTTAGCTCTAGCTTTACAGCCGTGTCCCAGGATGGTACCATGCCCATCAGCCACCAGCATCTGCTTGGCACTTGGCAGTCTGGACCCCCATAGCTGTGCCCTAACCACCCCCCTCCCCCTTGACTGGCCCCTTTCAGAGCAACCCCAGGCGTGGAGCAGTAATAGTACCAGGTCGGCCATGAATGTACATTTTCATTTGATCCTCACAACAAGCCTGAGATAAACGGCGCAGAGGTGAAGAAACCCGGACCCAGAGAGAGGGATGTGTGGCCATGGCCTCTGGGGGTGTGTGATGGGGCCAGAACCTCCAGTGCGGGGCTCCTTTCACGCCACTACTGATGAGTTGTCATTTGTAGTTGAAAGAGTTTATTAAATGAGCATGCAGGATGTTCCTGGAAAGCCCCTGCGTCTATTTTCCTTTTAGTCACCCATCCCCACTGACTGTGTAGTGAAATCATCTTTGCTGACTGAGGACAACCGTGAGCCACATTCTGGGAGAGTGTTTTCTGCGCGTGGACTTGTCTATTCTGGCAACAACCCAGGGAGGTGCCTGCAATCATCATCCTCATGTTACAGATGAGGAAACCGAGGCACAGAAGGGAGAAGTAACTGACCCAAGTTTCCTCAGTCACAAAGTGGCGGGGTTGGGATGTGACCTGGGCTCTAGAACCTGTGTTCTTACGTCGGGGGTCCTCGTGCTTTCAGCCGGGGGTCCACGTGGCGTAGACTTCTGTCGCGAGTGCCTCCCTAAGGCTGTTATTACCGGAAAACTAACACCCGCAGTTAAATCTTTCCAAGGGGATCCTGACCTGGCTGAGAGCTCCTGTCAGCGTGTGTCCCCCCTCCCTCCCACCTTTAGTGCACAAATCCATCCCCCCCACCTTGAGGACAGTGCACAGAGGTCTGAGGAGAGGAACCCCCCATCTCCCCATGCCGTCCCCACCATACCTTCCTGCTCCCCCAGACCTGCCTTCTACACTTTGGTTAATCTTGAGTCACCTTTAGATCCCAGCTGTGTCTTCCCATCCCTCTTGAGATGCGGAGACAAGACCTGGACAAAACGCCTTTGATAGTCAGTCCACCTCAGCTAATTGGAGCCCTGGGCCGGTCTTCCCCACTTGCCCGTCATTCCCCTCTTATCATGTCCGGGGCCCCTGCCTGCTTTCCAGAAGCCTCCGTGCTCGCCATCAGGGGGTGAGCACTGTCATGGACGGGGCCTGCCTGTCATGTTAGCCAGGCCTTCTTGCAGGATGTTTTTAACCTCAAAATAGGATGATTTACACTGAACTCTTGGACTTCATTCTGTTTTTGATGAGTCAGTGAGTCATTCCTCTTTGAATAAAATTTTAAATATTTTGGTAATATAAAACCTCTTTTTACTGAAAGAATTCAACACCCATTTATGATAAAAACCCTGCAGAAAGTAGGCATAGAGGGAACTTTCCTCAACATAATAAAGGCCATATATGACAAACCCACGGCCAGCATCGTCCTCAATGGTGAAAAACTGAAACCATTTCCACTAAGATCAGGAACAAGACAAGGTTGCCCACTCTCACCACTCTTATTCAACCTAGTTTTGGAAGTTTTAGCCACAGCAATCAGAGAAGAAAAGGAAATAAAAGGAATCCAAATCGGAAAAGAAGAAGTAAAGCTGTCACTGTTTGCAGATGACATGATACTATACATAGAGAATCCTAAAGATGCTACCAGAAAACTACTAGAGCTAATCAATGAATTTGGTAAAGTTGCAGGATACAAAATTAATGCACAGAAATCTCTGGCATTCCTATATACTAATGATGAAAAATCTGAAAGTGAAATCAAGGAAACACTCCCATTTACCATTGCAACAAAAAGAATAAAATATCTAGGAATAAACCTACCTAAGGAGACAAAAGACCTGTATGCAGAAAATTATAAGACACTGATGAAAGAAATTAAAGATGATACAAATAGATGGAGAGATGTACCATGTTCTTGGATTGGAAGAATCAACATTGTGAAAATGACTTTACTACCCAAAGCCATCTACAGATTCAATGCAATCCCTATCAAACTACCACTGGCATTTTTCACAGAACTAGAACAAAAAATTTCACAATTTGTATGGAAACACAAAAGACCCCGAATAGCCAAAGCAATCTTGAGAACGAAAAATGGAGCTGGAGGAATCAGGCTCCCTGACTTCAGACTATACTACAAAGCTACAGTAATCAAGACAGTATGGTACTGGCACAAAAACAGAAAGATAGATCAATGGAACAGGATAGAAAGCCCAGAGATAAGCCCACGGACATATGGTCACCTTATCTTTGATAAAGGAGGCAGGAATGTACAGTGGAGAAAGGACAGTCTCTTCAATAAGTGGTGTTGGGAAAACTGGACAGGTACATGTAAAAGTATGAGATTAGATCACTCCCTAACACCATACACAAAAATAAGCTCAAAATGGATTAAAGACCTAAATGTAAGGCCAGACACTATCAAACTCTTAGAGGAAAACATAGGCAGAACACTCTATGACATAAATCACAGCAAGATCCTTTTTGACCCACCTCCTAGAGAAATGGAAATAAAGACAAAAATAAACACATGGGACCTAATGAAACTTCAAAGCTTTTGCACAGCAAAGGAAACCATAAACAAGACCAAAAGACAACCCTCAGAATGGGAGAAAATATTTGCAAATGAAGCAACTGACAAAGGATTAATCTCCAAAATTTATAAGCAGCTCATGCAGCTCAATAACAAAAAAACAAACAACCCAATCCAAAAATGGGCAGAAGACCTAAATAGACATTTCTCCACAGAAGATATACAGACTGCCAACAAACACATGAAAGGATGCTCAACATCTTTACTCATTAGAGAAATGCAAATCAAAACTACAATGAGATATCATCTCACACCAGTCAGAATGGCCATCATCAAAAAATCTAGAAACAATAAATGCTGGAGAGGGTGTGGAAAAAAGGGAACACTCTTGCACTGCTGGTGGGAATGTGAATTGGTACAGCCGCTATGGAGAACGGTATGGAGGTTCCTTAAAAAACTAAAAATAGAACTACCATATGACCCAGCAATCCCACTACTGGGCATATACCCTGAGAAAACCATAATTCAAAAAGAGACATGTACCAAAATGTTCATAGCAGCCCTATTTACAATAGCCCGGAGATGGAAACAACCTAAGTGTCCATCATCGGATGAATGGATAAAGAAGATGTGGCACATATATACAATGGAATATTACTCAGCCATAAAAAGAAATGAAATTGAGCTATTTGTAATGAGGTGGATAGACCTAGAGTCTGTCATACAGAGTGAAGTAAGTCAGAAAGAGAAAGACAAATACTGTATGCTAACACATATATATGGAATTTAAGAAAAAAAAATGTCATGAAGAACCTAGGGGTAAGAGAGGAATAAAGACACAGACCTACTAGAGAATGGACTTGAGGATATGGGGAGGGGGAAGGGTAAGCTGGGCAAAGTGAGAGAGTGGCATGGACATATATACACTACCAAACGTAAGATAGATAGCTAGTGGGAAGCAGCCGCATAGCACAGGGAGATCAGCTTGGTGCTTTGTGACCGCCTGGAGGGGTGGGATAGGGAGGGTGGGAGGGAGACGCAAAAGGGAGGGGATATGGAAACATATGTATTAAAAAAAAAAAAAAAAAAAAAGAAAAACCTCTTTTTACTGAAAGAAAGGCTTTTGACAAAAGATGCAATCCCAAATACACTTTATAAATTATGTCATTTAGTGTAGAAGCCTAAACACAAAATGCCAAGACGGTACACTTTCTTGAGGTAGCTGATCTGTTGGAACACACACACACAGACACACAGACAGAAAGACAGACAGACACACACATACATTGGAGAAAGTTTTCCCCAGTCCAGGGTAAATTATAGCAAAATCTATATGCAGCTTTGTTTTCTGCTCTGCTACCAAGGGAAGTGGTGAAAAGGCCAACTATTTTAGACTCATGACTGAGTTGGGAAAATACTAGAAAAGACAGGGAATTGCTATATATTGGCATAAAGACAAGCAGATAATTCAGAAAGCTGTTGTGGTCTGTTCTACAAGTGTTGGATTCCTTTTGCCAAAGATTTCCTATTCAAATTTAATAGTATTCAAGGGCTTACACAGAAATATGTTTTTTATTATATAGCTGTAATTTGACCATAAGTAGAATATAATAATGTAATAAAACATTTCACTGTCTGTTTAGAGAGAGAGAATTTTATAGTTATAAAATTATAATCATTGTATTCTCAAGGTACATAAATGAATTCATTACTCAGGACAGATTCAAGCGTGGAATACTATTTGAATAATGTGAGCCCTTAAGAATACACTTAATTATTCTTAAAATAAATTTAACATAGGTCGGGCTTGTTTTCATGATTCAAAAATTGGGACGAGTGCAAGGAATATAAATATAGAATTAAAGCTACATATAAGGACATTTGGTTGTTGTTAATTGCCATGTTCAAATAATTATTTTGCTAGTAGGTATGTTCGTGCATGTGTGGTGTGTGTATGTGTGTGGTATGCACGTGCATGCACGCATATGTATGTGGTGTGTATGTGTACCTGTGTATGGTCTGTGTGTTTGTATTGTGTGACCATACATGCGTGTATATGTGTGCACGTGCATGGCATATGACGGACATGCACACATGTGACCATGCATGTGTGTGCATGTATGGCACGTATACACATGCAGGCAATCATATGATGTGCAAACACATACATGCATTTGTAGGTGTGTATGGAATGTGTGGTGTGTGTGCATGCATGCCATGTGTGCACACATGTGAGAACTTGTGGCTTGTGTGTGCGTGCATGCACTGTGTCAGTGCGTGAATGCATTGTGCACAAGCAAGCACATGTGTGTGTGTGTAAGAGTGTGCGTGCATTGTGCAGCCAGAAACAATGTGAGTTTAGGCATCTGCTCTGTCAGTTGGCTCTGCCTTCCTGGATCTTGCAGTGTTTCGACACTGTCTGAAACAGAAGCTTTATTGCCTGAGGGCTACTAATTGCACAGACCACATTTTTCTCTCTGGATTTCTCATGACATTGCTGGTGACACACAACATTAAGAACCAAACTCTGAAAAAAAATGTTTAATGAGACGAATGCACATAGAGCTGCTTTCAGATACAGATGTTTTCTCCCGGTAACCATTGACTTCCAACAAGACATCCTGGAGGGACTGGAGAGGCAGGAGGAAGTGGGATGCTGAGGGGCCTGGATTCCCCAGCTAGGCCGCCTGAGTCCCACCCAGGCCAGGTGCATCTCATCTTCCTAGTTTGTTCTCTTTGGCTTTGTTCAATTTCTCTGTTTTCTGTCCTTCTTAATTCCCTAATTCCATTCACCTGTTCCTCAAATTCAAGGGCTTTTCACAGTACAAGACCTGCCATAGCACCCTCCAGTCCATGCGAATAATTACTCTGTGTCCATCCTATGTGCCAGGCATTGTCATGAGCAGTTTTCATATTTTATCTCATATACTCCTACAAGAACTCTATGAAGTAGGTACTGTTCCTATCTCAATTCTACTGCTTTAGAAAATAAACGCAGGGCTAAACATTTGCCCAGGAGCACACAGATATTGAGCAGAAGATAGAGGTCAAACCATGTTAGGTCTCCTGCTACTGCATTGCACTGTCCCCATCCCCATTTTCTCTGTGTGCTTTTAGCATCTATATTAGTGATACATATTCTAATTTTTAGTAATAGGCCATCTGCTCTCTGGACCTTGCTTTCTTTGTTTCCTGTGACTAGATCCCATTTGTCCAAAGAGACTGTGATTGTCCCGTGTCTCTTAACTAGTGAATTTGTATCTATTCATCTTTGGATTTTTTTCCTACCATTTTATTGGTACTTGCTTGTCTTGCTTTTACTATGCTTCACCCACCCCCTTACTTCTTGCTGTCTTATATTCCCCACCCCCTACTCCATTTCATTTCATCTCCTACTGTGTGGAAGTTAAATTTTATTTCTCTTACTTATTTCTCTTGGTTTCCTTTGAAGTTACGTAAAGTAAATGTAAAATGTAAAGTATATCAGTAATTTTCTTCCTCCTCTGGAAAAATACGATGACTTATAACCCCTTACATTCCCCTCTGCTATTGCTGCCCAGTCTTTGAGATTCATCCTCTATTTTTTAAACCTCACGAATTAGGCATAACCACTGTTGTTTTTTATTATTTAGATTTTTGTGCCTCATTGCATACACGTTTACCAATTTCTTTGCTGGACATTTCTTTGCAAAGGTTTATTTAATTATTTATTTTTTGGCTGCACTTGGTCTTTGTTGTTGTGCACAGGCTTTCTCTAGTTGTAACGAGCAGGGGCTACTCTTCGTTGCGGTGCATGGCCTTCTCATTGAGGTGGCTTCTCTTATTGCAGAGCATGGGCTCTAGGCACATGGGCTTCAGTAGTTGTGGCATGTGGGCTCAGTATTTGTGGTGCTTGGCCTAGCTGCTCTGCAACGTGTGGGATCTTCCTGGATCAGGAATCGAACCCCTGTCCCCAGCACTGGTAGGCAGATTCTTAACCACTGTGCCACCAGTGAGGTCCCTGGCCATCCATTTCTTTTTATACCATAGAGTTTTCTTTTTTTTTTCTTTTCTTTAACATCTTTATTGGAGTATAATTGCTTTACAATATTGTGTTAGTTTCTGCTGTATAACAAAGTGAATCAGCTATACATATACATATATCCCCATATCCCCTCCCTTTTGTGTCCCCCTCCCACCCTCCTTATTCCACCCCTTTAGGTGGTCACAGAGCACTGAGCTGATCTCCCTGTGCTATGTGGCTACTTCCCACTAGCTATCTATTTTACGTTTGGTAGTGTCTATACGTCCATGCCACTCCCTCACTTCGTCCCAGCTTATGCTTCCCCCTTCCTGAATCCTCAAGTCCATTCTCTACATCAGTGTCTTTATTACTGTCACGCCCCTAGGTTCTTCAGAACCTTTTTTTTTTTTTTTTGGTTTCATGTATATGTGTTAGCATATGGTATTTGTTCTTCTCTTTCTAACTTAATTCACTCTTTATGACAGACTCTAAGTCCATCCACCTCACTACAAATAACTCAATTTCGTTTCTTTTTATGGCTGAGTAATATTCCATTGTATATATGTGCCACATCTTCTTTATCCATTCATCTGTCGAAGGACATTTCAGTTGCTTCCATGTCCTGGCTATTGTAAATAGTGTTGCAATGAACATTGGGGTATATGACTCGTTTTGAATTATGGTTTTCTCAGGGTATATGCCCAGTAGTGGGATTGCTGGGTCGTACGGTAGTTCTATTTTTAGTTTTTTAAGGAAGCTCCATACTGTTCTCCATAGGGGCTGTATCAATTTACATTCCCACCAGCAGTGCAAGAGGGTTCCCTTTTCTCCACACCCTCTCCAGCATTTATTGTTTGTAGATTTTTTGATGATGACCTTTCTGAAGGGTATGAGGTGATACCTCATTGTAGTTTTGATTTCCATTTCTCTAATAATTACTGATGTTGAGCATCCTTTCATGTGTTTGTTGGCGATCTGTACATATTCTTTGGAGAAATGTATATTTAGGTCTTTTGCCCATCTTTGGATTGGGTTTTTTGTTGTTTTGATATTGAGCTGCATGAGCTGCTTGTAAATTTTGGAGATTAATCCTTTTGTCAGTTGTTCTGTTTGCAAATATTTTCTCCCATTCTGAGGGTTGTCTTTCGTCTTGTCTATGGTTTCCTTTGCTGTGCAAAGCTTTTTAAGTTTCATAGGTCCTATTTGCTTATTTTTGTTTTTATTTCCATTTCACTACAAGGTGGGTCAAAAAGGATCTTGCTGTGATTTATGTCAGAGAGTATTCTGCCTATGTTTTCCTCTAAGAGTTTTATAGTGTCTGGCCTTACATTTAGGTCTTTAATCCATTTTGAGTTTATTTTTGCGTATGGTGTTAGGGAGTGTTCTAATTTCATTCTTTTACAAGTAGCTGTACAGTTTTCCCAGCACCACTTATTGAAGAGTCTGTCTCTTCTCCATTGTATATTCTTGCCTCCTTTATCAAAGATAAGGTGACCATATGTGTGTGGGTTTATCTCTGGCCTTTCTATCCTGTTCCATTGATCTATTTTTCTGTTTTGGTGCCAGTACCATACTGTCTTGATTACTGTAGCTTTGTAGTATAGTCTGACGTCTGGAAGCCTAATTCATCCAGCTCCGTTTTCTTTCTCAATATTGCTTTGGCTATTCAGGGTCTTTTGTGTTTCCATACAAATTGTGCAATTTTTTGTTCTAATTCTGTGAAAAACGTCATTGGTAGTTTGATAAGAATTGCACTGAAACTGTAGATTGCTTTGGGTAGTATAGTCATTTTGACAATGTTGATTCTTCCAGTCCAAGAACATGGTATATCTCTCCATCTCTTTGTATCATCATTAATTTCTTTCATCAGTGTCTTATAGTTTTCTGCCTACAGGTCTTTTGTCTCCTTAGGTGGGTTTATTCCTAGGTATTTAATTCTTTTTGTTGCAATGGTAAATGAGAGTGTTTCCTTTACTTCTCTTTCAGATTTTTCATCATTAATGTATAGGAATGCAAGAGATTTCTGTGCATTAATTTTGTATCCTGCTACTTTACCAAATTCATTGATTAGCTCTAGTTGGTTTCTGGTAGCATCTTTAGGATTCTTTATGTATAGTATCATGTCATCTGCAAAGAGTGACAGTTTTACTTCTTTTCCGATTTGGATTCCTTTTATTTCTTTTTTGTCTCTGATTGCTTTACCTAAAACTTTCAAAACTATGTTGAATAATAGTGGTGAGAGTGGGCAACTTTGTCTTATTTCTGATCTTAGTGGAAATGGTTTCAGTTTTTCACCATTGAGAATGCTGTTGGCTGTGGGTTTGTCATATATTGCCTTTATTACGTTGAGGTAAGTTCCCTCTATGCCTGCTTTCTGGAGAGTTTTTATCATAAATGGTGTCAAATTTTGTCGAAAGCTTTTTCTGCTTCTTTCGAGATTATCACATGATCTTTATCCTTCAGTTTGTTAATATGGTGTATCACATTGATTGATTTGTATATTTTGAAGAATCCTGTATTCCTGGGATAAACCTCAGTTGATCAAGGTGTATGATCCTTTTAATGTGCTGCTGGATTCTCTTTGCTAGTTTTTGTAGAGGATTTTACATCTACGTTCATCAGTGATATTGACCTGTAGTTTTCCTTTTTTGTAACATCTTTGTGTGGTTTTGGTATCAGGGTGATGGTGGACTTGTAGAATGAGTTTGGGAGTGTTCCTCCCTCTGCTATATTTTGGAAGAGTTTGAGAAGAATAGGGGTTAGCTCTTCTCTAAATGTTTGATAGAATTTGACTTGAAGCCAGCTGGTCCTGGACTTTTGTTTGTTGGAAGATTTTTAATCACAGTCTCAATTTCAGTGCTTGTGATTGGTCTGTTTATATTTTCTGTTTCTTCCTGGTTCAGCCTAGGAAGGTTGTGCTTTCCTAAGAATTTGTCCATTTCTTCCAGGTTGTCCATTTTATTGGCATACAGTTGCTTGTAGTAATCTCTCATGCTCCTTTGTTTTTCTGCAGTGTCAGTTGTTACTTCTTTTCCACTTCTAATTCTATTGATTTGAGCCTTCTCCCTTTTTTTCTTGATGAGTTTGGCTAATGGTTTATCAATTTTGCTTATCTTCTCAAAGAACCAGCTTTTAGTTTTATTGATCTTTGCTATTGTTTCCTTCATTTCTTTTTCATTTATTTCTGATTTGATCTTTATGATTTGTTTCCTCCTGCTAACTTTGTGGGTTTTTTGTTCTTCTTTCTCTAATTGCTTGAGGTGTAAAGTTAGGTTGTTTATTTGAGATGTTTCTTGTTTCTTGAGGTAGGATTGTATCGCTATAAACTTACCTCATAGAACTGCTTTTGCTGCATCCCATAGGTTTTGGGTCATAGTGTTTTCATTGTCATTTGTTTCTAGGTATTGTTTGATTTCCTCTTTGATTTCTTCAGTGATCTCTTGGTTATTTAGTAGTGTATTGTTTAACCTCCATGTGTTTGTATTTTTACAGTTTTTTTTCCTATAATTGATATCTAGTCTCATAGCATTGTGGTCGCAAAAGATACTTGATATGATTTCAATTTTCTTAAATTTACCAAGGCTTGATTTGTGACCCAAGATATGATCTATCTTGGAGAATGGTCCATGAGCACCTGAGAAGAAAGTGTGTTCTGTTGTTTTTGGATGGAATGTCCTATAAATATCAATTAAGTCCATCTTGTTTAATGTGTCATTTAAAGCTTGTGTTTCCTTATTTATTTTCATTGGGTTGATCTCTCCGTTGGTGAAAGTGGGGTGTTAAAGTCCCCTACTATGATTTTGTTACTGTCAATTTCCCTTTTTATGGCTGTTAGCATTTGCCTTATGTATTGAGGTGCTCCTATGTTGGGTGCATAAATATTTACCATTGTTATATCTTCTTCTTGGATCGATCCCTTGATCATTGTGTAGTGTCCTTCTTTGTCTCTTTTAATAGTCTTTATTTTAAAGTCTGTTTTGTCTGATATGAGAATTGCTACTCCAGCTTTCTTTTGATTTCCATTTGCATGGAATATCTTTTTCCATCCCCTCACTTTCAGTCTGTATGTGTCCCTAGGTCTGAAGTGGGTCTCTTTTAGACAACATATATATGGGTCTTCTTTTTGTATCCATTCAGCCAGTCTATGTCTTTTGGTTGGAGTATTTAATCCATTTACATTTAAGTTAATTATCAATATGTATGTTCCTATTACCATTTTCTTAACTGTTTTGGGTTTGTTATTGTAGGTCTTTTCCTTCTCTTTTGTGTCCTGCCTAGAGAAGTTCCTTTAGCACTTGTTGTAAAGCTGGTTTGGTGGTGCTGAATTCTCTTCACTTTTACTTGTCTGTAAAGGTTTTAACTTCTCCATCAAATCTGAATGAGATCCTTGCTGAGTAAAATAATTTCGGTTGTAGTTTTTTCCCTTTCATCACTCTCAATATGTCCTGCCGCTCCGCTCTGGCTTGCAGAGTTTTTGCTGAAAGATTAGCTGTTAACCTTATGGGGATTCCCTTGTATGTTAGTTGTTGCTTTTGCCTTGCTGCTTTTAATATTTTTTTGTATTTAATTTTTGATAGTTTGATTAATATGTGTCTTGGCATGTTTCTCCTTGGATTTAGCCTGTATTGGACTCTCTGTGCTTCCTACACTTAATTGACTATTTTCTTTCCCATATTAAGGAATTTTTCAATTACAATCCCTTCAAATGCTTTCTCAGTTCCTTTCTTTTTCTCTTTTTCTTCTGGGACCCCTATAATTCGAATATTGATGCATTTAATGTTGTCCCAGAGGTCTCTGAGACTGTCCTCAATTCTTTTCATTCTTTTTTCTTTGTTGTGCTCTGCAGTAGTTATTTCCACTATTTTATCTCCCAGGTCACTTATCCGTTCTTTTATTCTACACTTGATTCCTTCTAGAGAATTTTTAATTTCATTTCTTGTGTTGTTCATCTCTGTTTGTTTGCTCTTTAGTTCTTCTAGGTCCTTGTTAAATATTTCTTGTATTTTCTCCATTCTGTTTCCAAGATTTTGCATCATCTTTACTATCATTGCTATGAATTCTTTTTCAGGTAGACTGCCTATTCCCTCTTCATTTGTTTGGTCTGGTGGGTTTTTACTTTGCTCCTTCACCTGCTGCATATTTCTCTGTCTTCTCATTTTGCTTAACTTACTGTGTTTGGGGTCTTCTTTTCACAGGCTGACTGTTCATAGTTCCTGTTGTTTTTGGTATCTGCCCCCAGTCGGTAAGTTTGCTTCAGTGGGTTGTGTAGGCTTCCTGGTGGAGGGGACTGCTGCCTGTGTTCTGGTGGATGAGGCTGGATCTTGTCTTTCTGGTGGGCAGGGCCATGTCTGGTTGTGTGTTTTGGGCTGTCTGTGAACTTAGTATGATTTTAGACAGCCACTCTGCTAATAGGTGGGGTTGTGTTTCTGTCTTGCTAGTTGTTTGGCATGGGGTGTCCAGCACTGGAACTTGCTTGTCATTGAGTGGAGCTGGGTCTTCACATTGAGATGGAGATCTCTGGATGAACTCTCTGTGATTGATATTATGTGGGGTCATGAGGTCTCTGGTAGTCCAATATCCTGATCTTGGCTCTCCCACCTCAGAGGCTCAGGCCTGACACCCGGCCGGAGCACCAAGACCCTGTCAGCCACACGGCTTTTGCGAAGTCTGAGGTCTTCTGCCAGCACTCAGTAGGTGTTCTGTAGGAGCTGTTCCACATGTAGATGTATTTTTGATATATTTGTGGGGAGGAAGGTGATCTCCATGTCTTACTCCTCTCCATCTTGAAGGTCCTTATACCATAGATTTTTCTTCTGGAATTGTTTCCTTTCTTCTGAAAGTTATTCCATTAGATGTTTTCCAGATTTTTTGAAATCTGAAAACGTTTTGATGATTATTTTGTTCTTGCAAGAAAGTTTTGCTTGATACACTGTTCTACACTGACAGAAAATGTCTCACCATTTTGAAGATATTCCACTCTTGTTTATCTCCCACTGTTGCTGCTGGGAAGTCTGCTGTCTATCTCACTGTCCTTTTGTTCATGATCTAGGTTTTCTCTTAGGATGCTAAGATCTTTTCTCTTCTCTCCCTATTCTTAAAATTGTTCTTAAACTTGACTATGTTTTGAAGAATTAATGTTCTTGTTTTGTTGACTTGTTTAGTATACTTTATGTTTACTTTCTGTGTCATTTCATGATTTTGATTGATTCTGGAAAATTTGAGCTATTATCTCCTATGTATTTCCTGTTCTCTACACCCTTACTCTCTTTTGCTAAAACTACAATTAAATGCACTTTAGAGTTTCTCATTTTTTCCTCCACATCTCACAACCTCTCACATTTTCCCCTCTTTTTCTCCTCTGTAACATCTCTTAGTAATTCTTCAGTTTTATATTCCAGCCTTGCTGAGGCATGTATTTAGTTTTCCAGGGTATTTTTTCAGTTCTATTTTCTTATTATTGCACTTGTGACTTTCCTCTTACAGTTTAACCTTTAAGCTTCACTGGCATGTATGTATGTGTGAGGCTGGGAATGTTGAAATAAATGCAGCTGTTCTGACTTCAATAATCAGGCATGTGAATACTGGCCCAGATTTTCATCCTATGTAACTTCATGGGAACTCTCCCAAGACATGATTCAGATGACTGACCTTAAACAACCACCTCCCTGTTCATCCATCAATCATTCACAGATCCATCTGTTTCTGAGTAGGTTTCTGCAATTGCATTGGAATACCTAGAATCTACAGTCTCAGGGGAAATATGTTGCAAGCCTCATCAGTGGTAATTTTCTTTAAGGAAATGTTAACACAGAAAACAAACCTTTCATAGTAAATTGTAAGTACAACTTCCATCATCTGCACTGCCTTCAACAGAACCAGGGACCATGAGGGTGACAACTGCACACAGTGGAGCTGGTATTCACCCAAAAAGGGAAATTTTTCTTGAGATGAAAGAAAAAGCTCTGTATTTCCCATCTGCCCAGGCATTGACTATAAATGTGCCGTTGTAACTTGTGCTTTGCTGAGTTTACTGTGCTTGCCTCAGTTTGCTGAGTTGCCAGTTTCCCTCAGTTGCGTCCATGTATCTTCATTCAGCAGATGCCTTTGGATAGAGATAGTTAGAAATGTTTCATAATGTGGGAAGCTTATGTTCAGGAGTGTGTGTGTGTGATGTGTGTGAGTGTGTGGTGCATATGTGTGTTGGGTATTTAGGGACAGTGAAGGAGACAGGGAGAAAGAACGAAAAAAATGTGGCTGTTGCTGTCTTCATCTTCAGTTTCATAATTATGTGACTTCTAAGTAGGATCTCATTTTGAAAACAATCCCAATCACAGCACCAACAACCTCTCTCAGGAGCACAAGAACCCACCATTTCTACAGGTACTGCTGATTCCTCTTCCTCTCTCATCTCCTTAACTGTGGGACACCCTGAAACCTTTTGTATTAGTTTCCAGCACCTCCCTCTACAGTTCACTTCCTCAGGGAGATCATTCGCTTTCATGGTTTTCAATAACACCTTTAAGCTATTGATTTTCAAATATGCATGAACCCAGATGCTACACTGCATATGACTTACTGGCCATCTTCATCTGGATGTCTTTAGCCACTGCAAGTCTCACAAGTACAAAAGCAAAATTATTTGTCTTCCTCTTCAAATTAATTTCCCTCCTTAACTTCTTCACTCTTGGTAGAAATTTTGCAGTCATTTAAGACTTATCTTACCTCCTGTGTCTCAGCCAGGACTGATTTATCTGTTAGGCACAGTAAGTACAATGCCTAGGGCCTATGATAGCTTTAGGGGCCCATGAAAATGTTTTAATTTGTTTTAAAATATGAATAAAAAAATTTAGGTAAAAGATCTTTTCTAATAAATAATACTTACATACTCATCTTTATAACAATGATGTCATTATATTCACATAAGGTATATATTGTATATATTGTATTATATATAATACATATTTCATGGAAGAAGAGTCCCATGAAGTCAAAGGTGCCTAGCCTTCAGTGACGAATCAGTCCATGAGTCTTATTGATTCTTTCATTGCATTTATCCCTTTCCTCTTCATTTCTCTTCATTGTAATCAGTTTAATTTGGTCCCTCATTGCCTCACTTCTGAGTAATAGCTGTGTGCTATTGAAACCCTAGGATAATGGCTCAGACAAAGAGGAAGTCCTCTTTAACAGCTGAAACCCACAGAAGTAAGCAAGAGTAGAAAGAACCCTGGTGGTCTTGATAAATCTGAGTCTTGATTTCCTTGTCAATTTTCTTGTGAATTGGTTGAATAGTCACCCTACCTTCCTTACTCTGTGGCTGACCAGAAGAAAGGATGGAACTGAAGTAATTGTGTCAACTTGTACGTGCCATCCTGGGGCTTCCCTTGTGTGGCTTCGGGACTGACTTCAAGCCCTCCTCCCCATCTTGCACCCTGTTCCCTGCAGACACCCATGTGCTCATCTCTCTGGCCTGGGTCACCCTTCTGTCCACAGCTCTGCGCCTGGCAAACCCCTCGTAGTGCTGCTCTTCACAGCCACGTCTCATTCTGAAATGCATTGCTAACTCTGTGTTTTTGCAACCAGTTTCATACTCCTCAAGGACATATTTTCTTCTCTTTGTTTATCCCACGGAGCCTGGAGCAGCATCTTGCATCTGTTTTATGTAATTACTTGATTCCCATGCCTCTGTCTGTGCTATTCCTCCAACTGCAGTTTCTTCGCCTTCCCGACTGCCTCTCTGTAGCCTACTTATCTTTCCGAGTCTCACTCAAGGCCTGAATTCTTCATAAAGCATTTCCACGACGGCCCCCCTGGGACTTCTTTCTCCGCTGAACTTCGGTTGCACTTCCTGAATAGTTTAGCACCTGGTTGCCCAGCTAGAGCCTTTCTAGAATTGAAAGAAGAGAATGTGCTTAGGTAAAAGCATTGTCCACCTTGTAAAGAGATTAAAAAACATTTTGGATTGGCATATTGAACCCAGGGTATATTTTTCATGATGAGAAATGACCAATGGAAGATTACCTTTATTAAGAAATGCAGCCCAAAGAGGAGCTAGGTGACTCCCATGCAGATTAAAACAGTATTTTTTGTTGTATGGAGAATAGAGCAGCTTCGTATTTAAATTAAAATGTAGGCATCCGTGCTCCCAATCTGGCCTTCGGAAAGCTGACTACAACAACATTTTGTGTAATCCCTGCGTGGTAACCTAACTCAGCTCCAGGAACTCAGAGCTGGCCTGACACCTCCTTTCCTGCCTAATTGCTATGATTAATTTTTGCACTTGTAACACAATCCTTGGTTCTGTACTCTAACAGGGACCCAAAGGTCTCAAAGCAGTTCAGTTCCTGAATAACTAAAGAAATTCATGAGTGACCTGAAGGCACGGGAACAGCCTTTATGAAGAGCAATGGGCTGTTTGGGTTGAACGTGAGATGTTTCTGGATTCCTGATGGTATAGGTATGGTGTGTGAATTCTTTCTGTGGTACGAGGGAAATATCTAATGACAGCAAATTGCTTATTTTGGACCGTTTGGAACCTGGTTTTAACATTAGGGGGAAAACCACACCACCTCTGCTCAGCAAAGAGCCAGACAAGGCATTTCATTACATCTGGTCCCAGTGGGGTGAGAGCCGTGGGCCCCCAGGCCTGAGGAGCAGGGATGGAGAAGCTGTACAGAGTGGGTTCTCCCAGGCACATGTCAGCATGGGGACTGGAAACTACAAAACGAGGAGGAGGGAGCGCCTGGGGGAGGAGATACGGGAAGGGGTTACGATTGAACCCATAGTGTCTGATGCAACTGTAAATAGCAGTTTGGGGACATTTGGACATTTGAAGTAGCAGGGCAGGACATTTGGGTAAATGGGCAGCGTGGAGACATAGATATAACCCGCCTCCACCTGATAACTACTTTTATCTTTTTTTTGTTGTTTGTGTTTTTGGCCAAGCTTTGTGGCATGCGGGATCTTAGTTCCGTGACCAGGCATCGAACCTGGGCCCCCTGCAGTGGGAGTGCAGAGTCTTAAGCAGTGGACTGCCAGGGAAGTCCCCATACTCTTTAAAACCAGCTCTCCTCTCTCTCCCATCTTCTCCAACTCTCTGCCTCTCAATCTATCTGATATACACACATACCAGAAACCCAGATGACAAAATAATTCTGCTAAATATCTGCTAATGGACTTAGAACGAAGGAAAAAAAAAAAAAACAGATGACAAAATAATGGCCTTACTCCTGGGAGAACTATGGCATGGCTGTAAGCCAGCATTGTGCCCACTGACACTGAAGGCTAAAGCCTGCTGCTTTAAGGTGAAAGCACCCTTACTGGGCGCAGGTGGTAAGTGGAAAGGGTTCACGGGACTTCTTAGGCTCCTACTGGCCTTTATGAACCAGTAGCCTTAGGATCCCAACAGTTTTTTAGGCCCCTTCGCTTGGTCCTGACAAGGCTGCCGCATGAAATGGAGACCTGGGTGTGGGGAAGCCTTCTTTGGGGATCCAGCTATTTCAGGAGATGAGCTTTCCTGCATTGGTTATGCTCCACTGTGCTCTACAAGGAGGCCAGGATTAAAGGCAGAGTATCCACCTTCAGACCACAGCAGAAGACAAGCAAGAAAACCCCAAACTTCCTCCCCAACTCCACCCCCAATAAAACCAGTTTATTCTGAATCAATTTCCTTTTTCTTTTACTTTGAACCAGAGGCTGCTTTGTGAATTTGGAACACTGCCAAGCTTGACTCCTTCCTCTTCTTCTTGTTTTAAAAAAAATACGGCAGACCGCATACACACTTTATTTATTTATCTATTTATTTGGCTGCACTGCGCGGCATGCAGGATCTTAGTTCCCCAAACACGGATGGAACCTGCGCCCCCTGCAGTGGAAGCACAGAGTCTTAACCGATGGACCACCAGGGAAGTCCCTGCCAAGTTTGACTTCTATTTGGCAATACTCAATAACTGGCAAGCAGAGATGTCCCTAAGAACAAAAGGAACATGGGAAAAGCATGTAGCTATACTTTTTTGATTAATGTTTGAAGTGGTTGCATTTTTCTGCAAAAGAATTATTACAAGAAATGAGGAATTCCATGAACTCAGTGAAGAGATTGCGAAGTGAAGAAAATCAAATCAGTGTCACAGAAAGCAAACTTGAAGAATTATTAGAAAACACAAAGGAAAAAGATAAAGGAATGAAAATATAGGAGAGAAAACAATAATTATGGAAGGCATATATCAGAGATGCTGTCAATGGAAGATGCTAATAGACCAAATTTAATATAACTAATAAGAAAACACCAGATAAATTAGGAGTTTGGGATTAACAGTACTATATATAAAATAGAGAAACAACAAGGACCTACTGTATAGTACAGGGAGTTATATTCAATATCTTTTTTTTCTTAAAGGTAAGCAAGTTTGGTACATATATTTACCATAACAGCCTGACTTTCACTTTATTTTTTTTTAATTTTTTATTAATTTATTTATTTATTTTGGGCTGTGTTGGGTCTTCGTTTCTGTGCAAGGGCTTTCTCCAGTTGCGGCAAGCAGAGGCCACTCTTCATCATGGTGCACGGGCCTCTCACTCTCATGGCCTCTCGTTGCGGAGCACAGGCTCCAGACGCGCAGGCTCAGTAGTTGTGGCTCACGGGACTAGTTGCTCCACGGCATGTGGGATCTTCCCAGACCTGGGCTCAAACCCGTGTCCCCTGCATTAGCAGGCAGATTCTCAACCACTGCGCCACCAGGGAAGCCCCTTCAATATCTTGTAATAACCTATAATGGAAAAGAATATGAAATATAAAGAATATGAAATATATATACAGCAGAATCACTTTGCTGTACACCTGAAACTAACACATTGTAAATTAACTATACTTCAATTAAAAAATGTATTAAAAAAGAAAACACTGAAGAAAGTTTTCTTGATCTAAAGGAAGACATCAATGAAAATGTTTTAAATGATCAAGGTAAAATTAATGCAGACCTGATATCACTTATATGTGGAATCTAAAATATGACTCAAATGAACCTATCTATGAAACAGAAACAGAATCACGGATGTAGAGAACAGACTGGTGGTTGCCAAGGGGGGGGGTTGGGGGAGGCATGGAGTGGGAGGTTGGGATTATCAGATGCAAACTGTTATATATAGAATGGATAAACAATAAGGTCCTACTGTATAGCACAGAGAACTAGATTCAGTATCCTATGATAAATCATAATGGAAAAGAATATACGAGAAATGTAAAATTTATGCAGACCCACTCCTATAGGTCATCCTGAAAATGTTAAACACTGAAGACAAAGAAAAAAAATCCTATAAGTGTTTAGGAAAGAAAGCCATGAGGCCATGAGGATATTCATAGATATGCCTTTAAAACAGTAAATGCCAGAGAGAGCTTGGCACTTTAGAAAGGACTTTGAAGGGAAATGTGCAGACCCAGTGGGGCAGAACCTGACCATTGTCCCCCTGCATTCACTCTCCCTTTCTACCTTTAGGAAACAGAAACCCTCGGTTTTGGCAGGACCCCTGGCCCCCCAGCTAGACAGTAAGCTTCACAGGCTTGCTCCTACTTTGGCATTGCCAGGTGGCAGTGCAGGCCAGTGGAATGGGATCAGACTTGATGTGTCAAGTCATCTTCAAGATGAGGCTGCTTGGTGGGGCTTTCTCATTCCTGGCCTCAGAGTGGAAGGTCAGCCTGGACCATCAGGAGGGGACAGGTTCCTGAGGAGGTGGTGGGCTGGACACTCATGGGGCTTGGGTGTCTCAGTGACCCTGGGCCATGAAGCTTCCTAACAAGTCCTGATTTCTTTCTTTGGACTGTTACATGTAAGAGAAATCAACTTCTACCTTGTGTGAACAATTGAAAAAATTACTATCTGCACTCACTTCCCAGGAGAACTCATTCAGTCTCATGACTTTAAATCCCATGTATATGCTGATGAAGAGGAGGAGAGAGGTTTGGTCTGCATTTGAGCAGTTCCTGTGAAAGCCAAGGCGGGCTTCCCATCACACTGATTGGTCTCAAAGGCTGGATGAACGACATCATAGAGGTCAAGGGTTCTTAACGTTGGCACCACTGAGATTTGGGACCAGCTCTTTCTCTGTCATGGGGGTATCCTGTACAGTGTAGGATGCTTGCCAGCATCCTTGGCCTCTCTCTACCCAACAGATACCAGTAGCAACACACCGCCTCCCTCCCCCAGGTTGTGACAATCAGAAGTGTTTCTAGACATTGTCTAATGTCTCCTGGGGTATGCAGTTACCCTGGTTGAGAACCACTGGTAGAGACAATGAAAGAGGAAGGCTAGAAATAATCCCCATGGAGAAGGAAGGAAGCATGGGTATGAGAACTCAAGAAATTGGGTCGATTTACAAATTAAATACGAAGAACATTAAATCTAGAGAAACAGGAGGATCCTGAGGCAGGGTTGTTAATCTTCTGACTGCAAAGAAATATTTTGTCTAAAGTTGGTACCAAAGCATTCTTTAAGGAGCAATAGAAGGTCTGGAAAGGCCAAGATGACTGTTTATTTTGTATACAATTTCTGTATTTGTGAAGGGAGGGAAAGAGCTAAGTGGTTGGCGAGAGAAGTCACAATTCTAGATGTTCATTTGCTTGATTGCTGGCCCTCTTAATAATACTCTTTTTCCACTTAATATTGCCAAGTGAAACTGAGTATTCCTTATGGACTCATAATACCTAAGCCCGGGTCTCTTTTCAGCTCAGGTGATATTTCTCTAGGGCCAATAGATATGCTCAGTCAGATCAGCTATTAATGCATCAATCACAAAATGGTCGTTTTAGGTCAACTGTGTAGGATTCGATGGGTCACTTACTGTCATAATAACTGAACAAATTAAATTGAGGATTAAAGTTTAATTATACGGAGTCACTAAGATTCAAGGTTTCCCCTCTTCTGCTTTCATTTCCTATCTCTCTTGTTCTCAGCCTCTGTTAATTTATTTTCCTCTTTTTTTTATAGTAATATTCTCTTATGGATTCAGAGGGAAAGACAAGGAGTAGATTAGTTAATATGGGGAGAAGGTAATATATTTTTGACAGAAATTAAGAAGGAATTTCAGTGTTTTAAACAAATAAAATCCTGAACTCTGCATATAATCATTGGTCTACTATGAAGGGAATTCTTTCTGGATTACAAAGAGATGATGAATTCTTGCTGTTCTCAATATTTATGTTTTGTAAATCTTATATTTGTCAGCCTGTGCTCTTATTATAGATTTTTTTCTTCATGTGCTTAGACTCACTGCTAAAGCAATCTGAACAATCCTGTGATTTTGCTCAGTTTCTGTGCCTTGTTTTACAGCATTTCCTCTATTTAAAATCCATAAAATGCCTGTCTTTTGTAGTTTTTGTTGAACCAGTGATTACTTTTATCGGAACTCACAAGTATCAAAATTCAACAGTATCAATCTGATTTGGCTCTCTGTACATTCAGATGGTTTTAAAATAAAAGGCAAGTTGGAAAAATGAATGTAATGCTACATTTATTATGACAACATTGGAAAAGAATGTTGAAAAGGAAGCAGGAAGTTTGAATAAGTCTTGATTATGTTTCCATAAATACTTGTTCTGAAGATGCAGCAAATTCCAATATGCAAATCTATTAAAATAAACCTTTTCTTTGTTTCCTTCCTCAGGAGCTTTGCAAAAGTTCTAACTACATTTTCCCCCTCTCCATTCAGTGTTATACATTTGCTTGTTTTGAGGCTACCGATTTAACAATTGCACAGAAGTAGAAAACTAAAGGCAAAGTTTTATGCCACGGACCACAGTTCTCGTACATAGAAAGTTGCTGATGGAATTAGAAACACAATGGAATCAGTGTATTAGTCCCATTTACTACACCCTGATGATTTCTGAAGGAAGCGGTTCAGACTTCACAAATTCTTGTGAAAGACAAGAATATATTTCAGTTCATAAGATAAAAATGAAGCTTCAGGCACGTTTGCATTTATTTTGCTTAAGGGGACGGAATTGTGCTTTCAAAGATAGATTGAGAATCTGTTCTAATAATCAAATTCTCAACATATGGACTAAGGGCAAGACTTTACCCAGAAAAAAAGTAAACATCTTTCAAACAACTTGGTCAAACTCCTATGACCTTGCTTAATTTTTTCCCTCAGTTAAAATCTACTAGTTAAAAATTGTTCTGGAGATCACAGCTGGGCATTTTCTTTGACTGAGGAACATCTTTCCAGGAATGAAAAGTGCATTGTGGAGGGAAGAGCCCAAATCACAGATCTGCCCTGATGCTCTGGAATCCCCAGTTAATTCTTAGGAAATTTGGTGGACCTCCTGTGCCTCCACGGGCCCTTTGGACATCCCACACTGACTTACTTTTTAAGTCATTAAGTGGGATGATGATGGCAAATGAGGGGAACTTCCAAGGGTGGTGAATTATTTTAGAGCTTTTGGTCTAAATTTTAGACTAAAAATGTGTAGATATTTTTGCTTTAAACTTCGTTCTTTTGTTGAGCTTATATTTTTGCTACAAATGAATTTCTTCCTCTGTCAAATTTCCTTTTGGAAACTAAGTTCCAAAGCAAACCTAAATTCTCTGCTTTTTTCCTTCTCAATACCCTCATCCTTGAGTTTTTCAGAAATGGTTATGATTATCGTTTTCTATTTCAACCTTACGAGAGAAGCATAAACTAGCTGCATAATGACAGTTTAGTAGAAAGTCTATGACTTGCTGATGTATCTTGTTACTACATTTTGTTGCGAAAGAGATAAACAGTTTGTGGCTAAATGTGGTGAGACTCAGGATTTTGGCCTAAGACAGATTTTGTAGACTCAGAAAAGAAGGTGTTTGTGTCTAGCTCTGAATCCAAGCTTCTGATTGAATGGATGAAGGATAGTAAAATGGACTTTTGTATTTGTTCTTTCTGTTTCATCTCTGAGCTTTGCCTGGCTCAGGACACGTTACTCTTGGGTTATGGCCTTCAACCTCTGTGTGCTCAATTTTTTTCTCTGTATCATTACCTAGACTCCTAAAACTTCACTTATTTCACAAAACCTTTTTCAACCAACTGGCTATGCATCAGTGCATTAAGATACCCTCTCCCCTTCTACTCCCCTTAAACCCTCAGTTTCGATCCAGGGATAAAATCAAAGAGGGAATAATATACTCATTTTGCTCTGAAGCATTTTCATTCACCCCAGTGCTTCTGAAAGGTTTGAAATCATTTCTATGCCTCTTCTGCTTGGAATATAGTCTCATGAAAGCTGAGGAAAATGTCCTTGAATGTTTTAATTCAATTTTCAAAATGTGTGTTCTCCAAAATGAATTACCCAAACTCCCCATTTTTGCCTTACTCAATTTTCATCTACATAGAAACTAGGGTATGGAAAAAAGATTCTTTTTTTCCCCATGCAATCATAAACTAGACAATGCTGGACAGGATGTGAATAAATAATAACCACCTCAAGTGATTGCTGCAAGAGGGATGCTTGAGAGTCTTCGAAGGGTCACTGCTGCCAAAATCAGAGGACCAGTTTTAGTTTCCACCTTGAAGCCAGAAGCAAGTCTTCTCTGTATAATGACATTAACCACCCCATGTCACGGTCCCCACCGGCGCTGCTACCTGCTCCATCCCCTGCCAATTATTACCAGAGGATAGACTCTGATTTGATGGATGGGACATAGAAACATCAACATTACATTCTCCTGATAGACAGTCAGCTACAGCAACACAGGCTCAGAATTTCGCAGGGATATCAGAGGAGACCAGAGGCTTCCGTAGACATCCATACCTGAAATGCAGCCATCAAGCATCTGTGGAGCTTGAGCACCTGCAAAGCCCAAGGTCGTCTACCAGGCTCCTGGAATCAAGAAGCAGATATTTTAGAGACACCATAGGACATGGACTCAGTCCTTGGTCACTGTGGAGAGATCTCACAGGCTCTTCCCTGACACAACTAGAGACAGATGTCAAACCCACTATAGATTCTTTAGGGTATATCGGCTATGATTGACATAGAGTGTATCTTCTAGTACCCTGATTCCTGAGTATGAGTTCAGTTATTCTCAACAAATTTGTGTTGCCTCAAAAGTCTCTCATGAACATCCTAGGGACTTCCCTCATGGTCCAGTGGTTAAGACTCTGAGCTTCCACTGCAGGGACCGCAAGTTTGATCCCTGGTCGGGGAACTAAGATCCCGCAAGCCACGTGGTGTGGCCAAAAAACAAAAAAACACACAAAAACACAAAAACCAAAAAACTACATCCGAGCATTAGCCGCTGCAACAAATAACTCGTTTCAGTAGCAAAGCATACTAGAAGTTTCTCACTCAGGGTACAGGCCGACGTAGGTGTTCCTGGCCAGCAGAGTCATCAGGGACTCAAGGCCTTCTATCTGTGGGTCTGGCCTGACCTAGGGCTTCAGGCTCCCTGCACTGCAATGCCAGGTGGAGAAGCAATGTTTTCACTGTATTTGTCTTTGTGGGGGACTCTTCATCATCCAATACAGCCTCAGAAAATACCTCTGAGCTCATCAGGTTTATTCTTCTAGTTTAGGGAAAGCCTATGTCTTAATCTGAGCTCCTATAACAAAATACCACAGTCTGGGTGCCTTTCAAACAACAGAAATTTCTCTCTCATGGTTCTGGAGGCTTGAACTCTGAGGTCAGGGTGCCAGCCTGGTGGGGTGAGGGCCATCTTCCCGGAAGCAGACTTCTCCGCTCGTGTTGGCGGGGGCTGGGGAGCTCTCTGAGGCCTCTTGTAGAAAACCACTAATCCCACTCTTTGAGGGCCTCCCAAAGGCCTCAACTCTTAATACCATCACATTGGGCGTTAGGATTTAACATGAATTTTGGGGGCACACAAACATTCAGACCATAGCAGCCTCTGAACCAATATAGAAAATGACACCTGAAGGTCAGACTGTTGAGGGACCTCCAGGAAAGGTTTTTTTTCCCTTAAGAAAGGGTCAGGAGAGAGTTATGTTTCCTTCTTTTCTCTAGACTGTCATACCTGGAGATGATGCCAGTCGCTACTGCCAGTTAGGGATACAGCCAATGCTAAGGTGGAAAAATGGAGAAATGTAAAGCAGCAGACAGATGATCTTATTGTCAGCCTGCTGGATCAACCTGGCAGACTCCTTACTTCTGAACTTCTTTTTGTTTGGGGTTTTTTGTTTTGTTTTGTTTTGTTTTGTTTTGTTTTTTTCCCCACCGCTGCACGGCCTGCAGCATCTCTTTCCCCGACCAGGGATCCAACGTGTGCCCCCTTGCTGTGGAAGCACAGATTCTTAACCACTGGACTGCCAGGGAAGTCCCTCTTTTTTTTTTTTTAATGTAAGAATTAGCAAAAAACTTAATTGTTGTAGCTACTTTGTGTAAGATTTCTATTATTTCCCATTTCAGGAAGATTTCTAAGGAGCTTCTTTTTTGTAGTGATGAGCAGAAGTGAAATTTGATTAAATAATTTTTGTTTGCAGTCACTGCATGCAAGGCACTGGGCTCTGAATGGTGATGCAATTACAGGAAAGGCAGAATTTTTTGTTGTTAATGAATTTCCAAGACATTTGAGATGAGCAATTTGGGATGCAAAGTTGCTGAGAATATTCATGTTTTCCACAGCCCTCTGGCACCGACGATTTCCAGTGAGCAGCTGTTATGTATGTTCTGATCTTTGTATTCAAATTTATCCCTTTGGTATATGACTGAGAGTCATCTATTCTCAATGATAAGAACAGATATTCTAGAAGTGGAGCTGAAATGAGTCCTGGGACATTTGTCAATTTTCAAAATATCATTGACCAAGAATATTTTGATATTTGCATGTAAAAAATAATGTGTTTACTAATGACAAACCCACGACACATTACAAGTGCACTGTGCACGAGGTGTGACTTCATTCTCTGCTGAAGTAGCTGCTAAACTGAAATAGCTTATTTTGCATTCACTTTTTTTTGAATTTTATTTATTTTATTTTTTTATACAGCAGGTTCTTGTTAGTTATCTGTTTTATACATATTAGTGTATACATCTCAATCCCAATCTCCCAGTTCATCCCACCACCACCCCCCCACTTCCCCCCTTGGTGTCCATACGTTGGTTCTCTACATCTGTGTCTCTATTTCTGCAGTGCAAACCGGTTCATCTGTACCATTTTTCTAGGTTCCACATATATGCATTAACATACGATATATGTTTTTCTCTTTCTAACTTACTTCACTCCGTATGCCAGTCTCTGGATCCATCCACATCTCTACAAATGACCCAATTTCGTTCCTTTTTATGGCTGAGTAATATTCCATTGTATATATGTACCACATCTTCTTTATCCATTTGTCTGTCAATGGGCATTTACGTTGCTTCCATGACCTGGCTATTGTAAATAATGCTGCAAAGAACATTGGGGTGCATGTGTCTTTTTGAATTATGGTTCTCTCTGGGTATATGCCCAGTAGTGGGATTGCTGGATCATATGGTAGTTCTATTTTTAGTTTTTTAAGGAACTTCCATACTGTTCTCCATAGTGGTTGTATCAATTTACATTCCCACCAACAGTGCAAGAGGGTTCCCTTTTCTCCACACCCTCTCCAGCATTAATTGTTTGTAGATTTTCTGATGACGCCCATTCTAACTGGTGTGCAGTGATACCTCATTGTAGTTTTGATTTGTATTCTTTAATAATTAGTGACGTTGAACAGCTTTTCATGTGCTTATTGTCCATCTGCTTGTCTTCTTTGGAGAAATGTCTATTTAGGTCTTCTGCCCATTTTTTGATTGGGTTGTTTGATTTTTTAATATTGAGCTGCATGAGCTGTTTATATATTTTGGAGATTAATCCTTTGTCTGTTGATTCATTAGCAAATATTTTCTCCCATTCTGAGAGTTGTCTTTCCATCTTGTTTGAAGTTTCCTTTGCTTTGCAAAAGCTTTTAAGTTTCATTAGGTCCCATTTGTTTATTTTTGTTTTTATTTCCATTACTTTAGGAGGCGGATCAAAAAGATCTTGCTGTGATTTATGTCAGAGTGTTCTTCCTATGTTTTCCTCTGAGAGTTTTATAGTGTCCAGTCTTACATTTAGGTCTCTAATCCATTTTGAGTTTATTTTTGTGTATGGTGCTAGGGAGTGTTTTTTTTTTTTTTTTTCTTTTTGCGGTATGCGGGCCTCTCACTGTTGTGGCCTCCCCCATTGCGGAGCACAGGCTCCGGATGCGCAGGCCCAGCGGCCATGGCTCACGGGCCCAGCCG
Organism: Mesoplodon mirus; assembly: GCF_964341445.2. Taxonomy (NCBI): domain Eukaryota; kingdom Metazoa; phylum Chordata; class Mammalia; order Artiodactyla; family Ziphiidae; genus Mesoplodon; species Mesoplodon mirus. Next base: position 10,099,737 of record NC_138979.1, on the reverse strand, counting down.
CTCCGCGGCATATGGGATCCTCCCAGACCGGGGCACGAACCCCTATCCCCTGCATCGGCAGGCGGACTCTCAACCACTGCGCCACCAGGGAGGCCCGCTAGGGAGTGTTTTAATTTCATTCTTTTACATGTAGCTGTCCAGTTTTCACAGTACCACTTATTGAAGAGACTGTCTTTTCTCCATTGTATATCCTTGCCTACTTTGTCATAGATTAGTTGACCATAGGTGTGTGGGTTTATCTCTGGGCTTTCTATCCTATTCCATTGATTTATATTTCTGTTTTTGTGCCAGTACCATATTGTCTTGATTACTGTAGCTTTGTAGTATAGTCTGAAGTCAAGGAGTCTGATTCCTCCAGCTCCGTTTTTTCCCCTCAAGACTGCTTTGGCTATTTGGGGTCTTTTTTGTCTCCATACAAATTTTAAGATGTTTTGTTCTAGTTCTGTGAAAAATGCCATTGGTAATTTGATAGGGATTGCATTGAATCTGTAGATTGCTATGGGTAGTATAGTCATTTTCACAGTATTGATTCTTCCAATCCAAGAACATGGTATATCTCTCCCTCTGTTTGCATAATCTTTAATTTCTTTCATCAGTGTCTTATAATTTTCTGCGTACAGGTCTTTTGTCTCCCTAGGTATTTTATTCTTTTTGTTACAGTGGTAAATGGGAGTGTTTCCTTAATTTCTCTTTCAGATTTTTCATCATTAGTGTATAGGAATGCAAGAGACTTCTGTGCATTAATTTTTTATCCTGCAACTTTACCAAATTCATTGATTAGCTCTAGTAGTTTTCTGGTGGCATCTTTAGGATTCTCTCTATATATTGTCGTGTCATCTGCAGTAACAGTTTTACTTCTTCTTTTCCGATTTAGATTCCTTTTACTTCTTTTTCTTCTCTGATTGCCGTAGCTAGGACTTCCAAAACTATGTTGAGTAATAGTGGTGAGAGTGGACATTCTTGTCTTGTTCCTGATCTTAGAGGAAATGCTTTCAGCTTTTCACCATTGAGAATGATGTTTGCTGTGGGTTTGTCATATATGGACTTTATTATGTTGAGGTAGGTTCCCTCTATGCCCACTTTCTGGAGAGTTTTTATCATAAATGGGCGTTGAATTTTGTCAAAAGCTTTTTCTGCATCTACTGAGATGATCATATGGTTTTTATTCTTCAATTTTTCAATATGGTGTATCACACTGACTGATTTACGTATATTGAAGAATCCCTGGGATAAATCCCACTTGATCATGGTGTATGATCCTTTTAATGTGTGGTTGGATTCTGTTTGCCAGTATTTTGTTGAGGATTTTTGCATCTATATTCATTGGTGATATTGGTCTGTAATTTTCTTTTTTTGTAGTATCTTTGCCTGGTTTTGGTATCAGGGTGATGGTGGCCTCATAGAATGAGTTTGGGAATGTTCCTTCCTCTGCAATTTTTTGGAAGAGTTTGAGAAGGATGGGTGTTAGCTCTTCTCTAAATGTTTGAAAGAATTCACCTGTGAAGCCATCTGGTCCTGGACGTTTGTTTGCTGGAAGATTTTTAATCACAGCTTCAATTTCATTACTTGTGATTAGTTTATTCATATTTTCTATTTCTTCCTGGTTCAGTCTTGGAAGGTTATACGTTTCTAAGAATTTGTCCATTTCTTCCAGGTTGTCCATTTTATTGGCACAGAGTTGCTTGTAGTAGTCTCTTTGGATGCTTTGTATTTCTGCAGTGTCTGTTGTAACTTCTCCTTTTTCATTTCTGATTTTATTGATGAGTCCTCTCCCCATTTTTCTTGATGAGGCTGGCTAATGGTTTATCAATTTTGTTTATCTTCTCAAAGAACCAGATTTTAGTTTTATTGATCTTTGCTATTGTTTTCTTTGTTTCTATTTCATTTATTTCTGCTCTGGTCTTCATGATTTCTTTCCTTCTACTAACTTTGGGTTTTGTTTGTTCTTCTTTCTCTAGTTCCTTTAGGTGTAAGGTTAGATTGTTTATCTGAGATTTTTCTTGTTTCTTGAGGTAGGCTTGTATAGGTATAAACTTCCCTCATAGAATTGCTTTTGCTGAATCCCATAGGTTTTGGATCATCGTGTTTTCATTGTCATTTGTCTCTAGGTATTTTTTGATTTCCTCTTTGATTTCTTCAGTGATCTGTTGGTTATTTAGTAGTGTATTGTTTAACCTCCATGTGTTTGTGTGTTTTACCTTCTTTTCCCTGTAATTCATTTCTAATCTCATAGTGTTGTTAACATCCCCCACTATTTTGTGTTACTGTCAATTTCCTCTTTTATAGCTGTTAGCAGGTGCCTTATGTATTGAGGTGCTCCTATGTTGGGTGCATATGTATTAATAATTGTTATATCTTCTTCTTGGTTTGACCTCTTGATCATTATGTAGTGTCCTTCCTTGTGTCTTGTAACATTCTTTATTTTAAAGTCTGTTTTATCTGATATGAGTATTGTTACTCCAGTTTTCTTTTGATTTCCATTTGCATGGAATATCTTTTTCCATCCCCTCACTTTCAGTCTGTATGTGTCCCTAGGTCTGAAGTGGGTCTCTTGTAGATAGTATATATATGGGTCTTGTTTTTGTATTCATTCAGTGAGCCTGTGTCTTTTGGTTGGAGCATTTAATCCAGTCACATTTAAGGTAATTATCTATATGTATGTTCCTTTGACCATTTTCTTAATTGTTTTGGGTTTGTTTTTGTAGGTCTTTTTCTTCTCTTGTGTTTCCCACTTAGGGAAGTTCCTTTAGCATTTGTTGTTGAGCTGGTTTGGTGGTGCTGAATTCTCTTAGCTTTTGCTTGTCTTTAAAGCTTTTGATTTCTCCATTGAATCTGAATGAGATCCTTGCTGGGTAGAGTAATCTTGGTTGTAGGTTCTTCCCTTTCATCACTTTAGATATATTGTGCCACTCTCTTCCGGCTTGTAGAGTTTCTGCTGAGAAATCAGTTATTAACCTTATGTCAGTTCCCTTGTATGCTATTTGTTGTTTTTCCCTTGTTGCTTTCAATAATTTTTCTTTGTCTTTAATTTTTGTCAATTTGATTACTATGTGTCTTGGCGTGTTTCTCCTTGGGTTTATCCTGCCTGGGATTCTCTCTGCTTCCTGGACTTGGGTGACTATTTCCTTTCCCATGTTAGGAAAGTTTTCAACTATAATCTCTTCAAATATTTTCTTGGGTCCTTTCTCTCTCTCTTCTCCTTCTGGGAGCCCTATAATGTGAATGTTTTTGTGATTAATGTTGTCCTAGAGGTCTCTTAAGCTGTCTTCATTTCTTTTCATTCTTTTTTCTTTATTCTGTTCCACAGCAGTGAATTCCACCATTCTGTATTCTGGGTCACTTATCCGTTCTTCTGCCTCATTTATTCTGCTATTGATTCCTTCTAGTGTATTTTTCATTTCAGTTACTGTATTCTTCATCTCTGTTTGTTTGTTCTATAATTCTTCTATGTGTTTGCTCTTTAATTCTTCTAGGTCTTTGTTAAACATTTCTTGCATCTTCTCGATCTTTGCCTCCATTCTTTTTCGGAGGTCCTGTATCATCTTCACTATCATTATTCTGAATTATTTTTCTGGAAGGTTGCCTATCTCCACTTCATTTAGTTTTTTTTTTTTTTTCAGGTTTTATCTTGTTTCTTCATCTGGTACATAGCCCTCTGCCTTTTCATCTTGTCTATCTTTCTGTGAATGTGTTTTTTTTTTTTTTTCTGCAGGCTGCAAGATTGTAATTCTTCTTGTTTCTGCTGTCTGCCTTCTGGTGGATGAAGCTATCTGTGAGGCTTGTGCAGGTTTCCTGATGGGAGGGACTGGTGGTGGGTAGAGCTGGGTGTTGCTCTGGTGGGCAGAACTCAGTAAAACTTTAATCCATTTGTCTGATGATGGGTGGGTCTGAGGTGACAGACCAGCAAACAACCAACAAACCTCCTTGTTGGTTGTTTGGCCTGAGGTGACCCAACACTGGAGCTACCGGACTCTTTGGTGGGGCTAATGGCAGACTCTGGGAGGGCTCACACCAAGGAGTACTTCCCAGAACTTCTGCTGCTAGTGTCCCTGTCCTCACGGTGAGCCACAGCCACACCCCGCCTCTGCAGGAGACCCTCCAACACTAGCAGGTAGGTCTGGTTCAGTCTCCTATGGGGTCACTGCTCCTTCCCCTGGATCCTGATGCACACACTACTTTATTTGTGCCCTCCAAGAGTGGAGTCTCTGTATCCCCCAGTCCTGTTCAAATCCCACTAGGCTTTCAAAATCTGATTCTCTAGGAACTCCTCCTCCCATTGCCAGACCCCCAGGTTGGGAAGCCTGATGTGGGGCTGAGAACCTTCACTCCAGAGGGTGGACTTCTGTGGTATAAGTGTTCTCAAGTTTGTGAGTCACCCACCCAGCAGTTATGGGATTTGATTTTATTGTGATTGTGCCCCTCCTACCGCCTCATTGTCTTCTCCTTTGTCTTTGGATGTGGGGTATCTTTTTTGGTGAGTTCCAATGTCTTCCTGTCGATGATTGTTCAGCAGTTAGTTGTGATTCTGGTGCTCTCGCAAGAGGGAGTCTGCATTCACTTTTTTTTTCCTGTGAAGGAATAAATATGTAGGAAAATTTGGTACAATTCCATTGTTCTCTCCTTCCTTTCTATGCTAGGAGCCCATGAGTCGGGGCCAGAGATGGGCATTTACAGTGCCTTTTGAACATGAGCCTATTCTAGAAGCAGACATTGACTGTGGGAATTCCAGCACACAAACTGACTTGACCCTATGTGCAGTCTCCTTAGTCTCATCCTTGGTGGACTTGGACAGTAGGAAGCTCCATTTTGTTGTCTTTCTTTAGAATAGGACATAAGGTGAGGAGTGGTTGCCTGGTCTCCCTAACTCCCCAGTGAGACGTTTGCTTTCAAAATTAATTCAGCATCGACTTACTGCTGCATGACCCACATACGTCAATTTTGTGATAATGGAGAAATGCTTTGGGTTCATTCGCAGTTCTTTGGAAAGTTCCCAGAGTCAAGAAATCCAGTGCTTATTATTATTAACCTCTAAAATGACCCTTTTACCATTTAGAAATTGTGCAGACCATTACGATGAAGTTTATTCCAGTTCAGAACTTGATTACAATCCTGCCTTCTGTGGTAAGAGTTTCCTTGTGGAACTCCAACCATGTGGTCGCCCTGCATGGGCTTTTGTAATACTTAGAGCACTTTGTTTGAGAAAATGGTCAATTAATCTCAGTTGCAACACTTCAGTTTAGTTCATCACTACCCCACCAAGACACAGTTCTAACACGATGCAGATGTTGCTGTGACCTTGGAGATGCGGGCGTTCTTCATCCTGTGGTATTCCAGCTCACTCGTGTGTCTTCTGACTTTGCCAGAAAATTAAAGCATTCACAGGATTTATTTTTATAGGCATCACCCCCCCCTTCTTCAGTGTGTGGGAATTAAATAAATGCCTCTATTTTTTGGCTTTGGCATGGATGCTTTTCTTGGGCCAAATAGAAGAATAATTCTTTGTTTTAGTTTTACTTATAAAATTGGGCAGTGCAGTAGGGGGGGAATTCATTCAATCATTCATTCAATAAATATTGAGGACCTATTATATTCTGGATGCTCTGCTCAGTTTCAGGAGACACAGAGGTGAGGAAAAGCAAGCATGGGCCCGTGGGATACTTAATTGATAATAACAAGGAAAAGAATGTCTCTGAAAACATCGGCCTAATTAACTATGGTTCCCAGAAAAACAGATAAATTGATTAGCTAGCTATATCCTTGGAAAAACGATTACAAAGCAATCCAGTTGTGAGTGGGATAGTTTGGCTGGTGTCAACCAGGTAACTTGTGATGCAGCTAGTTTCATTACATCACTCAGTGAACAAACACGATTGGACCACTGGCATGCGCCAGGCACCATGTTCTCTGCTGGGGGTACAGAGACACAGAAGACCCAGCTCTTGCCCTAGGGACAGCCACAGTTTGCACAATAAACAGACAAGTAAACCTGTGATGAAAATGCCTTATGATGAGAGCTACAGTCAATGCAAGCAGGAAGAGATTTGTAAACGTGGGCCAGCTGACTCAGTCTCAGGTGGTATGAGATTTTTTTGAGAAAAGAATGTTTAAACTCAGTGTTGCAGAGGAGTAGGCCTTAGCTGGGGGAAAGGTCCTCCAGGCAGAGGAAATAGCATGAGCAAGGCACAGAGAGACAAGACAAAGTATGACACGTTTGGGGGAACTTCCAGGACTTTGTAGTCAGGATATTAGTAAAGGAAGGTGTGTGTTGAAAAGTGGTGAAACTTGGGGTTAGAAATGTAGCCAGGGCCAGATCACAAAAGGGCTTATAGGTAATGAAAGGAGCTAGGAGTGGTTCCTCCAAATGGGATAGAGAAGCAAGGAAGGGTTTTATGTGGCAAAGAGGTCCAATTGCCTTTGGAAAAGCATGTCTCTGAAATGGAGAGAAGATTGATGGATGGGATTAGAGGCAAGGAAACATGCAAGGGATAATTGGGACAGACGAGGTCAGGGGTCCAGGCACGGACAACAGCAACAGAGGTGGCGGACTAGATGTGAGTATAAGGAGGAGGCCAGAGAGGGTCCAGGCGTCCTGGTTAATGAGGATGGGAGGGGGGTATGGAGAAGGGCAGAGACGCCACCAGGTTAGGAGACAGGCGGCAGCGGGTGAGGACTCAGTTATACACATTTACGGGAAGTATGAGGAACTAAAGCTGGTCTGGGCTGGAGCTACGCACTGCAGAGAAGGACCTTGCATTTGGTTGAACTCTGCTTTCACTGCCTTGAAATTCTTACTAATTTATCTGTATTTGTGTGGTGTAAGTGAAGTCTGATGGGACAGTGGAGCGTGCGTGTGAGGACAGGAGATCTTGGCAACCTCATGTCCACCATGGTTCCTCCTCACCCCGTTTCCATGTCCTGTTCTGGATGCTCCCCGAGCACAGGAGCTGACTGTCCTGAGTCCACTCAAACCAGAACTTGCTTCGAGTACAGGAAGGAGGCAATGGCATTCTAAGAAACAGGAATGACCAAGAAGCGCTTTACTATCCTTTCTTACTCATGTTAATTCCTGTAATTAACCAAACATTCACAATGTGAAGGAGGCACAGAAGGTAAGGGGAAGATGGGCAACCGTAGCTCCTTTTCCTTTGAGTCCTTATTCACTGCTAAGAGGAAAAGTAGAGAATGTTGGTACAACTTCGCCTATCAAAAAGTGAAGTAGGAATTAGTTTTGTTCGGTGTTTCTGCCGTTCTGGCCATACATGTATAGTTGCATAGATACGCTATGAACTATGAATTATGCAGTTTTGGTGAGACTGCATATGAGTTAATGCTCCTATATTTATATTTAAGTCTGACTTTGCACAATATAAAGATGATGGTAAAAGTCGTGTAATAATTCAAAATTTTAACTTTTCTTCATTTAGCATGACATAAATAGTAAATAGACGAAACCCATCATATTAAGTCAAGAGGGAGAGTGTGAAAGATAGGAGAAGCTTTTTCCTCCAGAACTGTTTTCAGCATGCTATCCTGCTTTTTGGACCAGGGACCCATATCTTCATTTTGCTCTGCATCCTGCATGTCCTGCAGCTGGAACAAGGGTTTCTGCGTCCAGCATGGAGGAGGTGACATTTGACACCTTGAGGCCGAGGAGATTGCACGGGTAGAGCACAGTGTAAGGAGAGAAGAGGGCCTTGAACCCAACTCTTCAAGGGCAAGCAGAGAAGCAGGAGCCCCCGAAGGAGACCAAGGGCAGAGCTGGAGGACGGGAGAGTCAGGAGAGTGAGGTGGTATGGAAACCAGGCAGAGAATCTCCAAGGCAGGAGCTCAAACCCACCAAGAGGTCAAGGAAAACAAGACCAAGCGTTTGGCAAAGAGCAAACCACCAGGCTCTCCATTACATGTTCTGAGCAGTCAATCAGCAACAGGACCAGTACTTCCGGTGGTTCCCTCTGGGCCAGGCTGGCCCTGACAGGCACCCTGTGTCCCCACGCCCACGAGGCTAACCCCTCTGTGCTTCCTGCAGGCCTGATGTGCACGGTGGTGGAGGATAAAGCCAGCCCCAGCACCCACTGCGTAGCTCCGACCTGGATCAGCACTCAATTTCACTTCCTGAGAGGTTGCGTGGCAGTTCCAAGTCACCGTGGGCTGGTACAGAGAAACTCCAATTTTCTGATGACAGCTTCAAGGAGGGCTATAGAATCTGCAAAATGAAAAAACCCAAATCTTCCTGGGGACAGGGAAGTCAGTCTCCCCTTCCCATGGCTGCAGCCACAATCACAGCAGATAGATGTACCAAAAGGGACTACATCCTCTGTGTGGGGACACCCTTGCACCTGGATTGGGAGTTCTGTAAGGTGCTCCTGGCTCTGGCAGCCTGCGGTGGGAGCAGCTGCTGCCTGGTCCCTAGCCCTAAGATGCCATGGGGACATCCCTGATGTGGGATGGTAGCGGGGGATACCGAGAGCTAGTCTCAGGGATGGGAGGCAGCAAGAGGGAGACCATGCTTCATTGTCCCTTGGGACTTCACTGACAAAACACAAACTCAAAGATGTAATCGTAAAGAACTTCAAGATGGAGCCCGCAGAGCATTAAGCCCGGACCTCAGGGCCCTTCTGAACGGACAGAGCGCCATGAGAGTGGTGAAGCCACCCCAAAGGGGCAACACAATTTCCTTACGACCCTCTTTTGGTTTAAGCGACCAGTGTGGCAATCGTTCACAGTCTGTTAACCTCTCCTGATCAAAGGAAAAACACAGCATAGAAACATCCTTCTATGACTGTTTCTTTTTCTATTTTTCTTTTATTTGTGGAAGAGGCTCATTGCGCCCAAGTGTACAATGAATAGATTTTTTTTTTCTTTGAGGTACGTGGACCTCTCACTGTTGTGGCCTCTCCCGTTACAGAGCACAGGCTCCGGACGTGCAGGCTCAGCGGCCATGGCTCACGGACCCAGCCGCTCCACGGCATGTGGGATCTTCCCGGACCGGGGCATGAACCCGTGTCCCCTGCATCGGCAGGTGGACTCTCAACCACTGCGCCACCAGGGAAGCCCATGAATAGATTTGATAATCGTGGGTTGAGATCGTATCCTCCTGGCCCCTCTTGATGGGTTGTGAGGAGGTATGAATTACTATAACAGAGGTTCTCAATCTGGGGCAATTCTGACTCCCCAGAGGACATTGACAATGTCTGGAGACATTTTTGGTTGTCACCACTGGGAGCGAGGTTTGCTAATGGCATATAGTGAATGGAGACTAAGGGATGCTGCTAAGTATTCTATGATGTGGGGCAGCCTTCCCAGCAAAGAGTCGGCCAGGCTGGAATCTCCATAGTGATGAGAAACCCTGTGCAACAATATGATAAGTATTCCTAAGGTTTATCAGTTAACTAACTTGCACTTTTGTTTTGAACACTTGGATAGTCTAGAAACACAGAACTAACAAGTGGAGACACTTCTGTAGGCTAATAGCATTATCAAGAGCATAAGGCTGGAAGGAACTTTGAAGATCATCTAGTGGTGGTTTTCTTTTGTAACCTTCCCCATTAAAGATGAATTCTTATGACTTTATGTCAGACTCCAAAGAGACGGAGGGATGGAGCTGCTCTTGTGTTTCCAGGCAGTTCCTGGGGCACATTTCTGAAAGCCTAGGGTTCTGCTTGACACAGTTTGAGACATATTCACCTAGTCTAAGAGTTCCTCAGTCAGCCTATAAGAAAATGGAAGGTTAGAGAGATTAAATAATTTTCCTAGGATCTCACAGCTGGCTGGGGACCGATCAAGGTCTTCCAATTCAGTGCTCTTCCCAGAGTAGAAAAACAATGAAACCACGTATTATTGGTCTTTTTAAAAATAAATAAATAAATTTCATCAAGCTATACCTGTATGGTCCATTGAAACAGATGATAGAAATTATCTATAAGTGTGCCAGGGCTGCGATAGTTTCTTCTGAAGCATTTCTCTTTGGCTTGTAGATGCTCATCTTCTTCCTATGTCTTCACCTGGTCTTCCCTCTGTTCCTGTGGCCAAATTTCTTCTTCTTATGAAGACATCAGTCACATTGGATTCAGGTCCACTGTAATGACCTCATTTTAACTTAATCACCCCTTTAATGATCTTATATCCAAAAGCAGTCCCATTCTGAGGTACTGGGGGTTTGGACTTCAACATATGAATCTGGGGGGCACAATTCAGCCCATAACAACAAATAGATATCAATTTTGTGTTTGTTGAAGAGAGTCACCACTATACTCAAATATCTTGGCAGAGTGGCTGCTGACCTGCCTTGTTATATGAGACTAGTTCTTATTTGTGAGATGGGAAAAGAGTTATCTATCCTTTTTATCCAAGTCACCATGAGAGTGATCCACAGAAAGAATTGTAAAAACTTAACATTGGGCTTCCCTGGTGGCACAGTGGTTGAGAGTCCGCCTGCCGATGCAGGGGACATGGGTTCGTCCCCGGTCCAGGAAGATCCCACATGCCACGGAGCGGCTGGGCCCGTGAGCCATGGCCACTGAGCCTGCGCGTCCAGAGCCTGTGCTCCGCAACGGGAGAGGCCACAACATTGAGAGGCCTGCGTACCGCAAAGAAACCACCCCCCCAAAAAAAAACCCTTAACATTGGAAAGTGATCCAAAGATATTCAGTGTTCTGTGAGATCTTTTGATAAAGCTCTTTAAATAAAGTTTGCACACTGGCAGTTCTGAATTATAATTATATTGCATTATCGTTCCTGCCATGAGCACATTTATGACAAAGTTGGGAAGTCCCCCAGCACTTTCTGCATGCCGGGAAAATAGAAGGCTGACCTGAGGAAATGGAGGGAAAGGGCTTCAACACTCATTAGCTTTTTGAATTTATCAGAAATATGAGCTTTGAGGTTTTCTTGCCTGCCACTCTCTGCCTTCAGAAACCTAGGAGTTTATGGTCAGACTCCGTGTTTGAACTTTGGAGAATGGGGTTTGTAGTCTTGTACTTGAATTGTGTAATTGATGACTTTCAGGTAAAATATCTGTATTCAGTCATACTGTGTGGGGTTTGTGCAAAGCAAGTGATGTTTCCTAACGTTGGCAAGATGTGCAGATCTAGGCTGGGAGGATTCTCTACACCAGAGGAAGAAATTTTAGTGGTATTACTTCATTTACATCCTAGGAAAAGAAAGACCCTGTCAGGTTATGATATTGATCTAAATTGACAAATTGGCTCTTTGGGAAGCAAGGACTTCGTTGGACCTTGGAAGAGAAGTTTCTCTCTCTGGAGTCCATCCCCTGTAATGTCTGTGCCTGTCTTCACTGTCCCAAGCTCTGGCTTTGCTCTCTCTTGCCAAGGTCACTGCTGAAGCCCTAGTCCTCCTGCCACTCTTCCAGCTAGCCAAGAGATCCCATCACTTTTGTTCCCCTCATCCTCTTGGAAACCTTTGATTGACTCCCCACTCCTTAGAGACTTAAGTTCATCTCTGCTTGGTGTTCAGATTCCTCTATCTCTAGGCCTCCCCCCAGCTCTTACCCTCCTCACCTGGGAGCCATAAGATTTGACCCTATAGTTTTCCTCACTGTTGCTTCAATACCTTTCCCACTTCCTTTCCTCTGGGCCTCTGTGCAAGTGGTCTTCCATTCTTGGAATACTCTCCTTTCCTCCTTATAAGCTGTCAGATCTATTTCTTTAATTCCAGTCTCTGCTCCTCCCCCCAAAGCCTTCTTGGTCTCCTCAACATGACTGAACCCCATCAATGGCCACACATCTCGCCATCCCCCTTGTATTGGGTTGGCCAAAAAGTTCTTTTGGGTTTTTAGTAGCGTCTTATGGAAAAACCTGAACTAACTGTCTGGCCAACCCAATATATATAAGTGTTCATTTGTGTGTCAGTTTTCCTCACTAGGCTGAGACTCAAAAGGATGGAATGGTATCTCATTCATGGGTCATTGGTTACCCTAAGAGACCATACATACTTTGTGCAGGGGACACCCTCAACAAATATTAGCTGAATGGAACAAATGGAACCATCTATAACTACAAATGATGACAATTCACACCATCTGTAAAGGTTTGGGGTGCTAAGTGGTCTGAAGTTGTAAACAGACAGAGTGAACTACGACCTGAATGAGCCATGGAGGCGCTGAAATGCTAACTTGCTTCTCCAAGTGAATTTCCAGCTTAGGCTGTGTAGCTTGTGACTAATTATGGACTCTATATTTTAATTCCTTTATTACCCTACAGTGCATAGAACAAGCTTTGAATTGAATTAATGTTCTCCACATTTCTATTGCATTGATTATTCTACACAAAGAGCACGTGTTAATGAGCTCTACTTCGGGAAATCATTTGATTAGAATACAGCCTCTAGATGTTGGGAAATAAACATTTTGGTGTCAGAGGTAAGATAATCTGGCCTGAGTTTTCTTTGATCAAATCCTGTTGGTGAGGTGAATTTGCCTTGAATCCTGGAACCATATAGCATTTGACCTGGAAGGAATTTATCAGGCTTTTATCCTGCCCCCCCTCTATCAGTTTAGATGTGTTTGGCTTCTAGGAACAGAAATTCAAAATACAGTGGTCTCAACAAATAAAGGTTATTTTTCTCCCATAAGAAGTGGGAAGTAAGACCAGTGGTATGTAGTGCAGCCAGGGCTGAGGTAGCACTCAAAGGCAGGGACCTAGCTTCTACTATTGACCTGTTCCTCCACCATGGTGGATGTATTCCATCCTGATGGTCTTAAGTGGCTGCCATACCTCCTGCCATTGTTGATGTGTTCCAGATGGGAATGGGAAGGAACAGAAAGGATGAAAGTCCCATGTCAACTCTGCTATTTGATCAGGATAATAAAGTTTTCTAGAAGTGTCACCCAGAGACTTCTACATACAAATCATTGGCCAGAAGTGGTCATGGTAAGTCTAGGGAAATAAGTATTTTTAACTGGGCACATTGCCACTTTGTAAGAGTGAAGAGTTTTATGAGTAAGGATGAAGGGGAAATCAATAATAAGCAGGCAAATTGCAGTGTGTGTCCAACCTCCAACACTTTTAAATATAGATACAGACCCCTTTAAAGGGATTTTTAAAGAGTTTTTTCCAACAGATGTTAAGGAGGATGGATTGTAGATGGTGAGACTGTGGGACAGGTAGATTAGCTACTGATGAAGGAATCTAAGAGAGAAATTGTTCTTAATTAGGACGGTGGCAACTATGGTTAAGAACTAGAAGCACAAAACAACCCCCCCAAAAAAAACCTCCAAACAACAAAACCAAAAAGAAGTAGAAGTAAATTCAAATAATGATTAGGAGTTGTAATGGATAGGTTTTGATGACAGTCACGTACTAGGAAAACTCTCAATTTTATTTCACTGTTAGATTTTGATTACTTCAAAGATTGAAAACTTCATAGTCTTAGGAAAGGATCTACACTTGCATATTTTAAATAGGAGTAGAGGAAATAGGTACAAGGCAGCCTCAAATGTCAGGCATCAAGGAGACAATGAGTTGTAATGGCATTGTAACATAGGATATGCTATATAAGGTCCTCAGATATTGTGAAAATTGAGATGAAAAAGTTGTGAGAACAATTTTCATTTTTGGGGAATTTGGACTTGAAGAAGCATACACCAATGACTATTTTAAAAAGAAATTTAATGCTATGATAAAACTCACAATCAGTTTCACGTAATAAAACTGTTCTTATTTGCACCAGTTTACTCCTCCTCAGATTCCATACTGGGAATAATGGTGGGTGTCATGACATCCCTTTGGCTAAATCAGTAAGAAAAGCTTGAATTTCTAACTGTGACAGAGCAGTGTGTTACCTTCCTGAAGGCGCCTACATCTGAGCTGCCATTTGAAATGTCAGCATAGCACTCAACTGTAGGTCAATGGGAAATCTCACATTTTCTTTTGACCATAGAATGAAGCAACCCAATATGAACATGCCTGGGGATGATTATAAAAGATGAACACTACCAGATTGAATATTTCAAGAAAATTAAAAGAAAAAACCATACAGTCCTAGGTTATGGACTACCCCAAATCTTTTTCATTTACAAATATGGAAAGGGATGCTCTAGAAGATAGACATACAGAGTTAAACTCAAAATTAAAGTGCTACATGATAAGGTTGTAACTGGTATGAAAAATGAAACCTCAGGAAAATGAAAGATTTGAAGAAGTTTATAGGCCAAGGAGAGGAAGCAAGTTTGATTGAATTTATGTTCCGGCTCCATGGCCCTGATCTTATGGAGGTTTCCACATGTAGTCATTAGTCATAGAAGAGACAGGTCATCTGGATGCCTGATTGATATTTTTACATCTCACTCAGATGTTGTATGTTTTTACTGGATTTATCAAACACATGTCTGGAATTCATGAGTTTTAGCAATGATAGAGGTGATTTTTTTAAATGGCAGAGGGAAGCTTAGAGGCAAAATGAAAGCTTTATAATTTATTCAAAGATTTTTGAGCTTATGGGAGGGTTCAAGGCACAAGCATCTGCTCTGTGATACAGGGATGATGGTAGTATCCATTCATAAGGCCACTGAGAACTACATGAGATGGTACCTGGGAGGCACTTAGAACAGTGCTGAGCACGTGGTGGTGTGCAGTAAATGTTAGCTATTTTATGATTTTTTTTAACAAGTAGATTGAGGGCCATTTCTGTTTCATATTAACCCAGTGGTCTGAGAATGTTGACTGGAACACAGCACTGGGCAGGGAGCTCTTGGGGATTTGAATCTCACAATTCTTATCCTTGGAGGTCAAGTTCCCTTTACATTACTGGGATCCCAGTTCCTCTCCATCTCTAGAATAACCCACATGCATCTCCACATGCTTGTTACTTGCACAGAATCCTTTCACTATGAATTAAGAAGCAGAGGCTAGAGTCTGGCCATTGAAAAATAGGGGTTAATTTCTTAGAAACTAGTCTGAAGACACACCTACTGACCAAGACATTCTCTCAGATAATGCTTGCCCGCTGGGAATCTTCAGTTCCGCCCAGGAGCCAAGGCGTAAAATGCAGAGCTAGTGAAGTGACACCGCAGAGCTCAAAAGAACAAGCTGAGAAGAGTGCCAGCAAGGCGCTGAGGGCCCTGGATGAGCTGGGCTGAGCTTCAGTGGGCGGTGGGGAAAGCGGGTCACAGGGAAGTGAGGACCCTCAGGCAGGGAGGCCTGGAAGGCTGGAAGGAATTTCTTAGTCACCTTAAGTCTCTTGGAAACATTGAAGAGCCTGGGCAGGTGCAAGAAGTATTTATCCTTCAAATTAAAGAATGTATTCAAGAGGGGAAACAAGATGTTTTTCGGAGGCTGGCTAGTCAATAAAAGAGAAGACAAATCCTTGAAAATATGGCTCCAGTTTTGTGAGGTCTGCTATGTGCCTTCAAATTCACCCCATGGGTCTGGGTTTGGCATTTCCTCCTGGACTGGTCCGCTCCCTGGTGGAAAGAAGGAAACTTTTCCAAGAGGTCTTTTGCCCCCAAAGAAATTTCTGTGGGGAAAGCACAGGAGAACAACTTGAGAGCTTACTGCTCTTGAATTATTCAGTGGTACCTGGGCTTCTGAGCTGCCAGGGCACTGACCCTCCTCCTTTGGGGGAGTTCTGGCTTTTGCTACAACAATGGTTACCCAGAGCGGGAAAGTGGGGATGGAAGGAACTGGCATTTCTTTCTTCCCGACACGACCTTTGCTGGTATCCTGACAGTTAGAAATAAGCATCTGTTAAGGGACAGTGATAGTCTGCCTGTGTTTTCCTCATTAATTAGTTTTCTTGCTGAGGAGAAAATGATTTATTATATATATGTAATTAGGGAATCGACTTCACAGTATCCATAGTTGAAGTCTAAAATTATTCACTTCAAATATTTGCACCTTCTTTTTCCCCCCAATACTGGTGAGAACTAGTATGTTTATGCTTTCTCATCGGCTTAAAATGGTAACTGACATCCACAAGGCACACACTGGAGCTGTTTGTGATGTGACAGTCAGGGCGCTGGTTTCCAACGCGGGAGCTCACAGTTCTTCTTGTGTCCTCAGGCTCCGCATCAGAGCTGGCCAACCGGCTTTGTGGGGAGAGTGTTTTACTCATCTTAAATCATTGGTCCAAAGAAGAGACTAGATGGAGTGGAGTGCACCCAAACCCAGATCTGCTGTGGACCAGGACATCCTTAGGACAACTGAAATTGCAGGAAGGATGAAGGTGGCTGGAATAATTAGCCAATCTGTCAAGAGTAAGTTTTAATGGATCACATCAAGTGTGTCTTAAGAGTTGTGAGTATAACCCAGTGGTCCTGTCCTCAGAAAAATCTATGATTTGGTAAGAGACCTAACGCATCTATGCATAGGAAATTGAAGAGCAGAAAACAGACGAGGACAGGTTCTTGCCAAGGTGGCCCTGGCACCACGTTTGTGGAAGAACTTCCCTGGGCAGCCCCTGTGTTGGCCACGGAGGAGGCGGTCTCCATCCTCACGGTGTTTATAAGCAGAAACATATTCTGGGGAAGCAGAACATGAGAACGGCAATGATAGAAAGCCATCAAAATGCTAAGTGGTAGCATCAGTACAATGGGTCAAGGTTTCAGTGAAAAGGGTGCCATTTGGAATGGATTCTTGCAAGTATAAATCAGTGATGCAGAAAACATAGGCTCTAGAGAGTCATAGGAGGTTGATCTCTGAGTGAGCTCTAAAAATAGAGCTACCACCTGATCCTTCAATCCCACTCCTGGTCATATATCTGGAGAAGAACAATTTGAAAATATACATGCATCCCAATGATCATAGCAGCACTATTTACATTAGACAAAACATGAAGGCAACCTAAATGCCCATCAACATATGACTGGATGAAGAAGATGTGGTACATATATGCAATGGAATATTACTCAGCCATGAATAGTAAGAATGGAATACTGCCATTTGCAGCAACATGGATGGGCCTAGATATGATCATACTAAGGGAAGTAAGTCAGACAGAGAAAGACAAATATCATATGATATCACCTACGTGTGGAATCTAAAAAAATGATACAAACGGACTTATTTTAAAACCGAAACAGCGGGTTTCCCTGGTGGCACAGTGGTTGAGAATACACCTGCCAATGCAGGGGACACGGGTTTGAGTCCTGGTCCGGGAAGATCCCACATGCTGTGGAGCAACTAAGCCCATGAGCCACAACTACTGAGCCCGCATGCTGCAACTATTGAAGCCTGCGCGCCTAAAGCCCATGCTCCGCAGCAAGAGAAGCCACCACAATGAGAAGTCCGCGCACCGCAAAGAAGAGTAGCCCCCGCTCGCCCCAACTAGAGAAAGCCTGCGTGCAGTAATGAAGACCCAACACAGCCAAAAAAAAAATAATAATAAATAAATAAATAAATATATATATATATATATATATATATATAAATGAAACAGCCTCATAGACATAGAACACAAACTCATGGTTACCAAAGGGGAAAGGTTGGGGGGAGGGATAAATTAGGAGTTTGCGATTAATGTATGCACACTATTATATATAAAATAGATAATCAACAAGGACCTACTGTATAGCACAGGGAACTCTACTCAATATTCTGTAATAAACTATATGGGAAAAGAATCGGAAAAAGAATAGATATATATGTATGTAGAACTGAATCAGTTTGCTGTGCACCTGAAATTAACACCACATTGTAAATTATACTCCAATATAAAATAAAAATTAAAAAAAAAAGAATTCAGGAGCACTGGCCCCCAACCCTCTCTCCTGTGTCCAAGAGCCTGTGGGTCCCCCTTTTAAGACAATAGCTGACAAGGTGTGATAGAGACTAACATGGCGGTCATACTTGGTGAGGCTGACGAAATCTGATGGATGCCAGATAATACCAGGGGGCAGGTGTTGTCGGATTTATTTCCCAGAGGCCTCCGTTAATCAATAACTGACTGATTCAGTCATGTTTGGTCTTTTGTGAAAAATGAGGATGAAGCTGCTTTAAAAATGTCTTAGCAAGCGGAGTGTGGCAGGAAAACTTCTGACACAGTTTGGGGAAGATTTTATACTCGAGGTCATGTAAAAGGAGCCCCTGTACGGCAGCGATTTTATTTCCCAAGCAATAAACAGGGGCCAATTCATTGGTCTGTTTGGAAAGAATTACTCAGTAAGAATAGGAGCCTTACCTGCCTGCCTAAAGCAAAAAAGAAAAGTGCCCTAGATTCCAGTGAAATAATGTCGCTCAAGCAGGACATCCATCTATTTGAAGTGAGGTGATTCAGCCCCAGCAGAACAGCCTGGAACCTGGTGAGTAGATGAAGCCAAGCTGGGCGCCCTCAGCAGCTGGGCAAGGCCTCCTCATCCACAAGGACTTGCAGGCTCCAAGAGCCATTCAGGTCCCCATCCTGCCAGTCTGAAGACTGCCTGACCCCCAGGGCCTCAGGCCCCCTTTAAAAAAGGAAAACTTGAGGCCATTTAATACCCTCTTTTTGATGTAAACTTATTTTTCACTGCAGATGGTAGTGCTGTTTAGAATGACTCTCTGGAGAGCAGATTCTTGGGTAAGATCTGGGTCCAGGTGGTGGACGCCCCTGACAGAGAAGACTGAAAAGCCCAAAGCTTTGAAAGAATTAAATAGTTGTTATCATCAAAACCAGTTTATGGTATTAAGATTTGAATTCCTTTGTTAATAGAAGGTTCTGTTGTGCTGATCGATTCTCTTTGTATGGAAAACGTCTAAAAAGTCAAAAGGAGAAGACAAAAACATGGCACCCAGTTGGGTCAAAGGCATGGTGTCCCAACCCCTCTGAGGCTGGGGAAGAGGCAGAGAGAGGTGGAAAGAGAGAGGGGGAGCGTTTGCATCTCACTCCTCAAAACATCAGAATGTAAATGTTATTAGAACTCGAAGTCATAAGTGGAACTTTCACATAAGCCCTCCCCGCAAAACACACACACACACACACACACACGAAATGAAATATTGCCTCATGTTCTACCTTTTCCATAGAAAAATGAATAAGATCCACAACCTGCGTTTACTGGCTCCCTTTTGCTTTGCTTCTGTCTCCTGTGCTCTCGGGAGCAACCTTCTCCAGGTCCCACAGTGGCTCCTTTGCCGCCTTCCCGCCACCTCCTGGCATTCACCACCTACTCCTTCCTGAAGTCCCTTCCTCCCCTCACTGCTAGGGCACTGCTCAGTCTTCTAGTGTCCCCAGGCTCTTCCAGCATCCTGTGCTATTTCTTTGCGAACCATCTCCCTTCGGCTGCCCTCTAGTTTGTGAGGATTAAGTGAGGTGATGTTTCTGAAGACACTCAGTAGAGTGTGCGGCTATCCAGGTGAAGAGTGTTAATAACTTGATCCCGTTCTGACATTCGTTTTGTGTCTTCTCTTCTCAACCACGTCAATCCACTTTTCAACTCCCTTTGGGTATCTCGCTTTTTCTCATGCCAACCCCACCTCACGCTGAACTGACCACATTCTCTCACGTTCCGCTGTATCACCTGTGCTCACTCCACTTGGACAGAAGTCCCAAAGGATGGTGATTATGGCACGTGGCTCGCAACCCATGTGAGCTTCTGTCGGTGAGGGGGAGGGGTCGGTGTTCCTCAAAGGGACCCTCTGCCATCAAGCACTAGGTCCTAGTAGAAGCACGGAGTCACCAACAGCTTTGGTCCCTGGCCCATAACAGGCTTCCTAAAATGACTGCTTTCTGGGTTAACTGACCTGTTCTTTTTTATCTCCTCAGTCATGCCAATAATTTTGTAATCAGTTCACTGTATTCAGTCCCCTCTGTTGAAAGTACCTGGTGGTGTTCGTCTTCCTGACCGATCCCCCTGCCTTTCCCATCTCCTCAGGATGTGCTGGAACCTTCCTCACAGCGAAGTCATTAGCTCACCATCAGATTCCATAATTTTGTCTGCCAAACTCAACAATAGTTAGAAATTGGACAAAACTTTGTGTAGGGTGTGTGTGTGTGTGGTGGTGGGTAGTGGTGTGGTAATGCTTTTCCCTTTAGCATCTGTTATAGTCTCTGGGAAAGAATATAGAAAATAAGCAACATTTAGGACTTAGATGTAGACTTCTAAGTATCGTTTGACTTTGGGTTATGTCTGGAGAGAGAGCATGCATGAAGATTTAGCATGAAATCTTAATAAAAGGATAACTTCGAGGGCCTGATGCAGTCCTGTGTGTGCCAGTGTTTTTCTGACTATCACGGGTCCCATAAGCCAGGTAAGGCAAAGGCTGTGCAGGTGAGTTGGGGCTGAAATCCACATTGCTTTGTGCTCTTCAAGCTTTGGCTTATGGCGCAGGGCTGCATTCATCTCTACAGTGGTTTTGCAGACCTATTGTTTCTATTCTTTTCAGGCTTATGGTAATCACATCTGGAATAAAAGTTAATTTAAGGTCACTTAGTTCAAAATGATTCAGAGGAAGAGGGGCTTTTCAATCATACCCAGGTGCTATAGGGGCTAGCACAGGTAGGGTGGTTCTAGTTTCAGAAACCAAGGTAAGCTGCCCTCCTTGAGGTAAAGTCACTAATGTATTTTCCAAGGAAACATCCGGGTCTGTTCCTCTGGTTGTTCAGAGACTCCTGAGGGACAGATGTCTGATCGCTCTTTACCAGAGTCTGCTTCTGAGCCTCAGTGCTTAAAATGCATGGAATCTAAATCTAATTGACAATGATTCCATCTCCCCACCTTTATTTAAGCTCTCTTTACTTGTTTTTAAATGAACAACTAACAACATTGAAATGAGTGCTTAATTCAATCAGGTTTGCCCTAATTGCTGAATAATTATAGCTTGACCCGAGTTCCAGGCTTCTCTGTTCAGATCTGATTGGACTGGAGCATGTCATGCTTTCCCTGACATTTTAGTTGCTGACAAATGAACATTAAATCCTATTTAATTTGAAGTGAGATGTTTTTTAAAGATGCACTTGCACCCTATCTTTGCACAACATTTCTCTAACAGTGAAAGTGGCCAAGGCATGTGAAACAAAAGGGAAAACCCAAGAAATGACAATTCTTAAAAAAAATTATTTTTTTTCTTTTCCTTTATGGTTTATTACAGGATATTGAATATAGTTCCCTGTGCTGTACAGTAGGACCTTATTGTTTATCCATTCTATATACAATAGTTTGCATCTGCTGACCCCAAACTCCCAGTCCAGCCCTCCCTCATCTCCCCTTCCCCTTGGCAACCACAAGTCTCTTCTTTATGTCTGAGTCTGTTTCTGTTTAGTAGATATGTTCATTTGTGTCATATTTTAGATTCCACATATAAGTGATAGCATATGATATTTGTCTTTCTCTGTCTGACTTACTTCACTTAATATGATAATCTCTAGGTCCATCATGTTGCTGCAAATGCATTCTTTCTTTCTTTTTTATGGCTGAGTAATATTCCATTACACACACACACACACACACACACAATCTTTATCCATTCACCTGTCAATGGACAATTAGGTTGCTTGCATGTCTTGGTTATTGTAAATAGTGCTGCAATGAACATTGGGGTGCATGTATATTTTCAAATTATGTTTTTCTCTGGATATTTGCCCAGGAGTGGGATTGCTGGATCAAATGGCAACTTTATTTTTAGTTTTTAAAGGAACCTCCATACTGTTCTCCATAGTGGCTGTATCAATTTACATTCCCACCAACAGTGTAGGAGGGTTCCCTTTTCTCCACACCCTCTCCAGCATTAGTTATTTGTAGATTTTTTGATGATGGCCATTCTGACTGGTGTGAGGCGGTACCTCATTGTAGTTTTGATTTGCATAAAATGACAATTCTTTAAAAAAGAAAGAGCCCTGAACCTATGGTCTATTGAATGAGATCATAAAAGTTCAGTGCTCAGCGTGGTGCCTGTTGTACAGCACAAGCTCAGTAATGCTAGGGGCTGATACACCTGTCTTACCAGCAAGGAGAAATGAACAAGAAAATGGATAATCAGTATTAATCAATAGCCCCAGAAGATCAGGTATTAAAAGGAACTTTTATAAAATAAATATTACGTTGTTTCCACAATTCTCTAAGTCTTGTCCAAATCATCTCACTCTTCATATACTGAGGCAACACTTAGAAGAATTCCAGGTATCATAGAACACAGCTCACTTGTGAGTTGGGTTACTGTTTCTATCTATAAGGCAATAGTCTTATCTATGTGACCTTGTGCCTCTGCCTACTAGTTGTGCTTTTTGTAGCCATAGTCCCAATAATGCAGGTGGGCCATACGGGTTGTCCCTGTATCTGATGGATCAATCATATATGATTTGGACCTGAATACACAGGAAAGATATTTTAGGAAATGTCAAGTTCTAATTCACATCTATTAAGTTAGGGCTGACCACAGCTGAAACAATTGGGTAACTGAAATCCAGAAAAATAAGAGATTAAGTTTTCTTGATGCTTGGGGGAGAAGGAATTTTGTAGACCTTCTGTTCTTTTAGCTCTAAACTGGCAAGATAAAACTATGTTGATAAAGGCTGGGGCTTAAATGAAAACTGGAATTTCTCCTTCCTGGGTATTTTATCATAAAGCAGGATTTTGGCTTAACTTTCAAGAATTACTCCCCAACTTAAACTTATTTAACAAATAGAAAGAATCATTAGATGAGAAATTTATTTAGACTTAGAGTACTCAAAGTTAGAATAAAAGCCAGCTTAATTCAAAATGATGTTTTTTCTTGTTTGGAAAGCTTTCTTGTCCAATATGTCTATAGCATACCAAGAAAGACCTAAGACTTTTGCCAATATTTTTTTCTCAGTGAGAGTGATGACAGACATTTAAGAAAAATTATTGACACAGATCGAGGTTTGAGTGTATAAGTTGCCTTCTGTAGTTGAGTGTCAGCTAACAGAGCTGTACATATTCCTCTTTTAAACACCAGAATCCAAAAGGCAAATGATTTAGCCCAGGAGTCAGCTTGTAAAAAGAAAAAATAAGAAGGCATCTACCTAACTTTTTGTATTTAATAAGTATTGTAGCAATATCACAGTCATATGCTATGAAAGTCAGATTGCACACTTTAAATATATACAAAGATTATTTGTCAATCATACCTCAATAAAGCTGAAAAAAAGGAAGAAAAAAGAATGGAAAAGTATCCTATCTTCTGTCCTTGCTGATGATGTTTTCGTTCTATGGCAAGCTCATTCAATTCATGGGCTTGTTAGGTAGGAAAAGAATTTTATGGAATATTAATGTTTCCATCTTGAGAGTCTTGTTTTCTCCCCCCTGAAACTTTGTGGCCAAGAAGCAAAGATCAAAGCTTTGATAAGATAAACAAAAAGGATTTGATACCAACAATGAAATATTACTCTGGTAATATGAGTGAAAACACTGTGAATAAAAAACATTAAAAAAATTGTAGAGGTTTGCTGTTACTTTAAAAACCTTAGGTCTTTCACTACGAGGATGATATTTTCTTATAGTCTTTATGTATCTCATGATTTAGTGGCTTTAAATGTTATTTTTATTCCCTTTTGTTGTCCCTAAGTTAAAAACTACATCTAAACACATTTCTCTAATGATCAACACAACCACTGATATAGTGACTACCTATTCCTTCCTTGTAAGAGCACAGATTTCAATGAGATCATTCGTCCTTACTCCGCACTTCATTTCCTAGTTCTTTTTTGATAAAATTTAAATTCTGAGCCCAGATGAAGACTATTTAATTACCTTTTACACCCTAGAATTATATAATAATAATATTTTTGACACGTGTATTCTGTTACATGACCCTGTAAATAACGATTTAGAACGTTTTCGTCTCATTAACCATCATTCACCGTGTGCATCGATCGCCACGCTGTTAAGAACACCCTGTTGCCTAGTCCCAGGAGCTTTTTTTTTTTTTTTTTTTTGCAGTATGCAGGCCTGTCGCTGTTGTGGCCTCTCCCGTTGCGGAGCACAGGCTCCGGACGCGCAGGCTCAGCGGCCATGGCTCACGGGTCCAGCCGCTCCGCGGCATGTGGGATCTTCCTGGACCGGGGCACGAACCCCTGTCCCCGGCATCGGCAGGCGGACTCTCAACCACTGCGCCACCAGGGAAGCCCCCAGGAGCTATTTCTGAAATTGAGGTACAATATACGTACAATAAACTAATCCATGAATTTTCACACGTGTACCTCGTTTCCCACAGGGCATTTTGGAAGACCCACTAATGCACAGGCACACAATTCCCAAAGCATGACTTATGGGGTCTGGCTGACACATGGGACTTAAGCACAGTAGACCCTGGCGCATGTTTCGGCTTCTGAGTCAAGCAAAATAATCCTGAGGGTGCTTTGTACCCACTGATGAATCTCCCCACGGGCTCTGTCACAGGGTGAGGATATGCTTCCTCCATCTTCACGGGGCTTTTGGTCTGTAACTCCTGCGCAGCACACACTTTCTAAGGACAAACAGTAATTTGCAGAGAGACAACCTTTGAAACTGAACCCAGAGAATTATTTTCCTAAAGTCAGCATGGGCAGGGTTTCCCTCTCCTGGTGAAGATGCTGTTTCATGTTGTCATCTAATGGGACCCGTTCCTATCCTCTGCCCTCCGTGTGCCCGGAGCTCCCTGTGGGCATAGAAGCAATGTCGCCCACTGGGCCTTCCCAGTCTGACCCCCACCTTCCCTGGCCATGACCACGAGATACCCCAAAACGTATTTCCTTCACTTAGGTCAGTTCAAGTTGTCGGCATGGCTCCCTCCCACCGTCTCTCTATTGTAGTGGGAGCAAGAGGTGCCTTATTCTTTCCCTCGTGCTGAAGGCTCTAGGGGACGGGGCGGGGCTCTCCAGGTCACATGGGAGAAATGGAAACAGTTCACCAGGGTCTATCTGGGTGAAACACTCCTTCCTTTAATGCTACTAGTTGTTGGCTGTGAACTAGATTCAGGTCTTTCTTCAGTCTGGGGATTTCTTCCTCTCAACTCTTTAAGCACTTCCTCTCTTTTTGTGCTGCTTTCCCTTCTGGAGTATTGCTTACTGGCGTGAACTTTCTGTCTTTGCGTTTTTGGCAGTCTGTCATGGACCCTAGCCTGATTTCTTTTGGGGAAATTGCACTTTCCTCACTGGATGCAGTCTGTGGGGCTGTTTATCTGGGAGTCCTGCCTTCCCTCAGCAAAGGAATGTGCGTCTGCCCCTGTGGAATTTAAATTCTGAACAGAGTGATAAAAAGACCACCTGGGGCTGGAGTTCATTTTCCTCAGTGACTGTATCAGGATGAGACCGTTGAGCTCCCTTGACCCAGGCAAGCATTCTGCCTCTGTCCAGCCTAGTTCTCTAGGCTTCCTTCGTCGACACAATGAATTCCCCGGATCTTGCCAATAGCTTCCCTTTGGGCTTAAGAGCTGGTTCTCGGAAACTTCAGCAACCAAAGAGACATAGCTGATACCCTTATTCATAGGATACGTCTCTTTGAGCTTTGATCTGTCCTTCCTGTTTATTTTCATATTTTCCTATCTTTATCTTTCTTTCATTGAGTTTGTCTGGCACTTCAATAATTTTCTTTAACTGTTTCCAAAACTTTGGTGTGCTGCTGTGATGTGTTCATCACACTTTGGTCCCAACTTACTTCTTTCAGCTTCATCCTTAGCCATGGCCTCCGCCCCATTCCATATTCTAACCACAATAAATGGATTTTCTTCCTAATCCTGTCATTTTCACTTTAACCTTCCTGCCAGGGCTTCCCTGGTGGCGCAGTGGTTGAGAGTCCGCCTGCCAATGCAGGGGACACGGGTTCGTGCCCCGGTCTGGGAAGATCCCACATGCCGCGGAGCGGCTGGGCCCGTGAGCCATGGCCGCTGAGCCTGCGCGTCCGGAGCCTGTGCTCCGCAACGGGAGAGGCCACAACAGTGAGAGGCCCGCGTACCGCAAAGAAAAAAAAAAAAAAAAAAAGGGCTATTCCCTTTTCCTAAAATATTCTTCTACCAAACTTTGCTTAAATCTCCTCTTAGAAGTCTGCCCTGGTTCCCTACAGGAAGAAAGACTCCATTTTCATGCTCCCTCTAATGGGATCCCTTAGCATTTGGTCTTTTTTGACCTGCCACTTGAATTAAAGTTATTTTCATCATGTCTGTTTTATCCAATAAGCTGTGAATTTCTTGAAGGTAAAGTCTGTGCTTTACTTACCTCTGTATAGTCTCTATCTTACACAGTGCCCAGCACTTTTTTTTTTTTTTTTTTTTTTTTTTTTGCTGTACGCGGGCCTCTCACTGCTGTGGCCTCTCCCGTTGCGGAGCACAGGCTCCGGACACACAGGCTCCGCGGCCATGGCTCGCGGGCCCAGCCGCTCCGCGGCATGTGGGATCCTCCGGGATCGGGGCACGAACCCGCGTCCCCTGCATCGGCAGGCGGACTCTCAACCACTGCGCCACCAGGGAAGCCCGCCCAGCACTTTTTATGTCCTCAGCAAATGTTTACTGAGGGATTGAATGAGCGGCTGAATGAATGAGGGTTACGCACAGACCACCCATCCCTGGAGTGGAAGGCAGACTCATTCATTGGTTGGGCGCTCTCAGCCTGCTGTTGTGTGCATGGAGCCCACTTGCTTGTTTAGGTGTGTGGCTCTTCTTTGCAGGAATTGTACAATGAGAATGATATGTGACCTTTGGATGGCTGTTGACTCTGGACATCTCGCATTGAAACATTTGTTTTGCTTCTAGCCTTGCCAAAAATAAGAAAACACATGTATCCATACCAACAATATTTATTGAGTATCTGTAATGGGAAAACTGGTCATTACCTAGGACACAAAGATGAATCTGACACAATATGGTCCTCAAGGGAGACCCAGTAGAGTGAGGTGATGTCACAGATGACCCCACTCTAGGTATAAAATGTCACAGCAGATGCATGTCTGAGGCATTTGACTAGAGCCTTGGCCCTCCGTCAATGCTTCAATGCTGGGAGATGAGGAGGAGGCAGTTTTGAAGTACTGATTTCTAAGGGGTGCCTTTAACAAATGATGAAGTGTGTATTTCTGGAATTATAAAGCCCCCCACTTTTTTTCACCACATTTAAAAAACTTAAAGAATAGTTGATTTACAATATTGTGTTAGTTTTAGGTATATAGCGAAGTGATTCAGTTATATAAATACATGTTTTTTCCGATTCTTTTTTATTATAAGTTATTACCAGATATTGAATATAGTTTCCTGTGCTATACAGTAAATCCTTGTTGCTTATCTATTTTTTTATTTTTATTTTTATTTTATTTTATTTTTTTCTTTTTGCGGTATGCGGGCCTCTCACTGCTGTGGCCTCCCCCGTTGCGGAGCACAGGCTCCGGACGCGCAGGCCCAGCGGCCATGGCTCACGGGCCCAGCCGCTCCGCGGCACATGGGATCCTCCCAGACCGGGGCACGAACCCGCATCCCCTGCATCGGCAGGTGGACTCTCAACCACTGCGCCACCAGGGAGGCCCGCTTATCTATTTTTTTAAATTTTCATTTTTTATAATCTTTTATTTTTATACAAATAAAAATATTTTTATACAATTTTAAAGGCTACTTTCTATTTACAGTTTTTACTGTAAAACCTATTGGCACTATTCCCCATGTTGTGAGTACATCTTTGAGCCTGTCTTATACCCAGTAGTTTGTACCTCCCATCCCCTCATCCTTATACTGTTCCTTCCCACCCCAAACCCTCACTGGTAACCAGGAGTTCTCTATATCTGTGAGTCGGCTTCTTCTGAAAGGCCCCTTTTGGAGACTTTTAATTCATAGTTTGAATTGATCTCAAATTTCTCATGGAGGTCATTTACCTTGGAAGCTTTAAAAAAGTCTTTAGAGGCCACTTTCCCCTATGAAAATGCTCCTACAAAGTCCAAGGAGGTTTCATATTCTTGACATTTTCACCAAGTGTCTACAATGAAAGAGACGATTTTAATCAAGCATTTTGAGTTTTTGTCATCTGCCTGATGAAAACTGCTGTCCCTTTGCTTCCTTTGAATTGACTGGAAGCCCACACAAAATGGGGCACAGAGTCATTAGGAAGAGCTGCAACTCCAGGGGCTGAGGAGTGATGTTGCCCAGGAGGATGGCAGGAGCTATGCCCACACATGGGGTCTCCCACCAGAGGGGTGTGAAGGCTGCCTTCCGTTACCAGGCAGGAGGGAAGTCTGGCCCAAGGAGAGAGCCAGAAGAGTACCTGTGGTCTCTACCAGCCACACTCAGCTTTGAGAGGCTTATGTAGACTGTCCTACAGCTGGTAAGGTTGGTAAGGATTCAGTACCTACCACTTTTCTTTTTTTTTTTTTTTTTTCTTTTTGCGGTATGCGGGCCTCTCACTGTTGTGGCCTCTCCCGTTGCGGAGCACAGGCTCCGGACGCGCAGGCCCAGCGGCCATGGCTCACGGGCCCAGCCGCTCCGCGGCATATGGGATCCTCCCAGACCGGGGCACGAACCCGCATCCCCTGCATCGGCAGGCGGACTCTCAACCACTGCGCCACCAGGGAGGCCCCCTACCACTTTTCTTAAAGTAAGTTCATAAACAAAGGCTAACACTTATTTATAAGGGCCTTGCAGGAAACAAATATCAGAGTACCATTGTGGCCTAGGAGAAAAGTGGGCTCTCTGGAGATCCAGACGGACAGCATGATATCCTGAGCCTTTCTGGGGAGGGTTATCAGCAGTTTCTTAAGCAGGAGGAACTAGGAACTCATATCAGAGCCACTGTATTTCCTTTAGAGTTCATTATGTAAAAGTATGCCTAGGAAATTGTCAGGATTCTCACTGCAGACAGTGTGTTCAGAAATTCTCAACAAATTCCTTTATTATCTTTATAACGTTCTGAGTTAAAGAATCCTTCTAGATATTGTTATTTATACATATACCATCAGCGAGTGGAATATGCCTGACCATTAGCATCAGTCCCAGAAGTGGGCAAAACTAGGGAAGATTTATGCATAGATAATTCACTTACTTTCCATCCATCTATCCTACAAATTAGGTTGAATTAATGAATATCTATTGAGTACCCACTACAAGTAAGGATCTACACTAAATATTTTTCTGGAGAGTACAGAGAATTATGGCAAAAATAGCTCCACCTTTAATCTAGTTGAGAAATTAAGACATAAATCTGCAAAAAGGTAAATAAAATACAAGTGGTAAGAATATATGAGAATGACAGTGAAAGAGTTCCACCTGGTATTATAGATCCAGCATTAAAGAATGGTGCCTCTATTTATAACAGGCAAGACATGGAAACAACCTAAAAATCCATCAACAGATGAATGGATGAAGAAGATGTGGTACATATATACAATGGAATACTACTCAGCCATAAAAAAGAATGAAATAATGCCACTTGCAGCAACATGGATGGACCTTGAGATTATTATACTAAGTGAAGGAAGTCAGACAAAGGCAAACACCATATAATATCACTTACATGTGGAATCTAAAATACGACACAAATGAACTTATCTACCAAAGAGAAACAGACTCACAGACACAGAGAACAGACTTGTGGTTGCCAAGGGGGAGGGGAAGTAGGGGAGGGATGGATTGGGAGTTTGGGATTAGCAGATGCAAACTAGTATATATATGGATAACTGAATCACTTTGCTGTACACCAGAGACTAAGACAACAGTGTAAATCAACTACACTTCAATAAAATAATTTTTTTAAAAATGGAAATAAATAAAATAAAAAGAAATGGGGGAAGAAAAGAATGGTGGCGAATGGGCCTCAGGGGAGCAGGTGTCTGCACACCAGGGGGCAGGAATTAGTCAACATTTGGATGGGTTAAGGGGTTTGCCTAGTGGACAGAAGAGGAGGATTTATAGCCTGAGTGAGAGCCCGAAGAGCAGGAAGTATCCAGATTGATCCGGGTTATGAGTCAGACAGTTGAGCACAGGGTTTGCAGAGGGGAGGATGGGTAGGGGGTGAGAATGGGGGATATTTTGGGGCCAGACCAGGAAGATATAATTAGCTCCCTATCTTGTGAAAGGCACACAGGTCAACAAAGAAGAAAGAGGTTTTCTTTTAAACTATACAATTATTAATTTTAATGTTAACTCACAAAGGTAGCTTCGTATGATGGGAAAACCAAATAAACTGTAAATTGGAGATCTTGGAGTCCCCTGCTCTAAGTAATCTGTGGCAAACCCCAACTCTCAGTTTTCAGGAAAAATGTGAGCACAGCAATGACGGCCTCGCCGGCCACCCAGTCTCACCATCCTATTGCCTCTTTGCTCACCGCCAAGTATCCTGGGTGATACTGCCTTGTTATCCCACAAGTGGGTCAGTTTTGGAAAGCAAGTGATCTGTCATTTGGAGGAATCAGAGTCACTGATTTCTGCTTGTATTTCTGTACCAAAAGGAAAGAAAGAAAAAAGAAAGAGGCAAGTAATCCAAGAGAAACTAAAAATCACTTAAAAGCAATCTCCCAATTGTTAGTAAATTCTAACAAAAATGATACCCTCTCCCTCTCCCCTAATACCAATGGCTGGCAAAGAGCAGTCAGAGAAAGCACTCTGTTCACCAAACGCTCCTGTGTTGGAGCAGGTTTTGTGGGGCAGCCTTTGAATTCCACCACCCATAGCAGCCAAGGGAGCATGACCAGGGCCCTGAGAGCAGAGAGCAGATGGGGAAGGCATGAGGCTCTGGTGAGCTTTATTTGCCAGTGGGATTGTGGACAAGCCACCGGAGAGGCGGAGCATGAGCGCAATGAACGGTCTACACCTTTCTTGAGTAGGCAAGTCATCACTTTCTCTTACAACACAGCACAACACAACACAAATTTAAGGACATTTTAAGAAGAAAGGCCAACTTATCTGAAAAGATTTCTCTAGAATATGCAGGATGTCTGTTAGAAAGACAGCGAGATATGCCATTTGATGGTTTAGGGTGAGGAAATCATTTGAAGGGGGTGTTGAATGGAGTATTTAATACAGATTTACAGTCTGAAGGGCTGGGTGATTGGAAAGCTGGCAGCAAGTAACAGAACATTTCTATAAGTCAGATGACCATTGTTTACTGAGGCCGTTTCCATTTCCTGTTGAAGAATGTACAGAGCTGAGTAGGTTTCCATTTCTTGTGGGTTTGGCAGCCATCTTCTCCCTTTTTGTATGGATAAAATGAACTTCTTCCTTGTCTCTCCATTCCTCCTATTTCTGGATTATTTCCATAAGGACAGAGTGCTTTCTGGGATTGTCTGAGTCATTATATAATGAGTAGAATTCTGGCATCCTCATTTTAAAAAAACCTATGATTATCATTAATACTAATTTTTTGTTTTGCAGGGTTCATCCAAGCAATAATAAAAAAGCAATTAGAAATATAAAATCATGGAAACTCTCATACCATTAAGAGGTCATTAAGCTTGGCAAGAATTGCTATATCCAAGTTTCTGGTCTCATTCCTTGGTCTTTGGATTACATTTTTTAAAAAACAGTGATTACATAAATTTTAATACAATAAATGATGTTTGGCTAAAATTTTAACTTGTATTTCTTTGGGGGAAAAGACAAAATCTTGTGAACTGAAGATGGAGAAGCCAAGTTGACTCTTAATTACTATTTACTATTACTTTGAATCCAATTTTTAACCATCAGAAATGATCTGTATTTTGGGGGACTGGAAGCTTATACAATTCTAGAGGGCCCGCTTTAACTTATGAATATAAAGTTAGGTATGAAATTGAATATTTCTTTAGGGTGAAAAAAAACCCACACAGCAAATCACCAATTTACAAAAACTGACAAATACAGAAAACAACAATATCCTTATTAGATGAACCCAGGATGCGCAGCTAGAATGCCTTTTTTTCCTACATTTCCTTAATTTACAATTCTGCACTTCAGGTGGTTTGAAGCCTTTTCCACAGACTAGCTTTTGCCTCCATCAGTTTCAAACACTGTTTCTCGTCTTCTATCCCTGGGTACTGTGGGACTCATTCTTAGAACGATGAAAGTTCTGGCCAAGTGAGTTGGTGTGGTGGTCAGTAGGATTATTCCTGGAAGCCATTCCTGCCCTGCAACTGTATAAATATGTCCCTCTAGATCCAAATTAAATGCACCCTCACCTTATCTCCTTAACTAGAATTCAAAATGCCCGCGGCCCCTGCAACTCTGCCTGACACTTCTCTGAGTGTGATGGGGGGAAGCTGGTGTAGGAAACAGAAGCCTTAATTGACTTCAGTTAAAATATCTCACCTGGGCAAGTTACCCAAGAGCCTGCGCCCTTGTGAATGCATTTTTACGGCACCTCCTAGAGTCTGGGGGACCTGTGCAGGTGAGGAGTCCAAATGATGTGAAGCCACCTCTACTGATATCGCTTACCTTTCCTAGTGACAATTTTTTTGGCAAGAGAAATGCCAGCCAGCCTGCTGTTGGAGGGTCATATGTGTCCTCTCCTGTGTCCCCCTCCACCCAACACCAATCAGCTACCAGCGAGGTGTTCGGCACTCGAGCTCACAGCTTTCCTTTCTCTGCTTCCTTTCCTCCCCCAGATCCTGGCTCAGTCCTGATGATCTCAGAGTGCAGAGAGGTCCCTCCCTCGCCTTGACCATTCAACCGCCACGGTAGCAGCTTTGTGCGCTCAACCACATTTACTGTGTGTTTTCCCAGACCTGGACCATTCGGAACACCTCTGCTTCCGATTTCTGCTGTCTGACCACAGTTTCCTACCCTCCCATGCTTACCCGTCTTCATCCTATGACCCTTACTCTCTCACACTGTAGAGCATCCCACACTCTTGAATCCTTCTGCTTCTCATTTCTAGCAGCCCTTCTGTGACCTCTGTCTTTTCCACTCTTGCAGCCTAGACTCCGAGTTCTACCACTTCAAATACTTTCAGTGTCTTATCTCTTCCCCTTTAGCCTCTGCGTCCAATTGTCCATCACAAGCTCGGGGATCAGTCATTGCATCACCCCTCACCCCGTACCTTCTCCACCAGCTCCTCTAGGCCATGTCGTGGTGTCACGTGCATGGATACGAGCTCAGGTTTCCTCCACGTTAATAACAAACATTTATCAACCTCTGTCTCCCTCTCTAGCCTCTGAAATATGGACATTCCCTGCCACTCCACAGATTTATTTTGGCTAAAATCAACAATGACTTCTTAATTGACAAATCCCATGGACACTTACTGTTTTAAGTTATGAAATATATCAAACAGTTTGAAGAGTACAGGTAATAACAGGATACACTTTCATATGCTCAGCACTCAGATCCAACAAATGCTATATTTGCTTAGGATATTTAAAATTTTTATTTGTTTAGCAATAAAATGTTACATAGATATGTTTGAAAAACGTTTCATTCAGTCTTCATCCATTTCCTTCCCTCCCTGGCTAGTTAATCGATATTATGAAGTTGGCATTTATTCAATATGTAGTGTTATCTTATGTGTTTTAAAAATTCACACAAATGGTAACGCATACAATACATCACCCTATGACTTGCTTTTCTTATTCAAGTTAATGTGTTCACTATTTACCCATATTAGTACAATGATATCTTGTTTATTTTAATTTCTCTAAAGTGGTCTATTTTTATGACCATGTTACAGTTTATTTATCCTTTCTTCAGTTGACATTCAGATTTTTTCTAGTTGTTCAATATTTAAGTAATGCAGTAAACATTAACATTAATGCAAGAAACATTCCAGTACCTGTCTCCTTGTGCACTAGTGATAAAGCTACACTTTGTAACAGTATTCACAAGTTATGCCTGTCTTCACTTTTACTAGACCTCACCAAATTATTCTCCAAATTGGTGTACCAATTTATGCGACCATTAGCAACATGGGGGTTTCCATTTTCTTGCATTCTTGCCAATACTTGGAATTTTAAAACTTTAAAATTTTGCTAACATGGATTTGAAATACTATCTTACTTCAATTTACAATGACCTCATTATTAGAGAGTGTGGGTATATTTTTGTAAATTTCCTGTTGGTATTCTTTATCCACTTTTCTATTATGTGGGGTTCTTTCTATATTATGACTACTAATCTTTCATTGCTTTGGAGTATTGCTCTGTATTTCTGTTTTAAAAAAACTGTTTCTGTGATTGACATACATACAAACAGAGGAAGTTCTTCAAATCATGACCTTACAATGCTATCTTGACTGGAAGTTCTGAATTTTTTTTCTACTTTATGCTGCAAATGACTTTCAAAATAATACTTACACAGAACAGTGTCAGGAAAAATGTTGTCTATCCCTGGGGTAATCACTGATAATATTCTGGCATAGTCTTGCCTATTTTTTCTTTCAGGGTAAACTTTCCTTTATTTAAGACACATTTTTTTGCAGTCTGTTTATTGGCTGAGCCTAATGGACACGTTTTGTCTTTTTGTTTTAGTAAATTCCTATTTATATAGATTTTATCCGAGAGGAAAATCAGCTTTTTGGAAGGCAGACACAAAGCAGGATGCATAGCTCATTTTGATTCCCTCCTTGATTCTGTGTGCCTCCACAGGGGTGGAGTGGTCCTGGAGCAGCATGACTCATCTTTCTCAGTTTGACTGGATATAACGAAAACTCAGACTGTTGCTCCAGAAAGTGTCATAGAGAGTGACTAGAGCTTTCCAAAGTGCCACCTTTGACTAATTCACTTACTAAGAAGATCGGCTAAAAATACTCTAGCATCCAAGACACAAAGGCAGCATTTTAAGCAATGTACTTCTCTTCAGATTCAGAGATTTATATATCCTAAATGTAAAAATACGTAAAGATATAAGCTGAGAAAAACATTCCCCAATATGAAGAACATTACCACCTTCCCTCACCACCCCAAGTTCATTTTTTTTTTTTTTTTTTGCAATACGCGGGCCTCTCACTGTTGTGGCCTCTCCCGTTGCGGAGCACAGGCTCCAGATGCACAGGCTCAGCGGCCATGGCTCACGGGCCCAGCCGCTCCGCGGCATGTGGGATCTTCCCGGAATGGGGCACGAACCCGTGTCCCCTGCAACGGCAGGTGGACTCTCAACCTCTGCGCCACCAGGGAAGCCCCCAGGGAAGCCCCCAAGTTCATTCTTGAACTTGCTTAGTTAAAGTGGAATTTTCAAAGATGAAATAATTCAAATAATTTAAAACCTTAGACTCTCAGTAAGAGAAGTAAGATAATATTCTGTTTTGAAAGTTTGTCCCCAAGCTCTGAATGAGTGGACCATGTCTTAGAGTGTGTGTGGAACATGAAAATCTTCCTTCAGCTGTAGCTCTCTTCTGTCAAAGACGTTTTGTTAGCTGGTCGCTGCAAGGAATTAGTTCACAATCCTATGCTGTTGACACATTCTTCTCTTGTCCTAGGAATGTGGGTTTCAGGAATATGCTGAACCGATTCTAGAAAGGTTTGGAAGCTCTTTGCAGCCCCGTGCTTCTAGGATAAGGTTTGCTTCTGGTTTGTTCTCTTTTTTTTTTTTTAAAGTATGGCTGAAACAAGGAACTTAAGCAATTTATTGAAAATACAAATATTGATCTGATTTGAAGTCTGTATGGCAGTTGACCTGATTCACCTTATTTGCAAGTTCTCCGTAAATACCTCCCCCAGCAGTTACCTGCCTACTGTGATCTTGCACTCTCATTATTACTCCCCAGTGAGTTTTGCTGATTCAAGATAGAAAATTGTGGAAGAACATCTAGATGCTGAGTTGTTCTCTCCACTTATGTCAGCTACTGACTGCCATCTCACAGAAACTTTAAATGGAAATCAATAATTGGGTTTCAGAAAAATTTATTTTTCACTCTTCAGAGGCATTGACTGAGTTTCCAGGCAGCAAAGCTGAGTCTGATTTGGAGCTCACTTTTCAGTGGAACCTGTTCACACACAGAGCTCTCTGTAGCTTTTTTTTTTTTTTTTTCTGGAGTTCCCTCTCCTCCCTACTAAGTCCCCTTCTGGCTTTTTGTTAATATGTGTTATTCATTTTCCACAAGAAAATTCATCTTTGGAGCCTGGTGACAGATCTGATTCTGTATAATTGATGATGAGTATAAATTTCAGTTGCTTCTGTTCTCTGCAGTGAGGGTGGGGATGTAATATCGGTGAGGCCCAGACTCTCAGACTAAGGGCCTTTTGTGTTTTCTTAAGGTTTCAGGAAGTTTGAGTCGTTTATTTAGTGTAGCACAGCTAAGACAAAATTAGATTTGTTTCTCTAAAGCTAAGACATTTCTGTGTCTGCTTGTTACTAAAGCACTGAACCATCCCTGGACCTGATAAGGTTGGGATGCACTGTGCTCCCGTCAAGCTTATGACATTTTAACCAGGCATAGTCCAATTAACCTCTGACCTTTCTCAAGTTCATCAGGAAATAGACTAGTACTCATTGCTAAATGCTAGGTTTGTAGTTAAAATTACACATTACCCAAAGAAAGTCTAGTAGCAGGAAATGTGTGAGAACTAATCCATAGAAACTAAAACAAACCTTTGGCTTACTTACAATTTTATTGGCATTTCCCTCTTGACTCCATTTCCCTTTAGGTCAATAAAAAACTAGGGCTGCTTGTTAAAACTTCTGCAAGGCTTTGTTGGCAGCCACGTGGTGAGCCTTCTGTGCCATTTCTTCAGGGGTCTTTCCTGAGTCTACATGATCAAGGGAGGGCTTCTCGGAAATGCTTATGATAATCACTGTTGATGCCGTTTCTAACCTTGATTAGAACTTCCTAATGTAATGATTTTTACCTAAATGATGGTCAAAGCACAGAGTTGGGTCCATGACCAAATTGAGCAGATGGGGTTTTAATATGGAGGTTTACCTCTGGCAAAGACCTACTCTCAGTGGTAGATACAGAACACACGCTAAAACGAAAGCAAACAAATAAAAATACCATGGGCATCACTGAGGGAGATACAGGAAGATATGCAGCCTCCTATAAGAAGCCTTGGGTGACACCGGGGGACACATTTCTATTCATGTTCTGCAATCAATTCCGACCCAAGACCATTAACTTTTGGTCCCCCAAGGTATGTGCACTTGAATTTCTAAACTGGAAATAATAGAGCAAGCACAGCCTCTGTATCTGCCAGGACATTTTGAGAGTAAGTAAAAGAATAGCTTTTTAAAGAGTAGTTCATAAACAGAAAGACGTTCAAAGGCCTAGTGGTTAAAATCCTAGGCTCTGGAGTGACACAAATTTGGGTTTGATTTCTACTTCTCCCATTTCATAGCTGTGCGCTCTTTACTTTCCTAAACCGCAGTTCTAATTTGTAGAAGATGGGCAATTACTTACTCCATCAGCTGGTGAATAAGGGGTCCAGAATGGTGTCTGCCATGCAGTAAGCATCATGCACCTGGTAGCGAGGTCACGTGCGTGATGTGGATCACTGCCTTGTGAGGGTGGATGGGGGCGTCAATAGAAACAGTCTGAAAAGTGTGAGAAATTGTTTGTCTGGGGTCTGTGGCAGGGTCTGCCCCCGCCTTCCCCGCCTCAGCTTAGCACTGAGCAAAGCAGCCCAAGGGCAGCAAGCCCCTGCCTCAGGTGCCAGGCTGTCACTAGCCTCTTCCTCTGCCCCCAGCAGCTCTCCTCCCCACACCCCTCTCCCCTCCCACCAGCACCCATCCAGGTCACATTCCTGGCAAGCTCCCACTCTCAGCTGCTCGTCAACTAAGGTGTTGGCTGATAACAAAGCTATGAACTGATAAGGCTTAATTCCTTCAAGTGGTATTTTAAAAGGCCAGGAAGCCTTCAAGAGCTAAAGAAATAATGGAGTAATGACAGGCATTAACTCTGTGTGTGTGTGTGTGTGTGTGTGTGTGAGTGTGTGTGTGTGTTTCTGGGAGATGTCTGGGCCGGGAGCCTTGACTGTCATTAGAATCAACCCTACAGAGGTTACCTGTGGCACCTGGGTCACAATAAAGCAGCTTCTTTGGTCTAAAATTGACACTGATCCCACTTAGGAACTAATCGAAGCCATGCTTTTCCTATATTGGATTTAATACACTCTACTCTTAACCTGGGAAGCCTTAGGACAAGCATAAAAAAATACAATTTAATTAAAATGTTAAAATATTTATATGCCACAATCTTTGTGACTGAATTAGAGACTAACTCACCCCATGGTCAGAAATAGTCACAAGGACTAAAAGAAAAAAGAAAATAGCTCTTAAGAATAAACTGTTTACCAAGTATTTCAAGTTGAAGTTGCCCAAGTTAAGAAAATAGTAAATATAAGAAGGCCAAAAGTTCATAGTAGTCCTCAACTGGAATTTCGTCTCCCTCTTGCTGTGAAGAAGACAAGTTGGACCAGAACTGACGGCCGCTGCCTGCTACAAGCTAGACCATTCTCAGAAGATTTGAAATTCAATAATGTCACAGTACAAGCTGGGGGAAAAGAGAAGCCACCGGGGAACTCTCTTGTAAAAGATTTACCAATATGCAACTAATTTTGATTCAGGAAAATTGTTATTGAATGTTGGGCTAGGATTCGTTGATGACAGTGTGGCCACAGGTAAGCATGGATACACCCCCATGTGTATGTGTATATTGCCTTCTAAATATTTGTCATTATATATTACCTTTTTTCCTTGATCACCTACTTTTTTTTTTTTTCATGGAAAGGTATTTTATTTTAAATACAGCAGTGCGTACATGTCAATCCCAAACTCCCAGTCTATCCCTCCCCCGCCTTCCTCCCTGGTAAGCATAAATTCATTCTCTAAGTCTGTCAGTCTGTTTCTGTTTTGTAAATAAGTTCATTTGTGTCATTTTTTTTAGATTCTGCATATAATATCATAATACTTTCAAGGTTGCAGCTAATAGTATTTTTTTTTCTGTTTTCCAAATTGCTCCCAGCTTTATTTTTTCATCATTCTCTGCATGTACAAGAAGTGGGTTTTAATTTTTCAGTATTATTGAGGAAAATACTAAATTTGTATTTTTAAATCCAAATTTAAAGAAAAATGGCACTAAAACCATTATTTAATAATAGAACCATGGAAAGTAGATCAGAAATGAAGTTAGCTTACTGGTGCAACTAATAGGATTGTGAATTCTATTTTGAACTAAGAAAGTGAGGTGATGCTTGAGCTCTGCTGCAATAGAAGGACACTTGCTGCGTCTCCAAGGACTTTGGGAAGGTTTCTGAGCCCAGTGGGAGCAGCAGAGGTCAATTAGGAGAAGCCGTGGGAGGGATGATGTCCCCGGCCACTTTCAACCACATTATAAGGTTCATTCATTCATTCATTCATCAAATGTGTATTGAGCTACTATGTGTGACACTTGAAAAGAATTTGGGGGCACACAGGGAGCATATAAGGCACAGGGTCCCCATGCTTATGGACAGGTGCTGTTCAGGAGAGGTCCCTGGAGCTATGCTTGGGGGATGCCACCTGTCAGGGAGGGCCAGGAAGGCTTCCTTGAGGAGATAACAGTTAGGCTGGTATCTGAGGGATGAGTAAGGATATTCAGGGAAAGGGGGAGAGAACAGAGTGCTCCATGCAGAGGGCCCCCAGCTCCTGCAACCAGGTTGTAGAGCATTATTTATAATCATATGTTCAGCCTAAAAGTTAGGTTATAAACCATAGTATGGCAGTTGTGCTCAGCATTCTTTATTTCAACAGCTGCTTGATTTCAATAAAGGGTAAGCTGTGACAAAGCGAAAGAGAGGCATGGACATATATACACTACCAAATGTAAGGTAGATAGCTAGTGGGAAGCAGACACATAGCACAGGGAGATCAGCTCGGTGCTTTGTGACCGCCTAGAGGGGTGGGATAGGGAGGGTGGGAGGGAGATGCAAGAGGGAGGAGATATGGGAACATATGTATATGTATAACTGATTCACTTTGCTATAAAGCAGAAAGTAACACACCATTGTTAAGCAATTATACTCCAATTTAAAAAAAAAAGCAAAAAAAAATTTATTTCTTTCAACAACTCTTAAGTTAACAGTGTGGTTGGAAAAATGTATGTCATACTGAAGGAAGTTCTATGGTGGCAAGACATGTACTCTTGAAAAGATCACTTTTGTCCCCAAAGAGATTTTGCACAGTGTGGAAATCAGAGATACCTTATTTATCCATGAAACATGGATGTTTCTGAAGGCTTCCCCACAAATGTCACCGCCTGTCCTGCTGGGGATCTAAAGAACTTGAAATTCTAAACTAGGAGGGACAGGTGGAGGCCAAAACACTAAGTTAAAAAGAGCAAAGTTGGAGAATGTTGGAGAATCTGGCAGCTAAGTGGGCTCTAGGGCTAAACCCGAGGCAGGCTCCCACCTGCCCGGGTAGCCTGGACGGGGCCCGCCTCCCTCAGGGAGGATGTGTTAATTTGCTGGGACTGCCTAGCCAAGTGCCACAAACTGGATGGCTTAAAACAACAGAAGTTTATTGTCTCACAGTTTCAGAGGCTTGACGTCTGAGATCAGGTGTTGGCAGGGCCATGCTCCCTCTGAAACCTGGAGCATCCTTCCTGTCTCTTCCAGCTTCTGGTGGTGGCTGCCAATCTCTGGCTTGCATCTGTGTCACTCCCTCCTTGACCTCTGTTGTCACATGACCTTCTCCCTGTTCATCTGTGTGTTTGTCCAAATGTCCCACTTATAAGAACACTAGTCATCTTGGATGAAGAGCCCACCCTCATGACTTCATCTTAACTTGATTACACCTGCAAAGACTCTATTTCCATATAAGAGCACATTCTGAGGTCCTGGGCTTAGGACTTCAATGTATCTTCTTTGGGGCCACAGCTGAACCTGTGAAGTGGGTCTCGGTACAATTTCTGGCACTAAGCACGGAGAATTTCTGCTCCCTGAGCCCAGGTATTTCTCCCCAACATGAAGAGCCATGATGTCCAGCTATTTGCCTCAAATTCAACCCTAGGTGAATGACATCACTCTCCCCAGGAACAAAGTGAGCAAAGACCCAGAAAGAGGAGAGAAGGGCCCACCAGTGGCGTTCTGCCTCCGGAAAGGAAAATCGGGAGGAAGAAGCGTCATACCTCCCATCTCCCCCATTTGTGTCCACTGAATATTCAAGATAACACATGTGAACCGGAACCCATTTTCAAGGTGTTACATTCGCCATGGACTTAAGAGGCATGTTTTCTTCCGTGTGGGAAGG
Organism: Mesoplodon mirus; assembly: GCF_964341445.2. NCBI lineage: Eukaryota > Metazoa > Chordata > Mammalia > Artiodactyla > Ziphiidae > Mesoplodon > Mesoplodon mirus. The sequence continues at coordinate 10,058,782 of NC_138979.1, read as the reverse complement.
CTTTGTGTTTTTCTTGTAGCTTGTATTCCTGGAGAAAAGAGAGCACTGTCCCCCAGTACACGTCCAGGAGAGGCTGCTAAGGTGCCTTGGTCAGACCATCACCCCCCTACCCAGGGCTGGTCACTGCAGTGTGGCTGCTTGGATCCTCTGGTCAGGACTGGGGTCACATCCCTCCCATCCCCCAGAAGGTGCCAAATTGGGCAGGGGCTCAGGCCCACCTCAACACACAAGCTTGGGTTTATAGAGCAGCCTGCCCGTGAAGTCTGTCTTGGGACAAACCTTCCATAGGTTTCTATAATCTCAGTTTGGAATTACTGTGTTTAAGATCAGCAATTTTAATTGTGGTGGGAAGCATTTTGGAAAAGTGTGGGCATGTGTTTGCTTGTCAGTGATCTGGAGGCACAACTAACGTGTGGTGAGCAGGGCCCAGGGAGACTAGACACTGTGTGACCCATGGGACCGTCCTGAGTGACAGAGTTCGGTATATTTGCATGAGTTCCAAACATCTCCCTTGATATCCTTGTAGGGGAAAACCCTTCTCTTTTATGAACCTCCACTTTATATATGAATAAAAAGTCTGTTTTGTGCCATTTCATATATATTGATTTTTCCAGGAATACAACTAGGAACTGTGTGTAACAAGGGAAGATAGAGTTTTATTTTTATTATGAACTTTATCGGGAGTTCTTCATCAAGAATGAAAATCACTTGACGAATGGCAATGCCCTCACAGTTTCTGGGTTACTAACCCTGACATCAGTCTGTATTTGAGGTTGTCACTTTCATGGTGTTTTTAAGACTTCCTGATTAGGTGAGCAATACATTTGCATACTGAAATACATGTGATTTTTCTCTTGCTCTTTACTATAGTTAAGTAATAATATTGATTAAATTATGTGTATAGGAAGGCAATATTAACTGTGAATTTTGTTTCAGGATAATAGGAGAATGCTATAAAATGTTTGTAGCAAAGAGGGCGTTGAGTCTGATTGTATTGAGAACCACTGATTAAATGTCTGAGCATGTATGTTACTTCCTCAGGGACATCTTCACCGCACTTCACCCGATCCATCTCCTCTCCACCTCTGTGGAGGGTCAGGTGCTCTTGCTTTGTGTTTCCATGGAGGGTCCTGTGCATCTCCTTTAGGATGATTGATTTTTTAAATCCCTGGGATAAACCCCACTTGATCATGGTGTATGATCCTTTTAATGTGCTGTTGGATTCTGTTTGCTAGTATTTTGTTGAGGATTTTTGCATCTATGTTCATCAGTGATATTGGCCTGTAGTCTTCTTTCTTTGTGACATCTTTGTCTGGTTTTGGTATCATGGTGATGGTGGACTCATAGAATGAGCTTGGGTGTGTTCCTCCCTCTGCTGTATTTTGGAAGAGTTTGAGAATGATAGGTGTTAGCTCTTCTCTAAATGTTTGATAGAATTCGCCTGTGAAGCCAGCTGGTCCTGGACTTTTGTTTGTTGGAAGATTTTTAATCACAGTCTCAATTTCAGTGCTTGTGACTGGCCTGTTCATATTTTCTATTTCTTCCTGGTTCAGCCTCGGAAAGTTGTGCTTTTCTAAGAATTTGTCCATTTCTTCCAGGTTGTCCATTTTATTGGCATAGAGTTCCTTGTAGTAATGTCTCATGATCCTTTGTATTTCTGCAGTGTCCGTTGTTACTTCTCCTTTTTCGTTTCTAATTCTGTTGATTTGAGTCTTCTCACTTTTTTTCTTGATGAGTCTGGCTAATGGCTTATCAATTTTGCTTATCTTCTCAAAGAACCAGCTTTTAGTTTTATTGATCTTTGCTATTGTTTCCTCCATTTCTTTTTCATTTATTTCTGATTTGATCTTTGTGATTTCTTTCCTCCTGCTAACTTTGTGTGTTTTTTGTTCTTCTTTCTCTAATTGCTTGAGGTGTAAGGTTAGGTTGTTTATTTGAGATGTTTCTTGTTTCTAGAGGTAGGATTGTATTGCTATAAACTTCCCTCTTAGAACTGCTTTTGCTGTATCCCATAGGTTTTGGGTCATAGTGTTTTCACTGTCATTTGTTTCTAGGTATTTTTTGATTTCCTCTTTGATTTCTTCAGTGATCTCTTGGTTATTTAGTAGTGAATTGTTTAGCCTCCATGTGTCTGTATTGTTTACAGATTTTTTCCTGTAATTGATATCTAGTCTCAAAGCGTTGTGGTTGGAAAAGATACTTGAAACGATTTCAATTTTCTTAAATTTACCAAGGCTTGATTTGTGACCCAAGATATGATCTATCCTGGAGAATGTTCCATGAGCACTTGAGAAGAAAGTGTATTCTGTTGTTTTTGGATGGAATGTCCTGTAAATATTAATTGAGTCCATCTTGTTTAATGTATCATTTAAAGCTTGTGTTTCCTTATTTATTTTCATTTTGGATGATCTGCCCATTGGTGAAAGTGGGGTGTTTAAATCATTTCTCTGAAGTTGTTCTGAACTTCTAACCCATGGAGCTCCATCCTCATGTCAGACATGACAGTCTGTTCTGTGGAGGCTGCTTCCTCTAGAATTAACTTTCCTTCATCTGGACTGGAGTAACAAGTCTGATGGAGACTTTACTCTCTCACAGCCTAGTCTGGGTTGGGAAACCATCACCAGGTGACCTGACACATGTGCCCCACATCTTCAGACTCTCCTTTAGAGCTGATGACCCTCAGGAGTGTCCTCTTTTGTTACCGATGGGACAGTCTTCATCTGTCCTGGGAGCAGAAGGAGAGACAGCAACACGTGTGTGGGACTCAGTTTCCAGTCGTTGGGCTGGAAACATGTTACATGAAAGGGGTCAAGCTGTGAGAAATGATCATCCCTAATCTTACACAGGATTTGTTCCAAAATTAGTCTTATCGACTCAGACTGGAAGAATTTGACAGAGGAACGGTAGGTTTTGAAGGGCCAGAAAGTGTCCTGGAGGGAGGTGGGGGCAGACCCACATGGTGGTCCCTGTGGGTTGGTAGGGGGACAGTCAGGGGGGCTGTGAGAGCTGAAGGGAGAGTGGCAAGAGGAAGGAGAGCCAACAAAGAGAGGCAGAAGGGACACCAAACCAAATGTTTCCTTTTTGAAGACAAATTCTAGAACAAACCCTGTGTGGAAAGATGATAAGGTCTTAACTGGGTAAGTATTTGTAAGAGTGAAGGATCCTTATGCGTTTGCAGAAAGGGGAGACCAGGAGATTCAGCCTCCATCTCAACTCACTTCTCTGATCCCAGTGGCGCTGACGTGGGGCTGGGGGTGTGAAGGCAGACACATCCTTAGTCATGAGGATGCTTCATTTTGCACAATTTTAATCAAATCGTCCTAATAACAACACATCTTTGAATTGCTTTAGTTTATTCACAGATATGTGTGGTGACTCTGTTTTTGATAAAGCAGACAATCTTCTGTCATTGTAACGTGAAGTGGGCAATCAGTTGACCATACTACTCTGCAGATCCTTCTGCCTGCAGCAGGTTTGCTGAGTGCACCTGTGGTGACTCCCAGGCACCGGGGAAGTGCAGGGAGCCAGAGCTCCCATGAGCGGGGTGGGGGGATCTGAGCACAATCCAAGGTAAGTGCTGCCTGACCAAACAAGCCAGTGCCGTTGCTGAATAAACAATTCCCCTCCTGCATCTGTCCAACTAAACATTTGTACATTTGGCTGATCAAGGCGCTGTGCGTTAACTACCACGTCCAGTAGTGACGAGTTACATCACCTCTTCAGGAAGAGGCTCCTGGCGGACCTTTCATTTTTGCAGTTTACGCTATGACATTGCCAGGATGTATTGTCTGCATTTGCAAAACACAGCTACAGGCTAGCTTCAATTCATGTTTATTTATACGGATGCTCTTCACACTAGGGTAACAGCAGGTCTGGCGGAACGAGAGAAACTTTTTTGCTGAAGACACACCACAGACGCCGGGACTTGAAAGAACCCCTTTGATTCTTTCTTTGACTCAACAGAGCCAAGAAAGCAGGTTGGGGAAAACAATAACTTGAAGAACATGGATAAAGTTAATCCTTAACTTGAGACCATTAAAGCCAGGAAATGGAGGTGAATTTAAAAATCCTGTTGGCAGTGATTCTGTATTCATACTTGTAATGACTTTCCTTCTTCTCCATCTTTTCCTTTCTTCCCACAAAGATGGTGCTGGCGGGCAGGCAGGGGGAAGAGCTGAGAATAAGTTTTAATATCATGAACTGAATTCTTATCCTTAAAGTAACCTTGCCACCGGGTTTCCTTGGGTGTTGAATTCAAATCACTTTTGCTTGAAAAGTTTGGCTTTCTTTTGGTTAAATTTTTTCCCCTATTGCTCCTTTATTCTTCCAGGTATATGTAAATCTGGAAATCTCTGTTTCAAAAGAGGCTGATATAAACTGTTGGAAGGCTTCCACATTGAGAAAATCCTGATCTCTACAAAACCACTGATCACCATTCCCAGGCGAGGGAACAATGATTCAGCATTCATTACAAAATGATTCATAAGCAATCATGATCATTTTCAGGGAAAAAGACAATTATCAATGTCATGGACTCCAATGTGAGCATGACAATTTCAGGGACTTACAATGATCAATGACCCGTTCCCTGACTAAGAACTTCAGCTTCCCACCCATATAATATGAACAATAGTGCACTTGCCAAGCTGCCTATTCTATTTCCTGATGACAAAGCCTCGACTGAGTGGTCATGGAAAACTCAGACCTGCTGCTCTAGATTTCGTGCCTCTGGAGCCAAATACAGTAGTCATGGCTCAGTGGCCACAGACTCTCAGATCTGCTAGGAGCTGGGATAATGCCCTTCTGCAAAAGCCCACATCTAACTCGCTTTGTCTTTTAGCCTCAGAAGCATTACTCTTAAAACTCTTTACAAATAGCGAACGGGGCAGTTTGCCAAGAGGGAAGAAATGTCTCAGGTAAAGAGCAAGTTTCTTGGTACTGATGCTCAGACGCTGTTGGTCTATTTCTCTGCTGCCTTCCTCTCTTGCACATCGGATGCTGAGTCCGTGGGTGGAGTGGGGTCACTGTGGTTCTCTTAACATGGCCTCTTCCAGACTCTCCCTTCCTCTTCTCTAGAGCCCCCAGATTTAGGGTCCTGTCCCTGCCCACACTTTGCGGTCATCAACAGCCCCTGGGGCCCCCCTGGCTTATCACAGTCTTTCCACCATGACTGTTACCCTCTGCTTGGTATTCGAACATCCACGAGCACCATCCTTTCAATGTTCTGGTCTCTCAGTTCCCTGACCTCTTCTCCAAAGATCTCACTCCAGACACCACACCTTGTTAATAACTGCAGTCACACCCCACAGTACCCCCATTCAGGCATCCCGTCTCCAGCCACAGCCTCCTTTCACCTCCACCTTTACTGTCCCGTCGTCACTGATACTTTGACCCGCAGGTCACCTGTCCTGTTGCCTGCGTTGTCCCTCACCCCCTCATGTCTTCCTTCCCCTCCATTCCCAGCTTGGATTCCCGTTTCGCCATTATAATCATTCCCTGTATCACCATCCCTCTCCTTTTCTCTTCGAATCAGACTTACCTTGCAAAACCCGAACACTGGTTACATCCACCGTCCGTCTACTCTGTACCTGAACTGAGTAGCTAAGGGCGGCTGGAGAAAAACACACACCCGGGCTGACCAATCGAACTCTAATTCATGCCCACGAGCTTTCCGTGGGCCCTCATGCACGTGGCTGGGAGACCACGTTCTCTGGTCCACTCAGTCCTCCTGGCCCTTGCCTGGGACTCTTCCTCTTCTCCTTCTCGTTCATTCTTCGCTTAATGGATAACCTGGTTTCCCATCTAACCAGAGTGCAGAGCTGACAGAAGAGAACTTTCACATCTCTTCATTTTCTCAGCCCACCTCCCTGCATCTGGATCAGGACCGCACGTCTTTCCTTCTGCTGCAAAAAGGCAGTTGGCCAGGACCCGGAGGCTGGAGGCAGGAGGCCCTGAAAAGCCAGATGGGACCCAGATATGCAGAGGCTGTGAGGGGTCAGCCAATGTGTGGCTCTTTAGACCTTTATCTTCAGCCAAGAGAAGCTCTCCCTCATCTACCCAGACCTTACATTTCCCCAAAGTTATAGAGTTATCCAAAAGAAGTGATCTAAACCAGTGCTGATAGGGAGTTGAATCTTGAGTTGATTACTTAAAGACACTATTTAAACTCTAGGAGACTGTGCTATTTTTAATTAGAAAGTTTGTTTTCCCTACAACCCAGGTTGTAACTCATGAGTCATAGAAAAAGTAAGGGAGCTATATCTTTCTCGGCATATTTGAGGAACAGCAAATCCCCTGGTTCCATGCCTTCTGGTCATCGCTTCTCTTTGGGCCTTGGGTTAAGCCCACTTAGGACATCGCGATGGTCTCTCACCGGTCTCACCACCTGGTCTCGCCCACTCCAGGGCACCTTGCACACCACTGCCAGCCCCTCCTTCTTAGGATGCCAGGGGGAGGGCTCTAGTCCTTTGCTCACAATCCAGCCAAGGCTCCCCTTTACATTCAGGCCCCAGCGTTGGGCACGGCATGTAATGCGCTGCAGGGCCGGTTTCCCTCCCTCCCCGTTGCCACCTCACTGTGCGCACGTGACACTTCAGGGGTCACACCCTTCGGTCCCTGAGAATGTGCATGTTCCCGTTTGTCTCCTTCCACTGGCCTAACTCACCTTGACCTAGTCTGCCAGGAGAACTCCTACACATACTTCAGGCCCATCTAGTGGGTCACCTCCTATACTACCCTCCCATGAATATCCTGGATGGAGCTGGCTGCTTTCTCTTTTTGACCCTTGTGGTACCTTGTCCACGTGCTTTTATGACAATATGTACAGCAACTTCTTTGAGTCCTTATTTCTGTGTCTTACCCTCCTCTGAGGGCGGGACCGGTCCTGACTCATTATGGAGCATCAGTGTCTGGTGGAGTGTCCTGCACATAGTAAATGCTCAGTGAATATTTGTTGAAGGACAAAAATGAAAGAATCAACTCACAGCGTGTTTACCTTTTTTCTAGGTCTTGGGCTTAGTCACAGATTGAAGAGACAGTAAATGTGGTAATTAAAAAAAAGTAAACAGTCAACAAACACAATGAAATGATAGCAACTAAATGACATTTAAAATTTGGTGCCGACCTACCTGACTCCTGGGAACCAAGTGAGGTTGTACGTGTAAGTCATCACTGTCCCTCCTTTTCAAATGATGTTCACACTTTTTAAACATTTGTTTTTAGAAATAGTAGGTTATGTGGAGTGCTTCATCAAGTGTGTTCAATAACCCATAAAAAAGAATGAAATAATGCCATTTGCAGCAAATGGATAGACCTAGAGATTATCATACTAAATGAAGTAAGTCAGACAGAGAAAGACAAATATCATATGATATCACTTATTTGTGGAATCTAAAAAATGATACAAATGAACTTATTTACAAAACAGAAATAGACTCTCAGACAGAAAACAAACTTATGGTTACCAAAGGGGAAAGGGGTGGGGAAGGATAAATTAGGAGTTTGGGATTGACATATACCCACTACTATATATAAAACAGATAAACAACAGTGCCCTACTGTATAGCACAGAGAACTATACCCACTATCTTGTGATAACCCATAATGGAAAAAAATCTGAAAAAGGATATAGAAAACATCGTACGAAAAAATCCAAACGAACTTTTTGGCCAGCCCCATATATATGTACGTATAAGTGAATCACTTTACTATGTACTTGAAACGAACACAACACTGTAAATTAGCTATACTTCAATAAAAAAGTGTTCAATAACATTGAAAACACTACCAAAGAGTCAAATAGCAAAGTTGTACAGCCCATTACTAAATGAACACAAAGCGAGAAGCCATCATTTACATGCTGGGATGTGCAGACCGACTTGGCTGAAAGAGTCGGCTTCATCGTCTCAGGCAGTAACTGTGACCCGGGAGGGTACTGCCAGTGTGGCTGTAGTTGAAATTCTGCACTTGCTTTGCTGTGAGTCTCTGTGCTTCGTTCCAGCGGTGCCTCGAGATGCTTGTTCTGTTTCATGTTGGGCGACAGCTGTGCTGGCGACAGGAGCATTGAGAACAGGCAGTGGACTTTGTTTAAATATGGAGAAAGCCTTTCTCTCCGCCCTGTAATAAAGCCCTTTCACATTGTATTCAATCTGATATTATCTCATTCGCTCCATTGACTGTAGAATTCTTATACATATGTTCCAGTCTTATAAAAATTGAATCGAGCAGCAGCTATAAATAATTAAACTTATCCTAGCTGGGACTTGCCAGTATAAAGGTGTTACAAATTCAAAGCCATACCAAGGACAGTAGAGCAAGCAAGTTGTCATGGCTAAGCCTAACAACTGCCAGCTTCTGGGTCTGCGCTTCTATTTGACTGGCTTGTTGCTCAGTCAAGGTCGTTTGTGGCCATAGAGCCCCGTGGCAGGGGACAGAGAGAGACTTGCCGTGGTTTCTCCTAGCTGTCCTGTAAATGTGCAGGGGACAGTGAGACTTTTCATAGCTAACCCCAATTTCTGTTTCTGGAAGGTTCTTCACAATTAGAGTCAACGTGTTGCTGCAGCGTTAGTATTAGAAGCCCACACATACACCAGCAGGGAACGTGGGCCTCACCCAGGAGTCCTGCCTGTGGTAGCAGACACACCTCTTATCTGTTCTACTTTCACAACCTAACCATGCGTCACTAGATGAAGTCACTTCAAAATGGGAGCACAGTTGCTACCAGATCCATCTCAAACCGTTCACTTCGGTAACAGAGCTTAATTATGATCTCAGCTCAGGATAAAAGCCTCTGAGGGTCTTTGTGTCATCCCTTCTAAATTTGATTACCGACTCAGCATGAGAATTCTTGGAAGGTACTACTCTAGTCAAGATTAAATGAATAACCATTGCCTTGAAAATGAAATGATCACCAGAGAGAGAAGGAGCGTGTGTTTCGCTTACCCTGAGTGTGACCAGGGTACTGGGATGCGGGCGGGGGCGTAAAGCTGGGGTGAGCCGCTGGCATTACAGGGCACCAACACTAAAACGACTGGAAGAGTCACAGTGAGTGTGTTCATGGGATGAATTCCCAGTCACAGAGAAGGCTGGTCCATGCTGAAAGGCGGTATAGTGGGCACAAGGCCAGAGGGGCCCTGGAAGCGGGGTATTTAAAAGGCAGATACTGTGCAAATTACAGACACGGTAAGGATGTAAACAGCAAAAACTGCATGTGGGTTTATGTGTGGCATCTAAAATACAGCACAAATGAACATATCTACAAAACAGGAACAGAATCATGGACATAGAGAACAAACTTGTGGTTGCCAAGGTGGAGGGGGTGTGGTGGAGGGATGGATTGGGAGGTTGGGATTAGCAGATGCAAACTAGTTTATGGAGAATGGATAGACCACAAGGTCCTACTGTAGAGCACAGGGAACTATATATTCAATATCCTGTGATAAACCATAATGGAAAAGAATGTGAAACAGAATATATACATATATATCTATGTATAACTGAGTCACTTTGCTGTGCAGCAGAAACTAACACAGCACTGTAAATCAACTATAGTTCAATTAAAGAAAAAACAACAACTGTGTGGGGGGAGGAATTCAATCCAAGGAAAGAACGGGGAAAGGGGTGGTGAGAAGAGGAGGGCACAGCAGCTGGCTTGCGAGGGAAGAGGAGGTTGACATTTTAAAGCAAATGCAAAGGGCTGTATCTCAATTTTGTCTGGAACCAACCTGCATCATGGCGACTGGGCATTGTCTGTGGCTGAAACTTCAGCTCCAAAATCCACTTTTTCAAGAAGACCCACTGTCTCCAAGTGCCAGTCCTGCTACCTTGGCTCTCAGGTGCCAGCGACGGATGAGGAATGACAGCTCTCGAAGGCAGCTTCTTACTGGAAAGATGCTTAAGCCCCTTGGACACCAAGCCGACGTGCTGACTAATCCACCAGGACAGCTGGTTTCGCTATTCTCTCCTGTGAACCTCTCCTGAGATGGAGATGCCAAATTCAGTGGTCAAGTACTGATAGTAGAGAAATTTTTTCCTGCTTCAAGTGACAATTGTTCCTACGTTTTTCATTCCTCTGTGAGTGAGGGAGCTATTCATCCGGTTGTCTCAAGAAAAACCCTCTTATATTTGACATTATGAAAAAGCCATTATGTAACCCTATCTGAGCAGTTGCATTCTCTTTGCATTTTTCCCTACAATTTGGAAAATTTATAATAAGTGAAATGGAGTGGTGAGTAAATAACGTTTAAACACATTTTGCATGTGTTTATTGATTTATCAGCCATTTATGGAGGGCCCACTATGTGTCATTATAGATGTCAATGGAAAATCCCACTCTGGAATGTCACAGAGTTCTGGAGAGTTCTGGCACCAACTACTGAATTGGTCTGGGTCTCCCCACCTTGTAAAATGACAAGGATGATACTTAAATGATCATGGTGAGAATGAAATGCTTAAACTGCTGAAAATGTCAACTACATAATAGATGTATAATGAATTTTAGATTTTCATTCAGGAGCTATGCCAGGTATAAAGGTTCAGAGAAAAACAGGATTCTGATCCTGCCTCTGGGAGCACACTGTGAATGAACCCGGGCAGGAGATGTGGCCGGGATCTGAGGGGAGTGATCAGGACAGGGTCCCCAGGGGAGACCCCCGGTCTGGAGGTGGGTCTGCAGGGGAAGGTCAAGTGAAACCTCTAAAGTGGCCAGTTGCCATGGTAGCGAGAGCTCTTGGGACAAAGCATTCCTGTGAAAGCAGGCCTCACTCTCCACCGGCCCAGCCTCAGAAGGAGGCGGCCGGAAGGAACTAGTGGCTGGGCTTCCAGCCCACGGTATGGGGCCCTCAGCCTCTGGAGGGTGCCTGGCAGGGCTGCTGCTCGGGGACTCTGCCGGGGCGTGCGAAGGGTTGTGCTGGGTTGAATGTCCGTTGGCTGAATGGCCACTGTCTTAGGCTGGTAGAGCCTGGACGGAGGCCTGTCTTGGTGGAGGGACCACACTGGGCTCTCAGGTGTCAGATGCAGTATCAAGGCTGCAGGGCTGGCAGGTGTTCAGGAGGCCTGTGGATCAGTGGGTCTGTGGCATCTCTGATGCCCATCAGGGCGAGTTTCCCAGCCAATGGGGCAGGGACTAGATCCCAAGAGAGCAAAATGAGATGCGGCAGGAGAAAGCCTCACCCCCAAAAGGCCTGGACTTGACAGAAAACAGCAGGCCCCCGTGCTGGTTGGTGCAACCCTTCTGTCAGGCAGCAGGCTCTGCACTGGGTGTGATGCTCTGGCCAACCTGGACTCCTGACCATTTCAGGGAAAGAAATGTAATTGACATAACTCCTGCCATGTGATCTTTCCTCTCTGCTCTGGTGTTCCCATGACTCACCTTCCAAGGAACAGATACGGCTTTGCTTGTGCAGGATGAGGGCAGATGGCACTTTGAATGGTGGTGGTTGGTGGGAGAGGATGCCAGAGACACTGGCCTTGGGGAAGGTCTCCGTGTCCACCGGGCTCCAGGCTCACTCTTCACCTCTAAAAGCCTAGCTTCTGAGGCTAATCTGCCGTTCTCACCAGGCCTTTCCTGTCCTCTGCCCGTGATGGCAATATGGCCTTGTGCCTTGTCTCCCTCTCCCAGGGCCCATCAGGCCTGAAGAGTAGGAATTGGGACCATCATTTTACAGAAAAGGAAATGGAGACCCAGAGCTGGGGAGGCTTGTTCAGGTTCGCAAAAGCTTGGAGGGAAGATCTGAACCCAGGCCTCTCTTAAGGCCCAAAGCTCTTGTTGTCCCCAATATACTATGCTTTACATAGTTATAAAAAATGAGTTCTGTGCTTGTTTTCTTAGAATTGGGATCTCAAGAGGCATTCAGGTCACGTGGGTGACTGTCCTGTGGGTCTTATCGGGGAGGGTTCCCAGCCACTTCCTAAGGCCCACCTCTCACCGAAACCTCGAATTTTCTTCTTATTCTCTAATCACTTGTCCTGACGCTGCATCAGAGGTGACCAGCTCCCACCCTGTCCCCAGCCCTCTCTGACTGCACATCCCCAGGTGGTCCCATGCTGCCGGGACTGCATAGACTGTGGGTGCAGCCGGTTTCTCCCACCTACTTGCCTTCCCCACAGTTTGCTGCACAAGTAAAATTTCAATCATCCTCCACCATTACTGTGGCCTGAAGCAGCAGAGCCGCGGAGAGAACGATTACTAATAACGTCCGTCCCTCTAAGTCACGGCAGGCGCACCAGTAAAAAGCCAGGAGTTGCTGAAATTCCTCCGCTTCTGCAGATGTGTTGCCTTTCTGGGCCCACGTGACAGCGTTCGCTGCCCCTGCTGACACTCTGCACATCCCCAAGTCTCTTTGGATGGCATTTCATGATTGCTCCCTGCAGCAACGATGGAGCTATGTCAGGGATGTCAAAGGCAATGGCTCCAACACAAGGAAACAGCTCCAAGCCAAGGTTGTGATCCGCCCCCCACCAAGGACCTTGCTTGCCACTGGAAGATGTGGTTGGAGGGTGTTTGAGGCAGACTAAATAGTTTAAAAATAATCAGGTAACTATTTTAGAAAGAAGCCAAATACTTTTGTAGTGGATGAAACCTGTTAACGTACAGTCCTTTAGGAGAAAACATCATGACTTCCTCTCTGTTGGTATAACACTTAAAAAGTTTATTTCCACCTCTTACCCAAACCAAACTCTCTAATGACATGGTTCACAAGCATATGTGTCAAACGCAACTTCTGTTAAGTTAATATAGTAGATTAAATATATTAAATAACCTCACCAACGGTAGAACTGCAGAAGTTCATATGTGTAAATTTCTGTGAATTTCCATCCCTGAGTGAAGCAGGTGATGCTTCTGCTGTTCTCCAATGAGCAGCCTACGTGGCTTGGGGGAGACTTAAGGTCACAGTTGGAATCATAGTGCTGTTAATGGCATTGATGTCAGTATCACATTACCAGTGTTTCCCACCGCTAGGTTTTTTGTTTTTTTTAAACGGGCCTCTCACTGTTGCGGCCTCTCCCGTTGCAGAGCACAAGCTCCGGATGCGCAGGCTCAGCGGCCATGGCTCACGGGCCCAGCTGCTCCACGGCATGTGGGATCTCCCCGGACCTGGGCTCGAACCCTTGTCCCCTGCATCGGCAGGCGGACTCCCAACCACTGCGCCACCAGGGAAGCCCCCACCATTAGGTATTTTCATTTCTTTCTTCTTTCTTTTTTCTTTCCTTCCTTCCTTCCTCCCTCTCACCCTCCCTCCCTCCCTCCCTTCCTTCCTTTCTACATAAAACACAATTTTTACTATATTTCTTCTATCACAGCAAATAGAGAACTTTCCAAAGGAGAAAACAAAAACAATGCATCTCATGCCTCTGAGAAGGTAGAGTTGCATAGGAGGCAAAGGATATTACGGCATCAGCTCTGCAATCCGGAAACTAAGCTGTTAGGTCAGCAGCGAGATGGAGGAAGGGGGGAGAGGAGTGAGCCCAGGACTCCGCAGGCTCCAAATGTGGGTTAAAAGTGGTTGCAGGGGGCTTCCCTTGTGGCGCAGTGGTTGGGAGTCCGCCTGCCGATGCAGGGGACACGGGTTCGTGCCCCGGTCCGGGAAGATCCCATGTGCCGCGGAGCGGCTGGGCCCGTGAGCCATGGCTGCTGAGCCTGCGCATCCAGAGCCTGTGCTCCGCGGCGGGAGAGGCCACAACAGTGAGAGGCCCGCGTACCGCAAAAAAAAAAAAAAAAAAAAAAAAAGGGTGGCTGCAGGTTTGCAGCAGTCCCAGGTTTCTGGAAGATGTAAAAATAAAATTTTATCCGGAGGAAGCATCCTCAACTTGGGTCACAGATTTTTTTAAACAGATGAATATCAACCAAATGTCAGCTTACAGTCAAAGATCACCAAAACCATGTAGATAAAAGAAAAGAACTAGATTTCACACAAACAATAAATAACAAAGTTAGACCACCAAGAACTCCAGATATTAGAATATCAGACAGAACTGTAAAATAGCTATGGATGACATGTTTAAGGAAACAAAAGATGTCGATTTCTCCTTTTATGGCTGTTAGTATTTGCTTTCTAAAAAGGAAAAGAAAGAAAAGAAACTAAATGGAAATTATTCATATAAAACTGTTCTGTGTAGACTTTGAATGTCTTTATATGAGTAAAATGATGGAAGAGGCTGTTTGGTCCTGGTAGGCAGGACTATTCACCGGAAAGAGATGTTTACATTTCGAAATATTGAAATGCACAAAGTAAACTATTTTATCACACTTTTAGCTAAGAGTGTTGAATGTTTCCAAAATTAGTAAATTCATGAGGTGGAAAGTGACCTCAGACTTTGTACCTCTTCATTTACAGATGAAGAGATGGAGGCCTAAGTGGACCAAGTTGCTGAGATCAAATAGCTAGTTAGTGGGTGAGTCACAACTAGCACACAGCTGTTTGCCCACGAATGAGCCATCTATCTCTCCACAACAGCTAAATAAAGTTACGCTCGTGATCATTTTGGGCAGCTCCATGGTTGCTTCCTTGTCTTCATATGGTTTTATTGTGGTAATTTTTAAACACAAGAATATCTAAAATTGTTGGCCATTGCATTTTTCTTGTATGCATTTGTTCCTTGAAGGTAACAGGAGATTCCCATGCCGGATCCCCTGCACACCAGATGGTTTATGGCTTGGAGAAGAGGGTTGTCAGGTACCAACTTGTGTTTAGGAAGTCTCCTTCAGCTCAAGAGCATCCTGGTAGAACTACCACAGGAAACCTGGACACAAAGAAGGGGGAGGGGAGATCAGGAAGGCCTCGGGTGGGTGTCAGGGTGGCATCAACCAGACCACAGGCTGCTTAAGAAATCTGATTTGCAAGTGTGTGCTTTCAAAGCCAGGCCTGTGCTGGTGCTCCCAGAGATCAGATTCAAAGAAATTCAGGGAACAATTGTTGGCTGCTGCTCTCAAGAAGCTTGTGTTTTCTTGGGGAGGAACTATTACACATCATGCCACCTACTGTAAGGTAGGTAGTTGCAAATCATAGGATGGAGAGGAAAGTTCTGAGTCTTTCTCCTCTCCCGCCCCCACCCGCCCTTCCCATGTGCAGGGGTCACTAATGAACTGGTCACATTCCAAGACCCTGGTTGGCTACTTCACGAGTAGACAAGGTCACCATGCTTCAAAGGGCACAGACACTTCTGCCACCTTCTCTTTGTTCAAGGTCACCAGGCTCGGCCCCTCTTTGTACATCCAACTTGCTCTTGCTTCCCGAGTGTGGGTTGGGTGTCTGGGAATGCCGCTTGTAGCTGTGGTCAGTCACTTCCTGATGGGAAGACTGGGATTTGGAGGAGAAAGGAGAGGCCTTGCTTGAAGCCCAAGCCTAGAGCAGCAGAGTGCCCCAGCCTCGGGGTGGGCGTTTCAAGCCCAGATGGTACAAAAGGAGCACTCCAGTCCCTAGATTCCATGTGAGAGCATTTCTTTGGGGATCTGACCATAGAAGGGGGGATGGGCAGGGCACAATCCCAGCATTTCTCGCTCAATCTGATATCATCCCTGTTCCCCCTCACCCCTTGTGCCAGGATCAATAACAAAGTGGTGTCAGTGTTGAAACAACCAAAGACTGCTAGTTTGAGAACTATTACAAGTAGCTGATGAGATTCTAGACAAAACATTTTCAGCATTAGCCAAAGACGCATTATACATAAGCAAAGGCAGGATAAAAGAACACCCAGAAGTTTCTGGACTAAAAACTTCCCTTCAACAAGGGACCATGTGCCCTCCTAGAAAGCTCTAACAACACATGAATAGTGGGTATCAGCTGGTGAGGTGATGTGATTGGGTTGGGGGCAGAAATGCCATGAGACCTGATGTAGCACAGCTGCAATGGGATTTAGAATGAATCTGTTTAACTAAAGAGCATTCGTCCTGGGAGAGCGGGATGCAGGACTCCAGCGATAAGGAAAGAACATTTTTGAAAGGGTTGAAGGATATGTATGTCCTGCTGGCACCCCAGCACCCTTGACGCCCCTCAAGGCTTTCTCTTAATGGGGCCCTTGGACTGGGAGCCACAGGAAGTTTGACAGATGACATCTACGTGCTTCAATGTCGGGCCAGCTTTGGGGGCATGGGAGGCTGGTATGGACTGTCCAAGGCAGGTCCCTAAATGAAGCAGGGAGTTCTTAAAACATTTGCCAGCAAGTGAAGGGAAGGCCCTTTCCTCAGGTCCTTATCTCCATGGTGAACTTGGAAGAACTCAAACTGCCATCACCGTGTGAAATTCAGGGTGAAAACTCCCACTGCTGAATGAGGTGCAGAAGCCCTGTGGACCAGGCTGTTACACTTTTGACTCCGTGTCCATGCCAGACGTGTAACAGGGTGTGTAAGGACAGCTTCCTTGAATATTTTTGTTATTTCTTTTTTAACAGCTTTGCAGTTGACTCATTTATTTGCTGGGTGGGGTGAGGGATAGAGAGAAGAATAGGAAAGGGCGTGAGGGCCGGGAGGGGAAAAGCGATGGATAAAGGGGAAGAGAGGGCTGCCTTCCCAATTCCTTGCTAAGAATTTATGATGGATGGTGATTAATCTAATTTGATGAATGATGGTGATTGGTCTAGCTTGACGAATGATAGTGATTGATCTGATTTGATCTTCAAGGTGGGTGCAATAACACGGTCAAGATAAACTTGTGTAAACTATTTCCTATTTGAATTATCTTGAATACTTGGATCCTATATTTTATAAAAAGTCATATCTACTCTTTAATATTGGCTTAAATCTACTTCTTCAACAAAACCTTTTCTAAGCTCCCCAGCCAGAAAATTTTTAGTTCTCTACACTTTTTGAGCATATTATTCACTTGAAACTAATTGAGTGGAACTCTCTTCAACATGATTATTTCCAAGGATATGTGTGTCTCACATCTCCCAGTCGATGTTTTTCTTAGGGAGGGAGGAACCACGCACGCTTCAAACATTTTCCTCATGGGCTTCCTACACTGTCTTCTGTACAGAGAGGATGCTTAATGACCATTTGCCAGGTGCCTGATACTTGGAAAGTTTGGCTCATTTTCAAGGCTATGCACTTTAAAGTACTGACAGAAAACCAAATGTTTAAATTCCATTTAGGTATTTCATTGTCCTGACTTCATTTTAGTAGGAGATAGACTTATTGTCCAAGATATTATTTTTTATTTTCTAATGTGGATAGTAATAAACCAACTCATGCAAATGTTTTGAAAAATTAGGGATGAATAAATTTTGGCAACGAAAAGTAAGTACAAAGATGTTTCTTTACATTCAGGTCATATTAATGGAGATTGAGAAAATGTACCAGTTAGTATTGGTATGAAAATGATGAGTTTAAAGTTGCACTTTTAAGTTCATTAGGTGTATAAATATTTATGCAAACCAAATTTCTAGTGACTAAACAGAAAATGACTTGGATAAAATAGATGGAATTTTGTGGATAATTCTGAAGTACAGGAGAAATTTTAAAAATTCTGAAGACTTATGCTAGGAAGCTCTAAGACTATAATCCTCCCAGCCTCTTGCACTCTGTTTAAATAAAGCAGATATTAATGTTGTTTAACAATTTAATTAAACAACTTTTGATTAGGTAATACAAGTGCATGGTAAAAAATTCAATGAAACCAAGTCTTTCATCTGTTCCTGTCTCCCAGGTCCCGGTCCCCCTCCTCAGAAAACTTCTCTGTTTCTTGCATTTTCTTCAGAGATATTCTCTGTGGATACAAGCATATGTCTCAACGCACCAGTTCACTTTTATGACATAAATGTTGGCATGCTGAAAAGAAAGTCCTACGCCTTGCTTTTTTTCACTTACCAATATATCTGGAGATTGTTCCACATCAGTACATGGGGATCTACCGTGTTCTTTCTAGCACTGCAAAGTTCTTTGTTATAGATGGAGCGTCATTAGTCAGGCAGATAATTTCAAGGTTGTTATACAAGACATAATTTTTAGTGGGAATGTCTTCTTCAGAGCAAGTCTGGGCTTTTGATGTGCCATATGAATTATTGCTGGAGATTTATGGGTTTGTTCTCTGGAGTTTCACTCTCATTCAAGGTCGGTGTTACAACATTAACAATTATATTCCTGGACCTGCGCCTTCATGCTTCAATTTAGACTGGTTGTTATTCAGCCATCCTGTACTACCATCAGCCTTGAACTTGTTTTAGAAACTCCTGCTTTTTGGATTTCTTATTTTTGATTCCTCCAGTAGCAATGTAGGGAAGAGTTTGTGGAGATTAATTTTTTTTAGTCCTTGAATATCTGAGAACACCTTTATTCTGTTCTCACAATAGAATGGTAATTTGGTTATAGGTACCTAGGAGAAAAATAATTTTCTCCAAAATATTTTAGGCATTAAACCAGCATTCATTTTTTCTATTGAGAATTCTGATTCTCTTTCTTTGAATTAATCTATTGTTTAGCTCTAGAAGGTTTAGGAATTTCTGTCTTTGATTTTTTGACCTGTCATTATAATGTGTACCTTTTGTCTTTTGTTGTGCTGGACATTAATTTAGTCCCTTTCATGTGAAAACTTATATCTTTGGTTCTGCAAATTTTCTTGTAATATTACTTCTATGACAATTTCATTCCACCTCTTTTTTTCTTTCTGTTTACTCTTTCTGGAGCTGATATTTCTTGGGAGTTTGGTCACTGGATTCAAACCTTATTTTTTTCTTTATATACTTCATTTCCTTATGGAGAATGTAAGTTCTTTGAGGGAGGAGATTTTTTTGTTCACTTTTTGTTCCCAATACCTTGGAACAGTGCCTGGAGCATGGGAGGTGCTCAGTAAATATTTATTGTATGTTCTTTTGCTGTTCAATATCTAGTAGATTTCTTCAAATTTATTTTCCACACAACTAATGCTTGGCTTGTGGTACTATTATGTTACAATGTTTTCCTATGATGATTATTATTATTTCTTTCACTTTCCCTTGTAGCCAATCAATCAAACAGTCAGGATTTTACTCCTTAAATATTTCTTGAATTTGAATATTTACTACTATTTTCTCTGCTAATACCATAGGTTGAATTAAGACCACCTCTTGCTGGTTTACTGCAAGAATTTTTTTTTTCCTCTGAGAATCTCCCAGCTGTTCTGCCTGTGTTTACTCTTGCTTTCTTCTAGTTTATTCTCCATGGTGCTCCCAGAGGGATCTCCCAGAAGGCAAATCTGCTTATATCACCCACCTTCTTTTTTTTTTTTTTTTTTTTAAGGTGGTAGGATTTTTTTTATTGAAGTATGGTTAATCTACAATGTTGTATTAGTTTCAGGTGTAGAGCAAAGTGATTCAGTTTATACATATATATAATTTCTTTTTCATACTCTTTTCATTATGGTTTATTACAAGATATTGAATATCATTCCCTGTGCTATACAGTAGGTCCCTGTTTTTTACTTATTTTATATACAGTAGTGTATCACTCACCTTCCTAAAATTCTTCCATGGTTTCCCTTGCTTTGGGGAGAAAACCACCAGCCTACAGGCCCAACCTGATCTGGCCCCTGCCTACCTCTCCAGCCTCGTCTCTCCCCTCCCTAACCTGGAACCACCATTCTTGCTCCCAAGGGTCCTGACTGGTCTTTCATTGATTCCGGTGTGCACGCTTTTCATCCCACAGGGTTTTGCAGCTTCTGTCCTCTGCTTGACATGCTCTTCTCCATCCAGGGTCACCTAGTTCATCCCTCCTGCACTCACAAATGCATATAACACCTTGCATTTCCGTTAATGTCACAACAGTATATAATTGATCATGTTTGTTGTCTAAGCTTGTCCCTAACCCTGGAATGACACTCTTTGAGCACAGAACTGTGTGTGTGGCTCCTATTCATTGTTGCCTCCTTAGTGCCTGGCGCAGTGCTTTTGCTTGGTAAATATTCCTTGAATGAATGACCTAAATATTTTGCATCGATAATTTACCTAAAATCTCAGTGACTCAAGTATGTGCTGACTTAAACATTTTGCATTTGTATAAGGTTTTACATTTTACAAAATACTTTCACATCTATTAGCTCACAATAGCTTAAAGGATTTGGTGTGGCAACTCTGATGATATTGATTCTGCAGCTGAGGAAATCCAGTTAGGGTCACATAATAAGAGAGGGAACATTGCCCTTGTACAAGCTACTCCATGGGTCTCCTCCATACACCATTCTGGTGTTTTCTTGGGTGTCAGGACAAAGCAGCCAAGAGCATCTTTGGCTGCTATGAGTGAGAAACCACTGCTGAATTGAGACCAGTTGAGGTTCAATTTTATGGTCTGAGAAATGAGACATTGGGAGAATCTCTCCAGTTTCCACGGGAGCAGGGTATTAGGCCTGTCAGAGCTGAGCTGAGAAGAAAGAGATGTGCTAGTGCCCTGAGACCTTTGTGGGAGGCCTGAGTTGGAGAAACAGTCTGTCCATTGAACCAATAGTGACGGATCACCAGCTACATGTGGTGTCCAGTATTTGGTGCTGTGGGATCCAAAAGCCATATGACCTGGTCTCTTCCTTCAAGCAACTAAAGCAAATCACGTGAGAATCCATTTAAAAATACAAATTGTACTATATGTCATATGCCAGAATACACAATACCACGTGCTATTGATTTTTTGGGAAAAATATAAACGTTAGCAAAGCTTGAACAATAAGAAAGAGGTGGAAGGGACAAACGTGTTCATTAAGAGATGTTTCTTGGGAACCTATCACATGTCAAGCCTTTATCTAGGCACTGGGGATGCAGCCATAAACAAAACGGGCTCTGTTCCTGCTTTTACGGATATGTGAGCCTAGGGAAATAATGAATCTTAGTCTAGGGACAGTGGGGAGATGAATTTGCCCAGAACTGCACTCTCCAGTAAGGTAGCCACTAGCCACATGTGATTATTTAAATTTAAATCCATTAAAATTAAAAAACATGAAATAGCAAAAAAATTCAGTTCCTCAGTCACACCAGCCACACTTTAAGTGCTCAGCAGTAGCATGTGGCCAGTGGCTACCATATTGGACAGAGCAGCTATAGAACATTCCATCATCACTGAAGATTCTGTTGGACTGCACCCTCCTAGAATGTAATATTTGGGTTGAAAGCTGTCTTTAAGATGAGTGACCAGCGATCCAGCCATTAAGACTCTGTTTCCACTGCAAGAGTTGCGGGTTCCATCCCTGGCGGGAGAACTAAGACCCTGCATGCTGTGGGTGCAGCCAAAAAAAAAAAAAAAAGAAAGAAAAAGGTTAATAACTGGTCTCAATGGAGAGACGATCTGGGGGAGGAGATGCTTGGCCTGGGGAGAGGTCTTAACCAGGGCAGTGGTGGAGGAATGTCGAAGGGTCTTGCAGAGGGTGGGGTAGACAGAATCACATGCAAGGGCTGCAGCCAGTGAGGACTCCGAGCTTCCTGCCCAAGTGACCAGAGAATGAAGCCACCTAAAACAGGCACTCGGAGTTTAGAGAAAGAGTAGTTTAAGGACCACATGATGAGAACAGTTTTAGGCAGGGCTCAAAACAAACAAGAAAGCAAGTGTGCATGTTTACCAGACAGTGGACTGGAGAGAGAGGGGCAGGTGTACTTGGGATAACTGGGTCCATCTGAGTTAGTCAGCTCCCATGTCAGACAGGATTGCCCATGTCATCTTTGATCTAACTTGTCTGATTTTCTAGCTCAACTGGTGTTAAGCAGGAAGGATTCGGAGACCTGGGTTTGAAAAAAAACCTTGAGCCTCAGTTCTCAAACCTAAAAATAAGCATCCAGATGAGTATTCATTAAGATGACTGTGGTTATACACGTCTGGCACAGTTCCTGGTCCCACGTGGGAACCCATCCATGGTGGCACCCTCTATCTCTCCCGTGGGCGCAGACACCACCACATCCCTGGTGAACACCTGACAACTCACCTGGATTCTGCAGTTCTTTGTCTCCAGCGGAGCTGTGGCAAGCCTGGGGGACACCACGCTCTCATTTCTGATGGAGAGACAGCAGCTCCCCAGCAGCCAGGGCAGCCGCAGGGGCAGAGAACAGGCTCAGGGCTGGTCAGGTTCCCCGGGGGCGTGGCCTGGCCCGCTCGGTTATTCTCCGTCTGTCAAATGAGGGGGCGGAGCAGGGTGGCTCCTGAGGTCCGTTCTGTGATCTCAGTGTTCAAGGCCAGGAAGGATCTTATGTTTGCTTTTAGAGTGTCAGCTAACAGATAGGTCTTTTTTTTTGGATCTGAGATCGAGAAGACCGCTGTGCCTCTGCAACTTGAAACGCTTTGAATAATAAAAAAAAATTACGTATTCATCTAGACACACTAAGCAGTAAACACTCAGTAATGACAGAACGAACACAGAATCAGGATTGGCCCGTTTGACCTTGCAAAGCTGTACCAGTGGGCGCGGTTCACGGAACTCCTAAAGTGGATATTGATTGAGCTCTTTTGAAAGTGGACCATTCAGAACTCTTGACGCCACCATTGACCACATCGGCCTCGTTGATCCCATGGTGAACGACCGTGGTAGAACAGTCGTGGGGAAGTAAACGAGGCACAGAGGGCAGGACCAGAGAGGCCCCTGCAGCATGCAGTGCCCCCCTCCCGCACGCACAGAATCCAGACTCTTTTATCCGAAAGCCCAGGAATCCAAATTATGATTGGGGGTGTGGTGAGAAAAAAGTACATTTTGATGAAAATCCAATTAAAAGCGCGATTAATTGGGCACTTTGCTTGATGACTTTAAGGAGATGCGGATGAATCAAATAGGCTCTGTGCCCTGAAGGAGTTTACAAGGGAGTGGGGGTGGGTAGGGAGGAGCAAAATAAACAACAAAGGGATGAGTCCAGGTTTCCAAGAGAAGATTAAATGGAGATCAAGGCAGGTAACCTGGAAGGAATATTGGAGTTATGTGCGACAGGCTTGGACCAAGGAAACCTGAGAAGAGGCGGATCATGAGAGATGTTCTGGTTGACACCTGCACTCCACCCCACCCTCCAATATGCTTTGCTGCCCAAAACGAAATTGAAAAACTTTGGTAAGGGGTGACTTTCCTTCGTAAATCATATTTAAATGAGACAGCTATATTTTTCTGCTTCATGCTTAGCCAAATACTACTTAATTAACCTACTTAGACTTGTTGATTGAGGTTAATTAGACCCTAGGATTGATGTTAATTGCCATTGTAAACTGCCAAAGCTATAAGCAGTACATTTTGGATTTGGTTTAAAAAAAAATGAGGTAGAGGTCTATTTTCTTTGCTTGCTTGCTTTTTGTCTCTCTCCCTTCTTTAAGATAAAAAGGCATCCCCCCTTCCCTAATTTTGCTGTCCTTTGTTTTTGTTGTGGTTGATGGGTGGATGGGTTACTGAAGGGTCTGTTTCCTTTTGGTCAAGAATTCTTTAGACATAGAGGCAGTCCCTTTCTCTTGATCCCCCCTTCTCTCTCCTTTCTGATTACACCCCACCCCACACATGCACACGTGTACACACATATGCACACATATGTGCATATAAGCATACAAGCACACAAATGTACACACAGAGCACGACCCGCTCCTACTTTTCTCCCAACTTGCATGGACTTTTCTCAGGCAGCTGCACACTGTTGATCCCGGGAGAGATTGAAGGAAGGTCTGTGGCAATTTGAGACCTTCATTGGACTAACAAAGATTATTAACTTTTTTGTAAAATGTATGTGTATGTGGTGGTGGTGATGTCTGAGGAGGGTAAAAGAGAGGCAAGCAGGTGTAGCAAGAGAGAAAGGAGAAAAAGCAGCATTTTCGGAGCCAGAAGGTGTGAGGGACGTGGCGTTTCCCCTGTTTTATCTTGGGGATAAGAGTTCAAATTCTGAAGGACAAATTCCTGTGCCAATAACATCTCCTCTTCAGCTTTTAGGTCTTCTTTTCCAGAAACTCAGTTCAACTAAAGCTGTTGCATCAAAGTTTCTCTCTCCTCACACGTGGAAGAGACGTAGCTACGTGTACCAAAGGCTGTGTGGACTTATACAAGATCTCTAAATACGTAGGTAATTTGGTCCTGAGCACTGCCGGCAGTGAGCTGCTCTGGGGGACATTTTGATGTGCCGCTGCCCATGGGCTTCATGGGATCCAGCTCCTGTCACCGCCTCCTTTTCTCTCTGTAAGTGATGGTTCTCTGCCACCCCTTACCCTCACCCACACCCGAGCTCTGACTCCATGGGTAGGATGGGTCTAAGTCCCCTCTAATCCCTGGATTGAGGTGGGCACGTCTGGCAGACACATCAATAACAAACTAGCAACGAAGATGGCAGACAAATCTCCATCTGTTCTCTTTCTCCTATGAGGTGGACTTGAACTTCAGGAACGCTGTAGTTGTGAGACTAGAAACTAGATCTCAAAACTGGGCAGCATGGACTTTCCTAGACTGGGAGACAAAAGGCATGCTTTTGTGTATGTGTATTTATGTGTTTGTGTCTGTTGAAGTGTCTTTTTTTTTTAATAACTTGATGAGTTTGGAGATATACATCCATGAACCATCACTGCAAACTATGCTGTACCCATGCAGATCACCTCTAAAAGTTTCCTCCCACCTCATCTACTTTATTTACTATTATTATGTGATAAGAACACAACATAAGATCTACCCTCTTAGCAAACATTTAAGTATACAATACAGTATTGTTAACAATGGGCTCTATGTACTGTACACAGTAGAGCTTGTTTATCTTGTGTAACTGGAACTCTGTACCCTTTGACTAGTACCTTCCCCTTTCCCCTCCCTCTGGCCCCTGGTAACCACCATTCTACTTCTATGGATTTGACTATTTTAGATTTCACAAAAGGTGATATCACGTAGTGTTTGTCCTTCTGTGACTGGCTTATTTCACTTAACATAACATCCTCTAGGTTAATCTGTGTTGTTGCAAACGGCAGGCTTTCCTTCTTTTTTAAGGCTGAATAATATTTTATTGTGTGTAGAGACCACATTTTCTTTATTCATCTACCCATCAGTGGACAATGCAGTGGTGTCCATATCTGGGCTACTGTGAATAGCTAACATCGAATGCTTGGGAAAACGAACAGAATCTTAGCATCTCGTCTTGTTCTGTTACCCACCTCCCTTTTCTTCCACAGCCCACTGGCTCTTCTGCTTGTGTTTTCTTAATGATCAAAAATTCTTCTGATTTTCTGGTTAATATTAAGATCCCTTGGGTAATTCTACATTGGAGTTTAGACTACATTTGGCCAAGATTATCCATCTTAAAACTCTCAGTGAGGTGAGATTCAGTTTGTCTCAAAGAATCCAGCATGAACATTTTCATTTGGTTTCTGCAGAAGGCTTAATTTTTATAATATTTTCTAAATTAAAAGGATAGTTATGTTTAAAAATGCATTTTTTCTACTTAGAGTGGCCTTACCTGTGTCTTTTACTAATGCAGATGTGTATGATAACAGCATCAGTTGAAAAATATTTTGAGTGTAATAATGATCTTAATAATCTTAACGGCTTAATAATCATGCCAATTCTCCTTTTTCAAATAAACAAGATTGAGATTGATATTTGAACAACATATAAAAGAGCTTGTTTATTTCAGTGTATGAGTTAATAATTTAAGTTTTAAAGCTATATTTTTGTCTCTATCATCTTTGCAAAGTTGCTTCCTACTGTTAAGAGAAGTGGTATAAGAATTATTGTATTTATTCAATAAACATTTTTAATGTCATTATTATATACCAGGCCCTATGCTAGGTGCTGGGGCTTCAGAGATAAGATATAGTGTCTGGTCTCAGGAAACTCACAGGTTACAGCAGGGAATGGTCAGGGTCATGACAGACTCCTTGGCTACAGGGCAGGGGCTCCAACTATGGCTAGAGTTCTGGGGGTGGAAAACCTTCCTGGAGATGATAACTCTAGAGATGATTCTTGAGTAATGAGTGGAAATTAGTCAAGTTAGGATTCAGGGTTTGCTTCCAGGAGATACTGAGGATATTTTTAACCCAAATAATGTATATATTATTCTTAGGTTTTCACGCCTTGCTATGCGTGTATAGGAAAGTTTTGGAATTGTAAGATCCATGTATTTATAATTTATTTTTTATCTACTTCCCCAAACCACTTACATGGATGATGATGATGTGTGTGTGTATATGTGTGTACATTTACACATACTAGGAATATATGAATGAAAACTAAACACCACAGAGTGAGAAGGGGGAATGAAATTAAAATTGTAGGCTAAGTTTTATAATTCAGTACTAAATATACCTTTAATTACCACTATGCCAAGATATAGATGTGTTTTATACTTCTATTTGCCTAATAAAATAATTAGATGGAACAGACTAGCTCTTGGTACTAAATTCGAAAAGGAATATATTGTGTTGATCTCTATGTAAGGGACTTCAAGCGATTCTTTTTTGAAATAGCCTTTGTTTCCATGGGCTTTTAGCAACACTGAGAAGATTTCAAGCCTGTATTCTTTGGCAAGTGCCTGGAAGGCAGAGCTTCTACTGCTGATTGAAGGGATATCCTAACTCATCAGACACTAGACACACAGGTAGCGAGGCTGACATTTCTTTGTGAAGGCTAAGGAGCCCTAGCTGAATACTTCCTTGTTGAGAAAGCCATTCTCACCCCAGCATGAAACTTGGCTGGGGCCACACTTGCCTGATGTACAGTTTTGGATCTGCCTTCTTGGTTTAAACCCCACTGTTCCATGCCATAAACCACGGACAAGATGACTGGGGCCTGGACAACATCCAAGGGGCTGGTATTGCCAGTTGATCAGCCTGACCATGGAAGAACCTTGCCACGATTCCTGTGGAACAGTTGATCTCGAGTACCCCTGCCTCCCTAGACTGGGAATTAGCTATGCAATCTACCACAAAGGAACTAAACTATCCTCTAGGGTAGAGTTATTTAATATCTTTAATTTGAACAACGAAGATGGTTTGCCCCAAATCATGATTTTTGATTCCAGCATTATTTTTGAGTTATTCTTTTGGATGATCCATTTTTATGGAGAAAAAAATGTTCACAGTAAGTCATGTCTCTAATCCATCTAAAAGCTACATCAAATTATTTAGACACGGAGAAAGAAGGGAGCTGGAAAACAGTCTTATTTCACTCCATTTGGGATTAAGATTGGATCTTTGAGAAAATTATTTCTGCCCTCTCAGATTGTTAGACTATTATTGTGTTATTATTGTTAGAATATATTATGACTAAGACTTTAAAGGGGCAGCAATAGCTGACGGTCTCTACTGGGATCAGGCAATCTGACTCATGGACAATTTCCATCTATAGAACCAGAAGCTTATAATAGATAGAGCTAATATGATGACACGCCGGATGCAGTAGAGGAGAGGACACGCCGGATGTCTGGAAGGATTGCTTGTGTATCTTAGGTGTAAGATAAAAATATGAACATATCTCACTCTTGTAAAACACTTCTGTTACCGGGGGCTTTAGTATACATCAATGCTTCTGATTTTCATAGCAATCTTATGGAGCACAGAGGGCAATAGGGTTATTCTTGCTTTACCTATGATGGAACCGAGATGAAACTCTGAGAAGTTAAATGATATATTCATGATCACAGGGGAAATATGTAGCAAACTTGGGATTCAGACTTGGGTTTTCTGACTCCAAATCTAATGTTCTTTCTACTATATTTAAACTGCAATTCATTTCAAAGAAAGCTAATATAAAGTTTGGATGAATTCAGAAGTAAATTAATAGAAATTATGTAGCTAAATGTTACATTATGAATCATTGTGCAATATTCACCAAGTGTAGCCCTAGCACAAGTTCAGATTAAACAAAATGAGGAACGTAGTAGTTTAAGTGTCTTCCTGGGTAAAATAAATGTAATTAGATATTGACCTCTTTTGTGATGGGAGAAAGTATTTGTTCAGATGCTCTTACGTGCTTGGGAACAATGACAAGCTTTAGAGAACAGTTCAGAAATTCTGCTCAATTACAACAGTTGTCCAGTTCTTTCTGCTTCAGGAAACATGGTACCCAATGTTGTGATCTCAAGTGGTATGTGCATAGGGCTGTGGTGGTCATAAAAGACATGGAAATAAGTCTCTTTGGTGGCCTTCTAGTTTAGATTCTTTGTGTCTTCCATTCCAACAACTCTGGAAATGCTTAATGATACCACTGAACTTCAACAACCACCAAAGCTGTGCCCCAGAGGGACAAAATGTGCTCTGTTCCTGAAGACACTTCGAGACATCCCTGTGCAAATGTGTGATGAGCTGACAGAAGAAAACCTCCGCCCTCTCATCAGAGGCTCCCCCTCCCTTCCACAGACTTCACTTGGATATCATCTGTGTTCTCAACTGGTGTCAAAACCCACAAGCCTTTTATTTGTCTGTCTGGATTGTTGATTCTTGCTCAGCATCACAGAAAGACTTTCTCCCTTGCGCTTCCCCTCTCGCCCTCCCTTTCCCTGTTAAGAAGAGCTGTCACTACTTCAGTAACTACAAGCAACAGATCATTTTATACTTCAATCCATAAATAAACATTTCTTCCTTTGAACTTCATTACATTTGGATGTGTTTTCATTTTGAAACAATCTGGCATCCCTATCATTGAGGCATACAAACTATAAAACTAGCAATTAATTTTTGTCTTTAGGAGTACTGGTGGTCTAGAAACTGTGAGGTTATGCCAACAAAAGCAAATGAAAACCTCAAACATGTAAACATAACACTTAAATAAGAAAATCACAAAGTGTCATGCTCAGTAGCTAAAGGAGATTATATGAAACTTGTTCCTGATGGTGTCCATCAAAATTCCAAGCTTGCTTAAAGAATACTGAAGATGGGAATTCTATTCCCTAAAACATTATTCATCTGAATAAAATAATTGTCCAATGAAAACCTAAAAATTAAGTTATAATTTGGCTGATCATGAAAATATTGATAATATTTACTAGCAAATAGCTTTCTATTAATTGTAATACATTAAAGATCTGAGTGTTTACTAGATACAAAGCAAAGCACTGTGCCAGATCCTACAAGGAAGTTATGACAGTTTCTTCTTTCAAAGAGAATATAAACTAGTGAAGGAGAAGACACCCAACCAGAAACAATTACCTATTGACTGTAATGCTAGCTTCCTGGAGACAGAGTGGCTTCCGAAGCTGGGTCATTGCAGCTTCTGCCTTGGTGTCTTGGACTGCTCACTCTGGGGCAGACAGCCTTCTGCTGGGAGAACACTGTCAGCCCTCTGGGGAAGGCCATGTGGGAATCACCGAGGCCCCTTGCCACAGTCAGCCGGGTGAGTGGGCCATGTCACAAGTCACTCCATCCTAGTAGAGTCTTGAGATCCCTGTGACCCTGGTCAACACCTGCTGCAACCTCAGGGGAGACTCTGAGCCAGAACCCCCAGATGAGCTGCTCCTGAATCCTGATCCACAGAAACTGTGAAGGCTCTTAGCAATTATTCTTGCTTTCAGCAAGCACGTTTTGGGGGTAATTTTTTATCCAACAAGAGCTAACACTGATATCTAGTATGTGGTAGGTGCTATTTTGAGGGTCAAAATGGTGATCAAAATGGGCAATGTCTTGTCTTGCCAATCAAGAATCCTATATCAGGCAAGACTGTCCTTCAGAAGTGAGGAAGAAATTAAGACATTCCTGGATTAAAGAAAAGTTTTACAAGATGAAAAAATTATGGGGATGGATGGTGGTGATTGTCACGATAATATGAATATATTTAATACCACTGAACTGTACACTTAAAGTGGTTAAGATGGTAAATGTTAAGTTATGTGTATTTTACCACAATAAAAGAAAAGAAAAAAAGCATAGAGTAAATATGATGGGGCCAACAATTAAGACTGAATGTGAGACATTTCAAATGAATTGTAGTTATAAAGCTATAGGGGTCAAGAGAAGATGAAGATGACTGCTTGACTTGAGGAGTTGGAGAACAGCTCCCAGGAGAGGTGGGCTTGAGGGGCTTAGAGGGAAGGGCCCATGTGATTTAGATAGGCTGAGCACAGGAGGGGGGGCACCTCAAGTAGAAGGAGAAAAATAAGCAAAGACAGCAAGGTGGGAACTGCCACCATGCTTGGGATGTGGCAAATGAATCAGCTGAGGCAGAATCAGGGACAGAAGCATCAGGACTTGTAAGAGAGACCTGCTGCCTGCCTAAGAAGGTCAGATTTGCACCCTGGGCCACAGAAATCATTGGCGATTTTTGAGTTGGTACATGGCGGTACAAGATTCTTAAATTGGCTTACCACTTCCAGGAGTATTTATTAATCAACGGTTCTATGTCTGCCACTCTTGCTAGGCATTTTGTGGGACCAAATTAATAATGAACCACACTTGCCCTCAGGGGATGTATTCTCACCGGAGATATAAAATATGTACAACATGAGCAATGGAAATCAGCATGTCTCTGCTTAAAACGAGAAGGGAGCAACAACTCAGAGGGTCAATGTAGTTCATGGTAATAACAAATGTTTATATTGTGCCTACCATGTGCTAAAGATTATTCCAGGGCTTTGCATGTACTAATTCAGTTAATACAATACCTACATGATGTAGGTAACATTAGTATCCCTATTTTACAGATGAGAAAACAGACACATGGAGAGTAAAGCAACCCACCCAACATCTGAACCAGTTGAGTATATGAAAGGATTAAATCTAGACAGTCTGGATCATAGGCTGTGACTAACACTATTGCCCCTCAAATAGTAGGTTAGACCTATTGATGACTGGAATATACCAACCCATTAACTTGCTTATATCCCTCTTCATTAACCTGTTTAATTTGTAGTCAGTATAAACTGTTAGTCATTATCCAGTTTGAGAGAGTAGACCTTATATCAACTTTGCTGAACTCTTGTTTCACTGGATAAAATGCTATTGTAATTGCTCTGGAACACACTAGAAGTTGACTTAAACATACACTGTTTCTTTTAGTGATACATGGCACACCTATTCTTTTTTCTTTTTCTTTTCACATCTTTATTGGAGTATAAATGCTTTACAATGTTGTGTTAGTTTCTGCTGTACAACAAAGTGAATCAGCTATATGCATACATATATCCCCATATCCCCTCCCTCTTGAGATTCCCTCCCACCCTCCCTATCCCATCCCTCTAGGTCATCACAAAGCATCGAGCTGATATCCTTCTGCTATGCAGCAGCTTCCCACTAGCCATCCATTTTACATTTGGTAGTGTATATATGTCAATGCCACTCTCTCACTTCAACCCAGCTTGCCTTCACCCCTGTGCCCTCAAGTCTGTTCTCTACGTCTGCATCTTGATTCTTGCCCTGCCATTAGGTTCATCAGTACCACTTTTTAAAATCCCATATATATGTGTTAACATACGGTATTTGTTTTTCTCTTTCTGACTTACTTTACTCTGTATGACAGATTCTAGGTCCAGCCACCTCACTACAAATAACTCAATTTCGTTCCTTTTTATGGCTGAGTAATATTCCATTGTATATATGTGCCACATCTTCTTTATCTATTCATCTGTTGATAGACATTTAGGTTGCTTCCATGTCCTGGCTATTGTAAATAGAGCTGCAATGAACATTGTGGTACATGACTCTTTTTGAATTATGGTTTTCTCAGGGTATATGCCCAGTAGTGGGATTTCTGGGTCATATGGTAGTTCTATTTTTAGTTTTTTAAGGAACCTCCATACTGTTCTCCGTAGTGGCTGTATCAATTTACATTCCCACCAACAGTGCAAGAGGGTTCCCTTTTCTCCACACCCTCTCCAGCATTTATTCTTTGTAGATTTTTGGATGATGGCCATTCTGACGGGTGTGAGGTGAAACCTCACTGTAGTTTTGATTTGCATTTCTCTAATGATTAGTGGTGTTGAGCATCTTTTCATGTATTTGTTGGCCATCTGTATGTCTTCTTTGGAGAAAAGTCTATTTAGGTCTTCTGGCCATTTTTGGATTGGGTTGTTTGTTTTTGTGATATTGAGCTGCATGAGCTGTTTGTATATTTTGGAGATTAATCCTTTGTCAGTTGCTTCATTTGCAAATATTTTTTCCCATTCTGAGGGTTGTCTTTTCATCTTGTTTATGGTTTCCTTTGCTGTGCAAAAGCTTTTAAGTTTCATAATTATTTTCTTTAACATCTTTATTGGAGTACAATTTCTTTACAATGGTGTGTTAGTTTCTGCTTTATAACAAAGTGAATCAGTTATACATATACATATATCCCCATATCTCCTCCCTCTTGCACCTCCCTCCCACCGTCCCTATCCCACCCCTCTAGGTGGTCACAGAGCACCGAGCTGATCTCCCTGTGCTATGTGGCTGCTTCCCACTAGCCATCTATTTTAGTTTGGTAGTGTATATATGTCCATGCCAATCTCTCACATCGTCCCAACTTACCCTTCCCCCTCCCCATGTCCTCAAGTCCATTCTGTACATCTGCGTCTTTATTCCATAATTATTTTTTAAAAACAGTAAGCATTGTGATGGCATTCACAGTGCAGCAGCATTGACAGCATATATAGAATACACACGGTACGTGGACAAAGCACGGACCCAGGAGTCAGAAGCCTGAGTTCTAGTTTCTGTCCTGTTGGTGGTGTGACCCTGGGAAACTCACCTTCCTGACCCTGGTTCTGCATGGAGGGGCCCACAGGGCCTGCTGATCCCAGTTCCCAGGTGATTGAAGAAGATAAAGATGTGAACACTCCAAGAAAACCATGAACTTGGGCTGGGAACTTAATTCCCTGTAAAAAGGATCTTCTGTGAAGAGGAGAAAATTCCCTTTTTCACAGGCTTGTTTGGAGGATTCAGTGGATATTATTTGTGAAACGCAATTGCTGAATAAACATTAGGTACACATAGACGATCAAACGTTAGACAAATGTAAAGTAGTCTTAATTTTATTTTTCTTGGTTGTATCTCACAATTCTCTGAAGTTTCCAGGCTGAACTGGGAAAGTTCTGGAATACCACAGTAGGGCTTGTCTAGTGTTTTCTTTCCACCAACTTGTTTTGAAAGCAGAAGTACTGGAAATATTGCATAAAAACCCAGGCTGGCTAGATTTCAAGCCCTATTTCTAGACCAGAGTGGTTTGGATCTGGTTGAATAAGATTCTGAGCATTTGGATGTGGAGACAAAACTGAACCTCAGCAAACTGAGAAATGACAAACAAACTGAAAATTTTCAAATTATGGGATGGTTTAGGGGCTATGGGCAAATGTCCATCAGCAGCTAGGATGCAATTATCAAGCATGTTTTTAGACTATGTCCAAAGGGCCAGTTTTTGTTTTCAGTTGTTCTCTTTTGAAGTGAAATTCCTGCTTGCCTAGGACTTGGCAGCCATAGTCATTAGAAGAACAGCTTATTTTGGTCAGTTCCCTGTTAAATTTTTGCTTAAAGATCATTACATTGGCAATGACTAGTTTGTGCTCACTTTATAATTCTTCTTTTTCAACAGTTATAATAATTACTGGACTAATGACAATCATGTTTCCTTATAATTGTTATGTGAGATTATTACATGAATTAACAAGTAATCATAATTATGTGTAATGATAAAATTATCTTGTAAAAGTTCCATTGAGTCCCTTTTCTGTACCAGACAATGTTGAACGCTGAGGGTAGAAGTGAACGAGACCTGGGCCCTGGTGCTTTGTAGGAGAGGCAGACAAGCTGGCGGCCAATGGTGATGCAGTGGAATGTGCTCAGTGGTCCAGATGCCACTCCACCTGTGATGGAGATGGAGGTGGTTATTTAGCATCAGTGAAGTGCCACGAGCTTCAGTGCATCTTCTCTGTGCTATTCCCAACGTTTGCACTGTAACTCTGTTTATTTTGCAGATGAGGAAACCGAGGCTCACAGAAGTAATGCGCAAAACTGCACGTGAATCCGTGTGTGTTTGTCCCCAACTTTTCCCATTTGCTGTGTTTCAAAGGTGCTCCTGGGTACCCCTGGCTGCCTCTCTATGTGGAAACCATGAAAAAGCTGGGCTGCTCACTTGGAAGACCCATCCAGGGCTTGGTAAGGGGTGTGGATTCTTCTCGCACAAAATGATGGCCCTGGGGTAGGGGGAGGTGGGGAGAGTTTCCATTTCCGTTTACCCCGGCAGGGGCAGCCCCGGCTTCTCTAGTGGCCACTGTGTGTGCAGGAGGAACAGCCCTGCACCAGCGGCCACCTCTGTCCTGCTCAGTCCTCGCAGGAAAGTAACATATTACACGGTGCTGTGAATTTTTAATGACTTGAACTTGAAAAGTAGTTTCAGAAGGTGAGCAAAATAGTAAGTTAATTGAGCCCTGCCGCTCAGCCTTCCTCTCCCAACGTAGTTTTCAAGGAAATATGGCTGAAATATCCGTTGTCAGATGATGAATATTTTAAAGAAAATTCTATTATGCATCCAAGGTTCACTCCGCTTGCTAATGAGAGTGATGAGGACAGTTACCTTTCGGGAAAGGAAGTGAGATCATTCTCGACACTTACCGGGGGCTGGTTTGACAGGCATCTGCTCTGAGCACAGGGCTATGTCTGGGGAAATCACAGCTGCTTGTTGTAACCTCACCCGGTAGGAAAAGCCCCACCTTACAATGGTTGGGAGCTCTGTCTGTGGCAGAGAGCTGGCTGCAAACTATTTTTATTCCCCTGGCTGATCGTTGAGGTAGAAGCCATCACCTGATGAATATTCAACGGGTGAAGTTAAAAAAAAAAAAGAACATCTCTGCTCTCCTGCAAAACCCTCTGTGGCCCAACCTGAAAGAAATCCCAAAGGCAGGAGAGGAAAACCAGGCACATCCCCTTCCTCCTCGCCCAGACTGCTCTCCACAGATGCTGGGAAAGTTCTGACCCAGGGAAGGTGAGGGAAAAGGAATACATTTTCAAATTATCTCAGAGAAGTAGCCAGAGAGAAAAGACTCTAACCTTGAAATTAAGAGAATATGAAAAGTGAGCCAGGTGTATCCCTATTACAGTTGCTACCTGTGATCCGGTAGAGGATGTCTGGCTTTTACCTTGAGTTTGGGATGGAGGTTTGGGTACAAAAGGGAGAAAAAGGACCGCATTGTGTTCCTGCAGGGAATGCAGCGCTGCTTGGAGTCAATAAATAGCACGCGACACATTTTTACAAAGGAGAAAGACAGGAAGGAGTTCTTTCTCCATGAGCTGTGTTAAGAAGTCAGTTTTGCTAGTCATGCAACTCTTACTTGTCAGGCTACAATGGAAGTAGTGGGTATTTTTGCCTGTGCAGCAGGATTTGCTGAACTGCGTGGTTGCAGAGTGACCATAACCCATCTCAGACAAAAGGGTGAAGTTGGCACCGTCTGCGTCTCTCAGTGTCCTGCCTGTGCTGGTCTCTGTTCCCCATGCCATTCTCATGGCTG
Organism: Mesoplodon mirus; assembly: GCF_964341445.2. Taxonomy (NCBI): domain Eukaryota; kingdom Metazoa; phylum Chordata; class Mammalia; order Artiodactyla; family Ziphiidae; genus Mesoplodon; species Mesoplodon mirus. The sequence goes on along the minus strand of NC_138979.1, from coordinate 10,023,502 downwards.
TCCCCAACTTGTCCCCTGTCATCATGGCAGCTCCCACACTTTGGAGTTACTACCCAGTGATGGTTTGCTTATTGTGAAAGCAGCATCAAGATAGATAAACAACAAGGTCCTACTATAGAGCACAGGGAACCATATTCAATATCCTGTGATAAAACACAATGGAAAAGAATATGAAGAAGAACATGTATGTGTGTGTGTATATATATATATATATATATATATATATATGAATCACTTTGCTGCACAGCAGAAACTAACACAACATTCTAAACCAACTACACTGCAGTAAAATAAATTTTAAAAAAAGGAACTGAGAAGCCAGACACCCATTGAGGAAGAGTATAGAATATTCATGATAATAAAAACTGCAGAAGGACTTCCCTAGCAGTCCAGTGGTTAAGAGTCCATGCTCCCACTGTAGAGGGCACAGGTTCGATCCCTGGTCAGGGAACTAAGATCCCGCATGCCACTTGGCACAGCCAAAAAAACAGAACAAAACAAAACAAAACAAAACAAAAAACCCAACTGCATGGATACTGTGCTTTCTAGATACCTGGTATTATTAGGCATATTATATAGCTTGTTGAATCTGCACTGGGACACAATGGCCTATGTAAAAATCTTCATTTTACAAATAAGGTAAATGGGGCTCAGAGAGCTTAAGTGTTTTGGCTGAAATCACACAGCTTTAAATGGAGCAGCTGGGGTTTGAACCCAGGCCAGTATCACCCCACAATCTGTGCTCCCCCTTTGCTTTCTCTAGGAGGAGAAGGAGGTAGACCGGTCTTAGGGGGAGGGGCTCTGACCAGCTTCTCTGGGCAGCTGGGGAGTTAGAAGAAGCTCTTTCTCTTCTATCGCTGGTTTGTGGCTTCCTGGTCTTGGATGGTCATAACCTGGCTTCAGGCAACTGTGGCATCTCAGTGGCCAAGCACACAGGGGAGAGGAAAGGGGCCATGCGTGAGGAAGTTCCAGCATCAAATCGACACCCACCCAGAAACACGGTTGCAGCGGGACTGGCCAGGAGGCTTGGGCAGGTCCTGGCAAGTAAAAGGTGGAACAGAGATGCTGGATGGCAGGAAAAATGCACACACGTGGTTCCACGCTCCAAGTGTGGCAATTTAATAACAGAAACAGAGGTCCAGTTTTCACCTAAAAATACTTAATGTAGTTTTTCCAGCCCCGGAAAAAGTTCTGAGTTTGTAATACAATGAAATAATGCCTAATGTAAGGGTTGTGTAACTCAACGGCAGGGAGCAAAGCAGACTTTCTCCCCATCAGGATCCCACCTTGATCAGCATCTGCTGATGCAGCTTCCAAGGAGCGGAGCATTCTAGGGAACCTAGTCATAATCCCTAGTACTTACCAATTAGCTGCTCCGCGCAGGCACTTCACGTATTTCATTTCCACTAGGACATAAAACAGCCCTAAGAAGTAATACTGCTTATATGTGGAATCTAAAAAAAGTGATAGGGCTTCCCTGGTGGCGCAGTGGTTGAGAGTCTGCCTGCCGATGCAGGGGACACGGGTTCGTGCCCCGGTCCGGGAAGATCCCGCATGCCGCGGAGCAGCTGGGCCTGTGAGCCATGGCCGCTGAGCCTGTGCGTCCGGAGCCTGTGCTCCGCAACGGGAGAGGCCACAACAGTGAGAGGCCCACGTACCACAAAAAAAAAAAAAAAAAAAGTGATACAAATGAATTTAGTTACAAAACAGAAATAGACGCACGGACAGAGAAAACAAACTTACGGTTACCAAAGGGGAAGGTGGGGGTAGGAGGAGGTTGGGGAGGTGGGAGGATAAATTAGGAGTGTGGGATTAACAGATACACACTACTATATACAAAAGAGAAAACCAACAAGGGCCTACTGTATGCACAGGGAACTATGTTCAATATCTTGTGATAACCTATAAGGGAAAAGTATCTGAAAAAGAATAGACTTCTATATATGTATAACTGAATCACTTTGCTGTATACCTAAAACAAATGCAACATTGTAAATCAACTCTAATTCAATTAAAAAATAAATAAATGAAAGAAAAAGAAAAAAAAAAGAAGTAACTACTATTCCCCCATTTTCCGAAGAGGGAACTGAAACTCTAAAATGTTGACTTATTTGCTAAAGACAACACAGGGATTTAAGCAACAGGATAGGGATTTGAACTCAGACCCGATGCCAGAGCTGCATTTCTGCTAGTTATCTGATCTTTGCTACACACAGTGGGGCTGCTTTGTAGCTTCTTTATCATTTTATCCTGTGTGTAGACGTGGTACCACCCTGTCATAGGACATCCAAGGTCCCTACCCCATTCAGGTGACTGACATAACTCAGTTGCTCACAGTGACTGGGGTTACCATGCCTAAAGCTGGTGTTCTCCTTTGGGTCCCTCTGCCTGCTTCCTGGCCTTGTGCCAGAAGGCTCCATCCCACTCCCCTGGGGACTCCACAGTGCCTCTTTTGGATGCCTTCCCTGGTCCTGAAGGGGACATCTGGTCCCACCAACAAGACACAGAGGATCTTGCTGGGAACTCAGGTCATATTTCCCTCCTAAACTTCTCCTGGGTTGGGGAAGCGAAAATGGCCCTTGGAGTCCAAAGAAGGGAGGGAAAGAGGGGGTTAGTGACCAGATGACTATTTCCAGAAAACCTACGTGGGACCTGCCCTGGGCTTAGTTGTTCTCCAGTTAGGGGTTAGCCAGGGATGGCTGGGCCCTTTTGAGGTAAAGACTACAAAACTATTGTTACCAACTAGGGTTCTTGGCCTCCTTAATCAATAGAAATTGGTCAGAGTCCAGACAAATAATTCAGGCAAGGCTTTATTGGGGCCCCTGCTGCCGCAGGAGGGAGTGAGAACCAGTAACAGTTTCCCTTGCTCCCTCGCTCTCTGACGGGGGGCGGGCAAGCTTGTTCCTTATACAGGGTAAGGGTAGGGGTGTGCCCAGGAGTCGGGCCAGAGGGGTGGCTTAGGTAGTTTTCCCACCCCTTTGGAGGTGTTGAGTGCAGGGGGCATGCGCACTACCCTGCTTTTGCTCCCAGCTCTTCAGAAGTGGCAGTTCGTCTTTTTGGTCTTTTTTTATCTTGTTGTCCATAATTTGCCCCAACTGTGCACGCACAGTTATTTTTAGTCCCTTATGCTTTCTTTGTATTTTGTTTCTGGAGGAGATGTTTGTCCAGGTGCAAGCACCACAGCAAAGTGTCCCAGGTCCCAGGTCCCAGCCTGTCTCACTGTGACTAGCAAATTAGATACAGAGCCCGAGAAGAGGTCCATAAAAGCAAGGGGCCTTGAGGCTGATGCATCATTAGCTGCACAGTTTTTACCTTGATTTTGGTGAAGAGCCTTCGAGATGTTGGAGGTAGTGGGGGATGGCTGCTCCGCACACTTGCTATCAGGTTACAATGAACTAGATTTTTCTATACAGACATTTATTAGCCAAATATTCAGGCACAAACAGTTTATCAACCTGTTCTGCACTCAGTGTAACCCCAGGTCCTGGCCTTTTAGAGGTTCCAAACCCAAAGGGTCTGTCTGTCAAGCTGGCAGCCCCCTGGAGGCAGGATTCTGTGCCTTCTGGGGGCATCAGGTGCCTGACTGCAGCCTGCACTGGGAATCAGACTCTGAGTGGATCCCTCAGGGGCACCCCATGCAAGCCACGTGGTGGTGTCTTCCCAGTTCACACATGGATGGGAGTGTCTTGAAACGGTTTTAGTGAATCCACACTCTGAATACCTTTAATTTCACCAGTGGAAGACAATTCCTAATATCCATCATGCTCCTTAAAAGTCACCAATTTTGCAAATGAAAACCCATTTTTGACACTTGTATGCTCATTCACAAAATGTTAGTTTTAAAAATATAGCAGTGTGTACATCCCAAACATGTACTCAACATCCCCATCCATCCCCATAACTCTTTTCATCTTGTAAAACTGAATCTCTGTCCCCATTCAACACAGTCTCCCCACCTTCCCTTCCTCCTGTCTCCTGGCAGCCATGATTCTACTTTCTGTCTCTATGAATTTCAGTATTCTGAGTATCTCATGTAAGTGGACTCATACAATATTTGTCCTTTTGTGACTGACTGATTTTACTTAGCAAGTCCTTTAGGTTTATTCATGTTGTAGCAGGGGTCAGAATTTTCTTCCTTTTTAAGCCTAAACAATATTCCTTTGTATGTAGATTCCACATTTTGTTTATCCATTCATCCTTTGATGGACACATGGGCTGCTTCCACCTCTTGGCTATTGTGAATGATGTGCTACAGATATCTCTTCCAGATCCAGCTTTCAGTTCTTTGGGGTATATAACTGGAAGTGGGATTGCTTGATCATATGGTAATTCTAATTTTCATTTTTTTGTGGAATCGCCAGACTGTTCTGCAAACTGTCCATTTTGGTGCCATACCAATAACAGAAGGACTCCGTGTATGGGTCTTTCTGACTCAGGGCTGCAGAGCCTCTCTGAACAGGGCATTCCAGAGAGCACGTAGGAGCTGGCCATTCCTAGAATGAATGAGTAAACTCACTGCTTCTTACTGAGATATTACAGCTGGTAACTCACAGCTGCATGAAATTCTGTTTTCACAAACAGAATGGGAAGCCCTTTGACAATAGAGATCAAGTCTAGTACTTCTTGATTTCTTTCCTTTGCCTTAGAATAGTTATTCATTTGAAAGAGGCAGATTGGCAAGAAAGAGCACTGACTTCATCCCTTGTAAGATCCAGACCTTACAAGGATGATGTGTTGTTCAAATACCACAGCTGAGAGCCCGGGCCCATCTCTCCTACATGAGTGTTGTCGCTCACTGACAATGGTTTTCTGAGGGAGAAAAAGGTGGAATTTCTTGATCCATGATTTACATCCAGATATGCTGCCCCCCAGGCACCTGAGCTCATTCCCCCAAGTCACACAGAGTGGAAGACAGCTCTTGCAGGGCAGTTGGAGGCCGAAGCCCCCACCCTTTGTTCTCATCTGACTGGGAGATTTGATGGCATGGGGGAGGGGAGGCAGGGGAAAGGAGGCACGGGTAGCAGGGGTAGGTGGAGCTGAGTTTCCTCTTCAGATTCTGGGATGACAGCTCAGGCTGTCACCTCAGCCTGTCTCAGCTGCTTAGTGTTTCGCTGCTCCATCTTACTCTCCAATTAATGGTTCTAATCAGTGACTTAAGCATGTATCAGATCAAAGGACAAAAACCAGAGCCCTGGGCCCTGCTTGGCAGGATGTAGGCTCACACTGAGGTTTGTTGCAGAGATTTTGACTAACAGTTTTCTGGGGAAAAAAGTAAGACATCTCATCTTTGTTTTTAATTAATGCAGTCACCAGTTTTTTCATCGTGAAGTGTCACATGCAGAAAATGAAAGAAGTCCTTGTATAAATAATAAGAAAAAAAGGTTCTGTCTATTAGTAGTGGAAAGCATTTTTCAAGGTAGGTTTGGCACTTCCTTCAGGTGAGGTCTCTCAAAAATCATAACATAAATTATAGATTTGTCCAAGTCTTTTCACAATAGGATATTAAGAGTCTTGTATTAATATCTTACCTTGTGTTGTAAGGAAAAAGAAAAAAAATAAGAATCTCGTATCTAGGTTATCACATGAGTCCTTCTGACTTAACTAAAATGTGAAAAACTTTTAGCTTTTTCTTTTAGTTGTTTTTTTGTTTTAGTTTAGTTACAAGCTTGAAAAGGATTCTGTGAAAAACATTATTCTAGGGATTTGTTTCGGTTCTCTCACCAGTTTCTCTGGAAAACTTGATCAGGGATGCGTAATGGATGATTTCATTTCATTTGACCTGTCAGATCTGAATCCTCAGCCAGAGACAGGATGGAGGAATTGAGTGTCCTCTAGCGGTTTGCCAGGTGGAGTATTAACTGTCAGTCACCAGGGTGGGAAGCTAGGAGCTCAAGCCCTTTTGGGGATGGTTTATTTCCTTTGGGTCTGTTGTGTTAAATCTACTGAAATGTGCTAGTTGGGGCACGCCATCTTTAACTCCTGTTCTCACTGTGAGATGTGTCCCTAGGACTTGCCAAGAGAAGTCAAATTGATTTTACATCCCTCAGCAGCATTGCCTGACTGCTAGTTGCTACCTACTTTTTATTCTTCCAAAAGAGCTTTCCTCAATACTCACCCCGACCTCATAATCTCACATCGCCAAACCTGTGACTTCATTGATTCCCACCTGTGACTCCTCTCTTTCTTTAGCAGATTTGGTAATGGACTTGAAGCAAACAGGGTACAGTGTCAGGCAGGCAGGACACAAACCCACTGGAATCCATTCTTTCCTTGTAACGTTGTGCTTGGACGTACATCAGCCCATCTGTGCATTGCAGCCCTCGTAAGTAGTTGGCAGGGAGGGTATGTTTTTTGCTTCCACAACTGTTATGGACTGAATGTTTTTCTCTCTCCCAGATTGTTATGTTGAAGCCCTCCCCCTCCCCCACTGTGATGGTATCAGGAGTTGGGGCCTCTGGGGAGGTGATTAGGATTAGATGGGGTCATGAAGGTGGAGCTCTCACAAATGGGATTAGTGCCCTTACAGGAGTCCTGAGAGCTGGCTTCCCTCTCTGCTCTCTGCCACGTGAGGACACAAGTGAAGTCAGCAGTCTGCACCCTGGAAAGAGGGTTCTCACCAGAACCTGACCATTCAGGCACCCTGATCTCAGAAGTCCAGCCTCTAGAACCATGAGAAATAAGTTTCTATTGTTTATAAGCCACCAGTTTATAGTACTCTGTTATAGAGCCTGAGCTGACAGAGACACCAATTTTACAGATGGAGATGTTGCTGAAGGTCATGTGTCCAGCAAAAGACCAGCCCAGCTGTGAATGAGGAGGGATTTCTGGGTCCTTCCATGATGTGACACTGCCTCTTAGAAATTGGTGTTAGAAGATCTGAGGAATAAACTGTTGATGTGAAATCAAAAGACACAGGTTTGAGTGCAGGTCTGGTTACCTCCTACTCCTATGCCCTGAACCCCTGTTCCATTTTCTGTCCTGTGGGAAAGTACAGGATCACTGGATGGATCAAATAAAATTGCATGGTGACAAGCTTGTAACGATCTCTGCACCCCTCCACAAAACCCCACAAAGCTATTAAAAATGTTTAAGTTGCCCGCATTTTGCATCTGACAAGTTCATTAATTAAGCACTCTCTGTACAAGGGGTGGTCTGGAAGGAGAGAGGAGAGAAAGCCTGGGTGCAAGAGCTCTGGGAATGCTGCTGCCTTGGTCTTTATGGTTTTAGCAATAACAAAAGAGGAGACCTTAACAAAGAAAACGAAAGAACTTCCCATGATATCAAGTAGTTCCTTTATTTGTAAATGAATGGGTGGAATAATTAAAGAAAAATCACAACTGCTTTCTTAGAACGTGAATTCACTGATTTGTCAGCAAATACTTAACGATGATGCAATATATACCAGCCACCATTCCAGGGGCAAGTTGAAAGCAGCTCAGACAAGCTCCTTTCCCTTCTGGATCTTACCTTCCAGTGAGGGAACAGAGACAATAAAGAAATCATGCAAGAGTACACAAGAAATCACTGGTGCTATGATGAGAAAAAAAAAACAGGGAGAGGCCAGCTAGAAAGACTGGGAGGCTTCCTTAGATTGGAAGGCGAGAGAAGGCGTCTGGGAGGAGGTGATGTTTCTACCACATCCTGAAAAAGGAGGCAGCCGTGCAAGCAAGGGGGAGATCAAGCAGCCAGGGAGTCAGACAGGCATCTTGACTCTCTGTGCCAATGGAGAGAAACATTGAAATGAGCATTCTAAAACTGTGGCTAATTCAAAAGTGATAAATACTTGTCCTTGAATATATTGTTAAAGATACACATCCAGAAGGCTGATGCATTCTCCTCATGGCACACTTGCATCTCAGAAACCTGGATTTGGTTCACTACCCCAGGTCCTGCCTGGGCAGGTGCAGAAGGCATATGGGGTGTCTGTGAAAACACACAGTTACAAGCCAGGTGCAACCACAGTCCCCACGGAGTGAGACTTGTGAGATGTCCTGAAGGATAAGGCTTCCTGAAGGTAGTGCCTATTCTCTCTGTTTAGGAGGAGAAGGATAGAGGCTGAGAAGTTAGCTTAGGTTGAATCAAGACCCAAGTTTGGCTATAGCAACTGGCAAACAAAGTTTGGGGCCAATGACCAGATAGATTTGGCTGAAGCAAGAGATTTTCCAAGGGACTAAAGAGAAAGGGCCATAGTGAAAGAGGATGGGGGTCTTGATGGAGGGCATCCAAGGGTGAGCTGAGGCATTTGGATTTCACGGGGCAGGCGGTGGAGGGCCTTGGTAGTGCTTGGAAGTGGATTTGTTGTAGACGGGCCACCCACACATGTCCATCTCCCTGGAGGGGATGCCCAGAGCCTGTTCCCTCCCTCTCACCCCCATCACTCCTCTTCATCCCTCCCCTACCAGTCGGGCCAGTCTGGGAAGCTGGGCTCATGCCTCACTTGTCTGGTTAAATATGCTCCTCCTTCCAGATGTAATGGTCCCCTCCGCTGAGTGCCCAGGTTTATAAGGCAAAGGTTGCCATGACAAAGGCATAGCGGAACTATCCAGTAGAATTTACACCTAGCTATGCCAGAGAAAGCTAATGTTTGGAGTGTCCATCAGTTAGTGGAAATTAGGGACAAGCCTCATGCTCGGGTCAGTCTTGGAAGGTAAACAGAAGCTTCCATCTGACAGAAAACAAACAGAGGCTCAGAAACCAGGCTGGCACTCAGCAGTCGGTGGACATTGGTCAGGGATCTGGTTTCCTTGATTATTCCCTTTCAAAAGTTAAAGTTGCCCTGTGATATTTGTCACTTAAAAGCTTTCACTGCTTTCTCATTTCTTTTTTCTTTTTTTATTAATTAACTAATTTATTTATTTTTGGCTGCTTTGGGTCTTCGTTGCTGCATGCGGGCTTTCTCTAGTTGTGGCGAGCGGGTGCTACTCTTAATTGCAGTACGCAGGCTTCTCATTGCGGTGGCTTCTCTTGTTGTGGAGCACGGGCTCTAGGCACACGGGTTCAATAGATGTGGCTCGCGGGCTCTAGAGCACAGGCTCAGTAGTTGTGGCACACGGGTTTAGTTGTTCCGCGGCATGTGGGATCTTCCCGGACCAGGGCTCGAACCCGTGTCCCCTGCACCGGCAGGTGGATTCTTAACCACTGAGCCACCAGGGAAGTTCTGCTTTCTCATTTCTATACTGACTTGCCCTCATACATTCTCTCTCTTTCTCGTTATCTGTCACCCTACAGTTTTTCCTGGGATGAAATTCAGTCCTACTACATTCCCAAAGCCACTCCAACCTCATGCAGAGATCAGGAGGGGTAACTGGGCCTCCCGTATCTGGTCTTCTTTTAGTAGAGGTGTGATTAAGCCTCAAACCTAAAGTTTGGAAAGAAAAAAAAAATAACTCTAGCTACAGTTATTTTCCAATCACTTTGCAAATCTCTCTCTCCTTCTCTGTCATTCATTCACAAAAATAAGCAGCTTGCTTTTATTTATTTATTTATTTATTTATTTATTTATTTTTGTGGTACGTGGGCCTCTCACTGTTGTGGCCTCTCCCATTGCGGAGCACAGGCTCCGGACGCACAGGCTCAGCGGCCATGGCTCACGGGCCCAGCCGCTCCGCGGCATATGGGATCTTCCCGGACCAGGGCACGAACCGGCGTTCTCTGCATCGGCAGGCGGACTCTCAACCACTGCGCCACCAGGGAAGCCCTAGCAGCTTGCTTTTAAAATTCTTTTGTCTTAGTGGCTCTTTTCAGGAATTTGGGGCATGGCTCTCAAATGGTACCTCTAAATTCCAATTACTCTGCCACACTTACCATGCAACTGTAGGTGAGCCATGATTCTTTAGTAAAGGGGAGGATGTATTTCAGGAATGTTGCTGTGGTTTTTGTCAGCAGCTGTTGAGGGGAAATGCACACCATAGTCTTAGCTATAATACTTACCAGTATGTCTCTATGATTGTAATATAGCAACTCATACTATACTAAATGGTCACCAAAGGAAACATATGCTTGATTTGTGCTATTTCAAAGAAAAGTAACCTCAAGTGAATTATATTCGATTTGAAAAGTACCTAAAGATTTCATGTAAACATTTCTGTCTCTGTTAATATGCTGATCACGCAAAATTACAAACTAGCTAGTTATATACCCTCACATCTCCTTTGGGAGCTCTCCTTCCCAAAATTCAAAGCTGAACCTCCTTTTCTGTGCCAAGTACTCTCATTCTGCTCAAACCCATCTGGGCAGAAAATAAGTGATGGATTACTTTAACAAATAGCCAAACGCATATTCAGAGGTAAGTGATCTGATAAAATAATCCAATTCACCCAGAAGTGAGAATCACTAATAAGCATATCTCTCTGAGCACTATTAGTATCCTAGAAAAGGTATAGCAACAATAATAACAAAAGAAAAAAGAAAGAAAGAAAGAAAGAAAAGAATACATTCATGAGATTAGTCATTGGAACATTATTTGCAATAGCAAAAGATTGGAAACAACTCAAATATTTATCAATACAGGCAGAACTAGTTGAAAACTGTGATACATATATGCAATGGAGTACTAGACAGCTATAAAAAAGAAATGAGAAATGTTTTTATATGCTGTTATAAATTGATCTTTAAGATATTTTATTAAGTGAAAAAAGTAAGATTAAAAAAAACCCTGTATATAATATACTACCTTATAATTGAAAAAGGAGGGATAAGAATGCATATATGTATATATGTATATATATACATACATATATATTTACATATAATAAAGATACATATTTATATATAATAATCCCAAACCTAACAAAAATCACTCAAGCGGGAAAGAAGAAAGAGAATGGAGAAGACAGAGAAAGTAGACTTCTCTGAATGTACTGTGCTTTGTAGCTGCAATTTAGAAACCAACTGAATGTTTTATCAAATTATAAAACAAAATTAAATTTAATAAGCAATTCCTAAAAAGAAAACCAAAATGAATGAGTGAACCCAACCAGGTATCAAATTGATGGCATAACCACACTGAGGAGAGTGATTTCAAATGGCTTTAAACTCGAATTTGTCTACACATCCCTAGAGAATTATACCCTAGAAACAAAACCACAAAACCGTTAAAAAATCTTGAACAGGTTTTAGTAATCATATCGTTAGGAATAATATTGATGTTGCTAGTCTAAACTTATTAAAGACATATTATCAGGTAAAGCAATCACACTGATTTTGTTAATGTCATTAAGAACTAATCTCAGTGTAAGAAAAAAGCTGTACAAATGTAAAATCATAGGGATTAAGTAAAAACCCTGGAATCCTAAATTTTAATTGGTAACCTTGGTATGAGCTCATGAAGTAATTTCTCTTTAAAAAAAACATGTAGGGGCTTCCCTGGTGGCGCAGTGGTTGAGAGTCCGCCTGCCAGTGCAGGGGACACGGGTTCGTGCCCCAGTCCAGGAGGATCCCACATGCCGCAGAGCGGCTGGGCCCGTGAGCCATGGCCGCTGAGCCTGTGCGTCCAGAGCCTGTGCTCCACAACGGGAGGGGCCACAACAGTGAGAGGCCCGCGTACCGCAAAAAAAAAAAAAAAAAAGAATAAAAAAAAATGTATACCCTGGTTCAGCCCTAGACCTAGAAATAATGACCAACTCGTTATTAACGAGTGCTTTTGTGGGCAGGTTGTGGTCTCCAGTATCACATTTCACATCTGAGAGCTAGCATTTTTTAGATAAATGGCTGATTCCAGGTCTAGGCAAAACATATGAAAGATGAACAAGTAAGTAAGTTATCAAAAGTTATATCAAAAGGAACTTCGAGGTGACTTGAAGAGGCTACCACTGGTGAAAGACAGGGCAACTTGAGTATTGATAAGAATAATAGTGGCAATGGATTGGAATACACCAAACATGTATAAATCAATGAAATCATAGTAATACTAATAAAAGATTCTTTTAGGGGTGCTCATGAACCAACTGGTGACTTAATTTTTTGGGGGGGCTGCATCGCATGCCTTGCAGGATCTCAGTTCCCTGACCAGGGATTGAACCTGGGTCCCCTGCAGTGTAAGTGCCAAGTCCTAACCACTGGGCCACCAGGGAAGTCTCACTGGGGACTTAAGAAACTAGTAAATAGAGGAAAAGAGTCAAGAACATTTGGTTTCTCAGAGGTACGTTTATCCTGTGTCTTCCACCTCTTAGGTGAAAGAGAAATAATAGAACAAAAATGTGATTCTGTGATCCTGAATGAAGCAATGGATCCAGCCAATAATCATCAATGGCAGCTAACATCACAACATGAGAGACAATCTGATATTTTGTGTCTCTTGATAGAAGTACACACTATCACGTATGAAGTATTATTGACAAGAGATGGAACCTGAACTTGATCAAATATCTAGACTTAATTACCAGGAAATACAGGGGACAGTGGAATACATTCCATGACACCACGCGGATGCAATCAGCAAAACTCCAAACCTGAGAAACTTTACAGCTTTTTCAATGAATACATTGCAAAGAAAAATGGCGGGAAAGAGGGAAACATACACAAGTGACGTAAGAGACATACCAACCATCTGTAATGGGTGGTCCTTGTTTAAGTTCTACATTAAAAAAAAAAAAACCCAAACTATAAAGAAGTCTTTTAAGACACTCCAGGTTGGCTTCCCTGGTGGCGCAGTGGTTGAGAGTCCGCCTGCCAATGCAAGGAACACGGGTTCGTGTCCCGGTCCGGGAAAATCCCACATGTCGCGGAGTGGCGAGGCCCGTGAGCTATGGCCACTGAGCCTACGCGTCTGGAGCCTGTGCTCCACAACGGGAGAGACCACAGCAGTGAGAGGCCCGCGTACCGAAAAAAAAAAAAAAAAAAAAAGACACTCCAGGAAATTTGAACACTAATTGGACTTTTGATGATGTTGAGGGATTATTGTTCAGTTTATTTCTGGTGTGATAATAGTGTGGTATGTTTTAAAAAAGAAGTCCTTCTAGAGATTCAAACAGAAGTCCTTACTTGTAAGTACTTACTTATTTTATATACTTACTTATATAAAATCGTATTATGTGTAGGCCTTGCAGGGGCGGGTACTAATCCAGTAGCATGTGGGTTGGTGGGGTTTTATTATATTATTCTCTCTGCTTTTGTGTATGTTTGAAACTTCTCATAATAAAACAGTTAAAAATCATATAACAGAGAGAGGGAAAACAATTTGACCCAGAGAATAGATCGCAGTCATTTCAGTCCTTGGAGGCACCGGGAAGAATGCTTTCCTGGGGCCCTCAAATCATACAGAAGTGACCAAATGGTCTGCTTTTGCCAGACATCCCTGCTCAGGAAATTCGTCTTTGACAGCTCTACTTCACTGTGCAGTTCTGTGTTCTTCGTCTGATTCCCTAAAAATTGGTGTCTGTGACTCTCTGCACAGCCCTGGCGAACCCCACGTGGGCTGTTCATCAAGTTTGCTGAACTGTCACACAGTCTAGGGGTCACTGATCCCCCCCGGACTCTGCTCAGTGCTATTGATTCCTGCCTGCTGCCCTGTGGTCTTGTGACCTCCTGCAACGCCTGGTGGCCTGCGTTTCCTGCCCCTGAAGGAGCACTCTTGCCTGCTCCATGGCTTCCCATGCTGCAGAGAGTGCAGTGTGATACCTAATAAAGTCTCCAGCAACAATAGGGTTCAAGGTTGGCCCCCGCTGCAGAGGAGTTAAGCCTTATCTGCTTTCAGCACCACTCTCCCCGTGGTACTTAGCCGGACTTGTGGAAGGTTTTCAGAGCAATCGTTTTGCAAGCTGTTGCTGCTAACCCTGGCTCTAGCCCCAGAGACGACCTTTCTCCAGGCTGGATTATTTATGTGTATCCTGCAGTCTCACTAGGGAAGTGTGTTTTGGCCCCCAAACAAAGATTACTGTCTCCTCTATGACCTCAAAATACTTCCTTGCACATGGCTGTCCACTGGGATGCTTTGCTGAAGTTTGCTGACTTTTTATTTTCGTTGCTTGAGATTGTTTCATTCCTAAGGTACCAGGGGCATCACTTTGGGGATCAATTGTATGGATACTTGGTACAAATAATTTTAACAATACGTGCTACAGATGCGGGTCTAATTTTCAAAGCCGAGTCCCAGAAGTCTCTGGAGCCATGGACAGTGGTGCTGACCAAGGTAAAGAAGACAGAATGTATTCTAGGAGTTGGAACTAGTATGGCATAGTAGTTAGGACCATGGCCATTGGCAGGCCTGACATGGGTTTAGAAATGAGCTCTGCCATAGCAGTGTGATTTTGAAAAATCAGCTAACTCCACAGAGCCTGAGTTTCCTTAGCTTGATTATAATACTTGTCTCGGGGCAGGGGTGTTGTTGGAAAGAGCAGAAGAGAGAGACATGATGGGTATGTTTACCACAGACTGACCGCTCATTATATAGTAATTATTCAGAGAGTATTACAAACTGATCACAGTATATAGTCATAGTTCTTACAATGACAGTTTTCAAAACTCATAGCACTTCATACACACGTCTAATATAACTCAATATTTTGTACTGTAATTATTTTATTGAATAGTTTCCTATCCTACACTAAATGGCAGACACTGGCTCTTATTTATTTATTTTTCTCCCTAGTATTCAGCATGTGCCTTGGTACCTCATAGGTACTTCATATTTATTGCTGGGATGAATGGTTGCCATGCTTATCAGGAAGAAGTGAAACTGCCTATTTTTAGTCATAAGACACAGCGCATATGTGCACACTCATGGACCTCCACATCCATGATGAAAATATTGACGTTTTCCAAGCACTGGATTTGCTGTTACTTCTCTTAGAAGTGGCTACAGAAGGTGACTTCGGGGGTTCCTGTGAACCTTTGCTCCTTCTTCTCTACACTGGGAAGAGTATAGAGTAAGGCCGTGCGCAGGCTCAGAGGAAAATGAGCTGCTGTTTTTCACATCCATAAAGGCTGCTGAACTGTGGTCAGAAGGACATTAATTTTGTGGTTTTCCTTGTAGTATGTGGGCTTCCATAATTTTATATTTATAGCCTAGGATTTTCTGGGAATTTTCTCAGATGCTCTGACTTTAGTGTTTTGTTCTTCTGGAGTGTCAGAAAGGGAGCACCTCATGTTTGAGGTGCACCTGTGATGGTGTAGTCAGGTCAGTGGAGAATCTTGCATCAGACTCATAACTGAGATGGGGGGGCAAAGGAAGCTTGATCAGGTTTTCTCCATAAAAACATAACTTTTGTTAAAATAAGAACATACCCATCAATAACATAACCATCAATCCTTAATTAACTGCAGTCACATGGTTATTTACTTAGAGTGAAAACACTATTTGAAGCAAGATTTAAAGAAATATATCTATTCTTTCTCCTTGACTCTACAGTTTTCGTAAGGCTCACCCACTTTATACCCTAGGGATTGGATGTATTCCCTAGACCATGCCTCTCTTCTGGGCAGAGACCCTCTGCTGACTTGACCAGGTCCCCCTGCAGTTAGCAGAGGCTTCCAGTGCTCCAAGGGGGGTCTGGGTGTGAGTCAAGTTCTCCTGTCTATTTACTGACTATAAAATGACACAAGTTAACAAAACACAAAAAATACCTCCATAGCCTTTTATTCCAGGCACACGGGAAAAGCATAAAAACTGACTGCCTCAAACTACCTTTGTTCCCCTACAGGTGTAACACCTTAAAATACTTTAATACTTCAAAATTTTCTGGGAATAATTTAATCTCCCATTGCACTTTTTCTCACTGTGCATTTATATCTTTAAACACACACACACACACACACCCCAACCACAACCCAATAATTATATGGAATTTCAATCTTTTCTGGCATTTTAAAAACTTTTAGTGTCCACATTACTCTTTCAAGGAAGGAAGCATCTCTGAAGTGTGCAGAAACTTTGCTCCAGGACCATTTCCTGTGGATGCAAATCAGCACCTTGTTGGATGGAGACAGATTTTCCTGAAATTCAGAAAGTCAGCTTCAGTAACTTCCAAGTTCTTCTCTTTTGGAGACCTTATTAGTTTAAGTCACTTCCATGTTTTCTAAAGAAACACACCCAGTGTATGTAAAATATACAAATTTAAAAGCAAATTCCCATATTGCTGTCTCCAAAGACTGAGACGTGTTCTGTACACCTCGCCAATTCCACCATGGTAGCATTGATTCTGTTATTTTCCCAGGAGGATGAGGACATAGAGGAACAGGAGCATATATATCATATGATTTAGATGCAACCTTTATTGACAAACCCAAGTGATGACTTCAAGGCATTGGCGGAGGAAGTCCAGGAGCGACGTCCTGATTAAACATCCTCAACTAAAGTCAGGCTTCTGCATAAATGTTATTACGTGTCACTGCTGGATTTCTTCTTTAGCACAACTGAAAATAAATTGCTTATATTGTACCCATTATCCCAGCTTAAATGAAATTCCTCTAATATTGCAGAAGTAGGTCTGCCTTGCCCCTGAAAAATTGTGAAGTAGATAAAGTTTATTTTTGCTACCATCTTACCATCCCTTTCCTCTGTCCTGATTTCCTGTAGTCATTCCTCAGGCTCTAGCCTGTGTCCGATTCCCAAGGGCCTCCTTGCTGTCAGTTAATAATAGCTTTCGATGCTCTTATTCTTCTCAGAGTTTTTTGCATTTTAATAAGGCCCCCAGGGATTTAAATGCCTCCAAAACCAAAAGAGTGAATCTCTAATGGTGGAATTTTAGGTGTCTATGACAGGCGTGGTGGGAGATTTTATGGGGAGGGTTCTCTCAGAAGACAAACACCCTGACAGCCTTCAACTCCACTGACTTGGTACGGTTGGCCCTACAAAGGAGGACAGGAATGTGAATTAATCAGCAAGGAAGTACTGAACTTTATTGAAAAGAAAACCTTCAACCTTTGTTAATTATAACAATGTTTTAATCAGTTTTCCAATAAATGAATATATGGTAACACTGGAAGCATTCTCCAGCTGGGAAAATTATACAATATCTTAGGGAAAGTCTCTTTAGTGTCGGTGCAATAGGAAATCTGAGATTTTTGAGATGGAAATGCTTCGTAATCTGTGTTCCAGGTCTTATCCTCTTACTGAAGGAAGCAATCACGTTGACACAGAGTAGAATCCTGGGATTAACTCTTAGGTACAGGCCTGAAATGATAATAATAAACCTCATACTGAACTGTTGTTTCCAACATACATTTTGTACATGGACAAAAGAGAAAAAAGCCAGAATATTCTTCTCACCATTGTCTAGCACGAGAGGATGTCAGATTCCTGCACTTTATCTGGACCGCTCTATCGCCCTTTTTTTCTCCCCCTGCTAAGTAAACAGTGGAGCTTCATCCATTATTCAGCTATCAGAGACTGCCAGGATTTTCTGGCTGTGGAACTTGGGAGTTCTTACATTTCTTTAAAAATGTGGAAAAATGTATTTGCAAAACTGCTGGAAAGGGAAATGAAGAAAGATATCAACTCCTGCAATATAATTAATCCTTGTATCTCCCCCAGAGGGCTGACTTGAGTTTTTCTTTAGTAATGGGAATTTAGTTTTATTTCTTTTTTTGGTTGTCATTATTCACACTTAACTACCTGTGGCAAGTTCTAGGGAGGAGAGAGACTATTGTAAACAGGTTTGGGGCACAGAGGAAGGCAGGGCTTTTAAATGATGCCTTGTGAGAACCAGCACAGAGCAGCCAGCTGTGCCCGGCTCTACCTTAGAGCTGTAAACACAGCCCCTCCCAGCCAACCAAGTGTTACAAATTCTCCTTTTACAGATCTGGGGAAGGCTTCCTATAATGTTTTCCACATTGAATGCTGAAGTTTGAAGTCTTCTTTTGGAGAGATTTTCCAGGTCAAAAGTTGCAGGTGTAAGAATATTGAAAGGAATGTAAAATCTTGTGCATGTAAATATATATATTTTATTGCTTTCATCTTTGCAGCCAGGGAAGGTGACCGCTACACTTGGAAGCACAGAACACGCCTCACAGGGAGGGGACTGAAATGCACCAGGGATAAGGAGATGAGAGCAGGAGCCTCCCAAACACTTGAAATGGACCCCAGTCTCCACTTCCGGCTGACGGCTTCTATAGGCTTCTGAGAAACCACAGAGCCTGAAGTGCTGTCTTGCTTACATTTTGCTGCCATCGGTGGTGGGGAGAGGGTGCAAAGGGCTCTGGACGTACAGACAGAAGACCTGGTTTAAGGTCAGCAATTCCGTTTGCTGTGCCTTCTAGAGCGGATATCTTCAGCTAGGGGATTCACCGCACCCTCACATTTTGTAAAAGATTTTTTGTTTTTGGTAAATTACAGAACACTCTTGGAGTATAAGGTATTCGAATGATGGAAAGTCAGCACAATCTACGTCAATGAAACTGGAATGTATTATTAAATGTGATAGAGCGCACTTAGAATAGACATACGACGAAAAGGAAGCAAACTCATGCCCCCCCTTTTTTTGATAAAATGATTACTGTTAGAGGACTGCATGACTGTAAACTTGATGTAATCCTAATTTTAAAAATCATGGAAAAATTCTCTCATGGTGGATTGTAGGTGTTCAGGTAGAAGTAATGCTGACACTCAGGAAGCACTTGGTATATGTAGGGAAAAATATTGAAAGGAGAGATCCATAGCTTGTGAACAACCATACATCAAGGCCGGTATCATTAGCTCAAAGAGAAGAGGGTCTTGGGGAAGGTTACAGAGTCTTGTATATTGCACTATATTTTTCAATGGCTGCTTGAAGACAAAGTATGTGTCTGTGCAGATCCAGGCGGACTGGACAATACGATTGATGAACAATCAAGATTTAACATAGAGTCCAATGGAAACAAATACCTGAGCACTCATAAGTCAGGTACAAGGGGGAGGGTGTATAAAGAGAAATATTGGGGATTCTTACAATTTAATGGGGAGATAAAAGCATAAATGACTAAAATGAGGTGCAATAAGTAAGACAGATAATATGACACTTATGGTTTAAGAATAACGTTATATGCATGAAAGGAGTCAAAAGGCACAAACTTCCAGTTATAAAATAAATAAGTCATGGGGGTGTAACGTACAGCATGATGACTAAAGTTAACAATACTGTATTGCATATTTGAAAATTGCTAAGAGAGTACATCTTAAACACTCTCATCACAAGAAAAGAATTCTGTAATTCTGTATGGTGATGGATAATAACTAAACTTATTGTGGCGACCATTTCACAATATATACAAATATTCAACTACTATGTTGTATAATTGAAACCAATATAATGTTATATGTCAATTATACATCAATAAAAAGAACAATAATATAAAATATATTATATAACATAATTATTATGTAATTAATAGTGATTATATACTATATGTTATATATTATGTATACTATTTATAAATACTATGGTAGAGGTATCTTATCTTTATTGGTAACTGCAAATTTAATGGAGATCATGATAAATTTTAACATTTGGCTGAAACAATCAGTTGTGCAAATAAGAGCTGAGAAAATTTGCTTTATCAAATATTCATGTGAAATGGGGGTTGAAGGTTTTTGTTAACAAGAAAGCTTTACTTTAACCAGTAGTGTAAACTAGTTACTGAAAATGATAATGACCGAGTTGATAAAAGCATATTGCCCAGGTCAAAGAAGTTAAAAGTCCTTCAGCATTCTAAAATGACCAGACCCAATATGAGGGACTGTAGTCTTGCAAAAGGTGATGAAGGATAAGTGTCTAGGGCATAAAGGGATGATTTGGAAGGGACAGGGTAACAGCATGAAATGGGTCATCAGGCATCTCAATGACTGTACCCATTTTAATTCACAGAGGTGACCAAATGACAACATAGAGAGGCTAATGAGAGTGAAAGAAGATTTTCACAACTTACAGTTCCCGAGAGTAGGGGCTGGCATGCCTTGCAGGGCCACACAGGAAAGCACTGGTATTAATCAGGAGGCAGCAAAGAGTGAGGGGAAAGCATTGGCCTTTATTGTGTTTTCCATGGGAAAGGCAAGGCAGAGCAGGGGAAACAGCTGAGGACTGGCCAGTTTGAACAATCCCAGCAGGCTTTGCAGCCTGGGGGAGTCCCTAGCTGTCTGGTGCCTGGCTGTAGTTGATTTAAGGGCAGGGGAAATACTGGCTTGGTGGGTGAGAGTTCGATAACAGAGGTTGTTGTGGGTATGGACTCATGATCTGTTAGTTTGTATATGAAAAGCCTGTTCTTAGGGATTAACTAGCCCTGGAAGGGGCAGTCTCCCAGCCTCGCCCCCTCTGGCCAGCTAGCTCCTCAAGATGTCAAAATATCTTAAAACATAGAAAATAAAAAAGTATGATTAATACGGCAGGGTCCAAACTGTAGCTCCAGGGTAAGAACTAGGAACCATGAGGAGAAGTTTTGGGGAGACAGGTTTTAGGGGAAAAAAGAAATCCTTCTATGAACTAGAGCCATCTAAAAGTGGAACAGATGTCTTTGTCAAATAGGGAATGTCTGAATCCAGATATATTTTGAGATGGAAAAACCAAGTCATTCTCGTTGCAGGTAAGATTTCTCCAATGACTGGGAGGCAGGAAAAAGGTCCAACTCATAGATTCTATTATTCTATAGTTAATTGTGTGCTTTGTGTATGAAGGAAATTGTATGGCAATTGTTTCCCTTCATGTTCTACTCCTTAACTTCTCAAGGATAGAACTAATTTAAAAAGACTAAAATTTAGCAATGGGAATAAATGGCAGTTTTTTAACATAGTTGTAATAACTGGGGCTCTGATGGGGAGGATTGGAAGCAAGCCACTGGAAAAAGAACCCCTATTTTAGTGCCAGTTAAGTGGAAGCCAAGTGGCCAGAAGCCTTAGTTAAAAACAATGGGCTGACCTTGAGTTCTCTTGAGAAACTAGGGATTATAAGATTTGTGTTGGCAACGTCCTTCTATGAGGTCATTCTTCCACTAGAAATTTATAGAGCCTTTGCTTTGCCTAGTCCATCAGGGACTTCACAGTGTGTTAGGACCATCTTTTGAACCAGTTTATCTATTAGTTCTCATTTAAATGTGCTCCCATTAAATATTAAAAGACTCTAATGCTTAGTAAGATTCTCAGTTTCCTCTTTCATAAAATGAAGGGGTTGTACTAGAATGATCTATAAATTTCCTTTGATCCTAAAGTTCCTTGACTCCACCATGCTGTTCTTTGAGGTGCCCTTAAAAAGCCTGCTCCTTGGATCGACTCAAGTCACACGAGCTGAACCTAATGTATAGCACAGGGATCTCTACTCAGTACTCTGTAATGACCTGTATATATATATATATATATATATATATATATATATATATAAATGTATAAAATTCACTTTGCTGTACAGCAGAAACTAACATAACATTGTAAATCAACTATACTCTACTCTAATAAAAATTAATTTAAAAAAATGTCATACAAGCTAGTCTTTGTGGTTGGCAGTAGACTGTGTGTCTGTCCAGCATTGTTCAGGTGATTTGTGTGCTATAAGGTAGGTAGCATGGCTCTTATTTATAACCAAAGAAGCTGAGACTCAGACAGATTAATCAAGTGTCCAAAATCACACAGCTAACAAGGGGAAGATTAGGAGAAGTTAACTTTGCCTGTGTAACTCTCCCTGTCTTATTGCAGAGTTCTGTGTTATAGGGATGAGCATCAAAAGCATTCAGTGAGTGATGTTGGGACTGCCATTCTTTGTTTGACAGTAAAGTCACTGTCTTCTGTCTTGGAAGTATTGATCATTGCATCTGAGATCTGAGAATTGAAGTTAGGGACTCTTGTTCCTTTGCATTCCTCCCCAGTTAACAGTTTGTTTTTTTCTGGCTGGGGTGTGAAAAGGAGAAAGCAGAAAGGAGAAAAGTTATACTGGAAAATTCATGGAAGTATTTGGATTTTTCTTCCATTTAATTATGTTTTTTCTCCACAAGTTCTATACCATTTTTTGTTTGCTCCAGTTCTACTTAAGGCAAGAAGAAAACACTTTCACTGCTAAAATTCTGTTTTGATATGCACGGACAGGCACCTGCCTTGCTTTTAAAATTCATGTGAGCTCAGGATACCTTTCAAATTGGGTATTTTATGGCTGTGAAGATTATTTGAGAATCCTGGACATGCAGGATTCAATTAGGGCATTTGAACTCCTATCCAACGCTAGGAAACTGGCTATTTCCATTTGTGGGTCTTCTGATACTCATAGAAATGATAGGAAATTAGTGTTTCTTCTCAGACATGGGTTACTGTCTCTCCACTTTTTTTTTTTTTTTTTTTTTTTTGCTGTACGCGGGCCTCTCACTGTTGTGGCCTCTCCTGTTGCGGAGCACAGGCTCTGGACACGCAGGCTCAGTGGCCATGGTTCACGGGCCCAGCCGCTCCATGGCACGTGGGATCTTCCCAGACCGGGGCATGAACCCATGTCCCCTGCATTGGCAGGCGGACTCTCAACCACTGCGCCACCAGGGAAGCCCATCTCCATTCATTTTTATGAATCATGTGGTCCTCATAACTGAAAATGTGTCACTGAGTGTGTTATTGCCATGAAAACCCCCCAACTCTACTTATTTTACAATCAACAATTCGATTGTGTGGGATATGGTTCTTTGTAATGCAGGAGCAGGAGGCTCTGTCAATGCTATGAATTGGTGATATTTAGGCACAAACACCTGTTGAATTGTCTGGATTTTTAGATACTAACCAACAGGGCTACATGGTTAGTGTAGCCACGTGCTCAGAATTAAACGTGGAAGGGGAAGTTAGATTAATCATTCTCGAACCTGGGGAATTCAGTATATAGGTCTGCTTTTACTGTGTATGCCTTTATTTTCAAAAACTTAATGAAAGTTTTTCACATCTGATTTCCACTATATATGTGTGAAAAAGAACTTTGAGATGTGTGTGTGTGTGTGCACACGTGACACAGTTTTAAGGGGAGCAGGATGGGGCCAGTGAGACAGTTAGCAAAGTGGCTAGGCATATAGGTTTTAAAGTTAGATAACTTTTGGGCAGGAATACCTCACTTTTATTAACTGCAAAATGGAGTAATAAAATTGCCTATTTTATAAGGTCTTACAAGAATTAAGTAAGATAATTAATGCATGTAACATACTTAGTGTCATACTTGGCACAGGGCACACACCCATGTTTGCATAATTAAATGAAACGCTAGTTGCTCTTCTTTATCAATATTCATCATCATCAGCACCATCATCATAACCATCATCATCACCATCATTATCACCACCATCATCATCACCATCATCATCATCATCACCACCATCATCACCATCATCATCACCACCATCATCATCACCATCATCATCACCACCATCATCATCACCACCATCATCATCACCATCATCATCACCACCATCATCACCACCATCATCATCACCATCATCACCATCATCACCATCATCATCACCACCATCATCATCACCACCATCATCATCATCATCATAACCATCATCAGCACCATCATCACCATCATCATCACCACCATCATCACCACCATCATCATCACCATCATCACCATCATCACCACCATCATCACCACCATCATCATCACCATCATCATCACCACCATCATCATCACCATCATCATCATCATCATTATAACTATCATCATCACCACCATCATCATCACCATCATCATCACCACCATCATCATCACCATCATCATCAACATCATCATCACCATCACCATCATCATTATAACCATCATCATCACCACCATCATCATCACCACCATCATCATCACCATCATCATCATCATCATCCTCATCATCATCATAAACATCATCATCATCATCATCACCACCATCATCATCACCATCATCACCATCATCATTATAACTATCATCATCACCACCATCATCATCACCATCATCATCACCACCATCATCATCACCATCATCATCACCATCATCATCACCATCATCACCATCATCATTATAACCATCATCATCACCACCATCATCATCACCACCATCATCATCACCATCATCATCACCATCATCCTCATCATCATCATAAACATCATCACCACCATCATCATCATAAACATCATCATCATCATCATCACCACCATCATCATCACCATCATCACCATCTGCTTTGTTATGATATTTCAAAACAGAAAAAAGTTTTGAAACCCTTTGGGAATAGCTTTCTTTAATTTTAGCTTCTAATTGATATTTACTGCATTAGGAGCAAATGAAGTAGTGTGTATATGAGTGTGATCATGAATGTAAGAATATGTGTATGTTTTAGCAGATCCAGGTGTTAAAAACTCCATTTGGTCTTATTAGACTCCACTTAATTAATTGCTTTATTTGTTGAACTAATGCCTGGTATTCACAGAATAAGTTCTTTTCTCCCTTTTACATATACAAATAAACTACTGACTATGTTGTTCCAGTGAATGCTAAAATAATGACTAATACACAAGGGGCCAATTTAGCAGGAACCCTTCATCATGGCTTCCTGCAACTGGACCCCCACTGGAAACATGTAATAATAAATCAGTGATTGCAGATAACGGAGCACTGGAGAACGCAGGCCAAGAGAAACCAGCCCCCAACTTCTTCTCAATATAGGTTTTAAGAAACTGAAGTTGTCTTGCTTTATCTTTGTCTTTACTTTTCCATTTCTCTTGACTCACACCCCACCCAGCAATTCTTAATGGCCAGAATGCTCAGTAAATGAAGAACCTCTTTCTCCCCTCTGGTTGGAACTGATGTTCAATGCTTAGTGTCAGGAGTTTCAGGAGGGTATCTGTTGGGGACAGATTACAACAAAATCACACACAGTCTTTCCTTTTTTATAAGGTCATAATCATATGATTCATTTCTCTCTGTTTGTGTGATCATTAAAAGATATGAAATGTGAAGTTTGTTAAATCACAAAATATTAAGCACCATGGTCAGCACGGAAGTGTTTTGCTTGCGATATATATAGAAGTGTTGCTGTCTGAACACATCAGCTAATAAACTTAAAAGAAACACAGGGTCAAACCTTGTTCTGACACTAAAGTGCTAATTGGTAATTTGGAAGAATGGAAGGAGCAGATCTTCGGCATTAGAGGTCTGGATGCTAGGACCGTTTCTGTCAGTAGCTGGGTGATTAGGCTCTGGACTTCTTGGGAGCCTCGATTCCCTCATTTTAAAAATCAAGAGTTTGGTCACTGATCTCTATAGCTGTTTAATAACACTGTGGCTTGCCTGTGGCATTTCCAGGTGTTTCTAATTGTATATAGATGTGGTACTTAGCTGTGGTCCCTTCCTCCCTCCCTCCCTCCCTCTTCCCTTCCTTTTCCCTCTCTCCCTCTCTCCCTCCCCTTTCCCTTTCCTCCCTCCACCTTCTTTTAACACAACAGCTGAGCAAATACTGTGTGTCAACAGCCCTTGTGCTAGATCTAAGTGAACAGAACAGACGTTTTCTTTGCTTGTGGGATTTACAGAGCAGACATATAAAAAATCATATAAATAAAATAATGTTATGTTTATCAGATCAATGAAAGAGAAGTTCCCAGTGTGTGCAAGTTGTCACAGGGAACCTAACTTGTTTTGTGGTGGATGGGCAAGAAAAGTGGTTCCGGCAGGATGGCATTTGAGCTTGATGGTGCCGGGGAGGGGTGGGGGGGAGTTAGCTGAGAGAGGCAAGTGTCCTTATTACAGGGAACAGCACCTGTTATATGAAGGCCTCAAGGCAGGGAAAGTAGGGGCAGTGGGAAACTCAAAGAGCCTGGAAAGAAGAGGACCAGGAAGAGATAGGCTGATGCCTATTAAGCTCGGAAGTTTTCTCTTTATTCTAAGGTCGGTGACAGCAATTGAATGATCTTCAAAATGTTCGTGTTGAAATATAATATTTCAAATATACAGAAAGTTATAGAATATAATAAACAAAGATCTCTGCATTGATCACTCGATTTTATTAAATTTGGACATTTTGCCATAGTTCCCTCTTTGTAGAGTCACGTGACACTGTGGATGCATGTGAAACCTGCATGTATATCTTTCTGATTTCACTCTCTCTCTTTCCAGAGATCATCACATCACCCTGTAGCCTTTGTATCCACCATTCACATTCAGGCTTTTATATTCTCACTAAAACTTTAGGTAACCATAAATAAAATATAATACCATTTTGCAAGATTTAAAACTTTATATAATTAATATTATACTCTATGATTTTGCAGCTTGCTTTTTTTTCCCACAAAACTCTAAGATTTGAGATTTATACATCTTGGCAATCAAGTTATTTATTTTTAACTGCTATATAATCTTTTAGTGTGTGAGCTGTACTGTTAACATACCACCATTTATTTGTATATGTTTCCATTAATAGACATTTAGGAAATTTTCCAATATTTTGCTGCTACAGACTATGCTGCTAAAAACATTCTTGTATGTGGCTTGTGTAAATAAGCAAGAGTTTTTCTAGGAAACATTCCTAGAAGTAGAATTGTTGGATTGAAAAGTATGTATTGACTTGCAACAAATTAATTTCCATTGTCTATTTGTCAATCTCATTGCTATATATTTTAATAAGGAAAAAGTATTGAATTTTATCAAATCCCTTTTCTTAATTTATTGAGTTGATAATTTGATGTTTTTCCTTAATCTATTTGGTATTATGTTAAGTTGAAATATCCTTTAAATCCTTGTGTACCTATTTGATCTTGATCATGGTTATATTATTATATGATATGTTACTTTTACAAACATCTAAATTTGACATTTTTTATCTGTGAATAATTTATTTATTTTTTATTTAACAAACACCATTACAGTGCTTTGAAGTGTCAAAAACTTTCTATATACATTTTTTTGACTTACTCTTTAAAAATTAAAATTTTTAGGATTTCTGTAAGTATGTACATACATGAGATTTATCTAATTTTCTTTTATGACATTGATCCTATCTCTTTTGGGTATCAAGCCTTTACCAATATCCCCAAATGGGTTCCTTTTCCTCCTTATCTAACTAGGAAAAAGTCAGTAGAAGAAAAGTTATTTGTTTCATGAAAGTTTGGTAAAACTCTCCTCTAACACACTTCAGGTCTGATGATTTTTGGATATGGCAATTTGATTACTAATTTAGTTTTCAAATGGATGATTGATTTATTCAATTATCTATTTCTTCCACACTAAATACAGTAAGTCCCCTACATATGAACCTTCAAGCTGCAAACTTTCAAAGACGCAAACATGCATTTGCATGTCCGATCACGTGAGTTCACGTGTCTGGCGTACATTGTCATGTGTGTGCATCCTCTACAAGTGGTTGTGCTTCTGTGTACTTTACAGTACCGTATAGAGTACAGTAGTACAGTATCTTTCTTTCAAACCCAGGATGTCCTGAAGCAAACATAAAAGCAATGGTATATAGCCAATTGTGTTAGTTGGGTACCTAGGCTAACTTTGTTGGACTTACAAACAAATTGGACTTAAGAACGGAACTCGTTCATATGTAGGGGACTTACTGTGTTGGTAATCTTTTAAAGTTATTTAATCTAAGCCTCCAAATTTATTTGCATAAAATGGTTTATTAAATTGTCTCAAATATATTTCTATGCCTATAGTCATGGCTTCTTTTTATTTTTAATATTATGAATTTTTGTTTTCTCTTATTTCTTAATGAGTCTTACAAGTGATTTGTCTATTCCATTACCTTTTTTATTTATAGGAGTATATATTTATTTTTAATTAGTAAAACTTACTGTCTCATTACTGTACCACTGGGTGGATTTATCATCATTTACTTATTAAACCAGTTCCCTGCTGATGGATATTAAGGTTTTTCCATGTTCACTGTTTATTTTTTTGAAAATTTTTTTATTGAAGAATAGTTAGTGTGCAATATTATATGTTACAGGTGTACAGTATAGTGATTCACAATTGTTAAAAGTTATACTCCATTTATAGTTATTATAAAATATTGGCTGTATTCCCCATGTTGTACAATATATCCTTGTAGCTTATTTTATACCTAATAGTATGTACCTCTTAGTCCTCCACCCCTATGTTGTTCCTCCCTACTTCTCTCTCCCCATTGGTAACCACTACTTTGTTCTCTATATCTGTGACTCTGCTTCTTTTTTGTTATTTTCACTAGTTTGTTGTATTTTTTAGATTCCACATGTAAGTGGTATCATATAGTATCATACAGTGGTATTATACAGTAAGTCTGTCTGACTTAGTATGATAATCTCTAGATCCATCCATGTTGCAGCAAATGGCATTATTTCACTTGATTTAATGGCTGAGTGGTATTCCATTGCATATATATATACCATATCTTCTTTATCCGTTCATCAGTTGATGGACATTTAGGTTGTTTCCATATCTTGGCAATCGTAAGCAATGCTGCTATGAACATGGGGTGCATGTATCTTTTCTAACTGGTGTTTATTCCATTATCTTTTTCAAAAAACCACCTTTTTGACTACTTCATCTGTTATTTCTTTGTTTTCTATGTTATTATTTTCTTATCTTTATTACTTTCCTCCTTTATCTTCTTAGATATACTCTTTCCCACCAAGCACCTAGATTGAATGCTTAACTCATCTATATTTGATCTTACTTGTTTTTAAAATTAATAGATTTAACACTATAATTTTATACTTATATACCCTTTGACTTTATCTCATAAATTTTTATGTAGTTAATTCATTATTCTTCAGTTTTAAACATTACTGATTTCTATTTTGAATTCTTGTTTAACCTACGGGTTGGTTTTGTGCGCACTTTAAAGGTTTGATCACACTTTTTTTTTTTTTTTTTTGCAGTACGCGGGCCTCTCACTGTTGTGGCCTCTCCCGTTGTGGAGCACAGGCTCTGGACACGCAGGCTCCGGACGCGCAGGCTCAGTGGCCATGGCTCACAGGCCTAGCCACTCCGCGGCATGTGGGATCTTCCCAGACCGGGACACAAACCCGTGTCCCCTGTATCAGCAGGCGGACTTTCAACCACTGCGCTACCAGGGAAGCCCTGATCACACCTTTTAAGGTGCTTTTTATGTTCATACATAATTTAATTGCATTTTGGTTAGAAAACATGGTTTATATGATACTAAATCGTTGCTTTTCATTGAGACTTCCTTTGTGACCTAAAATATCATCATTTAAAAAACGGTGTAGAGCTTCCCTGGTGGTGCAGTGGTTGAGAGTCCGCCTGCCGATGCAGGGGACATGGGTTTGTGCCCCGGTCCGGGAGGATCCCACATGCTGCGGAGCAGCTGGGCCCGTGAGCCATGGCCACTGAGCCTGCGCGTCTGGAGCCTGTGCTCCGCAACGGGAGAGGCCACAGCAGTGAGAGGCCCGCGTACCACAAAAAAAAAAAAAAAAATGGTGTAGGGCTTCCCTGGTGGCGCAGCAGTTGAGAGTCCATCTGCTGATGCAGGGGACACGGGTTCGTGCCCCAGTCTGGGAAGATCCCGCATGCCACAGAATGGCTGGGCCCGTGAGCCATGGCCGCTGAGCCTGCATGTCCGGAGACTGTGCTCCACAACGGGAGAGGTCACAACAGTGAGAGGTCCACGTACTGCAAAAAAAAAAAAAATGGTGTAAGAGGAATGTATATTGTCAGTTCTTTGGGTGCAGAATTATATATAATTATATTCCTTTCTCTCCCCCTTCTATCCCTCTTTATCTATTTTTTCTTAATTTATTTTTTCTTGGTATTAAAATGCTATAATAGACTTTTAAAAAATATATTTGTATGGTATATTAGTTGTCCATTTATTTTTAACCTTCCAGCGTCTTTTGTTTTAGATGAATTCTTGCAAGTAGCATACGGCAGGAGTTATTTTTTAAGCAAATCAGATGATCTCTATCTTTTAATAGATGACTGAATCCTTTTACATTTATTGTAATTACTGATATATTTTTATAAACCTATTTTGAATTTTCTTTATACCATCCTTCTTTTCAGCTTTTTTTCCTCCCTTTTCTACTCTCTATTGGATTGATAAAGTTTTCTAGATTCCCCCTTTTTAATCTTTACTGACTTGGAAGCTACATATTGCATTTCCATTTTTTAGTTAGTTATTCTTAACTTTCAAACCAACATCCTTACTGTAAATTTCTCTAACAGAGTATTTCTATCCTGCCTCTGAATGTGACATGGAGCTTAGCATACATCAACCATCCAGGGAATGTTCTATTCATCTTATCTTTGTTTCTAGCTTTCTTTTTTAAAAAGTTGGCTTTTTTTCAGTTAACAGTTAAATTTACCAAAACATTTTATCTTTTCTTGGGTCACTTTTCTTTTTTAAATTGTATATATTTTCTCTGGGTTCATTTTTCTTTTTCCTGAGAAAATCATTTAATTTTTTTTTTTTTTAGGAGAGTCTGTGGATTTTTCTATGTCTGAACACGTATTTTCCCCTTGGATCTTGAATTATAGTTTATCTGTATATGAAATTTGAGGTTGAGAGTTACTAATTTTTCTCATCAAGTTGAAGATAAAATTCCATTGTCTTCTGTCATCTATTGCTACTGATAAGAAGTTCCACTGTCTTTCTCACTCTGGTTCCTTTGTAGACAATTTGTCCTTTCTCTCTGTTAGCTATAAACATTTTCTTTTTATTTTTCATGTTCTGCAGTTTTATTATGGTAAGTCTTAGAATGGCTTTACCATTATTTATTCTGAGCATACTTTCCATGTGAAGATTCATTGAACACCTTTCTTCCAATCTGCACAGTTTTAATTCTGAATTTTGTATCTCTTTACACCTTTGAGAACTGTTGGGCATGAGACCCTTCCCGATCCACTCTCTGTGTATCTTCATTGTACATATGCTCTCTGTACTGCACTCGGGCAGATTCCTTGCAATGCACTGCTTCACTCCATGTGTCAAGTCTGGGCATATACCATCTATTGAGTTTTTAAACTCAGTACCTTTATTTTTTTTTTTTTTAAATTTATGCCTGTTTTTATTTTAAAATTTCTCCTCTTTTAAAATGGAAGTTATTCATTTACCTAACCGGGCAACCAAACATACCTATTTTAAAGTTTTGCCAGATGGTTCACAAACTTAATTTCCTTGGGGGCATGTTCATGTTTTGAATGTTGATTTTCTTGGCTGTCTTTCTCAGTATTAGATTTCACCCTCTGTTTTGGAATTTTGCTTTGCAGGCTTATTTTGAGTGGGAGCTTTTTGTTTTTGTTTTTCTTTCTTCTGTTTCCTTTGCGTTCACCCCTCCTGGGCCAGTGGTTTTGTGGCTACCTTTGCCCAGCTGCTCAGGACTCCCTGCCCCAAACCTGGTATTACAGAGCTTCTGTCCCACGGTGGAACTGGGGATACTGTGACATGCTTCCTGACTTGATGGGAGACTGCATTTCTATCTTCTTATTCCTTCCTGCACTGGTAGCTTATTAAAAATTCACCCCACAGGGATGGTTAGCTACAGCTTTTAGTTTCTTTTATGAGTGGGTGTTGGAAGTGGGGGGTGGGAGCTGGTGAGTGACACTAGCCCAGATTCTCACTCTTGAGTGGAGTAATTTTATTTTCTTTACTCCACTGGAATCAAAATGCAGATTGCGTCCTTCCCGAATGGGCTCCAACAGGCCTGTGGTTCCAGCAGAGCCCACTGACTTGTGTTTCTCTTCTGTTTCTGGTTCATGAAACGATTTACCTTGATTTTTGAACCTCATTAATGCCTTTAGTTTTCTGTTTTTCTATTTTATCTATTTTTGCTCTGCATTTGGAGGGAGGGAGGTGTGTCCATTAATGAGTCTTAATTAGGGAATGACACAGATAGAATTATGTTAGGAAAAGAGCTTTCTGTTGTGGAAAACAGTTTGAGGGCATGCCTGGAAGGCTGGGAGGTAGGTCATAAAGCTATTTATCTCCTAGTCCAGGTGAGGTGACCTTGACTTGAACTTGGGGGACAGCAGGGGAAAGAAGAGAAGCTTGCTGATGCAACTTGCATTAGCTGTTGGAAACCTTAGGAGTGTTTCATCAAATGAGATGGTGCAGCATCTCCATCCAGATGTCCCTGGCTGGCGTTACAAATTCCCACTGGAGATTTCCCAGGTGTCCCCTCTCTCATTTTCCTCTTATTCCATTGCTCCATCTTCAAGTCTTCACTTTGTATTTTTAAATATCCTTTCCACATCTTTCCTCTTTGCTAACATTCTTATCCCCCTCATCCCACTCCGCAGTGCTCATGGGGCCAGTGGAGTCCAGGGTGTGCGCTCAGGAACAGGGCCTCGGCAGAGGTCACCTTCTGGATCTCTTCTCTTGGGGTGAGAAGGGTTATGGGTTTCTTTTCAGCCTCCCAGACTCTCCCCATACCTCTCTCCTCCAAGTTTCCTTTGCTGTCTAACGGGGTCCGCACTGCTGCTGAAGTCTGGGGAGGCTCGGGGGGGACAGGAAGAGAAACTGTCCTGAGGCTCTTCCTCATTTGCTCACTCTTTCTAGAACCAGAAAGCCTCCTATCTGGGAAATCTGTGGTGGACAATTCCTCACCCTTTCAATGTGACACATGGTTGATTTCCTCTTCAAAGGATCTCCTAAGGAAGCTTAAGGGGTGTGACCTCCATCCCCACTCAAGGGTTTCAAAACGGCTACAACTGCTGCATACGGGGCAGAGTGAATCGTGGAGGTGGGTGAGTCCAGTGTGAATTCAACTGTGGGAGCAAAGGACCCCAAATGCTTTGTATCTACTCGTAGACCCCGAGAAAGAGTGAGCTAAGACAGAGAAAAAAATTAGCCCCAAAAGGTGGCTCTACAGAGGCTCCTCTAATTTACTACAAAACCCCAAATCTTTGCCAGTTGCAAATGGACTAGGAAACAATACTTCCCCCAGGTAGTAATTTACATTTACAAAGCCCTGTCACACAGGGCTCCTGGGATCCTCAGAGGGACCCCAGGGGACCAAGGATACGTGCTGTCATCTCGTTTTGAAAGAAACCTTGGTTTAGTGAGTTGGCCAGAGTCACACAACTAGTAAGTATGTGTGGAGGAGAGAAGGTACCCCACTCTGGACAGTCTCTGCCTCAAGCCTTCTGAGTCAATCCCTGGCTTTGGACTGGCTTTGGTGAGTTAAACTTGGGAGCATCTTAGGGTGAAAGAAGATCCAATTCTATTTCTCATGAGGAGAAATATTTCTATAGCAAAAAAAAATTAAATGCCAATAATCGCACCCCTGAGGCATGGATCAGTACCTCGTCTCCCTACACTGGACCTAAACGTGTGTCAGTGGAGGCCACGTGAAGCAGGGCTGTGAGCTCTCAAGGGGCTTTCATCCAGGTAGAGTCAGAGTGAAACGGATGAAGGGAAAGGAGGATCAGAAAGGGCCAAACTGCAGCCCGAGGGACAGACAGACACAGAGGAAGGGAATGCAGAGACCGACCCATCTGCTTATGTATTCAAAGGACATCCATTCAAGGCCTGCACCGTGCCAGCCGTGTGCAAAGTCAGAGGATGCACTGTGAGCAAAGAGAAAGCCCTAGGCCTCCCAGAAGAACCCCCATGCCCCGGAGTGACACGGCGAAGACAGGCCACGGAGGGCAGCGCCTGCCCCTGGAGATGAAGGAGCTTCACGGGCAGGGTAGGGGTCCAGCTTTCAGGACGAGCTGCAGTCTCTTCTCTCCTCACTCCTGGAGCTGCCAGCAGGGCATTCAGCGACCAGGCACATTTCGGCTCTGAGCCCACAGGGAGAGCAGGAGTTCCCAGAAGGATGCTTCAGCTTGGCAAAGCTTCCCATCGGTGACCAAAGTCAGCAGCTCTGGGAGGCATTTCTTTTCTGCTTTTCTCTGTTACAGGTGGGAAAGGGATGAGAGAGGCGAGGGGGCCAGAGACAGCTGTGGCACTGAGCCCGAAGGAGGCTGGGCTCCAATCAGCTCTACAGACCTTGCCGAGTCCCAGCCAGGGCCCAGGGTGTCCCTGACACTCACATAGACAACAGGTCTTCTGCAGAAGCTAACACAACAGGGGCTGCAAGAACAGTGACAGAGACGTATATAAGCCAGAGCAGCATTAGACCAAAATAGGTTCTTAATAAAACATGGAGCAGTGGAATCAGGGCAGGTGCAAGAAGGACATTGGAGGAAAATAACCTTTATTGTACCTGCGCCCCCTCCCCAGCATCACTCCCCCGGCTGTGAATATCTCTGACAATTTGTGGATAATTCCAATTGTTTGGGTGGGAGTACGTATATGAGACTGCATAGGTCAATTGAAACCTTCAAATCCCAGTGAATTTGGACACTCTACCAAACACGATTACTGTCAGTGTGAGTTAGGCTTTCAGGGAGAAAATTAAATAATGGGAATGTCATTTATCTGTAAAGATGTCAAGCCTGTGATGAGAATGCATTTTATGAGGTGAGGAAAGAGCGCTCGCACTTGGCTGGGCGAGAAGGGTTGCTGACCCCCAGCCTCCCGGGGCCCCTGCACAGAGGGGGTCTCAGCCCCGGGCACCCCAAGGACCAGGCGCCCATCTCACTCACGTGCAGCCTTGGACCATCAGACGTTGGATTCCCGTGCGCTCCCTGGATTCCTCTTCAGCTGCATGCCCTGCACAGTTCCTTACCGAGGTGAGGAAAAAATGCCCCTTCCATGGAAATTATAGAAAGGATACCCGACGTGAAGGGTTAATGACCATGAACAGGTGTGTGATCAGCTGCCGCTGAGGATAACAAGGCAGGCTGTCTGGCTGCTTGGTGCTTATTAGAATCCATCTCTGAAGCCGCTGAAACAAAGCAAGAAATTCTACTGCTTAGGTGATTTTTCTAAAAAAACTGTTTTCTTTTTCACTAAGCATTTGCTTTGCTTCGCCACGTAGCTAAGAACCCATGTATTAGTGGCTTTCCCCTCAGGATCAGTTTCATCATAGGCAGCTTTGCAGAGGGTTAAATCGCTCACACAAGAGTCTCAGCCTTGTCAACCCAGAGTCTGTGGTAATTGGCAACCCTGAACACAGACCCCACCAGCCTGCAGTGACTTACAATCTCATGTTTCCAATCCGTGATTCATAAGGAAAAGCTTGCACAAGTGGTGGAGATGTTTCCTGAGTCCTGTCCCTTTCAACAAGACACTATACATCAGTCTCAGAACAACTCTACTGCCTGTTGTTTTGGTTGAGATTGGAATTCCCTCCCATCAGCCGTAGAGTGACACTGCCCAATTTCTCTCCCTCATGTGTAGGATACAGAGCTAAAGAGTTGAAGACACCACGAGATTGAGCCCCTTCTACTGGGGGCCTATCCGTAAAAAATGCCTGATGGGATGTGGACTGTGGAGAACTCTGCTTTTGTATCTATTTGATTAACCAATGGGGACGAAGCCTGTGTCACGTACAACGTGCTGTGGACCGACAGAGTCCATGGGAAATGTGTCTTCTCTCAAGGCACTTGTATTCAGAGTTGGCAGATGAGACCCTATTATGTAAGGAATCCTAAAGTATTTCTGTATCTTACTACTGCTGTAAGCATATGGGGTCAGGGCGGGATGGGCTGCTCTTTGCTGCCCCCCTGACCCGAGCCCCACGTGGGCTCTGACTTGGTAGATTTAGAGACTTATTTGGCAGTTTCATCCCTGGGAGTTGTCAGCTCCTGAATCTTGGGTTCCAGCTACCCAAATCCACTCCAAAAACGAGATTGACAAACAATGCTGAATGTTCATTTACGGGGAGGAACTTAGGTGCGAAGAAGACTGGGATGCCATTTCCCGAGCCTCACACAAGACGCTCTTGCAGGCGGGCTCTTCCTGAGCAAACAGTGTGGTCCTCTGCACAATTCCCAGAAGGCAGCCTGTCTCCTTGGTCCCAAGAACCCTCCTGTGCGAGCTGCCGGGGAACCTGCATTCAGCTGACTCCTGACAGGTGAGGAGGGGCTCTCAGGGGGCTGGATGTTAGATTCTGAGGATGTCCTTGTCCAGGAAGGCAGCTTTCCGCAGCAGCAACTGGGCAAGCTCTTTTATGCATCTCAGGGAAGAAGGAAGGAGAGCTTCTGGGGGCTCACTCCAAAGCCCCCTTAACTGCCCACGTTTCTCCCAACCTATCTGTGAGGCTGGAAGCTTTTCCAAACTTAGACAGAAGTTATAAGATGCGGATGCTCCTTGAGGTGACACACGAACCTTCATTCCCAATAATTAGACTCACGCTACTGGTCGGGTATGAATGAGTAACCGTGGACTTGCTTTTTAAACTCTAATACAGGGAATGGTGGAGGCAGGGAGTCCAGGTTGGCTCTGGGAATCTGAACTCAGGGAGAGGGATCACCAAAAGAGGAAGTGGAAGAGAAGTATCACCTCTGAGGTGATGATGGCGGCAGAAACACTGCTTTACCATGTGCCAGGCACGTGCTAAGTACTTAATTCTGGTCAGTCCTCCTAACAGTACTATGAAGTAGGGATGATTCACTCCCATTTTACAGATGGGGAAGCTGAGGCTTCAGAAGCTACACAGTGCAATCCCTCAGATTTCCAGGAGGCTCTGTGGAGCATTTTGTCAGGCCAGTTACAGACCTTTGTAGCACAGCTTCAACAGTTAATACATTTTTTTCTTTTCACTCATGGTCTTTGATACAGAGAAAGTTTCATCCCCAAAGCATTAATAATTGAGATTTTCCTTTGTCCTCAAACAGTCGAGAGCTCACAGCAGTGAGTACTAAGTGCCCAGAGAGCGTTGCTGATAGTAAACGAGATGGGATGCAGAAGCCAGGGAGGTCAGTTCAAGCCAAGGCTCCCGGGAGGCATCCTGGAAGGCTTCCTGGAAGGGGAGAGGTGTGAGCGGGGTCTTGGGGAGTGGAGAGAGGACAAGGACATCCGTGTGTGGGGCATGGGAAGGAGAAATGGGTTACAAAGACTAGGAATGAATGAAGAAAGTGGTGGTGGCTTTGAGGCGGGTAAGGACGAGGGAAAGGAGGGGTCTCTGGTGACCGAGGTTCTGGTTGACTAGAGAATGGTGGTCTCCTTTTCCTGACTGCAGTCAGGTTGTGGCTCTAAATCTGTGCTTTAATCATTGCCACCCATCTCTCTCCTACTCTTTCACAGTCCTTATGCATGTCTTGCTTTCCTTTTCTCCTCAGCATCATCATACAATACAATCATCATACAATAATACAGTCATCATACAATACATACATACTATGTGATATATATTTCATTAATTGCCTCCACCTCCCCCTGACTAGGACAGGGATAACTGTCATTTTGGTTTATTACTGTATTCTTAGAACTTAGAGCAAAAATGGACTAAATGGTCTCTGTCTATTTCTCTCTAGTTTATACATGTACATATAAGTATATGTGTGCATATATACCTATTCAGAACATTTAGGTCTGTTTTATATTTTATATATTTTTTAATATTCAAAAAAGGAGGAAATTTCACTCAAGTGGTACTTCGATGACTTACTGTGCTCATCATCAATATTTGGAAAAGAATGAGGGGAAATAAAAAGACTTAGGACCAGGAGACTAGAAAGACCTGACAAGTCTGTGTAAGTCTTGCTTGTCTGGGGCTGCCTGGGAAGAAGGGAGTCGGGTGATTTCATGAAGGTTTCTGCCACGGATGCCTGAGGGCAAGAATCCTAAGTGGAAGCCAAGGAGTTCCCACTGAATCTTGCAGCTGGTGCCTTGTTGCTGGAAGGGAGCGCAGTGCCAGCAAAATTAGTCATCTCACTGAACCTTGATAGAATGATGGAAAATAAATACTCTTAGGAACACAAATCTGCCAGTCCCTAGAAGAACATAAATTGAGATCTTCGATCAGGAGAAATTAAGAAGGTTGGATGTCTCCTTAAATCTCCTTGCATTGAATTAAAGTTACAGAGAAAAGCTTTCAGTACAAATACATCCTACATTTACATGCAGTCTTAGAACACTTTGGTGATTTATTTTTTATCTCTCTTGTTTTCTGATAAATATATTTGGAATTATACATTTCCTTTTGAGTACTACGTTTGTTTTATCACATACATATTGGCAGGAAGTGTTTTTTATTGTTCGGTTTTTAGTATTTGAAAATTTTGTATAGTTTCTTCTTCAAATAAGATATATTTAGTGGTGTTTTGTTTCTAGACATATGGGTGGTTTTTTTTTCACGAACATTTTTTGTTACTGATTTTCACTTCTATTTCATTGTGATAAGCAAACAGTCCCTGAAATACATTTAAAAAATAATTTATTGAGGACTACTATGTGGTCTGTATCTGGTCAACTTTTGTGAATATTACATGTATGCTTGAAAAAATAATATTTTTATATTAGATGGGTATAAGATTCTACATATAGCTACTATTTCAAGCTTACTATTCATGTTATTTAGATCTTTTGTGTATGCTCATTTTTTACAGCTTGATTTATCACTGTCTGAGAGGCATGTATTAAATCTCTGATAAGCTGTATTGTCAGATGCATATACATTCATGATTATTAAAACATTTTGATCTACCTTTTCTCGTTAAAAGAGTATATATCATCCCCCCCATATATATACATGATTTTATCACTTTGAATTGTCTTTTCTACAATACAAAAATAGGTACCAAAGTTTAGCACATATTCACCTGACTCTTATTTTTCATCTCAATATTTTCAACCTCTGGGTGTTTTTTTTTTTTTTTTTGGCTGCATTGGGTCTTTGTTGCTGCGTGTGGGCTTTCTCTAATTGCAGCGAGTGAGGGCTACTCTTCTCACTGCAGTGGATTCTCTTGTTGTGGAGCACGGGCTCTAGGCACACGGGCTCCAGTAGTTGCAGCATGCAGGCTCAGTAGTTGCTGCACGCGGGCCCTAGAGTGAGTGCGCTCAGTAGTTGTGGCACTCGGGCTCTAGGGCGCACTGGCTCAGTAGTTGTGGCACACAGGTTTAGTTGCTCCACTGCATGTGGGATCTTCCTGGACCAGGGATTGAACCTGTGTCCCCTGCATTGGCAGGCAGATTCTCAACCACTGCGCCACCAGGGAAGTCCATAAACCTCTGTATTCTTAAGTTTTAAGTAAGAGAACATGATCTTCTGTTCTCTTTAATCCAATCTGTACCACAAGGTCTTTTGATTGGTGAGTTGAACAAATTGATGTATTAGTTATAACAATAAACACTTGTGTTGTGGTTACCGCATACCAGTCATGGTTCTAAGGACGTAACACACTTAGTCGTCACATTAACCTTATGAGGTAGATGAAACATACTCTCTATATAAACGAGGAAACTGAGGTATACCAGTAGGCTAAGAAAGCTGCTCCAGGTTACACAACAAGTAAATGGAGA
Organism: Mesoplodon mirus; assembly: GCF_964341445.2. NCBI lineage: Eukaryota > Metazoa > Chordata > Mammalia > Artiodactyla > Ziphiidae > Mesoplodon > Mesoplodon mirus. Next base: position 9,984,324 of record NC_138979.1, on the reverse strand, counting down.
CAGCTCAGAGGATCTGGTTCTGGCTTCACATTTTTAGCAGTTATGCTATGATGTCTCTGGGTTATAATTAGAGTTTGATTAGGACTTACTTTTCTTTTATTCATGTTTTTTACTTACCTATTTTTCCTCCTTTAATGCTTTCAATTAAAGCAGTCTCATCAATTTTGTTCTGTAGTGTGATGATTGTAAATCATACCCCCCTTTTCTTTGGTACATTTTGTGTTGGATTCAGGGTAAGAACCTGCAGCGCTTGCTAATTTCCATCCCATAAGGACTTCGGAGTCACTCTGAGCTAGACCCTCCTTCCATCTTTTTTCTGCATTTCTTCCCTATCAGCCCTCTCCTCCATCTTACTGACTATTATCTGCATGTATTTTTTCCCCTGATTTTTTTGTCTCTTGTCACCTGGAATTTCCTCTTCTCTCTTTTTAACTATTCAAATTCTACCCAGCTTTCAAAGACTCAGCCCAAATTCCTTGTTTCCCATACAGTCTTCCTTGACTTCGTGTGTCTGGGTTTAGATTCCTCTAGCTAGTTTAAGCAGAAAGTGATTTATCAGAGAGGACTAAATAACTTAGGTCAGAAAACCAGGTTTGGATGCTACGCAGCTAGTGACAGCAGGAGTAAGGAGATATAGCTACAGCCTAGGGCTCCCTAACCTCTCTGAGACTCGGGAAGGGACATGAGAGCTTCAACCAGCATTAACCACTGTGCCAGCAAGCAAAACCCAGCTGTGTATGCAATGCTCCCTCATGGGGCAGACGTCTCCTGGTGGCAGCACCTAAGACCATAGCCAGAACTCATACCTGCACAGAAGTCTGAGAAATGCAGGTTGCAGCTCTGACATGGGTGTTCAAGAAGGCATTTAGAAAGAGAGTTGGGCATTCAATCTATAGTATCTGCCATATTTGATTACCTTGATCTGTCTGATCTCTGCCTACTGTGAACTCCCAGAGATCTTGTGCATCTTTTACTGCATTTTTCACTTATCACGTTTCTTTGCAAAGCTTATTTTTTTCACTCCTTTAATTAGGCTGTTGGCAAAATATCTGAGGGCTTTTTGAGCGTAGAGTACCTGGAAAAGTACTTTAAAATATCATAGAAACAATAAATATGTGTTGACTGAAGAATGCAATTTTAAGATGTTGGATGTGTAAAGCTATGCCCTGTTTTAAGAAATTTTTGTAGGCAAAAACAGAAATTTAGAAATATGAACACACATGTCAAGAATGTGATTATTTGCTTTATAAGAGAATTCTTCACTTTAACAAAAATTTAAAGGAGGCGTAGCACAGGTATTATTTAAAAAATGCACTCCAGAGGACTTAAAATGTGAAATGCATGGCTGTTTTTTTTTATAAGAAATCCCATTACACGTGACATAGAAATGCTGCATCCATGGCACCAAGCACCATGTGCTCGTGCCATTAGAATATCTAGTAACAGAGTCATTAGAACTGACGGAGGACCACGTCTCCAAATTCTGACAATAATATCTGACAAAACTGAAACAGCGTTTTAGAATGACCTGAAGTCATAAAACCATCTTAGGGAAGATTGCTTATATAATTTATAGCATGCTCCTGTGTGATCTCGGACACATTCTGTGTGGCTTATCTGGGTACTTAGATACCCAGTGGTGATTTCTACCCATTGTTTTTTGCTTATTTTTTTTTTGTCCATATTTTGATTTAAAAAATTTGTTTTGAAAAATATGGTAAAAGATATATAACATAAAATTTAGCATTTTAACCATTTTTAAGAATACAGTTCATTTCTACCTATTGTTTTGGCCTTCATCTGGATTGGTGGTGTGGTGATCTGTATCTACCACTCATACAACATGTGGAGACAGACCTACCAAGCATTTGGCCCTCTCCTTCTGCCCTCTGTTGCTGCCAGTTACGGCATTTTCTTTCTCTCTCTCTCTCTCTCTCTCTCTCTTTCCTTTTGTTTTTTCTTTTTATCGCTTGGACAAGTATGATAGTCTTACATCTCTTTGATTCCATTTTTTTCCCCTTATTATGTCCAGGCACACTTTTGGCTACAAGTGATAGAAACACTTGGCCTAAATGGACTTAAACAAAGGAAAACTTATCATGTCAAATAACTGGAAGTCCAAAGGTAGGGCTGGCTCAAAGCGTGGCATCACTGGCAGCTGAGCCATGACGTGGAGAGATCTGTCCTACCACTTTCTGCCTTCTTTCTCAGGATCAGCTTTATCACAGTGACATCTGTGGTGACTCATGGCAATGGGCATCACATGTTAGAGAGAGAGAGAGTGCTCTCTTGCCAACCCCTGCACCAAGAACAGCGGTCAAGGCAACGCCAGATGCTGATGGGCTTAGACTAACTGGGATTGCCCTCTGGATATGAGGACGGGGCAGTAGTCTCCACAGGCATTAGATGGCAAACTCAATTCCAGAAGAATTAAATAAGGGGGCAAATTACCTAGGTGTGAGCAGGGCTGAGGGGGCCAATAAAGAACTGTGAAGCTCTTGGACTAGTAATTACAGGAAGCTCGTGCCACCCCTGAGTCGCAGGTGCCAGGAGGGGTAGCCGTGTCACTGAAGCAAGATGAGAGTCGTGGCCATGAGAAAGCCCAGCAGAGGGGAGCTGTGGCCAGGAGGGAACCCGGCTGGGATGCCTCCCAAGGCTGACCCCACACAGAAGCCCAAGGACAAGGAAGGCCAGGTGATGCGGAGAACCCGGTGAGAAGGGCCGGGGGTGGGAGTGTTAGTTCTGGAAGGACCAATGCAGCCTAAGCAGCACGTCGATGGAAAAAATCTATTAGGAAGAAGGAAGGGAGATGTGGAAGGAGGTAGCAACCTCTGTGTCCAACGTAGCCCAGGATCCGTTCTCCATCCCTGGGGCAGGGGGATCTTCTAAGAGGCAAACGTAGCCCAGTCATTTTCTGCTTTAAGCCTTTCCAAGAGCTCCCTGCACCCTTAGGACAAAGGCTTCAGCATGTGTGCCAGGGCGTGATGTGTGGACCTACCTTCTCCTTCCAGCCTCCCTGTCACCTCTTCCCCTCAGGTGTCTGAGCTCCAGGTGAGCTTGTTTGTGGCCTTTGACTCTTCTTGAAGCTGCCCACGCACTGCTCCCTTAGGACTGGTAACTGGTCTCTGGTCCAGGAGGTCCTCCTCTGAGCCTCAGCCCACCACAGTCATACCGGGTGACTGTTTCCTCCAGCCTGTTCCATGAGACCGTGAACCCCTCCAGGGCAGGGGTTTGACTCTTCTTCCGCCTATGGAAAAGGACCTGTTGAATGAACGATTTCCCACCTAAATATTGAATTCATTCTATTCCGCAGCCTTTATCACCATCCGGAAGAGTACTGCCTGGGGTGGAGCCATTGTGCTACCCCACATGAACTTGAGTGCACCCCTCACCTTTCTGAGCCTATTTCCACGCTTATAAAATAGAGATTAAAAAAATACCTTTAGGGATGTTTTGAGGCACAGACGTAATAACTGTAAACTTTCCCGTACCCGCTGCCAGGTTCCTAATTCTTTCCGCCATCCAGTTTCAAATTGCTCCAATCCGTGGTCCTGCCAGCCTTGTACTACAGACCGCCTTCATGCCTAGGCAGAGGCCTTGACCTTGGCCCTAACTCTAGCCCCATCTCCCAGCTCATGGATGTCCAGGTTACACTTCACCTCCTTTCTCTGAACTCCAGCTGTACTCGGGCTCACACGTTCGGGAATGAGATCAGAAACGCTGCTTAGAAATTGTAGATAAAACAAAGGGGGCTCTTTGTAGCAGATATGAGACGTTACTTGACCACCTGATCGAGTTCTGACACTTCTGGAAAGCAAAGCAAAATGAGTCTCAAGCCAAGACATTTTAAAACACTAGTAATTGTTATCACAAAGTGATGACAAAGACTGTTACTAGTTTGTATATGAATTTCAATTTGACGTTTTACCACCATCACTTGAGAAATGAGACTCAGGGATCCGTTATTTATCTGCACAGTGGCCAAGCGCTGACTGCTGTGATTCCCACAGGGTCAGGCACCAGCACCCCTTCCCCCAGCCTTCCTCCAGCGCAGGGGCGGTGCAGTCCGCCCCTCTCCCCATTACTGTCAAATCATCCACTGGCCTTCTTTGATCTTGCTTGTGGCATAGAAATAACTCTATTTAGGGACTGTCAGTCTGTATAAGATTTATTGTAAAACTGGATGGTGGCACACCACAAAAGTCTCACTCAGCTTCAGTCTAAGATTTAGAAGATGCAGCCGAAAGAAAAGATTCCAAAAGTAGGAAATATTTGAATTGAAGAAGGCCTCCTTCTCTGACTCCATCCCCACAGCCCAGCCTTCCAACCTAGCGAGCAGTCCAAGCCGCCCTTGTCAAGCAGCAGTACAGAATCCAGGAGGGCTGCATAATGCATTTACATAATTGCACAAATTAGAGATACTTCGGAATGAAAGGTTTCCTGGTGATTTTTTTCTGCCCTTTCATTTGCTGGTCGCAAAATTACCGGCGCTCCCGCGGCGCTGCAGGCTCTCCTCTCCAGCAGGGAGGAGCCCTGCACGTCTGGGTCTGCGAAGGGCCTTTGGGAGACCCTCCCGCGGGGCCAGATGCGCGCCCTCCCTGCCCCTCCACCTCCGTCCTCACCTCCAGGGTCTGCAAAGTGAGAGTCCAGATCAGGCGGAGTCTCCGGACTCGTGTTTATTAGAGAGCTTATCTTTCCCACCTTGGATTACAAACTGCCCTTTAAAAGGTTCTGGGAGGGCTTCCCTGGTGGCGCAGTGGTTGGGAGTCTGCCTGCAGATGCAGGGGACACGGGTTTGAGACCTGGTCTGGGAGGATCCCGCATGCCGCGGAGCGACTGGGCCCGTGGGCCACAACTACTGAGCCTGCGCGTCGGGAGCCTGTGCTCCGCATCAACAGAGGCCGCGATAGTGAGAGGCCCGCGCACCGCGATGAAGAGTGGCCCCCGCTTGCCACAACTAGAGAAAACCCACGCACAGAAACGAAGACCCAACACAGACATAAAAAAAAAAAAAAAAAGTTCTGGGAGCCTAACCGCTCTTGGAATGATTTGCTGCAATCGCCTTCTGTAGGTTGAAAGTCGTTAATTTTTGCAAGTTTTTAGGGCAGGGGAAACTGATGGAAAAAAACTAGATTCCGTTTTCGGTTGAAGGAGGAGCTTGCTTCTCGGTGCAGAGGTGAGGGTGGGTTCCGTGGACCCAGGACCGGCTGAAAGCCTGGTTCCAGAGACTAGCGGATCTTTGCTCGCGAGCTTGGTTCCCCATTTGTCAAATTGCAAAACATGATGTCTACCCCACCTGCTTCCTGGGATTGCTGTTAGAAGGAAGTAAAGTAACTTGATGTGAGTTATAAGAGAAATCTGTGTGAACACAAAAGTATAAAACAGTGGAAGAAAATGAGCGTGTACTTTGGAGTCAGGAGCTCTGGATTGAAGTGCTGGTTTAGCCACCTGCTAGGTGAGCAAATGCAGGTCAGTTCATCAATCTGATCCAGTTTTCATTTTAATTTGTAAAACGGGGGTGACCAGAATGCTGGTCTCACCTGCCTCATCTTGATGCTGTGGGGATCATCTGGGGCAACGTGTAGAACTGTAAAGAGAGTAAATTACATAGAAATACAAGCTGGATGCCAGGAATTGCGCTGTGTGCATAATGTATTCTTTAGCCTCACAATGACCCTTTGAGGGAAATAATGCTATTTTCCCATTTTCTGGTTAAAGACACTGAGGCTCAGAGCAGTAGAGCCAAGATTCAAACCCACCTCTACGTGACCGCTGAGCTCGTGTTTTTATTCGCTGTCCACACAGCCATGTCCTATTTTGCTGCTTTTATTGTTTCAGTAGATGACAATGGCATCATGAAAGCAGGTTACTTTTCTCAGAGATGATGGTCCTTGGGGTTGACCTGGTAACACTTCCTTAATGGAGCAACTTTTAGATTCCTCGAGTGTGATTGATTGCATTTAGGAAGAGATGTTAAGTAATAACTCCTGAAAAGACCACAATAAAAAAGGAGAAGGCTTCAGTAAGTACCCTCATTAAGTAGCCCTATGGCTTGAGCGCCATTGTGCATTCTTCATTGCCTACTATGTGGATTACATTATGGATCTAAGTCAGATCTTTGGGAAATGAACTTATCTTGTAAAACATTCCTACTTTAGGACAGCAGACGATATCTCCTTTCTGTTGCCTGTGGTCATTTGTAAAAAAAAAAAGGAGGAAATCAAGGTAAACACAGGTAACTTACGCCAGAAGCTCTGGTAAAAGACTTTTGTCACACAGGGTTGGATTTACAAGTTGAACATGGTTACTCGTGACTTATTTATGTATTTATTCATTTTGGCTTTAGAACATTCACTTTTTGTTCTTGGATGAGAAATTTGTCACTCCCCCTGGTTCTCATTTCACTTTCTCTTATGTCTGATAGCTTTTGTGGGGAAGCTGGGGATGATTTTCTATGTAGAACAGACCTGATGATTCTGGGTTGAGAATAGTAAACTGGACCAGAAAGAGAAGGCTTGGAGATAAGAATGAAATAATTTTAATATATAATATAGGTAAACAACAAGGTCCTACTGTATAGCACAGGGAACTATATTCAGTATCTTGTAATAACCTATAATGGAAAAGAAATATTATAAATTTTATAAAGTATATAAAATTGAATCACTTTGCTGTGCACCTGAAACTAACACAGCATTGTAAATCAACTGTACTTCAAAAACAACACAAAAGAAAAGAAAGAAATTGAGGGCCAGAGAAATGAAGTGATTCGCCCAAGTTTACTCAATTAAGTAGCAGAAGTAGTTCTCTGCTTCTTCTAGTACTTCACAGCAATCTCATGTATCTCCCAAACGGCTTATTCTACCAACATCCATTGCCAAGTTTTCTATCGTAGTTTGCTTCCTGTGACAATACTTTTAGCCAAAGGGTCTAGACAAAAATAAGAGAATTAACTGGATATAAAATTGCAGGGCAGGTTTAGGTGAAATTAGAAATAATATACAGCCAAACGGTTGTAACTAAATGAAATTCATGACCATTTTAAACCAACTTTTCCTCCTTTATATTTATTTTAAAGTAGAAATGGGTAAGTAAAGCTCTAGCTTCTGTGCTTACTACTGCAGAGTTCAAATCAATGGAACTCTAGTGTAATTAAAAATTAAAATGACCTCAGTGTTTTTCATGGAAATAAAAAGACCTCATGAATAAAGAATTACTGTTATGCCAAAAAAAAATGGAGAAAAGGGTTTTCATTCAGTAGAAGTGCTTCATGCTCTGGGGACAAAACAACCCCCCAATCATTTATAAGTGCCATCTCTCAGCATTAGGCATACCAGAGGCTCCGAGCTGGAATTCCCTTTCTAATGGGAAAATGGTCTCGAATGCGGGGAAGGAAGACGGTGAAGGGATATATATGGCTCACTGAGGCCAGATGGAGAGAAAGGACTTTTGGAAGAGAAGTCTCTTTCACTGAGAAGAGTTGTCAGGTCAGATATTGTCAGAGGCTGGAAAATAGCGGTGAACAGCTGGGAGGCACTTAGTAAGACACCTCCCACCCAAGATAGACAGCATCCTGTGTGCATTATAGAGACATGCTATTAACCCAACTTGAAAGTAGTTTATACCCTGACTCGCAGTCACATCCTTTATGAAGACAGTTTGATCAGAATGGGTTGGGGAAGGTGGGACCGTGGTTATAGGTCATAGCCCTAAGACACTGCTGCAGATGTACTGATGAGAGCAGACAACTCTGTTGGCTTAAGCCTTGGGCCAAGCCTGTTGTTCTTGCTTCAGAGTGCAGTGCTTCTGACTTACAAGAAGTGCCTTTACCTTGCAATTATATAAGTTATTTTCTTTGGCTGTTCCTTGATTTGGCTAGACCTGATTTGGGTAGAAGACTGAAGAAATGCCCAGCTAAACTCATTTGAAGATCTACCTTTTAACATTCGTCAGCTGCCTCTTTGCTTTCTTGTACTCTCTAGAATTTGGTAGTTGTGTCCAGCAGAGGAAATACACTATCGGCTTGAATGACAAACTGTCTCCCTTAGTCTCCGTTTGGGTTTGTAGTTGATTCCTGACCTCATGGCTAGGGAAATCCTTTCGCAATCTATCAAGTCACTGCAGATTTTTCTCACAGCAAAATGAAGGCAGCAGAGCGACCCGATTCTGCTGGTTTTTACAGAGATTTCCAGCTGGTAAGCTTTCATTTCCTCACCCGATCTAACTTCATACCTGGATTGGTTGTGGCGACTCTGTTTTCTGAAGCCATGATCGGGTGACCCCTCTGACCCCATGAGCAGATGTTTGCTGTGACGACCACATGAGCTGACGTCTTCTGGCTCCCCGTTCACAGCCCTGGGGTCCCACCTCCCTGTCTCCCATAGCTGGTGCTCTCCATCCTCCACCCCCCACTCTGCACTCCTCCCCTGCAAGCAGCAGAATTAGGGGAAACCCAAAGTACCTCTTCATCAGGAAAAAGAAGCCTTAAATGGAAGGGACACAGATGAAGGAGCACAGGACAAAGACCCTTAAGGCATCAGGAACTTCAAGCTCTGGGGTGGACCGCTTGGAGGAAATAAATGCTCAGAGCCACGGTCTAATGAAATGCAGGAAAACCACTAATTCCAATTCCTGCCTTTCCCACTCCCTCCCCTTTGCTTTGGTCTTCTCTCTCTCTTCCTCCCTTTCCCACTTAACACGCATTTGATTTTCACAGGGTCTCTGGGAAGTGTGCATGTATTTTTCTCATCTGTGTTCTGCGTTCGCTTTAGCATCTTCCTTCTCTGCACAGACTGAGCATCTGTCATCCTGTCGTTCATTCATGGATTCATTCATGGATTCATTTGTGCGTTTCAGGTACTGGGCACATACTTTGTTCCAGTCCCAGTGCTTTAAAACAATGCTAGCTAAGATTTAGTATTTTCTATTAGCAGGCCCTATACTAAGTGTTTAATAGGCCGAATACATTCACTGAACAGTCCCGACAGCTTATTCCTAACTGTTTTCCAGATGGAGTTTGGGGTTTCAGGAAAATAAATAACTCATCCACGGGCAGCAGAGCCCAGGTTTGCACACAGCAGCTTGATGACAGACTCAAGCTGTGATCTGTGCTTCTTCTTTCTAGGCCAGTGGTTCTCAAACTTTGGCTCCATCAAAATGACCTGGAGGGCTTTTTACAGCACACATTTCTGGGTCCCACTCCTAAAGTCTCTGATCCATAAGTCTGAGAATTTGCATGTCTAACGAGCTCCCACATGGTATTAATGGGACCCCTCTACTTTGAGAACTGCAGCTCTAGGCTCCACTCCCCCTGAGCGCTCTCACCCCTGTGGTTCCAGTTGCTTTAGGAAAGGTAAAACGTGTGCTTGCAATTAATTTGCAGCTCGCGTTTACCGCACCCATCAGTGGAAGGGCCAGGATGCCATAGGGCTGCTTCTCCTATGCTGAATCCGTTTCCGTGACGGTGTCTCATGTTCTACTCTTCTTTCAGTGCTTTTGGAGAGAAAGCTGTTTTGAATTGAGGTGCTGGTTGTGCCCATGGCTGGCTGAAGAAGATATCTCCTGCATCTCAGGATGTCCCAGCGTGCTGGGAGAGGAAACCTTACAAACAATATAGGCAAAGGAATCATCCCCCAAGTCATCTGCTCAATCTACTGGGTCAGAGTCTAGCTATTCTGGAACATCATTCTGAATCTTGAAAGCAGATAGTAAAAACAGCAGCTGTACAGAGACTGTTTATTTATTTAATCCCTCACGTAAACACAGCGACGATGACGGATCATCACTTGGCTTGTCAACATGACCAAGCTCCAGCAGGGGCCTTGTCCTCATGTGAGCCCACTGGCCTTTTCCTGTGTCTGCAAACAGTGGCAAAGAGGAAACAGAAGGCAACTAGGAGTGAGGAAACGGTGTTGAGTTGCAAAACACGGATAAAACAATTGGCCCTGCGATTCCCAGGACAAACAGGACCCTGCCAGATTGCAGAGGTACAAACTCTAGCGGGGCAGTTCCATTCTCTGGCACCGAGGGTATGCCCTTTTTGCAGCCTTGGACTTGTTCTGCCTCTAAGGAAGCTATTTACAGTTTTGCACAGTGTGACAGTTTTATGAGTCAACCCACTCATTTTTATGAGGGTCCCCGGGGTAAAGCAGTTATACAATCTTACACCAGCGCACCAACATCAGTGGAGTACAAACAATATAAAGTAGGCCATCCAGGCCTGTAAAGAAGGCACTGCCAAACAGTCGTGATTTAAGTTCAGTTCAGCGGTGACCTGGCTCATTACGATAAGAAAGAAGAATGAAGAACGCCTACTCAGGGAGAAGGAGTGAATGAGCGGGAAGTAAATAATGAATCGGGCTCCTTCCAGAAACTATATGTTGAAGGGACTGAAATCTTGGTATTAAAAAAAGACCAAAACTCAATCACTAGGACGGTCTCTCAAATGCAGATTTGTTGGTTGAAGGAAATGACACCACCTTCCACCAAATATTTGGTCAGCACTCCATCATCCGCGCAAAAAGGCTTTCAGGTCTTAATATGGCTTTCTGCGATAAACCAACTTTTCCCCAGTGAAACTGTCAAGAACTGAGGTCTCTGGCTGCGCTTGTATTTACAAATGAGTTTGCTAGGCTTTGACTCCATAAGAAGACAGGGTTAATTATGAACCAGACTATGGATCTGAAATTTATCAGCAAGCTAAGTAGCTGGTGGCTGCCCCAATCAGAGTCAGCTTCGAGGAAATGAAATGGGACTTATTTACATTTAGAGTGATGCCCAGCTTCTTAATCACCTCAAAGCATTTAAAAATTAACTTTCCTACCAACAGCTCAAGAGGCATAATGAACCCTGGGAGGGCATTGGCGACTCTCGTTCCCTTCCGCTCTGGAGCTGCCTATTCATTATGTCAGCCTGTCTTCTTTGCCTGTGTCTTTTTGCTAAATCCTGGAAACTTTCCTTCTGTTTATTTGGGAAGTCTCCTGATAAAGCAGTTTTCTGAAACCTCACCAAAATTGCTAGCGATTGACGGGATAGCTGAGTGTATGGGCACAATAAGAGATGGGAATCATTGTGCTCAACTTTCTTCTATATGAAATGTTTCAGCTAAACTGGTCAGTTACCAAAGGGTTATTATAGATTACACGTGCTGGACAAGAGGGGTGACCCAAAAGCCCAAGAAATTTCATTTTTTATTTCATTTATTTATTGTTTTGCTTTTTAAAAAAAATTTGTGGTACAACTGTATTTTAATTTTTATTTTTTATTAGAGTATAGTTGATTTATAATGTTGTGTTAGTTTCAGGTGTACAGCAAAGTGATTCAGTTATACATATACATATACCCATGCTTTTTCAGATTCTTTTCCCATATAGGTTATTACAGAATGTTGAGTTGAGTACCCTGTGCTATGCAGTAGCTCCTTGTCAATTATCTATTTTATATATAGTAGTGTGTATCTGTTAATCCCAAACTCCTAATTTATCCCTCCCTCCCCCTTTCCCCTTTGGTAACCATAAGTTTGTTTTTGAAGTCTGTGAGTCTGTTTCTGTAAATAAGTTCATTTATATCATTTGTATCGAGACCCCAGGCACTTCTCACATGGCCATGAGGTCCATTTTAAATGAACACTAGTGGGACTTCCCTGGCTGTCCAGTGGTTAAGACTCCATGCTCCCAATGCAGGGGGCACGGGTTCCATCCCTGGTCGGGGAACTAAGATCCCGCATGCTGCACAAGCCCTAAAAATAAATAAATAAAATAAATGCACACTAGTAATGACTGAATAAATTGTGGATTAGAAGTTGCTAGTCAGCCAGTAGCAATGACCAGAGCAGTTGGGATGATAGATGCATGTATAAATGGTCATTTCCATCACATTTTAGTTTAACACAATCTGCAATTCAACTGAAAAATCTTATAATTTAGACCTGCGATCTCCAACTATTTCATAGTTTTGAAGTCAACAGAGGAAGTTATGATTTGCTGGTAGACTGTGAATGATGGTAATACCTCCCCTGCCCTCCCCAAAGAGCTGTTGGAAAGATTCCCAAGACTTTTGTCAACTTAGAGGGGTTGTGCAAACATAAGATATTTTGACATTCCATTATTTAATTCCATTAGTCAACATTTTAACAACATGTTTACCCACTATTTGTTTTCGTTTTAAAAACTGAAACTGTATAAAAGATCATCCCTTTAAAATCATTACATTTTCTTTTTATGTAATCGTCTGAAATGCAAAAACCTTATTCTAAAGAAGACTATTGTTTTCTAGAAGAAATTAATGAAAAAACTGGACCTCGTTGAGGTATTATCAGAGTGCTTTTTGGTTAGAGAGGAAAGAAGGAAATGTTTACATTTAAAGGATTTGTGTGCTTTCTATTTAGGAATCCAACGTGGTATGAATTTAGGTAGAAGTGAGCCACCACCCTCCTCACTAATTACAGCAGCTAAGAGGCCAAGGGATAGGTTCTTGGAGTTTCAACGTTGACCACAGAAGCAGGTTTACCTAATATGGCGAAAGGAGGGATACCCAGGTTCTAAGGGGCTCTTCTTGAAAAATAAGCAGAAGCCAGTGACTCTAGATCTGTGTCTTTATTAGAAGCAGAATGCCCTGTACCTACTGTTCATATTGTGCAAATTCTGCTGGAGGAAGATTGGCGGCTCCACCTCTTGGGCTTTCCCGTAACAAGATGTTCATCTCTGGAGGCTCTCCTGGTGAGCCAAGGCATACATAAATCCATTCTAATTAAATATGCTGCTCTCTAGGGGGAGATGCCTTCATTAGAGGACTTATTTCAGGGGAATATAGATATGTGCATATCTATATTTTAGTGATAGACACCAGTGTCTGTTTGCAAGCAAGCGGCTATACCATCCCCCCCTTTTCCTCTCATCTTCCATCTTGCTATCTGGAGACTCACACAAAACAAATCCTTTGGGATTGAACATACTTTTGAATATATGAAGTTAAACCCTTCTCAGACACATGCATCTTTCCATTAGGAGTACAATGAGAAGCTTTCTACAACTTTACATTTGATGATGCCATCTCTAATTAAAGCACCTGGTCCAATTAGGGCTTAATGAGTGCTTTCTGATGATAAAGATAATGAAGGGTTTGCAGGCACAATTAAAAAGCATTACTTTTTTTTTTTTAATATAGTCCAAAGGAGAAAAGCAAACCTATAAGTTAGTGGTCAAAATATTGTCCTCCTCTTACTTGTTTTTAAAAATGAAAATTACTGTCAAATCTTAAAAAGTTAGACTCAAACCCCGAACTGACTCATTAACCAGACTCTGCTTCAGAAATAGAGGAGAAAAGAGAAGACCCTAGAAGCACAGAACATGCTGGGGAAGAGTTTTGCCTCTCCGGAGGCACATGTAAATGTGAGCGAGATCCTGGGCAAGACATGGCAGGGAAGTTCAGGTCAGCTGAGTTTCCTTCTCACCTCTGTGACATGATGAGTCACCAGACCTTTGTAAAGTACCATCAGCCTCTAATCCAAGGACAGTCATTGTAGAACACAAGGTATTGGACAAGACAGAGAAATGAACCAAGCATTACACATTAAAACAATTTCTACATGTAATTATATTCATAAGACTTTTGAGTTACTTATCTCATTTAATATAATGGCCTCAAGGTCCATCCATGCTGTTGCAAATGGCAGAATTTCCTTTTTTTTTTTTGGCTGAATTATGTATCACTTTTTTTTTATCCATTCATCCATTGATGGACACTTAGGTTACTTTCATATCTTGGCTGTTGTAAATAATGCTGCAGTGAACATGGGGGTACAGAGTGATTCCATTTCCTTAGGATAAATACCCAGAAGTTAAATTGCTGAATCATATCGTAGTTCTATTTTTAATTTTTTGAGGACCCTCCATACTGTTTTCCACAGTGCCTGTACAAATTTACATTCCCACCAACAGTGCAGGAGGGGTCCCTTTTCTCCACATCCTTGCCAACACTTGTTATTTCTTCTCTTTTTATAATAGCCATTCTAATAGGTGCGAGGTGATATCTCATTGTGGGTTTGATTTGCATTTTCCTCATGGTGAGTGATGTTGAGCACCTTTTATGTACCTGTTGTCCATTTGTATATCCTCTTTAGAAAAGTATCTATTCAGATCCTCTGCCCATTTTTTAATTGGATTTTAAAAAATTGAGTTGTATGAGTTCTTGATGTATTTTGGATATTAACCCCTTATCAGATATATGATTTTCAAATATTTTCTCTCATTCCATAGGTTGCCCTTTCATTCTGTTGATGGTTTCCTTTGTTGTGCAGAAGATTTTTAGTTTGAAGTAGTCCCACTTGGTCATTTTTGGTTTTGCTGCCTTTGCTTTTGGTGTCAAATCCAAAACACCATCACCAAGATGGATGTCAAGGAGCTTACCCAACATGTTTTCTTCTAGGAGTTTCATGGTTTTACTTCTTATGTTCAAGTCTTTAATCCATTTTGAGTTGATTTTTGTGTATGGTACAAGATAGTGGTCCGGTTGCATTCTTCTGCATGTGACTGTCCAGTTTTCCCAATACTATTTATTGAAAAGACAATCCTTTCCCCACTGTATCAATATATTCTTGGCTCCCTTAACATAAATTAATTGAACATGTAGGTGTGGGTTTATTTCTGGGCTCTCTACTCTGTTCCATTAATCTATGTGTCTGTTTTTGTGCCAACACCATTCTTTTTTGGTTACTATAGTTTTATAATATAGCTTGAAATCAGGAAGTGTGATGTTGCCAACCTTGTTCTTTGTGCTCAATTTCTTTGGCTATTTGGGATGTTGTGTGGTTCCATATAAATTTTAGGATTACTTGTTCTATTTCTGTGAAAAATGCTATTGGATTTTGATAGGGATTGCACTGATACTGTAAATTGCTTTGGTTAGTAGGGACTTTTTAATAATATTAATTCTTCCAAACTGTAAGCATGGAATATCTTTCCATGTATTTGTGTCTTCTTCAGTTTCTTTCATTAGTGTCTTATAGTTTTCAGTTAGAGGTCTTTCACTTCTTTGCTTAAATTTATTTCTAGGTATTTTATTCTTTTCAATGCAATTTCAAATAAAATTGTGTGTGACGAATACTCCCCTGAAGGATGGGATAAGGGTGGCAAGCCGAAGGGGACCAGAGATGTGGGTTACGGTGGATAAATGAGGCTGCTCAGACCAGGATCCTGTTTTAGGGGAGGTCCCAAATAGAGTGGTAACCTTATGTCAGGAAAAAAAAAATTTCCTGCAACTCTCCCCACAGTAGTCTCTCTTGGAGAAGCATCTGTGGGGGGAGGCATGGGAGACTGTATGGGGAAGACTTCGGGCCCAGTTTTACAGTGATCTGACCTCAGTATGACAGGGACCTCTCCTTCTACTGTTTGTTTCTTCTCTTGCTCCCTGGTTAGATGCTAAATCAACTTGGCAGGAACATTATGTTTCTGTTCATTTGCTAGAGCACTGGGCACACAGAGCGTACTTGATACGGTTAAATGGTGATACTGTGACAAAAGACACAGACGTGAGCTGGGGCTGGCAGGCAGAAAACCAGTGGGAAGTAGGGGTCGGACAATATATACAAGCTTGGGCAAATCACTCACCTTTGCCATTAAGTGGCTTCCAAAATATACTGCATCTCGTGACAGATTTGAATGGGGCATTATTCATGAGAGGTAAAATATGTGCAAATTGCAGCAAGATCAAGCTGTGAACATAGGAAATAGCATTCAGCGGAGCCAGTGAGCAACCTGATGGTGTGAGGACCCCAGAGCAGCTGGGAGCTGTGGTGTCATCACCCCCGGGACCTGCCACCTTAGCTCGGCACTCAGGGTGGCTGCAGGTGGAGGATGGACTTGAACTGTGGGCTGGATACTGTCTTCTCTGGGCTGCCCTTTGTTCTTTGCTCTCATCCAGGGGCAAGGGATGGTGGCTTTTGTTAACCAAAACACAGGATAAAAAAGTAACGAGTTTTAAAAGAGATCGTTCTGATTAGCTGTGAAAGCAGATTTGCTGCCATCAAAGAATGCAGTCATTTGAAAATGCGTTTGCGTACCCTTCACATCCACAGCATAACAGTTTGGGTCAGTTGCCTTTGGGAATTTAAAAGTCTGCACACTGAGAACATCAGGTAACCAGGAATTGGGTGAATTTCTCCAAAGGCCTGAGTAGTGCATTCTCCCCAGACCCCATAGTTGGGTGCTGACTGGGACAGCCCATGTGCCTTGGGACCTCAGCCTGGCTCTGCAATAAAACAGATGGTGCAGCAGAGTTGATCAAGCCCCGTGGTAGGGGCCAAGGATACGGGGGACTGCAGAACCTGCAGGGGCTGCCTCTCATGCTGTCCCCCTAGAGATCTCTAAGGACCACAATCCCAGGCCCATCCCGTGGGCATCCGGCCTGGGAGGAGCTCTTGGGAAGGAGTACAGGGCAGCCTCACAAAGCATCTGAAATGGGGCGGGTTCCTGCTTTATGGGGTGGGCTGCTCGGTGAGACCTACAGTAGGGTTTGTAGAGTGGCGTTGGCCCTGGATCCCAGACCCCCAGCCCAGCTTCTACCACGTTTCTCTGGTAGCCAGTCACCTTCATGAGCGAGGAACCCCCCGGCAGCACAAGTGACCTCCAAGGCCTTCCAGCCCAGCCTCCTTCAGTGCCTCGCTTAGAGCTACCCCACATCAGCTCATGCTGCAGTGGATCATAACAATTCCTTACATTTGAAGAGAGAGCTCTTGAGAATTTTCAAAATCCCCTTGCACAGTTATTTGATCTTCGTGGCCACCTGCAATGGTGGATCATGTCTCTGTTAGGGATGAAGATGCCAAGATGGAAGGAACAGAGAGAGAGAGCTTCCTCGGTGTGTTTGCTGTGGATGAGGCATGGCTTCAACCCAGGCTCCTCTCACCTAGCCCGCGTGGCTGCCTTGGGTCCGTCTCCCCGGGGCCCTGCACACGGCAAGGCCTGAGCAGCGCAACATGGGGTGAGGTCCGGTTCTGCAGCCAGGTGGCCCGGTGAGCACCCAGCTTCACTGTTGACCAGCTGTGCGACCGAGCTGTGTGTTCACCTCTGTGCCTCAGTCTCTATCTTTAAGCAGGGCTGGAGCTAGTGCTCACGTCAGAAGTTGTATAACACACACTTGTTACTGCAAGTAAAGCGCCTATAATAATACGAGCTGTATTTTGGTGCTTACTCCGTGCTGGCACTATGCTCCACACCGTATGTGCATTAATTCATTGCAGCATCATAACAAGCCTAGGGGATAAGTTATTATTCCCATTTTGGAGAAGAAACAGGCACAGAGAGATGAAGCAGTTTCTCAGTGGTGGAAAGACCAGGGGGCCGTGCCCTTAACCACAGCCCGAGGCTTCCTTTTCAACAGGGCTTGGCCCCTGCTAAGCACTCAAAACTCGTTAGCCGTGAGGTGTATGACATCAGGGTCCTGCCACCCAGATGCCTGTATAGGTTAGTTCCCTGTGGCCAGAACAGCACAGGCAGGACTTCAGCTGAAATGCAAAGTCCCCCTGGACGGCGTACGCTAAACCCTAACTCTCTTCTAGCCTTAGTGTCGGTGAGACAAGAGGCTGTTTCTGAGGTCGGTCTGATGGGGGAGAGGGGGAGAGCTCCTGAGGACATGGCTCAGAGAGGTGATGAGGGACACTGTTGCCGGTGGGGATGTGGCTGAATGAGGTAGAGATTTTGTAAAAAATGGGGAACGAGGACTCATCTGCTTAGGCTTTTTCCCAGCTGCTAAAATGATCCGTATTGGAGGACCTCATTAGAGTTCATTTTCTGAGCACTCTTCATGAATTGCTTTAGCGCTGTTATGTAACGGGAATCACAGACTAATAGGGCTTCTTTGACAGACGAGGAATTCAGAGTATGGAGAGGCCGTACAACTAGACAGTAAAATCCAGCACCAGCGCCCAGCACCCTGCCTTCCCAATGCTAAACCTTACAAGGAGGTACTGCGTATGACCTTGGCAATAAATTGAACACTTCGGTGTTGAGCCACCTCCTTGGCTCTGCGTGGGGGCGCAGGGATCAGGCTCTTCCTTGCTGGTTTTGGCACCAAGCTGAACCTTTCTGGTGGAGGGCTTGCCATGTCACTGCAGCTTCCTGTCTTCTCTCCTGAAACTGAGTTCAGAGATGCTTCCCTGCCTTCCAGGTACACAGGGAGGGTTAATTAGGTAATGTTTGCACTGGGCTTTGAAGATGAAAGCACCACACAATTGTCATTACAGAGCATCTCTTCCAGAAGCCAGGAATGCTTCTACTCTGGGGACACCTGACTTTGTCTTCACATGCATGGCTCACTTGAGGATAAAACCTGTCAGGCATTGGTGAATTAATGCTAGCGTGTAGAGCCTGGAGGATCAAACAGTCAAAACAAACAACAGGCACTGAGAAGCCCTCAGATCATCAGGAAGCAGCTGCCAGGGGCCTCATGATGGCAGGAGCCCACTCATTGGGTTGCCAGCCGCCGGGCAGCATTTCCATCACCAGGCTCAGCATGGGAAACATGGGTCAGTAAGAGAACATCACAGCTCCAGAGGCCAGAAAGTGCTGAAACAGACCCAGACAGGAGAGGCAGCAAATGACATTTTGGAAGAGCAGTGGTGGGGCCTGTCATGGGAGGGGGTTATGTAGAGTGAAAGACCCCCCCTTACTCTGTTTGAACATTATTTCAAGAGTCCCCCATTGGGGTCCCTGCCTCTTGTGTGAATCCAATTCATGTTCCTTCTGCTGTCAGGTTCATTGCACTTCTCAACGTGGCTCATCTAAGGCTTGTAAACCTTCGGTACCATCCTCTTGCCTAGAAAATGAGGTCTAAACCCTTCCTATGACCTTCAAGACACTCTGTCATCTGCCTCCTGTTGATTTTCCTAGGCATTTCTCTCACACACTTCTCTGGGTGGGAACTCTCTCCCACACCCGTCCATGGCACTGAACACACTCAGGATAAAATGCCTGCCCTTTCCAGCACCTCTACCCACATGAATCCTGGACATTCAACCCAGTTCCTGGTTCCTTGCTGACTCTCTCTGATTGTACAGGTCCCAGGAGCTCCCTCTTTTCGGTCAATTCTGTTTGCTGTTCAAACCTACTGCACTTACCTGTGTTTTCTTATATTGGCATATAGCTGTTTGTATGAGTATTTCCTATATTTCTATTTGCACAGCAAAATCAGGGAGGCCAGGGGTTGTTTCTTCCATTCACAGAGAGTACAGGGTCATCGGGTTTTAAACTCCACAAGGGGAGGTGTATCCCCAACACCTAACATACTGCCCGACTGCCATTGGGTACCTTTTCCAGTTATCCGCGGCCTAGGAACAAATCACCCAAACTCAGTGGTGGAAAATAAGAAGAAGTCTGGTGTGGCGCTGAGAAAAAGGAGGCATTGAGAATAAATCTGAGTTCTCTGCCTCAAGGGTTTGGGTGGCGGGTGATGCCACTCGCATCCCGGGCACCCGGACACAGAGCAGGACTACAGGGAAAACAGTCCGGGCAGCACCTGGCCCGTCGTAAGCATCTCTGGGGACACAGTCCTCCTGAGGCAAAGATGTGTGCAGGTGTGCACTTAACAGCATCTCCCTATCAGTTCATCACATTAGAGGAGTTTGGGCATCGTCATCCCCTTTGGCTTTTTCCATCATCCCTTTAATCCCGGTCCCTCAAGAGTGAGGTCAGACCCTCAGCGCGGTCCACACGGGGGAGCTGGCTGGAAACGCGCTCTCCCCAGTTGCACCTCGGCGGCTCTGCTGGATTGAACCCACCCCCAGGTGAGTCACCTGAACGGTGAGGTTGCACTTGTCCTCTCGTCCTCCGCCTCCCTCCCTGCCCGCGCCTTCAGTGACAATTGAAATCTCAGATGATCCTTCTCTGTCCCGTCGAGGGCTCTGTGCTGCTCTCATGGGAAGGAGAAACGTCCCGCTGGCTTCCCTCTCCGCTGCAGGGGGTCGGGGTGGCTGCTGGAAGGAGGGGAGGTCTGTGTGAAGATGCTGGGACAGCGCCCAGTAGCCATTTCTCCCAACCGACCCCGCAGCCTGGAGGCCCTGCGTACCCCTAAAGGTGGTCTTCTACAAGGAGTATCTTTGCACCTCCAAGACTTTCTTCCCCTGAATCCTTGTATAACTGGGACAAAACTGCTGCC
This sequence comes from Mesoplodon mirus, assembly GCF_964341445.2. Taxonomy (NCBI): domain Eukaryota; kingdom Metazoa; phylum Chordata; class Mammalia; order Artiodactyla; family Ziphiidae; genus Mesoplodon; species Mesoplodon mirus. Next base: position 9,964,176 of record NC_138979.1, on the reverse strand, counting down.
AGGAAGACCCCCTCATTCACCTTAGGTTTGTGGCTCACAGAACGCCTGCCTTTATTTCTCAGTATCTTCAGTAACTCATCTCAGCAGGGTGGGCTGAAGCCTGCTAGCTTCAATTTCCAGACACCTTGACTCAATCTGTTTGTTTTTTTTTTTTAAAATACGCTTCTAGCCTCTTCTTGCCTCACATGAATGGATGTGTCATTTCTTACTAAGGAATGACTGCTTTTCTCGGTACTGACCTGCGGGCCAGTGGAGTCAGTACGATTATTTTATTTTGACCGTTAGGGGATCAAGCTGTGCCGTCTGTTGGGTGGAGTTAGGGATACTGATTGTCGTCGCCAAGGCTAGCTGAGCATGTGGTGTGGTCTCTCCTGAGTACAGCTGAGAGGGAAGTTGCTCTCTTTCCAAACACCCACGAAAGTATCCGGATCTGAGATGCTTTGGATGTCAGTCTCACTAGGCTTGGTTGTTTAGGTTAGGTCGTTATTCTGTAGCACAGCTGGGAGGACATGGGAAACTTCTAGCTGGGAGCCTGGCTTCTGCCTTGGCAAATAATGGCAATGAATGTAGCAATTTCTCTCTTGGGTAGAAGATCTGGCTCTAATAAGCAATCCACTGGCTGGCTTGCAAGATCCCAGCAAATGTCTGATCCTGGATCCAGAATCCCTTATAGTGAACAGAAAATGACTTCTATGTCATTTTAGAGGTTAAGAATTTTTTAAAAATATATAATGACAAATCCTCAGTGGAGGTCACTTTCTATTTCTTGGCAGGCCATGCCTAGCATGTGCCCTTTGTCATTCAGTTTTTGAAGAAATGGCGTTGTCTAAAAAAATTAAAAAATCAAACTTCTGATTTTCTTAGTATAATTCCATTAAAGTTATGTTGCAAACAATTTCTCTTTCTATGACACACCTACCTATTGGAATTTCATGATGACTTTTAAAACATTGGCTTAGGGGCTTCCCTGGTGGCGCAGTGGTTGAGAGTCCGCCTGCCAATGCGGGGGACACGGGTTCGTGCCCCGGTCCAGGAAGATCCCACATGCCGTGGAGCAGCTGGGCCCGTGAGCCATGGCCGCTGAGCCTGCGCATCCGGAGCCTGTGCTCCACAACGGGAGAGGCCACAGTAGTGAGAAGCCTGCGTACTGCACAAAAAAAAAAAAAAAAAAAAAAAAAAACATTGGCTTAGGATCATTAAAGCCAACAGCATTAAAAAATAGCTTACAACTTTCAAAAATAGTATAAAAGTTGAACATATCCTCTCCCTAACACACACACACAGTGTAATTCTGCACAAAGTCAGCTGACTGGGTGGTGACTTAGCATAAGGTCCTGCTTCTCAGGTCTGTTTGGACTGAACTCATTCCTCTTTGCTTAAGCTCTTAGCTCACATGCAAATACCTGCTTCTAGAGAGCTGAGGCTTGTGCTGCTTTGGGTCCTAAATTGATTGCTGAAGTTACAGGATTGAAATGCCTCGGGTAAAAAATTGAGTCAAAAGAAAAACATTAAGTCGACAGCTCTGTAAAGCCTGCTGCCTGACAGCCGGGGACGCTCCAGGGATGGAGGAACTGTAGCAAGTAAGGTCAGCAGAATTAACACTCAATTACCCCTGACGTTGAAAAGGATGAAAGGCTGTCCACGGAGGTTGCCCCTCCTTCAGACAAATTTCTGACTTCCGTGAATTTTAGGTTGACCCCTTTCTGTACACTCACTGTCCATACATGAAAGACAGGTCATTTATTTTCTCCTCCCAGCCCCGTTTAAAACTGTTCTCTTTATTATTTGTAACTGTTGTGGCCTCTAAGCACACACAATTGTATTAATACTGCTCCTTGTTGTGTCAATTAAAAGATGTATTCCAATTGCAAACCTTTTAATTCCTCTTGTCTCCCAACGGGATGGGCTCTCATAGGGTGTTGATTCCCATAAGCTGAGTGAGCATTCTCCTTCTACATATGAACACCTATGAAAAATACATGTTTCCCATATGCTCTGAACTTGATCTTAATAGGATTGTACTAGGTACCAGGTTGAACTTATATATTTTTTCTCAACATTGTTTTCCAGCTCCGTTCTTGGTAATGAATCATTTCTTGACCTCTGAATAGTCCTTCGTACATAAACCCCACTTTGAAAATATTTTCCCCTTTTTTTTTTTGCTATTCTAACAATCTTTATACATGTCTCTGTGTTTATCGAGTTCTCTGGAGGTATGTATCTGGAAATTCCTGTGTTATAGGGCGTGTACTAACACAGTTCTACTACATACTACCAGACTGCTCACCAAAATGGCTGTCTTAAATATTTGCAGAGTCACAAGCACATGTGAGAATAACTGTTTCCCGTCAAGCTTGCTGACATTGCTATTATCTGAATATTTATTTTTTGGTCAGCGTGTCTCTAAATTGATGCCTGTATTTTGGAATTCTCTGGTTACCTACCAGTAAGGACACATACCTCTTCATACCAACCATACCATTCCTACTTCAGCAATTTGAGCATCTACAGTCTTTGTACATTTTTCTATTGGGTGGCTTCTTGTTTTTACTGATTTATAGGAGTTTCTTAACTATTCTGGGTGTTAATCTTTTCTTGATTATATACATTGGAAATATCTTCTCTCCACTTATCACCTGTGTTTTAACTTTGCCGATAGCGTATTTAGCAGAGCAGAAATCTTTAATTTCGGTGTAATCAGATCTTTCCATCCCCCCCCCCCTTAGGTGCTTCTTCTAGCATACTTAAAAAAATCTTTCTTAATCTCAGGGTCATAAAGCTAGTCTTCTACTTTCCCCTCCCCCCTTTGCTTCTTTTATACTGAAATTTAAAATTTTTTAAATTAAAGTATAGTTGATTTACAATGTTGTGTTAGTTTCAGGTCTACGGCAAAGAGATTTCAGTTATACATATACATAAAACGATTCTTGGGCTTCCCTGGTGGCGCAGTGGTTGAGAGTCTGCCTGCCGATGCAGGGGACGCGGGTTCGTGCCCCGGTCTGGGAAGATCCCACATGCCGCGGAGCGGCTGGGCCCGTGAGCCATGGCCACTGGGCCTGCACGTCCGGAGCCTGTGCTCCACAACGGGAGAGGCCACAACAGTGAGAGGCCCGCGTACTGCAAAAAAAAAAAAAAAAAACCTATTCTTTTTCATATTCTTTTCCATTATAGGTTATTACAAGATGTTGAATATAGTTCCCTGTGCTATACAGTAGGTCCTTTTTAAAATCTATTTTATATACAGTATTGTGTATCTTTTAATCCCAAATTCCTTAATTTCTCTCTCCCCCCACCCTTCCCCTTTGGTAACCATGAGTTTGTTTTCTGTGTCTGTGTGTCTGTTTCTTTTTTGTAAACAAGGTCATTCGTATCATTTATTAGATTCCACATATAAGTGATATCATGTGACATTTGTCTTTCTGTCTGACTTACTTCACTTAGTAGGATACTCTCTAGGTCCACATACTGAGGTTTTAGACCCATCTGAGTTTATTTTTGCGTGTAGATTGAGATAGGGCTAGAATTGCATCTTTTCATTACAGTGAGCTCATTTTGCCAGCACTATTGCACATGATCCATGTTTCCTCTGCTCGTGTGTGATGCCACTTCTATCACAACTCAGTTTTGTATGAGTCTGGGTCTGTTTTTAAATTCTCCATTCTGTTCCATTGCTCAGTTTTTTAAATAACTGGACCAGAAATATAATCTTTTAATCATTACAGCATGTTCCATGCCTTAATATCTGGTAGAGTAATTCTAACTACATGGCTCTTGTTTTTCAGACTCCAGCTGGAATTTTGGTTAGAGCTGCATTGGTTTAATATGATCCTGGATAGTTATTTGCCTTCGATGTCTGCACATGTGGAATATACTGTCTCCAAACAGCACAATGACTCTGCAAAGTTAATTTCAAAAGGTCTACGTTTCTAGAGAAGGAATGAATTTCTGTGCTAAATCAAGCTTTCAATTTTGTAGTTGAAATCCTGTGATGATGGTTTTAGGAGCCCTTCCCTCACGGGTCCTCATTCATCACTGTATGCATTCACCCACTCGCCAAACAAAAACTGAGCACCCTCTGTGTATGTAGCACAATACTAAGTGTTGTCAACAAATGTTTCCAAGCTTCTACTTCACTCACATGTTTTAGACAAATCAACTGTACTCCTTTGTTGTAAAAGGAGTTAATGACTGCTTGGACAATGAGACTTTGGGGCATCCTTGTTTTGTGTTAAATAACTCTGCATGTGTATCTTAGAAAAAGATGTTGACACCGTCATGAGTTAATGTTGTCAGATTTGGACCCAAATGCTGGCCCATGTTCTCTGGAGGTCTGGACTACAGTCTCCATTCTGCTACCAATTCACAGGTCACTTAAATGACCTGAGCCTCTGTTTCCTCACTTGTAAAATTAAGACATCGGACAAGGCAGTTTCTACGGTCTCTTTCAGCTCTGAAATGGATTTGTGAGTCCTTGACAAGCTGGGCGTGGGAGTTGTTTCGTTCTACAGGCAAGCGTGCCCACGGGCCTGGGTAGTGAGGGGCCCGATGTTGAGTGGAGTGCTGTCCTGAGGGGGCAGGGGTGGAGCTGAGCTCTGAAAGGGTACGAGGCGGGTCACTGGAGAATCTTGGAGGTGGGATCAAGGGAAAGACACAAACCACAGGTGTGGAGGATGAAGGGTAAGTTTTTCTGGTTGAAATATACCTGAGCTGAGGTTGAAGGTCAGTGAGAAAGGTGAGGGTGTCAGTTGTTGATAACAGACCTTAAAGTCATGAATGTTCATGATATGATTCTTCATAATAACGTGGGCCCTCTGTCTACTGACACAGTGTAGAGGGAAGTCATATGGGATCCATTTGATCTTCAGCATCCCATCCTTGTCATATGAAGAGTTGTTAGCTTTCTTTTTTTTTTTTAATTGGGCCCTATCTCAATTATCCTTTATTTGTAGTTTACCTTGAATTACCGTGGTAACCTATTGAGGGTTTTCTTTTTCCTCCAATTCGCACTGTCTCAGCGCACGTACGTGTCACCGGCTCTTTTTTTTTTTAATTTTTAAAAATTTATTTATTTATGGCTGTGTTGGGTCTTCGTTTCTGTGCGAGGGCTTTCTCTAGTTGTGGCAAGTGGGGGCCACTCTTCATGGTGGTGCGCGGGCCTCTCACTATAGCGGCCTCTCTTGTTGCGGAGCACAAGCTCCAGACGCGCAGGCTCAGTAATTGTGGTTCACGGGGCCAGCTGCTCTGTGGCATGTGGGATCTTCCCAGACCAGGGCTCGAACCCGTGTGCCCTGCATTGGCAGGCGGACTCTCAACCACTGCGCCACCAGGGAAGCCCCTGTTAGCTTTCTTCTGCACATGAAACAGAGGCACAGAAGTTCAAACTGCCTATCAGCTTGTTATGATGGGGCTGACACTCGGTCCACATGCCTTCTGACTCCAAGATACCTGTAATTCCACCTCACCACGTGCACGGACCAGAGTTTTGATTTGCTGAAATAAGCACCTAGGAAGGACCTATGGCTTCTATACCCAGGGTCTCAGAATGAACTATCTTAAACCTGGTGGGTTTCTTTGACTGTCTTCAGCAACCAGGGTTCTGATGGATGTCCCCCTGATTAAGGAAGAATGTTCCACCACCCCCTTTAAAATATATCTCAGCTTATACCTGTTGTTGAGATAGACCTGCCACCCCTAGGGCTTTTTTTCTTTTGTTGTTATTTTAATTTTATTTTTTTAACATCTTTATTGGAGTATAATTTCTTTACAATGGTGTGTTAGTTTCTGCTTTATAACAAAGTGAATCAACTATATGTATACATATATCCCTATATCCCCTCCCTCTTGCATCTCCCTCCCACCCTCCCTATCCCACCCCTCTAGGTGGACACAAGCACTGAGCTGATCTCTCTGTGCTATGTGGTTGCTTCCCACTACCTATCTATTTTACATTTGGTAGTGTATATATGTCCATGTCACTCTCTCACTTTGTCCCAGCTTACCCTTCCCCCTCCCTGTGTCCTCAAGTCCATTCTCTAGTAGGTCTGAATCTATTTTTTTTTGCGGTACGCGGGCCTCTCACTGTTGTGGTCTCTCCCGTTGCAGACCACAGGCTCCGGACGCGCAGGCTCAGCGGCCATGGCTCACGGGCCCAGCCGCTCCGCGGCATGTGGGATCTTCCCAGACGGGGGCATGAACCCGCGTCCCCTGCATCGGCAGGCGGACTCTCAACCACTGCGCCACCAGGGAAGCCCTCAACTGTTTGTTATTCAGGCATAAAAGAAGGAAATCCTGCCGTTTGTGACAACACAGACAGACTTAGAGAGTATTACGCTAAGAAAAATAAGTCAGACAGAGAAAGACAGATACTCTATGATATCACTTACATGTGGAATCTAAAAAAAGAAAGAAAAAAAACGATGTAAGGTGATGGATGTGTTAATTAACTATTGTAGGAGGCATTTCACAATGTTTACATGTATCAGACCATCACATTGTACACTTAAATATATCGCAATTTTGTCAACTGTATCTCAAGAAAGCTGGTAAAGACATAATATAGAAGAAAATTGAAAGAAAATATTTCCAAGTTTAGTGAATATAGCAAGCTATTTTTCTTGCTCATTTACCCCTTATTAGGGCAAATGAGCAGCTTTATCTTCCTTTGACAGAAATTTTTAAGGCAGAAGTTTTTAAAAGATTTTTGGTTTGGGGACTATATCACTGCCACTAAGACTCAGAAAAGCAACTCATTAAATATAGACCTCATTTGTGATTCAGTAACAATAGTAGCTTGGGTCACAAATGAGGTGATAACCATTTTTGATAAGCCATTACTTTTTTAAATCAGGAACACCTATGGAACTTATCATTTAGAAAGCAATAATCACACATGAATTGATAGAAGAGAACTTGGAGAACATCTTATGCAAACTTCTCATGGGACAGATGAGGAAACTGAAGCAGCTTGTCTAAGTTTATGCAGCTGGTTCCTAGTGGGATCCTGGTAGTCCTGGCAACTTGATGGTACACTGGACATGAAATCCAGTGATGAATTTATAATGGACCCTAGAATGTAGGTACCACGAGGCAGAGGATACATGTTATGGTTATCACTAGATCTCTGTTGCCTAGAATATTGCTTGGCATCTTGCAAATAAATATTCAGTAAGTATTTGTTAGATTATTGACTGAACAATGATCCACGGGTGGCACTGAGAATGTCTGGGGTTTAGCAAAAGTTTCTTTGTAATAGGACATTCAACATCCATCCCATTAGTGTTTACTGAAGGCCCGATACATGTTAAGCTTTATGCCAGCTCCTGGGGCCACACCTGTGAACAGACGTGGGATGTGGCTTCACTCAGTCTTCATGGAGCTCGAAGTGACAGAAAAACACAAGGTGCAGGTGGAATTACAAAAGTGACGAGTGCTAGGAAGTAGGGGAACTGCCCCATGATGAAGGGATCTGACTGGTCAGAGAGTCAGAGAAGGCTTCCTTGAGGAAGAGGGTTCATCAGGGAGGAGGTGCTGCCTGCTGAATAGAGGGAGTTTCCTTTCACCATGTTTGTTCACGCTGAGAGTGAAGATGACCCCTTGGACCTAGAGTCTGTCATACAGAGTGAAGTAAGTCAGAAAGAGAAAAACAAATACCGTATGCTAACATATATATGGAATCTAAAAAAAAATGGTTCTGAAGAACCTAGGGGCAGGACAGGAATAAAGACGCAGACCTACTAGAGAATGGACTTGAGGACATGGGGAGGGGGAAGGGGAAGCTGGGACAAAGTGAGAGAGAGGCATGGACATATATACACTACCAAGTGTAAAACAGATAGCTAGTGGGAAGCTGCTGCATAGCACAGGGAGATCAGTTCGGTGCTTCGTGATCACCTAGAGGGGTGGGATAGGGAGAGTGGGAGGGAGGGAGATGCAAGAGGGAGGAGATATGGGGATATATGTATATGTATAGCTGATTCACTTTGTGATACAGCAGAAACTAACACACCATTGTAAAGTAATTATACTCCAATAAAGATGTTAAAAAAAAAAAAAGATGATCCTTGAAGGGTTTGGGGTAGTGTGTGTGTGTATGTGTGTGTGTGTGTACGCACGCATGCACACACGCCACCACACCCAAGAGACATGATCAGAACTGACCTTTACAAGGAGTTCTCTCCTCTGTAGTATGGTAAATAGTTTGGGGGAAAAGTCTCGTGGATCAGAGCCTCAAGGTCGCTGAAATAGACACTGAAGCCCAGGCAGTGGCATTGGAGACATTCAGGAGGTCTGGCGACAGATTAGAGATGGGAGATGAGCCAAAGAGAGGGGCCCAGGATTCCTCCTTATTCCTGCCTTGAGCTGACCGGTGACTTTCAGTGCTGAATCTTCGTCAAAGTAGAGAGGACTGGCGGATGATCAGATTCACAAACCAGGGAGGGGGTCCTAGTGAGGAGATGGGTATGGAAGATCATATAATAATGATTTAAGCGATTCTTGGAAAGTTACTTTCAAAAATTTTGGATTTGATCTTAAGGTATTATTGTGAATTATTTTACAGAGTTACACACAACGTCTTTACATTTAGATCAGGGTCACTGTGTACAAGGCCGAGTGATGGGTAGAGGAGGGCAGCTGGAGAGCATCCTGTTCGTTTCTGAGTGGAGGAAACTGAGGCCAGAGAGCTACTCCGACTTTCCCTCAGGGCCCCCAGCGACTTAGCCCAACTACCTCTCAATTTCCTTATTCTCATTGCTCACAGTTTTTTTTTGTTGTTGTTTTTAACATTCCTTTGAGTTGAGTTCAGGTTTGGGAAAATCCTATGAAGAAAAGCAAGAAGATTCCTCTTCCCCTGATTTTTGCTGGGCATCCTTAAGCCTCCCTGGGGAACCGAAAGTTTGATGGAAATCCTTTCATGCCAACCCACCATCTCTCTTTGGGGCCATAAGACTTTAACTAGAAACCAATATTTTATCTCATGTTTCAGACCCACACTCCAGAAATGTCTCATGTCAGCATGTGGCCTCCAGGCTGGGACTCTGAAACACATTTTTTTTTTTTTTTTTTTGCTGTGGAGGAACACTTAGAAATGTTCTATTTTGCTAGCAATAGTTTGCTAGTATTGTGGAAGTATATCTATGGTCTAGAATTCTTTAAAATATTTGACTTTATGATATTTGCATTTTGATCCTAGTAAAATTATTCTGCTAAAAAGACATATGTATCTTCCTCTCTGGCTCTGCCTAATGTGGCAGTGTGTGGGAGCAAAGATGTAATTCAGTGGAAAATGTGTTTACTTCCCCAATCTCTGAAATAATTCATAATTATCAAAAATTATAACAGTAAATTATAATTCTATTCTTTCCCTTACTAGTACATATTAACCCCACGGAGTCAAGCCATGATATGGCTAAGCTGATTATTTTGAAGATTACTTTTTTTTTTTTTTTTTTTTTTTTTTTTGCTATACGCGGGCCTCTCACTGTTGTGGCCCCTCCCGTTGCAGAGCACAGGCTCCGTATGCGCAGGCTCAGCGGCCATGGCTCACGGGCCCAGCCGCTCCGCGGCATGTGGGATCTTCCCGGACCGGGGCACGAACCCGTGTCCCCTGCATCGGCAGGCGGACTCTCAACCACTGCGCCACCAGGGAAGCCCTTGAAGATTACTTTAAAGCGGATTGGTCCACTTTGATTATTCACCTATAGATTATTCACCTATAGAATTTTAAAAAGTCTGCTAGACAATAGCTGATTTTGTTATGCTTCTGCTTTACCTCAACTAATAGGAAAAGGCCCAGGACAGAACACACAGAAGTTTCAGCTGAAATTTGTGGATGTCCGAATGTTCCTTGAGGATTCTTGCTTTGTCCAAGGGCAGGCAGGGCAGTGCACATGCTCTCCAGGGTCAGCTGCACTGCAGGCTGAGAGGCAAGTGTCCAGTGAGATGAACTTGGAGCACTAGGAAGATCCCAGACCTCCAAATGTTTTCTTAACTCTCTGTACCCAGGCTGGCAGTGTTTGAGCGTTGTTTCTTTGTGTAGTCAGTTTTTCAGTAGAACCCAATAGATCGATATATATTTTTTAATAGGACCTACTGGATTGATATAATACCTCCTTATCAGAAAAAACGGAGGATTGTATCTTGACAAATGTAGCAAGAGAACTAGTGATTGATGTCTGGTAATAGGGTGCTAAAGCAGTCCCTGGGGATCCAGCAAAATATAAATTTCACCTGCTTCCTAAGGTTTCCCAGGATTGGCCAGCTAAAGCTACAACTTGACACTTCAGTTTGGGCATTTATATTGGTACGATACTGCAATCATATCATAAAGCATGTTTACTCTTTATAGAGGGAGTTTGAACATATTTGGTATTTGTGTTTATTGTTGAGGTCTCACATAAAGCTGTGGGGTCCTGGGGATTCCATTATAATTCCAGTGTCCTAAGGTGAAGACCAGAACTTTGAATTTCTTAGTGGTTTATCCTTTTTCTTACCTTAGTAACTCTAGAGTGCCTCATTTTATGTTACAGTTGGAGTGATTATACATTTTTCCAGCTTTATTGAGGTGTAATTGACAAACAAAAATTATATATAATACAAAAATTATATATATGGTGCACAACTTGATTTTTTAATTAATTAATTTATTTATTTTTGGCTGTGTTGGGTCTTCATTGCTGCGCCTGGCCTTTCTCTAGTTGCGGCGAGGGGGGCTACTCTTCACTGCGGCGCGCAGGCTTCTCATTGCAGTGGCTTCTCTTGTTGCGGAGCACAGGCTCTAGGCGCACGGGCTTCAGTAGTTGTGGCACGTGGGCTCAGTAGTTGTGGCGCACAGGCTTAGTTGCTCCACAGCATGTGGGATCTTCCCGGACCAGGGCTCGAACCCGTGTCCCCTGCATTGGCAGGCGGATTCTTAAGCACTGCATCACCAGGGAAGTCCCATGACTTAATGTTTTGATATGCATATCCACTGTGAAATAATCACCTCAGCCAAGTTAATTATCATATTCATCACCGTACATAGTTACCATTTCTTTAATCTACCTTCTTAGCAAATGTCAAGTATACAATACAGTCGTGTTAACTATAGTTACCACACTGTGCATTTATATCTCTAGAATTATTCATCTTGCATAACTGAAACTTTGTACTCTTTGGCCAAAACGGGGCATATGATTTAACAGCTGGTCTCATAAGAGAACAGAGTAGTTGAAACACCTTGTAAAAGAATGTATTCAGATGTGAGCAACTGAGCTCAACTCAAAATGACTGAACAATAAGGAGAAGTCATCATCTTTCCCAAGAAGCTTGGAGGAAGAACAGGTCCTGGGAAGTTAATTCAGTGGCTCCACAGATATCAAGGGCCAAGTTCCCCTCATCTTTTCTCTCTGCCTTTTGTCCTCAGGCTGCTCCCTCATGACTGTAAGGTGGCTAATGCAGCTCAAAGTGTCCTGTTCTCAGACAACACTGAGGCCAGAGGACAAACCAGAGCTCATACTTGTTTTATGTCCCATCTTAAGAGGGAGGAAAATGTCCCCAGAAGAACTAGCAGAAATCTCCTATGTCACAGAATGGAGTTGTGACTTATGCCCTTGCTGACCCCTCATTGGCAAGGGGAACAGGGGACCTGGCTCGGAGAAGACCCACCTTCCCTGGAGCTGAACTGGGATTCTGGAGCGAGGAGGAGGAATGTTTAGTAGGCAAACAACACTGTCTGCCACGTCCTTCCAGCCCTGGCGGTCTCGAGAATTCCACACTCTGGTCAAGCTTTTCAGATGATTGCGTCACTGCCGAGAGCTTCCATGTTGTTTTGAGTGAAGCTGCTTGTGGCCAGAACAAGGAGTTAGAGATGGGACCTCAGAACCGGCTGTGCTCACGGGGTCTGGTCTCAGCCTTTCCAGGTCTTACTTTCTGTTTGCACAAATAGGGGCTGGGTATCTGACCCCTGGCATGTCTCCTAGGACTTTTGGGGTCCCCCTTCTTGTTTAAATGACCTAAGTGGTCATGAACCGTCCCAGAGGAGGCCCCTCATGGACCGGCCTGTGGCTGCTGATGTGATGCCCATCCCAGTACGGCTCAGGGGAAGCGAGCCACATTTTCAGGCCCAAGCTTTCTGGCCACCCTTCTAGGCTGCCTCAGCTTCGCACCTTGACCTTCCTCAGTGAGTCTGATGTGGTTAATACTGAAGACTCGCTAATAATTAGAAGTGCATGACCCAGGGGGAAAATCTTACTAAGTTTAGTTGAATCGAGGAAAGGCTTGTGGGAGAAAGAGTTGTGATTACTCAGGCTAAGAGTCTAGTTGTGAGTACTCAGGCTAAGTCTAGAAAATGTACATTTATGTGGTGAGAGAGCAGACCAGTGAAAACTACGAAATAAATGTGAAGAAAATAATTGGATTTTGAATGTTAGGATATACGATGGGTTGGTTTCTAAATATTTAAATGCAATTAAGATAGAAACACACTATATAAAATTTTTGTCTTCTCTCATCCTTTTTTTTCTGTAAGGGAAAAAAATATCTAACTAACAGAAATGGAAAGCAAACAAGTTAAAAACATTTCCAGTAAAGGAAATATGCAAGAAGTAGTTACAGAAATGTCCGTAATGGTTTTAATTTTTCAGGTTTATGGCACACGTTCCCAGACACATTGCTTAATAATGATTATCTTGGACAGACTCAGGTTTTTCTTGTCACTGTTTGCTTCTTTCCATGAAGCAAACATCTGAGGGAAACATCTTAAACTGGATCCTCTACTTCTAAAGAATAATAAAACTTTTATATATCTATTTTTTTTCTGTTACTAAGAAATATGTGTTCTTATATTACATCTGTAGTTTGGCTAAGGCTATATCCCTAGGTGAACATCTCCTTTGAAATGATTATCTGAAAAAGTAATCTATTAATAAGTATTTGAGCATGTAGTAGGATGTAAAACAAACATCCAGTTACATGGGCCAAGTTTTAGACTTTGGATGCTTGACATTGTGTAGATCTATACAAAACACAATTGATCACAATAGCACAGTTGATTTTTAGCATAAATCAAGCCTAACCCACAAATGCCACTTATCGAATGGGTGAATAATAGTTTCAAAGAAATGGGAGCCTCATCCAAGTTATCATGAGTATGTGGCACCATTAGTAAGTAGTCTACCATTAGAATATTGGCTCAAGTTTGGGAAAACTTTGAACCATTTTGAACCACTAAATTCCAGGTAAACCAGAAGATATTGCTGCTATGCTATGGGTATAAGTCCCTGGCTGTCTGTCCAGAGATCTCCTCAGCTGCCGGATCTTTGGCTTCTGCTGGATTTCAGATGGTCCGGCATAGTAGCTCAGATGAACTATAGACATCTTTTACATACAAGCAGATGTTATACGTAACAAAACCTCAGACCAAGTCAAAACTATGACTTGGGGCTTCCCTGGTGGCGCAGTGGTTGAGAGTCCGCCTGCCGATGCAGGGGACACGGGTTCGTGCCCCGGTCCGGGAAGATCCCACATGCCGCGGAGCGGCTGGGCCAGTGAGCCATGGCCGCTGAGCCTGTGCATCCGGAGCCTGTGCTCCACAACGGGAGAGGCCACAACAGTGAGAGGCCCGCGTACCGCAAAAAAACCCCAAAAAAACAAAACTATGACTTGAACACAATTCATAAATGTTGCCTTTATGTTTTGCTAATATTGTCTATGCTCTGTTATATATTGCTAAGGATCAGGGTTAAAAGTTCTATAACATTCATTCTAAACAAACAGCTGGAAAAAGCTTGCAAATTGATAAGGGGTTACGTTCTCTTTTTAATTTCTCATTCAATAAATAACATGAATTTTCTAGTTGGCAAAAATGAAGAACTGTTCAAAATGCTATTATTAATTAATAGCAGTTTATGATGAGCAAAAAAATATTATTTTAGTTTGAAAACATTTTCATAATCTTTTCTAGGTCCCTTTGTAGTTTTTTTTTTTTTTTTTTTTTTTTTGCGGTACGCGGGCCTCTCACTGTTGTAGCTTCTCCCGTTGCGGAGCACAGGTTCTGGATGCGCAGGCTCAGCGACCATGGCTCACGGGCCCAGCCGCTCCGCGGCACGTGGGATCCTCCCGGACCGGGGCACGAACCCATGTCCCCGGCATCGGCAGGCGGACTCTCGACCACTGCGCCACCAGGGAAGCCCCCCTTTGTAATTTACTAAAGCAGTTAGTTGAAAAAGAAAAGACAATAAAATAATTACTTTGTCTACTCATCATTGTCCCTGAGATAATGGTTGTTTTGATGCTGTGAATAGGAAATTGCAAGAATAAAACAAATATTTTTAGAGTCAATTATGAGCCAATCGCTTTCAATGCATCTTGCAGGGGTATGAAGTGTTATCCTCATTTTAAAAAAGGAGGAAGGTTAGGTTCAGTGTGGTTAAATTGCTCGCCCAAATTCTCACCATTAACAAGTGGCGGTCCTGGGTTTTAAAGCCACGCTTGCCTAACTCCAAAGCATAAGCCATCCAGACAGAGCACGAGAAAGATTTCCTCTGTCATCAACATGCTGAGAGAAATTCAACTAGGTCAAATGTAAGCTACTGTGCAGTACGTTTCTTCCAGGAATCTCAAATTACAGACGAACAATCTGGTGTGATGGTTGCTATCACATGCTCATTAAACAGTCACACAGTCTCCGGCCAGTTAAGAGAGGAACAGCGCGGAGCTGAGGGACCTTCCCAGACAGCATTAACCCTGTTCTCAGAAGTGTGTTGAAAGGAAGATGACGCAGCGTTCTCGACTTCCCAGCAGTAAGGTACACTTTCTAGGTCTAACAATCACCTCTTTCAGACTTTTCTGAAACTGTGGTCTCTTCCAAAATAAGAAAAATTATATAATGTAGTGAGAAATAGTTTACTCTTGATTGATAAACTGTGAAGGTTTCTATGCAAAGCTTTTAAGGGTCTTAGGGAGGAACACCTGGATGTCTAATTTCAGCACTTGTGGAATTTAGAAAGTAACAAGACAAAATGTAATGTGTAGGTTAGACCACACAATAGAAAGTTGTAATAAAGCTAGTATGAAGCCTGTGAAGCAGTCTCCTCTGTGTTTATGTGAATCAGGTGCACTGTAAATAAATTCAGGAATCTCCAACTTTGAATTCTTCATCCTTGAACATTTTATTTTGTATTGAAGTACAGTTCATTTATAATAGTAAATTAGTTTCAGGTGTACAGCATAGTGGTTCAATATTTTTACAGGTTAGACTCCATGAAAAGTTATTACAAGTTAATGGCTATAATTCCCAGTGCTATACAGAATATCCTTGTTGCTTATCTATTTTATACATAGTAGTTTGTATCTCATAATCCCATATCCCTATCTTTCCCCCTCCTCCCTTCCCTCTCCCCTTTGGTGGTTTGTTCTCTGTGTCTGTGGGTCTGCTTCTGTTTTGTATATACCTTAATTTGTTTTATTTTTAGATCCCACATATAAGTGATATCATACAGTATTTGTATTTTTCTGTCTGACTTATTTCACTAAGCATGATATTCTCTAGGTCCAACCATGTTGCTGCAAATGGCAGAATTTTAATCTTTTGTATGGCTGAGTAGTATTCCATTGTATATATACACCACATCTTCTTTATCCATTCATCTGTTGATGGGTACTTGGGTTGCTTCTATATCTTGGCTATTGTAAATAGTGCTGCTATGAACACTGAGGTGCATGTATCTTTTTGAATTAGTGTTATTGACTTTTTTCCAGATATATACCCAAGAGTGGAATTTCTGGCTCATATGGTAGTTCTATTTTTAGTTTTTTTGAGGGAACCTCCAGACTATTTTCCATAGTGGCTGCACCAATTTACATTCCCACCAGCAGTGTACAAACGTTCTCTTTTCTCCAGATTCTCTCTAACATTTGGCATTTGTAGATTTTTTGATGATGGCCATTCTGACAGGTGTGAGGTGATATTTCATTGTGGCTTTGATTTGCATTTTTCTAATCATTAGCGATGTTGAGCATCTTTTCATGTGCCTGTTGATCATCTGTCTGCTCAGGTCTTCTGCCCATTTTTTGTTAGGGTTGTTGGGTTTTTATTCATATTGAGTTGTATGAGCTGTTTATATATTTTGGATATTTACCCCTTGTCAATCATATCATTTGCAATATTTTCTCTCATCCTGTAGATTGCCTTTTCCTTTTGTCAATGGTTGCCTTTGCTGTGCAAAAACTTTTAAGTTTTAATTAGGTCCCACTTGTTTATTTTTGTGTTTATTTCTTTTGCCTTAGGAGACAAAGCCAGAAAAATATTGCTGCTATTTATGTCAAAGAGTGTTCTGCCTATGTCCTCTTCTAGGAGTTTTATGGTATCCACACTTACATTTAGGTCTTTAATCCATTTTGAGTTTATTTTTGTATATGGTGTTAGGGAATGTTCTAATTTCATTCTTTTACATGTAGCTGTCCAGTTTTCCCAGCACCCTTTGCTGAAGAGACTGTCATTTCTCCATTGTATATTCTTGTCTCCTTTGTTGTAGATTAATTGACTGTAGGTGACTGGGTTTATTTCTGGGCTTTCTATTCGGTTCCATTGATCCACATGCTTGTTTTTGTGCCAGTACCACTCTGTTTTACTGTAGCTTTATAGTATAATCTGAAGTCTAGGAAGGTGATACCTCCAGCTTTGTTTATTTTTCTCAAGATCGCTTTGGCAATTTGGGGTGTTTTGTGGTTTCATATAAATTTTAGGATTATTTGTTCTAGTTCTGTGAAAAATGTCATGGGTATTTTGATAGGGATTGCATTAAATCTATAGACTGCTATGGGCACTATGGCCATTTTAACAATACCAATCCAAGAGCACATAATATCTTTCCTTTTCTTTGTACCATCCTTGAACTTTTTAATCATCTATTCTAGCCATTGCTGTGTGTTTGTGGGTGTGTATGTACATGTGTTTGTATTGTATAGGTATGTTATTTGTGTGTGCATGTAGGTATGCATGTGTGTTTGTGCGTGTATATATGTGTGTGTTGCATGTATGTGTGTTTTTGTGTCTATGTGCATGTGTACTAACCCTGCTTTGCTTTACTCAGGCTCCCTCTTAAATGCAAGTGACCCCACAGCCCACAGATCTTTTCTTAGACCTTTTTAAACCAATTTCCTGAAGGTGATCTGGCTTCCTCTTGCACTAGGAAGGCTAATACATAGGAGACTATAGAACCTGCTGTTTTCCGGTAAATGGTGAAAATTCCATGCACAGGTGGATGGAGTACTAGATCTGGGATCAGTACTGAGGAGAGTCTGAGGAGAGCCTCATTTCTTCCATTAACTCAATGTGTCAACCTGACCAAGGTTTCCTTCCTCAGCCACAATACAAGAGGACTGAACAGAGACCAAAGGACCTCCTCAAGTGAGCACCTCACCAAACATCTTTGTGAGTGGCCAGCGGGGAGAGAGAGGAAGCTGGACCTCAGAAGAGCAGTGACTATGTTAGCTTTACAGTGGCCGCTGGATTTGTACCTCATGACCCTCAGGGACTCTAAGCAACTCAGCTTTGAACTCTAATTTTACAAAAACTGCACATTTACACAAATGACCCATAACATGTTTTGCTAAAACTGAGACCTGTAATCATACCCTAAAAATGCACTAAGTATACTATGTTCTGTAAGTTTAAAGTTTGGAAATAATTAAAAGTACTGAATAAGTAAGTTATTTTTTATTAAGTACAAAAAACTACCAAAAAATATGGCATATTCCAACTCATATAAAATATGAACTAGAAATATTGGAAACATTGAAGGCCACACAGAGAAGGCATTTTTGCTGTACAGTGTCTTTTGGTACAAACTTTTCCTAGATTCATAGACATAGTGAAAATTTTTCTTAAAATTTCAAATTCTTCACAGGAAAATAAAATCATATTGAGATTTGCTTTCTAGACACAGTTGGTCATGAGGTAACTAGAGGCAATAAACCCTTTAATAGGTCAGTATTGCTCTGACACAGAGGTTAACAAAAAATATCTTAAAGTAAGGTAGAATTTTAAACTTTCAATGTGACTTTGCTATAGCATGTGCTCAAGAAATTAAGTTAGATTCAGATTTAATTAAAATTTGAGTTTAGTTAGTGTTGGTCACCAGGTGAGAAATGTTTGTACTCATGATTGTCTAATCATTTAGGTGTATTTTTTGTTTCAATTTCACAGATGAGAGAGTTGAAGAAATGAAATCTAAGTGATGTTGTTTGCTCTGGTCACTAGAAGTCTTAGCACCTAATTTAAATCCCCAACTGGTACCCATAGTAGATGCGTGTTATAAATTGTTTATTTTATTCATCTTTTCTTACACTTTCCTTATCCATGTTCATTTTTAACCTGTTTTATGTACCTCAGTTCCTTATTTTTCTGTAAGATCCCCTCAATTCCTTATTTTTTTTGTGTGTGTATTGATTTTGTTTTTAAAGGAGAGAAAATCAGGGCTTCCCTGGTGGCGCAGTGGTTGAGAGTCCGCCTGCCGATGCAGGGGACACGGGTTCGTGCCCCAGTCCGGGAGGATCCCACATGCCGCGGAGCGGCTAGGCCCGTGAGCCGTGGCCGCTGAGCCTGCGCGTCCAGAGTCTGTGCTCCGCAACGGGAGAGGCCACAACAGTGAGAGGCCCGCGTCTTGCAAAAAAAAAAAAAAGGAGAGAAAATCAAATTGATGGCATAAATGATATAGAATGACCATGTTTGCCTTAACTAGTGCTTTGTTTCTAGTCTATGACAGAGGCAGGGTTGGAACTCAGGCTACCTGGTTCCCTTTCTTAAGGGCTAGATTCTGAATGATCATACAGGTATGTAGTAGGATTGCTTTTTTAAAAACTGCAGCTCCGGGCTTCCCTGGTGGCACAGTGGTTGAGAGTCCACCTGCCGATGCAGGGGACACAGGTTCGTGCCCCGGTCCAGGAGGATCCCACATGCCACGGAGCGGCTGGGCCCGTGAGCCATGGCCGCTGAGCCTGCGCGTCCGGAGCCTGTGCTCCGCAACGGGAGAGGCCACAGCAGTGGGAGGCCCATGTACTGCAAAAAAAAAAAGACAAAAACAAAAACTGTAGCTCCACCCTCAATATTTCAGGAACTGGTTGGTGAGAGAGAGAGAGAACTGGAAAAATTACAACAAGAAACAAACATACTAATGAACCAAAAATCCACTCTGGTGGCATTCAAGAGCAGAGGAGTTGCCACTGCAAGCTGCTTCCTTTCCTCCCATCCCCCTGTCAACCCCCTTGAAGTTTCAGCCTTGAGGTTAGAGACCAGACCCAACTTCAGTGGAGTCACAAGAAAGAAGGCAAGTCTGGCCACGCAGAGCTCAAATCAAGGGGTGTTTCTTTCATAGGTGGTAACTTAGTTAACAAGTGACACTTTTCTAGACATCAAAAGGCAGACAAGAGTGGGGAAAAAAAGTGCCACATGCACTTCACTAACCTAATTGAACATATTTTGTCAACATGCTGTTGTGGTACCTTCTACTGTAGACACAGTTCGGATGCAGTCGGTGCAGCTGTAACTCAGAACGTGTGAAGTCTGAGTTGCGAGATGCTGCCTTATCCACACCCCAGAGCTGGTGTCATCATTTGCTGTTGTTGTAATTTGCACCCACGTGTTGATGTAACTCTAGGTAGATCAGACAACGCGGTTTTCAGTTTATTGACATTCTCCAGAATGAAAAAGAGAGAGAAATGACTTTAAAAAGTACCTTCCACATAGGTGTTTATAAAGTGTTTGTTGATTAGATAAATAAGTAAATGGATGAAAAGTAAATGGTGAAGCAAATAAAATAGATTTTCTTGACCGAGGGCCTGACGCAAGAATGTTGTACAACTTTTGTTAGAGAAAGAGGATCCTAATTTGGCCGGAGATAGACCTGCTCCTTCTAATGCAGAAGAAGTGCTGTATAACAGAGTTTTGGGGATGTAGAAACTCGGAAAGCTATGACCTTTGACGTTATTTTTACTAGAAAGATGCAACATGACATGGGACAAGTTATAACACTAAGAATATTCCTCTTAAAAAACAGAGATAGGTCTGTGGTTTCCCATAGATTAGCAAGTAAATATTGTTGATGATAGTATAGACTAGATTGGAAAGAAGTATAGGACGTGAGAGTTGCATTCAAGCACAGACAAAGCTGAAACTTACTAAATAATCAGAGGAGAGTACAGAGCAGCATGTGTAGGGTAAGTGTTGGACATGTATGGTTTGAAAGCTCTAGAAACTCAGAAAAGGTTGCAACAACATGGGTGGACCTTGAGGGCATTATGCTAAGTGAAGAAATTGAGACAGAAAGACAAATACTGTATGATCTCACTTATATATGGAATCTAAAACAAAAAGATAACTAAGCTCACAGATACAGAGAGGAGATTGGCAAAGGGAGGGGTTGGTGGTCAGACAAAATAGGTGAAGGGAGTAAAAGGTCCAAGCTTCCACTTATAAAATAAATTAAGTCCTGGGCATGTGATGTACAACACAGTGACTACAGTGAATAATGTTGTGTTGCATATTTGAAAACTGCTAAGAGAGTAGGTCTTAAAAGTTCTCATCACAAGAAAAAAGGTTTGGTAACAATGTCTGGTGACGGATGTTAATTACATTTACTGTAGTGACTATTTCACAGTGGATACAAATATTGAATCATTATGCAGTTGAAACTAATGTGATATTATACATCAATTTACACCTCAATAAAAACAAAAAAGTCAGGAAGGGAGTGTGAGAGTCTTTAAATCACAGACAGCACCTGAGTGGGGCGTCCAAGAGGCAAAGGAGGAGCGAGTTACGGGGAAGACCACGGTAGGGTCCTGGCCTGAAGGAAATAATATGAACTAAATAACAGAGGAAGCAGGATGAGACCGAACTGTAGGGGCACATGATGCTGTATGTTTTGCTGCAAATGACACTTTGAGGACTGCAAGCGGGAAATGCAAGGACCCATTACCATCAACAGCACTACAGCTAATTCTTTGGTAACAGGAAACTGAGTAGAGAAGACCCCAAGGCCCGATTGAGTCTGATTGCACAGCATTTGTCACCTATTTGACCAAGTTTAAAAAAAAAAATTTTATTGGAGGATAGTTGATTTACAATGTGTGTTAGTTTCAGGTGTCCAGTAAAGTGAATCAGTTATATCTATCTATCTGCCTGTGTATCTATCTATCTTCCTAGTAATCTGTAATTGTCTCAGAATAAAAAGATTTTTAAGTTTTAAAAAAAGCCAATACATTTCACAAACAACACTTAGGTGATGTACTCTGATATTTTCTATACTCTTCCTTTGTGTGTGTGTGTGTGTGTGTGTGTTTAATTGAAGTATAGTTGATTTACAAAGTTATGTTAGTTTCAGGTATTCAGTGATTCATATATATATATGTGTGTGTGTGTGTGTGTATCCATTCTTTTCCCATATAGGTTATTACATAATATTGACTAGAGTTCCCTGTGCTGTACAGTAGGTCCTTATTAGTTACCTATTTTATATATAGTAGTGTGTATATGTTTGACCGAGTTTTTAAAAGCATAATAAAATGGATGGGTTTGAGCATCAGACTTTTCGCCATCTCTCCTTGACAAGGAGAGAAAAGAACCCAGAAACCTGGAGGGTGGATAAATGGGAGGGGGATTCAGGAGGTGGGAAGATTGGGACCCTGGACAGATGAGGAGGAGCCAGAGAATGGATATAAACTTTCCTGTAACCACCATCATTAGGGAGTTTTCCTCTGGCCCATGTATTCATTTCTACCTCGACTACCAGAATGCACCGCTCTACATCAATCAGGGATCTTACGATGAATGAAGGAAGGACCTCCAAGGGCTAGGAACTGTGGACAATTGAGATAAATTCACATGTTTTTCTGTATGACAGTTGTTTATCAAGTGAACGTAGAGGCATTATTTGGTAGGTGAATGGCCAGCTGTGACAGGCACGGAAATCCCTTATTCAGGGAAAGTTAACGTAGCGAATCCTGGGTAAAATGGTTAAGTGTTTTGCATTCTTGTAAGGTCAGAAAATTCAGAACTTGCTTCCTTCTATATGCCCGCTAAACTTCCCCACTCCCAGTAAAGACAGGGTCGTGGGAGGGGCCCTACCTAGCATCTTCTCTTCTGTCGCCCTGGTTGTTGAATTTAGAAGAAAGAGTAACAAAGACTTTGAAGGCTTTATCATAGTGGGCAACAGGAACTACTCCATTTAATCTCTTGTCCTTTCCCTTAATTTTAAAATTACAATCTTTCACTTCAAATGGACTTTGATCTTTTTTCTAACTAGTCTTTGCAGATATACAGTCTGGGTAATTGGTGTCTAGTGGATATCCCATTGATGCAAATGTCAGGTGGACACACACCCACTTATTGGGTTAGTCTAATTTATCATTACTGGATGCTCACGTCTGGCCTGGGGCCAGGTTGTAAGAGAGACAAAGTACTTCCACATTTTCCTTCTGCTTTGCCAAACCGTTTCTCTGTGTCATATTACTTTGAGTCTTTGATTTTTTTTCAAATCTTGCTTAACTTTATTGGTGAGCTGAATTCTTTGTGTATGTTTATTTCCCTTTTGTTCTGAAAGACATGGTAGACAATGTCTTCACTTTTGAGACAAATTCTTCATTTAGAAAAATCCTTTCTTTTTTTCAGAACTTGCAAACTGTTTAAGGCAGTTTTCTTCAATCAGCTAGAGGGCAGTTTTTTTCTTATTGTGTCTCATGAAAACACTGTATAGTCAAAGGAAAAACCTAATTTAACACCCCATTGTACTTATTAGCAAACTCTAGTTGAACCTTTATGCTAATTAAGTAAAGAACATGTAGCGAGCTCCCAGTCCATCTACGGCCAAGGAAACTGGGAAACTGATGCATAGGGATGGCGTGTCACTTGCCTCCCCCACAATGTGTCCCTGTGTCCCTCCTTCTGAGGTTGCTGTCATCCTCTTTATGTGACTTCTGCAAGTTCCTTCCTGCTTTTTTGGTTCCTGCAGTACTTCGTCTGTTGGATCTGCCTGGCTCTGGATGCCTGATCGTGTTCTGAGGGGCTTAAGAGCCTTCCTTGGGCTTTCTCGTACACCACGGAGATGCTTTTAGAGACTGCGTCTCAGTGCTGCACTGTGCTTACCGCTAACGTGGTGCTGTCTTAGTGCTCCAGCCAACGGCTACATAAACTTCCCTGGCTGAGGCCCATCTGTATTTCCTGTTGGCTCTACAATTCCCCGCTCAGACGTTAGACTGGTGCATATTTGGGGAATGGAAGGAGGAGACATTCTAGAACTCACTGAGGAGGCATGTGTGGACATGTTTTCCCTGAAACTTATTGGCGTCAGGTAAACGGTCAAATGGTTAACTGCACATCTGATTTATATCCTGACTGTTGCTGAAAACATTGGGGTTTTTCCAGAACTGTGAGTTATGCTTTATGTGTTTGTTTCCCCGGCAGCGTTCATTTTCCTGACTTTATTTTTTTGTGTTGACTCTATCTCCACTCATCAAGGGGTGACCTCGCAGTCACCCAGACTCACCCTCGGTGTTGCAAAGCCTCTGTCTCTTTCTCACCACAGGGAAGAGCGTCTCTGCCCTGCATCCAGGGCTGTACATCCTTCCGCTTTGGTTTCAACTTCCTTATTGACTAATTCTACAATTAAATGATTTAGGTTATTTTAAGGATTGAGTGGATATAATTTTAACAGAAAGAAATCTTACTAAGCTCTGTATTTAAAAGCAAAACAAAATATCCGTAACTATTGTTTTTTCTCCTTGACTTGATCATGAAATTATCTTCCAACTAAATGTGGGGTAGGATGCAAGCTAAAATTTGCCTTCACAAATACCTTTTCTATAAAAACTTGTTCTCCAGTCTTACATGAAATTTATTCCTTGAGAACGAATGTAGCATCTCACCTCATATAACTGCTTTTGCAATTGACCTATTTCTGTAGTTTCTGTCGGGGGTTTTTGGTGTGCTAGCTTCTGATGATGTGACCTGGGGAGTCATTTTCTGTAGCTGGCATTGTTCCTCACACTTGTGTGGAGAGAATACCTGCTGTGAAAATACAGATATTCTAAGTATGGGGTGATGATTCTTTAACAGAGGCTTGGAGGTACAATCTCAGACTCAAGGGTCCCCAAATAAGACATAAATACTGAAAGTACTGCATGTCTTTTTTGATGCCTGTGGTCTATCCATGGGATTACAGAGAATGAAAGGATAATCTGAATTTTAATCGCTCTGTTCTTGGTCAGAGTGTTCCTCTGTGAACACTTCTTCATGTAATCAGCAAACATCTATTTGTTGCCAGGCATCTATTTGTTGCTGAGCACTAGATCACTTACCTCTTACATGATGCTGTCTTAGTGACATAACCAGCGATACACAGACTTGACACACAGACATGAAGAGCATACAAACCTTGCCCACAAGGAGTTTATAACCAACTGGGTCAGACAGATGCACATACAAGATTGTAATTCCATGTGCCATGTGCCACTTTGGAATGTGTCCTTGTATACTTATTTTGGGGCCAGCTTTATGGGTATGTGACCTGTGTTATCACACAGTGTCCTGTACTGAGGTGTGGCCCGTGCTTGGATTAATAGTCTGCTATTACTATCTTGCAAGCCTGCCTAATTTTTTTTTTAGTCTGCCTAACTTTTTTTTTTTTTTTTTTTTTTTTTGGCGGTACGCGGGCCTCTCACTGTTGTGGCCTCTCCCGTTGCGGAGCACAGGCTCTGGACGCGCAGGCCCAGAGGCCATGGCTCACGGGCCCAGCCGCTCTGCGGCATGTGGGATCTTCCCAGAGCGGGGCACAAACCCGTGTCCCCTGCATCGGCAGGCGGACTCTCAACCACTGCGCCACCAGGGAAGCCCTTAGTCTGCCTAATTTTTGAACAAGATGTCTTGTATTTTCATTTTACACTGGGTCCCACAAGTATGGAGCCTATCCAGATTATACTCATACACACGTTCAGCATTTCTTTTTGAAGGCCAACTGCCACACACTGTTCTAGTGCAGAAACATTTCAGGGAACAAGACAGCAGAGTTCCCTGCCCTCATGGAGTGTACATTCCAGTTGCCAAGAGAAGACAGTAAAAACAAACACAACAAACAATTCCAATATATCATGTTTAAAGATGATGGATGCTATGGAAAAGGCAGAGCAAGGTAAAAGTAGGTCAGGAGAATTCAAAGGAGGGTTGCAGTTTTAAATTAGGCCAGGAGCTGGAGTGCTAGATGGCTTTTCTCTGTGTTTGTTGTAATTAGTGTGACTCTAGTCTTATAACTGCAGAGTCTCACAAAGCCACAGAGAGTGCAGAACCCAACTGGGTGTCATATTACTATCCTTAAGAATTGTGACTTTGGCAGAATAAGAAAAAATGAAAGGAAAAAATGGTTATTGAATCTGATCTTCCACAATCAGGTGGTAAAAATTATGAAAGAAATTCATTAGAGTCTGAAGGAGCAAATGAAATGCCATTAAAAGGGTCTTTAGTATCAGACATTAGAATGTCATGAGAGAGCAATGAACCCAAACCAAACCAACAAACAAACCTCCCAGATCCCATCAGGCAGGGAAGGAAGTTAACTGTCCCTATAAAGGGGAGGAAATAGGCTCAAATCAGAGGGAAGCATTAAGCAATATGGAATTCAATGTCGGGTTGTAGACCAGGAGGTCCATCCCTCTGTATGTCATGGAGTTGTGTTACAATGACTGAAAAAGATTCAGCCTGTCTCATCATCTTCTTGGTCAAGATTTTAGTCTTGCATCTCAGCCCCAGATTTCTCTGGTTAATATTGAACCTTGGCCCACAAGTTGGAAAACTCTACTTGCTTGGGATAAAAATAAATGCTTCCATCTTAGCCCATCCAAGCTGCTGTAACAAAATACCACAGACTGGGTGCTTTTACACAACAGAAATTTATTTCTCATGGTTCTGGAGGCTGGATGTCTAAGATTTAGGTGGCAGCAAGGTCAGGTTCTGAAGAGGGCCGCAGACTCTGTCCTCACATGGTGGAAGAGACCAGGGAGCTTTCTCAGGCCTCTTTCAGAAGGACACTAATCCCATTCATGGGGCTCCACCCTCATGACATAATCACCTCCCAAAGGCCCTACCTCCTAAGGCATCACATTGAGTTTACGTTTCAACATGAGTTTGGAGGAGACACAGACATTCAGACCATAGCAGCCCCTTTAGTGTTCAGTGTCTTTTATCCTTGGGAATGATGAGAACAGTTATAGAATGATGAAGTAAATCTGTCCCACAATATCCTACACAGGAATCATCTGTACATGTTTGGGCGATTTAAATAGTGGCCAAATCAGTATGTCAAACAAATAGGCCTCATGAATCAGATTCAAAATATAGTTGATATTATTGTGCTTTTAAGTCAAAAGTTCTGACAAGTTTACTAAGTGTGCACACAGTATTGACATGTTAGAAAGTTTAAGATTTTTCAAATATATGCATTTAATTTATTTGATTTTTAAGAACTTGTATTTCGGAAGGTTTCTAGTTCTTAGAAGCCACTGAGTTATGTAAAAGAAAGTCAAATATATTAAATTTATCCATGTAGTATAAGGCAATTAAGGGGATTAACTTCACTCTTATAGAAGACCTCTTATAAGTGATAAATTTATCAGATTATAATAATATAATGTTATAAAATTAAGATATATGTTAATGAATTTTTAAAAATCTTTATAAAGTTATAAATTTAACTTAAAAGCTTAGGTAACCACAAGTCCATCCTAGAAATATGTGAGTCTGCATCTGTCCTGCAAACAAGTCCATTTATATCATTTCTTTTTAATTAGATTCTACATATGAGTGATATCACAAGATATTTGTCTTTCTCTGTCTGACTTACTTCACTTAGTATGATAATTTCTAGGTCCATCCATGTTACTGCAAATGGCATTATGGCTGAGTGATATTCCATTGTATATATGTGCCCCATCTTTTTTATCCATTCTTCTGTCGATGGACATTCGGGTTGCTTCCATGTCCTGGCTATTGTAAATAGTGCTGCAGTGAACATTGGGGTGCAGGTGTCTTTTCGAATTATGGTTTTATCTGGGTATATCCTCAGGAGTGGTATTGCTGGATCATATGGTAGTTCTATTTTTAGTTTTTTAAGGAACCTCCATACTGTTCTCCATAGTGGCTGTATCAATTTACATTCCCACCAACAGTGTAGGAGGGTTCCCTGTTCTCCACACCCTCTCTAGCATTTATTATTTGTAGACTTTTTGATGATGGCCATTCCAACTGGTGTGAGGTGGTACCTCATTGTATTTTTGGTTCGCATTTTTCCTATAATTAGTGATGTTGAGCATCTTTTTCATGGGACATCTGTATGTCTTCTTTGGAGAAATGTCTATTTAGATCTTCTGCGTGGTTACCAAGGGGGAAACGTGGAAGGGAGGGATGGACTGGGGGCTTGGGATTGACATACCCACAGTACTATGTATAAGGTAGATGAACAGCAGAGACGTACTGTGTGGCACAGGGAACTCTACTCAATATACTGTGGTGACCTGTAAGGGAGAAAAATCTGAAAAAGAATGAATATATGTGTATGTATGGCTGAATCACAAAGATGCACACCTGAAACTAACACAATATTGTAAATCAACTATACTCTAATGAAATTTAAAAAAAAATCTTAGGTAAAAAATAGAGTTTTGAATTAGTAACTATGATAAATCTTATGGTAAAGTCCAAAGTAACTATAGTTTTTTCTGTACCTAAAACTTACACTCAAGGACACCTCAATTAATTGTGCTGTTTGAACTAGAGGTAAAGTTAGCAGTTAAGTGTTTGCAACCCTAACTAGCGGTTATTTTTTTCTTTAAAGACCTTGTTATAAAATGCACAGGACTGGAATGATGAAGTTACCTTTTCTCTTTTAAGATGGATAGTTATGAAGGATTTTTCAGAAAACAAAGAAGATTAACCTTATCCAAAGAAATGCTACTCACCAGTGCTTGAGATCTAGAATTAAAAATGCTTGCATGTAACACTGACTGTCCTAGACCGCTGAGGGGTAAAAAGGCAGGTTCTAGTCCCATATAGTCTTGTTGGGGAGGAAGGCATGTTTAAGAACGACTAAGAACCAGTGCAGAATATGATAAATGCTCAAAGAAGAAGCCAAGAGAGATTGAGGGGTGGAGAGAGAATTCTGTCTGGAGAGAAGATGGAAGCAGGTCTGGAAAGGCTTTCTGAAGTGGTGGGTGAGGTGGATGGCAGAGATCTGTGGGGTCTCTCCAGGTAGAGGTCGGGAGAGCAGCCAGCTGCTAGATCAGAGGGAATAGAAGTGCAGAGGCTGGAACCTGAGGGCATATGTCGGGAATGAGGATAGCATTGTGGGAACAGGAGTGAAAGGGGAAGTAAGGTGGGATGTGCATGTACTGG
Source organism: Mesoplodon mirus (assembly GCF_964341445.2). Classification (NCBI taxonomy): domain Eukaryota; kingdom Metazoa; phylum Chordata; class Mammalia; order Artiodactyla; family Ziphiidae; genus Mesoplodon; species Mesoplodon mirus. Next base: position 9,935,765 of record NC_138979.1, on the reverse strand, counting down.
GATATTCTTCCCCAGGCACCATCCACAAATGCCCCCTCTAGTCTCAGGAATGCCTCTTCCTCCACTCAAATGCTCCCATTGAGACTCAGGCCTGGATTGCTCTCTCACACCCAAGTGTTAGATGATGTCTACCTCTCTCAAAATTCTTGTTCACACTAGTTCTTTGTCATGTAATTACATATGATGCTGGATGATGTCCATGGTAAACTGTCAAGGAGGAGGAACACTTATTCTCCACTTCTCTTGTTTCCAGGAGGGAGGATGTTCTCCTGAAAACACTGCTTCTTGCCCTGATTGGTGAGCCTGGGATGAGGAACTGGGCGGTCCATTGCTTAACCCCTTCTTCTCTTATCCTTTCCTGGGGGCCAGGCTTTCCTACACATCATTTCTTTCTTCTCTGCTTGAAAATTTTTCTGGGGACAACTTCAACAGAAAGTCCTGTGGGTGTCCACTGTGTCTATAACTGTGTGGTTTTGTCTAATTTGGGGGTTTCTTATTAGGAAGCCCGTCGCTTCCACGTACCAAGGGCACATTTTCCAGGCCAGCCTTTCTCAGTAATGGAGGTATTCATTGTTCCACTCCTTGCCTGTTTCATAATTGGTTCAGAATATGGTTCTGGTCAACCCAACACAAATATTTCACCTCTTCGACCTCATCACAAACACAAATAGGGATGACAATATGTACTTTGTCCACCCCTTGGTTCATTCACTTATTTGTTCTTTCAGCAAACATTTGTGGGTGGTCCAGCATGTCCTCTGTTGATAGATGCTTTTTTGTTTCCTCCATAGTATTAGGGCTATACAATAAAAATGTTAGGCACTCAAATATTTGTTGATTTGTTGGTGTTAAGAAATTTGGGCTTTATTCCCTAGTCAAAGCCAAGTAATGAAAGGTAACTGAGACAATGTCAAAGTCTTCCTCCCGCTTCTCCCCATCGGAGATCAGGTTCAGAATCCAATGGAAATAGGGATCACATTGATTTAACTGCACATTCATGTGCAAATAACTAGTACTTTCCTACTTGCAGGTTTTGCTTGGATTAGGATAAAGATGCCACAAAATAAATCTAAGGAGTCCAGAGGGTGAGGAATGATGGGTGAGTGCAGAAAAAGTAGGTTGGGAATATTTAAAACATACTTAGGTAAGTAGGTCTCACCAGAGAGTGATGCAACACTTAGGCACTATAAGAGATTAAAAAGGTCTTCCATATATCTGCCCTTTGCTGTTTCCTTATCTCCCTTCCAGGAACCCTAAAAATCATGATGAATAAATTGTGTTTTTGATTTCTACACTCCTTTTCTCTTTAAAGCCATAGCACTGGTTCTGCCAGGCTGTTCATCTGGATCCGCCCAGCTCTTTTGACAGATATTGCCAACTAGACCTAGAGTCTTAACTTTATTGAATCAAGATATGGATTGTGACACCTGATACTTGACAGTATAGCCATAACCTGGAAGGCTCATATCATCAGGCTTACTTACAACAGACATATGCAACATGTCAAATAGTTACCTTCCAGATAAATAGAGCCAGTGACAAGGGAAAATCATCTTCTTTCCTCTGCCTGGGAAAATCTTAGCCCTGCTGGGTCTTGTCTGGGAAAAGATCCCCACTCAGGTTTCCCTGCTGCTAGGAGCATTGGCCTAACTCACGACGGAATTCAGCTCAGAGTCTGGGAGTGGAACAGACAGATTCTACAGGCAGTGTCCATTCCACCCCAAATCCAGAGTCAGATACCACATGTTGCTGAAAAATTGTTCCTTTTTACCAGAGGTATTTCTTGTAATCAAAACCCAAGGCTTTGTGGTTCTGTTCAGAATGGTGTGCAACTTGTCACAATGTGTTTGCCAGGTCAGAGAGCTTGAGTGAACATGTGTGTGTCTAATCCCCAGCCACGTCCGCCTCCGCAGCAGGGGCTGGCGCTCAGGGCGATATTGGTTTTCGCCAGCTGTTTGGAGACCGAGACACATGACAGGTGGGCAAGCCTGGCAGACTCAACAGCTCACTTTCTGATTGCCAAGAAATAGATGGGCCAGCTACAGACGGGGTTGGTCTGAGGAACCGGATGCTTTTTTCACGACAAGGAAAGTGTGGCCACCCTGATAGAGAAAGAGAGCAACACATCCTGGGAGTGTCTGGGTGGTCCTGATTTCAGCCACCATGGGTGCTGTCAGACAGTGTGACTGACCTGTCCATCCCGGTGTCCCCTGAACCAGGGCACACGTGCAGGTTGACTGACAGGCCGTGAGCAACACTGCTTTCCTCCAAGTCGTTTTCAGTTGTTACAGGTCTGAAAGTCCATCATTAAAAATTGATCCTTGGATCTTGAAGTCTTTTGTAAAATTTTCAGGAGGTTCTTTGAAAACAGCTGACTTCATAAGTCATGACTCATGGAAAGTAAATTTCTCATTAGGGAAAATGGTACCAGGAATGGAAGAAAGCCATTCAAAAGTCTCGGTTGACCAGCAACAGAAGAAAAACACAACCTCATTCAAAGTCTAGTCCATGGCTGCACCTCATTTAGGGCTATTTCAATTAATTTGCTGACCTCACTAAAACAAATAGAGTATAAATAAAGCTTTGTTATTGAGAAAAAGCAAGTTTTTGTTCTGTTTTGTTAAAAAACACTGTCTATTTTGTTTAAAAATGTTAGACCATATGTGATACCTTTTACATTAGAAAACAGAAGAGGCTGATCTTGAAGGCTCCTTGTGACTGGGATGTTGACGGTAAGATTTCTGGTCCCTGATGTTGGGCGAACAGGAAGAGACGGAGAAATTAGAGGACAGGAAATGATTGATGGGAAGGATAGAATCAAACGTTACAAAACTCAATTTCAGCTATTGCCTCATTCCTGCGCTTTCCACTTTGCCACAGGGCAAAAGTAATCTACACTAGAATCAGAGAGAGTGCTCAGAACATGCATGGGCTTCCTCTCAAATCAGTCAGAAGTGATTGGGTCTCTTTTACTGGACATAAATGATCAAGGGGGAGTGGAAGCTCTCCGAGAGAACAAAAGCACCTCTCACCAATGGACGTCCCTCCTGGACCAAGGGCAATTCAGCTTTAGTTGAATCAAGACCAGGGAAAACAATGGTAAATGCAGACCATTGGAAAATGGGAATGTCAACACTTTTTAGATTAGTAAGACATCTATTTCATTGTTTTCAGTTCTACAAAATGAGTATGTTCTAGAAATCTGCTGTACAACATCGTGCCCATAGCTAACAATACTGAATTGTGCACTTAAGCCTTTGTTAAGAGGAGAGATCTCATGTTAAATGTTCTTACCACAACTAAAATATAGAAATCGATTGCATTGTTTCTGCATGTTTTAAAAAACCTTTTTCTAAATGGTCTTTTAATAGAATGTTGAATATTTTTGATAGAATCATTTGGGGTAGTACTGTGTTCTATATTCTCTGATTCAGGTAACTGTGCCCATGGGAAGTGAATGCCTACACCATGAGAAAGCACTGGTCACCTGGTGTCACTTTATGTTGACTGAGGTATGAAGACATTGCAGAAAATAAAAAGGTCACCTTGCACTAACCCCTTAGTTGTTACCACACCACTGAAACTGCCCTTGCTAAGGTCTTTACTGCTTCCTATTTGCCAAGTCAAATAGAATTTCAGCCCTTTTTTTCAATGAACCTTCTGAGAGATCGGATGCCACCTCCTCCTGGTTCTCTTTGTACTGAAAAGACTGCTTCTTTCCAGGCTTTTCCACCAGCTTCCTTCTTGAACTCTTTAGATACTGGCATTCCCTGGGATTTTATTATCCCTGTTGGACGTCTTCCTTCTCCTTTCTACTCCACTGTCCCGAGTGACCCCAAACGTTCCTGGGGCTTCTCCTACCTTCTGAACAAGGCTGGAGCCCCTTGACAAAGCCAACGAAGCCTTCATGTTATGCCTTTTTGTCTAACTTTCAATTTTGTCTCTCCCAAATCAACTCCTCATGTCCAACATGACAGCACTTTTACATGACATGCTGCTCTTTGCACAAATCAGGCTGCCCCCTCCGTCTGTGCCTTTGCATGTGTGTCTCTACTGCCTGGAATCACCTCCAACTGGCCCTGTATCCTGGTGATCACCCACTGAGGACCCCTTCTTTTGATGTCATTTGCTCCCTCTTTGCTCTCTCCCTACCTTAAGTTTACCTGTCCTTCAGCCTAAGTGCCAAAAGTAATTTTTATTTTTCCTGTTAGATTACGGCCTGTATAAGATCAAAGGCAATAATAGATATTCATTTTTGTATCTCCCGTCTCTACAGGGACTCTATTGATGTGTATAAGAAACTCAGTAAAGCATTGCAAACAAAATGCCTGAAGCCAGTCCCTAACTCAATGAAATGGCTATGTGGGTCAGAGTTGGTATGGCTTTTCTTTCTCCCATCTCATACCCCCCAGTTTTAAGGAGAACACTGCACTGACTGAGCACTAAATTGTAAACCTGAATGGACTAATTTCAGATGCATTCAGTCAGCTAAAGGAAGAATGACAGGAAGAGTTGGCTCCAAGTCCCCCCTGTTTATTTTGTAAATTGGATCAAATAAGATAGTCCCCATCTCATTACACGTCATCAGAAGCATAGAGGTTCCCTTTCAATATCCCAAATGTCTGCTTAATCTAGATAAAAATCTCACCCCAAACTCTAACTCTCGTTGATAACCACACCTTTTACTTTCCCAGGAAAATACAGTGTCAACTCCCTGTCTGCCCAATCTCCCATCTTTTTCTCCTCTTCTGTTGAGGAAAAGGTGTAAACATCTCCTCCGACTCTTCTCCTTCTCCTCCTCCTTTTCTTCTTCCTCTCCATCTCTTCCACCTGCTTCATTTTCTCCTCCTCCTTCATCTAAACCTGGGTTTACTTCTTTTTACCTTTCTGCGTGTCCCCTGCCTTAATTTTTTTTTTCACCTTCCATACAGGAAGGTGGTTTTTTTCCTGGTTCTTTTCCTAATCTCAAACACGTTCTGCTCTTCTCTATCCTAAAAATACTTCCCCTCAAATGCACCTGCCCTTAGGATATCAGCCTGATTCCCACCTCACCACTGCCAGGTCCAGCTTGGACCCTCAGCAACCTGCTCTCTGCCCCCTCACCCTGCTGTTGCTGGTCTGGCAAAGATCACTTAGCAATTACCCTCTTCTCCGTTCTCACCATCTTGGTCTTCCTGTGGAATCAGACACTGTCGATCACTCCCTTCTTCATCTTGGGGGTATACTTTCTCTTGTTTTTAGTTCTCATCTTTCTTTTTTTTTATTGTTTTTGTTTTATGCAGATATCTTTTATTTATTTATTTATATTTTTTATTAGTTTCTGCTTTATAACAAAGTGAATCAGTCATACATATACATCTGTTCCCACATCCCTTTCTCATCTTTCTGGTATTCCATCTTGGCTTCTGCATTCGTTTGCTAGGGCTGCCATAACAAAGCACCACAGACTCGGTGGCTTACTCAACAGAAATTAATTTTCATATAGATCTGGAGGCTAAAGGTTTAAGGATCAGGGTGTCAGGAGGGTTGGCATCTTCCGAAGCCTTTCTCCTTGGCTCGTATATGGCTATCTTCTTTCAGTGTCCTCACCTGGTCATCCTTCTGTGTGTCTGTGTTCTAATCTTCTCTTCTTATGGAGACACCAGTCATATTGGACCACACTTATCACCTTGTTTCACCTTAATTACATCTTTAAAGGCTTTATCTCCAAATACAGCCACATTCTGATGTAAGGGGTTGGTGGGGGGGAGTAGGCCTTCAACATATGAAAGGCTTCGCAATTCAGCTCTGAGGCATTGTCTCAGACTTATCCTTATGCTCTGTCCACATCAGTGTTTCTCAAAATATGGTCCCAGGAACCACCTGAACTTCTGGTTACAAATATCTATCCCTGAGCATCATCCCAGCCTCTTGGATAAGAATCTCGAGGGAGTGGCCCAAGGAGTATGTCTTTGAACAAGTTTTTCAGCTGATTCTTATTCACTTTAAAGTTTGAGAACTATTATTCTGCATGGTCCCTGATCAATTCATCTACTGCCCTGGCTTCAGCTCCTGTCTCTTGTAGGTATCTTTCAGTTTAGGGTTCTTTACTTTTTTTTTTTTTTTTTTTTGCTATACGCGGGCCTCTCACTGTTGTGGCCTCTGCTGCTGCGGAGCACAGGCTCCGGACGCGCAGGCTCAGCGGCCATGGCTCACGGGCCCAGCCGCTCCACAGCATGTGGGATCCTCCCGGACTGGGGCACGAACCCGTGTCCCCTGCATTGGCAGGCGGACTCTCAACCACTGCGCCACTCGGGAAGCCCAGGTTCTTTACTATTTTTAAGCTTCTAATATTTTCCAACTATTATATGGACGGAACCACCTTGATGTCTTATTGATATCTCAAATTCCACCTGTCTAAGGCGAAATGCTTTATCATCCTCCCCAAAATCTATTCTCCAAATACCGGGACTCAGCTAATGGCATTATTATCTACCTAGACTTTAGAGAGAGAAGTTTTAGAGTTACCCTCTGTTTCTCCTCATTGACCCCACCTTCTCCCCATAACATTCTGGTGATTCTTCCATGGAAATCCCTCTTCCGTCTCCCCATAGAGCCGTATTCCGAGACCAGACCCACATCATTACTCCCTTCCCTGTTCATTGCAATACCTTCCAGGTGGCTTCTCTCAGTCCCCCACACTGTGTTCACCTCCACACTGCTTCTGCAGTGACTTCTCCACTCTTCTTCTCTCTAAACCCTTCCCTGTTAGATTAGGACAGCATTTCCCAATAAGGCTGGTCATCAGTGTGACTGGGGTAGTTTTTAACAACTTAAGACTCCCAGGCTCCATGGTTCTCCTGATTCATTGGTCTGGGCTGAGATCCCAGTTATTCTGAGGATCAGCAAGTCTGGGCACACCTTGCAGCTGGATTCTAGCCTGCAGGATGGAAAACACACTTCTTGGCTTAGCTGCTTTCCCGTAGGACTAAAACTAGTCTTCCACCCCACTCTCTGAGCTTCAGATCCACGTGGAACTGGACTCAGGCTTTTCTAAAGGTGACTGAGATCCTCACCATAACTTTGTAGCTTCTTTTATCTGAAATTCCTTTCTTTACCATCATCAGCTCACAAACTCTTATTCATCCTTTACAATCCAGTTTAAACGTCCCCTCTTTGGTCAAGTTTCCCCAAGTCCTTGATTCCCATCAGCTTGTCATTCATATTTCTGGAGCACAATTATTACATTACAATGCAATTTCCCTATACACATACATGTCTTTCCAAAACATCAGAAACTCCTTAAGTATGTAGTGTCTAGTGACACATAGCAGAAGCCTAGTAAACATTTATTGGATGAATGACCTGGGCTGGAATTTAACATTCTGGTGTCTAATCTTATGAATAAGGCTAGAAGCCACAAGTGCTTCTTGCCGTGACTGGAGCATCCTTATGTTTGGAATGAGATACCAGCTAGGGCCTCGGGGTACAGCTGTTCTCTGGGGGACAGGGGACAGCCACAACCCAATAGGCTGAGGCTCAGGATAGGACTTTAGACCCAGCAAAGTAACCAATGTCCATCAGAAAATGGATTCAGCATCACAGTTAAAGGATATGGATGTACATAGCAGAGGGTATTACCTAATGTTGTGAGCCTGTTGTGGTGGATTAAACATGTTCACAGATTCTCTGTAGCTCCTCCCACTAAGACACGGGGTCTATGGGGTCTATTTCCCCACCACTTGAACCTGGACTGACCTTGCGACTGGCTTTGCCCAATAGAACATAGTGAATGCTGCACCACGTGACTTCTGATCAAGGCCTCAAGATCCCTTGTTGCTTCTCCCTTTGTCCTCTTGGGATGCTTCCACCATCATGAGAAAGAGCCCTGTCCCGCCCACTGGAGGATGAGAGGCCTGTGGAAGAGAAGCCAGATGCCCTAGCTGACAGCCCCGGACAGCTGCCAGCTGTGAGTGAGGCCACCTGGGATGAGCCAGTCCCCAGCTGACCTGCCGGCACCTGGAAGAGACCAGCCATCCCAGCTATACCCCACCCTCACTGTGAACCCCCAGAATCAGGACCAGATAAATGGGTGGTTATTCTGGACCACTAAGGGTGGGCTGGTTTGTTGCCCAGTAATAGGTAACGATACACAGCTTGATAGGCACAGCAGTAGTATTCGGAACATTTACTACAGAAATTATAGACATCTTCTAGAAACCTCCATGTGGTGCAGGCTCTGGTGTTCTGCAAGTCTTGGACAGGATGAGCTTGGGGACTGGGTGGAGTGGAGCCTGAGGGTGACAACCAGGCTGCACTCTTGGCAGCCAAGAGACCAGGGAAGACAGATGGACAGGAAAGGGGAGCAAACCACAAGCATCCCAGGGCAGCATGGCCAGCTGTCAGCAACCTTGTGCATGGACGCGTGCTGTGCAGAGATGGATATTGTCTCCATCAGGTATGTAAAACTGTAGCAGGACTCAAACGGGCTCCTGAGAACTCTCTAAAAATATATGCCTTTCAAAGTTGTCTTTTATTCTTAGTTTCTTAGGTATTGTTGCTTCAAACAGCCTCCAAATGCCATCCAAGCCCTGAACCATGTGTGGGAATAATTTACAGCCATGGCCTCATCGCTGAAATGGTGTTCTTCCCAGTCGCCAGCTCCGTGGCTCCTCAACCGACACACGTGGACTAGTGGCCGGGGGCACATGCGTCCACAGGACCCATGAAGCACTGGCGATGGTGTCTGGCGCCCAGAGCTGTGTGGCTTCCAGGACCTGCTCCTCAACAGAGATGCGTAATGCCCGCTGCCCTTGCCCCACGATGGCTTTTGTCTGTCATCATATCTCCATGCATTTCAGAATTCAGCTTCTGTTGTAATTTTTTTACTCCTCTCTTTAAAAGATTTCATTACATTTTCCATGTTTTAATCCAAACAGCCAATGCCAAAAAAAAAAAAAAAAAAAAGTACAGCTGTGGTGAGTCATTAAAGTGATTCTTCCAGCTGTTTAACTATTATGTCTGGCCCCTCAGCAGCCTCTAAAAGGCTAAGAAAAATGTTCTGCTTAGACTTTCTAGGGCTGAGAGTTTACAGATCACTGATTTTTCTTACATTAATAAACCCTTATTACCACCTCTTGGAGCAGTTGCACAGAGGAACTCAGGGGGGGGAAACAGGATAAAAATGTTTTAGTATAGTCATAAAAATCTCGAGTGCGGGAGTCGACAGATGTGGGTTTAAATCATGGGTCAGCTGCTGATTATCTCAGGACACTGAGCAAACAATTTAACCTCTCTGTGCCTTTATCAGTAAGTGAGGATGTTATCTAAGATTAAACGAATGGTTAAGAATGGATGTAAATTAGAAAATGCGTCCAGGCGGTAACGGGGCAGTCAGGGATGCAATTTCAGCGGCTGTGACTATTTGTGACTATTCTGCTGGTCTTGTCTGTCCCCCCACCCCGCCCCCCAGCCCCGTGTTTCCTTCGCATGGAGGCCTGGGCTGTGCATTGTGCTTCCCCAGCAGTTGAGTTGTCTGGGAGGAGTGCACAGCAGGCTGCGGTGTAGAGCCAGATGGCCCAGGTGTATTGCTTTCATGAAATTTACAACACAGGGGTATTTACAGCTGTCAGAGCTGTCACTCATGACAGACGGATCAGACAGCGTTCCCTGAGAGGTGAGCAGGGATCTGTCAAAATCCAGCTCTGCAGAAAAGCCTGGTCTCCTCCCTGCCGCCTTGCAGAGGTGGGTACGTACCTTCCTTCGTTCCACAGTCAGCAGCTGCCCTCGCCAAAGAGGAAAGCCCACTTTGCACTCTCACTCCGGGTCTCCTGCCTTCCTTGAGTACTTAAGGATTTGGAGGGGTTTCTTCCTTTAAGAGATTGCCAGGGCTGTAAGAAAAGAACCCCAGAGTTGGAAGGCAGGGCCGAGTGCTGGGGCTCGTCCAGGCTCTGGAGTTTTGATTGTGCAGCTGGTTATCAATGGCTCCTTCTGGGAGTCCTTTAACCTCTCCAAATGCCAGATCCTTTCTGAGATAAGGAAAAAGATGAAAAGTTTTGAATATGAATAACCTCTAAGAAACTTCCCAGTGCTATATCCCTCTGACTTTTATATCAGGGAGAACTCACCCTAAGTTGCTAAATTAGGATGCCAGAAATTCTCAGTGACACACTGGCCACTTGGCTTCACCTCACATTTATCTCCAAAGTTGTCATCATCCTGGCCTCAATTTATTGAGGACTTTTGGTTTGGAAATCCAAATTAATAGCCATTCTTCACAGAAGCACGAATCCTTTTGTCCATGGGTGTGAGGCAAAATATCCAGACTGAAGACGAGAGATAAATATAATTGGTAATAGCATATGTGTTAAAAAAAATTATAAGGTTGTTTTCCTAGGAGTTACTTAGATATTAACAAAAGGGAGAAACAGTCCTTGATTAATTTGGAAAAATATAAACTCATTTTACTTCTAATTTCTACTCATTATTCCTAATCATTGTCTTATCTCGGAAGAGGACATATTACCAAAAATATATTAGAAAAACCTCATGTTCCCAAGAATTCTTGGTCAATCATAAATATTTGGAAAAGTCCAAGCAAGTTACCCACTCACTCAAATATCTGTATGGTGTTGTGGATTTTGACCACAGGAAGGGAGCTAATTCTAATGATCAACTGGGAGGTTACTTAATATTATATTTTGTATCAATTTAGGAGAGAGGGTGAAGGTGGATCTCAATACTAATCTTCAGAAGAATGTGGCTGAACTTCAGTCTTCATAGAGGTTGAAGTTCTACTGGTTTGTGGTGTAAAAGCTTTCTGACCTCATGGACGGTAGGTGCTAGGTTCCTGAAAATGAATGGAATGCGTAAAACACATGTTTGTTGGTACATGGGTAAGATGCTATCTCCAGCACTCTTCAGCCCCTGACTTTTCTCATGTCCAGTAGTGCTGGGGCCTGATGACAACTGGCTACTGTTCCCCAAACAGGATGGCTGTCATCTCATCTAGCAAACCATCTGGAGGCTTCTCCATGAGGCCGTCACAACTGTACTGCTGCCTTGACAGTGTGCTGAAATAGCACAGATTTCTTCTGGGTCCTTAGCTCTGGCATTAGGGACACATTATGACTTGGAGGCCCTCATGAAACATCCTTTTATTCTAGAGTCACTTTTCATCTGGTGCGATGTGAAGTACATCCCGGGAGCATAATCCAGCCTGCTCTTACACCTGCTACTTCTTTCATTTGGGGGGCTACCTTAAATAAAGTGATTGACAGAATAGTACAATTGGTAGATTTGTGTCATTGCACCCTTAAGTTTCCTATAAAATAAGGTGTACCCGATTATGATCAGTGGAGAAATAAATGAAGAGGACATTTGGTTGGTGATGATTGTCGTGAATGGATGCACGATTCCCTTGAATATATTAATGGCATCGTCCATACTTTCAAGGAATTTTTTATTTCATCCAAAATCTAAAGTCAATAAGTCTTGAACTAATTTAATGGAGGTAATTCTCACAACAGGCTTCTTTCTTGAGGATACTTTGAAATCTCGGGGGTTTTTTAAAGCTAGTATTTGATGACTTTGGAGGTGAGTTAAAGTGAATCTAATATAAATTCCGAGAAGAAGATAACTTCTGTTTTTCACTCAGCGCTAGAAAAGCTTAGACCTTCCTCCAGGGTTAGAGGGACCTCCTCCGCCTTCACCAGTTCTCATGTCCAAAAGGAGTTTAGTTCCATTAATTACTGACATGATTTCCTACACTAGAGACAACCGCTGGTTACACGGAGATTTTCATTGATGGGGGACCAGCCCCTTTCATGTAGGCAAAGAACCAAGAGTCAAGAACACACAGTTGCTTTCTGAGTTGGCCCTGACTTTGTTCATCATGTTGAATGTGTGCTCCTCTGTGCCCTGCTTTGATGGACTTGTTGATTTTGGTTTGGTCTGTGTGCTGCTTTGCATGGCTGCCTGTCTAGTGATGTTTAGACTTATTTTTTTGTTTTTGTTTTTGATTAACAGTTTATTATTTTAGCTATAAATTAAAATGTATACACCACTATATATACCTACCAATTTTCTTTGTGGTTGAAAGGGGAAAATAAATTTAACATTGTGAATATGGAACTGTTAGGACCCCACGTCTTTTCCTTCATTGAAACCAGGATTTCTCCACCTTGGCGCTGTTAGTGGTTTGTGCTGGGTGATCATTGTGATGGGCTGGCCTGTGCACAATAGGAAAGTCAGCAACTTCCCTGGTTTCCAATCACTGTAGCATCCTCCTTCCCCTGCTGTAACAATCAAAGTACTTCTAGGCATTGCCAAATGGCCCCTGGGGGACAAAATCTCCCCCAGTTGAAGAATGCTGATTTAAACAATTGTGTTTCTATTACCATGCAATCACATGCAGTTTCTTAAAGATTCAATTCTCAGATTACAGCAGCGCAGACTTTGTGGTGCTTAGAGACAGATTTTGAGAACATGTATAACTTTATTATCAGCGCTGTCAGGAAAATAAGGTGTTACTTTTAAATATTTATCCAGATTTGGACACTGAAACTTAGCACTCTACTGCTCTAAAACCTTAAAAATTGGATGTTCCTCAGTCAAGAAAATGAAGGCTCATTGTGTCAGATCACTGGGCATTTTTTTAGTTTTTTTTTTCCTTCAATGTAAATATTATTTATTAATGCTAGTAGAGTCAATTTAACAGCCTTTCCCATCCCTTCAATTTACCACTTCACATCCATGAAAATGATCTCATTTATTAGAGTTATCTTCAACCTAAGCACAGATAGACACTTTGTAAGAGTTGGAGGGACTCTCTAATCAAGAACATGCAAGAACTGGGGCTTCCCTGGTGGCGCAGTGGTTGGGAGTCCGCCTGCCGATGCAGGGGACGCGGGTTCGTGCCCCGGTCCGGGAAGATGTCACATGCTGCGGAGCAGCTGGGCCCGGGAGCCATGGCCGCTGAGCCTGCGCGTCTGGAGCCTGTGCTCCGCAACGGGAGAGGCCACAACAGTGAGAGGCCCGCGTACCGAAAAAAAAAAAAAAAAAAAAAAAAACATGCAAGAACTTTGGGCGAGCAACCTTGGGAAAACCCAAGTGACTGCTGATGAGTCTTTCTAGATCCTGACTAAATTTTAAAGCCAAGGTTACAAGGCAGTGAACTTTGGATAAGTGATCACCCAAATTCAGAGCTGACTGGCGCTCTGAATTTTAGGATGCTCTTTTCAGGACACATCTCCAATAAAGCTCCATCACTGGGATCTGACTAATTGTCATAAAGGCATTTCTGTTACCACCAGCATCCCATATTCTTCTCGCTCCTGTCAGGTTCTGGTCACTCTGTTTCCTCTCGACTTTACCTTCTTCAATATGTCTCTTTACCTTTTCATGATGGTTCCCTCTGCTCAGGCTGGTTCCTCCCTCTTCTGTGGAGCAAACTCCTACCCATATTTCAAAGCCTCATTTCTCTGCTTCTCTTGAAACCATCCTAAATGCTCTCCTCCTCCCCTGACTACTTACCACCTCTGAGCACCTCTCCATTTATTATTTCCTTCACTCTATTTTGTTTCTTTGCACTGTTCTCTCTCCCAGAAGGCTGGGCATTCCTGGAGGGTGGGGCCTTTGTCTTTTTCAATGTTGGCAGCTCGGACACTCTACAGATGCTGCATATGAGACGGTCCCATTGATACTCACACAACTGCCTTCACCTCAAACCAGTTTTCCTCATCTTTGCATCCAGGGCAGACCAGCGTCCTCATATTGACTCATTTCTTTGCTCCTAAAGGAAACTCTCCATATTGGGTAGTTTGCCCAATGGTTAAAAGAGCTAGCCATCTTTATTGTTTCTGTTCGATTAAAATAGAGGACACCTTTTCTTTCCTTTCCTTCCTGGAGATGGTCTTTCTGTAGAAGAGATGCTGGGAAGAAATTCCAAAGTGACCACACGCACTGTTAGCATGGATTAGTCTGAAGCAACCCATCACATCCTGTTAGCTATAGTAGTGAGAAGAGAAAGACTTCGATATTCTCAGTGCCACCAGTGAAGACAGGGACCAGACAGACACTCGCACGCAGGTGATCTTTTAATTCTTTTTGTAATTTAACAGGGACAATCTGTCTTGTTTTTGAAGCTAACTGGAGAGAACAGATCTGGAAGAAAATCTAGGCAAAAATCAATCAATCAATCAATCAATAAACTAACTTAAAAATAAGAGCTGCACAATTCATCAGCCTTAGCCCTGAAGAAGTTCATCCAAAGAGAGGAATATTTTCCATGCAACATTTTGAAAACTTTTGGCCTGAGATTAGGAACAAGACAGGGATGTCTGCTATCACATCTCTTCAACATTGGACTGGAGGTTCTACCAAGGGCAATGAGGCAAGAAAAAGAAATAAAAGGCATAAGGATTGGACAAGAAGAAATAAAACTGTATTCACAAATGACAGGCATGTGTGCCTAGAAAATCCAAAAATAATCTGCAGTCAAACTACTAGAATTAATAAGTGAATTTAGCTATGTCACTGTACACAAAGTTAATAGTAAAAATCTATTTTATTTTTATGTACCAGAAGAAAGTAGAAAATGGAATTTTGTTTTAGGAAATGGAATTTTAAAAGACAATTTACAATAGTAAATTGTAAGAAATATCAAGTCCCTAGGAATAAATCTCACAAAATATGTGCAAAAAACAAAAACAAAGAGAGGAATATTTAAAACAGAGGGAAGGAATGCAGACTTCTGTGTTCATGGAATAAGAGGTATAGCCACTGACGGACAGTCTCAAGGAGAGAGTGACAGATGCTGAAATACGTCCCTGAGTTGCCTTCTCAAAGGCTTTACGTTTCCAGCTTTGCTGGGATTTCACATCCTCGGGGGCTTTGGCTGCTGTAGGGAAGGAGAAACTTTGTGGATGATGGAGAATTGGGTGAAAACTGGCAGCTAAACAGCTTTTGGGCTAGAGGTGTCTCCTTTTTCCTTTCCTCCTTAAAGGGGGCCCTGGAAAAGGAGTGTGCTCTGGAAACCGAGGCTAGGTCTGACCTTCTCCTCCTTGCCATTTCAAAGAGCCCTACGCCCACCCGGGCCTCACCCTAAGGCCAGTCTTAGACCCAGTTATCATAAGTCTGCATTAGAAACAGAGATGTCACGGTACCGGGAAATGGGCTTTTTTAAAACTATTCCAACTCAAAGCATGAAGTTCTGATATTTCCTCAAGGTGCATGCATACTGGTGCGGGTAGTGACTAAGATTAATGCTCCAAGTCACTCTTAAATTTCAGAGGTTGACTAAGCACCAGGAATTTGGCGGTGCTAAGAACCAGTACAACGGTTGTGGGCCAAATTATTTTGAAAGAAAGTACAATTATCTTTTTGTTTCTTTTCCTCATACTTTAGCTCTTTCTCCACCACATCATCCAGCTGAATTGAGCCCTCTATGCCCTTATGCCTTACATCCAATTCTCCTTTGAGAATAGACGGGAACAAGCATCCATTGTGGGAAAAAGGAAGTGGAATCCCTCTTACCCGGCAGCCACCTACATTCTCTTCACAGGGCAACCCCTCTTCACGCAGTGCAATTTGGGGGGACACTGTTCCCCCAAATGGTAGCCACTGAAATACAAATAAGTTTAAAACAATTAAGTAAAATTTACAGAGAATCCCAAAGAGTAACGAGGGGGCCTGTAGTTGACCGCTAAGGAGATCACACCTCGCCCTCACCGTCTTGCCCGGCAGACGGGCTGTCAGCCTGAGCCTGCTCTGAGCTCAGAATAGCCTCATTCTTCTCTCGATCTCAGTCCTTTCCTACAGGTGGGTCTTGAGCTCGAGTCATTCTGGACATGTGAGGGGTCTTCTGGATTTTCTGGCTGCAGTAACAGTTGATTACACAAGTTGCTGGGGTCCAGGATTGACCCCCCCCACCAGATGCTCCACAACATCCTGTGCCTCCTTTACTTTGGTTCACATCACAATTTCTTCCAACTGGCAGCTTCATTGTGTCTTTCCCTCCCTGGACAGTGAACTCAAGGAGGCAGAAACCTGACCTTGCTCACAATTAGCTTTTGGACTCTCTTTGGCACTTACTAGTCACTCAATAAAATTTGGAACAAGAATGAGTCTCCCCAGTTTGAATCCAAACTTCCTTGTTTTCTTGGAAGCTGATTCTGGAGCTGTTTCTGGATTTGTCCATGGGCTGAGGATGTTCTGCTGTCCAGACACTTGCCTAGGTACCATGGTCATTCTGGAGGCAACCCTTCAGCTGAACTGGCTGCATTATTGTCGTCTTTTGTAGGTAGACCTGTTTAAGCTGATAGGCTCCAGTCTCCAAGTCGCACACTGAAACCTATGTTTGCAAGAGGTTGGGAAGTGGGACTGCAGTGGAGACCGAGGGGTCTCCCTGGGGCTGGCGTATGGGGATTTCATACCACGAACCCTCCTTCCCTTCGTTTGTTTCTTCTGAGCAAACCGAGATCAGAAATGCAACCCAGCTAAGCTCTGTCGGCTTTGCCTAACCATGTCACATACGTATGACTTTGTCCCTCAGAAATTAACTTCCAAGACTTAAGGCATCAAAAATCCTGTCCCATGTAACCTGGGATTTCCATGCTCTCCTCCCCCTACCCCCAATGAAGGGAGATTGTTTGAGGCAATACTTTGCCTTCAAGAAAGAGTGACTGTTGTTTAGTGTATTTCTATCAAGCATGTAATACGCATTCTCACACCACACGCACACACGCACACGCACACACACACACACACGGGCTAAGCAGGTCCTGAATACTGTCTCTCAACTGTTTGATTCAATGATGGTTATTAAGCAGTAAACCCACACCAACTGCGCAGTCATTGTGCTTCTAAAAAACATAAATGTCACTTTTTTGGTCTTTAAAAATTATTAAGCAGAGAGAAAGATAGCAATTTCCAGTGTTTGCTTGGATGGTAAGATGCAGGAGAATTAGCATTACTCTTGAGAGCTGCCATTGGTTAGCTGGAGGGAAAAAGGATATCAATTATACATAATCTAAGAAGCCTCTGCATAATAATCAGGCCCAGTAGGGGCTTTGGGGCAGCTTCGTTATTCTCTTGTAAACACAAGAGCCCAGATAGACATGTCAGTCAGGAGTAGGGGAGCAATTCTTCCTTTTTAACACCTTCACTATCTATTGCTTCGATATGCAAACAAGGCTGTTTAGCTGGGGGTAGAGCCGTGCTAATGAGCTCCCTGCACTAACCCTGAAGTAAAAAGGTTCTGTTTCACAGCTGCTCCGAGACAGCCCCTCTGGGCATGCTCAGGTATTGGAAAATAATGCCTTTCAAACAGAGAAATGCCAATCAGGATTTTGTGCATACTTTCCCTTTTTTTCTATGTGCTAATGCAATTACCTCATAACTTGTGAACTTCCAGTGCATTGGTCTGGTCTTTTCTCTCTAAATGATATCTTTGGAATGTAGCTGTGGAAAGAAAATGCTTTAAAAAATAAGCCTTCCCTTTAATTCCTAGAGGATGCTACCTCAAGGCTAATCTCACATGTCTGCCTTAACAGTGGACTGTTCTTTCATCTCCTTAAAAATATGTGTGTGTGTGTGTATATATATATATATATATATATATATATATATATATATATATATATATATATATTCCTATTGGTCTTGAGGTCACTTGAATGACCTGTATGGACAATGCCGATCAGGATAGACTTCTCAAGCCAGAGGGTTTGTGCCCCATCCTCTGTGATTTGGAAGCCATCGTGGGTCCAGGGCTCTGGGCATCACTGCAGCGAGGCAACTCCATAATTGGCTGAGCAAAGACACACAGGGCTGAGGAGGGGGGGCAGGGAGGGAGGGGGCTTCACACATCAGTTGACAGTTTCAAATCAAGATACAATACATGATGGCTTTTCAATATCCAATTATTCTCATGAATAAAGGAATCTTTTGCACAGAAATATTCCCCCAGTCCCCACCGGGTTAATTTACCATCTACAGAAACCACTCAGCTTTGCTGGCTAAATAGCGTAGTATGTGATTTCTCGTGTAATTATAGGACATCCTCCTTCCCACCATTAATTCAATCTCAGGGTCAGGCCTTCTAAGTGCCTGACACAGCAGACAGGGCCTGTCCATTGTGCCCGATAAATGGATGTGAAGTACAAGCATGGATATTTTCAACTCTTAACCAGCGTTTTAACTTTTTCCCCATCAGAAGAGGTGCTGTATTTCCCATCCCTTAGTTGACCAATCAGTGGGCAGGTTCTTAACCACTGACTGTCTCCGTCTATGACAGTACAGCCAGGTATTACACAGTCAGCAAGAAAGCCTTTCTGCTGGAATATTTCAGCATTTAAATTATTTATTACTTGAGCTTTATGGCATATCACAACCTATTTGAGACAGGTAGACTGAACTCCCTTCTGCCACAAGGAAGCTCATTAAATGGCCATCATAACTGGTCAGACTTAATTGCTTTGCACCGGCTAGTTCTCTGTCATGATTCAAATCCCTAGCAAGGCAGCTGACCCCAATTCTCAGGGTGATTTGATTCACCCCTAACTTGGAAAATGAGAGCAGGTTAAGAGTTTTCTTGCACATTTTAGCATCTGGTTAACAACGTGCAAGCTGGTGAGCTGCTGTAGGAAACAAATCATTGCCAATTGCATGTGAAAAGAGTGAATGAAAACTTACAATAAATTGTTAAGTTTTGTTAGTTTATTTAAATCATCATACAGTTGTTCAAATTATTTTTGAAGGCAACATGTTTATAAAACTGAGTTATAACCATTTGCAAACTAATTGTGTTTATGATTAGAACATGATGGGAAGAACAGACTGTATTCAAATTCAAATGCCAAGTCCTTTGGCTATGATTACTTGTGTATTAAGGTCATGCCATTCATTCTGAGTAAAATAGTGAATTTTACTCAGATGACTTTAGATTTCTAAATTTTATGCTCTATTGGTATAGTGCTTAGATTTGCCTTCTGCTTTCTTATGAGAAGTAGTATAGCATATGGATAAGAGTGCAAACTTTTGAGATGGGCGTTTGGAATTCTGGCTCTGTGACTTACTGGTTGTGTGGTCAACTTCTCTGTATGTCAATTTTCTCATCTGCAAAATGGGTGTAATAATAGTACCTACCTTATTGGGTTGTTTAAAAGATTAAATGGGTGAGTATATATTAAACTCTTAGAACTCAACACATGCTAGCTGTTGTTGTTGTTTTCATGCATTGCTTTGGTGTTTTGCCTCAAAGCAATATGGTAGCAACATCTAGATATGTCTTCACATACGGCTATCACCAGGTAGTAGGCTGTCTGGATTTATAATCTGCTGACCAAACGCCAAGTCAGCAGTTTGTTCTTCTGACAATAATTTATCCAATCTCATTGTCTTTAATATTGACCTTTGGAAATCTGGATTGTATTAAAGTTTGTACCACCATGAAGCACCCGCTGATACATCCATTGTTTTACAATGAGCTCTTTTTGATGGCTAAAAAACCCCAAACTGTTCCAGTCTAGTTCTTATTTATATCATTCATATTCCTCTGATACTGCTGGATACTCCCCACAATGCACTACTGATATTATTAAACAAAGAACAGTGATGCTGTTCCAATAGCTTAATTTCCTTTGTCCTATAAAGTGAATTCTGTTTTAATTGTATGTTCTGATTGGAAAACACTCTTAGCAGAATGGTAATTATAAGAACATAAATATACACTCAAATCTGCTCTGCAGGGAGCAAGAGTTTCTCAGGATGGTGCAATTTTACTCTCCTTTTTTGCTATATCCTCCATATGAATAGGAGGAACAGATGACTCTTGAGAAGCTGGTATAAGTCATTGTTAAAACATTGTTCTCATTTTTCCTTAAGCCACCATTTGCTCTGTAATATGAGGGCTTGTAATGCCCAGATTGAGTTTGGGAAGTACAACAGCCTTTTCCATAAAGGGAAATCTCTCACAGCCTTATAATTAACTGGATGATCAAGTAAAGGTGTGCTAAGATGAACTTACTTTATTCCAAATATCAAAGTGAGGGAGGGAGGAAAAAGGGGAAACACGGATGTTTTGCATTTTGATTAGCTCAAGTCTTCCCCTTTAGTTGGAGGATGGATAGAGCAGGAGGGTTAAAGAACATGGAATGGAAATGACTATTTTTGAAAGACATTCTTCAAAAATAAGACAGTTAAGTAATTTAGAGACTATTTTCTCGCATCTGGAAGTTAATCATCTATGAAATTCCACAAATTGATTCCTTTGATTTCTTTCCCCCCCACCATCAGATTTGGCCACAAGTCCGCTGGGTGAGAGGTAGAATCTTCTAGTGTGACTGCAAACAGGGCTTGCTTCATGGATGTTCTGCTTGTAAGACTCGGAAGGGTGCCACCTGGTTGAAGGCTCTATGTCACTGTCTTGAAATTCTTAATAAGATTTTGAACAAGGGGCTTCACGATCATTTTGCACTGGACTGCACAAAATACGTGGCCAGATTCGATTGCAATCAATGTGCAGTGGGGGGAGGTCAGAAAGTGAGCCTGGGGCAGCACCTCGGCTCCCCTGCCTGCACATGATGGGCAGAGGGCTCAGATGTGTGCCCACTGAGGGAGGCTGAGGCATCATGGGATGGTTGGAGGCTGGGGTCAGAATGAAGAGGATGTAAAGTGTGTGACGGACTCTGAGATTGGAGGCTGAGAGTTGGGACAATGGACCCCACTCATGGGGACCAGAATGTCACTCTGCCATGGGCAGATGGCACTGGGCCACACACCTCAGTGGTTACAGATCAGAGGCCAGACCACAGGTGGCTCTCTCAGCAAAGGGCACCAAAGATCCAGTGGGCACACGTGGATTCCACACCATCTTCTCCCCCATGATCCTGAGGACCACATAAGCCAAGGGCAAACAAAGTTACAAGGCAGAGTGTGGGCACAGGGCAGGTGAAGAATGGGGCCATCTCTGCAGCTGACCACAGGAGCTGTCAATGGACTATTAGCATCCTTTGAAATCATAAGGGAATAAATATTTTGGCATACAGGACAAAATATAGGGAAACATCCTTCAGCTCTTTTTTCTTTAAAATGCTTGATATTACTGTTACCATTATTTAATCAAAACTCACTTAATCACCATAAATGACTTGAGGAACTAGACCAAGAAATCCTAATTTTTCATTGTTCCTTTTTTGTGGCCCATGTCTGTGCCTATATGTTTCACTGATCTTAATTAGAATTTATTAAGCATTTTCAAGGTATAAAATGTGAAGGTTAAAATTGAATTCTGCCTGTATAAAATCATTCCTGGTATTACGTTTCCTTCAGGACATTCATTTTTAAAAAATAGGTTAAGACATGTGAAAGAAATTTGTACTTTTTCTTCACTATAAAAGTGCCTAGAGTGAACTTTTTCTCGATTCAAGCTAAATTGTTAATTAGTTCAAGGTACACCAGAGATGTGAGCTTGGAATATGCTGTTAGCAAATGTTTATTAAAATAGTAGTCATTGGTCTTGCTTAGATTTACTGGGGGAGGAGGGGAAGGTTAGAGTTTTGGGGGGTTGTTTTTTGTTTTTTGGCCGCGCTGTATGGCGTGCGGAATTTTATTTCCCCGACCAGGAATCGAACCCGTGCCCCTGTGGTGGAGGCACGGAGCCCCAACCGCTGGACCGCAAGGGAAGTCCCTCGAGTAATTTCAATATGTATTAAAGACCAGTGCTGAAGCATTTGGCTACCGAATGCAAAACACCCGATACCATTTTATCAGAGTGTCTAAAACCGTCTCATTTTAAGACACATTCTTTTTCACCGGCAGAGGCAAATTTCATTTCTGTGCGACCGACAGACACTTCCGGGGATCCTGCTATATGCTGTCCTAACATCTTTCCCCTGCTCTGTGATAGAAATGGCTTGTGGTTTTTGGTGCCGTGATTGGGCGAGTCCCCCGGCCCTGCCTCCTGTGGTCCAGGTGGGCGGGGTTGGCTGGCGGGGCTCCGCCCTCCGTGCGCATCTCTGCAGGTGCTGAGCGGTGCTTGGGTGTGCGCCTCAGTGAGGCGATGCTTTTCAGGGACAGAAGAGGTAACTGCCTGCTTTGAGTGATTGAAAGCGTCCCAGGGCGTACATGCTGCCCTTAAATATTTCTCTGGTCAGAACCCCACAGAGACCTCTCTAACATTAAGTTCTGGGACCCATTTGAGAGATGGACGGCTCACGTGTCCCTGCAAGAAACGTGAAACTTTTTCTCAGGTCCCAGGTGCCCGGCTTACTGTTCTTTCCTCCTGCTCCCCCAGTTTTGCCCAAAGGAAGCTGGAAACCCCACTGACTTCTTGCTCCCGGCTCTCATCGCTGAGGCTAGATCTCCGCACACCCCACCTTCCCCACTTTCTTTTCTGGAGAGCCTGTTAGAAAGGCACAGTGGCAATCTGCATCTCTACGCTTCTGTAACGGGTGCAGTCATGTTAGGAGACCTGGCCTCCAGGGTGCCCTGCCCACCGGCCTCTCCCAGTCCACGCAGGGCTCAGGCTGGGGGCTCTGCTGCCCTGGCCCCAGGGCCTTCCATGTGATCAGCACAGATGGAATCAGAGATAAAACCCGCAGCACCAGGGCATTTACCAGGTTTATTTTGACCCTTCCTCTGCAAAGGGAAGAAAAAACGTTATCCCCTTGTATTTTATCAAACAATATACATATAGATATATTTTTAGTTGACATATTTAAAGGAAGAGA
This sequence comes from Mesoplodon mirus, assembly GCF_964341445.2. NCBI lineage: Eukaryota > Metazoa > Chordata > Mammalia > Artiodactyla > Ziphiidae > Mesoplodon > Mesoplodon mirus. The sequence continues at coordinate 9,913,056 of NC_138979.1, read as the reverse complement.
AGAGAATCGCTTCTTCCTGTAGCCTTGTAACTTGTCCAGAGGGCCTTCTTAATATCCCTGCTTCTAAAAACTTGGGGGAAACACACACCTACTCCGACAGCTTTTCCTGTTCTCAGGTACGTCTTGCTAATCTGCCTCTAGCACCGGCCTAAGCCTCCTGCAGCTCTGAGTGAATGTGACCTCCAGCCTCAGGAGAAGTTCCAGCTAGATCTGCATCTGCACAGCTGCCAGGATTCTGCCTCCTTTTAAGCTTTAAATCAGCCATTGGCAGATTCACAACATCAAGTCAGGAGAAACTCTCCCAGGTATTCGAGCCTGGAAATAAGTAGAAATAAACAGAAGACAGTAGCGTCGGTGGCTGATGCACTATCTCTGAGCTAAACTGGAGTCCATTTGGGTGAGTGTTTTCCCAGGGCCGTCGTTAATGATTTGGAGAAAAGGGGCAAATACTTTCAGATCTGCGTGGGTTTTTTTTTTTTTCTGACATTTAAACACAAGAGCATCCAAACAGATGAATCTGTCAAGGAGAGGTCCTGTAGGCTGTAACTGAGCCAAGGAGATGGACTGGAGGGCTGGTATTCCAGTCCCTGCCTTCAGGAAACTTCTAATTTAGGGAAGAGATGCAAGGCACATGTAAAAAATATAACTGTACCAAGACAATTAGGACCCTGTGAGTGGTCCAGACAGTGAGTGTGGTTTCAGGGCAGCACATGGCCCCTGCCGTTCTGCTGACTCCTTTTCTCTGCTTGTGATCACCGACAGTCTGTGGCCTGGAGCTTCTGTAAAAGTGGTCATCATAACGAGCAGATTCCTGTTTGTAGCAAAGCTGTGAAATTCTGTACTAGTGAAGTATTTCAAAGTCCCACATGAAATCCCTTGAGGTACCGTGTGAAAAGGACCCACATTTGCTAAAGCTACTTGGAGTGAAATTCAATGTCTGGCAAAAGATCCCCTCTGGGTGAAGTATGGGAAGTGTTCCCGTCCCCCCTCTCTTTTATTCTCCTTCCCTTTTGATCTCACCTCTCCCTCATTTCCCCTGACCCTTTGGCTCATTTCTGTAGATTTTCCAGTCTAATTGGGATCCTCTCTAACAGTGGGTCAGTGAAGGCTGGAAAAGAAAGGAGGGATATTCTGAATGAAGGCAGGACCCTATTACAAGGGCAATTTGCCATGAGTGAAATTTTATTTCTAACAAATATACTGCCCTATTTCAAATTTACTGCAATTAAAACTCAACTACATCATCTAAGTGTGCTAAGTAGAGTAGCTCTTGGGATATAGTTTTGAGTGTTCACATTATAATTGCTAAATCATAAAATCAGTCAATTCACACTGGGTCTGTAGAGCATTAATATCTAATAGTGAAAGTCCACCATGGTGGGAATTCCACTCAGTTCTTCTTCCAAGAAGCAGAAGCCTTTCCATTCACCCTTGATATTAACCCTTGATGAATGAAATGCACAGAGTCTCTAGGGGTCTGATTCTCCTGTTCTTCTAGATGCTCAATTAATTTGTACACAGGAATACTCAGTTAAAATGATTGGGTGATGCTTCTGTATGAGGGGAAGGGGATGAAAGAATCCATAGCAAAAGGACAAAGTTGCATTGTTGTGGACATGTGGGTGGGTTCATTTGATTTTAGAATCTTGAAAACAGTGTGGTGAAGCAGGAAGAAAGGGGAGGCATATACCTGCGGGAAGGGTGGGACATTTTGGGGGGGGAGTTTTAATAGGGAATTACAAAAATTAGAGTTAGAACTTTGAAATCTAGTCATGAGGCAAAGTATGGGGAAGCAAGATATAAAATGTGACTCTCATTCTATTGGTTGATATTGCAGATAAAGTCGCATCTCGTCTTTGTTGGGGCTACAGTTCATGTAGATGTTGGCTTTCATTACACACCTTTTTCTTACATTGTTTCATAGCTACGGGATGAGTATGATTTTTTTTTATTTTACAGTATAAACTTGTTAGTGTTATAACTCCCAGCTCCCCTGGGAAGGGGGTGGAGTCTTAGTAGTGGGGAAATCACTCTTCATGGGTCTGGTCATGGTAGTTTCCCAAGCCCATGGTGGGAGAAGAAGCCACAGTGACCTCAGAAGCCGAATGGGTCCCTCGCCATTGGAGCCCTCACCATCGAAGATGTAAAAAGCTTTACTTAGCTAATAGAAACCACAGGTTTCACTTGCTTGTAAGATTTTCAGGCAAACACCAGCGATGGACTAGGTGGCAGGGAGAGAGGTGGGTTGGGAGTGTTGGAAAGCAGGATCAAGCTTGTCTCCACGAGCAGTTCAGCTGTGATCAACGTCTTGGGTCAACAACCTCCCTGTTTACCTGAGAGCAATTGCTTAGCACACATTTATTCCAGCCCTGTAGTCTGCTCTGCCCTCTTAGGGTCATTGTCTTTTGGGTCTGGGGTGGGCCCAGGACTAGTGGGCCAGCCTGGTGTCAGCTTCTCCCACGAGCTTTCTGTCCAGCTTTGGATGGAGCCCCCACCTCTGAGTACCCAGTTATACGAAGTTCTCAGAAGTCAGATAAAATTCAGGGTGGTGAGCAGGGAAGGGACTCCAGGTTTTCCCCTTCACTGCTGTCATGGCTTTGGGGAATTCACAGAAGAGGACTTGTCTCCTAGGCAGTGAGCTGTGCGAAGTTGGGGATGAAGACTCACCCTGAAGCTCTCTCCCACTTCTGGTGTCCTCCCCTGAGCTTGACCTTCTGCAGGAACTAAGACTGTTAAATATTCTAGGCTACAAGTGTCATTACTACAAAAGAAAGAATATGGAAACAGGTCCTCTCATAAAAATATTCCACAAAAGCTAGCGTGAAACAGTCTTAGTATCTAGTGCATGACTCTCGACAAGGGCAAAAAAGTTCTTGGGGGTGGAGCAAAAAACTTAGATATTCAGTGGCACGTGGCACTCCAAACGGCCCCACAATACATACACAGATATACAGTATGCCTGTGGTATGAAAATTTTATGGGGTGGTTGGGAATGTGATTGGGGAAAAATGTCTAAAAAGGCTCCTTAAGGAGGCAAGAAGGAAAAACTGGCTGAGAAATATTGGTCTAGGATGATACATGATTTAAAAAGTTAGAGCATTAAAATTTATTCAGTGATACTTCTCATAGAGCATTAACATAATTTGCTACATTTTTGAAAAAGAAATAGGACCCAGGAATGTGTGATATTAGAAAGAGTTCAGTATTTAAAACTAGAGGACTGACACTAATGGACTTTAGGACTTCTATAAAGCTACAGTAACCAAGACAGTGTGGTATTGCAGAAAGAATGGCAAACCAATCAATGAAACAGAATAGACAGTCCAGAAATAGACTTACATAGTCAACTGGTCTTTGAAAAAGTAGTAAAGGAAATATAATGAGAAAATATTGTCAAGAAATACTGCTGGGATGCCTGGACCTCTGCATGCAAAAAAAGTGAAACTAGACCCTATATCCTTCAGAAAAAAATGAACTCAAAGTAGATCATAGATCTAAATGTAAAACAAATCTGTGAACTCTGAGAAGAAAATGTAGGAGAAAACTTAGGTAACTTGGGTGTGGCTATGACTTTTGAAATATAACACCAGAGGCACAATCCATGATAGAAATATTTGATAAGCTGAACTTCATCTAAAATGAATAAAATCCTGTTGATTTATTTTATTTTATTTTATTTTATTTTCACCGGGAGGCTTGTGGGATCTTGGTTCGCAGGCCAGGGATTTAACCTGGGCCCCTGCAGTGGAAGTGCGGAGTCCTAACCACTGGACTGCCAGGAGAGTCTCCAAACTTCTGTTGTTTTTTTTTTTTTCACTTTTTCAATACTTTTATTTTCATTTCACACAGCTGTCTATACTTTATGTGTTTGCTTGTAAATATAGAAAATCACACTTCATTTTCTTGATAGCTAATGAGTCTTATCCGATATCCATTAAACAGTATGTATAAATGCAAAATCAAAAAAATTAGATGTGTTGGGCTTCCCTGGTGGGGCAGTGGTTGAGAGTCCGCCTGCCGATGCAGGGGACGCGGGTTTGTGCGCCGGTCGGGGAAGATCCCACATGCCGCGGAGCGGTGAGCCATGGCTGCTGAGTCTGCGTATTCGGAGCCTGTGCTCCACAACGGGAGAGGCCACAGTAGTGAGAGGCCCGCGTACAGCAAAAAAAAAAAAAAAAAAGATGTGTTAATAGCTTTTCACAGTTCCATAAGACAAGTAGTTACATTCAACTATTTGTACATTTTAACCTAAATTTTCCTTGGGACAATTCTATAACAAATATCTACAGAGAATTCAATAATTTTTTTTAAATATCATTATTGGAGTATAATTGTTTTACAAAGGTGTGTTACTTTCTGCTTTATAAAAAAGTGAATCAGCTCTACATATACATATATCCCCATATCTCTTCCCTCTTGCATCTCCCTCCTACCCTCTCTATCCCACCCCTCTATGTGATCACAAAGCACCGAGCTGATCTCCCTGTGCTATGAGGCTGCTTCCCACTAGCTATCTATTTTACATTTGGTAGTGTATATATGTCCATGCCACTCTCTCACTTCGTCCCAGCTTACGCTTCGCCCTCCCTGTGTCCTCAAGTCCATTCTCTACATCTGCGTCTTTATTCCTGTCCTGCCCCTGGATTCATCAGAACCATTTATTTTTTAGAGTCCATATATATGTGTTAGCATATGGTATTATTTTTCTCTTTCTGACTTACTTCACTCTGTAGGACAGACTCTAGGTCCATCCACCTCACTACAAGTAACTCAATTTTGTTTCTTTTTATGGCTGAGTAATATTCCATTGTGTATATGTACCACATCTTCTTTATTCATTCATCTGTCGATGGACACTTAGGTTGCTTCCATGTCCTGGCTATTGTAAATAGAGCTGCAATGAACACTGTGGTACATGACTCTTTGAGTTATGGTTTTCTCAGGGTATATGCCCAGTAGTGGGATTGCTGGGTCATATGGTAGTTCTATTTTTAGTTTTTTAAGGAACTTCCATACCGTTCTCCATAGTGGCTGTATCAATTTACATTCCCACCAACAGTGCAAGAGGGTTCCTTTTTCTCCACACTCTCTCCAGCATTTACTGTTTCTAGATTTTTTGATGATGGCCATTCTGACTGGTGTGAGGTGATACCTAATTGTAGTTTTGATTTGCATTTCTCTAACGATTAGTGATGTTGAGCATCCTTTCATTTGGGTTTATTGTTGTACGTCTTTTCCTTCTGTTGTGTTTCCTGCCTAGAGAAGGTCCTTTAGCATTTGTTGTAAAGCTGGTTTGGTGGTGCTGAATTCTCTTACCTTTTGCTTGCTTGTAAAATTAGAGGCTTTAATTTCTCCATCGAATCTGAATGAGATCCTTGCTGGGTAGTGTAATCTTGGTTGTAGGTTTTTCCCTTTCATCACTTTCAATATGTCCTGCCACTCCCTTCTGGCTTGCAGAGTTTCTGCTGAAAGATCAGCTGTTAATGTTATGGGGATTCCCTTGTGTGTTATTTGTTGTTTTTCCCTTGCTGCTTTTAATATGTTTTCTTTGTATTTAATTTCTGACTGTTTGATTAATATGTGTCTCGGCATGTTTCTCCTTAGATTTATCCTGTATGGGACTCTCTGTGCTTCCTGGATTTGATTGCCTTGTTCCTTTCCCATTTTAAGGAAGTTTTCAACTATAATCTCTTCAAATATTTTCTCAGTCCCTTTCTTTTTCTCTTCATCTTCTGGGACCCCTATAATTCGAATGTTGGTGCATTTAATATTGTCCCAGAGGTCTCTGAGCCTGTCCTCAATTCTTTTCATTCTTTTTTCTTTATTCTGCCCTGCAGTAGTTATTTCCACTATTTTATCTTCCAGGTCACTTATCCGTTCTTCTGCCTCAGTTATTCTGCTATTGATTCCTTCTAGAGAGTTTTTAATTTCATTTATTGTGTTGTTCATCATTGTTTGTTTGCTCTTTAGTTCTTTTAGGTCCTTGTTAAACATTTCTTGTATTTTCTCCATTCTATTTCCAAGATTTTGGATCTTTACTATCATTACTCTGAATCCTTTTTCAGGTAGCCTGCCTATTTCCTCTTCATTTGTTTGGTCTGGTGGGTTTTTGCCTTGGTCCTTCATCTGCTGTGTGTTTCTCTGTCTTCTCATTTTGTTTAATTTACTGTGTTTGGGGTCTCCTTTTTGCAGTCTGCATGTTCGTAGTTCCCATTGTTTTTGGTGTCTGCCCCCAGTGGCTAAGGTTGGTTCAATAGGTTGTGCAGGCTTCCTGGTTGAGGGGACTGGTGCCTGTGTTCTGGTGGATGGTGGGCAGGATGACATCTGGTGGTGTGTTTTGGGGTGTCTGTGAACTTATTATGATTTTAGGCACCCTCTCTGCTAATGGGTGGCATTTTATTCTTGTCTTGCTAGTTGTTTGGCATAGGGTGTCCAGCACTGTAACTTACTGGTCGTTGAGTGGAGCTGGGTCTTAGTGTTGAGATGGAGATCTCTGGGAGAGCCTTCGCTATTTGATATTACGTGGATCCGGGAGGTGACCAATGTCCTGACCTTGGCTCTCCCACCTCAGCAGCACAGGCCTGACACCTGACGGGAACACCAAGACCCTGTCAGCCACAAGGCTCAGAAGAAAAGGGAGAAAAAAAGAAAGAAAGTTAATAAAATAAAGTTATTAAAATAAAAAAATTATTAAAGTTAAAAAATTTTAAAAAGTAATAAATAAAGAAAGATGAGAGCAACCAACCAAAAAACAAATCCACCAATGTTAACAAGCACTAAAAAGTATACTAAAGAAGAAAAAACCCAGACAGACAGAACCCAAGACGAATGGTAAAAGCAAAGCTATACAGACCAAATCACACAAAGAAGCATACACATACACAGTCACAAAGAGAGGAAAAGGAAAAAAAAAAAGATATCTATATTAAAAAAAGGAAGAGAGCAACAAAATCAATATACAAACCTACCAATGATAATAAACTCTAAATACTAAACTAAGATAACCATAAAACTAGAAACAAATTAAATGCAAAAAGCAAACCCCAAGTCTACAGTTGCTCCCAAGGTCCACCGCCTCAATTTTGGGATGATTCATTGTCTATTGAGGTATTCCACAGATGCAGGTACATCAGGTTGACTGCGGAGATTTAATCCGCTGCTCCTGAGGCTGCTGAGAGAGATTTCCCTTTCTCTTCCTTGTTCGCACAGCTCCCTGGGTTTCAGCTTTGGATTTGGACCCGCCTCTGCATGTAGGTCCCGTGAGGGCATCTGTTCTTCGTCCAGACAGGATGGGGTGAAAGGAGCAGCTGATTAGGGGGCTCTGGCTCACTCAGGCAGGGGGGAGGGCGGGGTACGGAATGCGCTGTGTGTTCTCCCAGGGAAGTTGTCCCTGGATCACAGGACCCTGGCAGTGGCGGGCTGCACAGGCTCCCGAAAGGGGAGGTGTGGACAGTGACCTGTGCTTGCACACAGGCTTCTTGGAGGCAGCAGTGGCAGCCTTAGCGTCTCATGCTCGTCTCTGGTGTCCGCACTGATAGCTGCAGCTCGCGCCCGTCTCTGGAGCTGGTTTAGGTGGTGCTCTGAATCCCCTCTCCTCGTGCACCCCAAAACAATGGTCTCTTGCCTCTTTGGCAGCTCCAGACTTTTTCCTGGACCCCCTCCCGGCTAGCTGTGGTGCACTAGCCCCCTTCAGGCTGTGTTCACCCAGCCAACCCCAGTGCTCTCCCTGGGATCTGACCTCTGAAGCCCGAGCCTCAGCTCCCAGCCCCGCCTGCCCCGGCGGGTGAGCAGACAAGCCTCTTAGGCTGGTGAGTGCTGGTCGGCACCGATCCTCTGTGTGGGAATCTCTCCGCTTTGCCCTCCGCACCCCTGTTGCTGTGCTCTCCTCCGTGGCTCCGAAGCTTCCCCCCTCCTCCACCCACCCTCTCCACCAGTGAAGGGGCTTCTAGTGTGTGGAAACTTTTTCTCCTTCACAGCTCCCTCCCACTGGTGCAGGTCCCATCCCTATCCTTTTGTCTCTGTTTTTTCTTTTTTCTTTTGCCCTACCCAGGTACGTGGGGAGTTTCTTGCCTTTTGGGAAGTCTCCTGCCAGTGTTCAGTAGGTGTTCTGTAGGAGTTGTTCCACATGTAGGTGTATTTCTGCTGTATTTGTGGGGAGGAAGGTGATCTCCATGTCTTACTCCTCCACCATCTTGAAGATCCTCCCCAAAATTCTGTTGTTTTAACCACCAAGTTTGTGGTCATTTGTTCCAGCAGCTCTAGTCATCAAGGGAGAGTGAAATGAACAGGAACACAGGTTGATGTCTGGACACTCTTCTTTACATTCTAACCTTGTGCAAGTAACCTAACCTCTGAACCTCAGTTTCCTTATTTGTATAAATAGAGATAACCCCATCTATACTACAGGGTGGGTGTGCAGATTAAATCAAGCAACACATGTAATGCTCCACGGAGAAGTCACTTTCCTCCTCTTCTCACTTTCCTACCCTGGTCTACCAAAGGGGAGGAGTGTTTGTTCCCCTCCCCCCAGGAGTAATAGAGGGGATGCTGGCGGTGCTTCTCTCCACTTCCTCACGCATGCCCCTCAGTCACTGTTCATCTGGTTAGCACGTGACATTCACTGAGTCACTCTTCCCCATGGGCTCAGCCCCTGTGTTGAAGGTGAGAGCAGGCTGGTCAGACATCTTGGAGTTCGATAGATCTTTGTCCTGTCCCTACAGACTTGACCGAGCAGGCTGATTCCAAAGTGAAGATTCAAGGAGCTCCCTGACCAAAGTTGTGTTTTTCAGTCCGGGTTTACCAGCCATTCCTGCAGCTGGAGTTGTCGATTCCTATAGAACTGATAATAACCAGGATTTATTTTTGTTTATGTCTGTGTTCCTCCACTCAGATCCCCACCAGGAGGAAATATGAGTGGCACCGTGAACCCCAGATGCCAACAAAGTGCCCAAAGATGCTAATTCTTTCGTATCCCATCCTGGCTTGTTCCCTGGAGGAGTGAATAGATTTTTAAAGGTGTGCACATAAATGTATAGATGCCAATGAGAACACCTGTTCATTTAACCTAAAAATGTCAAAAGGGAGACTCACTCATCCTGCAAACTTGGAATTACCAATTTATCTTATTTTCAGTGGACTCGCTTCTCCACCATGCATGTCACAGTGAGACCCCAGATAATGACTAATGGCCTCAGCAGGTGAAAAACGCCTTTATTCATGAACAGAGATTCATTACACAGCTCCTGCCTATGCTGAAAATTTTGCTGGCTTCGAGTAAAAGATTCTGTGCTGATAAATCCCACTGCTAAGAGAAAAAGTTTGTGTTCTCGTAATGTGCTGGAATTTCACAACACGTACATTCCACAGCAGGACTTGGGCTCTAAAAAGGAAAAAAAATAATAAATTTATGGACCCGTAAAAGTCGTGTGATAGATTTTGCAAAATGAGTCTGGCTTCTTTACCTCCTATTTTAAGCTGGTCCTTATCCCTGCAGTGTGCTCCCGTTTTACACCCCAGACCCAGCCGAAGCCTCTTTCCATTAGTGCCCCAAACAGTACGCTCCCTACTGAGGAGCACAGGTCAGCACAGCGCTCTCGTATCCACAGGGGCGCTGTGGATTCAGCCTCACCATAGACGCTTGGAGCCATCTCTTGGTGGTTCATTCACCCACTGATTTAACAGAGCTCATCTTGGCTGCTGCCCTTGCTCAGACACTGCACTCGAGCCCTTGTTCTTGTCTAAGAGCTGGGCTTTTGCCTTGCAAACCTCCTTCTAACACAGTGCAGAAACCAGGCTCCTGTTTTATTCTCTTGGTCTGTGCTCAGTATGTCTACTTCCCCAAGGAGTGGTTCCACCTTGGATCTCCTAGTGCTTCCAGGATGAGCCTGTGTTTGTGCATCCAATTTCCTCCCTGCTGTAGCTTCTCTCCACGTACCATCTACAGACTGTCTGTACCACTGGACTCCTTGACACCATAGTTTTCTTTATTCATATTCCTGGGGTAATAGAGGTGTAATAGAAGCTCAAGGCAGGAGGAGGCTTTTCAGAAGAGGTGAGATCTAAGCTGACTTTGTCCTTCTGTTGCCTCCTGCTAGCTCTCCCTGAAGTAAACCATATCTCCTCAGAAGCTTGGACATAACTGGACGTCTGAGCATGGCACTCAAGGACCTTTATATGTGATGCTTTGAGGCTCCACTCCCAGCCTCAGTCCTGCTGCTCCAATGCTTCTTCCTAAGCCATGAAGTTCAGCTGTCCTGAACTGCTTGTCATTTCTTGAGCACTTCATGCTCTTTTACATCTCCTTTCCAGAGGCAGTTGACAATCTTGCTTGTGAAGCCTTTCGTAAACCCTCACTCCCCAACCCACCACCAATTTGGTTGGAAGCCTACAGATGTGCTGCAAAAATTCCATCACCAGGGGCGCTCTGGTCTCTGGGTCCCGCCACACCTGTTCTCACCTGTTTGGATCTTGATCAAGCACCAGGGAAGGTGAGTTAAAAATTATCTTTCCTGGGACTTCCCTGGTGGCTCAGTGGTTAAGAATCCACCTGCCGGGCTTTCCTGGTGGTGCAGTGGTTGAGAGTCCGCCTGCTGATGCAGGGGACGCGGGTTCGTGCCCCAGTCCAGGAGGATCCCACATGCCGCGGAGCGGCTGGGCCCGTGAGCCATGGCCGCTGAGCCTGCGCATCCGGAGCCTGTGCTCCGTAGCGGGAGGCGGCACGACAGTGAGAGGCCCACGTACCGCAAAAAAAAAAAAAGAATCCGCCTGCCAATGCAGGGGACACGGGTTCGATCCCTGGTCCGGAAAGATCCCACCTGTCGCGGAGCAACTAAGCCCGCACACCACAACTACTGAGGCTACGCTCTAGAGCCCACGAGCCACAAGTACTGAAGCCCACGTGCCTAGATCCCGCACTCCGCAACAAGAGAAGCCACCGCAATGAGAAGCCTGAGCCCCGCAACGAAGAGAAGTCCCCACTCACCACAACTAGAGAAAGCCCGTGTGCAGGAACGAAGACCCAACCCACCCCCCAAAATATTAAAAAAAATTTTTAAATAAAAAAAAAATTATCTTTCCCTTTAACTCTAGCTCACAGATATCTCCCTTCCCAATTATAGTAGTTGTCCTGACTGCAGATGTAACACTTAATTAATTATTTATCATTTTATTGTTTTGTGGCGATGTGTATGAACACTTTCTGGTTGCATGGACTATGGCCTGTGCTAAGACATAGAAGAGCACAGGGTGGAGGCCTTGAGAACAACATAATGAAATGATTTGGTACAAGAAGCCCATTTTCCCTTCTTTGGGAGGGATGCATTGCTGGTTTCAGGATCTTCCTTGACTTGGCGTCTGATGCCTTGATACCAGGACCAAGGAGCTCACTGATTACATGACGTCATACAGACAATTCCTATTGTTAGTCTGTCTGTATCACTTAGGACCTAATCTAACGTATCACTGGGGACAATTTGCCATATAAATAATTAATGTATTTAAAAGCTGAACTCACTGATTACATTTATCTACAGGTCCACTGGATCTTTCCATGACATATGCAGTTGTTTAGACGTCATGGCAATTTAAAAGTAATAGATTCTGCATTTGGTGGGCCAGGGTTTTCCTTAGAGCCCGAATCCAAGCCCTATTCACTAAGGTCACTGCACTGTACCTCCTTTTCCAGAAATGTAGACAATCCAAACTCCACTGGACATGGTTATACCCAAGAAGGCAAAACCACGTACCTTATCCAGGGTCCCAGAACACGTAACAAACAATGGGGGGAGGGGAGGCATACACCCCCAGGTAGATTATTTCTCCGCCATCACTTGTACTCCTAGTAGAATGGCTGACTTGGCAGACGGTCTCTGTCTTTGTTAGGGTCTCACCACTGTGCTGACTTTTACTCTTGTTGCCAGCTTCATTGCTCCTTTGTAGAACTGTCTTTTTTGATTTGCCGACAATTTCCAAAGAAGAGAATTAAGTAACAAAGCTATGGGTGGAGAATAGTGTATCTAAGTATAGAAAAGACCCAGTGATGCACCGATTGGCGTCTCCTGCCCCTTGGTTGGGTGTTGGAGTAGGAGTCTAACCAGATGTCTCAGGGCGCGCCTTGGCCTGGGTACACATGGAGCTGACACCAGTCACTTTTCCTGGGCCTTTTTTCTCTTCTCTGCTCTTTTCCTTTCCTTCTTCCCTCCCTCTCTCTTTCTCTCTCTCTCCCTCCCTTCCTGCTTTTATTTGGAATTCCTAGCAGGAATAGGAAGGAGGGGAAAGGATAGATCAGGTCAATACATTGATGGGAATTGTGGTTATTCTCAACTCACCTAACCAGTTAGGGTCCTTGCATGGATGTGGGATTTTCAGGGCTTGTGAATTCGAAAGCGGTGTGATCTGGCAAATGACAAGGGAGAATGGGAAGCAAACACTAAGAGGGACTGCTCATCTCTCTGACAAAGGCATTGGGGTTGGAGGCCAAACATGAGGAGGTGATTCCAGTGGGTCTGTCCTTGTGGGAGAAGCAACCCTCCAGCAGAGGCAACTGGACTCAGCTCAAACCATCAAAGTGGGGACATAACCTGTAGTTTGAAAAGTTATTTGTGAAGATTACCTTGGGTTGTTCAGTAGGACTAATATCTAAGGGGCAAATCTTCAGAAGTCCTGGGGTCAATTGCCAGGAAGTTCAAGTTCAGGAAGCATATGATCTCTTTTAAGATTGATTAATTTAAGTAAGTCAGACACAGAAAGGCAAATATCATATGATATCACTTATAAGTAGAATCTTAAAAAAGGGTACAAATGAACTTATTTACAAAACAGAAGCAGAGTCACAGATGGAGAAAACAAACTTACAGTGACCAGGGGATAATGGGGGGAGGGATAAATTGGGAGATTGGGATTGACATATACACACTACTATATATAAAATAGATAACTAATAAGGACCTACTGGATAGCACAGGGAACTATAGTCAATACTCTGTAAGGGCCTATATGGAAAAGAATCTAAAGAAACAGAGAGTGGATATATGTATACGTATAACTGATTCACTTTGCTATACATCTGAAACTAACACAACATTGTAAATCAGCCATACTCCAATAAAAATTATTTTAAAAATGTAACCACCTCAAAACCAAAGATTGATAAATTTTTTTAAAAGACATGCATAGAAAAGTAGAAAAAAGCAGAAACTGGTTATGGGAACCACTGTGTGTTATGTGCCAGGGCCTCCTCAGCATTTGGGGACATGCGAGTATAAATAAGACCTGGTCTGTGCATTCATGAACTTCATAGTATAGTCATAGAGAAAGACGTTGATGAGAGCTGGGTTCTTTGCCCTCATGCAGGTGGAGGGCCTGGTCTGAAGTGCTTCTAGGATACTTGATCAGCTTATGGAGCCTCACTGGGGAGCTCTGACATCCATTGGGCCTTAGTCTGTATCTCTATCCAGTAAATGCTGTGTATGAGTGTTGATCGGTGTGGGCAAGTCTGCTGAATAAGCTCTAGTGCTGTGTGCATGGGATTGCAGATATGACTCATTTTGGACCAAGAGTCAGGAGAACTGCTAGTGGGCTTCCTCCCTCCTGATTCAGATGTTATATTTTGTTGTGGTTTGGAAAGCCCCCAAACACCCCAGAGACAGTACTTGGTTCATGCTGGGGGTTTCCAAATGTCCTGTCCTTCACATTTCCAGGAGAGTTATATGGAAGTGTGTAGAAACTCTCCCCTCTATGCTACACTTTTCCTCGCTAATTAATTTAGGGTTGAGCATTTTACCTCTGGACAAAGTTTTAGTATTTTGTGAGACAAAAATTCTAAATTGAGGTGGAAATTTTTTTCTATCATGGGAAATTACTCAGGATGCAATCAAAATGTGTTTTGCTGATGGCAAAATTTGCAAACCTTCGCTCAGTGAAAAGTACATGGTTTTCACTCAGTGATGAAGCTGGCAGAAAGTCAAATGTGTCCGTTTCTCTCCACACGGGTGATTTTTCAGTATTTGCACTCCACTCACTGCATGTGCTCCATTTTCCTCTGGGGCTATAATTAGACCAACAGGGGTGAATGTTTTAGCAGAAGCATAAAGATTCAGGAAGATACATACCCCAGAATTGCACAAGTCTAAATCTGGAGTAATTTCGTAGTGCACGGACTTCCTCTTCCCACCCTTGTTACATTTGAAAAGTGTAAACTTATTGGTGGATTTATATAAGCTAACATCTACAGCTCTCTGAACACACAGTTTACTTGAGCACTTGGGTGAAAGTGTGCGGTGACATCTGATGCCAACCGATCCTGTCTAAAAGCCAATTGCCATCCCTATTGCTGGGACAGCAGGCAGGTAAAAATATTAATGTTACAACTGCCCTAACTTATCAGGAAAAATGAAGAGTCTTCTTAATTCAAACAGCTGCTAATTTATTTGCCTTTCTCAACTCGAAGAAATCATAAAGCAAAAGAAAGCATTAGAATAATCCAAAGCAAATCTCACAAAAGTAGATTATATTTCACTTATATCCTTGGAAGTAATGTTACACTGAAACGAAATAGTTTATTTGGTGGAATTATTTGTCTAGCAATAATGAGTAGTTTTAAAAGGTGGTTGGTGCGCTGTAGCAGCTTAAAGTAGTATTTTTTTTTTCAGGCCCATCAACAAGAGAGCCAACATTTAGTTAGGAGTACCAGACTTTGAAAATTATTGCACCCTGTGACATGATGTGGAAAAACGACTAGTCTGGACTCTAGTAACGATGCTCTTTTCTTGGGAACTGCTGGTTAGGGAGGTTTCCTTTCCAAGTCTATTTCTGACTTCAGCCATTGCTCACATTAGAAATAAAGAAAAATAAGTGAAGCTTCATCATTAGCTTTTGAGACATTCAGAATAATGTGAGTGTGTGTGTGCATGCGTGTGTGGGCGTGTGTGTGTGTGCATGTGTGTGTGCACATGCGTGAGTGTGTGTGTCCATGCAATACAGGTATCCTCACAGTTTCTGTGATGGTGTGTCTATGAATCAGTGTTTCTGGAATCTCCCGCCATCTAGAAATACCTTAAGATATTTACATAGTCTTTCCACAGCTCTTGCCAGGTTTTCTATCCTTAAAGAGGAGCATCATTAAAAAGAAAAGTTCCTATGCCTGAATCTTTTCTAGATTGTGTGTGTGTGTAAAAATTAATATGATGCTAAATCCTTAAAGAAACTTTATATCCAAGTTTCTTTTGAGGTAAACCATGAAGTATTTTTTTTATACCATCAAAGATGAGAGATGTTTGCCAGCTTAATTTCATGCTTGTCTTCTTTCTTATACGTCCCTGAGACTCTCATCAGCCTCTGTTTCCAGCCAGCTATGCAGACAAGGATGAGAATCTTAGGGGTCAAAATGTAACTCTCACGGTTTCCCCTTCCAAGTTCAGAACCAATTGAGAAGGAAGATCCAGGAGTCAGATAAGTAGAGATCTGAAGTCACTTCATTACTGATGAAGCCAGTTGGAGAATGTACCTCTTGATTTGTGGGCAAAAGGGCTTGTGGACATATCCCACCTGGATTGAGGGTTTAAGCCCTTGGTCCCTAGCAGCCCCGACATCTCCAGGCGGCCACCACTGGGCAGGCCTGACTTCAGGGCAGAGAGAGAGGACCAGCATCATGCCCTTTGCAGGCAGGCGGGCTCCCAGGAGGGTGAGCATCATCACCTGATGCTGAGTGAGCTAGGGGGAGAGGGAAGAGGTGCAGAGAGGGCAAGTCTTGCTTAAGCACCTCCTCGTGGAAGCTGAAGAGTGGGGAATAAATGTTCCTCTCTAACAGCAAGGAGAATTGATCAGTCCTTTGAACCACAACACGCAGGAAAAGAGTGATTTATGCCGAGACTTAGCCCTGCAGTCAATGCATTTCTCTCTGGTAGGATGCCTTTCTTTGGTCCCAGCAGTCTTGTTTGCACCTGGTGGCTGGTGTGGTTGTTAATAGAGCTCCTGTGACTCTCAGACCTGTCCCAGCATGGGTGAGAAATCCCCACGGTGCCTGCAGCTTTTGGAGATGAAGTGGTCGATAGATTGCATTTCCTTGGACAGCCTGACAGTAAGCTCAGGCTTGTGTTGTTCTTGGGGTCCGTGGTTGTTTTCCAGGATATCCATTTTGTGAAATTTCATATTAGTGAGGACTGAAACTCTTCCCCGGTGTGAAAAATACCAGCAGTGTCTGCAGCCAGGTGACATCACCATTTCCCATGAGACTTGGGTGAAGACCTTTCCAGACTGTTTATAATGTCCTTCTGGACTAGCATTTTTTAATTTCAGAGATGGTGATTTAAAGTGAATTTTCTCCCTTCTCAAGAGCACAGCTGCAGCGTCTATTACAGGTTTTGTCTTTTATGACATAGGGATTAGCATTGTATTAAGTCTCCAGAGAGCAAGGCATTCCTGGAGGAGGGAGAAGAAACAAGCTGAGAAGTTGGGGCAGGAGAGGTAGACCGCAAGATGACTTTATGAGTCTTCCTGGGGAAGTGACACTTACAGCAGGATGTAGGAGCTGATCCTGGCCGCAGCCTGGGAAGAGAGGGCTGCTCTCTGTGTTGCTACATGAGGGCAAACTATCATCAGCAGGACTGCACGTGCTCTCCTACACTGCCCCTGGTGTCTGGAGGAAAATTTTTAAATGTCTATTAGACATGCTGTGATTCAAGGTCAGGATCTGAGTTTCTTCAATTAATTGATGAAAATTGGCTAGGCTCTGTCAGCAACCATTTCCTTATTAGGACTCCAAACTAAAGAGGTAGCTGGGCTACTATTCTTTTTTTTTTTTTTTTTTTTTTTGGCTGTGCCACGTGGCTTAAGTGATCTTAGTTCCCCAGCCAGGGGTTGAGCCAGCACCCTCCCCAGTGAAAGCATGGAGTCCTAACCACTGGACCACCAGGGAATTCCCTGGGCTACCATTCTTAGTCATCCCCACGCTGACCTGCTGTGCCAACATATTAATGAGAAGTACTTTGACTGCAATGAAAAGTTCTCCAAATCTGAGGTGCTGTATAGAAAATGGAGGTAGACAATGAGGATTTGCATCCCGCATGTTTCTTTAGAATGTGTGACACTTAAGTATCCTGAGGAAGTAAGAACAAAGAGTTCAGATATCAAAGGGTTTATTTGCCTGTAATGATAAACTTTTAGAGCTAGAAGGCTCCTAAAGATAATTTATTCCAAGACTTCATTTTACTGATGAGGATACGAGATCAGCGATGCAAAGAAAGAGCAGTCATTGGCCAAAGGGAGGAGGAAGTGTGGGTCCAGATGTGAAGGTGGAATATTGTGTTGAAGAAAGAAAACAAATTCAATATCGTTAAAGCACAGCATATGAGGGAAGGAGGGTGGTGAGAGGTGCGTCACAGGGAACTCTACTCAATATTCTGTAATAACCTAAATGGGAAAAGAACCTGAAAACGAATAGATATATGTACATGTATAGCTGAATCACTTTGCTGTACACCTGAAACTAACACAGCATTGTAAATCAACTATATTCCAATATAAAATAAAAAAATTTTTAATAAAATAAAATAAATAAAGATACACGATCCAAACCTGGGAATATAAGGATGTCATAGAAGCCATGCCCAGATTCGGGAGTTTATCCTAAAGGCTCCCAAGAGCTGGAGGGGAGGGAGGTAAGAAGGAGCGGGAAAGGGACTGATGGAGCAGGTCTCCCCTCTGCCAACCCTACTCCCCTTTAATGACACAAAAGAACTCTTTAAAAAGAATGTAGGCATAAGAGAACTAGAAGGTTGGAGAGTGAGTTATCATTGGACCAGAACTTGTGAGCAATTCCTGGAAGCTAGAAAGAAAGCAAAGCCTAAAACATGGAGAAGCAGGTGGGAGGTAAGGACAGTCAGCTTTCACGTTCGGAGGACACATTTTGGGAAAACAACACCACAGACTCACAGAAAAAAACACATGGCAGTTGTGCACTTGTTAACCTAGTTAACCTAGTTTTTCATCACAAAAATAGCCAAGGATTATTAGATATTCAAGGAAAGACCAACATCATGGAAGGAAAAATAAAAACTAAGTATGGAGAAAATGGAAATGATTCAGTGAACAGGACTGTGGGGTGGGGGGGAAAGTGAATTTTTGAGCACTTACTACATGCCAGGCACGTTTCAAAAGTTTTGCATGTATTAACTCATTCAGGTCTCTACTGATCCAAGAGATAAGGACTATGATTAGCCCCCTTTTTTTTTTTTTTTTTTTTTTGTGGTACGCGGGCCTGTCACTGTTGTGACCTCTCCCATTGCGGAGCACAGGCTCCGGACGCACAGGCTCAGTGGCCATGGCTCACGGGCCCAGCCGCTCCACAGCATGTGGGATCTTCCCGGACCGGGGCACGAACCCGTGTCCCCTGCATCGGCAGGCAGACTCTCAACCACTGTGCCACCAGGGAGGCCCATAGCCCCTCTTTTTAAATGTGGAAACTGAGGAGCAGAGAGGTTAGGCAATTTGCCTAAATTCACACAGCTAAACAGCAGTGGAGGAGATTCAAACACAGGCTGTTTGGCCTAAAGCCTGTGATCTTAAGCATCTGGAGAAATAGCAAAAGCTATTCCACCAAGTGAGGACAGTTATCAACCCGAAGAAAGAAAGGATGCTGCAATACCTGGCACCGTGAGTCAGGGAAGACCAGCGCTGGGGACCACCTGGTCACTGCACAGGCTTTCAGAAAAAAAGGGTAACAGCTTACCTACAGAGAAACAGGAATCCCACTGGCATCAGAGTTCTCACTGATGGGGACAATGGGACAAGGAAGTTTTTTTCCAAATAGGTCCAGCTGGTGCTTGAGCACATCCCCCTTCCTGACCTCCCCCTCTGCCAACCCTGAATGCCTCCTTCAGTAAAACAGCATTCAAGCTTATGGGGGGAAGTAAAGACCATTCAGACATGCAGTGACTCAGGATTTCCTATACACTGACCAGCTCTGAAAGAATGATTCGATAATAGCATCAAAATGAAAAATAGGGGGCTTCCCTGGTGGCGCAGTGGTTGAGAGTCTGCCTGCCGATGCAGGGGACGCGGGTCTGTGCCCCGGTCTGGGAAGATCCCACATGCCGCGGAGCGGCTGGGCCTGTGAGCCATGGCCGCTGAGCCTGCACGTCCGGAGCCTGTGCTCCGCAATGGGAGAGGCCACAACAGTGAGAGGCCCACGTACCGAAAAAAATGAAAAATGAAAAATAAATCTACAAAATAAAGGCGATCATACTTGTGATCAAAGAAGCACACAAACAGTTAAATAGCTCTTGGTGCATAATATCAAGTAAGTAACAATGCAGAGCTAAGATCAACGACATTTATTGGCCAAGGAACAATAAGGGGAAGGTGAGTTTGACAGCACACTGAAGCTCCTTCTTGTTTCTAGGGAGACTGCAGAAAGAAATATGTTTAGTTTTGTGTGTAAAAACGTAAGAGCAACTATTACAAAAACAGTATTACGATGTAACCCTTCTGGACCTCTGGAGGAAGAAAATAGAAAAAAGAAAAATTGATCAATACTATGACAGTCAAGAGGGTAAAAGAAATAAAAACAAAAATGAAAGAGGAGGAGTAGACAGAAATCAACAGTAAACCAACAGTAAAGATGATCCAAAATCTTGGAAACAGAATGGAGAAAATACATGAAACATTTAACAAGGATCTAGAAGAACTAAACAGCAAACAAACAATGATGAATAACACAATAAATGAAATTAAAAATATTCTAGAAAGGATCAATAGCAGAATAACTGAGGCAGAAGAATGGATAAGTGACCTGGAAGATAA
This sequence comes from Mesoplodon mirus, assembly GCF_964341445.2. Lineage (NCBI taxonomy): Eukaryota > Metazoa > Chordata > Mammalia > Artiodactyla > Ziphiidae > Mesoplodon > Mesoplodon mirus. The sequence goes on along the minus strand of NC_138979.1, from coordinate 9,893,259 downwards.
AGTAGTGGAAATAACTACCGCAGAGCAGAATAAAGAAAAAAGAATGAAAAGAATTGAGGACAGGCTCAGAGACCTCTGGGACAACATTAAACACACCAACATCCGAATTATAGGGGTTGCAAAAGAAGAAGAGAAAAAGAAAGGGACTGAGAAAATATTTGAAGAGATTATAGTTGAAAACTTCCTTAATATGGGAAAGTAAATAGGCAATCAAGTCCAGGAAGCACAGAGAGTCCCATACAGGATAAATCTAAGGAGAAACATGCCAAGACACATATTAATCAAACTGTCAAAAATTAAATTCAAAGAAAAAATATTAAAAGCAGCAAGGGAAAAACAGTAAATAACATACAGGGGAATCCCGATAAGGTTAACAGCTGACCTTTCAACAGAAACCCTGTAAGCCAGAAAGGAGTGGCAGGACATATTGAAAGTGATGAAAGGGAAAAACCTACAACCAAGATTACTCTACCCAGCAAGGATCTCATTCAGATTTGGTGGAGAAATTAAAACCTTTAATTTTACAAGCAAGCAAAAGATAAGAGAATTCAGCACCACCAAACCAGCTCTACAACAAATGCTAAAGGAACTTCTCTAGGCAGGAGACACAAGAGAAGGAAAAGACCTACCATAACAAACCCAAATCAATTAAGAAAATGGTAATGGGAACATACATATCAATAACTACCTTAAATGTAAAAGGATTAACTGCTCCAACAAAAAGACATAGACTAGCTGAATGGATACAAAAACAAGAGCCATATAGATGCTGTCTACAAGAGACCCACTTCAGACTTAGGGACACATACACACTGAAATTGAGGGGATGGAAAAAGATATTCCATGCAAATGGAAATCAAAAGAATGCTGGAGTAGCAATTCTCATATCAGACAAAATAGACTTTAAAATAAAGACTATTAAAAGAGACAAAGAAGGACACTACATAATGATCAAGGGATCAATCCAAGAAGAAGATATAACAATTGTAAATATTTATGTACCCAACACAGGAGCACCTCAATACATAAGGCAAATGCTAACAGCCATAAAAGAGTAAATCGACAGTAACACACTAATAGTCGGGGACTTCAACATCCTACTTTCACCAGTGGACAGATCATCCAAAATAAAAATAAATAAGGAAACACAAGCTTTAAATAACACATTAAACAAGGTGGACTTAACTGATATTTTTAGGATGTTCCATCCATAAACAACAGAATACACTTTCTTCTCAACGCCTCATGGAACTTTCTCCAGGATAGATCATATCTTGGGTCACAAATCAAGCCTTAGTAAATTTAAGAAAGTTGAAATCGTATCAAGTATCTTTTCTGACTGCAATGCTGTGAGATGAGTTATCAATTAAAGGAAAAAATCTGTAACATACAAACACATGGAGGCTAAACAATACACTACTAAATAACCAAGAGATCACTGAAGAAATCAAAGAGGAAATAAAAAAATACATAGAAACAAATGACAATGAAAAGACGATGACCCAAAACCTATGGGATGCAGCAAAAGCAGTTGTAAGAGGGAAGTATATAGCAATACAATCCTACCTCAAGAAACAAGAAAAATCTCAAATAAATAACCTAAATTTACACCTAAAGCAATTAGAGAAAGAAGAAGAAGAACAACAACAAAAAAAACCAAAGTTAACAGAAGGAAAGAAATAATAAAGATCAGATGAGAAATAAATGAAAAAGAAACGAAGGAAAAGATAGCAAAGATTAATAAAACTAAAAGCTGGTTGTTTGAGAAGATAAATAAAATTGATAAACCATTAGCAAGACTCATCAAGAAAAAAAGCAAGAAGACTCAAACCAACAGAATTAGAAATGAAAAAGGAGAAGTAACAACTGACACTGCAGAAATACAAAGCATCATGAGACATTACTACAAGCAACTATATACCAATAAAATGGACAACCTGGAAGAAATGGACAAATTCTTAGAAAAGCACAACCTTCTGTGACTGAACCAGGAAGAAATAGAAAATATAAACAGACCAAACACAAGCACTGAAATTGAAACTGTGATTAAAAATCTTCCAACAAACAAAAGCCCCAGACCAGATGGCTTCACAGGCGAATTCTATCAAATATTTACAGAAAAGCTAACACCTATCCCTCTCAAACTCTTCCAAAATATAGCAGAGGGAAGAACATTCCCAAACTCATTCTACAAGGCCACCATCTCTGTCTTTGTCTTGATACCAAAACCAGACAAAGATGTCACACACACACAAAATTACAGGCCAATATCACTGATGAACATAGATGCAAAAATCCTCAACAAAATACTCTAAATACACTAAAAGGATCATACACCATGATCAAGTGGGGTTTATCACAGGAATGCAAAGATTCTTCAATATGTGCAAATCAATCAATGTGATACACCATACTAACAAACAGAAGGATGAAAACCACAGGATAATCTCAATAGATGCAGAAAAAGCTTTTCACAAAATCAACACCAATTTATGTTAAAAACCCTCCAGAAATTAGGCATGGAGGGAACTTACCTCAACATAATAAAGACCATATATGACAAACGCAGCCAACACTGTTCTCAATGGTGAAAAACTGAAACCATTTCCTCCAAGATCAGGAACAAGACAAGGTTGCCCACTCTTACCACTATTATTCAACATAGTTTTGGAAGTTCTAGCCACAGCAATCAGAGAAGAAAAAGAAACAAAAGGAATCCAAATCAGAAAAGAAGAAGTAAAGCTGTCACTGTTTGCAGATGACATGATACAATACATAGAGAATCCTGAAGGTGCTACCAGAAAACTACTAGAGCTAATCAAAGAATTTGGTGAAGTGGCAGGATACAAAATTAATGCACAGAAATCGCTTGCATTCCTATACACTAATGAAGAAAAATCGGAAAGGGAAATTAAGGAAACACTCCCATTTACCATTCCAATAAAAAGCAAAAAACCTAGAAATAAACATACTGAAGGAGACAAAAGACCTGTATGCAGAAAACTATAAGACACTGATGATACAAACAGATGGAGAGATATACCATGTTCTTGGATTGGAAGAATCAACAATGTGAAAAAGACTATATTACCCAAAGCAAACTACAGTTTCAATGCAATCCCTATCAAACTACCAATGGCATTTTTCACAGAACTAGAGCAAAAAATTTCACAATTTATATGGAAACACAAAAGACCCCAAATAGCCAAAGCAATCCTGAGAAAGAAAAACGGAGCTGGAGAAATCAGGCTCCCGGACTTCAGACTATACTACAAAGCTACAGTAATCAAGACAGTATGGTACTGGCATAAAACAGAAATAATGATCAGTGAAACAGGATAGAAAGCCCAGAGATAAACCCATGCACATATGGTCACCTTATCTTTGATAAAGGAGGCAAGAATATACAATGGAGAAAAGACAGCCTCGTTAATAAGTGGTGCTGGGAAAACTGGACAGCTACATGTAAAAGAATGAAATTAGAACACTCCCTAACACCATACACAAAAATAAACTCAAAATGGATTAAAGACCTAAATGTAAGGCCAGACACCATCAAACTCTTAGAGGAAAACATAGGCAGAACACTCTATGACATAAATCACAGCAAGATCCTTTTTGACCCACCTCCTAGAGAAATGGAAATAAAAACAAAAATAAACAAATAGGACCTAATGCAACTTAAAAGCTTTTGCACAGCAAAGGAAACCATAAACAGCATGAAAAGCCATCCCTCAGAATGGGACAAAATATTTTCAAATGAAGCAATTGACAAAGGATTAATATCCAAAATATACAAGCAGCTCATGCAGCTCAATATCAAAAAAACAAACAACCCAATCCAAAAATGGGCAGAGGACCTAAACAGACGTTTCTCCAAAGAAGATATACAGATTGCCAACAAACACATGAAAGAATGCTCAACATCACTAATCATTAGAGAAATGCAAATCAAAACTACAATGAGGTATCACCTCACACCCATCAGAATGGCCATCATCCAAAAATCTACAAACAATAAGTGCTGGAGAGTGTGTGGAGAAAAGGGAACCCTCTTGCACTGTTGGTGGGAATGTAAATTGATACAGCCACTATGGAGAACAGTATGGAGGTTCCTTAAGAAACTAAAAATAGAACTACCATACGACCCCGCAATCCCACTCCTGGGCATATACCCTGAGAAAAGCATAATTCAAAAAGAGTCATGTTCCAAAATGTTCATTGCAGCTCTATTTACAATAGTCAAGACATGGAAGCAACCTAAGTGTCCACTGACAGATGAATGAATAAAGAAGATGTGGCACATATATACAATGGAATATTACTCAGCCATAAAAAGAAACAAAATTGAGTTATTTGTAGTGAGGTGGATGGAACTAGGGTCTGTCATACAGAGTGAAGTTAAGTCAGAAAGAGAAAAACAAATACCGTATGCTAACACATATATATGGAATCTAAAAAAAAAAAGGTTCTGAAAAACCTAGGGGCAGGACAGGAATAAAGATACAGACTTTGAGAATGGACCTGAGGACACAGGGAGGGGGAAGGGTGAGCTGGGACGAAGTGAGAGGGTGACATTGACATATATACACTAACAAATGTAAGGTAAATAGGTAGTGGGCAGCAGCTTCATAGCACAGGGAGATCAGCTTGGTGTTTTGTGACCACTTAGAGGGGTGGGATAGGGAGGGTGGGAGGGAGATGCAAGAGGGAGGGGATATGGGGATATATGTATATGTATTTCCTATTCATTTTGTTGTACAGCAGAAACTAACACAACATTGGAAAGCAATTATACTCCAATAAAGATGTTAGAAAGAAAGATGGCAGAATTAAGTTCAAACATAGCATTAATACTCATTAATGTGAATGAATTTAGTTCTCTTCTTGAAAAATGGGCACTCCTGGACAATAAATGAGAAAATTAAAATCCCACAAGCCTCTATAATTAAAAAAATTTGAAAATAATAATGAAAATATTTTCCCCTCAAACTGGACTCTAATCTCATGACCAAATCTAAATGCATTACTCAAGAAATTGAATCCTAATTTATTTATTAAAAGAAAATCCTTACTTGATCGTGATATAGTATGTTCAGGATCACAAGAATGGTTCAACATCAGGAAATATAACATTATTGTAATCAATTTTAATAAATAGATAAAAAATAGCATCACCTGCACATAAAATAGTTATATTTTCTTTAATGCAGCACTTCTTATTGATTTGTAGGAGTTCTTTATATACTCTGGATAGTAATTCTTCTGATATTTATATTGCCACTATTTTTCTTTTTGATAATGTGGTATAGTTTGAATGTTGTTTCAAGACTGTAAATCTTTTATTTTCCAGGTTTATATATCTTGTTGAAGATAGCTTTTCCTCTGCCTAGGTTTTTTTTTTTAATTCTCCTATTATTTTTCCTACTACGTTTACAATTTTTTTCGCTATATTGCTGTTTGTAATAGCCATATACTAGGAAAAACTGAATGTTGGTGAAAGCATGGTGCATTCCTATGATGGCATACTCAGCCTGAGATCAAATGAATAAACAGTTAAAGGAACAGGATGAAGAAAGAACTCCATGACATGTTAAATTGAAGAAGCAAATCACAGGATGAAATATAATGATTACATTAATGTAAAATGATATGTTTATAGACAACAAATGCACAGAGGATGTCTAAAACAGTACATACCAATGCACATACAAAGTATTGGGTTGGTCAGAAGGTTCATTCGGTTTTTTCCATTCCATGGCTCTAGTAGCACTTAGTTGTCTTTAACTTCATTCGAAACAACTTTGTTAGATTGTATGTGACAGCTGTCATATCAGCATGCATTTAAAAAAAAGACTTATCAAAATTGGTGAATTTTTGTGTAGCCAAGATGGAAGAATAAAACCACTTTTTCGGCATATTATGCTTTATGATTTCAAGAAAGGTAAAAATACAACTGAAATGCAAAAAAAGATTTGTGCAGTGTATAGAGAAGGTGCTGTAACTGACTGAACATGTCAAAAGTGGTTTGTGAAGTTTCGTGCTGGAGATTTCTTGCTGGACGATGCTCCACGGTCAGGTAGAACAGTTAAAGTTGACAGTGATCTAATTGAGACATTAACTGAGAACAATCAATGTTATACCAAGTGGGAGATAGCCAACATACTCAACATATCCAAATCAAGCACTGAAAATCATTTACACCAGCTTGGTTATGTTAATCGCTTTGATGTTTGGGTTCCATGTAAGTTAAGTGAAAAAAACTTTCTTGACTATATTTCTGCATGCGATTCTCTACTTAAATGTAATGAAAACCTTCTGTTTTTAAAACAAATTGTGATGGGCGATGAAAAGTGGATACTGTACAATAATGTGGAATGGAAGAGATCATGGGGCAAGTGAAATGAACCACCACCAACCACAACAAAGGCCGGTCTTCATCCAAAGAAGATAATGTTGTGTATATGGTGGGATTGGAAGGGAGTCCTCTATTATGAGCTCCTTCTGGAAAACCAAATGATTAATTCCATCAAGTACTGCTCCCAACTGAAAGCAGCACTCGATGAAAAGAGTCCAGAATTAGTCAACAGAAAATGTATAATCTTCCATCAGGATAATGCAAGATGCATGTTTCTTTGATGACCAGGAAAAACTGTTACAGCTTGGCTGGGAAGTTCTGATTCATCCACTGTATTCACCAGACATTGCACCTTCAGATTTCCATTTATTTCAGTCTTTACAAAATTCTCTTAATGGAAAAAACTTCAATTCCCTGGAAGACTGTAAAAGGCACCTGGAGCAGTTCTTTGCTCAAAAAGATAAAAAGTTTTGGGAAGATGGAATCATGAAGCTGTCTGAAAAATGGCAGAAGGTAGTGGAACAAAAGGGTGAATACATTGTTCAATAAAGTTCTTGGTGAAAATGAAAAATGTGTCTTTTATTTTTACTTAAAAACTGAAGGCAATATTTGGCCAACCCAGGGGAGTTCAGTTGGTGTTTACTCCGAATATTTTGTATTATTTGAAATCAAGAAGATAATCTTAGAATAAAGAATAAGGAGGAGGGAGAAATGAAGATGGACCATCTACCCTGGAGGAATCACAAGACCTCCTTTCTCAGCAGAAGACTGGGAAGTGAGGCTGCTGTGTCCAGACATGTGCTTCTCTGAGACTCAACCTTCATGACCACAGGAGCCCTGGCTGCTCCACTGTCATGTGTAGGTCATGAATGTGGTTCACCTTGAGGAGTCAGCACAGGGCAGGAACCAGATCACTGGTTCGAAAGACCTGGGTTCAAATCCTACTTCTCCCTTCTGAATCTCTTTGTATTTATAGGAGAGGGACAGTGATGCAAGCCCTACTGGGGGCAGGTAGGTTAAATGTGAAGCATTTTCTAGCACAGTGTCTAGTTCCTCTGTCCTTCTTTTGGATTATAAAATGGAGGTTTCAAAGATTTTTGATGGTTCTAAAGTTTTATGGGTATTTTGAAGCTGAGGAAGGTGGTTGGTGGGATAGTTCTTTTTAGTCATTTCCATCAGGTACACGAAGAGCATTTCCTCTGGGAGCCTCTCACCAAGGCCTGCTAGATTAGATTAATTATTTGCTGTGGATTAAACTGGATGTTAATTATGGGCTCAAATAAGATCCTGGTGTGTTCATCGAAGGCAATGTTAAGACTACTTTTTTCTAATGGTTCTGATAAAGTGTAGAGGTTATTCTTGGAGCATGAAAAAGGTCTAAATAGCCACAGCTGGTTTAATTACAACTAGGAAGAGATCAGAGGGAAGAAAAAAGATGAGGTGTATGATCCCATGATATGCTAATTAGAAATTTTCATATATGTTGCTTTGCAAAATACTATTATATCAGGTACTTTTGCAAAGATCTTGAAGAGGAAAATTGCACTTTTTTTTTTTTTATGAGTTTCTACTTTCTCTGAAGATAGTAACTTTTCCAACCACACTGGTCAGGGTGAAAAAATGACTTTTCTGCAATTGCTCTGCCGTCAGGTCTTTGCCATCATGGTGACGGAAGTGAAAGTGCTGATTAAGGGCTCAGCAGGAAGGTGACATGTGCAGAATCATAATAGGAAGATGGCAGCGATTCAAACATTGGGTCATTTACTTTGGCAACTGTCATTAGCAGGTGACAGGGCCGTGGGGTAGGGAGAAAAGGAGTCATCCCAATTATGTTCCACAGCATTTGCTCGTTTCTCCGGTTCTGTGCCTTACGTAGTTTTGCTTTTTACTGTAGTGGTCTGCATATCTGTTTTCCCAGTAAGATTTTAAGCTGTGGCAAGGCCTAAACTAGACATGCATTCATCAGTGAATCCCCCAGAAATTTGCACAATACTCTGCAGTAATAGTTGCTTAATAAATGCTGGTCGAACTGAATTTTCACGTAGCCGGTGCCGTATCAATGTATTCCATGGCTTCTAGTTTGAACAGTTGGCTACAAGCACAGGCAGAGACATGGGATGGCCTTTGTGCTTGGCCTGAGAGAGTTTGAAATGAACTCTTCCTTCAATCTGTTGACTCATTTTGCATTTGACCAAGTTGCTCGAATGCACTTCTAGTCAGGAGTTGACGTTGACAGTGCTACCCAAATGCAGTTTGATCATTAAAATGCCCCAAAGAGGAGGACTCAAAGGACCTGAAATCAGCTGATAGCGGATTCTAATTCTGGACACCTCTTGGTAACAGTAAGTGCTTCTTTCTGTCTCACTCCAATCTCACAAGATGCATTTTAATCCCCTTTATTACTACGTCTTCTCTTGGGAGAGATGGCTGTAGGTCACTTTGCTAGGTTGTGTGGAAAGGCCATTTATGCTCTTTACCACAGTAGCAAGATTACTTCTTGGCCCTTAGTGAGGCTGGCACAAATCATCTTTTGGTCTGTTTTTCTCATGAACTGGTCAACGGCAGAGTTAGGACCCATCAGCACGGATTCAATTTTGAGGCTTAGTGGTCAGGACAGGTCTGATTAATTTATTTAGCTCTGGTATTAGTCCAGAGACAGAGAATTTCACTTGGTCGAAAATGCTCACCACCTCCTTCATTTGGGCTGATGGATTGGTGGCTGAACAGAAGGCACTTCTTCCGACCCCAAATTAATGGAAATTCCACTTCAGATGCTCCCACTGAAAGCACAAGCTTTGTTAGACTCAGGCAAGGGGGGAAAAGATCAGGTTTCTTCTTTTCTTAACTGTTCTTAACAGCTTTTTCAGAATCTTCACCATTTTCCCCTGCTTCCCTCAGCCAGCAAGGTGACAAGCCACTGACTTTGAATTGGGGGTTGGGATTGAAGTCTGCTCCCGCTTCTTCCACAGTCAATGCATTAATAAACAGCTCAGAAAATAACATGTCAGCTCAGATTTCCTCTCTCAGCGGTGAAAAACATTTCAGAATCCTTTGGAGGTGCTCACGACTGCAGTGCATTATTTGTGATTGGTCCCTACTTCCCTCCCCAGCATGTGAATTCATTTCCTCTTCCTTTTCCTAAGCCAGAGTGGTAATGTTTCCTGCTTGCCTGAGTATCATTCTCTAAGGGAGAGACCAAACCTTTGTGTTTTAGCCCTGTAATAGAAATGCTTGGTGAAACCATTTAGCAGGACCATTTACCCATTTAACCATTTAAATGTTGAGGCAAAATGATGAAAATCACATTCAACCCACTTTTTTTTTCCCCTTTTTTTTTATTTAATATTCTTTTTTTTTTTAATTTTATTTTTTTATTTTTTAATTTTTTGCCTTATAACAAATTTAATCAGTTATACATATACATATGTTTCCATATCCCCTCCCTTTTGCGTCTCCCTCCCACCCTCCCTATCCCACCCCTCCAGGCGATCACAAAGCACCAAGCTGATCTCCCTGTGCTATGCGGCTGCTTCCCACTAGCTATCTACCTTACGTTTGGTAGTGTATATATGTCCATGCCGCTCTTTCACTTTGTCACAGCTTGCCCTTCCCCCTCCCCATATCCTCAAGTCCATTCTCTAGTAGGTCTGTGTCTTTATTCCTGTCTTACCCCTATGTTCTTCATGACATTTTTTTTTCTTAAATTCCATATATATGTGTTAGCATACAGTATTTGTCTTTCTCTTTCTGACTTACTTCACTCTGTATGACAGACTCTAGGTCTATCCACCTCATTACAAATAGCTCAATTTCATTTCTTTTTATGGCTGAGTAATATTCCATTGTATATATGTGCCACATCTTCTTTATCCATTCATCCGATGATGGACACTTAGGTTGTTTCCATCTCCGGGCTATTGTAAATAGGGCTGCTATGAACATTTTGGTACATGTCTCTTTTTGAATTATGGTTTTCTCGGGGTATATGCCCAGTAGTGGGATTGCTGGGTCATATGGTAGTTCTATTTTTAGTTTTTTAAGGAACCTCCATACTGTTCTCCATAGTGGCTGTACCAATTCACATTCCCACCAGCAGTGCAAGAGTGTTCCCTTTTTTTCCACACCCTCTCCAGCATTTATTGTTTCTAGATTTTTTGATGATGGCCATTCTGACTGGTGTGAGATGATATCTCATTGTAGTTTTGATTTGCATTTCTCTAATGAGTAAAGATTCAACCCACTTTTTTTTTTTTAAGTGACAAGTTACCTAATAGTTACGCTAGCTTCTAATATTAAGTAGCTACTTACATGTCAGGCTGGGTCTGTTGCCTCCTACTAGCGCTGAAACCAGAGGTATTGAAAGTGATAATTATTACTTTATATGAAGAATGAAGCTTGAAATCTGAATTGAGGTCAATGTATAATAATCATAGCTCACATTTATCAAGTGATTATGAATAAGGCACTTGGTAATTACCTTATGTGCATTATCTCATGTAATTCCAACAACATCCCTAAGAAGTAGGTGCTATTGTTATTATTTTGCAGTTGAGGCAACTCTAGGTTAGAGAGTTAAGTAACTTGACATAGAGATAAGGACATAGAGAAGGTGGGACTTGAGCTGGAGTCCACTTGTCACATACTATATCATATTTCCAGGTAGACGTGTTGGCTTCTACCTGCTTAATACCAGCTTCTGGGGCACTGTTCTCTCAAAAGCTGTAGTTGGCTTAAAGATTTCTCTTCTTAACATTTGCTTTCATTTATATTCTAGAATGCTTGCAAATACATGTATTTCAGTCAAGGAGTAGGTGATTGTTTTAACAGAAAAGGACTATGTAACTTCCTAGAAAGAAGGGTTGGGACTTAAGGTATAGCACAGGGAACTCTACTCAATACTCTGTAATGGCCTATATGGGAAAAGAATCTAAAAAAGAGTAGATATATGTACTGATACATGTATAACTGACTCACTTTGCTGTACACTTGAAACCAACACAACACTGTAAATCAACTCTACGCCAATAAAAATTAAAAACAAAAAGTGGGGTTGGGGGGAGAAGTTCTTCCCCTAAACTCCTCTGAACACACTATTTGGGTGAAAGAAAAAGTGGCATCATTCACTGCCTTTGCCCTCTTTCTACAATGGAAGTAAAATCAGCTTCTAGGATGAACCTTGAAAAGGTTTTGCTAGGGACTTCCCTGGTGGCTCAGTGGTTAAGAATCTGCCTTCCAATGCAGGGGACATGGGTTTGAGCCCTGGTCCGGGAAGATCCCACATGCCGCTGAGCAACTAAGCCCGTGCGCCACAACTACTGAGCCTGTGCTCTAGAGCCCGCGAGCCACAACTACTGAGCCCACGTGCCACAACTACTGAAGCCCGTGCACCTAGAGCCAGCGCTCCACAACAAGAGAAGCCACCGCAATGAGAAGCCTGCACACCGCAATGAAGTGTAGCCCCCGCTCAACACAACTAGAGAAAGCCTGCATGCAGCAACAAAGACCCAACACAGCCAAAAATAAAATAGGTAAATAAATTTATTTAAAAAAAAAAAAGTTATGCTAAGCGAAAGAAGTCAGACACAAAAGTCCCACGTTGTATGATTCCTTTTATGGCATATATCCAGAGACAGAAAGCAGATTATAGGTCACCAGGGAAGTGGTTACTTAATAGGTAGGGGGTGATTTTATGGGGTGATGAAAAGGTTTGGAAGTTAGAAGAAGCTGGTGGTTGCACAACAAGGCAAATACACTAAATATTACTGACGTGTACATTTTTAAATCATCAATTATAATGTGAATTTTACCTCAATAAAAGTTAAAAAATAAAACAAAATCAGTTTCTAGTGAGGTTTTCTGTTTCTCTGGTTGACTCTTGGACGAATGCTACCCTTTCAGTGAAAGGAACAAAGAGAAACTCCGAAGTATTATCCTATTGGGTGAACCTCAGAGATGGTGGCAGTGGCGGTTAAGTGATTTGTCAAGTACTCCCCATATATTAACTCTTATGTATATGTATAACTGATTCACCCTGCTGTACAGTAGAAATTAACACAATACTTTAAATCAAGTATACTCCAATAAAAATTTTTAAAAAAAGATTAGTCTTGAAGAATGGGCAAGATTTGGAATAATTAAAAGGAGTGATGAGGGTAAATTTAGGTATTTGCTGCCATGGGGTAGAGTCTAGATGGACTGGGTCTTTGCAACATCATCTCAACAGACAGAAAATAGTTTTCTTAAGTGAATGGAGAGCATTATTCATTTAACCCATTGTAATGCATTTACTGTCATTTTTATTTGTAGCCCCTTCCAATGCTATAGTTTTGTATTCTATGTGACGGTTCTGTGCTAGCTTTTGGCTTCCAACATTTGAACTCTTCTATTTGGGGGCCTTCATTGTGCAGATCTTAGTGGGAGGGAAGGCCGTGATCCCCAACAGAAGCCAAAGAAGGGAACAAATCTCTCCCTTCCCTGCTTCTTGACACTGGTGTGACCTGAACTTGACCAACCAGATGGTCCCACCCAGTCCTGTGAAGCTGTCTGCAGAAATTTACAGCAGTGGAGAGGGTCCAGGGGAGGGAGCATCAGCACTAGAGCCTTAAATAGACTTTCTGGTGCAAACATGGCTGGGTTCTGGGTTGTCAAGCTTGCTCTGTTTTCTGTCAATATCCTGAGAGTATTCCTCAGACTTCCCAGAATGTTTTTCCCCACTACCCAATATTTCATGCATATGTATATATATATATATATTTAATAACAGCATTATTGAAATATCATTTTTATACCATGCAGTTCTCACAACTGGCTTTTGATACATGTAATCACAAGTCCTAACTGGCACAAGTCCCCTTTAAGAAATGGGGAGTTTAAACATATAATGGAATTTTTAAAAATTAATACAAATCACATTACAGAAAAGTTGTGAAACAGAAGAAAATTATCTATAATCCATCATTCTAATATAATTATTATGTCTGTGGTTTTTACACTCCTTTTTTAAACCTATACACATTCTTACAGTTATCCTCATGTCTCATCCAGCTTTAAAAAGATGCTTACCCGACCATAGCTCTTCGAGGGAACACAATTAGTCTTGAGATCCTGGGGGATCCATCTAAAAAGTTTTGAAAAATGAAGTACTAGGGTTGATATGCTTCCTCGTCCAGTTAGCATTCATTGAGCTAATCAGCCACCCAGTTTAAGAAAAGTTTTGTTAGCAGATAAAGAAAAATTGTGTATAGAAGATTCTTCATTCACACAAGGATGAAAATGTAAAGGCCATGAGGGAAGGTGGGTTTCTAAGGGAGAAGGTGGATTTCTAAGGGAGAAGGTGTGTGGCAAAAGCCTGGTCATGACCTATTCAGATGCATCCATTCAAATTGGATGATCACATTTACATTAAATGATGCAGCTGTGCATCCATGTGCTGGGTATAGGAAGATAAAGGCTCACCGAGCAGAGTCTCTTGTCTTAAAGACTACGATCAAGTTGGTGTGATGAGACATAACACAGGACGACTAGAGAACATATTGTGTTGGCCAAAAAGTTCGTTCGGGTTTCCCTAAGATGGTACAGGGAAAGCGAATGAACTTTTTGGCCAAGCCAATATAATACAAGGCACAGGTATCTGTAAGAGCAGTGGATGCCCGTGATGGTGAGATGTGTGACTTACAGTTCCCGGGAGGGGCTGCTTGTCCTTGAGACCCTTCAGATGTGCCTGGAAGAAGGGGCAAGATTCAGGTAGATGAAGAGAAAGAGCAAGTGCAAGTTGAGGGGACAATTATAGCAAAGACATGCTTCAGAGATGGAAGGCTGCCCGGGGGTGGGGGGGCGTCTCCCAGCCCAGCTTCAGTTGTGGAACAACAGGGCTTGGATCAGGAGTTCCCAAACTTTAGGGTCCTGAGACCCCTTGACACTGTTAAAAATTACTTAACGTATCAAAGAATTTTTGTTTCTGTGAGTAATTTCTATCTATATTTACTGGATTTGAAATTAAAAATGGGAAATTTGGAAGGATTTATTTATTACTTGATTTAACATAACAGTAATAAAGTCTTACAAGTTAAAATAAGTAACATTTTCATGAAAAATAATTCTATTTTCTAAAACAAAATGTTTTAGTGAGAAGAGAGGTATTGTTTTTGCAAATCTTAGTAGAAGACAGCTGGTTTCTTTTATCTGCTTCTGCACTCAGTCTGCCGCAATTTGTTGTTTTGGTCGAAAGAGCTGGGGGAAATGTGGCCTATGTTATAAAAGGGGAAGCCTTTTAATAGCATTTTCAGATGATATTACACTAGAATTTGACAAGAAGTAATTTCTTAAAAGTTAGTTGCAGTTGTAGAATTTGAAACCTTATCAATAAACTTTTCATACTCTGCTAGGTTATAATCCATTGGTCCCTTGTGCACTGTGGTTGGGTCTTTTACCTGTGTGTGATTTTGTAACTTCATTCATTGGTCATTTGGAAAATATTGTTCACTCAGTTGTACAGATCTTCCAAATGATGCCATATTCAAAAGATCATATCTGTTACATCATCCTATCAAAAGATCGTATCTGGGCTTCCCTGGTGGTGCAGTGGTTGAGAGTCCGCCTGCCGATGCAGGGGACATGGGCTCGTGCCCCGGTCCGGGAAGATCCCACATGCCGCGGAGCGGCTGGGCCCGTGAGCTATGGACACTGAGTCTGCACGTCCGGAGCCTGTGCTCCGCAAAGGGAGAGGCCACAACAGTGAGAGGCCCGTGTACCGCAAAAAAAAAGATCGTATCTGTTACATCATCCCTCCATCTCATTAGCAGAGTCTCTAAATACTAGGAAGCTCTCAGGCTCATGGTGACAGATGAGTTTTCCAACATCCTCCTTTTCACCTGAAAGCTAGGCATTGATCACTGGTAGCAAGTTCTGTAAGTAGTCATCCTTGAAGTGACAAGGTCATGTCATTCTTTTTAGAGACAACGCCTCATAAATACCCAAGTCTGAAGGACCATCGTTTGTCTGTCAATAGTCCTTTCTGGTAAAAGTCTATTCCATGAAAACAGTGGCTTGTTTGGCTCACAATTCAAATGATTGCCTGAGTACTTGGCTTTCTGGCTTATGCAGAGGAAGAGGCTGCCTGCAGGACTTTTGGTGGGGGGATGCTGTCAGCCAGCCTGGGTTGTGTGTTCCCCAACCTCAGGATTCTCCATCCCTCCGGTTTCCTGCTCCATCTCCTGCTGGAAGCCAAGAGCAAGGGTGTTCCCTGATGTAGCTGACACAGGTCAACAAGGATGGGGAAAGAGTGGGGTGTGGTTCTGCAAGGTGTCCAACACGATAAACAGGTAAGAGTTCCTCGATTGGCATGTCTTATATTTCAACTTGGTATTATGTCCTATGCTTTATTCAAACAGCTGGAAGATAAACTGTCCACAACTGTGTCGAGGACATATTTCAGATGTGACAATGATTCTCAGTGGCCAGTCAAGGCAAGCAGAGCTTCCCCTCCATGTTGGCCTCTGGCTCCTGCTTTACAGGATTTGGATCAGTTCTCCTGTCCCGTGGATTGCAGCCCACTCCTTACCACTTCCCCATCTGCCCGACCGACTCTGTGTCAAGGACTCCCCACTTGGAGTTCCTAAATGGCAGTGGAGGCCAGTACTTTAGTTCTGGATCCTGAAGTCGGTCGTCCATTTGTCCGAGATCTCGTCAAATCTCTCTCTGCAGCTGGTTCCAGGACCCTGGTCTCAAATACTTCCTGCCCTGCTCCCCAGCTCTCTCTATCTTCCGGGTGCACATCCCGTACCAGTTCACAATGCCTGTGCTCTTTGCAGGTAAACACATTGACTAATTAGTCCTTCGTGAATAATTTAAATAATTGGAGAAAAGTGGAAGCAGCAGAGCTGAAGCGCTTTTCTGCATGGACACAGAGCTGAGTCATCTCTGCGTTGTCCAGATACACCAACGGAAGGTCACCGTGGTGGTTAATCTTGAGTCAGTTTGGCTGGGCTATGACACCCGGCTGTTGGGTCAAACACCAGTCTAGATGTTGCTGTGAGGGTCCTTTTTAGATGTGATTAACATCTAAATCAGTAGACTTTAAGTCAAACCAATGAGTCTCCATCATGTGGGTAGGTCTCATCCGATCAGTTGAAGGCCTAAAGAGAAAAGACTGAGGTCTCTCAAGGAAGGAGAACTTTTGCCTTCAGGTTGCCTTTGGACTTGAACTGCAACAGTAAGTCTTCCCTGCGTCCCCAGTCTGCGGGCCTGGCCTGTAGATTGCAGACCTGACATCCTCCACAATCACGTGAGTCAATTCCTTAAAATAACTCTCTCTCTTCACACCCTCCACCACCATACATATATATATAGAGAGACACATTCTATCAGTTCTATTGGTTTCTCTGGACCCTGACTTAGATGCACTGTTTGGAATCTAAGTATACTGGGAAAGTATTAAATTATTTTGTTCTCACAACAACTCTCTTTAGGTTAAAAAATATATATATATATGCACATCTCTTAAGGAATTGTAGTGATTAGTTCAATGTTTCTAGACCATGGCTGCACATTAGAATCAACCGGGGAGACTAAAAATGCTGATGCCCAAGCCCCACCCCAGACCAATGAAGAATCTCTAGAAGTTGATCCAGCACTGGGGTTTTAAAAACTCCAGGGCTATCTAAGTACCGCAGCCAGGGTCAAGGACCAGTGAATTAGGCTACCTCTGGGAAGAGGTAAAGGCAGTGCTGAGAAAGCATAAAGACAGCCTTTCTTCCTGGGGCATAATATGCAGCCACCTATAAGGGACAAATTAACCAGGAACAATATTCACGCTGATTACACCTCTTCACCCTGGCATTCACTGCCAGCTCACTGGAACTTTCAGTTTTAGGAAACCTATAATTTATGGAATTCTTTGAAGATGTCTCTGTGAATAATGCATATCTGTCTACCATCCATCAAATGATTTTGTCATTCCGAGTGGGTATGACCAATATGAATAGTCAGAATTGAGCTCCTGCTGGACTTGAAGGAGGATCACCCTTCTATTCATAATTACCTTATGTCATTGGAAAAAGAGCTTTGCCCTGAATTCACAAAAGACATTGGCTTGACACGTTACCTTACCTTAACCATATGCTACTGTGCAAGTTAAAAAAAATAGTATCATTTGAAACTGACTGGAATTATATTCATTTCCCCCCAAGATAAATAGACTCTGTTGAGCATATTCATTTTTCAAAGGCCATTCAGTATGCAGGAACATGCATCTGATCTTTAGGTGGGTGGTGCTGTCAGAGAGAGATGAAGTGAGTGAAGGCAAATTAATGAAGGTTGTGCCCCAGGACTAACCTTCCCTTGGTCTGAAGGGCTATCCCATTGTTGCTACCAAGGTTCCCTCTGCTAGATCCTTGGCCTCTGACCATTGTCCTAATTTACTGAGGTGAAGCTTAGAAGTGGAGCTATTTTTACCTTTGGGCACAATAACAGCCAGCACCACACAGAGAATGAGTGTGCTGGGCAGCAAAGTTGCAAAGGATGTGAGTGTTGGTGTCCATTCTTTGTCCACAGCATTGGCTCTGAGGGGCATTTCCCACCCCAGGTGAGGTGCCAGGCTGGGAAGATGTGTGTGCACAATGTAGAGGATTGTGCTACTGCCCACCTGTAGCAATGCAACCCGCACCTGTGAAAATGCTATCCTTCACCTGCAGCTATCCTACCCTCCATGTGCAACAATGCTACCCCTTTGCAGAGTATGGTCACCACGATGACCTCATGCCATTCTCATTCTGTTCAGGCAACTAAGAATATCATCCTTTGGGAGCAAAGGAAATCATGAAGAAATAATGACATCCAGTCTTGTGCCTGTCCTCACACAATTAGGGAATGGCAGCCCCATGGCTAGAACCCTGTCCTAACTCCTATTTCAACACTCTTAAAAACCAATGCGGCATTTATCTGCTACTCTTTACGAGGATAGAGATAGTGTTTATGTGTACCTGTGGAAGGAGAAAGAGGTCCTCTGGAAAGAGAAGGAAGTTGAGGGCAGCTGGCTTCACCCCTGTTTTGGGTCCTGGGGAGCAGGTGGAATTCCAGGGGCTTCTCACCTGTGGTGCTGCCCAAGTGTTCCCAGTATGCCCAGCTCCTACCTAGCAGGGGAGACGGGTCCAGGGCTGTGCCCTTTTCATGCTGAGCCAGGCCTGGAGGGTCCCTGTGGCTGCAGTGGGGAGGGGGGATCTGGGAGAGGTGTGTCTGCACGGGGACCTGGCCCTGGCCATGAGCTATAGGAGGCGGATCAAGCTTCACCAAGAGCTGGGACTGTGTCTGCTGTGTGTGTGTGAGTGTATGTGTGCATGTGTTTTATGGCTCCCTGGAGAATCTTCATGCTTTCCTATGTGACCTGGACAATGATTTTTATTCCAAGAACTTTATCACCAATGCCTACATACCCTTGGTCCAGATCACACTGCTCTGAGGCCAGACTCCAGTGAAGTAGGTCAGGGGGTTCTGGGATTCTGACACCCCACAGACCCTCCTGGCCACTCCCATCCTCCAACAACCCATGTGAACTAATACTATTTTTTGCTTATCAAACTAGCCAACATGAAAACATGATATTACACAATGATAGTGAGCCATTTTTCATGAAAATTCATTATCAAAGACAGTCATTGCAACATTATCTATAGTGGCCAAAGCTGAAAACAAGCTAGGTGTTCAAACAGGAGGACAGTTATGGTATATCCCTATAATGAAGTTTTTAGAAATGGCATTTCAAAGAATATTGAATGACATAGAAAATGTTCAAAATATACAGTAAATCGGAAAAAAATGACACATTGGAAGGTCTAGCCACAGAAATCAGACAAGAAAAAAATAAAAGGAATCCAAATTGGAAAGAAGTAAAACTGTCACTGTTTACAGATGACATGATACTATACATAGAAAATTCTAAAGATACCACCAAAAAACTATTAGCACTAATAAATGAACTCAGTAAAGTTGCAGGATACAAAATTAATATACAGAAATCTGTTGCATTTCTATGCATTAGCAATGAACTATCAGAAAGAAAAATTAAGAAAATCCCATTTACAATTTCAACAGAAATAATAAAATGTCTGGGAATAAATCTAAAAGACCTGCACTCAGACAATTATAAGACACTGATGAAAGAAGTTGAAGGTTATACAAACAGATAGCAAGACATACTGTGTTCATGAACTGGAAGAATTAATATCATTAAAATGACCATACTACCCAGGGAAATTTGCAGATTCAGTGCAATCCCTATCAAAATATCATGGCATTTTTTCATAGAACTAGAAGAAATAATTCTAAAATTACTATGGAAACACAAAAGACCCTGAATAGCCAAAGCAATCTTGAGAAAGAAGAACAAAGCGGGAACTATCATGCGCTCTGATTTCAAACTATACTACAAAGATATAGTAATCAGAACAGTAGAGTACTGCCACAAAACAGACACATAGACCCATGGAAGAGAATAGAGAGCCCAGAAATAAACTCACACTTATATGATCAATTAATCTATGACAAATGAGGCAAGAATATATAATGGGGAAAAGACAGCCTCTTCAAAAAAAGGTGTTGGAAAAACTGTACAGCTATAGGCAAAAGAAGCAAACTGGACTATCTTCTCACACTATATACAAAAAACAAACTCAAAATGGATTAAATATGTAAATGTAAGATCTGAAACCACAGAACTCCTAGAAGAAAACATAGGCAGTACAGTCTCTGACACTGGTCCTAGGAATATTTTGTTTTAGCTCTCTTGCCTCAGACAAGGGAAACAAAAGCAAAAATAAACAAATGTGGCTACATCAAACTAAAAAGCTTTAGCACAGTGAAGAAAACTATCAATGCAACTAAAAGACAACCTACTGAATGGGAGAAGATATTTGTAAATGATATATCTGATAAGGGGTTAATATCCAAAATATGCAAAGAATGTATACAACTTAACATAAAATAACAAAAAAAATCCAATTAAAAATGGGCAGAGGACCTGATTAGACATTTTTCCAAAGAAGACATACAGATGGCCAGCAGACAAATGGAAAGATGCTCAACATCACTAATCATCAGGGAAATGAAAATCAAGACCACAATGAGATATCACCTCACAACTGTTAGAATGGCTATTACCAAAAAGACAACACATAACAAGTGCTGGTGAGGACATAGAGAAAAAGGAACCCTTGTGCACTGTTGGTGAGAATGTAAATTGGTACAGCCACTATGG
Organism: Mesoplodon mirus; assembly: GCF_964341445.2. Taxonomy (NCBI): domain Eukaryota; kingdom Metazoa; phylum Chordata; class Mammalia; order Artiodactyla; family Ziphiidae; genus Mesoplodon; species Mesoplodon mirus. Next base: position 9,872,653 of record NC_138979.1, on the reverse strand, counting down.
AAAGCAGTATGAAGATTACTCAAAAAATTAAAAATAGAAGTGCCATAGAATCCAGCAATTCCACTTCTGGGTATTTTTCTGAAGAAAACCAAAACACTAATTTGAAAAGATACATGCACCCCTATATTTATTTCAGTATTATTTAAAATTGCCACGATATGGAAGCAACCAAAGTGTCCATTGATAGATGAACTGATAAAGGAAATGTATATATAAAGAAAATGTATATAATGGAATATTACTCAGCCATAAAAAGAATGAAATCTTGTCATGTTTTCGACAACATGGGTGGACTTAGAGGGTATTATGCTAAGTGACATGTCAGACTTGAAATAAAAAATATAGTATGGTTTCACTTACATTTGGAATCTAAAACAAAACAAAACAAATGAATGAACATGACAAAACAGAAACAGACTCATAGATACAGAGAACAAACAAGTGGTTGCCAGGGGCCGGGGGAGGGGGGATGTTGAGTGAAATAGGTGACTGAGATTAAGAGGTACAAACTTCAGTTGCAAAATAAATGAGTCATGGAGATAAAATGTACAGTCAATAATATTGTAATAGCTTTGTATGGGGACAGATGGTAACTAGACTTATTGTGATCATTTTACGATGTATAGAAACATTGAGTCACTATGTTGTGTACTTGGAACTACCATAGTGTTGTAGATCAATTATACTTCAATTAAAAAAGCAAACAAAACAAAACAGAACACGGACAGAGAAAAATGGCCTAAAAAGAGGCAAGAGAAAAAGAAATAAGATAATGGAAGGACAATTGGAAAGCGTAAAATACTCTTCCTATCAGATTAATGAAACTTCCTTCTATTCCTAGTTTGCCAAAAGTTTTTATCATGAATAGATGTTTGTTATGAAACATATCTTAGAAAAAAAGAAGCAGTGACATAAAATCATATAATCATTGTTTCCAACTATGTAAAATTCTGCATATACACACACACACACACACACACACACACATATACATATATATATCATAAAAACACTTTAAGAAAACATCGAAATATTAATGGTGATCATCTCTGGGGAGTGAGGTTAATGATGATTTTCTTTTCTAATTTTTAACTTGACTGTATTTCTAAATTCTCTACACTGAACACATTTTTGTTACCAGAATGAACCCAAATGTGATTAACATACAGAGAAGACCCCCATAGAGTTTGTCCCACTAGTTTTGAGTCAGAAGCAAGGTGAAGTAGACAAAAGCCAATGTATTTCCCACCTCCATTGTTTATTCATTTATTTGTTCAGCATTTACTGTGAGACTCTGTCCCAAGGTTGTACAAGCACTGGAGACCCAAGGTTGAGCAAGCCTTCGTCTCCCAGCAAGAACTGCTCAGCTCTGAAGGGCAAGGTCAGACATGACTGTGAGGTGAAAGAGAGTAGACCTGAGTGCAAGTTGCTAAGGGGGCCAGAGGATGCGCTTGGGTGAGGTGTCAGAAAGCAGGCACCAAGCTTATATTGAAGAATGACTGTCTGCCTAGAATATATAGAGAAGAACATACCCAGGAGATCCAGACCCTGTGCAAGTGGTTTCCTGTGATTAGAGGGTAAGGTTGAAGCAGCGATAGTGATGGGAGAGGAACACAGGAAGTTCAGTGGGCCTGATCATGCTAGATAATTAGGGCTTTTTTCTCAAAGTCAGTGTTGTTCAAATTGTGTGTCCTGAAATAATTTGGTGGGTTATAACCTGCATTAAAAAACCACACACACACAAAGTGGGGGGGGGGTAGGAGGGTTAAATTAGGAGTTTGGGATTAACAGACACACTACTATATATGAAACAGATAACCAGCAAGGACCTACTGTATAGCACAGGGAACTCTACTCAATATTTTGTAATCACCTATAAGGGAAAAGAATATGAAAAAGAATATATATATTTTTCTGAATCACTGTGCAGTACACTTGAAAATAACAAAACATTGTAAATCAATTATACTTCAATTTAAAAAAACACAAAGGAAGAGTACAGAAAATATCAGTGTATATTACCTAAGTATCGTTTGTGAAATGTATTTTCTTTTTTTCAACGTAAAAGATCTTTTTATTCTGAGACAATTATAGATTCATAGGAAGATGCAAAGAATTGTACAGGGTGGTCCCAGGTACCCCTCCTCCAGCTTCCTCCAAGGTTAACGTCCTATACAACTGCAGTACGATGTCAAAGTCAGAAAACTGACAGTGGGATAGTCCACAGAACTCACTCAGGATTCATCAGTTATGCGCACACTCATTTGTCTGAGGTGCGTATGGACCCATGTGAAACCGCTGCACATGTAGCCTGGTGCAGTCACCACCACAATCCAGATACGGAGCTATACCACCCCGCGACACTCCCTGGTGCTACCCGCTTATAGCCACTCCCCAGCTTCTGGCAACCACCACTCTGTTCTCCACAGAAGTTATTTTTTAGTTGTGTGTGTGTGTGTCCGTGTGTGTGCACAGGATCAAGACATAACGTGTATTTCTTTCTGCGAGCCACATTCAAGAAGAATTGACAGCCACTGCCACTGCACATGGCAGAAGGATTGTAGGCTGGGGTATGGGGTCGTGGAATTGTCAGATTTATTTTAGAGGTCATCTTGGCAGCAGCATGGAGGCTGAAAGGAAAAGATGAGCCAGGTGACGGCAGGGAGACCAGCGCCCTCGGTCATCAAGCAATGTTGTGAACACACCTTCTTTCATTTGTTTATTTCTTCTTTCCTTTTCCCCTTCCTTCATTAAACATGGCCTATATAATAAAACATTTCTGTTATATAATATATAAATGTCATATATGATATGTATAGTATTTGTAAAGATCACCCTGTATAATATGATATTCCCTGTTAATCTTAGCAATTCTAAGTTGCACTTCTGAAAATATTATGTCTTATGGTCAAAGCTGCATACCCACTGGTTAATTAGGATGATAATATGGTTATTTAATTTTTTTTCACAAACTCCACCCCTGTTAGTGACAGTAAAATGTTCCAGTTCTGCTTGTTATCACTTGGTTTTTATTTCTTTTACTATTTTTTATTCTTCACTAGGAGTTTTTTTTTAATTCAAAATACTGTAGCTGGTTGATTCAACTTATCATTGCCAATAAAGTTTGTCATTATCAGCAAAGGATAGCAAGCAACCTAAACAAAGGCAATTGTTAATAAGGAAGCAGGATGTGAGCCTTTTCACAGAGAGCAGTGAATTTTGGTTCTAGTTCATCGTGTGTCTACCTTTGCACTGGTGGAGATGAGGGGACATGTGGAACGTATCAGGTGAGCTTTGAGGGTACTTTGTGGGTGATGATATGAATATTTCAGGCTTACCCTCCAGACTTTTTTTTTTTTTTTTTTTGCGGTACACGGGCCTCTCACTGTTGTGGCCTCTCCCGTTGCGGAGCACAGGCTCCGGACGCGCAGGCTCAGTGGCCATGGCTCACGGGCCCAGCCGCTCTGCGGCATGTGGGATCCTCCCGGACCGGGGCACGAACCTGTGTCCCCTGCATCGGCAGGCAGACTCCCAACCACTGCGCCACCAGGGAAGCCCCCAGACTGCTTTTTGTGTTTACTGGGGAGTGCATGGCAGGTGAAGCCCCATCTGGAGAACAAAGACACATATGAGCAAAATGGACAGGCCTGTCCAAGTTGAGGTCACCCTTAATTAGGTGGTATACAGCATCTAAAAAGAAGGTGATCCAGACTCAGGTTTAGTGCCTAGGCAGGGAAAAGGCTAAGACACGGAGGAAGAAGACATAGGAACACTTAGGAAACCAAGACGATCTTTGCTGAAGAGGTCGGTGGGATTCACTCCTCTGAACTCAGTGGGCGCTGGTCAGCAGAGATTTTGAAATCTCTCTCAAGGGAAGAGAAGAAGCACCTACTTTTCCCATTCCAGGCAGAAGGCAGATGCATTACTTTTATCTGAAATTGGACTTTAATAAGCCTCCTTTTATAGTTTCCTCAACGGTTAAAACAGAATCGTAATAGTTCATAGGTCATATTGTTGTTATAAGGATCAAATCTACCATATAAATGCGGGCTTTTGTGGTTCTATTAAAATTCTGTTGAACCAATAAATGCTTCTGCCTTTTTTGTATGAGCCAAGGTACCATCAGAGGGAAGGTGGGAGATGATAGTACTAGAAAGGCATTCGGTTCCTTTCCCTTTATAGGAAAGGCCCTGGAACTACACTGTACATCAGCCACATTGCCCATGTTCCAACTGTTTCACATCCAACACTGACTAATTCTTAAGTTCTGCTCTCTACTGACTCATCTGGTGGATCGCTGCTCTACATAGGAGCTCTTTATATTTCTAAAGCTTGTTGTCTGTAAGTTTTTTGTTTTTTTTTTTGCCCTCTTGCCTTTGAATTCTGAATCCATGGTGAAATTTCAAACATTTATGTCTTTTCTCATTAAACAATGACCTTGTCAGAAGCACCAAGATCTGTCCCAGTGGAGAAAGCTTGCTCAGCCTTGAGATTTTTGGAGCAGTACAGCCCTGACTTCCTCCATGGTCTGCTGGATGGTCTCAGGAGCCCACTCATCCTTTGGCAGGAAATGGAGAGAAGGTCGGCCTGGAGACCTTCCTGCATCCTGGTCTGGGATTCTCTTTAAGTGTGGAATTGCAGGAAAAAAAAAATCAGGGGGTCTTGTTCCCTTTTCTTTCCAAGATACTGAGTGATCATCTAAACATATTAGCTAATAGAACACTACTGGTCTGGGGACTGGATATTTCTGGCAGGGTCTGAAGCTCTCCTCTCTGCAGGCTGGAGCTGTGATAAGTGTGAGTTCTTTCACTTTTCCAGAGCAACTGGAGACTGACTCTGTGTTGGTTCATGATGCCTCACCAGGGCACTTACTTCCTGTGCGGTCAGCCCAGGGGGGAAGGGAGGCAACTAGAGAGCTGGCAACAATCCTGTTTCTGGGAGCTGAGCTGCCATTTGGGGGGAAAGACTGGAGTAAAAATACCGGTGGAAAGCAATCAACAAAGGAAAAGTGATGGTTTGGAAGAACCGTCAGTGTATGTACTTTGACTGAAGCTTTGAACTCAGATGGTGCATTAGGCCCCTTCTCTTTCTTTTCAAAAAAGTGTGTTCTGGAAGAACTGTCAAAAGATCATAGTAGGAGGGGACAGAGAAGACCGACCCTGGCGAGCAGGTGAAGCTCTTGGGCCCCCTGGTCCATCATACCTGCCAGCCCATCACAATGGAGGAGATATTGATGCTGCTGACAGATGGGGGAGGCGAGAAGTTGTTTATAACACCTGTTAGCCCTGTGCATGCGGCGTTATGCCTTTTTGTTTACTTTTTCTTTTTTGACTATTCGTCTGACGTGGCATGAGAAGGGACCATGGGGTGTAGGAAGAGGAAATAATTACCAGATGTGAGCAGAAATGGGACCATTTCTGTTCAATCAAATGAAGAGATGCTGCGTGTAATGTCCACCACTGGGCAATGTGGTCCCCTGGGAAGATGCGAACCACCGGAAGTTGAAGCTAAACGCTGTGCAAACTCAGGACACTCGTGCAGGTTCTTGGACTGAGGGCTTGTGGTGTTATCTTAATGAGCTGTGGAAGTCAGAATAATCAGATCTTGAAGTTGTGTCCAATTTCCCGTAAGAAGAGAGAGAGCCTGAGGCGAAACACCCCAGGTTTCAGGAGGAAGCAGCTAAGCTGGTACCAAGGATCATTATGATCAGGGAAGGAGAGGTGACACTGAGCCTGTCACCTGCCTTGCCCAAGCAACCTGGGGCTGCGTCATGTGAGGGAGGGGAAACGAGCCTATTGTCTTTGAGAAGCTAGCCAAAAAGTATTTTTCTTTTTGCCTAAAATATCCTAAAAATGAAGTCAATGTGAGCTGAGGAGAGAATCAGGGTTTGAGAAGAGAAGGTCATACTAACTGGATAGTTATCCATTTGACTTTGGGATGTGTGTGTGTGTGCGTGTGTGTGTGTGTGTGCGTGTGTGTGTGTGCGTGTGTGTGTGTGCGTGTGTGTGTGTTTAAGATTTAGTTTTTAGATAGAGCAGTACTAAGAATGTACTTATATAAAATTCTTTAAATTCAAGGGACTTTATGTACAAATTTACTCTTTTAATGGGTACATAAATTGAATATTAGCTCTACTGCATATATATTGCTTTTCCAACTTTTATGCCCCCCTATAAGGATTTTTCCCTTAAATCAAAATGTATGCATATATGAAATAGTCTCACATATGAATCACATTCTACTTTTATTTAGGGAAAACAGAAAATATTTTTATTATGAAATCATCAAAGAAATGATATTAAAATGAAAACTGTATTAATATATAGATTTATGAATCACATTTGGTGACTTTTATCATTTGTGAAATATCCCTCTATTGGTAAGGGTCAGCTTTTAACACTGGTTTCTATTTTGTACACTATTATTTATATTATGACATTGTGCTTTTCTTTTGTGGTCGAGAGAATACCATGCTTCTCCCAGTTGGTTCTGAGAGGTAATCTTCTGACCCAGTCTCTAAGAAAAGCTATGCAAAACATGCCCTCAAATAGGTTTAAAGGTATCAAATCAAATGAAGGCTTTTTTAGAAATAGATTAAAAAAGAGGAAGAAGCAACATCTCTTCTCTTAGAATTAATACATATCGCTAAAGCCTATCAGGGAATAGGGAAGCCTATCAGGGAATGTTTGATTGCCCTCTCTTTAAGTTATTTGATTAATAAAGATATCATTTGCTCGATTAGCCATGATGGAAAGTGGAATTAGGAAATATTTATATAGACATATAATGTTCACTTTTTCAGATGTAAGATGTTAGTATGCCCTGGGTAACACTCACATCATGAAGCTGTTCCAAGGGAAAGAGGAATTTTTGGAGTGTCTCAGCTTAGCCTTTTGAAGACATTTTAGTGTCAAGGGCATCCAGGTGAAACTGTTTTTCCATTGAATAATCATCCATTCATTGTCCCACAACCACACACGTCTGCATCTTCAGTTCCTCACCATTGCCACCCACACCACTAAACAGTCCCTCAGCTCTCAAGCTGAGAATCAGCCTCTCGGGTCCCACCCTCTGTCCTAACAATCATTCTTACCCTGAGAGAACAGTCAGTCTTCTGTTACCCACTCTTTCCTCAACATTAAGGTCAAATTTCAAGGTCCACCCTCTACAAAATACTTTTCCTGTTTACACATTAACTTAGCTTCTTTTTGATCCCATTCCTGCAGAAATTGAATTTGGTCGTGTTGCCCCAGCCTGCTGTAAGCTTCTAGGGGAGAATTTGCGCTCTTTTACATTCTGTACCTGTTGAACATGGCACATTTTAGGAATCCACGATACATGCAGGGCCGTGCTGAAAAGTGGTGATTTTCCTATCCCTTCCCCCCCACCCCAGCCCCTCGTATTTGTGCACAGGTGAAACCAAGAGCCTCGAGGCATGAGCAGCTTAGAGTGGACAGTGTGTCTCTCACACGACTGCCTGAAAGATGTTGGGAAGGGGGGTGGCACCTCCTTCGGGGTTTATCAGCAGATCGTGTGTGTACTTGCAGCCCTGGGGGAGCAGAACCCCCTCCCCCATGGGCTGCCTCTACGTGGGCTCTTTGGATGGTGTCACCACCCAGCCACAGGCAAGAGCAAAAGGTCAGCATCCCCTAGGCTGGTTGCCTCTCTCCACTTCTTATCCCATGGCCAACTCTGATGACAGGCTGCCACTCAGCAGGATTTCTTAAAATGGCATTGGAGAAGGAAGGAATTCACTGTGGACTATTCAATAATTTAGGATAGTATACCTCAATCTGGGGGAATTTATATTCTTGGGAAATATTAAATATTAGCATCATTGGGCAATTCCTAATAGTGTACGTGGTAAATCAGCAACGTTACTGCCTTCGTCAGGGTTGTTCTGTGGGTGAAATGACACCATCACATGGTGTTTTAGGGGGTGGAGTGGCAAGGGACTAGGACACAGCGAGACTATTGGTGCAGCTTGTAAAATGCAGTTGTTTCCTGTTAGCCTCTCTGAAAGACTGTGGGTTGTGAAAAGAATATTTGGTTTGAAGTCAAACATTATTTTAGCTGCCTGCTGTAGGATTTGGTGCAAGGCAGCCAACTCTTCTTTTCCCCTGTCTTCTTATCTAAACAATGGGGTGAGAATAGTTCCTGCTCAAGTGGAATAGCAGCTAGCATTTTGAAGAGCTTATGACATGTCAGGCACTGTTCCAGTAGCTTAACATGTATGAACTCCTTTAATCCTCAAGCCTACAAAATAAGTATCTTTATGATGCCCATTTTACAGATGTGAAAGCTGAGGCACAGAGGGCAAGTAACTTGTAAGTGGTAGGAATTCAAACCCAGGCTCCCTGCTTCCAAAGCTGCAGAGGTCCACCTCCTCCCCAGCATTTCACAGGATGGTTGCTCGGTTCAAATTGCTTCTTTCTCTCTGATGTAAAATACACATATCAGATGTTATAGCATTGAGAGCAATGTTGATACTAACATATACCATGTATACTAGTCTTTCACTGGCTTGTGTGTAGTTGTTTTGAGGGGTGTGATTTGGTCCATGTTCTATTCAAATCCATGGACTCATGAGCCACGCAGTAATAGGATTATAAATTGCCTGAAATGTAGAGCTGACAGAGCAAAAGCGATCTGTCTGCTGGAGATCAAGTTTAAACCCTTTTAGCACTCAGAGATCGTGTTGCCTGCATGCCAGCCAGAGACTGCTTGCGAGGCAGCTGGGGCAGAGGTACTAAGAATGGACATTTAAACCTCGGCTTTGCCACTCAGTTATGTGACAATAGCTGTGTCACTTGCTCTCTGTTCCTTGTTGATAAAATGTGGGCAATAGTGTTCCCTTCCTTATGGGTTTTGATGAGGATTAAGTTAGTGTTTAACCAGCCCTTGAAAGATTATTCGGCACATAGTAGGCCCTTTCTATAGATGTTAGCTATTAAGAGTTAGGATTTTCTTTTCAAAATTAGTAGATACTGTATCTAAAACAGGCAGACAGAAGCAGAGCTTTCCTTAATACTGAGTTTTTGTGTGTGTGTGTGTGTGAAGGGAGATGTGGAAGACAGAGCATGAGAGAGAAAATAAGAGACAGAATATGTAATGTATATGAATTAGGAAAAAATTCAGGGAGGAGAGAGAGTACTGACTTGGCAGAAAAAAAAAATGAAAATGCATTCTGGGGAAGATAGGAAACTTCTAGTGGGAGATCCTGAAAGGAATCCCAGAAGCCCATGGGCTTGTCCCTGGCCTCTCCCAGGCCAGCCTGGGCCTCATGCAGACGTAGGTCTGAGCTGATTTGGAAGGCAGGTGCCTGCCATAGGCTAGAGATGGGGGAACACACCTCTAACTCATTCTCTCAGAGCTATGGAGCCTCTATTCCATTGCATTTTCCTTTCTGTCAGCTGGTTTGTTCAGGACAGATGTTCAGGATCCTCTAAAATAAGCTTTTTTAAAAAATAGCAGGCACTTTCTGAGTGAAGCACATCTCAAATTCAGCAGAATGGCATCTGTGTGCAGCTGTGGCTTATGTTTCTTACATGTTTACAAGTATCAAAGGTAGCCCCAAAAAGACATTTATTAGCACCTAATTTTTAATAATTTGGATTCAAAACATTGAGATATCCTCAATCATACCATATTTAAATAAAAATAGGAAAAGCATAAAATCTAAGACTCCATATATCTTTGGGAATGAAGAAGAAAATCAGTTGGAAACTGTGAACCAGTGAAAGTGTTTATCTCAGGGGAAATATTCACGTTAATCATTTCCAGTAGGGAAAGAGACATAAATTCTCATCCACAAAGTTTTAGATCATATGAATTTTGCTAAGGTTGCTTTAACGAAAATGTGATTTTGAATTTTGCATTATCAGTGTCTGTGAAAATGATCACATTTAAAATGTTTATGCCATCAACTTGTTTAAAACGTTAAGTGATGTCATAAGCCTTAATGATGATTATGAATTCTCAATAATGATGTTCAGATTAATATAATTGTATGTTTGCAACACAGCGGTCATCATTTCTGAGTAACAGGTAGTTTAAAACAAATCGATGATGCATTATATGTGATCAGAGTGCCAAGCTTTTTCTTAAGGTTCTGTGTGTGGTTTGGGGAAAGGGTGAAGGTCTGCTGGTTGTGGGACAAAACAGAAACCACTTTGGAATCAGAGTTAGACTGTCTGGATTTAAGTGCCGACTCTGCTACTTTCCAGCCTTGATACTTTGACAAGTCAGTGAAACTTCTGAGCCTCAGTCTCCCCATCTGCAAGACGCAGGTTGGAGGATGAAGTTGAGAGTGTATATAAAATAGCTCAGCTCTTGACATTTGTTAGGTACCCAGAAGATGGTGCTTTTTTTAAGGATAGTTCTAGTGGTTTTAAAATTTTCCCACAAAATCTTTGACACATCTCCCTTCAGGAGGTAGACTCTGATTCTGCTTCCTCTGGACGTGGGCTGGACTTAGTGACTCACCCTTAATGAATAGAATGCAATGATGTGATGCTCTGTGACTCCCAAGACTGCGTCCTCAAGAGGATACAACATTTGCTGTCAGCCACCATGTTGTAAGGATGCTCAAGCAGTCGGTGGAGGGTCCATGTAGAGGAGGAAGCCTTGGGGAGAAACTGAAGCCTCTTGCTAGCACTCAGCTCCCACTTGCCAGCTGTATGAGTCAGCTGCCTCAGGAGTGGATCCTCTAACTCAGCCAAGCCTTAAGATGTCTGTAGTCCTAGACCACTTCTTGTCTGCAGTCTGATGAGAGACCCTGAGACAGAACCATGTTTATTGTTTGAAGTCACTACGGTTTGGACTCATTTGCTACAGAACAATAGACAAATAATACAGTAAAGATGGTAGTCGAACTTTGGGGTGAAAAATCTGAATTAGGTTGCAGCCCCTGCCTGTGTCCACGCAGTTACAATTGATACTAAAATTCAATGGGGTGATTAATTTGTTAATGTATTCATTCATTTAGCAAATGTGTTAAGTGCTGACTAGGAACAAGGCCCTTCATGGTCCCGGGCACACCCCTTTTCTACTTAAAATGATGAATTGTCCCCTCGTTTCTTGTAGGACAAACTCCATGATGCCTGCATGGCCCACATGCCCTTCACGTCTGGCTCTCATCCACACGTCCATCCAGATTCAGCCTGCCCTCTGCTTGGCTCACTTCTCCGGCAGCAGGCACCTTCTTTCTGGTCCCAGGCCACAGATTTCTGGCCTCACAGCCACCACCATGCTGGCACTTCGCCAGATGTGCCTCCCCCCAGCCTCTGCCTGGCTGATTCCTGCCAATCATCCATCCTCGATGGTCACATTCTCTGCCAAGCTTCCTGCCCCTCCTAACTAACTGATTTATCTTCCTCCATCATCAAACACTAAGCCAAGGACTATTTATGGCAATTATGAAATATTTGGACAATAGTTTATTTGTTTATTTAACACATATTTATTGAGCACCTACTATGTGCCAGACAGTTTTAGGCGCTGAGGTCACAGCAACAAATGAAACAACAAAAATTCCTGCCTTTGTGGGGCTCTGCTTCCATGAAGCCAAAGACAATAAATAAGATGAATAAAAAATATGGAAGAGGTCACTTGCTAATGAGTGCTATGGAGACAATTAGGCAGGAAAAGGAAAACAGGAAATCCTACTGGCTGAGGGGCTATAATTCTACACAGAATGCTGAGAAAAGGCTCCAGTGAGGGCATAACAAGCTGGGCCCTGCTGTGGGTCCTGTGACTTTAGACTGGCCTTGAGACACAGCCTTTACGCCTTCTCTCCTGTGGAGCCGGCTGGATGTGCTCCAGACCGGCTCACCTCTGGTGAGAGTGGCCAGGTGTCAGGGGTCAAATCATCCAATATCATCTGCAGGGACCACATAGGTAGTTACTGAACCATTTCGCACATCAGTGGGGTTTAAGCACTGAGGTTGAGGCTGCTTATGTGAACATAACCGACCAATTCTTTTAAAGCACATCACTGAAAGCCAACTACTCACATCCATTTCAAACACAGCATTAGTGCATAAGCTGCTGTCTTCTAAGCAAGTTGCATCAGGCAGCTTTACATCATAAGCATGACTTTAGAGTCTGATGACCAAAGAGCCTGACTACAAAGCAAAAGGAGATTATCTAAGCTAAACCTCACCACGACACCTGGGACGGGGAACAATGAACAGGATTCATGTCAACATGGACATGACAGGTACCTAATACTTTCCTGAAAGCAGGTTTTCTTAAAAATGGGAGAGAATAGGAGAACCTTGAGTGTTTGAATGTGAAATCGAGTGGGAGAAAAGGGAGGATGCAAAACACACCTCCATCAATTTCTAAACTTTGTTCAAGATGTATATGTATAACTGAATCACTTTGCTGTACACCTGAAACTAACACGACATTGTAAATCAACTAGACTCTAATATAAAAAAAAATTAAGTTAAAAAAAGAAAGAGCTCAGCTCAAAGGGCATCTTGGCTCAAAATGTTCATGTCAAGTTTTCTTATTTACCATGATTGCTGATTAATTGCCTTTTCTCCAGATAAAATGTGTGATATTTTTATGATGCTGTTCAAAACTTCATTCATTTATTCATATATATTTATATTTATCCAACAAATATTTATTGCACTGCAATAAGGTCTATAGAGACGGGTAAGTGAGGATCTTGTCCTGTAAATCACTGGCTTCCAAACGTGGCTGTTTATCAGAAAAAGCAATACTTATAGTTAATAATAATTTAAATAATGTTTATATAATTAAAACATATGAACACCTGTAAGTTAATAGTTTGGCTAACACCTTTCCAGAAACATTGCTGTTTTGTTTGTTTTCTCTTTTCATTTTTCTTGCATTGATTTAGGTAGTTTTAAAATACATTTCTGTGTGGGAAGATAAAGACTTCCTCATTATAAATGTTAAAAAAATATATAGGATCATAATAAATTAATTAAACATTCTGAAACCTTGAACAAAGCATGATTTTGTTAAATTCTTAATATAGCTACGTGATAGCTGTTTAGCTTTTAAATTGTTTTTGCTATATTAAATAACGCCATGTTTAGCATCTTTATGTATACATTTTCCAGATGTGAAATTGTTAAACTACCCTAAGTAAAGCCACACCCATCAACATTACACAAGCATGTGAAGGAAGGCATGTTATGTATAGCACAGTGTTTTGTGGTTCAGGTAAACCCCTTTGGGGTTTCTGTAGATGTGTGCAGAAATCGGACTTGGAGCTGGCTAGAGAAATATTTGTTCTAAATATTAAAGTCTGTTCCTACTTCTAAAGCAGCAACTGCATCTAAATAGACAATAGAACAAAGGAAAAATATGTCTAATTTTGGGCATAGACCCACGATCAGTTTTTTGTTTTGTTTTGTTTTGTTTTGTTTTTTGCGGTACGCGGGCCTCTCACTGTTGTGGCCTCTCCCGTTGCGGAGCACAGGCTCCGGACGCGCAGGCTCAGCAGCCATGGCTCACGGGCCCAGCCGCTCCGCAGCATGTGGGATCTTCCCGGACTGGAGCACGAACCCGTGTCCCCTGCATCGGCAGGCGGACTCTCAACCACTGCGCCACCAGGGAAGCCCCCACGATCAGTTTTGAGACAAAGACCCTAAAAGTGAAAAGACTGCAGACATAAGCTAATGGTGTGGGCAGTTCTGACCCCCGTGTGGTGGAGACTGCCTTATGCTTTATTTTGTTAATGCAAATAGCAGCCGGCAAACAAAAAATAGTAGCTAACATGGCATTGAGCTAAATACTTTACAGTAATTCTCTGACTTTATGCTCAGGAGTACTCTAACAGGAAGTGCCTTGAAGTAAAAGAAGTGACTTGAAGTCACAGATGGAACCAGGGTTTAATCTAGGAGGTTTGAGTCTAGAGCCATGCCCTTGACATTAGTTACCTTGACTTTGATACTTTGTAGATATGAAAATGAAAATAAATTCTTAAGGGTATATTAAACGAAATTAATTTTATTTGAGTAAGATACTAAGTCACTGATACCTAGACAGTATTTTTTTAATTTAAAGTGCACATAAATTTATTGTTTCAAAAATATTTGAGCGCTTCATATTTGCAGGCACTGGGACATGTTACAGTGGCTGGGACAGACGTCGGCCTGGATTTCATACAGGTGTTATCCTGAGGAGGGGGCCGTAGACAAGCAGACCCCCCTGCAGGAGGCCCAGTGTGCTATGGGGTACAAGGGGGGGACCCAACTTTGAACCTTAAGTCCAGGATTATCTGTAAAGCAGATGAAAGCTAAACAGAAGTGGTTAACTTCACATACACCTCTTAAAAACAGAACTGAGTCTTGTCTAAGAAACCTACTGGAAATATTAGACAACTGTGACATCCAAGGTTCATGGATAGGTTATTTTTAATTTTCTATCTGGCCTCATGGTATGATCAGAATTTCAGATAAAGCTTAGAAAAATATGTGACTTTTGGAAACTTGGCAGTTTTCTTCAGTTTAGTGTTTCTCATAATTTATGGATCTCATGGGAAAGTTGTTTATCTCTGGTTTCTGGGATTTGCTAGAACTTTGTAGAAATCATCTTGCAGGCAGCTTTTGGAGAGAGAAGAATTTCCAAAATTTACATTTTAACCTTTTTACCAAAGTCTCTTGATACCAGGTTTCCCGGCTGCAGATCCGGATACATTTAAATGGGCTTCACTCTGTGCATTGGGTGTGTCCCATGGTGACGGTCATGCCCAGCACTGCCTCTGTGTCACTCGGGCACCAGTGATCTTCTTGTGAAAAGTACTAGTCCTGTCTTTGCTCACTGTGCATCTTTAGGATGTGCACTGTCTGATACAGAGTAGCTGCTCAATGGTTTTTTGTGGGATGAAAGAAGTGTATGTCCGGGGAAACTTAAAAATATAGAAAGAAAAATAAGGGGATTGATATTGGATTGTCTGTTAAGGCAGTCTCTTTTCCATGCTTCAAATTCTCTTTGTCTACTTCTCTTGTACATGTACATTATCTAGCCACCTTAGGTGAACAAAAGGTTGCAACAGCTAAAATTTCCACAGCTTATTCTATTCCCCAGTGTCAAATCACAGCTCTCTGTCAGTGGCCTCACCAATTCTCTAAATAGCCTGGGGAAGCATTTGGAACATGTGCTTTGAGGAAATTTGTTTTCAAAATAGAAAGTGGAATTCTAAGTGTTTCTTCAAGGAGG
Organism: Mesoplodon mirus; assembly: GCF_964341445.2. NCBI lineage: Eukaryota > Metazoa > Chordata > Mammalia > Artiodactyla > Ziphiidae > Mesoplodon > Mesoplodon mirus. Next base: position 9,857,449 of record NC_138979.1, on the reverse strand, counting down.
AGAGCAGAGGAAGGATGGTATGTTCTAATTACCTTTGTAATTGGCACACGTTCTATGTCAATTTATTGTAACTGAGAGGAACCTATTGGGCTTTTCTGCTTTGAGCGGCTGACCTCAGAGGAAAGCACAGGCTGTGTGCTGGGCCTGAGCGCAGAACGCCTGCATCACTTCAGAAGTAATGGGCAATATTTTCAGCAAAGCTAGATGATATTCACTGCCTAATTCCTTTCACTTCTTTTAGTGAAGACACTGAAAGAACTGATTTTAATCTGAGGATACCTCTTTCAAAGAAATCTCAAGAGATTGACTGCTACTAGAGAAGCTAAAAGATATGAAAGTATTTGTTACAAGCGAGGAGAGCTTTAAAACAATGTAGAATAGGAAATGTACACCTGGTGACCTCTCCCCTACCTTGGAAGATAGTGAAAAGTATCTGATGGGGATGGCGACTATCACTGAGTATGGATGTTAGACTTACTTTCTAATGGAAAGACAACAAAGGCTGCACTCAGTGGGTATTCAACGATCAGACGAAACTGTCGAGAAGCATGAAGGTCTTACCTGAACATTGGTTCAAAAAAGTGTTCTAGCACCGGGAAACTCTTAACACCATATAGAGAAAGGAAGCCCGGATTGATGTGAGGTTGCCTACCTGAAATGATCACAGGAGACGTATAGATGGAAAACTATTTGACACATTATTCTTTCCCCAAGCAATTTTGTATTGATTTTATAGTCTATCTTTCACCTAAATGTTTAGAGTGAATCAGTAAAACCATGGATTCTTTTTCATCCAATCACCTTACATCAGGAAGTATTGAGTAATTGTGCCACAAGTGTATATACAATTATCTCTATTTTGTATAAATGAGTATGTGTGAAATTTTTAAAATATTGACTTTAATTCAGTTGAATTAAGAACTGTGATAACCTATATGAGAAAAGAATTTGAAAAAGAACAGATATATAGATATAGGTATAACTGAATCTCTTTGCTGTACACCTGAAACTAGCACAACTCTAAATCAACTATAGTCCAGTAAGATTTTTAAAAATAAAGACAAAACAAATAAAAAAAGAATTATAAACTAGGAAGGGTGGTATGTGTATAGGTGTATATTTATGTGTGACTGTTATGAAGGTAAATAAGTTAGTGAACATTTATATGAAATGTGTTTTATTCAGTATGACAGCCATCATTGTAGGAAATAGAATCAGTTAAACATGTCATTCAATTTGAATATTTAAAATTTGCATAATATGAATGACTTTTCTTATTTGCTTTATAATGATATACACAGTGGTACAAATGATTTTTCTACCCACACTCTTTCTAGTGGGATTCCAATATATATGATATAAAATAAATATTCTGAACTGATATATTCTCCTAGTGGTCTAATAATAGACATTTCACTAAAGCCATAAGTAGCTGGAAATAACTGATGAATAATATGTCTGAGAATCTTTTATGATTTTGGGAATATAAGGTGGAGTGAAATACATCAGCTGCAAAAGCTGATGTATATTTTATATATAAAATATATATATAGAAAATGTATACTTCATTCCTTCAATTACAGTTATTTTATACTTTCCCACATGATTGTTAATATAACCCAGGTTTCATTTGTTAAATACATAGATCTTGTTTCAAATTAATGTACAAGATTTGTTAGCAATTATGAATCAAACTTGCTATATCTGAGTACATAAATATAATGTAGTATGCCTATTTCTGTTTTAAGATCTAATGTAGTTTCATTATGCTTTTGGAGTTCCTTCCTAATACATTTTATTATGGTGTTTTAGTCCATAGAAAGTCTAAGATGATTAAGAATTCTTACCCAAGTGGAGAGAAATCACAATAATTCCTTTCTGGAAGAGTTCCTTTAACTCAGTTTAATACATTTATGTGAGAAAAGGCACTTGGAAAACATGTTTCACATAAACATTAACTAACTACTTGTTTTTAAACATCTTTATTGGAGTATAATTGCTTTACAATGGTGTGTTAGTTTCTGCTGTATAACAAAGTGTATCAGCTATACGTATGCACATATCCCCGTATCTCCTCCCTTTTGTGTCTCCCTCCCACCCTCCCTATCCCACCCATCTACGTGGTCACAAAGCACGGAGCTGATCTCCCCGTGCTATGCGGATGCTTCTCACTAGCTATCTATTTTACATTTGGTAGTGTATATATGTCAATGCCACTCATAAGCTGGGACGAAGTGAGAGAGTAACTAATGACTTTTTTTTTTTTTTTTTTTGCGAGGTACGCGGACCTCTCACTGCTGTGGCCTCTCCCGTTGTGGAGCACAGGCTCTGGACGTGCAGGCCCAGTGGCCACGGCTCATGGGCCCAGCTGCTCCGCGGCATGTGGGATCCTCCCGGACCGGGGCACGAACCCGCGTCCCCTGCATCGGCAGGAGGACTCTCAACCACTGCGCCACCAGGGAAGCCCAGTAATGACTTTTATGTCAGCGTGTAGAAGCATATATTAAACCTGTACGTCTGTAGACAGACTCTTCCCCAGGACCCTGTTAAAACTATTTGACTTTTTCCTTAGTATTCACAATTACAATTGAGAAATCCATTGTTAGTTTGAATCTCTTTCTCAGCCAGGTAACCATTTTTGTTTCCAGAAAATTAGATTATTCTATTTATAGAATTTTGACAAGGAGATATCAATATAGGCTTTTCTATTAATAATCTTACCCAGAAGACTAGAGCACACTTTTTCCTTAATAATTTAAGTCTACCTTCAAGAAAAATTTCTCTTGATTCTTTGAATGTGAATTTTCTGTAACTTTAACACACTCTCTCCCTTTTTAGTACTTGGTGGATACTTTTGTCCTAATAACTCAAGTCTATATTCAGTTTAAGAGATTTTCTTTCTTTCTTTCTTTCTTTCTTTCTTTCTTTCTTTCTTTCTTTCTTTCTTTCTTTCCTCTTTTCTTCTTCTTTTTTTCTTTTAATACTTCTCCACCATTTACTCTATTAGCTTCTCCTGATACTTCTAATACATCTGCATTGTATCTTCTTGATCTATATTTCTTGTGTCTTAAGCCCTCTTCCCTACTTTCTATCTTGTTTTCTTTTTAAGTTAGGGAAGAATTAATTGTTCAAGATGATACTCCAAATTACCAATTCAGTTATCTGGAGCATCTGTTATGCAATTTCAGCCATTTATTGAGTTTTAAGTTTTAGTGTTTAGAATTTTCTAAATTCCAGGAATACTTTCTGGTTCTCAGTGGATCCTTTTGCAGCCTGTTCTTTTATGGGTGTAATAGTCTTGAAACCAAGTTTCACAATTTTTTAAAGTTAATTACTTTATTATTTTTTAAAATTTATTTTTGACTGTGTTGGATCTTCACTGTTATCTGTGGGCTTTCTCTAGTTGCCGGGAGCAGGGGTTACTCTTCGTTGTGGTGCACAGGCTTCTCATTGTGGTGGCTTCTCTTGTTGCGGAGCATGGGCTCTAGGCACATGGTCTTCAGTAGTTGTGGCACGTGGGCTTCAGTAGTTGTGGCGCACAGGCTTATTTGCTCCGTGGCATGTGGGATCTTCCTGGACCACGGCTCAAACCCGTGTCCCCTGCATTGGCAGGTGGATTCTTAACCACTGCGCCATCAGGGAGGTCCCCACAATTATTTTCAAAAAATAAGTTATGTCCTGTTTCTGCACTGTCTGTTTTTGTGATTTGTTTGCTTGTTTTTAGGGAGCATTTTAATTGCTTGTTTAGTTTGATTATCCTCTTTCAGGTTGCTGATCTTCCACAAATGATCAAAAGTGTCTTATCCACATTTATGGATCAGTGGCTAAGCTGATCAGTATGAGGGGCCATCAGGAATTGTGGGAGCCACTGTTGAATTTCCCTTTGAAGATGGAGGTTGACTCTGGGGACCTGAATTTCATTCATTCAACAAATATTTATTGCATCTAATAAATTAGTAAGTTACTGTGAACTAAGCACTGTTCTAGGCACTTGGGAAACAGTGATAAAGGAATAGATACTAATCGCTGGCCATGGGGAAATGATATTCTGGTGGGGAGAACAAGACAGAGCAATACACATAATAAATAAATATTCTGATGTGTTACAGGGGATAAGTACTAGGGAAACAATAGCAGAGTAAGGAGGGTTGGAAGTGCTGGCAGGGAAGGGAAGTTGCAACTGTAATTGAACAGTGGGGTCAGGGTGGGTCTTACTGAGAGGATGACATTTGAGTAGAAGCCCACCTGAAACTGGTGAAGCAGCAGCCAGGAAGCCAACAGGGAACAACAGGTATGATGAGATCGATGCCGGAATGCATCTGGAATGTTCCAGGAACAGCAAGGAGGTGACTGCGAGTGCAGTGATGTGATTGAGAGGAGAAGAACTGGGGATGGGAAACGATGTAAGACTGAATCATCTGAGGTCTTGTGAACTTTGGCTTTTAGTCTGAGTGAAATGGAGAGCTGTCAGAAGGTTTTGAGTAAAACAATGAGCTGATTTGATTAATTGTAAGAGGATCACACTGGCTGTCATGCTGAGAATAATAGCAAGAAGGCAAGAGTGGAGGCCGGGAGACCAGCTAGAAGATTATTACAAAGATCAGAGGAACAGCAATGGTGACGAGGCTAGTGTGCCTGCAGTGAGGGGCACTTGGACTCTAGATGTACTTGAAGACAATGGGGATTGGTGATATCTCGCACGTGGGGTATGGGAGAAAGACGGGAGGTGAGGATGACACCCAGATTTTAGGTCTATGTGCCTAAAGCAAGGAGTAGCTATTACTGAGACAAGGAATCCTGGGGTGTAGCAGGTTTTAGGGAGAGTCCAGGAATTCCATTTTGCACATGATATATTTGAAATACTTGTTGACATCCAAATACAGTATAGATGTCGCCAAGGCATTTGAGTATGTACATATGAGGATGGGAGACGTCCAGGGTAAAGATATTAGTCTGTGAGTCATGGGCTCACAGCGGTATTTAAAGCTATGGACTCACATGAGAAAAGTAGATGGAGAAGAAGCATATGCACTGAGCCTGCAGGTGGCTTTCTGGTCCTGATTGTTGGCTGGTTGGCATGTTTCTGTTCAAAGTGTTGGAAGGGTTAGGGTTAGGATTAGGGTTAGGGTTAGAGATGACAGCATGCTGACAGCAGGGAAAGCATCCCTACAGGAGGAACCCTTGAGAGATTTCTTTGCCATCTCTGGCAACTTACTGCTTACTGGAGGAAGGGATGTGAAAAGCCCTAAGTTAAATGGAGGATGGCCTCATGCACCTCCAGCCTCACTGTCTACATGAGGGTCCACTGGGAGTGGTCTCATTTCACAGAGAGGAGTGGTTTGCCAGGCGACACGTGGCGTATGCTTCAACTGCACCCTGGACAAGAAGAGCAGAGCAGGGCACAGTCCCCAGGCTTGCGGAATGTTCCAGGGCAGGCTCAAGGAGGAAGTTTGCTGCAGTTTAGTTCAGAAAATGTGTTTATTTACCTTATCCAGAGGTCCCCTCTTTGACCTGAATTGGGTCTTAGGACATTCATCTATAATTAGGTGTTTTGCAAAATGATCCTTTTGTTTTTATTTTATAGAAATTATATAGTTTCTGGGTCATCAGTATGATCTTGCTCCATCTATTTCATTCTAGTGTTATAATGTGTGTGTGTGTGTGTGTGTGTGTGTACATGAGAGTTACCAGTCAACGGGATTCGGGAAAAGCGGACTTTTCTTGAAGTAGAAGCCATTTACAAAGTTTCATTGTGTTTCAAGGAAAGATATATTTAAATTACTTAAAAATTTTTTTTTCTCTGAAAGCACATGAGATTATAAAATTACCAATCATAAAAGGACCAAGTAACTATTTAAAATGTAAAATATATTTTACTTTTAGTCCTAGATGTTACAATGTTAAAAAATATAGAGAAGCATGAAGTCTCCAGAGTCATTATAGCTACAACTGTGTAAATAGCTTGCTTCAAATGATATCAAAAGGAGAGTTAACCTCATTAGATGTAATTCTAACAGCAAGAGAGCCAAATGCATGGCAACAATTGTATCTGAAGATTGACTGGAGGGGTGCTGTCCTTATAAAGGCTAGGATTCAATGAAACTTTACTCGGTGAAATTTTCATTTGCAAAGTGATGTTTCTTCTTACAACAACTTACTAATATGGTTTACTTTGGGGGTCTATAACCAATTTTGCTGTTCATGTTATAAAATGAAAAGCAGTTAAAATACCAGATTTAGAAAAACAATACACTAGACCATGGGGACATTCTGTGATTGATCATATTATTTGCGGTGTGACAGATGCAATGAAGCTAGAATGAGAAGGAGACATATAATTTTGTGTATACTAAACAGGAGAAAAAGGTGACATAGCAAATCCCTAGCCACTGTGCTTTGATGCTAAATAATAGTACTCAATTTATATTCGAAGTACTTTCCATAAATTAACAATACTACTCTTTCAAAAGAATGTACCAGATTTTAGATGGTTTAGGAAATAAAGTGGAGTTACTCCACAAGCATTTTTGAAAGAGGTTGCTGATAAGACAAAGATGGAAGATATACAATATACATGTATTTAATATAGCAAATTCTACAAAGCAGATTGTCTTAGTACATCTGTGCCTGAACTGCACCGTTAGCCCGAAAATGGAAACTCTGATGCTGTTTTCAGGTTTGACTAGGCATTTTTCTATAACCAGCAAGATCTTTTGGCACTTCAGTAGCTGAGTCCCCCTGAAAAGGATGCAAATCCAGGCTTCTCCCAATATTTTCCCTATTATATAGTAGTTCTAGTGAATTATTATGGAGGGATGCTATCTGCGCTGGCTCTTTTCCATTTGACACCTTCCTCCCCCAACCTGCTATTCTCTGCCTTGTTCATACCAGGCAGGCTGTCCCGATGGACCACACAGCCTGAGCACCTCTGCTACTGGTCAATAGTGAGGTGCAGCCAGGGGTGGGATCAGCCAGAGACAGTGGCAAAAGGAGCTAGTCTGTTCCTATTTCCTATATAGAAGCAGCAGTGTCCCTCTCTATCCAGAGTTCCAGCTCTCACAGGGATCTGGTCACATTACCCACCACCCAACTTTGCCCCTTCTGCCCTAAGGGTGATAATAGCTTCCCACAGTTAAACATTTCTGGGTGCTTCAGCATCCTTTGTAGGTACCTTTAACCCTGCACACACCCCTGAAATTGTCTCATTAAAATCTCTTCAATTGAGTCATCAGAGCGGAATTCTTTTCCTGCTGTGACCCTGGCTGACACAGGCACAATGATGCTGATGCTGTATGACAGACCAAATAGCATGATGTACTTCACAAGCGCTTACCTTACAATCAGGGCTGTAGGCACCATTGAGATTTGAATCTATTCTCTGATGACTCTGCACCACTCAACAATAGAGCCTTGGTTATTATCACAATTATAAGGTACTGACAAGTAGCCCTTCTTTTTGAGACTAAATGGGGTGAGGATGCCAGAGATAATTATTCCATGGGCAGGCAGTAGCCTGAATAAAAAAGGGTAGGCTGTGACCTCTTGACCAATGAACCTACTTCCCCGGTCCGATGGAGCATTCCAGTTTTCAGTGCAGACCCCATGAAAGGAATGCTGATTTGTCTGTTT